>NC_088799.1:95939545-98439545 GCF_011386835.1 Chrysemys picta bellii
CCCCGAGGCATTTTTACTGCATATTCCTTATTTCTATAAATTAAGCATTTCACGAGAATTGGTCTTGCTTTCTCTCACCACTTCTGGGGTCTGTGACCCCTCTCCATAACTGGAAAAATAAGAATTGTGTCTGGCAGCTAAATCTTTAAGCAGAGACTGAATAAATTCTACGAAGTCAGAGCCCTTAGCTCATTCTGAAATGCCAATTACTCTCTTGTTTGATCTTCTATGGCAATTTTCCAGATTGTCAACTTTTTCAGGAAGATAAGATATTTCCTTTTCATATTATTTTTTATCCTTCTTAACGCCTGAAATATCTTCTGCATTACTAATCCTTTCCTCCACAGCACTTGTTCTAACATATACTATATTTGTCAACCCTTACCATTTTCTCTCTCCTTCTAGCTTTTTTGGTACTACCAGGAATGATCCTCTGCGCAAAAATCTGACTAACCCAAGATGTAGCCTAAATTTTTAATGGAGTCACCACAACCTTGACAAGTTTCCTGCTGTTAAATGTTGTGATTTATGGTCATCCTTTCATTAGAGAGAAAAATTCCATCCAGGAAAGGTTCTGGACTGTCCTGTCACAGGACTGAAAGACAGTAGACAGATGATGCCTTATAGCAATAGATATGGAAAGCCTGCTGAGAAGAAAGATAAAAATTATAGTAACACAACATTGGAACTGTTAGCCCTGAAGTTGTCTACTAGGGGAAAATTCCAAAATTATTTCTTATGGGGATTCTAGTTTACTGTTCTCATAAAAAATCATCTATTATTTTATCTTCATACATCTTTGCACTGTTTTATTACAGCAGAAGAGAATAGCATAACTATACATCTTTAAGAGAGGATAATAAGTATTATTCAGGTCATGAGGTGCCCACTGATGTTTTGTTGAGAAAACCATTGAAAGAGATAGCTAATCCTTGGAGGAATGTTGCAGAGGTTAGTAGTATGTTATATTCTGTAGAGACTCAGACTGGTTGAAGCAATTGAGTTGTACTAAAAGCAAGATTTATGGTTTTTATGGCTAGGGAATAAGAGTGGATAGTTTTCAACATCCCCTAAGGATTCTGTGAAGGAGTTACATGAAACTTTATCAGCTCTAGTACCAACAATGATTCTTTAAAGGTGCTAATGTTCTTTATGTAGTTGAGTGGACTAATATCAATGCACTGTTTTTTAACTGGAAGGTAGAGAATCCCATTGAAGTCTATGGAAAGATGTCTGTTGACACCAGTGCACTTTGGATAAGTTCCTTTAATGATCAGGGTGGTGTGTAGCCACAAAACTATACCCAAGTAATATCTACCAAAAAGAAATCAAGCTTTAATGCTATATTTTTTAATTGTTAGTGTTTTACAGGGATATTTGCAAGTAAATGCCCATGTAAACTATACAGATAAAGATTCATGTATTTCTATTTCTGTACATTACACTGGCTTGGACTTCATATATTTAAGCATGATTGAGATCTTTTATCTGATGGAAGGGTGGCTACCTGGATATTTAAAGCACCTGTTTAAAACTAGAAATCAGATATACATGAGCCATATATTAACATGGTTTCAGGCATACTCGGTGCACTTTGATACCCACATTTATGCACAGGTATTTGGGGTAGTATTAGAATACACAACATGGCGTATGGTTTAAGGATAGAACTCCTATATTTTCAAAAGGAAACAATAATCTTGATTTTTTTTATGCCCAATTTGACACTTGAAATATTTGTAATTTCTAGAGAGTAGTACTTAGAACCTCTAAAAGGACACCCAATAATTTAAGCATCAAAATTCACTTTTGAAAAAGTAGTCCATATATAGGTAGTTAGATATAGATATTATCTCTGAAGATGTTTATCTATCTATCTATCTATCTATCTATCTATCTATCAAAATGTTACTATATATATAATACTTACTTACACATGTAGCTAATTTACAGGTTTCATACATAGGTAAGAATATGGGGCGAGGATTTCACCTAGGGTATTTACTATGTAAAGGAATAAGCAAGGATTGTTTGATACAGAACAGTGTAGTTTAAGATCAACACTGCATCTGTTTCTTGAATATTATAAATAGTTATTGGCTAAGAACATGCAGTCCTTTAAACAGTTTTGAGACTGTTTAATTTAAGCTGATATCCATACCAAATCTGGTATTGATTATAGTTTTTTAGCCACTTTTTAGCTGTGAGGTTTATTCTTGAGTTGTAATATATTTCATTTCCTTCCTGCTGCTCTTTAAACCATATACAAAATGAATATCTATCCCTGGTTTGTAGGGGGGGGTATATGTATAAAGCAGCTTATAGTGTTAGTATAATGGGCGAGAAGTCTGTCAAAGATATGTTAAAAGTTTTGCGTAAACCTTTAGGCTTGTGTGATCAAAATCTTTCCAGTTGCTGGTATGTGACGACATATTGCTCACTTCCTTTCTAATAGAAGTTGAATTGGATTGAGTTCATTTTGATGCTGATTGGTACTGGGAGTACAGAAGAAGTAAGTGATTATATTCCACTGGAAAAAGAAGAACAGGAGTACTTGTGGCACCTTAGAGACTAACAAATTTATTAGAGCATAAGCTTTCGTGGACTACAGCCCACTTCTTCGGATGCATATAGAAGTGGGCTGTAGTCCACGAAAGCTTATGCTCTAATAAATTTGTTAGTCTCTAAGGTGCCACAAGTACTCCTGTTCTTCTTTTTGCGGATACAGACTAACACGGCTGCTACTCTGAAACCTATATTCCACTGGAATTCTTTCCATGATGGAAAGAGAGTGGCAAGGTGGTTGTTTAGGAAGGTATCTGCTTACACTGAAAATCTCACTCCACGCTTCAAAATCATAGGCAGAGCTGGTAGCTATCTGCATTTTGTTGCTTCTGGGAAAAGGAGTTATGAGTGGTTAAATTAAAGAGTTTATTTGTGCTTCTCTTCATAGTGTGGAACATCATATATTATGTTATTTCATTTACTCTATTTTTAAATCACCAAATTATAACATAGGGTGTATGTTGTGTTTGTTGTTGGTGGTTTTAATTATTTGGCTTCTGGTCACAGATCCTCTGAATTATCCGTGTGTTTTTCTATCACATACATTTGATGTTTAAAAAAAAAAAATCTCCCCCACCCCCACCCATTTTATACAGACAATTCTCAACTTCAAGCAGAATGTCACAGCAGTTGCTGTAAGTGAGGAAGTAGGCTCCAAAATTTTGGTAACATTTTAAATGTTGACATACCCTTCTGCTCCTTTTGAAAATCTCATCCTCTGTCTTTGGATACAGGACTCCTGCTCTAGGTTTATGAGTGGGATTTTTAGACGTAAGTAAGTGGCTTAGGACCACAAATACCAGTGATTTTTTTTATTCCAAGTCACGTAGATGCTTTTGAAAATTTCGCCCCACACCCCTAGGTTAATATTTCCCCTCCTCCAGGAGGTGGTAGAGGGCATCCATCAAGTAGTTGTCATCACTCAGTGTCACGTCTTCAAAATCTCACTCAGGTAAAGTAACAATTACAAAATTCAGTCAGTTCACATTTTAATTTCTGTTCTCCAATTTTCTAGTCCCATTAATTATACAAATCAATATTACATTGTAGGAAGCTAATTAATTAAACCCTGTTTTAGTCTTAGGGCTAAATGGCCTCCTCCCATGGAGACCAGTGGGTGACTTACATAAAATTCTATAAAAATTCTGAGCAGAACCTCTCATGCTGCTGCATTCTCCTGCACTGGGGAGAGGTTTGTAACTTTGAATAAAGGTCAGGACTGCAAGGCAGAACTTTCCAATCTGTGGAACTCAAGGATCCTGGTGGCACTAAAGCTACTGCTCTCCTCCAGGAGGGGTTATTAAGTGTAGAGTAGGAGCAAATACTGATTGGAGCAGTGTTAATGACTGCAGCTTTCTCTTTTGGAATTAGAGAACATAAGAACGGCCCTACTGGGTCAGACCAAAGGTCCATCTAGCCTAGTATCCTAGAGAGAGCAGGCAGCACAAAGTCAGCTCCTTGGCCCTTCTCATGCACCCATCAGGTCCATGACACCGGTTGAAATCATGGAACCTGGTTAGGGGCCCTGCCCCTATGTCTTTTTTCTACTTCATGAACAGAGCAGAGTTTAAGTCAATTACACTCACTGGAAACCACAAGGTAACTGTGAAATATTAACTGGTCTAGCAACCGATCCCAGCTTCCTAAAGGCTTTGTTGAAGGATGAATATGCAAATGCTGCTCTCAAGGATAACTTGTGTAGGAATAAATCCAAAGGCTCCCAGGGAAAATTCCTTGTCCCAAGCTCTGTTTAGCAAAGGGCAACTTTCTGGCAGTAGGGACTCCACAGCCTTGTGCAAGAAAACTTTTTTCAAGAGAGGCTTTCCCTTCTGACTGATGCAGTTGTTTGGTGAGACAGATCACCTGCAGGAGCTGTCAAGTCATGATGGCTTTTGCTTTCAATCATTTTCAGTTTTTAAGACTGATAGTTGGTTTGACAGAGTATGGGCCAGGTTTTCATAAGTGCTTAGCACCCACAGTTGGGGTCACATTTTTAAAAGAGCTCATCTCCTGTTGGGGCATCTTCATCGTAGCTGGTTTCCAAAGGCACTGAACCCCAGCAGTGCCCACTGAGAACAATGAAAAGTCTAAGGTGCTGAGCACTTGTGAAAATCTGATCACTTGATATAAAGGCTTAAATGGGACCTTGCTGGGTATGTAGCTTGTTGTAAGTCTGACTCATGAGGTTTGGTATGTTTGGGTTCCACTGGAGGCAACCTGATGCAGAAGTTCCCATCCCACCCTTTACGCATTCAAAGCCGACATAGACATTAGTGGGACTTGAGTACAGAGATGTGTGAATAGTGGATTTCTGTGTTCACAGGCAATTCCAAAAATAATAATAACAACAATTAATTACATTGTTTTGGGTCTAACGGAAAGCATTTTTTGAAATTTTCAACAAATTGAACAATAAAAAAAGCTCATTCTGGATCAAAGAAAACATTCATTTTGACAACATTGGAAGGTTTTGTTTAGGTTTCAAGCATTTTAAACACTATTGATTGGGTTTTAAATAAAATTAAAGGAATTTTTGAAAGGAAAAGCAGTTTTGCACTGAGATCTCTAAACTTTGCATTTCGAAAACGTTGAAATAAAAGGTTTGCTTCTTTTTTTTTCTCAAAATTTTCTGGACTGAAACAGTTCTGTGAAATGACATGAAATCACAAAACATTTGGTGTTGCCAAAATCTGCATTTTTCGCTTAAAACAAGTTTCAACCAAAAATATCCACCCCGCTTTAGTACAGAGTGAAAAGGGCAGTTTGGAATTCAAAGAGAACTTTCTTGAGGAGCGTGTGCTCAGAAGTGCTTTAGTATTTTGCAACCCGTATGCAAAACAGCCCTGTTTAATTATGTTTGTTTCACTTGTTAAATGTTTTCATCCTAAACAAGTGTAACAAACAGCTTTTGACATCACAGAATTGCGTTAAACAGAAATAAATTAACTGTTTGATTGAAGGGTTATCACAAACAGCATATGCAATAAAAAAGTTCCAATTTCTGTTCTCTTGATTATGATTTATGATTTTCCAAGTACAAAGAGTAAGTACCCACCATCAGATATCAAAAAAAAAAAAAAAAAAGGCAGGGAAGTAGCAGAATATCAAGGAGACAGAAACAGCAAAAATACTTCTAAGGGGAATATATTTTTAGATGTGTCTCTGCTTAGCTCCCCAATCTCACCTGTGCGTACATGAATGTGTGACTGCACTTAAAGGGGACAATAGTCTACTATACATTTAAAGGCTTGCATAATCAAAGGTCAATAATGTGAAGGCAAATAAATGTAATTTTCAATGGCAGAGCTGTGTGAATAACACATTTTTTAGTTCACTGGCAATTCTGAAAAATTGAGGCAGGGGAATGATACCATTTTGGGTCAAACAACAAAACTTTTTTTTTGTTCAAAATTTTAGGTGAATCAAGAAGTAAGTAAATAAATAAAATTTTGACTTGAACAGGACATTTCATTGGACTTGAAATGCAGCTTTTCATTTTAATTTTGAGCGTTTTTGATGTTTTAGATTTTTTTTTAAATAAAATTTTGAAACAAAGTTATTTCAAAGTGAAAAATAAAACTATTCCATTTCAGAATTTTTTGGGGAGGGAAATTACAAGAACAATTCAACAAAACCAACGCATATTTGCACAATGTTCTGAGATCACCGAATCTGCACTTTTGCCAAAAGTTTTGGCTGAACAATTTTGCCCAGTTTTAACTGGCATCCGTGAAACACATCGGTCCCAATGGACTGGAATTCTGTGCATGCACACGTTAAAATTACAAGGTCTGAAAATCAAACCCTTATTGCACAATGCATCACACAAACAGGGCCTGATCCAATGCCCATTAAAGTAAATGGAAATTTTCCCATTGACTTCATGCATTTTAGATCAGCACCACAGTGATTTCTAGTTTGACGGAAGCATAACTCACAGAACCATAAGTTAAATTACATACTAGGAAACTAACCAAAAATATTTTGATGTAAGGGCAACAAAGTCTGTATATGAAATAACTTTAAATAAGTGGATTTACTCCAGCTCCAGGAGAAAATTGATCTGTATAGTGCTAAATTACTTTATCAATTTAAAGTTGCCTTAGGAAAGAACATGCTAACATTTATTTATTTACAGCACGGTAGGTTTTTTTCCAGAGAAAATTTCAATAAAGTAAGAATATTTTGTTTGATACAAATAATGAAAAATCATGAAAGTGTCATCCCTTGAGTTGAAAGCCTCAGGAAGTTTCTTTAGATTGAGATGAAGGTTTTATGTTTTGTTTTTTTTAAGTATTTCTTGCTCAAGAAAGTATTGTAATTACTTCTGATCTTGATAATGACAAAGAAAAGGCACATTGTTAATCATTTTGTACTCCTTCCTCTGCTATTACTATGTACAATTAAAACAGTGATTCTCAACTAGGAGTCCGGGGGAACCCGGGGGGCTGCAAGCAGGTTTCAGGGGGTCCACCAAGCAAGGCCAGGGTTAGACTCCTTGGGGCTCAGGGTAGAAAGCTGAAGCCCCTCTGCATGAGGCTGAAGCTTGGGGTCCTGAGCCCCGTCACCCGGGGCTGAAGCTGAAGCCTGAGCAATGTAGCTTTGCAGGGGACCCTGTGGCATGGGGCCCCAGGCAACTGCCCTGCTTGCTATCCCCTAATGCCAGCCCTGGCTTTCACATGCAGAAAACAAGTTGTTGTGGCACAGGTGGGCGGTGGAGTTTTTATAGCATATTGGAGGGGGGAGGGGACTCAGACAGTAAAAGGTTGAGAACCCCTGAATTAAAAGACATGTTGTCCCACTCAGTGTTTTATGATATAGCTCTACAGATGTGTCTTAAAACTTTATCTCTACCAGTTCTCACATTTATTATGGCAAAAAGTTGGAAAAATATAAATGTCAATTTTATTGACATGTATTATCTGGGATAGTGAACCTACAGAAACTGTTAATGGCCAATGTAGCTATGTCTACCTAGGGGTGAGATAACTGAGGAGGACAACATGGTGCCACTGAACTTGATGGACTCTTATCACAAGTGGAGCTTTTGTGAATAGGAAGGATGGCTGCCCATACTTGAATTGTCCGGCTATACCGAAAGAAGGACAGGAGACGTTTGATATGGTTTTAATAAGGCCTCAACTTTATTATTAGATGTCTGGGACTAGCCGGCAGATAAAAGTGCACAGCCAGGTAACCACATGTTCATTCAATAATTACCTGGGGGCTTCCGCCAGCTCCCCATCTTTTTCCATCTAGGTCCACCAGCCAATCCACTGCTGTGACCTTACCATTCCCCTCTCCTCACAGGAGGGTTAAGGTGGGCATAAGAAAGGGGGGTTGGCTCGCTGCTGTACCAATCAGAGGAGCCCCTATTACACACACATCCCCGTTCCGTTCCTTTAACCAACACCTCATTTTTAAGTCCTTTTCCAAGCCATTTATCTGATCACTGTATCCCTTCCCTATGGAGTACCTGTACTGGACATGCCCCCACACTTACATAGTAAGTTGCGACATACAGCCTACCATCCTTCATGCCACACATCAACAAAGCCCTCCCCGAACCCGCTATGGGGAAGGTGACCCTCCCCTCCATCCCCCCACACACATACTCCATTTAGGCTAATCTGAAGCTCAGGGGAAAATTTCTTCCCAGCCCACACAGCAGGTCTTGACCAAACCTGGCATTTCATCACCTAAAGGAGAGGGAGGGAGGGTGCAGCCTCAGCCGGCTCCGTGTGAAAGGGGGCTTCACAGCATGGGCTGTCCTTTTTAAACTCTTCTGGTTCCCAGGGGATGTCAGCGATCACACTGACCCCCCCCCCCTCTTTGCAGCAGTTTTTGACCTCCCCCCATCAGTAAAGCACCATTCCCTTCATTCGGCCAGCTGGACAAATTCCACCTCGCTTGAAGGTGCAGTGCGGTCAGTCAGCCTTGGGTACATATAGGTATAGTTAAAACAGTACAACCCTCCCAGTGTGGACTCAGTTACACCAGACAAAATACTTGTAGTGATATAGTGTATTCCCATATGGGAAGGGGAATAAACTATACGGGTATAAAGCACCTGTAGACTAGTGTAACCGTGTCCACATTAGGGGTTGTACTGGTATAACTTCATGGTTTAAAAAAATATGGCTCCTGTAACTGAAATAGTTATACTGGTACAAAATGTATGTCGATCAGGCTTACAATTGGGCATCCTTTGTTCTACAAAGCAGCCAGCCCCATGTGATAAAGCTCAGAATAATTTCTTAGTCCAAACTAAATCTTATGAACATGCGGATTGCCTTCTATTTATTGTACACATATCCTGCCCATTGCTTACTCTCTTCCTGGTTAAGATCTATGAACTCTTTTAATTCGAACGGTGTACACAAACATGTACAATTCCAATTCATGTCAACAAGCATTCCGATAGCATCAGTGACATTCCTGTGTTCCATAGCAATGCATCCAAGATTTATATGCTCCTTATGATGTGTGGGTGGAACGCCTGCTGATACAGTGGGAGCAGCAAGCACCACGGAGGGCGGTAAACAGTTGGAAATATCGTGGCTTGTAATGTGATATTTAATTAGAAACGAACACCACAGCAATTTGTTGTATTGTGTGTTTCCGTAGCCTGGTCTGTCCTCAAAGTTGATGTCAATCGTTGTTTAATTAGATGACCAGTATAAGGAATGTCATGAAAGTTTGCATTCTGTGTTGCATAAATCTGTGTGTCCTCACAGGTGGACAGGTCAGGGATTGTTCCAAGTTAGTGAGAGAGAACCACTCTACCATCCTTCAGACAGAACCCTGGTAAGGCTAAGTAAACAGTATGGAGAAGTATTCTCAGAACTAAGTATGAAATTTCACATGAACATAATATCCACATTATTTTGGTCTACCTACTGTACATATGCTGATCCTAAAATATCTCAGACAATGTCTGCCTTGTTTTGGAGTTTCTAGTAAACAGTACATCCAATTAATTCACTTTGTTTATACGTTAGTTTTTCAGATGTAGAATGGAAATGCACAGAGAGGGTTTCATCCAAATATGGATGGGGGGAGGGGGGACAATTGTGCAAATGTGGTCATTAATTATATCAGGGTAGTTGCACTGCTTCCCCTTCTAAGTACAGAGAGTGCATTAATTACTGAGGTGTAGTACATGCAATATTTGTAATGGAGCCCAATGTATTGTTGCCCCTCTGCCAAATAGTAGTGGATGTTGAGGCCTTGCAGATTGGTTCCCCATTGGAGGAGAAATCAGTGATGAAATCAGGGTCTGGGTTGTGCAGCCAGTTTGTTGAATGCTATAGGCACCTGTCATTGAACAGAGGTGGGCACACATGGCATGCAGACAATCTCTTCTTTCACAGTTCTCAGCCAAACTCTAATGTCTGGTTCCCAGAGAACCAATCTGTCTCACAAAGTGACTCTAGTTTGGTATCCATCTTAATCTCTCTACCTCCCTTGTTCCTTGCTGCAGCTCCTCCTAACAACGCCACAGTATTTCATCCAAGACTAAAAACTTGCTGTATGCCAAGAAAAAAAGAACTTGTGAGACTAGATGTACAAATCTGGAAATATCTGCTATAACAGTTTGATGAAAGACTGTAGGTTAGTGTCCAAAGGGAACAAGCAAAAGTACCATCACTTGGGACATTTAAAACTAGATGGGCACAGCAAAAGACAGCATACCTAACGAGAACTGACATAATGATCTCATATGTCTCTCTCTATAATTCCTATGAGTCCATGATGATGCTGACTGATTGAAGAGACGGATAAAGCAGGGCCAGGACAGGCAAACAAAAAGGGATAATCTTGTGCTGTTAAATGGTCTTTTTTGGTCAAGCAAATTAATTATGTCATCCCCAGGGAATAATTTAGGAACTATGTATAACTATTGGGAATATTTTGCTTGATAAGCAAGGGGTTAAGTTTTCAAGATTTCATTCTATTTCAGCCAGTCCTGTTTTTCAGCCAGAATGCAATCACTTCCAAAATATAGGTTCTCTTCTGTGATATTTTTATGAAAATGGAAATCTGTATTGTTCTTTGTTCTGATGTGTCATCTTTCAAGCACTAAACTTTTGTCCCTATTTAGCTTGGATGCTATTCTCTCATGTGATCTTATGTAATGACTAGTTTGGTGACAGAATGCACGATATGTTTCTCACTGTGCAAGTGCTAGTTAAAAAACAAAGATTGAGATTGTTTTCTTTCCACACTTTGATTTTTTCATATTCTTCCTTTTCCTCCCCAATCTACAAGAACAGTCTTAAAGATGTTTGCATTTTGAAGAGATGATTCTTATATTTGATCAAAATGGTAAATTTTGTGTTTGCGTTCATTGCCAAATTCTCATGCTGTGAAAATATGTGGTGATTTCTCTCTGTAGGACCAAATCCTATAGGCAAGTCCCACATGATGGTCAAACAAGAGTTGTGAAATTTCTTTCTAAATATGCTTGAGTGAGACTCTTGCCAAAAAGGCACCATAAGCTTAAGAAGGATTGTTGGCAATTTCTTGTCACATGGTTCTAGCGCATCACAGGAGATAAAAAGGCAACTCGGTTGGGAATAGGTTGCAAAGGTTAATGAACAGACAGAAATGTATATTACGTAATGGGTGCAAAGGTCTCTTTAGACATCAATCTGTTAGCGATAAAGCATGTGGTTAAGGTACTGGAAGAAGGCTTAGGAGTTATGGGTTTGATTCTCTGCTCTGCCCCAGGTTTCCTTGCTTCACCTCTGTTTTCCATCTGTAAAATGGGAATAATAAAATAAAAAAAATATATATATACCCATCTCATAGAACTGGAAAGGACTCTAAAAGGTCATTGAGTCCAGCTCCCTGCCTTCACTAGCAGGACCAAGTACTGATTTTGCCCCAGATCCCTAAGTGGCCACCTCAAGGATTAAACTCACAACCCCGGGTTTAGCAGGCCAATGCTCAAACCACTGAGCTAGCCCTCTTCTACTCCCTCTTTTCATTCTTTGTCTGTCATGTCTAGTTAGACTCTAAACATTTTGGGGCAGGGAATGTCTCTGACTATGGGTATACACAGAACCTAGTACAATAGAATCCAAGTCTCAGTGCCTCTCTATGCTACTATAATAGTAATTTCAGATAAGAGCAAGCACACATGTTTCAGGCCTTTGGCACATTTACAGAATTTTTTTTACAATATTTTCAGTTATTGGGATTGTATTTCTTTTCCTTTTTTTTTTTTTGCCCAAACCTTTACCATCCTTGAAATGTATTGCTTCAATGGGACTCAGTAGGGAATGAGTTGCGATTCAGCGTGAGTATAAGAATCACGTCTGGCCCTGTGTAATTACTGACCTGCAAAATGGAATCAGAAGCATGTATGCTGATCTGTACCACACAAGCAAACAGAAAAGAACCAACGTTTTTGAGATGTGCGATTCTCCAAAATTCAGCATGATTTTGTCAGCCTTAGTTACCCATATAGTACCAGGTATCAGGGAGTAGCCGTGTTAGTCTGAATCTGTAAAAAGCAACAGAGGGTCCCGTGGCACCTTTAAGACTAACAGAAGTATTGGGAGCATAAGCTTTCGTGGGTAAGAACCTCACTTCTTCAGATGCAAGTAATCTGAAGAAGTGAGGTTCTTACCCACAAAAGCTTATGCTCCCAATACTTCTGTTAGTCTTAAAGGTGCCACAGGACCATATAGTACCATTTACTCCTTGAGAAATCCCACTGATGTCAATGGGAAGCTAATATGCAACATGAACAAGGATATCAGAATCTTCCTTACGTATTTCAGCAGTATCACTCAGTGCATAAGTAGAATTTTTAATAATCTTTTATCGTAAGATCTTTCATCATCATCATCATCATCAGTAATGCCTTGAAAAATGCAGCCTTGATTAGGTAAAAGTGTAGAGGTGGGTGTGGGGGCTGTAAAGGCATTGTAACTCATTTACCTTAATGAATTATATTCTCTCTCTCTCTGTCTCTCTCTCACACACACACACATACACACACCCCTCTACCTCTATATTTTTACCTAGTCAAGGCGGTATTTTTCAAGGCATTATTTTACCCTGGAATTATGATGCAGCTACTCTTCCAATGCCTATACTCATGCAGGGACACTTCTCTTTATCACAGTGATTGATCAAGGAATAGTAGGGCCTCAAGGAGAAAAAGACCTTGGAGAAGCAAAAGGGGACTAAAGTCAAGTGGAAAGAAAGAAAGCAAGCTGGTAGCACATAGACCAGACACTGAAGAGAGAGAGAGAGAGATACTGTTGCATTGCTAAGATAACATATCTAAAGATCTAGCCAATAATGCTTTTTCAGTGGAAAGGTTTTATATTTGTTTTGTTATCACAAACATTCCTGTAATCATAAATAGCACAAAAAAAGTGTAATAAGTAGAACCAAAACAGGTAATCATACCTCATTATAGTAACAGGTTGCAAAAGCCAATGTGCTGCATTCTTTTTAGTCCATTTGTGGTCCATGATGTGACTGAATTATAAATTCCTTTTCATTGATTACAAGTTTAATATCTAGTATGTGTTTGTGTGTGTGCGTGCACTTGAATCTGAAAGATCCAAGCAGCATCTTGAAAAGAGAAACATACTTAAGGGCCTGCCCCGACAAACTTTACTCATGAGAGTAACTCTTCTTCATGCAAAAGTTCCAGTGAGTTTAATGGGACTGCACACATGAGCAAGCATTCGAGGAGGAGGCCTTTAGTTTGTAAAGCTGGTATTTGCAATGAAGGCAAATCCTGTGATCTGTTTCAGAAATGCAGGGGGTCCCAGGTGAAGCAAATTCAGTGCAGTTCTCCTGTGTGAGAGAAGGAGGAATTTAAGAACACAAGCAAGGTATGTATAGCCCGTGCGCAGTGCAGAGTCCAGTCCAGCAAACATCCCTGGTGCTGTTTGGTGCATGGGCTCATTGTGACATAAGCTACATGCTTCTTTTTGGTCTGTTTTGTACAGGGCCTATCACAATGGGGCCCTGCTTCATGACCGGGGCTCCTAGGCACTATCTCAATTCACGTAAATAATAAGAAAAACGGGGCTAGTGGAGCCGTACTAGACCTGGTTGGAATTTTTGCATTGAAACGGATTTCTGAAGAAAAATGTAGTTTTCATCAAAATTCAAACTATGGAAAAATGTGTCTTTTTTTTAATGAAATTTCATTTTAAAGAATGAAGCACAGCATTTCAATAATGCTGAGATGTCCCATTTTGACATTTTCAGAATGAAATGTGCCAATGCTTTGTAATGACTTTTGAAACAAACTTCATTAATTATATATTGAAAAAACTTTTGAAAGGACAAAACTGGAACAAAATGTTTCAGTTTTTATCACAATAAAATATTTTGATTGACCAAAAAATGATTTTTTTCCCTCAGAATTTCTCCTCACAGGAAGTTCTGAAATGTTTTGATTTTGTTCCATTTTGGAATGGGAAAAAAATTGAAATAATAAGAATTTCTTGCAAAATGAAAAATCTGGTTTGCACCCACATCTAGTCTGTAGCTACAAGGGCTGTGAAATCTACCCTATTCCTCTGGCTGAAGCAGTCTCCACAGTGTGTATCTGCTGTCACTCTGTTTCCTGATAGAAAATATTCCTCTTTCCCCTCCCAGTGGAAAACCATGGCACCAGCAAAGTTACTCCGGCTGTCTGCAGCTCATGGGATTTGGGTCAGAGAGAATATACTGAATATTCACTTTGCTAAATAAGCTGTGAGAGTGCTAGACTATGAAGCAATCTATAGGAAAAGACTAATGCAGGTTTTCTCTAGATCTGACAGGATTGACTGTCCTGGCCTCTTCTTGTCCTTTCTGTCTTTTTAAAAATTAACAACTGTGCATGGAAATAGATGAAAGATTGTAGCAGGCAATACATTAGTTGCCTAGGTAACTTTCATGGGTGTATGTGGAGGGGAGAGGAATATTAGTTGGTCTCTGTAGACATAGACTTGCTTAACTGTTGACCAACATGAATAATCAAAAGAGAGCTTCAGTTCCTATTTTAGGCTCCTGCCCAAATGGTATCAATCCAAAACATGGGCCTGTGAATGTAATCATTTGACTTTAACCAAAAAAATGCAGCTGCAGGAATCAAAGTCAGGTACCTGTCTGATAAATGATTTCACTAAGATGGACTAGAGATAGGTAGAGGAACTAATGGAGAAGTGAAATACCGGAGTTCATGGAAGAAGAGCAGCGGAGGTCAGAGGTGATGATCCAGACCATCTTTTTTGTTCTGTTTATACAGCTGCTAGCACAATGGGATCTTAGTCCATGGCAATGCTAAAATAACAATACTTAATTAAATAATGATATAATGGTCCCTTCTGGAAATAACAGAAGGGCTTGGACAGCATGGAATGTGACTCAGAAATAGGTAAGGAGGAGACTGTGAAGGCTGAAAATGTAACACTGAAGCTAATAATGTCCACGGAAAGCAGACACCTTTTACAAAAAAATGTCATTGAGTTTAAGAACACAATTTTTCTGTCATGAAAACAGATTTTCATGGAAATGTGTCAATCAGCCTTAATTCTTGCCTCCCCTTCTCTGGCCCCTTTCTTTGACCAGCTCTACAGTTAGAAGCTCCCTGAGGATAGTGCATCTAGGATTTCTTTAATGGTCTGAATTGCAGCATAGGAAGAAAGGAGCGTTTCTGGTAACTAGAAGAACAGGAGGACTTGTGGCACCTTAGAGACTAACAAATTTATTAGAGCATAAGCTTTCGTGGACTACAGCCCACTTCTTCATCCGAAGAAGTGGGCTGTAGTCCACGAAAGCTTATGCTCTAATAAATTTGTTAGTCTCTAAGGTGCCACAAGTCCTCCTGTTCTTCTTTTTGCGGATACAGACTAACACGGCTGCTACTCTGAAACTTCTGGTAACTAGGTATACCAAACCACCGAGGTCAAAACCTATGCTAAAACAAACACCTCAAATTCCACCTGGGAATGTATGGAAAACTGGTGAAGATCCCACCAGTGTAATCTGCTTCTGGAATTAATAGTGTTCTTTACAATAGATACTCGTGCCCAGATTTTTAACACCTTGCAGATTTAGGAGCCTATTGACAGTCAATGGGATTGCCTAAATCCCTTTTGAAAATGAGTTGTAGACTCCTAAATCAGTTAGGTGCAATGCTGAATGCAGCAATGCTCAAATATCTCCAACGTTTTGGCTTAGATCCCTAATCTACAAATGGGAAAACTGAGCCCTGCAGAAACTAGTTTTACTTCATATATTTTTAGTCTTTTTCTCAGGGAGCAGTAGGGAAGGAAGGGGACGACGGCCTTAAATTAATTCTATCTTTGCTTTTAAGTGTGTGTGTCTGAGGGAGGGATCTTTCAGGCTCTTCTTTTTCCATCAAGATTCTCTACTATTTTTGTAAGTCTGTCTTGCTGTAGAGTATTTCATTTATTTTTATCGTGATATTATTGGCCTTAAAAAATATACTGCTTTGATGGTGTTTCTGACTGCCTCTCTCTCTCTACCTCCAATCATATACACAACAGGGTTCCTTTGGAGGCTAAAATTGGTAGAGTTTATTTTCTTTTTTTGTTTGTTTGCATATAAAAGCTTTATTGACAGACCTTCTCTTGACTAGGACTGCTTATACTTTCATGCCGCCCTGCAGCTTCAGCGTCTTTGCGACAATGCAGTTTAAATTATTGGCCTTGACTGCCAAGCAGAATAAATACTTGGAAATGGCTGTCAGAAGAAAATGTCTTTGTCCTAGTGTTAATGCATGAGTTAAACAGCGTAGGTCAGAAAGTTATTTTTATTCAAGAAGTGCTCATGTCACATGACACAGATGGTGCATGCTCATAAAAGTTATGAGCACTGAACAATTGTGTGTATTTACCAGTTTTGAGCTAATCGTCTTGGTCCTTGGTCTATTTAAAAGCATGGTTTTCTACTAGATTAGTTGCACCAAAGGACCAAGCCTATTAGCTCTAAGCTGGAAAATACACACGTGCATGCCCCCCCATGTGCATCCTCACCCCCCCATCCTCCCTCTCCACACAGATAATTGGAGGGCTTGATCATGCACTCAAGGGGAATCATTGACTTCAATGGACCACTTTGGATCAGGTCTAGGAAGCCACGCACAGGCACTGGGACCTCTTGGAAAGTTGTGATTGCTTTCAGATTGCTTTCTCGTTTTCAGTACTTGCACTTTGGTTTCTCTGATCTATTTGGTTTCTAAGAGTTTGGCACAAATGCATCTAAAAGTAAACCAGCACATCCTAAAACAGGAAAATATGTCCTCCTTTTCAATATTATCAATTTCTTCCAGTTGCCTGATTTCACCAGAGTTACACCAGCACAGAATGGGCAAGCCGGGGTATCACTGTATTCTTAAATTATGAGTATGCCAGACATAACGCTGATGCTGATATAAAAGTTACTAAAAACTGTAAAAGCCTCGAAGTTGGAAAATTATCTGTTCCACTGAAGATCAAGTTGAATATTCCTATGCCCTAATTATCCCATTTAGGTCAACTACTTGGCTGGGGAAAGACTGGCTAGATCCGGCCCTTTGGCTGTTTATTTTTCTGGTTCTGAGAAGCTTGGTTCTTGGGACACTGGTCTGTTGGGGGGAAAAGAATAAATTCTCCTCCTCTCCCTCACTTTACCATCTTACTGTGGTTAGATCTGAAGCAAAAAAGCAAAAAATAAAATAAAAAAATCAATCTGATGTGATGAATCCCCGAGCCAGGTCATCAGTGGACACTGAGGGTTACAGCTAGGGATCTAACTGTATGAGTCTCAACTAGTTGAATCAAAGGAACAACTCCAATAGTTCAAAGACGTATACATTTCTGTATGTGGCCTCTTCCACTAGCATGAGACAATTAGCAATTCTGTGTTAGCATAATGACATTGAAAACAAATAATTTAACCATTTAAACATGACACTTGCAGATTTTCAAATTAGGGCCAGGTTTATTCTGTAGGTGAAACAAACAGTATTTTTGCCTCCCCAGATATGAATTCCAATTTCTCTGTTTGGCCTACAAAAGTAAATTAAATTATTCATATCGTCATAGAATTTAAGGCCGTAAGGGGCCATTATAATCATCTAGTCTGACCTCTCGCATGACGTAGGCCAGATATTTTACCCAGTCGTTCCAGTCTCATTCTGAAATGCAGTATAGAGAGTTGTCCTAGTTTAGGTGACAGCAATGTTTCCAGTGCTTGCAGGGCATATGTGCCTGACTTCTTGCTTTTATTTTTTGGTTTTTGAAGAGTGTAGCTGCTATTCGTGGGCCATTTTTTAAATTACTTTTCATTTTTACACCGGATTATTTTGCCTTCCAAAAATGTAGATTTGCTCACACAAATCTTGTAATGTAATAAAAACGACTCAGGTTGTGTGAGAAAAACTTGTTTGCATCTATTCTAACACTAAGCCCCAAAGTCAGAGATGAGGTTGAAGCTACTTGGAAAATATGCTACTTTTAAGACCGCATTAAGTATGATCTAGTGCTGGAATCACAGGAATGGAGTCTGCTGTTTTCTGTGCTATTGGCTCTGTGACTCTGGACAAATCACATCACCTCTCCACATCTCCGTTTGCAAAACAGAAGTAGTAATATGTGCACAATCTGTTCATATCTTTGAGCTCCTTGGTTTGAAAGTGCAATAGTAAAGGAAAGTATGAGTGGTGATTGAGGCTCTTCAAGGGCTATCTGCATTTTAGAAATATCATTAAGATGCTCTTTATGGAACAAAAATCTTTTTTTGTTGAGCTGCTTGCCTTGTTTCGTGCAAAAATCAACATTTTTGCAAACAGAGCTACTTAAAACAAATATTATGAAAAGCAGTGATTGTGTGTGTGCGTGCGTGTGTGTGTGTGTGCGTGTGTGTGTGTGTGTGTGTGTGTGTTGGAAGCAGGGCAAAGATGTGGTGCTTGAAGAGAAAGCCCAGCTGCAGTGGTTTAGACCAGTGGTTCTCAAACTAGGGCCGCCGCTTGTTCAGGGAAAGCCCCTGGTGGGCCGGGCCAGTTTGTTTACCTGCCGCGTTCGCAGGTTCAGCTGATTGCGGCTCCCAGTGGCTATGGTTTGCCACTCCAGGCCAATGAGGGTTGCGGGAAGGGTGGCCAGCATGTCCCTCGGCCTGCGCCGCTTCCCACAGCCCCCATTGGCCTGGAGCGGCGAACCGCGGCCAGTGGGAGCTGCGATCGGCCAAACCTGCGGACGCGGCAGGTGAACAAACCGGCCCGGCCCACCAGGGGCTTTCCCTGAACAAGCGGCGGCCCTAGTTTGAGAACCACTGGTTTAGATGACTTCAGAATTTGGAAGGCTTTTGTAGCACTGGTACTGGAATTAATATTCAGTCTCTTATCAGCGAGTCTGACTATAATTCACAAGAAGAAGGTCAGAAAAAAGCTTCAACATCTGTCAGCCACCAAGTGCTGTAATGGCAAACAAGCTTATAATTTTTCTATAAGCAACTGCTGCTTGTCACATTCATATCAAAGGATACAGCTATGAAATAAATACCATATTAAGTTAAAAAGGAACTGTGGAGACAAAGCACATTGCAAAGATCCAATAAATGGCATGGCTCAGGTATTTTAGAGGATAAAGATTAAGATAATGACAGTAATGATAATACAGCTTAGTTTTATTAAGAGTTTTGAACTGCAAGCCAACCTGTGCATAAGAAAAATATGGCAGAACTGATTTTTTTTGCAGGTGAGTGTATCTTTTTGTTTTTTTGCAGAGAGATATTCCAGTAATGCACTTCTTCCCCTGTATTTTAATCTTCTTTATTCTTGTTTTTTCTTCTCTTGCTCTTACATTGGACTGTCCAATATTCAGTTCAGTATCCTTACTGTTAAAACATATTCATTATTAGAGGGAAGGAAGGCAAGCCAATATAGAGAAACAGATAAAAGAATATTAAGCTAAGTTAGATGTATTCAAGTCGTCAGGGCTTCAGCCTAGGGTACTTAAAGAGCTCGCTGAAGCAATCTTGGAATCATTAGGAATTATCTTTGAGAACCTCAAAGAAGATGGATGAGATCCCAGAGAACTGGAAAAAAGGCAAAGATAGTACCTATCTTTAAAAAGGGGAACACAGAGGACCTGGAATTATAGACCTGTCAGTTTAACTTCAGTACCTTGAAAGATACTGCAATGAATTATTAAACAATCAATTTGTAAGCACATAGAGAATAATAGGGTGATAAGTAATAGCCAGCATGGATTTGTGAAGAACAAATCATACCAAGCCAACCTAATTTCCTTCTTTGGCAAGGTTACAGGCCTAGAGGAAAGGAGAAAAGCTGTAGATGTGAGGTTTTTGACACGGTCCCAAATAACATTCTCAAAAGCAAACCAGGGAAATGTGGTCTAGATGAAATTATTATAAGACTGGTTGAAAGGCCATACTCAGAGAGCATACTCAGTGGTTTGCTATCAAACTGGAGGGATGTATCTAGTGGGGTCCCACAAGAGTCTGTTCTGGGTCCAGTACTAATCAATATTTTCACTAATGATTTGAATAATGGAATGGTTGAGTATGCTTATAAAATTTATGGATGACAACAAGATGGGAAAGATTGCTAGCACTTTGGAGAATCCAAAACCTGGACAAATTGGAGAATTGTTGTGAAATCAAAAAGATGAAATTCCATGAAGACAAGTGCAAGGTACTATGCTTAGGAAGGGAGGGGGGAAATCAAATGCACAAATACAAAATGAGAAATAACTAGCTAAGCAGTTGTAATACAGAAAAGGAGGTTATAGTGGACCACAAATTGAATGAGTCAACAATGTGATGCAGCCATGAAAAAAGGCTAATATAATTATATGGTGGATAACAGGAAGTAAAACATAGGAGGTAATTGGTACGAGTGAGGCCTCAGCTGCAGTACTGTTTCCAGTTCTGGGTGGCACACTTTAAGAAAGATGTGGACAAATTGGACAGAGTCCAGAGGAGAGCAACAAAAATGATAAAGCTGACCTCTGAGGAAAGATTAAAAAAAACTGGACAAATTTAGTCTTGAGGTCAGAGGGACTTGATAAGTCCTCAATATGTTCAAGGCGTTATAAATTTATATGTTATAAAGAAGATGGTTATCAATTGTTTGCTGAGTCCACTGAAAGTAGAATAAGTGATGGGCTTAATCTGCAGCAAGGGAGATTTAGGTTAGATATTGGGGAAAACTTCCTAACTATAAAGATAGTTAAGCTCTGGAGTGAGCTTCCAAGGAAGGTTGTGGAATCCCCATCATTGGAGATTTTTAAGAACAGGTCAGACAAACCTGTCAAGAGATGATCTAGGTTTACTTGGTCCTGCCTCAATGCAGGGGGCTGGGCTGGATGATCTCTTGAGGTCCCTTCCAGCCATTTATTTCTGTGATTCTTTCATTATAATTCACCAAAGGTTTCATTTGAGGACACGCTAAATGTAACAGAATGAGGGCCTGATGCTACAGATACTACCAAATGTAGTTTACAAAGAGCAGTCTCACTACAGCCAATGAATCTACCCAGGATAGTTAGAATTGCCCTTAGTGCTTTTAATTTTTACAACTGACCTCAGCCTGGCAACTAATGTTGGGCTCCTAAATGTATGTTTGCAGAACTTTGTTATTAAGGGAAAACTCAAGTAATAAATCTTATAGTGACATGCTCACATCGTACTGCATTAACATTTCACTGGGCCTGAGTTTATTTTGACCAACAAAACTGATGTTCAGCTAGGTATATGGAAGGTGTTTTCCCAATTGTGACAATACACCAGGGGTCGGCAACGTTCGGCACGCGGCTCGCCAGGGTAAGCACCCTAGCGGGCCGGGCCAGTTTATTTACCTGCTGATGCGGCAGGTTCGGCCGATCGCGGCCCACACTGGCCAATGGGGGCGGCGAGAAGCGGCACGGGCGAGCGATGTGCTGGCCACGGCTTCCCGCCGCCCCCATCCGCCAGGGTGCTTACCCTGGCAAGCCGCGTGCCGAATGTTGCCGACCCCTGCAGTAGACCTAGGTATGTGGATACAAACCTGCAAGATTTAAAAGGCACCAAATTTTAGAAAAAAATGCTTGGATTTTAGAAATGTATTTTTAATGTGGCACTCATCAGAATTTGAGTTTTGCTTGTTCTCTAGTTATCATAAACTTGAACTGACAGTAACTTGAGTTTAAAATCAAAATGTACGCATTGTTTCTCTAAAAAGGATGAGAGAAAAGCTAATAATATAAGATTTTGAATTTTTCCATGGAAATTTGCTGGGTGTGGTGGATTAAATGAAAATGCATTTTTCCAGTTTTTAAAACCTGTGGTAACACTTGTTGGTTCTCAATAAACTGAAGAATTGTTTGTTTGTTTTAGAGTGGTTGTTTGCTGCAAAGCAGGAAATTAAAAAAAAAAGCAAGCCATTTTTCATCAAAAGCATAATAAGTTGCAAAAGAAATATTTGTACCAATATGCAAGGCACTCTATATACAATTAGTAAGAGATAGTCCTTGCTCAAAAGACAACACAGGTGAAGGATGGGAGAGAGGAAACATTACTTCCCCAATTTTACAAATAGAGGACTAAGAAAGAGAGAAATTAAACAACCTGCCCAATGTCACAGAGGAAGTCTGAAGCATAGTTGGGAATTGAACCCAGATGTCATATGCCATCTATGAACCCAGGTTGAGTGCCAGACCCCTAATACTATTTTCCCTTTCTAATACTTTCTCTGTGGATGAGTATATTTCAGCAACACTTCTTTACTTTCAACATTCTTACATTTAACCATTCTCTGTTCCTATTCCAGTTATTAAGCTGTATTGCAGGGTTTCTCAAACAGGGGTCACCGCTTGTGTAGGGAAAGCCCCTGGCGGGTCGGGCTGGTTTGTTTACCTGCCCCGTCCTCAGGTCCGGCCGATCGCAGCTCCCACTGGCTGCGGTTCGCTGCTCCGGGCCAATGGGAGCTGCTGTAAGTGGTGCGGGCCAAGGGACGTGCTGCCCGCCACTTTCTATATATATATAAATTTATATATATATATAAAACTTCAGGTAGCAAAGTATGAAAAGAAACCTTGGGTATGAATAAAAGAGTCACCTTTTCATGTGAATCTTTAGAAATCTACCTCAGGGTTATCTCTTTATAACATGAAAGATAAAAATGTTCACTTTTTTCTTTCATTTTCTTTGAAAATAGAATTCAAATTATAGACTTGTCTGAAAAAGTACATCAGAGCATCAGATTTTAACAAGCTTAAAATCTTAACTGAAAAGTGTGCTTCTTGGTACTTCATTTAATGCCTTTTTAAATATATAGCTACCATATAGTAACTATATTAGTCTATTCTGTATGTAGTTTATATTCCAAATACAATTAGTTTATTTCAGCAAAATACTGTGTGGATTCCCATCCATCGACTGTTAATTCTTAAAATGTACTACAAACAGGTTTTCATCCTTCAGAGACTAACATACACGCTTCCCGTAAGCATGTGAGTAATCTCATTGAAGTCAACTGCAAATACTGATGGGATGTAAGGTTAAGCACATGCGTAAATCTTTGCAAGATTGTAGTCTCAGTGCTAAATCTTGCTTGCTTTATTAATTCAAGTACACCACCGATTTCCACAACACTTAGGGCAGGTCTACATACCGCTTTAGTTGATATAACTTATGTCGCTCAGGCATGTGAAAAAGACACCCCCCCCCCGAGCGACGCAAGTTACAGTGACCTAAGTGCTGTCCACACTGGCTCTATGTCAGTGGGAGACGCTCTCCTACCAATATAGCTTCTGCTCTCATGGAGGTGGAGTAATTATACCAATGGAAAAGTGTCTCTCCCATCAGCATAGAGCGTTTTTACCAGATATGCTACAGCGACGCATCTGCATAGGTGCAGCTGAGCCGATGTAGTGCTTCTAGTGTAGACTTGCCCTTAGACTGTGATCGTGCAAAGACTTACAACAGCTCTTTATGGAATGGGGAAATGGTTTTCCCATCTGAGAGAATTTTCAATATTTTCGAAATTATTTTCTGCCCCTAATCAGGACAATAAGTCTAAATCTCAGCAATTTTTGCAAACTGAAAATCCTCCCCCCAAAATTGTATTGGGCCTATTGAAATATTTTGTGTCAATTCTTTTGAAATGTTTCATTCTCAGTTTCACCTTTTGCGGGGATATAAATTAACTAAACTTCCAAACGAAAAAGTTATTTTGAACTGAAAAACAAATCTCTTTATTTAGAAAATGTAAAAATATCCCCTTTTGTAAAAAAAAATTCAGGGTTTTTTTAATTGGGAGATTTATCAAAATTGATCCCATGAAGAGGTTTGGTTTCAATGAATTAGTGTTAGCTAATGAAAAAAAATATTTCATTGGAAAATTCCCAACCACTTCTACCCATATGTATGGATTTGTGGTCCCACTTAAGTCATAAAGTTAAGCATGTGTGCAAATCGTAGTAGGATCAGGGCTAGAGAATATGGATTTACAAAGGAGGATGGCACTTTCCAGAGTGTGTATATCTGAATATGGGGAAGGCACAAGATCAGTTGTAAACCAAGCTGTTAATTCCCTATCTGGCCATAACCTGATTAATCAGGTGTACTGGAAAATTTCTTGAAAGAAGGCATTTGCAATATGGACTCTCCCAAGCAAAGAAATGAACAACTGTGCCAGAAATTTTAAATGAGATGAAAAGCCAAGCGCTATGTGTAAACACAAGTTTCAGATTGTCCTTTTTTTACTATGCGGACCTAGCGCAGTCCAAATGGCGTCAACAGCTGCAGAGGTTGAAAGACAGAAAGAGAACAGTTAATATGGTAATGACACCTGCAGTGCTTCTATTTCCTAACTTTTCTATCTACATTTACATCTGGTTTATTAAGTGATTGACTCATGGGGAAAACTATACTTCAGTTTCTGCTCTGATGGTTTATTTTAATGTCCTTCATTGCAATATGATAAACATGTAGAGTCAATAACTAGCTAAAGTCTTAATAAATTATAGCTATCGGGTGGCACAGTTTAAATAATAAACTATTCTATAAGCATATCTTGTCAGAGGTGACTTTGGTGAACTGTATTGTTCCTTCCTAATAGTGAAGACGAGAGAGAGATTTGTATGTCCCTTCCCAGTTTGGTCAAATAATTAATTATGGCAAAGTTTACAATGCATTTTTAGCATAAATAGTTTTTTTCTTCATTATTTGACCACCTTCAAATCCACCACTCCTCCGGAAATAAATACTGTGGACCAAAACCCTTTTCGAGCTGTCCTTTAATTAGATATTTTATTTAGTTAAAGATTCAGCAACACTTTATCAGTAGCATAACTGAATATTTGAAATGTTGAAAACAAATGTCACACGTTATATAAATAATTTATAAAGGATCAATACATATTCATTGTTATAAGCAAATATGAGTAGATGGTTATAAGCAAATCAGGTGTTAGAGATTATTATAAGCAGCCTATTGACATGCTGGATTGTATAACAATCTAAAATGATTAATTAGCTATGTATGTATGTAAATCTCCGGTTCTGCTCTACTTCCCAGTGCTGTGACTCGCTATTCCAGAGACCCATCCCACCACCTCTCCCTTATGTGCAAAGGTCAAATCCACTCCCTCCTGCCAACCCTTTCCCAGCTCCACTTCCTTCCCAACAGTTTTCCCAGACTGCAACCCCTCCTGGTACTATTCACTAGTTTCAGATTAATATTAAGGGCCAGATTGTGCCTACCTTGTTCATAGCACCTTATTCCTGGAGTTAGTCCATTGAAATAAATGGTGCTATTCATTGACTACTCCATGGGATTAAGGGTGTCAAAAGATGTCCCTCAAAGGCCAGTTATTTAGAGTTCGCTAAATACTGAAACTCTGGATGCTTCACACTCCTAATCACCATGGAGATGGAAGAGTCAAAGTTCAAGCTCAGCAAATTGCTTTGTCACTCATCCCAAATTGGAAACTTGTCCTAATGACTTCTACAATGGGAGATCTGAAAGGGGGCATCTTGCTCCCGAACTCTTAGTCCCCGGTCCTTTATTCATGCTATTTTGGTTTTTTTAGCGTAAAATTTTCAAAAGTTCTTAAATCCCATTTTCAAAAGTGGCTTAAGCACATAGAAACCTAAGTCTGATTGACTTTCAATGAGATTTAGGGATTGTCTACACTTGAAAGTTAATTTGTATTAAGGTAAGGTGAGAATTTAAAGCACAATAGCTATTCCTGAATAACTCTCTGTGTGGAAACTCTTATTCCTGTTTATCTTAATCCATTTTGTATTGAAAACTGTGGCGAAAATTATGTCTCCCATAATTTTCTGGTTACTTGCCAAAGAATCCCAGTTCAGAGAAAGTCAGTACATTTTGTAGCACTAACACTGGCAGAACAGTTTCTTAGAAAACTTTTTGTACGATGTATAGTAAATGTGACATCTCTCAAGAATTTACAGTACCCACAGTTCATGCTTTCACATAATTACCTATATTTATCTGCATCAATAATGGGAATTTTAATAAATGAGCCTTTTAGGTTACATATATTCCTGCATGGTTTCATATAATTTCTGTTGATTTGCTTGTTTAAGATACAAAAATATGCTTTTCTATGCACATAATTTTGCATAATCTGGTAATTCCTAGTGCATATTTTGTTTTAATTTGGCATATAATTTAATGCAGTCTAAATAATAACAATGTATAGAAGCTAAACCAAATACTTATTACAGCAATGACTTGTGTTAATGAGTTAACAGATACAGTGCTGAGTTAAGACAGAGGACATTTCTAATTATGCATTTGGTGAGAAAGATGAAGGCTATGATAGCATTGATCAGTTCTGCTGTGATTGATGTATACAGAATTTTGCAAAGCAATTATTAAGCCCTGCATTTCTCACTGCAGCATAATAGGTAGATATGCATTCTTTGCTTTCAATTACTATGTCTATCTAAGATGACAGATACACATAAAATGACCAACTAGAGAAAGCTGTGTCTGTTGTTGGAAGCTGTGATAATTTTCTACGGAGAGAAATATTATTTTACACAATTAATTAAAATTTGTATTTTACTCATACAGAACAATTTTCAAAAATTAAAATGACCTTTAATTGTGTGTCTGCAAATGATAGCTTTTAAATGTCTGACTCTGTGTGCAAACCAGATACTTGAATGTCTACCTGCAAATATTTGTGAATGCACATTGTCAGCTAAACTGATTACAGACACAGAAGTAAACTGCCTGAAGGCCCTGTAAAAATTGGCCTCTTTATGTCTCGAACATTAATTGTATTGCAACAAATTTAGTACTCATGGAATTAGAAGGGTCTGTCTCATTAGCTGACGGTGACTAGCTGGGATTGCAAAAGCCCCTTGTTAGCAGAACATGCCTTTGAGTCTCATGAAGTAGAATCTCTGCTTTTGTTTCCAAAATAGGACATGTCTATTCCCCATTTTCTTGTGGAGTCTTCACTCAGGCAAAACTCCCATTGTTATATGAAACTACTGAAATGATTTATCTTCTCTAGTCCCACCCTGTATCCCCAAGTGGAATCATGGCTCTGCTCACTTTATATGCTGTAATGTTTAATGCAAGAGTTCTCTGTTTGGATGGGGCTGGGGAGCTAACTCCACCTTAGCAAAAAATTGCAGTAGCCTACAATTTTGAAATGCTGATGATTTAAGATTAGTGGCTTTTGCTTGTAATGTATTATGGAACACTGCAGTTGCTGAAATTAACTTTAAAAGAAGGAGGATTCCCTCCCCTTACTACCTAGTGGGATTTAAATATTAAGGGCTGTACTTTGCCCATATTTGCCCAACAGATGTAAGACAACCTGTTTTTGTTTTTTTTCCCATCAGTCACCACTGCATTAGGAAAAACAACAAGGAGTACTTGTGGCACCTTAGAGACTAACAAATTTATTTGGGCATAAGCTTTCGTGGGCTAAAACCCATTTCACATCACGGAAACATAAATGCAGTGGGCCTGATTCTTCACGGCCTTGTACCATTTGGAATCATTTATACCCATGCAAAGAAGGTGTATGATATGATCAAAGCAGAATGGCAGTGTGCGCTCCGGACTTCCTGTGCAGAGGGAAAAATGACTACACAAGTTGCAAGGCACTGGGAGGTTGGTTCTATACTATAGGATCTTGGAGTATATACTTTGACTGCAAGCTTGACTTTTTGCTTTTGCTGTCTACTTTAATTTTGACCTAATTGCCCAGGTCTGGTTTGGTTAGAATCTAGTGAAGATAACCTTTGCCATGCAAAACCTTTTATGACTCCATCCCTGTTTTACTCACATTTATCCTTTTCAAATCTTAAGTGAAGGTAGTCTGCTGGGGCGCTGGAACAATATGTATAATGGGGGTGCTGAGAGCCATTGAGCCAAACTGTAAACCCTGGATATGATGGAAACCACTTCAATCTAGGGGGTGCAGTAGCACCCCTCCCAGACACACACACACATCCTTGTTCCCACACCGATGCTAGTTTGATATATTGGTAACTATGCTCTACTTTCTCATTTCTCGTACACAGTTTGCTTTGTAGCTCATCAACTGTAGATAGAAGGTGTCATATCTCTCAGAAATGTGAAAAAATAGTTTACTATTAAATACTGTACTGCTTTTTTCATGATAGAACAATAGGAGCTCACTGCTTAGTTGGTTCATGGTTTCTCATTATACCTCCACTACTGTCCAGTCTCTCTAACTCCACCAGTGGATTTCAGATTCTCTAAGCTGCATTTGCAAAACAGAACTTCAGATTTTAGAGGAAAGATGGTCTTACGGTTAAGGCACCAGACTGGTGCTTAGCAGGTCTAGTTTCAATTCCTGGTGTTGCCACTAACTCCCTTTGCGACTTTGGTCATCTTGCTCAGTCTCTCTGTGCCTCAACTTCCCATCTGTAAAATGGTATAAATGATACTACGGTTGTTTTTATTTTCTTGTAAATTCTTTGAGGCTGGGACTGTCTCTTACTGGGTATGTACAGTGCCTAAAACAATGGGGCTATGATCTGAGTTGGGCATTGTAGGTGTCACTGTAATTCAAATAAATATAATTTCAAAAATATTTCTCCAAACAAAGCAGAATCACTTGGGGTTATTACTTTTGATCTTAATCCCATTGTCTTCTCTGATATCAACCTTTTCGTTGCAGACTTCAAAAAAATATGGATACGATGGGTGGGAATTTTCAAAAGGGTCTAAGTCACTTAGATATATTTGAAACCTCCACCCTACATGTCTTGGCCTGTCATTCTTCCTCTGCCACAAATTATCCTTTCCTTTCTATTCATTCCAAAGTAACATCAGTTGGCTACTGCGGTGGGTGGCAGAATTCTGCTATAAATAATTTCTGATATCAAAAGCATCAGCCCTTTTGCTTTTTTATATTTGAGCTGCCCATCTTTAAATTCTCTCTCCAAGCAAGCGCTGAGTCACTTTCTCACTCCAGGGATCCCAGAACGAAAGTTTTTGTTTTAGCAATATGCTGAGAATGGCGTTTGCTGAGTGTTAGTTATTTTATGCGTGCTCATTTGTTTGCATCTGGTGTCTCTCTCTCTCTCTCTTTAATGGGTACTGTATTTCTGTTATCCTATCTTACGGATACTCAGCGCCTGCTCTTTGACATATGCTGGCACTGTCTAATTTCTTCCTGTCCTGTGAGCAATCTCATTTAAGCCCTTGACAGTCTCAGCATGCTCGGCATTTTTAGTTTGATCAGGTTGTGAGGACAAGCATTTTCTATGCACCACTGAAGTTTTTTTTCATTCATAAGCTTTCAGATGCTTTGGTTGGTGTGATAGGGCGCATTCCCCACACTCGTCCTGAAGAGGTTAATGTAGGCCAGAGGGGCCAAATAGCCTATTAGTCTGCAAGATGAGGGGAATTAAGGCTGAGAGGAAAGCCTTAGTTAGTGGTAGCTCACCTGTGCAGAACAGGTGGGGCTTATATAGAGCCAGGGACCTGATTGCAGAGAGAGGCCACAGGGAAGTAATCTGCAGTCACTCCTTGGTGGAAGGGAGGTGCTATAGTTTGGGGCTATAGAAATTAGTCTGCAGTTATTTCCTGGGGGGTGGGGGAGAAGGAGTTTGGGCTGGGAAACCCAGAGGAGGGGAGCCAGAAGGAGAGGAAAACACAGCAAGGTTCAGGATGGTGCAGACCTTGGCTGTTGATTAGAGGATCCCTGAGCTGGAATCTGGAGTAGAAGATGCCCCCAGATTCCCCTACCAGCCACTGGCACCATAGGGGCAGAGAATGAGAAGACTGCCTAAGAGAGCTGGCAAAGAAATACTTTGATACCCTGGAAGTGATATGGCTGGAGGGCCATGTCACGAAGAGGGAGCACACAGAGTTTCAGAGAGTTAGAGAGAGTGCGGCAGCAGGGCATGTAGTGAGTAGCAAAAGGGGGCCTCAGACCCAGAAAGAGCTAATCTCCCAAAACAGCCAGGAGGAGGCACCATCTGCAGTGAATGGACGCTGTGACAATTGGCATTAAACACCGGACACTTCAAAACCTTCATTGTTAAATTTACAGAGGCATGTCCCATTCTTAGAATAAGGGAAATTACTGACACTGTGAGTCTACTGCTTTAGTGTAGTTGATGTCTGTCTTGAGTTTAATGCCACTGACTCTAAGGGTGAAATTGTGGTCCCATTGAAGTCTATGGAGTTTGTCCTAGGTTTTTATCTCTTATTTGTATCAAAAGTGTATCACTGATAGACTCCTCTTTGCTTTACTAATTAGTCTTTCTTTCCAGTAGTACCCACAATATCTTTGGCACTTTCCAAACTGAAAGGAAGAAAAAGTCTCTGCCTTGAAGAATTCATGATCCAAAGAGAGACAAAAAGCAGGCAGTGGGGAAGGGGTGGATGCAAAGTATAAGAGCGGGGATCAAAATGGTTGGTGTCCACATAATAGTAATATAAGGCTGTAGTAACACAAATGTAGGGAGGGTTAATAGAAAACGAAGCTATTCTCAATCATTCCTCTAACTTGTCATTTCAAAATGCCATTTCATGTGAAATGTAGCTTCCCACAAATTAGTAATATTTATTCAGTTCATTGGTGTCCAACAACAACTTCCCTTTGGCAATGCTAATAGAAACTACTGTCTGATACAGTGGGCAAACTTAATGAAGCCCATCCATTCAAATGATTCTACAGGTTTCAGAGCTATTCCTTAGCATTAGAGTGAGGAATATCTATTAGAATGGGGACCTCCATTAGTCCTTTTTGGGATAAACTATTCATCATAAAATACTTTGGCAAAACATCATTGTCTTCCTCTCTGATGGGGAAGTGCCTTTTTTTCCATTGTGTAATGGAGTGAGTGTATTCGAACTTCTCTTTCTCCAGCTTTTGTTGCTCAGGTTAGTTAAATCTGAAACGCTTTTCTTTCCATCCGCAGCCTCTTGGCACTCTGACAAAATAGGAAGATTCTGGAGAGTTTTAATTAGTAATTTCCTTCAGGACCTGGTTGCTTCTGACACCAGGAAAATTATGAGTCTTGAGTTCATAGCAAGAACAACTTTATTAACATACCTGACAAACATAACACAGTGGACTTGAACTAGCTGCATATAAATCAACCGCACATAAGTCATAAATTGTACAGTGAAGAGGAATGTAGCTCTCTGGTTTAAGACACAGCAAGGATATTTATTCGTTTCACATGTGCATAATGTCACAATAGAGGAAAGACAAAGATAACTAGAGCCATTAGCCTATTTATGTGGTGGATTCTTTATCACTTCCGGTTTCTCAGTAAAGACTGGATACCTTTCTAAAAGATATGCTATGGCCTAAGCAGGAATTATAGGCTTGATACAAGAATTGCTATGTCCCATACTATGGACTGTGTTATGCAGGAGGTTATCATAATGGTCCCTTCTGGCCTTAAAATCTATGACTCTGTAAATCACTTCCAATACCATAGTCTTGGGCACTTAGCAATCATTAGTGCATTTAGCCTCCCAACACTTTGAGTTGAGTATTCCCAGATGGGAATATACCACTGCAAATGCCATTCCACATCTTTTGATCTTTACATATAATCATAGTATCGACCATTTTCAGAGGCACCAAGACTGTTGCAGGAGGTAGCAAGTCCCATGAGGTAGGCTGCCTCAACCCTGTAGCTTTCCTCGCTGTCTCTTTGGCTTAGCTCTTCTGTAAATAACTGGTGATATTTTAGTGTGCCTAAAGGTGATTTATAATTTCAAGCAATCTGCTAACTATTGGCCTAATTCTGTAATTCATACTTACAATGGGCGGTACTTATTCATCTGAGTAGTTCCATTTGACTGTGAGTAGTTCTACTGCGAATGTGTGAGGGTTACAGAATGGAGCCCTATGAGAATAATTAATATGATATTGCATATATAATGAAGTATAAAACAGAAATATACAGTACCTCTTATTTAACTGTGTGATATGTGATGCTAATTAACGGTACAGTAGTTGCCGTTGAAATGGCAGTATTTATTATGAATAACCGCGTAATGATAGTTGAGATGCCACGGATTCACTCTGCATGGTGCTTTGAACAGGAAATTACTGTTGTAATGGTGTGGAATATGTTGGTAATTATTGCTTTTTAGCTAGTGACCACTGTATTAAGAAAATGAGAATTAGTTGGATGTAAGGAATGTAGACATATGGTTGATTATTGAATATTGACATCATGCCAATAATAATAGACTGGACCTGACGTATTAAAGTATTAAAAAAACCCACAGTTCGTACAAAGAGCATAATGATAACTTTTACAGTGATCGTTCACACATTTGTTTTGAGCAGGAAGTTAAAATGTGTTTCCGGACATGGATTTAGGTGCCATTAAACCCACATTCTGTAAGGGTTCCAAATGTATCTATGTCAACATGCATATTACTGATTAGACAATATATAATGCCATGGTTTTAGTTTAATCAAATCTTAGAATGTTTGCCACAAGCCAATCCCACAAGAATAAGTTATTCCTTTGGCTAACTAGAGTAGCTAGAATATTGGACCTTTGTACCCGGAGATTAAAAAAAAAAGAAAGAAAGAAAAAAAAACAAAGGTATCACATTTCCTTCAAGAGAATCTTTTCTGTATAACTAGAATACAATGGGCCTGATTCTCATTTAACTAAGGCTCCCTTACATTGCTTTGCCAGTGTAATGGGAACTTAGAGTGGGAGTAAGATGCATTGACACCCATTTTAAGGCCCTCTTACCTTACTAGAGTAGTGTGAAGGGGGTTAGTATAAATGAAAATCAGGAACTTCATGTGTAAATGTAGTAATTGCTTGCCTCATGTTTATTATAAGCCAGTGACCAGTAGCTCTGCTCTTGCTTGTACATTGTTTGTGGTAATGGTTAAGGGTGGTTCACCCCAATGCAAAGTGAAATGTGCTACCAAACAAGAATGATAATGTGTTTCACTCACTTTGCACTGGGGTGAATGACTACACGAGACACAGGACAATGGGGAATCTGGTTCATTGTGGTGATTTTCATAAGTGGGCATAAGGATTATGCAACTGGATCCAAATATAGAAAATATTTCACTCCTGATGCTACAGAGCTATGATTGAAAATGTATGGCATAAAACTGAAATGTGCATCTGTTTCCCAAATAAAAAATGATGATGGGGGAGAATATAGATAGTTGAATGGCCTGAATTCATCAATGCATCTGTTCAGAGGTCAGGCCCTCTGGATTTGGGGGGACTGACAAGGATCCTAGCAAAGTTCCCTGATTCTGTTCTGTCCTGTCCAGCCTTAGTACAAGCTAAAGATGCAGAGGGACAGCTTTAACTGCTGTCATTGGAGAATCAAGTATAGAAAAGTCCCTCAATACAGGGGAAATCCTTTAGGGAGTTCCTGCAGCCATTTTGAGTTCACTTTGTGCTGCTCAGCAGTGCTGAGAACCTGACTCTTCCTTTATAGCATTTCAAGTAAAGTTATAAGTATTTTTATATAACATAAACACTGTGGGCCAGATTTCTATGATGTAGCCTCCCCTTGTGGGCACAGTTATTTATGAATGAAATGCCTGTCATACAATATGTGGGCATAATCCGTTACTTAGCCATCTGAATGACTGAACTGAATCAACATGTCATTTTGAGCACAAAAGTACACTTGCATTGCTGAGTATTAATTTATGGATGCAATCAGGGAGATATTTGCAACCCTGTTTTCACTCAAACCATGTATGATTGAGGAAGTCAATTAATTTTCTTGCCATTTGGAGATGGTCTGTTCCTGCCTAACCTTGCACAGAGCCAGTCACCGGAATTCCTCTCTGAATTAACAGTCAAATCACTGAAGCTGTGGAATAACATTTCAGCTGGTAAAAGCACAAAATGGTGTGAGGACAGCCCTTGCTGCACTATGAGTCGAAGGTGATTTTTTTTCTTTAAAATAAATAAATGAAAATGGTGATTTTTCATGTCACTTGATTCCAGGATCTGGGGTTTAAGGGAGTCGTCCCCCCCTCCCCAATATCATGATAAAATCATGAATTGACCACACGGTCAGAGTCAAAGGACCTGACTGAAAGTTTGGGTGAGGCAGTTTCAGAAAGGCATTCTGGGAGCAGCACACATTCTACAATACAGGGTGTGTGAGTGAGACATTGCACAAGACCAGATGTTTCTGGACTATCTCTATCTTTCTATTTCCATTTATGCTGCTTCTGCATCTAGGAACCCTCCACGTTCAGCACATTATTCTGCCTTTGCAGGTAGCTTTTTAAAACTAGAGTGAGTTTTACCAAGGTCAGTGGCCTCACTAAAAACCATATTTTTCCTGCTACATCTCATTAATGCAGGGTAATAATATTCCACAGTCTATGCATCCTATTGGCTAGAAGAACCTGGGAACAGTAAAAATGCGATATCTTGCTTATATCTGTTTACTTAATTAGCCTTCAGTCAAAGCTGTGCTAATGAGAAGAGCTCGTAGAGAGAGAAAGGTCTGCAGGATTCTAAGTGGGTTAGAATCTTCATTTGTTTTTAATCTGTTGCTTACTGCTCATGGAAAAATATAAAATTGAAATAGAGAATGGCCTATAGATTTCTCTACAAACAAATGTATGTGGTCCCGCAGTAGGGATATATTACTCTACATTCTACAGCATGATTTCAAACTTGTGTAGATCAAAAATCATTCTCTATGCAATTCTGTCAGCTTTCAGAGTAATTTCTATAAAACCCAAGCTACTTTTTATAGAACACTATTGGCTATTAAATTTTGTAGGACTTTGTGTCTCCCACAGAGGGTGGGGAGTTAGTCCCACATTTTGGGAACATTGGTATAGCCCATATTTTATCATCTGTGGTGTTAGGAAGAACTGAAATCCCATTTTCTGCTTCAGATTTTCCCCTCTCATCTTTATATTCTCCATTGTCTTTAACTCTTCACAAGGATTATTATTATTTTAAGGTAGAGTTGTAATTTATTTTGTCAGGGAATTTTCTTGAGTTTTCACAGCTGTAGTTGTCGCATAATGTTTCCCTTTCATCTGTAAATTTCAAAGTCATCCTCTCTCTACTAATTTCCAGGTTACAACGAAAGCTTTGCAATTTGACCCAAGTATCACTCTAAAAAGAACAGGAGTACTTGTGGCACCTTAGAGACTAACAAATTTATTAGAGCATAAGCTTTCGTGGACTACAGCCCACTTCTTCGGATGCATCTGAAGAAGTGGACTGTAGTCCACGAAAGCTTATGCTCTAATAAATTTGTTAGTCTCTAAGGTGCCACAAGTACTCCTGTTCTTTTTGCGGATACAGACTAACACGGCTGCTACTCTGAAAAGTATTACTGTATATGCCGACTCTGCCAAAGAGAGGATAAACTGACACAGATTTCACAACTCAGCAATCAGTCCCTTTTTGAATGTGATATTCATATCATGGAGGTAAATGCAACTAAGCTGCAAAGGCAGGAAAGGACCAGTGCTAGTTAAAATAAGAGATCATAATAGCACTTCTGGAGAAGGTGAAATTCAGTTGCTGTTAGAAATAATCATGGGGAGAAATAAGGCACAATCTAAGGCCCTAATTTTATGGTTCATTGTGATGGGCACAATTATCTTTATTGGAACTCCAGGCAGCCTGAACACTCCACGTACGTGTGATCTATTGCAGAATCAGAGCCCAATATATTGAGGAATGGGCGTGCTTAAGTGGATGCAAAGTCTGCGTTTTAATCCTTTTTCTCAAATTGACTCATTTGCACTGTGGTATCAATTATGTCGCTCAAATCTCCCGGCCTCAATTTCCCCATGATACAAACTGGCAAAAAATGGTTGTGTGCAGCATTTCTTGGAAGAACTAACACCAGTTTGCAGAGCCCTGAGCATTGGTGGATGTTTGCTAGGGTGTCCAGACATCCTGATATTATCGGGAATATCCCAACATTAGATACTTTCTTATATAAGCAACTATACCCCTCTCCCCCCACCAAAAAAAAGCATCCTGATTTTTCACACTTGCTGTCGGTTCACCGTAGCTGTGTGTGTGTGCATGTGTTTTATAGGTGTACAAAAAAAGCCTTTCCCCTATTGGGCTGATTTGGAGATCTGTGTTGTTGCTGCAACCACTGACTATATACCTCTAGCTTATGGATCTGAACAGTACAGCAGTTAAACTCCCAGTGATGTCAATGGGAGTTTTGCATGAACGCTGGCAATGAGATTGGGTAAAATAGTAAAAGGGATGTAACATTCTCTGTGTTGCATTCAGGTCTTTGAAATGGCATTAATAGAGGCCTGGGGAACAAACAGAATCCTGAACTCACTTACAATTAGTCGGGAATATGATAATAAACCATGTCACTTTAAAATGCATTTGAAATTTTTACAATCCCTTGTACGGGGCTAGAATGATGCTGATTTTGATCCTAGGTGATTCCTATGAGCTCCGTTTTAATGAGATTAAAATTTGACTCATATTATTGAATCATAAACAGTGTATTAAAGTTATAAAAAATAAACACGTAGTTCCAGTTCACCTGTAAGGAAAGCCTTCCTGAACCAAGAGTGCTGCTTTCCACTCTAACTTGCCATCTTTCTAGAGCATGTTGTTATAATCCAGGGTCTGTCCGCTTGGCGCACTCAAGGGAAACTGGATGCCTTTCGACAGTTTTACTAACCTTTTAGCACAATAGCAAAGTAGATTGTAACTGTCTTTTTACATAAAGTATAACCATGTTACAAGTGTTTAAGCATGGGTAATTGTTTATCTCTCATCTACAAGCGCACTGGTTTTTATGCTTGGAAGAATGCTTCCTCTGCCAGACATCAACTATGAACCTTTGAACATCCATTCAGCCTTCCTGGAAAAAATGCCTAAGTTTATACATTTATTCGTTTAAAAAAAAAACAGCTAGTATCTGATTGTTCAGAGCTCTCATTTATTACCTTACTGGGAAATGGATTTAGAATGAAAATAGGTGGTAATAACTTGATTAGAATCTTTTTCAGCTGCAAAAAGCCCTCTTATCCTTCTGCTTTAAATAATCATCATAAAATCAATAGGTGCATCGCTCAAATTTCCTTTTTGCCTTTCCAGAAGGTGACTATTCAAGTTCATCAGAGCTAGACAAATGCTAAGAGATGTTTGACTGCTTTCATTAGCTGCCTCCATTCCCTATTTGCTTGTATTTTTTTATTAACGAGCCCGGATACACCAAAGGCATTCAGATTTCTGAATCCAAATAACATCCACTGTTTCTTAAAAATCTGTACTAAACTTGTTTGACCTTTAAAAAATCTATTTCTAGCTGTGTCCCCTTCTACATATTTTCCCCTCTGTAACACATTCTAAGGGAATCATGTAGTTTTAAATGATTTCATTGGAACAAATCTCACCCTCAGATAAGTGCATACAGCTCCCTTGACTTCACTGGGAGTTGCATGTGTGTCTGAGTGCAGAATGTGGACCGATGAATGAGAACATAAGAACCACATGGGATATCTATAGGTTGTTTTTTTTCTTGCATGAGTTTGAGATGGATTCCGTACTCAGGAGTGATTGAGGATGGATTTTTATTAGTATTCATTTCTATGCCACTCATCACCACAGGATCTGAGCAACTCCTGAACAGGCAAGAATACCCCTGTGAGGTTAGGTAAGCATTAGAACTGGTCAAAACATTTCTGACAAAATGTGTTTTTCACTGGAAAATGCCATTTAAAAAAAAATTGAAACTTTCTGCAAGAATGTGTAGATTTCAAATAAATTTTGTTGGGGGGGGGAGGGAAATTCTGGCTCCTTTCCAACTCTAGTAAGTGTTATTACCCACAGTTTATAGATGGGGAAACAGAGGCTTCCAGAGGTTAAGTGACTTGGCCAAAGTTATACAGCAAACCGGTTGCAGAGCCCCCATTTCCTGACTCCCGGATGTGTGTGTTAGCCCCATCACAACCATCCCCACCCCTTCATCATCAAGATGAAACAGTGGTAGGCTGAAAAATGGCTCTTGTGCAAAAAACGGAATGCTAAAATGATTGAATATGGGTGCTTTCCAAAATCCACTGCATTCTCTGTGGGAAACGATATTCCATTTGTATGGATTTTTTGATGCTTTAAGCTTGTTTTTATTTGTCAGCTTTTTAATGTTTCAGGGACCCATATTTAGGATTCTGCCATCATGTGTTTTGATTCTTGATCATATGTTGCTGTGAATAGGCTAATGGGATTCTTTCCATCCCACCCACACATATTTGGTACTGCATATTGATTGCAGGCCACTGGCTGAAGGATATTGGTTGAGATTAGATGATATTTAGGTCTTATTATTATTCATGGTTCTGACAGCCAGCTTTATTTACAGTCCCGGCTGTACATTTATTTCCACATTTCTTTTGCATTGTTTTAGAGTGATTCTTCTATTGGAAATTTCCCAGGGCAGTAAGTCATTCAGTGGGATGAGCACTGAAATTGGTGCACACTGTTGTTAAAGCCAGAGCTCTCCCTCCCCCCAAGATGTTACTAGTTTCATCATATCCGACATTAGAAATGTATCCTGTAAACTTATTGAGTTCAATGGAACTCTTGGGATGAGTCAAGATTGTTCCAATGAGTTAGGATTTGCAGGATTGGGACCTTCATTTTTATAAAGCTCTTTGGTGAGGGAACACGATCAATTTATTTGCCAAGTGTTGTGCACATTTACAGAGCTGAATAAATAATAATGGGATGAGAGAATACCATAAAGTTAAATGTCAAAACCATGTATTTGCTAGACCAGTGGAATAAGACTTTATGCTTCATTTTATACATCTAGTAACTAGAAAACCCATCTGTGACCCAAGAAAAATCCCAAAATTTACGAAGTGAAGATAACACCATAAGCTAACAATGAGAACTTGTTTTAGTCTCTTACATTTTAAATTAGTAATTATTCTACATCATATTCAACATGGAACAATTGGTAATTCAGACTGTGTTAAGAGGAGAAGTTGGCGTATTATGATACTAATATATCATAATACAATAAGATGAATTCTTAGCTCTGTCTTCCTGAGTACTAACTATATTATTTTCATTTTTCATTTTTGGCAGATGACACTGTAGATCGATGGAAATTCCTTGCCAAGTTTCAAGGTTGTCTGCTTGTGAAAGATTGACACATTCCGTTTATACCTTAGCTGTGACATATAATGTTCTGTTGTACATTTTTGGACAAAGTAAGAGGACTATAAATTCAAACACCACTACCTAAGCAATAATCCAGGGTGGTGAAATTAGTCGTAAATCCTTTGAAATATAAATCTGTGAAACCAAACATTTCATCATTTTGCTTCTACATCTGGGAGTTTCTGCTCACAAAGTTAGTGTTAGGCCAGGTGTTAACTTTGAATAATTAGCACATTAGGTCACCTGTGAGATAATGTATTTTTCCACTCCATCAACAGTCCAGAATATTCACTTTTCTGTACATCTAATTACAAGTGCCATATTATAGTGCAATATGTCACAAACATAATGTGACATGTCAGATTACTCCAGAGTCCTTCATATACTTGTGGGTTATATTTTGTCAGGTCAATAATTCTGATGCATATCAGAAAAACAGGTTGAGAGGTGTATTTTGTTGTCGTTTTTAAAGAAAAAACACAGACCTATTTTGGCATTAGGAGATTAATTTAATATATCAATGGTCTTTTTTATCTCTGTATATGACTTGCTTCTGATTGACATAATCATGAATAGGGCTACGATTTTGTCATGGAATCCATGACTTCCAGAGACCAGGCTGAGGGATGTGCTGGCCGTGGCTTCCCGCCATTCCCGTTGGCCTGGAGCGGCAAACCGCAGCCAGTGGGAGCCACGATCGGCCAAACTTGCGGACGTGGCCGGTAAACAAACCGGCCCGGCCTGCCAGGGTGCTTATCCTGGCGAGCCACGTGCCAGAGGTTGCTGACCCCTGAACTAGTTCATCAATTCCTAGTTTTAAACATAATGTGGAGTCACATAAGGAACTTATACATCAGGAAACACTACAGCACAAATACCAATTGTATTTCAGCCACCAAGATCTCTCTCGTGGCCAAACTCTTTATGATTACCCTGTTTCACTTCTCTCCTCCTCCCGGTAGTGATTAGTTGACTTTCTGCAGATTCCTGGAAGTTAAAAAACCTTCCTGATGCAGGATTCGCAGCCTGATGGAAAATAAGAGACTCTTCTGCTCCCTCTGTCACAATAATATTAACTATGAGATGGGTAGCCAGGCTCAAATCTGAGAACAGAACCCTGTTCCTTTCATTGTGTCATTGCTTTTTCTTACAGGCAGCTCCCAGAATGCACTCGCTGTCACATAGTATTATAATGATTCTGATCACATTAGAGTTTTTATTCTATTTCCTTGCAGGTATACAACAACCTTTCTCCTAAATTAATGTTCCGAAAGGGAAGAATGATGTTCCCTTTGTAAGCTGATAAATCTTTAGCTCTTTCATTTGCAGCCAGCCACAATACCTGAACTTTTTTGTAACATATCAGTAATTAGCCTTCTAAATATTCAAGTCTCATCTTGGAAACCATACCCTTGATCAGTCCCTTGCTACGTGATCTTACTCAAATATTTGATCCTCGGAACTTTGCCAGTGCTGGCAGGCTTAAAGATTTCTTGAGTGTTTCTTTTACATAATACATGCCAAATTGTTCTTCACACAGAATACTTATAGAACCATTTCAGCTTGTCCCGTAGCACCGTTGAATCTCTTCTTACTGAGCTGCTGATTCATGTAAACTTATGAAATATGGCCATGTTTCTTCTGGGTTCTTCCTCTAGTTTATTGTCCTTTTCACTTATCATTCTACTTCCTCTTGTTCTTTTCCTCGTCTTTGATGTTGAAGGTTCCAAAGATGTTGAGTTGTCTGATGATGCCTGTTTGTGTGTGTATGTGTATTATAATGTTGCCATACTCCTATAAGTGAACATTATATGTATTGTCATGGAGTTGCTTTGGTGCTTTTTTTTTAATAGAAACACATTATAGAGTAAAAGATTTATGGTGGAAAAAAAACCCCAAACCTTTGAATCTGATGCTCATGCAGGTGAGGAGTTCCATAGCACTTACTGGAGCCATATATACAGTAGGCTCTCCCACACAGGAGGAATAGACAATACTGGGCTGTTCAAAGTATCAGTCAGTATCGTATATTATCAGTCATCTGTTCTTTCTTCTGGAGGTAGTATTTATGGGAAACTTCCCCAGAAACACTGGAGATAGCAACAGCAAATTACATAGCCCTGTCCATCTAACTTGCATTTCTTTGATACTGCAAAGACTGCATCTAAAGTAGCTGAGGAGTGTGGACAACTTTCTCTCATGATTTATCCTTGTTTCATTTATCTCTGAAACTCACGAATGGTTCAGTATCAACAATATTTCTCTTCTGTTATCTCTCTGACCAGTCTGAATCAGATCACAGAACTGTACTTTTCCAACATGGGGGTACCTAAAATTCTGTTTGCCTTTGGAGGAAACAATGCATTTAAAACCTTTAAAACACTGAGCCCTTTTATTTATTTCAATTTAGAATATACAAAAAGTTGCCTATCCCAAGCTCTGGCTCCAGATGTTCTGACAAAATATTAAAAATGCAGACAATGAAATATAATAGAAAGCCACAGAAAAAACAGCAGCAGATCCCCCAAAATCCAGACCTGCTGCAGAGGATAAAATTGCCCTTCATCTCGTCCCAAACACCTGACCAACAAAGTAGGACTTTTCAACATGTGGTGAAGGAACCCCAAAAATGGTATATTTAGGGCCAGGGGATTGAATTTAAAGTCAATGGGCCCACATGGAGAACACCCTGTCAAAAGTTCACTTCAAGAAATGGAAGTCTTCCTGGTCATGAGGCATGGGGGGAAAACTGGGCCACAAGTGTGCCTCCCATACAAGAAGTGGATTGTGAGCTGCTAATAGAGTTGGGCAAACATTTTTGGTTCAACAGTGTATTTGCTGAAAAATGCAAATTTTGGAGCAACCAATACTATTGGTGAATTTTGGGTCAAATTCAGTTAGCTGAAAAATGTATAAAAATAGTTGAAATGATTTTACCCTTTTTAAGTGAAATGTTTCAATTCATTTAAAAATTAACTGGTTTGTTTTTTAAGGTTTTTTGAAGGATAAAATATACCCCAAAACTAAATAACGTGAAATACCACCCCCGATTTTGTTTGGGGTCCAACAAAACATATTTTCTTTGACCAGAAACAATTTTTGTAGTCTTCATTTTACAGCAAGAAAAAACAACCAAAAAATTCGCCCACTCCCAACTTTTTATTTTATTTTATTTTATTTTGTTATTTTATTTTTTGGTTTGGCCAGCAAACCAAAAAAATCAGTTATTTGGTCAACTCTAGTTGTGAGCTGTCTGTGAGCTGTCAACAGCACAGTGCTCTTTGGTGTCTGTGCTTAAAACCAGCCCTACCCCTTGCTTTCACTGTCTGAGAAATGTATGTGTGTGGCAGATACCATAGAGCTACTAATTCTCCAGTTCGTAGCAAGGAGGGTGTGTAATTTGTAAAGAAGGAGGTGGTGCATGCAAGGTCACATTGAGCCCCAGACAAACCCAGCACAAATTAAGCTCTGAACGGAGACCAGGAGCTTCCTGTTCTCTGCATTCACCGAAAGAAAGATGGCACCTGTGTCTTTCTGGTGGAAGCAGGGCCGGCATTAGACTCGAGGGGGCCCCAGACAGAAACTAAGGAATGGGCCCCCACCCCACCTCCAGACACATTGGATGTCTGGAGCTGAAGCCCGGGCTGCACTGGACAGGGTCCCCTGTGGCATGGGTCCTGGGCAATTGCCCTGCTTGTTACCCCTAATGCCGGCTGTGGGTGGAAGCTCACAACACAAGGATGTATATTTTGTTCTCAGTGACACTAGTGTAAATCGAAGTAGCACTTGGTATTTCCAATCTCAAGCACTCAAAAAATCATGAATGAGCACCCCCTCCTTCCCCAATCATGAGATTTTAAAAATAATACATGTTTGTCCTCTCGTGTTTGAGACTTTGGGGTGCACCTAGATCACCTTCTCCAGCTTTGCTCCATAATCATGAGGGCTAGAAACTTGTTTGCTTTTTTTTAACTGAACCTGAGATTCCTACATAATCCCATGAATCCAGGAGCTGGGTCTTTAAGATAAACACTTAATATTGTCAGAGTTGATGGTAATTTTACTGAAGGTTATTAGAGCTTCCACCAGTGGACTGCAAAATACTATAGACAAATAGCTAAAGAATGACAGTGGCTAGGAATTTGTTAAACTCTGCCAGAGAGTGTGGATTAAAAAGAACAACCTGTGCTGTACTTCTCTGAAAAATGACTATTTAAAAATGGCACCACCTTACTTAACAGATTGGCTTCTTGTTTGTATTCCAAGCCAGATGTGTACTTTAGAGATAAAGTAAATTGTTATTGCAGAACCAACACAGCTCAGAGCGAGAGAAATGCAGTTCTTCCCTCTGCATATTCAACACAGTGTTTGCTAAATTCCAGTTAGTAACACCTGAAGGTAATGGTGCTTTCACAGGTGTCAGTGAGGGTCTAATTTGAAGACAATGGATGATCCTCAGTTGGTATAAATCAAGGTATCTGCATTGACTCTTGTGGGGCTATACTAGTTTACACCAGTTGAGTATCTGGCCATAAAACTCTAGCTACCTTTTTAAAAGTATGTAGGGCTAAAAAAACTGACAATTCTTATGTGGGAGCACATGCTGAGGCTTTCCTATACTTACCAACCAACTGACTCAACCGGGACCTAGAAGGATCACCTGTGTGTGGGAAATCTTCATACCCATTCTATTCTGTTCAGCAGAGAAGTCTAATAAGAGCATCCACTGGTGCCAATTGTGGTGGTGCTGTTTGTGGACTAGATACTTGTCCACCAAAAAAACTACCAGTTCATTTCACATTGATCACTAAACAGTGTCTAGAAGACAACTCCTGGTAAGTACTGGAGAGGAGGCAAGTCTACAAGTATAGATCCAACCCCCTTAAAATATTTTATTTTTAGGGAGGGGGGAGGCGTAACAGAGGTGGGTTTACAGCCTGATCCAAAACCAGAAGTGTCCTGTTTTCCTAGCTGGGTTTGAATGAGACCGAAAGCTTGCAAGAATATCTCTTCTTGTCTTGATTGTAATATCACCTAAACAATCACATAAATTCAGATAAGTGTATTGTTCATTTTTCATTATTTGCCATTTGTTATTCACTAGTCTTCTGTTTCAAAAATTTCTGGCATACACTGAGGAAGCAGAAACAATGGTGTGATTTAGATTACCAACCACACACAAAGAATAAAGCTTAGTATATAGAAAAAGTGGACAATTCTCAAACTACCCATGGCCTAAACATTATTTGACCAAACTATTTGACAAATACTTCTGAATAACAAATACATTAAAAGAAAAAGGTGTATTAGTTCTTGAATGATTCAATAATCAAAAATGGGGTTAAATTAATAATTAATAGTATTTTAATGAATAGTTCTTTACTTATGAGAGAAGGACTCCATCATATCATCAGCTTTCAACCAACCAGTGCTTTCCCTAATTGATTTTTTTAATTCATGTGCTTCCTTTAAAAAAAGAGTGAAATGTACTTCACATATCTATCATACTTTAGTTTATACATCTTTAATGGATCAAATTGTTCTCATTAAGTTCTGCAATTATCTGTGACAGTAATGTGAAGTAGATGTAAATAAAAACCCTTGTTTGCATGTGGTTCTCAATTATCTTTTTGTTTTTCAGGGCATACATTTTGGAAAGCTAAAATACCAATGAATGCCTGTAGTAGGATGTGAGATTAGTTGAAGCCTTCATCAGAGACTCAAACAAGAGTGTTTAGTTAGTTCTACATAGTTTTCACTTTTTTGAAATTGCCTGCATACGAATAGTGAATAACCTAAAGGGTGGCAGCATATGTATGTACAATATTTGTGTACTAAATACGAGTTTGTGAAGCATATTAATAGTGAAATTATAGTTATACAAAACAAATATAAAGAGAGAGTAAACTAAATAGTTGTGCAATTGTTTGTACAGCACCTTGCATAATGGGGACCTGATTTTTGTTGAGACCTTTAGGTATTACTCTAATACAAATAATAAATGATAATAGTAACAATGTGTGGAACAGTTTACAATATGATCTATCGCTAGATTGAACCAAGTGGATGTTAGAATAATGGCTAAACCAATATCTGGAAACAAATACACACACCAAATCTCAGTACCCAGGAGTGTAGAGCTGGAAGAATTGACATAGGACCATTCATTCAAGTCTAATTTTCAGAAATTTTGGGAGTCTGTAGGAATGAAAACTGATTCAACCCCACTGAAGTCCAAGGGATTCCTTCCAGAGATTCCAATGGGCTTTAGAACTTGAGCGAAATCCTGACCACATCGACAACAGTGGCAAGACTCTCATTATCTTCGTTGTGGCAGGATTTCACCCCAGGTCTCAAATATGGTCTTATGAGAATGATTAATGAGGCACAATCTACTCTGGTTTAACAACCAAGTTTTAAAAAAGCTCATAGGCACATTTTAAGTGTTTTTGTTGGGTTTGTCAAAATGGTGCTATGTAGCTGGCTTGGCAGTGTGGTTGGGATGAAACCTAGAACCCCTTCAAAACCGAATTTGGTAACAACACAGTTTAAATTAGTCTACTGAACCTTGGCTTTAAGATGCAGCTGGGTTGCAAGGCTATAAAAGTCTCCTAAAAGAAGATGTGTGAGAGAGGGGATTGAGCAAAGTCTGGCTATGTGACATCATAGCCTCAACAGTGTGATTATGGAGCATCAGTTCTTCCGCCTGTGTAAAGTTATTTCAGTGGAGCCACACTGATTTACACCAGCTGAGGATCTGGCCCATTGTCCAAAAAAGGGTGAAGTGGAAGCAATTCAGTACTCATTTGAGCACAGTAACCATATTCCGTAGTGTCAAATAAGCCAGGAAATTTTTATCTAAGACAGAGCTCTTTCATTTCCAGGAAACCTATTCTATAGCCATATGGATCTGTTCGGGCAGGAGTCCTCCTGCATGACCTTAAAGTAGCTGAAGGGCATCAGATGTCCTATTTATACCACTGAGCTACACCTCAGTGGACAACCAGTAGATTATAAACCTGTGACAAGCATAATGGGCAATCTATCAGTCATGCACATAAACGTAACCAAACCACATGATCTTAAGAAGCACAGTGCAAAGCCACCTGCATGGAAGGATTTCACAGCACAAATAACTATACAGAAACTCACACTGCCGTTGCTATTACATGAATAATTGGGTATGGTTCTGTGTGTCTATCAAACAATTATGTCATTATTTTGTACATGTACATAGACCAGGGGTCGGCAACCTTTCAGAAGTGGTGTGCCGAGTCTTCATTTAGTCACTCTTACTTAAGGTTTCGCGTGCCGGTAATACATTTTAATGTTTATAGAAGGTCTCTTTCTATAGGCCTATAATATATAACCAAACTGTTGTTGTATGTAAAGTAAATAAGGTTTTTAAAATGTTTAAGAAGCTTCATTAAAAATTAAATTAAAATGCAGAGCCTCCCGAACCCGGGCTAGGACCCGGGCAGTGTGAGTGCCACTGAAAAGCAACTTGAGTGTCGCCTTCGGCACCCGTGCCATAGGTTGCCTACCCCTGACATAGACTATCATAGATAATGCTACAGTGGTACAACTGTAACAGCATATCTCCATTTGTCTATATGAAGCCGGGGAAAAATACATTGTTTCAGATTGTGCAAAAAAGATTTGCAGATGGGGAAAATGACATCGTGCCTATAGGGAAAATGACATCGTTGCCTGGCTCCTTTGTAAAAGTGAATTGTTTTGCGGTGTCCCCTCATGAGTATGACTTTTTTCAGTAAATCAAAAGGCAGCCTGAAAAGGTGAGAAACTGCCACTTTGAATTTTTTTTTACTTCATTCTGAAGGAAATTCCTGATTTCCTGCAATATTACTTAGGATAAATTCTTTCCATTATCACGGTCTCCCTTTCCTTTCCACCAAAACAACAACTGCATCACTTATGACTGGCAGAATTTATTATAATCCATATTGGATGATATTTGTAAATTGTCAAAAACTTAGTATGTGCTCTGTTTTTGCAGTGGAAATTGGTAGTTATATCAAATGTGCAAATGTGCAAATGTAATACAGGGGCAAAGCAAGTGTTTCATCCCCTTGTGGTGGTCTGTGAACATAGAAGACAATAGCCTACTATTGCTGTCACTAGATGGAGATACTCCTTTAGCTCAAGTGGTAGTGGCCTATGCTGCAGTTCTCAGTGACCCCATCAAACTCTGCTGATTGCCTAAGTGGGGAGTAATTACCTAAGGGCAGGATGAATTAAGACATTTATTAAACAAGGCACTGTCACATACCCAGAATTCATACCTTTTACTTCAACAAATGCAACCAAGTTTGAACCATGAATTGTTTTATGAGAAGAAAATGTGTTAATAAGATTACCGATTCATGTTGCAAAGGAGTTCTACTTTGCCAATGGATCTATGATGACAAGTGAAAAGACTTTTTTTTAATAAAAAATGCACTCCAGAAATAATCTTTCACTGGTCAGTGTAGACACAGTACATTTCTCCTTCACATTTCTGCCTTTTCCTCCATTTCCTTTGTGGAGATCAGCAGTGCATCTTAGGTTGCATATTCTGCTGTTGTGTAGAGAATCTTTTCAATCTTTCCTTTATGTAATTGTGTTACATTATTTTACGGTAGCATGTTTAATTTTTTTTTAAATCAGGAATTCCTTTATTTTGTCTTCTACTGCTTCACCCTGAGTCCAAGGTATTCATTAAGAGCACAGTATGCCTTGCAATTGACAACGTTATGGTTTTGCTGTTCACAGTGGAAAAATGGAATAAACACACTTTCTGATGATCGTATTAGGTAGTTGACCTATAAGTTTAATGTTCAGCTAAAATGAAATAAGATGGAGGTTGTCCCAAAACCAACTAAGAAGCAGTTCTAGGGCTAGATTTGAAAAAAAAAAAAACCCACCTAACTGTCACTTTAGGTGCCTAAATCCCAGAATCAAGCCCACTTGGATCAAAAGGTCCCCATTCAGCTGCCACCAAAGCCTATAGGCTCTGAAAATTGTTTGGTGCTTACATTTTTGCAATACATTTCCTAGGCATCTATGTTCCTGCCTCTGCACATGTGCACTGCAACCCCGTGGCAGGTGTCCAATGCCTAAGCCCTAGAGCAATGCACAAAATGGGAGAAGATAGGTGTTCCTCAACCTAGCTCACCTGTGGGCCCGATCTGGTAAGCGTGCGCAGAGCGCACCTTCTGAATCGGCCCCTATCCATGGCAGCAAAGACCTCCCTCATAACTTCTAGCCCATTGGTTAGAGTACTCATGTGGGATGTGGGGACCCCTGGTTCAAATTGCCCCGCTGACTGAGGGGCAGAAGAGACTTGAACAAAGATCTGCCACAACTCAGGTGGGTGCTCTAACCACTAGGCTATGGCAGATTCTAATATCACCCCCTCAGTCTCTACTGCTGAAGCTGTTCTGCTGAGGATAATATCCTACGTCACTCATCTGAGATGTGACATATCCCTTTTCAACTCCCTTCACTCCCTCTAGCAAAGGGCTGACTTGAACCAGCAATCTTCTATATCTCATTAACCAATGGACTACAAGTTAGGAGGGCGGTCCTCTCCCTCCCCCTGGCATGAAAAAGCATAGGCCAAACCTCAAGAGAGGGTTTGCAGCTGAGATTCCCAAGCAGAGAGAGGCACCTATCTCTAACTCACACCTCAGTTTGGCATTCCCACAGTGTAGCGTAGGTTGAAGAGCTGCCTAATATGCTGTCTTTTGTGGCTTTTATCTTTCCTCATTCATGGCATAGGAAGCTGAGGCACCAAAGCTCAGGCTTTGTGAATTCCAGTGATTTTCTAGGCACCTAAAAGCAAGGTGTGGCAATGCTGAGTGTTGCCTAAAGACTTTTGTGAATCTAGCCCCTAGTGCCATTGGAAATATTTACAATCTTGCACTTTTACGACTTTTTGTGTTATTTAGCATTTCAGTCTTGTAAATAACCAGTGTGTCAGGTCACCTCAGAGGTAAGATATTATTCCATTCTGTCGACAGTTGAGGATATGTGTGTCCATGCACATCACTAATTGCAAATGCCTTATTGGGATACAACATGCTACTGATATAATGTGACATGCCAGATTACTCTAGAGACCCTCAAATACCCTACAGTTACATCTTTGGCTTGGTCAATAACTTAGCTACCTCCGAAAAACAGCTGCCGTGTCTTGAAAACAGATGTTGATACTTTTTTGGCAATAGTGACCATTTGTTTCTTTTCCTGTGAGTTGTTCTACTTCAGGTTCTTTTACTTTCTGATATCCATCAAAGGAAAGAATTTTGCTAGTAACTTGTTTATTATTTCAATTGTAATTGTACCTAACAATTCCAATCAGCATAGTATTGTAGTAGGCACTGGACAAAAATCAAGACAAAAAGTGCCTGTCCCGGAGACTTCGTGGTAATTTTGAAGAAAATAAAACAAAACCAACCAGCACCAAACCCCATAATTACTAGGGATCAGTTCTGGCAGTTATTCTTATTTCGTTTCTGTATTTTAGCAAGGCCATAAGGAGTCTCAATCAGGATCACGGTGCTATCATGCTAAGCACAACACAGACACATAGTAGACCTATTCCCTGCCACAAAGATCTTACCATTTAACTGGAAACTAGATGCATGAGCTCTTGGGGGCAGCAACCAGCTTTTTCTTCTGTACAGATAAACCCCACGCCTAGCACAAGGACATCCTGGACCATAAGAGGGGATCCTGGTAACACAAATAATTAATAACAAATGAGTGATAAATAATCCCCTTTCCTTCAATTATAAGCTTTGGCTTTTTGTACCTGTTATGTCTCCCTTGTACAAAGAGCGTGTACGCTGTCTGAAAGCTTTTTTATTTTAGATGAAGGCGATGGGGGAAAGAATACAGTAAAAGTCTGCATGAAAAGTCACAGCAATCTGTATCATCTCTCAGGAGTAATGGTCTCAAGTTGCAGTGGGGGAGGTCCAGGTTGGATATTAGGAAACACTATTTCACTAGGAGGGTGGTGAAGCACTGGAATGGGATACCTAGGGAGGTGGTGGAATCTCCTTCCTTAGAGGTTTTTAAGGTCAGGCTTAACAAAGCCCTGGCTGGGATGCTTTAGTTGGGGATTGGTCCTGCTTTGAGCAGGGGGTTGGACTGGATGACCTCCTGAGGTCCCTTCTATGATTCTCCAGCATGCTGCATCTGCTCTGCCTCCCCCAATAGCATCTGCCCCTCTAGATAAGCACACCACTTAGAAATGCTAAACTTGTTTGAACAAGAAGATGCACCAATAACTACATATACCACAATCGCCAAGAATGACATTTTAAGAGGAAACTCCCTGTTCCATATAAGGGATGTTTTTTAAAGATGAGAAAATGGGCAGGAAAAATACTAAAATCCCCCTTTTTTCTAAGCATACATTGTTATGGTTCTGATCCAAAGCCTGTTGATGTCAAAGACTCCCATGATTGCAGTGAGGTTTGGAACAAGCGGTGTGAGCAGAGGTGTTTTTCTCTTTGCTCCCATCATTGTCATTTTCGTGCATCATTAGGGCATGGGAGTTAGTGCATTGCTGTGACATCACCAGAAAAGATCCAACTAGCTCATCAGAACATGACTTTGGACGCCAACACATGGCTACAGCTGCACACGAATAATAGTTCTTGTATGTTGTTTCAATAAAAAATGGTTAAAATGTTTATTAAAATGTATCAGTCATGCTACAGTCATACGTTATCTTCTTATGCATTTGTAAAAGCTCCAAGTATATTTTTGTCCAACAGCTGCTATTTAAACATGACTACTTTCTATTGTGAAATAGACACTGTACATCCCAGTAAATGTCACAATCATTTATAATCTATTAAAAACCAATTTATTTCAATAGCTCTGTTCCTCTTCAACAGCTATAAGAGACTTTTTCTGTATGGTTGTTACAGCTTTGGAAATGGAGGAGTTTTTCAAAGGCACAAATGCCATTTACAAGCTTAATTCTCATTATTTGTCAATGGGAATTAAAGCACCCAACTGAAAATCTCCTCCTGTGGGTTTTTTCTTAATGAGTACCTAAAGAACAAAATAGCTGTGCTATAAATTCCAGAGTATGTATTTTCGTGAAACTTCATACACTAGAACTGATGGATTCTGTTTATTACTTGGTACATTTCAGAATTGCTCCTAAATATAAGTTCTCCAGGATGGTGTCTTTTCTGCATTGGACTGTGCTGTCAGGGCACAGCTTGGATGAGAAGATCACAAAGCGAAAGCTGATTTCTCTTAACTGAATCATTACCAAGGTGACTCTCTGGGTATGTCTACACTACCTGCCGGATCGGCAGGTAGTGATCGATCTATCGGGGATCGACGTATCGCGTCTCATCTAGACACGATGCATCGATCCCCGAATGTGCTCCCTGTCGACTCCGAAACTCCACCAGGGCAAGAGGCGGAAGCTGAGTCGACGGGGGAGTGGCGTCCGTCGATCCCGCGCTGCGAGGATGTAAAGTAAGTCAATTCTCATAGCTGAAGTTGCGTATCTTAGGTCGAACTCCCCCCCCCCCCAGTGTAGACCAGGCCTCTTAGTAGTTAAGACATCCCATGGAATTTATTCAAAGGGCTTTGGGTCATTTAACTGTACAACCTCGGGAAGCAAAGTCTTGGCATAATCAAAACACTATAACAACAGAACAGCCTGATTTATCCAGGGTTCCAAAGAGGGTCATGTAGACAGTCATGAAGTTCACGATGCTCATTTGCAAATCAGAATCCTACAGCACAAGGCAACATCTCTTTTTTACAAAAAGGCCAGGCTGGAATGTCGCCTCTGTGCTTGGCTTCCACTGCTCTTGTTATGATAACTAAAAGTTCCTTTTATGAACAATGTTTTCCAAGAGGGAAAAAGAAGGAAACAAATCTGACGCTGTATGGGTTAGGGAAAGAGATGAAAGAGATTTGCCTTTGCCGAACACTGGATATCATCCTGGCAATGCAGATAATGGCATCAAAAATATGACTATAGGGCCGAGGAAAAAGCAAAGCTATTACTACAGTGCTGAATCTTCTCTAGTTGAAATGAACAATGTGCATAAATAAGTAACTTAGTTCAGAGGAATGGACACTTCTAGCAGAGAGAAAGCTGTTTGGGAAAATGTTGGTATATTTCCTTTGCTCTCACAGATTGTGTGAAAAAAAGGGAAAGCTGCTTGAGGGAGAAATGTGTCATGAAGTGGTGATGAGCAGCCACTGAAGGGAGACTGGTCAAGCATTAGAGCTGAGGGTAGCTGTGCGTAGTTGATATCGAAACTGTAGCAACTGAGAGTTGTCAGTGCACGTACAGAGGAAGGGTTTTTTTTAAGACTTTTTCAAAAATGCCCCGAATAGGTTTTATTTCCGTAGATTCATCACTTGCATAAGTCAGGGTGTGACACTACGCTCTCCTCACTATCCATGCCAGAGGCATGATCTGTGATTCTGTTGCCCCTTGTTAAACATTTCTCTCTTTATGGCGCTTTGGGTAGATATTAGCTGAAGAGTGTTGATTTGGTGTCAGCCTTGGCCATCCAATATGAATTGTTTTGTTCTATTCATTGCCTCCATAAAATATGCTCTTGGACAATTTAGGACATTAGGGGGCTGAAACCTATAAATCAGTAAAAATCCCCCTACTTTCAGGTATAATGTTTGTGGAAACAGGTCTTCAGACAGTGTATGTCTCTTGAAATGTAACATGGTGTTAATAATACACAGGTCAAGCTCTTAAATAGGTTACATGAGTAAATGATATGTGTATTTACCAGCCCCTTACACAGGATCTAAAGAGAGCTTTGAAATGCTCATATGTCGTGCCCACAATGTCCTGTATGCATCTTTGAGAAAACTACATCACAGAATATGCTATTGTACAGTCCTGTATAGAGTATGGCACAAAGGTGTGTTATGCAGGAGGCCAGTATAAATTATCACAGTGGTCCTTTCTGGTCTTAGAATCCATGAATCTGCAAAGGGTTAAACATTTATTTGGTGATCACAACTAGTTGAGTCAAAAGTTTTGAAGTTTTTTTAAAAAGTAGGGCTGTCAATTAATTGCAGTAAACTCAGGCGATTAACTAAAAAAAATTAATCGTGATTTTTTAAAAACGCGATTAATCGCAGTTTTAGTTGCATTGTTAAACAATAGAATACCAGCTGAAATGTATTAAATATTTTTGGATGTTTGTCTACATTTTCAAATATATTGATTTCAGTTACAACACAGAATACAAAGTGTATAGTGCTCACTTCATATTATTATTTTTGATTACAAATATTTGCACTGTAAAAATGACAAAAGAAATTTTCAATTCACCTCATACAAGTACTGTAGTGCAATCGCTTTATTGTGAAAGTGCAACTTACAAATGTAGATTTGTTTTGGTTACATAACTGTTTTGGTTTTGAATGCAATGTAAAACTTCAGAGCTTACAAATCCACTCAGTCCTGCTTCTTGTTCAGCCAATCGCTAAGACAAATACGTTTATTTACATTTACGGGGGATACTGCTACCCGCTTCTTATTTACAATGTCACCTGAAAGTGAGAAGAGGCATTCGCACAGCACTTCTGTAGCTGGCATTGCAAGGTATTTACATTTCAGATATGCTAAATATTTGTGCGCTCCTTCATGCTTCGGCCACCATTCCGGAGGACATGCTTCCATGCTGATGATGCTCATTAAAAAAATAACGCATTAATTAAATTTGTGATTGAACTCCTTGGGGGTAAATTATATGTCTCCTGCTGTGTTTTACCCACATTCTGCCATATATTTCATGTTATAGCAGAGTCGGATGATGACCTAGCACGTTTGTTCTAAGAACACTTTCACAGCAAATTTGACAAACCACAAAGAAGCTACCAATGTGAGATTTCTAAAAATAGCTACAGCACTCAACCTAAAGTTTAAGAATTTGAAGTGCCTTCCAAAATCTGAGAGGGATGAGGTATGGAGCATGCTTTCAGAAGTCTTAAAAGACCAACACTCTGATGCAGAAACTACAGAACCCGAACCTCCAAAGAAGAAAATCAACCTTCTGCTGGTGTTATCTGACTCGTATAATGAAAATGAACATGCATCGGTCTGCACAGCTTTGGATTGTTATGGAGCAGAACCCATCATCAGCATGGATGCATGTCCCCTGGAATGGTGGTTGAAGCATGAAGGGGTATATGAATCTTTAGCACATCTGGCACGTAAATATCTTGCGACATCGACTACAACAGTGCCATGCGAACACCTGTTCTCACTTTCAGGTGACATTGTAAAGAAGAAGGGCTTGCGCTGACCAGTGGGTTTTCCACTTCCACTGGACAGAGGAAGCTCATCCAAGTATCTGCGGTCATGGCAGCTCAAATCCCAGATGAGCCCCCACTTATGGGAGAGCTGCCATCTTGACTGGTGCCAGGGACCTTCCAGAGCTAAAAGAAGGAGTGTCTACAGCTTCTAGCTTCAGGGCCAGGTTCTCAAGATAAGAACCGTACTTGACTCTTATCCTTTGTGTATCAGACACAGAGAGGAACATGTAATACACACTGACCAATGGATAACAAATGTGCAAACGAAAACTGCTTTTATCTCCTAGATTGCAAGGTTTCATGGCAAAAGGCCTGTAGATGTTTTGGAGAGTCTATTAATTGAATGGAAACTGAGTATGACCAACTGGAACTATCATATTCTATCTGAGATGTCGTTAAATTGCTAATGATGATTGCTTTTTCAGAGGTGGGAAAAACAGAAATATGTAATTTGTTGTTGTTGTTTCCTGAAACCCAGGTAAAAATGCTACACATTTAGTTCTTGTGGTTTAGTGCAAAACTTTTGCGCAGCATTGCTGCTTCCTCAGATAACAAAACACTGCAAAGAGATCGGTAAGTAAAGGCTCAAGTTCAGACATAAAGAGATGAAATAACCTCTTCCAAAGAAGATTGCCTTCCCCAGGCCCGTTAACAGCAATTCCGGGCCCCCAGGGAGAACAGTCAATGGGCTGCCGCTGCGCATCGTGCAGGGCGGGCTGGAGGCAGGCCCCACGCTGCTGCTGTCCCGGCGTAGCGTTGGCACCCGGGCGCAGAGCTGGACCACGTGCGGTGGCTGGTGCACACACGCAGAAGCCGTGCCCGCGCGCACACGGTCCACCTGACATTTGGGTGGTGCTGTGCCTGTGCTGGTTGGCGCTAGCGAGCTGCTGCCGGCTGCACTGCTGGTGCCTGGCGAGTTGCCGGCTGTGCTGCTAGGTGTACTCTTCCGACACGGCCAGGGCTTCCGCATGTCCACCTGGCCGCCTTTGCTGCCGCCGGTACCACTCCGCCTGGGCAATTTAAAAGGGCCAGGTAGTGGCAGCCAGGAGCCCCAGGCCATTTTAAATCGCCCGGACCCCTGGGCAATTACCCCCTTTTACCCCGCTATCGGTGGGCCTGGTTCTCCCCACTGCCAGTTCAGAGGTTGGTAGAGAGACCTTTGAGGGGCAAAAGTTGAACGACTGCTCCCCCTGCAATCAAGCACTCTTGACTTCGCTATCTCTGCTTACTAATTTGCACATTGAGTCTGTAATGCAGTATTAAAATTATTAGTATCTCTTGTTCAGAGTACAGGATGGACAAACTTGATTCCTTTGATGTTCTGAAAATCCTCTCTCACAAAGTAACATTTAGTGACCTACTGATATGATAATCAGCTCAAAGGCTCTTGTCTACCTAGACCTAATCAATATGTAAGTGTCACCAGGGAAAAGTATTAAACTTCCTGGAAGAGAAGGTATTGGATATGAAACATTCGTTCATCAGGAAAAAGAAATGCTCTGCAATCCATTCCTCCATCCTCACTACAAGGCTTCTAGGCAGCCCATGCTATAGCTACTGTTGCTGTTGACCATAGGCTCCCCGTAGGTCCAAGTCAGCATTCAGCACAGTGATGGTAGTGAATTTCAGTTCAGTGCACAGTGCCTGGAGGGAAGGTTTGCAGGGAGGAAAGGATAGTCTATGAAGAGCCATACCTATTCTGACACTCCCATTTGCTCCCATCTACCCCAACACCTACAGCAAATCTTTGATGCTGTCTCCTGTTCTGTGACTATGTCAAGACCTTGTCTACTCAAAAAATTAAAATCATATCCATGGACAACATCTATCCATGGTTACAAGTAACCAAGCCAATCCCAAAATGTGTAATTCAGTGTATAATAAATGCAATGAAATGTGTAAAGGCATATCAAGGGAGAGGGTTTCTGTGTAATGTGGGTTCTGTGATGTATCCTGCATCTAACCACTCTGAGTCTAATCAACTCAACATAGCATTGCTGTAATCCAAATAAAGATACCTGAGTAACAAAGTGAGGAGTCGAACTGAGCTCTTGGGAAGCCAAGTAAACAAAAGTCTCAAAGGTAATCCCAAGAGCATGCAGAAGCTCTTTATCAAAATATCAGTCCTATGCGGGGAATCAAAATCTTTTGTGGTCACTCATCCCTTGGTAGAATTGGTATAACATTCTGTCTTATTGTGTATAATCACGTCTTCCTCAGCAATTATTACTCTTGCTTTTTCCACATAATTAAGAGAGACGTATCTGAAGTGGTAGGGGCTTTGGATAATGAAGGTCCTAGGGTTGAAGGCCTGGATACATGTATGCAACCAGAATGCATTACTCACATTTCTGGTCTCATACCGAATGTTCATTTTCATAAAGTGCACAAACATCCTGATTAGATAACAAAATAAAAGGGTTCAGAATATACTGGAAAAGCCTCATGGGAAACCAATAATTCCTGCAGTCTAAGGGATTGCAAGCACCAGTGGAAATGAAAAAATTAAATAGCTTTTAAAATAAATTCAACAAATTAATCTTGCAAATTTCTTCTATATTAGTGCTTTCATGGCAGGAGAGCTTAGCTTCTTTCCATCGTGATGTTCCATATTAACCAATGAGTATAAACTTGCATGTGCAGCACTGATTATTAGACTAATTTTTCATAAAGACAAACCCTGTAATTTGCTAAAATATTGGGCAGAATTTCATTTTATTCCTCTTCTGTAATTATAGGAATCTCACTTAATGGCAAGCAAACAGCACAGGAAAATTCTTAGCCTCATATAAAATCGTAGTAGCTTCAAGACAGAAAATATTATTCTATCTGTAGAATAACCTATTACATCTTGAGGGATCCCAAAGGGCTTTCTAAGAGGTAGAAGGATATTTTTTGTGGGGGAGAGGGAAAGGTGGAGGAGGGAAGAATGGATGGTCATCTGGTTTGAGGTAGGATCTCAAGGTACTCTTGAAGCCAGATTTTGGTATTGTTACTCATGTTGAACAGCACCTTGCTACATAAAGTTCCGTTAACTTCAAACAGACTACTTCTGGGGTATGTATCAAAATATCATGCTCCAAGTTTCTCATATTTGCACAAAACATAAACAGTACAGTATAGCCAATCACTTATATAGATCTCATTCATATTTGTGTGTGCATATATATGCATTTTGTGTGTGTATACAGGTATGTGAATATAAGTAATCATATGTGTGCATTAGGTTTGTCTAGTGCACCCAAATTGCCATATGATAACACAAGGCCCAACTACCCATATGTGCACTTAACTTTAAAATGGATATTCACATTCCTTACTAGTCTGTCATTGTGGATCTTTGTTATTTCACTGGCCTTATTTTCTCTAAGGGATGTTTCTAGAACTGGTATGACTTCTGCTTCTAAGACATATTGGGCTGGGATCTGGGGAGGAGTGAGTGAAGTTAGTTGATGGAGGCTTCTGTGTTCTCAGTGACTAGAAGTCTGCCTTCTATTCCATCTTTGAAATATCATATACATATATTGCCAACAAATATATTTCCCCCTGTTAAATATTTTACAGTGTCCAGCGTGAATTGACAAGTTTAAAAGCTAGGGCTTCTGCTATTGTCACTGCAGCTAGCTTTGCTTTCCAATTCAGTTTGCATTTATCCGTACAGGAGTCAAGTCACCTGTGACAACACTTGGGTTACATTTGCACACTGCTGCTAGTTTCCTGAGTGCTAATGAATTGAGTTCCTATAAGAAAGGATCTTCTGTTTCCGCTGTCATTTTGTTGCTGCTGTTACAGTAGTAAGTCTGAGTTATTGTCTGGTCTTACATAATGGCCAACATTTCCAAATTTCACTGACTACTTCTAATGTGTGTCAAGTACTTTCCATCTCTCAGTAGTGTGTACGGTAAAGACTGGTTGTTGTTTGTGGCTTTTTTATTATAGTTATAGTAATGTGTGTCAATTATAACAGAAGGGTCATCTGATGAGTGATTGTGATCTCAAATCCTGCTCCCCATCCCCCTGAGAGGGGGGAGGGGGAGCAAAGGGAGCATTAGTTTGGGAGACCAGCTACTGCTCTGTCCATCACACCATGAATTGATCTACTATGGGGGCTTGGTCTGTGGGCTTGGAAGCAGTATGTTTAGCATGCTTTACAAAGGAGAAAAAAAATGTACTGCATTTTCTCCATGACATATGTCTGGAACCACTCAGCTTCCCTCACCTCAGTGACTCCAAACAGAAAGAGTGGGATTTTGCCCATTAACTGTTGAAGAGTTGTTATATTTAGTCTATTTATAGGACAGAAGTATTAAGGAAATCCAAGCATGGATAGGGAAAAAGGAGGCTTCAGGGCAGTCTCTTGTTCATTTTCCCCTCACTCTGTGAGCATGTTTGCCTTAGTGGAAGGGTTATTTATTATTTGTATTACTATAGTGCCTAGGAGCTCTACTCATGGACCACGACCCCATTGTGCTAGGTGCTGTACAAACACAGAACAAAAAGATGATCTCCACCATCAACACGATGATACCATAAAGCGCAGGGAATTGTGGAAGTTTAAAATGGACCACTCAGAAGGAAAAGTGAATAAAATTAATACACCTCTACCCCGATATAACACAAATTCAGATATAACGTGGTAAAGCAGTGCTCCGGGAGGGGGCGGGGCTGCACACTCCGGTGGATCAAAGCAAGTTCAATATAACACGGTTTCACCTATAACGTGGTAAGACTTTTTGGCACCTGAGGACAGCGTTATATCGAGGTAGAGGTGTAATTATACTGATTTATCTCAAGAGCTTATTAGTACTAGACCTTGCAAATTGCCTGGATTTCTGCCAAATATGAATTGCAACAAAGGACTGTCGATAAGTCAAGACTCAATGGAGCAACAGACGTTTAACGCGAGTCTTAATTTTGTATCATGTGTCTGGTTGTCAGGATGATGCACACATTAGAAATATGATAGATAAAACTCTCCAGGATAATCCTGGGCCTTTTGAAAGCTAGTTTGTCTGAGGTCTTTAATCAGAAAGTGAACCACTTCTCTCTGTTAAACTGAGAGAACCCATTGGGAAGGTTTTGAAGTCCCCCTAATTAAGGAGGAGGCACTGAGCCTTCTGAGACGCTGAAATCAGGAACAATAATTTCCGTGCTGTAATAGCTTCTTTTGTTGTTGTTTTCTATTCAGTAGATTGAATTTGGCCACTTCCCAGTGGAGGCAAACAATTTATGTAAAGAAAAATAGGAAATAAGTGTTTCCTGATATTCCCCGCCCCCAGGCATATTGTCAAAAGCTTTCTGTATTTAAACCTACATTTTTTAAAGCTCAGTGTTGAAGTAGCTATTTTTTTTTTAACCCAGGACAAGTAAGTATTATTCATGAAGACCTTAGCTACATCTTTTCTGATTGACAATACAAAATGATTTCTTGATGTAAATGTTGTATTCCCTTTTAAAAGTGTGCTGGATTTAGATGCAGATAATAACTCAGAAATAGATAGAATGGATATCATTTTTAAAAAGCATCTTTCCTATACCTGAATTCTGACATAGTTAAAAGAAACAAACCCCTTCCTTTGTCTCCTTAATCTTTTTTTCTTTAATATGGGAGTGCCAAGAGGCCTCCATTAAGGTTAGGAGCCCCACTGTACAGATTGCTGTACATACAAGTATGAGAGACAGATCCTGCCCCAAAGAATTTACAGTCTAAATAGACAAGACAGACCAAGTGTGGGAGGGGAAAGAGAGAACTGAAGTGATACGCCCAAGGTGTCGCAACATGTCTGCTCACTTTAAATTCAGTGCCTTATCCACTAGTCCCCACTGTCTTTCAGTTGACTCATTCCAGGAGACTTTAAAGACCGATTGTCAAATACATGAGCTATGTATATTGTCCGTAATGGGAGCAGTCAAGTTTTGATGTGAAGTGAATTGAAATATTATCACTTTTAATCATCATTATTTTTGCTTTTCCTAACTTTTTAAAAATTCTTTTAAAATGTCATACTTAGGGTTTGGGCAGTGATTGTGGAACCAATTCTGCAAACACATATACCAGTAACTTACTCATGCAATCAGTCCTATAGAGACCTCACATCATAGTATCCCTTATCTTGGAACGGGTAGTTCTCCTCCATGGGTCACAACTAAGAATAGCAAATTCAGGACAAACTGCTGAGAAATAGGGAAGATACACCCCAAAACTGGCGGCTATTCTCCCTTAAGATATACCAAACCAGGATCAAAAGTAAACTTCTGTTTCACTACACTGGCTAACACATCAGAACAGCAGTTTCCTTAGGCATTCCAGTCCTTGTATTACCACCAAAACCACTAGACTTTAAGATGAGTGGTTCTTTATAACCAATTCAATCAAATAAAAGGTTCTTCTGATCCCAAAGGACCAGCCACGCACCAGGTCAATATATAACTGAGATCTTACCCAATAATCACACTGTTGCCAATCCTTTAGTATCTAAAATCTAAAGGTTTATTTATAAAAAGAAAGATGAGAGTTAAAATTGGTTAAAGGAATCAAATACATAAAACAACTGCAGAATTTTTGGAACAGGCTTGTAGCAGTGATGGAATAAATTGCTGGCTTGATAAGTCTCTGGTTGCTTCCAAATCAGTGGAAGGTCCTCAGTCCTTTGGTTATAATGCTCCCATTAGTATAAGTCCATAGTCCAGAGGTTTCAGCAGGAAAGAGGCAAAATGGAGATGTTTCCAGCACCTTTTATAGCTTCTGCCAGGTGGAGGAAAATCCATTGTTTCAAACAAAGCCCTCAGCAAAGGGTAGTGGAAAATTACAGGTAAAAGATGGAGTTTGGAGTCACATGGGCAAGTCACATGTCTGTGCATGACTCAACTTAGTCACAGCAGGAAAGTCCATTAAGTGTCGATAGGTGTCTTCCCTAGTCTATTGTGAGTTAAGTTTTCCTTGATGGGTCACTTAATTTGAATAATTCCTTCACAGTGTGCTGGCTAAACACCTTGTTGGTGCTGCCTGGAAGCAAACACCTTAGAAATACAGGTACATAGTTAATATTCCTAACGTCAGCTACAAAAATGATTCATGCATATGAATAGCATAATCATATTCAGCGAATCACCACCTTTCCATAGACTTCTTGCATGCCACATTTTGTACAAGATTTGTTGCAACTATATAACAGTGGTAGCAACAATGGTCTACATGGTCATATTTTATCAGATAACGTCACACAGAAAACCAGACTGCTGTCAAATGGCAGTGAGTTTTCAATCACCGTTGGCCTGGTACGAGTTTGGATTAAAAACTAGAGGTAAAAGACTCAGTAGCTCAAAACCTGAGTTGTGCTGCCTTTCAGACGTGTACGTCCGTACAGAGAAAGTACGTAAAATCAAGTAAAAACGGAAGCATGAAGCCTATATATATATAATACATGAGTTTGACAAATAGAATATAAATCAAATGGAGCTGACATTATTTTATTCAGATTTGAAAAATATTGTAAAATAAATAAAGAAGTGACCTAAACCAGTAGCAGGATAGAAATTCCCTGCTAATCACAAAATCTCCTATACCAGCTTTGACATAACAGGACTCTATATGGATCATGCAGCACTTGCTTTAATGAATGTATTAACTGGTGTGATGCCTCAATTAGATTAATGACCAAAAAAGGAAAGTTGAACAATTCTTTGTGTTCACAGCTGAACAAAGACAGTTCTGCATGTTAATTGCATATTAATTAGCTGTAAAAGCCTGTCAGACCTTGTGGAGGCAGTGCTTGCAGAAAGACCATCAACGATAGGTTCTTAAAGACTCTCTTTAGCCTATATTGGAAAGGTGCCCACATCTCTGCCTGAAATAAAATTTGATAATGGGGGCCTTAATCCCAAAGATTTTAAGGCTCCTCACTCCCATGGGGTTCTGGTTACTTTTGAAAATTTGGGCACTGAGCTCTTTTAAAAATCTGACCTATTAGTACCTAATAAGCAGGTCAGGTGCCTGTGTCCCATGAATGTCAATGGGAATCAGGCACCTAATCTGTTTCAACACTTGAAAACTTCACCATAAGTGCATAAATCACTTTTGAAAATGAGACTTAGGCTCCTAAGTCACTTAAGTGCTTTGGAAATTTTTACTGAAAGTCCCATTGAACTGTGCAAGGATATTTTTACTTCTTTTAGATTTAAAATGACACAAAGAAGTCTATCCAAAATGTTTCTTCCTGTCATTACAAATGAATCAATTATTAAACAGTGAAATCCCAGCAGCATTCAAATATTAATTCCAACACAAACTCAGATGCCTATAGAAACTCACTCATATTGCATTTAGGATGTGTGGGGAGATCAAGCTCCTTGCTCAATGTACGATCCATGGTGAGTTGGAGATTGGAGGGTGAGGGAAATTAAGGACTTTGCCTCATCCGGACTTGTGGGCAGGTTTGGTAGATGGGCCAGGGATTTTGGCAGATGGGCCAGCGTGGTGAAAGGATTAAAAGTCGATGGGACTCAAGCTGATAAATGATTTAGGCGCTCTTGAAAACTGTGCTAAATGTTTTTATGAGGATGAAACCATCCCTTTAGGACCTCTCACATAGTATCTATTGTAAAATTGTCAGAACATCTTATCAGCTCAAGATTTTTATTTGTTTCACTCCCGTTGTCAGATGTTTTAGTTTGATGAATGAAAGGAAAATTGACCACTACAGTGTTAAGACTTGAAAGAGACGGAGAGAGATTTCTTAACGGTAATTGTTACAAATAACTCTCAATACCTCATGTGATTTATTTTTAATAACATGAGAAACGGCTCTAGTCACCAAAATAAACTCATCAATGTCTCAGCTTCTGCTGAAGTCAGGAATTAGAGTCACCACTCTCAGCATGTAGGAGGTAAAAATCTGTCATTCAATCTGGAAGCTGTGGGGATATGTTTCCTCTCTCCATATTGATCCACATTCTGTTTTGTGACAGTGCTGCAACATGGACAATTTCCTTTGACAAGGGCTGAGAAACAGTCAGTCTCATTTCCAATCCCAGCAAGCGCTGGAGCTCAGGATATAGCTTGACATGGCATCCTTGGCAAGAGGAAAAGATGCTACCCTCTAGGTGGTGGTCCACCCACCTGCTTCTGTTCTTTTCTAGGCACTTCTTCATTCAGAGGACTTGTATTGAGGATTCACAGCTATAGCAGAAAACTTTAGAGCCAAAAAAGGCCTTACAGAGAGAAAAGGATTGGCCGTCACACACTAAACATGAAACTGGATTGGTGATTAGTGATAGAAAGGGCCATAAAGCTGCATGCAGATAACATTCAGTGTGACAAAAATACATAACCCAGGCAGAGTAATCTCACTCTTTGTGCAGTAGGCACAAGGAAGATGGATATATTACTTTAGGCCCTGATCCTGCAATTGGCTCCGAGCCTACGCAGAGACCGTGCAAACTAAGTCAATTGCAGGCTTGGGATCTTAAATGGTTTGCCTTTAATCTGAGGCCCCTGGTGGCTGTTTTGGTGGTGTCGTAGTTTCACCACAAAGAAGTGCTTGGAGGAAAAATCCATCCAAACTTTTTGAGATTTTGTCTCAGAATCTTGAGGGTCCCTTCCCCAGTCTTCTCTGACGATTCTAGGTGTGAGGCAGGGGTAACCGGGTGAAATTCTATGGCTTGTGTGATACAGGAGGTCACGATATAAATGATCTAAAGTTGCTTCTGGCCTTGGAGTTTGGGAGTGAAACCACTGACTGCAATAGGGCTAGGATTTTATTCTATAAATCTATGTTCCCCTAGCCCTTGCCCAAGTATCCTTTTTGATGCTCCTTTAGCTATCAGCTGTACAATAGCGAGCTTCCTAACTGAAGTGCTCCACTCACATTGTCCTTTATTCTCAGGGGGGACACTGGCAGATCCCATCTCCTGTCCTGCAATCTTCTTCTTTGATTTCTGCTTCCTCCACTGGGTCTTGTTATATTCCCTTTTCATCCCTTTTCAGTGGTTCTTATGACTTTCTCTAGTAAATTGAAGTGAAAGCTCAGAATTGGACAGATGCTTTATAAATACATCAAATCCACCTCTGTATTTGTAAAGTGTAGGGAAGAGTGGGCTGTTTTTATCTTGAAAATAAATACCAGGATCTCACCTATCCCTCTTAAGTGCCTCCTATCCCTCTGCCACTTTGTTTGTATAGCACGTGTGTGGTGATTGTAGCTGTTTCTCCAACGTTAACTTGTACATAAAACCTCCCTGTCTCTCATCAAGTTCATACAATGTTATTTTTTATATTGCTGTCGCACCTAGCGGCTCTAGTCATAGACCAGAATCCCATTGTGCTAGGCTCTGTACAAACACAGACCAAAGAGATGCTCCCTGCCCCAATAATCGGAACCCTTACCTCATCATTTTTACCATCTCTTTATAGAGTTCTTTGTCAAGAGAGCTTTGGTATAAATTATCCCTCTAAAACACACACCAGAAATACATTTGAAAAGAGGACTTTCAAGAGTGCCGGCCTGTTGACAAATGGCCCCCCCGTACAGAGATGTAATTATGACACGAATCCAATTCAGATTACTGCCTGGGCTAACCCATCAACTTTTGAGAAATGGGGACACACAGGTGATCTGTCATTGTTGGAAGTTTTAGGAAAATCTTTGAGTTGTTAAGGGCAATTGTTATTGTAATCTCTGAGTGCCTGTTTACTCATCTGCAAACGATGTCTGCCAGAAGCATGCTGTTTGTTCGCTGGCTGTTATCTCAGACATCCAGTGCTAGATATTTTTTAAATAACTTACTTATTGGGTAAAAGTGCTTCAAAACAGCACAGAAGAATTCTATTACATTACTGAGAGATGGTTCCCATAGAGAAGTGAGTGAATGTGATGGCAGACTCTCTAGCCAGTAATTGGTAGAAGGCAGACTAAGAGAGAGGTTTGAGAAACCACTTAACTGTTTTTGGAGGGTTTCACCTATTTTATACAGTGCATCCTTCTCGGATACAGAAGAAAGACTGTCCATTCTCCGAATTACAGCAATTGAAGGAGAAAAAAGAGTAAAGAGGTTCCAGTAAAAGAGGTGTGATTAAAAAGAGAGAGACCGGAAAATATGGGTTGAGGGGGGAGGGGAAGTTTATGGAAAAATCCAGCAATTTCCCATCTTCTCTATGAACCACATTCTACCATTGAGCCAGGCACAGAACTCGCCTTGAAATTAATCGGAATGTTACACAAATATCCATGGCACGATATGACAAGATGAAAACAGATATTTCTCATTATACGCAAAATTGATTCCACAGCTCTAGTGCATAATTACTACTTCCAAAATATCCTTGCTTCACTGTCCCTCTTTTAAGGTTAGCTCTCAAAATAAGTTTTATTTCTCTCTTTAAAGATACTGCATAGTTATATCTCTCTGCTGCTTCAGTGGAAAGGAATTTAGATTGCAAAGTGCTGTTTTCTTTCTTTATTTGATTTTTGTATGCATGCAATGCCACTGAGTGCTACAACGTTTGTGTAATGTATTTGGTAATAGTTTTCATTTCAGAAAAACCATTCATATTCTGGAAGGTCACAAACTGTTGGGAGGTACCGACTGGCAGTACTCTGATACCAGACAGCAAACTTTGCAGAACGGTATCTGAAAAGCCTATTTAAAACTTCATGAGCTGCCTTGAATACAAATTGTGTCTCTAGAACTTGCCTTTAGCATTTGTAGAAGGGTCTGCCAAATCCTTTCCTGCTGCCTGTCCCACACTCCCCATACACACCCCATCTTCAAATGTAACAGAGTCTAGTCCTCAAGGACCCCATCTACTGGGCATAGGGCTTGCAGGAGTTATTTTTATCAGAGCTAGCAGGGTATGAGTTTGTGACACTGCCAAAGTTAATGAACTAACTTTATGTAAAAAGTAGGTCGAAGGATCTTTGTGTCCCCATTGATCCCCTATACTAGGAGAACACTATGCCCCGTTTCACATCACAGGTTCTTTGCATTGTGGCCAACATTTCTAATGTTTTTCAAGGGACAAGCATCCAAATGTTCTGTATGCCTTCCGCTGAATTATAGCTCCTCCCATGCTTTACAAACCTGATTAATCGTCACAATAAGCACCCCTGTGAGCTGCATGTTGTTGTTCCCATTTTACTGACAGGGAAACAAGACCTTATCTACATATGCCCACACCAGCAGCAGCATGTAGGGTACGTGTAGCTACATGCTTCAGTGAAAAGCAGGCCGCGTCCACTCAAGGCGGTGTGTAGCTACATGCAGCAGTGAAAGTCTCCGTCAGTGGGGCGGTAGCAGGGCTGGCTCTAACTTTTTTGCCACCTCAGGCAAAAAAGAAGAGCGCCGCCCCACCGTGACACTTCACCACCCCCAGCGCCTCGCCGGGCCGCCCAAACCCCCGCCCCCCGAGCGCCTCACTGAGCCGCCCAACCCCCTGGAGTGCCGCGCCGCGCCAACCCCCGCCCCCTCCAAGCACCTCGCCGGGCCGCCCAAACCCCCGGAGCACCACGCCGCCCAAACCCCCGCCTCCCCCGGAGCGCCGGGCTGGGCCGGGCTGCCCAAAACACTGCCCCCCCCCCCAAGCGCCGGGCCAGGCCGCCCAAACCCCCGCCCACCCCGAGCACCGCGCTGCCCAAACCCTCGCCGCCCCCCTGAGCGCCGCGCTGCCCAAACCCCTGCCCCGCGCCTCTCCGCGCCACCAAAATACCCCCCGCGAAGCCCAGCCGAAACAAACAAAAAAAAACCCTCGAGCGCCGCCCCACCAAACAACAACAACAAAAACACCGCCACCCCAACATTGGCCGCCCCTTCTAAGGTGCCGCCCCAAGCACGTGCTTGGTCAGCTGGTGCCTGGAGCCGGCCCTGGGAGGTAGTGAGGAAAGGCTCCACCAGCATGGCCTCTCCCCACCAGAGTCTTTCCCTGCTGCTGAAGACTTTCACTGCAGCAGGGGGAAGCTCCAGCCTGGGGGAGGCAGCGGGACACTGTATTGCTGCAAATAGCAGGTAGATGTGGGAGGCAGGGTTTGGGCATGTGGAGAGCTGTGTAGGGTGTATGCCCAAGGGTTCTGGCATGTCGGGTACTGTACTCACCTAAGCTGTGCCTTGCCAGCTACACTGCTATTTGTACCCGCGCTAACTGTGCAGTGCCACGTGTGTTCTCTACCCGCCGCCATTACGTGGAGACCTACCCTCAGACAGACTCAGCAGGTTTAGCATCCAAGCCAGGATCAAAATCAATCCTAGGCCTTGTCTACCAACCATTTTATTGAGCTGCTTCCACTTGAGACAGGAGTTCACACTGAGAGCCTAGCAGTCACTGGGCTGGCTTGCCATGGGCTAGATTGTGACTCGAACTACTCCCCTGCCTGAGGAGTAAGAAGTCCCTTTATACTCTTACCTGGGGCACCCGCATTCTGGGCCCACACACATAGAGACGAGCTGGGCTACTCATCTGCTTATTCCCTCCTAAGAGTAAGTGGGTAGGGTTAGCTTGGCTATTCTGGCCAGTGAGTAAAGGAGCTGGCCAGAATGGGGTTACAAGGTATTTCAGGCATTGTCCAGCAGTAAGTAACCCCCTGCTAGGAGCACGCATGAAGCAGGGAGCGAATTGTGACAACCAGGGGTGTCACTGGTATACAGTGTCTCCCCAGGTGGGGCAGTTCATGCAGCCCATGGTCAGGAGTTGCCTCTATTCTTGTATTTATGTTGTGTTTTGCAGAAGATATGGCCTGAGTTGCAAAGTTTGGTTCCAAATGTCCCTGAAACTCAGCGATGTTCAGATCTGGGACATGGGATCAGGTCTATTTTCTACTTGGGCATAGGATATGTTCTAGTAGTCAAGGAAGAGTAAATATGTTGTTGGAGTGGGCCATAAGATATTTATAGTACTGTCCTCTCCCAGCAATTTCTTTTAAAGGTGGATTTGACTGAGCTCTTTATTTGACCTCTGCGTGTTTCTGATTTCCACAACCTGCTCTTTTTCTGCTGCGCACTGCTCACTGTGCAGAAAGCTTTACGTTGAAAGGTAATTTATTTTCAAACCAACACTGATTTTGCTCAACTGTTGCCAACACAAAAGAATTCTCTGCGTCAATGCAAGGACATTTGTACCTCCAAGGTAAGGCCACAGAAACATTTACTGCTGCTGTCCAGGCTGTACCTGTTCTGTGAATTAAAAACAGAGATTGACAATCCCGGCGCCTGATGTCTGCCACCGTCCAGGAGTAGTTAAAATTAACTGAAAGGTGCGGGGGAAAGTTGGAGTTCACAAGTTTAAAATTCAACTCTACAGTAATTGTGGAGCAGGGGCTTTTTTAGATCGATGTCAATGTCTTGTATTTTCATGACATTTTAAAAATTCTGACAATATCATAAATGCTCATCATTTTTAGTCAATCACTTTTGTGGGATCGGTCCTGCCCTGGATGCTTGTGTCAAACACTGGCCAGTCTGCGCCCAATCCATAGGGGATGTGGGGTTTTGTTACAGGCCTTAGCTACACATTCTGGCTCGTTAGCCCAAGCTGTATAGATTCAAGCTTTAATTCTTGGTCTCCGGATCGATCCCGGTGTCAGCAAGCTACAAATGCATAATTTATAATGCCACTGAATTTTAGGGATAATGTGGGACAGGGCCTAGCATTATCACTGTCCATCTGAGGCTGTCCTTTCTTATGAGGGCTGCAATTGGTCAATGATAGCACTTTTAACCAGTGTTAGGATTGAGTAGCAAGGGGTCATTCATAATAAGGACATCCAGTAGCAGATCTTTTCCTGCTCCATCCCCTTCCCCTCCCTCCCCTCAGTGAAAATCCCTCTTTCCTTTTGGTTACTGGTTGCATGAGATATGATAATGGAGTAGACCTTGACTGTATAGGATTGTGCTCAGTTATAGTGCTCTGTGCATTTGCATGGCCGCTGAGGTGCACAACACGGGTACAATCTAGAGACAAACAATCACAGTTCAGCAGTGCAATTAACCCATGTTCACTCAGAGGGTATGTCTAACCGCCGGATCGGCGGGCAGCGATCGATCCAGCGGGGATCGATTTATCTTGTCTAGTCTAGATGCAATAAATCAACCCCGAGCCCTCTCCCGTCGACTCCTGTACTCCAGCGGTGCAAGCAGAGTCGACGGGGGAGCGGCGGTACTCGACTCACTGCGGTGAAGACACCACGGTAAGTCGATCTAAGTACGTTGACTTCAGCTACGTTATTCACGGCAGAGAACCACAACTTCAGGCAGCTGGGGCTGGTAGCAGAGGTTAGATTCACCTCAGTGGGAATGGATTGAATATGCCTTGGGGTAGAGCCCAGACATTGGGAATGAGGGTAATTCATTGTAGCCTTCATACAGTGCAGGAAGAGATTGGATTCATGGGAGGCTCAATAGTAGCTTCAGGCTGTGGTCTGTGGTAGGTGAGAGGATAGACTGGGACTTTGACTGGGGGTGGCCAGGGGATAGATCGAGACCTTGGAATAAGGTGAGCCCAATACAGCCTCAGTTTGTAATGGACAGCAGTAAGCCCAGAACTTGTTAAGATGCTCTCGCCAGAATGAGAGAGAGGCGGATAAGAACTCAAAGCATCTGCTTCTTCCCCTTTCACTAAGGCAGGACCAGTTACCTCTAGGTGTTCTCTTGTTTTTATGTTAAAAGCTGAACCAAGCGCCGCAACTTTATTCACCTTTTCATGTCAAAACAAGAGAACTTGGCCAAACTAGTCTAACGTCTGTCTCTGGCCATTCGCAGGGGGGTTACACAGCAGTAACTCGGGGCTGATTCTGATCTCCTACCCATAGGAGCAATGTGCTCACATTTGAGGGCAGAATCTGACGCCGTGACTTTTGAAGAAGCTACAGTACAGCCTGATTAATACTATACCCTTGTCAGGTAGTGTAAGGGCCTGTTAGAATCTGGCCCACAGCCCTTTGACTACAATATGCAACATATCTGCAGAGGAAGAATCATAGAAGGGTAGGACTGGCAGGAACCTCAATAAGTAGGGCCCAACCAAATTCACTGTACATTTGGATCAATTTCACGGATGCAGGGGTTTTTTAATTGGTCAATTTCATGTCTTCAGATGTTTATATTTGAAATGTCAGCATTGTAGGCGTGGGGGTCCCGACCCAAAAGGGGGCCGCAGGGAGTCCCAAAGCTGAGGTAGGGAGGTAGCAGGATTGCCACCCTCACTTCTATGCAGCCGGGAGAGATTTCCAGAGGTGGAGGTGGGTCTGATCTCCCCCGTGCTGCTCGGCGCGCCCCTGCTGGAGGCTCCTAGTTGCTAGTCCCAACTAGACTGGGGAGGGACAGGATTCCCTCTTCCCTGCATGGACACTCTGTGGGGGAGATCAGACCCACCCCCTGGTTCTCCCCTTGGCTGCAGGAAGCTCTGCGTCTGCAGTGCTTTCAGAGTCTAGCTCTGAAGGCAGGAGCCGCGGCGCTTCCTGCAACTGGGGGAGATTCCTGAAGGGGGAAGTGGGTCTGATCTCCCTCATGCTGCTGGAAGCCTTCAGAACTGTCAGCCGCCACAGAGTTTCCTGCAGTCGGGGAAGGTACCCGGAGGTGGGTCTGAGCTTCCCCCAAGAGTGGCCCAGCAGGGGAAGAGGAAGTCCCATCCCTCCCCAGCCCTGTGGACTACCAACTGGAGTTTGGTGAATGGTAGGAGCCTCCCAGCCGGGGTGCCCCAGCCCTGCCCATCCCCTACCCCTCCATTGGCTAGATTTCACAGGGGAGGTCTGATCTCATGGTCCATGATGTGTTTTTCATGGTGTGAATTTGGTAGGGTCCTATCAGTAGGTCATGTGGTCCAGTCCCCGGCACTCAAGGCAGGCCTAAGTAATTACTAGACCATCCCTGGTAGGTGTTTGTTTAACCTGCTCTTAAAAATCTCCAATGTTGGAGACTCCACAACCTCCCAAGGCAATTTGTTCCTGTGCTTAACCACCCTGACAGGAACTTTTTCCTGATGTCCAATCTAAACCTCCCTTGCTGCAATTTAAGACCACTGCTTCTTGTCCTATCCTCAGAGGTTAAGAAGAGCCTAGGTAACTGGATGATGAGCAAGGGATAGACAGATCTCTGACATCCACACGCAAATTCTTTTTCTCCTCTTCAGTTTGGAAACCACCAACATATCACATCCAAAAATGTCTCAAAGTATCCTTCCAGCCAACTGGCTCAATCCTTGCCACCTCCTGTCAGCAAACGATGGAAATACAGGATATATCAGCTTCAGAAGGCATATGTCTGCTTTCCTAGCCAGACATACGCTTCAAAGGTGACAGCTGGTGCAAGAGAGGAGCATTTGGTTATATAGTACATGACTGCCAAAAGGAGAAAACCAAAGGAACCAGTGAGACTCCCTGTTTTCTAGTTTAATTTTTTGATTCATTGCTTCAGGAGTGGGGGTTGATACCAATATGCTCATGAGTAGGGCTCTGTCATAACTATAAAGGGAAGGGTAACAGCTGTCCTGTGTACAGTACTATAAAATCCCTCCTGGCCAGAGACTCCAAAATCCTTTTTCCTGTAAAGGGTTAAGAAGCTCAGGTAACCTGGCTGGCATCTGACCAAAGGACCAATAAGGGGACAAGATACTTTCAAATCTTGGGGCGGGGAGGGGGGCTTTTGTTTGTGCTTTTTGTTTGGGAGTTTGTTTGCTCATTAATTGAACACTTTTCTTAACAAAGGACCTTGTTAAAAAAACTTAACACCTCTGCCTTCAGGCAAGGAGAGATAAGATATGCATCTATCTCCAGCTCTGCTTTCCAAGCAGCTAGAAGGAAAAAAAAATCTTACTGGCTTTTGGGTTTAAAATGATCCCACCTCTGCCACCATGTCAGGGCTGTATCCCCACTTTGAACTTTAGGGTACAAATGTAGGGGCCTGCATGAAAACTTCTAAGCTTAACTACCAGCTTAGCTCTGGTCCGCTGCCACCATCCCAATGGATTCTCTCCCTGGGAAGCCTTGAGAAACCTTTCACCAATTCCCTGGTGAATACAGATCCAAACCCCTTGGATCTTAAAACAAGGAGAAATTAACCATTCCCCTCCTTCCTCCCAGCAACTCCTGGTGAATACAGTTCCAACCCCCCTGGGATCTTAAAACAAAGAGAAATTAACCATCCCCCCTCCTTCCTCCCACCAACTCCTGGTGACTACAGATCCAACCCCCTTGGATCTAAAACAAGGAAAAAATCAATCAGGTTCTTAAAAAGAAGGTTTTTAATGAAAGAAAAAGGTAAAAATCATCTTTGTAAAATCAGTATGGAAAATAACTTTACTGGGTAATCAAACTTAAAGAGCTCAGAGGACTCCCCTCTAGTCTTAGGTTCAAAGTATAGCAAACAAAGATAAACACTCTAGTAAAAGGTACATTTACAAGTTGAGAAAACAAAGACACCTTGCCTGGCTATTGACTTACAAGTTTGAAATAGGAGAGACTTGCTTAGAAAGATGGGGAGAACCTGGATTGATGTCTGGTCCCTCTCAGTCCCAAGAGCGAACGAACTCCCAAACAAAAAGCACAAACAAAAGCCTTCCCCCCCCTCAAGATTTGAAAGTATCTTGTCCCCTTATTGGTCCTTTGGTCAGATGCCAGCCAGGTTACCTGAGCTTCTTAACCCTTTACAGGGAAAAGGATTTTGGAGTCTCTGGCCAGGAGGGGTTTTATAGTACTGTACACAGGACAGCTGTTACCCTTCCCTTTATAGTTATGACAGGCTCCATGTCTGTCATGGAGGTCACTGATTCTGTGACCTCCGTGATTTCTGCAGGGGTCAGTGTGGCTGATCTCAGAGCCGCCCAAGCAGCTCGGTCCAGGACCAGCTGCTCAGGTAGCCCCTGGGACAGCAACACCAGCCGCTGCTCCGGTGGCCCTGGGCAGTGGTCCGCTAGCTCAGGCAGCAGTCCCTGGCCGGCCGGCTGGAGCAGCCGTGGTCTGCTGGCCTGGGCAGCTGGAGCCGCTGGCCCCGTGCACCCCCTGAGCATCCTCCCCCCCAAGGAACCCCTCCTTAGCAGCAGACCCATTGCCCCCCTCCCCCAAGAGTTAATCACAGGTATTTTTAATATAAGTCATGGACAGGTCATGGGCCATGAATTCTTGTTTATTGCCCGTGACCTGTCCATGACTTTTACTAAAAATACCCATGACTAAATCGTAGCCTTACTCATAAGCAGTGATGGGGAGAGAGGGTGCAGAGCCCAGCTTGGGAAATCTCTTAGCTGCCTATGAACTCATTTAATATGAGATGGATAAAAATAATTAGAAATGTATATTTGCAATTTTTCTTAAATGTGTAGCCATGTTGATTGATTCACTCACCATGTTAGAAAAGAATAGTAGTGATTTAATAACCTTAATTCAAAATGAATAAATTCCAAGCTATGAAATGAGACGGGTAAAGAAGGGAAATACACCTCTACCCCGATATAACATGAATTCGGATATAAAACGGTAAAGCGGTGCTCCGGGGGGGCGGGGCTGCGCACTCCGGCGGATCAAAGCAAGTTCGATATAACGCAGTAAGATTTTTTGGCTCCCGAGGACAGCGTTATATCGAGGTAGAGGTGTACCAAGAAAAGTCCATGTAGGGCAGCTGAATTTTCAATTATCGAAGAGCTGCATCACCTCCAAGAGCAAAAACAATTCACAAGCCTTATGGAAGAAAATCCAAAAACATAAAAAGTCAACATTAGTTTAAATCGAGTTAACAGAGGCTGCTTGGCGTAGTCTGAGTTTTATGCTAATGAAAAGTGGAATAAAAAGGCATTCTGACAATATGGATATTTTTTGTAGAAAATTTGCTTTGTTCTGTTAATTCTCTCACATGCTTGTTATACAACTCTCTAGCCTGAGCACTGTACTGATGCAAAAGATTTTCAGGCTAAAAAGTGTGTTTCTGTGAACTAGACTACACATGTTCCTGGATGCAATGTGAGATTCGGAATGCATTTATTTATCCCAATATTAGCACCCATTTATATCATTAAGCTGAATGGACTGAAAAGGACAAAGCATAAGATACCCCCCAATTTTAAGAGCAGATACTTACCACCATTCTTCTGTTAATGAAATATTTGTACAGCTGCTACAATGGGCATAGGAAGATTAAAACCTGCTGTCACTTTGGGAAGAAGAGCCTAAGGGAGATCAACACATCTGGTCTAGGGGAAAAATAAGTCTGTCACAACAATTATTTCACATCATTTACAGCAGCGTAGAACTGAAGTGGGGAGGAGTGAAAGCGAGAGATTTAACCTTTAAAAGGGTCTTAAATGCATTAACCCTTTATACCTGCCAATTTCCCACTTCATCTAATGACTGACCCTTACACTGTGCCCTCATCTCAGTCTCTTTCTCCACCCCATTCTTTTGCTGGGGTGAGGCATTTAAAAGGACCAAGTGAATGGTTCAGCAACTGGAAAGCAAAACTGGTTCCCATCAAGAGAGGGAACTGCTGTTAAAAATGTACTAAGCCATTCTGGAACCGTGAGTGGCAGTGCCATGAAATATTGGGCATATTTACCTGCATTGGTCACCTTTATAGTGGTCTTAACAGTCCAAGGAGTATTAGAAGGGCCATGGTAAATTTGAATCGTGTTCCCTATATTTAGATCATGACTCTGTAACGGTGACCAATGCAGGTAAACATGCCTAGATTTTAACTCAGTGTTGATCATGGATCTCCTTCACTTCTGCCACGTGTGGTCATTTATACGAGTGCGAAGTGAGTAGCATTTTGCACTGGGGTCAGCATTCACACAAGGGGCATGGACATGGTGAATTGGGCCATCTATCAGCAGGGTGCGCATTCCACTTCCTGATGTGGGGCCGGGGGAGTTACTGAGAGTGATAATTTGGTGAGATTTTTTTTCAGCCCTGTCTGGAATCCCAGTTTCTGGTCCCATCAGTGTGTCAGAGAACAGGGGTGCAGGGTGGGGGAGGCTCTCAGTGCAGCCTTCATGGGGAGGCCTGCTTGGGAGCAGCACCTGACCTTCTTAGAAAGCAGCTTGACCCTCTTAAAAAAATAATAAAAAAGACAGAGGAGGGAGAGCAAGAGATGCTGTTGAAAGCATACCAGCAGGCAGGCCCAGAGAAGTATACGCGGCAGAAGGAGCCCAGCATCACAGTCATTAAGCTGGTGCAGAAGAATGTCTCTGAAAAGTGGAAAAGGAAGGATACTTACATACACAATTTAGGCTCTGGTTTACAAAGGGGCATAAAGGAAGTAGGTGCCCAAATCCCATGGACATTCGGTGAGCTTGAGGCCTCAACTCCCTCAGGCCCCCTTAGAAATGCCAGCCTAAAATCAGGCACAAAGAAGACAATCCAATTACCATTGCTGGCAGAATAACTGGCAGGGGAGCCAGGGGACAAAAGGAGAGAACAAGGATCACTGGCAAGCTCGCTGAGGAATTCAGTGATAAAAATGAAATGAAGGGAAAGGAAACAGGAGAGTGGCAAAAAGTCTTGCTGTTGCTATCACTCCAGTTGACAAATTAGCCGCCTGAATGCGGCCCTACCAAATTTGCAGCCATGAAAAATGCATCACAGACTGGGAAATCTGGTCTCCCCCGTGAAATCTGGTCTTTTGTGTGTTTTCCCCCTATTCTATACAGATTTCATGGGGAAGACCAGCATTTCTCAAATTGGGGGGTCCTGACCCAAAAGGGAGTCAAGGGGGGGGCACAAGGTTATTTTGGGGGGGTCGCAGCATTGAATCCTTAATTCTGTGCTGCCTTCAGAGCTTGGTGGCCGGAGAGTGGCGGCTGTTGGCCGGAAACCCAGCTCTGAAGGCAGCGCCCTGCCAGCAGCAGCACAGAAGTAAGGGGAGCAATACCATACCAGGCCACCCTTCCTTCTGTGCTGCTGCTGGCGACGGCTCTGCCTTCAGAGCTGGGTTCCCAGCAAGCAGCCACCACTCTCCAGCTGCCCAGCTCTGAAGTCAGCACTGGCAGCTGCAGCAGTACAGAAGTAAGGATAGCAATACCACAACTCCCCCTACAATAACCTTGCGACCCTCCCACCAACTCCTTTTTGGGTCAGGATCCTTGCAATTATAACACTGTGAAATTTCAGATTTAAAGAGCTGAAATCTTGAAATTAATGCTTTTTTAAATCCTATGACCGTGAAATTGGCCAAAATGGACCGTGAATTTGGTAGTGCCCTGTCCTTGAATAACAGAAACCAGCCACATTGTTCTGAAGGATCCATTGAACTTGGAAAAAGGTTGTGGCTTATCCACACAGCACTTGGATTTATTTTGGTCATTTGTCATTGAGAGCATCACCTAATGAACCTACACACCTGTAAGAACAAATATGGGTGGATGTGCAGTTAGTCAGATTCTAACGGTGGTACTAGGAAATATCGGATTCCTAAGAAAGCAAAGGATTCTTTATCAGCGACACTAGTGCCATGACTGCATCTGCAGTTCTGTCACCTGTGGAGGATAATAGCAGCATACACGGAGTTGGCTTTCAGACGGTATTGCAAAAGAAGGAGCACTAGGCTGCCTTTTAATGCTGTAACTGCTCTAATCCATTTTATCACATGGCCATTGTCTGTAATCCTTTACTAACATTGTAGTGACAAGCACGCCATGGTGTTCATCACCATCCTATTTCCCAGACATTGGCCATGTATTTATACTCCCTACCTACTTGTGAAGCAGGGAAGTCTTTTGTCTCAGTTTCGCCATTTGTAAAATCGGAAATAACACAACTATTAGGCCAAAATCTTTAAACTTGGGTCACTGCGGTTAGGTTCCTACACCTTGAAAAATCAGGGCACTGATTTTGGTGCCTAAATATGGATGGAAGAGCCTAACTTTAGGTACCTGAATTTGAACATTTTGGCATAAGTGACTTGGCCAAGATCATGCAGGAAGCCAAAGCCCAGGGATAGCTTTCTGATTTCCTCAGTCCCACTAGGAATCATGCTGTTAATAATAATAAAATAAAATTAGTTCTTCCAAGGCTCGTCCTGCAAATCAAGCTGTCATTTGTTGACACCAGGATGTGATACCACTCTTAGCCAATTGTGCAGGTGTTCAAATATAATCAAGAAAGTTCTGCTGGGCTCCTGGATCTTGGCTCCTTATCAATGGGGTTTGATGAGAGCACCTCCTGAGCTCTGGTAGGATCGTTAGATTGTATGTTATCTTGTTTGCAGGACAAGGCAGCATATGAGTGATGAGTAGGTGGTGGCCACCCAGTTGTGGTTTCAAAATGAGCTGTACATTGTGCAGATGTTCAGAATTCAATCCTTTCCATCCTTTTTTAAGAGGTGAAATAGACAATATGAATTTTTAAATCATTATCATTGGTTATTTCAGTTAACACCTCACTGGAATGGATAGGGGCAGGTCATATCTCTCAGAGTTGCTGTTTCAGGCTTTCTGCAGACTCAGGCATCATCAGTTACAATTACCTCAAATTTTGAAGGTTTTCTTCACAGCTACAAGGGATAGATACTCACTTTATTTTACATAAATGCAAAGCTTTGAGGCTGAAGTACGTAATAGCAGGGTGGGAGATGAGAGCATAGCATACCTCTGTATAAGACACGCTGACCACAAGACCCACCTTCCTCCCCCTCATACTCATTTTCCAACTAATTTCTTTAAAAGTGTCTCTCCTAAATACTAGCCTCATAAAGATGATCATAATTATGAACAAAAATAACTTTCCAAGGAAGAGAGAATTTAGTGCTGCTAATGCATTCAGAACTTGGAGAAAAGTTTCAACCGGCATGTTGACAACAGTCAGCACTGTGATGCTAATATGAGGTTTTAGAAGGTTCTACTGTAGTTGGACATAGTTTTGATGTTGAGTATGTTGACCCAAACACACCATTTTCAAGGTTCACTATATGGCAGATGATGACTGAGCTTTAAATGAATTACATAGGCCAGCTGAGGCAATATGTATATTTTATGTGCTATATTTTAGTTCTGGCAGATGTCTGCTTAGATTTTTGTTTCTCCTGGTGTCATTAGTTTCAGTATAAATGAAAGCTCTTTCATAACTATTTTCTAGTTCTTGGTTCTTAAGGAGTCTTCTGTTAGACGGTGCACAATGAGAGATCCTCAGAATGAATATAATCTCTGTCCCCTCTGGAGAGTTCTCTCATTATTTGCCCTCCACTTCAATCTCCAGTTGGATTCTGACATCTGCTAGACAATAAAAATGTCACTGGAATCACTAGGAGGAAATAGGAGAATGGTTGGCCGGAGCATTCTTCAAGGGTATAGCTGGTTAAATTTTTTTTTGTCAGAACAATCTTCCATGGGAAAATTTAGTTACGCAGAAATCAGTGTTTCACGCGACGTTCATGATGGAATAAAATTTTGCCAGAAAAGCGTCAATAAGAATCATTTAGAATTTTTCTCATTTTGTTGTGGTGATATTGAAACCTTTCATTTCAAGAAGATAAAAAAGTTTCTTTTTTCACTTTTTGATTCATTTTTTACTTGTATAAACCATTTAATTTAAATTAATTCTTAATATTAATGTTAATAATTGTATAATTGTAATACGTTTAATTATTTATTTTATTATATTTTTGGCAGTACTGAAACAAAACAATTTTACCTTAAACATTTCAATTTTCCTAATTTTTATCTAAATTTCTGTTCTGTGAGAAATTTTGAAATGTTGACTCTATTCTGATTCAGAATGAAACACACATTTCAAAATGCTGGAATTCCCTGGGGAATGGAAAATCTGTTTTCTGACCAGCTCTATTCACAGGTAATCATTAGCCAACTGTTGAATAATGTATGTCAGACTGGAACTACGGTGTACATTTTTAACAGTGAGGGTAACTAACTATTGGAACAGTTAACCAAGGGTCGTAGTGGATTCTCCATCTCTGATCATTTTTAAATCAAGTTTGGATGTTTTTCTAAAAGATCTTGTCTAGGAATTATTTGGGGGAAGTTCTGTGGTCTGTGTTATATAGGAGGTCAGACTAGATGATCACAATGGTCCTTTCTGGCCTTGGAATCTATACAAGACTACTGAAAAATTCGGGGGGGGGGGGAAGGGATTGAATTAAAAATGTCGGGCATTTTTGAAAATCTTCATCTAAAATCCCTGGGCCTAACTCTGGCAGGAAGTATATACAGAAACCTACTGAAGAACTCGTGACCATGCAGAAAGGGGTGGGGATGGGGGTCCAAAGCTGGTCTCCTGGTTCCTCCTAAAACTACTCTTCATGAATGCCCTCCAGGGCCTGCGTGATGCGGTCTGTATGCTTATGCATATGATCCAGCAATAGATAATACACACAACTTTGGAATCATTAGTGCTCTTGGTGAGAATATGGAGTTGATCAGGGAGGGAGGGAGTAGTTGTGTGGGGGACTGATGCCAGAGAGAGCACAAGTGCATGTTAGTAGTGTGCTTACATCAGTCATCTGAACAAAATCCCATGTAAGTGGATCAGAGTTTTTCCCATTCTGCTTAATTTGTTTTGGATAAGCTGCAAAGGGGCAACTGTACATTTGTTTCACAGCTGGGCCTATAATGTATGCTTCCAATCATTGTTATTATTTTGAACAGAATAACTATGTTTGTATTATTATAATGTTGCACATCAAGAAAAGAATCCAGTTTTTTAACTGTTTACCCAATGTTTTACTTCTATTCACATATTTGTTAACTGAATTAAAAAATGATACTCTCCATAGGAGCCTAGAACCTGATGTTTCCTGCAAATGGCATTTTTCTGAAACAAAGCGAGCTCTGAAAAGGAATCTATTTGTTCATTCTAATGCTGCTGGCTTCAGAGAGGCTGCCTGTCAACTCAGCATAGCCACGGTGCTGACATTGAAAGCCTTTAGAATTTGATTGAAAAGGGAAAGTCTTCCTTATTTCCAAAAAACATCTCTCAGAGGAGTAAAGGTGGGTGATTGAATCCATGGAAGTGGGAGAAAAGACAGAAAAAGCAGAATTCCCAGGGGTGGTCCTACTCACCCTATAGTCTGATTTGCCATAGTCTGATTTGACACCAGGTATTTCCTGTCTCTACTCCCACTCCCAGCATTAGACTTGTATCCACCTTTGAGCTTCCACAGTAAATTATTCGGAGCACCATTGACACTGTAGCCAGATGGGCAAAGTAGAGGCCATCACAACTGCACATATCAAGTAGAACTGCAGCCTATGAAGCCAAAAGCAGAAAAATTTAACATTTCAACAGTAGAAGTTCATAAAATAATTGAATACCCACCAATTAACTTTTATTCCACAAAATCTGATTTTCACCCTGTACTATTCTGTCGTGGCTAGGGCTACAGCTGATTAATTTATTGAGGAGGGAGGTGAATTTGAAGTGGGCTCAACAAAAAACAACAACAGCAAAATCATATTTGGATGTTGACTTCTCCTATCTATTCCTGATAGAGATCTGGCTGTCCTAGTGTCTCTTAAATCCCATAGTTTTCAAGGGCCTTACTGTTTACCCAACCTGGATTTTTAACACTTATTCCTCAGCCTCTAACTCCATGTGTGAAAACCAATTAAGATCCTCCCACAGACTGACTAAAATTGAATGAAAGGAAAACGTTTTTTATAATGTAAAGTTTCTAGCCAATCTACTCTATTTTCTGAAATAGAAATTAGAATTATAGGTTAGATTCAAACACTTTTCAAGGAGACATGTAGGAACCTGTGTTAGATATTAAATACCTGCTTACCACAAACGGATAGGTAGCCCTGCTTGCTTCATTGACTACATAACCTTAAATATCTGCATGTATCTCTGTCACAAACTCAGACTAGTATTAGCACTCTAATCTAGCTCATTAAAGAAGTTGATTAGCATTTATTTAATTAGATAACTGAGAAGGTAAAAACCAATTTAAGCTTAATTGTTTGTGTTGAGAAATATTAGGAAGTGGAGGTTGACATGAATGACAGATAAGCAAATGATTAATCCAGGGGATTGGGTCCCAAGGAGAAAGTTTTACAAATAGAGTAAATAGCTGTAAATTATTTCTTGATAGAGAGCATGAAAATCTACAGAGTACTATCAATATCTATCATGATCATGACTTTCTCTCTCATGGAAAAAAATCACCCTTTTGCACTGTGCTAGCACAAAGCAACATTACAGGAAAAGCTTTGTTATCTGGCATGTTGGGGGAACAGGGGGTGCTGGTTAGTCAAAAATTCTGATTAACTAAGAGTTATTCTTACCAATGGAGAGAGGGAGATTGGGCGCCAGCTCTGGGAGGGAGTTTGGGTGCGGGAGGTGGCTTGGGGAAGAGGGTTGGGGTGCAGGAGGGGTTTTGGGGTGCCGGATCCAGGTGGTGCTGACCTCGGGTGGCTCCTCACAAGCGGCGACATGTTCCTGCTACTCCTAGGCAGAGATGTGACCAGGCGACTCTGCACTCTGACTCTGCCCGCAGGCGCCGCCCCCATGGTTCCCAGCCAATGGGAGCTGCGGAGCCAGCGCTTGGGGGGAGGCAGTGCATGGAACCCCCATGGCCATCCCTCCACCTAGGAGCAGCAGGGACATGTCACCACTTCTTGAGAGCCACGCCTACTGACCAACCAGCTGTGGCAGGAATGGCCATAACTAGAATCCATTTGAGTTCTGTTCAAACCCATAAAGATCAGTTCAAAGGACCAAGGTTGAAGTTTCCTCACCCAATTGAAGGTTCACACCCATGCTGCTCATTTCCTAATAATTAGACTTGCAGAGGGCCTGGAACCTTCCTCTCTCCCTAAAGTCTGCCAGCCCTGTGCCAACTGGACTTTTCATGGCCTGGTCAGTGGTGCTGACTGGCGCCGCCAGGGTCCCTTTTCGACTGGGCGTTCTGGTTGAAAACCGGACACCTGGCAACCCTATTGAAGATTTGTATTGGGAGATATCAGAAATGCCAGTTTCTAGAGCTTTCCGGTTGGTAAAGTGCCGGATAACACAGTTTTTACTGTAATTGTTCTTAACTCTTCAAAACAGGGCTTAATTCTGGTATCTGAAATCTCACTGTGTGGTACCTATTGCCAAATTCTGACATTTTAATAGTAAGTACCGCCTAAGCATTTAGACTTGGACAGGAAAACTCCAGTTTATGAACTCATAACTAATATTTATAACTATACCTCCTATGTTCATAATAATGTCACTGGAAAAATCCTAGTTCATCTATATTTAGACCTATAACTTTCCGTGCAATCAAAATCTATACAGAAAACTTTGCTGTCTTCACCAGTACTAGCAATACAAATATCATTTCATACACCTATAGTGGTACAGCTTCACATGACTAAGCAGTGATAATCACAAATATGCAGCAGTTTGGATGGGAAGTCACCAGTAGAAAAAACTCAGAAACCCTCAAAACCAGAGATAGGTTCTCATTAATGAACTGATGTGAGCATCTCCCTCTGCCACTATTTTTTTTTTAATGGGAAAAAAAAAAACATTCACAAAGCTCTAACACTCTAAACATGCACATACATTTGTATCACTTGAAATAAAGTCATTTTTCTTTGGGGTGGAAAAATTTCCAGAACTCTAATAGTCTTTAAGAATGAATCCTCAAGGACCAAGTTATGCCCAACTGTCAATAAACTGCATTTCTATCTGTGCTGTCTTTGGTCCAGTCCTATCAACAACCTGTAGATTTTTTTCACACTCATCCATCGGTAGATAATCAAACAGCCTGAATAAAGTGCTCATGGTTTTGAACTGTGTGTAGTGACTATCACTCACTTGAACAGTGTCAGACAGGTAACCTAAGAGCCTGGAGTTTGAAAATAGTTAGATTTTGTCTATTGGTTTGGGGGGTTTCTTTTGTTTGTTTGTTTCTTTGGCAGAGGGCTGGGGTAGAATTGTGATTTTTCTCTAAAAAAATTGTTATTAGAATAAATTGATGAGATCATTACCTTCAAAGTGGTTGTCTAAACAGCCTGAGCTTGGATTCCAGAGTATTATTCATCACTGATGGTAAAGATTTGCAATGCCCCAGCAAGAGCTAAGACCACACTGGAAACATAGTTTGGATATCTTTTTTTAGAGCTGAATAGAACTGACCCTGGTCATTTAAGAACTGTTCAACTCAGGGTGGAGTCACAAACTTCTTGTCACATTTACTCTTAGCTGTCTTACATTCTTATACCTGGAAGGATTAGGTTATGCTGGGCCTTGAGTCTTTTGAGAAAGCTTGTGGTTTAAGGGCCTTTGCCCAGGTGAAATTAGCCTTCTTCAAACTCCTACTGACCAACCAGCTGTGGCAGGAATGGCTATAACTAGAATCCATTTGAGTTCTGTTCAAACCCATAAAGATCAGTTCAATGGACCAAGGTTGACGTTTCCTCACCCAATTGAAGGTTCACACCCATGCTGCTCATTTCCTAATAATTAGACTTGCAGAGGGCCTGGAGCCTTCCTCTCTCCCTAAAGTCTTCAGGGGTGGCTTCTCTGCAGGGCTGGCTCCAGCCACCAGCGCAGGAAGCAGATGCTTGGGGTGGCCAATGGAAATGGGCGGCACGTCCGGGTCTTCAGCAGCAATTCGGCGGCGGGTCCCTCGGTTCCTCTCAGAGCAAAGGACTGGCCGCCGAATTGCCACCGAAGAATGAAGTGGCGTGGTAGAGCTGCCGCCGAAGTGCCGCTGGTCGTGGCTTTATCTTTTTTTTTTTCTTTGCCGCTTGGGTTGGCAAAAAAGCTGGAGCCGGCCCTGCTTCTCTGCCACTCTTTGCAGAGGTCAGGGCACAGCTAGGAAGCCTTTCCCAACCGGGTCATGTGGGGCAGGTTAAGTTGAGGAAACAGTTCTGCTTCCGCTGCAGTATTTAACTCTCAACCAAAAAAATAGGTAGCAGTCAACAATCTTTAGCACTGCTTACCTAGGGAAATCATCAGGGTTCCCTAGCAGTTTCAGCTTAGGGTGGCTCTCCTAATGCCAGGGCCGGCTCCAGCTTAACAAGCAGCTGCTTGGGGCAGCCAAGGGAGAGGGGCGGCACCGGCGGCAATTCGGGGATGGCAGATCCCTCACTCCCTCTAGGAGCGAAGGACCTGCCGCTGAACTGCCGCCGCCGATCGCGGCTTTTTTTTTTTTAATTGCCGCCGCCGATCGTGATTTTTTTTTGTTTGTTTTGCTTGGGGCGGCAGAAATGCTGGAGCCGGCCCTGCCTAATGCAGGGTTTGTTGGGAACCACCTGCGTGGTGGTCCTGACTCATGAACCACTCGCTACAGGCCTCTGTTAGCATAACCTTGAAAATCAAAATCTCCAGGTTTCATGCAGCCTTATCATATAGGAAACTCCCTTGCAAGCCCACATTTTGGTAGGACTCCAGAAAAGCCAGCCCTCTAAGGGTACGTCTATACTTACCTCCGGGTCCGGCAGTAGGCAATCGATCTTCTGGGTTCGATTTATCGCGTCTTGTCTAGATACGATAAATCGATCCCGGATCGATCCCGGAAGTGCTCGCCGTCGACACCAGTACTCCTGCTCCGCGAGAGGAGTACACAGAGTCAAGGGGGGAGCCTGCCTGCCGCGTCTGGACCCGCGGTAAGTTCGAATGAAGGTACTTCGACTTCAGCTACGTTATTCAGCTGAAGTTGCATATCTTAGTTTGAAATGGGGGGTTAGTGTGGACCAGGCCTAAGTGTACAGGTGGTGCTCGTTAGACTGACTTCCTATCTTTACCAACTAATGAAAAGTAAAAAGAAAAGAAACAAACAAAAACTCCAAAAAAGATAATGTGAAAAAATACCTTAGAGTAAAAAAAAAAACAAATTGACATACCACCTGTCACGACTTGTAGGGACTGTTATGTGTAGAGATCATTGACACAATGAATTGAGCCATTACCACTTGGTGTTGATAGAGTATTTAGAGGTTCCACTATATAGTCCCTGGATCAGCAAGACAGCCCTTAACAGCTCTGCCGTGTTAAGCCACTCTCATCGGGGGGGAGGGCGGATTTGTCACTGTGCTTATTACTGACAGAAAATAAGGAGAGGAGGTTACAGCTCTGTCTCTGAGAGGGCATCTTCGCAAGGAAGATATGTGTGTTCTTAACTGAAGGGAACTAAGACAATGTACAATGCTAGCAAAGAGAAGTTAGCAGCTCGAGTTAGACTATGGGGGAATCCCAGGTTTACCTTGGTTTGCTAATGTTTGTGAAAATTACAAACTGCCTTATCTTCACTAGGATTCTACCTTGCCTTAATTACCATGCATTAACTAACTTGAGTTAAGAACGCATTTTTTTCCTAGTGAAGAAACCTTGATGTCCTGATTCTCTTGGTTCAAATCTTAGCCTTAATTTTCATTTAATGTTGTTGGGGTTTTTTTGGTTGTTGGCTAATGTCAATTTATGCATTGAGGAGGTAACAAACCCTAACCAGGATTTGATTCCACTAGCCATTATGTGCTGGAATGGCTTCAAAACCTCACTAAGGATCACTGACACCTTAATACACAGCTTGACACAGCAGATAATCTAATCAAAAGAGTACATTAAATGGAAGTCAAGGCTGAAATTAAACCCATAAAATCTACAAATCCTGGGACAAGTTTGCTGCCTCCTTTAGGTCTCCTGTCTTTACCTGCAACCCTGTCTCCCAAATTGGTGTATCCTGTGACCACCCCTGCTGCACCATACTTATGTTTGGCCATTTGTACATCAGCATGTCTGTTATAAAATCAAACACTGGGGAATAGGGCATAATACTGGGCAAATATAGTTTATATAGGATTGCAGAATAGAAATATTCCCTACCTTAACTATACTACAGTATCAGATTGCACACATTTATTGACCTTCTGGGTAGGGTGAACTGACTCGAGCACATCCATTCTGGTGCTCCAGACAATAGTTTGGCTGTGGGATCATACTGGGGGCAATTTGAGGTCTTTGTTAAAACTCTAAATCAGTGGTTCTTCACCGCCTCCCCCCCCCCCCCCCCCCCCCCGGGGATGCGAGATGCCCTTTCTAGGGGTGTGAGACATGCCACATTTTTTTAGAAGGTAAATCATCGAAAACACAAATTAAGCACAGGCACATAAGTACAACTACTTCGTTTCATCAAAACTGTGTATTTATTAACTTTATACATTTTTAATGATTACTGTAATATACAAAAAAATATATATCTAGGTTGAAAGAACTGCTTCAACAATTTTTGATAAGGGGTGCGAGAACATATTTTGATTTTTGATAAAGGGTGTGAGAACATATTTTGAGAACCAAAGGGGTGCAGGATGCAGTAAAGGTTAAGAACCACTGACCTAAATGGTCTATGACCCAAGTTTCTGAGGCATTCCGTATCATCATATGAAGGACTGCAATAAGTGTGATTGATGTATTTCTGCATTCAGTTGCCAGGACTGTATTTCTGGGGATAAAGCTTTTTCAGTAAAGGGTACTGCCATATACTAAACAGCAATCTCTTGACAGAAGAAAATATTTACCTGAAATGTGTCAGGGTACATACCACAGCGTGACAAAAATAATGGGCCATATCTGCAGCTGGAAAAAATCAGTATAGCTGGAATGATATAAGAGGAGAGATGCCATATATTATTTAAAATTAGGCAAACTGATTAATTCTCAAGAACTTATCTGAGACCCTGTGTAGACTATATCATTTTGCAAACCTCCAACTTAAAAATGGCCAATCTAGATATTTTCCAGATTGGTGACAAACTAAGACCTCAAGCTAAGACCATAAGAAAAATCCTCTCAGTGACACCAGTGTCAATCCAAGTAAAACCAATGCATATACTTCAGATTTACAGTAGTGTAGAAAGAAAGAAGCATTTGGCCTAGTGTGTTCCAATTTTCATGCTGGGAAAAAAATTGTCATAAAAGTTATAAGCAACTGAAATGAGTCTCTTATTCACTACCACAAAAGCTTCATTACTTCAGAGTTAAAGTTGTTCAATAATATCTCCTGGTTTTCCAGAATGAAGAGTTCAGCACAATTCAAACCTCTGAAAACCAGGAAATACTGAGTTACCGTACACACCAATGCAACCTTAACTCTGCTGTTCTTTGAGCAATGTGACTGACACTATTATTGTAACGCTTGGATAATGGCAGTGAATATGACATCTATTTCTTTCATGTCAATACCATACATCAGTGTCCTGGTTATTAACAACCCTTTCTGGATGCTCTGGAGTGGTTGTATCAAATCATTTTTTCAGACACTTTTTAATTCACAGTACTTTGGCACTGGAGACTCGGGGAGCCATCTTGGAGGCTGCCCGAGTCTTTTAATGGAGTTTGCAATGCAGTTACCTTTTGGATGTATTAGGCAGAAAATCTCTACAAGAATTTACTGGTTAGAAAAATGGCAACTGTAAGCTGTTAACTGAATAATTTGTAAGATGAGTAACTCTTCCTTCTGAAGTTCTCAAAGGAATAAGTCCTTATTATATAGTCTAATACAGAAAATCCAGCCATGTCATTGTAAAAATACAGACTGACTCTGAACATTTCCACCTCGAAGATTCTTTCTAATAGCCTCAGTAAATGATCTGAACTTACAAGGCTGAGTGTCTACCTTGAAATTAAAGGGGGAACAAATTCTAGCATTTATTTAAGCAAAGGAAAACCAGCACTTTAATCTACAGGAAAACAGTTTACAAAAGCTTTTCAGAGCATACTGAATAGGAAAATGTCACATTATTAGCAAATCTTGACGTCTGAATTACAATCTGAATGGCACAGAAGGTGTGTGTGTGGGGGGGAAGACTGTGCCAACTAGTTATGTTTGCCGTTGCTGTGACAACAGGATATGAGAAATCTCTGACCAAAAAACACAGAAAAAACAAAGGCAAGAAAAAATGTTCTGGGTGCATTAACCCTAAACAAACATAAAACAAGGACATGATTATGCCCCATAATTATTGTATTAGTAGTAAAATAAAGTCTGCTTCTGTTGTGTACGCAGGTGCTAACAACAAATGGACAACTAAAATGTAATGCAATCACAGCATTTTGTTAAGTTAATTATGTTGTGAAAAACACCTCTGTGTGTATTTTATTTGAATTGCAAATGACTTTGAGATACCTTTGCATGAACATGGGTCTCAAGCAAATCAGACTTAACATAATTGTGCCACTGTACTGCTAACCCTGGATTGTGGAAAGCTCTGGAGAGTGCCTTATGAAAGTTATTGCAGATAGGTTTAGAAAGGTGTTTTTCCGGTAGTATTTGCTTATTGTCTCAGTTTGTCATTATTCAGCCAACTCTAACTAGATCATGACTTGTGGGACATTGATAGACAATGCTGCCAAATCCGCTGCTTCCAGGGACTCTAGATCATGAGTCCCTACTGAACCCAGGGCAGACTAAAATGCCAGAGAGATGTTTACTACTTATCTTCCAGTGTTGTGTGAGGTGGCATGCAGCCCACGTCTAGCTGATTAAGAGTTCTATAGTTATAGTAACTTCAGTCCACTGGGGGAGGGGGGACTCTGATGGTTCCACCTTCATCACAACACTAGCTGGGACACATCGCTGGCTCCATCTTGTTCTTATCTTATTTAATACCAAGCTCCAGTGGAAATGTAATCCAGTTTGAAATCTGGTTGTCATTTAGGTGCCTAAATAGGAGCTGACACATTTTCAAAATCTGGTTCAGAACCAGTAACTAGGGGTTACAGTGGACGAGAAGCTGGATATGAGTCAACAGTGTGCCCTTGTTGCCAAGAAGGCTAATGGCATTTTGGGCTGTATAAGTAGGGGCATTGCCAGCAGATCCAGGAACGTGATCGTTCCCCTTTATTCGACATTGGTGAGGCCTCATCTGGAGTACTGTGTCCAGTTTTGGGCCCCACACTACAAGAAGGATGTGGAAAAATTGGAAAGAGTCCAGCGGAGGGCAACAAAAATGATTAGGGGGCTGGAGCATATGACTTATGAGGAGAGGCTGAGGGAACTGGGATTGTTTAGTCTGCAGAAGAGAAGAATGAGGAGGGATTTGATAGCTGCTTTCTACTACCGGAAAGGGGGTTCCAAAGAGGATGGATCTAGACTGTTCTCAGTGGTACCTGATGACAGAACAAGGAGTAATGGTCACAAGTTGCAGTGGGGGAGGTTTAGGTTGGATATTAGGAAAAACTTTTTCACTAGGAGGGTGGTGAAGCACTGGAATGGGTTACCTAGGAAGGTGGTGGAATCTCCTTCCTTAGAGGTTTTTATGGTCAGACTTGACAAAGTCCTGGCTGGGATGATTTAGTTGGGAATTGGTCCTGCTTTGAGCAAGGGGTTGGACTAGATGACCTCCTGAGGTCCCGTCCAACCCTAATATTTTATGATTCTATGATTGATTCTATGATTTATCCTATTGGTCTAGACAGCTAGCTAGCTAGCTAGTTAATTTTATTTCTTCTAGTTCAGGGGTAGGCAACCTATGGCACGTGTGCCGAAGGTGGCACGCGAGTTGATTTTCAGTGGCACTCACACTGCCCGGGTCCTGGCCACCAGTCCAGGGGGCTCTGCATTTTAATTTAATTTTAAATGAATCTTCTTAAACATTTTAAAAACCTTATTTACTTTACATACAACAATAGTTTAGTTATATATTATAGACTTAGAGAAAGAGACCTTCTAAAAATGTTAAAATGTATTACTGGCACACGAAACCTTAAATTAGAGTGAATAAATGAAGACTCGGCACACGACTTCTGAAAGGTTGCCAACCCCTGTTCTAGTTCATAATAACATATGAACGGCCATCCTGGGTAAGACCAAAGGTCCATCTAGCCCAGTATCCTGTCTTCTGACAGTGGTTAAGGCCAGGTACCCCAGAGGGAATGAACAGAACAGGGAATCATCAAGTGATCCATTCCCATTCCCAGCTTCTGGCAAACAGAGGCGAGGGACAGAATCACTGCCCATCCTGGCTAATAGCCATTCATGGAACTATCCTCCATGAATCTATTTAGTTCTTTTGGTAACCCTTGCCCTTCATAACATCCTCTGGCAAAGAGTTCCACAGGTTGACTGTGCGTTGTGTGAAGAAATACTTCCTTTTGTTTGTTTTAAACCTGCTGCCTATTAATTTCATTTGGTGACCCCTACTTCTTGTGTTATGAGAAGGAGTAAATAACACTTCCTTATTCCTTACTTTCTCGACTCCAGTCATGATTTTATAGACCTCTATCATATCCCTGCTTAGTCATCTCCAAGATGAAAAGTCCCAGTCTTATTAATCTCTCCTCATACAGAAGCTGTTCCATATCCCTAATAATTTTTGCCCTGAACCCTTTTGTTGCCCTTTGCTAATTCCAATATATCTTTTGTGAGTTGGGGCGACCACATGTGCACACAGTATTCAAGATGTGGGCGTACCATGGATTTAGATAGAGGCAATATGATATTTTCTGTCTGATTCTCTATCCCTTTCTTAATGATTCCCAACATTCTGGTAGCTTTTTTTGACTGTTGATGCACATTGAGTGGATGTTTTCAGAGAACTATCCACAATGACTCCAAAATCTTTCTTGAGCGGTACCAGCTAATTTAGACCCCATCATTTTATATATATATAGTTGGGATATGTATAGTTCAGCTATGTATCCATAAGCACCCATATCATCATAGCATCTCTAGGGGCAGAATCATGAGCTACACCTGGACACAAATAGTAGAAAAGGGCCATTATTTTCTTTCAATAAATCAGTTTGTTAAAGCCAGGTTCAGATGGGATCTGAAAGATGTGAAGTGGGGGACAAAAGCAGGCAATTATTTCTATTTCAGATGAATTTTCTGGTCAGGAAAAGTTTGGACTGTCAGGAGGGTGACAGTAATAGAAGAATAGACATATTTATACCTGCCACTTAAAATATGTACATTGTCCTGGAATCTGATCAAGCAAGCATTTTAAAGTAGAAGCCAGTAACTTTAATTAATCTCTAATTAGGCCCATGATTTTCGTCTGAGAGATCGTTTGTTTTTTTCTAAAAAAAAACCCCAATAACAAAGATGTTTTTTCTGAGCTCTCACAAAACCTTAATTACTATCTCAAACACCTCAAGTATATTTGCTAGGCCAATTAAATCAGTGTCCAGGAGTAGCGAGGTTAACATTCTGCCATGCTCTACAATATAATGCTATTTCTTGCTGTATATCTTCAAAGTAGACCTCAACATAAGCCTCAGATCTTACTGTCATGATGTCTGGAGTGGCTCACAACTGTGGGCAGACTGCCATAAAACAGGGCAGACACTCCAAATTGCTGGTATGTTCTATAATTAGACTTCACACCAACCCAGTAACAAATGTGAACTTCTGGATCACTATACCATCTTACCAGACAGTCACAGACAGTCCCCTTAAACTCTCCTATCTGTCTTGCCATCCAGACAAACTGGACTTTGTGACAATGGTCACTTAAGCCAAGAATCACATCACATCAGGTTGCTCCCAGTCCCAAGAGACCAGTCACTTACCCCACATCAGTTGGTACCCCAGATCTTACATCAAAGACAATGCTGACAGCCAATTTTATAATACACTAAAGATTTATTAGCTAAGAAAAGGAAAGGAGAGTTGTTGAGAGTTTAAAGCAGGTAAAATGTATGTACACAGTTTGTAATGAATCACAGTTTGGAATTCCAAATAGTGAAAGTGATGTAATAAACTGACAGTTTCCCAAAAGTCTTTTCAGGGTACCCAGATTGTGTCTGGGGATCTCCGCTTTGCATCTGGTACAGTTCTCTGTACGAGTCCCATCAGTCCAGAGAGAAAGGATCTTTCCTTGAATCCATATTTGTAACTACTTCAGACAGAAAACAAGCTGACAGTGTCTCTACCCATATGGGCTTTTCCTTTGATGACAGTGAGTGAGGAATGCACTTTGAGTCTCTGACCTCTTGTTATCACACACAATAGCCATTTGCTTTGAAATTAGCATTTTTTTCTGATAGAAGTCCTCCAATAGCATTCCACAAAGCTTCTTGGATGGGTTATTTACAGGGGTATACACAATCTAAATGTTTGCTGCATCATAACAGAAACCAGATAGAGAAAACAATGCAAATAGCGTCCATTTAGTTTTATGAAGTCTAAACACCAAATGCACTCTTCTACCTTCAACAATCACTTTGATCTATACTACTACACAAGTGAATTGGCCTGAATATACTCTGGCATGACCGGATGTCACTGTATAATTGTTATGGTCATTTCAGATCTCCCTACAGGTAATATTCTTCTATTATTACATGAGCAAACCTTAAAAGTAACAGCAAGAAGAAACGACAAGAAAAAGAAGAAGGAAACAAAAGAAAACTCATCTACATCTGATGACATTATATAGCTACTATTTACTCAGCCAACTGAGATTTAAGAAACAACAGATCTTCATTCGTTCTAACTATTGAATAATGCCTCACATACCATATTTCATCTTGCATTTATAAAGAATGAAATTCCATGTTGTTTTTAACACTATATCCGGGCTTTTGCTATTTTGGAGGCTTAGATTAATTTCACTGGGCCAGCTACTCAGTATTGTGTAGTACCTTACTTCACTGATATCTGTGGAACTACCCGATTAAACACAACTCAAAAGGATGGCAGAATCTGGCCTTAAATATCTTTTCCTGTAATGCTTGTGCAGTTACAAACATCCAGGTGGGTCTGAATAATGTGGTACTACTTCCAAGAAATTCAGCGTCGTTACACAAACCTGCCAAGGAAATCTAGGCTAATAGTGGCATCAGATCAGGTGAGGTTTCAAGCAAACCCTCTCCCTCCATGTGAGTGCCACCAGATTTGTGTTCGTGACCCCAGTCCATTAAACTGTTTTCTGATGAGTTTAAGTTTTCAGATCATCAGAACCAGAAACTCAAAGCAAGGCTACCTTCCCCTACACCTATAGGCTACAAATCACACAAGTGTGTCCCCTGCAGACCTGATCTATTGTTCAGTGAACTCGATTTTTTAAAGACTCTCATTGAGTCCAGGCATGCAGTGGGGAAAACACAACACTTTTTTTGCAGTAAAATGATCTCCTGCACAGCTTCAGGAGACATTGTACATCAGTGGTTCTCAAAGCCGGTCCGCCGCTTGTTCAGGGAAAGCCCCTAGCAGGCCGGGCCGGTTTGTTTACCTGCCGCATCCGCAGGTTCGGCTGATCGCAGCTCCCAGTGGCCAATGGGAGAGGCGTGAAGCGGTGGCCAGTACGTCCCTCAGCCCGCGCGGCTTCCTGCAGCTCCCATTGACCTGGAGCCGTGAACCGCGGCCACTGGGAGCTGCGATCGGCCAAACCTGTGGACGTGGCAGGTAAACAAACCGGCCTGCCCCGCCAGGAGCTTTCCCTGAACAAGCGGCGGCCCTAGTTTGAGAACCACTGGACTAGAGGAGTTGTGAATCTCAACCTTTGCTACCACTTTTATTTCCTGGGAGACAGTTTTCTGCAAGGCTGGGTTAACAGATCAGCCGGTAGCACCACTATTTATACCGTGAAGTTTGTGTCTTGGCAAAGCAGAAGGCAATTTTTTTTTAATGAAAGTTAGAAATTGCAGATTGATGCAAAATGCAAATGAAATTGCAGAGAGGCCCTAAAAGAATCATTTTATTTAATAACCACAATTTTTCCTTATTCCTGATATTAAGACAGTGTTTCGTTGTTTGTTTGCTGAATGTTAACAATTTTCATCATGCAGATTTTCTCAGTAACAGCCTGGATCTACTGAGCCCTGGCTCAGGCCAAGCAGGGAATGAGTGCATTGTGGTTGGTGACACAGTCATAAAAAAACATCATTGGGTTCTGGTGCTAAATTGTCATCGGTTGCTTATAACTTTAGCACAGTTTGTTTTTCAAACTTGATCATGGACATAGCATTTAAATACTCCTCATCAAAGTGTAATATAATAGACTTGTCTAGTACAAGTGATCATGTCTCCCACTAGTGGTTAGTCCCAGCAACTCTATTACCTACTGCTAGCTAAAGGCAGTAGGAAGTCAGTGAGAATCAACCAGGGATCTTCAGCACAAACAGCACTGAGATTAGATCCTCAACTAGTGTAAATTAACTTTACTAGAACTACACAGATTTACCTCCACTGAGGAGCTGGCCTTTTCTGTGTATGTGGTCATGATTTATTACATTCCGTTTCAAGCATTATAGTCTAACTGTTTTTGAGTTAGGGTCTTGAGGTGATGAGAAGCAGGGAAAGTCGTGCCTTTTAAATGTTTATATATATAATGTCACCCACACAGAACTCAAAAACATCTTGGGATATAGATCAAAAGTCTGATTCTGATTCCATGCCAGTCAGACGCAAGACTCAACCTCAGAAGTGACGACCGTAGGTGGCCCTTGTATCTATAATGCATTGCAATAAAACAGCTTACAAATGTATATCATGTCATGGTTGCCTTGTCGCATGAATCACAAATCATTCTCAAGCATCTTCAACCATGTTTTAAATTACATCATTGTATGTCCTGGGCAAGGAGATAACCTAGCAAGCAGAAGTAGCAACAACAGTGCAACAGTTGCTATTGTCAGCGATTTGTGTTTTCCAAATGAGTGGGTTAGCAAAATAAAGACAGATGGACCTGGATTAACTCTCACTTCTTTCCATCAGTGCAGCCACTCAATATTTCCCCTCTATGTTCTCTCTAGATGGAATGTTGTTGGTTTAATGGCTTTATAGCACACAGTCACATTCTTGGATAAGAAGTTGCAACTTACTTATTAAATATTAAATAAACTTATTAAATAAAAAATTGCATACATGAAAATGAATGTCAGGAAATCTCACCAAAAGCAGGATATCCCTTCTCCTGTGTTACTTTGTCCATGTTGCATATCCTTTATTTATTACGTTAGGGCTTAATAACAAACAAAAAAGGAATTCATTAAAATACTACACATATACAATTAGTTAAAGCTGCAACAGGCACCTTTAATTTTTGAAATATTATAATTTTATTATTATATTATATTATATTATATTATATTACATTATAATAATATTTATAATTATATAATTATTATAATCAATAATGCTTGATTTTGCAACCTTAGCATTTCATTAGCCCTGTTTTTTCCCCCTTTTAAATTTCCTCATCTTGTTTTAATAAACAGGAGGAAAGATGCTAATATTTTAATTCAAAACAAACAACCACATTGTAAAATACATCCCTGGGATGTTCCACTGTTTTGAAAAAAAAGATTGCTGGATTCTAAAATATTGATTAACTCTGCCATTTAGACTATTGACAGTCACAAAAATCATTTACTTCAAAATTCGTTTGGCCTGTTTATACATTAAAAGTGAAGAGAATTCCCTGTAGGCATTGAGGACAATTTAAGGGGAAGTAAAGTGCAGAGTGAGTGGGAATAAATGGGCTGGCAGTATAAAAGTAAAGACTGATTGACATTTCTTAATGAACAAACTGTTCCAAAAATAATTCTATTTTTTTATTGGTTTTTAAATTTTTACTCTTGCTGATGCAGCCTACTGTTGGGAGTAGTCACTGAGATAGTTTTCCCCCTTCTAGCATGCCCTGCTGTAAACTCCTACAATACCTTCAGTCCTGGGAGCTACAAATCCCAGAATGCCTTGATTCTTGGCTGGACAGGGGGAAAGGACAGGGCCACATGTGGTCGGTGATCTCCTCTAAGTGCCTTTTTTGCACTGTCTTTCTGAGAACTCATCCTTTTCACCATGATAAATCTGAGACTTTCCATAAAAAATGCCAGGGCAAAAAGATGTCCCCCTAATCCTTATGGCTGATGATATTTCATGAGACACAATGCAAGTGAAAGATAATGAAACAGACTTTGTTTTTTAAAAGGTCTGAGCTATTTCACACAGCCAATAACTTAGAGGGAAACAGAGTGAGAAAATGCTTAGAGAATCCCTCCAGTACTTTGAAATGAACAGCAGTTCATTATACCGGTAAGAATTCAGAATGGCAAGAACTATTTAAATAGGCTGAAATTTGACTTAATCCCTCAGAAGCAGGGAAATTCAGAATTATGACTCAGTGTCCTTAAATTACTTCATTCTGCCAGGCAGCTATCTCCAAAGAGTTAGTGATCTCATCCCTTAGCCCTGTTAGCGTTGCCCCTTCCATGTCAGTATCTCTTGAAAGTCACAGCATTTTTATCCACTGCATGTTCAACCTTGTCACCTTCATCTTCACCTCCTCATCACAGAGCTGCTTTGTGCCAAGGAAGAATGGTCTTAAGGTACTGGTGCGCAAAGCGGGTGCTCTGAATTCAATTCCAGGCTGTGCCCTAGACTGCTCTTCCCATGTCACTTTGGACAATCACCTAGTGATAGATTTTAACTTTGCAATGTACCCTAAGGAAGAGATAGTGTGTAGTTGCACTGTCCTAGAAGCAGACCAGAGAACCAGCTCTTACCAGGTACACACAATTTGTCCCCTGCTCTCCATTTGATCTGGGATGAATTGAGTTACTTCATCTTTTTAATGACACAGCTTAATGTGTCACACATAATGGCCATACTGTGTCAGACCAAAGGTCCATGTAGCCCAGTATCCTGTCTTCAGACAGTAGCCAATGCCAGGTGCTTCAGAGTGAATGAACAGAACAGGGAATCATTGAGTGATCCATCTCCTGTCACCCATTCCCAGCTTCTGTGAGCTACTCCCGGCTGTGAACTGGCCAGCTAGTCAGGATGGCTTCTGTAGACATAGGACAGACACAAAGCTCCTCTTCCACCCCACCCCTGTCCATTACCTCCCCAGCCAGTATTCACAGGATGTAGGATCAAGTGAGTAGCCCCCTGGCCATCTGAGCTGAGCTCAGTCCCCTGTGCAATCAACTAGGACACTCTAGTACCCATTCTCTCTGTGCATCAGTTCCCTCTATGCAGAGGTGAAAGTAAGCGGGTATGGTACGGCGTACCGGCAAGAGCCGGTACGCCGTGCCGGACTGGAACTGCTTCTCTGGCGGTGATTTAAAGGGCCTAGGGCTCCAGCTGCTGCGGGGAGCCCCGGGCCATTTAAATCACCACTGGAGCTCCGGCAGCTGGGCTTGGCCAGCGCTTTAAAGGGCCCAGGGCTCCCCGCTTTAAATCGCTGTCAGAGCCCCGGGCCTCCGGCAGCCGGGCTCGGGTGGGGATTTAAAGGACTCTGGGCTCCCTGCACTGGCAGGTGCACTGGGTCTTTTAAATCCCCGCCTGAGCTCTGCCGCCCCAGGGTAGCGGTGTCAGGGCTCCTGCAGAGATTTAAAGAGCCCGGAGCTGTGCGGCGGCCGGAGCCCCAGGCCCTTTAATTCTCCCCTGAGCCCCAGGGTTCCCTGCTGCCTCTGCAGCTGGTAGCGCCAGGGTGATTTAAAGGCCCTGGGGCTCCCAGCCACAGCCGGAGCCCCAGGGCCCTTAAATCTTGAAAGGCCCCGCCTCTTCCGGTTGAGGCCTCACCCCGCTCAGGACTCCTTTAAGTTACTTTCACCCCTACTTCTATGTAAAATGGGACCAATAATATTTCCCTACTTGACAGGAGTGTTGGAAGATTTTCGGAACAGTCTAGGGAATTTAGCCAGGTACGTTCCATGAATTGTAATAAAAAATGCATCTGAATCCTTTAGGCTTCTTTAAAGTCTCACTCCTTGATGTTTGTGACATGCTCAGATACTGCAGTAATGAGGCCTTCAGATTCCTACATGTACGCAACAACCTGTGACCCACATTTCACTCCATTACGGTGGAAGAGAGTCCTTTGATTTCAACACTAACGTTTAGCTCAGTTGTCTGACGTTAACTTATCATTTTTACCCATTATTTAGGTTCGAGGGTTCCAAGGCCAGAAGGGACCATTGTGATCATCTCATCTGATCTCCTGTGTAGAACAGGTTACAGAACTTCCAAAAACAATTTCTAAAGCAGAACATTTAGAAAAACATCCTGCTTACCCTGGCGAGCTGTGTGCCAGAGGTTGCCGACCCCTGAGTTACTGCATTAGTGCACTATGGGAAGCACATATCTAACAGGCTGAATTTCATGTGGGTAACAAAGTCTGAAATCAGGAGCACATTTGTGTGTGCTGTTACTTGTACCTAATCTTCCGGTATGGAAAATGATTACTCTAGTAAACTAGATAGTGATTCAAAGCTACTTGCTGGAGGAGATACCCAGCCAATAGTAATGAGTTATATTAAGTGGGCTTGAAGAACCATAATCCAAACAGAGTAAGTGAAAGTTTTGCGCTCACACTATAAGCACTATCTTCAGGAGCCAAATTCATGCTCATGTTCTGTTATGGCCTTACAAAGCATGTAGCAAATTCCTCCAAGTATGTTCCTGTGCTGAAGGCAGAATGTAATGACATAGGGAAAATTGGACTCTATGGTGAAGTGCACCAAAGAACTGTACCCAAGCATTTTTGATCAGAACCTGCTGTGCTACATGACTCTGCATCTGTCAGTGGAATCCGAGTTTGCATATGCCTTCCTTCCCTTTATTGCATGTTACAAGTTTGCATGTCGGGTCAGCAGCTGAGAGATATTATAGTCCTCTCTGAAGTCGGTGACCTTAACCTCTGTACAGGATTCAGTGACCCATCCTCAGCTCATTGAAGTATTTGTTCCCTCTTCATACAATACTAGACATCTCCAAGCGAATTACATCATCTAGAGGATGCTGATGTGAGCAGGAGAATAAGACCCATTCCGGCTGACAGAACTGTATAGAAGAAACAGAGAACATGGTCCCCAGTTTTAAATACAAGCAAATTCTTTTGCAAGTAATGCTGTGATTAAGCTCTCAGGATGTTATTAGAGTAGTCATTGCTGTTAACCAAGGATGAAGCATTTAGGCCCAAATCCTCAAAGGTGTTTAGGCACCAAACTCCCATCGATTTCCATTTAAATCAATGGGAGATAAGCAGCTAAGTCCCTTTGGCCTCAGAACGCGAATCAACACCTACTGAGGTGACTGACAAAGTCTCACTGACTTCAGTGGGAGCATGATAAGTCCATTAATCGTGAGATTTGCCTCAGGATCTTATCTTAGACACTAAACTGGATTTATGACATATTAATGAGAATTGGCAGTACTGTTGTTCAAAGCTTGTTTGGACAACCATGTCCCTCAAAATGCTTTGGTAATTCAGCATCCAAGACTGGAAATTTGATTGTAAAGAATAGCTCAAGGTGCTGCCAGCTGCTCCCGGTGTCTGTAGACACACTAGAAACAATCTTTATGATTCCCACTGAAATCCCAACCACTCTGTGAAGTATATTTGGCTATTTCTCAGCGAGGTTCCTGACTTCAGCTCAGTCATGAAACTGGAGTGTTCAAACTTCTGATTGTTGGATACTTTAGTGTCTTCTTCAAAGCAGTCCTAGAACCACTAGCCATCGAAAACCACCGATAAAAGAGTTACTGCAACTGGTTCAACATTTTTAAGAAGCTGCTCATGAGACAGGCCATATTGTAGGCCTGGACATCGCTTTCACCTCTGGGACTCTTTCAGCATGCTACTTCTATTGACTTTAGAGTGATATCAGATTACTATTTTCCTTTTCTTTGCAGTGTTCAAGTTACACTCTCACAGTCTCTATTCCCCTCAAAATAGTTTACTAAATAACCCAAGGTTTGGGGAGATGCTGAAGGGTTCTGATCTCGAGGCAGGATTATATTAATACTTTGCACTTTTTACCTGCAGATAGTAAAACGCTTTACAAAAAAGCATAAGTAGTGTCACCCTGATCTCAAATATTACTTAGTAGGAGAGAGATTTTCCTGAGACAACAGATTCTGGAATGACTCCCAGTTGTCCTCCACTCTATCCCTTAAACTATGTTTCCTCCTTCAAATTTTATCCCAGAACTGTCTCCAAAGGAGAGATTTGTCTGAGTCAGGATTTCAACAATTGGCTCAAGGTTTTGTAAAATTAAAATTTTAAATATTAGGTAGCTAACCTTGAGAACAAATTGTGTTATTAGGACGATGATGAAATGGTGATCCCAGAGAGAGATGCTGTAAGTCTCTAGGAAATAAATGGTAAATGTGTTATGACATGTGAAAAGCAGCATAAATGTTGTAATCTTTGGAGACCAAACCAGATGTCCTGGTTTAGTCAAAGCTAATCCCAAAAACCTTGTCTTCTGTGACCTCTTCTAAATCCAGCAAATTTTATTTCCAACTGCATGTGATTATGAAATAATAATTAGTGAAATATCAAAACGCAGTAGGTCAGGCAGATTGCCTGGTGTATTCAAAAGTTTATGATCTGAGGAGTAACCTCAGGATTGACAGGTCACCTTTGGGAATGAGATGATGCCTTAGAGCAGTGCACATTTTATGCTTTTAGCACCTGAGTGGGGAAATCGGAGGCTTCAAAGCACATTGCTGTTTTGTGTCCCCTAGCTACTGCTAATGTGCAATTTAGGAAGAGTGGGTCAGAATCCTTAATTTGGTGTATATCATCATAGCTCCATTGACATCAAGGGAGCTACCCAGATTTACAGCGACTGAGGTTCTGGCCTGGATTGTATGACCTGCTTGCCATAAGGTGAGTGCTGGATTTTTTACCATATTACATACACAAGTACTTTATAGGTTAGAACCCCTGGGCTGAGTTATGCTAGACATATTATAATGAGAAATAATGTGAGAGTTTAAAACAATTAATAGAATTTAAATAGAGTTTGAAAAGGGGAAAGTGCAGAAAATGGAAAAAATGCATAAAATATTTAATATAAATCCAAACTGAATAAATGATATTAATCTACTTTAGGCTAATGGTTCTTATCTGGTAAAATACCAGAGTCATCACTGAACTGGTGAATGGCAACTAACTTGCACGATAAACCTTAAAAAGCCTAATTATTTGGTGTTGAAATAAGGAAAAACCCCTCCTTGTTTAATGTTAAACACCGTCTATCTGCACTAAGAATAGACGTCTAAATAATTGACCTGATTTGCATTAATGCTAAGGACCAAACAGCTCCTGCTGAGGTCAATGTTGGCACTTCTGAAAAGCAGGTCATGTACTTTTTGATTTTTGAAAACCTTAGCCTCTTTGCCTCAATGTAACTTTAGTGTTCTGCAGCTCTCAAACTAAGGAAATAGCAATAAGCAAGCTGACTGATACGGTAGCAGTATTATGTGTAAACTCCAGTTGGAAAGTAAAATCAAGTCCATTCCTCTTTAGGTTTCTCGAGACTGAGTGCATTGCAGAGATGACACATTTGATTTCTGTATGGAAGGAAAGAAGTGACTGTTGTAGCCAGTGGCAATCCCTGTTGGCTTGAGGTAACAGAAAAAATGGCAAATAGAATTCTTCAGTAGAAAATGTTCAGGGAGCTAAAAAAAGCGAGAGGAGAAAATGTCTTCCACAACAACAACAACAAAAGGCCTAATCCCACACTCAGGTTTTGTCAAGGTATTTCAGACAAATAGGAAAGCGCATCCTAAATGACTGATAGCACCAGTGGAAGATAAAAGAAAAGAAATGAATAAATAAATATTAAAGGATGAAAAATAATTTATTGTTGCTATCTCTTAAATCAGGCCCAGGAGAACTGCTGGGTGTCCAGTGCATCTGAAAATCATGCCTTTTACTTATGTGGCTACGTATGAATATAGGAGTCTAATTGTGGCCCTAGTGGGGGTTTTCCCCCAAAGTTGTGGCAGATTTAGAGGGATTTTTGTGTTTGTTGTTTACTCTATGCAGTCAGCCTAAAAAAACGCTGAGACTTTATCTGTAGTGCTAAGTCAGTGCTTGGTCAAGCCTTAAAGCAGTGTGGTTTTTGACGCAGTGCTGAAGGAGAGATTTTGATTCTTAGAGTTGTTGTCTGCCTAAAGTTGAGCTGCTATGATTAATCTGGTTATTTGATCTGAACCCAACAGATTTGAGGAGTGAAGTGACTCGCGTTCTCCAGAACAGTTCAAAGGAGAAGGCAAAGTAAGACTTTTCCCTGCTCAGAACACAATGGTCAGATGTTAACAAACCAGCTCAAAGTCACTATTTGGAGTAATTATTTCTGCTATCGTTTCCTGTCAATTGTGGAATAATTTATATGTGAATACATTATTTCATTATTCAACCAAATCTAGTTACCGTCAAGTTTCTGGTCTTCTCTCTCTTGCAAATACCCATCAGGGAGTGGAGAGAAGGGATGATACTGTCAGAGCCCTCTTGTGTTTTGCCAGAATAATTTCATTGGGGGAATCAGTCAATACCACAGATAGAACTGTGGGGGAACTGGAATTTCTACATTTCCTTTCATGTCAGATCAGAACAAAACGGTAGAATTATTAAATTTTCTGCTAATCCAATTTAAAAAACAAATTCCGGTCAATCAAAATACATTTCAAACAAAAGTCATTATGAAACAAAAAATCAAAACATTCCAGTAAGTTGACCTAAACAAAATGCTTCGTTTCAATTCCACCCCCGCCAAAAAAAAAAAATGTTGCCAAAATCAACACATTCCCACAAAAAGTTTCTATTTTGATGAATCAGCATTTTCCAATGGAAAAATGTTCTGTCAGAAAAAGTTTGATCAGCTGTAACCATGGCTCAGAGAGGTATTGTGTGTCTGCACTGACTCCAGGACCCTGACAGCAAAGTTCCATTGCAGCTCTACTGCCATGGCTTCCCTCACATGCTATAGGTACTACCTCAACCTCTCCCCCTAGCCTGCCTTCAGAGGGATTTCCACAGCACAGAGCGACCATGGAAGAGTTAGTGCTTCTCAACTTGTATTTACCCTCTACTGGCTTTTCTGCCAGCAGTAGGGTGACCAGACAGCAAGTGTGAAAAATTGGGACAGAGGGTGGTAGGTAATAGGAGCCTATATAAGAAAAAGACCCCAAAATTGGGACTGTCCCTATAAAATCGGGACATCTGGTCACCCTAGCCAGCAGGGCAAGGGGATAGGGGTAATGCATGTTTTCTTGGCCGCACCTCAGCCTTCCCATTGCTGTTCTTATCATGCACATTCTCCAGCTCTGGGAAAGCATGGAATGTGTTACACTTTATATGACGGTTCTGTTGATAAATAGTTCATGAACACTTTAATAGCTGATTAAGGGGTGTGTTAATAAATGGTTAATAGATGGTTATAGAGTCCAGCAGGTCAATGGATTGCTTGTAGTCGTGGGTTATAGTCGTCCAGAACACCTTCTGCTGATGTGCTTAAACTATTCTATTACACATACTACCCTGGTCTGTAACATGCTTATGATATCTATCAATCATGTATTAACCCTTTCTAAACCTTTCATAAATGGACTCTTAAAAGTGTGACCATTAGATCAATAGGGCTGCTCTTCTATCAAAGGCATAATTACCTAATTACCATCATCTGAGCACCTCTTTACAACTCCCCTGCGAGGTAGAGCAGTGCTGTTATCCCCATTTCGCAGGTGGGGATCTGAGGCACAGCAAGACTAAATGACTTGCCCAAAGTCACACAGGAAGTCTGTGGAGGAGCAGGGAAATAAACCTGGCTCTCCTGAATCTCTGGTTAGCAACCTAACACTTGGACCACCCTTCTTCTTGCAGCCTACAGAATGTAATGGCATTTGAATAATATCTGTAGTGGGCAATAAAGAGTATCCTTTCTGTACGTTTTATGAGCCATCCTTTGGAATTCTGTACTGAATTCTATAGGGTGGTTTAAAAACCTATAGCTAGGTCATTCTTTTTCCTTGGAAGTAATTCTATAAGATGTTTCTCTAGGTGAGGCAGAGACAGTGCAGGGAGGTGGTGACCTTCTACTCTCCTCCCATTTATCTGTTCCCAAAAGCCCAAGATGACCACCCAGGGTGGCCTGTTCACATCTTATTCCAATGCGGCTCACGTTTTGGCTTTAGCTTGTTAGCTCACCCAGCCCGCACATGTGAGCGCTGTGCGTCCCCTCAAGAAGATTTTTACAAGCCCTGGTACAAATCAGCCAAGGGACTGAGCATGCCTCAGAGTGACAGGAGGAAATACACAATGTACTCAAAACCCCTAAGTAAGCTGCGGCTACATTGAAATGAACTTAATGGTTGCTTTTGGTATTGCTAGCACACACCGCAGGGAGAGCAAATGCTAAAGAGCTGCTTCCTGCACTAAAATATGAAACCACAAAAGATCTCATTTTACTAACCTTCCCTGAGCCACGCACACCCAGAAAAATAAATTAAAAGGGTAAATAAGGGTTTTTAATCATTTATTTGGAGGGGGAAACCATCCCCTGATTTACAGTATTGATATGTTTTAACTATATTTAGGATCAAATCTTCCTAGGTTTATCTTCATAACTCTTTTCTGTGGGAGGGAAGTATCAGCCCCTATTTACAGATGGGAACCTGAGGTATAGGGCAGATTAAGTGATTTCCCCAAGTCAGACATGAAGTAAGTGGCTGAGTAGGGAACGGGACCCAGGTCTCCTGAGTCCTAGACCCATGCCCTATCCATTAGATCACTCTTCTCTCCTGATCCCACCAGTGGTTTCAGTGGGGTGAGAATTAGACCACTGACATTCCCCTGGCACTTTATATGTTCAAAGCATGGTGTAATGGTTACATAATTAATCTGTTTTGATTATTTCCTTTGTTTCTAAGTCTTTTCCATGTGATCGCACCCCTACTCCCCATTCTCCCAGGTGGAAGCATTAGTATTGCTGATCTCCAGGGTAGTCAGCCCCAGAATACATGTAGCAACAAGTGGAGAACATCCTTCGACATTTCACCTGTTCCCTACACTGTTGACACATTTCATTTCCACTCCTGGAAAAGTGATGCTTGTGAAAATGGCCTCTCGTCATGATAACATCTACACAATTAGATGGAGTCTTGCAGCCTATCCATTCAGTTCTATCAGTCAATCACTCAACCGTGTCCTGAGTCAGACTGATACATCTAGCAATCATGGGGGATCACAAGCCTCTCCCCCTCCCCGTCCCTCTCTCTGGGACTGTCCCAGCCCGGGCTGTTCCTCCTTCCATGGACAGCCTGAATGAAAGCGATGCTGCCCAATGGAATATGAGTGTGCAACTCAGCCAGTTAATGGGAGCTGGAAGTTGCCAGTTCTGGGTTTAGAGGGAAGGGAGCTGAAACTGCAGGGGAAAGATGAGTAAGTCTGGGGTGGGGAGGTCCTGACCTGTGCCCCCATTCCAGGGGGCCCCTCCCCATGACCCCAGGTCCCATACCCCATGTAGGGCCCCCCAGGGGACTCCTCCCTGTGCTCCCAGGTCCCAGCCCCCCTCTATGGTACCCCCAGATCCCAGAGGTCCCTGTCTGTGACCCCAATTCCCAGCCCCTCATTTCCCAGGGAACCCCTCCCTGTGCCCCCAGATCCTAGCCTCCCAGTTCTCAGGATCCCCCATTCTTTCTAGTTTTCAGGGTGTTTCCCCAGGCCTTTGACATCCCCCTCCCCCATGCCACATTCTGACCCCCAAGTTCCTCATGCTCCCCAACCCTCAGGGGCTCCTCCTTTTTCTTGCTTATCCCAAAGGGAGGTGTCAGTGCAGGGGGGTGAGGATATTTCAGGCGTGAACCTTCCACTATCACAACCCATCTTAGCTACCTCCAGTGCAGTGGAGCATTTGCATTTTAAATCCCCCACCCCTCAATAACCCTTTCCCAAGGACAGGGAAGGGGCACTTGAATATTGGGGATGCTCAATATTGGGGAGTAGGGAGAGATCTGCCCTTCTGGATCCTTCATGTCACTACCCCCTCTGCATCCCCACACCAGTGAGTCTCGTATCAGTACTCCTCTGGTTCCCCCCACCCTTTCTGGGACTCTCCGCTCACCATGCTCCCCTGACACCAAAGCCCTCTGGTGCCCTCCTGACACTACGGCTCCCCTTGGGTTGCTGACCCATTGTGGAGAGCCCAGGGAGACAGCAGGGGGCAGGGGCACCAACATACACCCAGGGTGCTGTTTTCCCTAAGGCCATCCCTGATTTTGTGATTAAGTGACCATTTATCACGTTTGTAAGTGGCAAGATAAACTGGAGTGTATAAGGGGACTGTCACTTGACTCCATTATAAGACGATTGTATTATTATGGGAGTTCACTTTGGTGCTGGGTTGGGGTGACTGCCCTGAAATAGACACTCGTGGTGGTGAGCCGCACCAGACAGCGTGACAGTAAACATACTTGACCAGGGACCATCAAAACAACTAGCCTTCAGTGGAGGAGAGAAGTGGAATAGCGTTGACTGTCCCCGCATGGAAGAACCAGGGTGAGGATTTTTTTTGCAGCAAGCAGTAAGATTTGAGGCATTTGTGCTCTGAGGGAAAGCTGTGGTGCTGGCAAGCACGGCTGTTGATGCCAGACGTGGTTTTAGGATATGGTTAGATCTCCCTCTGCTTATCCACTAGCACTTGGAGAACAGCGTTGGGGTGTGAGCGAGTGGGGGCACATGTTGTGCATAGTCAAAGGAACTTGCAATTTCTTCCAAATAAATCTAGAGTCAACCTCCCTTTGCCTTCTGCAGCCACCAGTCAGGCATTACACTTCCAATGAGGATCTAGGTCTCAAGCCCAAATCTAGCCTAAAGGGTTTGTTTTTCTGTGCAACCGTATGATGAATTGTATGAACATTATATATATATTTGCACCACTATAGCTAATAACCTTGCATTAGCATTTCCACTGAAGTCAGCAGTTCAGTGGTATATTTTTACATTAATCAAGTAAATATATGCTGGGTCTTTCTGTACCACCTGCTGCACTAGTGTGAGCTGAGGAGTGGCTGGTGGGCTACGTGGGATCAAAATATACTCTCCTTGGAGAAGAAATATCTGGTCATTTGTGCTATAATGTAATAAAAATACTCTGAATGGCAAAGCAGCTAAGGAGACAAATCAGAGAGTAATCACAGCACAATTAGCGCATGTTCAGGTACAAAAGGACCTTCTGAGCTTTCCCCCTCAGACATAACCCTATTCTCTCTGTGCTGAGTAGCAACTCATGCTGACTACAGCTGGTAGGATTGTCCACCAAGTCCCAGTGCAGAATGGGATTCAAAGTTACAATGAAGTCAAAACAGACTTTCCAGTTTCCACACCGGAGGTATGGGTATAGACAGAAAGAAATTGCACTTATCAATGCAAATCTCTGAAGCATTTCCAGCGGTGATGATTATTATAAGGCCAAACCCAATGAACTCTATTTAACCCCATTATAGTTATTGTAAAAACCTCTGCAAACACGGACCACAATCTCCCCTTGAGCAGGATGGAAAGCCTGACAATCACAGCAATATAGCATGCTGGGGAGGGGGGCTGGGGGCTACAACCAGGGTTTCCCTATCTCACTACCCTCCATACAATGAAACTGAACCAATTCTTCTTCTAGGCCTAATGTGCCCAGGTGGGGAAGGAATGAGGGAATAGCTTTTACCTCCTTGTGTGATTAAACTAAGCTATCTACAATTTAGTTAGGAGCTACACTTTCTTCCTTTCATGCTGGGTAACCTGAATGTGTTCCTTCCCCATTGTTAAATCTCTGGAAATCCTGTGAATATTATGGAATATATTACTGGCAAATTGCCAATAAGGATCTTATCCTCGTATTGCCGTAAGAAGTTTTCAGTTTCAACAAGCCATTTAAAAAGGACTTTTCCCTCTAGGCTCTTTGTTAATCACTGAAATTGCTATAAATCCAATTTTATTGAATTGAGCAAATCTAATGCTTTATATTAAAGCTGGGTGGTTTCTTTTAATACATATTGTATATGCAGAAGATAAAAAGACAATAACAATGTTTAAATGAATTGTAACTCTCCAGAAAACAAAAACAATCAGATATAAATTTGCAATTTCAATTCAGAATGTTTTTCAACCAGATCAAACTTGTCTCCTGCCTCTGAAGGGAAATACAGAAGAACAGCATTATTCTGTTTGCATAGCTCTGATTGCAGACAGTAGTGTGAAAAGTGGCGCTAACAATAATTGCTGAAATATTCAGAAAACAGCTTAGTAAGAACTCATTTGCACTGGGAGATTGCATATTTGACATCCTTTTAAACTCCAGTGCTGAGGTTACTTGTTTGTAAATTCTACATTTTTAGATATTAAGTAAAAAGGGGACCCGTTTGTGATGAACCCCTTAGTGAGTCCAACTCTCCATAAACTCCCTGACAGACATATCAATGCAAACTGAAAAATACCCAGAATCTATCTGTGTTACTTATATGGCTCCATTATCATACTATCTGAGTGCCTACAAGTGCTATAGGAAGTGCGGCTACGCCAACGAGACACTACCCCACATCCTGTGTAGCTGCAAGCCCTATTCAAGAGCTTGGCAGCTGCGACACAACGCCATCCAAGGTCGGAGCCATCCCGCACCCAATGGGGAAGGTTGCCGTAAACTCCGCTATCCCCGGAGCCGACAGCCAACTGCAACCGGACATCGTCATCACCAACGAGGACCAGAAGAAGATCATGATGGTGGATGTCACAGTGCCCTTTGAGAACAGCCTGCCATGATGCCCAAGCTCGAAAGGTGGAGAAATACACCCCTTTGGCTGATACCTTGATAGCTAAGGGTTACCAGTTCCAGCAAGGCCGTCTCTGGCTTTTTGGCCACCCCAAGCAAAAAAAAAAAAAAAAAAAAAACCTGTGCGCTGGTGGGGGAGGGGGGGATGAGGAGGGAGGGTGCGGGCGGGAAAGAGAGAGAAGGGGGCAGCCAGGGCTACAGCAGGGGCGCTGTCACGCCGCCCCTCCCGCTGTGCCGCTGCCTGCCGCGAGGGCTCCGCTCCGGTCGGCGGGGAGGGAAGGAAGAGGACTGCCCTGCAGGGTGCTCTGGTTCTCCGCGCCGCCGCCCCCTACAGGGCGGCCGGAGCGGAACAAGAAAAAAAAAAAAGTGGCCGGGCCGCTCTAGGATTAGGCAGAATGCCGCCTCCAACAATCTGCCGCCCCAAGCACCAGCTTGCTCAGCTGGTGCCTGGAGCCGGCCCTGAGTTCCAGACACACGCACTGATCATTAGAGTCTTGGCGCCTGGAACCCCAGTAACCAGCGAGTGCTGAGAGAATGCGGAATCGGTTAATGCTACGCTCGGCTGATGTGGCAACTCATGGTGTCGGACACCATAACGTAGTCGAGGGACTTCTACATAGAACACATCACCGGACATCGGCAATACCAAGAGGGATGAGCTGGAGTGCCGATGAGAAGTGCAGTCTGGAAAGTAACAAATACTTTCCTCATGGATTGTATTTTCTAAATGGACAACCAACCTAATTCTCAATTACTGAGGGAGAATCTCCCCTCATTGGTACATTTTGCTTTCCACAACCAAATCTCTGTACAGCTTTTTATGAGTGATGTACCCTAGTAATCGGATTCTAATATCTAAACTGTATTGTTAAATCTATTCACCTAAATTTGGGTTATTGCTCATTATGTACTCTATGTATTGTATAACTTTTAAAAAACTAACTTTGTATTTGTGGATAATCTAAGCACTCTACCCAGATGTACAGACACTCTTTTCCCAACCTATGTATTATTATATATTATTAACATTAGCTTTAATAATTTTTTTAAATTTTTACCTTCCATGTAAAATCAAAATCAATCAACAAAGTCCATACTGGACTTTGTGGCACTTCTACCTTCAATTATCCCCATTTTATAGATAGACTTTAAGGTCAGCATGGACCATTATGATCATCTAGTCTGACCTTCTGCACAATGCAGGCCACAGAATCTCACCCACCCACTCCTGTAACAAACCCCTAACCTATGCCTGAGTTACTGAAGTCTTCAAATCGTGGTTTAAAGACCTCAAGGTGCAGAGAATCCTACAGCAAGTGACTCGTGCCCCACGCTGCAGAGGAAGGCAAAAAAAACCCAATCTGCTCTGGAGGAAAATTCCTTCCCAACCCCAAATACGGCGATCAGTTAAACCTTGAGCATGTGGGCAAGACTCGCCAGCCACACAGATGGAGAAGTGAGGCACAGAGACTTACCCAAGGCCACACAGAAGTCCCCTATCTATTTCCCTCCCTCTCAGTCTGCTTACCCTCTCTCCATTTCCTTATTTTCCAGTACTTCAACCCAGACAGCCCTTTCTCCAGACCTAAAACAAAGTTTGTGTTTATACAATTACATAAATATCAATAAAGCCTGGTAATAGTGAGACGTGTTTTGGCTTTTTAGATAGTGTCAGTCCCAACGTGCTTATAATCTTCCTATATAATTGTACAGTACCTAGCACAACCCTGACCTGGATGTTACTGCAATATAAACAATAAATTAGCAACAAAGAACCAGCTGAGATCTGGGAACATCCTGAGTCTGTTCTCCTGTTGGAGTTGAGAGCATGAAGCCTTTTGCCTCTTGCATATTAATAATCCATTTTAGAGGGGAAGGCATTACAAAAATGATGTAAAGGAGATAAACACTGGCACCTTTATGGCAATGATAGATGATAGCAGACAGTAGGCCTGAGTTTGAAATCTTGTTCTTTTTCAGGGCAGGAAAATTTAATGTCTCTTGACCTAAAGCCAGTTATTCAGACACAACAGGAAAAGCCTGTTGAAGTAAAGAGGGCATTCAGTGGGAGAAATATATATTAGGACCCATATGTATTGTCATTATATTGATTCCCCACATATACATATGTGCATGTGGTGATCTGTCCTTCCAAGGGGTGTGTGTGGAAGGGAAATCAATATCACCACCACACATATGATTATAATTCTCTTCTCACTGACCTACTCAGTGGCTTTATTCTGATCCCACTTTGGTTCATGGCAAAGCTTCTGTTGATTTCAATGGTGTGGGATTGTGCCCTAAATCTGGAGTAACTGTATGGAAATCAGGGTAAAATGTTATGAGAAGAGAATCAGATCTCATGTGTTTTGGGAAGAAAACTCAAAGAATCAAATCCAAACTGCATTAGGAAAAGGCAGATTCTCAGTCATTGGGTTGGATTTAGCACGTACTAAGATTTACTTTAACAATAATCTTCCCTGAAATAATAGATATACACAAGTTTGCAGAAGTGCTATTACATTTGCTTGGCAGATTATAACAGATTTATGAGGAGGTAAAGAGGTTGATCTAAACAAACTAAAATAAAAATGTTAAGAATGGTTACGCTGAGTAGGAGATAACAATAACCAGGCATGTCCTGAGATTCTGTTCTTTTATAAAGGAGTGTCTTGATTGCTAAAGATAAGGGTTCTGAAAATGGAGTAGCTCTATTGTAAAATGTGTATTTCTGCTGATTTATTTGTTTGTCTCGTTATGTTAAGATGGATCAGAGTTCCTATATCCCTCTGCATGTGCCCTCCAGCCCATCTCAGGGAAGGATGGACTTTAAACCCACTCAGGACCTGAAACTCACCCCTGTTATTGTGGGAACACCTTGGAGAGAAATGCATTCCCAGAAGGGGTAATAACTTCCAAAATGATGTTCTCTAATGGGATATTGCACTGTTATCTTGTTAGCTAACAGAACTGAGAGGAACGATGGTCCAGCGGTTAGGTCATCACATAGCGATGCGGATTCAAGTCCCTATTCCACCACAGACTTCATTTGTGACTCTACTTCAGTGTGGGGGAAGAGGCTACCGGAGTTTATGTGCAGGAAAGGAAGGGATTGTGGGACAAAGTGATGGGAGTTGATTAAGGTGGGGGAAGTAAACTAGAGGGGGAGGGAGACAGAAAGGGGAAACAGATGTTAAAAAGACACTTTGGCCCAGTTCCTCTAAAAGGTATTTAGGTTTCTAATGCCTACTGGTTTCTGTGATGGTGCCCCCCATAAGGCTTTATGGAATATGCTTATGATTGTATATGTGACATAACTGGAATATGGTTTAGACTACATATGACATGTAACATAGCTATGTAAAGGTTATGATCTACTGAATATATTCATCCTATTTGTACGCATGTATCGTTTTTGAATTCAAAGTTATGAATATTGACTGTGTACTGGTTTGATTTTAACTAGCCTAGTAGAGCATTTGGTCAGCTTCTTCAGAAATGTGAAATTAAGTTCCCAATCAAAAACCACTTAAGCCAACAATGAACTTGAAGATGCCAATCCACATCTGAGCCTTCCCAGTAATGTGGCTTGGCTGGTGAAAACTGAGTCATACATGGACATGTGGCTTGCCCATGTGACTCCAAAACTCCATCTTGGAGTTGGACTTTGCACAGGAGAGAGGAGGGGGTCTCCACCCACAAGAGAAAGTCTGTTTAAACCCCTGGGATACCCCTCCATTTTGTCTTCAGCTGGCTAAAGAGATAGCCTCTCTACCACCACGGATACCTGCAAGAGACTGGAACAAAGGACAGTAACTTCAGGGGGGGGTGCGTGACTGCTGGACGCAGACTAGGAGACTAGTCTGTAAAAGGAAGCTTACTGGAACTGGTGAGGTTTTTATCTGTACTCAGTTTTATTACTGTATTAGGCTTAGATTTGCATGGTTTTTTTTTATTATTTTACTTGGTAATTCACTTTGTTCTGTCTGTTACTACTTGGAACCACTTAAATCCTACTTTTTGTATTTAATAAAATCACTTTTTACTTATTAATTAACCCAGAGTATGTATTAATACCTGGGGGAGGGGCAAAAATAGCTGTGCATATCTCTCTATCCGTGTTATAGAGGGTGAACAATGTATGAGTTTACCCTGTATAAGCTTTATACAGGGTAAAATGGATTTATTTGGGGTTTAGACTCCATTGGGAGTTGGGTACGTGAGTGTTAAAGACAGGAACACTTCTGTGGGCTGCTTTTGGTTAAGTCTGCAGCTTTGGGGCACGTGGTTCAGACCCTGGGTCTGTGTTGGAGCAGACTGGCATGGCTACAACAATGCTACATTTCTTTTGAACATTTTGTTCTATAACGCGAAGGTCCCGAGAAAATGGCTCTCACACAAAGAAGCGAGGCCATGAGATTTCAGGGGTAGGAACTCCAGGCTGGATCAAACCCAGAGGAAAGCCGGTTGCCTATATTTTCTGACAATGGCCAGTACCCCAGGCTTCAGAGGAAGGTACAAAAATAGGCCACAGTAGGCAGATGTGGGCATTGACATCCTGAGGCAGTGCGGACCAATTACACAGAGTGAAAAAGTACCTCCTTTTATCAGCTTTGTGTTGGCCAACTTTTCATCCACCACTGACTGTTCCCAGTTTTTTGTGTTACAAGACAGGTGGAATAGGAGCTCCCCAGCCAGCATCTCTAGACCATTCATTATTTTATATACTTGTTATCAACTACCCTCTTATCTCCTACCAATGGTAAGCAATCTTCCTCTGCATATGAGAGTTCTTCCCATCCCATGCCCCTAATCAGATGCAGCTGAGAGCTTAATTTGGCCACTACATAAGATCCTCCCTTTTTGCACCACTTAAACGACATAAAATTGCTATAATGCGGCTGCCAGTTCTCATCAGGGAATTCCCCCAGGCATAAGGGAACTTGCTGCTGGGTGAAACTGAGCCAGCTCTGGGTTTGTCTGCCTGCCTCTCCCTCCCACCCCTGCAGTTGAGGGGGCATATCAGGGTCTGGGAAGGCTGTGAATGAGCTATGCTGTTTTACATCGATATGCCACTGGTAAAGAGTCTAGTCTATTGGATTTTTACACCCTGACAAATACAATGTGGTAAAACACTAACCGTATAAAAAGTTGCCTCTGCATCTTTGCTCTCATACATTTTGAATGGAGTAAAAAGTCTGATCATGGAATTTCTAATAAGAATTGGTCTCAACTGAGCAGAATCCGTAAGTGTCACACTCCGCAAGTCCCCGAAGGCTGTGCTATTTAAGGCAAGTTCTGTTTTTATCAATAGCTCATTTGTGACATCTGACACAGAAGAAAGGAGCCTCGGGAGAAATGGATTTTAGCTAGGACTGAGTTAGATTTTATAGGTCAGCTTTTCTATGTTAATTCAATATCAAATGATTGCTAAAAGGGTACTTAGTGAGGTTTAATTAGGAAGGGGTGCGTATCATTGTCATTTAATGGAGTCACATTTGTATAGCTCCGGGATTGGCCATGACACATAGAAGTTTGCACATCTGGTTCTCAGTTCTGAATCCAGCAACGGCCAGTAAATGATCCACTTGGCTCTTGGGTTTCCTATGTGACCTATTCCAAGTCCTAGAGGACAGATGATCTCATTTAAAAAAAAATCCTTACAAGTGGGTCTGGCTGGATCAGCAAAGACCAAGGAGTGAATAAGCATGGGAAACCAGTTTACCCTTACACACCCCCTGGAGGCCATTTCCTTAACATAGCTGAGGTATATTGGCGGTGAAGGGGAAAGGGCCAACACATAGGGTTTAAGTGGAATATAAGTGGTGCATGCATAGACCTGTAGCTGGCCCTCTCTGATGGAGTGAAAGTCACCACAGCACAAAACAATGCATCTTTAATATGTCTAGATATTTTATATAGTTAGTATTGGAAACACGGACATTAGCTGAACATCTATTATTATATTAAATAAAAGGTGTTTAAATGGCAACAAACTAACTGGGTTTGTATAATACATTACATGTATCTCCATCAACCCCCAGATGTGCTCGTCTAAGAGAGGAACGATATTCAATTCTATAAAATAGCAGTTTTGTTAAATCTAAATTAAATGCTAATCCACAATGATCTGTCAGTCTTTAAAATGCCACCGGACTCCTTGTTGTTTTTGTGGATACAGACTAACACGGCTATCCACTGATGCTAATCCACAACGTTACCACATATTGTGCTGAATGGTGGTGTTTTAATTACTTCAAACCAGGCATAATGTGTTTATTGTAAATCTCTGCACCAGTTGTTCGAGAACTTGTGACTTTTGTTCATTGAATCATATTCTGTTTCCTGTCAGTTTTTTGTGATAAGCAGAGAAGTCACAAGATTCAGCAAAAGGGAAAAGATCATGCAAAAGATTTAGAACAGTGTTTCTCAAACTGGGGCTCTCGCTTGTGTAGGGAAAGCTCCTGGCGGGCCGGGCCGATTTGTTTACCTGCCGGGTCTGCAGGTTTGGCTGATCGCGGCTCCCACTGGCCGCGGTTCACTGCTCCAGGCCAACGGGGGCTGCGGTAAGTGGCGCGGGACAAGGGATTTGCTGGCCGCCACTTCCCGCAGCCCCCATTGGCCTGGAGCGGCGAACCGCAGCCAGTGGGAGCTGCGATCAGCCAAACCTGTGGACCCGGCAGGTAAACAAACCAGCTCGGCCCGCCAGGGGCTTTCCCTACACAAGCGGCGGCCCCAATTTGAGAATCACTGATTAAGAAAGTTAATGACAAAATAAGGGAGAATAGAAGGTGTGTAACAGAGATGAGGGTATTAAGATAAAATGAAATTCCATTTACAAGAGGCATTTTCCATTGACAGTATCTGCCATCAAAATCCTCTCAATTAAAATGCCGGACTTGTTCCATTGTTTGCATCCACCTCATTGTATTTTGTTTGGAAAATAAAGTGACTTCCCACAATAATGAAAAGGGAAGGTATTTCTTTTTTATTCTCCATTTTGTACAGGATGCTGTTTGAACAACTAACCTTTAACTAACGTGTTAATGCCACTTTCAACTGACGTGCCTATTTAAAATGAACAATGCAAGTGACAGAATATGGAAAACAATTAAGCCGAACTTGTCAAAATTAATAGAAGGGAAGGCATTTTCTTTTTAACCAGCAAAGACTATTAGAATCAAATGTTTTTCTTGAATAGACTTCTTCTTATTGTTTGTGTTTGGCTCTAAAAAGAAATATATTTAGCGTTCTTTTCTACAACAGAAGTACTCAGCTGGGTGATCTAAGTATATGCCAGTTTGATGAAGATGATATTTTCCCCGCAGAAGTAACTCACATTATTTGACCCTTCATTTCCTCAGGCCTGGTCTACACTGGGGGGGGGAGGAGGGGTCGATCTAAGTTATGCAACTTCAGCTACGTGAATAACGTAGCTGAAGTCGACGTACTTAGATCGACTAATCGTGGTGTATTCACTATGGTGACTTAACTGCTGCCGATCCTCCATCAACTCTGCCTGAACCTCTCGAAGAGCTGGAGTACAGGAGTCGACAGGAGAGCACTCGGGGATAGATTTATTGCGTCTAGACTAGACGCGATAAATTGATCCCCGCTGGATTGATCACTGCCCACCAATCCGGCCGGTAGTGAAGACATACCCTTATAGTGTCTATTGAAAGGGGCACTTACAGTTAGGGGATCTTCTGAAAAAGTTGGCATACACTTACTTTTGAAGGAGAGAATATATAATAAAGTGTGGGAGAATAAGCCTACCTGACATTTTGAACACCGAAGGACATATCAGGTGTTTCCTTATCTTTGTTCAGATGGACGGACAGTCCATGAAAACATATCAGAATACAAAAGAACATAAAATAATATCGATTATGTAATCTAGGCAATTTGATTTATTTGACAATTAAATTTCAAAGGGGCAATTACTATCAGAAGTTGTTGCAAAATATTTACACTATTGACGGGGATAACTTCTCATGAAGATACACATTTTAGTTGTCTGTTTCCTTTTTGAATACGGAGCAGAAATAATCTAACAATTCTTACATCTAATGGCTAGCACAGAGAGATTGAGAATAAATCTGTGACATACATGACAATATCCTGGACATACCTTATTGAATTGTTTAAGTATTTTAGGAGCTCATTGTATTAAAAAGGCAAATGTTTATGTACTTCTGTGGGATTATATGTAGCTTCTTTTAAGAGGTATGCACATGCACCAACTTTGGTTATGCAAGCACTCAGCCTTTTGAATCATCACCTGGAAGGAGAGACCATTGTCTGGCTGAATAACTGTTTACAGTTTCTACCAAGACACAAACTGGACAACAGAGGGATTCGCTGACTTGTGAGTGTGCTTATTCTGAGCTGAAGCTGTGATTAATTTGTGACCACAAGAAAAACCCCAACTAATTACCAACCGGAGCCCTTATTGGAGTGAGGGGATGATCTCTGGTAAGCTTATTAGCATGTATATAGGTTTTTTTTTCATGTTTTCTCTGAAACTTTTACCTTAAGAATAAATGTACCAGCATAAGAAAGGGCTGTGTGGTAACTTGACTGTGGTAATTACATTGTTTACTATCTCTGAGGAGAACATAAGAACATAAGAATGGCCATACTGGGTCAGACCAAAGGTCCATCCAGCCCAGTATCCTGTCTACCGACAGTGGCCAATGCCAGGTGCCCCAGAGGGAGTGAACCTAACAGGTATTGATCAAGTGATCTCTCTCCTGCCATCCATTTCCACCATCTCACAAACAGAGGCTAGGGACTCCATTCCTTACCCATCCTGGCTAATAGCCATTAATGGACTTAATCTCCATGAATTTATCTAGTTCTCTTTTAAACCCTGTTATAGTCCTAGCCTTCACAACCTCCTCAGGCAAGGAGTTCCTCAGGTTGACTGTGCTCTGTGTGAAGAAGAACTTCCTTTTATTTGTTTTAAACCTGCTGCCCATTAATTTCATTTGGTGGCCCCTAGTTCTTATATTATGGGAACAATTAAATAACTTTTCCTTATTCACTTTCTCTGCATCACTCATGATTTTATATACCTCTCTCATATCCCCCCTTAGTCTCCTCTTTTCCAAGCTGAAAAGTCCTAGCCTCTTTAAACTCTCCTCATACGGGACCCATTCAAAAACCCTAATCATTTTAGTTGCCCTTTTCTGAACCTTTTCTAATGACAGTATATCTTTTTTGAGATGAGGAGATCACATCTGTATGCAGTATTCAAGATATGGGCGTACCATGGATTTATATAAGGGCAATAAGATATTCTCCATCTTATTCTCTATACCATTTTTAATGATTCCTAACATCCTGTTTGCTTTTTTGACTGCCGCTGCACACTGCGTGGACGTCTTCAGAGAACTATCCACGATGACGCCAAGATCTCTCTCCTGATTAGTTGTAGCTAAATTAGCCCCCATCATATTGTATGTGTAGTTGGGGTTATTTTTTCCAATGTGCATTACTTTACATTTATTCACATTAAATTTCATTTGCCATTTTGTTGCCCAATCACTTAGTTTTGTGAGATCTTTTTGAAGTTCTTCACAGTCTGCTTTGGTCTTAATTTTCTTCAGCAGTTTAGTATCATCTGCAAACTTTGCCACCTCACTATTTACCCCTTTCTCCAGATCATTTATGAATAAATTGAATAGGATTGGTCCTAGGACTGACCCTGGGAGAACACCACTAGTTACCCCTCTCCATTCTGAAAATTTACCATTTATTTCTACCTTTTGTTCCCTGTCTTTTAACCAGTTCTCAATCCATGAAAGGATCTTTCCTCTCATCTCATGACAACTTAATTTATGTAAGAGCCTTTGGTGAGGGACCTTGTCAAAGGCTTTCTGGAAATCTGAGTACACTATGTCCACTGGATCCCTCTTGTCCACATGTTTGCTGACCCCTTCAAAGAACTCTAATAGATTAGTAAGACATGATTTCCCTTTACAGAAAGCATGTTGACTTTTGCCCCAAAATTTATGTTCTTCTATGTGTCTGACAATTTTATTCTTTAATATTGTTTCAACTAATTTGCCCGGTACTGATGTTAGACTTACCGGTCTGTAATTGCCGCAATCACCTCTAGAGCCCTTTTTAAATATTGGCGTTACATTAGCTATCTTCCAGTCACTGGGTACAGAAGCTGATTTAAAGGACAGGTTACAAACCATAGTTAATAGTTCCGCAATTTCACATTTTAGTTCTTTCAGAACTCTTGGGTCAATGCCATCTGGTCCTGGTGACTTGTTACTGTTAAGTTTATCAATTAATTCCAAAACCTTCTCTAATGACACAATTCCTCAGATTTGCCACCTACAAAGGACGGCTCAGGTTTGGGAATCTCCCTAACATCCTCAGCTGTGAAGACTGACGCAAAGAATTCATTTAGTTTATCCGCAATGACTTTATTGTCTTTAAGTGCTCCTTTTGTATCTCGATCATCCAGGGGCCCCACTGGTTGTTTAGCAGGCTTCCTGCTTCTGATGTACTTAAAAAACATTTTGAATTTTTGGCTAGCTGTTCTTCAAACTCCTTTTTGGCTTTTCTTATTACATTTTTACACTTAATTTGGCAGTGTTTATGCTCCTTTCTATTTACCTCACTAGGATTTGACTTTCACTTTTTAAAAGATGACTTTTTATCTCTCACTGCTTCTTTTACATGGTTGTTAAGCCATGGTGGCTCTTTTTTAGTTCTTTTACTGTGTTTTTTAATTTGAGGTATACATTTAAGTTGGGCCTCTATTATGGAGAAAAGTAAAACAGGCCTGTTTAGGCAGCCAGACTTTGCTAGGGAATTCACAGCATAGTCAGGAAGCTGTGCAGTCTGGAAATATTCTGTTTATGAGGACGAGAGATGCTGATCTCCACACAAGAGAGGAGATGGCTGGAGGAGGTAGGAACATAGAGTGGGTGCCTTTGCTGGACTATAAAGGGGGGAATATAGGGTGTAGTTTCACTTCTATATTTGGTGGAGGGGGAGCTCCAGCCAGGCCAACAGGCCGCACATACTGGGCAAATTCCACGCCTGCCCAAGACTTGCAGTTTGGGGCCTTCAAAACTCTTCTGGCCTTCAAAACACCCCCTGTTCCCCCAGTACCACCACTCCAAACTCATCATCAGAAGCTAGCTTCCCACAGACCAGCATATACCAACTCAAAGCTGTACCAGACCCTGCCAGAACAACAGATGCAAAAGCAGACACGTCTCCACTGCTGCAATGATCAGCACTCCCCACCTTCCGAGATCCATAGGTCCTACACATGCCTATCACAATGTGTAGTATACCTCATCCAGTGACCTAAATGTCCCAATAACAATTATGTGGGTGAAACCACATGAACTCACACAGGAAAATAAGAGACAAAAACACCATATCACCTGTGGGTAAACACTTTTCACAAAGTAATAATTCTATATCTGACCTATCAGTCCTCATCCTCAAAGGAAACCTGCACAACACTTTCAAAAAACAAGCCTGGGAGCTTAAATTCATAACTTTGCTAGACACTGAAAATCATGGTCTTAATGAAAACACTGGATTTATGACTTATTACAACAACCTGTAACCCACTAGCCCTCCTTTTTTCCTATGACTACAGGAGTGTTAACAGGCCACTTTAATGGTCCCTTAGACTAAGTGCGAACTACTTATGTTAAACTATCTGTTTGACCTTGTATTTAACTGTGACACTTCGTCCATGTCTACATTTACAGTGGCACAGCTAGACCGATACAGCTGTACCACTGTTAAAGCACGTATGTAGCCATGTTACACGGCTACAGCAACATAAAACCTGCTCAACGAGCAGCAGTAGCTATGTTGGTGGCAGAGCATCTCCCGCCAATGTAGCGCTGTGCACACAAGCGCTTATGCCTGCAAAAATTCTGTTGGTGAGATAGACAAGCTTTCGAGCTGCAAAGAGCTCTTCCTCAGGCCTGGGAAAGGTACTCAGGCCCATAGGCGCTGAATCCATGGGTGCTCTGGGCTGGAGCACCCACGGGGAAAAATTAGTGGGTGCTCTACACCCACCGGGAGCCAAGTTCCCCTCCCCTCCTCCTCCTCCGCCTCCTGCCCTGAGCGTGCTGCATCCCTGCTCCACTGCCTACCTCCCAGTGCTTCCCACCTGGCCATTGCCAAACAGCTGTTCGGCCGCTCGGGGTGGGGGGAGGGGGAATGTGGTGTGCTCAGGAGAGGAGGCAGGGAAGAGGAGGGGTCAGGGACAGGATTTGGGGAAGGAGTCAGAATAGGGGCAGGGAGGGGGTGGAGTTGGGACGGAGACTTTGGGGAAGGGGTTTGAATGGGGGCGGGGCAGGGGTGGGAAGGGTGAAGTCAAGGCGGAGTCGAGGCGGGGCTGGGGGCAGAGGGGGTGTCGAGTACCCACCGGTGGGAGCAGAAGTCGGCGCCTATGCTCAGGCCACGTCTACACTAGCACTTATGTTGGCAAAACTTTTGTCGCTCAGGGGTGTGAAGAAAACTGAGATATCTTGCACTGCACCAACTTTTAATGGTCTAATATAAGATACCAGCTCACCCACCGGATCTCTCTAGGTCTTCTTGAGTCAGCCATTGACTTACTGGGTGGACCTGGAGCAAGTAACTTTCTTTTGTCTGTTTCTCCATCTACTATCTGGAAATTGAACATATCTTTACAAGGTGCTTTGAGCTCCTCAGATGACAGGTACAGTATAAGTACAAAGTTTTAAGTACTTCCACCCACTGCAGATCAGTAAGATTCTTCAGGTTTGTGCACTACACTGGCTGCTTTTTTGAAGCACGTCTGTATTAGCTGAGAGATTAAAAGGCTTCACTGATCTAAAATACCATTTTTTACCATTTTCCTTCGATCATATCATTACCTTTTCTTTTTCTTTCCTAAATATCTAACCCAGAGCAGCTCTAAATTGATAGCATAAATAAAAACTAGTCCATTCCATATTGGGCACTGGAAACAGTCATTTTTGCTTGCTCCGAAACCCTCCCTAAATCCCAGAAGCTCTTATTGGTGGGTAATGTAATAAATTAGATTTCATCGCAATCCAATCACAAACCCACAAGAACTGAATAACTTGTTTTCTTCTGCAAATATTTCTCAACGGAGAATACCAAGCTACCTGGAGGACTGTAGTTGAAATATGCCCATTTTCTTTTGCAAAAGCTGCATTTGCTTTTTGCAAAAATGATACAAATGTTTATTGATTCACAAATGGCCTGGAGGCTCCGCTTGTTATGGAACAATGGCAACTAATGAAGACAAGCTGATTGTCAGAATAGTGCAGGTGTTTCATTATCTGCTATCTCTGGTCATCTATAGGTATTTTCAAATTTTGTCACCTTAAAAGGGGCTGGGGCCATACTTTAGGTTAATACACTAAACAAAGTAGTAAAGAAACAATAAAGAAAAAAACACAAAAGCCAAACCAAAAAATTACTTTTCACTAATTATTTTTTGGAAGAATGTGGACACTAACACCATTTAAAAAAACCCAACCAAATAGCCCACCCAGAAACAATAGAGCTGTTAATGAAGAGGCAAATAAACCAATATGTGAGAGTCGTGGCAATCTACTTCTAAGCCATTGTACCAGGGTAGCTGGAATATGCTGAGTGCCAGACCAGGAGCCATATTCACTGGGATGCTTCAGCTGCCTTTCAGTGGTGGGTTTACAGATGCTTTGCAATTTGCATGGCTTGAGCCGTACAAAACAGTGAAAGTATATTGGGGCATCTGGCCCCTGGACTACTCATTGGTTTTCCAAGTGCTCAGTTCCACAAACGGTATAGCAAACCTAACAGACGCAGTTTCATATTTTATACATGGACCCACTGGATGAAGAGTGAGATCTAGTCAATTCGTGTGGCTTTATCCAAAGCATCCAAAGATGCAAAACCTTTTTTGGCTCACTATAAACACATATCCTTTCGTTTCAGTTCCTGGGGCTCTTCAGCATGCAACAGCAGATGCAAGTTCTGCGTTTCCAATATAAAAATGAGCTGGTATACACAAGCAAGGCTTCCCCAAAGGCCATTGTCAGGGGAAAGTATCCACATAAGCAAGGTGCTGCTACCAATCAGTAGTCTTAGAAAGGAAGTTTTACCCATCTTTGCTTTTTTTTTAATCTCCCGTGAGACTAAGTCATTAAATTCATATTCACATGCTAGGGATTTGGCTAATGTTCGGCGGAACTGATTCCTGTAGCAGGGAAACACTTCCTATTTGGGTGGAAAGAAAGCTCTCTCTATTGACTGTGGAGAAGGGCCTCTAAAATTTACAACTGTCTTTGGATGGGACATACTCCTGGTAATCACTATAGATTGCTGACTGTCCTATCCCATTCTCCCCACATTACCCATTCATGGTCAGTAAGTAGTCATCCATGTTAACTTTTCAGAAGTGGCTTGAGTGACTTAGTAGCCTAAGGATGATGTTTTCAAGCCCATTAGTAGAGTGGCACATTGAGGCCTATGTTGGGGGCACATTACTACCCATCTGATGCACTGTAACTTCCTACAATGTATGAAATAACATTTATCAATGTGCGATTCATTCTAAGTGTGAATTTTTATGACTTAACTCCTCTTTTCTAATCTCATTTCAGAGTCACTCAGATATAAATTCATGGCATGCACAATACCAGTCCCTTTCAGATTTGGGTTTATTTTAAAGTTTCGTGGTCATGAAAGGTGCCAGGTTGACACTTTTCTGCAACCTTGTTAAACTGACAGTAAACCCTACTCTGAATGGATAAATCTAAAACAGGTGTTTGAACTGGTAGCACTCATTTGGTGAGACACTGGCCCCTTCCAGGAGTGGCTGGGTCACTGATAGAGGTGAATGAGCTTTCTGTAGAACTGCTTGTAATGCTGTGCCCCCAGGTGAATTATCAGCGCCAGGGATTGAACCTTGGACATCATGGATCTATTTCTAAACAGAAGACTCTGGCTTGGATGATGTTCAGCATGGACAAAGGCCATCACTATTCCTCACCAATGCTCTAGAGCAGGGGTCGACAACCTTTGGCACGCGGCTCGCCAGGATAAGCACCCTGGCGGGCCGGTTTGTTTACCTGCCAAGTCCGCAGGTTCAGCCGATCGCGGATCCCACTGGCCGCGGTTCGCCGCTCCAGGCAGCCCCCATTGGCCTGGAGCGGAGAACCACGGCCAGTGGGAGCCGCGATCGGCCGCACCTGCAGATGCGGCAGGTAAACAAACCGGCCTGGCCTGCCAGGGTGCTTACCCTGACGAGCCGCGTGCCAAAGGTTGCCAACCCCTGCCCTAGAGAAACCACCTCTAGGACTGAGAGGAGATTTCAGTCACCATGCCCATTCAACTCAAATAAATCCAAAAAAAGTAATGTGTAGATCAGGGGTCAGCAACGTTCGGCACGCGGCTCACCAGGGTAAGCACCCTAGCGGGCCGGGCCAGTTTATTTACCTGCTGACGCGGCAGGTTCAGTCGATCGTGGCCCCCACTGGCCGCGGTTCACCGTCCCGGGCCAATGGGGGCGGCGGGAAGTGGTGCGGGCGAGGGATGTGCTGGCCGTGGCTTCCCGCCACCCCCATTGGCCCGGGACGGCGAACCACGGCCAGTGGGTGCCACGATCGGCTGAACCTGCCGCATCAGCAGGTAAATAAACTGGCCCGACCCGCTAGGGTGCTTACCCTGGCGAGCCGCGTGCCGAACGTTGCTGACCCCTGGTGTAGATTTTTCCCCCCAGCTGAGAACTGAACTTATTTGGTCAAAAAATGAAATGCAAACTTTAGTTTCATCACCTGAGTATCGTGCTATGAGAGGCTGTGCTTTGCTCCCTCATTGCTTTTATTCAGCTCATTACAGGAGTGTACCACGTGATGGCATTGTGATTTCTTTTGGATACCTTTACAGTGTTTGCTGGTTTTAGTTACTATTTTTTTACAAGCACATTTGTATAAGTAAGAAAGTTTATTTTGAGCTTATTGCATTCAAGGAATGGGAGAAACCAAAATAATTCTGTCTGGCATTTTGTCCATTCATCCATCATTGTCTCGAGTGTAATTGCACTTCCTATAAAATAGTGTAATCTGTTAAATCTTCAGACCAGGGGAACAACTATTTCTATAGATTTGAAATTAATCATCTGACAAAGCATCAATTTGACTGCTTTGTGAGATTTTTGCCTAGTGTCTTTGATTGTAATTTAATAGAGCAGTGGTTCCCAACCTTTTTTGTCTGGCGGGCGCCAGACAACAAGCCACCGCGGACCGTGGCCGGCGGACGAGCATCCGCCAAAATGCCGCCGAGAAGCATCATCATCCAGAGGCGTCACCGCCGAAATGCCGCCGACGCCTCTGGATGACGCTGCTTGTCGGCGGCATTTCGGCAGATGCTCGTCCGCCGGCCAGTACACGGGCGCACATAGATGCAGATAGAGGCACCACGTTGGGAACCACTGTAGTAGAGTATGTGAAAAAGGAATCTTATGATTATGCAAGGTATACATGTAGCTAATAAAATTGAAAATATGTGTTTTCTAAAATAATCAGCCTGGAATTTAAGTGACAAAGAGTCCTGTGGCACCTTATAGACTAACAGACCTATTGGAGCATAAGCTTTCATGGGTGAATACCAACTTCGTCAGATTCACCCACGAAACCTTATGCTCCAATACATCTGTTAGTCTATAAGGTGACACAGGACTCTTTGTCGCTTATTACAGATCCAGACTAACACGGCTACCCCTCTGATACCTGGAATTTAAGTTACTGAGTTAGCATTCTTTGAGAGTAGAAAGAACATTGGCATTGTGTATATCATATTTGTATTTGCGGACCCAGCACATTGTCCTTTGACAATCTTTTCTAAGATCTTTAGGAAAATAATATTATTCATCGGTATTAATGGTAGTGCATAGGAACCCCAGTTAAGGGCCTCGTTGTGGTAGGTGTTGTACAGAGAGGGAACAAGAGAGACACATTCTGACCCAGAGATCTTAAAGTCTAAGATGCTTTAGCTTCCAGCTATTGGGCGCTGTAACCCAGGGCCCGATCCTTATTTAATGAAAGTCAATGGCAACACTCTCATTGACATTCAATAGCAGGACAGAAAGGAGAAGAACTTCTGGCAGTCTTAAGATATCAATTTAAGCATTTTTCAAAATATCTCCCCAATCAAGTCCTATGTGTTGCATCCAGGAAAGTACTGAATATAGCCTTCATAAAGTGGGTTGTGGACTTAATGTAAATGTATAACCTCTTTAGTTTTAAAGAAGAGTTCCTCCATTCCCAGATTCTTTAAAATATAAACCCCAATGTGGGCAAAGAGCTGCAGTTATAACTTATAATATTAGCTTTGGTTTTTTTTAGTACCACTGATTTATTTGCAACAGCAAACAGCTATTGATATGTTTTATAAGTATTTACCCATTTTGTATCTGAGGCTGTCTAGGATATAAAGTTATGAAAAGCTATCACTGTAAAGAGAGAAAAATACATATTCCAGAAATTTTCTGATGTATTGGCTTAGCTACATTCAGAGTCCACATCTCTTACAGTGTTACATGTGATTCATCTACCCTGGAGTCAATAGGCCAGATCATCAGCTGACATGAGTCTTTGTCGCTCCACTAGGAGACTATGCTTTTCATCCATCCCGGTTACCACCTACCATACTTCATATGTACAATAATATTTCTCAAACATACTGTTTATCACACCGTCAAAACAACAATCATAAATAGATTGGTGCCCGTGGGTAACATTCTATGTTAAGCTAATTCAGTCCAACTTCAATGTGGTTGTTACCGGTCTATCCAAGAACAGAATATGACCTATAACATTTTGTTCTCATGCTACATACAATCTCATTGTTTCCCTCCAGAAATCATTCTGATACCTTGTTGTGAATAAATTAGACCTTTAGTTTAGCACTTGCTCTTTAACCAACTCATGCGACACCAGCATCATCTGAGTTCTGACCAAATACATCATACGTATTCACGATTCTAATCATGAATATTTAAGGCCATTTTGAACCGACAGCTTGTTAAGGAAGTATGATAATGACTTTTTTGGACTGCCCATGATGTTTTCATAAGGAAAGTGAATTTGTTTGCCTGCCATAAAGTGTGATTATGTTTAGATTGCTCATTTTAGAAAATAACACATTTCTGCTTAAAACAGTAAGGAATTGCTATATAATTCCTCTCTAACTATTTCTAATGGTTACTGATGCAAACTAAAGTTACCCAGTGCACTCTTCATCACCTCCGTGATAGATATTATTAACTGGGAAAGAAAATTTTCTGACTTAATACAATATAAATAGAATGTAACTCATGCAGTAAATGGGGGGAAATATATGCATTGGATTAATAAGGTCTGACTGCATGCACATGCCAAAGGAAGTAACATTAAAAACCCAGTAAATTTCATCTATTCTGAATTACCCCTTAGTCAGGTCTGATATCATTTTAAATAGCACAGGGTTGCTCTGCTTAGACAAATGAAGGTACCGTACATAGAAATCAGAGCCTCTAAGAAGTATATTTGTTTTGATGCCTATTTAAACAAGTTGCCAAATACAGGGACAGCCTAGCAGTTAGCATTTTAAAGAAGGAGAAAGGAAAGAAGTTCTCTGCAGGCCAACTTTACTTCAGCTTTTTTTTAATGAAAATTTTGGTCATCAATAATGCACATTTAAAAAAAAAAGTGCGTACAATATTGTAGCTATTCCCATAGACATCGATTTCAATTAACTAAGGATATGTAACTAAGGAGACAGCAATTTACTATCTATTTCAATTAACTAGATATCTCTAGTATTGCTCTGCAAGGACAGGGAAAGAGAAGGTGCCATCAAACTGATTTGCCAGTTGGGAGTAAAGGAGTTAGAGAACAGTTCTGTTCACTTACCAGGACCAGCTCTATGTACCAGCAAACCTAGCACGTGCTTGGGGCAGCACAATTCCAGGGGCGGCACTTTTGCTTCGGCAGTTGACCTCCCGGAGGTTTTTTTTTTTTTTTTTTGCTTTGGCAGTTGCAAATAAAGGATCGCAGAAACTGAGGTAAGTCACCAACATTTTGCATAGACATTCCAGGCATGCAACCACCCACAGAAACGTGGAGCAAATACTGCTCTGAACTTCACCAATGACAACCTGAAGTGACATTACCAAAGACGACAGGATTATTCCAGATTGTCACCAGTACAATGATATAATCTGGGTTGGTATCCATAAAAGATGCTGCAGAATTTCTAAAGGGCCTTAGTTATAGGGAGAATATTTACATTCACTTTTATGTTGGAAATAATGGCTTCAGTTTTCTAGCCAGGCCAAGCTGAGCTTCGTGCCGGCCCCATGGGGTCTGAAGCAAAGTTGGATGTACGCTGTCTTTGTGCAAACAGTCTTCCCCCGGGACACTAACTTCAGCTCGTACCAACCCCCAGTGGGCTGTTACATGAGCCAGGAATGGCTGGAACACAGTAGGATTCTGAACATGCTTACATCCTGGTACATAGAACTGGAAGGAACCTTGAGAAGTCATCTAGTCCAGTCCCCTGCACTCATGGCCCGACTATTCCTAGACCATCCCTGACAGGTGTTTGTCTAACCTGCTCTTAAAAATCTCCAATGATGGAGATTCCACACCCTCCCTAGGCAATTTATTCCAGTGCTTAACCACCCTGACAGTTAGGAAGGTTTTTCTAATTTCCAACCTAAACTGCTCTTGCTGCAATTTAAGCCCATTGCTTCTTGTCCTATCCTTAGGGGTTAAAGAGAACAATTTTTCTCCCTCCTCCTTGTAACAACATTTTATGTACTTGAAAACTGTTATCGTGTCCCTACTCAGTCTTTATTTCTCCAGACTAAACAAAGATTGGCACTATATTTGCCCTTTTCCAGTCCTCTGGAATCTCTCCCGTCTTCCATGACTTTTCAAAGATAATCGCTAATGGCTCAGATATCTCCTTGAGTATTCTAGGACGTATTTCATCAGGCCCTGGTGACTTGAAGATATCTATCTTGTCTAACTAATTTTTAATTTGTTATTTTCCTATTTTAGTCTCAGATCCTACCTCATTTTCACTGGAATTCACTGTGTTAGACTTTCAATCACTACTAACCTTTTTGGTGAAATCGGAAAAAAAAAATTCATTTAGCACATCTACCATTTCCACATTTTCTGTTTGTTCCCACCACCACCACCCTCCACCCATTGAGTAATGGGCCTACCCTGTTCTTTGTCTTCCTCTTGCTTCTAATGTATTTGTAGAATGTTTTCTTGTTACCCTTTATATCTCTAGCTAGTTTAATTTCACTTTGTGCCTTGGCCTTTCTAATTTTGTCCCTACATACTTGTGTTATTTGTTTATCTTCATCCTTTGACCTAGTTTCCACATTTTGTAGGCATTTTTTTTTGAATTTCTGATCATTGAGATCATCATCATGATCTTTCCCAAGGACTGTGAGGGGGGTACTATCCAGGGATACCCAAGATGACCAGTTGCAATGGCACTCCTTCCCCTGAGGACCACTGGAGATGCACAAAGAGCTGGGCTCAAAGAAGAATGTCAATGTCGCGTAGAAGTCGGTAAAGGGCTAGTCTTTAAAGAAGCATAGAAGTGGAAATGGAGCAGTGAGCAGTCTGGCGGGTGAACTTCATTGTTTAATGCATGACCATAGCCTAATAAGTATCTAGCAAAGTAAAGGAACGGACCTACAGGTTGAATTAAGTTTAAATGACCAAGTATGTTGTGGTGAGGGGTAAGGTATTAGTTGTAAAACCGTCTCTTAAATTAAAATATAATTTATAAGATGAACATCATATAGTGTCATAATCTAATTTCTTTAGTGGTAATTAGGTAGGAGTGCAATTGTACAAGCAAATAGGATATCGTATGCTTTAATAAACATTTGCAGTTGCTTTTCTAATTTTGTATAAAACTAGAAAATAATGCAACTCCTGTTGGAGATCATCCTCCATTCCTTAGATTTCCACCATTTCAAAGAGAATTTTGAGTGTGCAGGGAATGCAGGAGAGATCCCATCAAAAAAATCAATCGTTGATCAGATGCTGTTTTAATACTGCTCTATGCCTGAGCATAAAAACAGAAAAAGCAAATACAGTGCAACATTCAGGCTTTATTCCTTCCTCTACATATGCTGTTCTCTCTCTTATGAAGCACTTGCTGAAAGTGGAGTTCTCTAAATTCCTAGACATTGCCCTATACCTATGCATACTTACATGCTATACCACACCCTGTTGGGAAAGTATCATCACAAATACTATAGCCTTGATCCTCCAGTTGGATCTGTGGAAGTGGTCCCTTGCACCTATGAAGATCCCCACAGATTCCAACGTGTGTCTGTCTGCCTGAATCAGATTGTAGCACGGAGACGAATATTTCTTCCCTTTGCCTTTGAAGAAGGTTTTATCCTCCATTGTGTTAAATCTTGGTACTAGCTTTGGGTGAATCATTGATAAGCTACTTATTCATACATACTTAGCATGAATTTTACCTCTGTCTCTGGTCAGGCTTAGGAAAAAGCTTAGGAGCTGATTCTGTATTTGGATACAGGTGAGTGGACCCTTATATCCAACCATAGCTCAGTTGACAGCTCCACAGACACAAGGGCCATCCTATGGAAGCTTTCATCCTCTGAGGTGTTGGTCTACCTCTCCTAGATGCTCCCATTTTCATTTCCCACTGAAGTCGTCAGAGGACGGTGTATGGCTCACGTGGGCACTTAGGACATTAATACTTATATGAGTGACTGAAGGCTAAATAAACACTAAAGTTAGTCAGGTAAGAAAATTTTCATCCTATAGAAAGTTTTGACACTACAAATTAGTTTCTGTTCCAAATCAGAAATGAAAATCAAAAGGTTAAAAAAAATTGCCAAACCAAAGATTCTGAAAAGTTTTGAATTGGAAATATAAAAAAGAAAAATGCCAATATTTTGGATCAGAATGATTTGACATGTCAAAATTACAATTGTTGGTTCTAAATGTGGACTCTAAACAAAAAAAAAGTTGTTTTGGTTTTCCCTGTCAGAAAATTAAAAAAAAAAAAATTGAATTTCTGTCAAAAATGTTGTGTGTGAAAAGTTTCAATCAGCTGTAATAATTACAAAGAAAGAGGCATATTACGCAAAAGAATACTGAATGTGACCTGTTTGTTCCTTGGTGCCAAACACTGGATCTTCCAAAGTCCTTTTTTTCATGTTCGCTGGGTTTGCGTCCAAATCCCGGGAAATAGAACAGAATGTTCCCAGAGGTTAGGCTCAGAGCTAAGGAAACAATAATTTAAATTATGCAATTGTTTGGATGTGTTTAATATCGGTTCCAATGTTCTCTCCTGAAGAGAAGACTGTGTTAGTGTTGTATACCCAAACTTTTAGTAAGAGAGCTTCTCATTTCACATAATACCATTATCAAGTCCAAATTCTGGAAATGACAATCTCACAAAAATCATGAGATCCTACAGAAAACCCCCCAACAGGATTATGTTTTCTGATCCTTGGTAGAGTTCTTCTTACAAGGGATAAAGCTCATACTGATAAAGTGAAATTCTTCACTAATAAATGTCACTCCTTCTTCTCCCTTGGAGGACATAAGATTGAGTTAGTATTCTAGCTGTATGAGAGACAAAGTGGGTGAGGTAATATCTTTTATTGGACCAATTTCTTTTGGTGAGAGAGACAAGCTTTTGAGTTTACATGGAGCTCTGCTTTCAAGCTATAAGCTCGAAAGCTTGTCTCTCTCTCTCACCAACAGAAGTTGGTTGATATTACCTCACCCACCTTGTCTCTCTAATATCCTGAGACTGACACAGCTACAACACTGCATATTCTAGCTGTAGTCACATTAACTTTTGATTCCTTTCTATTCAAAGTCAGATGCTGCAAGTATAATTACAGCACTTTAGTTGCATTATACCTTTGAGTTTGCAGAGTATCTATTGACAGACGTGGTGTTGTAGTGTAAAGGCAATAGATATAATACAGACAGTATGCACGTACTTAAATGTTATTGATAATAAATATCTTGCACACAACACACAGCAGGATATGATTACAAGACAGAGTCTTACAAAATAGACAATATTTGAAGTGTTTGTGGTCGACCCTTCCTTTATCATCACCAGGGACATTTTTGACACTATTACCAGCAGTGCCACATGCTGGGAGACAACACATTTGGAACATTACCCTATAGCCAGCACCTGTCACGCCTTGTTTATCAGGAAGAAGTATGTAGTTTGCTTCCATCAGATTGTGGCAACACAGGTTCTCACACATCCGTCTTTTTCATCATTAAAGGAAACAATTCCTATACCCGCTCGACGCTCAACAGGAATTTCATTGTAAATATTAGTTCCCTCCTGAGACTAGCACAAACACAGAGACACAGAACAACTAATGAGACATTGAAGTAGAAGCATTTCAGGGACATGCTGTGCCAAACACTCTGTATATATATATATATATATACACACACACACACACACTTTATTTAATTTATTTATTTATGAGAACTTATTTTCATAAATGATCAGGGAGTGGCAGCTGAGGGAAAAGACGTCTTTTTTAGCTCTGGAGCATATGTTGTGAAAGTATCTTCATCCCAACATAGACCTGTGGAAAGCTGTCTCATCTTGTGAAGATTGAAGGTTTTTCTGTCTCCTTGCATCAGTTCTGTCCTAGGTGCTTTCTTAGCCGATACCATGTGGCACTTAATTCTGGATAAAAACAATGGAAGGCCTGGGATTTAGCTGCTAATCCAGCAAGATCTGTTCCTATATTGAATTTTTAATCAAAGTGACTATGTAATAGAGAAAAGACAAAGATTAAGTTAGTTATTTAAAGACTGTTGCAGAGCATTGGAACATGTTTATTCCTGGTCATTTTCTATGGTGCAACATTTTGATTGATATAAAAGATTAGAATTTTTGTTTTCAATTGCCACAAACTTAGTATGTTGAGAACTTTTCCTAATTAAATATAATGATTTACAGTTAATATTTTCTGAGTTTGAAAAATGTTCTTAGTTGACTGAAAGCTTTTAGGAAATGCTCTAAGCTCATTAACTTTATTCAAGAGAATACTTCTTCCCATGCCTTAGCCTTATAACCTAGATATGTGGTCTTTCACGTACTCTCTTTATGTTTAAATGGCCAGTGATTATCTGGGCTTTCATACAATTAAGGGGAGGAAGGCTTAATCCCAAAAGTTAATTTCCAGATTCTCTTAAATGGCATTTTAAATATGGGTTAAAGTATATCACAAGGCGAGAAGAACTGCTAAATGCCGACTTGTACCTCTGAGACCATTTTAGATTTGTCTCAGAGCAGTTTTCAGATTGTACCTCATGTCACAACTATCATAAATTAAGCAGCACAATCTGGCACAATTATACTTTTGGAGATTTCCACATCATGCTGCTAAGAGCAATAGCTTGCAGCAATAGTATAAATAACAACGAATCCAGCCATTTGTTCTCACTCATGTGCAGAATCTGACCTCATGAGGCTAGTGTAAATCTCACTGGACCCAGCAGAGTAATCTCACTGGACCCAGCAGAGTTTCTCCAGATTGACAACAGTCTAGAGGAGGCCAGAATCTGGCCATAAGTATAAATAGGATGTAAGCTACTTGACTGAACTCAGCAGGCTCTGTGAGGTCTGAAATGTACAAATGCAAAGCTTGGCAACATTTTAACCTGACATTAAACTTCCTGGCCTATAGTAAAATCAGTTGAAGACACATTGAAGTGTGGGATGCAAAATGATGCCAAATAAGGGGCAGGCTGTGACTGACCATTGTGTGAGGTTGTGAACACATGGGAAAGGGCATGGAAGGAGCCTGCCCTTCCCACATCTCACACACACATGCTGCGGTGCTCCTACACTGTGGGGCGCACAGTTTATATAAGTTTTGGCCCAGTTAGAAAGTGAGTGTGACACTTTCTAGAGAGTGACATTGAACTTATTAAAGGAGAATCTTTGGGGAAAATCAAAAAATCAAATGCCTTTGGAGTTGCATTAGAGCCTCGGTGGGATCAATGGAGTGGGCCTGTAATAGTGGGACATTTTAAGAAAAAAATACTAGTGTAGCCAGGGGCTTAGACTGTAGGTTGTCCTGATTCTGTGGTGGCTTAGTGAAACATACAATTAGTACCTGAGGCTTGGTCTACATGACAGCGTACTTCGGTATAACTTACGTCACTTGGGTGTGACCAATTCACACCTCCCGTTCGACGTAAGTTACACCAACCAAAGCACTGGTGCGGACAGCAGTAGGCAAGCGGGAGAGCTCTCCCACCAACATCGCCACCACCTCTCGCCGAGATGGAGTAATTGTGCTGACAGGAGCGCTCTCTCCTGTCGACACGGTGCACCTGCGCCACTGTAGTGCTTCTAGTATAGACTCGCCTTTGGTCTCTCAGCCAAAAAGAGCCTAATTCTTCTATCAGGTCAGAGCCAGATTGTGTTACTTAGAGTGGGCCAGGAATTTTCCAGTTGTTGTTGTTTTCTAATGGAAAATGCAGTTTCCAGAAAATCTACATTTTTCAACTTTATGTCAGAAAAATCTAAACAAAATATTTCAGTTTATTGACCAAATCAAATTGCTTCATTTTGGTTCAGTTCAGCATCAGTCTGTGTCCACCTCAGCTACTGCAGTGCCTCATGGGAGCTGAATTTTGGGTGCTTCATGCCCCCATTCTTCTCTATGGACCAGGCTCTGGGGTTGGACTACATCTCCATTGTTGCACAGCAGTCTCCCTTCTGGTTGACTGTCCACAGAACATTATGAAAGTCCCATGGTTGTATTATGGGAGATGTAGTTCGTCCTAGGAGCCTGCCCCATGAATGAAAATGAGGAGGCACCGGAGGTACCACTCCCATGAAGCACTATTCCTGGACACAATTCAATGCTGAAATTCAACTAAACATTTCGACATTTTCTAACTGGGTCGAAAAAACAAAATATTAGAATTTCCTGTGAGACTGTCAAAATCTGGGATTTCAATCTCTAGAGATATCCTTTTCACCCATTGCATGGCATCTTAGTTCAATGGGTAGCCCAGCTGAAATCAGTAGGGCATGGTACTCAATTAGCGTAAGGCAGTGCTTCACAACACATCCTCTGGGGCAGCATGAAGAACTAGCCAGGAGGTATGAGGAAGGGTACAGACTAATCTAAGCTACCCCCATGCTCTCCTGCAAATATGGTGGGGTTGAAACACAGGCTCAACTTTCAAAAGTCTGGGAAACCTTGGCATGAATTTATCATGATCTGATTCTCAGTGATCCTGTCAGGTAGCCTCAATTAAACAGCAATGTCTCCAAGCAGCAACCAGCACTTCAGGCTGAGATGTCTCAAAGCAAAATTCAGCCAGAATTACGTCCTGTAATGATGAGACCATTTCTAGTCTTTTCCAGCTTCCCAGTCTAAAGCTGGGAATTGGTCCTGCTTTGAGCAGGGGGTTGGACTAGATGACCTCTTGAGGTCCCTTCCAACTCTGATATTCTATGATAAAGCTCCTTAATAACTCTTGTTGCACAGAACTTAAAGCATGAATAGATCATTGCCATCCCCATCTGGTCAGAAAACAGAATTTCTACTCTGTAGGAAATACCAACATTTCAAAAATTTCCTTTTATCCTGAATTGGGGCAAAAAGTCAACATTTCAAAATATACCACAGAATGGAAATTCTGAAATACCCAATTTTGGAAATATTGGAATGACCATTTTTGAAACGTTTTGTTTTGATAATGGTCATTTTTTTCAATAATTACAAAACATTATAATATAACATTAAATGTAAAATATTGAGCATAAAGGTTAAATATGAAAGAGAAGGTGAAGGTCAGGTATGGCTAGTCCTCTCCATTGCCCTACCTATAACTGACCCCAGGAATTATCTTACCTTAAATTATAAACATTGTGTATTTAATGTCTGGGGCCCCAAAGCTGCAGTATAAAAATGATATCAATTAAGAGGAGAAAATGCCTCGGAGGCACTGAATTTCTTTGAATAAGGTAGAGTTCTTGAGTTATGATTGACTTTCCCAGGAGCGCAGTCACTGCTGGGATTTGCCAAGAGTAGAACATCAAAATGTTACTGTGTCTAATGTGTTACTCGCTTGGCCTACAGTCACACCCACTGGTCCGACCTCACTCTCTGACTCAGTTAAACCCAATTACAGGAAATAGCTCCCGTGAGTGGAGCAGTGAGAGCAGAGAAGCTGCTTCTTGATTTGAAATTAGAGAGCAATTTTCATGTAATGATGCACATTTAGGTTTCCTAATTGTTGCTCCCATTTTCCAGTGGAGAGGCAACACTCTCTATGGAGAGGCATGGTCAACTGTGATTGAACCTGAACGTTTTTCTACAGAGCAAGCAAGCAGCTTGTCAGCAGGCTATGGTGCCCAGATGTCCCGATTTTATAGGGACAGTCCCGATATTGGGGCTTTTTTTTATATTGGCTCCTATTACCCCCTGCCCCTGTCCCGATTTTTCACACTTGCTATCTGGTTACCCTACAGCAGGCTCTAGTTATGCCTAGAGGGTCTGATTCTCCTTTCACACTTGAGTAAGGTCATTGACTTTAGCAGAGATGCTCATGATTTAGAGAGGTGTAAGTGAGGATAGACTCAGGCCTGACATGAACAAGTGAGAAGAATATGATTATGAAGCTGAGATGCTTCCAGTAATTACACATTCATTAATCTTTCAGGGCAAAACTCACCATTGTATAGGTAGCTAGTGCAAGGCATATGCACCATTGAAATGACACTTAGACCCTATGAAGGGATTCACATATATACGGTGTGCAGGAGTGAGTTACACCCATTGTTAAAATGTGCATCTTTACATAACTGGGTTTTCTGTTTAGAATACTGAAGCTGGCTGAACTAAATTCATAGATTCATAGATTCATAGATTCTAGGACTGGAAGGGACCTCGAGAGGTCATCGAGTCCAGTCCCCTGCCCGCATGGCAGGACCAAATAACGTCTAGACCATCCCTGATAGACATTTATCTAACCTACTCTTAAATATCTCCAGAGATGGAGATTCCACAACCTCCCTAGGCAATTTATTCCAGTGTTTAACCACCCTGACAGTTAGGAACTTTTTCCTAATGTCCAACCTAGACCACCCTTGCTGCAGTTTAAACCCATTGCTTCTGGTTCTATCCTTAGAGGCTAAGGTGAACAAGTTTTCTCCCTCCTCCTTATGACACCCTTTTAAATACCTGAAAACTGCTATCATGTCCCCTCTCAGTCTTCTCTTTTCCAAACTAAACAAACCCAATTCTTTCAGCCTTCCTTCCTAGGTCATGTTCTCAAGACCTTTAATCATTCTTGTTGCTCTTCTCTGGACCCTTTCCAATTTCTCCACATCTTTTTAAAAATGCGGTGCCCAGAACTGGACACAATACTCCAGCTGAGGCCTACCCAGAGCAGAGTAGAGCAGAAGAATGACTTCTCGTGTCTTGCTCACAACACACCTGTTAATACATCCCAGAATCATGATTGCTTTTTTTGCAATAGCATCACACTGTTGACTCATATTTAGCTTGTGGTCCACTATAACCCCTAGATCCCTTTCTGCCGTACTCCTTCCTAGACAGTCTCTTTCCATTCTGTATGTGTGAAACTGATTTTTCCTTCCTAAGTGGAGCACTTTGCATTTGTCTTTGTTAAACTTCATCCTGTTTACCTCAGCCCATTTCTCCAATTTGTCCAGATCATTTTGAATTATGACCCTGTCCTCCCAAGCAGTTGCAATCCCTCCCAGTTTGGTATCATCCGGAAACTTAATAAGCGTACTTTCTATGCCAATATCTAAGTCGTTGATGAAGATATTGAACAGCGCCGATCCCAAAACAGACCCCTGCGGTACCCCACTCGTTATGCCTTTCCAGCAGGATTGGGAACCATTAATAACAACTCTCTGAGTATGGTTATCCAGCCAGTTATGCACCCACCTTATAGTAGCCCCATCTAAATTGTATTTGCCTAGTTTATCGATAAGAATATCATGCGAGACTGTATCAAATGCCTTACTAAAGTCTAGGTATACCACATCCACAGCTTCACCCTTATCCACAAGGCTCGTTATCCTATCAAAGAAAGCTATCAGATTGGTTTGACATGATTTGTTCTTCACAAATCCATCTGGCTGTTCCCTATCACCTTACCACCTTCCAAGTGTTTGCAGATGATTTCCTTAATTACTTGCTCCATTATCTTCCCTGGCACAGAAGTTAAACTAACTGGTCTGTAGTTTCCTGGGTTGTTTTTATTTCCCTTTTTATAGATGGGCACTATATTTGCCCTTTTCCAGTCTTCTGGAATCTCTCCCGTTTCCCATGATTTTCCAAAGATAATAGCTAGAGGCTCAGATACCTCCTCTATTAGCTCCTTGAGTATTCTAGGATGCATTTCATCAGGCCCTGGTGACTTGCAGGCATCCAACTTTTCTAAGTGATTTTTAACTTGTTCTTTTTGTATTTTATCTGCTAAACCTACCCCCTTCCCATTAGCATTCACTATGTTAGGCATTCCTTCAGTCTTCTCGGTGAAGACCGAAACAAAGAAGTCATTAAGCATCTCCGCCATTTCCAAGTTTCCTGTTACTGTTTCTCCCTCTTCACTAAGCAGTGGGCCTACCCTGTCTTTGGTCTTCCTCTTGCTTCTAATGTATTGATAAAAAGTCTTCTTGTTTCCCTTTATTCCCGTAGCTAGTTTGAGCTCATTCTGTGCCTTTGCCTTTCTAATCTTGCCCCTACATTCCTGTGTTGTTTGCCTATATTCATCCTTTGTAATCTGTCCCAGTTTCCATTTTTTATATGACTCCTTTTTATTTTTTAGATCATGCAAGATCTCATGGTTAAGCCAAGGTGGTCTTTTGCCACATTTTCTATCTTTCCTAACCAGCGGAATAGCTTGCTTTTGGGCTCTTAATAGTGTCCCTTTGAAAAACTGCCAACTCTCCTCAGTTGTTTTTCCCCTCAGTCTTGATTCCCATGGGACCTTACCTATCAGCTCTCTGAGCTTACCAAAATCTGCCTTCCTGAAATCCATTGTCTCTATTTTGCTGTTCTCCCTTCTACCCTTCCTTAGAATTGCAAACTCTATGATTTCATGATCACTTTCACCTAGGCTGCCTTCTACTTTCAAATTCTCAACGAGTTCCTCCCTATTTGTTAAAATCAAGTCTAGAACAGCTTCCCCCCTAGTAGCTTTTTCAACCTTCTGAAATAAAAAGTTGTCTCCAATGCAGTCCAAGAATTTGTTGGATAGTCTGTGCCCCGCTGTGTTATTTTCCCAACATATATCCGGATAGTTGAAGTCCCCCATCACCACCAAATCTTGGGCTTTGGATGATTTTGTTAGTTGCTTAAAAAAAGCCTCATCCACCTCTTCCACCTGGTTAGGTGGCCTGTAGTAGACTCCTAGCATGACATCTCCCTTGTTTTTTCCCCTTTTAGCCTAACCCAGAGACTCTCAACACTTCCGTCTCCTATGTCCATCTCTACCTCAGTCCAAGTGTGTACATTTTTAATATATAAGGCAACACCTCCTCCCTTTTTCCCCTGTCTATCCTTCCTGAGCAAGCTGTACCCATCCACACCAACATTCCAATCATGTGTACTATCCCACCAAGTTTCAGTGATGCCAACAATGTCATAGTTGTATTTATTTATTAGCACTTCCAGTTCTTCCTGCTTATTGCCCATACTTCTCGCATTTGTATATAGGCATCTAAGATACTGGTTTGATCTTTCCTCCCAGTTCTGTCCTGACCCTCCTTTCTCTCTGACAATATACCCCACACTCCCTCTCGTTTCCGACCCATCTCCCTGGTCTCCATGTTCCCCACTTACCTGTGGGCTTTGCTCACCTGTCCCCGTCGAACCTAGTTTAAATGTATTCTTCCTCCTTCTCTCTCATATTTCCTCCCCCACAACCTGAGTCATGTTCATACAGAGGATAAAAGAGTGGGGTTTAGAGGTAAGAAGCAGGTTATGACACATCATCTTTAGCAAGATGTACTTGGCACACAGAGATGTGTAGGCAATTATTTTCTGTACAAACCTTTACTAGTATTCTGAAAAACAACAACAACAACAGAAAGAATTGTAGTTAAGAGAAGTGAAAGATTCTTTCATGTCTATCTTCCCAGTTTGGCAGTTACATATACAATCATCTAAATCACACTCACTTCCTGGAATGTCTCCATGTGGTATGTATCTTTTTTTTGTTTTTAAAGTCAGAACAATTTTCATGTTAATTACATGTCAGAGTTATGCTACACATCTCAGTAACGTCATATCTGTGAAAATCTGAATCATGCACTGTGTGACAGTGGAACAAAATCCAAAGCGTTTAAGACATTAAAATAACAGGCTGTGCTTCACTCAAGGGCAAAATTAAGTTTCCCATTCTGCTAGCCTTCATTAATAAGTATGGTTGGGTTCAGATCTGTGACTATATCTGAAATAGGTTTAGGCTAGAGCTGGTGGGGAAGTTTTTGACCAAAATGTTTTTCATTTAAAATGAAAACCAAAATGGTTCACAAAACAGCATCAGTTTCAACAAATCTCCCAACTTGAAAAACGTATTACAAAAAGTTTCAGAATTGTTCAAATGTTTTGCATTGACATTTTTAATGAAAAAATTCCAGGCTTCCAGTTTGAAATGATTTTTCATTTTGAAATTTCAGTTAATTAGACTGAAAAAAAGAAAACAGGTCAAAATCAAAATGAAACTTTTCAAATGACCAAAATGATACATTTTGACCTGAATAATTGGCCTGTGCCAATTTTTTTATTTTGGTTTTTTTTTTGGTTCAAAATTGGGACTTTTGTCCCAGCTTAGGATGGGGAAATTTTTCAACACTCAAAAATATTCACAGGATAGGAAAACCATTCCCTGCCCAGCTCGAGTTCAGGGTACAGTTTGTGTTTCAGATTAGAGGTTGAATCGGGGATTGACTAAGGGCTGAAACTAAGGTCAGATTAGAAAATTCCAAACTCTTGTGAGCAGCCTTGTGCTTTTTTGGTCTTTATTTCTCTTCATAAGCTTTCCAATTTTTATTCATATTTCTTGAGTAAAAGAACAATGGATGCTAAAGAACATATGCTTAGTTCACTTCGATATCAGTTTCCTAAACCAGATGACCTCTTCATATGCTTCACCAGTTACTATTTATGAAGTAATTCATTTCATACAATGGAAGGCTGGTGGACAATTTTGTGATTCACAGAGGAATGGAAAATGGGCCTTTTCCAGTTCCGGATCAGACACAGCACCACAATTCTTGGGGCTAGAGAGTCAAACCCTAAAATTCAAATGTTTTTATGGCTTCAAAGTTCCAGTTTTGCTCCTTTTTTGGATAATAATAGATTAGTACAGACAAACCATGATTTTACAGAGCTCTCAGGTACTGCCTGAACTAGCATACAAATGGGGTTTCATAAAAACCTTTATTTTTATTATTTGTAATTGTTTCTATATTTATTTCAGGTACCAGGTACATAGCTGGCATAAAGAGTCACTTATTTCACCCAGGAAACACCACAGATTCTTGCCACTGAACTTGTATTTACAGATTTTGTAGGAAGTACCTAGCTGTCACAGAGCTAAATACGAATATACTAAAACAAATAAATGTATGTTATTCTGGTATATACAGGACAGTGCTCCAAAGAAAGCAGTCCCATTATTCAACTCTGTATCTCAATTTTCTGCTCTTAGACAAATACAATTTTCTTTTTATGGACAAATGATGAAAATGATTTGAAAGGAGAACATGTTTGTCCCCAGTGCTTTGGAGAAACTGTTCCAGAACAATTCATCTTTATGTTAATCTTACCCATAATATGCTGCCAAGGTTACCTCAGTCAGATCTTGAATATGCAATATGAGTGCAGATAGCATAACGCAAGTTAAAGTTGTTTGAGGACATCTAATATTTTCTAGATTTTACATTCACTTGGGAGGGGGGGTCCTTCTAGTACTTTTTTTTCTTAAATTTTCATTCCATTTTGTACGCAACCCCTAAACACCCACATGAAAAGTGTCTTCATTAAACAATGGATAACCAACTTTGATGAGTAATGCCAAATTAACATCAACTGTGCAAAGTGGTTGGTCTATGTGACTTTCTCCCATACAATGACGCGTATGCATTGTCAATCATCTGAGAACTCAGCCTTTGATTATTTTAATTGTGCTAGGAATTTTTAGAGGAAAAAAAATGCTGTGGTTAAAAATAGATGGTAGCCCTAAAAAAGTTACAATTCACATTTTTCCACACAATGAATCTATGTCAATAATTGAAGGCTTGAACTCAGCTGCTAATAACTGCCTTGAGTATTATATTCAAATTCCTGAAACAATTAAATGATAGAGCCATCTTATATTGTCTGTTTAAATAACTTTCCATGCAGATCTCCAATCTCACGGATAGGATGCAAAAAACAAATTTAAAAAAACAATTACCTCAGAAACTTCAAGCAATTAATCTATATAAAACTAGTAGCTCACAAACAGTGGGATTTTTAAAAGCATACTTTCTAAGCAGTACTGAATTCACTAGATAATTGTTAAACTTTAAAAGACCTTTCTTCTTTCTTTTATGAAATCATGCAGTAGACTGTATTGAAGACAGACTGAGCAAGCGAGAGCAAACAGGATTAAATGATTAATTCAGTGACATCATTTAGTTTTGCAATGAAGCTGAATATTGAGGAAGAGGGTTTCTAAAGAGGGCTGCTAAAATTGCACATCCAAAGGCAAAATAATTAAGCAGAGCCTCTAGCAAGCAAGAGATAAAGCTCCCCGATTGTCCAGGGGGTGGGACAAAGCTCTCGAAAAGGTATGGCATGATTCCTGCTCCCATCCCCATTGTAGTGTAGACATACCCTTAGTAATTCAGTGACTACTCCATTTATGATCTCCAATTGTCCTGGGGTTCACTGCTTCTAGTCAAAGGGAAGTCAGTGGAGTTGCACAAGGGACGGACTTGGCCCTGTGGGAAGAAACCTCCATCAGAATTATAAACAGGTGGGTGGGGGTCCACCTTAGTTCTAAAAAGGAATGCACTCTTCCTAGGAAAAGCATGTATCCCTCTGCTTCTGTGAACACCCTCCATTCTCCTTCCATCTACAGCAGGTTCAGTGTCATAAAACTGGGGACGGGGGGAATGGGCCACAGCATTTTAAAGACTCCATGGGTCTTAAACTAAATTAAACTAAATTGGAACAGCACTGTGACTACAATAGAATTTGATGTGGCTTAGGAAGTGAGAGCAACCTAATAAGCTGAAATATTTAAAGCTTTTTTTAAAAATATTAATTATGCAGAGTCCAACACTTGCTTCCTTCGAATACCGCATTGCTTCTTTCTTTGTCAGGCATCAAAAAGCCCAGCATTCACTATGGCAACAGAAAGGACTTGAAATTAGGAAAGGATCTCTCAGAAACTGTATGATGGCGCCTAAAAATAGAGTAAAAAGAAAGAAAAAGGCAGAGATTCTCTCTTGTTCCACACGCTTCTCAGCACAGGAATGGGGGTGCTGTCAGAGAGAGGACGATGATTCCTTCATCATTAAGCTGCCTTGTAATAAATTAGAGCAGTTTATAGGCTGCTCTAACTTATGAAAACTGGCTATGGTACATCAGGGGACATACGTGAATTGTGAATTGGCACAACTACACTCCACCCTACCCTCAGCATGTCCCCTTCACTGGCATGCAGCAGGGAGTGAAGCTGGGGTGCAGATGGCATAGATTCTGGATTCTCCAACTTGATACCATCAGAGAGCTCTCCTGCAGCTGAGGGAAATCTTGGACAGAAAATTTCAGTCAGATTTGGGCCCATTGTACTGCTCAGAAGGCAAAGAGGGGCTAGAACACAAGTAGAGAATTGGTCACAAACTGTATTAAAAGTATGTCCTTCTTCTGCTGCAAAAATCTGATTTATATGTAAAACTGGAGCTATAGGACACCGTAATCTTAACTTTAGCAATGCTATATTCTCTCAGCTGGTCAGCAGCACAAGCACACAAGTGTACAAAATAGTAGAACCCACTGAGGAAACTACTGGGGAGTTCACTGTAATTACTGCACAGATTTTAGAAATGACTTGGCAATAATTCACAGCGATAGTTCTGATTTATGAAACAATGAATCATATACTAATAGTTATTAATATTAATCCTGGATAGGTCTTTCAGCTAAAAACTTTTACAAAAGTCATATTGACTCCGCATAGAAAGTAAAGCCCCAACAATACTTTTCAGAAGCCTTGTTATCCTTTGCCAAATCACTTGGAAGAGTTCCACCATTTGGGAACAAAGCCTTGTAACAAATAACTTGCCAGATTTCTGCACCATTAGACCCAAGCCCTAAACGAGATCAAAATATTCTCTCCCTGGTTCACTGCTGCTGGAAATATCCTGCTTGAAGATAATTTGGCAGTTACACTATACAGAGACTGACACCCTTATTCATGCTTAATAGACACCCTTATTCATCCTTAATTCATGAGTAACCTCATTGATTTCACTCACTGTTGAGTCAGTGGGACTACTCATGGAGTAAGGCACTATTCAGCATGCGTAAGGCCTTCAGAATCTGGCTCCGTAAGATTAATCACTGCCACATAGCCTGCCTCTGTAAGGACAAGCACTATGCCTGCAAACCTGCTTCAGAGAGATGTGATTAAAATCTTCAGAAATATTTAACCCTCAGTAACAGGGAATTTGACTGATAATCTTTTCTCCTTTTAAGAATCAATTAATCCTTGGTATGAAACTACCAAGGCACAGGCTAAATTTGAACAGTCCTTTTGTACTGCCTATACCCTTTTCAGTGCCTATACATTGTGTACCTGTGGTGTTTAGATGTTGCTTGTGATTATTAGAACTGGGAGCACTGGCTGTTGGGAGTCTGAAAGGACAGGAAACAGGAAGGAGGGGGAAGGAGTTGAGGAGGCTGTGAGAGTTACAGAGGGTGCAGCAGCAGCTTGGTAAAGAGGTTTCCACTGTAAAAATAAAGTCCTGGTGAAGTTTGTTAGTACCTTGCCCGGTTGATACAACAGTACCTACATTGTCTCTTTGGAGTGTAAGTATTTACAGTCAGTCAACTCACCAGATTTAGAGGGCCAGCTCCTCCACTGATGTAAATTAGCATAGCTCCAGAGTAGAGTAACACCAGTTTACATCAGCTGAGGAGCTGAGAGTTGCCACAGGACGTTATGTTACTCACTGTTAGCCGGTGCAGCTTTCATGACAGGGGTCAGAAGAATGGAGTAATAGCCAGAAAGCAACCAGCAAGAAACTGTAAAATGAAGTTTTACCTGAAATTGCTTTATCATCTCCTGATGGCTGATTACCTGTAATTATTCCCTTCTTTTGCTTCTTCTGTATTTAAACTATACCATCTAAAGTAATGCTGTAAACATAGCTTCCACCAGTTGTGACTCTGATTGCCCAGCATGTCCAGATACAAAAAGGAGCTCTTAACATCATGTTTGAACTATATGTAAACATCATGTTTGAACTATACAGCTTATTGTGGGTATCTTATATCATTTATCCCTGAGGCCAACAAGGAGTCAACTGTTTTACTGGCAGCCCAAAGTTTGATGGAAGCGGAAAACATTTGTGCATCTTATTATTCAAGAGCTGCTTATCATCCCCAGAGGCAAATGGAATCATTCAAATGAGCCTACTGACCTGTGCATATGTGCAGTGCATTTGCAATGTGTCCAGAGCAATGTTATCCTCACTCTTTGGATCTAGAATATGCTGTATGTGTCCTAAAAACTCCCGAGTGTTAAGGTATTCTAGAATTATTTTATTTAGTTATATGTTAAATTTTTCCAGTGCATGGCATTACATTTACAATTATAATGTAATATTATCTGTCTGTAGAGGCATATTTACCTGGGAAATTACTCAGAATTAAACCTAGTTTTTGTAACCCCTATAAACAGGGTATGTGACATAATCCACAGGGTACTGAATCTGGTTTTACAGACATCTTGATTTAACGGAACCTTGGCCTGGAAGTCAAACTAATGCTTTGAGTACAGCTGGTCTGGAATTTTTCAACAATTTTTTTTTTTTTGGTCATAAAATGCCAAATCATCAAAACCTAAACTGTTCACAGCAATGCATCCGTTTCAATGAAGCTTTAGTCGGGAAAGGTTTCTTAGCTCCAGGATGGAATTTCAGGTCAAAAGCAGAGCAAGAGAAAGAGACTGGGATGACCCAGTGACTAGGACACCTGGGATGTGGAAGAATCATTCTGAATTAGGCTATTATGCATGGTGAATGGCCTAGCTACTTAGGTAAAACTTTGAACAGTCTCAGTTATGGCTCTGGTTCCTCATGTCCCCCTGGTGTTTGAGGGAGGAGAAAGGCCATAACTTGGCCTCTTCTTTAATTTGTCTCCTTCTGCTATAGTTGCTGAGGGAGTCTTTCCTTTTTCCCTGTTCCCACTGCCATCACTATCCCCCAAACCCCACTTTAGAGCTACATTTCCCCATAGCTAAAGGAGGCGGTCCTGTTACACTGAGTTTCTAGAGTAACATCTAGAAAGGCAGTGGAGATGGGGAACCTCCCAATACAAAGCTCCCCATCATCTTATTTTTTGTACAGAGCGCCCTGCCTTCCATACACATCTTGATGACCTCACAACATGAACTCAGAGCCCAGCTCGAGCACTGGACTGGCCGAACTAAGTACCTCTCTGTAGCTAATGCTTTGAATGCAATGGGGGTCTTAACACAACCTTGTGGATTTTATGCCTCCGATATTAACTAAATAATGTATCTGCTACTGACCAGTATTTGTTAAAGGTGTATAGTTACATAAGCAAATAAAACTTGGAAACTCGAGGTCATATCATGACCTCAGTTTTCAAGAGAATTCCTGAATGTAATCAGTTTTCAGGCATTTTTGCCAAGCAGCATCCTCTGCTCTTGTCTTTGCTCTAGCTCACTCATAAGCAGCACAATAACTTCCCTCTCACCCTCAGGCAAGACTCACTGAAGGCTGGGTGGACTAAACAGTGGTCTAGTGCTGAACCAGAAAATAGCCACTCCCAGTTTAGGATCAAAAACAGAACCAAGAATCATTGGGAGTAGTCCAGATCTGGAAAGTCCCAAGGGATTTGGGGTTCCTAATCTGGGCTCACCCCAAACATCCAGGATCAGCATTTTAGAAACAGCTAAAACCATTTCCCCAATATGCCACCTCCAGATAGTATTTGAAGGGTTCAGATAGGATTAGATATATGCAAGTAAGTCAGGTGTTTTGACTTCTTACCAACCTAGACAGAGCCTGAGGCTATGTTCAGTATGCAGGCAAAAAACTCTGACAGAAATCAGGGGTAAGTGATTCAATAAGAAGCAAAGGACTAGGCTCAAAGTGGCGAATGCTGCCATCTTGCATTATTCTTAATTCCTAGCGTTTTGGGCAGGTGGGGTTTTTTTAGTTATAAAAATGAATAAATAAATAAGGCAAGGATGACAGTATAATTCCTGACTGGTATGTCCAGGAATAATCACCCATCAATGAGAAAATGCTATAATGTTATATGCAGAGATCCTTCAGTGCCTTCTATAAGCCCTAGCTCTGGATGTGATGTGCTAAGCCTATAGCAAATTGGTGAAGCAATGGGGTAAATGTGGATTTCTAGAGATAGCACCCTTACAGCTGTTTTCAGCTTTTTCCTCATGTTGCTCTAGACAGACACCCGAAAGCTCGAAGCATAAAAGATTGTGATTGAAAAATACAATAACAAATAACAACAGGAAGGGATAGGGTTATTATGAGGTGCAGTGTGTCTCCCTGAGGACAAAAGAAAATTAAACTTAAAACTTTTATGATGCCATACACCTTTTGTTTCTCTCCAGAAATGAAAATCAATGTATCAGGAAAGACGGAAAATGTGGAACGTTTTCTTTTGCTGTTGCTTAAACGGTATTCAACTGGTGGCTGCCCTTCAGCTTGATCTGGACCTAATCACTGAGCAAGATTGTCCATGCATGAATGTTGAGATATTACTGGTAAAGCCCAGAATGTATTATAGGAAGAGCACATACTTGTGACACATCTTTCTGCAGGAAGATGGTTCGGGACACTAAAATGCCTAGGGGAGGCGAGGGTCTGTAATTAGTGCTGAATCTTTCTGATAACCTGGAAAGGGCCATTCATTGTGTGTGTACAACCAGCAGCCCACCAGTGGCCACAGCTTGAAGGCAAACAGGTCCACTTGGCATTTCAGAGGGGCATGCGCACCTCATCTTCTTCCTGCAAAAGTGTGTATGAATATATTACATGTATATTGGCACAAGGGCCAATTTGCTGGACGGGAAGGCCAGGCTCTTTGAAGGAATGACTTGTATTGAAGTTGAGCCTGTAGAAGGAAGATCCCCTACTCCAGTTAGATTTAGTGAGCTTAGGGGATTGTTGCTAGGCTACTCAGATCCGAAAGTTGCTGTTGTTCTTTGAAAGGTTGTTCGGGGGGGGGGGGGGGAGGGGGGGCTTGACGTTGATGATGCTCATGCCCCATGTGATACAGGCAAGAATCCATTATTAACTGGTTGCTGGTTGCATAATTGACCCCTACCTGTCACTCCACTTTCCTCACCTTATAATTTCCCTGCTGGGTGTGCTTGGTTCTCCCAATTCCACACAGGCCAGGATACAGGGGAAATGCCCATTCTGGCAAATTAGGCATTAACCAACCGGTGCTAAAGAGAGTTGGATCCATGGTCCTGTCCAGTCATTGGTAATGGGGTTCAGGAAGACTTACTTTGACTTCAGTGGGTCTAAGTGGGTTGGTCAGGCCCTGCATGATTAGGATTTAAATAATGAATGTGACTGCTGCCTGCCCACTTTCTCTGCTTTCAGGGTAGGTTGATTTAGTCTCCTGCCACTTGCAAAAAAAGATGATGATCACCACAGGCCTGTGAAATAGATGTATATGCTTGTGTAACTTTACCAGGTCTATCTATCGATAATCCTCATTTTAGAAAAACCTTTTCGGTGTCCAAATCCAAAACTACATTCACCAGGAAATAGCCCCTGGAGGAGGTAACAGGGAAGTGTCAGTGAATGCCAATGCTGACAAATGTGCATTCAGAAGCAGATCTCTTGCTTTGGCCGGGTAACTGAGAACTCAAAGTCAGTATTTCAAATCCCCACAGCACTTGTGCTCTTTTTAGAAATGTAGAGATTTACTGGACAATTGAACACTAGAAAGTGGTTGAAATTCTCAGTTTTCTCCATGATTTACTACCGGAGGAATACGTAATAGCTTCCAAGCTGACAAAGGAGGGAAAAATCTGCGTTGTAGCCTGTGGTCCATTGTCTGTTTCCTAGTTTCCTATCACACATTAGTGCTATTCTCGCCTGAATGAAAGATAGACCTGAATTGCTGACTCATGTCAGATAAAATATATCAATAATAATTCCCACCCAATACCCCCAAAGAAAGAAAGCGAGCATTATGGGTTGAAAAGATGCCTGTATTATTAAAAAGAGAGGACAATGGCATTTATATGATCTTTAAAACTAAGTAATAATGACAGATGAAAGACTTGAATGAATGAAACAAGAGGTGATTTGCTAAAGTATTTCACAGCACTCTTTTCTTAGAAGCATTGCTAAATAGATTAAGAAGGAGCATAGTTCGCCCAAGGAGAATGGTTTTTTATTCGTATTTCCAACCTCTATGTGTTTTGGTTTTAATATATATTTGATCAAGAGGAGAAGATTGGGGGCTCCGTGGCATATAATAAAACATGATCATTAAACTCCAGATATGGAAACTAACAAATACAAATGATGCAGTCCAGCAGGAACAAGCTCATTAATTAGAATATTTTTATTATTATGCGGGGCTCACAGGAGTCTACTCTCAGAGTTTCCTTGAAAAAAACATGAGAGAAAAAATAAACTGTATAGTCTCAAATACAAATACAAGAAATGAATTGGTGAAAAACTCACAATTTGAGATTAACCAGTAATAAAGCACTCAGATGCTGGTTTCTGAAGCAATTTTTATTTTCAAACAGTTTGAAATCCCTTTCAGCAGTAGAAACACTGGCATAATATTGCAATTGGCATCCCTGACCTGATTTATGTATATTGCAAAAAGCTTTTCACCACTCCTTTGAGAATGTCAATTTATCGCTCACAGAATGTGCCACCTCTTGATTGTTGGGTTCATGATAAAACAGGCCTCCCAGAATTCCCTTGTCATTTGCTTTCAAGGTCTAAAGTTATTAAAAATACCTATTTAGCCTCGTCAATAAATGATCTGCATAGATATTGTAATGCTAAATTTTTTTTATTGTGGTGTGGAAATAAATGAACCAGTTTACCTGCTTTGGAGGACATAATAATCAAATCTTTATTAGTCTTGTACACTCTTAGATATTTTATATTTTTTTTCAGAAAATTTAGAATGATCTCATTTAGCTCACTGTGTTTTCAGATTCATGAAATGTTACAATCGTGTATGCAATGCCCTGTAATCATATTTTAAACACATACACTGTATGCTGTCGAGGCCATTTAAAAAATACTTCTGGTGCTCATCTAAGCCTAGAAATTATACTATAGCAAAATGAGACATATACACTAAGAACAGCCTTAATATCTTGCAACAAAATGAATATTACTTCTGGCACCACTGGACACATCCTAGGCAAAACTTTATATTTAAAGAACATAGTCACAATTATGACATAATTGGCTTCACAGAGACGTGGTGGGATAATTCACACAACTGGAATATCACTATAGAAAGCTGATAGATTTCTATATGTAAATACATAGCAAATGTGGTTTTAGAAGGGCTAGAGTGTATCTTGGACTGTGTTCCTGTTCAGGAGAGGAAGGGGAAATAAGAACCTTTCTCTTATGCCATTTCACAGGCTATCTGACCCAAGGGTCTGGGCACACTGAACCAGTTAAGTGGGTGGGACTGGAGAGGTTCAATCACTCCCAATGCAGCAGCCAGAATCGCTGAGCTGGTAAAAGCCTGCTGTAGATGACCATCTCCCCACAGAGTAAGAGAGAAGCAGAGAGGGGTTTTGTGCTTCAGAGGCACAGTTCCTTCCCAGAGCTGAGCAGCTACACATTGACCCATTCATAGGACTTGTATCTAAAGCCAAAATCTAGATCCTGTGCTGTAAGCATGAATTAACCTGAGAAGGTAGAGGTATGAAAAGGGTAGCTGTTAAGACCTTCCTAATTTTAAAATATACACTTTCCTCAGTGTGACATTCCCCTTATTCGACTGTAGAAGAACAATCTTTACTTCTGTTCAACAACATCTCTTTCTCCTTCCCAGAAATTGGCTACAGAAGTGACAAAATATACAGCTTTCGGAATACCAGCCTATACTAACAAACACAAAGGTTAATAGCATTTGAGCATTGTGAAATGTGATTTAATTTAGAAGACTATGGTCTGTGAATATTAACTACTAACAAATTAAATTATTCAATGACAAATCACATCAGGCTCCTACATAAATATCAATAGATATTGTCATTATAATCATTCTTCAGAACAGTAGGATGCAGGCAAACACCGTGCTACTATTTTGGGTCAAGGTGTTCATTTGCAAATGAACAATTCATCATGTGAACCAAAAGAGAAATAGCTCCAGGTTTGTGTCATATTGCTCTGATGTTAACTGCTGCTCTTCGATGTGACTTTGTCTAGACCTTACGCCATCGGGAATAGTAGAGGGGAAATTGCCCATTCTATTATTTTTGGTTGAATGAAACTATTGGCTTCCACTAACTATGTACAGAGTTCCTAGACTCCTATATATCCAAATATATAAATAACTTTTGTTAATGGAAAAATAAAAAAAACTACTTGTGTTTGTTTCCCAACTTTCAAATATACCACCTACCTATTCATGAAATTTTAGAAGCATCAAGGCAATAACTTATACCATTTCTCATTTATATATATATTTTTAAAAATCAGAACTGGACAACTTGAAATCCCATTAAAGTCAGTGGGAGCTATTCCATCAACTTCAATGGATTTTGGATTAACTCCTATCTAAAAGCATTACTGACAGCCATCAAAGACATGACTTATTCTGAAGATTATAGAACAAAACTAATATTTCTCAAGGGCTAGACTTATGATGCATGGTGCACAGTGGTATGAAGGAATAAGGGGTCATAATGCGACCCCTCACTCTCTTGTGATGATGCACCTTACTGCTATTTCCTGTGCCGGGGATACACACATCACAGAGTCTCTTTGTTCCCACCTCACATAGGTGACCAGGAACGGGTTAGAAGAGGGTGGAGCCTTGTGGCACACAGACCATGAGTGTCAGCTGGCAAAGGGTTCAGTGTTCTGCAACATCAACTCTTTAACAGGCCTGACAGACTCACTACAGCTAGCACTCTCATGGTATTTATCTATTAGTGATGTCATGTGAGGTCTCTAATAAAAGCTTATGTCATACTGACCCTCATAACCATTGAGAGATGTATGGACGGATGTGAAGAGGAGCGGACTCACCCCTGCGGCGCCTCCTGCTGGTCTCTTCTGGGAATTAGCTCATTGACCCAGGAGCATCCTCTGCAGGCCAGTGATCCACCTGTCACTGGCCCTGTGTCCCTCCCAGGACCCCGGTGCCCTTGTACCTGGGGTGCTGCCCCCTAGCAGGAACCCCTCAGTCTTAGGGTCTCCCCTCCCCAGGGAACCCCCCACCCACTATTCCCACCTTGCCTCAGTATAAGGCTACTGCCAGTCATCGTCTAGCCCCACGTCCTGGGGCAGACTGCAGTATCAGCCTACTCATCACTGGCAAGGTTGGGTTTGGACCTGCTGCATTACCTCTTTTGGTCACAGCATCACAATGGGAGATCATGTTCATATCCACCATAACCACCAAATCTGTTTCAGAGTCACTGCTTCCCAGGATAGAGTCCCCCAGCCTGGAAGTACGGACTACATTCTTTGTTCCAAGATGGATAGATTTACATTTAACCATGTTAAAATGCATATTGTTTGTCCAGTTTCAAAGCAACCCAGATTGCTCTGAATCAGTGACCTGTCCTTTTCATTATTTACCACTCCCCCAATTTTTTGTCATCTGCAAACTTGCTCAATGATGATTTTATGTTTTCTTCCAGGTAATTAATAAAAATGTTAAATAGCTTAGGGCCAAGAACAGATCCCTGCAGGAACCCTCTGGAAACACATGCTTGATGACAATGCCCCACTCATAATTACATTTTGAGTCCTATCAGTTACACACTTATTAATCCATTAATACATGCCATGTTAATTTGATATTCTGTTTTTTTAATCAAAATGTCTTGCAGTGCCAAGTCAAATGCCTTTCAGAAGTCTAAGGATATTACGTTAACATATTATCTTTATCAAACAAACTTGTGATTTCATAAAAAAAAATATCAAGTTAGCTCGATAGGATCTATTTCCCATTAAACCATGTTGATTTGCATTAATTACATTAACCTCCTTTAATTCTTCATTATTCAAGCCCTGTATTATTATCCATTATCCTGACCAGGATTGATGTCAGGCTGACAGGCCTCTAATTACCTGGCACAACACTGGTTTTCTGCCAGTCTTCTAGAACTTCCCCAGTGCTCCAGGACTCACTGACAATCAACACTAATTGTTTAGCAAGCTCCTCAGACAACTCTGTCAAACTCTTGGATTCAAGTTACCTGGAACCACTGATTAAAAAATGTCTGACTTTAGTAGCTTCTTTTTAACATCTTCCAGAGAGATTAGTGGAATGGAAAGAGTGTACTCATCGTGATAGGATGAGAATCTATCATCTGTTTGTCCCCAGTTACAGAACAGAAATATTATAGGAACCTTTCTAATATATTTTAAAAACTCCTTTTTATTGTCCTTAACTCTGCTGGTCATAGATTTCTCCTTGTGTCCCTTGGCTTCCCTTATTAATTTTCTACAACTCCTAACTTCTGATTTATATACATTACTATCAATTTCCCCTTTCTCCCATATATATAAAATTGTGGGCACTAGAACTGTACACTGGAACCAGAACTAGACAATTTCCCCATTCCCCTTTCTCCCATTTATTATATATATATAGTATTATATATATATAGTAGTGTCAATTACAGAGGTAAAATTATATATATATGGGAGGGGAGAGAGAGAGAGAGAGGAGAGCTACCTTCACTTCCTCTCTAAACCACGTCATTTTTTTTAACCAGCATAGTCTTCTTCCTCAGTTGTGGGATTTTGGCTCTTTGGGAATCTAGTTAGGTGTTTTTAAACGATTCTCAATTATCATTCACATTTTTTCTCATTAAATTCTTCCTCCCAGCTGATTTGGCTCATAATCATTAGGGTGACTCACAACTACCCCCCTCACATACTGTTTGTTCCAGTTACCATAATTCTCAGATCAAGTGAGAATCTCAGAAACATCACAGAATAATAGAATTTAGAGCTGTAAAAGACATGTTAGGTTATCTTGGCCGACCCCCACTGCCAATACAGGATTACTTCCTACTCTACAACCTTGACTTCTTTGTGCAATCTTATCTTGAATGACTGAAGATTTTTTAAATTTTATTTTATTGTTCCCTTGGGCGATAGCTCCACAGACCAATAGACCTTGTTTAACGATTTTCTCCTGGGAAGTCAGCTTACCTTTTCTCTTTGCTCAGGCTCTTATGATTAACAACCACCTGGGACCACCTTAAAGAAGACTTTGCCCTCCTTGTTAGTTACACCCTTCAGATACTTTTCTGATCTGTTTGATCAAATTGAACATATTAAGATATTTGAATCTTTCTCCCAGTCAGAAACAGAGCAATATGAAAAGTCTGAAGCAAAAATCACTTCTACTATTGTCACCAGGTGTAAGGTCTACATCAAAGTCACATTGATGAGCAGCACTTCACATCATAACAATATGACACAATCCTGGAGCTATTTCCCTTCTGTTTCACATGATGAATTGCTCATTTGCAAATGAGCACCTAAAGCCAAACTACTAATCCTGACTTTGAACGCATGTTCAGAAAACTATCCTGGTTTTTGCTTTCACTGCAATCTTGAAAATCAAACCAGGTTTACTGAAAGGTTCATGAAGTTTTTCAAGTATATGTGAGCACAGGTTATGGTTATGCATAGAAATCTTGTAAAATTTGCAATCTGTTTAATATTCAGACGAACCAAGTTGAAACACAGATATTTCAAGAGAGTTTCCATGTTGAGATCTGGGAGTCATTCTAATACAAAATGAAGCAAAATTCAGGAGATATAATGCCACTCACATCAAAACCAAACTCCTGTGAAGTGAAACCATCCGGATTTTCATAGCTTAAAATGTCGCTCTTTCCAGCCTTTTAATTCATTTTGCTTTTCTTCCTTTAAATTCACTTAAAGAATTCAACAGCTCTCTGGTACCCATATCTGTACCTGGTATTGTCAATGTTGTATCACCAGTACTATACTATAACCCACTTAAACAATGAGGAGTCCTTGTGACACCTTAGAGATTAACAAATTTGTTAGTCTCTAAGGTGCCACAAGAACTCCTCATTGTTTTTGCTGATAGAGACTACCAGGGCTACCCCTCTGAAACCTATAACTCACTTAGTTTGCTACTACATCATATTGCAAGGTCAGTTTTCTGTTCATTATCACCCCTCTCACTTTTGGTATTATGGTTCTCAAAGCATGTGGAGTCCACTGGATAGCTTTCATTTCAATACTGAATTGCCCAAGGTTTAGGAGAGAAGTTTGTCTTACCCATTTGGTAAAGTTTAGGTCATTTAGTTACAACAGCAGCAGCAGCACCATAATGCCTGGTAGACCAACTACGTGACAGTTCACATGCGTCCCGCCACTGTCACTCCTTTCAGCCCATGAACAAGCAAGTTATCAACATTCATAAAAATCCTAGTTTCTTCACCTTTCATTTTATATATATGTAGCTCCAACAATTTGATGATGCCTAACCTGGCTCCACTAGGGAACAGTGCTGAACCACAGCTTCAAGAAATGACAACGGACCAGGTTTTCAAAGGTATTTCAGCGCTTAAAAGATGCAGATGGGTGCTAGTGGGATTTGCAAAAGCATCTAAGAAGGATGGGTACCGAACTCCCTCACCTCCTTATACACTTACTAGGCACTTATCTGCATCTTTGGGCAGGGCCAGATTAACCTTTTGTGGGCCCTGGTGCCAAACATATTTTTGGAGCCCTATGTAGTCATTGTGGGCTCCGAGTGTGGGCCTGGTGTGGCAGTACTGAATCTCAGAGACATTTTTCATTTTGATCACACACCTCTGCATGACTATTTGCATTGCCATACACAGCTCCCTCAGCCCCCCATTTTTCTCATTGAGCTGTACCCATAGACTCATAGACTCATAGACTTTAAGGTCAGAAGGGACCATTATGATCATCTGGTCTGACCCCCTGCATGCTGCAGGCCATAAAACCGTCCCTACCTCTTCCCTGGACTCTGCTGTTGAAGTCCCCAATACTGTTTTTAGTAACTTCAATCGGCAGAGACCCTCCTGCTAGTGATCCCTGCCCCATGCTGCGGAGGAAGGCGAAAAACCTCCAGAGGCTCAGCCAATCTGCCCTGGAGGAAAATTCCTTCCCGACCCCAAATATGGCGATCAGTAAGACCCTGAGCATATAGGCAAGAGTCTCCAGCCTGACCCCTGTTAGCCATTTTACTATTTACCTACCATTGCTTGGTTTTCCTTGACCACTATGTTTTACCATTAAACCATTCCCTCCATAAACTTATCTAACTTAATCTTAAAACCAGACAGGTCCATCGCCCCCACCGTTTCCCTCGGAAGGCCGTTCCAATATTTCACCCCTCTGACGGTCAGAAACCTTCGTCTAATTTCAAGCCTGAACTTCCCCACGGCCAGTTTATATCCATTCGTTCTCGTATCCACATTAGTACTAAACTGGAATAATTCCTCTCCCTCCCTTGTATTAATCCCTCTAATATATTTAAAGATAGCAATCATATCCCCCCTCAGCCTTCGCTTTGTCAGACTAAACAACCCAAGCTCCTCTAGTCTCCTTTCATACGACAGGTTTTCCATTCCTCTGATCATCCTAGTGGCCCTTCTCTGCACCCGTTCCAGTTTAAGTTCATCTTTTTTAAACATGGGAGACCAGAACTGCACACAGTACTCCAAATGGGGTCTCACCAGCGCCTTGTACAACGGAAGCAGGACCTCCTTATCCCTACTAGATATACCTCTCCTAATGCATCCCAAGACAGCATTGGCTTTTTTCACCGCCACGTCACATTGCCGACTCATAGTCATCCTGCGGTCTACAAGGACCCCTAGGTCCTTCTCCTCTTCCGTTACTTCTAACCAATGCGTCCCCATCTTGTATCTAAAATTGTTATTAGTCATCCCCAAATGCATCACCTTACACTTTTCACTATTAAATTTCATCCTATTTCTGATACACCAATTCACAAGCTCATTCAAGTCTCCCTGCAGAATATCCCTATCCTCCTCCGAATTTACAACGCCTCCCACCTTTGTATCATCCACAAACTTTATCAGCCCACTCCTGCAATCGGTTCCGAGGTCAGTTATAAATAGATTAAATAAAATGGGTCCCAAACCCATGTGGGTTTACCAGTGTCCACAGTGAGTAGAACTTGAATAGTGATCAGGGAAACGCCCCACAGATTTATCTCCTTCCACATTCAGGCCTTCTATAGCTATGTCTCCAGTACAACCCTATTTCACCAGTCACAGTATGTGGTCCTAGTCTCTGCTCAAAGTTCCGAAGCCAGCAGATACCTGATCAATTCTGACAAATCCCTCCCTCAGCACCCATCCTGCCATGTGAGCAAGCCACCTGCAAACAACATTTCCCCAAAGTGAGGACTTAGCCCTTGAGAATCTGAAGTCAGCAGCCTTTCTCCCTCTGCTCCCATCTACATGCTAGTCTATTACCTCATCACCACCACCTCTCCCCATGCTTGTTTACTTTCTATTTTGGACGTGCTCCACAACCAGCTGGGGCTATTCTCCCGCTGCAAGCCTGACCTGTTTCCTCTTTCCCTGCTTCCCTTGACGTTCCTTTCCTACTGGTGACCTCTGTTCCCTGAGGTTAATTCCAGTTTCTTTATCTGCTCTAGCTTAATGGCCCCCTGTAGTCACAGAGCCACCTGCAGCTTCTCTGGCTAATTGCCAGAGGCCAGCCTTAGATAGCTGCAGCTACTAGTCAAGGGAGGGGTGGCAATTCCAAGGCTGAGCATGCTTGAACCTTGCAATGGCGGCACTAGGGACTCTAAATCCTCAGCGCTGGCCCTAGGCAGCTGCAGATTCTGCAGTTAAGCACTTCCCTCCTCTAGGCCATGGCTTTAAGTACCTGACATGCCCATCACCTGCAGCAGAGGCCACCAATTCCCACACACCCCTCAGCTAGCACATAGTCATGCAGAAAGTGCAGCCTGAATGATTTTGGAGGCTGGCGTGCCAGGAGGTTCCCATCCCTCAGCAGCAGCTCTGCAACAAGCTCACATGGCCTCCTCCACTGTGGGACCAGGACGCTATCAAGACAGTGGCATTACCCTGTGTATAACCAGTTCTGACCAAAGCCTGTTGAAGTGAGTGGGAATCTTTTCATTAGCTTTAATAGGCTGTGTATAGAAGCAAAAAACCCCATTCTAGACTCTAGGAGCAAAGTGCATTCTATGCTGCACTGGTTTACTATTGTAACAGGAAGTCTCACATTACCTAGTGAATAAGCAACACCTCCTACAGCACCTAACGCTTTCTGAGAGGCTTCCCACCCAATTACGAAATGTAAATCTGCTTCGCTTACAAGGGCGGAAAATATCAGGTAATATGGTCACAAAAGCAAGGCACTTCTGAATTCAGTAGGAATTTTGGATGCGCACAGAACACAGACAGGACTGGTTCCTGCATGGTTACAGAACTGCAGTAAAGTGGAACAATTCTCAGCTTGTGTGATTGGAGGATATCTGGATCCATATTATAAGACTGTCCTACATAAATGAGGAAAAGTTGAGGTGTCTTTATTATTCTTTTGTTCCACTCTTTGTTTCTATGGGGAATTTGCCAGTGCAATATCACTGTCTTCCTTTTAAACAAACAAAACTAAAAAAAAAAGGTAATGGCTGTTGAAAATAGCAATTCCAGTCCTCGTTAGCACTGGGGAGATGCCAGCATTTGTTGCTCAATTTTATCCTACTTTTTCTACAGCAAGTTACAGTGGATCAGCATATTTGATTTGGGAGAAATGAAGTAACAGCAGCCTAAATTGAGCTTGAGCACTCCTGAATTTTGAGGGTGTTCAAATCTGGAAGGCAGGTGCTAGATTCCCTTTCTGAATATTGGATCAATCTGGAAAGGAAAAGCCAATTTCTGCTTCCATTGTTCAGACATGGAAATCTTCCTACGTGCCTGGTACTGTATCTAAATCTGGCCAGGTCCTCTAGTAGAGCCTTCCCTCCCTTACTTATCATTTTAACGTCTGGTGGGATCCATGTACCTCCCTTGCTAGGCTTCAGATAGAGAGGTGCATTGTCCATTTAGTCCACCCAGTTCCTTCTTTGGGGCTTGCCAGGCGAGGTCACACTAGCCTCCCTAATCCAGTCTGGGGAAGTCTTCTGAGGGTGATATCTGGGCCAAAGCCTTCTACTCCTTGGGCCTACTTGTTCCCCATTCACAGTGCCACCCCCCTTCCAGCAGCCAGCTCCCCATTCACAGCAAACTGCAGCGCATGGGGTCTCAGCTTCCCCACTCCCTCCCCCTCCCTTTCCTCTTAATAGCTGCCAAGGGAATGCTGGGAAATGTAGTTCCTTCCCTGCTCCAGGGCCGCCTCTATGGGCAGGGAGCTGGCCAAGGAACTACAGCTCCAAGGACTCCTTGGGTTCTTAGCGCCCATGCTGGATCCCCGCTGCTCGCTCTCAGAGCCTCCGCTTCTGCAGCGCTGAGAGAGGGGAGGAAGTGAGTGTTATGGGCCCCTTCTGAGCTTGGGCCCGGCGCTATAGAGTCATTGGCGCCCTGGTAAATCCGGTACTGTCTTTGGGTTCCTAATTACCTTTGTGAATCTAGCCCAGAGTTCATCCTACTACTGTTTAAACAGTCTTGACATCACATTGACTACCCATCCAGTTATGTCACTCTAAAAGCACCAAGTCCAAAGCTGTTCACACTAATGTACTAGCAAGACAATGAAGATTATACCCTGTGATGTCCCCGGGGCATTGGGGACTGAGATAGCTGCACAGGGTTATGGAAGCTGTGGAAACTCACCGTTTTCTTGATCTGATTGGGATTTCAGTTGCTTTACTGCCAATTCCTTTCCCCGCTCCTTCCCATTTCCATCTCTCCACCAAATCTCACCCCTAATTCTTGCATTGGCAGTCTCTTAGACATCCTCCATGGATGATCCTCCTTGGCTCCGTAGAGCAACGTGTAGTCTAAACCTGTCTTCAGAGGCAGTGTGACACCTATTGTGTCTATATCTTCATGAAAGCCAAAGGAATCATAAGAAAACACCAAGTTCATCCTGTTACCACTGCTCCCTGTATAACATGACTCCCCAAGTGTGACAACACTCTGACCGAAGGACTATTTCCCTCATATTCAGTAGCTAGTGCCATCTAGTGGAATTGAGGTGAACCATAGCAGCATCCGAAGAAGTGGGCTGTAGTCCACGAAAGCTTATGCTCTAATAAATTTGTTAGTCTCTAAGGTGCCACAAGTACTCCTGTTCTCATAGCAGCATCCTGACCATATTCAAGGAGAGGCCAGGCAGAGCTGTTAGAGCCCCATGATCATGAACAAATCCAGCATCTGTGTTTAGTTATTGTACCTAAATTTCTATTGCATCAGTTTTGATGTCCTACGTTTCCACAGTTTTGCATGTGATGTTTAAACAGAAACACTTTGGACAGATCCTCAGCTGGTGCAAATTGTCAAAGATCCATGTAACAATTCCAACCCTTAGGTGAAATCCTGGTGCTATTCAAGTCAATGACAAAACTACCATTGACTTCAAATAACACCAGGTTTTCACCCAATAATCTTAAGGTTGCATTTTGGGGCCTGTCAACTTTGACAGTGTCCTTTTAAGCTACATCATGGCCATGGACATGGGTAAAAACAGCTTGCAGCTCTCCATGGAGAGAAGTATTTATTCATCCATTCTCCTTAGATTTACACCGCTCATTAATGAAATGTCCAAGTCATTTATGGGCCAAGTAAGTCAATGCTCTCTGTGGGTATGCCTACACTGCACACAGACCCTGGGCTCTGACTCAGGTTCGAGCCCAAGTCCCCCTTCCATCCACACACAAATCAGTCTGACTAGGACACGGATCCTAGGACCCTGCTCAGGGGGTGGGTCAGAGCCCAAGTCCCATTGAGACTTGGATCTGAGCCCTATCACTTTGCAGTGTGGACACAGATTAAGGTGCAGACTTGAGCCAGAAGAGCTGCATAGTGCAATATAGAAACCTGTGTTTACACTGCGGATGCTCAAGCATGGGCTGGGAAACACAGTCCATTAGCATGGCTACCAGAAACCCATGCTTAGTGTGCAGTGTAGACGTACCCCACGTGATCATCTATAGCATGAAAATCTGGAAGACATTTACAAGTTTCCCTCAATTTACACCTGCTCTTTACCCCTCATTTGAAGAGCTCTGTTAGGTGTTAGAAAATGGGAACCAGTTCATTGTTCTACTTTTTAGCAATGACATACTGAAATCCTCAGAAAAGCTCTCGATTTCACGCAGCATCACAAAGTCAATCTTCTGTTTTCACTTATAGCTCAAGTACTAGCCAGACTTCTTATAGCCAGGAGGCAATGATACTTCAGGGACTTTCCAGATGCAGGATGGAGTATGCAGGGTCTCAAGTGCCACATAGTACTAAACACTCTTCTATATCAGTGGCTGCTTCCAGATTGAATCGGGAACTGCCTGGAGAAGAGAGGCAAAGTATCTGAAAAGTGTGATGGATAGAATGAATAGTCAAACATATAAGCATAGCTTTCAGATTGTTCTATCATCAATCCTAGAGTTGCTACCCCACAATTTGAAGGAATCACGTACCCAACCAATCTGGGATTGGTTCATCAGTAAGATTACTTAGAATGGCGACTTTGTTGTTGCAGAAACAATTGACATGGATTTACCTTCAGTCATGTCATTTTCCTGTTCAATAGGACCTGAAAGACCTTACCCAGTGTTACTGCTGTTGATTCACGTCACGGAGAAACCCACAGTTCAGACAGCAATGCTACAAAAGCTATTGTTCTAACGTCCGTTACTTTCCCTGCAATGTAAGTTTTACTATATATATTTCTCACCTGGTTTTAATAGCCCTATGTTTTATTTTGGATCACCTACGTGTTAATTGTGCGTTGGACTTGTACATTGTACTTACTCTTGCTGTTAATCTATACAGACACTAGTCAAAGTAAAAAAAAAAGTAAATTCCAACCAAAGCATTTACTCTCAATTAAAACTAGACTATTTTTGAGCTTTGGAACATTACAGTTAATTTTTTAATTCTTCATTTTCATGGGTTTATTCTACTTTCTGGTTGTACATGGAGCCTGCAGCAGATATACCAAAGTACAGTTCAATGCTTTGAACTCATAAACTGCTCCAAAAATGCTAGATACACCTCTACCCCGATATAATGCTGTCCTCGGGAGCCAAAAAATCTTATCGCATTATAGGTGAAACCGCGTTATATCGAACTTGCTTTGATCCACCGGAGTGTGCAGCCCTGCCCCCCCTGAAGCGCTGCTTTACCGTGTTATATCCGAATTCATGTTATATCGGGTCACGTTATATCGGGGTAGAAGTGTACTTTTCAAATCAGGCCCTAGTGGTCAAGGTGGGTGTCTAGACATCGAAGCACCAAATATTAGTGGCCATTGTGCAAACGTTTGCCTTAATTTCTCATCCGTTGGTTTTTCCATCTCTAAACGGGGAATAAGACATTTTCATTTCATAGGGGAGTCAAGCACGCTGATGCTGCAGAGATGAGCACCATAGAAAATCTCATTGCATGTTCAGTACAGGGTTTGGATGGTATGCAGCCAGTAAGACGTGTCAGCCACATATTGAATCAGAAGGATAAAAAAGAAATATTGAATAGCTACCTCATTCAGTGAGAATCATCCATCCTGTGCCTGAAGGAGGCAGGGGGCCTGCAGAAAAAATTGTAGGTAGGCATGTAATTAAAGGCTGTATCATAATGCATATGCACAAGGGGGCTGAATTATGGTTGCCAGGGCAACCTTAACTCTGCCATTTCCAAACTTTTGAGTGCTTGACTTTGCAACCGAAATGCTAGTCTTTTAAAGTCGTTTCTTACCTGAGCTATAGATATTGTTGTTTCAGATTTGGGATTATTCATCTCAATAATGACCTGAATACACATATTACAGCACAGTACTAAATGGCTGCTCAAATGGCTGGATTTTTCACACTTCACAGTGATGAAACAGATACAGCATTTCCCTCCCAGCGAACACCAGATATATTATTCAGTCAACATGACCTTGCCTGCAGACTGAAAAATCTTTTAGCCCTTGAGATTTTCTTTATTAAAAACTACTCTATTCACTATAAGCTTAAGGAAGACCGTGTGTATGTGCAAAGGTACTGGTAAATTAAAACGGAGAAAGCATTAATGGTTAACTCTGTACCAAACAGGATGTTTAGTACCTACCAATATGTCTACTACTGATAAATAAAAACATGCGATCATCCATAAAAAGGGCAAGTCATCCTTTATTCACTGTTTCCACCTAATGTAATCGACAAAGACCATACCAGGCACTCATAGTTCCATTGCAATGTTTTTATTTTCCAGCGTCAGCGACAATCCACAGGGGCCTTCACTGTTGCTTTAGAACACATATGTCTTGTCAGTAGAAGCAGGTGGCATGCATTTCACTACAAGCACAGTTCTACTTATCAAACACTTTCCCCTCAGCTGGGAATAATACTCAGTTCAATTTAGCCTGCCTACACCTGACCCAAATGGGCCTAGTGGTTTGAAATCCACAGGGGTTTCGGTACTTTTTTAAAAAAACCCACAACTGTCTGCATTTTTATTTTCTTTCTCACTGATAATCTTCATCCTGATTTATTTATTTATATACCCTACTGGCCAATCTGCTCAGAATTAACTGCAAAGAGTTTGCAGATTATTATTTTTTCTCTCAGTGAAAGTGTTATTAGCAGCTTCGAAATGACTTGTCTATCACTGCCGTTTCGCTGAGGAATACTGAGGCTGAAACTTGTGTGTTGAGATATATTTGAGACTGGCTCTTTTTTATTTAAAAGGGAAAATTCAAATGGATGGAACATTCATTTCATTTTCTTCATTATTTTTGTTTGATCTCCCTATTGTATTTTATTTCCCCTTGTTGCCGGTGGCAGTAAGACATATCAGGCCGAGTTTTCCTCAGTGTCCCCATCTAGACAGTGTTCAGTGACAGCACTCCCTCCCACCGGCTTTTTGCCATCTTGCACACATTTGCTTAAAGAGAAGCTGGCAAACTGCTACATTGTAATTGACGCTAGCTCTGATCTTTTAGTCAGGGTGTTTTATTAGCAAGGCCAGGGTATTTCTCTTGTGGGAATGAATTTGACATCTAAATATTATTTAATCACACTTCATTTACCAAGAATCAAGATGAACCTTGTTTTCTGTGCTAGAGCTACATACAAACTGCAAATATTTTTAATGTAAGAGAAATATACACACTGATCGGTATTTTTTTTAAAAGTCTTCAATAGAGTTTCAGGTCACGGTGAAGTGGACAAAAGCCAGGAAGTTACAAATTAGACTTTACGTATTGCATTTGAAAACTATCTTGTGCTTTATGATCCATATATTTTACTTTTGTAACCCAAAGTGATTTGCAATGTATTCTCACAATGCTCACTGCTATCTTATCTCCATTACCGGGTACCTCAGTAATTCCTTCTTGCTGCTCATGACAAACCATAACTCTTGATTAAATTGCCAGCATGTTGTCAATCTGCTGTGAAACTTGGTTTTGTCTCCATTAGCAGCCATTTTACTGTTGCACTCTCTTCATTACCAGTCCAGTGCCGTGAGGTAGGGACATTTCCCCAGGATTCCCTCGACACCTCAGAGGATCATGATGTAGCGGTTGGATCTGTTCTAAAGCCCACTGAAGAAAAACAGAAAGGCCCCAGGTGACTTCCATGGGCTTTGGATTAAGCCATTTGCAAATATTTCCCACACTGCTGTTCTCTTTAAAGGAACATCTGGAACGTTACCATAATTCCACTGCTTGGCATATTTCTTACCATGAACATGGGTAGACTTCTGCAAAGTTTTTGTTTAAACATAGAATCATAGAATCATAGAATATCAGAGTCTTTGTATATTTGACAAAAATTCCTATATATCTCACATAGATCAATAAACCAACAAAAGATGTTTCTCTCCTATCATGCTAACAAACATCCCTGCCACAATTTTCTAGTGCTCCCAGGAAGGGGTCTTTTTATTTGTTGCACCACAGGTGAAGAATTGTTAGCTGCCTCCAAGATTCCTTCCTGTGCTCCCTATATAGTAAAATAAACAGTTGTTCCTCCTTCCTCTTGTGCTTTTTCAAGCAAACACCATCTGTCACAGTGCTTACCTTGCCAAGAGCTCCACTCCATCTTTGGAGTTCAGCACCTGGTCCATTAGTCAACTCAAGCAACCTTAGTTCCAGTAAAAGTCTCCGATTATCTCTCTTTGCCCTACTGCTCAAACAAGTAATTTACTCCATCACCTTTCCTGACTTCTGAGGAAACAATTACATTCCAACCAGTTCAGACAACAACTTCCTCCACTTTTTTGTCCTTCAATTAAAGAAGTTACATGGCTTAGACTCTTCACCCTGACACACCCTGATGCCCTTTTAACTTCTCTTGCCATTTCAGCCTTAATCCCTTGATCATTGTCTTTCATTCTTGTGTCTTTGAATGTGCTGGTAAATAATGGAATTCTCCTTACTTCCGATTAACTTGCAATACTCCAGATTCCCTGCAACTTATCCTTCCTTTGGTTTCATCTAGCCTAAGCACCTCAGAAAAGCCTTGACAATAATAATAGTAATAATATTACATATGATTTGTGAGTCACCCTAAAGATGCATTGGTTACACTTCGTGTTTATATATACAGAAATGGACAGAACAACCAGTTCTGCCTGTTCAATAGTAGTTCTGCCCATTTCTGTATATATAAAACACAAAGTGTAACTATATACATATATATGGAGAGAGAGACAGACAGACAGAAAGAGAGAGAGAGAGAGATTTTAAATAGTAGTTCTGCCCGTTCTGTGTCAGAGCTGAAATTGGCCAACAAGTTCAGGACTATTGATTTTTTTAAAGGAATCTTTCAGAGTTTCCATAGTCCTGGAAACACAATTCCGTGTTATCTACACCAGTGGTTCTCAAACTAGGGCCGCCGCTTGTTCAGGGAAAGCCCCTGGTGAGCTGGGCTGGTTTGTTTACCTGCCGCATCCACAGGTTGGGCCAATCGCGGCTTCCATTGGCTGCAGTTCGCCACTCCAGGCCAATGTGGGTGGTGGGAAGTGGTGGCCAGTACATCCCTCGACCCGCGCTGCTTCCTGCAGCTCCCATTGGCCTGGAGCAGGGAACCGCGGCCAATGGGAGCCGCGATCAGCCAAACCTGCGGACGCGGCAGGTAAACAAACCGGCCCAGCCCACCAGGGGCTTTCCCTGAACAAGCGGCAGCCCACGTTTGAGAACCACTGATCTACACCTTTCCTCTAGCCCAGGGGTCGGCAACCTTTCAGAAGTGGTGTGCCGAGTCTTCATTTATTCACTCTAATTTAAGGTTTTGCGTGCCAGTGATACATTTTAACCTTTTTAGAATGTCTTTTTCTATAAGTCTATAATATATAACTAAACTATTGTTATATGTAAAGTAAATAATGTTTTTAAAATGTTTAAGAAGCTTCATTTAAAATTAAATTAAAATGCAGAGCCCCCCTGGACCCACTTGAGTGCCACTGAAAATCACCCGTGTGCCGCCTTTGGCACGCGTGCCATAGGTTGCCTACCCCTGCTCTAGTTCATAGATTGATTTATTTTCAGTGTAATGGACTAACTTATGCTATTGCCAGCATTGTTATGGATACAAGCCGGAGCTACCACTTGATAGCTAGATATCTAGCTACATAGCTAGTAATCAAGCTAGATTACCACTTGATCTATGAAGAGAGGGAGTACGGCTCATAGCACTAATTCTTCATTTAGCACATGTGACTTCTACATTCTTCACGATAGCACTTGTCATTTAGAATGTATTGTTTTAATATGCTAGAATTTTAAAATGTCTGAGACCCCCTCACCTCTAAATTGTTAGAGGGGTTGGAAGAAGAACAGAATGGTTTGTACTTTGAGCATTCAGACTGATTATTAAGAGGCTATTATTTTAAAGTCATAAAGAGAATGGGTGTTATTGAATATTGACATTTCATTGCTGGAAATTGGGGATCATTCAGCATTTGAAAATGGTCCCACGGAATGTACTGATAATAAAAACCATCATCCTAAAGCAAAACCATCCCAATTAGGAAGTAATGGGTTTACACCCAGCTTCACATGGTTAACTATAGGGGAATCCATTTTGCATGTATCAATATATTAAACACATAATTTCATCTGAAAACGTTACCAGGAATTGTAGGGTGACTAACTGCTATCTGGGATGAATTTCTCCCTGGGTCCCTCCAGAGGACGCTTACATGGGCCATCTAGCATAATCAGGAATTTGGACTCAGAGCCTCTAACTCAGATCCACTTTTTCCCATCACCATTTGTTCTTCCTCTCTCTCTCTCTCTCTCTCTCTCTCTCTCTCTCTCGTAATATTATAGTAATACATTGGATACTGTGCATGCAGAGCTGTCCCTTGTGGGAAGAGATGGGGTGGGGGTGGAGCGGGGTGGGAAGAATCAGGGCAGAGGTGAGGCCTTGGGGGAAGGGCTGGAATGGGGGCGGGGCCTGGGCGGAGCCAGGGGGAGCACCCCCTGGCAGAGTTGAAACTCAACACCTATGTCTCAGCCCCCACACCCTCTTTGGGACAGCCCTGTGTGCATCTTTAATCAAGTGAAGTGTTTATTTCCTGATAAGGCTCCAGTGATAAGCCCAGGAAAATACTATTTTGAGGAAAGTCTAAGGAGAGCTGAGAGGCAATAGGATTCAGCAATACAGCTGAACAACTGCACAAGGGACAGCGTCACCAGCAGCTGAAGGAGAGCTGTGTGATGACAGAGCTGCTAGAAACCACACAAGAGACTAACAAAGGAAAGAGATGCCAGCTCCACGTTGACTCACAAAAATGATGCTCTATGTGTACATTACTAGATCCCCTGGCTGATTTAAATTGGCATAATTAATGGCATAATTAATGGAGCGCTGTAGATTTACGCCAGCTGAGGATCTCGCCAAAGTTCCTTGATTAGAATCCCTTTTGAAATTAAAAAAAGAAGAAGAAGAAGAGAGTTTGAGTAGAAGGAGTGAATGGAGAATGTTTTATTACTGAAGCACTGAGCATGTTTTAACATTCTGTACAAAGGTAGAGTTGAATGCGTTACTTTAATTAAGTAGATTGTAAGCTATTTGGGGCAGAAACTAGATTTTGGTTCTGTATTTGTACATCACCTAGCACAATGAGGTCTGGTTTTGGATTGGGGCCCCTAGGCACTACTGAAACATAAATAATAATAATAATAATAATAACACAGTTCTCCAAGAAAAAATCTACAGCGTGTAAATTGGACCATTCTGTTACTAAGAGTTTATACAGTAGCTTATTTTTTTGTATGCTATTTGCTGTTTAACTTGTTTTCTTCCTTTCTGTAGTTTGCATATTTTTCATTATTCATTTAGGGTGAAATTCATCCATGTGCAGACATCCCACACAGGACCGATATACCACACTGCCCTCCAGATAGGATTTCTGTGGGAGTTGAGAAGGACATAGGCTTTATGCTGGCACATAGGCACATACTTAGACAAATATCCTTCCATCACCACGTGCTGTGTATGACCATCACACAATACTGTTCCATCATCAAAAAATTGCAGGAAGCTTTTTCTGATATTTAGCCTGAATTTTCCCTTACTTGAATTCAGCCTAATGCAGCTAGTCATACCCCTTTAAGCCTCCCTAATTAATTCCTCTCTATTTGTGGAAGCACTGACCTTGTCTATACACAAACTGTCTACACACTGTTTTGTGCATTGATTTAACTACATTGCTTTAGAAACCTATTTTGTCATTACATCAGTGCACTCCTCTCTGTACCCCCCTTCACTTCCCCCCACCACCACAATGTGGAAACTCTTCAGTCATTTTAAGAGAGTCTTAAAACACTTTAGCACAAATTGATCGTAAACCTACTTAAGCTAAACTCATTTAACACACTCCTAAACTCTTTCACTGAAAACAATGTCCACCCAGAAAGGTGCACTGGTTTAACCAAATTATCATTTATTTGCATTGCCCATCTTGCATCTTGGGTCAGGGACCTAGTGTGCTTGGAGCTGTACAAGCACAGAACAAACAGATGGTTGCTGCCACAAAGAGTTTATATAGTAAGACAAGAGACAATAGGTGGATGCAGACATGCGCACAGACAGGAGGCGCCTAAGGAAACAACGAGGCAATGGTTTTTACAGTATATTGGTGTAATGTCACACCTTTAGTTAAACCAGTGCAACTTTGTGTATAGACCAGGCAAAGTCCACCCTACAAGGAATTTTCTTCCATACCGAGCAAAAAAACCCCATGAGTTAGAAAATTAATGGGCCATTTATGGGCACAATTGCACAATTGTAACTGCACATGCAAACAGCACACAATTCTTCATGCAATTCTTCAGGCACCTGACCTTTTAAAAAAATGAGACCCCCAGTATGTATTTTGGCACAATGATTCAGTGTACTTTTCCATGGGAAAAGAAACAATTTAAGATGTCCTCAAAGAAGGCTTTAAAAGGCTGTTTCAAAGTTCTCTAAGAATAGCAGACTCCTTTCTCAAAAGAATAACCTTCAAAGAATATGATCCTTTATTTTCTGAAAATCAGATACTCACTGCAGTTTTGTTTATATTATTATATATCCCACCCAGCATGGTGCCATCTGTCATAACATATCTGGCCGGGAAAGTTCTGTTTAAAAACTGTCTAGAATTCCCCACAGGGAATTAGTTTACTTTTGCAAGCATAACACTTAAAACACAGCCAGAGAGACAAGGCTGAGTTTACTAGCAAACAAATGCAAAGACAAAACAAACAAAAACCCCCACACCAAGACTTGGAGTAAAAGAGGTCAGGATGCACACCGAGGCCAATAGGTAGAATCTAATAAATGACGTTAAATGCAACAAGCTACAATGAATAATCTAATATCATGGAAAGACTCAATTTCAGACAGCAAATCTAGGCAAAAAATAAAATGACAGGTCCCTTTGGAAATATGCCTCAAAGAAAATGATCCCTTGCAATTATAAATTTGTTCTCGGTGTAAAATAAAGCCTGTGTTTTATTGCAGCATTTTTGATATTATATTATTACTAATAATCATTTCCAAACACAATTCAAATTACATGCCTCTCCGTGGACAATAGTTTCAAAATTAATAATAACAAAACAAACATATGGTAATGACTAGTTACAACTCCTTCCTCCATTGGGATTCCTATTCAGAATTAACCTGCTCCCCCAAGATGCACAGGGCAGAAAGCATACTTCATGGATTTCAGCTGAACCATGTTTTCATGTAAAGTATGGTAAAGTTCAAAATGTACATGATGTAAATACAATCATTTTCAAATCTAAACATGTGTATTTGGGGTGAAGGGATTTTCTTTTGTGTCTCATTTTTTTTTGATAGGATACTTCTCTGTATAAAATAACTGTGAAGCTGTATTACACTAAAACAACCAACAGTATATCAATCTTGTGTTACCATTTAAATCCTATGTATATTTTTATTTTAAATATATTTGGAATCAGAAGAATTTTAGGAACTGAATTCACCACGTGCTTAGACATTTTGCAATTTTTTCTAAGCGGAGGAAGTCGTCAACATTTCACTAGGGGGTTCCAAAGAGGATGGAGCTAGGCTGTTCTCAGTGGTGGCAGATGACAGAACAAGAAGCAATGGTCTCAAGTTGCAGTGGGGGAGGTCTAGGTTGGATACGGTTACCATATTTTGTGCCTCCAAATGGAGGACACTCCACGGCCCACGGCCCCGCCCCCAGCCCCGCCCACACACCCCCGCCCAACCCCGCCCCCTCCCCAAAGTCTCCGCCCCCTCCCCTGCTTCCCGCGAATATTTGATTCGCGGGAAGCCTGAAGCAGGTAAGGGGGGTGTGGGGGGAGGAGGCGCGGCCCAGGCTGGCCCCCCGGCGTTTCCAGCCTGGGTCGGCTCGGGCCCTGGGGTGCCGGCCCCCGCCGACCACCCCCGGCCCGCCCAGCACTGCCGGCCCCCGGCGTCCCGGCGCACCCCCCGGCTCCCGGCCCCACGGGCCCGGCTGACCCGGCTCCCCGCCGGCCCGGCGGACCTGGCTCCCCGCCGGCCCGACTCCCTGCGGGCCCGGCGGACCCGGCTCCCCGCCGGCCCGGCTCCCCGCCGGCCCGGCTCCCCGCGGGCCCGGCTGACCTCCTGATTTTCCCGGACATGCCCGGCTTTTGGGGATTTCCCCCCGGACGGGGATTTGAGCCCCCAAAAGCCGGACATGTCCGGGAAAATCCGGACGTATGGTAACCCTAAGGTTGGATATTAGGAAACAGTATTTCACTAGGAGGGTGGGAAGCACTGGAATGGGTTACCTAGAGAGGTGGTGGAATCTCCATCCTTAGAGGTTTTTAAGGCCCATCTTGACAAAGCCCTGGCTGGGATGATTTAGTTGGGGTTGGTTCTCCTTTGAGCAGGGGGTTGGACTAGATGATCTCCTGAGGTCTCTTCCAACCCTAATCTTCTATGATTCTATGAAATGTAAATAAAGCCCTTTTCTTGAAAAGTGTCAGAGTGTAATCGTAGCAAGGAGTAGCTTCTCCTAGAGCTGGTTGCAATGTGTTGGTGAGACCGCTCAAGCAAACTTGGTTTAGTTTGTCAGCAGAATGTATAGGTTGATACAGGTTGTACTATGTCCTTTGTTGGAAAAACTGATGGAATCAGAAATTATATGCACTGCAGAACGGAGTGAAATTGGAACTTTTTCTGTATTTGTGTAGATACTTTGGTGATTTTCTTTTATGCAATTTGGGACCCTATGCTTAAATTCCAACTTTCCAAAATACTTAAGATACTGGAAAATGAGTCAGAGAGAGACATGAAAACTCAAAAAAGACATACTGAAAATTCATCAGTAAGTGACTTTATTAACGCCATATACATCAAATGGGTGGCTCAGCTGTGTATAGACTAAATATCAAGTCTTGTCTACCTGTGCCAGCACAGGGATTTGCACTGGTTTAACTAAATTGGTTTAGAAGATTTCTATCTCTTTCACAGGGGTACTGTAATTATCCTGACATGGGGTTGTCTGTGCGGAGAGTTGGGTTGCAGAAACTGGGGTGTAAATCTATAGCGGTGTAGAGGGCCATGCACTAAGTTGGTATATGGACCATGCTACTGTGTACTAAAACATCCATAGTGTGCTTTGACTTACTGCTGCAGGGTCCACACGATCAGTTAGTGTGAAGCGTACCAGAATGCGGTAGATTGACACCCCAGCTTGCTGTGTGCTAACTCTCCATATAGGCATGCCCTGTATGTGCTTAGTTAACTTTGCTTTGTTCATGGCTCCCTTCTTTGGCTCATCATCGCTGAGGATAGTGCTTCATCTGACACTACCATTGGTAGCCTGCAGGCTTCTAGCAAAGTCTCTTGGGGTACTTGGTTTCATTCCTATTTCTTCATCTGCTTCTCTTTTTTTGTAATCGATGCAGTAATGAATGCTCCTCTGCCATTAAACCTCTCCACTATGGTATCTTTGCAATGTTATAGTCCGTAGCCCCCATTTAATCCTCACATCATTCCCTTAACCTCCTTCTTTCTGTATTCAGCCTGCAATAGATATTACTTCTAATCTGATAGTACTGACCCCTGTAGCCTTCATCCATACTAGCCTCTTGCTCCTCCATGAGACCCTTCAAATCTTGAGCTCTAGAGGCTTAATTCACTGCTGGTATCACTCAGATTCTGGGCCCCAGGTCCCAGAGTGGTTCCAGCCAGCTTGGTAACAATCCACAACTGTCAGGGGACCAGAGCTGGCATGTGTACCCCACAGGGTGGGCTAATCCCCACAACAACCATCTTTGGCAGGAACCCTGTGGGAGAGAAGGGGTGGTACCATTATTCTATTTCCTCTAGAGATTAATACCCCTCCAGAGATGATACCCCTGTAGGTGACAGGGGTGGTAGCTAACAATGGCCATGGGCGTGAACGAAACCCAAAGTACTCAAAATGTTTATCTTACCAACTGGTAAAAAGAAAACCTCAGCAAAACTCTCCACCGCCTTCCGTTTCCTCCAATCAAAAAAAATGGACATGCCCATGTGTTATAGAACTTCTCTGTTGCCTTCCCCATCTCATGTATCAATAATTTTGCTCTCACACTTGAAACATCACCTCCATTAGACATTATCTTGACCAGTCCTATGCCAAAACTCTTGTTCATGCATCCATTTCCTCTCATCTGAATTGCTTTAATAGCTTCCTTTCTGGTCTCCACATCCACTCCCTAGCTATCTAAACTTCAGTTTGTCCAAAAGGAGATCATCTTCCCATCCCTATTTGGAAATAGAACAAATTGCAGCTGCCTTCTAAATCTTTGCGGCTCCCAGTTCAGTTTAGAGTACAGTAGTGAGGTGCACGTATTGTGGAGCTGCTACAGAAGAGTCAAAGTACTATGCCAGTTTCCATTCAGTTTTCTCTTAACCACCAGTTTTAACTTACATGCAATTCACCACACAGTCTGCCCCTTTTTCATCATCAAGTAGGCACACTGCATCCCTGCGTGATAGACAGAAAACAATTGATCTAATCACATTCCATTCTAAAGCGGCCTCCTACATTGCACATAGACAGAATACCTGCACATCTACTCAACAGTGGGCATCCAGACCCCTCAAGAAGAGTTCGCTGAACTAGTTTGCCCCAAATCAGACAATGTAAAACCGTGCTTCCTTTTAAGTCATAGTTCTGAAGCCACAGCAGCCTGTGTCAAAGGAAAATAAACAAGTGATGCAGCTGAAAATTAGCTTTGGAACTATCCATTAACACATAGTGATTGCTAATGATCATTTATTTTTGCACAGCCATTTTATAATTTATTTTCTCAAAGAACCTCACCACAAAAGAATGACCTTTTTTTATGATAGCAAGAGTTGAATTTTAACTAGTGTTATTTTCTCTGTGTAGCAGGATAGCTGATCTTTGGTCGCATCTCTGATTTTTGCCACCGTCCATCTCTTTTAGCGATTTAGTGTAATTTAATAAAGATAAGCAACATAAACATGGTTTGCCAGTTGATAAAACAAAACGAATGTCTTCTTTCCAGCATATCAACTGTCACATTTACAACTAACATTCTTCATAGCCAAGCAGGAGGCTGTTGACCTTGTGCAAAGATTCGCAGTTGCTGGCAGATGGAAAGCTTTTAAAATGTGAAGCACACCCACTGGGCAGTTCAGAATCGAGGGCCAAAAATTGCCATTTCACTTGTTCATCCACTATATTTACAAACCTTTTATACAAAAGTCAATAGCGCTTATCTGAAAGTAATTCTGCAGCAGGGTGTTTCTAATGGATAGTAGGACCATTTACATGTTGCCCCAGACTTAAAAACAACTGATGCTTGATAATGGATGGCAAACAAGCCAGTGCAAATAGGGAAAGGATGTAGTGTGGGTGGTCACTATGTTTTATTGGATGGCTTATTTTACTTAAAGATGAATTCAGGTTGCACCATTTGTATCTATCACTGAGTTTTGCAGACTAAAAATGTTCCATATGTATCATTAAAGTGAGGTATGAACATCTGAGATTACCAGCAATCACTACAAGTTCTAAAGTTTATTTCCTTTGCTTGACAAAGGCATGTCGCTTTACATGTATCGTATATTCTCCTTTTAAGATTGCATAAAACTCACTTGAGTAATCCTCTTAGTAGCAATTAAGGGAGATGGTTCTATGTGGCTGGATTCCTGTGCCCACAGAGCCTTAATAATTGCATTGGGCTCCACAGGGTTCCCTGTTCGCTTCTCGTTGTAGGTTCAGGATATTTTTAACTGAACACAGTAAAAGAAAAGCTTTTAAAGAATGCCTTTACTGCTAAATTATAATTCATGATTAATATTAAATTAGTCTTAATTCACATTGGGCCTGATTGTGCCTCCATTAATGATGCTGGATAGTTCCATTGTGAATAGCCTGTTCAGTCCAATGAGGCTACTTCGGAAGCGTGCCCCTGTATGGTGAAGGGAAGCGGGGGCATGTTTTAAGAAGGTAGGAGGTGGTTGATAGTGAGTGTGGCACAATATGGCCCTTAATATTCAGTGAGACAAAAAACAAGGGTTGAATATTATAAATGATTATTTTTACTACTCACGGAACTCTGCTAATTAGCCCCTTCTCATTTACTCAAAAAAACCTACTAAATGTCAGGCAATCCATTACTATTTCTCATTGCTCCCTGTACATTTTTGCTTAGTTTTATAGTATCAACATAGAAGATTAAAACGGAAAACTGAGAATCATTACCAGTGTATGGTTTCTTTACACTGTAATGAGCTCGGGTTAACAATTTTTGAAAGAAACTATTTGCAAAAATACATACAGATGCATTCTTTACCCTTCTACACTATCACACTATATTTCCTATGGTATATAACCAATGAAATGTTAACCAGAAAAGAATTATTCATCAAATTCTGTAAATGCTTAATTTCTTCGTAAATTAAGTCTAGCTTTTGAAGTTACTGTTTCAATGTTCTGGACTGTGAAGGACATTAAGGGAAAGATTGTCCATCTATCATGTGGCTAGATTTATATAAAGTGGTCTTACCATGGTCCCAGGAGTTCCTCCTGTAGAGAACCCCATCTCATCTGATAGGGACATGCAAAGGAATCTGCCAACAGAAGGACCCCAAGAACTCTAAGAAGTTCGTTTGCGTGCTCCAGTCAGGTGAGAGGGATGTTTCACAGTCCCTCAAACCCATGAAGCCTGGAGATATGTGGAATCCCATCCCCAGGCCCAGCAGCAGAGCTCATTTCCACTGGCTGGCTGCCCAGAGCTGATGTCCACTAGCTGCCTGCCCGGTAGCTGCACAGTAAGTGTCATGCTGTAAGAGGAGCCTCAAGCCCCAGTAACTCCCACTTGCATATCCTTGCCAATATCTGTGCAGCTGGTCCCTGGCTCCATCCCTTCCCAGTCCCACCCTAAATTGCCTTAAAGCCTTTTCCCCATAAAGCTCAAACAGAAGATCTTCAGTGAAGTCCCAGGGATTGGAGAAGAATGATGAGGAAGTGGCACTCTCCCATGGACACTCTCCCTCACCTGTTCTGCTAAATTCAGTTTCTGATTGTTTCTTCTTTTACTTCTTGTCCCTTACCACCACAATCATAGGTTTTTCCAGTGTTGGGCACATGATATGGCTTGGTCTGGGGCCCTGGCAAGGTCTTCCATGGTGAACAGTTCCTCCGGGAGCCGGCAGACCAACAGATGTTCCATGATCTGTGTTTCACTGCAATCATATGTTTTTGGGTCATTGGAGTAGCATTACTTCTGCATATTGACTTTTGACCTACAAACTTTTATTTGGATTTAAACATCTCCTGGTCAACCCACCCTTCTCCACACCTGTGGGAAGGTGTTCAGCAACATCAATGTGCATTTTGACACCCTTGTTGTGTATTTCTAGCTGTGTGCGCCACATTTCCAGTCATGTGGTCGTTGGCAATTTTTTAAAGCAGTTCTGTTGCAGCTAGGAAACGTTTCCATGATTTCAGGTGGCTAACTGCAGCAGTGTGGCCATCTAGTGGATGTCTGGTATCTTTGACTAATTGTAATTGTTTCATTTTGCTTGTCACCAATCTCCTGATAGCCGGTGAAGCAATGACAGGAAGCACATAAAGGCTGTTCACCGTTGTTGATTTTTGACATCCTGTAATATATTGGCAGATGTCATTCAGAACTGGGTCCAGCTTCTTTGCATGAGCTGATCTTTCCTACACCAGACAGGCATATTTGGCCTTCAGATAGCAAAGTGCAAGTGCAGTGGCTCTTAGTGTTGTTGGGTTGACTCTCCATTTTGAATTTGCAAACTTCCTGAGTATGGCACTCCAGGCACTAATTTTGCCTTTTATCTTCTCCATGTGTGTCTGGAAGGAGAGAGTGCTGTTTAGTGTCACTCCAAGGTAGGCAGGATTCCAGCACAGGACAAGTGATACCCCTTACCATGTCATGTTGAGTTGTCTATTGGTCTCACAGTTCCAAAGATGGAAGAGACTCCCTTGTGTTTAGTCTGGGTTGGCATGCAATAAACTGAAAACCCAGACGGAGCCAATGTAAGTGTAACTTTGATCTGGGTTAAATCCTTGGATTAGGCAGTGACACATAAGTCATCAGCACAGATAAAACTTCTTGTGCTGAGATGGATTGGTTGGTCATGCGTGTAGAGGTTGAAAAGTATTGGCGAGAGTATGCCCCCTTGTGGCAGACTATTTGTCTGTTGCCGCCATTAGCTCCACTTCTCGGATAGTTTGCCGTAAAAGTGTCAGTTTTCTAATAGAGATTGGATTACTCATATGAGATGGTAATCTTTCAGCGTGTTGTATATTTTAGTATCAGAGGGGTAGCCGTGTTAGTCTGAATCTGTAAAAAGCAACAGAGGGTCCTGTGGCACCTTTAAGACTAACAGAAGTATTGGGAGCATAAGCTTTCGTGGGTAAGAACCTCGATGCAACTTGCATCTGAAGAAGTGAGGTTCTTACCCACGAAAGCTTATGCTCCCAATACTTCTGTTAGTCTTAAAGGTGCCACAGGACCCTCTGTTGCTTTGTATATTTTAGTGAGGAGCCTTTGGTGATTCACTGTGTAGTATGCTGCTGATAGGTTGACAAATACAGCAGTTGTTGCCATCATAGGTGCCGACTCCATGGATACTCCGTGGCTGGAGCACCCACGGGGAAAAATTAGTGGGTGCTCTGCACCCACCGGCAGCCAAGTTCCCCTCACCCCACTTCCTCCTCCTCCTCCCCTGAGCGCACCGCATCCCTGCTCCTCCGCTTACCTCCCAGCGCTTCCCGCTCGGCATTAGCACATTCTGGGAGGGGGGAAAGAGCAGGAATATGGCGCGCTCAGGGGAAGAGGTGGGGCCGGGGTGAGGATTTGGGGAAGGAGTTGGAATATTGGCAGGGTGGGGGTGGAGTTGGGGTGGGGACTTTGGGGAAGAGGTTGGAATGAGGTCGGGGAAGGGGTGGGAAGTGGCGGGATTGGGGCAGGGCCTCATGGAAGGGGTGGAGTGGGGACGGGGACGGGCCCAGTCGAGGGGTCAAGCACCCACGGGAAAGAGGGGAAGTTGGCGCCTGTGGTTGCCATATCCTTTTCAAAGCCATCTTTGATGTATTGAGTGATATTCAGCAGTTGGTAGTGGATGACTTGCCTGGTCAGAATCCAACTTGCTCTGGGAATAGGTTCTTTTCAACAAGTGGTAATAGGTTTAAAATGAGATCCTTGTACAGTTTGTATAGGTTGCGTGATAGTGATATATGCCTGAAGTTCTTCGACTCTGTTGCATCCTTCCCTAGTTTCAGGAGTGCCCCAGCACATGCTCACTGCCAGATCTTGGGCACTTTATATGTGGCTGAGCATGAGTTAAACAACTGGAGGAACCAGTTCTTTGTTGCTAGTCCAAAGTATTTTCCTGACTACTAAAAGGGGGCTAAATGAATAAGGTGCATGAGAGTGAAATAGGGATTTCTCACGTCACTACCTCTAACTAAATTCAATTACTTTTTTTCTGTGGATGAATGGCATGAATGACTGTCTCATTTAGTTACAATAGGAGTGCTATTAAAACAGACTGCGTGCAACAAAAACACCAACCTGAAGTCCATTAGCATGAAGTACCAAAGTGGTAACATGCCATTTTATACCTCGTAAGGCATACTGGATTTCACTGCATTTTATGTCAACAGTCTTAATATCACAGCAATGTAGGGCTGGAAGGGACCTCAAGAGATCACCAAATCCAGCCCCCCTGCACTGAGACAGGACCAAGTAAACCTAGACCATCCCGAGACATGCTTGTCCAACCTGTTCTTAAAAACCTCCAATAACGGGGATTCCCCAACCTCCCTTGGAAGCCTATTCTAGAATGTAACTACCTCATGGTTAGAAAGTTTTCCCTAATATCTAACCTAAATATCCCTGGCTGCAGATAAACCCATCACTTCTTCTCCTACCTTCAGTGGAGCTGGAGAACAATTGATCACCATCCTCTTTGTAACAGCCCTTAACATATCTGAAGACTGTTATCAGGTTCCCCCCTTGCTCTTCTTTGCTCAAGACTAAACATGCCCAGTTTTTTTTAACCTTTCCTGATAGGTCAGGTTTTCTGAACCGTTTATCATTTTTGTTGCTCTCCTTTAGCCGCTCTCCAATTTATGCACATCTTTTCTAAAGTGTAGCACCCAGAATTGGACACAGTACTCCAGTGGAGGCATCACCAGTGTTGAGCGGGACAATTACCTCCCATGTCTTACATATTTCCCAGAGGAAGAAAATTCAAGTGAGCACAGAATAGACAATACTGCATTTGTATCTTGATCTTTCACATGACAATGCAAGAAAAAGAGACCAGAAATTCCATGAATGCTTACAGAACGCTGCAAGAGAGTTGAGATGTAATGACAATAATCACCCTCATACTCCAAGTGCAAAAGAAATAGAGGGTTTGTGTCCTGCAACATGAAATTAACCACTTGGCCGGCATCCTATGGGAGATAATGAAATACTAAGGGCTTTGTGGTGTATCTAATGGTTCAGTCTTTTTTTTTCCACTCTTTTCAATCTGTGTCGTATGCCTGTTCTCCTATTCTTGCTTCCTATTCCTTTTCTCTTCTATTTTCTTTTATTGTATCACATCGTATTTTTTTCCATAGTACTTACTCCATCTATATCCTCTCTTCTTCCACTTACCCTTCCTTTATGGCAAAAACGAAGTGGGCAGTGGAAAAAATTCCCAATTATCTTGACTGTAACCAATATAACTCCCAATGTTGTTGGCAAATTGAGTTCTCATCAGGGCATATGTCTAATTTCTAGGGGGGTTTCTCCCTCCCTGAAGTTAGCTTTAATTAATCAACTTTTTGTAGGTGTTTCCTCTTATTTTGAGTGACATTTGCTGCATAAATTCAGTTACTGTAACAATCCTACTAAATTTTCTAACTCTTCCAAATATACAGAGAATCAAAATCATAATGCCCTCATTCTGTCATATTTGCTTGAAATGTGTATTTGTGTATTAGGTGGTTTTACTCTGACTAGATAAAGTATAAAAAATAGAGCTATGGTTCCTCATTGTTCAGACAGCTTCATCCTATTAATACTTAAAAAGAAAAAGAAAAAATAAAGCTAATAGTGTCAAGAATGGAAATTGTCTCAGATGTATGTTAATATTATTTTCCTTATCATCCTGTTTAAAAGATATTCTATTTTATTGGCCTAATAATACTTTTTATCCTTCTGTGCTAATGGAATTTTTCTAAGAAATGTAAAGTCTTTGAAACACAACTAAATAAATTGAAAATAATTGAATGACGGAGCTGACAAATGGCAAACTGCACATATCTGTGTTACTGCTAAACCATCCAGGACAAGATAGGCACTGCATATTCCACAGTAGTTGGTCAGCAATATATTAAATCCATGCCAAAAATACCGAAATGCAGCTCCTTGACCTTCAATGACAGAACATAGTGCAGGGGGTTATGGCCACCAGTTTAGAAGCAAAAGACACAGGATAGATGTGTATTTTGCGGTACAGTATATCCTAACAGAAGAGCAACTGTATATTTTTAATTATTCTCTTTGTCGTAAAAGACAGGCTTACTTGTATGTTGAGCGTTGTATGGGAAAATAGGTGGCTGAAAGCATTTAATAGCAACAGGTTATTTAAGAAGTAATAGGAGTACATTAGGGTTTTACACACATCCACTCTCACCCTGCCTTCTATAGGGTAAGATAAACAGAAAAGAAAGAGTTATTATTCCCTATTTGAAAGACTGATGGCTTTGGTACTTACTATTCACATGCATACAATTCCATTCAAATCTATGAGGATATGCTTACACAGCCTGCGGCAGCAAGCCCCCCAGCCCAGATCAACAGACTTGGCCTTGTGCTACCATGCTAATAGCTGTGTAGCATTGTGACTTGGGCTGGAGTGCAGGCTCTGAAGCCCACCCACCCCTCCTTAGGCTTCAGAGCCCAAGCCGCAGCTTCACAGTGCTGTCTACACAGCTATTTTTAGTGTAGTAGTTCAAGCCCCATGAGCAGGGCTGGCTCCAGGCACAAGCCCACCAAGCTTGTTCTTGGGGCGGCACCTGGAGGGGGGCGGCACGGCGTGGTGCTCCGGCTCTGGCCGCCGGAGAGAGCAGAGCCGCAGCGGGCTCGCCGCCCTCCCCCCGGCGCTCCAGCCACCGGGGAGAGCGGAGCCACGGCGGGCTCACCGCCCTCCTCCCGGCGCTCTGGCCACCAGCGGAGCTGCAGCGGGCTCACCGCCCTCCCCCCGGCGCTCCGGCCGGGCTCGGCGCCCTCCCCTGCCGCACTGGGGGTAGGAGGCGGCGGGAGGCTTTTTAGCCTGGGGCAGCAAAAAAGCCAGAGCCAGCCCTGCCCAACCTGAGCCTGTCGACCAGAGCTGGGGAGGCTCACTGCCACAGGCCACGGAGAGAGATCTGGAGCAGTGTAACAGGCCCAGCTCTGTGTCTGTTTCTAATGGCTTCTTCCTTGTACAGCTGAACCACAAAAAACTTTTTGTGGCAGAGGCATGCTGGGAAGTGGATAGAGAAGCGTCGTTCCAGGAGTGGCGTCTGACGAACTGACACTAGAGAGGCATTAGTGTTTGCTAGACACTACGGGTGACAGCTGCAGCCATTGCTCCCACCAGTGACGCCTTGCTGGCCTGATGGTATGACAGGACAGGGTTGGAGCCGTACTGTGGAGTCCCACCCCATGTAAAGTCTGCAGTGGTGACCCCAGAACAGCTCTGCTGCTGTTGTTGTGCGTCTTGAGAAAGGATTCTGTCCTCTATCTACCTGCCTACTCCGGGGGAGGCTTTGCCAAATCAGGCTCCTTGAGCCTGTCGGTGGAAGATTTTCACCTATGATGCCCATCACTGTGTATCTAAGGCAGGGGTCGGAAACATTTGGCACGCGGCTCACCAGGGTAAGCACCCTAGCGGGCCGGGCCAGTTTATTTAATCGCGGCCCCCACTCGCCGCAGTTCGCCGTCCTGGGCCAATGGGGGCAGCGGGAAGCAGCGCGGGTGAGGGATGTGCTGGCCGCGGCTTCCCGCCACCCCCATTGTCCCGGGACGGCGAATCACGGCCAGTGGGGGCCGCGATCGGCCGAACCTGCCGCGTCAGCAGGTAAATAAACTGGCCCGGACCGCTAGGATGCTTACCCTGGTGAGCCGCGTACCAAACGTTGCCGACCCGATCTAAGGGCTCAATCCTGCTCCCATTGAAGTCAGTGGCAAAACTTCCATTGGCTCTAATGGTGCAAGTGGGGATTAAGTGGCTCATAAGCTTGTCCCTGGGCTCTCTCCACTGGGTGAATTTCACCCTTTCTGAATAAAGTGCTGGGTGTGAGAAGAACATGACAATGGGCTGATATGTTTAAAAGCTGGTCTGGTCCTAAAGATTGAATATTTGTATGTCTACCATGTAGTCTAAAATAGAAAGTGAATGATGTTAAATAAGAATGGAATAGTGATAATAAAGTCTTTCTTTTCAGTTCTATAGCACCTCCATTTGGAGTCTCAGGGTTATGTCTGCCAGGAGATGGAGTTTAATAAATTGTGTAACAACCATATTAGAAGTCAGGCCCTTTTCTGCAAAGAATTGAGTGATTTTTATAATGAATATGACTTGTATGCAGAGCATTTAAAGAAATGTTGCAAGGTATTAACTTTCCATATTTAAGGTCATTGCCATGAGAAGGAAATGAATGGTTTGCATTTTTTGTCCATTTACCAAATTCACTTGCTATTGTTATTTAAAATTCCTACAAGAATAGAAATCACCCCAGTTATTTTTCTTATAATCCTTCCTATCATGCCAATAGAAAAGATCAGATTGTATTGTTTGCGGTGAACTGCCATAATTGGTCAGTTTACATCTGAATATGTCCTTCAGACAGAGCTTTGCTAAATATATAAAACATAAATGTTTTATGTACCTGAAAAATGTAGCATGGAAATATATAACACAGAACAAAAGAGGGACTCAACTCAAACTGTTGAAGGAAACACACTTTATCTTTTTGTCTCCTTAATATAGAATAGGAGTCTAATATATATACACCGCTACCCCGATATAACACGAATTCGGATATAACGTGGTAAAGCAGTGCTCCAGGGGGGTGGGGCTGCACACTCTGGTGGATCAAAGCAAGTTCAATATAACGCGGTTTCACCTATAACGTGGTAAGATTTTTTGGCTCCCAAGGACAGCGTTATATCGAGGTAGAGGTGTATATATCTTTATTACTACTTCTAGTGTGTCAACTAATTAAAAAGAATGATTATTTACCCACTACAGAAACTAATATCCCTGGCTTTCTGAACAGATAAAGATTAATCATGTTGGGTCTATGACTAAGATATTAAATTGCTGATTTGGGAAAACTCTTTTGTTACATATATTGTATTTCCAACCAGCTATTCAGTGTGGCTCATTAAGGGTGTGAGTGAACAAGGCAGTTGCTCAGGGTCTCTCGTCAACTCCTGTAGAGCAAGAGCAGAGGGGACCATTGAGAGCCATGTGGCCCACGGTTCAATGGTTCCAGAGGTTCCAAATCCTTGAGAAGGGGTCTTGGCAGGGATGTGGACTCTTTACCCACAGATTGGAAGAAGGGCGGCAGAAGGTTGTTATAATCCAACAGCCTTTCCATGGGTTAGGAGAACCTGATTTCCCCATGGGAGGGTGAATTTCACTGAGAATGCAATTGCAATGCAGCCTTACAAATCCCTGTCCATTGAGGCTTATAGACTCTAGTGTGTCTGTGTATAGTCCCTTTCATACATTTAGAACTGAAATGAGAACAGATCCTTAACTACTGAGGCACAGAAAAGGAACTTTTATTTTTACTTACAAGCGCAGCCACAAATCTGGAATCTGTCAAAATACTAAAAGTCATTCATGCCTGGAAAACATTTAGACTAATAATAAAAAAGCCTCATTAGAAAAAACGACCACATACTATACTCTCTCATAACTCACTGAGAAAAAAAATTAGCTGTTCATGCTTCGACTGCTAGGGTAAATTAGACAATCAAGAGTCTCTTACAAAGCCCTAACCAAAGCCTGAGAAGATAATGAATTATTAGTACCCCAAAACATATTTTTCCTTTTCTGGGCTGCTATCTTAGGGAAGTTCATTGTTCAGTGCACTCAGACAGACTCCAGCAAGCATCCTCAACTGATTGGTTTTTTTACCTTGTTCCATTTATAGAGGAACTTGTTAAAAGTGTGGAATGATTTCGCTATGTGAATAGCAAAGTGAGTCCAGGCTTTATAAGCACCGCCTGATAAAATCATAAAACAATTGTTGGATAAAGCATAATAATGTATACTTTGCCATGCGTTATTGCTGCACATGGCTGGCATTGACTCAGTGATTGACATTATGGTACGCTTCACGCAATTGCATCTTTCTCTAAGTGCCTGGGCATGAACTGGCAGGGCGGAAGCACTTTCAGTCCCTTTGTGATAGCAACTCGCAGGGCCTCTTCCAAATGACTTTCTCCCTTTGTCGTACAGATCATTCAGCAAGTTGAAAATAGATGTGCCTCAAGCACCAATGCCGCTCTAAGCTCTCTGGATCTTTCACTTTGCGCAAGACTGGTCTAAGCGCCAGCTTTAACAGCTGAAGAGCACGTGGGTCTGTTGCTGCTACTGTGGCATCCTGTGCCACTGAGCTGTATCTGCCACATAAAATTATTGTGAGGGGGGCACTCTGGGTTTGTTGAGGGGCCTGCAAAGCTCAGCCCATGGGCCTGAAAGAATCCTAAATTGCCTTCCACGCTGATGGAGCGGGTGACGGCCCTAGTCCTAGTGATCTATGAGGGGTTCAGAACCTTCACGAGAAAGGTGGCCCCCGACTGAGGAGAGGTCTGAGCAGAGGGAGTAGAGCACATACTAGGCTTGGGAAAGGTATATCTGGGGACAGGTATCTTCAAGATAGATGTGTGTGTATGGAGGAAACTCAGGGCTCATGGGAGTAGGAAGAGCCCTTTTACATGGTGATGATCTGTGGTGCACGGGTTCCATTCTACCAGCCCCAAATTCCTTGCTCAGAAAAGGATTACACACAAATAAGGTTATTTCCATCTTCTTTCTGCCAACGGCAATCTGGAAAAGAACAAAGGGAAAAAAAACCCACAATCCCCAAACACAGAGAAACAAGCTGGGGTGAAGGCATGTGGTGTAAAGGGACAGCAAGCTCCATGGGACAGTATCTTTAGGTCTTCAAATACATGGAAGGAGAATATCTACTGCAGGGAAACTGCAGTGGCTCTTGGTTCCCTGTCACTTGCAGAAGGAAGGGCTAGTGAGAAAGCAGAGCAGCCAGCGACAGAGAGAGGAAGGAAGGAAAGGGGACTCATTTCCTGTGGATCTCAACTAAGGCCTTGGCTACACTTACCCGGTAGTTCGGCGGCGAGCGATCGAACTTCTGGGTTCGACTTATCGCGTCTAGTCTGGACGCGATAAGTCGAACCCGGAAGTGCTCGCCGTCGACTGCGGTACTCCAGCTCGGCGAGAGGAGTACCGCGGAGTCGACGGGGGAGCCTGCCTGCCGAGTGTGGACCAAGGTAAGTTCGAACTAAGGTACTTCGAACTTCAGCTACATTATTCACGTAGCTGAAGTTGCGTACCTTAGTTCGAATTAGGGGGGTAGTGTAGACCTGGCCTTATTTGTGCTCTTCCCCAAGAATCACGCAGCAATTGCAGAACAGGAACACACTCTGCTGCCAATGTCTTGCTCCCCTGACAGGCTTCTTCTCATCCCTCCTCCACAATGTGGTGGCAGCAGCAACTAAGGCTTGGTCTACACTGGTGGGGGTGAGGGGGCGGAAATCGATCTAAGTTACGCAACTTCAGCTATGTGAATAACGTAGCTGAAGTCGATATACTTAGATCGACTTACCGTGGTGTCTTCACTGCGGTGAGTTGACGGCTGATGCTCCCCCATCCTGCGCCTCTTGCTCCAGTAGAGTACCAGAGTCGATGGGAGAGCGCTCGGCAGTCGATTTATCATGTCTAGACTAGACAAGATAAATCAACCCCCGCTGGATTGATCGCTGCCCGTCGATCCAGCAGGTAATGTAGACCAGCCCTAAGGATACAAATTCCATCATAACTTAAGAGCTCCATCCCAATCACAGCTTTGGAGTTGAGGCTGTGGGGGGGAGGGGGGAATCCTCAGTTGCCTGGCTGAGCTGGCGTTATGGCCTCTTTATGCCTTTGGAGCAGCACAAAGAGACCCAGAATCTTGCCCATGATTGTTAGCACTATGTAAGATATAGGTAGATGGAATATAAGGAAGGCTTGCCAAAAGCCAAGCTATGGTGAGATGACATCTCTCTCCATAATATACACAAAAAATCTGTCCAAGTCATACCAGGGCACCGAGTTGTAGTACTGCACAGCAGTGGCAATATTCATCCTTTACTTCTGAGGCTAAGGTCCGGTTTCTGCCACACACAGCTGCGCCTGTGCCTCGGAGCCACAGAACTCATTTCGCAAACACAATGAATTCCGAAACCTGATCAATTTCCGGAACCAAAGCACATTGGATAGTTTGGAAGCTCTCTGAATGATACAATTTCAGAAATTGTTCTGCAGTTTGCTCCACCCCCGGGCTATGTGTCTGGAATGATCAGAGGCAGGGGGAACATTTTTAATAGAAAGGAGAGGGACCAGCGGGGGAGGGAGAAAATCAGTAAGTATTACTTTCTAAGACCTTGATCCTGCAAAGACTTACTCCCACGCTTTACACATTGGGAGCAGGCCTGCTAAAGACTCAGAGTCCATAATGCTATATCGGTCTGTAGGCTCCAATCCCACAAAGGTTTAAGAGCTTTCTCAAAGTGCAAAGCCCCAGCGCCACCAACCAAGCATGTGCACATAGACATAGAAAAAGCCAAAAAGTGACACGTCACGAGTTTTGTCCCTTGTAAAATCACCGTCTAAATACTACTAGCTGAAACGCTTGTCTTTGAAGCACACCTTCAAACGTGTACCTCTGGCACCTTCTCTGGGTGGCTGCTTTGTAAAGCTGTAATATTTGGCCCAAATAATCAACAGAACCTCTGCATCACAGAAGAGGAGGGAGGCTGGGAGGATAAGTGGATGTATGAGATCAGCTGCATTCAGAGACTCTCTACAGGATGCAAGCAATCATCCTGCTGCCTTTGGGAGACGGGGTGAGGGGCACTGACAAAGGACAAATGGACAAAGAAAAAGTGGCATTGGATATGTCTACACAGCAAAAAAAGGCCCATGACAAGTCTGGGAGCCTGTGTCAACTGACTCGGGCTCACACTATGGGGCTAAAAATAACAGTGTAGACTCTGGGGCTGGAGCCTGGTCTCTGAAACCTGGCAAGGTGGGTGAGGGTCAAAGGCTGGGCTCCACTGAACACTAGTTTTAGCCCCATGGTGCAAGATCCGCGAGCCCAAGCCAGTTGCCCCAGGCTCTGAGACTTGCTCCCATAGCTCTTTTTCTGCAGTGTAGACGTACCCAATGAGGGCGTGTCTACATTACAAAAAAGGCGTGTTCTTAACTTGGGTTAGCTAATCCATATGAACTATCTTGGGCTTAAAACAGCAGCGAAGACCCAGCAACGCAGCTTTTATCTCCGATTAGCAGTTTGAGTTAAAGCCTATGGGGAAGACTGGGTTTCAACCTGAGCGGCTAACTACAGTTAAAAGCCAAGTTGCTGTGTCTTCACTGCTATTTTATGCCAAGTTAACTAGCCCGTTAACACTCCTTTTTCTTGCACTGTAGCTATATGCTATAAGGCTAACGATCGTGCGTTTGTATATCACCTTTCATGCAAAAGGCTTGAAAAGAGCTTTAAAAACTTTACTGCTTGCACGACCTTTGTATGTGTATATATCTGTGTGTGGGTAAAGAATGATTTGGCCCAAAACTGAAGTGAAGCCACTTCCATGTGATATATTAACAAATATTTAACAGTACATAGCAACACCATACAACACTTTATGACAGGTGAAGAATAGTTATTTTTTATCATGTTTGCTACTGTTAGCCAAAAATGTATATCATAAAGTTTGTGAAGTTATGCTATCTGAATGCATTATGCTCTCCTTACAATTCAGTTCACCCACAATGCTTTGCAAAACTGGAGTCAGCTATGGCATTAGAGAATAGGAAGCCTGTCAAAGTCAAGATATATGAATGGTGCGTCCTAGTACAAGTTGGGATGTACCTCTACGCCCAACTGGTTTGGAATGTAGTGTCCAAAACAGAGGTACGAAACGCAGAGAACAAAACAAAAAGTTAAGGAACCATTACAAACTGGTGGGGTTGGATTTTTGTGACACAGAGTTTTGTATGTTGTAAAATCACATTATAAATACTACTAACTGAAATGTGTGTCTCTGAAGCACACCTTCAGCGTAAGATGAACACACTGCGAGGATCTGCCTTCCAGAAGAAAGGTACATAGTTCTCCTTTTTGTATTACGCTGCTTTGTCTTTAGACAATACATTTGACTACGTTCAGTTATTTGATCTCTTGAACATTTTAAAGAATGAAATGCGAGTGTAGTCAAAAAACTGACAACACCTTTCAGTCAGCATTATGACAGTGTGAAGGGGCCAACCAACTGCATGATGCTAGGCACTGTGCTAACATATGAAACAATCCCTGCCCCAAAGAGCTTACAATCTAAATAGACAGGACAGACAAAGGTCACTAACTAAATCAAGGGCATCATTTCCTGTAGCACTTACCCTTTCCCTAGAAATAGCCCAGACAAATATGTGCTCAGCTCAACCTGTGCTTATCTTGGAAAATGGCAGGTTGAGGCACTGTTGCATTTGAGGTTGGTTAGGTAAAGCAAACCCTAAAATCTGCCTCATCCATTTAATAAAACAACCTTCTTTTAAGAACTCATCCCATTTGGGTGGAGGGAGGGGGAAGAGTCTGTGGTGTGGTGGAGCTAGTTATCTTAAGAATTATTGTGTTTGCGAGAGGGACTAAAAAAAACAGATGAAAAGACGAGGAATGAGAAGGGAAAGGGATACACTAGTAAGATGGAGGAACAAAGAATGAGTTCAGCCTCCTCTTAGTAAACAGATTTAGGAAGCACAGTATGCCACAATGATATAACGCTGGAATTAACAAAGGAGTCCAAATGGATGTAGGTACCCACCTTGCTTAGGTGCCTTTGAAAATCCCACCACTAATGCATAAACACATGGGAGGAAATGCCTGGAGATTCAGCCATTTCTACATGAGGCTATAAGACCTACATGGACCTCACTTACTTTCCTACAGTATTATATGAAGTAGCATCTTCCCCTAATGGAGGGGAAGGCATGCCTGTTTCCAGTTCAATGGCCCAAATATAAGTCTCCCTCTCTTATTTTAAATTATTTGTTTAATTTGTTAGGCAAATGAGTCTAACTACATATTGAGAAACATGGTGGGTGACATAATGGACCAACTTTCAAGCTTACACAGAGCTCTTCAGGTCGGGAAAAGGTATGCAGAGTGTCACAACTAAGGAGCTAACACATGTTGCAAGAGACCATTCAAGGTTAACATTTCTGCAACTGTGGGTAGTGGGTTAGTGTTGTAATGAGCCATAAACCCTGAGTCTTTATTGGGTCCATGATTTTTAGTGTCCAGCAAAAATGAATTCAAGTTCCCAGGATCATCTTTTGAAGATGGTGTGCAGGTTTCCTTTGAGGATAGGGAATCAGAGGTCGGATATGGAGTGATCACCCACTTTGCCTCTCAAATATCCTGGGACCAACACAGCCAAACCACTGAAAATCTAACTACACATAGACACAGATTGGTGGTGAGACAATTAAAATCGGTCGCTGAATGGCAAATTAAAAAAGGAGGAAAGAAACATAACATCCATTGTCTGTGAACGTCTCTGTAGGCAGATAGTCCTTCAATTTTATCTGCCAAATAACCCTTCACTGTAACTGCAATAGTCTAATTTTCTTCCTGTTCTGCTCCAGACAGTGTAAAACACTGCCCCATTTGGCCTAGAGAGCTCCAATTCTCTGCTGGAAGCTAAACTGATCATATTATATTAGAGTTATCAAGCACAAGTCAAGCATTGATTCCAGTGGGGAAGCTCTGCTTAAAAATTGATGGTGCAATAAGACCCACTTTATTCCAGGAGCAGAAATAGTCCAGAGCTCTCTCCATCATCAGGATGCACTTCGGGAGCCAGAGAGTAAAAAAGACAGAACTCATCTGTTCTTTGAATCTTGCGATCACCGGGGAGTCCCATCTAAGACTCAGATCTATAGGAATTTCCTGTTCATATATTTGGGACAAATTACACTTTATCTTACACAGAAGTGCCAGTTCTTTGAGCATTCCCATACTGAGTTCCACAGACTGGATTTTTTCAGTTTGGCCTTTTTAAAAAAAAACAAAACCCATAGGTTTGGCATGATTTTGAGAGTGATTTGGGGAAATAAAACCACTTTGGTCTATGACATATTGTGCGTGTGAATAAGTTATAAACTAGATCCTGCATCTCTATTAAACTATAATCTCCACTCCTCCAAGGGAATTCTCCTGCATGTCTGCACCTAGCCGTCCCCAAGTGCAGAGATGGAGTGACTTTTTTACTTCCTTTACTCCCCTCTCAGACATGCAGTCCAAGCAGCAATCTAGCCCTTACAATAAACACAGGGCCAGATTTTGCCACCCTTACTCTTGCTAAGTAGTGGGCTGCTCACAAAGCAAAATCCGACTCAACATGAGTAACAGTGGCAGAACACATTGTAGCCCTGACTGTAATCTTACCGCTATTTCTACGATGGCAACAGCGGCAGCATTTTGCACTCTCAAGCAAAACAGCAGCACAGGCATTCGAAGTATTGTAATCAGGCGGCTAGTCCTTATCTCAGAGGATCCACCTTTGGACTCCTGCTTGGGTCTAACACCATGCACCTCCTTTCTCTTGCTAGTTTCAACAGTTATCTTAGTGTTTGCCCCTGCAGAAGGGCCTCTCTTATACTTTGCCTTTCCTTCAGTAGTGTTGCCTGTCTACGCTGTGTAATAAATGAAATCAGGAGGATGTGGACATCTTAGTATTCCCTCTGGCTGGGATATCTCTCATTCTTAAGAGTGCCGTTTGCACCTTTTTTCTTTGCTGCAATACTTGCCACTTAGGATGAGGTCCTTAGCCCCATGCTTTTTACCAAGCTGTCAGATCTCCTATGAGATTAGCAAAGCCTAAAAAATGTGAAACAGATCATCAGAAGGCATAAATCAGCCTAAACCCATTGAAGACATCCTATTATACTGCCTTACAGCAGTTGAGAATCTGGCCCCGTGATTTTTCAATATTTATGAGTTCATATTTTATGAATTGATACAATTTGCTAAGGACATTATTGAACTGAAATCTCAAACAATTGCAAACTGCCAGTAATGTTATTCTGAAATCTCACCGTGGTGGGAAATTAGTGATATTTAGCAGTCTCTGTGCAAAGTTTTGCTAATTTTGCAATGTTTAAAACTTTTCTCCAGTTTTTCTGTGGCTTTTTCACTATGCTAAACTCAGAGGATTAACACAGCTCTAGTCATGATACTCCGTGTTTACCAAGTGAATGTTGGTTAAAGGGAGAAAAGTGGACAACTTCAAACTTTCATTTCAATGCTACTTAGAGAACAAACATCTATTGGCAGGGTAAGAGCCTGAAAAGGAAGAAAAGAAGCTTTCTAAGCATTGTGGAATAAATCAAAAGGTTTGAGTGAAAGTCTTTGAGTGTTAGCAAAACTACTTAATCTAGGATTTCAAGGGATGATCAAAACTATTTTCAATTATTCCTGACTTGCACTTCTTGTATCATTCCAGAATGAGCAAAGGTCTTTTTTTCCCCCTAGCACTTTTCTTTATTTAAAGGAAATAAAAAGAAAGAAGCTGATTTCAATGATCAGCATCTCAACGTGTGGGGAAGTATGACTTCAGTTTTCCCTGTAGAAAGTACTGAATAGGGCCAAAAAAAAGTCAGCCAGTCCTTCACTAATAAAAGGGGAGAAAAACAATACAGCACATTTGCTGAAATTGGACTTTTGTTACCTGTAGTGATATAGGAACACTATTTACTGTGAACAGAGCAAGCCTGATTCTATAACATGGCATAAATAGCTGCATGATAACAAGGTTATATCAGGGGACGGCAACCTTTCAGAAGTGGTGTGCCGAGTCTTCATTTATTCACTCTGATTTAAGGTTTTGCATGCCAGTAATACATTTTAACATTTTTAGAAGGTCTCTTTCTATAAGTCTATAATATATAACTAAACTATTGTTGTTTGTAAAGTAAATAAGGTTTTTAAAATGTTTAAGAAGCTTCATTTAAAATTAAATTATAATGCAGAGCCCCCCGGACCAGTGGCCAGGACCCGGGCAGTGTGAAAATCAGCTCGCATGCCGCCTTCGGCATGTGTGCCGTAGGTTGCCTAACACCTGGGTTATATGTTAGGTGATAAAGACAACCCTATCACTGATCACAAAACAATAAGACAGTTGTAACTGAGCTTGGGAAAACATGACACTCTGAACACGACTTCACCCATGCCGCAAGCGGTGCTTAGATTCCACAGTGTGTTTGCTTTGAATGCATCTTTACTGTTATAGGTGGTGCTGACATCTGACTAAAGAATCAGACCCAAAAGTAGAGGGGGTGTGTTAAATACCTCATCTCTAAATGTGAATGACAAGCCCCAAATGTACAACAAAAAGATATACCCTATCTCGCCAATTCACATTAATACTGCAAGGCCCTTTGAGAATTAATGCCTTTTGTAAATAAGGGCATGACAAAATGGCAATTTTACTGCTATAAATTACTCATTTGCATCTTAAAGAGGACTAGTTGCTGAGGATCTCAGGATTTCTATAGTAGATTTCAGAGGCTCAAAGATCCAAAAGCCTTTGTAAAACGTTCAGGTTTACAAAATGATATTTTACGGCATTGCTAAGAATGTTGATAAGTCATTTAAATAAATGTTTATTTACTTAAGGGCATGTCTTCACTACCCGCCGGATCGGCGGGTAGCGATCGATCTATCGGGGATCGATTTATCGCATCTAGATGCGATAAAATCGATCCCTGATGGCTCTGCCGTCGACTCTGGAAATCCACCGCGGCGAGAGGCGGAAGCAGAGTCGACGGGGGAGCGGCAGCGGCTGACTCGCTGCCATCCTCACAGCCAGGTAAGTCGACCTAAAATACGCAACTTCAGCTACGCTATTCACATAGCTGAAGTTGCATATCTTAGGTTGTCCCCCTCCCCCCCCCGCCCCCCCCCCCCTTCCCCTGTAGTGTAGACCTAGCCTTAGAGGTGAGAGACTGGGAGTCAAAGTATAAATTGCAAGTAGAAAGTAAGCCAGATCTTGGGATGTTGTAAACTGGCAGGGGGGGGGGGGGGGGCAAATTAAGTCAACTCAACTGAAGTTAGCCTGAGCTACACAATTTTACTCCATCCGAGGATCTATTTCACACACACACACACACACACACACACACACACACACACACACACCTTGTTTCCTTCTTGTAGCCTCTGAGAGAGAAAGAGAGAGAGAGAAACTGGAAGCCCCTTCCTTGAAATAATTTTCATTGAAATACTTTTTTTTTTTACCAGCACTGCAAATACAGAGTTGGCTCTCTGACATTCCCAAGCAAGTCATCCACACTTGTTAATTTAAGGGCTCAATCCTGTTCACATTAAAGTCAAGGGGTCTTTTACCCTTAACTCCCATGACAGCAGGATTAGGCACAAATTTCAAACACTCATGCACTGCACACTATGAAAATATTAGACAAACACAGAACAACAACTTCATCACAAATCGCTGTTGACTTTGTAAGTTCAATTTCCCTCTTTGTTTTATCAATGCCCTAGAAATTAGGTGAACATGGGGTGGGAGGGATTAAAAACACAAACCCATAGATAACAATAATATCCCACATTAACTCTTTATGGAGAAATGTAAACTAGACATCAAAACAATCCTTAAATATTTTCAATACTTGATCAAGCTTTTTCTAGGAGCTTAGACAGAGTGAGTATTTGAATAAAGAATTTGAGCTTTATATGAGCCTTTGTATTCTACACATTTCTGCTGGTACAGAAGAGCTACTTACCAGGACACCTTGCAGTGTTAGAAATATCCTGTGGTGTAAAATGTATCATATGTATTTTATACAAACTGCCTCTAAATAGCTTCATCTTAGCTGGAAAGAAAAGTGAATATAATAGTCTATAGCTCATTGCGATCAGCAGAAAAATCACGTCATTTACACTACCTAACAATCTCACACACATGGGCCTAAAATCTCCTATTTCAGCTAGAGATGGGCCCAAATCAAAACCACGTACCAAGCACCCTGAAACTTTGGAGGGGCTTGGAATTGAACCTGGATTAGAATTGCATGGCTGGCCAATATTTTCATGGGCTTGATCCAAAGTCCACTGACGATACTGTGGGTGAAATCCTGGCCCCACAGAGTTGAATGGAAAGACGCCCATTGAATTCAGTGGATCCCCGAATCAGATCTTACATAAAGAGAACACCCCAACGCTCTAGATCCACTTAGCCTTGCTCTTTTTTGAAAAATCAAAATCTGAATTTTTGTGGCTTGGGATGGTCTCTCACCCCAGCACTACCTCAACTTTGCTATGAACATATAATCTCCACCGCTGCATCTGTTCATGCATGTACTATTGGTAGTGCAGAACGGCTGATCAATCAAGAGGTATTTCACAATTTGTGTGTCTTCTTCAAATGTGATTGAAGTCTGGCTGGGGATACTGATTGTCCAAAGATGGATTTTGGTTGGCCCTTTTTGATTACTTGACAGCAATGTACAAATCCCCAACAGTGTGCAGTTGGGGCCTCAGGACTAAAACACTCCCCCTCCCCTCTATATTAATTGTATTCAGGGGATGAAGGGAAATGGGTAAGGGGGTTGGGATACAAAAATAAAGTACCCTTTGGGGCCAGGAAGAAAGGAGAGGTTATTTTGGATGGTGATGAGGAGGAAGTAAAGGCCAAACTCTGCCCTCAAAGAGTCAAGCTGCCATTTCAGCAACAGCCTCTCTCACTCTGAGCTACTTTTAACTCATTTCCCAGCATGAAAGTTGTGTTGTGCCGGCAACATTACTTTATACAGAAGAAAATGAGTTGAGAACAACCGTTCGGCTATTTGTTGCGGAAAGGACTCCGTAGGGCAGGGGTTCCCAAGCTTTTTACTCAGGTTATCCACCTACAGCATTTTATCTTTTTTTGCAATCCACCCAAGGTCAAAATTAATGGGGAGGAGGGTCTAAAATCATAGGCCAGCACCCTTCTCCTCCTCCTCGCCCCGACAACCCACATCAGCACCCTCCACTCTAAAAACCCTAGTCCTGGCTCAGTGTATAACAAAGGCCCCGGGGGAGGGGGAGAAGGGGAAGAATGGGACAGCAAGCCCACCCCAGACTCACCCAAAGGTGACAGCTCCTCCCCCTGTCATGATGGAGGTATGATTGGTCCAAACCTATGGGGCACTGGGATCCCATGCGTCAAGTGGCAACACACAGACTAGAAAGCTGGGCCCAGAAGCCACCACTGTGGGGTAGGTAGGGAAGGCTCACTCTCCAACCCTCCCCTGAGGTCTCTCATCCACACCAGGCCTGCAACCAATCTAGTATTTTCCTGTGACACGCTGCTGGCTCAGGACCCACCATTTGGGAAACCCTGCTTTAAGGCAGGACTGGGGAGGATCGGGGTCTAGTCTAGGGCACCTAAAACAGAGAGAGAAAGCATAAAAAATATTAGCATTCAAGAAAAGCTGCAAAAATTACTCTCTATTACTTTTCCCCATATTTTTTCGCTCCTTCCAGCAGGAGCTACTTGTCTCCATGAAGAGATACCCACACAAACTCTTTTTAATCTTTAAAAAAGAATTAAATGTGAAATTAATACACCACATTCTAAAGCCGATATAAATAAATATATATATGGAGATATACCTATCTCATAGAGCTGGAAAAGACCCTGAAAGGTCATTGAGTCCAGCCCTCTGCCTTCACTAGCAGGACCAAGTACTGATTTTTGTCTCAGATCCCTAAGTGGTCCCCTCAAGGATTGAGCTCACAACCATGTGTTTAGCAGGCCAGTGCTCAAACCACTGAGCTATCCCTCCACCAGGGTATGAATTAATAGGCTAAGGGTGAATAGTGGATAAAAGCATAAGGCCAAAGGCACCTGAAGTGTGCATCAATAAAAATAATACACTTTTCACCAGTAGATCAAGACAGCTGACACTTCAAATAGTGAACACTTACTAGGAACTGTTCATGAGGATGACTCTACAGATGAAGAATTATTCATAAACATTATTTGGTGAACAACAGAAAGCTAAGAAAATCATAAGCTGCCCATGAACAATGTGTAAACATTGCATTACAGAAAAAGAGGCTACATTACTAAACGAGAATTATCCATTCAGCTCTAGTAAGTAGCTTACAAGTTAGACTGTATGGTAAATATGGTCTAGGAACACATAAACAAGAAAAAACTACACCACTAAGTAAAGTGTAAACTGTAGCATTAGGCATTTCTCCACTGTTACTGTCTATTCACATGTGCTGTGGTTCCGTGCAGATTGCTGCAAATCGAGTATCGTAACTTTAAGGCTTAGATTTCTAAGCCACTTAAGAGAATTGAGTGTCCAAATCCCTTTCAAAATACCAGCCTAAGTTTATTCTTTTCCTTTAAAAAATGTTCTCAAATAAATAGACATTGAAGCTGGCTGTTTTAGCATTCAATGCTAAAGCCCTTAGCTTCCGGCTAGCCTCATTTTCTAGTACCTTGGTAGTTCAGGCAAACAGAGTCTATTTACAGCCTTTTCTAAAATCATATGAAAGAGTTGTTGGATTTTCTTTTGATTCACTAATGATCTTAATCAGCCCCTAAAAAACCTTTGGAAAAGCAAAGACAATTTGAAATACATCAACCACCCCCACCTCCCCCACTATTGTAAAGAGCCACATCAGCTGAATATTACAAGGTTCTTCTAGGTATTTATCAGTGTGTTTATGCTTCAAGTCAAAACACGTTTGAGTGGATGCAAAAGCTCAGCAGAACACAACAGTTAGGTCTGATGAGAATGGCAAAGCTTTGCAGAGCTTGTCAGTTGAGAGCTTTGCTCAGTGGAGTGGATCAATGAGTTTCTGAAACTCATCTGAGTTGTCCAAGGGTCAGTTTCCCTGGTGATGAAGAACTTGGCCACTTGTGAGGGAGAAAAAAGACGAGAGAGAGGATAGATTCCACTTGTCCTGAATTGCAAGAATGCAACCAAGAACCTTATTGGTCAGGTTTGTTTAACTTTTACTGAAAGAGATAATGATCTTGAGCTCACATGCAAAATCTGCCCCTTACAGAAAGGTGCTGGGAGCTTTAAGGATCAGAGGAACTGATAGAAATAAATAGGCAAGTAAACAGGCTACATCATCTGGTCTCAGTGACTCCTGTCTAAATCTGGAGTAACTGCACTGAGTCTAGATTTACATAAATTGAAGCTGAGTTCAGTTGTTTGTTAGCTTGAAACATGCATGTGGGATTTTAAGTGATGCATTTTACAGCAGTAATACAAATATATTTCAGTTTGGAGCCCAATCGAGCTTCCCTTGAAGTCAATTAGAGTTTTAACATCAATTTCAACTGGAGCAGGAGCAGACACAATCCAGATTTTTTTTTGCATGAGTTTGAGCCATTGCAGGCAGTGCGCTCTGACAAGGAGAAATACAAAGCTGGCTTAATGCACGATGCAAATATCCTCATCCAACCTAAGAATGTCAGCTAATAAGTATTAATTCAACAAACTGAAGGACCCACAAAGCAGCGTACGACGGGGTGAAATTAAAGGAAAAAACTAACAAAGATAGTCAAAAGTTTCTCTCTACATTGAGGGGAAATGGCTGAGGTCAAACAGGAAGCAAATTCTCCATCTCTCCCATGCAGAACCCAGCAATTCCAAGGGAAAAAAAAAAAGGGAATGGCTCAAATGATAGGAGGCCAATGCTTAATCATTAATGCCATTTTAAGATGCCTTCTCCGTGGCATAACAATGAGGTTTTCAGCACTTCTGGATGAACATTCTCTCCTGGAAAAGGCAGGGAAGGAGCTTGCTGTCCTTTGCAAGTGCTTACTTGAAGTACTATGCATACTGATGGCATTCACCCTCTACAGAGGGACAAACTACACTATAGCATAGCCTATGGTGCTCGCTGTTTACACAAGGGTGAATTTCAGCCACAGAACATTGTTTTAAGTTACATGACCCAAATTGAAATGGGCCGTCTTCAGAGCCTTTCACATTTCACCTATTTGGGACAAAATCCATTAACATTGTTTTTCCCTCCTCCCTCCCCCTACGAAGTTCTGATATGGTTTCATGACTGCCTGTTATTGGCCAGACTTTGATCATATTTCTACCAGGAATGAATTCAAGGTAACACCACTGATGTCACTCAGACTCAAAGCTAACAGAGTTACTCTGGATTTACATCTGTATAACTGAGGTCAGAACAGGGCCCAATACCAAAAAACATGCTATAATCTTGCCTCTGAAAAACACTGGTGGTTTTTTTTCATTTGTGGGTAGTGGAGAATTTACATATTCATCATTCATCTTCACTGTTCTCACAGACTCTTTTCTATTAACTTAAGATGCCCAACTAATGAACTGAGATAAGCTGACTTATTAATGGAATGGAGGAAGCAAGAGAAACAATCTAGTTTGTGCAAGCCACCTCAGTGGAGTGACACTCAAAATGGAAATCAAGACAATTAAAAAAAAAAAAGTGTCTGACATAATATCAGTGGTCTCGAGAGAAAATATTTTACAGTCTTCTTATGGAAACAACAATCTCAAACGGAGATAGCTACACCAGGTCCGTATGCAATCACTGTACCAGTTTGAACAAATCCAGCATTCCTCAACTGGTCCCACTGCCTCCTACTTAGAGGCTAATTAGCACCCAGCACTTCTGCACTCAAGAACAAGGGGTATGGTGAGCGGAGAAGACACAGGGAATTGATGCTGCTGAAACACAAGTCTATAGCCAGAGAGAAACCTACATTTGGCATTACAGACATTTCAGCATAATTTTTGTACAATAGTTATCGCTGCTGCTTGCAAAGACACAAGTTAATCACCTCAATTTCAAAATGGCATCGCCATCTTAGGCTCATGATCTTTACTTTCAAGGTCAGCAAGTATATTACAGATTGGTCTTGTTTCCTAACGAGTATCACATTTAAATTTGATCACAGCAGGGGAGAAACATGTACTTCATATGCCCTTATGAAAAGCTAGTTTCAACTCAGGTCCTTAGAAGTGAATGGACTACCGGATCTATTACATAAGAGGTTAATTCATGGCATTTAAAAAAAGTATATTAATGAGTAACTGGGAAATATTCTAACTAGGTTTATTCTTGGTAACAGTATTATGGTTATTAGACATCTACAGCCAAGTTGTAACAACAGTGCTATACTTGTAGACATGTACAGACATAGGGTAATAAACAAGAAAGCGATAAAAACCTTGCAAATCCCACACACTTCAATTACGTGAATGTACTTTAGGATAAATGAAGTTTTTCTGACCTCTAATTTCATCTATCCAGATACCAAACACTATGTAATGAAAACCATTACTGTAGTCAAATGGGTGTCTTTGTTCATAATCTCAACAACAAAATTAGACTTCATGATGTCTCGTATTTCAAACATTACTAATATTCTTGAACTTCTCTGGTCTGTAATATGATTAAAAGCCAACCGCTTCTCCATAATTTCTTCCATTCAAAATGATCTACTCAGTGTATTCACAAACAGGTCAATCATCCACTTCCAAAAAGAAAAAAAAATAATCCTCTCATTAATCCACCTCTCTTATTATTCAGTATTAAAAACAAAAATATAGTAAAAATGATTGGCCCCATGCCCAGAAAAAACAAGGCGATCGATAATCCAAAGACTTAATGATCCCCTTCCTAAAGAATCATTTTTCTACTTCTGCAGAATGTTTTGAAAAAAAGAATTAAAAACAAAAACAAAAAAAACCTGAGGAATGTCACATCTCCCAGAAAAGTTTATTTCTCTGTAATTTTTGGTAAATAGGAACTCTTCCACCATGTTAATTGACATTTGCCATCTGCTATAGTGGTAATATGCAAAATCATAAACTGTATCAGTGATTAGCCTGGAAGAGCCTAAAAAGTTTCATTAATGTTTCCAGTATCTCATTTCACTCATGAGCAGTTTAAAATGATGGCATTTGTATTCTGATGCAAGGTCAATATTCTTTTTTGAAGTGTTTTATTTTTGCAATTCAAGTGGTTATCTTGACACAAATGGTTACAACTTAAAACTAAGAAAAAATGGGTTTCTTGTTTGTTTTTTATAAACTAAAAACAAAGAAAAAAGATTGATGTGCAATTCTCTGTAGATATAAAAAGAATTAATACTTATAAGTGCTCTTCATCCCAAAGTACACAAATTCTACAGGGATCACTTCAGCCACCAACAAAATGCATCCACCTCAGGGGTGGAATAAGGCAGATGTTTAACAGGGCACAGCAACAACAGGCAACAGTTTAGGGACGGAAATGAAGAATTCAACGTCCAGTTGAAATTACAAGAGGGTATTAGGGAGGCAGAATGTAATTACTATGGTTTAAGATTACTAATCTGCCAATCCTCGTGCAGAACGTCCCTCCGCAAAGGCAGAGGAGTTCTTGGATTGGGTAGCACATGTTAAATCCACTGTGGATGCAAGAGCACTGCTCTGTTTTAGAAGCCTGCCAGCTAGCCTCTTTCAGCTGAAGAGGAGCACACAGTAGCAGGGGAAGGGAACTGCTACATGCAGCTCCCTCTAGTGCTAAGGGCCATGTTTACCATGAAGATTAGGTAGCAGCATCCAAGAAAGACACCACTGCTGCTGTCAAAGGAGGCAGAAAGAGGGGGAACTTGACTGCATAGGCAGAATCACTCCCTTCGGCGCTGATTTCAGCAACAGGGAAATAGGGCGAAGGAAGAGCTTGTTTGCGAGGGAAGGGGGAAGAGCACAGAAGAATAAATCGGAGGGGAGCGCTTGAATCAGTGCAGGGAAAGAGCTTGCAGAAAGTGATTAGGCGGCTTGGAAGGCAAAGAGAGTTGAGGCGGTAAGAAAACTGGGAGGAGAAGAGAATCTTCAGGGGGGAAGGAAGCAGACCACCTGGAGGTTTCAGAAAGGCACAAGCAGCAGAGAGTGGCATAGTGAGAGAGAGCAAACCGTGGCCCTTTTACAAATCTTTTCTTTTTGGGGGGTTTACAATGTCAACCTCTAGCAATTACCCAAACTAGAAGCAGGCCAGAACAGGAGCACTAGCAGCCCTGCTCTACTGAAAAGTGCCATGGACACATGTAGTTCTCTCTCTCTCAATCTCCCTATAAAACAAATGAGCATTTAAAAATAACCAAACAGGAAAGTCAGGTGTGTCGCGCATGCAATAGAATTTCTTGGAGGAGATGCCTGCCTAGGAACCATAAGCCTAATTCTATCCTCGTTTACACGTTTCCGTATACCCATCCCCCCATGCACAGGGGTGTAGATCAGGGTAGCGTTCGGCCTCATCAGGTGTTCATGGTGGGTCAAATTCTGATAACCTTATTCAGATCTTACTTCCCAGCAGCCCTCTGGATTTAATGCTCTATATCCAGAGAGACAAATGTGCAGCCATGAATTCTGAAAATAGGCAGTCCTTTTTTTTGCACTGCAAACAGCTACATCGTTTTAGTACTGTACCACCCTATATCACCCATCGTCTTTAATCTGGGGGCCATTCTGTCATGCTTCATAAATACATCAGTTTACCAGGAAAATAAACTCTTTTCATTTTATTTCATACAGAGACAGTCTTCCACTGATTTGGTCACTCTTTTTTTCACAGGTGAGCTCTGGAAAGGAGCGATCAACCAGGGAGATCTTTTCAGATTGCTGCTAACTATGAGGCTGCCACCAAGACAGGCATCATCTCCTAGGAGCAAGAAGCAGCCGTCACTGCTGCATAGCAAGGGAGGCCTACAGATCTTCCACAGGACAGCAGCTGAGAGGCACAACTTGCTCTATTAGAAGCAGCCTTTTAACTGTTAAAGAAAAAGAAGTCTCTCAAACCTACGCAAGCTGTGAATAAAATTAAAGTTTAATAATATATAATAAACAAGATCCTAGAATAAAAATTGTTTTGAAAAGTTTGCACTGATCAGGCAAATCAAAATGCATTTACTAAATAAAATACATTAATAGACCTAACAAAAAAATGTGAAGAAAAACAATACCTGAAAAATCTCTCTTTGCCATCAAGGCGAACCATGTGCAAAACTCAGGGAAGCAAAACAAACATAAAAATTGAACCATAAATAGCTACTAAAAGAATTCATAATCTGAGTGCTACCATGCTATTTTTAAACAGTATAGAACTGAAAACCCAGCTTTGCAGAAGACAAGGAAATTTAGCACAGGTTCTGCTCTGTTTGGGGGAGGGAGGAAGACTATTTTACTAAAGTACTACAGATACAGAACAGTGCTAGTCTTTGCAAACAGTACTAAAAGGGAATTTAGAAAGAGTTACTGCAGCAAACCCCGTCACAAAACGGTCACTTTAAGTAATCCCTACACCTGATTTTCCTAGTTTTCTCAGCAATAAATACATTTAGTTGTATCCTGTGTCACAGATCTAAAACGACACTATCGGAAGCTCTCAAATAAGTACCTCACCCAAAGATGGATGCTATTCCAGGCAAATATTCCAACTTCAACTAATATGATAATATTTCTCCTCCTTCTTGAAATGAGACCATTTTGAAGACTGATTCTTCAGTGGTTCACAGCAGCACTTCAGTTTTAAACCTGATCTAATGAGCAGCAATAGAAGTTACGGCCTCTAAAGATAAACAATTGACATGTTAGCATATTAATGTACTCATATGTCACATAACTCACTAGAAAACAGTTTGCGGAATGACCCATACATTTGACCCTATACATGCAAACCTTGTTCACTTCTTAAATATAACGCTACTTCCTGCTGGCAAAAGTCCTGATTAAAATAATACCGATTGTAGTCATTGATAACCAAAATTCTATTGCTTAAAATTCCTCAACGTTGCAGATAATATATCATTAGTTATGGTAAAGCTTTAAAAATCAGTCAGCAGAGTCCACTTCAATCTCTGCATGATAATAAAGGATTATTATGTGAAGCAACCTATTTATGAAAAGGAAACAGTGTGCTTCTTTCAGACCCCATCAATTGCTTTAATAAGGAATTGAAAAGCCTGGCCTACTTTATATGCAGATCACCATCCCAGTTGCATAAGGATTTACAATAGACAAAACAAAACTTTTTGTTGTAAATAAGGGCTGTTTGTTGAAATCACACAACGTTTGAATCTAAAAATTATTTACAGGCTACTAAGGCTCTATAAAGTTTGTGTATCTCACTTGTTAATTAAAATGTTTTCAATAATCTCCAGTAAGGAAAGAAATGTACATTTAAGATGTTAAGGTAAAGATTCAAGTAACACAAGCCCAAGTCAAAGGCAGAACAGAAAACATATTGACTATGTTTACTGATGTTCTTATGAAAACCCATATTGAGATTAAAAGGTAATTGATAAAGCCCTCTAAAAATGTAAACTACTGTACTTAGAAGGAGTTATTTATCAGCTAGGTTAGGATTGTTGCACTGTTACTTTCTATTTAGATAGGGAAAACATGAACTAGTTCACGTTGCTGAAAGTTAGTAGGATGTATCCATCAATCTCTAGCAGACTGAGGGGACCCAGGTTCTAATCTCACTTCTGAAATTTCTCTGTGAGTTTGTTTATTCATTTACAGGTATGGCTGTGTGTTTAATGAGGTTGTGTGGCGGCCCCTGCTGGTGTTCATGCTTATTTTAAAAGTACTACACCTGGCAAGAAAACAAACTGGTAATTTCAATTAAGAAGTTAGAAAAATAAACTCTGTGGTTAAATGTATAAAAATATCTAATTTAATGCAGAAAATATATATTACAAGTAGAATCATGTTTTATTAAGTATGAAAATAATCTTAAACCACTGAACATTATTGGCTGTGTTAGAGCTGCAGTGTAATGAATTAAGAAGGGACATTAATTGTTCAGTTCACTATGATGTCATGTTAAATGTCTTTTATTAATGAACTGTTACTTCCATCTGAGGCAGCTGATTACCTCTAGTCCATTGCTAAATCCTCTTAGTGGATTTCAATGAATCACTTAAACCAAACCCAAAGGGGGGGGGGGAAACCAAATAATTTACAGTTCAATCTTTAAAGTCCTAGAACTACATTCCCTTAAAGAAGGTCTGGTTTCCTATAAATCAAGCAAGATTGTTTGATTTAATGCAGCGGACATATAGATCTATTGTACATTTTTTTTAAATTTCAAAAATACAACACATTAAAATAGGTTCAATTTATCAAAGCTAAGAGCAACAATTAAGTAATAATGTACTTAAAGTGCAAAGGCACTTTAACACAAGAAAGTGATGCCCAGTGGCTATACTTGTAATTGAAACAGCAGTATTGTATATTATTATTTACAAAAAAAAGTTATAGTCCAGGAAAAAGATCTTTGGAGATCTTCTACATAATACATTACCTTTCCACTTTAAATTAAAAAAAGAAAAAGTCCCCCTTCCTCCCAACTCAGAAAAAAAAAAGAGAGAGAATTATGCAAAAATCTATTGTCGAAACATTCATTTGCAGAGACAGTTCCTAAGGGGAGGGGGAAAAGAAGAAAGATGTAGAAATAACTTAAAGGGACCTTTGCAAAAGCAACACCATACCTCCAGCATAGTATAAGGGGGTTGTGTTTGCTTGTTTTCAGAATTTAAAAAGTGGAAATGTTGAGAATGTGACCAATCACATTGGTATTGAGTTCTGAATCAATCAAGTTTGACTTTAAGACCCTTTTAAAATGCCTCCTCCTCCCTCCAATCCACCCTCACAGCTGACTAATTGCAGTTTGTTTTTCCAGAACTTCGAGGTAGTCTGGTTCTGTTTGTAGCTTTCCTTGCAGCAAAGGGTGCTCGGGTTTAGACTGTTCTGCAAAATATTTCCTGGGAGTTCCATACAAAACAGTCTTATTTATCCTGTCCTGATTTTGGCGTCTGGATTCATAGGAGGGAGCAAACTGCCTTTTGGGTAAGGTGCAAAAGTTATAATGAACAACCCCTCCACTGGGGAGTTCCTTGACCCTCTCTGCAATGTTTTGATACAGCAGCTCTGGTTCCCTTGGCGAGGACTGCTTTTCCAGCAATTCAGCGGCACTGATTGTAAATGCAAGACTGGCTGAGTCTTCCTTTTTGTGGTCGAGATTGCTATAGCTAAACTCATGGAGATTCCTGTAGTACGCAACCGGATCCCCTTCCTTCTGCATGTAGATTGGGTTTTGGCACATCTGCCCGACAGGAGGGGGGATGTAGTTATAAACATGCCCTTCAGTTTTATCATGGCTCTCCATGTTGTAAGACCCATACTGCAGCTGAAATGAACTTATGTCTAAGTTGTTTGCGCTGTTGGGCACGCTTGGCAGTCCCTTTCGGCGTTTCAGAACAAAGACAAACAAGCCTGCCCCAAAACAGACAGACAAGATAAACACAACCAGCAAGCCTAAAATTAAGACAGAGAGTGGAACTTCTGTGTGTATTTCTGGATAGGAGCTGGGCGAGACACTGAGGGACTGTGGTGTGTCTGTGTTATGACTCATAGAGAAGAGAGTAGAATCTGACAAGTTAGGGTTCTCTGGACAGATGGCCTCTTTGCTCAGGAATTTCAGATGTTCTCCTGAGTGCTTAGCTGGAGACTCGCATATGACTTCATTGATAACTACAGGGGGACTTGACTGCTGATTGTTCTGCTCAGTGACATGCTCTATCCAGTTCCTGAGCCCCATTATGTCACACGTGCAATCCCAAGGATTTTCTTGGAGGTCTATCTGAATTAAAGCCGAGAGCTGGTCGAGGACTCCTCTCACAGGCAAGTGTGAGAAGTGGTTGTTCCTCAGATTGAGTCTCGTGAGGGAAGTACCACCAAACACATTATCAGGCAAAGACCTCAGCAAGTTGTTGTTCAGAAATAATAGATGAAGGTTACTCAGAGCATCAAAGGTGCGTGGCAGGATTTCCTTAATGACATTATACTCTAAGTAGAGATACTGCAAGCTCTGCAGTCCATTGAACATAGAAGGGTACAGAATTTCAAGGTAATTGCCATTGAGATAAAGTCTGCGTAAACTGGTGAGGTTTGTAAAGGCACCTTCCTGTATCACTGCAATCCTGTTGTTTCCTAAATGTAACAAATCCAGAGAGCTGTATTCAAGGAGATCGGTTTTATAAACAACCTGTAGATAGTTACTTGTAAGGTAAAGTTTCTTTGGACTGGTGGGTTTGGGGTGGAGATCTGAGATGTTACTGATCTTTTTCTCTTGGCAGTTCACATTTAGACCATTGTCAGAGCTTTGCGAAGTGCAGACACAGCCACTTGGGCAGGTCATGGGCACGGGGGACTTGGTCTGGTAAACCATGATAGGTCCGAAAATTTGCCTGTCTTTTGACACTGTGACCCGAGGCGTTGGACGGTTCCTCGTTTTGGGTGGCCGGCTGGCTTTTGGGGCTCTGGTGGGGCTGATGGCAGGGTTGGCCGTGGGTGAGAGCCTCTGGATGTGCGTGTCTGAGTGGGAAGGGTGCTTTTCCCGCTGGTGAGAGTCACTGGAACTTTTCCGAGGGCAGAGGTCTTGCCGGGTGAGCTGGGTCACGTCCTTTCCATGCAGCCGGAAGGGCGTCTCGCAGACGATCTCCCCGACAAAGACGGTGATGGTGTCCAGCCAGGCTTTGAGGGGGAGCAGGTCACAGGTGCAGTTCCAAGGGTTCTCCTCCAGCTGGATCTCCATGATCCCACCAATGTGCTCCAGGACGCCGGCGAACGGCAACATCTTCAGCCTGTTCCCCCTCAGGTCCAGGTGGGTGAGCAGGACGAAGCGGAAGACGTTGCTGGGCAGGGACAGCAGGAGGTTGTCGTTGAGGATGAGCACTTTCAGCTTGTTGAGCTGGCTGAAGGCCCCGGCTTCGATGGCGCTGATGTAGTTGTAATCGGCCTGCAGGTATTCCAGGCTCTCCAGGCCCAGGAAGGTGTCCTCCCGTAGCACCTCCAGCCTGTTATTGTTGAGGTGCAGTCTCTTGAGGGTCCGCAGGCCACTGAAGGCCCCGGTGCGGATCTCCTGCATGTCGTTGTTGCCCAGGTGCAGGGTCACGGCGTTGGAATAGTTGACGAACTCATTGGGGTGCAGGCGGGTGAGGGCGTTGCCGCTGAGGAAGAGCTGGTAGATCTTGGAAGGGGGCGGCTGCAGCAGGCTGACGGTGGTGAAGCCTTTGTTTTCGCAGTTGATGTTCAGCACGTTCTCCTTCTCCTCGCAGGGGCAGCGACTCCGGCTGCAAATGTCTTTGGCGGGCTTGCGGCTCTCCGTCGTGGGCGAGATCCCAGCCACTGTCAACACACTGAGCAACCAGACCCCCTTCAGCATCTTTAGGCGCCGTGGGTCCCAGCTCCGGTACCTACAGTCAAACCTGCAAGCAGGTGGGGAGGGGGAAGGAGAACCCCAATTAAGGAGGCCAGGAAATGGGGGAGCAACAAGGCAGAGCAGGGCAAAAGCCCCCCCCCCCCACAACACACACGTCCTTCCACTGGCCCGAGGGGGGCAGCTCGCCCTGCCCCAGCCCACGGCGGTCCTGCTAAGCCCCCCCACCGCACCCCGAGTTAGCTGGACCCTTCCGCCCAGACTGGCTCAGCCCCCCCCCCCACTCACTGCCCCCCTCCAGCGGTAGGGACCCCCCCCCGAAGATCCCCCTGCCTCTGCTCAGCCCGGAGCTGCCCCACTCCCAGGCGGCTCCTCCTGCCCCGACTCCGGCCGGGCAGCGCCAGCGGGACCCGCTCCCCGCCGCGGTACTCACGCATCAGGAACGCACCCGGCTCCCGGTCCGCGCCCCGACCCCCGCGCTCCGCATCCCGCCGGCCGCCGGGGAGACCAGCCGCCCCGCGCCGCGCTCCGGTCCCGGCAGCAAGAGGCGGCGGCGGCGGCGGCACCCGCTCCGCATGGAAGTTTCGGCCCGCGGGCCGGGCAGGGGGGAGGCGCTGCCCCGGGAGCCGCTCGCGCTGCCCCGGCTGCAGCCGGTGCGCCGAGCAGTTTGAATCCCGAGGCTTTTGCAGGCTGCCCTTGGACTGAGCCGGGGCTGACGTCACGCCCGGGGATGGGGCTGCCGGGGGAGGCACGTCCCCCCCCCCTCCCCGCCAGCCTCTTCTTTCGGGGACCCCAAGCCCGCTCCGCTGCAGGCTCGCCGAGCTCGCCGCCCGGTAGCGTGGCCCCCCAGCAGCCGGGGGGAGGGAAGGCAAAAGCCGGCTTCACCTGGATCCTGGCGCGGTTTGGCCCCGATCCTCCCCCCCCCACACACACCCCCACACTCTCCCCCCTCATTCGCACGCTCCAAATAGAAGAGGCGTCCAGCTGCTTCGGCTGCACACCAAACTCTGGCGGCTGGAGCAGAGAGTTCTGCAAAAAACCCGGAGCTGGCATCCGGATCCAGCCAAATTTTGGCCCCGACCCTCCCAAACCCCCCCAGCGCCTACCTTCGTATCCAATGCAGGGAGAGTTCCAAAGCCGCCTAAGGGATCTAAACACGCACGCTTCCCCCTCCACGCGGGGTCCAGTGAATGGAAGAGGTGTTTCTAAATCCCTTACGTCGCTTGGAATAGTCAGTCCAGAGCTGACCAGGCTCAAACAACAATATAATGTGATCATTCACACCGGCTAGACTAGCGGTGCTGCCAAACTGCCAGGGGTACGGCGTGAGATTTGGCTGGAAAGAACGAGATGTCAGAGCTGGCTCCTTGTGGCTTCACTGAAGCACAATGCATTGGATACAGTTTTATCTGATGTCAAAGGAGGGCTGAACTTGCCGTCTATTGAGAAGGTAAAACTTTGGGGGTCTATCCGGGGGGCGAAAAAAAAGGACAAGATCATTCGTGATGATTGTTTTCCACTGCTCCCGTGCCAAGATGTTGTATCACCAGAGTTTTAAACCGGAGCATCTCTATTTATGAAGTTAAATGTAGAGATTGTCTGGCCAAAAATTTGCTGGACCTGGCAAGACCTAGGTGCCTGCTCTATGAGGTTGTGTTGCTATTTAACCAGGTTGGGTGGGAGCTCGGATTTTAGGAAAAGCAACATGTGTTGTCTATTCTGATGGGGACTTGGGGGCCAAAAAAAGGTAGGATCCATCAGGCTTCCAGCGCTGGCTAGATGTCTCTGAGATGATGCTGAGCAGGGATGCACTGGCTTTGCATTGCAATCCGAGCAGCTGCACTTATTCTCTATTTAGTTATTTTAAAAAATGGGGAGGGGGGCCCGAAAAAAATGATCCAGGTGTTGGAGTCACATCTTTGCAGTGCTGCTGCTCCAGCCCACAACAGGGTCTGAATTTTTGTGTGCCCTAGGAGCTGTTACATTCCCCCCCCCCCCCACACACACACACATACAGTACAGCGTGGGGCCAAAATTTGCCAAGCTCCATGTACTGGATCCAGAGTTTTGCAGTGGGAGGCATCAGCATCCAGAATTTTTTGCAGCAGTTTTTTGCTTGTTTTCTCTTTAGACATTAGAATTTGAGGGCAAAATTTGGCTGGATTCAGAAGAATCCATATGCTGGGTCCAGGTTTTTGTAGTGCTTCTGTTCTGGATGATTTTTTTTTTTTTTTTTTTTTTTGCAGTAGGCGTGTTTAGATTGTTCTCTATTTTGATGATACAATTTGGAGATTTGGGGGCTAAAGATATGCAGGACCCAATTTTCCCCTGGGGGAATACTTTGGAGTGCCAGTGCCTGCACACACAGGCATCCACCCACGGCTTCTGGCCTCCTTCCATGCACCACACCTATACACAACACTGTCACATCCTTAACACTCTCTTGAGAAATGCACAACTCTCTCCAACAGACTGCAAAAGCAGAAGGCAACAGTAAGTCCACTGCATTTCTTTCTGATGGCCTTAATGTATGCATGTGTATTCTTGTGCATGAACTATTTTGACATGTAGTGTGTACTGGTGTTAGTGTCCTGTCCTGGACTTGGTTTGTGGGACTGTATATGCTGTGCTTGCATATGTGTTCTGTAGCACCAAGGTGCATTTATGTCCGTTGCTAACGATGTCGGTGGAAGGGATATTCACGCACTGCACATCTCAGCAATAATTGCCAGCTGTATGTGGGATGGAAGGAACAGCATGTCAGGGATTGGCAGGAGTAATAAACACAGAGAAGATGCTGATGCCATTACACTGCAAGTACAGATGTACAATGCTCATGGCAGTAGGAGAAGTAAAAGGGATTTTGAAAATACACAACTGATTTTATTTAGGAGCAAAGTTATGATTTTCTCAGTACACCATAAATGTTTTATAATCCCTTTACTTAACAAGTACATGATAAAAGCATTTGCTTTTTTGCCTGTTTTGCTCCCCATTGACTTCATTTAATTAAATCCAGATCAATTCCAGGCATTAGGATTGTGTTGGAGCCTCAGTCTGATGGTGGCCTTCAATCAACTTCAATTTATGCTTATATTCTGGGTTGTCAAAGGAGTCAACAGGCAGAGAGGCTGTAGTAGTGGTTTAGGGAGATGCTGGTTTCTGCCCAGAAACGCTTGCTTTCCAGACAATTTTTGTTGTTCCCCTCACCTTCCCCCCCCCACACACACTTGGAGGAAAAGACTCATAGATAAGGTCATTTGTGATCATCTAGTCTGACCTCCTGCCTAACACAAGCAATAGGACTTCCCTGAATTAATTCCTGTTGGAAGTAGAGCACATCTTTTAGAAAAAAAAAACATTCAGTCTTGATTTAACAATTTTGTGTGATGGAGAATCTACCTTGGTAAGTTATTCCAATGGTTAATTACCTTCACTGTTAAAAAATTGCACCTTATTTCAAGTTTAAATTGGTCTAACTTCAGTTTCAAGCTATAAGATCTTTTTATATCTTTATCTGCTATATTGACATATCCTCTGTTATCGAATTTCTGTTCTCCATGTAGGTACTTTTCGAGTGTAGAAAGATAGGCATGAATTGAAGGACTTGCTTGATCCAAGCCTAAAGAGCTTCAAATAGTGTGAGAGCACTTCATGCAGGTTAAATATGCTACAGCAGATGTAGGCTCCGCATGGTCTTAGAGCCTGCTTGGTATCCCTTAGCTATTAAAAATAATTGAATAAAACACAAAGGGAGACAAAGTGTTGCACAGATCAATACCCTTACAGAACTCAGCAGAAGAGCAGATTTTCTAACTCCGTAGAAACATGGATTGGGGGATACTTTCTTCAGTCATAATATCAGATTTTCTGCAGGAGGAAAAGTTGGCGAGGGTCAAACACCTTTCCATATACAGGTGGTAAAAATGTCTGGCAAAAATCTCATCATCCAGTAAATGAGGAATGAAAGAAAGAGAGAGACCTTCTCTAAGGTCCTGTGGTGTGAGATGCAAGACGAGAATGGGAAATCTCTAGAAAGGTAGAAACTCAGTTGAATTTCTGTTAGGTGAGCAATGGCTACCTTTACTCATCAGTTGAAACCATTGCCTGAAGGTGAAGGTGTTCTGGAATGGCTAGGTGGTCTGTATGCCTTTGTCATATAAATGATAGGAAATGATTACAGTCCTCAGATTGCTTCACTGTCCTGTTAGTTAAACAAGAGGTTAAGACTTGAGTAGTGAAATGATAACTGCAAAGCATTTGCATCCTTCATTCCCCTTATAGCTGAAGTTTTAACATCTATTTCAGTAGCTCTTGGTATTCCAGCCCCTCTCTCCTTGAGCTACATAAATCTGAGGCCTGTAATCATCTCACGGACACAAACCAATCCACTAAGTCTAAATGAGGGAAAGTGGCCATTTTTCACACTACTTCTGTCCCCAAATGGTGCTAGTTCTTAGGGTCCTGAGATAAGCTCATAGACTTCATTACCTCTCTGTGTGTGCTCCCAGAGTCATTGTTACTCTGCCTGTGTATGTTTTCCTAGATATGCGTGGGTGGGTGGACGGCTTGAGTCATTGTCACTCTGTGAGAGTGTGTGTGTGTGTGTGTGTCGAGTCATTGTTATACTGTGAGATATTTTTATTCTTTACTAACAGTGATTATTAAGAAAATAAACAGTTACTGCATTTAGCAGTAAACAGGCAAAATAATTGTGACATGTAGTACAAGGCTTTATCTCAGCCAGCAGCAATAAAAAGCATGTTATAAAGGCGAGGGAGAAAGAGGAGGTTCCTGCTGCACCGGCTTCCTTTGGGGAACGGAGGAAAAGGGATGGGAATGCAAGAGTCAATGTGAAGGGCACAGAGGGGAGAGAACTAGCAAACTCTGCCCACGACTTGCTGTGCCTTGATTTCTTTTCTTCCTCACAACTGATGCCCAGCAGCAAACCAGGGAGTGTGTGCACCTGAGAGAGGCAGAGATGCTGCCTCCAGCAAAGAGCCGACAAAGCAGCCACCAGACATCTCAGCTGAGGTGCTGGACAATTTACCACACAGCCCAGTGGCTACCTGCGATGTGGACGGTTGGAGTTTGCCCAATAGGCTGAAATGTTTAACTGGCAAGGCCATTGACTAGAATACATTTCTTAAGCCCTGTGAGCGCATTTATTTAATTCGGTTCCCCTGCCCTCCCCAACACCCTAAAATCTCTGTGCTATATTGGGATTGTGTTTATTAAAATTTCATGACCATTTACTACAGGGGTAGGCAACCTATGGCACACATGCCGAAGGCGGCCCGCGAGCTGATTTTCACACTGCCCGGGTCCTGGCCACCGGTCCGGGGGGCTCTGCATTTGAATTTAATTTTAAATGAAACTTCTTAAACATTTTAAAAACTTTATTTACTTTACATACAACAATAGTTTAGTTATATGTTATAGACTTATAGAAAGAGACCTTCCAAAAACGTTAAAATGTTTGACTGGCACGCGAAACCTTAAATCAGAGTGAATAAATGAAGACTTGGCACACCACTTCTGAATGGTTGCCGACCCCTGATTTACTATATAAACAAAATAACTCAATGATACATCTTAAAACAATCCTGCCATCAATTCCTATTCCCAGCTCCAGGCTCCTGCAGGAACTGAAATCTTAACCAGGAATTTACATTGTTTTAATGGCTACTCGCTCCTCTCTAGACCTGAAGAGGTCACACTCATCATCACCATTGATTTGCATCATTTTTGTGGAATCCTGATTTAAAAAAAAATAAAAATCATATTTTTTCTGAGTTATAACAACAAAATCTGATTCAGTGTGAAACTGGATATATAAGCACTGGGGGGAGGGGGGGGGCGGGGAAATAACAATTCTCCAGTCTGCTAATGCACTGGGTATATTGATACATTCTGTACCACGTTATTACCAATGCATATTTCCTTAGCTTGAGCTCAGACCCTTCAATCTTTACTTTGAAAAAACTCCTCCATCCCCACCCGTTGATGTGAGACCCAATTCAGTACATGTGCTTAAATGTATGCAAGTTCATATGTCCATCCACATTCAGCAAAACACTTAGGCCTGAGCCAAAGACCATTGAAGTCAATGGAAAGAATCCAACAGACTTCAATGGGTTTGGGATTATTTCTTTAAACAAACACTTAACTTAAAGTCTCATTGAGTTAAATAGGTTAAGTATCTGCTTAGCTGCTTTGCTGAATCCCTTAAATGGGAGTTTTACCCTGATAGGGACAGCAGGATTGGTTTTTCTAATGACAGATATTCCCATGATACACCATCAATGGATTTATTGTTCCTGTCATAGTGAGAGGGTAACTATTAAACAGCTGATGCAACTACTTATTGATTTCTTTTAATAGGGTTCTTTTGCTTTATTATACAGTAAACACCATAGCTAAATATGTTTCCTTATTATTTGTATGGCAGTAATGCTGAAAAAACCACAATCAGGATTCAAGTCCCAATGGCATATATAGAATGGTATGTGAAACAACAAGAGCAAAGGGTGAAATTCACCCTGTACAGAGAGCCAGCCCCAAAATTATACACCACCAAAGTTCCCAATTAAGTCCTCAAAACACAGCTTAAGTGGGACTTCAGTGGACATTAGTCTTTGTGCTGGCTTTCTGCACAGAGGTGAATTTCACTTGGAGTGACTAATTCATAGTAAATAATGTATTCTGCTAAGTTAGCCTCTTTGTCTTGTTTTCTTGAATTTATTTAATTGAAATTACTCACCAGATAATTTCTATGAATAATCATGGCCTGTGGATTTTTTTTCAGCACTCCACTGTGAGCATTTGTATTCAATATGCCAAATGTGAGTGCTGTCATTTAGTTCGCAGTACACACAAAGGTCATGTGTTACTGCTTTTGCACCACAGTTAGTACAAAAATTACCCAGATTAAGGTTTCCAGCATGAATACTTGGACATGCAAATTCAGAATGTGCTTTCTGCAAATATAATTGACTATTCATTTACAATTCAGTATGTCCATGTGCTGGGTGAGTATTACCACACACTCAGATTCATTAATTCAAACCTTTATTTGAACCAAAAGCATGGTCTTGTGTTTGCAATTGCTATAAAAAACAATGAATGACAGATGTATAGAAAAAATATTGATCAATTGCCTTCTCCTGGGGCGTAGACTGGTCATGATGGATATCTCCTACAAGTTTCTGACTATGCCTTTCCACTCTAGCATATTTATACCTTTCAACATTATCTGACCATCATAATTTGTACAATATGCCTGCCCAGACTTCAGTTTATATACCTTTTGTTGTCCATGCTATTTTCATTTCATCATGTCACCATACGCCATATAGGGATTTTCCTGCTTTTCCTAATTATAGGGACTTTTTGGCATTATATTTTGTGTATTAAGAGGGTATGATTAACTCCCTTATCTGTGTCCTCTAACACAGTAGAAAACATCACGTTTATCCTACATAGCTATAAGCATCATTTAAGCAAGTCCACGTGGAGCAACACTCATGTCAAGCAAAGACTAGGCCAAAGTCAGTTAGCCTAGCATAAGTCTTACCCTGGCCTGTAGAAACGACCCACGCTGATATTTCCAACACATGCAGATGTATTCAATTAAACTCACTCACAACGATATTTGTAGAAAGCAAACAGAAAAAGGGGTGCAAAAGGCCAAAGCAAATTCAATATTGTTAACTTGAGCAAATATTTGCCGGGTTGTGGTTTTATTTATTTTAAAATATTTGCCCCTTTCTATAACTACTACTGTGTTAGCAATCCCCTGCAATATCAAGTCACAATGGGATGGGTTAAATAGGGAGCATCAAATTTTAGCTCTGCAATTTGTGAATGTTGTGGTTTCAAATCAGACTCTCATCATTATTTCTAAGGCTATTTCTAAGGCCCTGTTTCTTCAAACACATGCGTGAAGTCAGTGGGACTACTCATCCCTGCGTAAAATTATTTATGGGCATAAAGGTGTTGCTAGTTTATGTGGAGCTTCTCAGTAGCAGTAACCGTCAAACACAGTGCTGATCAAGAGGCCACCTAGAATCAGTAGTAATGAGGAAGCTATGCTGAAAAGGCGAGCAATATCTCTCTGAAAAGGGGGCGCAGGAACAGCTAAACAAGAAAAAAAATCAGTAACTTTCAGGAAGTGCTCATTTCTGTTCCGGTTTCCACTGGACAGAAAAACCATCTCTGAGAACACAGAGACGGGAGAAAAATATTTTGTGCTGTCTTTCAGTTTAAGCTGCAGCCTCCTTGAGGACAAATCCTGCTGCTGTTGAACAATATTAACCTAGCTAAAGAATACCCTACAATATTTCTCTTTATAGAGGTCAGGTTGCTGCAGATACAGAGTTTGACATCTGAGGATGTACAATTCAGAGTAGCAAAAAGAAAATGGATGAGGCACTTAAAGCTTATCAGAATGGCAGTTGCATTGATAGTGTGTGAAGAACTCAATGGAAAATGGTGAAAAAAATTCATATATATATATATATATATATTTGTATGAAAGTAGCACCCAGAGGCCCCGTTGTGCTAGGCACTGGACAAACACACAAAGATGTGGGGGGAAAGCCTGGCACCATTGAAGTCAATGGCTAAACTCCTATGACTTCAGTAGAGCCAGGATATCATCCATGGTCTCTGCCCTGGTCTATAATATATATATGTATCCCATGATGCCTTTGGCATTTCATACCATCTATCGAGGGCATTTGTGTTTAAATGACTCCCCATCTCCTCATTTTTCATCTTCCCTTTCTACCTTTCAACATTTCCCCCTCTGCAGATGGATCTGAAGGAGACTTTGATGTCATAAACCCAAGATTATGACTTCACGATCAAGCAGCGAGAGAACCCAGGATGAGAGAAGGAAAATAGAACACATTCATCTTTGGAAACCAGCAAGGGGAATCCAGAAAATTAGACAAAAAAATCTGAATGTTTTTAATTTCCCTCAAAATGTCTTTGCTTCCAAGCTACTATGCTGATTGACATCTGGTCTTTCTAGCTATTCAAGTAGAAGCCAATTGGGATCAGATTTATCACTGGTGACATCAATAGAGTTTCACCAGAATGACCTGGGACCTTTATGCCTCTAGGAGGAAGATACCTAGTGATCTCAAATGCAAGAGTCACAGTACTTTATATGCTTCTTCATCCTCACCTACATTATGAAAGCTTGCTGTGTGCTTATATTAATTAGCTGTTTTACCAATGTAACAATCTTTTAAAATACATTTACATCATCAGCATGCCATGGGGCCTAATTTGCCACCCATACGCTCGTTGAATAATACCTTATTCTGTGAATAGTTTGAATGGGCTACTACACAGGAATAGAAGTGGCAAAATTTGGCCCAAAGTTAACTTCAGGAACAATCTGAGTGTAATTAACAACAAATGTTTGGTGTTAATTTTGTGGTTGATTTTTGATATTAGTGTTATTTATTCTTGTACTGCAGGAACACCTAGGAACTTCAGTCATGAGCCAGGCCCCCCTCATGCTGGGCATTATACAAACAGAACACAGAGATGGTGTCTGCCTCAAATAGTTTACGATGATATGCTGAGAATTTGACCTTTTTTTCCCCCTTTGGCTGGATCTTAAATGGAGAAAATGCGACTTTGTTTTTATATTAAACAAAAAAAAGTACAACTAGATTGACAACTTGCATGTCAGGGTTTTACCCGATGCAGTTTGAGACAGCTGATATGTTACCACACCTCTTGCAATGAGATTTATAATGGAAATGCTGACAAGACACCTATGTTTGGAGACGGCACCATGCACTGCTTTAAAAACTTGTTATGAATGTTAATTGGTTCTCTGAAGAGTTTTCTTTTTCCAGGTGTAGGCAGCCCAGGACACAGCCTCGGTAATACAATGTAACGAATCCATGAAAACACAGGATGCTTATGTGAGTATTAGAATGGCTGGCATTTCTGCAAACAGTGTTGCAGTTTTATTTTCAGAGATTAATCAATAATAAGCTCTTTGATATTGCTATGTACTTGGAGAATAGCATTTCCTTAGGATGACAGCTAAGCAACTTTCCCACGGTTTTATGTCTAGGTTTGCGTTTTAATCAGTCTGCTTGGGGGATTGTCATGAACTTCAGTGCTACACAAAATAAATAGAAGGCAAGCCACAAAATGGTCATGCAGTTAAGGTAGTAATTGTTCACCCGTCCTGCAGGTAGCCCACCATATTCTGGCTTTTGCAAATTGGAGCATTGGTGAAATTCACGGGCGTGTCACTTAATTCCCATTTACTGTAAGCCCTAATAGGTCATGCCAGAGAGGGCTTTGAGGGCTTAATTGGTGCATGGGCCTTATGCTGTCTCTCTGCATAGGGGTGACTCTCACCCTGAGTGACAGCAGGCAAGGACAGCAGGCAACCTATAGTAGGGCACCATGCTGCAATGCAGCCCCTCAGCCTATGGGCTACCTCATAGCCTGAAAGAGTGACTGCTGCAAGGTACTTTCCTCCTGGACCGTCACAGCAGGACCACTGGGTCCACCTAATCACTGATTCCTTGCCTCTGCCTTCAGATCTTCCCTATGCCCAAGGCTTTTTCGGGCCCGCCTGGATCCCCTCTCAGCGGTGCCAGGGGGTGCAGAGAATCATCTGAGCAGCCAGCCCGTACGGCACTCTCCTCATGCACCACACAGCCCACCTCAGAGGCTTTGTGGGCTCTCCGTGCAATCAGGGCCGGCTCCAGGCACCAGCCTACCAAGCATGTGCTTGGGGCGGCACCTGGAGGGGGGCGGCGCTCACCCGGGGAGAGCGGAGCTGCAGCGGGCTCGCCGCCCTCCCCCCGGCGCTCCGGCCGGCCGGGGAGAGCGGGGCTGACCTCCCCTGGCGCTCCGGCCGGTTGGGGAGAGTGGGGCCCGGGCCGGGCTCTCCGCCCTCCCCCCGGTGCTCCGGCCGGCCGGGAAGAACGGGGCCGACCTCCCCCGGCTCTCCAGCCAGCCGGGGAGAGCAGAGCCGCGGCTGGGCTCTCCGCCCTCCTCCCGGCGCTCCGGCCGGCTGGGGAGAGTGGGGCCGCGGCCGGGCTCGGCGCCCTCCCCTGCCACGCTCCCTGCCGGGGGGGCGGCAAAAAAGCCAGAGCCAGCCCTGCGTGCAATGGGTGGATGTCACTCTTTCTGGGAACACCGTTTTTTGTTGTTGTTTGTTCAAAACTATACCAAATCAGAGAGCTGGCCCTTGACAGAGTTAACCGTTAGCAGGTCACTAGCACCGAAGAACACATTTCCTGCAGTGCCTATAAGAAAGTGCTAGATAACAAAAAACAAAAATGGTTTTGTCCTCTTCATTGCAAAAATCTGCACAAAAGCTGGGCTGGCTCCACAAAACAGATCTCTAGGAGACTGCTCAGTGTAGAAGACAAGATGATTTATTAAATCTGGCACTCTGAGGGCACACGATATCAGCTTGGAGATAACCTTCGGCAGGGAACTCTCACAGACAAAGCATAGTAACTGGTAGGCGCTAGGAAGACAAGAAAGCAGAGGCATTGCAGGTAACTTGACCTGAATGTAATGAACTGCCATTAACATTCATGCACTCCCACTGATGTCGATGGAAGTTCTGTGCATGGCACCATTGCGGGATATGGCCCTAAAGGCATAGGGGCTGGTTCTGCTCTCAATTTCCAAAGTAGCTTCACTGAAGGCAATGGAATTACATCAATATACAACCAGTGTGAAATCAGGGTCTCCCCTTGGCGTGTGCTTAACTCTCGTTAATGCTAATAAGAGTAAAGAGAAAAGTGAATGAGACTCTGAAGCTTTAGTTACTGTAGTTGCTTTAACTTTCATCAAGAATATATTGTTGGAATTCCCAGTTGCTGTACTTCTAAGACATCGCTTTAGGTTTTCATACAGCTGGGGGACAGACATCAGATTCAAAATAATCCACTCAGGATAGCAAAGGAAAACTTCAGTTTAGTTAAAAGAATCTAGGTCCCCTTACTAAAAACGAGTAAATCACTGATTCCCTAGGATACCGTTGCTCATGTTGAATTGTACCTGACACATTGATTAGTGCCAATAGGGCCACCTAGTGGAATAAGGTACTACTCAAATGTGTGCAGGGATATCACAGTCTGACCCCCAGGTCTTGCTCCTTAATCAAAACTCCATTTAATGAGACCCATCGTTTGTAGCAAAAGACATTCTCTGCTGCATTAAAATGCATTGGAAAATCTGGAGCCTAAATTTTAAAGGTTAATTGGATCCCACAAAGAAGAATTAACTGAGCTGTTTTCTCTCTTTTTAAAAGAGCCTTTATAGTTATTGTAATCTCTACTTTATTTCCTCACAGGGCAACCAAAATACAGGATTTTTTTTCACATTTTAATGGTTTTTTGTAACAAAATGGTTAACAAATGATGTACAGATTTTGATTTATCTATAATGTACATACTGTAGTCTCATTGCATGATGATTTATGCACCAGATCTTCATATACATGCATATGAGCTTGACTATTAATCTTTACTTATGTTTAACTATGTGCTAATAGTATTCGCTACTCCGGTATTAAAGGAGAATTTCATTTTCAGATGCTTACCTCTTGTTTGGAAAATAATACCCTAAGGCACTGCTGTTCAACAACTATTGGGGGTGGGGCCGGGGAGGAGGGAGGTTGAAGTTCTAGCCAACCAGGTTTTTCAAGCTCCCATTGCTCACCAGTTTTGGAACTCTACTCTTGATTCAGGAATATAAATAATCTGCTTCCTTTTCCACTGAGCTTGGATGTTTGCCATTGGCTACATGAAAACATGAGTCCTTGTATCCATGTATGGAAAGTCGACAAGTGACCTGACTCCCTGTCAAGAGTAAAATCACTTCCGCACACCAGAGAGAGCTCTCGGAACCTGTCTAACCCTGCCAGCACAGCCAGATCACTTGATGGGAACATGCACTTTGTGATAATAGATTTAGATCACGGCTGATGACTGCCTTTTCAGGAGTCTGCCTTGTGATTTCCCATTACACACCTTCCCAAATTTCTTCCATCAGCATAGGTCTAAGGATGCTGTTATCTGTTTTCGGTGCCTACCTTTGCTTACGTGCAGCACACACAGAGAAGAGAATAGCCTGCAGATTGGGAAAATCATCTTTTTCCTTCAGCTTAAAGCTGAATTGATTGTTTTTTGGAGGGGGATAGATGGGAATTAAATTCCTAGTTCTCCCCACCCCACTCCAGCACCTCCCAATTTCCTCCCACATCCCTGTGTGTGTGCGTGCTTGGCGGGGAGGAGGGGCCAGGGGGTATATGTACTGTTTCTATAAATCCATAGCGAGAACCCAGGGCCAAGGAAGCTCCGGAAAGCTCTAGGTGGAGGCAAAGATAGAGTAACTTCAAGACTCACACTGTTTTCCTCCTTCTAATACAGTTCCTTGTTCAGTGTCAAATGAAAGCAACTTTCTGCAGATCCTTTACTATTGTCATAGGGGAATTTTAATGGGAGCTGGACAGTGCCTTTGTAAATCCCAACCCGAGTCGTTCATATTGTAGCTAGTGAGATGTGTGTTGTTATTTATCATTATCATTATGGTAACTCCCAAAGGTCCCAATCAAGTCAAAGAGAAAATCTGGCCTGAAATGTATAATAGATTTTGATGATGTTGAAAGACAAGATACAGAAGTTGTATGTCAGGGATAGCCTCATAATGAAGAGCCTAGATAACGAGCAGTGGTCCCCAACCTTTTTCATCTGGCGGGCGCCAGACGGCGAGCCACGGAGGACTGTGGCGACGGACGAGCATCCGCCAAAATGCTGCTGACAAGCAGCAATGTCAATAGGTGTCGCCGCTGAAATGCCGCCAACAAGCAGCGTCATCCAGAGGCATCGCCGCCGAAATGCGGCCGAAAATCGGCGGCATTTCGGCGGCAACGTGTCTGGATGACGCCGCTTCTCAGCGGCATTTCAGCGGATGCTCATCCGCTGGCCAGTACGCGGGCGCACTTAGACGCCCCGGTGGGTGCCACGACACCCGCGGGCACCGTGTTGGGGACCCCTGATAAAGAGAAAGCTACCACCCTCTGTCTGGGTAACCAATACAATAGAAATGCTATACTCATAGTTCCATGCACACTGCTAATGTAAACCCGTCCTTGCTTGGTTGGCATCTACAGACTCCTGAAAGTAGCATATTATCTTGTGAACAGGCAGAATACCATCCCAACGGATTAGCCCAATAGGCAGCCAAGATATCATGTAGGATCATCAAGTGTGTTCGTTAAGGTCAGGGCTCCTTAAGAAGCCAAATGGCAAGGAGAGCCTGTCTCGGGTTCTGTGCCTCCCGTATGTTTACTGGGTTGACCATAACCACTCCAGCTCTGATCTGAATTAATGTCAAAAATAAAAAAATTAGTTCACACGACTCTTGTGTTAACACTAGGGAATTCACTGTGTAGTTAACAGTAACTGAATAAGGGAATAATCAAAGCAAAGGACTAGTGCTGGTGCATGTGTGTGTGGCGGGATAGGGTGGGAGAAGATGAGACGTCTTGATGCACAGAATCTGAACATTTTCTCCTGCAATTTAAAGGAAACAACACGGTAACACAAGGGAAATACGTTGTTTGAAATTAGGGCTGGTAGCAAGCAAGGGGAATAGAGGGAAAGGAGTCCTAGGCCTTCTCCATATAAACTCCACTCTCTGTATTGATGCACATGTGTATTCAAATTCTTCCCTCCACACCCTTTGGCCTCTTCAGAAATAGACAGCCGGTGCCCGAATGCTCTTTTGTAAAGGTTGTGTGTTCTGGGTCATTTTTGAATAGCTAGTTAGAAATGCTGATGTCTTTACTGATGAGAGCCCTATGGAATTAACAAGTCGGCACAGAAACATACAGTCGCTTAATATATGGAGACAAATCCTGCCCCAGTTGCTACCCTCTGTGTATGGAGAACTCTGCATTCAGCAGAATCAAATACATTTCTGCCATGAAGGCAGGATGGGGGGCACTAGCCTTGGGGGGCGGGGATCCCTCCCCAGTAAACATCAGCCCTTCTCAGGTTGTTTGCAGGAATGAGAATCTGTCCTATTACAGCTAAGTGCAAGGATCTCCATTTTTTCTGGGATGTTAACATCAACACAGCTGAGGAAATATATATTGCACCAGTCAGTACAACTCCTACACTGCCGTATTTTTCCCACTGCAAAAATCAGTGATTGTATTGCAATCCCCTCTACCGTCACTCAAAAACAAATCGGGCTATATTGCAAGTCAGGTCACTGGTGCAATCAAATATGGAAGGACAGTGGAATCTCATTTAGAAAAGAGAGGTGCATAGCCTTCTTTTGTCCACATGAGAGGAGGACGAAAAGCTTCATTAGAATTTGTGTGCAAGCATCACAATAGTCTCCATTATGTTACATGTTTAGGGCTTTAACCTATGACCCCCGTTACGGGGGCTGAATACAGACCTTGCTGCAGTAGGACACACACTGGAGGGATTCTGGATGGCAAAGCCAGAATTCCTCATGGAGACTGTGAGGAGACACATGCTATACAGGCAGCTAGTGCAACCCTTGTAAATGGAGCAGCGTGGAGAGAAGGTGTAATCTTTTAAGGAAGCTAATACTGCCAGTGTTATGAGCTTGAAGCAGTACTCAAGTATAGCAAGTGCTGGAACCATTCTGGACCCCTGCACAAGGACGCAAGAGGGGTGGAGTAATTCTCCTTAGGGTCTCTACCTTATTAGTTATCACTTGTATTGTGGCAATGCCTTGGAGCCCCCATCAAGAACCAGGGTGCCATTGTGCAAGGTGCTGTACAAAAATATCCTTGCACACTTCTGCGGGCAAAGGCACAAAAGGCGCCTTCTACATGTGATAAACAGGTGACAGACATTGCAATCCTCAGGATGTTTTCAATGAGTAGTAAACGACATCACTTTGTATCCGTAAGCAGCTAGTTCTTTAATATCTCTCTGGCTGCTAGAGAACAGCTCGTCGATATTTGACTATGCACAAACATAGCTATATTTTCTTACAGATGGACTGGCTGCACAGATTTCAACTAAACCACACACTGAACGCTGCACACAGTATTCATTAGCAAAGGGATCAGCCTACATTGTTGCGTGGTGCATACTAACTAGCTGTTTCCATAGTTCTAGGGCATGGGAATTGCCTCAACCTACTCCACTTATGCTGAGGTTCCTCCCAGCTCAGCATTTGGAACCCAACACTCTGCATTGAACAGTTCCACTCTGCACATTCTCTACTGCCGCATTTGGCTACTCAGTGGCACAATTGGGATTTGCACATGTTGAGGTGGGTTACATCAAGTGCACTTATCTAAAAATGTAACTTCTGATTCCGAAGGATGTTAGTTATGAAATTCAAGTGATTTTGTACAATGAGCAGAAGTGGCAGACACACACGCAAATTAGATATTAATTTGGGTACAAGTACTTTTTTCTGACTGCTGCCTTGAGGTTTGGCGGGGGGGGGGGGGGGTTCACTTCCCTTTCACTAACAGGATACTATAGACCTGCAGCATACAATATTCTCTCTCTCTCTCACACACACACACACACACACACACGCAAATAGGCAAGAAGAGAAAATACCCCCCCCCGAAATAAATACATCTCACATTACATCCCACACCCCTTCTCCCTGCCTCTGCCTGCCTTTTGCCTATAGTTCTTAGTCCTAATATAAATGCAGGTTATCCCCTAATAAGTGAGTTTATCTGGTTGAGGTCAAGGGTCAATCTTGACCAGTAAATCACAATAAAAGCGGTGAACCTGAGCCTTTACTAGGGAAAAGGTTGTAGTTAAGTCAGGATCCACTAACATGCATTAGTGAACCCCGACCCAACCTTGTACTCTTCTCTTAATATAGATAAACACTCTATGTTTTCTACTTAAGTCTGAACATTGTCAGGGTCAGGGACCTGCCTCTCTCTAGCACATACTTGTAGACAAAATCAATTATTTTATATTCTCTAGGAAGTAATAGATGAGAGACTCCTTAGGAAACTTAACATGTCATAGGAAGTGGTGCCAGCATCCAGAAGGTGATACACTTCCTTTTGACCCAGTGCTTAATGATATCCCAGCAGGGTGTTAGGGTGAATTGTGTTACTACAAGTGCTGTATTTCAGATCAGACATAAAAGATCCCTTGGCTTCTTTTTCACAATAATGGTGGGTTAGTTCTGGAATCCTGGCAAAATTCCAATTAGGTAATTACATTCTGCCTCCTGAAAATTCCCCCTTCACCTTCTGTCCTAGAATATTTTATGATGTTGTTATGACCGCTTTAAAAAGCTTACTTCATTTTACTCCAGAAATGGCTGTGTTCCAGTGGTGAGTGAAATGTCCCTTGTATGCATATGTCTAAATGTTCCAAAGATTTTCAATCACGTCTCCAGATTTAGATATCTAAAAGTTGACATCTACCTTTTTGCACACTTACTTTTGAGGGACATGTTTTTGCATTCAAATAGACTGAACTCTGGTGTGAAAACTGGGCCAAATCCTGCTCACTCCTTGAAGTCAAGGGGACTACTTGCGTAAGTAAGGTTATGGCTACACTAGAGATCTTACAGCGGCACAGCTGTACCAATGCAGCGGTGCCGCTGTAAGATCTCTCGCATAGCTGCTCTATGCTAATGGGAGAGATCTCTCCCTTTAACATAATTAAACCACCCCCAAAGAGTGACAGTAGCTATGTCTGTGGAGAAACTTTCCCACCGACATAGCACTGTCCACACCAATGCATTTGTCAGTGTAATTTACGTCGCTCAGAGGGGTGTTTTTTCAAACCCGAGTGACCTAATAACATAAGTGGTAGTGTAGACATAGCCATAGGCAAGCAATATCAGAACCGTATTTGTATGTACAAATGAGCTAGTGCAGTTTGTGCACCCAGAGTAGCTTATTACATGTTACCAAAAAAGAAACAAACACTCTTAGGTGTGCAAATTTGGAGACTATGCCACATAATTTACAATTGATTTGAGAGGAATTACAGAGTTTATAATCTATAGAGAGGCTAATCCAGAGGATGACAGTAGCCTAAAATGTGGGAGACCTGGGGTCAAGTCCTGTCTTCTACCACACCCTTCCTGTGTGACCTTGGGCAAGCCACTTAGTCTCCCCGTGACTCAGTTTTCCATTTCTAAAACCTTAAACAGATGCTGTGGGATGTTGTACACTGATATTTTTGTAAAAAGCGACAAAGAGTCCTGTGGCACCTTATAGACTAACAGACATATTGGAGCATAAGCTTTTGTGGGTGAATACCCACTTTGTCAGACACATGATATTTTTGATTACATTAAAGATGCGATACACTAAAGATTGTGAAGATCTCAGTAATGGAGAATCTATAAGTACCTAAGATATAGATTTATCAAGAATCTTTGGATTTGGAAACGAATGAGTCTATGCAAATAAGAATTGCTGCTATTATGATATACAAGTGACATAGAGCATTCTATAAAAAAAAAGCCAGAATGGGAGTTCCTTTTCCATGCATAAAATATATTGGGTAATGAATATGTAGGATGAGCAAAAAAAAAAATGTGTTTGCGCCTTATGTGTTGAAGAAATTAATCATATTAATCCCTGAACAAGTGGAATGCTGCAAATGTCAACTTCTGGAGAGTCTATCTGCCATATAAATGCCAGTCAGACACGTTTACTCTTCTAAGGAGAAGAGTTCGCTTGTGCATTTGACTTTTCATGTTGCTTTCAACATTTGTTTGTAATTTCTCACCTAATTTCAGTTTGTGCACTAGGATCCTGATCCACCGTCAATAGAGACCAGCGCAGAGATTTCTGTTGGCTTTGGCCGCTGACCGACAAATGATCAAATCCGTGCAAGTAACTGTTTTGTGCTCAGTAGAAAGTGGTGGTGCGTCATTTTCCCAGGTAATGCACAAATCAAAATGATGAGGGACCCTTGGTATAAGATTTCCTGTCCCTTTCATTAGTATTGTAGCCTCCAAAAAGAACAAACTACATAAAATGCACGAGTGAAGTCGGTACAAACTAAAATTTCATACTGATAATGACATATCCTGCTCTATATACTATACACTGACATGTAAGTATTATATTTATATTCCAATTGCTTTATTTTATAATTATATGGTAAAAATGAGAAAGTAACTCATTTTTCAGTAATAGTGTGCCGCGGCACTTTTGTATTTTTAGGTCTGATTTTGTAAGCAAGTCGTTTTTAAGTGCGGCGAAACTTGGAATGGGCAACACAAATCAGACGCCTGAAAGAGATACAGTAGTTTGTCATGGAGCAGGCCATCTACTCAGCAGACTAGTGACGCTCAACCTTTCCAAACGGTCCAAATGCAAAACAGACACACAAGACAGACCACACTTTTTTTTATTTTCCTCTATGAAATAAAATTTAAAGCCAACAAACCAATCACCCTAATCTCAAAATGTAATTTACATGAAGAAATACATGGTAGAGGGAATTTGTACAGTTCCAACTAAGACCATTTTGTCTAGTTTCCTGTGGATCAACTTGAGCTCTGACTTTCCTGTCATTTGTTTGTCAATATTTCTTATCTGAACATAACTTTTATGTATTTGTTTAAGGCTAAATCCCAACCTTGCCTGACGGAAGGGTGTTTTATGAGAAATAATTCTTTCTAAGATTGGGAGTAGCACTCCAATACATTTAAACCAACTTTATTATTTTTACTCTGGATATTCAGATATTTACTAGTTTGATGGATCTACTATGGGGATAGCCACTCAGTCAATGCAAATAAATAAATGGTTGAGAACCGTAGCAGGTGTTAATCAGCACAGCTTTACATCAGTCCGTGGAGCTACTCTTATTTAAACCAGTTGAGGATCCATCCCTAGATTGTCTGAAGCGGTAGACTGGATTCTGTGCAGGAAGATTTCATTTCTAGTGAAAGATTTTTATGTGTGTGTCTCTTTGCATTTAAAACCTATCTATAGCGCAATAAATGGACATGAGAATGAAGCTGAATCAGGATGTCTGTGCATTTATTTCACTTCCCACTAGGCTGATTACTGTGTGTCAAAAGGGGAAAGGGCCAGATGCTGAGCTGGCCTGGCTCTAATGAAAGCAAATGAGCTATGCCAATTTACGCCCGCTGAGGATCTGTCTAGAAAGTCTAAACTGTATAGGTTTAGCATGGAGACTGCAGAAGTGACTAATAAAATGTGCATTACATTAGAAGCTGCGATGTAGTTTTGTGGAGCTAAGATTCCGTTATGAGCTTTGCGGTATGTGTATTAATAAAATAACAAACACCTAATGGACACAGCCTAAACACCAGTACTTGAGTAAAATAAAGTCTTCATAAACAACGCATTCCATTAGCTCTCTCTTTTGCAACTAATATACTTCCAGTTCATTAAGTTATTGCATGCAACAACTCCTACTACAAATAGATCCCATAATTCAGTCTTTTCCAGAGTTGCACATTCTTTTAGTCTACAGACTACATTAGCAGAACACATTTTAACAAAAAGCCTTCTGTTTAGTGGGGTTTAAGAAAAGTTATATGAAATGCATGAGGTTTTATTTGTCAGAGGTCATTTGTTTGCTTCACTGTTGCTTTTATTCTGTTTGTACAATCTCTAAATTATGGTTATTATGGAAAGTCCGTGGTTATTCATCCTAAACCACTTCAGATTAATTTCCTTATTTTATTTCAGACTTTTCAGCTTGTGAGTGTTTGAAAGTATGATCTAATAGTATCAACTGTCCTTTCAGAAACAACCACATAGACTTTTATAGGGTCCAGTCATGTACTCATTGGAAGGGTAATAACTTCCGCTGGCAGGCAGTGGAAAAGCTACACAGTGAACAGAAGTGGCTGTATGCTGTATCCCTTAAGCCAGAAGATGCTCCAGGGCAGGGTCCAGCTGTTGGAGGGAGATGATGAATTTTTTTGGATGTGACAATCACAAAAATCCATCTTGGGACCTACATCGAGTCCCCATCAACTCCTGCCATTCCTGTGTAGAGCATATTCAGAGGGAGTAATGTTGAAAAAAAACACACCAAGAAAAATGAAGAGGGGGCAAACAGGCATCTTGTGCTTACTCACAAAAGCAAACCTCTTCCAGGCTTGTATCAAGAAGTGACCAAGCACAGTCTGCAAGTTGTTGTCATGCAAGGTCTTCAAAGAACTCCCAGCCCCTAGCCCACACACCTCCTCTGCATATACTCATAATTCATTAGGTGGGTAATTCTGGCCCCAGTACAGCCCAGTGCATTACACACAGTGTGGTAGGATGCATCATTGACGAAGCCAGGGATGGCGCTAACAGCTTGCTGGAGAAAAAGGAGTGGGACCTGCCCTCTCTGGAGAAATTGCCTAACCTGTGAGTTAGGAAAGAAGACTCCACCACCTAGGGAATCATGGGTATGTGGAGAAAAGCAGAAGGGAGGGCTAGGAGTTCCTGGAGAGACCTTGCACAGGGAGGAACTGCAGTATGTGGTGGAGGGCACCTGGAATGCAGACCAGAGGCTGAGGAAGTGACCTCCATGCTCCAGGGAGTTATGCTGGCTGTACAAAGCTGCAAATCATCAACTTTTCTTTTGGGACTGGCTGAAAGAACGTGGGTCTTGATTTCTCTGCTTTAGAGATGGGCATAGGAAAGCTCTTTTGAGGCATGTATGGACCTGAAAGTCACAGGTTGCTGTATCTTTTTTCAGTACTGGGAACCCCAAACTTTCCTAAATTATAAGTCAGGCCCCCCAAAAACACGTGATTAGTTTAAAAATCATGAGATTAAAATAATGAAACCTGATACATTTGGGGTTCTTTTCACTTGCCTTTTAGTTTTTAAGCCTTCAGGGGTCACATGTTCAAGTTTTGCTCTGCAAACAGGAGGGCTGGAAACTTTTTTTTTAAATGAAAACTGAGACTCTCACATAATCTCATAACTCCAGCAGCTGGGTCTTGAAGAGAAACATCAAATACGGTGAGACTCGCAAAGTTGGTGGCACTGCCTTTTTTGTCATATCTAACAAAGACAATTGGCTACACGTGCATGTTTTGAAGAGGTTGTGCAGCTGAGGAGAAAAAGAATGCCACCCTCACCAGCACACACATTTCTAAGCAGATGGACTGAATTCATGGCCAAGTCCAATGATTGATTATAAACCAGGGTCATCATACCAAGCGTGCTTGCTGCAAGCCAGCTCCATGAGAACCCAAATATATACAAATCAAGGGTCATAGGAACTCACAAGGTTCAGAGTTTCAGTGCTTGTCAGACCCCACTAGGCCATTCAATCCTTCTCAGGGGTGGCTCCAGGCACCAGTGCACCAAGCGTGTGCCCGGGACGGCAAGCCGCGTGGGGCGGCCTGTTGGTTGCTGTGAGGGCGGCCATCAGGCTGCCTTTGGCGGCATGCCTGCGGGAGGTCCGCTGGTCCCGTGGCTTCGGCGGTAATTCGGCGGCAGGGACGCTGAAGGCGCAGCACCGGCGGACCACCCTCAGGCATGCCGCCGAATCCGCGTGACCAGTGGACCGCCCGCAGGCGCGCCGCCGAAAGCCGCCTGAAGTTCAGGGCCAATGGCCTGCTATCCAGCTCTAGCATCTTTGATGGATGGACTATTTGGCCCCATTTTATTTACCCAGTGAATTAAATCTAGTTGTGCCTAGTGTGCATAACCTGAGGACGCCTGCTGTAAACCATAGGAGAATATAGACATGGAGCTTTCCTACCCTTTTCTCTCTCGTATCTCTACTGAGTCCAAACTTTCTTTTGTTCTCTGATGGAAATTAGCCGGTTAACCTTTCACAGAAGCGAAAACAGCAGGTGCAAAACCTGCAGCCATTTCTCCACTGCTACACTAATCAATACCCTCCCCCGCCCCACACACACCTTTCAAGATCCCTTGGTACCACACATGCCTATCACAACATGTGGTGTACCTGATCAGTGCATCAAATGCCCCAACAACAGCTATGTGGCTGAAATTAGACAATCCCTACTATCTCACACTGAAAGGTGATAAAACACAAAAACACCCTGTCACCCCTGGGTGAACCCTTTTCACAAAATGATCACACCCTGTCGGACACCTCAGTGCTCATATTCAAAGAAAACTTGCGCAATACCCTGAAGAGACGAGCTTGGGAGTTTAAATTCCTCTCTCTGCTAGACACCAAAAATCAGAGGCTCAATAGAGACACTGGTTTTATGTTTCATTACAACAACCTGTAAGCCATTAACTTTCCTTTAGGTCTTATTACCACCAAGACTTTCACTGATATCCATCTTAGAGATGCGTGTATACAATCAGGTTTATCTGATACTGAGCTAGTCAGTACAATAGGTTCAGTTCACTTATGTTTTTTAAACTACTGCCACTATTTAATGTGATTTGAGCCTTTGATATTTTATTATCAGTGTGCAACTTTCGCACTTAACCCATGAAAAATATTGTTGATCTGAAATCACAAGGAGGAGAAAAATGGATCAAGAGATCAACAATTAGTTGGGACTGTACCCTCCAAAAATCAGCAATTTATAGAAGTGATAAAGGGCCCCAGACTTCAAAACACTTACGCAAGTGAGTGAAGTTACTCACATGAGAAAACCTTTCCTATCGATGCCAATGTTTATTGTAGTGAATTAATCCAACACTGTATTTGGCCCAGCGTCTCTTGACTCTCACAGTATGTTTTTAAAAAGTTGCTATTATCTTTTAGCTCTGCTTTTTATCAGAGAAAGTTTTAATGAGAAAATTTAGCAGATGCATGTCTATTTTTCTACTAATTGGGGGAAGTGTTTTTCTTTTGCAATGGATTTTCTTTATCTTGCACTAGTCAACTACCATGTAGCATCCATGTAAGGTATTACCTTCTTATCTGCTTCATTGGCACACACAGCATTTCGATTCTATAAAAGTAATTTAAATGGGCATTTAAGAGCTGATGCTTGTGTTTATAGTTCCAGGTTTGCAAAGTGCTACAGCATAATGGTTGACCATTTATATGTTGTCCCAGTTGCAAAGCAACTTACGGTCAAAACTGTTAAATTTGACAATATACGCTTGAGGGCTGTGTCACCTGCAGTAATATAAATCATGTGTTCTTGCTTATTGCTACACTTAACTGCCTTCTTTTTTGTGATCAGCATTCATTCCTGACGTGCTGACTGCTTTTATACTACAAGCCCTAGCATAGTTACAGTACTTACAGCTGTCTTTTTTAACCGAGCGAGTAAACTGGGGAGTCAGGGCTAGTGCTGGGTAAGTGATGGTGCTTTGCTAGAGGGAATATGTGATTTATTTAGTCGAAATGGCCCATCATTGTGGGTGGAAGGCAGACTCCTTTCTAACTCTCTTCACAGTGCTCATAGGGATGGAAATCATGGCCAGATTATGAAAAGGCAGAGCCATGGCTTTTTCTAATTGCACTGTGGTTCGAGATACTTTCCCCAGATCTTTTATGGGCAATGCAGATGTGTGTTTCTTGGATCTGCATTTATTCTCTGCACAGCTACGGGTCCAGGACCACGGGGAGAAGATATCATGGGAAGCCTACAAATGTCCCAGCCACCAGAAGAACCTTTCACAACAGAACCAGCAGCAGATGTGAGGGTGAGCACACCTCAGCCCCTCCCTACTTCTCCCTCACTAGAACCAGCACATCTACTCTGGGACTTAACATTCTCCACCCACATGGCCAGGACCAGCCCAGAGGATGATTCAAAGTCAGCCTGTGAAAGATCCACCTTCTCAGGAGCAGTTTTCAGACCATCTGCCTCCTGACACCACAACTGATATTGTGAAATTACGACATTTCAAATTTTGAAGTACAAACTTCAGTCCTGTCATATGCCTCACCCTTCCACAGCAATCCCTTCAGTCTTGCTTCAGTCATCCCTGCTCGCCTACTATCCCCCGCTCCATCCTTCCCAGTCTCTCCTTACTGACTGTCCTCATCCTGTTTTTACCCTTTTACTTATCTGCCTCCCCACAAACAAAGCACACCGAGTGCTAGCACCTGAAATGCCAGTTTTCTTATTAAAAATAATACCCAGAACTGACACAATAGTTGTCAACCTTTGCCATGACCCACCTACTGTTATCTTAGAGATCCTTACTGGATACCATGTCCAGTTCTGGTGTCCACTCTTCAGAAAGGATGTGAATACATTGGGAAGGCTTCAGGAAAGAGCTACAAGGTGATTCAAGGTCTACAAAACATGGCTTATAATGAGAGACTTAAGAAGCTCATTTCATTTAGTTTATTCAAGAGAAGGGTAAGAGGTGACGTGGTCATAGACTATGAATATCTTCATGGAGAAGATATTTCTGATAGTAAATGGATTTTTAGTTTAGCAGAAAAAGGCATCACAAGATCCAGTGAGTTCCAGCTGGAAGATGAAACTAGATAAACTCAGACTAGAAATAAAGTGCTTTTTTTTTTAAACAGTGAGGATAACTAACCGTTGGAACAACGTCCCTGAGAGGGTGATGGATCCTCGACTACTAGAAGCCTTTCCATTAAGACTGTATATCTTTCTCAAATATATGCAATAGCTCAGACAGAAGTTATGGGTTTGATACAGGAATCAGTGGATGAGGCTTTCTGGCCTGCATTATGCAGGATGTCAGGCTAGATGATCAAATGGCCCTTCCTAGCCATACAGTCTATAAATCGCTATCCCTTCCTCCCACCCTTGACACATTTTAATATCACAGGAACCAGATCTTTTGACAGGTCTGAAAATACCTAGATATTTGGGGTACTGTTGCAATCAAATAACAGTCTCACTGATATTAATAGAAATTCTGAGCATGAGACAAAGTCAGAGTATACAAGAATGAAAAACCGTGGACAGAAAACCCGCCTTGTAAATTGCAAAGCAGAATTTTGCTTTGTCTTTCCAGATCTGTGCCTCTACATTAAGAAAAATAAATAAGGGTTATCCAAACTTGAAAAATAACGGCCTAAACCATGACTTCTAGACCCATTGTCCTTTTAAATCTCATTTTTTTTTCATTGCAATTGAACACATTTTAGAATTACTCAATCACTCATGATGGATATTGGCACTTAACTGTAAATAAAATAAAACAAAATAAACAAAATCTGGACTGGATTTTACCAGCTCTCTACTTGTGCTTTGTAGTTTTGGATGAAAAGCTTTAGTTTTATGTTTTTCAAGTATATTGTCTACTAAGATATTGGTTTTATTTTCTAGTTTAATTTGTTCTTTAGATTCTGTGGTCTTCAGTCAATTCACTAGCTGATTGAATTATTATCCCAATAATGAGATTTTACATGATTAGTGTCAGTTACCTATCTGATCTTTTAAGTAGGTTAATTGGCAGCTCTGAATAATTATCAGCAATTTCACCTTGCTGACTGAGACTCTTGGAGAATAAATGAAGCACAAAGACACAGGGGTGAAGGGTGGTGGGAAACGGTTCTGGATCTAAACTTGAAAGTTATTCAGTGTGAGAAAAGCAAACTTTTTCACTAATAACTTTTACATAAAATGAAACAATTTTGAAGTATTTTAAGCGTCGCGTCAAAATTTTGGCTTTGTAAAATGTATATTTTTGCCCCGCAACACTGATCAAGAGTCTTTCTCAACATAACAAGAAAACCATTGAGAGGTAGGTAAATAGGTCCTATTCCTGTAATCAGATTTGCATTGTGGGATCATTGTGCTGTTGAAGGCCCACTGAAGTCAGTAGGAATCATATAGGTGTAAAAGTGTGCTGGAGTGATTCCTTCTGGGTTTTTTGATCCTCAGAAGTTCATGTTTTCTCGCTTTTCTCCACAACTATCAGGGCTAAAAACGTATCTTTTTTAACTGGAAACTGAGATTATTACATATTCATATTTCTCCAGGAACTGGGATTTAAGAAAAATAAATATCATGAGAACTGGCAACACTTCAATGATGTATATGTTATTCCTTTTTTACTTAGTATAGTTTTAAAAAAACCCTAAAGTTATGTTTCTGATTGGTTTTTACTACAAAGAAGAAGATTTGGAATGTGTGAAGAAACGGAGTAGACTGTGGAGAAGCCAAGGAGAAAACAATATAGTAGACCCAATCCTGCAGTCTTTTCTCTATCAAATCTCTGGGAATGAAGCCGAATATATGACGTGCTGTTTCCCATTAAAAAGCAATTTTCCCCCCTACATTCAGTGTTGCAGAGAGGTGGCTGTAAAAGAACAAATAGCATCAGTCACATTCTGCCTCATGGTTTATCAACAAAGATATCACTTCCAGAATCCTGCTTACTTCAGTGACAAAAAGGGCAACAGCCTGCTTTCCTCAATGGATGCAAATAGCCTTAATCTCAGCAGAACCAGTGTAGATCTGTTGCATGGGGTCAGGACCAGGTCACGGGCAGCTGGTGTATTGACTAGAACCAGAGTCAGACATCTGGAATTGGTGGCCTGGGTCAATCTGGGGTCAGGAACCAGGGGGTCAGAGTCAGGAGTTGAGGCCCCGTCAAGAGCCAGGAGCCAGGGCTGGGAATTAAGGCTGAGATCAGGAACCAGAAGTTAGAAGCAGGAGACCAGTTAGCTGAGTTAGAAACTGGCTATTGGAGCCAGGAGGTAAAACCAAGGTCAAGAACCAGAGATCAGAAGCAGGGCTTGTAACAGCAGCTAGCTAGGGTTCCATCTCATTGCACAGACAAATTTCCTGTATCCTCCGCAGGCTTAAGTAGTATGTCTGTATCAATCAGGAATTGGGAATGTCCTGTCAATCAGGTCCTCCGAGAGGACACGTTCCGTGGTGCGTGTGGATCCTTGAGGCTCATCATGACCTGCCGAGTATTTCTGCTACTACATCTGTTAAGTGGCAGAATGAAGGTGGTTGCTGCTGGGTATTCTGCAAACCCAGGTTCCACTGCTCCTTTCAGAGGGGTACAGCTTGCAAAGACTCAATGCCAGGGGATACCAACTGCTCTGTAGAAGCTCTGTGCCAAGGTAGAGGAATTTTTTGAAGGGAAGGTGGAGACACAGTGGACTTAGGGTGTGGGTAGGAGCCAGTGTGCCCCCAAGTAAATCTCACTATGGATTTGGAGACACTTCTAGACCATTCAGGAGCCATGAACATAGTAGCATAGGAATTGCCAGGCTGGCTGAGATGATATGTCCACTGCGTCCAATAGTCTGTCTCTGAAAGGGGCCAAGACCTGATGCTTCAGAGGAAAATGAAGGGAACCCAGTAGCAGGAAATGATGCAGTAACGTGCTCCTAGGAAAAGTCCCTGACTAGGAGATGTGCCATCACACTGATCTGAGAAGGCCCCAACGCACTACACAAATAATGTCTGCTGTAATTTCACATTATGACTATTCAGTTTTAAAACAATGAGTCAGATCCCTCAGGTCTGGGTCTGTGGCCTCCCACCAAAGGCTGCTCCCCTGTTCCACCCAGGAACACCCTCTATATCAGGTGTGGGGAGAGAAAATGGCATAGAGCCATATACACATGTAACCCACACAGCTCCTGGGTATGGTGCTCTGTCCCATCTAGTGGCACCAAGAACACTTATTGACAGAGATTAATGAGACTGCTCTACAGCCTTAGCTAAAAGCCAGAGCGCTTTTAGCTCAAGTAGTAGAGGCTCATGCATTTAGCTGCAGAGGTCCCAGGTTCAATCCCACCCACTGACAACCAGCATCTGTCAGTGTTCCACACACACCTTCCCTCTTCTCCTCTCTCTTCCCCCCCCCCCATATGATGTAATAGCAGCTATGTGCTAGATAGTATTTACTATGCATGCAGCTTCAACTGTCTCAAGTTCATTCACCTGAGAGAGAGAAGCCTATGCCATGGCTGGAACCCCCATGCCATTCTCTGCCCTAAACTGCAGTACTTCTAGTTATCAGCTACCTGGAAATCTCAGGAACAGAAACTGCTCATCGTGCATTGGTTTTGTAATGCAGGGAAATGTCAAGTAGAAATTAGCTTGGTCCAGGTTAAATTAATGTTCACTTCTGACCTCAGATCCAGATCCCCAGAAGTAAGAGACTTGAGTAATCGTTACTTCAGATATGCCCTATAATTTTGTTTGCAAGTCCTGTTTTTTATTTATTTATTTTACAAATTCACTCCCACATCCGCACGCTCTTGCTATTGAAAGACAGGGGAGACGCATTTCTGTGGACAAAAGAAGAGTTCTTCACCTAGGGCCTGATCTGAAGCCCAGAGAAGACAGTTTGAGTCTTTCCATTGATTTCAGTGGGCTTTGGATGGAGGCTTATATAACCCACCATAGGGCCCAATCCAGCAAAGCACTTAAGCGGGCGTTTAATTTTAAGCATCCGAGCAGTGCCAGTGATTTCAACAGAACTACTCACATGCTTGAAAATTAAACACACGCTTAAGTGCTTTGTGGGATTGAGGCCATATTGAGCAATACTGACCTCACTGCAGTTACACCTGAGATGAATCTGCCCCCTCACCTCCTACCCCCTTTTTCTCCAGGGCACATACCTACACTTCCATCCAGTAAATGGTGTCATTTTCTGTTTCCTAAGTGCTCCTTTTATTTGAAAACTTTATGACTTGTTTAATATCTTATAACCATGGGTTGAGTTCCTTCATCTAGATTTTCTCTCAACAGGGCTTTCTATTCCTACCCAAAGGAATTCAGTTGTACTGTACAAAATTTAATCAAAGCTAAATTGTTGGAGCTTATTAAAGACTCTGCCATCTCTTTGTGCTACTTCATCTACCTTAAAAAAAAAGTTGCTGAAGATCTGAAGCCAGGTGAAGCTGCTGTCTATAAATGGCAAAGATAATAAGGTCTTTCAGCTCTCTGCTTGTAAAAATTTATACTGGTATGTGGTCCTGGTGACTAAAATTACAGGCATTTAGACTGTCAGGCAGGGAAAAACTAATAGTAAAATAGCGAAGCGATGCTGTCGTGGTAATAGTTATTAGGTCTTTTATTTCTTAAAATAGCATGGTTGTATAAGGTTATTTTCTAGCAGGTATGTTAATAAGGGGTCTGCAGTATTTTGCAGCTCATTAATTGTTGATTACATAAGTGGTTTTGAATGAAGCCCCATTGGAAAGTCCTGCCACAGAGCCAAGCTGACAGGATTTCTCTTTCTTTTTTATTATTATAGTCAATAGCTTATTTGTAAAGAACATAATTGCTCTTTGTTCTCATGTTAGGCTTTCATTTTATGGAGCAGGCTAACATTTTAGATCAACAAAAGTATTTCTAACAAAAAAAAAGAAAGAAAATAAAAGAGCACCAGGCAAATCATTACAAGACTGACTGACTTTACAGCCCTTTTGATTGATTTAGCACCCATGGTCAACCAAAGATCTTTGGCTATTGACTCTGTAATTCCTGTCTGAGGTCTTTTTATTAAAATCTATATAGAAGTTGATATAATATTATTATACGGTCTCTCTTTATTAGGAATTTGCCCATAAAGTGTTTGTATGAGCAAATACGTTGTACAAAAGCCTCCCTACATCTTTTTTTTCTTCAACCAAAGTATGTAGTCGTCTACCTAGTATATAGTTTTGTATTTGTATCTCTGTGTAAATTAACAACTAGTGGATTAGACATGTTTTTTTCACAATGACCATTGCTAATGACATGTTAATAATGGCAGTAGAATATGTGTCCTGGACAAACAGTTCTGCACTATAAATATGCATATACTGTATACGTTCACCTGAAGAATAAGACTTAGGCCTTGGCTACACTTACCGGCAAGTTCGACGGCTGGAAATCGAACTTCTGGGTTCGACTTATCGCGTCTAGTCTGGACGCGATAAGTCGAACCCGGAAGTGCTTGCCGTCGACTGCGGTACTCCAGCTCGGCGAGAGGAGTACCGCGGAGTCGACGGGGGAGCCTGCCTGCCGAGTGTGGACCAAGGTAAGTTTGAACTAATTCGAAATAAGGTACTTCGAACTTCAGCTACGTTATTCACGTAGCTGAAGTTGCGTACCTTAGTTCGAATTAGGGGGGGTAGTGTAGACCAAGCCTTACATTGTGGAAACAACACCCAAAACCACATACGCTATGTGTTAATAATCATAACATTTTGCATTTACGCAGAGCCTCCCATCCAAAGAGCTCAATATTCTATTCAGAGATTTGATAATTTAGACCATACAAATGCCTCTGTAAGAAGAAAGTATTTTACACCCATTTTACAGCTGAGGAAACTGAGATGCAGAGAGGTTAAGTGAAGAAGCCTGTGACAGAACTAGGGTTAGAGTCTCCCTATTCATACAGCCCATGTTTTAACCCGTGTTTAACCATCTTAATTAGACAGGGACAGCAGAACTTGGGGGTGGGGAGGGAAAGCTAGTGCACCCACAATGGCAATATTGGGGGTGATCTATGTTTCTGCCCCCGCTCCACGATATCTCATGGATGCAAACATTGAAACCTGGAGGAGGGGTTGGAGCAGCCACCATGACACACGAGATCAGTCCAGCCGCCGGGAGCAAGAACAGTTCTCCTTTTCCTGCCTTCCAACCATCCTGGGTCCCATTGGAGTCCCAGCTCAGGGGAAGGAGCAGGAGCACATACACCAAATGCTTGGCTAGGGGACAGGGCACCAGCACCTGAGTCATAGAATACACGGTGCCAACTGCCAAGGGGGGAGGGCAGCAGAGAGTGCTACATACCAGCTGCCGAGGAACTACCATAGGAAGGGCAGAAGGGACGGCGGGGATGCCCCTTCCCATCCTGGAGCTGGATACTCTCCTTCTCACCTCCTACCATATCTCAATATCTCCCCTCACTCCCTCTCCTATCCCTCTGCCCTGCATTCACAGAAAGCTTTCTCCCCTCCAGCCCCCCCCCCACCCCTGATATTAGATCTCACATGGGAAGATCAATACCTAAATGACTTTTGAAAATGGAACTTAAGCTTCTAAGTCCCTTAGGCCTAGATTCAAAGAGACTTAGGCACCTAACTGCCACTTCAGGTGTGTAAATCCCAGAATCAGGGATTCACAAAATCTCCACTCAGCTGCCGCCGAATGCCATAGGTGCCTAAACTCACTCAGCCTTTAAGTTTTTGCACTAAAAGCTCCCTAGGCGCCTATGTGCCTGCCTCTGAACAGGTGGCAGGGAGGAAGAGGAGGATAATGACTTCATGACCGTTGAAGCTCTTGCACTTTGGATAAATGAGCAGCATCATGAGGGGAAGGGGAGAGGGGTTGATAGAGAGGGAGCACATACATGCAAGGATGAGAATGACATGACTCCATAGCCTGGTGGTTGGAGCCCTCACTCAGGATGTGGGAGACCCAGAACCCAGTCCCTCTACTCCAGTGGAATAGCTTCAACAGGAGAGATTGAGGGATTCCATCCATGAGACTATCCCACAGCCCAGAGGCTAGACGTGGCAGATTCCTGTTCAAATCCCTTCTCTCACTCAGGCAGGGGCTGTGTCCCACTTCCCAGGCAAATATCCTAACCACTGGGCTAAAAGTTATGAGGGAAGGGCTCATCATTCCCCAACATCTTGCAAAAAATGGCATAGCTGCTTACCACCAAGAAGGGGTTTGCAGCTGAGAATCTCAGACAGGAATAGGTTCTGAACTCCCTGGGTCGGGGGAGACACCCCACTCCTTGTCAGCTCCCATTGGCTAGCTTAGGCAGGGAGCCACTTAACGTGCTAGTTTTTGTGATTCCCGTTCTTAGGTGCTCCCTCCATTCATTAGATAGGGAGCCTGAGCACCCAACATAGGCTTTGTAAATTTCAGGGACTTTCTAGGCACTCTAGAGTTAGATATGGTGGTGCTGAACATTACAACACCTACGTTCCTTTGAGAATCGAAACCCCAGGTACTTTTTTAAATGGTACCTTTTTTGTTCATTCACCCCTATATGGAAATGACTTGATGGTAGTTTGATAATAGATACTTGATTACCTCTAGCTAACTTGTCTCCAGGGCATGATTTCACTTTACAGACTCAGATTTCTGGAATCTTAAAAAAGAATACCTTCAGATATGAAAGGTTACATTTCAGATGAAAAATAGCAACAAGTAGAACCTCAGCTAACATAAGCACTTGGATCCAAAAAGATGACTATGCAAGAGAAGGGCCTCTCTCTCATCTAGCATTCCCTAATTTAAATGTCTGAGATTTCAGTAGGCGTTACAGTCCCAGTTGTCTATCTGTTGCAAGCTGTGAGTGGTGTATGGTGATGTAATATCTCAGTAAGAGATAGCTATTAATGCTTAAGAACCAAGTAGGAGACAAGCAACACAATGAGTTTAATCAGTAACTCCTTTTCACTATGACTTTGGAGATCCTGTTTTCCCTCCCCTGACATGACCAAATTATTACTTTAACAAAATTGTTAGGAAGTGGGAGCAACACACAGACACACACGGTATACTTAGATAAGGATAGCTTATTTGGCATATATGTTACAGTTTCACAATGTTAGTGTGTAATGACATTCATAAGAATAGGTTAGAAAATGAATCAGGCAATATTAATTTGATGAGGTTTTTTTTCTTTACCGTTACTAAAATCAGTTTACTGTTTGATGCTTCATGCAGATCACATCTGTGTCTTCATGGAAGGTATGTATACAAGGCTAGATCCAGGTATCCCATTTAGTAATAAACTTCACTAAACATTTCTTGGTAATTTTTCCAGAGCCCTTTCAGAATCACAGAGTCCTAGAGGAAAGCAGTGCCTTTCTACAGGTACTGAAGATTATGCAACGGAATTCACCCTGCCAGGAGAAAAAATCCTTAGAATTTGTATTAAGTTAACTATGTCTTACAATGCAATGTGATAAAACATGTAATAGTTGGTCTGGAGACTATGCAGGGACCCGATGACTATATCGAGATTAAGCGTGCTCGTAATGGTGATTCTAAAGAAGGGGTTGCAGAGGTAAAAGCCAACTAGGTGTTTTACAAAACAGGTAACCAGAGAAGCGTTAGGGTTAGTATAGAGCATAACCAGCTTTTAATTAGGATCCATTAGGCCCAATCCTGCTCCCACTGAAGACAATTAGAGTTTTAACTTGGGAACAGAATCTGGATCAGTATTTCAGACATGTAGTCCTGGGCCAAACTCTCTGAGGGGTAAATGGGTAAAACGCCAAAGTCAATGGTGCTATATCTGTTTACACTGGTGAGACTATAAATCAGGGCCGGCTCCAGGCACCAGCAAACCAAGCACGTGCTCGGGGCGGCACATTTTCAGGGGCGGCATTCCGGCCATCTTTTTTTGTTTGTTTTTTTGCTTCAGGCGGCAAAAACCTAGAGCCGGCCCTGGCAGCAGCGCGTCCTGTGCGGGGGGCGAACCTGGGGCTGCTGCGGTTCGCGCCGCGGGGGAGCAGAGCTTGCACCTTGTGGCTGGGCCGGGCAGTCTCCGAGCGGGGGACACTCGGCATGGGGGCCTCCCCGCAGAGCACACGGAGCTGCCTGCAGGTGCCACAGGGCGGCCGCGCCCCAGCACCGGAGCCGGGGCTGGGCGAAGCAGCCTGAGCTGCCCAGGGACTGCGGCAGGGTGGCCAGAAACAGCAGCAACGGAGCCATAGAGGGCGGGGCGCTGCCGTGCGGGGCCCGTGTCCTGCTCTCTGGGGCTCCACTCCCTCTGGGGCTACCCTGCCCCAGCTCCTCAGTCGTCTGCCGGGGCCGTCCCCCGGCTCTGCCCTCCCGGGTCCCAGCTGGTCCTGGAGGCGGGAGCCCTGGCTGGAGGGACCCTGGGCTGAGCGTTTACCCAGACCCTGCCAGCGCCGGACCGGCTGGAGGTGAGGGGGTAGCGGGTGGAGTCAGCACTGGTGGGGGGGAGCCCAGCGCTGGGGCCGCAGGGGGTGCAGGCAATGGTGATGGGGGGGGGGGGTGAGAGCCCAGGGCTGGGGTTGGGGGCAGCCAAAAATGTTTTTGCTTGGGGCGGTCCGTCACCCTCGACTGGAAATTCCTCTCTTATTGCACTTCATTTTCTCTTTCGTCTCTTTTTGCCATTATAGTCATCATTCTCCATGAGTATTTTAAATTCTAAACTGGTACTTATTTGCTTCATTTCTGGAACAAAATGCAAGCAACACAAGTATCAAGAGAAATAACCGGGGTGTTGCCAATCAGAAGTGGATCAATCCCTATTAGAGTTTGTGGAAAAAAACCCTGAAAAATAATTTCTCCAAAAGAAGAGGCTTTCCATTAAAAATGAAAGGGTTTGCACAAAAAAGGTCACTTTTAATTGCATTTTCCAGTTTGTTGATGAAAAACAGAAAGCAATTGTTTTGATATTTTATTTTTTATACGTATTTTGGTTTAAAAAACAAGAAGATTTTGCTCAAATTGATTTTGGAAAAACAGAAATTTAATCAAAAACTGACATTTTTTCATTGGAAGTGTTGCCAAAAAAAAAATACAATAAAAAAAAACACCACCACAAAAACACCACACACTTTTTTCTTTAATTTTCCACAAAGAATATTGGTATTTTTCAACCAGCTCTATGCCTCATATGTACCAATGAACAAAGAATCCATTACCTGATTTCCTGAGAGTAGAAAAAACCTAAGGTGCCATTTTTCCATGGATTGTTTTCTAGTAAGTTACATTTTTGTGCATCCCAGGTTCCAAGGAGACAAGAAATCCTGCCACAGAATAACTTCCCAAATGGAAACACTATTACTTTTATGAAAAAGGGATACAATGCTTTGTTCATATAATAGTCCAGTGGAAATAACATAGGACTGCTTAGATTGGAAGCTCTTTGGTGGCAGAGACCATATTTTGTTCTGTTATTGTACAGCACCTAGCACAGTGTGGCCCTGGCTCATTACTGGGGCTCCTGCCTGTTACTGCAACACACAAAGAATATTAATAAAAAGTCATATTGTGCAGCAACATTTCGAGCAATACAATTGGGACATTTAGGCTTACAATTTTGGTTTGTCAAATCACAGATTTTGGAATCTAATAGTAATAGCAATGATTTCATTAGATTAGAAAAAAAATCAATGCAATCTGTTTTTTTGTTTGCATTTAAAAATGCCCTGGGGTTCACTGAAAATACAGAGCAGCATCAACAGCTAACAAGCCAGGAAGCTGATGGAGAGTCATTGTGTTTTACATCAGTGCAGGCAATTTTGGTTGAAAAGAGCCCCATCCATATTTTAAAAAGACAACGGATAACAGAAGGAAATAGCTTTAAGCCTAATTGATATGCTTTCCCTGTTCATTCACTGCAGTCAGCTTGACAGATGCAGATCAAATTAATGGCACACATGATAACCTGAGAAGCAAATATTCCTATTAAAATATTTCCCCAGTGTTCATAAATCAATACTTCCCCCAAACTCCCTCTCTGCCAATTAAATAACTTTTTTATGCTTCCTATTAAATACAGTGAGTGTAGGTTACTATGGTGATCAATAGGCGCACAGAAAAACCTCTGATTCATCATAATTGCCCCATGTTAGAAGGGAAAAAAATGCCAAACATCTGAACCGTATCTTTCAGTTTCAAAACGGCTCTTTGAAACAACAATTGCTGTCTGGAGATATACATCTGTTTGATGAAGCCCATGTAACAGTGGATGAAGCCATCACTAAAATGAAAACGTTACAGCGGCCAATTTCTTCAGGTAGAAAGGGTCTCTGCTAGGGAGCATCCCAAGGCTCAGTGGTGATTCCATTTCATAATCAGAATCCTCATATTATTAGTCATTTTATGCCAAATATTAAACACAAGACACTATGAGAAAAGAATGATAAGGGTTACAGATAGACCAACAAAACATGATGGGCCAAATTGTCACACCCTGTTTATGTACAACCCACCCCTTACTGACATACAGAGAGGATCAAAGTGCCCACTGCGATGTGCCTTTATTTTATAAAAGAGCAGTTTATACTGCACTACAAGTTACTTTAGTGACTTTCACTAACATCACCTGCCTTAAAATAGCTCTTATTTCCTAGCCTTTAAATAATCGATGTGGCTCTGAATCTGACTTTTAGCCTGTCATCTTTTTCTAACATGGTTTGTCTTTAAATTTCTAGACGGAGCGTTCAAAATCTAAAAGATGTGAGAAATTTACATAGACACTAAAATGGAACCTACTTAATGGAAATCCATGGGGATGAACAATGAACGTAACACCAGTTCCTCATCTCTGGCCCAGAGGTTATTCTTCATTATGTTCCAAGTGACATGAATGCAAACATTACCGAGCAATCTATCTACCATGTAATCTATTTACCATGCAACACCTTAAAAACAGACATTTTAGGAGCCAGGTAATGGTGGATTTTATTTATGGTCTTTTTGATCTACGTGTCTGTCTAATACCGGATGTGGCAACAATATAATCAAACTTTTATCCACAGAGACATCCCTGTTCAGTGAAGGACCTAGTTGGCATCTTGATAACTGTTGCTCAAAGGAATACTGAGTCTTCTCTAACTTGCACAGCATTACTCCAAGTACTGACTCTCTTATTACACAAGCCTTACTAGAGTACCCAGCACAGATGCTTGTACACATGAATGTACATTTCAACATCTACACGTAGTCACACAAGCAACTTGGAACAAAGCAGACCAAGGCCCACAAAGTTTGTGGAAGTAGCCATGCTCTAACCTGGAAGCCTGCTAACAATAGCTGATGGGGACGCTCAAAGCCCAGCCCCAGTGTGAGGCTCTGCTCCTGAGGTCTGATTGGCAGAGTCTCAGAGTGGCTGATTGGCTCACTGGCCTTACTTAAGCCAGCATCAGGAACAGGAAGCTGTCTGAACAACTGGGTTCCACCCTGCTCTAGACTGTGTGCCTGTGATTCCTGCTCCTCTGGTTAGATTTCCTGGCATCCAGACCTGGCTTGACCCCAGTATTTGACTTGTGGTTTCTGACCTCCCGATTGCCTCCAGCTTCTGATCCCCATGATGTGCTGACCTGGCCTGACTCTGGCACCCAACTAGTGGTTCTGATCTCCAGTTTGTCCCCTGCTTCTGACCTCCTGGTATTCTGATCCAATGGATTCTTGGCTCCTATCTCAGGACTGTGAACTCAGGCTCAGACTACTAGGTCTAGCTACCCATGACCCAGCTATGATAGTGTGTGTGTAGATAAACAAGACACATATTTTCTCTGTATCCTAGTTCTCTTTCTCTACAATGGTTATTAGATTTCCCAGCCACAGAGGTAGGACAGACATGAATGCCTGTGAGGTACTCACACAGCATGGGAAGTAGAGTCATTAAAAATCTGGATCAATTCAGCAAAATGTTCTGCTGCTGCTATTTTTAATTTTAGGTCAGAATTATGATCTAAAGTCTAGAGGAAGGAAAATAATAAAGAGCAATCATGAGCAGCAGTTGATGAGGCAACTTGATGTCCCAGTTGGAGACTTCAATCCGAGTCATTTCTTATCAGGAGAAGGTTTTAAAGAAACGTCTAAGGTAGGGGTTCCCGAACTTGTTCCACCGCTTGCGCAGGGAAAGCCCCTGGCGGTCCAGGCCTGTTGTTTACCTGCTGCGTCTGCAGGTTCGGCCGATCGCGGCTCCCAGTGGCCACAGTTCGCTGCCGCAGGCCAATGGGAGCTGCTGGAAGCGGCGGCCAGTACATCCCTCGGCCTGCGCCGCTTCCCGCAGCCCCCATTGGCCAGTGGGAGCCGCGATCGGCCGAACCTGCGGACGCAGCAGGTAAACAAACCGGCCCGGACCGCCAGGGGCTTTTCCTGAACAAGCGGCGGCCCGACTTTGAGAAGCACTGATCTAGTCCAACCTCCTGTTCAAAGCAGGACCAACACCAACTAAATCATCCCAGCCAGGGTTTTGTCAAGATGAGCCTTAAAAACCTCTAAGGATGGAGATTCCACCACCTCCCTAGGTAACCCATTCCAGTGCTTCACCACCCTCCTAGTGAAATAGTGTTTCCTAATATCCAACTTAGACCTCCCCCACTGCAACTTGAGACCATTCCTGGGCAGTTCTGTGCTAAACATATTTGTAGCTAGCAAAGGAATAGATTACCCCATTCCTCCCAGGATTCTTAAGTGCTGTTCAGTTGTTAGAGGCACTTCTTCGGCTAGTTCAGCCCAGCATGCCCTATTAATCCTTTTTTGCTGCAAGCTTGTCCTTTTCCGTAAAAGCTTTCCACTATGACTGTTTTTATATATGCCAAACAAATCTGTCTAGAACTGGGATGGTTGAACAGCACAAGACTCCATAAAGTCCACTTTGGATTTCACTCTACTGTTCTGATCTACCTGTGTAGTGCTTTGAGATTACAATGCTGGGAATTATAGGAAAACCTCAGACTGCTTCAGCTTATTTTCACAGGATTGTGCTGCAGTCTGGTTTTGAAGGCTAGATATACAGTATAGAATATAGGTAGTTAGACCCTAAGGGCCCCCAGAGGAAATTTCAAAAGCGCCTAAGCAAATTAGGTGGCTACTTTCTGTTGATTTTATCTTTAGGAATCTAAATACCTTTGGAAAAAAATCTGTCGTGAAGTGCCTAAGTCACTTCTGAAAATAAGACTTTTCTAATATTAGCAAAGAAACAAAACAACAACAAGAAATGGATGTTGTCACATTTTACATTTCCTCGCCAAGCAATAAGGTTGGAGAACAGACCTATTAAAAATCCCATAAAAATGTTAGAAGTTTTATTTTACATTAAGAATTGTATAAGATTTAAATAAAAATATGAAGAATTCATGTGCAAAAATGGTAGTCTTCAATTTAGTTCCAGTGTTAAACTGTAAGTTACCACATCATTAGTTAGTCTTCACTATTAATTCATTAAGAGTGAATTTCACCCTAGGTGAAATATTCAGCAATCGTTATGTTTTGTATTAAACTCCAATGAGTAGCTTCTTATTGATTTTTAACAACTGATTTTAAGAGGAAAAAAAAGAACAGTGAATGTTTTTAAGAGTCTCTTGCTATATGGGGAGTTGGATTTAATTAATTGGAAGCTCATTTGTGTCTCAGCTCCTACAGCACTTCTGATAGGATTATAGGGAACATTCCAATGAGCACTCCATTGTGTTTGAAGGAGCAAGTAATTAGCTTTCAGTTGACTTCAGTTTTGACAAAACTGATCCTAGTAGCAGGAAAGTCTGAGCTGTTATTTCTAGCCACTCTTATAAGCTTTGCAAAAACCCCCAACCACCCCAAAAGAGGTGACTCAGATCCTAAAGCCTATTTCAAATCACTGATTAAGAGAGTATCAGTTCTTTGGAACAGTGACTGTCTTCTTGTTCTGTTTGTACAGTGCCTAAGACAATGGGGTTATGGGTCCATAATAGGGGATCCTAGGCTCTACGTTTGTACAAATGATTATTATTTTATTTGATGTGATTCATCACAGTTTCTTAACCAATAGATTTAAATAAGATGTTTCCAGTGCAAACGGCGGGGTCAGTTGTGTATGCGCACAGGGCAATCAGAAGCCCCCTTGTGCTCCTGCATAGGCCAGAACCTACATGGGTCGAGGGAAAAGCAGCCACTTCTGGCTAGCTCCATCGTCTCTGGCAGAAGTGGGCAGGAATTGGATGGCACTTCGGTTCCACACTCCCAATGGATCAGGCCAAAACATGAAGCCATTACAGAGCAGGGAAGTAATCCACACCACCAAAATGGTTGGTCCAACTTACTCACCACTGGGAGCAAACGGAAAGCACCAAATTGTGACCCTTCCACTGCTGCTGGAGAGGTAATTTCCAGTTTGGGCAGACATACATGTACTAGCTTTGATTGAGTTACTGGTCTAAAATTAGAGGCATGGCTGCAGGCAGGGACATAGGCCAGCTGCCTGAATGGAATCCTGTCTGGGACCTTGGGTAGTACTTGGGCAGCTAGCCCATCACGCTGCCGGGGCTGCTGCAGTTACATTGCTTGATAAAAGCTAGCACATATACGTCTACCCAAGCTGGAAATTACAACCCCAGCTCCAATGTAGACGTACAGTCAGGGCTGGCTTTAGGGCGATTCACCCAATTCACCCGAATCGGGCCCCGCACTCCTAAGAGGGCCCCGCGCCCCTAAGAGGGCCCCACAACGTCCCTAAGGACCCTCCGCCGAAGGCACCGGCAGTCAATTGAGCTGCCGCCGAAGTCCCGCCGCTGTCTTCGGCGGCAGCTCTTTCGAATCGGGCCCCGCAGGGCCTAAATCCGGCCCTGCGTACAGTCACAATATAGTTCCTGCCCAGCTCCTGGGGCAGCCGACTACAGACCATAGAATAACAATAATAATCATATTTTTGGTCCTCATAAATTATCCATATCCCCCCACCGAACCATAATTTTCTCTGCCCTCTTCCTTGAGGGCCTTTTGACACAGTCACAACCTGCCAGCTGCAAAAGAACACACTGTTCTCATGTACAGACCAAAGGAGAGGTAAATCTTGGGACAGGCGCTTCCACCTCTTTTGGGTTTAGCACGCAGCCACCACGTGAATAGGAGATGAGGACTAGGATTCAGTACCAGGAGTCTTATGTAGTAGTAACTAGTAGTAACTATTAAAAGAATCCTGCCCCTCATCTTCTCTCTCTCACTCTCTCTCTCTCTCTCTCCTTTCCTTCTCAATTCTAGCATATGGTATATTATTTCAAGGCACTTCAGTTCTGGCAAAGCAATTCCATACGCAAACCTCAGAGCAGTTGTAAGGGCCATGTCAGAGTATAATATTTCATATGCTTCTCTATATATCATCATTGTGAAATGCCAACTTGGCCAAGAAAGGATTTAAAGGTGGTTGTTTTTTTAGTGTTCCATCTGAGAAGAAAAATGTGCCAGGTGGAAAGGGAAAGGTTCAGAGATGGGAGTTTCTATTCAGTGATTTTCACTCACACATCGAATGCTTAGCATTTCATTTCACTTGATGGGGGAAATGTTCCAATGTTAGCACATCCTTTCACTCTGGAATGAAAGGGCATTATTAACAATGCCAACGTGCAAGCAAAGAGCACAGAACTTTCCCCTCAGCAGGCAGTGAGGGACTTTTTAAAATCAGAAAAAATGGACCATGAGTATACTTGTGAATGGACTTTCCATTTTGATGACTTATGCACATGCTCATTCCCAATATCCCAATGGTCAACCCTTGCAGTCAGCATCCTACATGATTCTCCAAATGTTAAAGCTCTCTGATTCAGTAACATAACTTACAGGCTAATTTGTAAACTACAATCATAAAATATAAAAAGGGTCTGAGGCCCAAAATAGGCTCCTAATTACTGCTGAAAAATCCATGGGGGTTCAGTGCCTAAATACCTTTCAGGACCTGGGCCTGAATGTCCCTGAACTTGTGATTCAAAATGAAACCCAGGGCTAGGTCTGAATTTTGTGGTTGGTTCCTATTGCTATCATGGGCCAAGGTATCATCAGCTTTTGAAACCTGGTACAGCTCCATTAGGGCTATGCTGATTTACAAAAACTGAGGATCTGACCCCCAGACGGTCCTAAATTTTAGAGGAGGGGCACTTTCAAACTCCAGATCCCCCTCTGCACCCAAACTTTGCATGTTGGGCCTTTACATCCATTAAACTTGCTTTCTTGGAGGTCAATCCATTTCTTCCTAAGAGTAGCTTTGCTTGCCAAACATCTAATCATTTAGCAGTGTTTCATTATTACAAAATTGGAAAAAACTTGATGTGCAAAAAAAAAAACCCCAAAAAACCCAGCTGATTCGTATTCCCAGGGATTGAGCAACCCTTATCTTTTTGATAAGCAGAAGCAAGATTTTTTTTTTAAATGAAAATGTAATAAAGCTACCAGACATTTTGATCTGACTGTGTTACATTAATGAAAGTAAATTACTACTTCGGGCTCCTTTGGCTCGTCTACATAATTTTAAAGGCAATAGACTTTTTATTAATATGATGCATGTGGCTTATATAGTGTTATTAATATAGTGTCTCTGGTCTCATGTATCTAAGAAGATTGTTCATAATTTCACCCTGTGTAGTAATACGTTCCCCCCCCCCCACCTGTTTTTATTTGTATTTGAGCCAGTATGAAGGATTTTTCTGTGCACAGGGAGGAATGCAGGCATTGCATGGCTTTATTAGATACTGGACTGCTGGAAACCGTATTCAAGATTTATGAACCAAATAACTATTTTATAGCAAATCCTTTAAGACACTGCCCTCTTCCAAATTCCCCAGAACTTTGTCTCCGTGTTGTGGTGGAAAGGTAGTTTTTGTTTTGGGGCTGGTTTTTTTTTGGAGGGGGGAAAGAAGGAGTATATACAATTTGTCTCCCTGTAGCAGATCTTATCATTATCCTAAACGACACCTAAAAAAAATTTCTCTTCTTCTCTGAGACCCACACCAATAGGGAAGGTAATAACTTATCTTCTACCACTCATCTCTTCTGCCTTTTCTCATCAGGCGCAGGTAGAATCAGGTTCACGTGATGGCTCTAATTCCATCTCCTACGTAAATGGAACTTCAAACACCTTTCCTGAAAGGACTACCTGGAATTACCAGGCACCCCATTCCTCGAACACCCACTGGGCAGGGGCTAGTTCCCTGTTTGAAGAAAGAAATGCAGGAAAGAAATGTTTATACTCTAGTTTTTAACTGAGTGTCTGATTCACCACCAATATGCTGAGTAGTACATTTACTCCACGGCCCTGACCATAGACCACACTGTGTGCTCTTTGCATACTCTGATGGTGGAAAGGGGACTTAACACTAAAGAGAAACTAAAACTTCCCTTGGTATCAGGAAATCCACACTGGCCTTGAGCTAGAGAGACTGACTCTACACTACATTGTACATTCCCAGCCACCCTCCACCAGAACACGGGTTGTGCCAGGGACAGGAATGGTGCATGCCGAGGCTGCTCTAAGGCAGCCTTGAGGATGCTCCAAGTTGCACCAGGAGACACCTCTTAAACACCTGAGCATTGAAGACAGTGGGAGAATTGCAGAATAATGTTCTGCTCAGCATTAAGGATCCTGCATTAGGGGGCTCATACCACTGTACTCCAAAAGGACAATGTCCAGCCAGGAATCAGTGTAATCACAATCCTCAACATTTCATAATTGCAGGTAAAAAGTTACTTTGAACAGTGAAAATCCAACAGGCCAGTTTTCAGTGAGGGACACAGAGTTGTTACCGTTCAACTCCAATTCATATTAAAAGAAGCTGCATGACTCAATCCCAAGTCAAGGTGCTGGAACCATTCCCCTTATTGTGGCTGTAACCCTTCTGGTGGATGTTGTCAGCAACAGCAATGGCTGGGTTCAAATTCCAAGTGGTCTCGCTTCAAACTAACAAATACCACTGGCTCAAACCTGCTGGTGTTACTAGGCATGGCTACCAGGTAACTCGGGCGAGTGGAAGGCCATAAGTGCCGATGCAGCTTGTATTTGCTGCGCTTGATTTGAGTGTTGTTGAACTCTCGGTCAGGTCTGAGCATTTGTTATAATTTCATTGCATTTAATACCTGGTATTTTTCTCAGGCATTTGCTTTCAAAGGCATTTAGACATCTGTATCTTCTGTGGATTTTCTGCTTTCACATCCATATGTTTAGATGGAAATCACATTTGAGTTGAAGATTTGTAGTTTGGTCTTTAAGCTGCAGATTTTCAATGACCAAATCTTGTTACTACAACAAATAGACTTTCCATGATCCCACTAGTCCTATTTTTAATGTGACGTACTTCACTTTGTGTAGTGGCACACCTGCAAATATGAACATTCCAACAACCTGTGTGTGTTAAGGATCACGAGTCTGCAGTCTATAATACTCGGATTATAAAAGAATTAAATCAAAGGAACCACCCATGAGCACACCTTGAAATCAAAGGCAGTCTTTCCATTGAGTTCCGTGTGCTTTAGATTAGGCATATGTGCCCTAATGTAGCAAGATATTCAAGCCCATGCCTGGCTTGAACCCAGTAGTCCTATTAACTTCAGTGGGATTGCTCAGGTGAGTAAAGCGAGGCAGATGCTTAAGTACTTTGCTGACTCAAGGCCTTAACAGTTCATGGCATAGTTAACCAGGTTCAAAAGGTTTCAAATATTTCTAAAGAAATCATGATGTGCCTCAGCCATTACGTAACATTTTACTTTTTTAATGTAAGGGAATATTACTAAGTACACATGCATCGGTTTTAAAGCCATGTTCCCAATGTCCCTAAAATCCTTAAGGATACAGTTGGATTTGATATTATTAAATACCGACAACAGCATGGACCAGCAGCCAAAAACTGTATTTATTTGGAAACATTTCTGCCTGCCAAATTCTTTATATTTTACAAAACTCACAATATTTCAATAGAAAGACTGTAAAAAATACCCTGTAACTAAATTATTGACAAGGTGAATAAAATATAGTAGATGGTAAAATGCCTAAAATACCTCACTAGTTAAGCTGATAATGTAGTCTGACATTTCAAACATTTGTACCTATCTATTATTTCTCTTGAAAAGTGCAAGGTTAGACTCAGAGACGATGGGCACTCTATTGTACCAAAGACAAGGGCCATTTGGTGCTCAGAACTTCCCCAGTGAGTCTCATTGCTGATCTGGTGGGTCAGTTCAAATGGAAAGAATGTAGATCAGGCACTATGCAAGCTCAATACTTGGTATATCTGCCCAGGAAAGTGCCCAAATTCACAATTTTGGGGGAGGTTGCAATGTGGCTATAGTAAGCCTGCCTCTTCTTTCACTTACCCCAGTTGTACACCAGTGTAACTCCACTGACCTCATTGACATTACTCCTGATTTACATAAGAGGACAATCAGGCCTGCGTTAGCAAGCACTGCATCTGAGGCAAAAGATTCATTTCACATAGGCCACCAGATAACTCAGATGGATACGGCTTATGGCCACAAATACTGAAACTGGGTTGGATAGAAAGGTAACAAGTTCTATTCCCTATTACCAGTCACAGGAGCCATCTAACCCACCATGCTGGGCTCTAGGCTGTACTCTTTCCCCAGACAAAACATCTACTGATACCAGAGGAGCAGAATCTCTTTCAGTTGAGACACTGGTGCTTGAAGGCTCTCAAGGGGCTGCTGCCTTAGTAAGTTGAGTCATCAAGGCTTTGAAGAGCAAAAGCCTAGGCACAAATACTGGGATCTCCCCAATCTCAGCCTCTACCCAAGCTCGTGTGTGGGTGCTATGCCTCTCCGGGCCCCTGCATATTGCTGCTAATACCGTCATTTTTTCCCTCCCCATAGCCTCACTCAATGCTTCATACACAACAAAGCTATGTTCAGCCTGCCTCTCATTGGCCCAAGAGCTCACATTTATCCTCGTTGATGTTCAGCCTCTCTCTCTGGCTCACTAGCGGTTCCAGGCAGTGGAGTTCCTGGCAGGTCCGAACCATTTCATTAGCTAATCTTTGCATAATTCAAAGCAGTTATTCCAAACAAGGGGAAATTAATCTTTATGACTATAAATTTAAAAATCTCAAAAGTAGCCTATGTGCAAGAATGCGGGTATTGTGTCTGCTTGAGAGTTTGTGGGGAGAAATGATTCTTCAGCTAGATAACCCCAAAAGTTGTGTGAGCAAAACAGGGTAATATTTCGAAGAGAGGGGCATTCTACAAAAATTAGTCAATTTTTCACTAAAGCAAACCCAGATGAAATTAAATTTTCTCTGAAGAGTTAATATTCCAAACTTGGAGACTGAATTCAGTCACCGGAATGTGAAAAAAGGGATTTTATTACTGATATGACTGTACATTTCAATACAACCAACCTTACCTGTGGAGTCATTCTTGACACCTCCATAATAATGTGTGTGCATGTGTATATATCTATACATACAAATTAGATTTCTAATAGCATCCAGTGGAAGAAAACACTCTGCTAAACTGGACACACTTGCATGATGGAAAATTCCACACAAAAATGTTGTTTTTCATAGCAGCACAACAGATTCAAAAAGGGGAAAAAATAGAATGTTTTTAGTTTTACTATGAATATTTTTCCTTGCTCTGGTAAGTTCCAATTCTCTGCAGCTGTGATTGCATTTGCAATTCTTTGAGGAAGACCCTCCTTCCTTAGCTATGGTATTTCCATATTGAAATCTTGAGGGTAACATTGAGTGGCACCATGCATCAAAAAAGAATGCTTAGAGTTCCCAGACCACATAATATGGAGGCAAGTTGTTTTACACAGCTGATCAGACTGCAGATATCCAAGGAAGGAATTAATTGGGGCCATAGCCTGAAGTGGTTGGTTGAGAAGTACATCTTAGTTCAGCAAAATGCTACTATTTATGCTACTCTCTCTCTCTCTCTCTCTCCTGGTGCTAAAGGAGAAGTAGATAGGGAGAATCTGAAGGTTGCAAATCTGAAGATTGAAGGCAATTGGGATGAAAGTGATCATGAAATTATAGATTTCATGATTCTAAGGAAAGGAAGGAGTGAGAGCAGCAGAATAAAGGGCACATAAGGACTTCAAAAAAGCAGACTTTAACAAACTCAGAAAAGTAGTAGGTAAGATACCCTGGAAAGAAAATCTAAGAGAAAAAGGATTTTAGGAATTTGGCAGATTCTCAAAGAGACAATATTAAAAGGTGCAACAGCAAACTATCCCAATGTGAAGGAAAAATAGTAAGGGGCCACCAATATCTATTAGGAGCTCTCTAATTATCTGAAAATCTGAAAGGAACACTACAAAAAGTGGAAACATGGACAAATTGCTAAGGAGGAGGAAAAAAGAGTAGCACAAGCATGTAGGCACATAAGAACATAAAATAAGAGCGGCCATACTGGGTCAGACCAAAGGTCCATCTAGCCCAGTGGCCTGTCTTCCGACAGTGGCCAATGCCAAATTCTTCAGAGGGAATGACCAGAACACTCAATCAAGTGATCCATCCCCTGTCGCCAATTTCCAGCTTCTGGCAAACAGAGGCTAGGGACTTCAATCACCCGGACATCTGCTGGGAGAGCAATACAGCAGTGCACAGACAGTCCAGGAAGTTTTTGGAGAGTGTTGGGGACAACTTCCTGGTGCAAGTACTGGAGGAACCAACTAGGGGCCATGCTCCTCTTGACCTGCTGCTCACAAATGAGGAAGAATTGGTAGGGGAAGTAGAAGTGGGTGGCAACCTGGGCAGCAGTGACCATGAGATGGTCGAGTTCAGGGTCCTGATAAAAGGAAGAAAGGAAAGCAGCAAAATACGGATCCTGGACTTCAGAAAAGCAGACTTTGACTCCCTCAGGGAACTGATGGGGAGGAGCCCCTGGGAGGAGTGGGAAAGGAGAGCTGGCTGTATTTTAAAGAAGGCTTATTGAGGGAGCAGGAACAAACCATCCCGATGTGCAGAAAGAATAGCAAATATGGCAGGCGACCAGCTTGGCTTAACAGAGAAATCTTTGGTGAGCTTAAACACAAAAAGGAAGCTTACAAGAAGTGGAAACTTGGACAGATGACTACGGAGGAGTATAAAAATGTGGCCTGAGCATGCAGGGGTGTAATCAGGAAGCCCAAAGCACAATTGGAGTTGCAGCTAGCAAGGGATGTGAAAGGTAACAAGAAGGGTTTCTACAGGTATGTTAGCAACAAGAAGGTGTCTGGGTGATTGAAGTCCCTAGCCTCTGTTTGCCAGAAGCTGGAAATTGGCGACAGGGGATGGATCACTTGATTGAGTGTTCTGGTCATTCCCTCTGAGGCACCTGGCATTAGCCACTGCCGGAAGACAGGCCACTGGGCTAGATGGACCTTTGGTCTGACCCAGTATGGCCACTCTTATTTCATGTTCTTATATGGGACCCTTACTGAACTGGGGGAGGCAACCTAGTGACAGATGATGTGGAAAAATCTGAAGTACTCATTGCTTTTTTCCCCTCAGTCTTCACAGACAAGGTCAGCTCCCAGACTCTCAGTATGGGGAGGTGATCAGCCCTTGGTGGTGAAAGAACAGATTTAAGGACTATTTAGAAAAGCTGGACATGCACAAGTCCATGTGGCCAGATCTTACGCATCCAAGGGTGCTGAGGGAGTTGGCTGATGTGATGGCAGAGCCATTGGCCATTATCTCTGAAAACTCGTGGTGATCGGGGGAAGTCAGAAGGAAAACAGGACGTGCTGATTTACTGATATACCTTTGTCTATATATTTAAGATACCTGAATGCTAGCTGCTAGTCAACAGATGCTAAAAGACATATTGGTAACTTTGAACTTCAGTGAAGAGGTGCATAATTAATACAGGGTTAGACTGTCACTTTATGGTCTCCCCTGAATAAGTCACAGGAAGGAGCAGACCAGTATATAGTCCCTCTTGCTTTGGGGAGCACCTTATTCCCCCACTATGTGCCACGCCAGGGCAAAGGCCTGGAGCAAGGATTCCACCTACTTGCCATCTAGCTTTGCCTCCTCCTCATTCAGTTACTCACAGCATGGAGTATAAAATGAATAGCACTGGTACTTCCCTCCTAGCCACTAGTCAGAGCAGAACTAAACAAGGGAATAAGGGGGAAGAAGATTATTCCTCTGCACAGCCAAATAAGGGTTGTGACAATCTAATCCAAAATGGATACAACTATATCAACAAAGGCTACAAGAGAACAGTCACTATTTGGAGATTGTTTTGAAAGGGGAATTCTCTTTTTTCAAATTCTGAATATCACAGGACGGTTGAATAGATAGACCAGAAAAATACTATCTTCTTTCCAGAGATCCACCTGCATTATCAGGTAAGCTTTGGTACAGATACAATCACTTGAAAAGCAAACTTCTGATTAGCAGGATCTGAACCAAAACTCTGAAGTTTGGTCCATGGAATTTGGATTTCAGCAGGGTCTATTCATTTTTATTTGATGAAACAGAAAGTTTTGCATTGTCTATTTTTCTGCTGTTTGGTCCTAGTGGAGAAGGATTTTTTTTATTAACACTCATGGAAACAGGTTGCTGGACTATTATTTTAAAGTCAAGCCTTTGCTGTCTTCTCCCTCAGACCTCTTAATAAAACAGTTGAGTTCTCTCAACACAGTGAGCTAGTTCTGATAACATCTTACCTCGAATGTAGGGCTATTGGCCGAGATCCTCAAAAGGGTAGTTAGGTACCTAAACTCCCATTGAAATCAACCAGATTAGGAGTATCAGAATATGCCCTTATGAAGTTTAATTTTTGTAATGTGCATTCAGATAGCCTCACTCACACCAGCTTTACTTTACAAGTATTATACTTTACAAGTATTCTCATGGATTTCAGTGAAACTATTCGTGGCTTGGTCTACACTAAACCCCCAAATTGAACTAAGGTACGCAACTTCAGCTACGTGAATAACGTAGCTGAAGTCGACGTACCTTAGTTCGAACTTACCGCCGTCCAGACCCGGCAGGCAGGCTCCCCCGTCGACTCCGCGTACTCCTCGCGGCGAGCAGGATTACCGGAGTCGACGGGGAGCACTTCTGAGTTCGATTTATCCGTCCAGACTAGACGCGATAAATCGAACCCAGAAGTTCGATTGCCTGCCGCCGAACCAGCGCGGTAAGTATAGACAAGCCCGTAGTGTAAGGTACTATTCAGTTTAATTAGAGGCATTAGAGTATGGCCTAAAATAAATCTGAAAGTCCATTTCTGCTCCCAATAATTCTGCAAAGGACTTCAATAGGAACGAGGGCAGGCCCCCATTCTGGCTCATGTATAACTGCTCCGATTCAACATTGCTTTGCACCAGGTATTACTTTACACCAGTGCAGCGAGGGTGTAAATCACTACCATTGAGATATGGCAGCATTTTACATCAATGTTATATCAATGGTGTAGTTAGTTACAAGGTGTAGGGCAAGGGTGAGTTGGGTCCAGCATTTCAGAAACCATCATCAAAAGAGGTTCTATATTAATAGGGAGAGAAAAAAAGGCTCCCTGTTACTTCCCATTTATTTAATGACAACATAAAATTTGAGTGGACTATTTTGTGTCAGAAGGTAATCGTGCATGACCAACTGCCGCTCCTGAAAGATTTATCCCTTGTGGCTATATTCTGTATGAGCTGATTTCAAGGAAGAAATATCACCTACAGGCTTTTCAGTGATTTGCACAACTTTATCAAACAAGTGAGGAAAAACAGGCAACAGACTTTGTTAATACTTCAATTAACTTTCCAAGAAAATCATCATCATTTATGTAGCACACTTACGAGTACATGGCAATTCTCATAATACTGATACCATTTCTGAGCGACTGTGCTGGGTGGTTTCAAGTTGTTTGCTATGAGCTACTTCTGGCTTATCTCTCATGCGTCAGTAGAATGTTGGACTCGCACGCTAATTTTGCAAAGTCTCACTCATATGCTTGGTTTATGCAGTGCAGGTCCACAAAAATAAGATTGTGCATAAATCTTCGCAGGATCAGAGCCTTAGATTGCAACAGATGGAAAAGGTTGTTCAATGAGCAACAGTATTGTAGAATACACATCAGAATTTTGCACTAGAATTTTCCAGTGTCTGCAACATTGACTCCAAGGCAGAATTATGAAACTGATGTGCTATTTCTGGGTATACTCTAGGGTAAAGGTCAAGATTCTGAAACCCTTACTCATTGATTTCAATGGAGCCACTCTTGGAGTAAGATGATGCTTAATAATGGGATTAGATTCTAGATCTAGGTAAATTATCAAATAAAATAGCATTCTAGTCCTTGCAGAATTCTAATATAGCTATGGTTACTAGCAGGAGGGGCGCCAGGGTTTTTGCCACCCTAGGCAGCAGCGCTCCTCCTCTGAGCATTCAGGGGGCCTGGGGTCTTCGGCAGCAGGGGTCCTTCCACTCCGGTCTTCGGGGCACTTCGGCGGCGGGTCCCGGAGCGAGTGAAGGACCCACTGCCGAATTTCCGCCAAAGACCCGGAACGGAAGGACCCCCCGCCGCCAAATTTCTGCTGCCCCCGCAAATCCTGCTGCCTTAGGCGACCGCCTAGGGTGGCCTAGTGGAAGCGCCGGCCCTGGTTATTAGTAATCTCAATATCCACATTAAACTATTTAATAACAGCCCAGATTTCCCACAAGGGCAAAACCTATAGAGCAATAGCAATACTCATTTACCATTTGAGCTTTGAGTTAATTTACTGAGTCAGTGTAGTAACATCTAAATATTAAAACACAATGAAAGATGAACAATGGAATTGTATCCAGGAAATATTAAATTTACTTTACTTCATCCATATACCACACAACATTTAAATTCAGATTAACCTAGTATATTATATTATATATATACACATATATGCTTCCATTACATGTGCAATTAAAATTAAGAGCAGCTTTTTGGTCTGGAATACATAATTTGTGTGACATTACAGTCTGGAGTATTGGTTTAAAAATTTATATGTAACGTACATATTAATGCAGAACTTTTTCAATATACATTTTAATAGCACTTATATTATGTAAAATGCTACCATTTGAGGCTTGGTATCATTGGCCACCTAATACTTGGAATGTGAAAGCCATGTCATAACTAAAATTACGTTCATCACAAATACAGAAAGATGACTTAAAATAATATAGCAAGTACCTAATCTTGCAAAAGCATCTCAGCAACTGCAGAAGACAATGACTGTGTTTGTTCTAAAAATTGGTTTAAGTTCTAGCAGTGTTCTGAAAATAGATAGAACAATAATTTTTGTTTTGCTCTTTACTCCAATGGCTCAAGAAATAATATTCAGATTAATATTTGAAATCCCAATAGATCTAAAATCAAAGAGGAGACGGAAATACATACGGTATGTATGAGTATTTTAACTAATAAGCAAAAATGTTAGGCCCAGATTCTGCAATTGGCTGTTGAGTAGCATTTTCCTTTGCAATATTCACAATGGCTTTTGGGGAAGTCATAGCTCCAAAGAAGTAAATAAGGGGATGAGGAGTAGGGCTAGTTGAAATATTTCAAATGAAAACATTTTTAGTTGAAAACTGGCCTTTTTTCCAACTCTGAAATTTTCATGAAAAATGTTTGAAAATGAGAAAACTAAAAATGTAGTCCTTTTTCTCAGTTTCTTATTTTCCTCTTTCCCTTCCCCCAATGTTTTTTAAGTGTTAAAGTGTGGGGCCGGGGGGAGGAAGGAGAAAAAAGCGAGCGGTGAGGAGAAATGAAAAGCAGGCTAAACTTTTAGTTCCCATTTCAATTTAAAAAAAAAATAGTAATACCCCCCCCACACAACACACACAAAATGAACATCTTTAATTAAGAAAGATTTGTGAAATATTTCTAGTGAGTGAAAAAATGGTTCCCATTCAAAAACCCCTGGGATGAAAATGAATTTGAAATTTTCAAAATGTTTTGCAAAAAAAAATGTTTTCCGTTTTCCGAACAGCTCTAGCGGGGACTGAGAGAAACAAGTGAAGAGAGAGGATGAGATTTTCTGTGGCTTTCATGAATGTCATGGCTGGCTGTAATGTGATCTTAACTGCATCAATTCCTTCTCTATCTAATCTTCACTTTTTTGTTTCTTCTAGTGCTCGTCTGCATTGGTGCAAGTGCTGAGACTCCTCCAATCCCCTGTACGCTAGGCTGCCATTTACTGCATCTACTATGCTTCTAGGCCAGTAGGACCTCTTCTTCCAGTGTCCGCCCAGCCTGTTGGCCCCAGGGAAAGAGACCAGGAACAGAACAAAAATGAGTCTTCTACATGGCAATGAAAAACTCCAATCACTAATCAATGTCTCAAATTCTCTGGTATCTCTACCTGCCCTATATTACATTACCACCCCAATACTGTTAGCTGCTCTGTCTGGGCATGACTCATTGCAGTACAAAAGCAGCAGCAATGACAACTGAAAAAGAAGCTTTACAACAAACCAACCTACCTCTGAATAATCTCTCTGTAAACTTTTAATAAAACAGAGTAATACAAACGCTAAGAAAGGTCAGATGATGTGCTGAACAGAGCACTTGTGGCCACATCAGTATCCCCATGGGTGACTATAACAATAGCATGGGGTTGACCAGTGTGCCTGACTTGTTTTGCTGGGTTGGGTATTTTATTGGGCTGATCCTTCATTCTACTTTTTTTTCTGCTATTTGCCAGGAGACCCAAGAGGTATTTCCCCACCCACAGACAAACCTAAACACTAAATATTTAATGCCATAATGAAAGCAGTTCTGTGATGTTTTTAATGTATTTTTTAATGTTTAAATGCAGCTTGTGTGACTCACACAATGGATCAAATCCATCTCCAGTGTAACTTCATTGAAAGCTATGAGTTACACCAGGTTTGAAAGGGGCTCAGTGTGAGGGGAATATGCTGAACAAATGGGAAGCCAGGGAATGGTTTCTCAAACTGGCAGTAAACACATATAACAACCTCTTAATTTGAATGTTCTGTGTAGACATGTGAACTGTACGAACTGCTCTAAATCACGACTCACTTAATGTAGTGGGAGATGAAAAGTTAGGTTAGGAAAAGAAACTTCACCTAACTAGATTTTACAAGGGAAAGGACAGCCATTTTCACATCTATACTTCTGCCTATCCGTCTAGCCAGTCACATTTCTGTTTCCCCTTTTCGTTACATTCAGTGAGTGAGAGGAGACAGAGAGAGAAGTAGGAAAGAACAAAGGGGAAGAAGAAAGAAGGCGCTAAGGTGAGAAACGTTATTTCCTTTCTCCCTCTAATGGAGGAAGCACCCGAAGAGAAGCCATTGCTGAGGTGCTCCCCTACGAGAGATGGTTTGTGCAGGTTGCCTGATGGAGTTGTGAGGCCCCGGGTTTCCATGAAAGATGGGAGTGAACTTCAGGTTGTTCAACTGGCTGAGATGTTTCCCTCTCTTCTCAGTGCAATCCTTAGCAAGTAATATCAACGGACTCTGAGCTCACTTTCTCACGTCAGTCTCCACTGGTGGGTTGTGAGGTGTGAGGGGGAATGGGTCGCTCAGCTCCCATACTGAGCTCCTCAGCCTTAGATCCCTGTTTTTCTCTCGGACACTACCCAGACGTCTGCACCATTCAGAGAGCCCCAACATTCTGGCTGAATGAGGAGGGTAAGCAATGGCCATTATTTGCACAACCTGTCAGTTGCAAGATAGAGGGACTCCATGGGGCTGGTTTTCGAGTGTTTGACACATTATGTAGCTATCTGTGGGTATAAAAAAGTCTACCAGATCAGCCAAGGAGGTAGTATTTAGACGAACTTTGCATGTCTCCACTGCAGCTGGGAGTGTGCCTCTCAGCCTGGGTAGACAGACTCATGCTAGCTTGGCTCAAGCTAGTGCTCCAAAAATAGCAGTGTGGTCTCTTGTAGCACTGCCGGAGACTCAGACTAACCACCTGAGCTTGGCCCTCCTGTTACCCAAGGTTTTCCGAACCCAAAGCAGTGGTAACTGTTTCACTCCAGGTGGTGTCAGGAATAAATCAATGGGAACACAGCACTTCCGGCTGATGAAAAATTGATACAAGTCATTTTGTTCTTATCTAAGACTATTTATTAGATAACAATTATCTAGTTATTAGACTTAAGCACACACAGACATAAGCAATAGGTTTAGAACACATAATTACCTAGAATCTGAGATGGTGTCGAGTAATTAGCAGCAGGTCAGCGATGGCCGGTCCATTCCCCGCCGGGGAATGAGGTGTCAGGAAAAAGTCTCTCAGGATAGCTTCAGAGAACTGCTCCAAAGTACCCTCTATTATCTAGTCTTTTTATTACTAATTTTTACAAAACACACAGCTCTTAGTGACCCCTACTGGGTCATCACGTCTCCTCACTTCAATCAACTACTTATCAACAAAACATTCCTAAAAATCTTAGCCATAATAAGCGTCTATACCAAAAGGCACCGAAACTCAAGGTCTCCATCCACTTATGTTCTTTCAGTCTCAATTTATTCAGTCTCTCTCCTCCTCCTATTCTGATTAGCAAAAACTGCAAGCCTGCAGCTAGCATTTGGCCTTACTTCTGGAAGGCCTGCTTGTTTGAATTAACCCATAACTAGCTGGCGTTCTATTTTATTAATTCATGGTGGCTGAATGCACACAATGTGGTTGCAATTAGCTTGATCAAAATCTGGGGTACACACATGCCTCCATTCCAGGGCAATACTCCCAGCTTCAGTGTGATAGAATGTACCTTAAGTGACCACACAAGGACTGTAGTTGGGGTATATTCCAACAGAAGATAAGCTTGGGATGGGATTCTGAAACTGACAGGTCCAGGAAAAGTTGGATTTCATTCATACTGGATCATCCCTAGGAGAGGCACGTAATTAGTTTGTCATCACTACAGAGGACAACATCATATTTGTATTTAACTTCTTTTCCATGGGACTATCTGGTCCCAAACAAGAGATTACCTGATGAGAAGTAGGTAACTCTAGGATTTGCTAGCCATTTCACTCAAAGAGTGCCACAGACCCCTTCTGAGCTGGCATTGAATGAGTTAATAGCAACTGCTTCCACCTCCTTTCCTCAGAAGACTGCAATTTAATAAATGTGGTCTAGTGTGTATCTGTAGAAATTTCTAATCTGGGGCTAAGGGTGGGGAAGGGGCGTGCTGTTTCCTAGATGAGTGAGATGTGACACTATATATTTTTCCTTGTGAGTATTCCTGTACATGTTGTACCACTTGCTCCTATTTATCCTTTTAAAACATATATATTTGCCAACCCAAATAAACAATACACCCTAGTTTGCCTGAGGGATGTTTCAACCCTTTAGTCCTGTGTTTGGATGTTGAAGCATGGGGTTTAGAAGGAAAATTAGCATCATGCTTGCAGAGCTGGTGGTTTAATCTATTCTGCAAATAGATTCTCTCCTTTGTGTAACAACAATACAGCCTAATTCTTTTAATCAGTAGCTCTCAGAGCACTTTACAAAGGAGGTCAGTATTGTTATTATCACCTTATTTGAGGGACAGAGAGGTCAAGTGATTTGCCCATGGTCATACAATAAGTCAGTAGCAGAGCTAGGACTAGAACCCACATCTCCTGAGTTCTAGAGCTGTGCGCTGTCCACTAAGCCACATATCATGTTGCATCATAAGGCAGCCAGGGAGTTGTGGCATCACCACATCCATCACTTAAAGAGACAAACACAAAGTGCTTCCGTTCTTGCACATTGGACCGAGTCATTTGTGCATACTCTGAACATCAAGGGTTGCATATTCATTGCAAACCATCGTAACTAGTCTTTAACAGCATCCTGGCTGAGGGATGTATTATAGGTTCCTCCTCTACTATCATTTAATTAGTTCTGCTTTAAAAATCAGCAACCATGACAGTTCAAGAAACCAATAAATGTTTACACTGAAACCACCCTGCAAATATTAAGCAGCCAAACAATGTGAATTTGCAGCAGGGAGAGGAGTTATTCCTTCCATAAATCTTGACACTCTGCGCAGTTGAAACAGGTGTAACTGGAACTCACGATAATGCCACGAAAATTAGCAGAGAACCGAAGGAGTGTTTGTGAGGGATTTGCGAACCTCACGGAGCTCTTGATGACTTTGCAATTGTAGTTTCTCTTAAACTCCCAAAGTTCTATTTTAGGGAAAAAAACTCAGACTCTCACCTATGGCGAAGGAGCACATAGTGCATCTCAGGAGGGGATGGGGACAAAGATGACTTCTTGCTCACCTCTTCTACGCTTCCTCTGGTATGTTGGGCCAGTCCTGTGCTATATTATAGAGTAGCCTGGAGGTTATCCTATGTTATATCAGCTGCTGCTGGTTCCAAGGAGTTGCTCTGACCATTAGGAAGTGCTAGCCTTGTGACTAAGGCATTGGCATAGAATTCAGATGACATGGGTTTTGTTCCCAGCTCTACCATTGACTGACTCTGTCATTTGGGGCAAATTGTTTGATCTCTTTATGAATCAGGTCCCTATCTGAGAGACGGCATTAAGAATACTTCTCATCAGAGGAGCTGGGAGGATATTCATGAATGCCTGTCAGGGACTCAGATACTGTGGTCATAAGGACGATATATGTATCTTGGTAGATGGATAGGGGATAAGTGTAGTGGACAGAAGTGTAGTGCACATCTCCTCTCCCTACTTTGGCAGCATGGAAAAGGGGTGGCATAGGAACCACTATGGAGGCCCTATGGTATCAGGATGAGGCAATCCTCATTTGTATGCCTACACAGGCTTCAAGAGTTGATTTGTGATATAAAGTTACTGCTGCACAGGGGAGAATCTGGGCCCTACCGTTTTTAATAGACCAGTTAGGTTAAGAGCAGGATATTAAAGCTGCACATTTCCAGTGTCTCTTGGTGTGGTTTTCTTATCGCCTTTCCAACTGTTCCACAGGGAAGCAGATTTGCTGAGCTAATCATCCTTTTTCTTTAACAAGTAGAGAAATTAAAAAGGGTAATTATATCTCAGGGGCACCTTTATTGTCCAATTTCCTGACCAGCTTCTGCTGTCAAATATGACGAAGGGAAATGATCTAAAATGATCAGACACTGTTCCATGTGCTACATGTAAGAGAATACTCAAAGACAGACATAGTTAAGTAAAATAATCCCACCATCATCATTCAAAAGTGTAGTGTATGAAGACCTTATTACACAAAAAACTAAAGAGAGAAGTTGCAGTGTATTTTAAGAAACACTTTCGTTGTCAGACTTCTGCATGAGATATACAAGCATTAGCGCTAACTCAATTATAATTAAACTGAATGTAATCAAAATTGGCAAATTCAATTTTCCCCACATTTTATTATAATTTAGCTGTACAGTAAATTGAATTAAACTATTTCCCACAACCTCCTACCGGTATAGCCGCTACCAAATTCCATTTTACTTTTTGTTTAACCAGCTTATTTAGATGAAAAATCACACAATATATTGTTGTCCTAGATTACTGAAGAACTATCAACATTTTTTAAAATAGTAGAATAGTTAATGTCAAAATATTCTAGATTCTGCCGCAGAAATATTTCAAAAAGATGTCTTGGGAGTTTTGGTGGCTAGTAAGTCAGGCACCCTCAGATGCTAAAAGATCAAAGCCAAGATTTTCAAATTTAGGACCCTAGAGTTAATCTCTAAAATCCATATTTTATGCACCTACATAAGTCACCTGATCTTCAAAGGTGCTGAGAATTCAGTAGCTCCCATTCATGTCAGGGGGGACGGCTGCTGCTCAGAACTTACGAAAATTAGGCAATTTAGCCCCTGATTCAGGAACACGTTTAAAACCCGTGTTCAGTCCCACTGATGTCAATGAGATCCAAGCATCTAGTTAAAGTTAAGCACAAGCTTAAGGACTGACCTGAACAGCGATGTTTTCCTGAAGCAGGGTCTTGTTTAGGTGCCTAACTATGAATTTAGGACCCTATACTTAGGTGGTTCTCTAACATCACACTGAAAAATATAAACAATTTAAATAAGATAAGGAGAAGAAAGTCATCTGTTCGGTTGAAGATTTGGGACTTGATCAAAAGCTCATTGAAGTAAATGAATCTTTCTACTGTAGTCAGTGTGTTTTGAATCAGGACTTCAATCAAGGAATAGCCTAAGTTTTCAAGCTTGATCTATATAAGACTAACATTTTATTAGCAATTTGTTTATGGTAACGACAATATGAAAGACACTCCAAATAGAGCAGTAAAGAATTGTACCTGATAGCTGTAAATAAAGTATTTGGGTCAGACATAAAATGTAATTCCTCTCACAGGATTATACAAAATACTTGAGGGTGGGGGGGGGGAGGGAAAGAGAGGAGGATCCTAAACAACAATCAAAAATACCCCCCGCACAAATATGGTCATGACAGAAGATCTAGCCTCTCAACGTAACCCAAGAGGAGAACAACAAGGAGACACTAACAACACTTCCACTCAAAATGTACTCACTAGGTGTATTCTTTTAAAATTGTTCTGCAAAAGAAAATAATCCACCCTTTTCAATCCAGAGACTGAATTAAGAAGAAGAGGAATCCTGAGAAGTATTGATAGAATTATAGATTGAGAGGGTGAGAGGGTGAAGAATACTACACATACCTGATCCCAGCACGAAACTCAGCCCCAAGATGAACGACCATAAATAGCCAGACAAAGCCTGTACTCTTTGCTTCCAGTCGAAACACATCCCATGTGTAAACCAAATGAGTTAGCCTCCTTAGTCTATTGTATCACTGAACCATTCTTGATAGCACATTATGATACACTACGCTTGGTCCCAAGACTAAACTCTAGTAGCAGATTGCTCAGAGTAAAAATAGATTGTGTACCAGCCCCCAAGTGATTTAAACTGGAGTCTGTTCAAAAGAACCATTTTATAGCAAAACACAAATTATAAAACAAGTCAAGAGAGACAATTCTTCTGAGGTCTTCTGCTCTGAAGGATCCATGAAGGCATCTTCCCTCCTCTCATGAAGGGGATCCAGACACTTGGCTGCACATGCCCTCATAATCTAAATGATACTTTCAGTGGATAAATGATTTACAACTAGGTTAGGCCTTTGGTCTTTAAGTTTCTGCCTGATTGAACAAAACCCTGCTCCCATTTTAGGAGCCCTGAAGTGTAAATCAGTGAGAAAACTTGTCCTGACACCTGCAAACCCTAGCTTATTTGATGTTATGATAGGTTTGTGGAGACGTGTTCTGCAACTGGAGATTTGTGCATTTGAGTAAAACTCCTAGTGAGGATCTAACTCTAATGCAGCTTCACAAGTTATAGGACTCTAGAGATTGCATCTTCAAAAAAATATTGGCCCAAAACAGCCAGCCTATGGGTTAGAAAAGAAGAATACTCTTCTCATACTTACATAGTTTCAGGCTTTTAATCTAGCCTTGTTATCAAGATAACTTGCTCTTTCCTAACAGTCTGTCTGTGTCATTACTTAGGACTGCAAACATTTCATCCTGCCCAGCGAAGCTTTATAATTATTTAGCCACGCTGAACTCATCTCCTGCAGCTCATCAGAATTCACATCCATTCTTCCCTCAGCTGAGGACAATGGATCAAACAGGAATCACGCCTGCCATGTGCCAGGCCACAAATTCGTCCACTGTTATCTTTTAGCAAAGATCAAGATTTGCAGTATTTAAATCCTGTAGATGCCAGCCAAGCATAGATCTCCTAGGGGAGTTGAAATTGTGCTGATTCTACTCTCCTAGATGCTTTATTTGATTCCTTCTAAAATCACCAAATACAGTAATTTCTCAGTGCAAGGAAAAGTGTAAGTCAGACAAATATAAACAACATGCACCCATGGACTCCAGTACACTTATAAAAGTAGCAGAGCAACACACAAATACGTCTAGACTGCTGCTCTTCCATTCATGCCCCCTCTTCTGCACAAACAGATGTTTCATGCTCTTTCCAATGCAAATGGTTCATGGCGTTCCATTACAGGTAATTCCGGAAATGACTGCAGACCTAGTTCCTGCACCAGCTGGGCAATTCAACCAATAGCACATCTGGACATTATTGATATTCCAAATCATGGGTGCCTGCAACAGAAGGCTTTTTGGAGATGGAGAGATCATGCTAATGAGCGTTTCCGCTCTGTCCCCTAGGGAACTTCAAGTTGGATTCAAATGTGCTGTACATTTCAAACTTGGAATGGATAGCACGTGTCCTAACCTTAAACTTTCAACTACTTCTGTCAATCAATTTTCAGACTCATATTAGCTAGTTCTGTACACTAGTGACAATAATATTTTCAATGTTAATTTTTATGTAAGTACAGGAGTTCATTTTACATTGCATTTACAACTTCGAAAATAGACTGGCGAATTTCGCAATCCATTAGCAAAGTGATTTTTGTTAAAATGATGAGAACGATAAGAATGCAGCAGAATGCAATTGATAACACATTCTTATTGCACTGGCAGTATTAAATTATGCTACCAGGATAGGTAACCCAAAAGACAATATCATAATAATGCTTCCATTACACTGTATCAGAGGGGTAGCTGTGTTAGTCTGGATCTGTAAAAAGCGACAAAGAGTCCTGTGGCACTTTATAGACTAACAGACGTATTGGAGCATAAGCTTTCGTGGGTGAATACCCACTTCGTCAGACACATCTGATGAAGTGGGTATTCACCCACGAAAGCTTATGCTCCAATACGTCTGTTAGTCTATAAGGTGCCACAGGACTCTTTGTCACTCCATTGCACTTGTAAATTATACATGGAAATCCCAAAGTATCACTGAATTTTAATAATTAACAGTGAAATTCACCCCTGTGCAGACAGCCAGCACATGGCCTATGGACTTGTTAAGACTCACTCAGAATAAAACTTAAAATGAGATATAAGTGGGGAAAGAGGCCATAGGTGAGATTTTTTTATCCCATTCATAAAATTCAGATATGCCATCAATTTGTTGATAGAGGTACTTTAGCATAGAATACTGCAAGTCTGCAATGACAAGTCTCATGAGAATACATGATGGGTATTGTGCCACAGCAGATGTCATGCTTTTACACATGATAGTTGTGTATTAACCAAAACATAAAGGCAGGGCTGTGTATTTTTAACGAGATTTTTTCTCCCCCACTTGTCTTCCATCTAATCTGAAGTGCTGCACAATCCAGTTCATTAATCAATTGTATTTAAATGTAGGCTTCTTAACCCCAGGTTTTTTTGTTGCACCCCAGACTGCTCTAGGTGAGACATGCGTCTCACTTTTGAGGATATACGGATATGGCCCACGCACATTGGTCATATGCTTACTGCTATGAAACTGGGCTTTTTAAGAAAACAACCTCAGTATTCGCAAATGAACAAACTGAAACATGGCAGCCCTGTGTCTTGTGAGAACTGTAAAACCAAACTGCTCGGGTAGAGCCCAGAATCCACATTAGATTAGGTTGGGCCTGAGTATGAGTGCAGATGTGAACACAAGTCCAAGTTCAGAGTTCACAAATCTAGGCTGAAGTTGGTCACATAGTCTTCTACCTACTTCCTAAAGGTACCTTTCCCATTTTCTTTGGGTGTCCAAGGAAAGGCTGGTGTCCAGATGTCCACTCTTGGGAGGATCACGAGGCTTGGTGGTCATTTCTGCCCATCTCTGCTCTTCAAGCATTGCCATGTGACCATTCCAATAGGGTAGATGTTTTTCATTGCTCTTTCTCCTCCTTGTCTTTATTAGGGTGCAGCTGGAATAGGGAAACCCTCCTAAGGCAGGGCAGAGGCTTCCAGATTTAGCACCATTCCCTAGGGCAAGAATTCAATGGAATTCTCCAGCCACAAGAAAAGATGCAATCCCTATGGGATGGGACTTTCACAAAGTACTCAGTGTTGGAGAACAACGTAGTGGCCTTGTGGATTTTACAGGCAGTTCCTTCCAGGCATAAGGGACAACATGAGAGAAAGTACAAAGGCCTTGGTAGGAAAATTAGATGAGTGGGTATTGTTCCCAGAATATGAATACCCGGGCTAAATATTATAAGGCAAATAATTTAACTAATTTCTCAGCTATTTAAAATTCGTCTAATTCGTTCAGTATCTGAGTGCGTTTTTTCATTAACCAACCACCTTTAAGAGTGCAGTAGATTTAAAGTCCCACCTGACTGCAAGATAGCACAATGTACAAATTGCAGTTCCGGCCGCAGCAAACTCCAGTGTGAAATTCACCTCTGTGCAGAGGCCCAATAAGGCCCATGTGATGCTTAAGTCTCACTCAAACCCCAGTTTTAGGTCTTTAGTGGACAGTGCAAGCTGGCTGAATTTCACCCACTCTGATTTTCTTTTTTATGTGAATAAAAGTACTTCATTCTGACTGTGCTTCTCATTTTCACACATTTAGATCATGCATGTTATTCTCATTCATCATTAGTATCATGGACTCTTGAGAATTAACAATGGGGTAGCAAGCCTCTCTTTGTGGCTATATGCTGCAAGTGCCCAATCTATACAAATGAGATCTTTTCCAGACAACAATTTATCTACCAATATTTCTTTTTTTTTCACTCTGCTGGCTTTATCAGACATGGCCTTTTAAACTCAAAGAGTGTTTCAGCAAAGCAACTCACAGTTATAAGAACCGAATCAAACAGCATGAGTGCTTTGAAGTCTTTTGCTTCTGTCCTTAAGGGCACTATCCCACCTGCCTTACTGTTGTACCATATTGAATCTACATTGCTTCCTTTTAATCATGGATTCCAAACTATGCTGCATATATTGTGCCAGGCATCCTGGATTCAGGGCAACTGATTAAAACTCTGAGACAATACAGCCGGATTAAGACTGGAGGAAGGACATTTTCCTCTCTTTGCCTTAGTAGCAATAATATTAATATCATAGTCTGTCAATGCTTCATGGGATTCAAAGTGACTCAGTTGCTAAGCTAGCAACAGCAAACAGTGGATGCTCATGGTGATTTTAATCATTTGAATGTGTCATCTATCACTCCTGTTTGTAGAGGTAAAAACTGACTCCCACTGTGCACTGTTAAAAAATGTACAATCAATTAAGCTCAAATATTGAAGGAAAAGATTTCATTAATATATTGAATGAGTTTGTGCCCATCTGGGCATTTAAGCCTCTTTCAGAATATACACTTTAATGAGCTGGTCATGTTTGATTTATTTTTAATTTCTTTGTATAGACCTTATTTCTGAAATGCAAAAAAGATTCCCGTGGGTTGTGGGTAATTCCACTATCCTTGCAAATTAAACAAGCCGTTAGCAACTTTAATTTACACTTCTGCTGTACCTGTGTGGCTTGAAGGAGGACTTGTCTGCAGAGCCCAAAATATTGCACTTATATCCTGTGCCTACTTTTTGGTTCCCCCTTCAGTAAGCCAGTACCCTCCATTCATCTTTAGCTATCTTCTGGTGGTGGTGAGAGAAGATGATGTCCAGACATTCCCCTCACCTTCCACCTATTTTGGGAATTGGCCTTCTCCTGTTTCCTGGGTTGGCTAGAGATGGTTATATAGTGGTTGGCGTAAGTAAATTATTGGGAAGGTAGTTGCATGTGCCCCTATTGCCTTAGTTTGGCCATTACAAAACTCTAAGCACAGAAGCTGTTGTGACATCATAATCTGGTGCCCAATGGGCCGGAGAACATACTGGTGTCGGCTATCTTATATGAATATCAGCATTGCCAGTCTTTATCTTCAGATGGAAGCTGCTAAAAGAGTTTCTACAATTGAAACATTTCTTGTTCCCCTTCCAAGAGAAGCTGAGAGGATGTTACAGGATGCAGGACAGGGCACTGCAAATACAGGAAGAGACGGGAGAGAAGATTGCTGCCTTTGTCTCACTCAGTTTGGTGTTTAATAAAAGGGATAACACGACTATGTTTTTAATTTCAAAAAGACAGAAATAGCAAAAATAACATTTCCCTGTTTCTATCAGCTTTGGGATCTGCAAGGAGACTGCTCTGATATGTATAACATTAATTGTCTTGCTATGATCCGAGAATTAACCTGAGCTCTCAACTAATAAAATACTTGCACCTTTACAAACTTATGCACACACAGTGCAGTATTAAACAATTCACCTCGTTGTGGTATATCAGAATAAATTAAATGTCTATTGAAGAGATGTGTGCAATTAAAAGCAACCCACAGGTGTCCTTAGCTAGCTCCCCAAATTAACCACTACAAATTACTCAGAGCAATTTTTTGTAAGATGTTCAGAAACAATAGATTATCTGAAAATGACTGTAGCTGAGGTTGGTCCAAATTCTGTCTCATCAGGTTTTGGCACAACTACAAAAGAATAAAATGAAACAGACACCATCATGGAAAGGAGAAGTGAGAGAAAGGGAAAAATGTTTGCTAATTATCTGTAAAGTCTAAGATCCCCCTGCTAGCACCAGCCACTGTTCTGCTTACTCATGGTTTTAGGAAGTACATTTTCATATAACAAATACTAGCTTCTCAGAAGGTGTTTTACCCCTTTCTCCTGACACTGCCGACATGTTTTTGTCTTTCTCACATTGACAGCCATGATGTTGCAAATATATTAAAAGTTATGAACACTTGACACAAAAATGGCGATAAGACTGTAAGGACAGGTGGCATTTCAGTTACATTTTAATGGCATTTTCTGTCATTTCAGCTTAGAAATGTGGTGAATGAAAACTCTCGACCTTAAAGCTCAATTCTGATCTCACTTTCAATGGATTTGCACCAATGTGACTCAGCTCATATTACTGAAATTAATGGAGTAAACTGGCAGGTGCATTTCTGGGTAATGTTAGGTGTGCTGGTAGGTATGATGCACATTAGCAGATACCATTAGACTTCCCAGTCATAGCAGCTGTTTCCCTATCCATATGGAAATAAAGTTTTTGCATTAAATACATAAGAAGAATTAATGGAGAATTTTTATATCACAGCAATTTGAGAATGACCTGTGAAGTGAATTCTAGAGCTGGTCCAAAAAATGTAGATGTAATAGTGTTCTATTGGAAAATGCAGTTTCATCAAAATCTAAACATTTCATTTGAAGGTGTCAAATTTCGATGAAATTTTCAATAAGGTAAAAACATTTTGGTTCAACTTTATTATTCTGATTAATTTTGTTTCCTTTTTTTATCCTATTACTTAGATAATAATTGCCATTGAAGTAAAAAACATACTCTGGTTTGTATTGATTTCTCCTCCTCTAACACCGCAGATAGGCTGCTGTGTATTTCATAGTCAGAGACAACCTTGAAAATGTATGGATTTGTGGTACACGAAAGAACCCCCATTTCTTCTATTTTTCCATTCTTCATCCTACTATAATGAGTACCAAGAGTGGTATAAGTAGGAAGACTGTGTCAGGCTTTACTGTATGAATAAATATGGGAGATCCCTTAAAAGTGACTGATTTCTCACCTAGATAAATGTTATATTCACAGGAAAGACTTCTTCTACATGCTCGCTAAGACTCTATGAAGAGTTTAATAGTATTAGATTTGTATTCAGGAGACTAGTATTTCTTTAACCCAACCACAGAACTCAGTTTCTGGGAATCCAGCTCAGAGTTTTTAATGATCGCCCCTCCCTCTAAACCCACCTTCCTCAACATAAACCATAAAATGGAAATTGGCCACAAAAGATGGTGCCACAGATCAGGATAGCAGGATCCGCTGACGTCTGCTGCAATGAAGGTGACTACCAGCTTATTATGGAGAACGAGGACACAAAGTGCTAGGGATGACACATTACCATCACTTAAGTCTAAGTAGGTCTCAAGAAAGCAGAAGGCACATCACTATTCTGCTAGAGAATGGTGCCAGTACTCTGTCACATTATTAAGTCAAAGTTGAAGGAAAACAGTGGGAATTAATCAGAGTCAGACAGCAACTTGAGTAAATCACCAAGGAAGAGCTCCTACAGCAGTAGCGGATTATTGGGATTCCCTATTCTTTGGAAATAGGAATACATGTCAAGAATCCAGGCTTACTGTATAAAACTACCTGAACAAATTACTTTGGAATCCATAGTGGAGGAAAAAAATTGCTTCTATATTTAAGTTGTCCCCAGAGTGGCGCTGTCACAGAACAGTAACTTGAATTTTCTCAATGCTCCATTTATGTTTATTTTCCACTCAACTGAGAAACACGATTTTCAATTGTTTCTTTCCATGATATGGGTAATAACAAAATGAGGTAAAGAGGGAAATATTACCCTTAAAAGTCACTGATCCAAAGGAGAAAATTTGATGTAGAATTGTGAAAAAGTTCAAGCGGTTCTGCTAAGACAGTGGCAGGCTGTGCCTTCAAATGAATTCTGAAAAAGAGTCAGCGTTTGGTATATAACTCTTTCAGTATAGCCAGGAATGTATTGTACCTTGCGTATTAAAAAAATGAGTATTAATTAGAATTACACTGTACAAAAGGTATAAAAATAGTTGTTACACTATCTCTCATTACACAACTACAACAGTACAGTTAACTGAATAATCTAATGTGCACAAATGGACAGATGTAGGCCCTCTAAAGAAAGTCAAAGGGAATTAGATGCCTAACTCAGTTAGGTCTTATTTTAAAAACCCCAATGTGTCTATTTGCATTTTTAGGCGCCTAAATACTAGTGTGAATTTGGCCCAAACTTTAATTAGCACTTATCTGCCTGACACCAGTGAAACTGAAAATATTCGGTATACAGAATTTAACCATTTTACAGTACATTTATTGCCCTTTCACACATTTTTCACAATCCTGAGCTGAATATTATGGCTTCAGACCAAAACTCTTCCAGAGATCAGGCATCCAGGGTTTTGTTTCAGACCACTAGCAAGAAAGAGGTTATTAGAGCTGGTTGGAAATTTTCCAACAGAATGTTTTACTGCCAGAAAATGTTAATTCACTGAAATAAGAATGGTTTGTAGAAATCAGTGATTTCAACTAATTTTCCAAGAAAACACTGGCAGTTTTGGAAAATTCCCTGCTAGGCAGGTTTCCATAGACCTGCCGGGTTTCCTGCCAGTTCACTTGTCGGGCTCCTTAGCAGACCATCTGGCAGACTGCCTTGAAGTCAGGATCAGAAAGCTTACAGGGTCAATGGCTTCAGGGCAGCTACCATGTGGACAGCTCTGGGGCTGGGAATTCCAGGCTCCATACAATGGAGCTGGGATCCCTGCTTTTGGCTCTACAAAAACCCTGGAAACCGTAAAGATCTCAGAGCTTCCAGGATCCTTGCTGCAAAGCCAGGAGCTGTGAAGCCTAGTAAGCCATGGCTGAGCCAGAGGCCTTGTGCTGCCAGACAGAATTTTGTTTAAAAGTTTTCTAATCTAAATGAAACATTCAATTATTTCAAAATGAAACTTTCAGAGTTTCCTTTCTGCAGGAAATGACCAAATTTCATTTTTTCATTGTAAAACAAAACAGTGTTTTCAAAAATGTTGGAATATCCCACAAAAGGGAAATTCTGGCTTTTGACAAGCTCTAATTCTCCATGAAAGAGTTCTCTATACAATAGATATGTCTGTATAAATACCTAGAGAGTTAATAGTGAAAGCTCCATATAGTGAGTTAAAGAAGATAATTTAATTCATGCACATCAACATGGGTTTATGGAAAATGTATGCTGTCAAACTAACATGATTTAAAAAAAGGTTACAAATTTGATTGATAAAGGTAATAGTGTCGATGTAACTTAATCATCTGTAAGACATTTGATTTGCTACAGTATAACATTTTGTTTAAGCCACCAGAACAATACAAGATTAACATGGCACACATTCAATGGATTAAAAACTGGCTAATTGATAGATCTCAAAAAGTAATTTGAAGTGTGGAAGCATCACCAAATGGGTGTATTTCTAGTGGTTCTTGGCCACTATGTTATTTAACATTTTTATCAATGACCTGGAAGTTCTCTTCCATAAAATCATCACTGATAAAGTTTGCAGATGACACAAAGTTTGGGGGAGTGGTAAATAGTGAAGGAGACAGATCACAGACACAGAATGAACAGTAAAGCTTGATCAGTTAAGTGCAAGGAAACAATATGAATTTTAATATGGCTAAGAGTGAATACATATAGGAACAAAGATGGGGAACTCTAGTCTGGGAAGTAGTGGCTATGAAAAAAAGTTGGGGGTCTTGGTAGATAATCAGCAGAACATGGGTTCCCCAGTGCAAGGCTATGGCCAAAAGGGCTTATGTTGATTGAGCTCGAGTCTATTTAGCTTAACAAAGAGAAGCTTAAGGGGTCACCTTATTATAGTCTACAAATACCTACATGGGGAACACATACTAATAATGGGCTCTATCTTATAGACAAATGTATAACAAGATCCAGAGAGTGAAATTTGAAACTAGACAAATTCAGACTGGAATGTGAAGGTAGTTAACCATTGAAACAATTTACCAAGGGTCATGTTGGAGTCTCCATGACAGGCACTTTTTAAATCAAGACTGGATTTTTTTTTTTAAAAGATATGCGTCTAGTTCAAGAGGAATTATTTTGTGGAAGTTCTATGCCCTGTGTTATACGGCTAGATGATCACAATGGTCCCTTCTTGCCTTGGAATCTAAGCTTGCATATAAAAATATGTAGCATTGTTTGTAAATTAGTAGATTTGATGAAGTTGTTGTTATGCACTGCAAATAGCTTTTAGTATGGGTTCTGAATATGTAGATCTGAAACTTCCACCTCAACCTCTAAAACAGCATTTGCTTAGAACACCCTGAACATTTTTTTAAGATAGAGGATTGTTTCCAATAGTATTTACTTCTCCTTTGTTCCTTACAAAGGCAGATTTATCTTCTATTATCACACAACCAATGGCTCGGAGGGTGAATCATTGTCTCTATAAAACCCGGGGAAGTTCCAAACAGTGCTGCGCTGCCCATTCATCAGATATGGGAAGAATCAGCTATAATTTTAAGTTACAAGAACTTCAGGCAGTTTTCGCTGTTGACACAGAAGCAGCTCTAGAGCCGAATTTCCCAGTATTCATCCAAAGAGATTTTCAGAGTTTATGAATGCTACCATCCTATGCTGTTCTATCAGTGATGTGACTGAGTGTATTTCCCATCTTCCTAATGTTTCTCTTAATATTCTAAGTGTAGAGGTGCAGAGAGTAAGAAATTAGACCAACGTATTACAGCTCACAGGAGACTAGATTATTAGGATCCACAGGTGGGAGCACAGGAGGCATCAAGATGCACCACCACTTCAGGCCCCCGCAACAGCAGGAAAACGATTAAGTGAGATATACCCAAGTGGGTATATCTTGGCAAGTGACCCGCACTGTGCAGAGGAAGGTGAAAAAACCCCAAGGTCACTGCCAGTCTCACATATGGCAATCAGCTAGATCCCGACCAAGAGCCAGCCAGTCAAATACCTGAGAAAGACAATGCTCGGTACCACCTCAGAGCCCTGAGCCTCCCAGTCCAATGTCCCATCTCCAGCAGTGCCCAACCCTGCTGCTTCAGAGGAATGTGATCAAGACTACTCTCTGCCCAGAATACATTGGAGGGCAGGGGAACGCTTCCTGATCCCCTGCAGATGGCCAGCTGAAATCCTGAGCTTTTAGGAGCATAAGACATACACCAGAAGGGAGCCCCTTCCATCACAAGCAACCCCATCACAAAATCAGACTAATAAATTTGTCTTAAAACTAAGTTGTGTGCCCACTCAATACCTACTGGGAGGCGGCTCCAGAACCTAACCCCTCTGATGGTTAGAAACCTTCTAATTTCAGCCTGAAATTGTTCATGGCTAGTTTATCTCCACTTGCTCTTGTGCCAGCATTGTATTTTAGCTTAAAGGGCTCTCCACCCTCCCTGGTATTTACCTCCCTGGTGTATTTATAGAGAGCAATCAGATCCCCTTTCAGCCTTCTTTTTGCTAGACTAAACAAGCCAAGCACTTCCAATCTCCTCTCATAAGATAGGCCCTCTGTTCCCTTGATCATCCTAGTAGCACCTCTTTGAACCTATTCCAGTTCAAATGCATTTTTCTTTAACAGAGGTGAATAGAATTACATACACAGTATTCCAAATCACAACTTACCAGTGCCTTGTACAATGGCAGTAATTCTTCTCTCTCTCTTCTGGAAATGCTTTACCTGATGTGATCCTAGGGTGTGTTTGCCTGTTTCACAGCCTCATCACATTGGCAGCTCATAGTCATCCTGTAATGGACCCACTCACTGTGACTGAATGCACCCCTGTATTCAAACTCTACACACTATTGTAATAATATTTGTACAAAATATGCATTGTGAGGCATCGATTAACTCACTGGTCAATAGTATCATGGTGAAATGTATGTAGCGATATTGTGTGTAAAGTTAAGAAATTCCTCCTGTATAACATTAAAGGAACATGTTCAAACTCATGAAGCACCAGTTAAGCCATAACTGGTGAAGCATGTCTTAAAGGGATATGCGGTTACTTTAATTTTTATATAAAGCCATCAACAGAGCCCTCAGACAGCGAGAGAGGGGCAGGTGATGATACAGCCCCTCGCTAGTCTACATAACACCCCAGAATGTCACACTCACACAGCTCTTTCTCCTCCTGTCGCTTCCAACCGATGAGCCCCCATCTTGTAGCAGCAATTCTTATTAGACCTTAAGTGCCTGACTCTATAGAATTTCATCCCATTTCTGTCATACCAGTCTTGGATGGTATTTATCCAGACAATACCCCTCTGAAGTAGGAAATTATCCCCGTTTTACAGGTGAGGAACTGAGGCACAGAAAGACTAAGAGACTTGCTGATGGTCTCACAGGAAGGGTATGGCAGAGCTCAGTTCTGAAGTCAGGTATCCTGAGACTCAAGCTAGTGCTCTAACTACTGGGCCATCCTTCCTCTCCTAGCTCTACCATAAAACCCCTACATAGTCATGGGCATTATGGACCAAGTCAGGGAGCCCTTTCTCTGCACCTACTCAGAAGTACTTACTCAGAAGACTAGCTCTGTTGACTTTACTCTGTGAGTAAATGATCATCAATGTGAGTAAGGGCTCCACAGTCTAGCCTTTGATCTCTGTGGTCCTGATTCAAGAACCTGGTCTCAAGTATGGGCATATCCCCCCAGAGATTCTCTTGAGTTCCCAGAATTTTCTGCATATTGCAACTGAGACATAGAAAGTCCTGTACCTAATTAGGTTCCTCTTCATTCTCTGGTGCATTCGCTTCCTTTAAACTTTATAGCACATTAGCTTATCCATTATAGCACATAGCTCCTATTCATGCCACAGCATAGATCGGTCTCCTAAATATCACAGTTTACAATTAAATTATTTTCTGCAATTGGGCCTACTAGGATCTTCTCATGTAGCATATGAGAGAAACATCTATTTCATCCACATCACAGCCATTCATATTCCTGACTATATTGTAAATTATAAGGTTCCTTGTCTTAGAGATCGCCCCAGAGATGTTTCAGCATAATCCTCACTGATTCCCACTATCAGACCATGACAGTGTTCCCTACCCAAGGTGTATAAATGTTGATCAGCTAAAATAAAAGAAGAATACTAATGGCTGACTTAAATCCACAAGAGCAAAGACATTTAAAGTCGAGGCTGGAAGTTTTCCATAAAGGCGTTCACCCACGTAAGCCTTCCTATTGCAGCACTGCAGATGTCAATGCAGTTTTCAGTGGTGATTGTGATGAGTTAAAGATAGAAAACGAGCTTTAGCTCTCCATTTCCATGCTTTTGTGAGTTTCATTAGAGCCTTATTTTACCGTAATGTAACCTTGTCATTTAATTTTGTTTCCCCTTTTACGGTAATGGTTTTTACAATAGAGATACTACAATGTGATTAGAGATCTCCCTTAGAGTCAATCTGATTTCAGTGAAAGTTAACTGAGAAACCTTACCTAAGCAGTAAGAATGCTATTCTATTTGTTTTTCACAGTTACCCTTTTTGCATCGTGAGATCAAAGGTCCTGTACTGACAACACTTACACTGAGTAGCACATACTCAGGCAATCCCATTGGTGGCCCAGATAGGCATACTCAGCTTAACAAATGCGATATGGGTGAGGGTTGCAGGATCTGGCCCAAAAATATGTTATCTTTGTCCGCCTTTCACAAATCGTACTTACCACCATTGTTTAAAGTGATCACAAGGGTTGGTCAGAGAACCAGGGATAAAAGGGTGTTTGCCCTGTGCAGAGCTCTGTTACAGGTAAATCCTGCTGAGGGATGGTGGGTTTGTTAGTTCTCACTGCTCTCTGTAAAATCTACAGTAGATAAAACACAAAACCAGACATATTTTGAGTATTGGAAATGTAGGGTTATCTTGCTATGGGCAAAAGGGTCTAATTTTCATTGCAACCTGACAAATAGATGCCCTGAGAGAGCTTAAGTGAGTGTATTTCTGAATTAAGCTCTTCACATCATTTGCCATTCCAAATTTTATCTGACAAAAAGCAAGTGGATTTGTCAAGGGTTCCAGGGCCGCCCAGAGGATTCAGAGGGCCTGGGGTCTTCGGTGGCAGGGGGTCCCTGCCGCTGAATTGCCGCCGAAGACCTGGCACTTCGGCGGTGAGTCCTGGGGCAGAAGGATCCCCCACTGCGGGTCTTCAGGGCATTTTGGCGGTGGGTCCCGGAGCAGAAGGACCCCCCGCCACCGAACTGCCGCCGAAGACCTGGAGCAGAAGAAGCTCCGGGGGCCCGGGCCCCGTGAGAGTTTTCCAGGGCCCCTGGAGCGAGTGAAGGACCCCACTCCAGGGGCCCTGAAAAACTCTTCATCCCTGTCTACACTATTGCAACAACTTTGGGCCTATTGAAGAAAATGGAAAGACTTCCATAGACTTCAGTGGACTTTTGATCAGGTCCTTTGGTTACAATGAGATACGTGAAGACAGCATGGCATCTTTGACATCCTTATCAAGCAAGAGCTTGGGGAGTGGAGGATCAGAAGCATGGGGAATTTGGGATCTGAAAGTCTTCCTCCTGTGTATTCTCAGCCTCTGCATGATCTGAATCTCATGACCCCTTTCACGCATTGCTTCCTCCTATTAGGGAGAAGATGCAGCAGACCAACATTACCCCAGGACTGCATCTGTTTTAGCACTTTATCTCCTGTGTCTTTGGCTTGAGAATCATCTAGCATGACCATTAATAACTGCTATTAACATTGTTTGTAGAGCTGGTTGGAAAATGGGGAGGAAGGTTGGCTGTGGCGGGATATTTCAACTTTTCCTAAAAAAAATGCTGGAAAATTTTCAGTCAGACTGAGTTGTGTGCTTCTTGAAGTGTAGAGGTGCAGAGAGTAAGAAGGAAGAGGTCAAGAGCTCATCATGCTGGTGGATTACCACAATGAGAAAAAAATGGTTTTGCTTTAAAAAGTAAGAGGATTGGCTGCTGTCTTTGATAGCTCTGGCATACGGGAAGAGAAAGAGGAAATGCAGCAGCATCCACGACCGCTATTGTTGTATGTGTTGAACATTTATTTATTAAGATTTTTTGTTTTATACAAGCCTCAACTCACATTGAGGTCCATTGTGCTAGGTGCGTTACAGAAATGTAGGAGGACAGAGTCCCTGTTAAACAGCATAGTCACTGTTTTTCATGTACAAAAATCAAGCCAAGATAATTGATTACCTGCAGGTATTTAAAAGTTAGTTTTTCAACACACGGGATTAAATCGCGGTCTGACTGAATTCAATGGCAAAGCATACATTGACTTCACTGAGGCCAGAACTTAATTCAGGTGTTGTATTTGTGTGTAAAACAAATAATAAATATGAATACATTTACAACGGGAGGTTTGTACTTAATATTACTCCATAATTACTGTGTGGGTACAGATCAAGTATTAAAGAGGTCAATTTGGTAATAATCGCTCTAGATAAGAATGCAAAACACTTTTATCCCTATTTTCACATGCTTCCAACATTCCCAAAGAGTTACCTTTTCTGATGAATTTCTCTGTGCTTAGTCTCTATGTAAAGGCGACATTTTTGGAAAGTTTGAACAAAATCCCTTTGGCTCTGTTTTGGAGCCATGAGAGGACGTGACAAAATATGTTCGGGTGCTCATTAAAAGGACTGCTTTTTACTGGTGAACAACGTAACATTACACTGTTCCTCATGATTACACAAATTAAAACACAGCAATATCATGGAGTGGTCAAGATGAAGGATACTGTGGTCAGATTTCAGAGCTAAGAAGAAACTGACTTGGTGAATATTTAGGAGATGAAATTAGATGGAAGTGGTGATGGAAAGAACCACAGTAGTGCCTAGATGTGTGAATTAAAAATGATAGTTGCCAAGGTATAGTTCACATGTTAATCAAATCTTATAAAGCTGGTAGCACAATAACAAAACAGAGAGAATTATTAATAATAAAAAAATGAAGCTAACATATATGATCCAAGACATAATTAGGCAAAAATATTTTGGAATGGCAATGATGACCATAAAATTTGAAAAGAGACTGGAAAGGAAAATGTCTATGAAACTAAAACCACATCCTTTAAATGACATTATAGATTAATTCAGAAGCGATTGCAGATCCCTATATCTGTCTAACCACCAGGTGATGAACTGTGTCATAAACATAAATCTAGGTGGATTATGTCTTTGAAAGTATACTTTTGCTAATCACCACATCCACGCAGGAGAGGGTTCCCTGTCTGGGAATATTAACATCAATATGCAGTGCTGGAGAGTTAAAAAGTGCATAGGTACCAGCGAACCTGGGAATGCATTACCCTTGTGATCACAGGGATTTGGGTCTAAGGGATTTGATGGCTTGGTCAAATTAGACAAGATTACACTGGGTACTGAACAATGCAGATGGGCAAATGTATTCAAGAATGTCTCATCTGTATTATCACCAATTCTTTCCCTGTACATGGTTACAAACATTTTTGCCTTATGAAGGTTCTACACTCCATTTACTAGACAATACCTATAATCTAAGAGCCCATCTCTGCCACCATTACACATTGAGCAGAACCATTCTCCAAATTTAGTCATCCTGGGCCAGATTGGGCCCTGGCCCTAATTAGCCCCGGAGGGGCATAATAGTGGAGTAAGAAATGACCCCTTTTGTACAGTGCATATTAGGGTGCTTGAATTGCAACTCAAGGGAGCACAGCCATTGCCCCAGAGATCCTCCTCACAGTAAAATGTGGTCAGAGAGTGGGCAGAGGGAGGGGTTGGGATTAGATGGAGCCATGTGTCCCAATGTCATTGGCTGGATGCAAGGGGATAGTATTCTATTCTTTCCTCCTCCTGGTGCAACAAGGGAGCCTCTGGTACAAAGAGGCTGGATCTCCCCATCATAAAGCCACCCTAGCCAGCCCCTACCTCTCCACCATAGGCTCCAGCATATGGGACATTTTTTCCTTTCTAGGGGAGGCAAAACTGTCTAGGACAGTGCTTCTCAAAGTTGGGCCGCTGTTTGTGTAGGGAAAGCCCCTGGCGGTCCGGGCCGGTTTGTTTACCTGCCGTGTCCGCAGGTTTGGCCAATCGCGGCTCCCACTGGCCGCGGTACGCTGCTCCAGGCTAATGGGGGCTGTTGGAAGGGCGGCCAGCAGCCCCCATTGGCCTGGAGCAGTGAACCGCGGCCAGTGGGAGCTGCGATTGGCCAAACCTGCGGACGCGGCAGGTAAACAAACCGGCCCGGACCGCCGGGGGCTTTCCCTACACAAGCGGCAGCCCAACTTTGAGAAGCACTGGTCTAGGACACTGTTGCAGTCCAGCAGTCTGACAGGCCACTAGGGCCATAGCCAGCCAGGCATAGTTTAAAGCAACCCTGAAGCTGCTCTATATTCAGGGCCGGCTCTGGCTTTTTTGCTGCCCCAGGCAAAAAAGCCTCTCGCCGCCCCCCCCGTCCCCCGGCGGGAAGCGCAGCAGGGGAAGGCGCTGAGCCCAGCCGCGGGCCCGCTCTCCCCGGCCGGCTGGAGCGCTGGGGGGAGGACGGCGAGCCCAGCCGGGGCCCCGCTCTCCCCGACCGGCTGGAGTGCCGGGAGGAGGGCGGAGAGCCCGCCGTGGCCCCGCTCTCCCCGACCGGCCAGAGCACTGGGGGAGGGCGGCAAGCCTGGCCGGGGCCCCGCTCTTCCTGGCCAGCCGGAGCGCCGGGAGGAGGGCGGTGAGCCCACCGCGGCTCCGCTCTCCCCGGCTGCCGGAGCGACAGGAGGAGGGCGGCGAGCCCGGCCGGGGCCCCGCTCTCCCCGGGAGAGTGCCGCCCCCCTCTAGGTACCGCCCCAAGCACATTCTTGGAGGGCTGGTGCCTGGAGCCGGTCCTGTCTATATTGCATTGGCGCAAGGACTGCTGAACTGCAATTGTCTGTCTACTGTCATCTGATACTAGAGGACTTAGTAATAGAACTCCATTGCTCAACATTGGACAGTCAATTGCTCCTGGGGCGGTCTCTCTAGGGGTGTCAGATTTCTCCTAACTGGTCCCCCTCTATTCATCTCCAATTAACCCAGTCCATCAACTTGACCTAATGAGTCAATCAACTCAAACTTGCAGTCTTCCTTTGTTTCCCTATCAGTTTCTTAGAGGCAGCAGATGTGGGGTTGTTGCCCCTATGCTATCCCAAGGCTTTCTACCTCTTCCTCTCTCTGTGTTCTCCTTCTTTTATAGCTGGGCTTGTTTTCCTTACTGGTCACAACTTAGGGTGCATACCTCCATGACTAGCAGTTTATCAGTGCTGCGGTGTGGTCAGACAGAGCTTGTAATCAGGGATGACGTTGCTCTCCCTTTTGCCTATGCTCAGTATGGGGATTGTAAGCCACATTACAATTACCCTTGGGTTGATTCAAATATTTCATATACGTTTCTATCCTAATTTTGAGGGTCCCATCCAAGAACATTGACTTTCCACATGTGAGGTAAAATACTTGTGCCTTTTGTCTGGAAGATGAAATGTGTAATATACCAGAACCCTGTTTGGAATTTCTTAATACTATCCAAAATTCAGGATTGCCTTTTCAAAGCACAATTTTATGTGAATTTTTAACATACGTTTTTGCAACCTCCTCCATTTTATTGTCTGACTGTATGGGGTAATGAACACGCAGAGTACAAAGACTCAGCAGATAATTTTGTATTTAATCACGAATCTATTCATGTAGTACAACTTCTTATCCAATCATAAATTTAGAACTAATCAGAACTATGTCTGTCACTATGTAATTAGATTGCTTAGTTGTCAAATAATAAAAATCCATTATCCTTATACAAACCACTGGTTTCCAAGGCAATTCTGGCTCTGAAGAGCTGGTACTTAAATAAGTGTAATTTACTTTTAATGTTAGTTTAGAGAAAACTAAAGTCGAGACCGGAGGATGTCAGAGAGGTAAGAACAGAAAAACGACGCAAACCAAAAATCAAGTGATACAATTTTTTTTACATTGTCTCAGTCGTGAGCTGGACCAAAGACACAAAGAGATGTATTATATATATATAAAAAAGGGAGTCTGCTAAGTTTGGATCTTAGAAGGAACACCATAAAAAATTAGTCTGGACTCTCATGTTATAGAGGTCCTAGCCAATGCCTATTAATGTCAATGGATAGATTCCAAGACAGTTTTGCCTCCCCTAGAAAGGAAAAAATGTCCCATATGCTGGAGCCTATGGTGGAGAGGTAGGGGCTGGCTAGGGTGGCTTTATGATGGGGAAATTCCGTGGAAGCAGACCCCAAGCACAGGTACAGCCCTACTGACTTTCTATTTGCAGGCTTCTCCATTCATTTGGTTGGGGATTTGCTCTTAGTTGTTTGAATACATTTATCTGGATGTGCTTGGGAGCGATCAGATGCACAGCCTAAAAGGAGCAGCCAGGTGCACAAGACGACTGAGGCACCCAGAGCAGGTAACTCAGGGAGCATTGTATCTCTATGAAGCACAATCTTTTTGAAGTCCTTGTCCTGGTAGTTCCGCAGGGCTGCTCCTTCAAGCACAGTCTAGCCAGTTGTTTATTTTGCCAGTCACGCACACATCGTAAAATTATTCTATTCAGACTCTGCATGGGGATTCCCCAAGTATCATAGGTATCATGCAGAACATAATGATTACCAGACTGGAAAAGACTAGATACATCCAGCCCAGTTGTCTGTCTTTGATAATGTCTGAAACCAAATGGTTTAGAAGAGTGTGAGAAACCCCAGTGATGTACTGCATGGTGCAATACTCTTCCTTAAAGACAATTTTTTCCTGACCCCAACTGGTGACCATCACCCTATGCCCAGAAGTACGAAGACTTGTAGCTCTTATTTTGATCGTAGCTAATATTACTGCTGATGCTATTCTTATACGCATGTCTAATCATTAAAAAAACTCATTAAGTCATATGCCACAGTAATGTCCTGCAGTAGATTAATTACAAGCTGCAAGAGTGGGAAAGTATTTCCTTCCATCCACTTTAAAAGTGATGTGCCATCTTGTCATTGAGCTAGGGAAAAGGAGGAAGTGGAACACCCAGCTAGCCTTCTCTATACCATTCACTTACCTCTGTTCATTTCTTGTTACCTTTTGTCATTCCGAACTAAATAACCTCAGTCATTTTACATTACTTTTGTATAGATTCTTCACAGTCCACTATCTCCAATGCTTGTAATCAGTTTTGTTGCTCACTGACTGAACCTCTCTTTCTCTGCTGCTTTCCCTCACCCCCACCCCGAGAAAGATGATCAGAACTGAATTCATTATTCAGATGGGAGGGTATCCTAGCTACTTGCATAACAGCATTATAGCATTTATATTAACGTTCCTCTTTAACCTTCTTCATACAGCCTAGGACCCTTTCTGCATTCTTGGATCACTGATACACACTGAGAAGTTGTCTTAATTGTTTGCAGCGATTCTATGGAAAACCATAGATTATTCTGTCTCAAACGATTATGCCACCGCTGCACCTCTAGTTTATTTTGTCCTGACCATTCCCAGTTCAGGCAGCTGAAAGCCAGATAAGGCTACAGATAGGAGAGCAGAGAAAACATGTGGTTATTATGGAACGGTGGAACTGATGTGGGCTTTCAAGTGTAAAATCCATTTGCTTGATTGCTTTAACATGCTCTTCTTTCCTGTAAGTGAGATAATAGGTAGGCAATATTCCATTAGGGAGTTAAGCATGTGGTGAATCTTTCTGCTTGTGCATATTGGCTACTCCAACATGGAAAAGGAGTGGAATTCAGCACATACCAAGACTAGGCAATTTCCTATTATCCTGGTCACCCATCGTGGAAAGAAGAATTTAGGGAAAGATTGAAGGAATTAGATTGGTTGCCCAATGGCATGAAGACAATACCTAGCAGCTTTACAGAAGCTTATGTCTAATGCAATAATTACCTGGTCTTTGTTGCTAAGGCTAGTTGGGAAGAGGGAGATGACAAACACCTCCAAAGCCTCCACACACAACCACCAGCGGCTATTAATGTGGCTTCAAAAGAAAATAAACAAGGATATTCCTTTCCTGGGAACAATTGTGCTAAAGCATCCCACTAGCACTTGCTGTGGGCTTTTTTGACCTAACAAAGCGTGCCTGTCACTGTCAAGATGTGGGGACTGAAGTTGCAGACTTCCAGACTTTGGATTCATGGATTCATCTGACATGGACAGATCAAGAAAGCTTTTGGTTTGCCTAGGAATAAGAGGTCACTGAAGGTGATGAGAAGAAAATGAGGAGAACCCAGGTCACTGTCTTCCAGGAACAGGTAATTCCCTAGTTATTGGACATTTATTTAATCATTTAAATGGGTGGTAAATAGCCGAATACATTCACCAACTAGCATTAAGTGAGGGGAGTGCGTGATCTACTTTATATTGTCTAACAAGCACGCATATGCCTTCTCCCATGCTGCCCCTTGCACATGAAGGAACTCCCTGTAAACATCCAAAAAGCCATACCATTGTCCTCCTTCAGATCCCTCCTTAAAACTCTTCTTTGCCACGATGCCTTCAAAACAAGTCTTGACAGCCATTAGGCAGCTAGCGTGCCGAGACAACTGCCTATCATGCTGACCAATATGGTTTCATTCTTTCCTTGTATTCCCCTGTCTGTCCCCCATTGTTGTCTCATCTTACACTTAGATTGTAAGTTCTTTGGGGCAGAGACCATCATTTTTGTTCCGTGTTTGTACAGCGCCTAGCACAATGGGTCCTGGTTCATGACCGGGATCCTTGGTGCTGCAGCAATACAGATAAATAAATAAATAATTGTGCGACTTACTTCTTTACACAGACTGATTTGTTATATGCCTGGCACAAATACAAATGTCCAAACAAAATCAATAGCCAGATAACATGGCCACAGAGTCAACAGTTCCCCACACTACACGTCGCTACATCCCTTGTCGGGTAACAGAATCCCCAACCATTGACAATAAACCGCCTACTAGCTAAAAAGGTCAGCAAACGTAGGCCCTGGTAACTCACAAGGAGAAAAAATTCCGAGCCAAGGACATCATCCTGTACCAAGCATGTCTTGCTATCTGATCTTGGAGTGCAGTGCTGAGGCAGATAGCCCTGCTGTGGTTAATTTCCACATTCTCACCTTTACTGTATGTAAAGGAATATCCTAAGGGTAGGGTTAAACTGCAAATAAAATCCTCCAGCTCTGAGTCTCACAGCCCGAGTCAATAGACTTGGGAAGATGGGATTAAAAGTAGCAGTGTAGTGGTATTGGCTCCGGCTGGAACCTGGGCTCTGAAATCCAGCAAGCGGGTAGTGACTCAGAGCCTAGGCTCCAGCCCGAGCCAATATGTCTCCTCTGCTACTTTTAGCCCTGCAACCTGGCCCCCGATGAGCCCGAGTCAATTGATTCAGTCTCTCAGACTCAGCCCTGCAGATCTTCTACTGCAGTGTAGATATGCCCTAAGAGTGCAGAAGGAGACAGGGCTATCCTGAGTGTATTCACATGCTTTCTGAAGCCAAGGGCATGACATTTCTTGTGAATTTCTGAAAAAGGCTATACACCAAAATCCAGAGACTGAAAGACTTAACGGACCCCTCAGGGACCCTGATAGCACAAAAGTTAAGCTTTACTTTGAAATATATCATATGCCCATTGCCTAATGGAATAGACAGTCCAGGAGTAAAAACATCTTATATACATAAAATGAGCAGAGACTGCCAGCAGAAAATTGAAACCACAAACAGCTGTTAGTGTATGGTATTGATTCAGCTTCTCAAGGAAAGTGCAATTACTTTTTCCTCAGCCATTTCACATAATTTAAAAGCAAAAGTCTACTACTTATGTGATATACAAGTTATTTTAGGGTACATGATCATTTCTCAGCCATCTCATTAGTCAATCCAAAGGTGTAATATTTACATGTGTCCATGTCATAATGTGCTACAAGGTGATGGTGTTCATGTGACAAACTGAAGAGCCACATGAGAAATTATATTTATCATGCACCAACATACGTCCTCTCTGCTCACTAGTCCGGTTCTCTACTGCTTCAAATAGCCATTATCTTTTCAAATACCCTGACAGACAAATGTTTCATTCTTTCAGCCCAAATTGTGGTAATTTCCCCTGAGTTATATTGATCTGAGGTGCAGGATGGGCTAATAATCAGATTCACAGGGTAGCTTGTATTACTAGATATGAAGGTCATGAAATCTAGCAGACAGCTACAGCTGTGCAAAATTCTTAACTGGAAGAGGTAAGGCATATCTTTGCCTCTAGCCAGATGTTGACTACACAGGGGAATCATGACCTGCCAATTCTGCTTAGATAACAGCCTTTACTGGTTTCTATTATCTGCAGGTGGATTAAGGTTGTTAACCAAAAAAACCCACCATTTGAAAGTGGCTGATGGTTTCAAGCAAGTACTGTCCTGTATAGCTCCAAAAGGATTATTTCAGAATGGCTAAAGGGTTAATGAAACAATGTTTCTTTACACTGATTTCATGAAATGGTTTATTGATTTTATTTAACTGCAGATCAGATCACTAAATTAGCAGCATGCAGACTAGAAATGATTGTAAGTGATCAATCAGTACAAAATGAGGTTAAGATTATTAGGAGGAGACTGGAAGGGCAGATAAATAGATCAATAGACAGAAATAAAGATAGACTGATTCGCAATTGAGACTTAGCCAAGAAAAGTAGGTCAACCTTCTCTCTTCTTCTTAATTACATACCCACTGGCTTTGCTCTGTTGGGGCTAGAAATTTGGAAGCCTATTTCTACACAGTGTAATATCTCCCCCCCACCCCCGATCTGGCTGATCATGTCAAATCTTAACACAGAACAATTAGTGAAAACTAGGCACACTAAGAGTTTGAGCCATCAAATTACATAATCAAAGTAGTGCTTGGTGGTACCTTTTAGTAACTCCCCCAAAACTGAAATATAGAGCTCATCTATATTAGAAAAGTTGTATTAGTTTACTATACTTACAATAGACCACAAAGTTGGTGCATACCCCTAATGTAGATGCAATTAAACAGGCTTAACCCTCATTTGAGCTAGACTGATTTAAGTGAGGGCTATCCCAATTTAAGCATGTCTACATTAGGAGAATGCATGGTTAAGGTAAGTCAACTGTAAATTGATTTAGTGAAGCTTTTCTAATGTAGATTAGCCCCAAATTAAAAACAAATCAAAATGCCACTTTCACTTTCCCTGCCCCATTTCAGGGTTTATTACCTTTAGCTTGTCACAACATTGAATGGAGTATTGCATAACTGATAGTGAAAATCCTTTCTTTATGAGCAAGGCTTGTCTTGGCTAGATTCAGAAAAGCTTTCTTACAGGTTCGTTGCTTTAGCCAGGAATAGATTTGATTCATTTCAGAACGACACTAATAATCACCAGGTAGCATAGATTTCTATGTGAACTAGGGCAAGTCATTTCATCCCAGTCTTTCAGTTGTCTCATCGGTAAATGGGGATGTTGATACTTAGCCTCTTTTGTAAAATGCGTTGAGGCAGCACTTCATCTGCAAATCTAACAGCTAGGTGTCAGGATTATTTCATTTCCTATTCATCCTACTGAAATGTTACCCTTGAGTGCTGGCTGCTAAAATATTATCAATCATCAGCTTGTTTAATTTAGTGAAAGCTCTCCATTTTACCCCTTACTGCCAAAATTAAAGCCTGCCTCATGCATCCTGATGATGCTGAATCCAAGAGGATACTACACATCCTTGTGGAGTAAAGCCCATCTGACTCACACATTTCATGTTCAGTGAATACCAAAACTCTGCTGTATAACACTGGGTATAACGTTTGCCTGGGGTGTCCAGAACGCAAGGTCACGGTGTTACTCCCCTGCTCCAGCAAGAGAGAGATTTGTGGGTGGGTGCTAAACTGTGTGTCAGTTCCCCGATACTCACAGTCAGCCACCCAAACAATCTGCTCCAAAACTCTGCCAGCCTTTACTTTGCAGGTAACACTTGGTGCCCCCCCAGCTCCTGAGTCCCCTCAGAACTCATCACTAGACATTCTCGGAAATTACCAGATTCTCTATCTCCAAATACAGAAAAGCCCACGAAAGCTTATGTTCTAATAAATGTGTTAGTCTCTAAGGTGCCACAAGTACTCCTGTTCTTTTTGCAGATACAGACTAACACGGCTGCTACTCTGAAACCAAATACAGAGTGTACCCATCTGCTTGTCTGATTCAATTAAGAATTCACAATTTGCTTAATATTACAAATAATACTGCTTAATATTATAAGTATGTTTTTATATTGGGGGGGCTCTCTCTTTTTGGCATCTCTATCATCCTCTTTGAACTCCCCAGGAACGCCATTGTTTACTCATGCTCATGCTCATGCTCACTACTCAGATTAGAAACAGGTAAAGCCCAGCAAGTCTTAACATAATGACTTTCTCCCCTTGATGCTAATACATAACTCCCATCTGCATTAACGGGTGTTTTATGCAGAGGTGTTGAGGGGAAGTACACCCTCAGGGAGTTCGAAGAGGCTCTAAAACTCGGTGTTCAAAGTTCTCCTTTCCTTACCTAAGAGACTGAAAAGTAAAACAAAACGCATCGAACAAAAACTGGATGGAGTTAAGGATGCACTACCCACTTCACTTAGACAAGTCCCCCGGCTCCTGTTTACTGAGTGTTGTCCAATTCTATCTTCTCTGAAAAATACACCGCTCCATACAATACGTCATATTTTCAATACCAAAGTGAAATGAGAAATCTGACTGACATAGGACACTTCTAAGCAAAGACTCAAAGTCATAATGTTTCTATACATTTTTATTAGTGTCTGAATATTTCACTGCTCCCCCCAAGATATAGCATTTTAAACCGCAGAAAGAAGATATCCCTGAAAGTAGCTTTACTCTAGAGCACTGCAATTATATTTTACAAAGAGTAGAAAATACATGACACAGAAGAGAGATTTTTTTCTTGGTTTTGAGCCAAAGCTGTTTCGGGGGAGGGGAGGAGGGGAAGGGAAATAAATGTGTGGAAGTTCGCCTAAAACTAAAAAGTCATGTTTTTAAAAAAATCAAATCAATTTTTATGCTGCATGAATTTAAATAGTATTATCAATGCCACTGGGTGGCTGAGCCTGTCTCTCGTTTGAAGGGAGAGTTATCTCACTAGTAGCAGAAATACACATGTACTGACTATTTTTCTAATAGATATTTACCTCAGTTATTCAGGGTTTGATTGCAGCTTTTTCACAAGCCTTGTGTTTGGGATAGGCTGTAGCTGGGCCGTCCCAAGAGTATAAACGGGAAAGAACCGCACCCCTGAGAGGCACAACCGCCTCCTGGCCCTTGCTTTGGTGGAGGATGGTAAGACGTTGCTGCTGGCTTCTTACTCTCCATTAAATCCCTGTCTGAGTGTGCTGTCTAAGTGGAGTCTTGTCTCAGAGTGGTTTCAGTGACAAACAAGTTGACTGATGTCATTGTGGGGAAATAGGAACACAAACTTAAAAGTGCCCGGACAAACGGCAAAGACTGACAGACTCAGTTGGGAAAGGAGGAGAAAGTACTACAATTAATAGATTGTTTGGGGGTTTGATGAGGCTACCTGGCTCAGCAAGTGACACATAGGAAATCCAGATGAGAGGCAGTGTGCTTTAATGGATAGGGTACGGGACAGGCAGTTAGGAAACTTGGATATTTTTCCTGGTTCTGCCACTGAGAGAAGCAATTCTTTTCAGTCCTCTCTACCTGTGTTTACTCTCCCTTTTGCTTGTGTATTTAGATTGTATTTATAACAGGGAAGCACAGTGAGGACCTGCATTCAGTTAGGGCATCCAGGTGTCTACCGTAAGGCCTATAAGTTTAGAGAGCATGGCTCCTTTAAACCCCGGTCCTGAGACAGAGGAAGTGCTGATGGGTCCAGGGGTGTGGAACGAGGGAGAGGAACAAGATGTGTGTGTCTGTAGCTCAAGACAAGAGGACTACAGCGAGCAGGCCCTCACACAGCAAAGCAGCCGAGAACCAGCCCGAAGCCCAGGAGGGACAGAGCGGCCGACCGGGGTCACCACAGAACAGGAGCCAGGAGGAATTCCCCGAGAAGGACAAACTGGAGCTAGCTCAGTATCTCTGCTACCCAGAGCTGTATGGGGCCATGAAAACCGGGGTTTGTGACCTTGCATTGGGAATAAGTGGGGAGGCTGTAGCTAGCTAATTGGGGAGGTTGTCGCTCTCTGTGGGTTTGCAGAGAGCAGCAGAAGAGGGCACTGGAAGAGGGGTTTGTTGGGGAAAGTTTACAGGCGCCAAAGACGACCAGGAACACCCAAGACTCACTGCCGGACTGGAGCTCTACCCAGGATACATAAACTCGGAGTGTAGATGCATTGCTCAGTGTCTGCCCTAAAGATTGTGGTCCCACTGAACCTGTGGGGCCTGATGTTGGATGTAACTCTGTTTTACTGCTCCCTCTATTTTCCTGCCTGTTGTTTTTCTCCATTCATCTCTCTGTAAATAAATATTTCCCTTTCCTATACTCATTGTGCTATTCCTGTGCGTGTGTTTACTCTAAAGGGTGTGGGGGTGCCCCTGGGATGGAAGGGGGTTTCCCTGCTGCATTCCTGCGCACGCCTTTTCTCAGCCAGACCTGCCTACAAAGCAGTCTCCATCTTGGCCATGAAGGCGCTACAGTTACATGCCAATGACAGAATTGGGTGTTATTTGGTTTTGTGAAAGCAGAGGAACAGAATGAAGTGCCTCTTGTACTGGATACATTATTGGAGGGGATGTACATTGTGCCAACAGCTGTTGGATACAGGGAAATAACAATGGTTAGAATAGCAGGGGGAGACATCAGCAGGAAGGATTACACAGTCAGATCTCTATAGACAGACTTGGACATGGACTTGTCAGTTCACCTGTCTGTATTAAGAACATGTAACATAACATGAAATTATTGATTCACTATCTCCATCTTCCAAAATAAATCGAAGCTATACAAGCTGAGATTTTGACAATGATGACAAACTGTACCGAGGAAAAATTGTGTTCACCAATGTGAACAATGTGCAATGATTTTGAGATAGGGACCCAATCCATGAGGTACATCTCTACAGCAGTCTGTTTGGAAATGAGTACGCACAGCACCTCAAGGGAATGGGTCTCACGAAAGTACATGGATTGCCTGTCTATGGGCACTAGGATTGTGATTAGTAATAATTTCATCATACTGTGTAAAAAACCCAAACCTCATGTTGGGCTGATCCTACTAACGTCTGAGCAAGAACTTAACAATAACTACTAGGAGGCTAATGCAAAGCTCAGTGACACCCCTGGAAAGACTCCAATTGACTTCAGAGGGAAACCAGATGCTATTTATCATGTGGTTGCTTGCCACAGTATATAATCTAAATTGCATTTGGGTTCATTTCTAAAGTGAGAAACTTTAAATCTATTTAGTAAGAGACTAGAAATAGTACACATATATGTTAAAAAAAAGTGCATATGTTCAAAATTTTCAAAAAAGCTGTTCCCCAAAGCTAGGCTCCTAAATCCATATTTAGGCACTGGTAGGATATGGAAGAGGTTGGTAATGAATATTAATCTGAATCTTAAAATGTGATTTCTGGGTTAGATGTCTGAAATGCTGTGTTAGACTGTCGGAAGGGAGAAGACAGTTTTAACACTTTCCCCGCAGGTAGATACAGTCCGAAAAGACCAGAGGTTGCAAGTCATTGATGCTGAATGGGTCTAAATGCTGAATAATGCTCCTAGATGGCCTGGCTAGACAAACCAGGTGAGGCAGGAGGAAGACCCTGTAATAAAGACCATTGAGCAATATTATAATGATCCTAGACATACAGAAGGGAAGGTAGTGGCTTCCAGAAAACGCAGATTCTCTGAAAAAGCAGGGAACAGACTGGGGGCACAGTCTCTGACAAACAAACTGATCAAGCTGGTTCTGAAGAGCTCCTTGGCTTCTTAAAAGAAAGTTACAACTGTGACTTACCAGGAAAGCCTACCTAGCTTAGCTTGTAGTGAAGAATGACATTAGATGAGACTAAATGTGTGTAGGCTGTTGTTCTAAAAATCTCTTTTTTCCTAATGCTTTGCTAAATTTAAAAAAAAAATGCTTTATTTTAAGAAGGTTGTTGGTCACTGCATGACTGGTCCTGAATTTCTGAAGGGAAGAAACACAGAGCCCAGTAGGACCTGCAGGTATAAATAGGATAACGTAGCCATACTCTGTTCTAAGAGTGGAGGAATCATGGGTACCACCCTTAGACAGCAAAGGGGTCAGAGGCTCAAGACCTTTTGATAAAGTCATTTTCATAATTCCAAAACGAAAGTTCAGAAATTTTGTTTTGCAGGGAAACTTTGAAATTTCCAATTTTGGACTAAAGAAAAATAAATCAGAAATGTTAGACATTCCCCCATAATGGAATTTCTGAGTTGCAACAAGCTCTAGTACACACACATCATGACACCCTTCCCCAGAGTTTACAATCCAAACAGGGAAGTCAGACAAATGAATTATTATCATCCCTAATATAAATAAGGGGATCTGAGTCACAAAAGGATTAAGTGATTTCTGAAGGTCACAAAGGAGTCTCTGGCAGAATCAAAGAATATCTCCTGGCTCCCAGCTCAGTGCCTTAGCCATAAGGCCATCGTCTCTCTCTCTCTCACACACACACACACACAACACCACTTTTGAAAAATCTTAGGTCTGGTCTATACTACCCGCCTGAATCGGCGGGTAGAAATCGACCTCTCGGGGATCGATTTATCGCGTCCCGACGGGACGCGACAATCGATCCCCGAATCGGCGCTCTAACTCCACCAGCGGAGGTGGTAGTAAGCGCCGCCGACAAAAAGCGGCAGAAGTCGATTTTGCCGCCGTCCTCACAACGGGGTAAGTCGGCTGCAATACGTCGAATTCAGCTACGCTATTCACGTAGCTGAATTTGCGTATCTTAAATCGACTCCCCGCTGTAGTGTAGATGTACCCTTAGTCAATATTAGCATAAGTAGCAAATCCCTAGAAAACAATTCTCAGCATTCAGTCATGTTAGCCTCTCTCAAAAAGAAAGAAAAGAAAAAAGTTTAAACACAAAACAGAGAAATATGTCATGAGAAGCAACTAACTGTCTACATGTTTGTTTCCCAAAGACAAGCGGGGGGAAAATTGCGAAATGGAACCAAAAGTGTATTTGATTCCTTACATGAGGTAAGTGAGCCAATATGATGAAGTTATATTGTCATTTTTAGGTGACTACTTGCGCATAAATAAAGGACCCATACACATGATGATCATCATCGTTCTGCTGATGGATTACAGAGCCAACAAGGACTTCAAAACACTCTCTTCTAGCTGTGAATAGATATGGGCAGAATTTTCAGTGCAAGGCAGGTATGGCCTTTCTGAGTTTGCTTTGTACCTCTCTCAGCATTCAACCTCTTGTCTAGATGATTTGTAGTCTGCTCACTCACTTGGCTGAAACATGAGAGAATTCTAAATATGGGCTAAGACAAACGGTGACTGCAAGGATATTTTCCAACAGCGAGCAATTTCTTTCCATGTGGCCTAAAGGGTACTAAGTCCTAAAAGAAAAAAAGATCTTAAAATAGCGGAACTAAAAGGTCACAATACTTAACAGGCATATTATGTTCCTCAATATGTTTGGAAGTTTTTATGTGTTTAATTTACTGTTTAATTTAAAGGGGTTTTTTTTCCAAGTGTGTCCCCAGGAAACAGTTTATCACTTCAAACTTTCCCTGACCATAAAAAAGTTACAAGAGACACTAATATCACGGCTAAACTTGCCATTAAGAGAGCGATATTAATGGAGTGATTAATTTCCTAAATGAATGACAGATAAAAGTTCTATCTGCCTCAAGCTAGGCTATTCTAGGAAGATGGAACAGTTGTAATGATAATTGAAAAACAAATATATAGAAATGCTCGAGAGAGAAAAAAATTTACTACCTTCAACCAAAAGGCTCTTCGAATCTAACAGAAGATGTCATTTTACACGGCACGTGATAATGAAACAAAAGTTACTCAAAGTTTGCCAAAGCAATAAACACGGGTGAAGCAAGCACAAAGCCAATGCATTTGAAATGCAGCAGGGTTGCTGTCCTTCTCTGGGCAATGTCCTAAATAAATGGTAACATTTGGCACTTACAGAGCACCTTTAACTGAAGATTGAGCACAAAGTGCTTTACAAAAGGTAAGGGAAGCATAATTCTTCCCATGTTACACTTGAAGAGAAAGTGAGGCACAGAGGCACATGTGGTGAGTGACTCACCTCAGTCACATCATAAGCCAATGGGAGAGCCAGGATCAGCAGTCTGGTCTCTGGAGTCACAGTTCTCATTACTAGTTTCAGAGTAGCAGCCGTGTTAGTCTGTATCCGCAAAAAGAACAGGAGTACTTGTGGCACCTTAGAGACTAACAAATTTATTTGAGCATAAGCTTTCGTGGGCTACAGCCCACTTCATCGGATGCATAGAATGGAACACACTGAAGATATTTATACATACAGAGAACATGAAAAGGTGGGAGTAGCCATACCAACTGTAAGAGGCCAATCAATTGAGATGAGCTATCATCAGCAGGAGAGAGAAAAAAACCCTTTGAAGTGATAATTGAGATGACCCATAGAAGTTGTGAGGCTATTTTAACATATTTTAACATGAGGAAATAGATTCAACTCACCACTAGACACCATTCTCCTTGACAGTTGGTATCTTCCTCTACTGGTGATCCAGGGCCCACTCCAAAATCCACTGACGTCAACATGAATCTGTCCATTGATTTCAATGGGCTTTATAGCAGCCACCTTCAGTTCCTACTCTGTTTTCTTTCCTTGCAACCTAACCTGAATTTCTTCACCATACTCTTCACTTCAAATCCTAGTTGTTAGCTTCATCCCCCCTCCTCTGTTTAGTTTGCACTCCTCAACATTCCAGTTTTGAATGATCAGCCCACCCCAGTTTCTGCTGATCATAATCCCCACCTCTTTAATAGAAGGCCCAGTTTTTCTTGTTTCCCAAGTGTGTACTCTGCACTATTGCTTACTTGGGGCCGTGCCCTAAAGAAACAGGCTGGAATTTTCAAAGGGGCCTAAAGATGTTATTTAGGAGCCCAAATCCTATTGAATTTCAGAGGTGTGTTGAAAACTATTTCAAAATTAGGAGCCATCACTTTAATTTGTAAGGGGTTTCCTTGTCCAGCTTGCTGGCAGGGGGCACTGTAGGGAAGGTCATGATCAGAGTCAGTGTATAGAGAGCCATCCCACAGTAAGGTGGGGTGATTTGTGCCTCTCTGTTTTAGGGAGCAGTCTTCTTTGTCTCCCTCTGTTTTGGATTCTTGTTCAGAATTCTAAGAAGCGAAACAATGTTGTGATATGTTGCAAAATTACTGCAAGGGAGTATGTTATGTTTTTATCAAACTTCTGAGTTCATGCCACGAACATAAGAGGAACCTGAAAAATCTCAGTCACAATGTGATCCATTACTGTTAATGGATAAAGTGTTTGAGAGGAGAAGATATTATTAAGGTGTATAGACAGAGTAAATAGACAGTGCTTGACAACTACAAAGGCTATTCACCGTTTGTTCCAAGTAGAACATTCCTATAATACAAGATAATTGGATAAACCCCAACAACTAAACATACTGTTTCTTCTCTCCTCAAGTTTGGGCTCTGGCTTTCTGAGATTTCCTACTGACATCATTCCAAGGGCATGATAAAGGAGAACCATTTTTTGAGAATGGCACCAGAACTGATTCAGAAAGTAAATAAAGTATTCTAGTGCACGGCTGAAAGGAAACAGTTATTAGTAAGTGGAGATGAAATGAGAACAATGGTTTGATTGAGCCGTCTGTGTGGAAAAGGCCACATAACAAGGCTTTCATCAATACCACAATAAGTGTTTCATTTTTCTCAGCTATTGCCATCTGTGGTCTTGTTGCACATTTCACTAACATCCATCTCTGCAAAACTGTAGTTCCTATAGGTGCACATTGTAAGGAAACAAAATGAAGATCCAAACTTCCCTCTGGCACATTGTTGCAGAGCCTTCAGTGGGGAAATCTGTTCCTTTAAAAGAAAAGCATTTTCTGTGTACTGGCCAGAAAAGCCCCTGCCTGCCTCTTGGCAAAGTAGTAAGAGATACATCTCAATAGCCCAATGTTACGCTTTAAGAAATCTTTTGAGAACTTAGTCTCTGTGTTTACTACTTTCACTATCAATGGTTACAGCAACTTCTTTTTTGTTCAGAAGCTTGAATCTGGGAACAGAGCAGAGGAACAGGGAGGAATCTGGTCTGTCAAATTAAAAGCTTTCTGCCTTTTACAAAAAACATAAAACACAAATCCCCATTTCCCTATCAAGAGCTGTGTTTGGGAACTAATGCCACAGATCTCAGATCTGAACTGGTCTTTGATTGTGTTAGAGATGTATTGAATCAGGCCCTCTCCAGGGTAAAAGACTGCGATCGGCAATTGCCCCCAAAGCACTTTTCACCACTTGGAACTCTAGGAGTTCATGTGTATGGCCTTATTTGCTAGTGTAAGGTACATCACATTTATATGAATGTACATCAACATGCACTATACAAAATGCCAGAGAGCCATACAGTATTACAGATTGTCAAAGGTTGTGTTTGCAGGTGGCCCCCTTGTGGTGAAGGCAGGTGTCTCACTTACCTGGTACAGTACATTGTTCCCCAGGTGACTGCAGGTATAAGCCCTCCAGTTGTACCTCTTAGAAAGTCCACCTCCTTCTGGAAGGGGGGAAGGGGTATAAAACATTCCCTCAAGGTGCCAGGCTGCCTCCCTCATGCAAAAGAGGAGAAGTAGTTTTCAGATGCCACAGAAAGTCTAAGCTCCGGTCTGCCTGCATGGCTAAAGGCCAAGAAGCTTTCCCTGGGGATTTCAACAAAAGATACAAACACACCCATCTTCTTTCCCACAGGACTTGAGGGGGAGAGCTCGCCAGATGGCCACCAGAAAGCAGTCAACTACCCCAGTCTGGCAGCTCTTAAGCTCTAAGTCTGCTTGTCTCAGAGCATCACCGCAGAGCTGAGGGCCTGCCCCCAGGCTTGGCAAGCCACACAGGTGAGGTGGGTTGGGGCTGATTGGGATGACAGATGTTCTTTAACCCCCTTTCTTGATTGGTGGGTGGGAACGGTTATCTGTCCCACTACACAGATACAATCCACATAACGCCAAGGGTAGATGCTTGCGTAATTTGTCCTCACCCACATGGGAGAAATACCCAATATGCGCAGGCAAAATTGTATTTGCACTTGGTCATTTAGGCATCTAGCCAGCCACATGTGCACACACAACCTCACAGCCACATTCACATAGGGAATTTTTCACCCAGAATTTAATACACAATTGATTGGGAATCTTGCTCTGAAATCAAGCCTTATAAATATTAAATCTATGTAGTAAAAAAAATGAATTAGTCTGCTCTACAATCACAGAACTGTCTGTTCCAATATCTGGCATGGTACCAAATGCCTTCCTTTTAACATTGTAATCCAGGCCCGTTCAATGCAGCAGGAGGAAATGTAGACTAGACCATTGGAGACAGACCAAAATAAGTTGTCACATTGTGGCCTGGATCCTATAAGTCCTCGCACAATAGGCACTGCAGCAGTGTGTGCAGAACGGTTGTCCTTCATGGTTAAGTGTCCGTGCATTCAAGGGTGCGTGTACAATACAGCACTAGATGTGGCCCTCTGCCTTGGAAGCAGAAAATCTCAGACTTCTGAGTGTGTTTGTTCCCGTTTGACAAATGCCCGGGTGAAATAGGTGCAGGTCATAAGCTGCAGTGTGATCCTCATCGAGTGATGAAACACCTCTTTATGAAGGATAAATTTCTCTCAAGCTATAACTAAAGTCTCTGCACTCCCTGGTATGTCCCCTTAGGTGCAAACTACCTTAGAGAGTGTGGAGGGAGAGGCCATGCTGTCTCCTGAGGTAGGTGTGCTAGGAGTTGCAGGAGCCATTGTGCCTCCTGGAGTTCCCTCTGGGGCAATGAGGTTCTGCTCCGTTCCCACTGTGGGCATGGGCCTGTGCCTTGCTCTCAGGATTAGCCCATGTGACAGTTCTCAGGGTACTTGTGAGAGATCCAGCCTTTCGTGTGAGGGAGACCTGCCTGTGGTAACTGAGTGTCAGCTCCCTAACACCCACCAGCCTGCTACTCGCTCAAGCACCAGCCCTGTCTTTGCCTTGCAAGTTAACAATAGGTGTACCTCAGTCCCCAAGTCCCCTTGAAATGTTCCTCTGTGATATGTAGTTCCTGATGCTGGCAACTCACAGAAATCCCAGATCTTCTGCTCCCAAAGGGGCACAGAGGACAAACGATTTCCTGGTGACTAACTTTTACTCCAAAGCCATGATGCATAATTTTGAATATAGTTACATTATTCCTTAAATATTACCCACATACAAACCTCACAATGATTATGATTATTGATAAGTTACAAGCTTTCAGCAGAGATCTCACATGCTATCCATTATGTCTCAATACCATGAAAGTGGTGTATTAGGCACAGTGAGTTTGTTTGGTCTGAGACAGGAGTTGCTTGTAAAGACCAGTGAACCATTTGCTCCAGTGGGCCTCTGTGTCACAGTCTCATACATGCAAGGCCATGCACCATTCAAGATTAAGCTTTCTATGGAACAGAGGGAAACAACAGAGAAAAGGACTGACAAGAAAAATGGAGAATAAAGGCAGGAATGAGAAAAAACTAATTCTGAAGTCTCCAGTTTAGATCATATTACCCACTGCTCTAATCACTCATCTATCAGATAGAGATTTAAGTGTGGCAGCTATTTTATCTCCAAGGACATAAATCATCCTTTGAATGCTGCAGCCATTTTTAATTGCAAATAGCAGTGCTGGATGCAGTATTGCCAAGTCTCCCAATTTTAATCACACGTCTTGTGATATTTGTTGTTTTTTTCTTAAAGCACCATGGAGACAAGTGATTATGTGAGAATCTCAGCTTTTATTTTCAAAAAAGAATCTCTAATCCTCATGGTTGCCGAGAAAAGTTTGCCAATGTGACCCCGGAGTGCTCCAAATGCTCAAAAAACAGAAAGCAAATAAAACATGTTTAAAAAATGATTCTTTTAAAAAGATCTCAAGATTTTGTGGAGGCCCATCTCATGATTTTGGAATGCTTCAGACTGGCAAAAAGCTATGTGGAAGTCATGCAAAGAACTCGAAGTTAGGCCACAAAAATGATCCAGGCCCTGAAAAACACGGCCTATGATCTGAGGCTTACGGAGCTCGGCTTTTTCGGTTTATCAAAGAGAAGATTAAAAGGTGACTTGGCCACTATGTGTTGGTACTGCCACACGGAAAGGAGATCTGTGAACTGGCGCTTCTGAATCTTGCTGACAAACGTATAACAAAATCCAGCGATTGAAAGTTGAAATTAGACAAACTCAGCCTTGAAGTAAGATGCAATTTCCTAGCAGGGTGGGTGATTAAACATTGGAACCACCTATCAGGGGAGGTAGTGGACTCACCATCACTTGGAGTCTAAAACAAGATTAGCTATCTTTCTAAAACAGTGGATTCACAAACTAGGGCCACTGCTTGATCAGGGAAAGCCCCTGGCGGGCCGGGCCGGTTTGTTTACCTGCCGCATCCACAGGTTCGGCCGATCGCAGCTCCTACTGGCCACAGTTCACTGCTCCAGGCCAATGGGGGCTGCAGGAATGGCGGCCAGCACATCCCTCGGCCTGCGCCGCTTCATGGAATTAGTCTCAAAGCAGCATGTCTGCAAGAACTTGGGGTTTTCTTGACAAATTTTGATTTATTACAGCACACTGTATACAAGACTTTTCAAAGACTGAAAGATGTCTTGTGCTTGGGAAAGAAAAGTTAACCCCCCCCCCCCACACACACACACAGTTTGGCACGAGGTAGGTATTTATTATTACATTTATTCTATTCTATTAGCTCCAGTACCAATGAGAGAGGGGGCAACAGAAATTTTCTGTGAAGTAAAATTGTACAACCCTGGTGCTGCCAGCTCTGTAATAAAGAAAATAATAATAATAATAATTAATAATCACATAAATATAAGTCTGCTCCTCTGCATTCATACTATAGGGTGCCCATTAATAAATCCAGGGAAAGAAAAGACAACTGGAAAACTCAAACAACTAAAAGCAACGAGGGATGGATAAATCAGCAGAAGTTGATCTGCAATCCTTTCTCTCTTCCATTCAGACTTTCGATTTTTTTTTAATTAATAGCACTCTGTTTTCTGACTATAGTCAGAAAGCCCCGAATGGAAAAGATCTATAAAACTTAATACAAAATGGTAATCTTTCTATAGGTTTTTTGAACCACACTATGAAATTAAATAGAGGATTATATCCCTCATATAGAATTCTATAGGGTAATTCAATTCACCTATAGAAAGGAGGTCATGCGGTATTCATTTCTGTAGGTTATTAGAATGACTTCTCTAGAGACCTCGCTGCCCATTACTAAATCCTTCATGAAAGATCATTTCAATACCCAAATCACAGCCCCTTTACCCACTACTCCCTTGGTGGATCTAATACATTCCTGAGATGAAAGCAAGCCTGGCACAGGGATTGAGGGGAAGAATGGCACAAACCTGAATGGCACAAACCAGGGCTGCTTGTACCCCAGTGTAGATTAGGGAGTGCACCCCTCTACCCAATACCTCAGAAGGCTTGTGGTGGCTGGGAAATAGCCAGACCCCTCTCCAGCACCTGAGAACATCCTCTGGGGTGTGGCTTCTGCTGGGAAAGCACATATTCCACCTGGTGGGTGGGCTTCTAGTCTGGGATCATTGTTCCATGAGGGAGCCTAGCAGATGTTTTGTGGTCTCTTTACACCCTTTTTGTGGTGCACCACAGAGGCTGTGGGACAGCATTGAATTGGACACATCCAATTGTATGTCCTTGGTTGCCCGCGTTGCCAAAATTTTAATGGCTCCAGGACTTGTCTAATGCCATCTTCAAACAAACCCAATAATGGGATCTCCAGTATTATTATGTAGGCTGTCCCCTTCATTTTCATGAGGACGGGGGGAACAGAGAGATGAGAGTGACACTTTTCTTCTGGTGTGGCTTCTGAAGGCACAAACAGTGAATTAGATGTTGGGCAACTGATGTAGCCACTTTATCATGACAGCATTGTCCAGAGACATCAAGTGCATCCATCTACCATCAAGATGATAGGGAGCAGTCTATAACCAGATGGCATGTTTTTTTCTTGAGGTCCACAGGGCAGTGCTGAGAGCTCAAGAAGCCCCAACACTAAAGAAGTAAGTTAAACCACCCACATCATATTGTAACAAAGAAGGATCTTCTGGTTCATCCAGTTTTTTCTGAAGCCATGTGAGAGCTGAACCAGAGAGACTAGAGGATGCAGATCTGAGTTGCCTATCCACCAAAAAAAAATGTGCCGTGGATCCAAAATGTAGTCCTGCACCACCGGCTACGACTGTTACTTAGAAAGGCTGTATCTAATGTACTGTCTGAGGCTCAACTATTTCAGAAAAGGGGTCTCTTGATTTTAGCCAGCATTTCGGATGTGGCTGTGAGATGAAATTGTGGAGTAAGCGGTCTTGATAGTTGGCTGTGTGCAGTAATGCGACTGCCCCCGCTCCCCATGCCTAGTTGCTGCTGCAGAGTCACTGTATCTGCTGGAAACTTGGAGCAGTAATTCTAATTGCTAGGCTACCCTACCAGTCTAGCTGGTTACCACAGTTTTAGTACAATCGGGCTCACAACTGCGATGGAGCTGCTAAGATTAGTTGCTGGAGAGGGGCATGACAGGGTTTTTTATATTACTTTCTTTCTAACCTAATTTTTACCTCTTTCAAATTCTCCAGTGATGTTAATGAAGCTTGTCATTGGCTCATAAGCATGGCACATCTCACCAGACAAGTTTTCCAAAGTGAATTTATAATATAATATTCATGCATTCATAATTCAATGTTCACATATTTCAACATCATTTTGAGAGAGGTTGTACCCTAAAAGCAGCCAGAGCGTTAGATCTGTGCTTTTGGCTGGAGGTTGAAAGAAGACATCTTTGTGGGTAGGTGAAGAGACCCCTCTTTAATTGTTCCCATCAAGGCCCGGTGAACTATATTTGTTTATGTTCGTAGGGCATTACCCAAAACCCATTAAGGCCATGGGAGTCCATCCATTGATTTCAATGGGCTTTGGATCAGGTATACACAGCCAGAACTTGCCCTTTTCTACACACGAGTGTCAATCGCAGTCACATTCATGACTACTGAGTCCATGGAGACCTAGGGAGACCCCTGGTGGTAACACTAGGCAATAAAGGCTGCATTTAATTCAGGGATCGGCAACCTTTGGCACGTGGCTTGCCAGGGTAAGCACCCTGGCGGGCCGGGCAGGTTTGTTTACCTGCCGCGTCCGCAGGTTCGGCCAATCGTGGCTCCCACTGGCCGTGGTTCGCCGCTCCAGGCCAATGGCGGTGGCGGGAAGCGGCAGCCAGCACATCCTTCGGCCCACGCCGCTTCCCGCCGCCCCCATTGGCCTGGAGTCGCAAACCGTGGCCAGTGGAAGTCGCGATCGGCCGAACCTGCGGATGCGACAGGTAAACAAACCAGCCTGGCCTGCCAGGGTGTTTATCCTGGCGAGCCGCATGCCAAAGGTTGCCGATCCCTGATTTAATTAGTCAGAGCTAACTTAGGACTTGTCTTCACTACCATGCTAAATTGGCAGCGCTGCATCAATGCAGCAGTACCGATTTTGTATGTCTGGTGAAGACACACTATGGTGACGGGAAAGCGGTTTCCCGATGTAATTACTCCACCTAAACAAAAGGCAGAAGCTATGTTGGCAGGAAAGCATCTCCCACTGACATAGCGGGGTGTAGACACCACTTTAAGTCAATGTAAGTTACGTTCCTCAAGGGGGTGGTTTTTTCACACCTTTACATGATGTAACTCACATCGACTTAAGCGATAGTATAGACAAGCTTTTAGAAACAAAATACTATCTACGTTCAGCAACTAGAATAAGGAATTTCCTTTATATTCATTACAGCTGAGCCCTGTCTCTTCTCTACTTCAGGCACACTTCAGTGCCCAGCAGCAAATACATGTTGAGCAGTGAGAGCATGACTTTATTCAAGACCTTCTGAGGGGCCACTCCAGAAAAGGAACTATGGTCTGAATATTTATACAGGTGAGCTCCATGATACAGCAATGGGCCTTATCTACATTCTAGGAGTGGATTATTCATACACTCAGCAGGAATAAGCGATGTAGGAGACTGTGGCTGTCAGAATACGGATGCACAGTAACAAGGTCTTTGCAGTGCACATTAGAGATGGTTGGGAATTTTTTGACAAAACTTGTCGCAAATGAAACTTTTGGGGGGGAAAGGGTTGGTTTCAATGGATTGTGCTACTGAAAACATTTGTAAGGAAAGTTTTTAAGCTGCTGAAATGTTTTGTGTCAACATTTTCCAAAAAACAAATTCAGTTTTCCTATTCAAAGCAACTTTATGTTTCAAAATGCAAGCTAACTAAAGTAAAATGTCTTTTAAAAAAGGTTGAAATCTAAATTTTGGATTGGTCCAAATCATTTTTTTTTTTCAGTTCACTAAAGTTTGAGATTTCACCTTTTCTTCCTGCATCAGGATTTTTTGTTGTTTTGAAATCCCAATTTTTTTTTCTGTGGGACAGTAAACCGTTTCCCTCCCAGATCTAGCAGGTATGTGTCTGTTTTAGGCTACCATTTGGCCCTGTCCCAAAACTTAGCCCAATACACATGAATTACAAATCTCCCTTGAACCAGGAATGAAAGTAAGAAATAAATAGTCCATGTGACTGAAACTGATTTCCTTTTTAGCCTAGGATAACCATAGGTTTATTGAATTTGCTGACTATTGGGGCTTTTTGCCAAGGCATACAGTTATTTTCTTTTGTTATGGAGCATACAGGCCTGCACATACAGCATATAATAAAATGAATTAGTGCTATATAAGAGCTAGGTATTAATAATGGTAATAAATACTGGCACAGAATGATGAGAACCAGATTATGGGCTGGATAGTGTTTACTTTGCTATCTGCCTTCCTATGAACTATGGTCCAGGATTCTGGTAACCTTCAAACACCTCTTTCCAAAACTGCATTGAATTTTAGATTGGCTCAATGCAAGCTACACTTGGGTGCCCAAATGAATTGCCTTTGAATCAGTTCTTAGTTCTCTGACAGGGCTGATGGTTGCAGAAAAGAAGATAAGACACCATAAATAAACTGAAAGGAAGTGAAAGATATGCTGCCTCAAAATTTGATGCCATTATATTTGAAATGTGAAACCTCAAAAGGGAAAACTACTGAAGCAGCCAAGTGGAAGAAAAAGGAGTGTTCTGAAAAATTAGATCAGCAAGAAGTTGTAAGTATATAAACAAACTCAAGAGTTACCAAAAAGTAGGAAAAGAAGGCTGGGACCAGTCATATCTTTGCCCTGCTGAATTAAGACCTGGAGAGTTTTGTGACTTGTAATAAACATACAATTTAAGAATAAATGGACACAAATCAGATGTCAAGAATTATAACATTCAATAACCAGTCGGAGAACACTTCAACCTCCCTGGTCACTCGATTACAGACCTAAAAGTTGCAATACTCCAACAAAAAAACTTCAAAACCAGACTCCAATGAGAAACGGCAGTATTGGAATTAATTTGCAAACTGGACACTATTAAATTAGGCTTGAATAAATATTGGGAGTGGATGGGTCATTACACAAAGTAAAACCTATTTCCCCATGCTTTTTTCCCCCTACTGTTACTCACACCTTCTTGTCAACTGTTGGAAATTGGCTATCTTGATTATCACTACAAAAGTTTTTTTCTCCTGCTGACAATAGCCCATCTTAACCGATTACTCTCGTTATAGTTAGAATAGCAACACCCATTTTTTCATGCCCTGAGTATGTATATTTTCCTACTGTATTTTCCACTGCATGCATCTGATGAAGTGGGTTTTAGTCCACGAAAGCTTATGCATTAGAGACCTAACAAATACATTTGTTAGGTCTCTAAGGTACCACAAGTACTCCTTGTTCTGTTTTTTTATTTTCTGCGTTACTTTGAAGGTCCGATCACTGTCTTGGGCAAACCCTTTTAAATTATGGTTTTGGAATTACTATTTTACGTGAAAGGGAATAAACCTTTGCACTCACAACAGATCTAACTAAGAGAAATGAACCAAGAAATAGACTAAGCTGGAAGAAGTATCCTCTTTAAGACCACCAGATATAATGTGGACAAAGCACATGGTAATAATCAGAATACAAAATCTTAATCATAACATTTGTTTTCAGAAGGGTTATTCTGGGGCAATCCATTTGCTCAACAAAATTAACAAAATGCATTACATTGGGCAACGCTAAGAGCACATATGCAATTAATTTTTGCATATTCTGATTTTTAGAGCTTAAATGTGAAAACAATGTACTGATATTTACACACAAGAGACAAACCCCCAAATCCATCATCTGTTGTTGTTTTAGATCAGTCCTCAATCAGGCAAAATCCCCATAGATTTCCATGATCACTTTGCCAGAGTATCAGCTTCAAGTTCTAACATATAGGGGAGGTTGGAACTTTTACATTTACACTACAGAGCTTATTTATTTTCCCCATGCCATTTTTACATTTTATCCATAGTCTGTCAGTAAAGAAAATTATCACAAAAAGCTTAAGTGAAAAATGTAGCAAATTTCCATGGGAGGCCTTGCTTTTTGAACAAAAGTTGTTTGCTCTTGAGACTGATGTAGTCAGGTTCTTTTCCAAGCAGCTAATATAGTCAGACAAATCACTGATTGTTTAGGCAAGGACAAACATAAGGTGTACTCTAGTAAGGACTGTAGGACAAGGCTCCATATGGAAGACAGAAGAGAGGGAGGTCCTCTCATCGAGCAGTAACTGGTTAAAAGTTATGAAACAAAGGGTAGGAATAAATGGTCAGTTTTCACAGTGGAATGACATAAATAGCAGGGTACTGTACTGAATCCAGTGCTGTTCAAGATATTCATAACTGATCTGGAAAAAGAGGTAAACGGTGAGGTGGCAAAGTTTGCAGACAATACAAAACTACTCAGGATAGTTAAGTCCAAAGCAGATTGTGAAGAGTTACAAAGGGATCTCACAAAACAGTGACTGGGCAAGAAAATGGCAGATGAAATTCAGTGTTAGTAAATGCAAAGTAATGCACATTGAAAAACATAATCCCAACTATACATACAAAATGATGGTCTAAATTAGCTACCGCAGAACCTCAAAGTTACAAATACAGAGTTACAAACTGACAAGTCAACCACACGCCTCATTTGGAACTGGAAGTACACAATCAGGCAGCAGCAGAGGACACACACACACAAATACAGGACTGGGTTAAATGTAAACTACTAAAAATAAAAGGAAAGCAGCATTTTTCTTCTGCATAGTAAAGTTTCAAAGCTGTAATAAGTCAAAGAACTTTTGTAAACTTTTGAAAGAACCACCATAACGTTTTGTTCAGAGTTACGAACAACCTCCATTCCCGAGGTGTTTGTAACAGAGAAGGGCATTTAAGGGTATGGAACAGCTTCAATATGAGGAGAGATTTAAAAGACAGGGCCTGCTCTACTTGGAAAAGAGATGACTGTGGGGAGATATGATTGAGGTCTATAAAATCATGAATGGTATGGAGAAAGTGCTTAGGGAAGTGTTATTTACCCCTTCATATAACACACAAACCAGGGGTCACCCAATTCATCGGCAGCAGGTTTAAAACTAACGTAACAAAGTATTTCTTCACACAATGCATAGTCAACCTGTGGAAATTGTTGCCAGGGATGCTGTCAAGATCAAAAGTGTAACTGAAAAAAGAATTAGATAAGTTCATGGAGGATAGGCCTCCATCAATGGCTATTAGCTAAAATGGTCAGGGATGCAACCCCATGCCCTTGGTGTCCTTAAGCCTCTGACTGGATAATAAGGGATGGATCACTCAATGAATTGCCCTGTTTTGTTCAATCCCTCTAAAGCATCTGACACCAGCCACTTTTAGAAGACAGGATACTGGGCTAGATGGACCATTGCCGTGAACCAGTATGACTGTTTTTATGTTAAAAATATTTAAACATAACTTTTGGCTTTGGAATCTAAGAGATACCTGAACTCAGATGGGAGTGGGTGGTCAGACCTCCCTAATGGGGAAAAAGACCAGATTTATGTAACAGCCGGGATGAATTGTCCGCAGGGATAGAATTTGGGAACTCTAGATCTAAAAGCATGAGACACTTCTGACTGAACCAAAGAATTAGGTCTACTAGCTCACAGGAAATAACAGATTCCTATACAGTTATGTGATCCTGCCAGTAAAGGAGGACTAAGTTACTAAGACACACTTAGCCAGTGTTTTTACATTTTCAAGGCTCGTAAATCCTCCCAAGTTATGAGGGTCTGCTTAGTTTTGTTTTCTTGACAGGTGGAAAACAATGGAGGCAGGCACCTAGGGAGCTGATACTAATGACATGGATTTGTATTTAGATCTGAAAACCGGTGTCCCCAAATCTGAAACAAACATCCTGCTTGCAAACCACAGTATAAGCGTTATAATGTGGTTGGGAGAAGATATGACTTTATATGTATGGGGGCAGATGGGAGAGGGAAGGTAGATGAGGAAGAAAGGGGAGATTTAAATTTTAAACTACCTATCTGGTATGATTCAAGGGACTGGGAAACAGGGTGGTGGTGGGGGAGGAGGTTTAGATAACAATTCATTCAGGCATTTATCACATTTCAAACTGGTATCTTGTGCATACAAACTGAAACGTTGACTAATTCTCCTCTACAGTCAGAGAGCTTGAGCACCTAGTCTCATTCCACTCCCCTGGCTGTGTCACTTATCAGAATCTTTACCTCACCCTATGAACAGGAGGGAGATTGATTTGCCAATAATTTAGACAGACTCAGAAGTGCCGGTATCCTTTTTTCAGGCTATATCTTCAAAAGGCCGTTGTGTGCTCACAGATTATTGAGCCGGGGCAAGAGAAACTTCTTCCTTTATCCTTACTTCTTAATGGTATTTTTTTTTCTAGCATTGAAATGATAGTGTTCTTCATTAAGCTTTCCTTACCATAGTGACCCTGGAAACATAACATCAGCTGTATTATTCACTCCTTACTGAGAGCTCCAGTTGGTGTAATAAAACCCTTCACCAATAGTTATGAGCAGGATATTCTATAATGGCTGCAGCCATTCTTCTGTGATTTTTTTTCTCCTTTTCTCATTAGGCTTCAGACTAATGTTCCTGACTGTCAGCCTATGGAAGCAAGGCGGGCGGGGGGGAGGAATGTATAAAAGAACACAGACAAAAGTGCAACCCAATGTTATAAGGTCACTGTGGTAGCTTGTGATTGGGAGAAATGACATTTCAGCCTAGGCAATAGAGGCAGGGACTGCGCTCTGTGCAGTAGGTAACATTGGTGAGATGACAGAAAGAAAGACACACAAGGGGAGAGATGCAGCTTGAAGAACTTGTCAGTGTCACACCAGATTTATGTATCCCATCCCTTTTTAAGGAACTTAATGATCTCATTAAGAGTTATATATTTAGTTTGGCAAGTGATCTGATACTGAAGTGCTTGGGATGATACCATAAAATCATTGTAGGGAAAATTATATCCTCTAAAAATTGTAAATACAAAGTAATATTACACAGGGAAGCACCACAATTTTATCAGAGGAAGGCCACCATTATCGAGGTAAAACACAACTTTGCAAAAAGATTATTTAAAAGCAATAAGACTTGGGGAAGTTAAATCTCTGATGTATGGTAAAGATGACTTAGTATCATGTCCTAATACAGATCTGTAAACTACCTGTGACTAGAGCTGATCCAATAATTGATTTTTTGGTTCCATAATCAAAATGAACAAATCCAAAAAATATTTTATTTTGAGTTGACTTGAAATTGATTTTTTGGGGGGGTTTCTCCCAAACAAAACAAATTTCTTTTGGATCTAACCAATGTTCTGGGTCAACCCGAATTAAAACATTATTTTATCCTTTGGAAATATTCCTAGATTTGTTTCTAAAAATGAAACATTGTTCCGAACAAAAAAGCAAATGTTCCATTTTGAAAATGTCGACCTAAATTTTCAAAAATAGTTTCAGTTGATCTAAACTGAATTGTTCAGAAAATAAACTATTTGCCGGAAAAATGTCACCAGGCGCTATCAGGGAGAGAAGTCGGAGATGAAGTCAGGATTAGAATGTTCCATATACAGTAATGGCATACATCATTAAGAGCCATGGGCGTGTTAGAAAGGGCCAGTGAAGACAATAGTAAGCTTTCCATTGACTTCAACAGACATTGGATCACACCTTTAAAAACCAAGAGGGTTGAAAAAGACAATCTGAAGAAGCACTGAATGAAATGGGACACACAGTGGTCCATAACTATATACTACAGCTGGATGAAAAATATTTAATTTTCAATTAACAATATCTCAAATTCTCACAAAATTATTTGGCTATTTGTTTACCAGCTTGTTTAAATTTTTTGACAATTTGAAATTTCAAGAAAATATTTTTCTGTCCTCATCATAGCAACCTCCCTAGACATATGCACTCTCTAAAACTAATAACATTTTATTTGAAAAGCAACATTATGTTTGATTGAAGGTTGGTATATTCACACCCCGCCCCCTCAGATCTGATTTAAAAAAAACAACAACAAAAAACAGTCACATAAGCAACAGACAGTTTCTTTGTAATTTTATTCTGAGTTGTCAGTGTGGAACACACACAATACATGTTTTGTTCTTTTGACAACTATTCATTTCAATGAGTGTAGAGATATGTGGGACTGGGTAGACATGGAAGACTTAAGCAAGCGTTGTTTAAATCAGAACTGGATTTCAAAGGGTTTGATTGACATGACTGTCTCTCACATTACTGTTATATAAAGTCTAATGCCACCCAATGGGGGGGAAAAAATCAATGAAATACATTGTACATTTAGGCATATAACACATTGGACAGGAAGAGGTAAATTTGAAAAGGACTGAAGATGTGCTTCAGGTGCCAACCAGTAATATAACAATTTGTTTCTTTAATCACATTTTTGGCCAATTTTTTCCAACATTGGCTTAATAAATACAATGCCCAAGGCTCTCTTTTTCTACCGTCGTTTCAAAGTGGGGTAGATCAAAGCACACTATCGAACTTTTAGTGTGCGGAAGCATGCTCTACATAGACTCCTAGGGTGTATCTACACTGTAGCTGGGAACGTTCCTTCCAGCCCAGGTAGTATATAGTACATTGACAACACATACAAAAAATAGGAAGTGTGTCTCTATCATTTATGCAATCAGATGAGTTATACAACATTCACAGTGTGCGCACAGAGAGTACCAGGTAGTAGATATATTCATCCAGGAATTTATTCAGATTGTCTTTATATTGAATAAAAGAAAATAATGAATGTCAAGCTTGAAATGTCAGCTGTCTCTAGAAAATACCACTAACTGCGCCTATTCCACCTGTGGTACATTATGCACTAACAGCTACACAACGGGAGGTGACAAGTGAGACAAGCTGTGGTTTTATTGAGGACCTATGCCACAGAGGGTGTGCAAAGCCCAACTCACACTGTAGCTGGGATTTTCAGAATTCAGTTAGAACAGGATTTCTACAAAAAATCCTACAATTAAGTACTAAGCCTCCAGTGTGCTGTCAGAACAAGCCAGCAGAAGTTCACATACTCTGGGCTTCAACCCAGACTTCAAAAAGGCTTTGAGCATCCCAAGTTTGAGTCTGGTTTACACAAACAGAATAAAGACTTTTTCCACTGCTAATAATTTTTGCTTTTCCCCTAAGGGGGGTTGGACGATTTGTGCCAGTGAACCTAACCGTTCGGAACACCTGCCTTTTATCCTGAGGATGGAAAAAACTGCTCAAGTGACTCATGGCATGACAACAGACCCAGCCCTGCTACTGTGACAATCCCTGCACTTAAAGTATGCAGCTGCAACCTTTCTAATGCTTAGAGAGAGTTAACCAGCTCCCTACCAGTTCCTGAATGGTTCTATACACCCCGTTTCTGAGGGATTTATGTATTCCTCCAAACTATTTAGCACTAGTCACTTTTAGAGGCAAGGTATCCAACTGAGATGGACCATGGGCTTGTTCCAGCCTGGCCATCTGTAGCGTCTATCTCTGCTTTGCTTCTGAACAAAGTATGTCATACAATTACAAAGTGTTTTGCTTGACGGTTCTGTCAATTTTCACAGGTGTGATGGACAACAGAAGCATCTCTCCCTGCATCATCTTCCAGTGACATAAAATATCACTTATCCACTGTGGCTTTGCTCCAACTTTCATAAATGAATGTGTTTTATCGAGTACTTAAGCAGAAAGAATGGGATGAGGGGGGCCAGGCAGGGAAGAAGCCAGAGACACACTGAGCTCCATTTGCTTGTCTTCTCTGCTTTTACCTGTTATTTTTTTTAATCTTTGTGTGAATGTGTTTGTTAGCACACGTCTTTTCTCTATCCATTGCCGTTTCCTTTTAAATGACTGCAGTCTCCTGACATATTGGAGCACCACTTTTGCATGCATTATTTAAGGAGCCAGAGCGCCAGCCCTGCAGATGCAACAAGGATTGTGACAAAGCTCCAACGGCAGCAGGATTCTCACCCTGAACAACCAGTCACTAAGTATAGATGGTTGACATTTTTGATTAGGAAACTGAAGTGCTGTAGCCATAATCCCCAAGGGAAAAGTTGATCCTTAGATCCTATAAATGATAAGGGCGGGAAGGAGACACTCATATGTAGACAGTTGGATCAAAATTTAGCTTTCAGCTCTCAATCAAGTCTCAGACTGGAACTTTGGGTTCACTTCACTGCAGCTGGAGCTACTTGAGGAGGGAAAGGCAAAATGGATATTTTTCACTCTTCTCTCAAATGAGTCATTTACACAGAACAAGCTTAGGGCTCAACTCCACAACCCTCACTCACACAGGAATATATCTCCGTCCTCCATTAGCCCCATTAAATAATTCTACAGTCCAATATGGTTCATCCTCCTCACCACTTACCAACAAAAGCCAACAGACTGAGAGATCCCAAAATTAAAATTGGTTCTAGGGACGGACCAGACACCAGATACATATACCTCAAAATTCAAACTCAGAGCCACATTTTGGAAATATCAACTTCCTCTCTGTAAAGGACAAAAAAAAACTTCACCAAGTTTGACCCCCTTCCTTCCCCCCGAATTTAGATAGGTGTGTTTTGAAATCTGGCTTAGGCTCTTTTTTAGCTGGTGGCTTCTTCTCCCATAAACACAAATAAAACATTCTTCACAAATTGCCATCTAGAGGAACAAGCAGTTTCCATATAAAAAACATTAAGAAAAAATAAAAATGAACAAATGTAATACGGAAAAAATATGAAGTATGCAATCACGCCTGTTTTAAATATTTGGCAAATTCAGCCAGGCACTAGTCCTGGGGCTGGCTCATGGCTTGCACTTCACTAATTGCAAGGCCCCCATGGCCAGTTCAGCCCCCAGTACAGGCTAGTGCCGCCTTAAGGGCTACTTTACGTTTTCTCCAACTGTTGGGGCCTCTTTGGGCTTTGCAGAAGCCAAGTGGTGGCCATGCCTTTTCCTGCCTCTTGTCATGCTGCCTTCCATCTTCCAGCCTAGCACAGATCCATCCCAAGCACCTACGGCACGTCCACATGTAACATTTAGTGTCCCGTATTGCTGAGACATAATTGATAGCCTTTAAAGTATATTTGGGGTACAAAAGCAAGCTAATTTTGTGCATGCCTACTTCATACATTTTACCTGCCTGTGCAATATGTTTGGTAAAGAAGCTTTCCCAAATTAAAAGATCCTCAAACCAAAAATGAGAAAAGCAGAGACACTGATTTGTAAATATACAATCATAAACCAGCATCTGAAATCAGTTGCTCAAAACCCCAACATATATGAACTGTCATTTTGTAAAGCTTTTGATGCATTTTTCTACATCAGTGTCAATCTTTCTCTCCTTGCACATCTCCTCACCAACATAGGTACCACAGACCTTTCAAACCTGTCCTCTGTGCTCTACACTGGCTTCCCATAGAGTTTCTAACCAAGTTCAAGTATAACTCCTTATCTTCAGAGCACTTCCTGGCTTGGGCCCAGGAAATCTTAAAAAAAAAAAAAAAAAAAAAAGCCTAAAACTGTTGGTTGAGAACATGGTACACTCCTCTGACACAATGTAACTCTCTGCAGTAAGAGTTAAATTTGTCTGTGCAGGAGACAGACCTTTCTTGGAGGCCTGTCAGCAACTGTGGAATGAACTCCCCCAGAACTAAGGGAACCTCACCACCTTCCACTCATTGCTATGTATTTGTTAGAGACGACAGATCAAAACAAAACACGCCACTGAGAATGAGAGAACACACAACATGGGTCAGATATGTAGTTATGTAGACATGCCTGAGTTAGTTTAAGTCTAGCTAGCTCAGGAACCAGAGCAGTTAAGCAATAGCAACATGGGCTGTACAAGCTGCCCAGATCCCTGGGTAATTACTTGTGCGGCTACTAGCCCATCCTGAAGCCTGTGGCCATGGCTTCACCCCACCAGTGCCTGAGCCAGTTATTCTAGATTAAAGCTAGCTCAGGTGGAATTACGAGTTGCAATCACAGTCCATAACATATCCTTAGATGCTCTCAGAAGGACTTAAAGACTAGGAGGGGTGAATGACAGTATGTAGGAATAATCAGACCCCAAGAATTTAGCAGGCATGCACCAGCTGAACCAATAAAAGAAGAATGAATTGTGTTGACATTTAGGGCTCTATTCTCCATGCACTACAGGCAACTTGCATTCATATCAGTGAGTTACTAGAGTATAGATTTTCTTTTAGTAGAGAAGCAAGAGCCCTCAGAACATCACTTGCTACATCACCTGTCATATTTTTTTTAATTAAACCTTATTTTATTGAATAGTTGAGTATCTACCATCTAGGGCAGTTCTGAATCACATTATCATGTTTTCAATCTTTATTATTTCATCCAAATGGCTTCTTTATGTTGTAAGGCTCTTCTAAGGGCCATTTCTTTTATAGCTGAGAATAATGCTGTGAGAAAATTTGAAAACTACCTGTGTTAACCATAGGATTACTGATTCAGAGTGAGAATCTCCTGGGAACACAGGGCATTCCAGGCTCAAACAAAAAAAAAACAACCTCTCAGCTTCTGAATCAGTTCATGAAAATGTTTGGGGAGAGCAAATTATTGCTTTCTCTTTAAATTAGTCAATTTTTAATTTGTAAGTACTTACTAAAAATCTAAACAAAATAAATCCTTTTACAAACATAAAATAATTATTTTTCTTCTTTCAGGTGATTTGGGGATTTTTCTGGCTAGTAGACCACAAGGAACTTTAAAAAAAAAATCTGGCTTATTACAATTTGAATGAGGCAAGAGAGCTTTAAACCTTAAATCTCCTATTTGCATACAAGTTAGCCTGAATCTACAATTTATTTTACAGTATATGTTTTACCAGTAGGAGCAACTGCTTGCAACAAATGAAGTCCCCAATCAACTACTGGCATCTTTAAAATATAGCTCTTTGGTACAAATAAGTATCCTGGTAAATTAAGTATTCATGTTTTCAAGTTTCATTGATTTCAAACTACTTTCTTTGCCCGGAAACCTTGTCTGCCTTTCCCAGAAAAGCAAGTAAGACTAATAAATAATAGCTGGACTGAAAACCATCTCTCCTATCCTCCCCACGTCTGAGCTTGAGATAATTAGGTAACTTTAGGAACCATAATTGTTACTGTGGGTTTTATACTCTTGCTTTCCGTGTGATTTTTGAATTGTGAAGCTATAAATTACTATTGTGATATTGTGATAATCTAGTCAGACCTTCTGTATAATATAGGCCATAGCACTTCCCTGAGTTAATTTCTGTTTGAACCTAGAGCATACTAAAATATGATTAGAAAAACATCAGATTGTGATTTGAAAATGTCCAGTGATGGAGAATTCACAACAGCTCTTAGTAAGTTGTTCCAATGGTTAATTACCCTCACAGTTACCAATTTGCACTATGTTTCTAGTCAAAATTTGTTTGTCTTCAACTTCTAGCCATTAGATCATGTTAGACCTTTGCTAGATTGAACAGCTGTCTATTAATCACATTTCTGATCCCTGTTTAGGTGCTTATAGACTGATCAAATCACCCTGTAACCTTCCCTTTGTTAAACAGATTGAGCTCCCAGAGTCTTTACTATAAAGCCGTGTTATCCAATCCTTTAATCACTCTCAGGATCTTCTCTGAACCTTCTCCAATTTATCAACACCCAAACAGTGCACAGTATGCCAGTTAGGGCGACCAGACAGCAAGTGTGAAAAATCGGGACAGGGGGTGGGAGGTAATAGGAGCCTATATAAGAAAAAGACTCCAAAATTGTGACTGTCTCTATAAAATCGGGACATCTGGTCACCCTAATGCCAGTAGCAGTCAGATCAGTGCTAAACTCAGAGCTAATGTAACATCCCTGCTATTTAACACCTCGCTGCTTTACATCCAAGGATCTTACTAGCCCTTTTGGCCACAGTGCCACACTGGGAGCTCACATTCTGCTGATGATTCACCATGACTCCCAAGTCCTTTTCAGAGTCACTGCTTTCCATGATAGAGCCCCCCAGCCTGTAGTACAGCCTACATTCCTTTCTCCTAGATGTATGACTTCACATTTGGCTATAAATGCCTATTGTTTGCTTGAGCCCTACTTACTAACTTATCCAGATGCTTCTGTAGCATTGAACCATCCTCTTCCATATCTTTGTATCACCTGCAAACTTTATCAGTCATGACTCTGTTTTCTTACAAGTTATTGACAAAAAGCACAAGGCCAAGAATGCTATGGAACCCTACTAGACCCAGCTAGATACTTGATGATGATTCCCTGTTTACAGTTACATTTTGAAACCTATCAGTTAGTGATGTGTCATTGATACCACAGATCACCTAATGCCCCAACCAATAGTGGCACTGGAAACTATTTTCCAAGCTTTCAAAAGACAGTGCTCTGTGTGTTGGGTGATAAAACTCTTAGAAATGTGAGGATGCCTTTAAAATCACTTGATATTTCTGCTTAAGTTAAAAATAAGCAACAGATCAGCCTATGTGAACATAGGCTTAAAAATTGCCTATTACATTTGCCTATATTATATTCAGTATTGTCCTAATAGCAACATTTCCCATTCATATTTTCATCAAATTGTGAATTTTTGCTAAAATTGAACCTTTTTCTTTAGCAGTTCAGCCCCCCACCCAAAACAAAAAACAAAAAACAAAACCTCCTAACCCTTGCAAATTTCAACAACTGAAAGTGTGTCCTAAAAATTATTCACCCAGCTCTAGTTATTAATTGTATTCTTGCAGAATCAAGCTAAAGAGAAGCTGAACTGCCAATTTATAAATCCAATTCATATAAACAAACACAACATAATTAAATATAGAAATATCTAAGTAGTAGGAAGGAGAATTTAGAGAATGGTCAATTACCTTACCTTTTGTAAATATGTTCATATTTTTCGAGCTACACAGAGCTCTTCTTCAGTCTGTGGAAGGTACTCCAAGCGTCACAACTAAATACAAGCTGGAACAGATTTCTTAGCATAGGTAGTTAGCTATATTTTAAGGGACCATTCAAGGTGGAGTTGCTCATTAACATCTCTGCAGTCATACGACAAAAAAGGGGGGTTGGTGGGTTACAGGTTGCTGTAATAAGCCATAAATTCAGTGTCTGTTCAGTCCTTGATTTTTATTGTATAGCAGAGTTATGAATTTAAGCTCCCAGACATGTCTTTTGACAGTGTTGTGCAGGTTTCCTTTGAGGGTGAGGACTGATAATCATTCTAGTTTTTTCCCTATTTTCTTTCAAAACAAAATTTAATTGAAACCAACAACTTTCCACAAAATGTTTTTTTGACAAAATTGTTTTTTCTGATGGAAAAACTGTTCTGTTGGAAAATTTCCAACCAGTTCTAGTGACATGGCCCTCTTCCCTTCTAAAAAACGTATTTAGAGCAATATTTTATCAGAGTGATTTGGTGCCAAATGGGACATTTCGGTTATATCATCAGCAAAGCTGAAGGCTATATGTCATAATTAATTTTTCTCCACAGATTTATAAACTTCTCCTCCTGGTGCACTAACAGATGCATTCATGGGTGCCATGAACAACTAACTTACTATGCAGAAACTTTATGAGTTTAAATATCCTTGGAGGAAAGTGTAGTTTAATATTGTTATTTAACAATTTCTGTAGAGTGACAGAGGTAAATTATCCCTTTCTGATTCCATGCCAGCACATATTGTTCTCAGGACTTTGTGCATAACACTGTACTTCTTACATAAAATGTGCTGTTTTTCAAGTCAGAGCTCTGTCCAAGCTATAGTTACCCTAAAAAAAAAACCTTTGGTGGCTATCATTGCCTCTGTATTTGCAGTGTTCCCAATAGTAAATATAGATAAGTACCACAAATGCTGAGACAACCTTGGGTATATTTTTAAGGCAAAATCTGGAAGGGATTAAAAGATGACCCTCTGTATTTGTTCTAAAAACAAAAAACAAAATGTGCGCACCCCCCCAAAAAACAGCACGAAGTTTGCAATACACCTTAGCCACCCTTATTCGTGTAACTCTCTGTTTCTTCCTTGCCTGATGTTCATTTCCTCAGAAGTTCTGGCTTTTTTGGTCTTAGCTTGAGCCCCGTGTCAGCAAAGAGTTATGTCTGGGTACTCCCACTTTCTATTGAGAACAGAGGTATATACAGAATATTTTCCGTAGATTTCCAGAACCTGGGTTTTAGATTGGAAGCTCTACAGCAGCGTGTCTGTGAGGGAAATCACATTGTTGAAGTCAATGGCAATACTCTCATTGACTTCAGTGGCGCCAGCATTTCACCCGATTCCATCACTCACTATACATGAAGTCATCCAATGCCAATGATACTACAGACAAATGTTTTATATAAATAAGCGATCCCTGACTAGCATTAGTTCCTACCTAAGGAGTTGATTCACAATTTTTTTACCCATTTTCTCTTTACTTTGTGACCCAACAGGTATCTCCTGTTTAATGATTTACCTGTAAAACTTACAAATACAATAAAGAAAACTCTTAAATATATTGGAAAAAAACTTCTATCTGTGAGCTTGTTTATATCCTATTAGGGCTGTCAAGTGATTAAAAAAATTAATCATAATTAATCGCGCTGTTAAACAATAGAACACCATTTATTTAAATATTTTGGACATTTTCAAATATATCGATTTCAATTACAACACAGAATACAAAGTGTACAGTGCTCACTTTATATTTATTTTTGATTACAAATATTTACACTGTAAAACAAGTAATAGTAGTTTTTAATTCACCTAATACAAGTACTGTAGTGCGATCTCTTTATCATGAAAGTTGAACTTACAAATGTAGAATTATGTGCAAAAAAATAACTGCACTCAGAAATAAAACAATGTAAAACTTTAAGGCCTACAAGTCCACTCAATCCTACTTCTTGTTTAGCCAATCACGCAAACAAGTTTTTTACATTTGCAGGAGATAATGCTGTCTGCTTCTTGTTTGCAATGTCACCTGAGAGAGAGAACTGGCGTTCACATGGCACCGTTATAGCCGGCATTGCAAGGAATTTACATGCCAGATGGGCTAAAGATTCATATATCCCTTCATGCTTCAACCACGATTCCAGAGGACATGCGTCCATGCTGATGATGGGTTCTGCTTGATAACGATCCAAAGTAGAGCAGACCGACGCTCACTACACCTACTTTTTTTGTTCAGATTAAACAAAAAATAATGGCATGTAACTCCTACAGCTTGATTGTTCCCAGGTGTTCTCAGCAGAGGTGCTTTCCCCGGCATCACACTCGGTGGTCAACTGGTCCTGTGAAGGGATGGGCTCCAGGGTTAAAAACAGTTCTTGGCTGAGGGCGGGAATAGATCCTCTGCTTGCCTGCCTCATATTCTCCCCCTTGTCAAAAATCTCCTCCTTGTGGGAAGTATCCATGGAGCGTTTGGGGTAGTGATGGGGTTGCCACCGGCAATCATATACAGCTCCTCATAAAAGCAGCATGTGCGTGGGGAAGAACGAGAATGAGCGTTCACCTCTCTTGTCTTCTGGTATGCATGCTGAAGCGCCTTTATTTTCACACAGCACTGCTGCATGCTGCTGGTGTACCCTTCTCCCCCAGACCCGCATAGATGTCAGTGTTCCTTCTGCTGGATTGGAGCTCTGCCTGCACTGACTCGTCTCCCCACACAGCAATAAGATACACCACCTCCTGTGTACTCCATGCCGGAGCGGGTTTGTGGCCTTGAGTCTCCATGATCAGCTGTGCGGGCGAGCTCTCCATGCTGATCAAACAGGAAATGAAAATTCAAAAGTTCCAGCAGCTTTAACAGGAGAGCAGCTGTTTCCTGTGTACCTGGCTGATGTGCAGTGGCATTGAAAGTGCTCTCCAGAGCAGTCACAGCAGAGCATTGTGGGACACCTCCTGGAGGCCAATTCATTCAAATTACACAATGCAGTGACTACACTATCCCCATGTATGTCGAATCAAGTTCTACACCTCTCCTGGAGGTGGAGTACAGACGTCGACTTTACAGACACTTAGGTGGGCGGAAGAGACTCAATCGTGTAGACACATACATTATTAGATCAACTTAACGTGGCTTATGTCAACCTAAATTTGTAGTGTAGACTAGGCCTTAGTGATAGTACCCAACCACTATTCCCAGCTTCCTAGTTGGAATTATTAGTACTCTCCCTTTGTTTTCCATGCCAAGCACCAGCTGTTTTTCTGTGAAACTCTGTTTTCCATCACAGAACACTGTGTTGTCTGCTAGCTTAGCTGACCTTTTCTTTCTACCCACCGCACGGATCAAAAGTTCTCCCTGATGAGTCTGTCACTCACAGCTCTTCCCTCTGCTGCACAGACAGCGTGGGCTGGATTCCTGCCATCAATTGCTCCTCCTGTGTGGCATCATCCTTCTGCCTCCTCCACATTGTCACTACCAGGCATGTTGCCATGCTGTGAAAGACCCAGCAGGTGGGAAATATCATGAGGAGAATAAGCTCATCTTTGCCTCTTCACATACGAAAGCATTTTAGGTGCATATTCTTCTCTGGCTACTTCATAGAGTCTTTTGGAGTCTGAGATGTATGTTGCAAAGCCTGATTTTACTTTTCATCTTGAGCTTATTATTATGAGATTATGCCAAATAGAAAATGTGCTGAGCTGCTCAAAAACCTCTTTTTCTAAAATAGGAATTGGGGCTGTCGACTAATCGCAGTTAACTCACACGATTAACAAAATAAATAATGATTAATCGCAGTTTTAATTGCACTGTTAAACAATAGAATACCAATTGAAATTTATTAAATAGTTTTGGATGTTTTTCAACATTTTCAAATATATTTATTTCAATTACAACACAATACAAAGTGTACTGTGCTCACTTTATATTATTTTTATTACAAATATTTGCACTGTAAAATGATAAACAAAATAGTATTTTTCAATTCACCTCATACAAGTACAGTAGTGCAATCTCTTTATTGTGAAAGTATCAGAGGGGTAGCCATGTTAGTCTGGATCTGTAAAAAGCAACAAAGAGTCCTGTGGCACCTTATAGACTAACAGACCTATTGGAGCATAAACTTTTGTGAGTGAATACCCACTTCATCAGACACATATAGTGGAAATTTCCAGAGGCAGGTATAAATATGAAGGCAAGAATCAGTCTAGAGATAACAAGGTTAGTTCAGTCAGGGAGGATGAGGCCCTCTTCTAGCAGTTGAGGTGTGAACACCAAGGGAGGAGAAACTGCTTTTGTAGTTGGCTAGCCATTCACAGTCTTTGTTTAATCCTGAGCTGATGATGTCAAGCCATGTCATCATTCCTGAGAAAAATGCCAGCCCATGTCTGGCCCATGCTGTGTGCGTCTCCTTCTTTTCCCAGGCTGCAAAGCAGAAGCTAATGGTTTAAGAATGAGGTGTTTTCTGCCTGCAATTTTTTAGCTGCTTTTGCATGAGTGGGTACCTCATCACACCTGTGGCCGACGGATCATAGATAAGCTTTCAAGATAATTGAGCAGGGGCAGAGTTTGGCTGAGGATTGCAACCAATATGGCTGACTTTCAGAAAAGGAATGGGGGAAAATAAAAAGCAAGCGCCACGTGGAAGTAATGTTGATTAAGTTTAGAGATCTTATTTCTACTTGGAATTGTTTAGAAATCTAATCACTCTACAGAACAGCAGTGTCTGATTAATTTATAAGTAATTATTCCTATTAAAAGTAATTGTTTTCAAAATAAAACAAGTTGTGTGGAGGCTAAATAATTAGCACATAGCAATTGCAGTGTAAATTGGAAAACCCAGTAATACCCTTGTGACTTATAAATAACTTTCATCAAGAAATAGCAAAATGCATTACATTAGCGCAGTGTTTCTCAAACTGGGGTTGCCGCTTGTGCAGGGAAAGCCCCTGGTGGGCCGGGCCAGCTTGTTTACCTGCCCCGTCCGCAGGTCCAGCTGATCGCGGCTCCCACTGGCCACAGTTCACCGCTGCAGACCAATGGGGGCTGCTGGAAGCGGCAGCCGGAACGTCCCTCAGCCCACGCCGCTTCCAGCAGCTCCCATTGGCCTGGAACAGCGAACCGTGGCCAGTGGGAGCCGCGATCGGCCGGACCTGCGGACACAGCAGGTAAACAAACCAGCCCGGCCCACCAGCGGCTTTCCCTACACAAGCGGTGACCCCAGTTTGAGAAACACTGTGTTAGTGTGTATTTTAGCTACCTCTTTCAGTTTGTGCTGAGCTTTAGAGCTTGTAAAAGATTTAGTCTTCCACTGATGCACCCTAATACTAAATACTTCAGGAAAGGCCGTTCAGAAACTTCTGCAAACCCTCATCAGGGTTAAATCTTATTAATTCTAACCCCAAGCTTAATTGATAACACTGAAGATTACATCAGACATATGTCAACTCCAAGACATATTGGTTACTAAACCAAAGATATGTTTCTATCACAGTAAGGTCTACACTTGCAAACAGCAAGGAAACACACAATATAATTGCACTTCAAAGTTAGATGAATATCAGGAAAGAAAGAACTGTAAACATAGCTATTTGGCAGAAAATATGTTATAGGGTCAAAACTGAAAAGTGAATTGAAAGCATTACTTCAATCTATAACCTTGCCTCCAATTCAGAGCAAGTATGGCCTTGTCTACACTACGAGAGTAGTTCGATTTTACTTGCATCGAATTTTTGTAATCGATATTGCAAATTCGAACGTGTGTGTCCACACTAAGGACAGTAATTCGACTTTGTGCGTCCACACTAATGGTGAAAGCGTCGACATTCGAAGCGGTGCACTGTGGTCAGCTATCCCACAGTTCCCGCAGTCCCCTCTGCCCATTGGAATTCTGGGTGTAGCCGGCAATGCCTTCTGGGTAACAAAATGTGTCGAGGGTGCTTTTGGGTAACTGTCGTCATCCGTCCATCACTCCTGCCCTCCCTCCCTGAAAGCGCCGGCGGGAAATCATTTCGCGCACTTTTCCAGTCATTGACAGCGCGGACGCCACAGCACTGCGAGCATGGAGCACGCTGCGACCATCGCTGCAGTTGTGGCCGCTCTCAACGCCTCGCAGCTTATCATACAGGTTTCCCTGAGGCAGATACAGAAAAGTCAGGCAAGGAGGCTACGGCACCGCGGTGATGTCCTGAAGTCTGAGAGTAGCACGGACCTGTCAGAAAGCAGGGGACCCAGCGCCGAGGACATCGCGGTGGCAATGGGTCATGTTGATGCCGTGGAACGGCGATTCTGGGCACGGGAAACAAGCACTGAGTGGTGGGACCGCATAGTGCTGCAGGTCTGGGATGAATCCCAGTGGCTGCGAAACTTTCGCATGCGGAAGGGAACTTTCCTGGAACTTTGTGAGTTGCTGTCCCCTGCCCTGAAGCGCAGTGACACCCGGTTGCGAGCTGCACTGAGTGTACAGAAGCGAGTGGCCATAGCCCTCTGGAAGCTTGCAACGCCAGACAGCTACCGGTCAGTCGCGAACCAGTTTGGGGTGGGCAAATCTACCGTGGGGGTTGTTGTGATGCAAGTAGCCAAGGCAATCGTTGATGTACTGCTGCCAAAGGTAGTGACCCTGGGAAACGTGGAGGCGATCATAGATGGCTTCGCAGCGATGGGATTCCCAAACTGCGGTGGGGCCATAGATGGAACTCACATCCCTATCCTGGCACCGGACCACCAGGCCACCCAGTACATTAACCGAAAGGGCTACTTTTCCATGGTGCTGCAAGCACTGGTGGACCACAGGGGACGTTTTACCAACATCTACGTGGGATGGCCGGGCAAGGTTCATGACGCTCGTGTTTTCAGGAACTCTGGTCTGTTTAGACGGCTGCAACAAGGTATTTACTTCCCGGACCACAAAATAACTGTTGGGGATGTGGAGATGCCTATAGTCATCCTCGGGGACCCAGCCTACCCGCTAATGCCCTGGCTCATGAAGCCCTATACTGGCTCCCTGGACACTGAAAAAGAACTCTTCAACTACCGGCTGAGCAAGTGCAGAATGGTGATGGAGTGTGCTTTTGGCCATCTCAAGGGGAGATGGAGAAGCTTACTGACTCGCTGTGATCTCAGCGAAACCAATATCCCCATTGTTATAGCAGCTTGCTGTGTGCTCCACAATCTCTGTGAGAGCAAGGGGGAGACCTTTATGGCGGGGTGGGAGGTTGAGGAAAATAGCCTGGCTGCTGATTACTCACAGCCAGACAGCCGGGCGATTAGAAGAGACCAGCGGGACGCGCTGTGCATCCGGGAGGCTTTGAAAGCAAAGTTCCTCAGTGAGCAGGGTAACCTGTGACTTTAAAGTTTGTGTACTGAGAAGCTAAACCTGCCCCCGTTTCTTTACCCAGGTAATGTTGACTATCCTATCCAGTTACATACCCCCTTCACCCCCCTTCCAACACACGTTGCGAAATAAAAATAGTTCAACTTTGTTAAAGCACACCGTTTTCTTTAATACTGTTTTCGCGGGAATTTTTTAAAACTGGGACGCAGACTGTGGTGTGGAGCGGGTGTAGTGTAGTGACGCGAATGCAGCTTCTAAACTCAAGGATTGACAGGCTCCGCTGCAGTGGGATGGTTGTTTCAACGGAGCCTGTCACCCCTCCTGATCGGGACTGTGTGTATGGGGGGGTCTATGTGACTTTGTGGCAGGGGGAGGACGGTTACAGATCCCCTGCTGTGTGGCTCTGTGATCCTGCCTAAGGACCGCCGCTTAAGATCTGTAACTGCCCTCCCCTGCCACAAAGTCACAGAGCAACCCACCCCCCACCACATAACATGAAAACAACCTCCCAGACTAACCAGGGTAACTAGTCACTGCATCACTGCACTGTGTATGTGCCCTGCTGCTGTGCCTGCCCCCGACTATGTACCCTGCCAAAGGTGACTGTCCTGTCCAATTACCAACCCCCTTTCCCATCCTCCTCCAAAAGAACATGATTGAAACAGTAGTTTACAGAAACATATTTTTTATTATCAACTACACATGGCATTGGGAGGTGAAACTTGGACGGGGGCTTGTGTCAGGCGGGAAGGAAAGAACTGTTCAAATTTTGGGAAATGAGAGCCTTCTGCTACTAGAGCTCTCTGCAGGGGTGGAGTGAGAGTTAGCAGGGACTCTGCCGCCTCTCCTTCTTTGCACTTTGGGTGAGGTGGGTATGGGACTTGGTGGCAGGGGAGTGCGGTTATAGATGGACTGCAGCGGGGCTCTGTCCTCCTGCCTCCGTTCCTGCAGAACATCCACAAGGCGCCGGAGCGTGTCCGTTTGCTCCCTCAGTAGTCCAAGCAGCGTTTGAGTCGCCTGCTGGTCTTCCTGCCGCCACCTCTCCTCCCGATCCATGTTGGCTTGGTGCATTCGGGTCAAGTTCTCCCACCACTGGGTCTGCTGTGCTGCCTGGGCTTGGGAACAGGCCATAAGCTCAGAGAACATGTCCTCCCGTGTCCTCCTCTTCCTACGCCTAATCCGCGCTAGCCTCTGGGAGTGTGATTCCAGGCTAGGTTGTGAGACAGTCACAGATGGGGCTGTGGAAATGGGAAAAAGGGAGTGAATTCCTCAGAAAGAAAAATGTAGTTGTAAACAAAGAACATAGTCTTTCTCTGTGAACAAGACCATGCACAGCACCTATCACATGCGCACTCAGCACAAGGTCGAATTTTCGGCCTTCGCATTCAGTGCCTGGGGTCTTGCACAGCACATTTGAGAAGCGGGGCAGCACAACGGAATTTCTGTTGCAGGCAGACATGGTAAGCCGTACACTTGTGGCAGTTTAAAACTTTTAGATTACCACTGGCCTCATTTCACATTTAAAGCTATGTCAGTTCCTGCAGCCAGCAATCCGGCAAGCGGGAACTCTGCCCCTGTCCCACCCCCTCGCGGCTGTCCCCGGGAACGATCCCTTTCGGCTGCCCCTCTCCCGCCTCCACCGCGTGGCTAAAAACCAGCGGTTACAGTTCTGTCAAGGAACGGGAAAGCAGTCCCAACACTAACATTCCCCTACCTAATTAAAAGCAGGTCACCATGGGCGACATCACCCTGATGAGGATCTCTGAGAGCGACAGACAGAGAATGCTCCGGGAAAGCCTCCAAAGACCAGGGCCGTATGCCGCCCTGCTATGCAGAGCAATGATTCGCGAGTACGTGATAGTCTCGTGGCGCGGCAACGTCTCGTACTTCGGAGGACCCAATAAGGCCGCTCTCCCCAGGAACCTCATGGAACGGCTTTCAAGTTACCTCCAGGAGAGCTTCGTGGAGATATCCCAGGAGGACTACTGCTCTATCCCCGGACATATAGACCGCATTTTACTGTAGCTGCAGTAGCAGGGAATAAACAGTAGAGCGGCTTGTGCAGGACAATCACTGAAAACCGGACATTGCTAGATTTTTTTTCAAAACTTGCACTGCCCATGACTAAACCGTTAAGCGCATAGGGCACACTAATCATGAACAACCCATTCTTTAAATTGTTAATATTCCTGTTTTGTTAAAAATAAATGTTTAGATGTTTACAACACTTACTGGCTGATCCTTCACCAGATTCTGTGTCCGGGGTAACGGCTGGGGACGCTTCGTAGGGGATCTCTGTAAGGGTGATGAAGAGATCCTGGCTGTCGGGGAAATCAGCATTGTGAGCGCTGCCGACTGCCTCGCCCTCCTCATCTCCTTCCTCATCTTCCACGTCCCCTAACATGTCCGAGGAACCGGCCGTGGACACTACCCCATCCTCAGAGTCCACGGTCACTGGTGGGGTAGTGGTGGCGGCCGCACCGAGGATGGAATGCAGTGCCTCATAGAAACGGGATGTCTGGGGATGGGATCCGGAGCGTCCGTTTGCCTCTTTGGTCTTCTGGTAGCCTTGTCTCAGCTCCTTGATTTTCACGCGGCACTGCGTTGCATCCCGGCTGTATCCTCTCTCTGCCATGTCTTTAGAGATCTTCTCGTAGATCTTTGCATTCCGTCTTTTGGATCGCAGCTCGGAAAGCACGGACTCATCGCCCCACACAGCGATGAGATCCAAGACTTCCCGATAAGTCCATGCTGGGGCCCTCTTTCTATTCACAGACTGCACGGCCATCACTGCTGGAGAGCTCTGCATCGTTGCCAGTGCTGCTGTGCTCGCCACGATGTCCAGACAGGAAATGAGATTCAAACTGGCCAGACAGGAAAAGGAATTCCAATTCAAATTTTCCCGGGGCTTTTCCTGTGTGGCTGGTCAGAGCATACGAGCTCGCACTGCTGTCCAGAGCGTCAACAGAGTGGTGCACTGTGGGATAGCTCCCGGAGCTATTAGCGTCGATTTCCATCCACACCTAGCCTAATTCGACATGGCCATGTCGAATTTGGCGCTACTCCCCTCGTCGGGGAGGAGTACAGAAGTCGAATTAAAGAGACCTCTATGTCGAACTAAATAGCATCGCAGTGTGGACGGGTGCAGGGTTAATTCGATGTAACGGCGCTAACTTCGACATAAACGCCTAGTGTAGACCAGGCCTATGAAGCCCATAAAAATGGGTGGAAATAACATCTGATAACATATAATTTACACTGTGCTGTTGAAAGTTAATGCTTAAAATAGCATTCAATTTAAATGTTAAACCACATAATAACTTGGCACACGATAAATCAAGATGGCTTTTAGAAAGCACAGTGATGTTTGGGGTCTTTATACTAGCTGAACATTTTACATCATTTTAGTAACAAAGAAGCAACTTGATCAGCAATGGACATGCTATCAGGGAAACCTACTGAACGGTGGGCTTTAACAAGCAATTATTAAGTTACTGCTTTGCCAGTTCTCTAGGCAACTCCTTTACCTGTTTTTCCCCTTCGTATTAATTACTATTGACATTTATTTGTATTATCATAGTACCTAGGAGCACCTGCTATGAATCAGGACCCCCTCTGTGCTAGGCATTTTATAAACCCAGGACAAAAAGACAGTCCCTGCCCCAGGGAGTTTACAATCTGAGACAAGAGACTGTTGATGGATACAAAGATGGGGGAGTACAAGGAAACAATGAGACAATATTGGCCAGCATGACAGGCTGTGGTCTAAGCACTCCAGCAGCCTAACTGGTCAAGTTTTTTTGTAGGCCTCAAGGCAAAGGAGAGTTGTAAAGAGAGATCTGAAGGGGGGGCGGAGGGCAAGCTTCAAACATGAAGGCAGCATGGGAGAAAACATGAACGGGCTTGTTTGAAAATGTAACAAGTGAGTGATGGAAACTGACATCCTGGGTTGATCGGATCCAGGAATCAACTTTTCGATAGTGAATGAGAGATGATAGGTAAAATGGAGATAGGTCATGAAGGACCTTGGAAATAAAGATAAGTAGTTTACATTTGACGTGATGTAGAAATGGGTGGCAGTGAAGGGATGCAGTATTTCTGCTGATATTAAGCAAAAGTAAAGACGGAGAAACTAGGGATGTATGTATGATAATGCCACACTGGGCATCCACATCAAGCTACTACAAGGAAGGTCTTGTGATCAGGGTGTGGGACTAGGAATCAAGGCATAGGAGTTCAGTTCCTGACTGACACAGGGTTCTGAGGTGACTTTAGGAGTCACTTCATTCCTCTCTCTGTTTTCCATACATAAAGTAGAGATAACTATAGTCCTTACCTCACAGGGCTGAGGATCAAAGTTTATGAGGTCCTCAGAGACAACATGAACAGCGACCATATAAATAACCTCGCTGTGCAAATAGGCAGAAACTCCATCTCATGATAATCTTTGCATAGAGGGGAATCCTACTGGTTCAGGGCTAGAATCCTGGATAAGATAAACAGTTGTAGCTCAATTGAAGTTCATGGAACTGCACTGATTTAGATTAGCTGTGGATCTGCATCAAATCGGTAATTATAGGGAAAAATTAAATGTCACTTATATTAAAGAGCGTGAGAAACATTTCAACAAACTAAACAAATGTTCAGTTTGCAGTGGAGTTATGTGTTTGTCACATTCCTCACTGCAATTACATAGGAGAATAGTTACCTATTAACTTTGACATATTACTACCTACACAAGCCAAATACAATGTGATGGATCTTTCAACTCTTACATTAGAAAGTTGTGATTAGATGGAACGACCACTTAGTTTTTCTGTTTAGGTCGCTACCAATTGTATTTTTTGCTTGTGGATGATTTAAAATCACAATACATGTAGTTTACTGTTGAATTCATAAGACTATTGCACCTTTTTCATCTGTATGTCTGTACATTTTATTCGGGATTTGAAGCTAGATTTTTTTGGCAGCCGACTGATACATTTTTGTGATAATTTGTTTGTATTGCCATAAGAAAGGTCTAAATCCCTGACTACAATTGTTAACACTGTGCACATTTAAAACAAGAAACATCTCCTACCCCAAAGAATTTATAATCTGAGTATTTGATGATAGGCTAAATATATGAGTAGGTTTTCATTAGGCCTGTTAATTTTGCTAAATCAAATTAATGAAAGTATCCATCATTTTCATGGATAGTTTTGGACTAAAAACTCTCAGGTAGAACTGTAAAGTGAACAGAATAATTCTTTCCAGAAAAACCCAGTGACTTTCACTTGTCACTGATAATGCAATTTCTATACATTTATTCATACTCCATATATTTCCATCTAATTAATTTAACTTTTCTGTTATATTCTCACCCACCACCCCCCAGCTCCAAAAGAACTGAAGGTTGAAAATTGCTGGTTAACCTATTTAACATCAATTCTTAATCCCCAGGGATTCTGGCATATACATTCTGCTGCTACAGTGTAAGGTTCTACTCTCATACATTAAAGGCTGTACCTTTAAAGATTCAGTATTAGGGATGGTCACACCTGTTTAGCCCCAAGTTTTTGCCATAATTTTGCGAAGTCCTGTTGTTTGGCTATATCCAAAGGAGGACAAGAGACATTTGGATTTAATCATATGGATTTAATCAGGCTGCAACTTTATTATTATACGTCTGGGAGTACCCGGCAGATAAAAGTGGAAGTTAGCGATTCTATGAAACTTTTCAAAAAGCGTTGAGGGCTCTGGCCAAAAATCTCTTAATTACAAAGAAGTTCCAATGACACGCTATTGCCGAACTAATAGCAATTGCATAGTCATTCCTCTATCAGAATATAACAGATTATTGTAAATCACTTAGTGACACCTTGAATATGAAAATAACTATATGCATATATCTATAAAATATATAATTCTAGATTATAATTAAAAAAAATAAAACAAGAAAATTAAAAGTAAAACATTTTTCCTTAGTGGGAAAGCAATATCATATGTTCTTTTATGTTCACAAAGCTTTTTGGGATGCTTTAATACCTTGAAATAAAAAGATAGTGATGCAGGTTGATTGATACTTTATGGAAAAAAAATCACACAGTATGACCATCCATTCAATTTGTGATTTGCATTTAATCTAGAGCTGATAAAAAAAATGGAATTCCCATCCCATGGAAACATCTGGTATTTTTGACATCTGTTTTTATGCCAAACTGAAAATACTCAAAATATCTGAACTTTTTACAGTACGAATGATTGATTCACCCAAGACCCCATCCCTCCGACCCACAGAAAGATTCAGGAATGTTGAAATGTTTCGTAGGCCTAAATGAAATGTTTTGTTTTAGGTCAACATTAATCTAGCTGTATGAGCTGTCATGGTCCCTACTGGAAGTTGTTGTTCTGTGTCCTTTCTCCCCCTATTCTCCCTGTGATAGTAAAATTCCAGTTTCCATTAGGCACCATGATAGCTCAGGCGGGCAGAGAGATCAACTTAGATTTGAAACAATTTGTTTAGTCCCCCTCGCCCCACGACAGAAAGTTCTGTTGAAATATTTATTTAGATGAATCCCCATTTTATGATGAGAAGACATTTGAAATTTAATCTCACTGACTGCCAGATCCTCATGGGGAGGAAGAAAAGCACTCATCTTATCCGCATCAGCCTCCAAAACTGGAGGCTGATGCGGATCAGCCTCCAAAACTGGAGGTTTATTTTCAGGAGACACCTGGAGAACCAGTGTCCCCATCTGAAATTCAATTATCTTCATGGAAAGGCCTCCACACAATTCCAGTCCCTCCAGGTTTCATTTTCTGGCCATGACCCATTATCCTGTTTTGGTGCCTCCGAATTCTCCTCACTGGACCCTGCTGATCTAACCTATTAAAATGGAAAGGCCACCCTGGAGTTTGGCCCAGAGGATTGTGAGATCTCTCCTGTTCCACGCTTAAGAGATACAGATAAAGTCCTGGACCATTCATGTAAAGGAGAGCTTTATCGTTGAGTTCAGAAGCATATAAACTTATTCTAATTCCCATTCAATTATTAATGGTGAACTGTTGTTGTTCTTGTCATCTTGTCCTGTGATAATCATATGAGGCCATGAAGTTTGAGAATGAAATTGGCAACTCATACAGCATCCTTTGTAAGAACTTGATCCAAGATGTCCAATGCCCAAAACTTCACTTGCCTTATAATATTACATTCCAAAGGCTGGGCAAGTGTTAAAGTCTGCGCCCAACACATCTTGTGGAATGGATATATTTTGGTCCAATCTCTATTGAGTTTCATTTCTACAGAGTTCCACATCTGCATTCTCATGATAGTGGATGTCATTTTCCAATGTGTTTTGATACCAGTCAGGTATCGTTTTTTGTCCATTTATATGAGTGAATATTTCCCTTGATACGGGGTCAATATCATCAACCTTTGTCATTCCAACCTGAGTTTCTGATCTTCCAGTTGTCGTCATCAGCTACCTCATTCCCGTTTACACCAATATTAGATGAATCTATTTAAAAGTCAATTTATTGTCACGCTTTCAGATCCTCTGAATGAATTGCATTGTTGAAAGAGTACTGGTTGCTTTGAAAGGAATTGAGAACTGCTGCCTCAGAGTCAACAAACATAACAACAGGTTTCAGAGTAGCAGCCGTGTTAGTCTGTAGCTGCAAAAAGAAGAACAGGAGTACTTGTGGCACCTTAGAGACTAACAAATTTATTAGAGCATAAGCTTTCGTGGACTACAGCCCACTTCTTCAGATGCATAACGAAGAAGTGGGCTGTAGTCCACGAAAGCTTATGCTCTAATAAATTTGTTAGTTCTCTAAGGTGCCACAAGTACTCCTGTTCTTCTTTTTGCAAACATAACAACATCATTTCTATTTCTGCTCTATTTCTGCTCTTAATTTCTTGCAGTGTAGTGAGAATAGCTTTCAGTTCAGTCATCCGGTCTGAGCTAATATATCCTATATTGTGCTCTTTCTTGTATTCTTTTCATTAGGACACTGGATGAAGACACCACAACCACCATTCTTGAAGGATTTGTCTGACAAACCGTGTACAATTAATCTGTTTGCCTTGTGATTGATACTCTGTATTGCCTTTTCTAAAATTTATCTTTTTGTGGCCACATCCATGCGTTCCTTCAAGCAAGGTTCCAAAAGGGAGAGATTTATTAAAGCAAATAGTTTCACGTGGAGGAATTACTGGGCATACAAACTTCTTCACACAAACACACACACGCTCCCTTCCTATCATCATCAAATGATTCCAAAACCTTTACACACCTTTTGAAACAAGATGATCATTTCAGCCTTGATTTGCTTTTCCAGTTTCTGAACAGACCTGAACAGTGGTGACATCAAGGTAGAGAAGTAAAGCAATTTCCATACCAAGGTAGCTGTTCTTTTCCACAATTCTCAAGAGTTTGAACATCAGACTCTTGTTCACAAATTGCTTACCATGTGAACTGCAGTTGACTGCACGTCAGTCTTAGCAAGACTACTGGGACTGGTAACAGTCTGTGATCAGACAAATAAGACAAATAATTGAGCAGTATGTTGTTCTCAGTGTCCATGTTGGTGCTATACAAGAAATAAAACATTAACAAAGTGTATTTATTGCAGGTTTTGACTGTTTGAGAAAGGGATGTGGGGGAAGAGCTGGTGGAGCTCTGATGTTTATTATTCAGGAGACATAAGTATGAAAGAGACATGGACGTGTATGAAATGAACATGCGTACTGAGTTGAACCATATCTCTGTCAAGTTCAGAGGTGAGGAGTTAAGGTGTTAACGCCTATCATCCTGAGGACAGCCCAACTGATCAAAAAGAATCTTGCAATAGATAGGGAAAACTGCAGCCAAACAATTATCTATGGAGATTTTAATGTCAAAAGTCAAGTTTGAGGGAACAGAATGATTGATTTGAATGGAACTCTGCTAGAAGACTTAATAGCAGAAAATAATTAAGTTGCCTTGACTGATGGCACTATGACTTATAGTTATACTGATACATGAAACCTGGAGGTTTGATTATAAATAGTGGAAAAACAAATACTATTCCAATTATTGTTTTACATATACTTTGATAGCCCAAAATGTAGAATGAATAGGGCAAAATTTTTCAAAATTATGTGGGAATGTAATAATAAGTGTAATAACTCCAACTACATGTCCAAGGGTCTGATTCTGCTCCCACTGAAGTTAATGGCAGAACTCTCAGTAACTTCAATGGAACAGCATCAGACCCTCTATGCCTGCATAGGCTGCATTTCCATTGTATGTACATGCATTTTTCTACACGGATCCCTTTACAGTAAAGAAACAACTGCATGCTGTATCTAAATGAGATTACAGAAATAACCAGAGGCAGCAGCTGCTGATTTCAGCCGACAATTGCAATTTTCAGCACGTCATTACTAATACAATTGTGAATCTGGATGCATTTGCATGCATGGGTAGTAATGCATTGTTCAAAAGCTCTCCATGATGTTTTCCCTTCATTTCCTAGACATCAAATTACTAACGAACAGATTTGATTTTTAGATCATTTTGAAAATGTTTTTGTTATACATACTGAGAAAAATGAGAGCAGGGACTCTGCTGACACTATACAGGAGGCAAAAATGTATCTATTTTTCATTGACAAACTGCAATAAAATTATGATTAATATATTTGAAAAGTTAATTAGGAATCTGGAGTGAGGTGAGGATTATGCTCTTTTGAAAATATTTCTTGTTATTTGCATACAGAATGCCTAATGACAGCAGCGAGATTAATGGTTAGAATACTATCTAAAGAATGTTAAAACCCGGGTATTTTTTCTATTTATTACAGGATCTGTTTGTAAATGCAATTTTAATGAACCTTGAAGAACTGCACCATATTTTGTTTGCGTGAAGCTGGTCCACTAAATGTTTCAGTCTGGTTGCCTATGATCCATAAATTTCTGCTTTAGGTTGGATGCCTTCAATTGCTATGAATAAACAGCAATCGCTATGAATAAAATAAATAATATATTCTGTACATGATTCACATGCACAGAATATATTATTGTATTAGTTGACTTGCTGACCAGCAAAGTGGGCCTGACTTTAGGAAGTGCTGAGCATCCAAGACTCCAGTTGACATTCATGGGAGCCGTGACTGTTCATTGTCTGTGGTGTTTCAAAATGGACTCCCGGGAGGTAAATTATCAAAAAAGCAGACACTTTGGAAAAGGCTGGACCAAATATCTTCACCTCCCTATCATTCTAATGTGGCTTTCATAACTAACATGGTTTTCCATGTATGTCCCATGGTTTGACTCATTGGTCATGTGGCTTAAACTGTTTATAAGGTGCAGAGTATTTCTGGTGCTATTTTCTTACTGCTTCCTGAAAGATTTTGTATTATGATTCTGAGCTCCAAAGGCTTCAAAAAGTTTTGGAATTCACATTAGTAAATAGAGACACATAGAAAACACGTGATATAGTAGCTCAGTGTTACTTGGGCTTAGTATGCCACTCTGACGTCATCCTTCTTTGCCGTTTCGGTCTATAGTCTAGTTCCCGTCTTTGAGGTAGGAATTGGAGCATTACAGAACTCAAGAGACCTCATCCAAAGATACTCTGTACCATCTCTGGAGTGTCAGATATAAGAAAACTAAAGCACTAAGCTCATTTTGGAGTTCTGACATTTAATTTATCAGAAGGAAGTGAATGTGAACTCCTAATGAGAAATACACTTGCAGGGTATTCCTCTGGTAAAAAAACCAAATCACACATTTTTACTACAAAGGTATCTGAGTCTTATGGTATTTCAAACCTTTTTGTAATTATTTATGTATTTCCAAACTAGCAGCCTTGAAATCCCCAAGCAGAAGCATCACTAACACTATTCATGCATCACGGCAACCCTGTGCGTATCTAAAATACGCGTTTCTCTGAAAATCTGGGTTAATAACAAAAAGCGTTTCCCTTTCAAATGCAATGCTTGCACTACTTGCCCTACAACACACACTTTCCCAGTCGTGAAGAAAAGGTGTAGGCATGTGGAAGAAGTTGGATTTGAGGAGTCTGTGATGCAGACAAAAACATATACAAAAATATTATAAGAAAAAATGTTATATTTTAAATGAGCAAGATTCTAACCAGCTAATTTGAACTCTGAACCCTAATCTTTCAGACACATATAAATCATTGTGAGTCCAGTGTGGCTATGCACATGCCTAAGTAATTAGCAGAATTGGGTTTTTAATTTTAGGTTTTCCTTTTATTAATTGCTTAAAAACAAGGCTGAAAAACATTTTATGAAATCTCCTATGCATCTTCTGCATGAATGCATTTTTCTCCCCTTCTCCTCAAAAACAAATTATATTGTAACTCTCCAACAACCAATAAATTTCTACATTTTCAGAAAAGGCATTCTCATGAAGAACAAAGCTAATGAGTTTTCTCTTAAAAAGGTAGTTGAAATATCCAGTATTTGCATTTTAATACCTAACAGACAGATGGGTTTTACCCAGCTTCATAAAGCAGCAGAGTAAATTAAATATTCAAAATTTTAATTAAGTAAATGTTTTCTAGACACTTCCTAATGCTTATATTTTCTTCTGTTTACCTTTTTCTTTTGATGAAAAGAAAAAAAAAGAGCCCCTTAACTACAAATAGGACTATAATGGATGCTACCATTAAGAAGCGATTTCACATACCTGCTCAGAAAGTCATCGGAATAGAATACTCTGAGCTGAAGAAGAAAAGCTCCTCCACACAGAGGCCATTGTTAAACATGCAGGGTACATCTACGCTGCAATAAAAAATCCTTGGCACAGCCATGGCTGCCCACGGTCAACTGGAGCCCAAGCTTCGAGATCCCATGAGTGGGAAAGGTCTCAGAGCCTGGGCTCCAGCCCGAGCATCTATATTGCAGTTTTATAGCCCTACAGCCCAAGCCTTGTGAGCCCGAATCGTCTGACCCAGGCTCTAAGGCTTGGTCTACACTACCCCCCTAATTCGAACTAAGGTACGCAACTTCAGCTACGTGAATAACGTAGCTGAAGTCGAAGTACCTTAGTTCGAACTTACCTTGGTCCACACTCGGCAGGCAGGCTCCCCCGTCGACTCTGCGGTACTCCTCTCGCCGAGCTGGAGTACCGCAGTCGACGGCGAGCACTTCCGGGTTCGACTTATCGCGTCCAGACTAGACGCGATAAGTCGAACCCAGAAGTTCGATTGCCAGCCGCCGAACTAGCGGGTAAGTGTAGCCAAGGCCTAAGACTCGATGCTATGGGTTTTTAAATCTCAGTACAGCCATATCCTTGGTTTCTAATCGTTACCACACACAAGTAACCAGGACTTTCGTTATTTCCTATTAGAAGTACAGGGAGATAAAGGTCGTATCTCAGGCGTGATCTATGCTACAAAGCTTAGCCAACGTAGCTATGCTGGCAAAAACCCCACTGTAGACATAACTATGTTGACAGAAAAGTACTTTTGTTGGCATAACTAATGTCATTCGGGGAGATAGTGTAGTTATGACTACTACTAAGAACTTCTGCTGGCTGACGCTGCTTCTCTATTTGGGGGACTTTGCTGGCATAACTATGCAAACGCTATAGTGTAGACAACACCACAAGGGAACTGGTAGCAAACTTTTCAGTGGTAACACCCAGTCCCAACCTGAAATGGTGAGAAGCCAAGAAACCCATGGCACCTCTTAATGCTGTGTCTCGGTGCCTGTATCTCTTTGGCCGCAGGCAAACTTTCTTAATCTGAATATACTGTAGCTACAGATAGCAGGTCAGCCATCAGCTGAGATACTGAAAGGCCATGCCTAGGAGCAGTGAGAAGAGATTAAGAGAAGGAAAATTCGGTCTGAATATCAGGAAACATTTCTTAAAACCATAGTATATTGAACTTGTAGTCACAGTCATCTGCGAGGAGAAATTAGGATAGCTTCATCAGTTGAGTCATTTTATACTGGACTGAACAAAAACAACTGCGAATGTTCTATAGGGGAGTAACCCTGCATTGGATAAGAGTACTGTAATAGCTACCCACCTATTATTTATATTATTCTAAGATGGACTGAAATAATCTATGGTCATTCAATGATCCCTTGTGGTTTCACCATCAATGCTTCTCCAGCGTGCAACCTACAATTAATTATTTGATATCAACTGTGTATTTATGTCTGCTAATATTTAGGGTGGAAGCTGTGGTGTTCCCAGGTGGACTTGCATGCCGATCAAAAACTAAACAGTCATCCTGCCTATGATATGGTCGCTTGCAGATATTATGATGTTTCATCAAACTCTTCACTTAACCAGAGCACTTCTTACAGTCAATTGTATGCCCTGGTCTATTCTTTATCCTTCCTAATCCATAATGAGCTTTTGTAAGAACAGATAAACCCCAGGAACAAAGGGACATTTAAAAAAGGTATTTAGACTCTAAGGATGCTTTTGAAAATTCCACTAGGTCCCTATCTGCATCCTTAGGGCCTAAATATCCTTAAAGTATGTCCCAAAATACCCTTCCTAGCCTATTAGGGTTCTGTAGCACAATTACTCTTTCCAAATCGGGCATGTGCATAGCCCAGAACGAAAGCAGCAGATTTCAAATGACTAACAAGTAATTCCAAAGCTATCTGCACTTCTACTCAAAAATCAATATCTTAGGTCCAAATCCTGGCCACATTCTAATCCCATTGTTCCTAATAGGACCATGATCTGACCTACAGTGTTAAATCAATAGACAATTGCTTGTACATATTTCCTTTTTAATACATTCTCTGGAAACGTTTCTATTTATCCTTTTTCTCTTTATATGCGTGTTTCTAAACCCCTCTAATTCTTTCTACTTAAATAATAGGACAAAATGTTGGGCGGAAAGAAAACCAGAATAAGAAAAATGTTTTAAACAAAAACCACTCTACGTTCATACAAGAAAAATCTATAAATTCTTTATTCATGTAAACAGCTGCAATATCCTCAGGATGTTTTCGATTGTGCCTATTTGCACATACAGATAAGGCATTCAGTTCCTCTTTCACACAAAGATTTTTTTATCTATCCAATTAGAGAGAGTAAGGGGTTACTTATCTGGCTTGCTATATTTGCCTTGAGGACACTTCAGAAATAGCGTGCTTTTTTTCTGTAAGCAGCTTAAAACAGAAAAAGTAAATACAATGAGCCACTGAATCTGTGGTTGCATCACACATACCTATAATGTCCCATTTCACACCTGTTTCTTTTGCTATTTCAACAAATTGTTATTTGTTTAAAGTTTTTGTTTGTTAACTTACCTCAAGCACTGTGAACCTGTGAGTGGCATTTATATTTTGTATCATTTAAAAAAAAAAAAACGGTAAAACTTCCATCAAAGTGTGATCAGAGATAGGTCAGCACTGAGCACATTTTTCAAGGTCAATCTCCTGAGCTATTTAATTGCTGGACAGAACTAGTAGTTTGATTTTGTTGCATTTACATCATTTAAAAAATAATGACATTTACCTTTTAATCTCAGCTTTGCTATCTTTAAAATGGAGACACTCTTTAAAACGATAGGTTGCTGTGAGTCCTAAGCAAAGTTTTTAAAGTACATTCTGAATGCAAAGAGTTTAAACAAGTCAGTGGCTGAAGAACTTAAATATTGTGTTCATGGTTCTTACCCCTCATGAGTTCGTGATCTCTCACAGCAACTCCTTCTAAGAGACATTATCTCAACTTTTATTTGATTTAATTTAAATGTTGTGGACTTGAAAAATGGGCAAATTTTCTTGAAGCCAATTCTTGTGGTGAACAATTTGTCCAACTTTAATACAGTGTAAATGTGGGCCAGGGCCTCAGATGGTGTATATTGGTGAAGCACCATTGGAGTCCACACCAATGAAAGATCGCTACGTAGAAATTTCTAATTTGTGCAAAAATGTTCAGCACAAACACTCGTGTAATTTCGAAACACGTAACACTAAATACTGCCCAAAACCTATTTTAATTAGCTAGCATGTGCCTGTACCATGTGTGTACACACACAAACACACACAAACACAGGTGTCTCTGAAAATTCCAGTTTAAGGAAGGTTGACACCCAAATTCATGGCCAGCTCCAGGTTTTTTGCTGCCCCAAGCAAAAAAAAAGAAAAGAAAAGAAAAAGCCGGAATGCCGCCCCTTGAAAAGTGCTGCCCCACACACATGCTTGGAACGCTGGTGCCCAGAGCCGGCCCTGTCCAAATTCCATATTGTATGTGTGTTTTGTGTGTATACAAAACCACACACAGGTACATTGTATAGTCAGATTAAATGTTTTAATTTATACATAAGAATTTGTAATGTATTTGAACAAGCATACAATGCAGATATAAAGATGCTTTTTGCTGTATTTTTTTTAAAGTTGCGCAATGTGTCGAGGTCTTAGACAACATGCTCATGTATCTATGTTAAGACACTAATTGTTAGAACATCCCATATTACACAGCATAACATTTAATGAACCTGAGCATGGATTGTTATAGGAACTGTTGTGCCAGGTTAATGGGGCTTTGCTACAAAGGCCAATTATTCCAGGCTACAATTATATCCTATTCTACACAGTTGTAAGGGTTGCACAAAAATTTCTGATTGTTTGTAATCACTGGCTAGGAAGTGGGTGAGGGTAATAAGACAAGTGTCATTGATAATATAAGGCACAGAGAAAGGGAAAGAGAATGAAAATATAGATGCAGCTGGTCCAACTGGCATATCATTTGTTGCTAGGAGGAGGGTGCCTTTACTATGATAAAGCACACTCCTATAGAAAGACGTAGATGGGAGATAAGATTTCAATGGGCATTTTAGCAAAACAACTCAGAATAGCAGATTTTCAAACTGACCTTCTAGTTTCAGGCGTGATAAGGCTTCCCTCCCCCTATTCTTTTATTTTGTTGTTCCTTATTATGTGATTCTTCCAGAAGGATAGATTTCCTCTTCCCACAGTCGTTTGAAGAAATTGTATTTTATCAACACATCCTCTCTTTAAAAAAAAAAAAAGGAGATAGTAACTGAAGAAATGAAGAATATTACCTCTTTAGAAAAGGTAGGTTAAATTCACTGCAAATACACCTGGCTATTGCCCAACAATGAAACCTACAGGTTTTCAGAACCACAATAGAACCACCTCTCTAGAGAAGGTAGATTAAATTAACTGAAAATACACCCAGTCACTCAGCTATTACACAACAATGAAACCTACAGGTTTTCAGAACCATAGTAAAAGAGAAGACTTTTAATCCATATTCTTCTCCAGTGAGATGTCCAGGTAAAGAGATTTCATTTAAAGGAACACTGAAAAAAAATCATACCTCAGTTTCAATGTTTGTTACTTACTGTGGTTCCAGGTAACCCCTAAGATTACTAAAAGATACAGTGATTAGAGAATAAAATATTTCACTCCTCCCAAAGTGATAACACTTTGTGTATAGACACTTTCAGTAGTTCCAAAGCATAACTAGGTCACTTCCCCCTGTTTGTGGAGGTCTTTTGAAACAGTAATAGGGGAGAGAGGAAACTTTTTGGAAAAACAGGATAATATGACTATAAATCCACGGAATGGCCAGGACACAAGGGCAGATGTAATACATGAAACTACTCTGGACTCTAACTGACTAGATTTCAAATTGATTATGTCCCTTTTAAGTTAGACATTTTTATGTTCTGAAGCTGAATACAATTTCCATAAGGTGTTGATGGATCAACAGAGTACAGTACAATACAATAAGATACAGTACTTAACAGGTGACGTGCTAGCCCATATTGAAATCAATACAAGTTTTGCCAGGACGTTAACAAGGCGAAGATGTCACCTAGGAGGGTTTAATGGAATATAATATAGAATACAAGACAAGTAATTTTAAAGATCCATGTAAGCCAATGAGTTAAGAAACGGTAATGCAATGGCTGTATAAGCAGAGCAGCCAATGTAGCATATACTCAAACAGTTCACACAGCCTCCATAAGAGGTTTCACAAACAAGAGTGAAGGCTGGCAGCACCATGAAGTAACTCCCTAACTTCTTCATAAAGACAGTGGTTGTTTCTCAGCCCCTGTAACTGTACCAATGTTGTTACTTCAGGCTTTTGTGACTAGAACTGGTCAGGATTTTTTTCCATGAAACATATGTCAGAAAATGCCAATTCACCTAAACCAAAACTGTTTGCAGGAACAAACTGGGGTTGATGAAAGTTTTGTCCAGAAAGGTTTCTCAGGTCCAGCATGGAATTTCTGGTCAAAGCCAGAGAGAAAGAGTACTGTCCAAACATCCACTTGACTAGCCTAATGGTAAGGAAACTTACCTGGGGTGTGGGAGATCTGGATTCAAGTGCCTGTTCTGGAGGAGGGACTTGAACCCAGCTTTCCCATGTTCCAGGTGAGCGCCCTAACAACGGGGCTAGGTCAGTCTCTTTTTTCATTGAACCACTTTGAAAGGTCTCAGTTCCATCGCAACACAGAATGGGGAAAAAAATCAAAGCTGTAAAAATATTCATGGGATGGGAAAACCCAACTCTACTCTGGGCTCACTCTTTGTACCCTGGGAAGCCTCAGGGCTAGGTCCTACTGCTCTCCCACTTCCCATTCAGTTGTGTGGGCTCCATTTAACCCACAACAGAACTGGGGGAGAAGCAAACACCAATCTGCTGTCCAAGCAACAGTGCAAGTGAGAGCTTGCACAGCACAGTGGGACATGGAAGGTATTGGCTAAACTTATTTGTGCTGCCCCTAAAATAGAAAGTTTATAAATCACTGTCAGGGTTCCCTCCCCACTCTGGGATACAGATGTGGGGACCCGCATGAAAGACCCCCCTAAGTTTATATTCCACCAACTTAGGTTAAAAACTTCCCCAAGTCAGAAATTTCTGTCCTAGTCCTTGGACAGTATTGCTGCCACCACCAAGAGATTTAAACAAAAATTCAAGGAGGGGCCACTTGGAGCCCTATCCCCCCAAAACATCCCCCCAAGCCCCTTCACCCCCTTTCCTGGGGAGGCTTGAGAATAATATACCAAACAATTGGTTACAATGTGAACATAGACCAAACCCCTTGGTTTTTAGGACTCTGAAAATCAATCAAGTTCTTAAAAGAAGAACTTTATTATAAAGAAAAAAGTAAAAGAATCACCTGCACAAAATCAGGATGGAAGGTAACTTTACAGGGTAATAAAAAGATTTAAAACACAGAGGATTCCTCTCTAGGCTCAGCTTCAAAGTTACAAAAAGAGGAATAAAACTCCCTCTTATCATAGGGAAAATTCACAAGCTAAAACAAAAGATTATCTAATGCATTTCCTTGCCTTACTTAAAATTTTTGTAATCTTAGATGAATTATTTTAGGTATGTTTTCAGGAGATGTTGTTCCTGCCTGGTCTCTCTCTCCATCCAGAGAGGGAACAAACAGAGAGAGCATAAACAAAACCTCCCCATCCCCCCGGATATGAAAGTATCTTCTTTTCTTATTGGTTCTTTTGGTCAGATGCCAACCAGATTATTTGAGCTTCTTAACCCCCCTCAGTACTGGCCAGGAGGGATTTTATGCTACTGCATACATAAAGGTTGTTACCCTTCCCTTAATATTTATGACAATCACCTCTCCCCTCATTCCCTCCAACTACACGACTATAGTATAACCCATAGCTCTCTTGTCTTGCCCCTTCCAAATACACTGAGTGGGCACAGCAATATGCATAAAGTTAGTGCCTGGGCCAATTCACCTTTCCTTTCTGTAGTGCGTAGGTTGTCCAAATTTTCCCTCACCTCTAAATCAAACATACAGCTACTGAGGAAACAATACAAAATCCTGATTTACACAGAGGACTATTATTTAAGGACATCACCCAAAGTTTCTAAAATGGGATTAAAGACTTACCCAAATTCAAATTGTTTGTTACCTTCTGTGTGTCAACCTTTACATAGGGAGAGGTTTTAGAGACTGTATTTATGATGTCTATTTTACCATGAAAGAAAATGAATTATTTTCAGACAGATGTCAAACCAGAAAGCTCTCTCTCAAACAATTATTTTCAGATGACTACTGCTCCCAGAGCCAATTTCAAAGATTACCGTTGACTACAAATGAAAAAAAGAAAAGAAAAAAAACGTTAAGCCCATGCCATATTACAGGATGATCCAAATTGCTCTTTAAAAGAACATCTTCCTTCCCTTAGCTTTACAGGAGCATTAGCAATGTTGCAACGCCTGTTGTCCAAAGCCATTTTACATCCATTTTAAAAAAAGAGAGAGACAGAGCACACATGCTCCCGTGCATGGTAAGTGGGGACACCTTCAACATTCCATTTGTAGAAAACTGATTCTCCAAAACAACCTTCACCATAAGAATACTCACTACCACCACCACCACTACTCCCTTCACACACACAATATCAGGAGGAAAAACCCATAGCCCTAATTGTTATCCACAACATCCTTTACATGCAAAGAAAGACCCAGATTTACTATTGGCCTGAAGTCACATGCCCCGTTGCAATGCGGATGTAAAATGCTACCATTCTGAATAGGTATTCTTACTCACTTTGCACTGGTGCAGATGACAACACAAGGTGCAGAAGGCAACTGAAAATCACGACAAAAGATGGCAAGATTGTGATTCTGGTTGTCTCCTGAACAATCCTCTGAGTCATGCTGTTTCTGTCATCCCCAAATTGCACAGAAAATAAATTCTGGTTCAGTTATGCTGAAGATATGCAAACTTTTAAGCCAAGACTCTACTATTGTAATGTAATACGAACATATACAAGCATGATACCAAATTTATACCCTGGACCAATACAGAAGGTTACATTTTCACTGCTGCTGGGCGACAATCAGAATATGCACTTGAATAAACAATTGCGTTCCTGTTAACTGAGTTTGTGTCCATTGTATGTTTGGTTTCCATGAATGTTCTAGCGAAGTTCACTAGCACAAATGTTCGCGGAAACAGCAATTTCATAAGTGAACACAGGTTTTACTGTAACTGGTGCAATATTAGGAAATTAGATAAATTCAGGTCTGTTCCAAGGGCAGAGCTTGGCCTGCCTATGAAGAAGTATTCCACTCCACATAATCACTGAATGGGAAAACATGTTGGGTTCAAGTGGATGGGAAGGTAAGGCTGGAGGTCATGATGCTGTAAACAGAACCTGGAGACCACAAGAGGTCCCTGTATCACGCCAAGCTGGGGGCCATGCAGGTGTGATCCTGTCTACTTGCAACACCAAGAGAAGCAGGGCAGCAGAGTATGATACAGAGATGCTGCCTCTGGGTACGTGGGTCACTGCAAGGAAGTGCTAGTTTTGTTTCTTTTCCCAGGTTCAGTAAATTCTGTCTGCAGTCCTGGTATGCACACCTAGTGTGAACCTCAAAAAATTGTTAGGAAAAATCCATTGGCTTGTGGATTTTTATATAGTCATAAATGAACATGACTATATAAAAAGATCCTAATAATAAATAAAACATAAAATTTTACGTGCATGGGGATGTCATTAAATCAGAAGAGCTAGAAGGTGCCTAGTAAGTACCACTGCTATCAATATCATGCCTACAGATTTACAATTGTTTTACAAATGTCATTACATTCATGAAAAAAATAAGTCTATATTATATAGCCAGCTAGAAGGTGAATATGATTGTAGAAACAATATGATTACATGTATCCCTGCCTCCGATATAACAAGAATTGGGAACTATTATATGATTACACTCCAAATGCATTTATTTGTGTCCAATATCCCACAAACATCAATTCTGCATATGCATGTATGTGAGAAAACAAGTTTCTTATATTTTCTCATTTTCAACTGCTTTGCCTCTAGCACATAAGAAAACTGACTGATAGGAAAGTCAACGTGGATTTTTTTCACTAGCCCATGGAGGTTAGCTATTGGTTACATTTTTTTTGGCTGGCTATGTTTGTACCAAGAAAGAATAAGAAAGACAAAGCTAATAAATCTGGATGGGGAAGTTATTGCTCAGTTTGGAGGAGAAGAACTGAGGCATCTTGCCTTATGATTTTTTAAAAGTAATTTCCACTAATACATTAAACTGAAACTTAATTACAAAACAAATACATCTTGGCTAATGTGAAGGCTAACTGGTTAGGGAAAAAAACAAATCTCGATAGATATACTGAATACTGAAAAACCTTGACTTTGGGCTTGGTTCTTCTTTTCCTTATACTTGAAAGTTGTAGATGGCACTTAAAGGGATAAAGAAATAAAGAAAACACTTTTAAACTCTTTGGATTAAACTCAGGAGTAGGACAGCAGTTTTCATGGAAGACACTTGCCATAAGCCAAGATCAGATCTTGATCATTATCTAAAGGTATTCCAATCCCAAGTGCCACTGGATTTAGGTTAGATTTTTATTTGACTTCCTTGACTACTGACATAATATGATACCTATTACTGCATCTTATAACTGAACTCAAGCAGCTGTATTCCAAAGAGGGGGGGTACTATTTTACCCTGGAAAATATCTGCTTTTTTAAACGTATGTTTTTCATTTTACCAGAGCTGGTTGGAAAATGGGTCCTCTGTCCCCATGGAAACTTAAATGAAAAAAAAAATGTTGACAATTTCCACTGACAATTCAGACATATTTTGAAAAATCCTAAAATTTTTGGTTTCTAGGTTTTCAATTTTTTGACAGAATCCAAATTTTCTGTGGAAAGCAGACACTTTCTGTGAAAATTTTCATTTAGCCAAAAACAAAAAAACAATTTCCCATCAGAAGACATTTAATGAAAAGTTACCATCCATTCTTATATTTTCACATTATTTTTTATACAAAATATAAGTAAGGACACTGCATCCATTAGTCTTGCACAAAGAACCACACAGTAAGACCAACAGAATCTGAACAGGAAGTCACCAAGCGCCTACATTCCAATTCCAAGCTCAATCCACTAGAGGGACTAGACCAAGGGACGGGGATGTACCATCGTTCATGTTGCAGTACTTTTGTCAGTACCCGGCCCAATGGAAGCTGGATCATCGAAAGCTAATGATCCAACCAGCGGACCGAATTCGGTGCTGAATCCTGGTCACATGCCACCTGAGGCATGTTGTGCATATGCCAAGATGACGACAACGACTAGACCAACCACTCATGAACCTTGGCATATTCATTGCCATTTTTGGGTTTGAACCTATGCTCTGTTGACTCAAGAAACCAGCAGATCTGAAGTGCCACACATGTCAAAAGAGGCAGTTGCTGAGAGAAGCAGACAATTATCACACAAACAGGTAGAGTTAACTGATTTCTTCCTGCCAACCCATGGTAGGTGGACTCAATTTCCTGGGTGCACCCCTTGAAAATTTGATCCATAGTTTGCTCATTTTGACAGCAACTGCTGCTAAAAAGATTATGTGGAAAGCCTGTGTAAAATATGCCAAATCTGCATAGATTCCTAAAAATATTATCTTGGACTTGTTAAGCATATTAATGTACTCGTGAAACAATTATTCTATCAGGATAACTTGGGGGGCTCTACCTCAGCTGTCTTCAGTTAATCATTGATTAAATCAGTCTTTTAAAAAGTTGCTTCATCTGTCCAGTATGGTCTTGGTTAGCATTTAAGATGACTGCATGCATGGGACAAAACCCATCACCTGATATGGCCAAATGCAAGAGAATGTTATCTATATTTGCATATATCCAGCCAGCTTTGCATTTTAAAAGCTGTCCAGAAGAACTAGTGTTAAGTTATACTACAATTATAATTCATTTGGCTAACTGACAGACTGACAACTGGTGAAACTAAACATCCTGCTAATTAAATCCTGTGCTGGGAGGAAGGTCTGGGTAATATTTTCATCAGTTAGCCATGGTCCTCTCATCCTAAGAAAGAACACCATTCAGCATATTCTGTTTCCACAAAGGGAGAAGGAATGTCATAAGAACTTTAGAGTTATAAGATTCTAGAACAGTTGGCACGTCATACCAGCTTCTCATCACCAGCTGTGTCTTGCTTCTTTGCTGGAGAAGCATATCTATCCCAATATTTACACCAGTGTTTCTCAAACTAGGGTTGCCGCTTGTGCAGGGAAAGCCCCTGGTGGGCGGGGCCTGTTTGTTTACTTGCCCCATCCGCAGGTCCGGCCGATCGCGGCTCCCACTGGCTGCGGTTTGCTGCTCCAGGCCAATGGGAGCTTCTGGAAGTGGCGCGGGCTGAGGGACTTACTGGCCACCACTTCCAGCAGCTCCCATTGGCCTGCAACAGAGAACTGCAGCCAGTGGGAGCCGCGATTGGCCGAACCTGCAGACACAGCAAGTAAACAAACCGGCCCGGCCCGCCAGGGGCTTTCCCTGCACAAGCAGTGGCCCCAATTTGAGAAACACTGATTTACACTAAATTGTCCTCTAAACTGTGCTGGTGTAAATCAGGAGTAAATTCATTGACTTCAGTGGAGTTACCCTAAATGTACATGGGTGAAAATAATGAGAGGAGAATCTTTGTCCATGTGCTGTGAGCTGCTGCCAATGAAACTCAGACACTACATGAATGCTAGGAAGGGAAGTTCATCTCTATTTAGGTTTTAGACTTCCTAGTCCTCTTTATGAATTGATTTCACTCACTGGTGTGATGGGCCTGGATTGTTCTGAACTACGGTTCTAATTCAGACCCACATCTTGTATGCAAGGACAGCTGATACACTCACTCATTTAAGTCTGTAAAGTGTTCTGGCATTAGAGATATCATTGAACTAAAATATTTAAACCTCCAGGAAACATGTAATACAGCCTGTCAAAATGCTAATCACTTAAACAACTGAAATTACATCCAATGTTAATTGACAGAAGGGAAATTCCCATATCTTTCTAGCTCTCCTATTCAAACCACTGTATTTTATAAAAATAAAACCAGCTTTTCTTTAAAAAAAAACCATAGCTTAGGTATAGCTGGAATAAGATGAAATTGTTACAGATGCTCTTGGAAAACAAACACTAGTCTCTCTCTCACAAGTTCTTCTTCACATGATTATGTACTTGAAGCAACTTAATTCCAGTCAAGACAGAAATCAATAAATGAAGCTTCTAGTGTCCTTTGTTTTAGAACAATCTTTGCCCTACCTTGCATGAATCAGATATCTCTGCAATGGGGCTGCAGACTCTTGTTTAGAATTTCTCCCCATGTACTGAAGAGGATTTGACCTTTTGTATCCATTTATTACATCAGCGTGCCCACAACCGCTGCTGTCCAAGGGAAAGACGATCACTGCTCCTACTGAAGAGAACAGTTATTATAGTACTGGTTCCCTCCAAGCCTTCCCTCCTTCTCTCTCCTTTTCTCTCTCCCTCTCACACACACAGAGTAGCAGAGCACTATGGTTTGGTAGAAGTGATTTGTTAGAATCTTACCTCACAGTGGGTTTGCCTTAAGGAGAGGTTTGTCCTCTGTGGCTGGGATAGATTCCTGTGGAGGCTCTTGCTTATATCTTTATGGGAACATTTTAGAGATGCATTGAGGTGTCCAACCTGAGAGAGGTGGAACTATACAAATGAGTCATGAGTGTTACCCATTGGTAAGTGTTGTGTGTCCCTCAGAGTGCACAGTCTACAGAGGATGAGAGTTTGTGATAGGTCCCAACTAGAAACATTTATTCTTTAGCTCAAGCTGCAAAGACTTATGCTTTTAGCTATGAAAGTCCCTGGTTCAATTCCCAAGGTCTGAGCCAAGATAGTAACCAACACATAAACTGGGGCTCATCTGGGATAAACTTCTTTTCTTTAGGGGGAGTGTGTAAACTCACTGCTAAGTGTGTGATGTATCAACCCCCATGCTTGTACCAGAGAAGCTCTGAGTCTTTTACAGCTCTCCCCCACTCCCCACATACAAAGCTTCATGTGTTAATTCAAGCTAAGCTGTAGAGCCTCATGCCTTCAGCTCTGGAGATCCCCAGCTAAATCCTGTGTGTTGACCAAAGTGGAGGCAGTCATAAGGGATTAAATCAAGTTCCCTGTGGAGAGAGAGAGAGAGAGAGAGAAAGTGAACCATCAGCAAAATCACCTTGTGCAAGTCGTAGAAGAAAACAATGACTATAGAATCTACTGATCAGCCAACAATAAGTGTATGTTGCTCTCTCCCTCTTAGATCGGGACATAGGTATTTCAAAATTTGAAGTCCATATAATAGCCAAATATAATGTTAGTTTGTGGAAAAGAGGTAAAGAAACCATTTAAAATATGCAAAAAAATCTCTTTTCCTGATTATATCCCACTGTCTCTCACTATCATAATAATCTCTGAGTCTCTTCTGAGAGAATGAAAGCCCAGTGCCTAAAGCAGTCATTGGAACAGAAACTATAGCATCGCAAGGTATTCTATCCCTTAACCCCAAACCTGAAAACATGCATACAACTGATTTCAGTGAGATTATTCACATGCCTTGGTGTTTGCAGAATTACGGCCTATGTCTGTAAAATGCCCAGCATACTTTTGGCTGCTATGTAATATGTGACTTAGGTAACCAGTTAGGCAGCTCAAAGAGTAAATTCCAAATATTCAATACTTAAACACATCTTTGCAGAGAACAATTCTCATCCAGATAAAATCATTCATCATGCAATTCCAAACAAAGACATTCATAAACATCACGTTACTTTTGGTGGACAATTTGCAAACCGAAAAATAGATCAAAATTCTGTTCAGTGTGAATAATTTGAGCAGATTTGCTCAAAACACATCATAAAATAAATAAAATTTACCAGGATGAAGACTAACCAAAACCAGGCTTTCCAACTCAAAGTAGCCTTCCACTAGACTCATAACACCTCTTTTGCATTAAAAAATGCTTATTTGATTAAATAGTTTTCTATACTGACCCTCAAGTGCCCTTATAAAAAACAACCTGAACTGAAGTTGGTCAGAACCCTTCATCCCCATCACAACTGTTTGCTGGAAATCAGGACTGTGGTGAAGAGGGCTTAGAAAAAGTGCAGCTTGACTGCTCCTCTATTATACAGCATTGACAGCAAAAGCTCCTTGTGTTTTGATAAGCAAGGCAAATTAATAAGATCTGAATAGAGAATAGATAGCTGTGATTAACCTAACTGGCCACTGGCTGTCATTGTTGTTCCAGAGGGGAAAAAAAAAAGTCAGCAGGAAAATATTGAAGTTAGAAAAATGAATTGAGAGTGTAGCCAGATTCTTATGTTTGGTGCAATTTACGGCAAGTCGGTCAAATATTAAGAGCTTTTTCATGTATAAATAACAGGTGCACTTATGAGATTCTGCCCTTGTTACACCCACTATATTCATTGGAAATTGTATAGCTGTAACTAAGAGATGAATTTAACCCTTAATTTACTTGCACAATCATATTAAGTGCTTGTGTAAGTTAAACACAAAATGGTGTGCAATTTAGGCCTGAAATATTTTGCCCAGCATGGACAAATAGCTGTGAGATCAACCCCTTCCATCCCATCTTCTCTCAGCAAAAATCTACCTTCCCCATTCTGCTTGTCCAATATTCCTATCCCCTTATTGGGGCAATAGTTGTACCAGCTAGGAGCTCCACTCCACTTGCCTGTTTGTTGTGCCCTCCATCGAGAGCTCCATCTGCACTATTCTTGGCTACAAAGCTTCTTTCCCACCTTCCCCTGCTTACTGGTCTCACCCCTTGGTCTTCCTCCTCACTCCAATGTGCATCTTGCCCTGGTTGCCTGTTGTAGTGGGAGGAGAGAATTGTTTGGTATATGTTTACACTACAGGCCAGAAAACTGCATCAAGACTTTAGAGGCAAGAGTTGAAATCCTGACCACCACAGTCAACAGGCATTTTGCAATTGACTTCAGTGGAGCCAGGATGTCACCAAAGAGGTGGTGTGTGCCAGCACAGACATGCAGAAAAAAATGCCTGGATGACAGCTGCCATCTTGGATGACACAACAGGGACATCTGGATTAAAGGCATGAGCTGCTTCAGTTCCATGGGTGGGGCTGTAATAGACTCACTCCATCTGTGGATTGGACAACCCCATACCACTAACTTTAGAACCATCACCACTGGGAGCTGGCTCAGTTAGAACGATCACCACTGGGAGCTGCATATACCTGAGGTCAGGAACTAGCCCTAAGTAATTTTTTTGTGGGAAGATTGTTTTCCCACAAACATTTTTCCTCCCCTCTACCATGCAACTCTATACAAGAATTATGCAAACCAGTTCTCTCCAGGGACAGTTCATAATTTTTACAGCAGTAAGTTGTTATACCTTGTTCATTAGGATCACACTTTTTTCATATGTTTATGCAGAGGAGTCCTGCTGTTTATTGCATAGGGCCAAACGACACATTTAAAGTGGGAAAAAAAATCAGGACACGTTATTTCAAGTCTCTCTAATGATGAAGTCTATAAAAAGCATTCCCAGCCATATGCAAAGTTATCTGTAACGTGCACCGTGTTAGGAAGACGGCTCGCTCCACTCCACAACGTAATCATTTCAAATAGGGAAGTATGGCTGAATTTCCCAAATTACATTTTCGATGAAGGATGTCTCATAGTAGTGAGTTAGATCTTGACAAATGAGGCCAGGTGTTCATTAGTGCAGTGTTCTCCCTGCTGTGAGAGAAATGTGAAATGATGGCGTCTAACTAATGTGAAATTATTCAGCAATGTACAAAAAACTTAAAGAGGAGCCTGGGCCTGTGGTTAAAAAAAAATACTTTTCTTCGCTACACTTTCTTGACTTAAAAATATTTAATGACATATGGAAATACTTCCTCTCTTTCAAAATGTCTAGTTTACTTAACACTCATTTATTCTATTCTTTAAGGATTTTTTCTGCTCTGACCTGTTCCGATCTAGGAATCCAAGATAGTGCTATGCACTTGGACAATATTTTGGGTGAAATCTTTGCCCCAGTAAAGTGAATGGAAGTTTTGCAATTGATATTAGTGAGGCCAAGATTTCACCCTTTATCTCCACACTGACGTATGTCCTCAATCCCATTGGATGAGGCTTTAGCCATGACGCTTTGATAAAAATCAAGAACAGCAGAAATCCAGTCCAATAAAATCTGATACTATGCCTCAAATTATTCTATATGCTTGTCTTTGCCTAATCTGTTATAGTGCTCTCTCTATTTCTGGTGTTTCATCCTGTACATTATTTCCTTTCTTCCCTTATCAGTGACATATTAAGATGTCCTTTCCTTTTACAGTAATTATTTCCTATATAAATAAGGATGATATAATATTTGTGCAGTGTTTTGAAAATGTAGATGGCCAAATCCTGGTCTTGGTGCAGTCAATAAGAAGCCTCCCACTGCCTTTACTTGAATGGATATCGTTACTGTTGCTATATGTAATTTCTAGAATATAGCAATATCTATGAGTGCATGTTGGCGTCAGTGCAGTCAAATCACAATAGTGACCACAGGAGACTTGCTCCAACACACGGTCAGACTCTTAAGTTTCCCACCATGCATAGATAGAATCATATATAGGTTAGTGAGCCTTAACTCCACTCCTCGACATGGAATAAAAGAACTTCCCATGTACACTGACCCTGTGTGAGGTGCAATTTCCAACAGCACTCAGCCTAGGATCTCTGGTAGGTACTGTGAGGATGGCACACGTCTAAGGTTTTGTATAAATACTATGGTGTAACTCCACTGTCTTCAGCAAAGTGACACCACATATGAAGCTGGGCCCATGGTGTAACAATACTATGCCTCCCCTGAGCAGCTAATTCCGACTGACCTGTGTGGTAGCCTAATCCTCATGGACATTAGCACACACCAGAAGACGGAGATCATTAAATTCATTGCATGAGTGACCTAAATCATACTTAAAAAGTGAGAGCTCAAGAAGCAAAAAGGCTTATGGATTTATCTAGTCTCCAAAAGTAAAGGATAGATCTGACCTTGGGATTTCTTAACCTTCTCCTTGACCTTCATATAAAATCCTTGAGATTGTTCATATTCATTAACTAGGCCACAAGGCAGTTCTGTTTCATTCAGAACAGTTTAATAAATTAAATAATAAATTATGTATTTATGCTTCTTAGTCCCTTTCCAATTCTCTTGTATTATACTTCTCTGTACACACACTGACATGCAAGCACTGTACCCAATCGGCCTATAGCACATCTGTTTCTTTGATTGTCTTGTTCAGCAAACAGAATCCCAAAGGTTAATTAATTTCACATTCCTATGACATAGTAAAGATGATCATTTTTAACCCAACATGAAAGCTTTACATTTCACGAAAATAATTCTTCCAATTATGAAATTCTAATTAGTACCTGGATTGCAATATGGTGCAAGTCTTTTTGTGAGCCTTTTTAAATGTTCATGTTACATAGGAAACACTCTCGTATTGTGTATATATGTATAACATCTGCTTATGCCAGGAATGTTATGACATTTAGTAATTTAAACAAATATATGGGGGAATCACTGAATTATTTTTAACATTTCAAAAGACTAGTGAATACCAGAATTATTGTATAAAGCTGTGTCTATTGAATGGCCCTGGGAACTGAGACCTCTTCTGGTTATTTGATATCTCAGCAATGAACAGGATACGTTCTGTTAATTAGAAAAAACCCTTCAAGTGCAAGGGCAGTCTGATGGCAGTTTCTCCAGACACATGACAGCCATAACAGCAATCCAAAAACCACACGACTTACCATATTCTTACAAATTTCTCCCTGTGTACTTGTGAATTCATGAACACTCCCTCCTTCAGTGTTGTCTTAGATCAATAAACTATAGAAAGTCAGCCCTTCTCTCTCTAGATACAATTATAACTGCTTATACCTCACATTTTTTATTCGTTCAGTCAGAATAAGAGCTATTTCTTGCACTTCCTTCAGCTAGTTGCCTGTCAGGAGTGATGTAAACATTATGGACAGAGGCAGATTTTTATGCACTTTTCAAGGTGCAAAGGGTGAGGTGGTGTTTTTTAATTAGTAATCCACAGTTTTTGCTGCTGCTGTATGCTCTTCCACCAGTGCAGAATTGCTCACACTATCGAAAAGGGAAAACAGAGGTGGATTTTACATAAGACAGGGAGAAAGGTCTGCTTAAGGCATTAAAGCACAGATCTGGAAGCAAGAACTCCGGACCTGTGGCTATGACTGTGACAATGACTTGTCCATAGGAGGTGTCAGTTAGACTGATTTAATCTTGAATGCCTAAAGTTAGGTAAACAAATCTGTATTTAGGCACTTGGAACCCAATTCTAAACAGTACTTAAGCATGTGGCTAACTTTAAACATCAGAATAGTCACACTGACTATACACATGTTTACAATCAGCCACATGCTTCTATTCCTTCCTGTACAGGGGCTGTATGTCACTGTCCACCCACGGCTCCCCATGCCTTTAATTCACAGGGTAGTTTGAGGATAAATCATCACTGATCATTTAGGCAACACTCGGGGTGGGGGGAGGGAGGGAGAAGGGGAGCATGGATCAGCATTTGCGACGCACTCCCCATCAGTACCTGGCCCAAGCCAGGGAAGCCTAATACAATGTACATATTAAATATTAATTATCAGGTTGACCATTCTAAAGAACAATGCCATGAGTTAATTCTTTCACATGAGAAGATTCTGTGGTAGGAGCAACATAAGTTACAGCTGAGCCACTGGAAATAACGCATTTTGATATCTTACAGGTCAGAAAAGATGCCTCTTGACAGGTAGGAAATTAAACCTTAAAAAAAATAAATCATGCCACTTTTCCTTTAACTCATATCCCAGCTCCTTTCTCAAGCTAGAAAAGCAGGCATACCCTTTCCAACAGAGCCAAGAGTGGGAAAAAATGGTAAAAAATATCCCAATCATCACGCAGCAATAAGAAACAAGGGCAACATATTCACATCAAATGTAAAACAAAAATGCCTCCCATGTGTCAGAGAGAGAGGCAAAGAGATTTTGATCATTTAGAAGGAGAAATAGGCACCTCTGTCAATGAGGCACCAACCATGTAGAAGAAAGAGAATCTTCAAAGGAGATGAACTTGCCCAAGGACTTGTTATAACAGCCAAATGTAGTATCAAACCCACAGGGGCATGAACAGAGGAATGTTGGAAAAAGGTCTTGAAACTCTACCTCGGGCTTCTGTGACTGTTGCAAGCTCCTTCCCAAGTCAACCCTCACCCACCTAGCCTCTCCTGATCTCCCCACTCCCTTCTCTGTATCAAAATCAAACTCTTCAGCCTCATTTAAGGCTCCCTACAGCTCTTCCCTAGCCAACATACCATCTCCCCCTGAGCTTTTCCCACCCTTCACCTTTCTGGTCCTTTTGTTTTTGCCTCCCACTCATACCCTATGCCTAGAACAATATCCCTCTTCCTCTCTGTCAAGAGCCCTCACTTTTCCTTCACCTTGTTTTCCCCCTTTGGACAGTATTTCTCTACTGTCTTCTGGGACCTCATCCCCCCATACAGATATTGTTATCAGTTTATTATCTGCAATATACTGTTGAGGAACCCCAGTCATGAACCAGTGCTGGGAAAGCATAGAACAAAAGAGAGTCCCTGCCCCAAAGACATATCCGATTGTATATAGTCTGTGCGAAATACAGTGCAACTGACAGCAATGGACTTGTTTTAAATAGAGCTGGCTAAAAAAAAAATGTATATTTCATAAGACATATAAGAAATAAAACAATTTTTGGTGTTTTGATAAAAAATTCAAAATGTGTATTTTCCAAAAATGTTATTTCTGTATGTGCGGATGCAGTGTGTGTAGAGTGGTGTAAAAAGCATTTTCTGTGACATCTTCCAATACACTCCAATACTGGAGAGCTGTGATTAGGTACTATGATAACCAGAAGAGTTCTGCAACTCTCAAATGTCAATCTATTAGCCATAGGATGATCGTCTTTAACCACACAATGGGCTACACTGTGCAATACATAGAGATAGCTGATCAAGAACATGCACTGCGGGCTATGCACATGTATTTGCAGCTGAAATATCTATTCAAGTGACTGGCACATTAGGGTGTAGCGTGTAACAAGTTTTGTGGGCTGCCCTTGAGCCAAGGATTTTCTGGAGGAACCTTGTTTTAAGATGAGTTATAAAGCGATGACTAACTCCCCATAACTAGAAGTATGAAGGCCAGAAGCATAAACAAGCAGAATTCATAATTGCATGGGGCTCCTTGTGAATGCTTGCTACCATAAACTCTGCATTTCCCTAAAAACCTGAATGAAATTTGACAAATTTCTGTTATTTTGGAGGAAACAAGTTCTTGTGCTGTACTCATAACAAAGGCTAGACAGTATGGATGTGACTCTTGCTGAAAATATAGCCTGATTTCTGATGCAGTTGGGTACCTGCCAACTAATTAGTGCTATAACAGTGATACCGAACAAAGATCCTATTCAGGTCAAGCAAGACTATCAGATGCTTGCTCTGAATTCAGCTGCTCAAATTTCATCGAGCTGCTGCTCAGTCAACCTACATAGCAAGGATAAAATATGGGCCTACAGTTCAGTAGCTGCACAAAAGACCCGTATCAGCACTGGCTGCCCCAAACGATGTTGAGAAAAATAGAGGGGTGATGCTCAGTGTTCGGCACCTAAAGCAATATCTTCAGAATGTGTCGTTTCACTCCTTGCATACTGGGTATTCGGAAAGCATAGAGAAAAATCTATTAAGCAGGACTGCGGTATCGTACCACAGCGCAACTCGGAAATCCATTGATTGAAATCTCTGGCGTAAAATAAATGTGAGTGAGAGGAGAATCCAGCTCCTGTGACATCAATATATTAACATCTCAAATAAAGCCCAGTCCGCTAAATCACTTCCCATCAAGGAGACGACTCTCATAGTTAAAGCTGAGCAGGTAGGCTGGGATTTTCAAAAGTGTCTGAATTGCAACAGGATTTGGATGCCTAATTTCCCTAGGCTCCTTTGAAAACCCCAGCCGTATTTAAGTGCTTTGCTGGATCAGGGCCTAGGAGAGCAATAGCCACAACCTCATAAATTTGTTTTAATAGCTATTCCCAGAGTTTAAAAAAAATAGGTACACAATGATCAGCTCAATAAACTTAGGAACTGTTAGCTCAAGTGCTGCAGCTACTCTCAGCTGCCATAGTCCTGTATTACACAATGAGAGGCATCTCTCAGGCAGTGAAGACCCAAACCATTCAGAGTTTAGAGGACTAAAAAACTTTGACATGCCCCAGAATTGAAATAGACACATTAGAATCCTCATGATTTGGTAAACGGATGCCGTTCTAGTTCCTCGAGACCTTCCTCAGCGTCTTGATCATATTTCCTTTCATACATAGCTAGATGGGGGGAAAAAATCACAAGAAGCAATTCAACGGCGAAGCTCCTTGCCATAGGAAGTCAGAGGCCAAGAAGTGAACAAGATTCAAAAAAGGGAATGGCATTTATATTAATATTAAGAATTAATGATAAATTTTGGCAGGGATATTAAATCTGCTGCTTTAGGGCTAAAGTCAATCTAATTAGCAGAGATCTGGTTGAGTTTTACATGGGAGGCAGATTATTCCCAAACTGCCTTACACCTTCCTCTGAAGCATCTGATACTGTCCACTGTTAAAGACAAGGTAGTGGACTACATGGACTTCAGGTCTGATCCATATGGAATTCCTACATTCCTATTTCAATTTCTGGACTTTGGGAAGGAAATACAGTCCCATTTACCCATCAACCCCTAGGCTCGGTCATTATGTCACTTCTTTTCTCTAGTAGTCCTGGACTTTCCGCAACTTCGATTTCTGTTCTTTTAGAAAAAGCTAAAATAAGAAATAGCATGTGTGTGCAAAGTAAGAAAGTTACATTTACAGATAGAACTTTTTTAGTTGATTTTATTGCGTTACCATAGCTACTGAAACAGAAGAGCAAGTATGGTCACAACTCATTTGGAACATGAAATAAATAAATAAATAAAAACTAATCAAACAATTTTCCAGATTGATATATTTGACTAATCTGACCTCTAAATCTTTCACAATGTAAAATTAATATGCATTTGGAGGAATAACTGATTTTGAGCATGTCTGGTACTTTCTTAGTAAGAAGTAATAAAACATTCCATTTCATTTCCACTAGAAAATCAGAGGTCTAGAGTTTCCTAACCAAACAAACAGCTCTCTTGTAATACGAGAATTACGTGGGTGCTTATGACAATATTTTTTTAAATGATCGGTTTAAATTTTTACTAGCTTTTTACATATATTTAAATTCTTACACACTCCATGCTATATACACTAGGCCTGCTGGAAGCAGCAATCCAATGAATATTGTCATGTAGTGCACCAATGTAGCATTTATTGACTTACAAAATAAAAATAAATGGTGGTTTTCAGGTGGAATGTTCAAAAGTTTAAATAAACATAGAATAGGCATATAACACAGCATAATACTTTGATTGTGCAACTAGTCTCATTATGCAAAATACGTGCTTCAGTCTCACTGAAGTAGATACGACTTAAGCATGTGCTTAAATATTTTGTGAAAGTGATGCCATAATAGAATAATCTCATTTAGAATAGAATAATCTCATTTAGATAGATCATTATTGCTGTATGTGTGTTAAAGAGACAATTACATGGATTGCATACTTTATGTCTAGTTAGAGTTCTTAAATTTAGCAAACATCACAGAATATATTTGTCATGAAAAAGTAGAGTGTACTTTTATGTATCCAACCAAGAGGCTTGGGATTTTGTTCTTTAGTTACAAAGATTCTGGAAGCCTCCAGAAGCAAGGGTAAATGGTCTTGGTGGACTATTCTGTAGACTGTATTGTAGGAAGGTGAAGACAACTTGGCTACACTTGGGGATTCGCAGCATTGCCGCGGCAGTGCTGTGAAGCGCGAGTGTAGTCACGCCGCCAGCGCTGCGAGTACTCCACCTCTCCGAGGGGAATAGCTTGCAGCGCTGCGAGCGAGCGTGTAGCACTGCAGGCTCTGATCACACTGGCGCTTTACAACACTGCACTCGCTGCGCTCGGGGGGGGCGTTTTCACACCCCGAGCGCAGCAAGTTGCAGCGCTGTACAGCGCCAGTGTAGCCAAGGCCTCATTCATTCTATCCATAAATTAAATGGCGAGTGAGAGAGAAGATTAATAGATTTGTTCTAATGAGAAATTTTTTTGTTCCTTCAAGTTACTAATTTCTCATGCATGTATGGCAGAACAAAATGAAAGTCAGTATCAATACAAAGTGCACAAAAATGTGTGGGAAAATTCTGATTTATAAAAATAAGCATTATGGCTAACAAGATGAATGTTTACAAGGTACATTTCAACATACATGTACATATCTTTTCAAGTACTTCTAATGCACCCGCAAAGAAAGACAAACCTCTCACAATTTATTAGAGCCTATAGAAATTCTGGGAAATCCCAACATTTTGAAATTTGTTTTTGCTTTGAATCAGAACAAAAAGCTGAAATTTTGAAATTTCGCACTAAATGAAAGTTCTGGAAAACTTTAATTGGGAACTATCAAAACATTGTGTTGATATCAATATAACATAATAAATTAAAATTAATTATATACAAGTAACCAAAATGATAGAATTGAAATGAAATGTTTCAATATCAAAATGAAACAAGACAGACATCTATTTCTTTTGATGAAGTTTTTGATGGGAAAAGTCAAAATTGGCACCCTTGTACAATACGTTTGGATTTTGACAAAACTATTTTCCAACAGAAAACTTGGAAATTTTTCAGCGATATCTATTATTATACTATATGTAAATTTCTGCAAGAAAATTCTTATAGATAACAGTAACCATCTAATTAACATTTGCTAATGTTAGTAAAGCTCATTGAACATATAAACTATACATAAATGCTGGTTATTAATTAGCATTAACCATTATTATAAGTCCCCTTCCATTTCTCTTCCATGCAGGGAAAATCTAGTGAGCAATAAATCAAAATAAATTATTTCCTGATTGTCATTTTGAGTAAGTTCCAGAAAAGTAAATTAAGAAATCATTAACCAGTGAAGATTAAGACAGCAGCAATGAAAGAAGATAGGACAGATCCATTTGTTTTCATGATAGAGGAAGAATATTTGTTAGAAAAAAGTTAGCACTACATTAAAAGTAAGCTTGGCTTGAATAAAAATTCAGGTTTTTAAAATAATTGACTAAAATATCGATGTTTATTGTTAAGCTTTTTTTTGTTTTTATCAATATAAAATTTCATAGTTTGGGAAAATGGGTTTTAAGTAGGTTTTGGATTTTAACAATTTCAATTTTCACAGTTCTGGGAAACTCTGGGGGAGGGTCAGACAATGATGATTAATGACCATGGATGTTGAGATTCAAATAGTTAAAACTTTATTACCCTTAACACAAAAGTAAATATTCTTAAATAAAACTAATAAATTCTCAGTCAGTATATTTCTTATTTTATCTGTACATTTGATTGCTAGACATTTATCAGTTCGTGTATGTATGGTAAAAATCAACATTTACCAATAAAAATCGAATCCTTCCTAGCCTTATAAAGGAAGTGTCTTTCCATTTGAATGGTTTGTTAGGCTCACACCCAGATTGGCAGGTAATAGTGTTACTGAGTGAAAACTGTTTATGGTGCAATGCATATTAAGGGTGCTGCTTTGGGAAATACAAATTCCCAGCATTCCATATTAATTATGCAGCTCTCACTTTCTGTACAGAAGACAAGACAGAGGAGGCTTTACTCAGTAATTATTTATGTAGCATCTCAAAATACTGCGGTGTTAAACTGCACCATCACAGGGGTAATGACTAGCACTTTAGAGCAGGTGAAGGGGTAAGGACTTGGGAGGTCCAATTATTAAAGCGGGGAGGGGAAACAGGCCTCTAAAACCATTATCTTCTCAAGCTAGCCTAGTCTCATCTCCTCTCCTCTGACCAGAATATCTTTTTATTCATCTGAAAACAGCTGTGTACTGAACACTTGAATGTCAGAGTAAAGGGCCAAAAACTGTTCAGTTTTTCCTATTCATATATGTACTTTTTTATTTCTAAAGGGAAGTCTGTCACTGTCATAACACACTGCCTTCTAAGTTGCCAGTGATAAGTACGAATATTAGCCAAGAATGAACAGTGCTAATGTTAATGTAGCATCCCCTATCCACCCGGTTATCTCCTTTAGCGCCAATTTCCTTGTGGGTTTTGATGGACACACCTGCATTCTTTTGAATCATGCCACCCACTCAGCAGGGTGTAACTTTTTTCTTCCCATATGAATTTATTTGGCAGTGCCTTCGCTCCTCCTGGCAGGGACCTGAGGGCAGCTTGGGAGGAAAAGTCTAATCACAGGGTAACCCCGCTTTACTTGCCAGACAGTTGAAGAATTCCAAGAAATAACACAAACAGTAATTATATTGAACAGGAGATAAATATAACAGTGTAAAAAACACTGTTCTCAGGATCACGGGGCCCATGCAGATAATATCTGTGAATTTCCCCAGACATGTGCCCTGATATAGCAAAAGTAAAATTAGTGTCCCATTGGTACGCATACTTTGTTGGGGCCATACTTTGCTGAGGACCTGTGACCATGATATCTTCTGTGCAGCAGTTAGCAATGTAGCTGACTGGGATGAGTACAGCCCGAAAGACTCACAAGTGGGATCAGGTGGTAAGTCCCTCTGCAGATTTCATAAGCAGCAGGTAATAATATCCCCAAACTCCTTCCCGCTGGCTTGAAGACACAGTTCGGGGAGTAAGTGGTCTCCCAAACATTCTCCCTGAGTAGCTTACATTTAGAGATAGCTGTGGACTCCTCAGTCCCTGCAGAGGGGCTGATGATCGCTGCTGGCAGGCACCCTCTTCATGCAGGGCTCAAGGTGCAGATTACAAAACTATACTCAAATCCAAACTAGTCTCTCGCCCCTGCACTCAGCCACAATCACCGTAGGAAGCAGCCCTAAACTAGCAGGCAGATCAGTGAGGCCATGTGGTGACTGAGCTCACCTAGGGAACTGCAGGGCTAACTCAGTCTGGCTTGGGGGAAGTTTTCCCCAACAAAACTCTCTAAACTGTCACCTTGGAGAGGGAAAGGGCCAAGCTGAGGGATTTTGCTTTCATGTCCCCAGAGGCCAAGTTCTCAGAAGGAACCCTGCATGCAGCTCTGGGACTCAACAGCCCTCCCACACCACCAGTCTTGCCTTTTGCTGGCTGGCTCCAGACACCTCCAAAATATCTTCTCCCCTATCCTGAGCTCCCAGGGAAGAGCATCACATCCCTATTGGTTGCCAAGCACGAGCAGACTGAGGGCTTGTCTACACTGGCACTTTACAGCGCTGCAACTTTCTCGCTCAGGGATGTGAAAAAACACCCCCCGAGCGCTACAAGTTTCAATGCTGGAAAGTGCCAGTGTAGACAGCGCTTTAACGTTGCTAGTGAAAACATGCCCTCAGTCTGCCCTTGGCTCCCCCTCCCAATCTGCCTCTCCCGGATCTAACAGTACACAGAGCCCCAGGAATCTAGGTAATCCTTTGGGGGGTTACATTAATATTTTCAGGAGACATCTACTGTCCTGTCAATGTAACTTGTCCAAGGCAAATGGCTTAATAAAATAGGATCATTTCTTCCCCAGCAAGTATAGTGGTTTTGGGAAGAGAAATATATGTATTTCATACGTATTGAAGTTCACTCTTAGAGCCTTGAAACAGCCACCTACTTTGGTCTGGAAAACTAGCCAAGTCTTGAGAGCTCTTGACACTGACCTTGAAAGAGAGAGTTGTTAAAACTCCCCTTTTCTTCTGTACATACCTTACATTATCACAACAGAAGTTAGATTATCATTTCCTTAATGGGAAAAGGATATCCTTAATTGATTTATAGAAAAATCAATTTAAATAGCAGAAAGATGGAAAATGTCAAACCCGTAAAAACTTAATAATGACATTTCCAAATGTGATTAACCATTTACAATTCTATGGCCAGATTTAAAAGGCAGAGATAATATGAGTTTTGGATGAGCTCTGGTGACTGAAAATATACATAATATGCTGTGTATTACTGAGGGATGATGTGATCCAATCTATTTGAATTAAGACTGTAATGATTGATTGTTGCACTTTTATAAAACTTTTGTGCACTTAACCTTTAAGTAAGATTTGAATGATAGACCAGATCTGATTGAATAATGGCTCTTTTCTCAAGAGGAGCAGTCCCATTAGCATTTTTAGGCCTTGATTCAGCAAAGCACTTCAGCACTTGCTTCACTGTAAACATGTACTTGAGTCCTATTGACTTCAATCAGACCTGAATGGACTTGATGACCTTTTGATGTACCTTCCAGCCCAAACATTCCTATGAGTCTGTGACTCCTCAGGGCTTTGCTTTAAACTCAATCTGCATTTGAGGATTAACTTCTTGTACATTACTGAATGCTTTAAGAATAGATGGGAACACATACACAATACGGTATAATTAATAGATTGTTTCCAGTCCTACACATTTGGAGGTTCACCATTTCACACTGCCATTGGTTCGCAGTTGTTGGTACCTATTGTACCAGTTCATAGTTTAAAGTAACAGAGATTGAATTAGCTACTCGGGATGTGTTAAGTGGATCATAAATTGCTGAATGAAATGAATACTATTCAGTGAGCAATTCAGAACATTTAAAGCACCATTTAGAAAATTTGTCCAGTGGATATCCATTTAGCCTCACCCCTTAGTCTGTTTTTGACAGCAGTAGTGGGGAGCGACCTTCTTGACACCACTCAGAGGGACCAGGTTAAAATTAAATTATTGTAAGGGGAGTGTAATGGGGTACTAACCCCACGCATATTGTGAAAGGGTTAATATAGGTTGAGAGGCCACTTAACCTGACTGCTTACACTTGGAGGGTGGGCCAGGCCCAGTCAGATTTACCCCAGGTAGGGAGAGCTGTTCCTCCCTGCCCCTGCATAAAGAGTTGGGTGAGTCCAGCTGGAAGGGCAAAGGCCATCTCTTTGGGAAGCAGCAAGAGGAGAAGAGTAGACTGGCTATTCCCAGGGTGAGCTGGAAGCTTGCAGCACCCGAGTCAAGTGAAGGGAGGAATGTGACAGCCCCTGGACAGTGGTGTTCTTAGAGGCACAGAAATCTGGGATGATGCATGGGGAAAAGATGATCGTGGTCCACCTGTGAGGAAGAGGTGGCCTGAAGGTTTGGTTGTGTTAATGTTTCTGTTAGACTTTGGCGAAAGGCCCCGAGGTCCTGGAAGGGGCTGGACTCTGTAAAGTGCTGTGGCTGGAGGGCTAGGTAACTTCTATGGCCCTAGTAGGCCAAGAAAGGTGGGGGGAAACTGAGGCAAAAAGGTGCTATAATGCCACATCCAGTGGGGTGGCAATTTTGCTACAAGGCAGCTTACAGATCAATGATCCTTCTAGGGATATGTCCTAATATTTCCCCAATTTCTCCTATTTGCAAATACAGATATATCATATAAATCTGCATTCACTGATTTTTAAGGCCAGAAGGGGCCATTAGATCATACAGTTTCACCTCCAGCCTGAGGCATTGTGATCTAAATGATACATGTCCACATTTGGGAAACAAAGCCTGATGCTGCAAGGTGCTGAGTGACTCCTGTGAGTTGCTGAGTGCCCTCAAGGCTTATTGGCATAACACTCCTCACAAGAGATACTTAGCAGCTTTCCTGGTTGGGCTCTCATTTTCCATCCTTTTAGATGGAATTTAGTTCAAGTTCAACTACATTTATGTTTCCTGATTAATTATATATGCCGTCTATGAGACAATGACTTTAAGAGCATCCGTGTTTAGCAGACTGTTGCCAGAAAGACTTTACACAGCAAATATAATACCCTACTCATTTATAATTTATTGGTTTGATGTTTTTATAGAACTTTTATAACAAGACAGCTTACACAGCAAATGAACTCTTAAAATTATAGATGTAATAGTGCTTTAATACACGGCAATTGGAAACATTACATTCGCTGGCCATTTAAAGCTTTGATATAAAGTTAAGAGCGGATTACTCGGTTTGTTGGAAATTAAAAAAAAATAGAAAAAATGGGGTCAAACTGACTTTTTGGGGTCAAAGCGTCAAAAATAATTGTTTTGGGTCAAACAAAAATCTTTCATTCAACCCATCATGTTTCCTTTTAAATGCTCAAAATTTTCTAATGTTTTTTTGAGGAAAATAGATAAAATTGATGGGCATTTCAAAATGAATAATCATTTCAAACCAAAAAAGTCAAAACATTTCAAAAATGTCAAAACACTAACTTTCACAATTCTCCCCCACCTCCAACACAAGCAAGTTGGCAAAACCGACAAGTTCACAAAACATTTTGAAGTTACCGAAATCTGCATTTTTTGCCAAAATAAAGGTTCAGTCAAAACATTTTGCCCAGCTCTATGTTGATCAGTCTGCATAGCAGGCTATGCAGAAGTCAGTAGGAATTGTGCTTGGTTAGGGTCAGACCCAGTTCCCACTGAAGTACACGTAGGAACAGGCAAAACAAGACATGTTCTGGTAAGGCTGGCAAAAAATAAGCAGTGCTTATTTAAGGGAGAATTGGTGTTAGATGCCCTCAAATGTCTTTATGATCTGCAAAATAATTGGGAACTAGGTAAGGACAAGTATGTAAAGTCTTTAACTGGAGTAGAATCTCTAGAATTTTGTAAAGTAGTAGGCTATACAAGCTAGTCATGTCATGAGTTTGGAACAGAGTGAAGATGTAAGCTGCAAACCTGTTCCCCAGAGATTGGTAACACATGAGTCAGTCTGTGATAGTTTCTGTTTAGTAACTCTCTTGGCCTTGATCTCTGTCCTGCCCCTCACACACTCTGGGTGTATGGCAGCTGTCTCCAAGTCCTCAAGTGAAGTAGGGGATACAAACCTGAGTGACCATTTCCCCAGCTCCAGGTTGATTTGCAGACATTGTAGGTCTGTAACCTAGGTCCCACCCCTGAATTGAATCAGGGCCACCATGTTAATTTTGCTCCAGAAACATTAGCACTGACTGTGGATAAGATAATGGCAGAACTTAATTTGACAAGTTGCATTTTAAAACTAGGTCACATTGCCTATAATTAAATCAATCCAAAAATTGCTCTATGAGATCAGGCAACCGTTTCTGACAATCTGTCATGAGCAGTGGCAGATGTTTTCATTTCAACCCAAGCAGAGATTAGAAAATTTCATTTTCACCATACTACTGAGGGCCAAACTCTGGTCTCAGTCATGTCAGTGTAAATCTAGCATAACCTCACTGGTTTCTGTGCCTTTAATCTGGATTTATACCAGTGTAACTGAGAGAAGAATATGGCCCAGTAAATGGTGCAGGGTGGATAGGCATATGTGAAATTAACCAATTCTCTGTTAGAAAATTCACTGATGGGACTAGAGTCTCCACACAGATCAGTTTTATGCTGGTGTAACACCATTGACTAATGGAGTTGCACTGGTGTGAAATCAGTAGTAACTGAGATGCGCTCTCTCTCACATTTCAATGACTAACGATTTTCTAAACAGATGTTCTAATATCACCGGAGGGCTGATCCTAGTTTCACTGCAGTCAGGACTCATGAGTTCAATAAGAGCACGGACACCCATGGTATTTAAATGGCTGAAGTGTTAATCTGAGCTGGTTGGTTTCCAAAGTGAAAGGCTTTGGATCAGTGTTATAGTCTTATTTTACTTCTTGGATCCTCTTTAAAATAAAAAGAAACAATTTAACTCTTCTCTCTCAAGAAGCAGTTTTATGTAATCAGATATGTATAGAAATATACCAATTTATTATGTTCTTTTCAACTGTCTGGGTATTTTGTTGGATAAGGTTCGGCCGATCGCGGCTCCCACTGGCCATGGTTCACCGCTCCAGGCCAATGGGGGCGGTGGGAAGCCGCAGCCAGCACATCCCTCGATCCGCGCCGCTTCCCGCAGCCCCCATTGGCTTGGAGCGGTGAACCGCGGCTGGTGGGAGCTGCGATCAGCCTAACCTGTGGATGCGGCAGGTAAACAAACTGGCCCGGCTCGCCAGAGTGCTTACCCTGGCGACCCATGTGCCAGAGGTTGCCAACCCCAGTTCTATAGTGTAGGGACGCATAGCTCCCGAATCGCTAGCCCACAGGCGCGGCAAACTGCTCCCATGGCTACGAGGCAAGAGTGACCTTCAATCCAGCGTTTGTGTTTGGGAAACTTATTTGGCTAATTTGATTGTACCCTCGCAGCTAGTGTTCACGTGCTCAAGAGATGGGTTCGTTATCTTATGTGCATGTATACTGCCTAACTTTTCTATGCGCAAGAATGTAACCACTAAGAAGAGTTGTAAACAAAGTAAGGAGAGAAATAAAAACCCCAGGAAAGTTTTCCTGAGAAGCTTTTTGCAAGAGGCTTGTAAAGCTCTCTGGCTACCAACAAACCTGGCTTTCTGTTTCCTTTCCTGTGTCGTCACCACACTATAGGCTCCAAGTCATGTCATATTGTTGTCAGTCATCCTGGCATTACAGGTCTCCCCTCTCCATCACAACTGGCTTCCACTTCATTCATAATAGGTTTCCTTCAAACCATACTCTGTCAAATACAGCTTCACATTTTTATCATGCCATTTACGGTCTTAACTTTTTACCACTTCTTTTAGTCTCCTCTCTTGTAGTGTGCCATAATAAGTTCACCTTCATGCTGTACCCACCTATGGCCTACTTTTCCCTTCTTGAATTTCCTGCTGGTTCTTCCTTCACTCTACCCAGGTGTCTTTTATACTAACTAATGCTGTCCTCAGGTTTCTGAGACACTCACTTTGCATGATAACATATTGCCTATAACCATGCAAATTGTAAGATACAAGTATCTTAATGTTAGTATCTTGTTAGTACTTCTTTGTATCAAATTATGATGTCAATTTAGCAAAAAAACCCTCTTTTGCTTTACCCAGAGCTGTCCTACAAATCATTATTTTATGCAGGTTATTCAACATATTTTCTAGTTTATTCCCAATCCGACACTAGTCCCGCGCTAGGAGGGAATTGATTTGTGTATTAGAAACATAGGAACCTTGGAACACTGGAACTGATATATGGGTCAGACCCAGGATCTTTCTAGTCCAGCCTCTTGGCTGTGACATTGGTCGGCCCCAAATGCTTCAGAGGAAGGTGAACAGAGAATCTTCTCCTAACTTCTACTAGCTATTGATTCATGGGTTTAAACTCTGAAGCCTGAGGTTTTATATCCCTTCCAAAACTTACTTTGTACTATTATAATTTAGGAAATTCCTTGTTAGCTATTAAACATGAGGATTTCTCTTGCATCACTCCTATTAAATCATATTCACCACTCACTCCTACAGCCATGACAGGAGTTCATATGAGTCGTCTTCTTGCGAACTCCTGGAGTTAGGTGTGGATGTCCAGAAGCTCATAACATTGAGCTTGCTAGAATCGTATTGTCGTCATAACAGAAAACACATAGAATATCTCTCTGGTTTCCTCTTTTCATCACTTTGACACAGCTCTTGTCACTTTAGCTCATGCTGAATGGGACCTTACTCAGTAAATAATCCCATTAAAAGAAATATGATTGAATTAAAAGCAATAGAAAGGTGACAAGGTCTGGCCTTATATTCTTAGCCTGGTGTCAGAAATGTCACAGCATACCGTGAACTGTCAGAATTGTTGTCCAACATAAAATCTTCTGCAACAGAGATGTGTTAAGAACCACATCTGTTTTCTGTGCTATTCTCTTGTGGCTTGTTTTGAAGATGAGATCTCATGTGAAAGCTTAAAAATAGGGTTCTTATCCTGCCCATTCCTCCCGTTTAAAGCTAATTTAGCATCTTAATTTGCTTTGATGCATATTTTATTAATAAATCAGAGTTTATGAAATTTAGCCACCTTGTAGTCCATGACTATTCTTACAGACAGCCTCATTTGAGAGTGAACAATATTTTGGGTGCTAGGATACTACAGCAAAACATTAAACTTTGCATCACAAACAAAATAATAAAACCCAATTCTGTCAATTTAACGAAAACAGCTAAATTAACATTTATGAAGCCAGTATACCAGCTTTGAACATAAGAGCCAATATTATTACTGGTACTTTGCAACCGCAGTAGCATTTCACACTTTCAAGAGGCATCAGAAAAGGTTAAAATCAAAGCAAACTATGTTATAATAGGATTTTGTCCATTGAATGAAGAGATTAACTAGTCTTCATGAAATGAGCCTGCTTGTAGGAACTGATTCCCCCCCCCCCATTACTAGAGTATTCATTTAAAAAGTAAAGGATTTTGCATAGATAGCATAGCACATATTGAAACGGTGACAATTATATTGGGACAAATCCTGCAGTCCTGTGGAAAAAAACAGTTTATAATTAAAAACTGTTATAAAACAGACAGGCAATGGCACTGAATTAAGATCACTTGGCAACCTTAGGCAACTCTTAACTTCTGAATGTTGACTTTGCAATCTTAATATCTTTTTAAGATAGCTTCTTTTGGTATGCAATGTACATCATTCAGCCAAATAGCAAAGCATATGATAAATCCACCACATATGAGAGTGTTTCTTTACATTACAGCCTCTCCAGACATTTGTGGGCAGCAACATTTTTAGTTAACCACCTACGAGCTTTACAAATTTCCTAGCAAACAACTCAGAACACAGGAAGCTGAAAACATATTGTTTGCAAAACTGCCATATGCCAAGTCTAACTAATTTCTTTCAACAAGTGGCTAAGCAGTTGGGCCAACTTTAAGACATGACAGCCAAATGCTGAGGTGGAACAAAGACAGCAGTTAAAAAATAAATAAAGGCAGCACAGCAAGTGTGGAGGAAAATGGTCTATCATTACTAACCAGATTCATGTTTTGACTGGCATGTGACACATAAAATACTTTTTAACTGAAGTATTTTATGCAAACATTCGTACCATCTTGCTTTCCTTTTATGTTAGATGTTATGGTATCCACTATTATCATTGTTAATAATAAAGTGCCCCTTTATATAAAAAGCCTACCGCTATGATTGCACACAACTTCTGAAAAAGCAAATACTTTTTTTTCCCTCTGAACTCTTAACTTCTTCTGCCCTCTATATTGTAAGTTTATAAGGAAAAACCATGCTCTTGATTAATATAATTAGGCAGAATTCTACCTAGCATTTTGGATTACTATAAGCTGTATATTTATAGTTAACACATTCATTGTGTTGTTTTGATGAGCATTGAGATTTATTGTCCTTCAAGATAAACATCAACCTTGGTTTTGCTTCAGTCAATATCTACCTTTCTAGTCAATATATCCCAATATTCATGTCAACAAAATGGAGGATTGGTTTAATAAGTAATGGGAGCAAAGAACAAAACAATTAAAATGAAAACAATGATCAGATAACAAAGAGGTCTTTGTACCCTTTTCTATTTACTTTGCTGAAATGGTACAATTAAGATTTTGTTGAGTTGTGAAAGTCTAAATCTGCCCATCATATTGTCCAGCACACAACACATTTTCTGATGCCTTCCTTTCTGATGCCTTCTGAATTGCATCCCTTTACTACAAGATAAATAGGTAAGACACGTAGTAATAAATAATATTAATTAGTACTCACAGTGCTATTTGTCTTCAACCTACTTGCAAACATTAATTAGTTTCTCAATACTCCCGTGAGACAAGTTGTTACTATATCCATGAGGATGCATGGCATGGTGAGGTGACACACTGGAGCTGAGAAATTACAAAGTAGGACTGGGCAGGAGACAGTTTTCCAGCCTGTGAGAACTTGATATTCCAAAGTTTTTTCCCCATACCAAATCGGGACGAAGAGTTCTCAAACGTGTTAGCAACCTGCACATATCAATTCTAGTCCATTGAAACATTTTGCTTAGAAGATTTTGAAATATTTCATTTTGATTTCGACCTCCCTTTTTTAAAGCTTTAAATATAAAATTAAGTTACTTTTCAAGACGAAAAGGAATTTCAAACCAAAACTTTTCATTTATAAAATGGAATATTTCAAGAGTTTTAAAATGTTTAACTTTTTCCTGAGCCGGGAAATTTGTCAGAACCAACCCTTTCCTGCAAAAGGGTTTTGGTTTTGCTCAATTGGTATTTTTTTAAAAAACAACTTGAGAACTCTAGTCAATTCCTAGTCCTGTCCAATACAGAAGAGTTTAGTACGAAGGAGCTCACCTTTGTGACAGTCCACAGGTAAATTAAACAGCTGGGTTATTAGTCAATAAGCTTAGCATGTAAGTTAAAGAGAACAGGTTGTACCCTTACTCTTGTACAATATTTAACAGACATTTTTAATTCTTATTAAATTCCAATAATGTAAAAGTCAACATTTCAGACCAAAACATAAGGAGATGCAACTACATTGACATCTATCGATTTGCAGCTACTTACACCAAAATGTAATTTGCCCCATAGCATTATGCCTCATAGGTAACCCTGACAAAGTGTTTTACACAAATGATTTATTGCTTAGTGTGGAATATTGCGTTCCTTTCTGGAATAAATGTTAAGGCAGCATAATGTGACATGATTGTGCCTTTGCCATATCAGAAGAGTGATGACGCCAATGACTTTGAAGAGAAATATAAATATTCACATCTTTAATGCCATTCCTATCTGAAACTTATTTAGCTTTAGCTCAACAACTTCAAGAGAGCAGAGGAGGCAAAATTATGAGTTCTGAGCTGTTCTGAACATAATCCCAGTAGAGTTTAACATTTGTTTGGGAGCCCTGCCAGTCTTTCCCTGCAGAGTAGATCTGCCTACATTGGCTGCTCAAAAAGCCGTGGAACCAGTTTGCATAATGTCCAATTTGCATGTTTTGCATACTTGCAGATAAATGGCAAATTACTGGTAAAAAAAGTGTCCATTTATTTGAGGTAGACAGCAGGCCTCTTGCCCCTGTGCCAACTTCAGGGGCCACTGTTTCCTTCTGTGTGAAGCTGAGACATTCCCTCTCTCTGCATTTCTCATTATTCACTCACTCTGTTCCCCTATGCGCTCTCCAGTGTCTTGGACCTTTCTATATCTCCTACAACTACCCCAGTCTCTGTGCCCCCACTCCAGCTTTCTTCCACCCTTCACCAACAGCCTGTCATCTCACCAGTTAACTCCTCTCAACCGTACTCTCTGAATAGGGAGAGTCTGGTTCCAGTGGCCACATGAGACTGCAACGTGGCTAAGATGAACAGTTCTACACCCCTCAAAAAAGGAAATACATCTCACTCTGGGCTGATGGCCAGAGAAACCCCAGAGAACTACAGAGATAAGCAAAACTCCACAGATTTAGCCAAAAGCCAGGCGTCAGATTCACAAGAGGGACTGAAGGATGGAAACGTCTCCCAGAGCCTTCTGAGTGGAGCACTAGACGATGTATAAAATATCAAATAAGGGAAACAGTCTGCTTAGCCAATAGAAACCCACTAGAGTGGATTGATGTGATCACACTACACCTCTCATCACAGTGCAGGACTAGCTTCCTATTTGCTTTCAGGTTTAAACTAGGCTTTTGGTTCTGTAAAGCACTATGATTTGGCACCTACCTACCCCAGAAGCCCCATCTCTCCCCCTGGGCTAGCACATAATGGCTGAGTTCAGGTAGGATCTTTGGCTGTGGATCTAACCCTCTTTGGAGGTCATGTCCAAAGCATAGCCAAGACCCTTCTTGGTGAAAGTTTCTTGGTTATGGACAATTGCATCTTCATTTATGACTAGAGGAGGAACAGTTTGTACCATCCATTGGGAACAATTTTAGGGTGAAGCTGCATTTTATCTATGTAATGCACCCAGATGCTACCGAAGCAAAACAAATACATCAATACATTCCCTGCTGCCCATATATTTGGTATTAAAGATATAGTTTAGTCATATGGATCGTCCTGGCCTTATTCACTGTCAATATCATTTGAAAGTGAAAAGTAAAATTTGGAAGGGAAAAATAGGATGGAAATAGCTTTCTGGAAGTTTAGGAAAGTGAAATAAAATGATGAAAGTGGGTTATTTTAAATGAGTGAGTGCAGTTCAGGATTACAAGAAAGTTAGTTATTCGCACAATTACAGCAGGAAAGCTTAATAATTGATGACGCTTCTTCTGCCTGTGGAATGTACAAGGTGGTTGAAGTTTGGAGAGGAAAAGAAGCTGAAGCTGCTGTCACTTTGCTCTCTTCATCTCTCACTTTTCCTCCTTCTACTGTACTCTCTTTTGCTGCACTAGGAGCAGATTATTGTCAACAAAGGCTGTGTATTTGGGTTCCCACGAGAGCCTATATAATTCTGAATAGCTTGGGTAACCTCAAGACAAGCCAAATCTCTATTTTTGTTTGTTCATTGGCTTTAATTGGCCTCCAAACAAGGTCCTGGCTATGCCCGGCCCCCATGACTCTTGGTAACCCTTTTTTCCCTGGGTTTAGCTTCATTTTCAGCCATTCTTGCCTTTTCATTTATGAGTATGATTATGACTTTTGATTCATAATTATATATGATAGTGTTGTTTGTCACGGTTTCTCTTTGTTCTGTGACTTACTGCATTGCCACCAATGACCTACTTCAAAAGATTCTGCTCATGTACAGTATAGCTTGTTTTGATGAGCTGTTTTCCAGTCATAAATACATAAAGTGCTTCTCATATATTTTATTCCATTTTCCATTACCCTGTGATAATTAGGTTCACAGTGTGTGTGTGTACACATGGGAAAACTGTGCCTGTAGAGTGTGTGTGTATATACACCAACCATGCACTGGGGGAGGGGGAGATGTGTGTGCACATGTGCAGGCGGAAGGATACAAAATAGTCCCAGTAAAAAAAACCTCTAAAACAGGTTACATACACAGTTCATCCATATCACAAGCACAGATGTAAAATTATTTTGTATGTAAATAAAATCGCGGTGTGGTAGCAAGGTTTAGTATCAAACTTGGTGAACCACGGCCCCTGGTAGCTGCATGCAGCCGTACCTGTGGATGTTCAGGTAAACAAAGCATCTTGCAGCCCGCTAGGGGCTTACCCTGAAGAAGCCATGAACCAAGTTTGGGAACCCCTGGTGTACATAATCCACCTCCCGGATAGGCAGTAGCTAGGTTGATGGAAGAATTCTTCTATTGACCTACCGCTGTCTACCCAGGGACTTAGGGTGACTTAACTACGCCACTCTGCTCTGGGGTGTGGATTTTTCACACCCCTGCTTGGCGTAGTTAAGATAACCTATTTTTCTAGTTTAGGCCAGGCCTCACTCTCTTTGCTTATAAACATAAGTAAACAATCCCCTTTCCGAACTAGTGCTGGCTGGGAAGGCAAAGATCGGTAATGAAATGTTAAATTCAATACACTGATGTCAGGAACTCTCAAGCATAATTTATTGAACTCACAATTGCAATCATCCAATCTAATGTAATTTCACTGAATGCATGAGCTGCATAATTTTGTTGGTGAAAAGAAGTAGAGAAATTGAAGCTTGATATTCATTAGTGACTACTTCACTGGAATCATATAAACATGACATTTGGTTAGCTACAGAAAGCCAGGAAACAAAATTTAACCAATATGCTATCTAATCTGGTAGCATTAAATGAAGAGATATTTATAACTCTTTAGGTAGTCTTTTGAACAACAACAAAAGTTAAATTCCTTATCTTTTAGATTCTTGTGAACTAAGGAAAGGATCATAAAGTGAAAACACTTTCTGATCTCTGAGTCACTGAACAGCCAGGTGAAATTGATAATTATTACTATACTTGTTTTAAAGCTAAACTAAGACAAAGGGATGTCAGGTGATTTGCTTAAGGTCACATAGTGAATCAGTTGCAAACTTGACTCCTAATCTTCTCTTGCTACTGTACCACCTCTTTGTTAGTTGTTTTTAAAAAAATATCAGCAAATATTGTTCATTTAAATGCACAATATTAGTAACAGAACCTAGCCATTTACAAAAATCACTAGACAAGCACTGCAACTCTAAGAAACACTGAAGAAGAATTGCACCCAGGCTTACATTTTAAGCACGTTCAGCAAAAATTGGAAGGTTACAAAATATCCTCCAGTTTTGATGATGTAAAAAAAAATTTGATAACTTAATCGCTTGAACTGTTGTGTTAGTGAAACTCCAGTTGCCTGTGACAAGAGTTGATGTAGTAGGGTTACCATTCGTCCGGATTCTCCCGGACATGTCCAGTTTTTTTTAGTTAAAAATAGCGTCCGGGGGGAACTTGTAAATGTCCGGACTCCCCCCCCATGCAGAGCGTGCACGGCTGACAGGGCAGCCGGCCGGATCCTGCCACTCGCACAGGGCTCTGGCAGCCAGAACCCCTCCTCCGCTTCCCCCTCCTCTCCCCTGCAGCTTGAAATCTCTCCCCTCCCTCCCCCTCCCAGCATTCGCAGATCGCCGTTCGCATGGGGCCTCCGGCAGTCTGGAGCTCCTCCCGCTGCTCCTGCTCACCCTCCCCTGCTGCCCAGTGCGCCGCCCCGCAGCACTCTGAGTGGCACGGTAAGGGGGCCAGAAGGTCGGAGAAGGGGCAGGGAGATTCTGGAGGGGGCAGTCAAGAGACAGGGACCAGGGTTGGATGGGTCTGTCTGGGGGTGGGGGTGTGGATAAGGTTTTGGGCAGTCAGGGTACAGGTAGGGGGTAGGGTCCTAGGGGGGCAGTTAGGGTGTGGGGATCTCAGGAAGGGGCAGTCAGGGGACAAGGAACAGGGAGGCTTAGGTAGGGGGTGGGGTTCTGTAGGGCAGTTAGTGGCAGGGGTCCCAGAAGGGGGCAGTCAGGGGACAAGGAGCGAGGGGGTTGGGAGTTCTGAGGGGGACAGTCAGGGGGTGGGAAGTGGGAGGGAGTGGATGGGGGCAGGGCAGGGGCGGGGCTAGAGCGGGGCTATGTCCTCTTTTTTGATTGTGGAAATCAAATGTCCACCCATGTCCTCTTTTTTGATTGTGGAAATATGGTAACCCTATGTAATGAGCTGTCAGAGGAAGCGTTTTGCAGTGGAAAACAAAAAGATCAGGAACTATGCTACATATTCTTGAGCCCCATCAGCTAGCAACTTATTACATACATCTGTACAGATTGAGAGCATTCCTGTAAAGCTGGAGTAGAGGGCAAAGTTGTGTACGGGGATATACAGAAGGAAACTGTATGATCTGCACTTCCTGTAAGCTAGTCAGCTATCAGTTACAACGCTTTTCTCTGTGTGTGTGATTTTCTCCCCCATGCGCAGGAGTAGGCCCGGATATTAATTCAAATACAGGGTGAGCCCCAAAATGAGTTGTTTCTGAACCACAATCTATAACCCCTGAATTCTCAGGAAACAATCTGCATCCTCACTTTAGGTAGCTGGTGAATTTCCTTTTGGAAAAAAAAAAAATCACACCAAAAAATGCATTTTTTGTTGTTGGTCCTCTTAAACCTTGAGATTCCACGGAGAAAAGAAGAATGGCATGAACTCACCACCCTAACTATGCAGCTAATGAAAATATAGCACCGCGCCTCAGCCAGTCATGATGCTGAACAACTGATCCTTATAGGGAAGGCAGATGTTTCACTTTCCCAAGCCTATGTAGCAGAAAATTTGCAGGTCCTTTCTGCTAAATAAGACCCACTCAGTATATCTGATAAATATGGACTACTAACATCTTTTTTTCTTTAATGTACACATAGTCACACTCATGAATGCATATTTTCACAATACAAATCATAGCATTCCTATGAAGTTTCAAACCAATCCACAAGAGTGTTTTTTTTTTTTTTTAAACCTGCCACTTCTGGGCTGTGTGCATTTGTTGCCATGGTACAGAGTTAACACACAAAGCTGTTTCTTTAAAAGTAGAATGGTTGAGAGTTCTGAAACTGGCAGCTCTATTTTTATTCTCCGCAGGATGCAGCAGCACCAAAGATTTTGAAACTGTGCCAGTTCATTTGGCATCTGACAACGACAAAACACTACTTTGTTTATTGGCACATTGATATAAACTTGTCTACTAAATCAAGTTTTCCCAGAGCAAATGACTTTATTCCTTAGCTGGAAAATACCCCAAATAACAGAAATCTTTGTCTCCTTATTCATTTTCCCACAAGGTTTAGTTTAGTCGTGCAATGTCATTATGTTTCCATTGGTTAATGCCTTTTACTAATTCCCTCCTGTTACAGGGTGCACCATGCATCAGATGCCTCCTCTTGGTCACTCTGGGGATTAGCTCCTGAAGTATATACCCCCTTACATGGTTTTCACACCATCACTCCACTCTGGTCTGCAGCTCCCCTCACTCCAGGGCCCACAGAGTCTCCTTAGTGACTTAGCTCTCTGGCAAGGCCGCTCAGGGTTCCCCACCTTCCAGGGTTCAGTCCATCAGTAGTCCAAATCCTAGGCAGTCGTCAAGTCTAGACCATACCCTCAGTGGCTGTAAATGGGATCCCAGGTCTGCCCTCTTCTCCAGATTCTAGCCAGGGACCCTTAACTCAGCAGCTCTGGGCTTCCTCTCTCTGCTCTCACTGCTTTTTCCTGCTTCCTATACTCTGGCCTCCTCTCTCTGGGAGTACCAGCTCCCAGGGAGTAACTTCAGACTCTCTCACTACAAACTCCAAGCACTCCATCCTCTTCCCAGAGAGAGGCTGCTGCCTGTGTTCCTACAGCCTTTCCCAGCAGCCCCTGTCTATACCAGGCTACTTGGCTTTATACAGGCTCCACCTGTTCCTGCACAGGTGAGCCTCTCTCTAACTAGCTGTCTCCAGCCAAAAGCTCCCCTGTTTGCAGCCTAATTAGCTGATTGGGCCCACCTGGCCCCATTCTGTACTAGCAGGTGTGGGGATCTCAACCCATGGCATCACTCAAGACTTTTGGCATTGAATTGCGTTGATATTATTAACACTTCTGTATGTAGACAGCTATGCAAACTATATTCATTACTTTTTTATTTTAATTTGGTTTATTTTAAGTTATTACAAAATTATAAACTCATTGATTTGGTCATTATTATGCTAATCTGTCGGGTTTGTTGAATAGTGGTTTCTCTAAAAAAATAACAAGGAGTCCGGTGGCACCTTAAAGACTAACAGATTTATTTGGGCATAAGCTTTTGTGGGTAAAAAACCCTCACTTCTTCAGATGCTTTTCTCTGCCTATGCTACAAAAAGTCATTCAATTACAATACTAGTCCCTAATGGCTTGCCTCTTATCATAGTAATGCCAGGAATTTTATTATGCTGAAAGGTCTCTTTGTGTCTTTATTTACACTGCCTGTTGGGGCTCAAATTTATATATTGTTCTGTCTTTTTAAAAAATACATTTATTGCTCAAATTCTGGAGTATCTGAATAACCAAATTTCACACAAACATTCCTATTTGCAATCTTGTAATTCAAAGAGCATTATGCAAGAGCCCTAAATACACATGAAGATGGCTTAGAAGGATATAGTCTTGTTGTTTGCAAGTCTTATAAAATAGGACTTTAAAATTAAAAAAGTGGAAATGTACAACCTCCTCCAGCAGTAGGAGCTGGCGGATCACGATTAGCTTGCATTTTTAATAGCCTGATGTTTCTCCTTCAACCTCCTACCCTGAGTGCTTAAACCTTATTATAAAACCTCAAGGACTGTACTAAAAACTAGGCTACAGAATATTTACACAAGATTAAAAGACATTTAACTATTTCATTGCCATATTCCATCACACCCATCAGGTTGCAAATAAAGGCCTGATCTTGAAATGTGCAGATCATCAGCATTGTGACTTTTCCCACCATTGGGAATTCCCAGAGAGCCTCTTACAGGGGCAGGTTCTTATCCAATGGCCTGGAGACCAGCCAGCTGGAGAATTATAAAGTAGAAAAGTATGGTGTTAGAATATTTTCTATATGATCCTTTTCGCTTCCTGCCTATTACGTTCTATAGGACTTTTGCACAAGGGCAATCTTCGGAAGCTCCCCACTTTACTGACTCCTGGAACACATTTGCTATTTGCATAGCAAGGCAAGTGTATTTGCACAATGAGCCATGGCCTTGCGGATAGCTGTAGCTTTTCCCAGTCCTGGTTTGGAACATGCTGAATTCTAACATAACATTTGACAATTTAGTCCGCGTTTCTACTGCTTCTCAAAAGGACTGCCCAATGTAACTACAGGGTAAATTTCAACCCAGCTTTATAAATAGATCCGAATATTCCATGTGCTCCAGAAAAATAGAAATTCCTTGCCAGTTAAGTCATTTTAACCATTCCCATAATATAGTGTTTGCTTTCTGTTGGAGTTTTATATTTATGCCATATTACATTAAGTGAAATTCTAGTACTGTCTCCAGATGTCTTCAAATCATGAATAGCTAGATTTTACTAGCCATATTCACATTCATTGTTGCCTTCTTCTGGCCTTTATTCAGTAAGATACTTATGCGCATAGCTAACTTGAAGCACATGAGTAGACCAATTGAATGGGACAATTCACATGCTTAAAGTTAAGAACATGCTGAAGTACTTTGCTGAATTGGGATCTCTGAGTATTCACATTGAGAAAAGAAGACTATTCATGTAGTCAAAACTACTTAACATGAGTAGGAGTGGTTGAATCCAGCCCTAGGACTGCCATTTCAAGCATTTGTATTTGATGCATAGTTTTTTCCTCTGCTGCATGCCAATTGCGTAAGAAGTTACTCACTCAAAAAGCCCCACAAGCTTCAAGTGGATCTACTCAAGTGACCATTTTTTCACCAATATGAATATAGGGCGTTCATAGTCTGGACCTAAGGAAATAAGAAAGAAAAAGGCAACAGTTGAAATTCTGGCCCATTGAAGTCAATGATTAACTCCCACTGATTTCAGCAGAGCCAAGATTTCACCCAATGTGTTACACAGAAGTATTAGCATATACCCAAGCATTAAAAAATCCTGAGTTATGCTGCATAAGTAATTAAGACAGGAGATCAGCTTAAAGGTCACTAGTTTAAAAAATATTGGGGGCTTTTTATTTATCATCTGGTTTCTTAGTCTTTGGGGAGTTAGAATCTTACTTTTTCAAATAAATGATAACTGAGGCTCTCACCATCACTTGACTATGGGAGTTAGGGCTTTTGAAAGGGCACCAAGTACTTGAATATTGTGTGTGAGATTTGGAGCTGGCAATGCTGTTTTTGCATTACAGAAGCCTAGGGACTACAGCATGGGGCAAAGCTGTTTATTTCTGTAACAATATTTGTTTCAGAAACCAATGTTCGCTTGATAGATTTTTCCATGCAATGAGAACCACCACAACCAAGTCAAGAAATGCTAATAAAAATAAATCCAACATTATGATACTGAATCACTATCAATGTGTAGTCTTGTGGCAGAAGGCAAAACCCATTACAGATGCAAAATAACCACCATATATATTTTCCTGTATCCTCTCTATATATCTTTTTTCTTTTTAATTGCCACAGTCTGAACAAGTAACAATAAACATTTTCTCTCTAATAAACTAGTATGTCATTACTGTGACATCAAATATTCTGTAAATATATGAAACTGCCCCTGGAAGGATGCCAGAGGAAATTTTTCAATTGGATTTAAATGTATTTCAGTTTTTGCTTATCATAAGCAGATTTTTCCGTTTTACTTTTAAAATTTATTTTAACTTTAGACACCCACAAGGAGGACTTGAAACATTGCAGTCAGTCATGGCTATGTCCTGAGTTTATGAATTTTTGTAGCAATCCAGAGATGCAGCTGTAAATTTTTTTTTTTTTTGTGACTCTCACACAGATCCTGTTTGGATGTTCTGCAGTAATGAAAATGCACAGTGAAGGACCGTGCTGGCAGTCCTTCAAATGTAAATAAGCTAGTTGATGGCATGGCCCACCTGATATCTAACATGAACAGATTGTGGCAGGTGACCAAAAGAAAGGAAAGGGGCACAGAGGACAGAAAAGGAACCAGCTTAATTAAAGAAACCAAACCATGTCTTATAAGAAAATATGTTGAAGTGCCTGAAAGAAATATGAAGTTTGCTCCAGGAAAATCTCTTCTGTGCTAAAATACATTAGTCTCTCATACTAGAATCATACATCCTTTTATGTAAATAGCTACTTTGCTCTAAAATGTGCAGATTTAGCTCAAACTAAATAAAAAAATAACCACAAGCATTAAGATCCTCTCAAATATAAAGCTGTGGGTTATGGGAGCACATTTGACCCATCATTTTTCCTTGTTAACATCATGCACGGCAGTGTAGACTAGTGAGAATGGCTGTAATTGCAAACTATTTAAATATTCTATGCAGATCTATTTTTAAACATTCATATTTCAATCAATGGTGCAGAAGGAAGCTAGAGTCGAAACACTCTATTCCAACTGAATTTGCATATTTGTGGCAGTAGTTTGATTCAAACCAATTAGACCACGTAGTTATCTATGAAAAACATATGGCTGATGATAAAGCCCACTTCTGTTTAAAATCTACAGGATTGCATTTGCATAGCAAGAAAAAAAAAAAGAGTTGGAGGATGTTATTCTTAAGCAAACTGATGAGAGGAACTCCTTGGACCAGATCCTCAGCCAGTGAAGTCATGCTGAACTGCTCTGCTGAACTGAGATGGGATTACTCGCACGTTTAAAATCAAGCGTGTGTATAGGTGCTTACTGAATCAGGGCCTTAATTTCTCTGCACCTCAGTCTCTCATCTGTAAAATGGGGATAATACTTCCTTTCTCCCACTCATTATGATCACTCTATTTAGACTATTCAGGCATTTTCAGGACAGGGAGTGTCCAATACCTTGTGTTTGTACAGCGCCTAGCAAAATGGGGCCCTGATATTGCTTGTGATATTTAGGCTCCATCTGATACAAACAATACTGCCTGGGGGGTAATATTTTTCAACTTCATATTTTCTTTTTACTAGTTATTCCCTTGATATGTTTTTAATCAACATAAAACCCTATCTCCTCTTAAATTCCTTATTCTGCATGCAATCTATTAGCACAGGTCAGTGGCTTACAAACGTTTTAATCTGTATACCCTTTCAAAATAATGTAGTCTACCATGTACCCCCATCTGAGATAGAATCATAATATACATATGATTAGATTGCCAAGTCTTACTAAATAAAATGTGTTGTCCATCATTGCGGGTTTTTTCTCGCATACCCCGATGGTAGCTCGTACCCCTAGGAGTATACGTACCCCTGTTTGAAAACCACTGATAGACCCTTACACCTATGTGGAGTCCCACTGCAATCTATGAAACCGCTGAAGGAGTCCATGATAATGCACAGCAATGCAGGATTGGAGAGTTTATCTAAAATGAATACGGGAAGAGAGTAATTCCCAGAAATGCCATCCTGGTGTTGTTGGTACCTCCAGAAGTGATGGGGAAAACAAAGTTCACGACCACTTTGGGTAGCTAAAGGATTTAGCTACATAAATATCTGGCTTGCTGTACATCAGTAATCAATCAAGCAGCATCATGCTCAAGTATACCATACCCAGTTCTATACACAGTGCCTGGAATATTCATATTCCAAGCATTTATCCCCTTCCCATCAATATGTTCATAGCTGTTAAGTTTCTCTTTGTTTGGTTCTTTTACTCTGAATGAGGCATTCACATGATTTGTAGGGTGACATCATCAGCAAACAATGACATTAACTGCTGGCCAGAATCAATATCAATAAAAGAATCAAATCATCCATTTGAAATTCTAGTTCAGCACCACGTGAGGCTACAACATATGGTATTTTTTCTCTGCCCACACATTCCTCAGTGAAGGTCATTTCACAGTAGATAAATTATTCCACGACTACTGAATCATGGACAGCTAGGGGACCTGACCATGGGTCAAAACAATGCAATATTTCTTTAAAATAAATCCCACTATCAAAATTGTCCACAGCTAGTCTATCACAGTTGAAGAGGGACATCAGATAGCACACGATTCTCTCATTGGTATTCAGCAAGGGACTCAGCTGAATGTTGTCATAGTTGAACCCTGAACTAGTTTTGGTCCCTCCGAGATTTTTTTCTAAGATTGTGTACATTCCATTCCATGGCAAGCATAGCAGCAAAACCACATTTAAAACGTATTAGCACATTTAAAAAATGTGGTTGTTTTAAAACTCAGAATGCTGGAGTCTATTAGTTGCAAAAATTTCAGTTCATGCTTCAAAACAGGTCTCTCAAGGCTGTTAACGTAAAAGGAAATTTCAAATTCTCCCAGGATGGGAAGACAGTTCTCCACCCGTCTCTACCCAAAATGACTGTTCCATTTCCAACACTTGAATGAGAACCCTATCTTCCCTTTTATTTCCCTCTTCCAAAGAAGCCTGAGAAACTGATGATTTAAAGGAGGCAGAGACAGGAACAATGTTTTTTATTATCATTTAATTCCGCTGCCTCCACTGTATTCTTCTACTAACCCAACCATGTGAAACAACTGCCATGTAGTGTGTCATGTAGATAGACCTATGCCTGTTTGAAGAACAGGTGTTTTTGCTTCTATTTCACAGCAGCCCGGTTTTTAAAGGATGGGGGAGCAGTCATCCATGAGACGGCATAACACATAACCTTCGCTCTTAACCATTTCTCTAATTGCAGAGCCTGAGGATAGTTTAGAAACTTGGTGTATTCCAATGAACCACTCTTACATTCTCCCCATTGGCTCCAAGTTCTTTATAGTCTGCAGCTAAGGGGGCAGTGGTTTGGCCTAGTAATCCTGTGAGGTGATGGCCATGGGATGCATTATTTGGCCTATTCTTTTCATCAGGACAGAATGTGGCAAGCCCATGTATGGATGCAGGGCAGGAAAATGCAGGGAGAAGACACAGGACACAAAGTCTGTGTCCTCTTTCATGGTTCTTCCGACTCCTGTTATGCTATAGTACAATTACTACCCTGAACTCTGGTATCATCACTCAAACCACACTTTCTTCCTGGCCCAACTCCTATGTGTTAATCTGGGTTAAGTACCTAAATTTAGGCATGTGCCTGAGGATCTTGCAGAATCAGAGCCAAAGTCAAGAATGGCATCACCTCTATGTCCCAAAAGGAACTATTGCAGGAAGAAATTGTTTATAATATAGAAAAAATATTTCTCCAAACTTCCACTGACACATTCAAAATTAAAAGAGCTAAAAATCACCTATGTGCATTGCTCTTTTATAGACTCTTACTGCTTTTCTGTCCTTCTCATTACCCTGGGCTGGTCTAAACTGGAGGGGGGGAATCGATCCAAGATACGCAACTTCAGCTACGCGAATAGCATAGCTAAAGTCGAAGTATCTTGGATCTAATTACCTGGGGTCCAGATGGCACGGGATCGATGGCCGTGGCTCCCCCGTCGACTGAGCTACCGCCGCTCGCTCTGGTGGAGTTCCGGAGTTGACGGTGAGCATGTTCGGGGATCGATATATCGCGTCTTAACGAGACGCGATATATCAATCCCGGATAAATCGATTGCTACCCGCCGATACGGCGGGTAATGAAGACGTACTCTCTGACTTTACCATCCTTGTTTGTGTCCAGTGGCAGATGGCTTTAAGACATTTGGAGCCTATACCATGAGGTAACAACTATAGGATTACTGGGGACCCCTATGTTCAAGGATAGCATGGCTTCTTGAGGCAGAAGTTGTCCAGAGGCTGGTAGAAAACTTCTTAAATATAATAAGGGCTAAGCAAGAATTTTTATTAGTTCAGCTGAGGCTGTGCACAGAACAACTTAATAATTATGATAAATATTTAATCAAGCAATATAATTTATACATAAAATAATTTTAAATATGTATGCAATAACACTAAGAGGCACCAGCTTAGTAAATTGGTTGAATATATACAGTACTCCCAAATCATAAGAGCGAAGACTTTAATTATACTTTCATAATTTGTTAATAAGAAAACTCTGCAGAGAAACGGAGGGGAAAAATGGTTAGGGGTATCACACTTGCTATAGAATACTAGAAAGAAATTTGTCTTTCTGATGTCATAAACCTTAGAGGGACAGTACTCATATGCATATTTTGTTCGAGTGTGTGTGTGTGCATGTGTAAGCGTGCACCGCAAAGGTGAACTTATTGGAAACTAATATATATATATAAGGCCATATACTGTCCTTGCTCTCTAGAATTCCCAGAGGTCAATAGAAATTAGAATGAGAGTCATATATGGCTCAAATCGCTGCTGACTGTTGAACTGGAAGGATTTACTTCCATATTGTTAACCTCTGCTTTCAAGGATTTATTTCTTGGCAATAAAAATTCACTCCAGGCTGAGACTTTGAAATGTAGCATATAAGATCTCAGACTATAAAATTAACTCTTTAAAATGTTAAGTGAATGCAAGGGAAAAATAAAGTCAAAACAACCAGTCTCATGTAGCTGACCACTTTTATGAATACAAGCCAACAATGGCTTGAATTTTGGTTTTAAACACAGGTTACAGGTAACAACAACATTCATCTTGCAATATTATACATTTGATAATGAGTGGCCTTGGGTATACACATGCTAATAAAGCATTCTTTGTCCTCTCCCAAGGTGCTTGGGCACAGTAATATACAATAAAAAATATTCTAAAACACAATAAAATGCTATCATAAAAATAAGTTCCTTCAAGCAAGCAGAAGAAATTGACAGATGACAGCATCAGAGTGAAAGGTAATAAATGTGATGCCAGCAGCAGTCAAACAGCACATTTGGACAATAAGTTTGTGCAGCATGTAAAAGTGGGAAGGGGGGGGGACTGGGAAAGATGCTGAGAGCTGGGTTAGATTATGACTACATTGAGTTGAAATCCACCAAATAGTTGGCAACCAACCTCACCAAAGTAAAAATAGAAAGAAATACGCACACCTGAAAGCTGGCAGTATGTTTCACATACACAACAGACCAAGTTAAAATCATCTGTCCTTGCCCTTTTTGGATCATTTTATAATGTGACCTGAGAGCACCATGCACTCCTAGGGTTTCCATTCTTTATACCTTCCAGTGGCTTCCTACCTTCCAATGGTACCTTCTAGCTAGCAGACACAACAATTCTTTTCTGTGTCTACTGCTGTTTCCTGATTCACTGCTGGGGATTTTCTCCAAGTATGAAGTCCAGAACCCAAGAATCCTACCTCAATTAGCCCCTGGTCAAGGAGTAATTTCTACACATTAAGGTCCATTCATGCAAAGGAGAAGAGAGCCACCTTTCTGTTGGCCATCACCGTTGCTACAAGGGACACAATACATGAAATTTGCATGTTTAAGTCTTCTGCAATTTGTAACAAGCAGAGTGAGATGTACTCTGCCCACCTACTGTATCTGATGAGATGATGGCTATTGGTGCATGACAATGAAATCTTATGAGTGACCAAATGATTATTTCAAAATATAGTGTAATTGATTTCAGCTAATTAGCATGTACTTAAAAGAAAAAATGCAGGAATTTCAAAATAAAATACTGCGCATGTATAATAACTAATACCAATTAGGACTTTTACATATCATTCACCATTAGGGATGTAAAGAGACCAGTAAAGCCTGGGCAGAAAGTAGGAATAGATTTAGCTTTCTTGGAGTCCAGTCAAAAACTGTGGTATGAACTCCTTCAAAAACTAACCAGACCACCTTCTGCTCTGACTGCAAGGTATATTTCTTTGACCTTGCCTTCTGTAATGCATACGTAGCAACATGTGTATTATACACACGCATGTACACACACTTATTTTCAAACCAAGACACTCCACTGGATATACTTCTCCCCTTAGGGAGAAGATGAGAGAACAAATATGTGATCGTCGTTAGTCATTTTGTTTGATGTGCTATTGGAAGATGCTTGCATACTCTGGTGATGAGCGCAGTATAAGAACTAGAGCTGGCCAGAAAATATTTGTTTTCAAGAAATGTTGAGGTTTGGGAATTTGTTTTCATTGTGATGCAGAATAAAATCCAGACCTTTCAAAATTTCTTATGAGGAAAAAGAGAGATCCACCCCTGAATAGCCCAGTGGATAGAACAGAAATATGAGTGCCCTAAGCATTGGGTTATTCTGGGGTGGGTCTCTCTCTCTCTGACCAGAAATTCCATCCTGGACCTGAGGAAAGTTTAATCAAAAACTATGTTTCTGCACTATGTTTTCATTTTGAGGAATTGGCATTTGCTGGTGGAAATTCATTCAATCAAAAAAATTCCCTGCCAACTCTAATAAGAACATATGTAGAATAGAATAGAATAGAATAGATGGGCTTTCCGATTTGTACTTCAGTTTTCTACTTTGTCTCTGTGTAACTTTCTGCATACACAGTGGTTTTTCTGTTTCTCCTGCTTCCTCTGTCAGATTTTCCCAGCTGCCCTTACTGCCACCAGGGAAGATTTGAAATGGCAGCTACTTCAAAGGAGCAGTAGCCCAAAACATGCCACTACAGTGAGCCTCAGGCCTCTCTTCCCAAATGTTTTGTTGGAGAAAAATGTCTAAGTTGTTCACAGAGAATGAAGGTCACTGGGCCATACAGAAAGGGACAGAAGACTTTCCTTCCCCACACTTCAGACTCACTGAAGAACAGGAATATAACCAGAACACTATCTGAGGGAACTCTCTTAAGAATAAGAGTCTGATTTGGGCACTGCCACTCCAGCTGCCTCCAGGATTTTGAGAAGGTTATGGTCAGTATAAAAGTCTGCCCACTCTCCTTAGTCTCTTTTCCTTAATATTAGAGGAATTCCCCCTGAGGTTACCCAGAAACCATGAAGCAGGGAAACTCTGTTAGTGGTTAACTGAAGACAGAATGATTATCCTGCGCCTCCAGATAGTTACATTCAAAAATCATGAAGCCAAGGAGCTGGAATATAAAATTGGATCGAAATATATAACCAGGAGTATAAATGCTCATGCATTAAAATGAATTCCCATCACACTGAGGCCTGGCTTTCAGATTTCTCAGGGACTTCTTCATTGGATTGATGGTCTGTTCTCTCAAGGATAATAGAGAGAAGTCTATCCCACAAGAGTTCCGGCAGCCCACATTTGTCCATACTGATGAGAGCCACAGCTTTCCTTGCTCTCAGAAGCACAGGGTATGAGTGTGGGTGAACATCTGAGGAGATAGGGACTTAAATATGACCACTATCAGCATGGAAATGAGGCACTTAGTTATTTATGCAATTCTCCAGCCTTACTGCTGCTGTTCTGAGCTTGGAGTAACTTGACCTCTGCATAGCAGTGCTCTCATTAATACAATAATACCCCTGTGGTCCGTAAATCTGCTTATTTTTACCTTGTGCTTATTGATGTAACACTTTGCACCTGCAGTGCCAAGAAAAAGCCTCCTGGAGAAATCTCTCAAGGACTGGATGACGTCTTGAACCTTTATGAATAGCTGCACACATATTTCTGGTATGTGTCTGAAGAATCCTCTCAGGACAATTGCCAGAGAAGCTATGGAAGAGAATTAGCAGGTACAAATAAAATCCCGTTTTCAAGGTAAATCACCTTGAGGACAATATCTCCCAATAATGAGATAATCATTGTACAGTTTTTCAAGAGAAAACATGGACAAGAAAGTAGCTGCACATATATATTTCCTGTTAAATATTGAACATGCGAGCTGTATTAAGTGTTCTTTTACAAGCTGTTCTGTCAAGCATTTCCTAAGCCAAGAAGTGATTTTTTAGAATCTCGAAACATTTCTGTATATAGTTCAGCTGGGAAACTAAGGGGTTTATAATTGCCCTGCTAATCTCTATGGAATTACCAACACTCTCAAACTCAACGCTTTGTTGCTCAGTAACATGGAGAAGTGGGAACTGCTCCAGCCCTTTGTCTATGTCCACAATGTTGCATTTATGATCTCTGTTGCAGGTATTCTTGAGAAAGGATTTCAAACATTCATTAATGTCTTAAGGCCGTGAAAGTAGCTCCTCATTGCCTTCTACAGATAGAAAATGATGATAGAATTCTCAACCACCTTAACTTTCCCGGCCAGGAATTTCTTCAGTTTTCCCCAGAATCACCGGCAAGTCCTCAAAGCCATTTCTGTCTGTTCTGACATCAAAGGCTTCTACTGATATTCTGATTTTACTAGCAAAAGTGTTAAGATTCTATCATTTGGTTAAGCTCCATGTTGTGCCTCAATTGTCAGATTTGATTTAAAACCTACTGAGACCAGCACAGGAATAAGAGATACACATGTGTATAGGCGCATACATGTGTGTACACACACTTTAGTATAATCACTATTACTGTCTGTACTGAGAGAGGATTGTACAGGTATTTTATAGAGACAATGTGGGTAAGGCAATATCTTTTATTGGACTAGTTTCTATTGGTGAAAGAGACAAGCCTTGGAGCTAACACAGAGCTCTACTTTCATGATTTTGTTTTATGACATAGTATTATATATAGTGCAAGCTAATAAAATGTATTAGTTAATTTATTTCTACTCAGCACTGTGAGATACTGAATAGAAATGCAGCAAATAGTTCAAGAAAAACTCTAGGGAACTACCATCATGCAGGTATATAAGCTTCGTACTTAATCTGCTAATTATCCACCAGAAAATTCAGGTAGCAGTGTCATTTCAAAGGTAGCAGGGCTCTTTCATCATTCATCGGCTCCATCCCTCACACTGCCCATGTTCCTGACATAAACTAATGTGGCATAACCAAATATGACAAATCACAACAGTGTGTGTTACCAGGTGAGATTGGGGAAAGAAAGTCACTGTTGCTCTGAGCGATATTTAAAGCGAGGGAAAGATTATACTTACACACATGCACATGCAAATGGAGAGAGCGAGAGAGTGTAAAAACAAGAATCAGTAATAGATTGTGTTGGCTACCAATCATTTGCGGTTAAATTGATGTCCATTAGCTAAAACCATTTATATTCATGTTTCCTTTATTATTTTTGATATAGCAAAAAATAAGAAAGCTATAGTGTAGTCAAATACTATTGGGAAAGTTGTTAGAGTTATTCAGAATCATTGTATCGAAAATTCTACTGCAAGGTTTGTGTGTGTGGGGAGGGGGGATCAGAATTTCCTCCTCACTGTTCAACTCCCCCCTAAAATCTTGAAAGATCTGACTCCCTGGTGAAAGGTCGCATTTGTTTAAACTTCACATTCTGAACTAAGCTAGCTAAGGTTAGCTTTTATCTAACAAATAAGTCATTCACATATTGCAGTCTATTCTGATAAATGCTGCGTATCTTCCTTCCCAGATCTTTCAAGGAACTTTTGTAAAAGACTAGGAGGTAGGACTACATAGCTGTAAGATGCTACTCAGCATGAGGATAAAGGAGTTTATTGATCCCTAGGTTAGAGAATAGTATTCCTCCTTCTGCTGAAATATGGGAAAATATGATAGTATGATTCTGAATTAGAGTGCCCCTCTCTTTCAGGGATATGAAGACTAGCAATTCCACCAAATCTAGTGCAATTAAACTTTATTTGCCTCTTTTCAATCAGTTCCATTTCTTCCTGTGATGTTGTAGCCCATAATGCTTTATAGAAATATGCTTATTAATGGAGATGTCCTATCTCCTAGAACTGGAAGGGACCTCGAAAGGTCATCGAGTCCAGCCCCCTGCCTTCACTAGCAGGACCAAGTACTGATTTTGCCCTAGATCCCTCAGTGGCCCCCTCAAGGATTGAACTCACAACCCTGGGTTTAGCAGGCCAATGCTCAAACCACTGAGCTATCCCTCCCCCTGAATTATGACATCCCCCCCGAAATGCTGTCAATCACTTTTTACTTATTAATTAACCCAGAGTAAGTATGAATACCTGCGGGGGGAGGAGGTGTGGGGGGCAAACAGCTGTGCATATCTCTCTATCAGTGTTATAAAGGGTGAATAATTTATGAGTTTACCCTGTATAAGCTTTATGCAGGGTAAAATGGATTTATTTGGGGTTTGGACCCCATTAGGAGCTGGGTACCTGAGTGCTGGAGACAGGAGAATTTCTTAAGTTGTTTTCAGTTAAGCCTGCAGCTTGTGGGGAACATGGTTCAGACTTGGACCTGTGTTTGCAGCAGGCAAGCGTGTATGGCTTAAACAAGTCCCAAGCTGGCAGGGAAAACAGGCTCAGAGGTAGTCTAGGCACATCAGGTGGCAGTCCCAAAGGGGTTTCTGTGACCCAACCTGTCACAGATACATCACATGAATCCACTCTAAGAGTATCAATATCCTTTCTCTTAACAAGCTTAACATTTCTGATACTGCAGCGAACAACATCAAATGTAATATTAAGGTGCATAATAATATATACATGGCAAGGAAAAAAGAATCAAATTATATTTTTCAGCTTCTCGGGCAAGAATGTAATATAAATTAAAAACACTCTAAGAGAAAGACCAAGTATTGTTGTAGGAAAAGTCAACAGAACTATAATTTAATAGTGGACATTAACAAAAATAAAGGTGTTGCTTTAGGCTCCAATCCTATGAAAATTCAGACATGGATTTCACTTTATACACATGCATAGTCCCACTTTAGCACATGTGTGTCTGCTGGATTAGGATCTCAGTCCGGTACACTGTTATATAGTACAACAGACCCTAAAATTCAGAAACAACCCATGCCATTTTTCCAACAACCCCCTTGGCATACTTCAGTTGCCACTGTTTTGATTCCCTGTTGTTCAAGGGAAAGCATGAATCCATGCTGTGACCCAGGAGATCTAGATTTATCAATGACTTTAGGAACTCCTGTTTTCCCTGGACTGGTAGATTTCAGGCACACCATGCATGTGTGGTGTCTCAGGAGAACACTGAGGGGGAGGCCAACCAGCATGAAAGGAAAAACATTGCTAATGGAATTTGAACTTCTGGAGGTTTAACTCATCTGTTTAAAAAAAAAAAAAGTCTAGGTTTTATTAATGAGTTCAATGCTTTCCAGCATGTAACTTTCTATTAGCTTTCCTAACCTGATTGAAAGCCACATAAGTGTCAAGACATTTGGGATGAAAACAAGCCAGATATAAGACAATGGGTTTAAAGTTGGAAACCTTGAAATAACGCCAGGGCTTCTGATTTCACACTCAAAGGCAACTTTTTTTTTTTTTAATCCCCATCTGCTATACGTTTGGAATGCATTGTGGCACAGAGGCTCATTATTCACTACTCTGTCAGCAACTCCTATCAGGCCTGACAAACTCACTACACCTAATCCATTGCTGTCACTGTATTATTGATAAAAATGTCATGTGAGGTATCAGATGGAAGCTTATATCATACTGCTCATCATAAGCACTGTGAGATGTATGTACGGTTGGGGTGGAAGGAGAGGCTGTTGGTTTCCGGGAGTTGAGTTTCAGCCAATATCAGGCAACACTACTCCATGCTAAGGGCAGGGGGTGGTGAGGTGCTTGCCAACCCAGAGCACCCCAGGAAGCATTGCAGTCTACAGTACTTATCATTTTTTACTATTCTTACTTTATAGCCTTCGAAAATGTCACATATGCAAATTTGATAAAGACAAAACAATATTGGCACTCTTGTGTGTAGGGGATTTAGTCATGCATTCTCCCACAGTCAATGATTGGATTTGTGCAGTTAAATCCCTTCACACTGATAATTTAGAGGTAAATCCTATGCTTATTTTAACCTGCATTTGCATGATCCTTCACACTCATCCTCCATGTAACCAATTTGAGGCTCGCTCTACTTGGCATATAGTATCCGCTTCCTTGTAGCTATAGGTTTGGGGAGTGTCATATCTCCACCCCATACTCCCCTTAGTGATCCTTAGCCATATGAATACCACTGAGGTCAATATAGCTGTGAATAAGTGCTTTTACTAAGCAGCCCTCCATAGAGTCCAGAGTCAATGGATGGGAAGAGACCATGGAAGGGGCTAGGCATGAGAGTATGCACTTGTCCCACTTCAAGTAGAGTTGGGCTCTTGTGCACTGTTATGGGTAGTAATGGGATAAATATATTAACAAGACGAATCTGTGTAAAGGACGATAAAGCCTGTGCTGAGGCATTCTCATTAATGGGAGGAAAGCTGCCAGTAGAGTGACAATGGAGCCATGTGGCCTTGAAGGAATATGCTTCAGGGCCTTTACTCAGATGATCCTGGGCCTCCTCTGAATCAAAGTGATTTATAGGCCAGGCCCTCTGATTCTTTTGTCGTAGGACAAAACCACCCAACAGCAGCACAGCAGCCACCCAACAGCAGAATTTGGAGAAAACTTTGTTAAGGCAGCCATATAGAATTTTTCCACTGCCTTCCCAAGACTCAAATTTAACCACCCTCCCTCTCACACACACACTTTTTTGTGATTTACCTGTGAACACACCATGATTTTTCTCAGTTGTTTTTATTCATAAAAGAATTTAAAAAATTGCCTGTGCAAAAAAAAAAAAAAAAAAATCTCTGGATTGTGCATCAACTGCCTATATTAAATTAACTTAACTTTTTGTAGGTTTTCAATAGTTACGTCCCCATTAGTTATCATTTGGATACGTTCTACATTTTATTTTTCACATGCAGTGAGACTGATAGCGAGGACTAAGTTTCAAATTCTATTATAAGGTCTTCATTTAAAGTATACATAATTCGAGCCGTGTAACTAATTGGCTGAACAAGAAGTAGGACTGAGAGGATTTGCAGGCACAGAAATTTTACATTGTTTTATTTTTGAATGCAGGTCTTTTTGTACATAATTCTACACTTGTAAGTTCAACTTTCATGACAAAGAGATAGCACTGCAGTACTTGTATTAGGTGATTTGAAAAATACTGTTTCTTTTGATTTTTTTTACAGTGCAAATACTTGTAATCAAGAATAAATATAAAGTGAGCAGTGCATACTTTGTATTCTGTGCCGTAATTGAAATCAATATATTTGAAACTGTAGAAAACATCCAAAAATATTTAAATAAACGGTATTCTATTATTAACAGTACGATTAATCACGCAATTAATGTCTTTAATCACACGATTGCTCTTTTTAATCACGCGATTAATCGCAATAAAATTTTTAATTGCTTGACCGCCCTATTATACACACACACACACACACACATATACGGGAGCTATGATAGTTTACATCAGGGTCAGTATTCTACCTCCGTTTCTAAATACTGTGCTGCTTTAGTTGCTTCACTGTCTATTCCTGCAAAAATAATTATCCAGGGAAGAACAGATTGCTAGACATCAAGGCCAATGGAATGAAATGGATAATAACCTCTTGCTTCCCTATCCACAGTAATTGATGGGCCATTTAAAACGAACTGTTCCATGTAAGAAAATGCCTTATACTGGAAATGCTTCACATCTGGCCAGAGCACTGCCCCTATACTTTGGTTCTGATGAGCATGTAGTTATGGTCTTACTTGGGGAATCTGTCTTGCCCAGATATGAGTCATTTTGGTAACCACTGTAGCAATACATCTGTCAACACAAACACCACACGAAAGAAGAATGAGCAACTGCAATTAAAAATGCCGAGGAAAATGCCTGACAGTGGGGAATTGCAATCACCAGACTAACAGCATCCAGTAGGTACTTCCTATTGTTATTAACAACAAAGCTGCACCCTCTGGAATGTAAACATGAGCTATGTCAGGATCTAATAAAGTTTGAGAAAATGCTGTTCAGCCAAGCAAGCATATTGTCTATCAGTCTGCACACTTTCCAATAAAACTTGACGTTATCATGGGTAGATGTTATTACTGCATTTTTAATAAACAATGTGGTGAGCACATTTCTAACAGAAATATGTTGAACGTTATTGTAGGTTGCACGGTGGAGGCTAAATACCACGTGTTATTGCTTTCAGGGCAATTTTGCTAGGTTATTATGTTTTATAATAAAAATATAACTCAATAGTATTCTGCAGAACCAGAATACGTTGCATCAGTTTTATTGTTCCCTGATCACTGATGGTGATGCACAAAGCTGCAGTAAGCACATACGTTCTTGCTTTCTTGCAGGCACAAGCAAGCTGAGGCCATTGGGAAGAGGACCTATTGGCCTAGCTTGGTGGACCAATCATTCCAGAGCAGCCTATGTGCATGCATATAGAAGGAATGGTTCATGAATAGCTATTTCTACTGCCACAGACACTAGAGCCCCCACAAATGTCTAAGGGAATGCACTGCCAGGGGGCCCCAGCAGTTAGTCAGCTTACCTGCTTCTACAGCAATAAGGCCAAAGCCACTGACCCGCTTCAATGCAGGTCAGCGCCATTCACAATACAGTCAATCTACAGATTCCTTCCTGGGGGCATTGCAGATGATAGCCCCTAGGAAAGAGGTTAACTTTGGTGGGGAAGGGAAAGAATAAGCTATGGATGCCTTCAGACGTTCAATGCTGTAACAGAATCCCACAATTCCTTCTGTTGAGGATGAAAACCCATCTGATAGGCCACTGAACAAGACAACACAGGTGGGGACTGCTGTGTTACAGGGGAAGGCCTTTAGATTTGGACAAAGATCTGTGCTTCTGGATGCTTAAATGAAATGAACTTCCAAGGCTTTTGAGGTCCACTCCTAATTTTAATCTTTATTTAGAGTAACAGCCTGAATTACTAAGTGTCTAAAAACTGCTCTCCAGCTCCATTGTAACTTGTCTTCAGTTTGCATCCCTACTGCAAGATTTCCCATGAGGACTGACGTTAAGCTCCCATTCCTTCCTTTGCTGCAGCTGATACCTAAGACATATCTGAAGAGCAGTGTCTATTACTGCTGTAAATATAAAAAATAATAATCACTTCATTTCAAAAGCACTTTGCCTGACAGACATGTCTTGCTTGTCAGAAGAAGATAATGTGGAAGCACAGTAGCTCTCCAGCTCTTAGCAGAAGCTGGGGGTTACATTCCATTCACTAGCCTAAATAAAAAGGCCCAGTTATGTATTTTGATGGAGGAGAGCTGTGTGCCTTGAGAGGAATGGAGGGAGATAAGCAGGCTGGATGTGCTGTAACCTTCTTAATGTCTTTAAAATATCTTCTTAAGGGAGAGAGTTACTGGCAGCTTATATATATGGGCAGGTCAGGAAAGGGACTGATGACTGAGAATGGATAACGCGCTCCCAGCCCCTTCCGCAAGTGCTGCTTCTAGGAGTGTGTAACAGGGTGCTGGCCTAAGAGGCACTGAACCAGCCCCTGTTAGCTCAGAACCTGCTCCTGCTCTCTGCGGAAGAAGCCCCAGATGTACTGGGACAAATGGGGGAAACTGAGGTGCAGAAGGCCCTGCCCTGAGGTGGGATGAATGCCGACCCCCTGTCAGAGGGGCAGGAGGGTCCCGAACCGCAAGGAGAGCCAGGGGAAACTGAGGCGAGGGAGGTCCCGCTAGAAGTTGAAAGAACCCCTGAACCCCGGCCAGACACCCAGGGGGAGCTGGGGATAGGGGGCCTGCCGCTCTGCGATTGGTGTGACGACCTGCGGGCGGAAGCAGAGATGGAGGGGCCACCACTCCTGGAGAAATGCTCCTTCTGTGGGAGAGGGATGGAGAAACCATCCGTGATGCTGGCTGGGAGGGACCCAACTGGGAGCAGGGAGCGCTCCCCGAAAGAGCCTCCTTCGGAGGAACGGCGGAAGGGCTGAGGGGCCAAAGGTGGCCCGGGGGCGCCGTTTTTAAGGGGGAGGGTGTGTAACAGGGTGCTGGCCTAAGAGGCACTGAACCAGCCCCTGTTAGCTCAGAACCTGCTAGCGTAACTCCCATAAAGGGGAACTGATTGGAGCTGGCAGGGTGTGGCTCATTAAAGGAGCCTAAGAGCAATCCCCTGTGAGCCTGCTGAGAGGAAGGCCTATAAAGCTGACAGGAAGGAAGTGGAAAGGGTGGGGTGGGAAGAAACAGGAGTAGCAAGGAACTGCTGCTCCTGGCTAGCAACAGGCACTAGGTGTCCCCCGGCTGGCTACTTAACTGCAATTGACTTGTACATAGAGTTGTATATAGATGGTGGTGGGAATGAACACAGGGAAATAAAAGGACACTGGGTTGCAAAATAAGAGGTCTCCGGCTAACGTGTACAGCGAGCAAGGAAGCGCTCATCTACAGAGTGGAACAAAAATTAAAAAGGGGAACAGAACATTAATAATCTAAATAACACACAATCAGCTATGAGCACTGTCTCCTCACACTGAATTCTGGGCTTCCGTCCCCCTCCCTACACGCAGGCTCTCAGCTGCTAATGATACAGAAATCAGGGGAAATTGACAAGCATATCTAGCAGGGCACTAGATTTTTTTTTCCAAACGTACCCCTTAAAAAATCCAATGACTACCTGAGGAATTACAAGTGAAATTAATATGGGACTCTAGTCTACATAAAAATGGGGAGAGTAGCTTTATGGGAATCTGAAAGAGTCTGTAGCCAAGCATGCAATCAAGAAAAATGTAAGGCTTGGAATGTCATTATGCATTTCAAATTACGGGGGAGAATGGGAAATTGCGGCTGCAGTATGGAATGAAAAAGGCAACTTCTGTTACATCCGCAGGTAGTTTGTGCAAGGGGGTCAACATGTCATGCTACATTTGTTCCTAATGATGGCCCATGTCTCCCCACCCGGTGTGGAAATCCACTCTTATAGCTGCCCACGTTACGTGCTGCTCCATGTGAGACATTCGCTGAAAAACATTTAATGAGCTAATTTGCATAGAACCATGGACCCGGGCCATACACTTTGAGCCATGCAGGGGTGCAGGGAGAACATGGGGACTGCAGAAAACTTGACAGATGTGGTAGGTAAAAAGGTGGCTAAAAGGAGTCTGAAGGTGTGAGGAAATCTGGGGGGGTAGCTAGGTGCTGGAAGGGGGCTGCCTGGCAGTAGATGGGTGGTGCTGAATGGGGGTGACTGCTGAACATTGGAGTAATGTGGGGAGGGAGATTTGAGAGGTGCTGGGTCAACACTGGGCTCTCTCACCCTCTGCCCTCACTGCAGTTTGTGCCTCCTCCTCATTCTCCACATTCTGAACTGCGGCATCTTCCGCCCCCTGTTCTTCTCCCACCCAATCCGGTAGCGGGAGCAACGAGACCCCCTGGCTGCCTGCTTAGCACAGCAGCCCCTGGTGATGATCAGGAGCTAATACAGCTTATTCCTGGAAAGGTCTAACATTTCAGCTGGATTGGAGGAATGTGTGACCCTGCACCTCTATTCCCCTCTCCCCCACTTTCCTTACCATATTTGTTCTTCCCATACCCATTCTCCAACCTTTCCATTTCCATATAACACCTACCCCCAAGCCTACACCACACGGCTTGTATTGCAGAACTACAGCTTCTGTAATAAAGAATTAAGCACAAGGGGAATTGTGAATTCCACATTCTTCAATGTGTGCATTGATTCACAGGTCTCATTTCCTAATGGCCCCACAAGTATAAACTGTTTCTAAAGCTGCACTAAATATTCACAGTGAAAACCCAGAACTGCACTATGACGGGGACAAAGTCTGCAGTAAATAAAATGTGTGACTCAGCATTGACAGCCAAAAAGCAAGAATTGAATTTCTTTTAGGGGAAAAAAAAATAGACCAAGGAAATAAAACCGTGTTTGCATCTAGCAGCAAAGATCTGTTACTTTCACCTGACGTCAATATTCTAACACCCCAGCCTAGGGTTATATCTAGTTTTATATCCCCTCTCCACCCTCCCCCCCACCCCAAACTTCTGGAAGAGTAAGCTTTAGATGTACTGTTCTGCTATCCAATTAAACCCAAGTTCCTGATATCCTGCGTAACAAAAAGTTGTCAATATTACCCACACGCAGTACAAGTTTCTGGATGGACTTGTCAGTTCAGAGGCTTATATGCCAACACATGCCAAAACAAATTAAAGAAAGTTGCTAAATTATTACACACTTTGTATACCATACACCACAGATACAGCTATTTTATAAAAACCTAGAGAAATTATTATATAACCTAGATCTACTGTTGTAATAGAAATGGTTTGCAGTTATAAAGTGCTTTGAAATCCTTGGATTAAAATAACCATACATGTGCAAAATATCGTAATGTATGAGAAAAGGAATAAGAGGATCACAAGACAAGAAGAATGAAACCTGTGCATTCATATAGTATAAAAAGATTGGGATGGAAATGTAGTATGCTCACTTTGCTTGACAAGTACATAAACACACACAATACATCTGGTGGTAAAAAACAAGGAGTACTTACCCTCAAAGAGATCCGCTAACCAAGGTGATGCTTAACCAGACTAGCCAATTCACTTAGCAAAATAGCATAGTATATGGGCCTACGTCTAAAAAGGAGACTTACCAGTTCTGGGGCTCTAATTCACACTGATCCTTCATCTCATGTAGCCATTCATACTTGTGAAAAGTGAAAGCAGAGAGGGCATAACATGCTCCAACTCTGGGTTTGGGAAGATGTTTTACACTAACTTTGCGCTGGTGTAAATATCTACACAGTGATGGTGAATCTGGCCTTTCATCTGTATGAGCCAAATCTTGTTCTCCCTCCTTCACATCATGGCACTGAAAACCCAAAATGCAATCGAAACATTCAGATTCTGTGTGCCACCCCTCCCCCGCCCCCGTCCTCCCAGCAGCAGTGCTTTGGGGTGGCTTCCACATCAGTAACACAGAAGAGGTTGAGAATAGGCCAGAGAAAGGTCTGGGACGTGGCCAGTGGATGTGGATCCACCAGCCAATACTTCTCTTGTGTATGAACATACATCACATAGATGAACTGCATGGATACTCAGTGCACTTGGAGGATTTCATCCTCCTAATCCCTGCACAATGCCGGTTTAGTCAAGATTTGCTTAGAGATCCAAGAAGTGGCCTTTTGCTATTAATACAAACATCAGAACATATTTATTTTAATGCAGGTTTAAATTCTTTTTTTTAATCCTACTGATATACCAAAGGATTCATAATCTAGGATCCCTGGGCATATCGGTACAGTAGTTCATAAGGATTCTTTCTGATTCTCTCTTCCCAACGCACAGTCAACCTGTGGAACTCATTGCCAGGAGATGTTGTGAAGGCCAAAAGTATAACTGGGTTCAAAAAAGAATTAGATACATTAATGGAGGATAGGTCCATCAATGGCTATTCGCTAAGATGGTCAGGGAAACAACCTCATGTGCCGGGGGTTCCTAAACTTCCAAGTGCCAGAAGTTGGGACTGGACGACAGGGGATGGATCACTCACTAATTGCCCTGTTCTGTTCATTCCCTCTGAAGCGTCTGGAACTGGCCATGGTTGGAAGACAGGATACTGGGCTAGATGGAACATTGGTCTGACCCAGTATGGCCATTCTTTTATTCTTATTTCTCAGCACAGAACAAACACTACTGCAATCCCACAGCATCTGGATTATTGCCTGATTTGCAATTCCAACAGTTTTTTATTTTTCCGATTTACCTGACAATATACCTAGTTTGCTCACATATTTAAAGATTCACTTTCTAGTGGTACGTGCTCACTCATCCAATGCAAAGGAGAAATGAGTTTTCAGTACAGAAAAAGTGCTTTTTCTTTGTTTGTTTTTAACTCTCACAGTTGTAGATTATTCAACATTTGGACAAAATTGCTATCTGGTGCACTAGCAAAACAATCCAAGTGAAACAACATCTGCTAATTGTTTCTGTGAGTGAGGGATTAGGTTATTCATTTACATAAAGTAATACAATAACTTTTCCTCAGACCAGTTCTTATTGGAGGGAAGTAAGGAGAAATCATATACGGCTGTTTCTTCAGAAAATGAGGTTGTGCTTAAATACATAATACAGACAGAAATGCTTAAGGCCACGATCCTGTAAACAGATCCAGACAGAGCCCTGCGCTTCCAGGGAGGCCCACCAGTTTCAGTGCTTTTAAATGTAGTTTCAGTTGACTTGCCACAGGAAGGGGGAGATCTGTCTGCGTGGGTTTGATTGCAGGATCGAGGCCTACATGTCCATCAGAATGACTGAAAACATAGTGGGCCAGATTCACCACAGCATAACCCAGTTTGATGCTTGAACAAATCCACTGATTTCAGTGGCAAATCGGGTCAATGCACTTTTTCTTTTCACTCACAGAGAAAGACAAGAAAATACTGACTAAGGAAGGAAAATGTTACAACATGGCCTGATGGCAAGGCACTGGAGTGGAACTGGGCAAACCACTTCACCTGTTTGGGCTTCTCTTTCCCCTCCCCCAAACTCTGTCTGCTTTGAGAGCCCAGCTGCTGAACACTCTTGATCCCCCACTGCCGAAACAGTATAAAGTGTCCGAGTTCCTGTTCTCAGTCTTTGCCAAGCAGACCCATTTCTCCCCCCACGCTCGTCTCCTTGTCGGATATCTCCCCACCCATTCACCTCCCATCCCACTAGTTTTCAGATCTAGTCTCCTTACTCAGCCAGTCCCAGTCTCCCCACAACTTCCAGTCCTAGTTTCCAGTCTTCCCCCTACCTTTGGCTCCTTGTCCTAATTTACTTTTCCCATCCCCCACAGGTCTGACTCTTTGTCCCCTCTCCACTGGAATCAGGCCGCTTCCTCTTCCTCCTCCCTGCTGCCTGGGCCCAGAAGTGGTGGTTGGTGGTAGGGTGTCATTAAAAGCACAGGAGAGAGATGCTCCTGGTTCTCAGTTCAGGTGCCTGGACTCACATTGGGAACAGCCCGCAATAGTCCAGAGCTGCAATTGCAGGGAAAGTCCTGCTCAGCGCAGGGCCGGCTCTAACTTTTTTGCCGCCCCAAGCGAAAAAAAAAAAAAAAAAAAAAAGCACCGCTCCACTGTAACAGCCCCCCCCCCGAGCACTGCGCCGCCCTGCCCCACCAAAACAACTCCCCCCCCAGCGCCGCCCTGCCCCGCCGAAACAACCTCCCCCCCAGCGCCGCCCTGCCCCGCCGAAACAACCTCCCCCCCGAGCGCCGTCCTGCCCCGCCAAAACAACCCCCCCCGAGCGCTGCCCTGCCCCGCCGAAACAACCTCCCCCCCAGTGCCGCCCTGTCCTGCCGAAACACCCCCCCCGAGCGCCACCCTGCCCCGCCGAAACAACCTCCCCCCCCGAGCGCCGCCCTGTCCCGCCGAAACAACCCCCCCGAGTACTGCGCCGCCGAAACAACCCCCCCGAGCGCCGCCCTGCCGCGCCGAAACAACCCCCGCTGAGTGCTGCGCCACCGAAACAACCTCCCCCCCCCCCGAGCGCTGCCTAATACAGAGTTGCTTCTGGCGTTTAGAATCTATTATGACCTGCAGTCACGAAACACGTCAAATGTCCCTCACCTCTAGACACATGTAAGAAAAAACTCCAGAAGCAAGATTTCAGCTTACTATTGTCCCAAATAAAAATAATAGTATAAAAATATGCCGTCAGCTTTCAGTTACTCTACTGTCAAGACCTGTTATTGACTAGCAACTTAAGTTTGTGTAAGTTATTGCAGTCTGCCACTGATCCGGAAGATGCTGACTGAATTCAGTTAATTGTTCACTAACCTATAGGAAAGAATAAAGAGGCAGGCAGGGAAATCATTTTGGCAGATGCTCTGCAGGTTAGTGCTAACTCATTTAAAAGAGGGGAAAGAAGTGTAGCATCTTGCATCAAATTACAGAGTTTACTCAATAAAATAAGTATTTTAAAATCAATGGGACTCCTTGTATGATTAAAGTCAGGAATGTGCATAAGTGTTTGCATGAATGGGGCCAAGAAAAAAAAACGGCTCAGTATTTACTACTCTCATCCCAGGTACTGAGAGATTTAGTGTCAACATCCCGTCTATACCGTGTATCCTAATTCCCATTTCAGTCTTTCCCGGGCAGTGGGGCTGCAGATAATAACCTTACGTTGATGAAATTGATGGGAATTAATGGGAGTTTGATGTCCACAAGAACAGGATTTCACCCTTTAGGAGCTCTGCTCAGTTGTACTGAAGGTATGCATCCGAAGAAGTGGGCTGTAGTCCACAACAGCTTATGCTCTAATAAATTTGTTAGTCTCTAAGGTGCCACAAGTACTCCTGTTCTTTTTACTCATACACAGTATCCCAACGCCTCGGGACTTGACGGGACCCGTCAGCTGCCTGAACTATATTATTATTATAACATTACATCTATCGATATCTTCCAAGGCAGACAATCAAATTTGTCAAAAGGAACACAAATCTCCCTGAAAACACCTAATTGGCTCCAGAACAAATTCCAGCCCAAAGTCCCAATCAACTCCTCCGAGCTCCAAAAAGCCTGGTTAAAAAAAAAGAGCTCCTTGAGGAACAAATTGTCTCTCGTGAGTGTAGATAAGACATTTGTAATAGCATCACAGGGTGAAATTCACTCTTGTGTAGAGAGCCGGCAAAAGGCCTAAAATCCTTAATCCCCGGGTTAAGTAGAATTTACACAGTTCACAGGTCCTGTGCAGGCCCTCAGCAGAGGGGTGAATTTTCACCCAGAATGAGGACACACTTGAAATTCACTATACATTGTCACCGGAAAGAAGACAGGGAGATACATTTTTGACCTGCTGCTATGGAATCTATGCTGAAAACCCAAGAAAGAGTGGTACCCATAAAAATATACATTTTAACCTATATATAGATATTCAATTAACTTAGCCCATCCCTAAGGAACAACTGAGAAGCTGCATATCTGGTGTTCCATTGTAATGTTCTCTCAACATAGGACAAATCTACCTCTGATGCCTCCAGCAGCTAACTTATATTTACCTAGGTACAGCAGAAGAAACAAGCAGTATGAAACAATCATGTGCCAGGAACACAAATAGAAAATATCGTTAGGGTTCCAGTCAGTAAATCCACCAATAGCGTTTGGCTTTGAAATGTTTCTATTACCAGCTAAGAACGTATCGACGTACAGATGTACCTTGGGGCCAATTATGTGATGTATTGCCCACATATATCCTTCATATAGACTGTACCATATTGTTAGCTTATTTTAAGCTATTCCAATTATGTCTAAGAACCAGGACAATGCCCCCTCCCCCAGTTAGCACTCATTCTTCCAAGGACTGCTACATCAAGTAGCTGGAATTTCTTCACAGTTTTAATTCTACTTCTAAGTGCAGGCTTTTCTGGTCAAATAGCTCTTGGGGACCCAGATGAGGCTTGCTGACTCAAACAGATGTCAACTTGATAATACTACCAAAAAGGGCAGTGTTAAGATGCACATAAGTTTGCATATTAAAGATGCTACAATCTTTGCCTTGGCAATATGATTTTGCTACTGCAAATACCACTAACAGAAGAAACAGCTACCAAGCCAACAAGCCTATTTACATCATTCCTAATGACAGGGAATGACATCTAAATTGAGGAAGAAGTGAAATTAGCTACAATCAGAAATTGTTGAAATATAATACTTTTGAGAGCTGACAAGCTTTTATTTCATCTGAAAAGAAAACATATAATTTTTCCCCCCACTGTGCATTTGAATTTGTGAGGATTGAGCATTACTTATATCAAGTAGATTTAATTGTATTTGACACCTTTAGTGCAAGACAGACCAAGATATATTAGTAATAAAGCTTACACTCTTTTTGGCCTCCTGCCCTGTCTCTTTCATGTGGAGGATGGGAAGAAAATATCAGTTGTAGGCCTCTGTGGTTTGAGTTCGCCTATATTGAACACTGAGTAATTTGGTTAAATTTATATAACTTCAGCATACAAAGTAATATTATTTTTCATTATGTGTGACAGTAGCACCCAGAGGGCTGAATCAGGATCAGTGCCCCAGTGTAATGTGCATTGTATGATTACAAAGGAAAATGAGAAAGTTCCTGCCCAAACAACTTACCATCTCAATTTAGGCCACAATCCTGCAACTATTGTCACATATACTTATCTACTCCTGTTTTTAACATTAAGCTTGTGCTTAATTATTTACAGGATTGGGACTTAGCAAAGAACTGAAAAACAAATAAGCGGATGTGGTTGGGAATTTTTCCACCAAACCTTTTTTGGTCAGAAAATGCAGCTTCATCAAACCTAAAAGTTTTGAGGAAACTATCAGTTTTGACAAAACTTTTCTCAGAAAAGTTTCTCTAGTCAAGAATGGAATATTTGATCAAAACCAGAGAAAGAAAACCCAGAATATCCAATATCTCTGGCAGATTCAGAGCAGGGACTTGAAGCTGAGTCTCCGATATTCCAGATGGTGACATAACCCCATGGATATTGGCTATTCTGACCTGTCTTTGGTTTTTCATTAACAATTTCAGAAGCTCTTGATTTTGTTCTTCATCAGAATTGAAACAAACGTCAAAACGCTAATTCATTTTGGAAATGGAATTTGTGTTTTCTGGCTAGTGCTACAAGTGAAGTAGAATGGGGGAAGAGAGAATGGAGGATGAAGATAGCAGTCATAAGAACATGTGGTTACATAGACAATTTGGAGTTTGAAAATTAATTTTCATTACATTTCATATGGAGCTGGCAAGAGTAGCTCTGAACTCCTGACCAACAGGGAATAAGGAGATAAAGAAAATAAAAATCCCTGCTTTCTCTATTTATTTTTCAGCTTTTAATTTAAAAAATTGGCTGTATAAAGTTCAACAGAGCTTTAAGAGCTCTGTAACTGCACCATCTGGTGACTCGCAATAGCATTACACAGAGCAAACACAGCTATCAGACTGTTCAACTAGGTCCCATATCCCCTTCAGTGAAATTCTGCAGTTTTCTGGTTCTGTGCACCTACAGAGAAAGGCAGGCGGGGCAGTGGACAGGAGAGGGCCAAGGAGGGAGAACCAGCTGGGTTCCTATAGAGTCTTCTTCCCATTCTGTTTCCCCTCTCCCTGGAAGGCGGCAGGGGTCAGCAGGAACTTGTGAGACTATGTAGCAGAGCTAAGGCAAGGGGCAGCCATGTGGATGTTCCTTGTCTCATGCTGAGCGCTGGATGTATTCCTGGAGATTTGCTCACATGACATAATCTTTAATTAAAGATTAATCTTTAATTCCTGGAGACTCCAGGCCAGTCCTGGAGAGTTGGTAACTCTACCAATGGAAGAATTAAAAGAGAAATGCCACAGATGAAGCTCACTGATTTTCCCTTCCCTACACAGATTATATATGAGTGAGGTGGGGAAGGAGCCCTATATTATGCACAGAGAAGTTTTATCACTAGGGAGGATGCATGAACTAGAAAATTCAGACACTGGGATGAGTTTGCAGAGATAGACGTTTAAACCCCCATCTTTTAATTGTAAATTGAGCCAATTTGATCTGATTGGTATTGAGAGACAACAAACAAGGTCCTCAGGAAGCCGTTTCTCCTGAGTTACTTGTCAGACTAGAGCTGCAGCTGATGGCAGTCTGCCCACCACAATATGGATTCAGTAAGAACAGAAACATTTCTTATCAGTTTTGTAACTGTTCCTTTTCCATATTTTTTGGATACTCACCCACTTGAGTCCCAGACAGTAGAGGAGACCTTTACTGCCCCATCCCATTTTCTCAGCAGATACTAACAGGGTATTTTACCATCCACATGGACAATCCATTGGATGCATTTTGAACAATCAATGCACACACTTGTTTTCAGTATATTTATGAAGAGCCCCTTATTTGCCATGTTGTTCAGCATAGCCTCTCAGATGCTGATTTTTAGAAGTAATCATCAGATTTCTTTCTATTTCTCCTTTGGAATTTTATGTCTGTTTCTAGCAACAACTGGCATTATGTATTATGAGGACACTAATTCATCTCTAGTGCTGAGCGCCTCCTGCATGGTACAGAGTGCCCCCAGCTACCATTAATTTTGGTGGGGGTGGGGGGCACATTTCTTCACAGGATCAAACCTTAAAATGCCTCTGGAGAAGGGGAACACACGATCTGAGATAAGTCATTAAAATTTATTAAATTAAGCAACAAGTTACTAATAGCCAACTATTCACACACTTTCCCTGGCAAATGTGATGCAATTTTGATTTGTGTTCTGACAGACAAAAACATTCTGGAAGTACAAAGCTATGTTAGGATCCATATGAATCATTTCCATTGTTACTAACTTTAAATGTTAGAGTTATTAAATATCATTAAAATGGCTTAGATAAAAGCAGTGAACCAAACGATCACTGAGCACATGTAATTATTTTCACCAAATTTGTAGCTTTTTCTCTGCTAGACCAGGGATTCAAAAGAAGAGTGTGTTCTCTTTCAAATGAAAGGAAATAAAACTCAAAGATCTAAGTTGAGAAGAGTCAAATTGTTGTAACTCTGGTCAGAAATACACATCCATTTTTGGCATGTTATTATAGATCAAGTTCTACTTTAAGGGAATTCTGATTTTAATAAAGACTTCTGTACACTGGGGACCTGACACCATTAAATGATTGGTTGACTTTTCTGAGAAATTGTATTTAATATATGTCGCTGTACTGACCTGTACTGAGACTACTATAGTTACATCTTTACTTCACCTTGAACTTTATATATATATAAGCTCTCATTTCTAGATTCCAACCTTTGCAACCCATTTTAATCAATTCTCTTGACAGAAATCTCTGAGGTTCTCACATTCAAATACCTAAAGTGGAAAAGAGTATTTTTTCCCCAAACTCTGGCTGAATAACTGTGGAGTTTCCCTCTAACAGATACCTTTCTATTTTTAATGGCTGCTTCAGTGTTCTGAAAAGGCAATGGATGGGCATAGAGCCAGATCCTCAGAGGGTGATAATCAATGTAGCTACACCAATTAACACCAGCTCATGGACTGGGACTAGATTCAAAAAGGCATTTAGGCACCTAAAGTAGTAGTTAGGCACCTAAGACCAACATTTAGGCATCCTGAGACCCTCAACACCCCCTGCTCAGCTACTACCTAACCCTGGAGGTGTCTCAATTTCTACCATTACAGTCCCCAGGGAGCCCAAGTTTCTGCCAGTGAGCATGTGCACAGCCACCTCAGTCTAGGCACCCATCTCATGCCTGAGACCTATCTGGATCCTCAGTCTAGGTGCTCCCTTGTCTGTTTACTTGTAGGGCTTTAAGCATGCCTACTTCCACACAAAATGGAGGAGGAGGATGACTTCCCTGCTCATAAAGTTTAGTCCAGTGATTAGGGCACTGACATGGGACGTGGGTGTTCTGGGTTTAATTCCCTTCCTCTGCCTGATGTTGACAAGGGATCTGAATGTGTATTTCCCACCTGCCAGGTAAGTGCCCTAATCACTAGGCTATGGGTTTGGTCTGGGCATGTCTTCTGTTGAAGCTGTTTCACTATGGCTAAATAATTAAATCTGCATTGGGTCTAAGAGTGAGTGTGAATGATTATAGCCTGCAGGTGAAAGACACATGTTCAAATCCTTTCTCCCATCAGGCAGAGGGGATAATTGAGCTAGATCTTCCACATCCCAGGTGAAATCCCTAACCATTGAGCTCAACTTTATAAGGGGTGTGTTGACACACTTAGATTTCAAAAGGGGAGGAAACAACAACCCATATCATCTCAAGTTATGCCCCTTCCACTTCTCCATTTGGGTTGATGCAAGGAACAGAGTTAATTGACTCAAGAAAGAGCTATGGCAAGTTTCTGGGTCATGCTACCACACAAGGACATTAAAAAGTGGTGGTGAGGAGGGAACGGGAAGATTCTGCAGTATCCTTCGGGGAGTGAATTGAAATAGGAATAAATCTTGTTCCCAGAATCATTTGTACAAAAGTATTCTGCCCACATCTAGACCCAAGACTAGCTTGTGGCTTCCAAATATCTTTTCAAAGAGATTGAAAATAGAGCACCAAACTCATCCTTAGTGGAAAGCTGTTGGGCTTAATTAAGCTATTACAACAGAGATGAATTTGAACCAGTGTGCAGAAGTGACATGGAAGAGCAATGAACGTAATGACTGCATTGTTGCAAAGATGACATTAGATGTAGTTGTTCTAATTTTCTTTAGATAGATAGATTAGATGACATAAAGAAGCATTCCATTATAAGAAACAGTTTTGGAGCCCCATCAAAATGCAGCCTATTTTGGCAATAACATTTCAAAAACAAGTTACACGATAGCAGTCACTCAAAATCTGCCAGACATCAAAACTGTAATAAATTACAACCGTGCAAGTAATTCAATAATCATATGACATTTTTTAGCAGACAACTTATCTAGGTGAAAATAATTTAAATATGTAATCAAAGACAAGTGATGAAACACATCTTCATGCATGTGGAAATGACCCATGCAGCTTTCAAGCTAAAGAATGACAGGAAGTGTTTCTTTTTTTTTATCACTGCAAATGTTCTGTTAGCCAGACCAAATATGAGACCATTCTAGAAGATAATGTGTGACAAAGCCTTGTAAAAGCAGATGCAAATTTCAAAATATCAAAGCAAAAGTCATAAATAAGTTTATTTTATCTTGAAAAACAGTCTCCTGGGAGCTTATTAGGGCTGAAAAACTAACCCAGATATTTGTATTAAGATAGAAACAGCATTCTATTCTATTCTTAATAAACCGCACATCTAAAACATGTTGCCCAGGTTTTTGTTTCAGTGCAGAAACAGGAGGAGACATAGTCCTTTAATGGGCCAAAGGGTAAATTGAAATTAATTATTTTTGAAGATTGTCACATCTTTTTGTTCTTTCACTTGATGGAAAGTGACCTACAGCAAAAATGTTTCTGCTAGTTCGTGAAATATGCATTAACATTCCTGTTCTTAAATAATAAAGGACACTTGGCTCTTTTATACACATTTTAAAAGTTAAAGTTTAACAGCTTACTGGGAAATCTATTATCCTGTCAGTTGGCTTCTGTATTTGTTTTGGTATTTCTATGTTTTTGCTGCAATTGACATAACATTATGAAAAATTAAATATGTACCAAAATCACAGTGTTAAGTTTAACAGCAGGAAAATATTCAGATTCAAATTGGAAAATCTGCTTGGCTGGTGGGATTTCTCAGATGAAAGATTGCATGCCACACAAAAACACGAGAGTTTAGGATTTTTTTTTATATTCCTTCACACTCTCACAGCAAGAGGAAAATCTCAACGTATGAAGTTTCACGTCATAGGCCAGCATGGAACCATGTCACATCCTCCTTGCTGAGCAGGACTGGATGGAGTGCCCTGAATGAATCAGAAAGCAATATAAAACTCTCCTTTCTCCCATAGGCTGAGTGAGCTACACCTCTACCTCGATATAACGCTACCCGATATAACATGAACTCTGATATAACGCGGTAAAGCAGTGCTCAGGGGGGGCGGGGCTGTGCACTACAATGGATCAAAGCAAGTTCGATATAATGCGGTTTCACCTATAACACAGTAAGATTTATTGGCTCCCGAGGACAGCGTTATAACAAGGTAGAGGTGTACTTCTGACACCACTCCCTGACCAATCTAGCTTGAGGAATAACAGACCACGTGTTGTACACCTTGAGCCTTAATTATTTCTCTGATGAAGCTTTGGGATTGATCAGAGAGTGACTTTCCAGTTGAGTCCCTTCCACTCTCACATTGCGGGTGGACCTAGAGGATCCATCTCGGGAGATGTGGTAGCATCTCTCTGGTCCGGAGGGAGATTCTGAAAACAGGCCAAAGCACAGAACATCCTGATTAAGGTGCCTCCCACCTGAGACAGAGGAAGTATCTTAGGAGGGGAGCCTTAGCTCTAGACCCTGAGAAATGCCTGGCTTGAAGGCCTCTCTACAAGTGTGTTTATCCCACAGGTGCACAGCAGGCATGTGAGTTTGGGCTCACCTAGAGCAACAGGGTCTCATTGTTAGTGACTGATTAGTATTTGGATCTGCTGGTTGTGTTTGTTATTTAATCCTGTTTATTGAGATGCCTATGAAGCTCACAGCATCCCAACCATGGCAGGAATACAGCTTCTTGTTTATTGCTTAACCCCTGCTAATCCTGGTGAACCCAATGAGTTCTGGGTACCAGTAGCTGGGGTACTGACAGCACTTGCCTCCAGGGCTTGTGGTGCAATGATCTAACTAACCAACCACTCTGCACCACTGCTTGCCTGGGCTCGGGTCACACCCATGAGGGATAAGGCAGGAGTCAGTTACACGTGAGTCAACATCAGAGACTACATCACCCTAGGAGAGTCTGAACTCGCTCAGGGGCTGGAAGGTAGCAGGAGATGTAACTAATTGAAATGTTGAAGAACATGTGCATTAAAGGATGGTATCCACCACGTTAGCGTACAGTTTCTTCTGGCACAAACGTGCTCCATTCTGAATGTGAACGTTACCCATCCTTTCACATCATATCTGAATTTGCTACTAGGTTTGTACATTGACCCCTAGACCCTTTCCCCCACAGAACTGATCCAAATGGACAGGCTCCCGCTGAGTTCACTGGGGGCTGGATTGGGCCCTTGAGGCCAGCGTTTCAGTAGTATTTAGTGGCCTAAAGGAGGAGATGGGTGCTTTGAAAAATCCTACAGGGTATCTAATTCCATTGACTTCAATGGGAATAGGACACTTGACTTGCTTTGGTGGTTTAAAAGTGCTGCTTGGCAGGACTGGGTTTACAATGGCACCAGTGGTGCCATGGTACGAGGCTCTGCCCCCGCTCAGCCTCTTCCCCCTAAGGCCCCGCCCACTGCTTGCTCCTCTCAGCCCCCTCCCCACCATCATGTCTCTCTTCCAGTCCCTAAATAGTGAGTAGGTGCAGGAACATGAATTGCAAAGCATGGGCCTGATTCTTCACTGCCTTGCACCATGTACAGAAGCATCCCCACAAAAGGCTTGTTAAGAGAAACACATTATTTCTGCCTTTTCATAAGTAACCTGATGGTGGCTTATTCTGGGCAACAGAACGAATGAGGGAAATGGAAAATGTTTGGAACCGAATCTTAACATGCCTGATTATCAGCTCAAAATACTTTGCTTCTTTTTCTTTCCTATCTTTGGAGTTTCTTCCCTCTCCCGCCTTCCGCCCCGCCCCGCCATCTCACTCCTGGTTGAAAGCAAACAAGCTGTAGAGGGAGGAAAGGAAATTAGGATATTTTTTAAAGTACTTAGACCCATATCATCCTCTCCCACAGAAAATCCTGTGAAAAGCCCAGGGAAGAGCGGTGGGAAGATATCTCCATGAGGTTCCCCTTGTCAAAAGACCCTCAGTTAGGCTTTAATCCAGCAAAGCATTAAACACATACTTAACTTAAAGCAGGTGAGTAGTCCCCTGAAGTTGAGCATCTGCTTAAGTACTTCACTGGTTTGGGATCATAGCCTTGTTGCATGTAGAGACACCCATTTCTGTAAAAGGTCACAGTTTGGCATAGACCAAGGGGTCAGTTGAGATACCGGGGTCATCCGTGGAGAGTACTTATCCCCAAAGAGCCTTCATTATGATCATTGTGTTCTAGTGGAGCCATCACTAGAATGCCCCCTTTGGGCAATAATCTAGTGGGGATAATAGGAGCCTCTGGGACAAATTCTTTTCCTAGTGTATCTGCACTGGCCTCAAAGAAGGGATAAATCTGGCTTGTTATCATCAATTGTGATGGGGACGGTCCTGCTGTTAAACGCTAGCAATTCTAGATACTGTCCTCGGCTCACATTGCAGCTGGTGAAGGACCAAGAGATGAGTCACCCATCAACAAACAAAATACGATTTCTCTTTTCTCTGACAGCAGCATGCTGAGGTGATGACTGATAAGGTGGGGTAACAGACTATGAAGTATATTATTGAGAGCAGTTCTAACATGGTAAGCAAGTTGACACCCTAATAAATAAGGCAGCCTTATACTTCAAGTGTCTCTCAGAAATAGACAGATAGATAGACCTCCTATTTTCCTATTCATTTCCCTTCTATCAGGCAATATAGGAAACTTTAAAATATTGCCTCTCTGCAATGGAAATAATATTGGCATCCAAATGAACAGAGCACCAAACATTTCACCTGACAAGCTGAAGTGAGCAAAGCGCTGGGGTTCTTGTGAACTACGGTCTGCAAGTTTTATCCCATTCACCTAGCAGCTCAATTGTTGGAGCTCTGAATTTCCATACATTTGGTGATGAATAATGATGATGATAATGAGACTTGCATTCGCATCCTGCCCGAGGCACAGCAAATATCCAGGAACTGATCCTCCACTACCTTGTATAATCATTTCCACCTGTGAATAATGAGCCAGTTTCTCTCCACTGACTAAGCCCTTTTGCAATGCTTAAGCAGTGGGGCAAACAGCTGACATAACGCTAGCAGAACTGGCTCCTACGCCAACTGTTTACACCATCCATAAGAGATGCGTTGGAGCAGGATGAAGTTTTTTGGGGGGTAAGTGGAATGTACCTGTGCTCTGCTGCTTCTCAGTTGGTGTTTGGCCCCTTAGGGACTTACCCAGGTTCCATAAATTGGTATGGTGCAGATCAGTTTACAAAATCAGGGGGCCCTAGGCTCCTGCATTCAGTGCCACTCTTCTTTCTGCCAACAAATCTCAGCATAGGAGGGAATCCGAGACCAGTGCATGCAAAGAGAGGTGAAATCATTATCTACTGCCAGAGCGGAATTCTTCACTCCCACCTAGCAGTAATGTTTTACACCCAATTTGTGCTCCTGTAAACAACTAGACAAGGTGTGAAGCACTGGAGAAGCGGGTCCTCCAGGGAGATGTACAACAGAATAAAAACAAATACAATGTAATAAAAACATAATAAAAAGGCACTTCTCTTAAAATTCAAGCACATAAAAACAGGATATAATCCACCGTAGAGAAAGGGAAGTTATGCATATATACCAAAGGAGGTACTGGACAGGCATATGAGCACATTACTAAAACAAAAATAAGCACTTACCAACAGTTCCCAGTCTGTGGCATCCTACGATAACTCCACATTTCCTTACGCATTTAAAAGAAATTAACATCTAGAACAGCAGCAATGCTGCAGCTAATCTGATGGTATATGTGCAGATAAATATTGACTTTTTAATGGCTACCAGTCTAATCTTTGTGAAAACAGTACATTTCCTGGTTTAGCTGGGCTGCTAAATTTTCTCCTTCTAATGAGTGAGGTGCATCTCATGTGCTAAATTTGAGATTATTAATTCAACGATCTCAGGAGCTCCAACTGCAAGAGAGAACAGACTGATGGATACCAGAGAGACTTCTTCAATTACTGATTGACAATGTCAGAAATGGAAAACATAGCTAGCCATTTGGAACCCTGTCTCAGACTCACTGAATTTCTCCAGATTTCAACTGGAGGAGCTGAGATAAAGTGAAGACTATGGACCATATTCTTAAGAGAAAGAGCTGTCCTTCATGTTGATGTTGACCTTTGATCAAGCACAACTGAGGAAGTTATAATCAAACAGGAACATTAGTGCATCTCCTTTATGCACCACATGCTTTATCATGTATATTTTTGTGGTGGGTATTAAAGACTGCTAGATGAAATTGAAATTCCTTTGAAATTACACATCACAGACACATTAATGCCAAAGGAGTTCATCATGATTAATGATATAATGCATACCAAAGGAATTAATGATAACTTGCCACACGTAATAGCTTGCCACCTCATCAACTTGAGACACTCAATTTTGCAGTGCCCTTTTCATAAATGTAATCAAGCCACAAGTTCATTAGCCACATGCTTGAAATGTGACCTATATAAACAAAACAGAAATCCAACTATGGATTTTTATTTCAATTGTTTCTATCCAGACTCTTTACGAGGTTCCAGTTTACCATTAACAGTGGAATAAGTGCTTGATTCAGTGCCCACTGAAGTCAACGGAAACCCTCCTGTTGACTTCAATGAACTTTGGATCAGGCTTTAATTCATTTACTGCCTATTCTGAATGTTTGCTTCTGTATTCAGGGCCAAATTCTGGCTGTTCTTGTGTTGTTGTGTGAGGTGAAGGAAAGAAGGTTTAGGAAAGCCAGAACTGTGACACTTGGGCTTCCTGAGTGCAACCTACCAACCAAGGATTCACAGAGCTATCTGCAGTGCTCGACAACTCAATAGGGTTGTGTCTGGGTGTGGCAGATGTATCATTATGGCCCCACAATGTTCTAGAATCAATTGGTAGCTTGGGGCAGGCACTGGGAGGACTCCACTCTTAAAAGGGTGTAGCCAATGTACAATATCCTAGTATCCTTGGAGGCATTCTACCTGTATGTAACAGTAGAGGCAAAATGCCTCCAAAAACTGCCAGTTGATTAAGGCAACTCTCTATGCTTCTCATGCCTGGGGCTAGTAAAGTCATAAACTAGTTCTACACATTTATATTTTTTAAGCTTTAACACAGGATATTCCACAGTTTAACTGTGGGGAAGGAGGAGGGGAACAAAGGATGGATGGCATTATTTCAAGTGCTAAATGCATTTTTTACAGAATCTATGTAAACTGACAATATAAATATGCATAGAGACACTGGCCTATGTAAGGCCCATTTAACATCATTTCAGTTATTATATCTTCCCTGTAGTCTGAGTGTGTGTTTTAAGGAGGAGTTTAAATGGAGAGGGTGGACATTTGAAACACAAGGAAAAAGAAGAGATAAAAAGGTATCATATAAGGCATCACAGAGGAGTGACCAAAGACATGGATGGGAGAAAGATGCAAAATTATTAACATTAACAAGGGCATTATTAGATGGAAAACAAAATCATGTACAGCTGAGATTTTCAAATGAGGCCAAGGGATGTAGACACCAAGTGTCACATTTTCAAGGTATTTAGTTGCCTCAAGATGCAGATAGCTGCCTACTGGGATTGTCAAAAGTGCCAAAGCAGGCTAGGTACCTGACCCCCATTCATTTCAATTGATTGAGTTAGGAGACTGTCAAAAGTGCCAAAGCAGGTCAGTCTCACCAGGTGCCTAAAATACCTTTGCAAAACCTGACCCCCAAATCATAATTTTCAGTGGGAGTTGGGCACCTGGCTGCCCTTTGGGCCTTTGAAAGTTTCCATTTTCCTAATTACAGGAAATTAATAAAACTTTTCTGAAAGAATTTGATCTTTTAGAGTTCAAGTAATAATGCCTAGCTCTTACACAGCGCTTTCCATCAGCTGATCTCAAAGCGCTTCTCACAGGAGGGCAGTATCGTCATCCTCATCATGCAGATGGAGAACTGAGGCACAGAGAGAGGGCGGGGGGAAGTGACTTACTCAAGGTCACCCAGCAGGCCAGTGGCAGAGCCATGACTAGAACCCAGAACTTCTGAGTCTCAGTCCAGTACTCTAGCCAATGGGCCAAGCTGCATTCCATTTCACACCTTACCTTGTCACAGGGCTCTATTCAGGTTCTCTTACTCATGCTGAGGGGCACCTTATCTCATGGTTAGTTCCAAAAGATACTAATCACTGAAAAGAGTAGTGGAGAGTGACCCACCATTACCAGGTAATATCCTTGGATTCAGACTTCTTTTGTTCTGATCAATCAAGATCATTCATTCTGTTAAATCAGATGCCCGTCTGAACTATCTGCTAGTTAATATTCTGTTTGCTAAGTTGACTAGGATGTGATTTCTGGAACACAGTCAGAACTTCGGAGCCTTTTAAATTGGTCCGTACTGTTATCATATTAACATAATGTGAAAGCTACAAAGCTATTATGAGAAAAAAATGTGCAACCATGCATGCTGGTATTAACAAAGCAGCCTCAAGTCAAATAATCTTCTTGATCATATTTACAATTTATCTTGTTTTGCATCTTTAAGGTTTTTAGCTTAAGGTTTCTTTTAAATTACTGTGCAGACATAATTGATGTATATATTTTCAGGAAGTCAGAGAAACTCAAGCTTAGCACTTCCCATTTAGCTCAATGTGATTTTTATAATACATCTTATTTTTCAGTGGTTCTGTATTAGGCATATTTGTGCCAAAGAGATTCAGCAGAACCTGATCCAAAAATCTGACTTTCCTATCAGGAAGCAAGATCTGAAAACAACAATCCAAAGTACATTAGGAGAAGTGACATGTTCAGTAAACTGAAAAAGACATTTCCTGTAAATCATCATGCTATGGTAGATTAAGTTATAAACTTCTTAGGACAAAGGGAGGAGATTCTATTTCATTCAGTTTCTTATAATGCAACCATCAATAAAGATTGCATCTTTATAGTTTATTTATTTACTTGCTTATTTTTATCTGGTGTTCCTATACTTTGTGTTTTGCAGATAAGTAGCATTTTTCAATTTGGGGGAAAATATCAAACCAAGAGATTCAAGAAACAAGGCCAGATTCTAATCTTTAATAAACAGTGCATTTCTCCAGGTAATACAGCAAATCCTCTACTCTATTTGCTGTGAGTGTCAAAGCATCTAACACTATTTACCAGGCATGCAAAGTTTCAGTATAGAGATGAGATTTTAAAACTGAAGTGTTTCTCAGTATCTTCTAAAGCAAGGTACCCTTCTAGTTTATAATGACTGAGAAATGTAGACAAGGATGCAGTACCTATGCTCCAGAAGGATCACAGATGGCCCGATAGAGGAAGAAACTTTTTGGGGAGATGTTTTAAAATGGTCCATGGACTGGACCATCCTGGCTTGATTAAGACTATCAATAGGCAGTTGGGCATCACTTCCCCACACTGAGCTCTACTGTGTTGAGTGGAAACTTGGTACAGAAGAGAATCCAGGCAGAAGACATTCTATCCTTTTTGTTTAAGTTAAGTATTTGGTCTATGGATGTTATTCAGAGGAAATGCTACAAAGCCTTCCTTTCACATAGCTTTTCAATCAGAACCAAAATGGCACTCCCACCAGCAACACCATCCTGCCATACCCTAAGCAGAGCTTTCTATAACCCAAAAAGGGAGAAGAATCAGAGACTCCATGAAGTCCACCAACACTGCTGCCGATCTATATTCTACATGGTAGGGGAGTGACAAATGTTATGGGGAGAGACAGTACAATACCCTAGAATAGATTTCATGTAGAATTGCCCTCATTTTTCCACCTGTCTCTTTCTTGGTAAATGCATATTCAGCCAGAATTTAAAACGGCTAAGGAGGATGCCACAGGAAAGTCAAGGAACTGGTTTTTTAAAAAGAAAACACTCAAATATTAAGCAGCCTATAACTGAAAAGTGTTGAATAAGCTACACATGGTATTATCCCTGGGGAAAGTAAACCTCTCTACCTATTTCCTAACTTCTACTTTTGGTTCTTAAACCATCTCTACTTCAATCTCTTTTGATTTCTTCTTTCCCCTCTTTTATGTTTGTCTTGCAAACATGCTTCTGTGCCTTACGTCATTCCACTTTGTTCTCTCAGCATCTGCCTTTAATTTCCCATTGACCCTTTCACAGGACACTGGTCATGAGGGCGTTGCCTTGAGATCAATCTAATCCACTCACCATGAATTTCTATTACCGGGGCAGACAGTATAACTGATTATGGAAGATAACGCTTTTAATGCTTCTTAACTCAGCAGCATTTGAAGCCAGGAGCTTTGAAAAAGCTAATTTGGAAGAAAGCAGAAAAGAGAAATCACAAAATCTAATATGATTTCCAGTTAGTGATTGATGTGTGTCACATGATTTTCAGGATCTATATCGATAAGCCTCATAATCATGTCTGGGGTTAATCTAAATTTACCCTTAATCATTTAAAATGCCCACTTATCCTTAACTCCTCTCCTTCCCTTTATCTCTCTATCTTACCATTCTCCCTCATTCCTTCTAACCAAATAGATCCTTCTCTTCTCCTCAACCCTGACACACAACTGACTTTACAATCCCTACATTTCCCTGTCTCTAACTTTGGTGAAGCATCAAAACAGTAAGAAACCCAAGGTTCCTTATCAAAGCCCAGTGTTTCTATACGCTGCTGCAGTTAATGAAGTAAGCCTGGGGCAGGAAGTTAGGAATCTTCTGAGTTTTAAGCCTGGCTTTGACAATGACTTCCTTTGGAGTCCAGAATAAGGGGTGTGGAGATATATAACCCCCCCCAGCCTCCTAGTGTTTGGGGGTGAAGGATTCACTAAACATTAGGGGTTCCCCTGGGGAACCTGAGCCCCCTGCAGGCTGCTGCAGAAGGGGTAAGACCATCACCCTGACCCCTTTATGGTGATGTGTGACCAGGGGGAACAAGAAGAAGCAGTCTGAGAAAGCACGGGCTGGGCAAGTGGAGAGCTCCCTTGTGCCCTCCCCACACAAACAGAAGGCAAAAATCTCTGCCTGGCTCTTGCTAAATCCTGATCCTTTCCAAGTCAGGATTTGGCCTTATGGACCAGATTTTCCAATCTGAAAGGCCACCAATTTAAAGGACAATGTTAGAAGTAGATCTGGTGGAAATTTTCCAACTAAAAACACTGAAGGAAAATGAAAAAAATTGTGGAAAAAATTCATATCTAATCTCTCTCTCTTCCATGAAAACTGGACAGTGCTTCATGGATTTTTTTTAAAAAACAAAATAAATTTGAAACTTCACACAATGAACAATTGGCATTGTGAGAACTTTTCCCATAACCTTGATTTCACATCTTACAGTTATTATGGATTCTTTCAAAGCATGTGGTTTGCACCAATGACTGATCTTCTTTTCGACTCCTGGCTTGAAAATTCTTATGATCCCACCTGTCACAGGTGAGGGATAGGTTGTGATGTATGCACCAAGGAATGGAGCTATTAAATGAATCTGAACGAATTCATTCAATGAATTGGAAAGCAGAGACCAAATGATGTCTGGTCCTGAGCTGATGCACTAAAAGGGCAATGGTTGCAAAGAGACCTTTTCCCAGTGCACCCACAAAGAAAACAGCCACTAGGGATTGGGTGCCGGCTCCCATTTCCAATAGAACTCACAGCCCTAGAGGAACACATCTGGTTGCAGAGAGGATGAGGCATTGGACTGTTCCCCTGCAGATCATGCTGTTGGGAGAATGCTTTGGCTATGTCTTTTGAAAGGTGTGTAAGGTCCCATCGCTTTCTCCCAGGTTAGAGCTCCGAGGATCTGGAGCAGATACTCTGCATTTCACGGGGTCAAGTATCAGGGGGTAGCCATGTTAGTCTGTATCTACAAAAACAACAAGGAGTCTGGTGACTAACTATCTGTTAGTCTTTAAGGTGCCACCAGACTCCTGGTTGTTTCTGCATTTCACAACTCCCAAGCCAGCAGGGCAAGCCAATGTAAGTTCCTAGACTCCGGCTGTATAAACTTGCACTGTTCCCCCTAGTACTGCTGGATTATGATATTTCCTTTCCCCTACTTGGGCTATTCTTATGTACTAGACCGGACCACAAGAATGATACCATGGGAGATGTATTGGGAAGTGTTTGTGTGAGGATCTGTGGGTCTAGAAACTGGGGCTGCTAGTCCCTGAGCAACTGCTGCATCCATGCCATGACCCAGCAGCTCTGGCAATGCCCCCATAGACAGACTGAGCGCTTTGTGAGCCCAAGCACCACAGGATGTGCCACCCACAGAGGGCCAAATTGGCAGCGCTCCTGGGGCTTCTGATAGGCCTGAAGGGGACACCGTGCAACTAAGCCGATTCCCAGCCAGCTGCTAGGACAGACCTTGCTCCTGCCTTGTGCCTGTCCTGCTCCAGTCCACTCCAGCCCTGCTCCCTTTCCTGGCATCTGACTCTGGCTCCACACAGTGGGCCTGGCTATCCATGCCCGGGCCATGACTGGTTGTTTGGGAAGCGGGGTGCCTGAAGTTAAGTGAAGGGCCCTACCCTCAATACATGAGGCTCCACCATCCTTTCAATTGTAAACACGTTTTATTTTTCCATGTCAGCGCTCGACTTCCAGAAAGTCTCATATTCCCCAGCTCACCGCCAAAGGTCACTAAGACTGGAACACAGCTCGGCTTAGATTCACACATAATGGAAAAAAATGGAAAAAAAAAAAATCACAGGCGAGAAAACAAACCACTGCTCTCAGAGTCACTGGCACTGCAGACTGGGCAACATCAACCGAAGCTTGGCTCATCTTCCTGATAGTCTCTGTTGCTACATCTGTGTTAGTTCAGCTGCTGGGCAAAAAAGACCAAATGAAAGCAGAGCTGCCAGCCCTTATGGAATAGCCCTATAGAAATGCATAGGGAATAGAGACCCTACTGAATTTTAAAACCAATCTATGGAATTCTATAGCACACACAATGCTCTGATACATTTGTTAGATGTTTAGAGTTATTTCTCTAGAACACTATTTAATTACTATTGATATTAATTACTTAATATACTATATTAATTACTTTTATCCCAATCATAGCTTTTCCCAAGGGATTCCCAACTCCTAAGGGAAGTTCCTGACAGAGGCTTAAGGGAGAGTTGGGTTTTGTTTCTCCTGTTTTGCAGTCTCTCCCTCCTCCCTCTCACCCTTTTCCTCCCTTTCTGCCTTCTGAACCTGCCCATTTCCCTTCATTCCGCCTCATCCTCTAGGCCTGCCGGTGGTATGGGAGTGTTGCTCTCCTGTGAACAGACCAGCCTGCCTCTCTCAGTGAATACACCATCAACAGTTCTTCTAGTTCTGCCTGACACATATGGCTGCTTGGCAGAGAACAGCCTGAGAGGATATGTTATAAATTCCTTGGGTCAGGGACTTTTCGTACAGCACCTAGCACAATGGGGTCATGGTCCATGACTAGGGCTCTTATGCACTACGGTAATAAAATTAATAGGGGGGAGAAAGGGAGAAATTAAAGGGGGATGTGGGTGGAGCATAGAAAAGGTGTCAAATAAGAGATTCTGGCTCCTTTGCACTCTGGTTACTGTTCATATCAGAAGTAGCTTCTGCCTAAGGCCCATTCTGTCAGCCAAGGGTCACTGGAGTGCAATGCATTCTACTCCTCCTACCTCTTCACCAGCTTGACATATCCAGAGGTTTTCCTACCCCAGAGGATTCTCCAGCCTGTGCCTACTTGTGTCAGTTTTCCATCCCGCTTTGAGATGCCCAAATGGGAGAAGGCGCAGGACCAGGAATGTGGTTTGTAACCCTCCGAATCCCAACCTCTAAATAGCCAGCATCATGTACAGTAAAATCATTCACAGGTGCTGCACTGTTTCCTTTATCAATTTTTGTTGGAAGAGTTAAATAGGATTCTCCACAGAATCAGAAACAAACATAATTCCAGACTCTCATGCATGACTTGAGAAAATTCTTAATTATCGGAGCATGATCAGTTTTCATTGCCTACAGCCCCGGCTGCATGTCCAGCTGTCTATTCTCTTTGCTCAGTATTATAATAACAAATCAATATGCCTTCTGGTATTAATCATTCCATCAAAATGGTTGCTACAGCTGACAGATGTGTTCAAGCCATTAGTGTTAACTTAATATCAAATCTTCTGGGAAAGTCCTAACGAAGTTAGAGGATTATTACACTTTTTTAATAGGTATTCTGGACCATTTTATAGAATTTAATAGAAAACCTTATCCTTACTATGGAAATTTATAGCATGGTTAAATTCTATAGGGTTTTTTTAAACTTCATTTCCATAGAACACTATTGCATTTCTGTAGATCCCTGGAGAGTTCATCTCTGTTAGATTCTCCAGGATTTTTACAAAAGGTTACAGGAATAAGCATACTGGCTTTCCTTACACAACTGAATTTGGAAAGGAGAGACATTGGGGGCCATGGCAGGTTCCGCTGTTCCCACCGTGCAGGAATTAGGTAGAAGGCTGACAGTGCTATCAGCAGGACTCAGCAACCTCAGACAGGACAATGTTTTGGGCCAGTGCCTTTCTGCAACAGCTGTAAGGACTACTACTGGGCATGCTCCCTCAGCACACCCCGGTCCATTCTGCTTCCATCTCCTCTGCACAGATCGAATAGCTCGTGGATGCTTCAATTCCATCCCCTTCACCCAAACATGGCTCAGAGGGGAGAACATAATATTTATTCTTTCAAATGAATTCCTCATTCTGTATTGAATAAAGAACTGAGAGTATTATTGTTCCAACCACTTGTACAATATCCTGGATAGAATAGATGGGGATGAGCTTGCATTTGAGTTTTCCATACCCATCACTGATGGATAGGTAGCATAGGTCCAAATCCTGAGCTAGTATAAATCAACTGCAGTGGTGCCATTCCTATTTATCAAATGAGGATCTGGCCTTCACAACCAGCCATGGACTCAGCAGTAAAAAGAGAAAATGTATAGAGCTGGGGGAATAAAAGATGTTACTGTTTGCTGGGAGGGGGAAAGACAAATTGATTTGGATTAAACAAAAATGATTTTTTAATTTACATTTTCAGAAAGTCAAAGTAAAAAAAAATGTTGGGGATTGAAACATTTTGTTTGCCCTTACTCAATTTATTTTTCATTTTTATTAGTTTTTTTTAAAAGGATTTAGGACAAAAAATGAAAGGAGATTGCAAAACAACTTTGTTTCGGTTCTGGGATTCATTTAGGTTTTGTTGGTTTGTTTTTTATCCAAAGCAATTTGTTGAAATAGACAGAAATTTGTGAAAAGTTTAGCTGTGGCTGAATCTGCATATCTTGCTAAAAAAAGTTTCAGTCAAAAACAGTTCACATGCATGCAGCTCATCTTCTTGCCATACCAAGATTAAACTGTAGAGAATAGTTTTGAATATCTCCAGTGATAGCACCATAAAAATGTTGTATAATTAATGCACACAAAAGACCTAAATACTCCCTCATGTAACCCTCTCAAATTTAGAATATAAAATAGTAGATTCAAACCACAAATCTATTTATGGAAGTTACAGAAAATGTTAATTACATTTATTTTTTTTTCCCAACCACAATGATCTGGTTTTATTTTTACATTAGTTATTTTGAGCTATGAAAAAATTCTGAACTACTGTCACCGAAATTAAATACTACAACGGAACAAAGCATATCAAAGTGCTTTAAAAAAGGAACCAATTGTTCTGCATTAGTGTCAGCAGGAGTGAGATTCTAGGAGAAAAACACAATGTAAGCAGCACAGGACAACAGTAAATTACTCACAGTTGTGCTGTGATTCATCAAGACATTTTATTGCGACGATGAGAGTTGATATTTAATTTTAAGTAAGGGGAGGGACCTGATTTTTCAATGTTAAATCTGATCAAAATGTGCAAATAATAATAAAAAAATAGTTAATTTGAAGAAGTCCTTGAATTAAACTAAGTGGATAGAAATATTCAAGTTGTTAGTTTCAATGGGCTTAGATTTACAAGCCTATTTTATAGGCTGGGACTCCTATTACAGCAATGCTTTTAAAGTAAAATGGAGAAATCTTTTCATTGATTGCCACAGGAGGCTGCTTCAGAAGGTTTTGTTAGCTGCAAGTTGAACACTTGCAAGGGTCTTTGTTGCTCTAAAATTCAGGAACATAAGAAAAGACCAGAGAATGAGAAATAGGAAAGAAAGGGTTATGGGGTCAAATAAAGGGAAAGGCAGAGGTGTAGCTGTAGTGCTTTGTCCTCCCACTGATCAGACACAAATCTGTCTGATACTGTAAAAAAAAAAAAAACCCATAAAAGACATTGGTCCAGATTTATCCCTGCTGTAAGTCCATAGGCTTTGGTTAGCCTATGGCAGGAATGTAATAAGAAGACCTAGCTCATTTCATCTGCAGATTTCAAAACTCTTTACAAAGGAAGTCAGTATCATTATCCCCATTTTACAGATGGGAGACTGAGGTGCCATGATTTGCCCAAGGTCACCCAGAAGGCCAGTGGCATAGCTGGGAATAGAATCTCTGTTTGCTAGCTCACACGGGCACCATAATCAGCTCACTGCTTGCAGCCCTAAGATATAGCAGAACACAGCCTGCCTTAGTAAGAAAATGGCACACTGCAAGAAAATGGCACACAAGTGTGGCTGGGAATACGCAGGAATTAAGAAACTCCCATTGCTGCAATGAAGCACTCAATGGCAGTGAAAAATATTACAACAATGTTGGACAGAAAGACGTTTTCCCAACTGTGTAATTTCTTTCAGTAATTTGCTTTGCTCACATGTATAGGAGGAAGCAAGGATGCACACACAGCGCCAACATGAAACACAGATACCATGTTTCATTCCAAGGACAAGCTGCTGTGAAAATGGATAGTTCTTTTGCCAGCTGAAAAAAGGCCAGTACGTTGCTTTGAATTTTCAGGAATAGTTGTCATATTACTACCGAGACAGCAAGGCCAACGCCAATGGATCTGGGAGGACAACATGACATTCCAAGCCATGCACCCAGTAAGACCTGAGGGAAATATTCTGTAATAGTTTACCGCAAGTGCTTAAATACAACTTCAACAATAATTATAGAAGGTAAATAAAACTAGTGATGCAAGAGCCTTGGAAATTTTGGTTAGGTTGGGTTCAAATGTTTCTCCAGACTCTATGTATTTGGCAAACTGGGAAATCTGGCAAAATGAGAACAGTAGGTTACCAGGTCATTTCTTCTTGAGATTTCTGATACTTCCCATGCTTCTTTCTAGTTCAGTTAAAAGTAGTATTTTGGGGACTGCTCTAGCCGGGAAAAGCAGCCTAAAACCTGTTGGGTATGCCCACTTGCAAAAGGAGAATCTCTCGGTGGAATAGAGCTGCCACAGAGCACAGATTTCTTCATGAAGAGGAAGTCAGCCAGAATATCCTTGCACCCCAGCAATCCTTTGAAATAGCCTTTTAGAGCTGTGGTAAGTTAATTTAATTTGCACCGGAGGTCAGCTCAGCCCTCAGTTGGCTCCAGAATCAGGGAAATGCCAGGGACTGTAAACCACTTGTGTCTCCCGCCCCCACACACTGAGCACAAGTTGGCCAGACCGCCAGGGAGTGCTGGATTGCGAGAGCAGCATGTCTCACAGCAATATTCCGACCTGTTTAGGCACCGGGCTGTAACCTGGAAGGTGTTCAGACACTACAGTCCCTATGTAGTATCATTGATTTCAATAGACTGATTTACACCAGCTAAGGATCTGGTCTGCAGATTAGATCGGCACTGGAGCGTGGAATTAAAAGATACCATTAAGTATCCAAACTATCCTAAATCTCATAAAGGAAAAAAAAAAGAGGGAGGATGGTTTGGAGTGAGATTTGTACCTAAATCCCATCCCTCAAACAAAATATCTTCCTAATTTGGCAAATTTGCCCCGATGTCAGATCTGATGCCAGCTTTTCAAGTGAGAATATCCCAGAGAATTTCTTGCTTTAGAATGAACACATTCCAGTGTGAATTTGGTTCTAATGTTAACCCTCAAAAACTGGCACATTATATTCAGGGTCCACCTTTTGCCAAGCTGACAAGCCTCAGTTCCAGAAGGTCCTGACAGCAATCCATCTCAATCAAAGAGATAACTGGTCACCAATCAGAGACTGATCTCTGTGGTCCATAAGGAATGTGACTATTGTGCAGAGCAAGCAATGCTTGCACAAGGACACTCTCAAGGTATTAATGAGCTTTACAATATTTATCTTACAATATAGGCAACACTTCAGGAGCTTAAACAAGTTTATAAGCCAAATTTGCTTTTCTCCATCTACACAACATCTTATTCTATTTTTATTTTCCATAAGCTTTTGTTACGAGTCTGGCTTCTATATACGGTCTATCCATATTCATTTTACCAAGGGACGTGGTGGATTCTTCATCAAGACTGGATGTCTTTCTGAAATCTATGCTCTAGTTCAACTACAAGTTATTGGGCTCAAGGAAGGAATCACTAGGTTAAGTCGAATGGCTATTGTTATGCAGGAGGTCAGACTAGGTGATTATACTGATACCTTTCAACATTAAAATCTATGCCTATAGGAGATATTTTTGTGTGACCTTATGTATTTGGTGGAAACAAGAAGAAATCCAAACCTTTAAAAATCCAAGGAGAACTCAATGCATTTCACAGTTCACTGACTGAGAACTGGCAGTGATATATCTTTGCATTTTGTGGATCCATACTAAATATAATGAGTCTATATAGCAGTCTCCTAAATTTTCAGAGGTGAAAATAGACTGAGTCACAACATTTCTATTAGTATCAAAGCTAGAGCCCAGTATATCAGTAAATGTCCTGTAAAAAATTTAAATAATTACTGTGAATACAAAGCACAAGTTCTTTCATTATTTAGTGTTAGATATCAGTTTTTTCTTAATTTACCAAAATAATATGACTGGCCTTTGGGCTGATGTTCTGTGATTACCTTAAAAATAATAAAGGGAAAAAAAGAAGGGATAAATTCTCATAGCCTACATAGTAACTTACTCAATGAGCAATCCTACTGGAGTCAACAAGGCATTAGAACTAGCCCTGCAGTAAGCTGCTACTAACCTAGAATATCAGAACCTGGCCCCAAAACATTGAGTCAATTTTTGACAATCTAGCACCTACCAGACTGCACAGGAGCAAACCTCTAGCAAGCAGGTATATGGGCACAGATGTCAACATGATAGCAATTGAGCTAAAAATAGCACAAGTTATAGGTGCAAATAATTGCACATTACACTTGCAAATCATGGCCTGCAAACTGCAGGCACAATGGGTCAAAGCCATGGGCAAATTAGACTTGGAACTTTTCTAAAAAAATCTAGAGCCTGCTTCTAGACTGAGGTTTATGTGCCACGCTACAGAACTAAGCAAACTTTTACGACCAAATTATAAATCCCTGAAGATAGAATGACTAATGATACACCCTTAACTAGATTAGTATTGGCATGTACAGCTAAGGAAGCCCACGGTTACTTAGTTTTAAAAGGTTTCTAATCTTGTAATGAAGCTATTTTTTTTTGACCATTCCCCAAACAGAATCTGATTTGAACATTAGAATGCAATTAATCATGTATTTGAGTATCTCGTTTGAAATAATTTATTCAGATCCAAGAAAGTATATTGCACACATGATTGCATTATGTATAAGGAAAACAAACTGCATAATTGAAATGCATCACATAAATTATTCATCATAAAATGAAACCCTCTTGAGTAAAGACAGGGGGTCTGTTTCTCTACTGTCTTGCACGTTGTGTAGCGATTGACACCTCTGAACATTGAGGGTGAAACTCTCCTATTCTGATAGCTTTGTACACTCACTTTACACACCCATATACTGCTATGCAAGGTGGAGAATCAGACCCACAGTACCTGAAAAGTAACATGAAGAAATGAAAGGAAATCTCAGCAGTCCAGCTGGAGTTCTGCATTAGGCCACTAGATAGCAACCTTCTAACGCTGCACACACAGTTCTTTGGAAACCCCTGAAGTAAAAATAGAAGAGGAAAGGAATTCTTTATATGAACATGAAATGATCCCTCAGAAAGGTGCAGTACAGAGCACATGGGTTATTCCCCCGCCCCCCATACACAGGGACTCTACCTTCAGATATCATCCTGACCATGGACATACTCGTAAGCAGTAAGCGCTTTGCTTCAACAGAGTGTTTGAAAGCACTGCATGCTGTTACATCAGGTTCTAGACTATGTAGATCAAATCATGACCTCTGGTCACACCTACACAGGAGAATTTGGAGATGTAATGTGCCCCTTTACTATGATTGCCCATACCATGGGCCCAGTACAACAGGGATGGGAGGGCTCTTACTCCCTGAGTCAGCAGAGCTGAGCTTGCACAGAGTGGGAGAAAGCTATACCAGCACCTTTACCTGATGTCACTTATATTCCTCCAATAACAAGGAAGAAATCAGGAGCCAAATTGTGATTCTCTGAACACAAAGAGGGCTGACACCCCCTGCAAGTCCCCTGCAGGGAATACCCCCAGAGGAGTGGAATTTTTAGCAGGTGTGGCATCAGATCTTCTGCTTCCTCTGCCTGTCTTCTTCGAGCCCCCAGCCAGGAGACAGCAGAGATGCATTGAGGGCAGGAAAAGAGAGTGGCCAGAACCACTAGAACCTTGAGGATCATAGCCAGATGGGGCAGATGAGAGCAGTCCTCTAATTCTATGTCTAGGATCAGTCAGAGAGTCAAGAGCATTTACATGCTCAAAGTTACACAAAGGTTTAAAGCTTTGCAGGCTCAGCTCCTTACTTTGCAAGCTGCCCTGTTGCGATCCCTAGGTGTATTCAAGGAGTGAGGTACTATTCAATAAGAGCAATAGCATTAGCACTGGCCCTTGATGTCCTCTTTGACCCAATCCAACATCATTTTTAACTCAGTTGCTAGGAGCACCATAAAACCATACATTTAGCAAAGCTAGCCTTTCATTTTTCCTCCCCAAGTAGTGTTGTGATTTATATTTTATTCTCGATTTATTTATGTTGCATATGAATGCTGAGATCTGTTTATCAATTCATTTCACCTGCTCCTTGAAGAATGGCAGTGGAAGATATTGATAGGAAAGTACAATTCTTGAGAAACATTCATTTTGATTGTTTCAATACTACCTAAGATAGATAAGGGCAGAGCATCTCAGCTGCTTAGAACAATGAAATTCTTAGGTGGCATTACTTGTTCTTGGAAGTAACTGAATTCCTTTTGGTTGCACTTATTCACAATATCTATACACAGTTTTGTCATAGTTTCCTGATAACTACTGCTATCATTTCAGGGGTTTGATTAATTTATGTTGTAACCCGGAATTAGACCTCACTGATTTGTTACTTGGAATAGACTGGGGTTTCATCGGGAAGTGTTTGAAACAGGCAATTAAAATGTTATCCACCCAAAGGGGAAATGTATCTTAAGTGTTCCTTTTTTTAGTCCTCTTTGTACAATCATAGAACCATAGGGTTACAAGGGACTGCTAGGGTCATCTAGTCTACCCTCCTGCCAAGATACAGGATTTGTTGGATCTAAACCAACCAAGACAGATGGATCCAGCCTCCTTTTGAAAACCTCCAATGAAGGAGATTTCACAACCTCCTTAGGCAGGCCATTCCACTGTCCTCTTCTTACAGTTAGGAAGATTTTCCTGAGATTCAATCTAAATATGTTATAATGTAGTTTAAACCCATTGCCTCTTGTCCTGCCCTCTGTGGCAAGAGAGAACAGGTTTTCTCCATTTTTTTATGGCAGCCCTTCAAGTATTTGAAGACCACTATCATGTCTCCCTTTAATCTCCTCTCTTCCAAATTAAACAGACCCAGTTCCTAGAGCCTTTGCTCATATGACTTGCATTCTATCCCTTTGATCATCTTTGTCACTCACCCCTGGATCCTTTCCAGTTTCTCCACATCCGTTCTATATACTAGTGTCCAAAACTGGACACCGTACTCCAGCTGAGGCCTAACCAGTGCCGAGTAGAGTGGTGCTATCACCTCCTGTGACTTGCATGCTATGCCTCTGTTAATGCAACCTGAAATTGCAGTTGCTTTTTTAGCAACAGCATTGCATTGTTGACTCATGTTGAGATTGTGATCCACCACAACTCCCAAATCCTTCTCAGCAGTGCTGCTACCAAGCCAGTTCCCCCCCATTCTGTATTTGTGCATTTGTTTTTTCTTCCCTAAGTGTAGCACCTTACTTTGTTGAATTTCATTTTGTTGTCTATAGCTCAGTTCTCCAAAATATCAAGATCACTCTGAAATTTATCTCTATCCTCCAAAGTATTGGCAACCCTCTGCCCCCGCAAATTTGATCAGTTTGCTCTCTATTCCTACATACAGGCCATTAATAAAGACGTTAAACAACACTGGACTCAGAAAAGATCCCTGTGGAACCCCACTTGAAACCTCCCTCCAATATTACATGATAACTTTATCAGTTACTCTTTGGTTGCAGTTGTTTAACCAATTACGTATCCACTTAACGGTAGTTCTGTCAAGCCCGCATTTCTCCTGCTTACTTATCAGAATGTCATATGGGACTGTGTCAAAAGCCTTGCTGAAGTTCAGGTATATTATGTCCACCATTCCCCCTATCCACCAAACCCATTACCCTGTCAGAGAAGGAAATCAAGCTGGTTTGGTGTGATTTGTTCTCGGTAAATCCATGCTGCCTCCTAGTGATCACCCCTTCATCCTCCAGGTATTCACAAATTGAATGTTTTATGCATTGATCTAGTAGCTTTCCAGATATCAAAGTCAGTCTGACCGGGTTATAGTTCCCCAGCTTGTCCTTCCCCCCCTTTTTAAAGATGGGCACTATGTTAGCCCTTCTCCAGCCTTCCAGAACCTTTCTTGCCATCCATGAGTTGGCAAATATTATTGCCAGTCGCTCTGAGATTTCTTCAGCTAATTCCTTCAGTACCCTCAGGTGAACAGCATCTGGTCTCACTGATTTAAATTAATTCAAATTGGTCAGAAGATCTAGGACGTGTTCTTTACTTATCCCGATCTGCCTCCCTTCCCCTTTATTGTCTGTGGTCACTTCGCTACTCGTCAGGTCACATATTGTTGTGTGAGAAGCCTGAAGCAAAGTAGGCATTGAGCAGCTCTGCCTTCCTATCATCTTCTGTTACCAGCTGATCTTCATTGAGCAGCGGACACACACCATCCTTGAGCTTTCTTTTTTGCCTGACATATTTGAAGAACTTCTTCTTGTTGTCTCTAATTGTTAGCGGTAAATCATTCTTTCCTGTTGGCTTTCCCGATTTTGTCCAGAGAATGTAGCAGTACATTAAAAACGTGCCTCAGTATTTATTTTTCTGTCATCGACACCTATTCACTTTTAGTACCATTTCCCCGTAAATTCTCCCAGCTTGGTGTGTCCAAACAGTTTATAGACAGACAGGTCCCAGTCTGTGCCTAAACTCTCCCAAATTCAGGACCTTCTTTTCCAAAGTGTTGTTTTTTCTTAGACATTGAGCTGGTGCTATCTTTAGAACACCCCGCTCCCACTGACCATACCCACCCCAATGGGTGGACCTAGGTCTGAGTTATATAGGCCCCAGACCTTTCCTACTCCCAGCAGACTCTGAGAGGATTGGTAGTTAATTAAAGATAGCTGGACCACACCTTAGTTCTAATTTCCAGGGGGTTCACTTCCTATGGCTGCTTCTTTAGAATAATTTTTCCCACTCATGTGACAGTTTACTCTGTCAAATACCACTGTTAGATGGCCAGATTAGTCTGTTCAGGTATGAAGGGGAGATAAGTAACTCCCTGACTTTACTTCATTCCTTTTCATTACTGCCAAGCCCAAACATTCATGATTCAGGCCCCCAAAAATCAGGGGTTATTTTTACCTGCCTTCTGGTTTTTGAGCTTTTAGGTATCACATTTTCAACCCTGAGGGCTAGAAAACTTAATTTTATTTTAAATGAAAGCTGAGATTTTCACATAATCACCTGACTCCAGAACCTGGAGATTTAAGAAAAACAGTAAATATTTTGTGACTTACAATAAAATGGCTAGAGATAGCCACTCTGTAATTTACTCACCAGAGCAAGTAGGAAATAGGGAGATATTGATGTATTCTCTGGTCTGTTGTATTCCTGTGGCACTACAACTACACCATGACCCTAAATCAGTGCAAATTGCAAGGTTACAATCTACCTCAAAACAATATAGTCCAGAGCTAAACCACAGAATTAATAGTTTCGCTGCATTAGTAAAAATCATTATAAATAGAGATTGAAATATGTAGAAATCTGAATAACATCACTTTCCCACTTCCATGTATTTCCATAAACAAACAATGCCAACCTTAATTTGGAATGATTTACTTCAGATCAAACAAAACCAACAAAACAAGAAAGAACAAAAGTAAAATCTCCATCATAAAGAGCTCTGACAGGTGAACCATCTCTGAAATATGCTGTTCTAAGTAACTTTGACTCATCTATGGTATCTAACCCTCAGTCCTTAAAAATGTAATAGAACAGTAAACTTCAGGGGGAAAACAGAGTTATAATTGTTGCATAGCTACATATGCTACAACCATCATTTTCTTCCTCAAAGGGTATGTCTACACTGCAGTCGAGAGGTATGACTTCAGCACATGTAGATATACCTGAGCTAGTTGTGAGCTAGCTAGATCAAAGCTAGCTTGAGTAATAACAGCCATGAAGCCATGGCAGTGTGGACTTGCCCCTGCCCATCACCGGTGTTGCCGTGGCTTCACATCCATTCTTACTCAAGCTACCTTTGATCTTGGGTATGTCAGCATGTGTTGAAAACACACATCCCAGTTGCAGCATAGACATACCCAAAGACATACATTAAGTTTCTCTTTATGTCATTAAAACTTTTCTTTTAGCTTTAGGATCATAGGGGTTCAGTTTGGCTTTGATATACAGCATATTATTATAGGTCTTGATTTCACAATGATCCCAAACACCACATCTGGGAGATCACTCATGTATAAGCTCAATCCACTACACAGAAGTCAGGCAATACTGAGTTAAAGGAATGACTCATTCAGTTGTACAGAAGTCAGCAACTTAAAAGGAACAAACCAAGAGATTTAAAAATTCATATATCAAATTTTGATATATATATAAAATTGCTTTTCAATAATTCATATATCCAAACCCTTAAAAGAACACACTCTATTATGTGTACCTCAGTGATTATGTCGGGGGAAGACATATTTTACAGTAAAACTTCCCTGTAATATACATTGTTTTGCTTTTTATTGTTTTCTATCAACACTCCAGTGTATTTGATACAGTGTATGTGTAACAAGATTTCATCCCTAGTATCTTGAGATGACAATTTTGTTAGATAAGATTTGCTGAGGTAAGAGCGACTTGTAGTTCTACGTGTTCAGAGATTCCTGCAGGATTTCCTTTCAGACAGCAAACATAACAAAAAAAAGTGTATCATATTTTGTATATTTTGGCAGCAGTCTTTCAGTATATTATTCACTGAAATTGTCCTTCCTCCTCTGGGCCATAAGGAGCCAGACTGTGATAATTATGTTCTTAGGTAGTCTTAAGGGGTAACAAATGAAGCGGAGAAGTATAGGCAACTTCTCTCTCTTGGGCTGCAAGCAGAGCTGATGCATCATCCGATATCAACAGACAAAGAAAGAGGAGACAATAGTAGGTGTTTGATGCCATTCAGAGTATTTATTCTGAACATGAGTAAAGTGGACACTTATTATTGTTTTTTAATATGGGGAGAGCTGGCAGCAAACCTTTATTTAGGTTGCTTAACACTTACGATTACAAATTAATCTTGTGTCTTTTTTGAGAAACTCAAGTACCACAATTGTTTGCAGCAGTGCAAGTTCTGCAGGGAAAAATTCTGCATGGAGAAAGCCCTAAGGACAGAGAAGTACCTTTTCTTTGTCTTATGAATCTTTGTTCAGGTAAGGCTGAGATATAAACTTTTTTTTTAATTGCCATTTTCCTTCTGTCTCTTGCATTGTCAGCATGTCATAATAATAATTGAACAGGAACATAGTAGTCTCAGATCAGGTCCATACTGCAGCCAAAGCAGTACACAGGGACCTGGGAACATATAGTCTGTGTGGGAGGGGAGGAGAGAACAGACAAGGATGGCTTCCCCTGACAACCTTTCTTCCTCTTGACCTAGCACATGACCCTAGTAACCAAGGTCAACCCTCCTGCTGCCAGCTAACATGATTAGCCCTGTAATTCAAGTAGTATTGCAGTGCAGGATTTAAAGCCTACTGCTAATGTCTGGAGGTGGGGTTATAGTTGCATATAAAACAATTTGCTTTTCCTTATAAAAAAAAAAATATGAATTTACATACCCAAAAGTACATCATTAGAAAGTTACTTAGCTTGCAAAGTCTGTAGGAAACCAGGATCTCCACTCTGTCTGATTGAGAACAGGGGCCTACACTTGGCTTTCCTACTTTGCACATAGGTGTCCTAACCACTGAGGTATATGATATGCTGGGTTGGGACTCTCTCAATCTCTCCTGTGGATGCTGTTCCACTTTGTATAAACCTTAATTATGCATTGGGCCAGCGACAGCGTGAGAATGACTCCAGCCTGGTTGTTAGGACAATCACCTGGGAAGGGTTCCAGTCTTGTTTTCAGTGCCTAGTTATTTATACAAGTTGAAGCTGTTTCACTAAGACAGATGGAGAGCACTTACCCCAGAATACCCCACAGCACTGTGGTTAGAGCACTTGCTTGTGGTGTGGGAGAACCAAGTTCACCTCCCTTGTCTGAATCAGGAAAAGTGAGGACTGGAACCTTGGTTTCCCACCAGCCACGTAAGTGCCCTAACCACAAGAGAGCATCCCCATAGTCATCTCCTCAGCTTTGGGAATGGTGTTTTCAAATGTCCTTTGCTTTTAATTTAAAAAGTGGTTACAAATGCCCAAAATCAAAATGAAAGTTTCATTTCAGGCCTAACACAATGTTTTGTTCAATCCAAAACAATCCCCCTCCCCCCCCCCCCCCCCCCCCCCCGTTTTTAGTTTCTTCAAGAAAACAAAAAAACCCTTCATGTTTCAAAGAGTGGCCTAGTATTATTCCCATGCATTTGATTACTATAAACTGTTTTGTGATATTGATGTCAATGGGAGTTCACTTAAAAGTGGCACAATATAGCTTTACATAAGGCCTTTGAGTCAGTGATTTTTTTCTTTCCTCCTGCTGATGCCAGCCACTGCTTCTACTCTCATTGCAGGTCAAGACAAAAAAGTTGTCTATACCCCTCTGCTTGATTTGTTACTTCTTGAGGCTGCCTAAGAACACAGTTATCACAGTCTGACGCCTTATAGCCCAGAGGAGAAAGGACAATTTCAGTGAAAAATACCCTGAACCTCTGCTGCAAAAAAATACCAGACACAACACTCTTCTGCTTTAGACTTGTCTGAAAGGAAATCCTGCTAGGAACTCTGAGCATGTAGAATTCTATAGGGTTACCATTCGTCCGGATTTACCCGGACATGTCCTCCTTTTTGTGCTAAAAATAGCGTCCGGGGGGAATTTGTAAAGCACTCACAATGTCCGGGATTTCCCCCTCCCCCGGCACAGCAGAGCGAGCGGCTGGGAGGGCTGCAGGAAAGTCCCGGGCTGGACTCCGGAGCAGCTGGAGAGGAGCTCCGCCCTGCATTCTGAGCAAGTGTCTTAGCACAAAGTGCAGCCCTCCCCTTTTGCAACTGGGAGCGGTTTCTGCCATGCAGCGTAGCAAAACGGGAGGGAGAGCACTTTGTGCTGATACAAGGGCAGCTCTCCCCTGCAACCCGGTCCGGACCAGGGACCGGGTTTTGTTGTGCAGGGCCAGGGACCGGGTTTTGTTGTGCTGGGGAGCTCAGCCACGTGTCCGGCTCGCACAGAGCCCAACACCCTGTTCTGAGCAGCAGGGTAAGGGGGGCAGGAGAAGGGGCAGGGAGGTTCTGGAGGGGGCAGTCAAGAAACGGGGGGGGGCTTTTGGGGGGGAGTGGAGAAAGTTTTGGGCAGTCAGGGTACAGGTAGGGGGTAGGGTCCTGGTGGGCAGTTGGGGGGGGGGTCTTAGTAGGGGGCAGTTAGGGGAAATGGAACAGGGAGTCTTAGGTAGGGGATGGGGTTCTGGAGGGCAGTTAGGAGCAGGGGTCCCAGGAGGGGGCAGTCAGGGGACAAGGAGCGGGGGGGGTAGGGGGCTGGGAGTTCTGGGGGGGGAGCTGTCAGGGGGCAGGAGTGGGGAGAGGGATCGGAGCAGTCAGGGGACAGGGAGCAGAGGGGTTTAGATGTGTTGGGAGTTCTTGGGGGGGCTGTCAGGGGGTGGGGAGTGGTTGGATGGGGCGTGGGAGTCCCAGGGGTCTGTCTGGGGGTGGGGGTGTGGATAAAGGTTGGGGCAGTCAGGGGACAAGAGGCAGGGAGGCTTAGATAGTCCTGGGGGCAGTTAGGGGCAGGGGTCCCAGGAGGGGGTAGTCAGGGGACAAGGAACGGGGGGAGGGTTGGGAGGTCAGGGGGGGCGGGAAGTGGGAGGGGCAGGGGCGGGGCTAGGGCGGGGCTCCTCCCGTCCTCTTTTTTGCTCGCTGAAATATGGTAACCCTAAATTCTAAGTCTTTCAGACACCACTTCACAAAAACAACAAGATCTTGGTGGGGAGAGGATCAATCTTTCATTTTATATTTAAGAGCCACCTCAGGCAACAATGTTGTTAGGGCACAAACGCCACCACGAGGACCTGGGCAGTTAAAGACACACACACACAGTGTAGTAGGCCGCAGTCTAGGAATATCCCTTTAGACTTCTAAGCAGCACAAGACCAAGAAGACTGTAAAATACTAGTTCTAGCAAAAGGTAACCTGGGTCCTAATCCTACAATAACATCCGGACGGGCCAAAGGACTGCTGTTGACTTTAATGAGGCTCTGCATGGGTCCAACAGCAGGATTGAGGGGCAAGAGAAAGGTCATTCTGTTGCAAGGCTACCTCTTCCTCCAAAAAAAAATGCAGTCCTCTGCACCAAGGCATTAAACAAATTGAGGAGAGGGGGAAAGATCACCATGGGCCTGATGCTTATTTACCTTAAGGCCACTTTACATCATCCTGGTTCAAGTTATATTTACAGCTACTTTAAAGCTCCTTTATATAACTAAAACAGCGTAAAGGGGTCTTAGTATACATGAGAATCTGGACCCATAGTATGTTACCTCCTCACTTTCTGTGCTATTCTTGTCCCTATCCTGGATCCATCCCTATCCTCATTTTAGGGGCATGCCAGAGAAAGCCCTGTGAGAAGGCTCATAAACTGGAGAAGACCAGCTGCTGTCTGAAAATGGGTTCTATTCAAAAACATATCTGTTCCATGTGCCACCTAGCCATCTATTAATATTTTCTGCTAGATTTGGGTCTTTTACTCAGACATAAGGGCCATTCTTTTTCTCTATATATTGTTTTTCAGAGATAAGTAAATTGAGGTGAAATTCAGCATCCACGCAGAACTACTGCTAATTAAGAAGTGCAGTTGTGACTGGGTGGAAACCATCATTTCAGCCACCGAGTAGAATACATTTGTTACGAGAGAAAGAAACAAAAATAATCAGAAGTTCTTGTTTTAGATACGGGCAAGAGAAACAATTAGCATTTATGCTAGGAAAGGCATATGTTACTGTAAAAATAACAACAGCTTGACTGCAGGGCTACAGATTAGCTGAGGTTTGCAAAAGAAGTTTGAATAGTCATCATCTAATGTATTCTAATGCACAAATGAAGCAGATGGTGTGGTTTGTGCAGTGTATATTAGTGGTTATACAAGTCAGAAATAGGTACCAGCCATGTACTGGAAAATCTCTCCTCTCCTGCCATTGACTGCTGCATAGTGCTGTGCAAGACTATAATCCCGACACCTGGAGACATGTAAGCATAATAAAATGGGATCCTCGCTTAGACTATGACTTTTATTACCTCTATGCCTCTCCCTATCCAACATATGACCATTACCCCCAAGAAGCCCACTCTCTCACTCTTTAACCGGTGCTGCTTTATGGGCCAGTTTGAAGGGCTTCCACTCCTTTTCAAATGACTTCAGAGGGTTCCTGGCTGGCCTGCTATCTCTATTCAGATCCTCTGGGAAGGAAGGGACATGAGGGGTTAGGTCCATTCCTTCGTACATCTCCTAATACGTCTTCTTGGGGTATCCAGCCTATATTCCCTGCCCTTTCTTACCATGGCTTGGCCAGGAAATGCTTTTCTGGTACTACAGTTGTTGCTGCTGCTACAGGCCTTTAACTCATTTTAGGGATGAGCTGCCCTGGAGTGCCCCTTGTACAAATACAGTGCTCCATCACATTCCCCTTTAGCATGCGGAACGTTCTGGGACATCCCAACCCTAGAATGAGACCTTAAAGCAGAGAGGAAGTGGTCCTCCAGTCCTATACCTGTGAAACAGAAAGTGACAATGGACTGGTGGGCTGAGGGAATTGTGGGCCACCTTCCCTATCGCTGGAATACTTGGGATGTCAGGAATGGGCCAGGTGCCCACTCCCTTCCCAAGATCTGAGACTGGGCAGAGAGCCAGTTGGCAACCCCTGAAGATTTCAGGTTTGGATGGAGGCAGCTAAGCTGCTTGCTGAAGACAATACCAGATAAGGGCGAATAGAGGAAGTCAGGTTCTATTGGAGTCAAGGATGGAGGGGAACTGAAATAAGCTCTGTTGGTGTTATTCTGACCCCAAGAAAATCCACTTATGTCTGTTGCTTTAGGCAGACATTTTCAAAGGCATAAATGAGAGTTTGGATACCTAACGGCTCTTTGCACTTTGAAACTCCCTACCTTTAATTTTGAGTTTCATCCCTTTCAACCATGAGCACCCCACCACTTTCCCTGCAAATTTCTAGGATACAAATCACAGTATTGGAGTGATCTGTCTCCATTCTACGAGTGCAGCAATAAACACAAATGAAAGAAGAGGAGACACAAGCTGTAACAACATCCACAATAATTACAACTTACAAGACCCTAGGGTTTTACAGCATCGTGCCAGACAGTACTGCTGAATAAGTCAGTCAATAATGAGTCTTCTCATGAAAGGAAAGAGGATATAGATCACAGAAAGAGATGTGCTGGTCAAAGGGCATATACATCTTCTGCAAAATGACTTATGTTGTGTGACCTAATATCAACCATCACAAAACCAGCAGCAAAGTCATAAAAGTAGAAATATAACAGGAGTGAGAGCAAGGATCCTTACTCACATCCTTTTGAACCGTCTCCTCCCTCTTGCTGAAGATGTCCATCCAGAATCCCAGTGTGGTTTCAGACCATCTCGGAGCATCGCCAACAAGAGAAGTGTAAAGAACAACACCGGTCATTGTTTACGGCCTTTCATTTAATCAGTTGTGAAGTGTTATGGAAAGTTCTGTCTAGGTTTGGTTATCCACTGAATTTTATTTGCACTCTCAGGCTACTTCATGATGAGATGACTGCCACCATCTTCTGTAATGGATTGGAGATGGACCCATTCACCATCCATACTGGTGTTAAGCAGGGCTGTGTTATTGCCCCCAATCCTTTTTTCCATCTATCTTGCCATGATCTTGATTCTTATTCATGCCTGCTTTTCTTCTGGAATTGTGATTGAGTTTCACATTGATGGCCAGCTCTTCAACCTGCAGCATCTTCATCTAAAACTTCATTATGCTGACAACTGTGCTAGCCTTGTGCTATCCACCCTAGATATTTTCTCAGGCACCTATCATAGCCTGGGAATTTCCCTCAATATTGGGAAAATTAAGATGCTCCACCAGCCTGCCCCAGCACAAGTTGCCCCCCTTGTCTCACAAATTGTCATCAGTGGTGAACTCCTGGAAAATGTTGAGCATTTCCTTTACCTTGGTAGCCACCTCTTCCAGACAGACAATCTTGATGGGGAGATCAAACATAGGATCTGTTGTACCAGAGCATCCTTTGGAAAGTTGCTTCAACGTGTCTTTATTGACAGAGACCTGTGAATGGAAACAAAGATCCTAGTCTACAATACAGTAGTCATCCCTGCTCTTCTTTATGGATGAGAGACAGGGGTGACATACCATAGCCATCTTAAGTGTTTGCAGTGCTACCACCACTGCTGCCTTAGGAAGATTATCTGTATCAGATGGAAGACCATTGCACGAATGCCAGTGTTCTCTCTGCAGCAAACATCACCAGTGTTGAGGTGAAGATTATGAAACATCACCTTTGCTGGGCTGGCCATTGTGTGAAGATGTCTGATAATCGTCTTCCAAAGCAAGTCCTATTTTCTCAACTTAGTCATGGTAAGAGGACTCACGGGGGACAGAGGAAATGCTACAAGGACACCCTTAAAGTGTGGACATCCCTCTTAAGAATGGAGGCATTGACCACATGAATTGGGAAGAGCTGGCTGGCAATAGACTGCAATGGCATTGCATCGTACATCATGCCTCAGCCAGTTTTGAAGAGAATCGCCTTGCTCAAGAGGCTGAGAAATGGCAGAGGAGGAAGGAAAGTGTACAGCATCCTGACCAGCAGTTGTTCTCTCTCCAAGCAACTCCCTGTCATATATGTGGAGAAAACCATAGAGCACCGATTAGACTCCTCAGCCACCTTAAGCCTCATCAATGACTTTTTCCCCCCAGCAGACATCCTCCTCCTATCAAGGAATAGTCGCTACCACCACATGGAGTCTTCACCTACACTTGAGGCCATGTATTGGCAGCTTTCATATAATTCTAGACAGTGTGAGGTACCAAACTAGCCCCTAGAACCAAACACACCTCCTGACTTTTGTGTTTTCATTTTTATTTTTTGTCTCAACAATAAATAGATTGTTAAATGAATTAGAATAATCCTTTTCCAAGCTACAATTGGCAGTAGGCTAAAACCCAATAAACACTGCTGAGGGAGATACTTTCTTTACTTTTAACAAAATGTACATCACTTCATTAGCACCAAGCTTCACTCCCTTCTAAAGGATGTTTGCTAAATACATTAACGAGCACATCAGTGACATCAGAAGAGAAGGTGACTTAGAGGACATAAGAAATGTTGGTAAAAGGATCTGGCTGTCAGCCAGTCACTAGCTGCAGAGTGGGTGAGAAGTTCCTACCTACACTATTGCTGTAAATTCCACTGCCACAATTGCTCCAGTTTGGGAGTTAAAATCAGCCTGGGAGAGGTAAAGTGAGTTAAATGGAAGTTACACACTTGCATCAATTCTAAATTTGATCTTGCATATCTAATCCATCTCTCAACTCCATCGGATGACTTTTAGGCTCTGGTTAGTGTCTATAGAGGTGGCAATTTTGTGTTCAGTTGTGGCCTTGCTTCTTACGCTGATGCTTTGCTGATACTTGTTTTGGGTGAGTTTATCTGCTTGCGAAGTATTCTGGAGATGTTCCTGTGATTGTCCCTCAGGCCATTCTGATGTATCTGTTGTCATATTCTAAATAAGGTGATATATACCCCTTAAGCAAATTACACCCAGTGGTCCCAAATTATTCGCTGGTATAATTCCTATGAAATGAATCTTATAGAGTGAACTTGGTTTACTAAGGCTGAAATTGTTCAACCTGGTTGAGCAAAAGGCAACTCTCACTCACAATCTGAAACTAACCAAAAAAAAAAAATGGATTTGTTTCTTTCCTCCCCCCGCCCCGCCAAGATCATAAAAAAATGAAAAGTTATGCCCATTTTGCATGTGACCATGTATTTACAAAGCTCCTGGCCTTTTGAAACCAAATTCACTCTAGGCAGTTTATTCATTTCATGCCTTTGTTGTAGATATTTTCATATCTTTGAACCCATAAAACCGTGACTTAAAAGTCTCCTGTGATCTGCTTTTAAGTAGACTCAGTCACTAACACTATAAAAGACACAGTGCTGTGAGGGGTTCAGGAAAAAGATTATATGTCTTAATTCTAAAGGCAATGTTGACCAGAGTCTATTACCTTGAGATTTTATGTCAAAGGAAGAACTAAGAGCTGTTGAACCTAAATATAGATGAAAAGCAGATAGTGAAGGACATTAATTTTGCACAGAAACGTAAGATATACAGTTTTGCTATTCTGTTCCAACTAGCAACAGTATTCTGCTTGTGTATATATTACTTTTACTCTGGTTATATGATTTCACAGGCTACAGTAAAATGATTTTTTTTCTGGTCTCCGACTTCTTTAATGTTAGCAGCAGGAGCCTCCAAAAATGGTGTGTGCTGAATCCATATTCCTAGTCACTCAGTTGACCTTTTGTTGAAAAGCCTGGTGAGAACTGAAGTGGTTAAGTGGAAGATTCTCCTGCATGTTTTTTATCTAGCCTTGTGCTGTATAAACATACTGCATAGCTTTGAACCTGTCGATTTCTCGCACTGTAAATACAATGATAACAAGATACCATCGGACAACTTAGACCTGGTGAATGGAGACAGATTTTGGGGGGGAGGTGTCAGGGCAGTTCTAACTGCACAATGCATTAATCGCAAAGTACATTTGTGCAGAAATCATGTCTTCAGCTATTTTTGACTTACAGTTCCAGAAGAAAATGAAATTGGAGAGTTTGTGTTCTTAAGGACAGGAACAATAATGGAAATATTGCCAGAAACCTGCAAGATGGTGTGATAATGATAATGATGAGATGTTTGTTTTAAAGAAAAGTGGAGATTTGTGTTTGATTTATTGTATATATTCTGGGAAAGAAATAAGGGGGTGTCAGATCCTTGCCCCAATTCCCTGGCCTGGGTTACTGCATCACCAGTCTGTCTGCTGACAACAAGTAATCTGATGTCTTTGATCAATTAGTGAGGTGGTGAGATAGCTCCTCAAATGGGTTCTGTCATTTTCTGTCCCTGTGTTTCAGCCTGTGTAGTTTTCACAACAGCAGATGCTCACCGGAAGCCAAATCCCAGCTGATTTACTGAGGAATGTAATCCCAATGATTTCAATGGTACATCTTGTGAGAGGAAGAAAAGCCGGATTTGATTGCGGACCACATGGAAGAGGAGTTAACAGCTTTTTCATGCCTGTTTGCCTATGTAGGTGGGAACCTGCTATTAAAAGAGCTGGAATGATGGAGAGGCTTCAGAATTTCAATGCTGACAATCACAAACAAGCCTAATTTTCTATCTCGCTTTTTCCAAGCAATTCCAAAGACTTTACAAGAACACATTCCAGACAACTTGATGCAGCCATATTACTTCTATGCTCTGCAGCAGAACACCCTACAGCAACAAGGGACATTAATTTATCAAGCACAGATGACATGATTCATCTTATCAAGGATATTGAAAATACTTTATCTTTGCTCTGGAGTGTGTTGGCCAGTTCAGTGACATATTATACATTATATATTATATTATATACTACACACACACACACCATACAATCCTTTTGTTTCCCATCAGATGAACTTCCTGTGTGTTGTCAGAGCTGCCTCTTTTTAAGAGATACACCTGCACTCTGCTCATATTCTCCTGGCCTCTTGAGCTATGCCTGAGCACATCACAGTCAAAATCCTCTTATGGACCCTCTTCTCCTAGTAGCCCCAGTCAGTCATCTGGTCTGTGATAATAAGTGAGGCAGTGGGGGAGGAAAAGCATGAGAGGGAGAGAGAGGCTAAAGGGAATATGGGGGGGGGGTTATGATGTCTTCCTTAGGGGGGCTGGGAGCTGCCAGGAGCAGAGGTGTCAGAGGAAGAAGGAAAGGGGGAGCCCCCAAGTTTCCTTTTCTCCTCAGTCCCATGTTATGACTCTTTAAGTATCTAAGAAAATTCAGACACACACTTTGTTCAGGCGAGGTTAAGGCTGCAGGTTCAGATCAGTGGTCCAGGCACAGAATACCTTTCAAAAATGTGAATTACAAACTCCCTTAGACTTCAGAAAACCCAAAATGTAGCGAGTAGGATATTAACCTCTAACATAGTTTTGTACGTTGGTATTTAACATTATCCTATTGGTCTACGACATTCACCAGTATAGGCTGCTGCATAACAACAGCATCATATCCAGTACAATAGGGCTACATTTTGCTCTTGCATACATGGGTGTAAATCTGGAATAATTACATTGACTTCAGTGGAGTGACATGTTTTCAGCCAGTATAAATAAGAAGAAAAGGAACCTTAATTCATGTTGACTTAGCATTTTCAGTATCAGTGCCGCTTACTGGGTTACACAAGTATAAAATTTGGTCTGGACTCTACCTTGGTAGCTTGGTAAAATCTTATATTATTTTAATAATAATTTCCAAATTGTGTGGGCTGCTTTTATATGAAAGAAAAGAGAAAGCTGCTAGTATTTCTACAGGTTTGAGATTATCTGCCCTGTGTTGATTGGCTGTTTGCTCCTACCCCTTGCCTCACAGTCTCTTCACCATAGCCTCATTCCACATCTTCCTTTTATACCCTCCTCCATCCTCTCCTGTCCTGTGCCTCATTCCCTTCTCAGTGTCTCCTTTCCATTCCCTTGCCTTTCCATTTAGTTCAGTTTGTCCCTTCCCTACTAGCCCTGACCCTCCTCCCCACTTCCTGAAAAAAAGTAGTGGCACTCACATGAGGTTTGCCACTATCACATAATTCACTCTGCTTGCATATTATACCTCTTTCCCCTACTCTAGGTCTGTTCTGTCTATTTAGCTCTTCATGGCAAGGACTTTATACTATAATTGTGTTTCTACAGTACCTAGCACAATGGAATGCTGGTCTTGGTGGGACACTCGGCAGAACTATAATAAACATGATAGATAATAAGACTTTTTTATTCTTTTTACTCAAAATGAATTTTGATTTAAGAAAATTATTTGGAGCAAAGATATTTGACCCTAATAATGTCCAAATTCCTTGGCGTTAGAATATTTCTTTTATTATTTTATCTCCATTCTCAAGTGACGATGCCGGCTGAAGTATGTGAACTCTTATGAGGAAATGCTTAAGATATGTTAGTAGAAATAAAGATGCTACAAATAAAAGAGAAATTGGACTCTTTCCAAACAACTCTCACTAATTTGAAAAATGAAAATGGAGACAACAGGCACCCGAGTATCATCTGGTGGGAACTCAGTTTTGAAATTAAGTAATACATAAGAGGTCCAAGGTGACCTAGTTGTTACATTAATGCAAGGAAATAAATCACTAAGAGTTAAACTAGATGATTTTGATAATAAAATGTGAGAGCACGAATGATACATGGGTTAGGGGTCTTCCAGAATTGCCAAAACACAGGCTTCACTCTCTAAGGAATTGGAGTCCGAGTGTATTTTCTTGAGATTTTTTCCATGAATCTACTCGCTTTGAATTCATTTGCTGCTGTCGGTTTAGGTACTGACAAAAGACATGATATGGAAACTGGAATTAAGCTAACATCTTGTTAACATTAAGGGGAAAGGATCTGATTCAACTACACATATTTATGGGACAGATTCTGTCACCCTTACTCAGGCTAAGTAGGATCTTAATCTATGGGTATAGTCCCATTGACATCAATGGCACTACTCATGGAGTGTGGTTCTACTCATATCAATATGAATAAGTGCATCAGAACCTGTGGGTAAGTGGGTAAGGGTAGCAGATTCTTCTATCAGAGTATTCCCATTGAAGCCAAGATCAAACTCGAACATTTTTTTTAAGTGGCAAAAGTATTTTTTCAGGCTGCTTAGAGGCAGGGAAGCTCTCTGTTTTTCTCTGTCTGTACAGTGCTTAGTACAATGGAGTCTTGGTCAATTATTAGGGCTTCTAGAGGCTATGATAATACAAATAGTTAATACAAATAATATTATTCAAATCCAGGGAATGAGCAGACATTATACTTTACCAGTTTGCGCTCTCCTCCTCCAGCACAGCCATGTTCCTTGCCAAACAAGTCCCACTTCTCCTCCTTTATTGAATATAGTGCCCACACAACACCATCATCCATTTGTCAGACTTGACACCCTCATGAGCCCTCCTTGCTGTTTCTTCTTGTCCTCCCCTCTTGCCCAAGTGCTTGGTGATTTCTACGCCTTGAAAAATCTAATGATTATCTAATTTTGTCAGATATGTATTGTAAAAGGATGCAAAACAATTAACTAAATCTAGAGAAACGAGAAGAAACGGGTATGATGGGAGACACTTGGTAGCCGTGGCTGTCTTGTTTGATAATTATTAGCATTATAATGATTTGTGGCTTTCTGGACATAGAGATTAGCAAATAGGGGCCAGTCAGAGAAGGAAAACTCTGTCATCTGTTTTATTTGGTTGGTTTGGGTTATTTTAACGCTAGTTTTTAAACATTTGATTTTCATGAAATATGAAACCTTTGGCAGAACTGTTTTCAATGTCTGATTGGAAATGTTATTCTAAAGGCATGACCCGGCATGGGTCCTCAGCCTAGACTAGCATGTTGTGCATGCTGTTATGCTCACACAAATGCTATTTGTTCAGACAGCTGACAGTAAACTCCCGACCAGGTGGCACATTGGTGTACACACCATTGGGCAATCTACACTAGCAATCCCAGGAACACTAGCAATGATGGGAGTACCTGGGAAAACCTGAGAAAGTTTTGATGTAGACAAGGGCAAGGACTTAAAACATCGGGCAACCCTGTGAGGTGTACAGACACATGCAACAGCTCTATTACACTATGGATCACCCTGTATTAGGTGTGGCAAGTGAGTGTGAACATGTTGGGGCCAATTCTCTATTTGGTTACATCTCTGTGATCACACATGTACAGCTCAATGGGACACAGTTTAAAACATAGCTCTCAGTTGCTTATTACATATTTTTTCAGGGCTTTGGAGCTGTGTTTTGGCTCCGCTCCAGCTCCAGGCAAAAATCTGCAGCTCCACTGCTCCGGAGCTGCTCCGCGCTCCAGCTCCAGGCTCCACTCCAAAGCCCTGAATTTTTTTTTCAATATACATAAGCGGAAATAGAGTGCATGCCAAAGAAAGAAAGGAGAAGATGTTATCATAAGAGTGAAAAAAATTAATGTTAGTGAACATTTTCTACTTGTGAATAATGTAGGTAACATACTGGCCCTTAGACCATCATGCAGATATTTACAGTAACTCACAAGTTGTTTACGGTGTGTTTGCCACCAGATTTTATGATTCCACTTGCTTAATCATGAGTCACAGTGGAGAAGTATAATATTAGGCTATTTTCTAGCTTCTGTTTGAGGAAAGGGAGAGACACAATCTTTTCTGCTATAAATAACTGCAAGGTGGCAGCTGTGTTATTGGCTGGGAAGCTAACGGTTCTTCACTTGGACTTATATAATTCATTTCACAAAATGTTCTTCATAACATGTGTCTGAGGGCAGGGTTTAAGAGGAGAAAATGTATAGGTACAAGCATTTCATGGAGTATGATCTATAATGATCAATCAACTGCACCATGACCTCCAGTTGGGTGAAGGACATTCAGTGTGCTCATTTAAGGTGCTCCTTCTATGGCCTGATACAGAAGTAGGTTTTGCATCAGAGTTCCTTTTTCCCTCTCTTTACCAATGACCCCAGGATTTCTTTTGATAGCCCTGGCACTGATCCAAGGAACCACACAGAATTCTTACTTCTTTTGACGCTTACTCAAAACTTGGTTTGAGAGATCTCACCTCTACCTACAATTTCTACCACAGGACTGTGTCACAAGAAAAATGGACAAACTGCAAAACATCTTATAATTTCACAACATCGTATGCCAGAGATGGATAACCTAACTCCTGCTGAGTAGTATCATCCTCTGCAAGTAAGCCCATTGAAACCAATGGGGCCGCTTTTGAAGTAAGGTGCTTCTTGGCATTAGTAAAGGGTTCAGGATCTTTCCCTATGTGAGGTGAAATAATGCTGTTTTATCCAGTAGAAATAAAATGTAACTTACTGAAACAATTATAATGGAATCCCTGAGCTTAGTTGTCTTTTGAAATCTATTTTTAGATCAATACTCAAAAATCAGCTTTCAGTAGCTGGAAACATGACAGACGGGCATCTGTGATGGGGTCGGCTTAACCCTGTCTGAGCTAGTGCAGGGTAAGCCCCAGGTGTTGACAGCGGAAGTCCCGCCTCCCTGGCAAGACTGGGCATGCTCCAAGTACTCTAGTAGTATAAAGGGAGGGAGACTGGCTCATTCTGGGTGGGAGGCCGCAGGGGAAGGACCTGCCTGGGAAGCTCAAGCGGCGGCCCAGCCACAGCCTCTGACTACGCCAGGAATCGCAGCCGTCCATGGCCCGCCTGCACCCCGGCGACTGGAGGAGACCCTGGAGATGACTGGACCTGCCGAATACAGGGGAGTTAATGTCTCATGGGAAACCCCATCACAGACTCTGGTAGGGAGTGAGCCAAGGAGGGTGTCAGAGTGGTACCTCCCACCTAGGGAAACTCAGCGTGTTTCGGTAGGACCCTCCCACTGAGTCAGTGGTAAGCTGCTACGCCACTGCTAGGGCCCTGGGTTAGGGCCCGGTGGAGTTGGGTGGGCCCGGGCCCCCCTTCCGGGGCAGCCACACCCCAATGCTATAGACTCTGGCCACTAGGCCACGCTACCCTGTGTCAAGGGTCGCTTTATGGACTCCGGCCATTAGGCCCCACTGCCCTGCAGCAAAGGGTGGCACCATAGACTCTGGCCACTAGGCCACGCTGCCCTGCACCGAAGGGTGGTGCTATAGACTCTGGCCGCTGGGCCACGCTGCCCGGCGCTGAAGGGCTGTTTTACGGATTCTGACTGATAGTCCACACTGCCCTGACCCCAGGAGCATGGACCGTCACAGCATCATTTCATCAAATAAGAGCATAATTTTCTCCATCAAGTTATTATTGCGTATGCAGTTGTATTACTCACAAGTTAAGTGTCATTTTTCCTTCAGGAAGCCTGAGCGTTGTGGTGGATTTGGGAGTCATGGTAGATAATCAGCTGAACATGAGCTCCCAATGTGATGTGGCCAAAAGAGAAAATGTGATCCTGGTATGCATAAACAGGAGAATCTTCAATAGGAGTTGAGAGCTTATTTTACCTCTATATTTGGCACTGGTAGAATTGCTGTTGGAATACTGTGTTCAGTTCTGTGTCCATAACTCAAGGAGGATGTTGATAAATTGCAGACAGTTCAGAGAAGAGTCACAATAATGATTAAAGGATTAGAAAATATGGTAAAACATTCAAGGAGCTCAATCTATTTACTTAAAAGGAAGGCTAAGGGGTGACTTGATTACAGTCTATAAATATCTATATGGGGATTATTTAATAATGGGCTCTTCAGTCTAGCAGGAAAAGGTACAATACTATCCAATAGCAGGAAGTTGCAGCTAGACACATTCAGAATGGAAATAAGGTGTCAATTTTTTGGCCATGAGGGTAACTAACCATTGGAACAATTTACCAAGTGTTGTGGATGCTCCATCACTGACAATTTTAAAATCAGGACAGGATGTTTTTTCTAAAAGATCTGCTCTAGAAATTATTTTGGGGAAGTTCTATGGCCTGTGTTATACGGGGCTGGGAGCAACATTCAGAACAATATGACAAATCTAATGCTGTACTCAAGCAAAGATCTCATGAAGACAAACTTACTAGCCGTCTACTACATCCGGGTACAATTTTTCCACCAAAACTTTTTTTCTGAAAAAAAATATAGTGGCAACACCAAAATCTTTGCAAACTCTGGGTAATTTCACTGAATTGTTCCAGTTAAAAAAAAATCCAATTGTTTTATTTCAACTTTTTTAAAATGAAATTTCATTTTTTTCAATTCAAAACAACTTCGTTTTGAAAATTTTATTTTTAAAGTTAAATACAAAACAGTGCTTGAAATTGAATGAAGCATTCATTCGGGTCAAACAAAATGTTTTAGTCAATGCAATTTTTTTTTTTTTTTTGGTTAGCCAAAAATTTCATTTTTGGTTTGACCCATACATAATTAAAAAAAAAAAGCCAGAAAAACAAAAAATTCATTATTCAGCCACCTGTAATCAGGTGTCCTACTGTAGTCAATGGAGCTTCTTGCATGAGTTAGGGCAAACAAAATTTGGCAAACTTATTTCAATGGGGATTTTGCCTCCATAAGGACTGGACCTGATCTTGCTAGGCGCTGAGCACCTCTTGCATGGTACCCAATGCTTTCACCGCTCATTGACTTCAATCACAGTTGCACTGAAGTCAATGGCAAAGCTCCTACTGACTTTAATAATACAGGACCAGACCCTCTGTAGCTCTCAAGACGTATATAACACCTTGTCCATGAGTGCTAACAAATTCAAGAGTAAGCAGCTCTGTAATGGAGTATATTGGGGCGAAGGACCTGTCTGGCTTTAAGATTAAGCTAGATAAGTTTATGGAGGGAATGGTTTAATGGGATAACATGATTTTAGTCAAATGAACAGCATGCCATCGCTGGTAAATAGTATCAATGGCCAATGAGGGTCTGGCTGGAGAATCTTGCCTACATGCTCGGGGCTCTACTGATCGCCATATTTGGGGTCGGGAAGGAATTTTCCTCCAGGGTAGATTGGCAGAGGCCCTGGAGGTTTTTCGCCTTCCTCCGCAGCATGGGGCAGGGGTCAGTAGCTGGAGGATTCTCTGCTACTTGAAGTCTCTAAACCACAGGATTTGGGGACTTCAACAGCAGAGTCAAGGGAAAGGGGTTGGGACGGCTTTGTGGCCTGCATCATGCGGGAGGTCAGACTAGATGATCATAATGGTCCCTTCTGACCTTAAAGTCTATGAGTCTATGAGTCTATGAGACCCTTTCAGTCTACAGGGGGCCAGAAGACCCCATTCTGGGAGCACTGAACAAAGGCACAGGACATAGTTGAAGCTAGGAGAGAGGAAGCAGTTCCAGAGAATTAGTAACTAAATGGGAAAAACCTGGGACACTGTTCCTTTAAGAGTCATGGATTAGGAGCCCTGTAATGTAGGGTGGGGTATGGCTCCCCTCTCTCCCAATCAGGAGAAGGTCTCCAAAAAAGGACAGTATATATGCTGCCTTCTCCCTTAGAACATGAGAAATGCTGACAGGAGAAGAAGCCTGAGTTCCAGATAGAAATGCATGGGAGAGGTGGCTCTGTGAAGAATAGACTGGGAGAGATGTACACATTTTGGGTATTCTTATGAACTATTTGTGGGACTTTGAGAATTATTTTTGAACTGTTTCAGTTGTTAAAATGGTGGTGGTAGGGTTTTGCCACAAGAGAGACTGTGATGGGATTGTAGAGGGCCTTGAAGAAGGGAAACAGAGGCAGGTGTGCTGCAGCACCACCTCTGGCCATGATGAGGTACTCAGGAGGTAGTTGCCCTATTTACAAGCAACTGAGTTAAAAAGACTTTAGATTAAAAAATAGATTGGGAAAATGTCCCAGGGTGATTCATGCGATGGGTGGCTATGGGCTTACTGATGTATTTACCAGAATTACAGGGCAGTGAGTATAATGTCTACGTTCCTTAATAGGAAGTCATTCCTTTTCTATCCTAGAATGAGATTATCTTTAATTGGATTCTATGTGAAACTAAAGGAAAATAGCCTCACAGGTATTTCAGTCCTACAAAAGTATATTCTTGCCATATATTTTACATAATCTCCTCTGTAGTGTTAATGAGTTTGTTGTATGGCAGCATCATAAATAGACAAAAATTGGATTCTCTGCAGATTGTTGCAAGTGTTATCCACTGAAATATTAGTAAAAAATTGCTTGAAATGTTATGGCCTTTATATATCTTCGCTTAGAAGGTGTGGATGTATGCACAAATATGCATTGAGAGTAGGCTCTAAATGACAACATATTATACTTTCTCGGCTTACATGACCAGAGAGCCTTTGTATGATTCACTACATATTCAAATGGTATGTAAATTTTTTACTTGGCTTTAAACCCAACTGCATACAAAACTAGAAAAAAAACATGTTCTGAGGTTTTGCCTGAAGTGGCAAAGCACAGCTACCATTGTAATGAATTGTTTCTTGAGTGTCAGGCACATGTTCATGGTCAAGCTGCATCAGATATACTCATTTTAAAGGTATCACACCATACACACATCATTAAGGGCCCTATAATATGCACCCAGAGAATGGTGCATATTATAGGGCAACACGACTTGCAAACAATAGGTGAGTAAAAAGTGACAAAGAGTCCGGTGGCACCTTATAGACTAACAGACATATTGCAGCATAAGCTTTCGTAGGTGAATACTCACTTTGTCAGATGCATGTAGTGGAAATTTCCAGAGGCAGGTGTAAATATGCAGGCAAGAATCAGTCTAGAGATAACAAGATTAGTTCAAACAGGGAGGATGAGGCCCTCTTCTAGCAGTTGAGGTGTGAACACCAAGGGAGGAGTGAGTAAAGTACCCCACTCCCATTGACCTTCCTTTGCCCCATGACACCATCATCCCAGTTGCCAATTCTGTGCACACATGCCAAGTTCCCCCACCCCACTTCATTCCTCTCCCAGTGAGCCACTGTTTTCTATTATATTAGATCTGCCTCCCTTGTAGAAGAATCCAACTCAGAATTGCAATTCAGCCACCTAGAACTGAAGGTTTCAGAGTAACAGCCGTGTTAGTCTGTATCCGCAAAAAGAAGAACAGGAGTACTTGTGGCACCTTAGAGACTAACAAATTTATTAGAGCATAAGCTTTCGTGGACTGCTGTAGTCCACGAAAGCTTATGCTCTAATAAATTTGTTAGTCTCTAAGGTGCCACAAGTACTCCTGTTCTTCTTTTTGCTAGAACTGAAGGTTGGTTATTGATGGGTGGGTAAAAAACCTGGAGAGATGGGAATCTCAATGGGGCTTTCAATGGGAATTGGTTGCCAGCCAAGTTTGCTGTGTTTGTTTGGGATAATGCTGACTGGAGTTTTGATATGCTTTGGTCAGTGCTTAACTCATAAATATGTCCCTATTAGCATGGCTGAGGGCACACATGCCCCACAGCCTGCACTGTAATGGAGCTAAAAAATGTGTCATTCTAAACTGATCATCATCAGTCATTAGCTCCAATGTTCTGAAGTGATAAGTCTAAAACATTCTGATAGTCAAAGTGGAGTTAAGAACTTGTGTGGCAAACAAATCAGAAATATACCAACACGTTTTTACATCTCAAAGATGTTCAAATCATAGAAACTTGCATTTGAGAGCAAAGTGCCCATTTGTCAGGAACATGGACTAAAAAGGTCAAGGATAGGCTGAGGAGGAGAACTTCAGAATGGAAAGTATCAGCAATAAACCAATATTAATCTGAACTAAAATTTGATATGCAAACATTACATAGGTATTAATATGTAAATCTATCAGCCCATGGATCTATGCCTATTTACAACTGCAGTGTATCTGATCTGTAATGTACAGAATATGCCTTCAATCCTGCAACTGACAGTGTGCAGAACCTCATTGGGGTGGGGGGAGGGGCACATGTGGACTCAGAAGTCAGCTTGAATGATGTCAGTTGCAAGATCAGGTCCTATATCTATATCTGGTGGCAGAAAGGTTTCAATGATGAGCTCTTGGACCTGGATTTTGCTTCCCTTATCAGTCCAATCCAACAGCGCTTGAGTTTAGTAACCATTAGGCCATGGTATTAATTAATATTTTATCTAAAAAATGAAGACGTGGGGCATATATATAATGTTTATTGTTGATGCTATTTTAAGAGCTTATTTCTGGGTTAAGTCGCTCTGTATCTAGTTAATATTATTTTCTATTTTATTTTATATATTTATTTGTTTAACCTTGTGCCCTTTATTTAGCGTCCATTACATGCTGCAAATGTCAGTGTCCTAACAGTTTCGCCTAGACCGGCTGGGGACGATAGAGATTAGAACATTTTTTTTTAAAATTGAGGCAATAAATAATTTCAGTCTTGCCAGGCTGGTGTTCTGTGTTTGCATAGATTATCTACTGAAGTTACTTGCACAGAGAAACCTAGTCAGGAAAGGATCCAAGAGGGAGAATCCAAAACACAATTAAGCCGTGTTTTGTTTCGTTTTGTTGCTCCCTCTCACTCCTGCTTTTATTTGAGTATATTGTAGGTGGGTGTGGGTATATGTGTGTCAGTTGCTGGAGATTTAGTTCTTTCCTGTCACAATGCAGAACGCTAATAAGAAAACACCCTGTTCCAACCGCAGGCAGTGATCTTTTTAGCTGATTCGTTTTGGTACCAAACACTTGACCTATATTTTTTAAGATATCATGTTTCTGTAATGCTTAAAAAAAAAATAATGCCCACCAGCATTAAAATGAGTCAGGAATTTTAAATCTTCTAATTTCTAGTGAAGTTTAAACAGTTCATGAAGTAGATATCTTTGCATACATAATACTCATACCAATCCAAAAATTCCCTCCTTTAAAAAAAACAACTTTAAAAAATAAAAATAAATGGAGGGAAAAATAATACCAAATCTCTGCTATAAAAATCTTTAAGATGAATGCTGACACTGCTACACTCCAGGTGTGGTGCTTTCTTGTTTTCATAAGGATGCCAAGGAAAGACCATGTGGGATTCAATTTTAAAAAAGTTCTGTCTTTTGTTTGGTTGAGTCACAATCGCAGCGTTATTTAAATGCAGCTTCTTCTATACAGGAGCCTAGTGATGCAATTTCTCCTATGAAATCCAGATTGTCGGGGTTCAACAGAATTATGATTCAAATGCTGAACCGGGGCAGTCTATAGAAGGGCATTCAGGTGCATTCATCTTCCTGTCAAACAATTCATCAAAACAAGAGGGCACTGGAAAGGCAAATGGTAGCTTTGCCACAAGGATATCTCAGTTATGGAAAGGTAATTACCCAATTAGATATAGGAGAATTTTACTAAGCTACACAAGCTAGGGAAGAAAAGCAAGCCATGGAACACAGAAAGAAAGGGGGCCTTTATTGGGTGCAGATGCCATATGTTGAGGGATTGATGAGGGCATGCAAGTTTTTTCTGTGTATCCTTCCCAATAGATACTAAGAAATGGTTTAAGGCTGGGGATATATGTTTGACATTCAGAATAAGAAGGAGGATCTAAAGGGCAGTCAATGGGCAAATGACAGATAAAAAATCGCTAACATTGTTTAAAAGGGGCCACGAACTTATTAAGCAGTTTGAATAGGCAGATATCTGCCACTTATGAATGGTTTTAGGACATATTAAATTGTTTTCTTCAGAGTTGCTCAAGACCTATCTTAAAAACACTGGTAAAATTTTCAAAAGGACTTAAGGGCATGTCTAATTTGCAATAAAAAACCCATAGCTGGCCTGAGTCAGCTGATTCAGGCTTGTGGGGCCAGGGCTGTCTGGCTATAAAATTGAAGTATAGATAGGCCAGGGGCAGGCTGGAGCCTGGGTCTGAAACCTTCCCCCTGTGCCGAAGGCTTTTTATCACAGTATAGATGTACCCTTAATGACTTAGGTGCTTAAATCCCATTGAATGAATAGCCTGAGTCAATGGAATTTAGGGTCCTAAGTGAGTTAGGTGCTTTTGAAATTGGTATTTTAAGCTCCAAGTGAGTTTAAAACAGTTCTTTCCAATGCCTATTTGCAATATGTCTACTATGTGCTTACAGTAGTAGCCCATGAAAATGTGTGTACTGTTTCTCCTTATTTGTATCAAGAAATCAGGAAAAAGGTTCGAAACATAAATTCTGTATTGGATCAGAGAGGGAGGTGTGTTAGGCACAACGTCTTTCTTATTTGAATAAAATTCCTTGTCCACTGTCAGAGTGACTAGGTACTAGCAACAACCTAGCTTCAGGTTTCAATACAATTTCAAAGCTCAGGCAATGGGTCAGATTAGTTCCCAAAGGCACCCGGTGCATACAGCATGCACCTCATGTGTCTCTATGAGCAGCTATTCTGGGAGGCAGTGAGTTAACCTCAGGGGAAGCGAAACTATTTTACAGCAAGCAGCTCCACCAGGATGGCCATCTACTGGCCAATTCGTGGACCACTGACACAGTAGCAGTGATGAGCAGCTTGTACTGCTGCTTCAGGGACACTTGTTGCTGCTGGGGTATCAGTAATTTTGTCTAAAGAGTCACCAAAGAGCCTGTCACCAATGAACCGCCTTACTCTGATTAGTACCTTAGACCAGAGGGGCAACTGATAACTGCTGATGGCGGAGGGCACAATTTAAAGGTTCTGGTGATATGCAGCGGGATTCAGGGCAGGTACTCAAGAGACAAAGGAGTTTTGATTTCTAGAGTTACTTTTGATGTCGTTTTTTATGATACTGTGTAATGGCAGATGGAGACTGTTCTAAAAGAGAACTACACATGAAGAAGCTGTGGATTGCGTCGGGGTATTATATCAATTTGAAGGACAGAGGTATTGGCAAACCAATCCTTTGATATGCTCTTTTAGAGCCCTTGTGATAATATCAGCACCCCAAAATTGTTAGGAATTAGTTCTAATTTAACCTGATAAAATTATTTCCCCTCTCCATTTGAATCCACTCTCTTCTGGGTTTACAGGGAAACATTGGCGCTCTTGGGCATCACAAGTACCAGAAATCTCATGCTAACCCTCCTGGTGGCTCTCTCTCTCTCTTCTGGCATCTGAGACTTCTGATATCTATACTATCACAGAATGATGAATGTGCGGCATCATTAGCAAACCTGTAAAAACAGATTTTGTCATAGGAGGACAGTGGTTTGAAAGTAAATTAAAATAGATTTCCCTACTCTATCTCCTGTGCCCAGCCCATTTAGCAAAGTTACATTTCTGAGCTTGCCTACAATTCAGTTTTCTCTTTACAGTTCACTTTTAACTAGAGATGGACCAAAACCAGGACACGGAATCCAAACCACTCAGAAACCAGAGGAAGATCAGATCTAGGTCCAGATTTCAACTGCACAGCTCAGGTTTATTTTTATGATGGGCCAGTTCAGAACGCCAAATCCCAACAACATACACTCAATTATAAACATGTGAATAGTCCCATTGAAATTAACGGAACTGCTCAAGTGCTTGGACTTAAGCACCTTTAAATACTCTACTGGATTAGGGCCTTTAGAAAAAAATGAAATCCAATATCATGCTGCCTCCCAGGGCTGCCCATACTGCCTCCCCCAAGCTGCCCACCCACCTCCTCATCCTCCCGGCACACAATGACTCCCCCGAGCTTCCCACTCCATCCCTGCTGCCTCACCTGGTGCCCCACCCATCCCATTGTCCCCCACTGCTATTGGCCCAAGCTCCCTTCTGTAGCCTTGCACGCACCCCAGGCAGGGTCTACTGTTGAGCTTTGGTAACTGTGGCTGCTACCAGCCTGGTCTCGCTTCCTTGCTCCAGGCGCCACCTAGTGGGGCTCAGTGCTGGTCCCTTTCCCAGCCCACTTCCCATCCTGGCAGAAATCTGGAGGGTGGGCATGTGACCCCACGTGCCTCGCCACACTTCACCTATGTTAGACCACACGTTATCCCCTTGCAGCCGATGGTATCCTCCAGAAGGGATGAGGATGTGCAAGGACTGAAACCAAAGACAAGGTTTGTGTGAACCCCTGAGAAGCAGAACCCTATGTGAACACAACTCACTGTGCCCTCAGTTACAGTGGCATGCGTCAATATTTGGGAGATAACACTTTTTAAAATTCTAGTATAGACAAGGCAAGATGTAATTCAATACTCATTGGGCTCACCTTTACCAGTTAATATAGATTAAAATACAACCTGCCCTACCGACAGTAGTGTTTAAAAACACACTTTTTTTTTCTCTAGTGTAAACATGCCCTATGAGGGCAAAATTTTGCCTGAAGGAAAAAAAATACTCTAATATTATGTCCATATGACTTTGCTACTACATGAATGTAACTATTCTAAGACTTTTTTTCTTTGCTAAATTATTCTAAATGTGATTGTTGATGAGTATAATAAAATGAGACTGTGTTGTTTAGAATATACTAGGGTTATTTCTGCCAAACTACCACGTTATTCTATACTGCAAATGGAAAAAAAAACCTCCCCTAGCAAAACAGACCAGAGTAAGGATAGTTTTAAAAGGCAATAGGTTCACTATACACCTGATACAAAGCCTCCTGAAGTCAATGAGAGCCAATCCATTGACCCAAGCGACGACTGGATCAAACTCTATATGCCAAAATAACAAAAATCTTATTTTTAGCAAATTAAACCAGTGTGTAGAAACAGTTGCACTTATCTCACCAGAATATCAAACAAATGTTGAGAGACAATGACACCACTGGGCCGATGTCAACTCGGGACCCATATTTGTAAAGGGCATTTGTAGAGAAGCAGGATCCTTTCATCAACTGAAAATGAACTTTTCTAGCGATAGTCTCTCATGTGGAGTTGTATCTGAAATACCCACTCCAGTTTCTGTTCCTCATAACAGGAATTAAGATAATATCCACTTCTATCATATTACCCAGTCCGGTACTTAACACCTACATTCTGAGAACAGGAGAAATAAATTACATTTCGTTACATTATTGTGCACAAAACTTGAAGTCCCTGACATTTATGCAACAAGACAATCTCAAAATGCTGTCCAATTTAAATCACAGAGATTGATAAACCTCTGCCCACTGAAAAATAAAACCTCCACTGAAAGTTAAATAAATTTATATAAAATTCTGGCACTTCGTTAGTAGTATTTGAATTTCTTTTGCTCCTTTCTTCTTGAACTATTGCTCATCACAGGAGCTAGAAACAAGTTAATGGGACTTTCTTGGCCACATAGACCCAGGCAAGTAATTCATTTTGAGTGGTTCCAACTGTCTCTGTCATTTCAGGTAAGCCCCTTCAGGTAAGAAAGTGATAGTAGTGCGTAGTGCTGCCTGCAACCCAGCCTATTTGCAGCACAGCCGTTGCCTGTGATCCCAGGACCAGCACTTTGAATTTTTGCCATTTAAAAATGGGAATTTCCAATCCCACATTTTATGAACCGTGGCCCTGTAGATAGAGAGGACACTGTTTGGGTGACACAATATTATCTACTAATCAGCCCACAGTCCTCCACACACCTGTCATCTATAATATAATATAATATAATATAATATAATATAATATAATATAATATAATATAATATAATATAATATAATATAATAACAGAGGGTCCTGTGGCACCTTTAAGACTAACAGAAGTATTGGGAGCATAAGCTTTCGTGGGTAAGAACCTCACTTCTTCAGATGCAAGTAATGGAAATTTCCAGAGGCAGGTATAAATTAGTATGGAGATAACAAGGTTAGTTCAATCAGGGAGGGTGAGGTGCTTTGCTAGCAGTTGAGGTGTGAACACCAAGGGAGGAGAAACTGCTTCTGTAGTTGGATAGCCATTCACAGTCTTTGTTTAATCCTGATCTGATGGTGTCAAATTTGCAAATGAACTGGAGCTCAGCAATTATAAATAATAATATATGGAGATATACCTATCTCATAGAACTGAAAGGGACATCGAGTCCAGCCCCCTGCCTTCACTAGCAGGACCAAGTACTGATTTTGCCCCAGATCCCTAAGTGGCCCCCTCAAGGATTGAACTCACAACCCTGGGTTTAGCAGGCCAATGCTCAAACCACTGAGTGAGTACAAAGGAATCTTCCAAGAAGACTGGACATCCAACTACAGAGATACTCCTTAAACCTCACTCCAGGAAAGAGCATGGATGGAATGCATTCCAGTGCTGGTGAAGTGCCTGGTGCAGGGATGCGGGGTACTAGTTAGGGTAGACCTGAGGGTTACACTAGCATGGACTCGTGTGCCTAAGGTCCCTATAGCCTTGCTGGAGAATAGCTAAGGTATTGGACCACCCCAGCCATAACTTCTTCCACACTAGAAATGCCCCCTGCTTTCCCCTCCAAGATGCCTTAGGAAGCTCCCTGTGCTGGAAGCTTCTGTGGGTGTCTTGGGGGTGAGTCAGCATCTCTGCAGTGTGGAGATTGCCCGGGGGTGTGGATGACATCGTTGTTTTGGGGACCTCCTTGCATTGGCTTAACTGGCAGATGGTGGTAGCAGGACAGCTATGAGTATATGAAGACTCTAGCCCAGGAACTCACGTCTGACTGTCACAGGAATGAAGTTCTTAGCTAAAAAACTGTGCAGTAGCAGAGCAGGTTAAGCAATTCCTGAGCCCGTTTGCTCCTTTGGAATAATTCATAAGTTCCCACTCTTCACCGAGAACAGTCCCAGGTATATCAAAGCCTGGGATTTATTGCCACTTCCCAGTAGGGGATTTTATTGCCATACCCGCCATATCAGCTTCTGTCCTAAATTCTAGTCAAAATTTAATTTAACTTGTATTACTTGTCGATACATCCTAGAAGTACAACCCTGGTTAAGATATACACCTTAGCCCTTACATCAACCACCAAGGAGTAGTTAAAATGAAACTTCAGGCAGAAATCCCATAAAATATACACACAGTTAGCTCAGGAGAATGTCCTTAAACTGAGGACAGAACATAAAGTTCTGATTTATTCTCTCTCAAACTGTGGGTATGTTTGACCATGTGGCTGGAATCTCTCCTCTTATTGAATTTCCCCAGTTTTTTACATGACCACAGAAACTGCCTTCTTCTGCTGATAAGCCTGATGCGTTGTACAGAGCATATATGTTAAATAAGTGCTTCATGAAGTTGTCCTATATCTATCTCCCGAAGAGAGCTCTTCAATTACGTTTACTACTGCTTTTATTACCACTACCTTGTTCCTAAAATTAAATGTGTTCTCATGTGTATGGTTTAGGGCTCAGTGAACTTGTCTTGCTTAATTGCAAATCAAAACCACAAATCACAGTCAATCACAGTTGAGAGTGTTTGACTCCAACTTTATTATCATTGGGTTCGCTCTTTGCTTAGGCAAAATTGAAGAGAAAGAACAGGGAAGGAGGAAAGAGAGAATATGTGTGTTGAAGCAATTAAGAATGGGACAGACTATTGCAAAAGGAGCACTAAGAGGAATAAATATACAAAGACTATTCCATATATAGGGTTGTTGCTTGTGCTAGCCTAGCTTTTGCTGGGGCTCTGGGGTATATACTATCCTTAATATAGAGACCATCCTCCGTGGGTAGGGAGAAGGCACAACGCATGATTCTGCAAAAGTTTAGAACACTACTAACTTCCAAGGAAACTTCCAAATGGGTTTCCATTTATTCCTCTCCTATATTTTAGTTCAGAAAAGTTTAGCATATTATTTTACAGCATTTATAGATATACTACAGCAAACATTTTACCATCTTAAATTCACCCTGACTACTTTTGAATAATAGTTTTTTTATGGGACTAGTATATGATACATATTGCACTATAACCTTCCCTCTAAGTTCTTCAAAATGCTTTTTTTCTAACCACAACTTAGACTTTCTGTGGAAGGAGTCTCCAATACAAACCACATGTTGAACTTGTTTTATTCTACAATTTCCAAACAGGGAATTAAACTGAGGTTTTCTGAGTCTAAGGGGAGGCACCCTAACCAATGGGCTATACTGCCTTTCAGAGTAGTACTTCTTTCACATAACTCAAAAGATGGGATGGTGTAAATGTGCTAATTGGGTACAGAGGAGGATGAGGGAGATGCTGCTGCACTTTCTCCAGCTACCATTTTCCAGAGGAGAATATTAAGGAAACAGTGCACCGAAACTAGTGATATTTGAGTCAATCCTTGCTCTTCTGAGTAGTTTGATAGTCAAGCCAAGGTTTGAGACACATGAAGGGGGAGCAGAACATTGTGAAATCTATAAAAGATCTATAAAAGTCCACTTTTAATAGGTAAGGCTTTAAGAGACTACCTCAAAGTACCTTTGTACGATTCTACCCACCTTTATTAGAAGATCATCTCCATTGAACACCCAATGTTTTTTGATCCAAGACTGTGCCAGACTCATGATCTGTTCTGTGGGACTTGAGGGGGAGTGTGCCTTAAATACTCTGTTTTTGTTGTGCATTTTCTACTCTAATTCCTCCTCCTTCATGTTCAGTTGCCTCCATTTAGCACAGCTCTCCTCCCAGTCAGCAGCGCAGGGAAATATAGGTTCACTAGGAACAGTTGACTGGCTAGTAAAGACTCATCATGCCCTCGGTCCACATGAATAACTCCACTGACTTCAATGAAGACACAGTCCGGATCCAAATATGTGAAAAAGTGATAGTTAAAACTCACACTTTTGAGCAGTTTGTTGGACTTGTAATTGGATGAATTTACATCTGGTTCTCCTGTTTGTATATCAGAAAACAAAGCCACACAAGCATCAGAACGAATGCTCCATGCTGATGTCCATACATCAAGACATGCCACTGAACTTCCTCCAAAGAAGGTGCTTTGAGGTGGATCAGATGACTACCCAGGTCAACTAGGCATAGATGTCCCAAATTTCTGACAAGCTAATCCTTTTAGTGTACATCTTCCAGTCATCAATGACCACCATGTTATTTTGGGATAGGAATTATTAGCTAGAATTCATATGGAACAGGAACGTGAAAGGGCATCATTTATGAATATTGTGTAATGTTGACTATAGTTTGTCTTAACAAATTTCCTGTTTTTTTCTTACAAAAATAATCTCAAAATTGTTGTGTAGAACAAAAGAAGGACATGTATTGTAGGGGTTGGTGGGACAGGTATATTCTATTAAGGTATTACATTCAAATTCTGTATTGGAGAGAAAGTCATTGCAGAACAACTATTTTGAGGGAAATCTACCTATAGTGTTGTGGGCCTTTTTGTATGGGGACAACTAAGCAGATGTCACAGGAAAGGCATCCATATAGTATATGATTTTGGGGTCTTCACAGCAAGAGAATGAAGAATCCTTCTATTAAAATATTTTTTACCTGCAATACTTAATTTAGCATGTAACAATATTTAAATGAGGTTGGAGGAAGCTCGGGGAGTGATCTGAATCCTCAACTATTTTTTTGGATAACAAGCTAGCTGCCATGATGATTTTTTTTCCTTTATTCTGCCTCCCCCCCCCCCCAAAATTATTTAAGAAAAAAATTCTTCTAGCTCAATGGTTCTGAAAGGCCTGACAACTGCTTTTGGCAGTAAGCATAATAATCAATATTCCAGTACCGGCAGTGGCCTAGGCATTTTGCTGGGTTGTCAAAATCTCCCCTAACAGTTGTACATCCTGTGATAGCTGCTCCACTCCTCTTCCAGCATTAGTTATAACACCCCTTCCGAGTGCCTACCTCTGCCTCATCCCTCCCTTTCCACCCCAGCCCCAGTCTTTGTCTAACCCTGTCCCAGTCACTACCATTGTTATTGGCTAAACAGGTGTCAGATCCCCTGTGTGTTCTGCTACTGTAACTTTCTGCAGCAGAGGCCAAACACAGAAGCTGGGGAGTGAGGCAGGCAGTGAGATGGAAGAGCATATATTTGGCAGCTTTCCTTGCTCCTACTACTCGTCTCCCCACTTGCATCCTCTGTGAACCTGTGACCTCTCTTTTGCTGCCTCCTTTCCGCTAGCCAAGCAGAGAGAAAAGAGGGAGGCACCATTTGGTTCCTCAATTTGGCTCAGTTCCTCCCCCAGTAGCAATGGCTACTGGGTTGTGCCTTGTGAGGGGATCTCTTGCTCCGTTGTGTAGTTCCCTAAGCAGCACAGTGAGAGTTGTGTAGTTCCCTTGCCCACACTGTTGAGTAGATTTGAAGCTAGGCCAAATGAGTTTGCCTATCCCTGTTTTGAATACTTTTCCTTTCTGGGAAAACAGGCATGTCGTGCTGCAAGTGAAATTAATCCAGCATTTAGTAAAGCTTTGGCGCATTGAAAATCAGCATATTTTTGCCATTGCAAGCCATCCCTGTAGACGTCAGAACACAGCCTAAAGAGAAAAAAGCTGGAATACTTTGGGCACTACACACAGATGCTAATTTCCCACAAATAACTAAGAGGTGCACACAACTCCATTCAAAAGCTAATGCTGCCATACAAGTTGGAGTCACTGAACCACAGAAAAACTCTACATAATTTATGTAGATTACAGATTTACAGAGATGTAAAAAGTCCAAAGCTAAGTCAGGCACAAACAAACTGGGAGCAAAAAGGAATGCAAATGGGTGTGAGAAATCTCGAGAAAGTTAAACATGGGGGTCAAATCCGCATCTGGTGTAAACTGGTGTAGCACTATTGAACTCAGAGCCACAAGAATTTACACCAATTCTTGTACTACTGAGGATCTGGCTCTAGTGTGTTTCCTCTCCTATATTTTCTTTCGCTTTTCTCAGCAAGCCTGTTTTATGTTTGATGCATTGCAACACTAAATCACAAGATGTGACTCATCAAAAATTGAATAAAAGTTTCTGTTCAATGACTTGTTTATAATATGGGTAAGCAGTGATCTGAAATTCTTGCTGAATTAATCTTGTAAGCTTAGCCCTTGGAAGAACTTTTTTGCCTTTGGTAAGACAGACGTGAATTAGAACAATCAAACTAATGTGAATCATTAATATATTAATTTCAAAAAATGCAAACATTTCAAAATTGCATCCATTTGAATTTTTAAAACATTCATTTTCATTTGTTTCAGACAGATCCAGGGAACATTTTTTACCCAAAAGAATGGGTAGAATGAAACAATAAATGAATGAAACAATAAATAGTCCTAGGGACAACAAATCTATCATTTTAAAATATATTATTCCAGTATATTTATAGTGACCATTGAATAAGATCAACAGACTATATTCAGTTCTATCCCATTCTAAACCATTAGAGACCTACTAATAAGTTTATAAACTGACATTCAAGACACACCTTCTGGTTTCTTTTTGACTTGATTATACTATTCATTTTTGATAGATAGGAGATTTGACTGATATTTAAATTTCACCAACAGTCACAAAAAGAGCAGTAAAATTAGAGACTGACCAAGGGTGGTCTCTCTACTTAAGGACTCCCACTGAGATTAGCAGGAATTATGCCACTGACTTCAATATCCCAAATTTAAAAATAATGTGTATTTATGGGTCAATTTCTCTTAATCTCACACTTCCATAGACTAATAAAAAGTTAAAACCTGCATCACTTTCAAGCCCAAAGTTTCCAATGAAGTCTTGGTGCACAAGAAAAGCAGGAATGGCTTTGATTCTGCACCCCTTACTCACATGAGTAACCTCACTGAATTTAGAGGGGACTACTCAGGTAAGCTCTACATCTGGATTCATTTTGGTATACTGGGCTATGAATCAAGACATAACTGATAGACATGAGTCATTAATAACAGCACTCTTGGGCATCTGTATTCCAAGTTGGATAGCAAGGTTGGGCAGTTTTCTCTTTCCCTTTCCATATTTTTAGTAAATGTGAAAAAAACAACTACCACCAACTCTTGTGTGGTGGGGTACACAAAGTATAACAGCATCCCCAACAAAACTTTAAAATCTAAATTATTGTGAACATTGAAGCAGAAAGTAAAGTAACAACTAGGGTAGATTATTTTAAAAAGTTCCATCATTCTGTGAACCCTCTCCAGTCCTTGCAGCAGCACACTACAATGTCACCAATTAAACTGACAAAGTGGCATATGCTTTGCAGAAAACAAAGAACAGAAGGGGTGTGTGTGTGTTTTCCACTATATTTCCATCCAGGCACATTGAGTACTTATTTCATTTCACTCTTCTTCCAGAAGCTGTATTGACAATAAAATCAGACATATCCCTAGTGAGGTGGCTGAAGAGCTTATGGCATAGAACTGCAGTAGGATGCAGGCAAGCAGTGAGGTCCTCCAGACCAGAAACTTTTAGGATGGAGAGACAGAGTGACCATGGCTATTCAAATCAAGAGTCAACAAAAATGATCTTATATTTCATCCACCTGGAGTGTCCGGTATGAGAACTCCACTGTAAGTTCTCTAAGGCAGGGACTGACTTCCTTGTTGCTTTATCATTTATTATTTGTATTATAGTAAGGTCTGGATGCCCCAGTTCCGGACACATCATGCTTGGCACTTACAAACGCTGTAGAGACTGAGACAGTCACTGCCCTGAAGAGTTTACATGACAAATAAAACAGGAACCAAGCAAGCAAATTGCCCAAGACCAGTGAAGAAAAGGTAGAACTCAGGGTTCCTGACTCCCAAGTTGCTGTTCAATCCACTAGACCAGTGGTTCCCAAACTTCTTCTGCCGCTTGTGCAGGGAAAGCCCCTGGTGGACTGGGCCGGTTTGTTTACCTGCCGCATCCGCAGGCTTGGCCGATCGCGGCTCCCACTGGCTGTGGTTCACTGCTCCAGGCCAACGGGAGCTGCTGGAAGCGGCAGCCAGTATGTCCCTCGGCCCGCGCCGCTTCCAGCAGCTCCCACTGGCTCGGAGCGGCAATCAGCTGAACCTGCGGACGCGGCAGGTAAACAAACTGGCCCGGCCCTCCAGGGGCTTTCCCTACACAAGTGGCGGAACAAGTTTGGGAACCACTGCACTAGACCAAACTTTTTGTTTTCTTAGCACTATATTATCTAGCATCATGGGGTCCTAATCCTTGGTGGGGATTCCAAAGTTCTACCCTAAAATAAACATTTTAAGTATGAATACTAACATTGCCTTCTTCCACAGAAGAAAGAGACTAATTGTTGGCAGAAATGAAAAGTGCCAAGAAGTAACAAAACAGCACTACTATAAAAATGCATCAACCTGAAATGAATCTTACGAGAGTTACAAAATATCTTTCACTTTCAAACTGTGATTATGTTCTCTTCGGCCCTGTGAACAGATTAACCAAACACTGTTTTATGCACCGGGCCATTTAAGTCACAAATGCTTGTGTGACAGAACAAATGATAAAAAATTTAATCAGAAAAAAGATTTTTAGGAATACGGATATCAAAAGCATTTTGTATAGCAGGCAAGACGGCCTGCAAGCACAAAGTCTCTGCTAAATGGTATCAATGGTGCGGAAATGCCAAAGTGAGTTCTTTGAACAGTATGAAGATTGTTTTCAGAATGCTCTCCCATCTACTGTAATGATGCCATGTGATTAATAGCCAGAAAACATTAGGATCACTATTTAACAGGAACCATTCTTTATATATCAGCAATTACATTAGGGTTGATTGAAAAGTTATTAGGAAAAATAACTCTTTGTGGTATTATCTACTCCCTAGATGGAAAGTAATTGTCTTCTATCATAGGATTTTCCCTTATTATATGCCTCAGTAATTCAATCTGCTTTAGATCATTTTCCAAATCTTTGCACTAAGCTATGAAATTCTACCTTCCAGAGACCTCTGTTCATTTTATACACACACACACCATCTTGTGCATATAGATTACATGGCAGGAGGGGGAGACACCCCAAGAGATATTTTCCCCTTTTCACTTATAAGGTGCAGCAAATAGGTCAAATTCTGTTCTCACTTACACCCAGGCAGTCCCACTGAGTTCAGTGAAATGGAATTAGTGTTAACGGAATGCAGGATTTGACCAATCTATATGTAATGGTGGCCATTAAATAGCATTACTCAAAGATAGGGCAATAGTCAGTCTTCATTTAAACTTGCACATCTCCATAGAGTCCCTCTTAAGATCAGTGGGATTGCACAGGGGTACATGATGATCAGATTTGATTCAGTGTTGGAAGAGATGTGCACACTTGCAAGTAAGTGGCAGATGAAGAGACAGAGGTCAAAACAGATCCCTTGTTCATGATCCTGCCTTTTTAGAGCTGTCTAGTGTTCAAACCCACCTAAACCCATCTCATGTAAAACGTGTCTTCCACAGTCACAACCTAGCCATTCACTCTGCACCTATGCGAGGCACGTGTTTGAACCAGATCTCGATAAAAGTTCATGGATGTGCATTTCTTTTAATATGTGCTTCTCACCCCAGATTTAAGTGGAAAATATTGCATAATAAAATGACATCTGAAAGTCTCTCCTATCCTAGCCAAATATTTACATACAGAACGCTCAGTTCCTTCCTATAGGCCCTGTAGCACTGAAACTTCTCAACATGTAATTTTATATTAAAATGTAGGTATGTAAATATCAGAGATATAGGACTGATAGTTAACTACATTAAGGCCGCTTTATATTCTGGCAGTGCAAAGGGTCTTTAAAGGGGTCTATATTACATTAAAGTCCACTTTAAAGACTCTTTACAGTACCAGAGCAGCATCAAGGGGTCTTACTGTACCTGAGAGTTCAACCATAGGTTGTTCTCTCTCTCTATATATATATAAACACATTTTCCCTCCATCTCATCTGGGAAGCCATGTATCCTCAGACAGCTGATGATCACTTCTCTTCCTACCAGCATTTACTCAAATCCTTACAGTTTTCTGGAGGCATCTAGAGACACAGATACTGCAAAGCCTAACACCCTCCAGCTCTCTATGGGCCTCACATCCTTTCTCACATATTTCCATTCCCACCCATCTATTAAATCCAAACTCTCCTTGTAGCCCTTGGCAGACCCATGTTTTGTTTTGTTTATAATTTTTATTTTTAAACATTCCAAATCGGGAGAGAGATCTCGTCCTCTGCTGCCTGCTGGCATGATGTTGAGAGACTCACTGGGACAAATACATCCACCGTGTATCTCCACTGAAATCAACCCACCTTGAATTGAGTCCAGGTGTGAGCCACTGAGTTCATACCTTGTGTCCATTCAGAGCCATACCACCTTGCCCTGATACTACTAACTTTTTTATTAGCTATGGGTCAATGATGGCAATTTCAAATGCAGCCAGAGGATTTGCTTCTCCAACAAATCTTGTCCTAATTCTCCAGTATTTTTGCGTCCATGAAATTAAGCTAGAACAAGCACAGGCAATTTTGCAAGGTTTCAGTATTTTGATTCTGCAATGGAAATATACTGAGAGCAACATTTCTTTAAAGATTTTGGCCCTTCTTCTCTAAGCTAGAGTATCATGGATGGTATGCAGTTTTGCCACAATTTCAGTGTTCTGAACCAAATGTGTAATGCTTAGGTATGATCTGGATTACTCCAACTCACATCATCCAAGTAGTTTTAACAATGATCTGAACCATTCACATGGCCCCAGATGATATCACTAGTTTCCTCTGAAGCTAATTCACATGAGAGTGTAAGCTTTACTGGGGGAGCAGACACTGAAGCATAGAAGATCAAGTAGAAAAGCCATTCTAGCACTTTTGATGGCCCCCTGTACAGCACTTATTGAAATTACAAAACAAACAATGGAGAATAAACACTTTGAACTCATTAAAAATATTCATTATGCCAAGATCAAGCAGGTTGCACATGCTTATCCCTGACTCAGTTTATTTTTTCTTTTAATATATGCTGATGAACTAACCTCAGGAGATAAGTATGGTGCTTTGAGCTGACAGGTAAGTTAAAGAAAGACTAGCAAACATCTGTAATCCAACTCAACATTTAAATGGAAGTCTAAAGACTAATAAAAATGATGAAACATTAGTAGAGCTTTTTAGAAGCATTTGGAAACTACAGGATTTTTATCCCCTGACAAAAATGTGTTGACTCCTTCAAGCTGATGTTACAATGTGTGTCTTATGCTGCGCAATTTATTTAATTGCTATGTGATGAGTCAGATAGAAAATGTAGAGGTATTAAAAAGGAATACCTTATATTTTCTTTTTCTTTTTTTTTCTTTTCAAGAAACTCTTGAAAAAATTTGTGGCACCTTAGAGACTAACAAATTTATTAGAGCATAAGCTTTCGTGGGCTACAACTCACTTCCTGCATCCGAAGAAGTGGGTTGTAGCCCACGAAAGCTTATGCTCTAATAAATTTGTTAGTCTCTAAGGTGCCACAAGTACTCCTGTTCTTTTTGAGGATACAGACTAACATGGCTGCTACCCTGAAACTTGAGAAAATTTGTGGGTTCAATTTTTGTTTCCTGAAGTTTTTGATCGGAAATTATCTTCAGACAGCATGGCTTAAATCTTTCCTGTGGCCGAGGATATTGTCCCATTATCAGGGCAGGGTTAGAAAATTCTCACTGTTGGCCACTCCAGAGGAAAAAAAATCTGTGTTTTAAATGTATTCTCAAGGATTCAACCCAAGGAGTGCCATAAAACCAAGGGAGGGGAGTGATCATGGCTTGTGGTTCATTGTATTATTCCTAAGAAAAAGAATAGAAGAAGCAACATAGGCATAAACTAACCGGGAAAGTAAAATATCTGAGTGACAGGGTACGCCTGCAGTTGGGGCTGTAACTTCCAGTTCAGGTAGATATGCACTCACTGGCTTTGAACGAGCTAGTGGGCTAAAAATAGCAGTGTAGCGGAGGTGAAGTGGGTGGAGGCACCGGGACTGGCCCCTGAGCACAACCTTGCCCAAGATCCTAGGTACTCTGGTGGCTAGCCGGTGCTGTCACTCGCACTGCTGCACCTATCCTGCTCTTTTTGCACGTTTATGTACCCGAGCTGGAAATTTGACCTACACTAAGGCCTTGGCTACACTTACCCGCTAGTTCGGCGGCTGGCAATCGAACTTCTGGGTTCGACTTATCGCGTCTAGTCTGGACGCGATAAGTCGAACCCGGAAGTGCTCGCCGTCGACTGCGGTACTCCAGCTCGGCGAGAGGAGTACCGCGGAGTCGACGGGGGAGCCTGCCTGCCGAGTGTGGACCAAGGTAAGTTCGAATTAGGGGGGTAGTGTAGACCAAGCCTAAGGTTATGTCTGCACGGCAATCCTAGGTGTGATTGCAGCGAGTAGACATACCTTTTCCCACACTAGCACAGCTAAATATAACAATGTAGATGTGGAGGGACTGGCTTCAACACAGACTGTGAAAGCACACTGGTGGTCCCTGGGTACATAGTCATGCTGCTAGCCTATGCTGACTCCCCTGCTATCGCATTTACATGGTTATTTTAGCCATGCTAGAATGGGTAAAATTAGCCTGGGGATGTTTACCTGTGCTCAGATAGCAGTGTAGGCATACCTTATACACGAACCATATTATTTCCAATATGGCCCAGTAAAGGCAATGAAAACTGAGTGCATGTATCTCAGGGCAGAGTTCAGTCAGCGAGAGCAATGTTACCAAGTTAGACAATTTGCTGAAGCGCTGGAGGTTAGTAAAATAACTGCAGAGCTGCTCCAGCTGCTTTGTCCATTTATAGGCAAAAACTAACGCTAGTTTGCCCATGCTATGCTTAAACTAGAGTACATGGTTTCTTATTCTGTGCATGATGGGATGGTGTCAATGCCGAGGTAAATAATAGATTAGATGCATGGTTTCTATTATACTTCTCAAGTCAATTTTCTATTTTAATGAACTATATACCACTGATACCCCCACTCACCAGTTAATGTAAGAGAATAAACCTTCCCCGAAACTGCTCAGAGGGTGCCCTGTGATCTTCCCCCATCCCATGCAGGAGAGGACTTAAGCCACCTGCATGGCACAATATCCACTCTTTCTCCAGGCCCTGTGAACATAACTCTGCTGGCGCAGGGATCTGCACTGAGGAGGGGAAGGAAAATCCACCCAGCCATCTCCTGCCTGGCTCTGCAGGGACTCCCAAGCCAAGGAAACAGACCCTGGGTTTGTAATATCTTTTCTGCTGGTCCCCTCCAAGGTGTGCAGGGGGCACCTAAGGATGGGTGGGATCCTGGAGCTCTACTGATGCCCGGAGCCAGAACTGCAGTGGAGGTAAAGAGCCTCTAGTAAACGACCTTGCCTCACATGGGTGCCACTCTGGATCCCTTGGTCTGGTCTTGTGGTCTAGTCCATGACACACCCACTCTCTCTCTGTGCATATGTGTGTGTGTGTGTGTGTTGCTGCCATTAGTTCTAGGTGGAACTCAGTAAAGTGATCCTTACAGACATCACCCACTCCTCGAGTCCCTCCCCATGGGTTTTACTGCAAGAGGGGAAAACTCACCCTTATATTTTGAGCCTTCTTTGTTGGGGGGAACCAACCTTTCATAGCAGATTAGGGTTGGAAGAGACCTCAGGAGGTCATCTAGTCCAACCCTCTGCTAAAGGCAGGACCAACACCAACTAAATCATCCCAGCCAGGGCTTTGTCAAGCCGGCCTTAAAAACTTCTAAGGATGAAGATTCCACCACCTCCCTAGGTAACCCATTCCAGTGCTTCACCACCCTCCTAGTGAAATAGTGTTTCCTAATATCCAACCTAGACCTCCCCCACTGCAACTTGAGACCATTGCTCCTTGTTCTGTCATCTGCCACCATTGAGAACAGCCTAGCTCCATCCTCTCTGGAACCCCCCGTCAGGTAGTTGAAGGCTGCTATCAAATCCCCCCTCATTCTTCTCTTCTGCAGACTAAACAAGCCCAGTTCAATCAGCATCTCCTTGTCTTTCATTCGTTCATACTCAAAATGAACTAGAATATGAAACCACATATGAAATCACAAGGCTGTAACAACACTCATTTATCCCTGCAGCACATGCTTCTACAATCTCCTGGTGGATCCCTGCCTCTAATAAGGGCAGGAGTGCTGTTCCCATTACAAGACTTAGGCCTGGTCTACACTATGGGTTTAGGTCGACTTTAGCAGCGTTAAACCGAATTAAGCCTGGACACGTCCACACAACGAAGCCCTTTCTTTCGACTTAAAGGGTCCTTTAAACCGGTTTCTTTACACCACCTCCGACGAGGGGATTAGCGATAAAACCGGCCTTTGCGGGTCGGAACTGGGGTAGTGTGAACGGAATTCGACGTTATTGGCCTCCGGGAGCTATCCCACAGTGCTTCATTGTGACCGCTCTGGACAGCACTCTCAACTCAGATGCACTGACCAGGTAGACAGGAAAAGACCCGCGAATGTTTGAATTTCATTTCCTGTTTGCTCAGCGTGGAGAGCACAGGTGACCACGCAGAGCTCATCAGCACAGGTAACCGTGATGGAGTCCCAGGATCGCAAAAGAGCTCCAGCATGGACCGAACGGGAGGTACGAGATCTGCTCGCCATATGGGGAGATGAAGCAGTGATAGCTGAACTCCGTAGCAGTAAAAGAAATGGAAAAGTATTAGAAAAGATCTCCAAGGCCATGAAGGACCGAGGCCATAACAGGGACACACAGCAGTGCCGCGTGAAAATTAAGGAGCTACGGCAAGCTTACCACAAAGCCAGAGAAGCAAACGGAAGGTCCGGGGCAGAGCCGCAAACTTGCCGCTACTACGCGGAGCTGCATGCGATCCTAGGGGGTGCAGCCACCACTACCCCAACCGTGTGCTATGACTCTCTCACTGGAGAAACACACAGGGAAGATGGTTCGGGGAACGAGGAAGATGAGGATGGAGGTACTGTAGGTAGCTCACAGCAGCAAGGAAGCGGAGAAACCGGTTTCCCCAACAGCCAGGATATGTTTGTGACCCTGGACCTGGAACCAGTAACCCCCGAACTCACCCAAGACCCTCAGGGCACACAGGAGACCTCTGGTGAGTGTAACTTTGTAAATATTTGTAAACATTACAAAAAAAAAAGCAAGCGTGTTTAAAGATTAATTTGCCCTGGCAATCGCGGCCAGTACATCTACTGGAAAAGTCTGTTAACGTGTATGGGGATGGAGCGGAAATCCTCCAGGGACATCTCCAGAAAGCTCTCCTGGTTGAAATGGGGTGATTTTATTAAGGGGACATTCAGAGGCGCCCGTTCCTGCTCTTCTGAACAGAAATGTTCCCCGCTGTTAACCACGCGGTGGAGGGGAGGGGTGAAGTGATCATCCCAGAGAATCGTGTGTGTGTGTGTGGGGGGGTGGTTTACTTGTGTTTGTGTCGCATGTTAACCGGGAAACCGCAGCCCCTCCTTTTACATTGAAAACCCATTTTAAATGGACAACCCAATTCATCCTTGATATGGGAAATGCGCTGCTGTTTGCTACCTTTCCCGCATGTTAAGAAGGTTAAAAAAGCCAAAACACTGTGGCCTACCATGGCTGCCTGCAAGCTGAAATATGCGACCTTGTAATGAAAGAGTGTACCCATTGTTCTCTAAAATGTGTCTTTTTTAACCACCTCTCCCTTCTCCTGACTTTATTGCCTCTGCAAGCGGTGCTCGAATTGGGGAGGGGAGGGTGGGGTGGGATGGTTGGTTTACAGGGAAGTAGAGTGAACCGGGTCGGGGGGGGGGGTTGGAGGGTTCATCAAGGAGAAACAAACAGAAGTTTCACACAGTAGCCTGGCCAGTCACAAAACTCATTTTCAAAGCTTCTCTGATGCGCACCGCGCCCTGCTGTGCTCCTCTAACCGCCCTGGTGTCTGGCTGCGCGTAATCAGCGGCCAGGAGAGTTGCCTCAACCTCCCACCCCGCCATAAAGGTCTCCCCCTTACTCTCACAGATATTGTGGAGCGCACAGCAAGCAGCAATAACAATGGGGATATTCTTTTCGCTGAGGTCTGAGCGAGTCAGTAAGCTGCGCCAGCACGCTTTTAAACGTCCAAATGCACATTCCACCACCATTCGGCACTTGCTCAGCCTGTAGTTGAACAGGTCCTGACTCCTGTCCAGGCTGCCTGTGTACGGCTTCATGAGCCATGGCATTAAGGGGTAGGCTGGGTCCCCAAGGATCACGATAGGCATTTCAACATCCCCAACGGTCACTTTCTGGTCCGGGAAGAAAGTCCCTTCCTCCAGCTTTCGAAACAGAGCAGAGTTCCTGAAGATGCGAGCATCATGTACCTTTCCCGGCCATCCCACGTTGATGTTGGTGAAACGTCCCTTGTGATCCACCAGGGCTTGCAGCAGCATTGAAAAGTACCCCTTGCGGTTTACGTAGTCGGTGGCTTGGTGCTCCGGTGACAAGATAGGGATATGGGTTCCGTCTATGGCCCCGCCACAGTTTGGGAATCCCATTTCAGCAAAACCATCCACTATTGACTGCACGTTGCCCAGAGTCACTACCCTTGCTATCACCAGGTCTTTCATTGCCCTGGCAAATTGGATCACAGCAGCCCCCACCGTAGATTTGCCCACTCCAAATTGATTCCCGACTGACTGGTAGCTGTCTGGCGTTGCAAGCTTCCACAGGGCTATCGCCATTCGCTTCTCAACTGTGAGGGCTGCTCTCATCTTGGTATCCTGGCGTTTCAGGGCAGGGGAAAGCAAGTCACAAAGTTCCATGAAAGTGCCCTTACGCATGCGAAAGTTTCGCAGCCACTGGGAATAGTCCCATACCTGCAGCACGATGCGGTCCCACCAGTCTGTGCTTGTTTCCCGGGCCCAGAATCGGCGTTCCACGGCATGAACCTGCCCCAGTGACACCATGATTTCCACATTGCTGGGGCCTGTGCCTTGTGAGAGGTCTATGTCCATGTCAATTTCCTCATCACTCTCGTCGCCGCGCTGCAATCGCCTCCTCGGCTGGTCCGGGTTTCGCCTTGGCATGTCCTGGCTCTGCATATACTCCAGGACAATGCTCGTGGTGTTCATAGTGCTCATAATTGCCGCGGTGATCTGAGCGGGCTCCATGATCCCAGTGCTAGCTATGGCGCCTGGTCAGAAAAAAGGCGCGAAAGTAGTATCTGATGGACCAGGAGAAGGAGGGAGGGCGGGAGGGAGGGAGGGCCGAGTGACGACATGGCGTACAGGTACAGGAACAGGGAGAAACACAAACAACTGTCACACAGAATGGTCCCCCCAAAGATTAAACTGAAAACCCTGGGCTTAGCAGGCCATTGATTTCACGGAGGAAGGGGAAGCAAATGAATACAGAACAAATCTATTTTTTACATCTTAAGCTGGCAGCCGACGGTGCAGCATGAGTGATAGCCTCTCCAGTACGATGATGATGGATACCAATCATAATATACCATCGTCTGCCAAAAGGTAAGGGGCTGCTGCTGTGTAGCAATGCAGCCCCACGTCTGCCAGCCCCACGTCCACCAGCACCCAGCATCGCCCTCGGCCTCTTCTGGGTGCTTAGCAGACAATACTGGGCAATTGGCAGAAAATAGTATATTACGATTGGTAGCCATCATCATCGAAACATGTCTGCCCAGGTGGCCATGATTGACAGCCACTCCAGTATGACGACTATGGGTACCAGTCATAATATACCATCGCCTACCAAAGGGCAAGGGTCTGGTGCAATGCAGCCCTACGGCTGCCAGCCCCACAGCTATCACTCATGCTACACCGTCTACCGCCAAAAGGCAGTTAGCAGCTGCTGCTGTGTAGCAATGCAGTCCCACGTCTGCCAGCACCCAGAGGACATATGGTGACGGTGAGCTCAGCTGAGCTGAGCGGGCTCCATGCTTGCCGTGGTATGTTGTCTGCACAGGTAACCCAGGTAAAAAGGCGCGAATCTATTGTCTGCCGTTGCTGTGACGAGGGGGGAGGGGCCTGACGACATGTACCCAGAACCGCCCGCGACACTGTTTTGCATCATCCGGGCATTGGGATCTCAAACCAGAATTCAAAGAAAAGGCGCGAAAGTAGTATCTGACGGACTAGGGGAAGGAGGGAGGGCGGGCCGAGTGACGACATGGCGTACAGGCACAGGGAATTAAAATCAAGAACGGTGGCTGTGCATCAGGGAGAAACACAAACAACTGTCACACAGAATGGTCCCCCCCAAAGATTAAACTGAAAACTCTGGGTTTAGCAGGCCGTTGATTTGACGGAGGGAGGGGGAAGCAAATGAATACAGAGCAAATCTATTTTTTACATCTTAAGACGACGGTGCAGCGTGACTGATAGCCCTCGGCATCTTTCTGGGTGCTTGGCAGCAAATACGGGGCGCTTGGCAGTTAGTGTATGACGATGGTCTTCAGGCCTATTGCACGATCGGCTGCTCGGGGAAGACTCTGCTAATGTGCGATGACCCGACTTGTAATAGGACGGTTAACAGTCGTAATACACCATCTACTGCCAAAAGGCAAGCCCCACGGCTGCCAGCACCCAGATCGCCGATGAAGGCTACCAGTCTACTGCACCGTCTACCGCCAAAAGGCAGTTAGCAGCTGCTGCTGTGTAGCAATGCAGTCCCATGTCTGCCGGCACCCAGAGGACATATGGTGACGGTGAGCTCAGCTGAGCTGAGTGGGCTCCATGTTGTCTGCACAGGTAACCCAGGTAAAAAGGCGTGAATCTATTGTCTGCCCTTGCTGTGACGGGGGAGGGAGGGGTCTGACGACATGTACCCAGAACCGCCCGCGACACTGTTTTGCATCATCCGGGCATTGGGATCTCAACCCAGAATTCCAAGGGGCGGCGGAGACTGCGGGAACTGTGGGATAGCTGTCGGATAGCTACCCATAGTGCAATGCTCCGGAAGTCAACGCTAGCCTCGTACTGTGGACGCGGTCCGCCGACTAGAGCACCTAGAGCATTTTATGTGTGGACACACACAATCGGCTGTATACAACCGATTTCAATAAAACCGGCTTCTATAAATTCGAACTAATTTTGTAGTGTAGACATACCCTTAGATAGGCTGCTAGGTGTGGCTAATTACCGGCACCCATCCTTTGGTCAGATATTTTCCCTGCCGATGCAACTCAGAAATAAAAGTTCAGAGCAAATGTATTATTTCAGGCAGAGTTGTCAATTAGCTAACAAGCCTGTTGTCACAAAATGGCTTGCAAATTAATCTTTTCTCGGCTACATCTCTGTGAAACCCAGCGGCTAGTTCCTTTAAATCAAAAGTGTATATTCTATATAATGGTGTAACATCCTCTGACATGCTATGTTGATGTCACATGCTGACATATGTGCACAGATGATGTAAGGCCAGGTGAACTGTCACCAAAAATATTTTCACAATGCAGTTGTCTTAAATAATTAAACTGGTTGGAATAGAGCGAATGAAAGGACTAGCACTGTGTATCAAGCCTTCATGGATTATTGCTGGAGAGTGGAATGCTTTTATTGCTTCACAAAGGCCTATTAGAAAAGGACATAATTGCTGAGAGGTTCTATATTTCCTGCCCCGAAGGCTTAAGGTAGGCGGACTATTGCAAGTAGAGAAACAGTAAGTGCAACCAGATTCATGGAGGATATTTATGAATTCTTATAGGAGAAGAATGGGCTAGTGATTGGGGTATTAGCCTTGGATCTGGAATACCTGGTTTGCCACAGGCTTCCTGAGTGGCCTTGGGTAAGTCACTCAAGACTAGATTCACAAAGGTACTTAGGTTTGGGTGCTTTAGGTGACTAGTAAATCACAGGCACGACACTGTGATTCACAAGTTAGATGCCTAGGCTCCCTGTGCAACACATGGGGAGAGACAGGCACCTTAGACTGCAATTCACAAAAGCCAGCACTACAGGCAGGGAGCTGCCTAAGGTAGCCAGTGTGCGAAGCCAGCTAGGGGGATGTGTGCTAAGCCCGACAGAGATAGTCCAGGCTGCAGAGAGACCCTTATCTGTACTAGCAAACCATGAATGGGAACCCCTCTTCTGGAGTCTGAGGAAGCCAAGATGTTTCTTGTAGGAATGACTGAGGTACCTGCCTAATTCCACAGAAAACAATAGGAGGTGGAGGTCCACTTTACACCTTTTAGCCGAGTGGTTGGAGCCGAGATTCAATTCCCCACTCTGCCGGAGGGAAGAAAAGGTTTGGAATCGAGAGCTCCCACTTGTCAGGAGTGTGCTCTAACCACTGAGCTATGGGATATTCTGATGTGAGGCTCCCTCAGTCTCTCCTGTTGAAACTATTCCAAATAATTAGAGTAATCGTACAAAGAGAATGAGTTTAAGGCAGAAACTGAGGCACCAAAGGAAATTGTACCCTGAAAAAGTAGGTGCCAAGAGAGTTTTGCTGCCTACAGAGTGTGTCAGGAGTTTTGTGGATCACAGTGGTTCCTAAAACTGGGCTTAGGTGGCAAAGTATCTTTGTAAATCTAGCACCTACTCTATCAGTGTCGTAGTTTCCCATCTGTCAAATGGGGATAATAGCACTCTCCCAGTGTACAGAGGTGATGTGAGGATAAATGAAAGATTGTGAGGCTCTCAAATATTGAGGTGATGGGGGCCATATAAGTACCTTAGGTGATAGCATGGTATCTTTCCCAGACTTGAAGAAGAGCTCTGTGTAGCTCAAAAGCTTGGGTCTCTCACCAACAGAAGTTGGTCCAATAAAAGATAAAATGGTAAAGAAGATTTGTAGAATAATTAATAATATTATTTGATCTTTTGAATAGTATCTTCCATCCAACTGTTTCATTTTTACTCATGGTAAGTAGTTTATTACTACCTGAGGAGTTGAAATCAAGAGAATGCAGACCTTTCAACCTGCCAAGGCCGAAATGTGGAACACAAGGTATAACAAAAACCCCAAATCAGGGACATAAAAACCTCTTCCTGCAAGAAAGATTAATTCCTCTAGTACAAATGATTCCTATAGTCAGAGGGATTGAGGAGTACTCTTGTAAAATAACAGAACAACAACAAAATGTTTCTAAAATGAGATGATAAATACCAAGCTTCAAATTTAATCAAATTATAATTTGGGAAAATAGGAGTTCTAATTAAAAGCAACGAGGACCTTAAATACAGTAACATGAATGGCCCTAATATAACTCCACTCTTTAGAAGTACAAAGCAATTGCAACTTCTGTTAAAGTCAATGAGAGAGACAAGGTGGGTGAGGTAATATCTTTTATCGGACCAACTTCTGTTGGTGAGAGACACAAGCCTTTTGAGCTACACAGAGCTCTTCTTCAAGTCTGGGAAAGATACTTAGAGTGTCATGACTAAATACAAGGTGGAACAGGTTGTTTAGCATAAGTATTCTAAGGGACTATTCAAGGCGAAGTGATACATTAACAACCCTGTAGTCATAGGATAAAAAGGGGCATAAGTGGGCGACAGATTATTGTAATAAACCATGAATCCAGCATCTTTATTAAGACCATGATTTTTAGTCTCTAGCAAAGTTATGAATTTAAGCTCCCAGACTTGTCTTTGAAGGTGTTATGCAGATTTCTTTTGAGGACGATGACTGAGACATCAGATACGGAGTGATCATTTTGTGAAAAGTGTTTTTGTCTTTTATCATTTTTCTGTATGTGTTCATTCAAGAGCATAGTGATTGTCTGGTTTCACCCACAAAGTTGTTATTGGGGCATTTAGTGAAAGGATGAGGTACAGCATGTGTTGTGATCGGTCACCTGTCCAGAGGATGAAAATATAATCAATGTATCGCGGGTATCTCATTTTTTTTTGGTGCATTTGCCCAGAAATTCTTCCTCAAAGTATCCCATGAAGAGGTTGGCATATTGGGGAGCTATCCTAGTGCCCATGGCTGTTCTCAACATTTGGACAAAGTCAATTTCAGTAAATGATATTTGTGGATGATCAGTGCCCCTCAGGATCAGGCCCTAGAGTGCTATCATTGTTTATAACCTTTGAAGGATCTGCACTGGTTGTATAAAAATGAACCACCTTCAATAGAGTCATTCTTTTATCAAGTATCCACTTACGCAACTCTATCAAGAGGGCCGCGCGCTCTATATACATCTCATGTATACCCTATTTCGAGGACTCAAGCAGGATTTAGTGTTGCAGAAGCCTGGTGCATTTCACTCTGAGGCAGTGCTGTAACAAGGGCGAGGCGAGTGAGGCACTTGCCTCGGGCGCGCAAAGCGGAGGGGCGCAGCTCTACCGCCCAAGCAGGGCGGAGAAAAAAAAGCCGCGATTGGAGGTGCTTCGGCGGCAGCTCTACCGCTGCCGCTTCTTCAGCGGCAATTTGGCGGCGGGTCCCTAATGGAGGGAAGGACCTGCCGCCGAATTGCTGCTGCCGCTGCATTAATTCTTTAGCAGCAATTCGGCGGCAGGTCCTTCCCTCCGGGAGGGACTGAGGGGCCCGCTGCTAAATTGCCGCCGAAGAGCCTGGAGCCGGCCCTTGCCTCGGGCGCAAAAATTCCTTGTTACGGCTCTGCTCTGAGGGTTCAATCCTGCTGCCAATAATCATGAGCAAAACTCACATTGACTTCAATGGGAACATAATTGAGCCTGCGCTAAAGTAAATTGATTTCAAGAGTTGTTCCATCAAATTCAACCGGTTTTGGATTAGGGTGCATACTCTCATATTGCATTCCTAGTCAAACTTAAGGCACTATTCCTCTCTTACCCTTTCTTTTCTCCTTCCTTAACCAATGTAAACATGTTTATAATTGCATTTTCTTTAGAAACAGTTGCTAACCTTGATAACAATTGTGCATCTCCATTTTTTTTTAATGTAATATACTGTGAGTGACCTCTGACACTGTAGCAATTGGGTACCTTGCACACAGTAATAAATATTTATTTAAAGCAAATACAGCTTCATTACACACAAAAACCCTTTGCAAACAAAGCACCCGGGGAGTCTACGTGTCAATTCCATCCAGGCACCACAAACATTAAAACTTACATTTTAAAGTTAAATGTTAATTGGATTTGTTGCTACAAATGCACCAAAAGTATCCACATTATTTCTTATTTGCTCTGATGCTTGCTCTGAATCCCCAACCCTACCGTCAGTGCCAATGTAGCTTCCCTTGGCCAACAGAGTATGTTTGCTCATCATTCTCTCCTAATAGGAATTTTGCAATGACTCCTGGCTTGCAAATGATCCAGATTAACACTGTCTGTCCCCTTGGTATCAGAAGCTGGATTTGTCTGGTGAAAAATTACGCAAGCCTTGAACTCAACTAAATCCTTGGAATACTGCCATTCACTCCAGTCCCTCTATGCCTGTATTATCCATCTTCAACACAGCCCACCTGGAAATTTGAAAAAGCTACAGCTTTCATCACAAAAATTCAAGGTGAAAATAAGGAAAACCATTTTACCAAACTTGCATACCCCATTGCCTTTGTAAAGATTCAAATCACTGTCTCTAGTGAAGCAGAGAAGAAGTGTCATCTCATGGTTAGACATGGGGACTAGATGATCAGGAGATCTTTCTAAGCTTTTATGCCATGGCACGCTATCTGAGATATGGGGTCTGTTCCATAGTGCTGGGTGACCTCAGACAAGTCACTTAACATCAATTTCTGGTTCCCCCACACACACATGCATGAGCCATGGGAATGAGAGAAAAGGGAGTAGGACGCCATCTGCCACTTGCATGTCTGGGCAAAGCACAGACACAATCCTAGAGGTTGCACTTGAAGTAGCTGTACTGTCATAGCACTGTACACGGTTGCTATATAAGCTAATAGGGACACAAGATAAGGCCCAGGCCCAGGCCCTGACCCCAATTCAGAGTCAGATGTCTCAGTGGGAGTTTACCGGATAAGTCCAACTGGACACAAAGAATCACATAATGTATTATTCTAAACAATTATCTCTATACAACACCACAGAAAATACCGTTTCAGCAATTGCAATTATCAGGGCAATACCCATCAATTCACCACGTGGTTTAGTCCTGTATTGCAGATATCACTAGGGTGGCCTTTCTCATTTGTGACTTATAGTGGCAATTTCTTTTTCTAACCCTGGTGTTGCTATTACAAGGGATGTGGAGTTATACTGGGATTCTACTACGGCAAATTCCCATTGATTACATTTGTAGTTTGACTGCAGTGGATGCTTGAATAAGGACGGAGTAAGAAACCTCTAGATTTAGATAATGCTTCTAATTTAGAATTTGGGGTTCTATTCTATGCATACTGGACTTCTAGTAGCACAAATGGGATTAAGGGATTCCACCAAGACTAGATGTCAGACATAATTATTGAATTGTTTGATTCTCATCAAAATTACTGTAAAACAAAAGTCACTCTGTGTATAGTTAGGAATAGTGATAAGGTGACTAAGGCCTGGTCTACACTGAAAATATAGGTCAACATCTAAGGTGCTCAGGTTCAAGGTGTGAACATCTCTGACCGCTGTAGATATGCTGACCCAATTCCTGGTGTAGATGCAGCTAGGTCAATGGAAGGATGCTTTTGTCAACCTAACTACTGTTTCTTAGGGAAGTGGTGTCCCTGCACTGACAGAAATACCCTTTACATTGGTATAGGCTACATTTACACTGTGGGGTTATGCTGGCATTGCTACGGCAACATAGCTAAGCTGGTACAGTTGCCACAGGGTAGACATAACCCAACTGTTCTCCATTTCTATTTCAATGAGTGACTTCTTGTATTTTCATGAATTTTGTTTAACTGATTATACAAAATGTTTCCTTGGTTAATGGCAGCGTTAAAGACCTTCAGCTTCTTAGCCATTAATTGGATACCAAAATGCTTCATGAAGTTCCTTTTTATCAGCTGAATGACTGCAGAAGGGTAAGCCCTTAGTGTAATTTCACTGGACAGCCTCCAATTGGTATGCTGGAAGGCAGCTGGAAGTTTTCAGAGTTTTTCCAGGCTTTATGTGATCCCTCATTGAGGAAGACTGAAAAAAAGTCAGAGCCAAATTTTACCCTGGGATTCAAACATGCAATTTCCATTGAAGTCAATGGGAGCAACATGTCTGCGTAAAAGAACAGAATTTATCAGAGATGTTAAAATTCAATTTATACGAGCAGGAGAAAAGTTCAAGCAAGGAAAATGCAGGGGGGCTATTTCATATTTTCATTGTCCAACATCTCACTATATGTTAAATTTTTAAAATAGAAATATATTGTAGTCAATGCTTGAAGTGCTTTATGGACCTTGATGGGACCCAAGACAGTGTCCTCCAGGTAAATGAGACTAAAGTACTATTAGAAATATACACATTGATATTCTGAATCATTTATCATACATTCTGGAAACAGGTTACCTTCTGTCCTCTCCAAGTGCACTGCAGCAACCTCCAGGCCCACAAAATTGCAGTTCCTATCTTCAGTAATTGTATGGCTCCCATCACCATAGTACTTGAGTACGCCACCATCTTTAATATATTTACTCTCACAACAGCCACATGAGGTAGGTAAGTGCTATTAACCCCATTTTACAGAGAGGGAACTGAGGCACAGAGAAATTAAGTAATTTGCCAAGGTCACACAGAAAATATGTGGTAGCACGGAGAACTGAACCAAGCTGTCTCAGATCTCAGGCCATTACTAGACTATTCTTCCTCTCTGCACCATGATGTTCTTCCTCTCCCAAAGCCCAAATAAATTTGTTTGTCTCTAAGGTGCCACAAGGACTCCTCGTTTTTGCTGATACAGACTAACACGGCTGCCGCTCTGAAAGCTAGTACTGTTTCCTTGCTCTCCCCTCCTGGAACTGCTGTTGGTAAAATGGATGGGGAGTGGGATGCCCCTCCCAAGAACTGCTGTTGTCGCTAATGAGAGTAGAGGAAGGAGATTACCATCAGTCAATGCAAGATTCTGGGGCTAGTGCCAAAATCTGCAGCCTGCTCCTAATTCTGTTGTGGCTTCTCTAGCCATGAAATTGCCAGCTAAGGTGCTGATTTTTGATACCACATAAAATAAATTCTGTTTTTAAAAACAAAATATCCAGTTCACACACATAAGTGTTGCCACCTGGAAACACTTCTTTTTAAAAAAGACATTTTTTAGTTACTGGCCCAACTGCACAGCTCTTTCTTATGTTGGTGAGCACTTACTCAGACGAGAAGCCCCAATGACTTCTTGCAAAAGTAGGTGCTACAGAATGAAACCCCATAGGAACACAAAAAGCCGTTTGAAAGTAGCTTTCCTTAATATGTATAAATCAAAAAGCATCAGCTGAACTGGACTTTATTAAAACGAGTAGTAAAAAATAAAAAGAAAAGTGTGAGAGAGAGTGGGGAACCACACCCAAACAAACAACCCTCCACATATTTCCACACTGAGAGTTTGTCGGCCACGTTTTAGCTAGGAGCAAATTTCGCAGACAAGTCATAAACCCTAGAAAATAGAGGACTCTAATCAAAACCTCAACAGACCCTGAAGTGCAGCAGCAGGAACACAGCTGCGATAATATTAAAAAAAAGTTTCACATAGCTGCTTTAGAAGCAGAGTAATGGCAAAACAGCATAAAACCGACATCAAACCCGGAGTACAGCAGCATTTTACTAGGAGAGAGCAAATTCATCATCCTGGCAGTCAGTAATTTTATAAGAGCTTCTGTTCTCATTACGCTGTTTAGTGTTTTAACTACAGAAGAAAAACAAACAAATTAGTAATTTCCCAGCAGACTTGAGTAAGTTTAAGGGTGGTTGACCGCATGGAAGACACTTACTTTTGAAGTACTCTGATTTACCTTCCAATACCCTGGCACTCAGAAGAGAGTAAAGCACTTCCAAATTCTACTGTCATGAAGACCATAATATGTGTTTAGCTCAAATTATTTTAAATATACTGTAGTTATCTTCAAGATTGCCACCATAAAAACAATTTGAATGTATTTTATGCACCCCAAGTACTGGCTGTGAAAACAACAGCCTTTAAAGCAGATACACTTTCCCTTTTACCTCCCAAAGTTAATGTATACAGCAAAGACAATTTGCTCTGTAGTGAAATATAAGACACAGGGAAATATTCAGCAATGGTACAGAGGGAACAAAGCTAACCAATACTTCAAGTTCTAGTCATTCAAAATCACGGCTCTGGAGTGGTGAGAAAATACACCAGCTGTTCCCCTGTGCTATGATTTGAGTCAGACCTCACCTCCATGGAGGCCAAGTGTCCACTAACTTGTGTCTCATTTTTTGGGTGCCCACCTTGAGTCACCTCAAAGGGTGATTTTCAGAGGCTTGGTGCTCAGCATTTTCAGGAAATTCAGGCTACTTAATGATATCTCAGCACCCAAATATTCTAAAAATATTGGCCAATGGGAATGAGAGCCAAAGTGATGATTTCTATACCCCACCCCTTGGGTTAAACATTCATGGAAAGATTTATGTGACCCCAATTCTGATCTCTTACACTGGAGTAAATATTGTGTCTGCTCAGATTCAGACCCAAAGGGGCATATTCATCTCCACTGACTCTGCTGAGATCAATGGAGTTACTCGGCAAGGATGATCTTGGTCAAATCCATGATGATATATGTATATTTTTATCATTCCTACCAGGTTACTAAAGTTCATAAGATCCGTGCATTCAACCCTCCAAAATTAGCAATGAACAGTAGAAACAGGATTTCCATCCCATCTTTTATTGTGGCTGTGAAGTAAAAGTGGGAGGAGGGAGGAATGTGAGCTGTATAATCTCCTTCTTGTCAGATCTCAGTTGCACAGGGTTCTTCCATGATAAAAGAGAGGATGATAGGAAATGGTATTGGTGACTACAGTAAGGGGTATTCTTCTTGCCCTGCTGTATTGTTGGAGGCGCTGCCTTTTGGATGTCCCTTAAACCAATATTCCTGGATACTTACCATAAAACAGTATCCAATGACATTTCTCATAAAGATTGGGGTGTTAGCTAGTTAATTCTCACAACACTCATGTGGTAGGTATCATTTTACTGCTGGGACAACTGAGGGACTAAGGTCCGGTCTGATTTGTAGTATGATGGAACACTACTGGCTGGTCTACACTGGAAACTTACATAGGAATACCTATGTCTCTCAGGGGTGTAAAAAAATCCACATCCCGATAGATCTAGCTATTCCACCTAATCCCCCCACTATAGCCAAATTAGGTTGATAGAAGAATTCTTCCATCAATCTAGTTATCACCTCTCAGAGTAGTGGATTAACTACAGTGACAGGGGAAGCCCTCCCATCAATGTAGTGAGTGTCTACACTGATGTGTTACTGTAGTGTTGTAAGTGTAGATATAGCATAGAAATGCAAATGATACCTAGAGATCCTGTTAGACTCGGGATAGCATTGATGGCAGTGTGAATTACACATTAGTTACGGGCTAAGTGGGAAAGTGGAAGAAAGGCCGCCAACAGGAATGTGCAAGATATAAGAAAGTCATGAACCCTTATCTTAAACCAACTTCTTGATTATTTTTCCTACTACAAATCAGTCCTCACCTGCGATATATGTCACCATTTATGTATCTGCATCTGGATCAGAAACCCAGGAAGGAATTACGTTTTTGAGAATATCAACGTAAGGCCTGGAATTCTATTTTTGGATGGTGTATAAAAGTCTGTTGGCTTAGATGCAGAGCTCAGTTGCCTCAACACAACTAATAATGCTATTCCAATTTTACACCATCAGCTTCCTTGTTTTCAATAGGAGTTAGATTCAGGTATCTAAGGGTAGAGTTGGGCCTTAAGACTCTTTTCTTTTTAACATAAACCTGATTTATTTTATTTACTTTGTGATGAGCTGATTTTTAGAAGTCAATGTCACCTTTGCACAGTTGCCAAAGGCCCCTCAATGGATGCTTTTATGGCGGCAACATGAGCATAGCTGCAGCAAATTAAAATATGTCAAAGTCTGCACTGATTCTTCTTGGATGGAGTATTCAAGAGCATTAGCCCACGGGTTTTTCATGACTACTTTCCAAGTTTATTGAAGATGATCTTTAGCGAACTGCAAACTCCAATCCGTATGATTGTTATCTGCAGTTCCTTGATATAGAAGTTACATAGTTCAAAGCACACTTAATGAGTTGATAGTAGTTTGGCAGTCATAGTTTATCATCTTCATTCCTGTGTTATGGCATCACCATTTTTGATGGAGTCTATAAATAAATGGTTGTCCATGATCTCATTAGAAACCCCATTTTATCCTGTGATTCTTACGTAAATTGTCAGAAATTGACTTTGGGTTAGAAACTGGCAAACTTTCTAGGGTAACCAGAGTTGTCATGTAGTATTTTTTATTTGTAAGGAACTTGGCTTAATTGTGTTGCAACATTAGGTAATGTTTGTTTCTTTTACTCAAAAATGTCTTTACATAATCATAATTATCCCAGTATGTTTTCTAAGTAGTACATGGAGATTTAATTTAAAGATTCAACCACTTCTCCCATTAATATCAGTAGGAACCATCAGATTAAATCCTTTCCTAAAGCTTTAACAACGTAGAACTATACAGGATCCCTCAAGGTGCGATGCTGTGCTGGGAATGCAGTTGGGGTCACCAAGAGATCCAGAAGACATTGTGCCTGAAGCAGAGATTGGTGGGAAGATTCTGTCCCCTACAGTGCATGGGTTGTGTGCAAAATCTATTTGTTCAGGCTCTGGGGTGCTTATGTGTGAGAGATACCGAATCAGAGATAATTTGGCCAATAGGGTCAATCCGGCAAGGAGCTGAGCACCCTGGTTTGGATTCAGCAAAAGCTTCACTATGTGAATAGCCTCACTGAAGTTAATGGGACTAACATATGTTTTGATACGAGAGCGCTCAATGCTTTCCAGGACCAAGACCAATACAAACTGATCACTTAGTTAAATGGCCACTCAATCCCACACTGGGAAGTACCATTCTGCACAAGTTGTTTCAATGAAATCTATGGGACCACAAGCAGGGAAAGGGTCTATCTAGTCCATGAGGGTAGGGTTGGCAGAACTTGGGCATGCAGGTAATATCAGAACTGGGCTTTTCAAAGACGTCTGAGAGTTCAGTGAATTTCAATGGGAATTGGGCTCCTAACTCTCTTAGTATCTTTTGAAAATCTCAGCCATAAGAAATGAAGATGAAGTGCTTTGTTTGTTTACTTTATGTAGAATTTAGCCAAATCCCATAAAACATGGAGAAACTGACAATTGAGATTTACATCCTTCATTCGATACACCACAAAACAGAGAAATTGACAGTCTGGATTGACTTTTCTCATTTCGTGTAATTGATTGTGCCTTTTTATTTTAATGATTGACTTTATGTTGACAGTTTATTAGGGAGTATCAAACTGAAATTTTAAACTTGAATTTACTTTCATTTACAACTACTAAATCACCCTGAATGCTAATTTAACACTTTTGTGGTTTAATAATATTTGTGAATGTATCTATTTCTGAATACCACTCTCACAGAAAAAAAACATATGGCATAAATAGCAATGGTTGCCATATTATTCCATAGAATTAGGTTCTTAAAATCTTAATACAATTTAATAGGGAATGGTAAATTTTCTATTATTTTTAACCCATCCTATACTATTCTTGCTATTAAGTTCTATGGGATGATGAACAGAACATGGCAACTTTGTACAGTTTTCTAAATTATATTATCAATATTCTATATTTAATTTTTCATGGCAGAGGGGAAAAAACCAAAATGAGCTTTCCAGTAACCTAGAGAAATCTTATTTAAATGCTCTAAGCCATTGCTTATTGTGAAATATAGTAGATTGCCACCCATCACATCTGACTAAAAGAATCCTAAAATACTTATTTCTGTAAAGTTACTTTATAGGTTCTTCAGGCTGCAGCCCTATCTGTCATCAGGGTGCTACGGATAGTACCCCATCACAGAGAGTAATTAACTATTGCAACAAATTACCAAGGAATGTGGTGGATTCTCCATGTGGAGGCATTAAAGCAAGACTTGAGGCTTTTCTAAAACCGGTTTCTAAAACCAGCTCAACCACAAGTTGCTGGGGTGGATGCAGGAATCACTGGGCAAAATCTATGGCCTCAGTCAGACAAGATGATAATGATCCCTTATGGCTTTCAGGTCTATTAATCTATGAGTACACATGATATTTGTCTCATAAATCCAATTCAGAAATTAGATCCACATCCCCAGCATCAATGAGGAGTAAATCCACTGAAGTCAAAAGTTTTCTGAGTGCAAAATTGGTGTAAAGCAAGCATTAGGCCCAAGGTATCTTGGCTACATAGCTGAGGAAGTGATTGAGCTCAGTGGGGGATGTGCATTATTTTGGAGAACTATACCCAGTACAGTGCTCTGCACAAAGGGTCGTTTCAGGTTTCAGAATAACAGCCAACACACAAAACTAGAGCTTGTCAAGCTCAAAGCCACTGTTGAGGGAAAGATCAAATAAAGCAAGCAAGCAAGTATTCACCTTCCCTTGACCTGCACAGCTCCAGGATCACAGTTTGCCAGGAAGACCCTACTGCTCAGCTGCACGAAGGGCATATATAAATGGGTGGCTGTTAGGTCCTACACAGGGGGAGTTAGATAGCCCCAGCAATGGGGAATCTCTCCTTGTAACCATCCAAATCTCTCCTCCTCTCCTTGCCGAGAGATGGCAAGAGGTTTTATACCATTGTCAACTTACAGCCTGAATCTACGCCCATTGACGTGACAATGGGAGTTTTCCCATTGACTTCAGTGGTCAAGGGATCAGGCCCCTAACCTGGACTGAAGTAAAGCCTGCAACTGAAAGGCTTTGTAACTCTAATAATCACTATAGCCATCTAACCCATATACATAACAACATTGTAGAGATATTCTTCTGGCAATGGCAGAAAGAACAACAGACAGTTTTACTCATGTGCAATAGAGAAAGAGGAGGAAAGGTTAGGCCATTTATTCCTTCCTGTTCAAATTCCCCTTTTCTCAACAGCATTAAAGCATGGTGAAACCCCTCAAAAGATACCTTCCTAACATAGCAGTGTCAGCCATGTCAAACCAGTATAATTTATTCACAATGTAAATCATCTGAATAGCAAACTACCAATGGCTCAGGAGATTAGACCCCTATGTAAAAAATACTGGGGTGACATCTGTATCCAAACCATTCAGAAGTGACTCAGATGTCTGAACAAAGTTTGGTGCTTGTGGTCTCTAAAAAGCTATATAAGGAAAGAAAGCGACCACTATTGAAAAAGGATGCACCACCTTGGGCTATTATAAAGGTATACATTGCTCTGTGTTTTTCTATATCATTATTATGCCCTCTTGTGGAATTTCTAGTTCACTGCCTACCCTACATACAGCAAATAAAGAAAAATAACAAATACAGTGGAAATTCACTAATTCACACAAACCCCTGTAAGACCCATTGTGAATGACTACGTTTTGTGATATAATAAGTAAGAGAACACACACACTATAAAAAGCAACCATATGCCTAATTTAATTGTGCCAACTTAGTTTAGTTCCAATTATTTGATAATGCCATATAGCACACTAGTAAATAAAGTGTAGTACATTTTATTTAAATGACAAAGCAATATTAGTACAATATTTTTATTACCGGTACAGCTATAAAATCTTTGCCAGTCTTCACTTTCACATGTGAAGCTTTAGCAAACTGTGGATTGCTGCAGATGGATTTCTAAAATACAGACCAATCTCTTATCATTCTCTATTGTCAGAATCTCCAAGTTAATTACAGTGCAGTTTTTTATAGCTTGGTTTTAATAGAAATCTATTTTTCTCTACTCTTATTTCCATATTCATAATCTCTTATGACCTGATTATTGACCATAACTGCAAGCAAGAATTTAAAAAAAAAAAAAAAAGGATGAGGTCCAACACTGAATGCATAATGCTAGGCTTCAAAATCCATATATCAGAACCTAATATAATTTGCTTGATTTTCAGAGTTGTTGAGCATTCTCATCTCAGCATTTCTAAATACAATTGGTCTGATTTTTTTTCAGGGGCATACATATGGGATTAGATGCCTAATTTAGGGCACTCAAGTTTAAAAATTAAAAGTTTAACCAAAACAGAAACAAGGGCACAAGTTCACGGAAGTAAAATATTTTTAAAGAAAAATGAACTTTTTATGGTAACTTCTCTCTGATTGTCTATTGATACTATCGGTCTGTTCTTTAGATAAGTTAGAAATCATTAGTTATTAATGACACTGGACAACTCTCACTTTATGGCATCAATATCTACCCAATAAAATGTATAAATCTACTTCAGTGGTTGGTATAATGGAAATAAAATCACAATAATGGGACACTTGAGGCAATGTTATTTCATCAACATGTTCTGTTTAATAGATTGGTTGCTCCTCAAGTGAGGGGGACTTCTGTATTCGTGAATGTTCATGGACACAGGTCATGAAGTACAGTGCAGGAATTTAGATCAAAAACTCATCAACCACTAATCAAGGCATATCATCATAAGGAAATGTCATGACTGTTTATCTGCCATTTAGTTAATGTGATGACCTATTGATGGTTACTCATGTACTGAGAATAGTTATTAATTTATGAGACACGATGACTAGACTAAGCTAATTGCTTGCTTTAAAATAACATTTGTACAGAGACACACTGTCCTCGCTAAGATGAAATATGAAATCAAAACAATATTATTTGCATTGCATATAACAATCTTTAAAGTCACATTTACCTGGATGGACAGTATAATTGACATTATATTATGATAACAAACACATGAATTGCAACGGAGAAACAAACTATATAACAGGAGTCACCATCCGGGCTGCTCCAGCGTAAGGTGCGTATGTGCAGCAGATGGTAGGATTTATAAAGTCAATAAGAGCCGGTTACATTATCCACTGCAAATATTCCAGGCAGCAGAATTTAGAGTCTGGGGCTGAGTGGTCCTAAGGGAGCAACCCTGAGAACGGCCATGCCTGAGGAAAAAGCTTTGTCTGGAATTTGTTTTGTCTTCATCTGTTGATAAAGTCAAAGTCCAGGAAGTAAATCAAGTCTGATCCTACACTGTGTGTTACTGACTGTAGTGAGGTATTGGCACTTAAGGCCAGAAGAGGTAGTTTGAAAGGCCATGTACCCCACTCCAGGTATCCTGAATAACCAAAACAGACACGGGTGTCAGTCTCTAGGAGGGAGAAGGTATAGGAAAAAACCCAGCTGTTGGTCTTTGAGAGTTATGTTCAGGAGCCTTGCAAAGTGGGTGGGTTGCTTTGGTTAGTCCAGACACCTGGAATGGGGTAAATAGTCTCTCAAACTACCTCTTTGACCAGAAGGGCCAGTTCCATGTTACACTGACCATTTGCAAGCAGGCTGGAGATGCCCACAGCTTATGTACTACTTATTCTGTTTTAATGTACAGTGTGTGTGCTTATGTGTTGGGGGTGGAAGAGAGAGGAATTGTTCATTCCCTTGACAGCAGATTACTACACTGGTAGCTGTTTCAAGTTTAACCCCAAAGCACAGACAAGCAGAAAGAGAAAGTGCCATACTATTTCTACACATGCAATGTATTTCCCATTATTCTAACCCCCCCTGACAACACTGTCACTGCCTCCGTTCCATTTTCTGACAAATACTACTGAATGGAAAAGGTGGAATCCACAAGACTTCACTCTGACATAATGAATTCGACAGTCTGTGTGGGGTGGAGTGAGCAAAGGGAAAGTGGGAAAGGAGACCAAAGGAAAGGAGGAAAAGAGGGAGGAGGGGGAGAAGGAAGACAGCAAAATAGGAGGAAGAAATAAACAAGGGAAGGGGATGCAAAGAGATGGGGAAGGGGGAGATAAGTGTTTGGAGAGGAGGGGGGAAATAGGTTTGGCCCTGGTAAATGTATGAATAGCAAACAGGGAGGGGATGCTGCTCTGAGCTGTAAAAATAAATATAGGGATGAGAATCAGAACAAGTCTTAATTTTTGCAGATTTAAAGGAGCCTGTCATCACAATAGTGCCACCTGCTCCTTCCATCCTGCGGCGGTTTGAGGCAGCCCAGATACAAAACCTGATAAATACCTCGTTTACATCTCCAGATTTTAGACTGCCCTGGGGGCTGGTGCGGCTGTTAATGATATGGAATTGTACTGTTTGGCTTAGGATTTTCCGTTTGCATTTCTATAGCACCCTTGATCCAAAAATCTGAAAGCACTTTACAAACATAAGTGTATGAAACCTCAAGTGCCCATGCAAGATATTATCCTGTAGCCCTTCCCCCAAGATGTGGCTTCAGCCTCCTCCCTGGGACATTTGAGTGCCTTCTCCACTCTGTTGGCATGGGCTGCATCATAGGTTCATTTTAGCGACGCCTGGTACCTCCACCCAAGGGGATGCCTCACCATGCCTGATACGCAAAGGGTGCTGTCTTTTGGGGAAATGAATAATGCTATTGCTGCTGGCAAGGAGTATAAAACTCAATACACAAAACAAAGTACAGCAACACAAACCCCAGCAAAGGAATGACACACCCAAAACCAACAAGATAGGTAGGTTTGAAAGGATTAGATTAAAAAAAAAAAATCGGTAAATGTTGGTCAAGATAGATTTCAATGTACACACATAAACAGATGAAAATGTATTTCCATTGAGAATCAAAATTTACAGATAGATTATGTAAGAAATATGCTGCTTGAGAATTTATTAAAGTTTGATTTAAGGATTTTGACATGTGATGTTTCTAATTTGTAATTTATGAGGTTATAAAGCTTTAACTTTGTGCATCTCGATATCTACTGCCATTAAATTATTATTATCTGACCCTTCCACAGAATTTCCTGCAAATCTGAAAATTTAAAATTGATAAAAATTTAAAAAAAACACTTTAAAATAAACATTGACATCACCCACTGAAATTATATATAAAAGAATTCTGCCAAGCCTAAAATATAACAAAGGGGGACTTTATTGGGAGCAGGAAAATAAGATCAGGGGAAAGCAAGGGTTAAGGTTAACTAATAAGAATTAAATATTGATAAATAAACCAATCCCTTGCCTCCCAGCACTCACAATTCATCCCACTTCTCAGAACTATCCCTGGCACCTTTCCAGGTAGATAGTATGCTAGGGATAAGTCTGGAGATGAGTGCTGCAGCACTGTGAACACTGACTGGCTTAAACAAACAAAAGAACAACAAAGTTCCCTGTTACAGTGTCTTTATCCGTGGGTGGGGCAGGGTCATCTCTGAACTCCTGGGTCCGGAGTCCCATGGGGGCCTCAATTGGGTCTCGCTACAGGGACAGATCTCTTCCACTCTGGATGCTGTATCTGCAGGCTGGAACTGCCAGACTGTGCATTAGATCTGAAAGCAGTTCAAAGACTCCATTTGTGGGGAGAGGAATTAATCAGAGACTCCCCTGCGCTGTTCTGCTTCTCACGCAGCTCCAAAACTCAAACAGCCCCAAATTGAAACTAAAACTTGTCTGTGTCAGGCTGTCCCTTCCCACTGAAGGGCTGAACAAACTGATTGGTCAGGTCACCTCATGCAGAAGCCTCCCCATTGGCATCAGCAGAAGTCTATTCTGTTCCCACCGCTGACCCAGAGCATGCTGGGAAATGGTGCCAGAGCATGCTGGCAGCCATTATTGTTATAGTGCATAGGGTGAGACAAAGGACACACTAGAAGCTCAGTCCGGAGTTTCAGAGGCTGAGTAATTCCAAGCGGGGTTACATCCCTATTCTACAGATGGGAGAAATCAGGCACTGAGAGGTGAAGTGATTTGCAGGAGACCACGCAGTAAGTCTGGCACAGCTGGGAATAAAATCAAGGAGTTGCTGAATTACAAAGCTGTGCTTCAACCAACAAGCCCATTCATCCTTCCTGCTGCCGGCAGTTGGAGCCTGTAGACTAACATTTACAGCTTATCTACTCCTAAAACACTACAGCAATGCCATTGTAGCACTTCAGCATAGACGCTACTTATACCAATAGGAGGGGTTCTCCCATCAGCGCAGGTAATCCACCTCCCTGAGAGCGGGTAGCTAGGTCAGCAGAAAAATTCTTCTGTTGACCTAGCACTGTCTATATGTGACTTAGGTCAGCTTAATGAAGCCTCTCGGGCATGGATTTTTCCCACGTTATGTGACCTAGTTTTCTAGCATAGACCAGGCCTTAATTTCTCTCAGTGTTTTTTCGATGTAACCAGGAGGCAGAAAAAAACACAGGTTCAGACCTATTTCTACTGTAGACTCTCAGGCATGCACCTAAATGCAAATTACTTCTCTGATCTTACAGCAGAATATTTAAAGAAATATAACCTATTATTTTAATTCTGTTGTGAATTACTCTAGAGCACCTGATCAAAGTCAGTGAGATTACACACATCACTGATAGCAGAATTTGGCCCCATGTTTTAAAGTAACTTGCGACAGGGCCTTACAGCGATCTAGGAGTTTGCCTTTACATATAATGGACATTTTTATAGGTATCAGACACTGCCACTGAGTAGCTGAGTGGTACAATATACAGTCTAGAATTTCTTTCACTTTTTTTTCCATTTAAAAGTTAGTTCAGTCTAGTTTAGCTTCTAGTGTTTCGCCATGAATTGACTGCACATACCGTAAAATCATTTTTCTCTTTCTGAAGCATTTACCACACATTGTCTTTTACCTGAGATATTCGTCATCTTCTCATAAAACATACGTTTGCATCTGCACTCAGACACATTTTAGCTCTAATTTATATGCTTCAAATTAAATCCAATACTAAATCTAATGCTCTGTTTTTGGTGTTGGTTGTTTACTTATATCCCAGCTAATGTGAAACCAATTTATCATTTTTGTCAAAAGGCTTTCTGCTAAATCTAAACAAGAATCAACTTTCAAGGAAATTATGAGGTAGTAGAAGTTATTACATTGATAAAACTACTACTGCGGGAAATGACTGCTAAATAGGGGTGAGCAGACATGGGGAATATAAAGCACAAGACAAAACAGGACTTAAACATTGCACATGGTCTGGATACTGGCCAATTCAAATGACTTCAACCTGAAAGGAATACAAATCCCCACTTCAATATTTTTATAATCTAAATCAAATCTTGAATGTTGGTAAGTAATTAGCCATATTTATCCTATTGTTTCTGTATTATAATAATAATTATTATAGTACCATCTAGAGATCCCAACCAAGAAAAGAGTCCCATTGGGGTCGGTGTTGAGGGGAAAAAAGTGAGAGGCAATCTAAACAAAGAAGACAGAAAAAAGTAGAAGGAAAAGTAATTGTTCACACAGCAGCTCCACGCCAGAACCAGGAGTAGAACCCAAGTTTCCTGATGCTCCTGTATGAAGCACACCACACTGCCTCTTAGTGCTAATGCTCTATTGGCTGTTAGATAACTGACGCCTGTTTACTTTTACTATAACAGCCACAGTAACAGTAGCCACTTGAATCAGTGGGTACTGACCCAGCCATGTAACCAGCACATCATCTTGTAATCCTTACCCAGGCAAGTGAGACCAGGGAATAAAATCATGTGCTAATCAGCATTCCTGGGAAAAAAACAAATGTATTGTCACTATGGAGCATCAGAAGTTTTTTGTATTCAAGCCTCCAGAGTCCAGACTAAGGCCTGTTTTACACCTAAAACTTAAATCGATCTAGCGATATTGCTCAGGGCTGTGAAAAAAATTCAGACCCTGTGCAACATAGTTAGGTCAACCTATCTCCACTCTAGAAGCAGCTAGGTCAATTGAAGAATTCTGTCATTGTAGTAAGTGTCTACACTAGAGCGGCATAACTGCAACACTGCAGCTGTGCCACTGTAGACGTAACCCTAAATCATTAGTATCAAGCATACAGAATACTTGTTGAAAGGACTTGAAATGTTGTTGCCTGATCTTCTAATTCTCATCACAGGCATCTAAGTCATCAAACTAAAATATAAATGAAAGATATTTGAACCCTTTCCAGCATAATGCTTTTTGTCTGACATACTTGGCAAATTTAATTCTATTCATTCATTTCGTCTACTTCCTGTTAGTGAATTCTGGGCTTCAGCAAATCTAGCTTTTTCCCCGACCAACCCCACAGATAACAATACTTTTCTTTTAAATAAAGATTTGTGATAGCATCAGCTGAACTATACATGTTTAAACAAGTGAGATAAGACATCATTCTTTTTTGTTTTGCTGTTAACATGTAAATTACATATTAAGGAGATATGTTTGTAAAGGGTGCTATTTTCTTTGCCAACTGAATGAAGCAAAGCCCTGGACAAAAAAAGTCAGCAACAATACTATTAAGCTTTGCATTTTAAGAAAGGAAACTTTTATTACAGAAATGGTGTTTGGGAGCTTTCTGAGGGTTAATAAAATGTGTTCTTGTCTACCTCCCTCCACCATGTTGAAATCAATATCACCGTGTAATCACATTGCTATTGAAGGGAGTTTTTCTGGTGTTTGTTTTATGTACCAAATCTTCGGTCTATACCATTCCAGGATGAAGATTATGCCTGTCTCTTTTCAGCCTGTTTTGTTATAAACAGCCCTAATATATATAAAAAAGCTCTCACCTATTTTCCAATCCTCCTCCAACCTCTTGAAATGAACTCTGGGAGTTTTTACCGTGGGTGGGGTTTGTTTTTGTTTTCAGTGCCTCAGCCTTCATCCTATACATTCTCAGGTGCTGGTAGGGATAGAAATATGCACTACTGAAGAAAGCAGCTCTTACAGTTGCATGCCAATTCAAATACAACAGGCTGACAGTAAAGAGTGATAAGAACTCTGGAGTTTCTCATCTGAGCTCCACCAGCGATTTGCACTGTAGCATCAGGCAAAGTCATTTAAGCTCTGTTGTAAAAACTGGAGTCAACTCTATAAAGGGTTCCATGTTAACTATGGAGCTGATGAGCACCCTCATCTCCTATTTTAGAATAGTCAGGTAACAGCTCCCTTTGTGGGCTTGAGACCACTCAGTTCCAACAACCCCGTGGTCTATATAATCTGTCCTCCTGAGGAAAACGCATTTCTCCCTTACTCCGTCCCTTGCTGGGATTTCAGGGTTAAGCATTGCTTCCTACTACACCAACCCCAGCAACAAGCTGCCATATATGAGGAGAGGTTTAGTGGCCACAAACCTACCTAGATTCTCCTTAATAACACAAATCGGCTCCACAGCTGCAGAAAATGATAGTGTTATGCATCTCCTGCCAGCTCTGCACCACAAAGCTTGGTAGAACTAGGATTTGACCCTCAAGTCTAATGAGAGGGTGGACAGACTTAGAAATTGAAGTCCTTTAACGATAGAAGAATAGCCTATCATTATATCTCAACGTGATCTGGGAAGGACCACTTCTAGGAAGAGACTAGGTTGTCTCCATACTTACTCAAATTTAGGAATCTCAGATTGCTACTTCGGAGGCGTCTGGTGCTAATTGTGATAGAGGATTATCAGATGGAAAGCTGTCCACTACAAATTGGAGTAGGTGACCATAAATTCATTCACTAAAGGACATCAAGATGACATATTTTAGTAAACTTATTTACATACCTTACTTACTGGTATACCTTTAGATTTAAGGCCACACTATAGCATCTTTGCAAAAACATGTCTCTCTACACAAAAATGTATTAAACTCAGGATCAATAACTTGAATAATGTCAATGCAAACCTACAGTTCTCCTATTCTAAAATTATGTATCTTGTGATTTAAAGGCAACTTTTAGCGTCCAGAAGACGTGGCAGTTTTCAGTGATATAGCCTGAAATTGAGTCATTTTATATGAAAGCAGAATCTGAGAATTATTCTCCTCAGTGCTGATTCTAAATACTGAAGCAATTCCGTGGATAATTATAATAAATTGCCATAAGTGTGCTAGCTAATATTATCTCAAGTTAAGCAATCATGTCATGAGCATCAGATCATTTTTAAATTGTGTTTAAATGAAGACTGAACAGAGATGAAAAAAATTAAGAATCGGTAAATGAGGAATCTCAGAACTTTTTTTAGAAAAACATAACAGATTAAAATTACTGCTTTTTTAAGCATCATAGGACCTAACAACATCAGCCACACCATCAGTGGCTTGTTCACCTGCACATCTACCAATGTGATATATCCCATCATGTGCCAGCAATGCCCCTCTGCCATGGACAAACCGGACAGTCTCTACGCAAATGAATAAATGGACACAAATCAGGCATCAAGAAATTGTAACATTCAAAAACAAGTAGGAGAGGACTTCAATCTCCCTGGACACTCAACAACAGACTTAAAAATGGCAATTCTTCAACAACAAAACTTCAAAAACAGACTTCAACGAGAAACTGCAGAACTGGAATTAATTTGCAAACTTGACACCATAAAATTAGGCCTGAATGAAGACTGGGAGTGGCTGGGTCACTACAAAAAATAATTTCCCCTCTGTTGATACTCACACCTTCTTGTCAACTGTTGAGAATGGACCACATCTACCATGATTGAATTGGCCTTGTTTGCACTACAAAAAGTAATTTTCCCTCTGTTGATATTCACCTCTTCTTGTCAACTGTTGGAAATGGGACACATTCACCCTAATTGAATTTGCCTTGTTAGCACTGACCACCCACTCAGTAAGGCAACTCCCATCTTTTCATGTTCTGTGTATTTATACCTGCCTACTGTATTTTCCACTCCATGCATCTGATGAAATGGGTTTTAGCCCACAAAAGCTTATGCCCAAATAAATTTGTTAGTCTCTAAGGTGCCACAAGGACTTCTCATTGTTTTTGCTTTTTTAAATAAGTATTTTACAATTGGTTATTTTCCAGTAATTCAGTATAGATTCTTTTAAATAAGTACCATATATGAGTCCACTTTTATTCTTTTGAATCCCAGTAAGCTAAAACTCTCTCTCTCTCTTGCGCGCTCTCTCTCTCTAAATAAAATGGACCATTTAAGAATATTAGCTAAATATAAATCAACATACAGTTCATTTGAATATACTGCATGTTGACTGAAAAGACATTCTGACATAAAACACTGAAATACAGCACTGTTGCCTGTGAGGTGCATTAAAAATTGGAACACATTTGGCCTTCTTGTGTGTCAAGCTAATAGATACACATCCCTATTCATGTTTTAAGACTCTGCTGCTATTATCAAGATTAAAAAAGTTACAAACGAACCCTATCATATGAGAAAGAAAACAACTGATTTAAGACTAGGGAGGCTGTGGAGACAGCAGACTGCATTGATAGGGCACCCAAACCAGATGCCTGACCAAGCTGTTGGACCAACTGAAGGAGAGATATTTGTGTGAATCCAGGTGTCACACTGAGCCCAGTGAATGTTGGAACAGGAGTTTGGGAATGGTAGCCAGTTTAGGGATGTTAATACTATGCAGACAAGAGCAGCTTTTCTCTACACACCAGCAGTCCCCTTCCTAGGGGGTGTCTCTTTTATAGGGGTTTTTGAAAATTGGGTGCAGCAGTCCTGCCTCTTTCCCTTGGAAACTCCTCTCTGTTCTAGCTCCTAACTTCCAGGGCAGATGTTGTCTCCCTTTGTTAAGGAACCTGGAACTTAGGGAAATTAAGACCAGTATGGCCAGTTCCAACCATTTTCCATTCCATTCACTTCAGGACCCCTCCCTCCTGAGGGTCAGGTTCATTACATAGATTGCTTGGCTGCTTCACAACTTGCTGACTAGGGCTGATCAAATTACATGTTGTGAATTCTATTCTATAGAAGCTTTTATTCTGTGCTTATCACCATAATATCTAAGTGCATTCCACTAGTGCATTAAGTGATGTGACTATCATCAGTCACGTGTTGTTTGTTCTTTCATCCTATCCCCACAGGGGAGAGGCATGTGCAGTAGAGTGCCTTGTTTTGGTAGAATGAAGAGACAAAGTGGCTTCATTATTCAAACAGTCAGACATGAACCCATTCCATTACCTGTGAATAGATTTGCTAAGTAGTTTCTGGGAACACATTTCAGTCACTGCAGTCTTTGTGACTTGTCTGTGTATTAGTTATTTGTCATGTCTTTTTTTTAAATATACCAGAAAAGGCAAAAATTTGAAGTTGAATAGGATCAGGGAAGGAAAATTAGTCTCCATTGATGAAAGTAAGTGGCCAGAAAGTCCATGTCTTGGCGGAGATTCCCTTCAATCCTACAGAAATCATTTCCAGTGGACAAGTGAGTGTTATTGGTACTTTACCATGCATGGAAAATCAGCACCACCAGGGAGCTCAAAACTACTTTCTTTTAGGGGTAAGAGGGAAAGAGTGTAACACTCTAAGTAAATTCAGGAGTGCATTGCTGTGCTTGCCTCCTTGTCCACTTGACCATAGTTCCTGGACCAGTTCCACAAGCTCTCTCGCCCAGAACTGCTGCAACAATGCGCCAATTTGGCCTGGTTTCCTCTCTGTGCTGTGACTGTAGGGCAGCTTTATAGACAATAACTCATGTGGTAGAAGAGTGCCCAACTCGACATATGGAGAGTGATTTACAACACCTAGTCTTCCCTTGACACTAACACTGTGGTACCTGGACACTGAACTCTGACATCTGCCTACAAGGAGGAGGGAAGGAAAAACTGAAGGGAATATAGGTTGCTTTTTGAAACCAATGAAACCTTTTTTTCTTCTTCCTTGTTTTGCCGGGGTATTCTTCATGATGACATAGAAGAGAATAAAACTAGTCTCAAATTATTTTTGAGACTGAGCTAGCAAAATAAACACAGATAATACCACAGCTTTCTATATATCAGTCAGCAACTGTGACTGATTTCACAGAATCACACAAATGTAAGGTTGGAAGAGACCTCAGGAGGTCATCTAGTCTATCCTCCTGTACTGAGGAAGGACCCACTATACCTAGACCATCCCTGATAGATGTTTGTCTAATCTGTACTTAAAAGCCTCCAGGGACAGGAATTCCACAACCTGTCTTAGTAACCCTCTTTTTCACTTACCTTTTAGTTTGAAAGCTTTTCCTGATATCAAACTTAAGTCTCCCTTGCTGCTGAATAAGTCCATTACTTCTTGTCCTATCATCCCTTTAGCCCTTAACATGTCTGAAGATCATCAAGTTCCCCCTCAATCCTTTTTTCTTTGCTGGGCTTCTAACATGGCTGAGGTGGTACAGCTTCCCTTTTATCTCTGATCTGGCAGTAGAAGTATTGGAAAAGAGTACATCTCTTGCAAATGAAGACCTTTTATTGAGACATTTATTAATAAATTTCTCCAGAGATAGGAGGTCTTTAGATACTGTTGCACTGTAGACCTGAGGTCAGGAGCAGCCAAGGGATTCTCCCTGGTTGTAGCACCAATAAATAGATTAATGGCTGCCTAAAGTGATATAGTTTCCATTACATTTTGGCCCAAAGTCCCTCAAAACAGGTCTGTGACAGAGCAGGAGAGGGAGCAAGTTCCACAGCTGGGGACCATCAGCTCCAAATGTCCAAACTCCAGGCATTGAAATCTAGCAACTGATTTTAATTCATCTCAGCTGCTTTATTTAGTTTGGTTTCCAGAGAGAAGCTTGGATTGCAGTGAGGTACAGAGGTAGAATCCAGCCTTCAATCTTTGGGAAGACTACACTACAGTGAAAACAAATCCATTTTCCTAAAGGATCAGAGCTACAAACAATAGATATAATGCCATGATGCAACTCCAAGAAAGGCAGCACAAACTTCTGTTTCTGTCTCCAGGTTCATATTACATACAACGAATGACCCCCAAGTTATGATCAATGGAAGGTATTTGCAGGACCAGCTACCTAACAGCAGAGTCATTCACACACAATTTCCCATGACAGCTCATACTCAGGCATTAACCCAAAACTACTGAATTACATCTCTTTAATTCATTATAACTTCACCATGTACTTCTTCCTATTCTCACTTTTCCTTGTGCCCTTGCATCCATTATTGTAGGTCAACATTGTGTTGTTGTTGTTTGTTTATTGCTTATTCACATTGCTAAATTGACACTCTGCACATAAAATGTCATTTCTGGGCAGTGTGTCTTACTAAAAAATAAGGTTGTCTGCATTTCTTGTTTGTTTTCACCTGTCAAGTAAGATTTAACTTGCTTTTACTTTATTCTAAATAGAGTTTAACACCAGAATAGACTACCAGATCATCAAGTCTGACCTCCTGTATATCACAGGCTACCACCACCACCCAGCACCTGCACACTAAACCCAACAACTTAAATTAGACCAGGGGTCGGCAACGTTTGGCACGCAGCTCGCCAGGGTAAGCACCCTGGCGGGCCGGGCCAGTTTATTTACCTGCTGACGCAGCAGGTTCGGCCGATCGCGGACCCTACTAGCCGCAGTTCGCCGTCCTGGGCCAATGGGGGCGGCGAGAAGCAGCGCGGGCGAGCGATGTGCTGGCCGTGGCTTCCCGCCGCCCCCATTGGCCCGGGACGGTGAACCGTGGCCAGTGGGGGCCACGATCGGCTGAACCTGCTGTGTCAGCTGGTAAATAAACTGGCCTGGCCCGCCAGGATGCCAAACATTACCGACCCCTGAATTAGACCAAGATATCACAGCTCACAGGAGACTAGACTATTCTGTGCAACAGGGAAAGAACAGGAGAGGGCCCAAGTGCACCAGTTCTCGAGACCCCCCCCAAATGCAGGGAAATTATTAAGTGAAATATACACAGCTAATCCTGGCCAGTGACCTCCACCCACACTGCAGAGAATGGTGAAAAAAACCCAAGTTCACTGCCAATCTGACCTGGGGGAAAACTCCTTCTGAACTCCACATATGGTGAACAGTTAGACCCACAGCACATGAGCAAGAACCAGCGAGCCAAGCACTTGAGCGAGAGAATGCTCGGTGCCACCTCACAGCACTGTCCTGCCCCGTCCAGGGTCCGATCTCCAATCATGGCCATCCCTGATGACTCCAAGGAAGGAGACCAAAACCAAAATCACCAGAATACCAGGGAGTGGTGGTGAAGGAATCCCTTCCCGACCCCAAACTGCTAGCGTATATCGCTTTACATAGCTTTCATAAAAGGTTGAGATGATTGATTATTTTTCCTTTCTGTGCAGGAAAAAAGCATGAAGAAAAATGACAGCACTCAAGATTATTTTCCTGTTGCTATACTGTATGTCTGCTGGAATCTGGTTTTGTTTCCCCCACCCCACACACACTTAATTTTTCTTTTGAATTTGATGTGGTCGGGACTCAATAAAAACAAACAAACAACCTGCTGACATATGCAACATTTCCAACCTCAGAAGCAAAATTTTAGAGGGGTAATCTGAGGCTACATTTACCTAACTAGAAAACAATTCATTGTTATATTCATCATTGACTGCAGGGGGCAATACATAATAAGAAATGTCTAGTCTCTCTCATTTCCCCCTAACACTATCATAAAAGCTGAGAGCAAATGATGGATTTTACCATGTCAACTAGTCCAGTATGTCAGTTATGCCATCGATTGTGGATCTTTATATGTGAGCCAAGATGCTACCTCTGTTCCTAATCTAAAACAAACTAAATAAATACCCTGATTTTCCCAAATGCTTCAGATTTCCCTTAATGAATGTTCATGTTTTACCCTTTTATCTAAATACATCACTTTCTGTAATGCCCAACATATGTAATTATGGACACTGTGTATATGTATATAGATTCCACATATATATAAATAAGATAATGCTATTTGCACACTAGAGGGAGCACATAATGAAGATTGTACAATACATGCATTCCACATTAATGGTCAGAAAATCCTGCACAAGTGATGCATTATGAAGACCTTCTGGTCCCATACCAAGCAGTGCACTTGTCCCGCAGGTATCAATAGTTCCTTTTCTAGTCAGCAGGGATTCCTAAATAACCCTTACAAATTTTCCAGGCTTATCCCTCTTCTCCTCTGTGTTATTCTCACGGCACACACAGTTAGATAAAAGCATAAAATACTGCCATGTAACACTACTTTATTTCTTAGAATTCAGAACCCTAACACACAAGAACTCAGAGACAGAGAAAGTAGGCTGCTCATTAAGGCAAAGAAACAACTTGTCCCTGCTTACTCTAGGCTAGCTCTCTCTCAATGTCTTTTCCTCTACCATGAGGACGGTACATTTGGACTCATGGTAAGGAGCTTGGTTTTACAAGTGAAGAGATGCAAAATAAATAAATAAAGTCCTTACACAAATGTTTTAAAATAAAAAAAAATGTTTCTAAGCTAGTGGTTTGGTTTATTTTCTCTTCCTCCTATAAGATACATGGCATTTGCAAAATCCATGAGGGTATGGCATGGGGTTAATTGACATTAACAATTCACCACTAGCAGTTGTACCACTCAGGAATAATGCAGGCCTCCCAAATAATGCTAATGACACCTTTATGCAAACACTCCACACACACGTTCTCTCTCATGTGTGACTATTTAGAATCACACATTTATTAAATAGATATTCAATTTCCTGAATGCTCCCACTGATTTTAGCTGGAGCTGCAAGAGCTAGGCGTCCTGAAAATTAAGCACATTAACCTTTGTTAAAAGCATATGTATGTATATTACTAATATAAACACACACACACACACACACACACACACACATAGATATCCATGTCTGACAAATACCCACATACAATGAAGTTTGAAAAGTGCCTTATATTAAACAAAATATATTGTTGTATAGAATCATTTTGTATTGGAATATCATTTGACACACATTAGCACAGAGTTCCTGTCAGAAATCTGAGCTATTACATTCCTAAATTTGCTCTTCCGCATGACCCAGGCAGAACCCCCAAAAGTGAATCGTCCTAGATCTTTCTCCAAGTCCTGCTGCATATAGCCAGGAAGATTTTCTCTTTAATGTTTGTGCCTGACAAATGTATGAATATTAATAGGTGAGAAGAGAAAATGAAAATTCAGCGCAAGGTTTCTTTATTGGTTTTGATTGTCCCATTTGAAAGTACAAAATGCAAATATGTAACTATTATAAACAACGGCAAGTTAAAAGTCTATTACTGAATTGTAATAGGGAAAAAGATATGTGCTAGGTCCATGAATTGAAACATCAGAAGTGACTTCAATTCCCACTCATGCACAATGGTGTCCTCTAGCACAGGGAGATTGTGTTGCTAAATTCACAGAGTTGAGAAGAGTTGTGCATAGGTTTCCAAAGAATATATTTTGATTTAGATTGTACTATTCCTCCTTTTGATTTAGATTGTACTTTGTGTCATGTAGAATCAGATTCCACTGGCTAACATGGGTGGCAACATTTCTCTGTAGAGGATGTGCCGCAGAAAATCATTTACATAATTTCTCGTCTCTCCCTAAATTTAGTATCTGCCTTTGTAAGGAAGCTGCTCTTTCCTCAGGAGAACAAAAATATGTTCTTAAGTAGTCATAGCAATCACTGCATTTGTGTAACCATAAATCCTTATGCCCCAGTTGTACTTGACATGATGGGTTACAAAACTCTACACATCTGAGCAAGGTGTCCCAAAAACCTACTCTGTTGCCAAATATTTTCGAAGTGCTGTATTCTGAACTTTAAAAGAAAGAAACTTTATTTAAAGAGGGCTTTTAAAAAAAAAACCATTAAGGCCTTTTCTTTTTTCATTCTGGTTCTAATTTCTCTTAAGTCATTATAGTCCACTCTTGTGGTGTTTTTTCCCTTTAAATTTTATGATTCTTTGGAAATAAAAATGGTCTTGTGACATGTATATGAAAGGCGCTTACACAGTTTACATGAAAATGGAGGAAGAATCATCCAGTGGTTGCGACCAGATTGGTAATTGGGAGACCTGGATTCATTTCCTGGCTCTGCCACATACTTCCTGTGTGGCTGTGGGCAAGTCATCTAATTACCACCGCTCCCATTTGTAAAATTGGAATAATAATTCCCTATATCACAGGGTGTTGTGAGAATAAAACCTATTAAAGATGCTGAGGTGCTCAGGGTCATCTAAGTGACTAGATAGACAGAAAATTAAATGAGAAGTAGCCAGGTCAAAAAATAACCCATTTGTTTCATACTATACAGTCATATCAACTGGAAGACTATTTGGGGTTGTATTTGAAATTTGACTATCCTCTCATAAGTGTGAAACAGAAACCACTGAGGATAACTGATTTTCACCAACCCAAAACCAGCGAAAATAAGAGGAGAATCAAGTCCTATGTTTCACAAGGTATGTGATTGAATCCTTTTAAAATGCCAATGATTACTCAAGGATCAGGATTCTCTTCAACTCTTTATATGTCATGCAACTCAGGAAATGAATGCCTTTTGTACGTATCACGTTTTAAACCTGTAGAGATTAAACAATGGGGGTGAGGTAATATCTTTTATTGGACCCATTTCTGTTGTTGAGAGTTGGTCTAATAAAATATATTACATCACCTACCGAAGAAGTGGGCTGTAGTCCACGAAAGCTTATGCTCTAATAAATTTGTTAGTCTCTAAGGTGCCACAAGTACTCCTGTTCTTTTTGCGGATATAGACTAACACGGCTGCTACTCTGAAACCTATCACCTACCTTGTCTCTCTAATATCCTGAATACGACACAGCTACAACAATAATATTTCTCAGTTGAAGAATCACGAAGCTTTACAATCAATAATTAAATAAGACCCTCAAATCTCTTGGGATATAGCTAAGGGATACCTATATCTATAGATTTCATTTGGCCACCACTGAAGTACAGCTACCTTCTGGTGGCACATGGCCACTATTTTGCAACACACAGCAACACTTTGAAACAGTTTAGGATAGGAAGTGAAGGAGTACCATATGAACTTTAAATGGCAAAGGCCCATTTAAATTTAGGAAGGCGGAATTTAGTTACATGGAATCACACATTATTGTTCCCTCACTTACAGAAAGTGTCAAGCAATCCTTAATGATCACAGATAGTCCAATCACGTGACAGATGTCACCTACTGCAGTACACTCATCTCTAGCATCACATTAGGGTACTGGTTCATTCCTAATAATAAAGGCAAAATGCCACAGACTGAATCAGCAACATCACTTCCCACAGAAAAACCTAAGTGTTCCTTGGGAGGACTCCTATCTAAATACAACTAATGGCTGACCCTTTAAAATCTGAAGGGGTCACAGCATTAGGTGGGATAGCTGCTGGCAGCTTATTCTGATTCCTCCTTTGAGCGTTCAGATGGTTAAGGCCGAAGACACTTGTAATCAGCAAGACTGGAGAAAGGAAGTCACACCATTATCGTTCTACTTTAGATCCGATCTCCCATAGATTGGGCTGAGGTGGTTGTCCTGGTGAAAGAGTAGCATTGAAACTAAACCACAGCAGAGACAACAGCAATTTGTGGCCTGGGTCCAGCAAAGCATTTAACAAGTTGACTGCAGTGGGGCTACCCACATGCTTAAAGTTAATTTCAAGCATGTGCCTACGTACGTTGCTCGATCAGAGCCTATACTACTGTATACAGCATATTTGAGGAACTACAAGATATTCATTACATTTTCTCTATTGTTTAAGCCTGTTGCTTTCCGTACTCTGTCAACAAGCCTCTACTATCTGTTTTTCACTTTCTTAATAGACCAGGAATAAGATTATGATACTGACCAAAGTGTTGGAAACATCAAAACATATACATTCTAATATAGATCCTTCTGATTAAAGCATAAAAATACATGAAACCACCTGTGATGTTGCACTCCATGCTTTATGGAAATATGCTTATGAATATGACATAACTGGAATATGCTTTACACTAAATACCCCTTGTATGGTGTCATTAGAAAGCTTGAAATCTACTAAGTGTGTTCATCCTATTTGTTTGCATGTATTATTTCTATATCTGGAGTTAGGAGAATAAGATATAAACTTGTATCACTGATGTAAACATATTAAGTGGAGGACATTAAGCGTGCTCCAGAAACAATCAGTTGTAAATAGCCTTAGTTACTTGAAAGCCTTCCTGTACACGTGGGGGCCAGCCCCTGGGGAATGGAGACTAGGTCTTACAGTGACATGTGACCATGTCACATGATACTGGAATCCATCTTAATCCTTGTACTTTTCCATTGATGAGACAGGGGTGGGGACAAGCACAGACAAAAGATTCCCACCTTGTGCCCAAGCTATAAAAGGGGGTGGAGCAGGACAAAGGGGGCCACCAGTCATGAGAAAGCCCCTGCTTATCACCCGAGATGTCTGCTGGAACTAACAAGGACCGTACCAGGGGAAAGGATTGGGCCGAAACTAGGAAGGAGTTTAGTCTGTGAAAGAAGCTTATTGGGACATTTGTGAGGGTGAGATATGACCCATAATCAGTTTCTTAATGTATTAGTCTTAGACTTGTGTGTTTTTGATTTCTTTTGGTTGGTGACTTACTTTGTTCTGTCTGTTATTACTTGAAACCACTTAAATCCTACTTGTTATACTTAATAAAATCACTTTTGTTTATTAATGAACCCAAAGTAAGTGATTAATACCTGGGGAGCAAACAGCTGTGCATATCTCTCTATCAGTGTTATAGAGGGCTGTCAATTTATGAGTTTACCCTCTATAAACTTTATACAGAATAAAATGGATTTATTTGGGTTTGGATCCCATTGGGAACTGGGTGTCTGGGTGCTGGAGAGGTAACCTGCTGAGCTTTTTTGGTTAAAGTCTGCAGCTTTGAGGGCGTGGCCCAGACCTTGAGTCTGTGTTGCAGCAGGCTAGCATGTCTGGCTCAACAAGGCAGGGTTCTGGAGGCCCACGCTGGCAGGGATAATGGTACTTTCAGCACATGAGGTGACAATCCCAAGGGGGTCTCTGTGACCGAACCCGTCACACCGCCAAAACAAAACACACAGGAAAATAACTTTGTTCTGTTCCACTAAAATAATTCAGTATTGGCTAATCAAATCTGGGTATGATTTGTTATTCTAAAACTAACAAACCAAAGGAACTTGGCCCAGTACATTTTGGACCCATCACATCAATCATTTTGATTTCAGATCAATGGTATGCTTTCATTAGTTTAGGTTTGAGGTTTTTGGTGGGCAACATTCCGTTTCCTTTAAGAAACAACAACACACAGTTTCTAATTTGAGAGTGCTCTAGTCTCTTGGGGAAAAAAAGACACCCTAAGGAATGGAGATCAAGAAGCAAAGACAGTACAGAAGGACTACTACATGGAGGAAAGTGACAGTAAGAAATAAATGAACTACTAAATACAACTAACTGGGGAAGAGTTGAGACATCTTAAATCCTAATGTAATGACAGCCTAAAGTTCAGAGTCTTTGGATCTCGGATTTCAGTTTGGTTAATTACACAGGCAAGTGTGGCCGCAAAATATAAATATAGGGCTAAATATCTTTAAATTTCAGGTGCAATCAGATGCAGGGTTTGGTTCAGGACTATATCTACCTAGAAAGAAAGATATATGCCCAAACAAAGGCATAGTAAGAAATTTAGTCCTGAAGGCCTAGAGCCAGAGCCATTGATCTAATTTTAGGAGCCCACTCTGAGAAGTCTGCAGTCAGATATGGGAGTAGGGACAAAGGACCAGATGTTCAAGGAAAAAATCCATCATAAGGATAAACCTAAACTCTGGTCTTTCTATTCAGGTTACTTTAACTAGCCATATTTAAGTTGCTCTTGTTCCAGTCTTGGAACATTTTCTTCAGTTGTATTTATACAAATAACTATGAGGTTTCTGATGAGTTTTTTTTTTTTAAATAAAAAAAAGCAAACATTCTATTCCTTTTTTCCGCTGCATGTGCTTCAGTGACAACTTTCTAACAAAACATTTATTCTGTATAATAAGTGTAACCCCAGAGATATGTGTGGATCTTAGCCCTGATAAAATAGAAAAAAAAAATCAAGTGATGTGCTGTTAGGTTAAGAAAATTGGCACACTTTACATGCTGTACCATGTTGAATCCAGGGCCCGAGCTGCCCATTGTTTGTTTTTCTCAATTTCCCCTCTTGACCGCAATGCTGTGAGGCATCATGTAGTATTTGCTTCTAATAGTGTTCAAGCTTTATGAAATCAAAGGATTACATTGTGTCTAGATTGACTGTGTCAGCCTGCAACAAGTATATTGTCAGGGGTATAGAGAAGTACAAACCATTTAACCTAGAGGTGAGATGATGCAGTAAAAGACACATGTAGCTCTGGGAGAACCTTCGTAACATCTTCCTGAAATGTGAACAAAATGGAAAATGAAGTACCACTAACCATAGACATTTTGAGACCTTGGCCAACTGCAAAGCAGAGGCATCGGACTGAACTGTGTGTCTAAAAAAACCCCTTGAATCTTGTTAGAGAAATACACGTCCACAGCAAAATGTTAATAGTCAATCATAAAATGAATCTCTCTAGTTGTGATGTGCCTTGTGGTGATTAACTCACATGCCTTTGATGGTCTTTCACTGAAATATATGGGTTCTCATTTCCATCAACTCTATTTAACATGACACCAAAGTCAAAGTTTTAATCAGTGCAGTCGGAACTAGAACTGGACGTTTTCCAGAAAACAGGAGGGAGAGGGGAAATCATGACAACTTGTTTATATTTTTTCATCTACAATTATGTTTAAAATAAATTTCCTGACCAGCTCCAGTTGGCACATGTGTGCAGAAGATTTTCTACCAGGACAGTCACATTATCAACAGCAATTTTTTGGGCAAAGTTGTAGTGAAGGCAGACCAGGTCAGACCAGGGCCACAGGCCAATTCACTTATTAGTACAGAGCAAAGTGTTAAATGTGTAAGTGTGTATTCAGATGTTTAAACTTAATGAAAACTAGAGGAATGTTACTGGTACTGTTTTCATGTATCTGTTCCTCTTACAATGTAATAGCAAACATTTATATTGTGTATACTCATGTAACTAAATAACCCATCAAAGAAATCTTGTGAAATGCTAATGAAGGACTTAATGACTTTAACAGAAAATGGTATGTTCAAAGCAAGTGGCCTTTATGCAAGATGATCAGATGTCAAAAGACTAAGTGCATTCCTCACTCATCGTCAAAGGAAAAGCTTACATGAGTAGAGACACAATCAGTTTGCTTTCTGTGTGAAGATACTATAAATATGGACTTAAAGAAAGATCCTTCATCTCTGAATGTTTGGACTTTTACAGGGATGTGTAACAAATGGAATGTGGAGATCCCCAGAGACAATCTGGGTACCATGAAAAAAAAAAACTTTGGGGAAACGGGCAGTTTATTACATCACCATCATCATTTGCACAGGAGAATCACAACTTGTAATTTCATATATTTTATCTGCTTCTCAGTAACTCTCATTTCCTTTTCTTAGTTAATAAATCTTTAGTTAGTTTACTAGTGAATTGGCTGCCAGCATTGGCTTTGGTTAAGATCCAGAATACCAATTGATCTGGGGGAAGTGACTGGGCTCTTGGTACTGGAAAAAACCTGATGTGGTGTGATTTTTGATTCAAATAACAACCTTTTATCACAAAGTCCAGTTTGTCAGGATGGCAAGTTAGGCTGTAAAGTCTCAGGGGACTGTCTGTGATGCCATGGTAAGACTGGTATGGTGATCCAGTTCACATTTGTTACTGGCTTGGCGAGATCTAATTATAGAACATACCACCAGTTTGGGGTGGCTGCCCTTGTTTTCTGACAGTCTGCCCTGAAGTAGGCACCCACAGCAGTGAGCCACTCCAGACAGTGTGACAAAAGGGAATTGATTTTTGCTCCAGCAGTGTTTTTCAACTGGTGTGTCATGAGCCCTGGGGGTGGGGCATGAGGCATTGAAAATTTTATCACAATGTAAAGTAAAGTGAATCTGGCTACCCCACTCTCTGCACAGTTAACCTTCAAGGTCAAGTACTCTGTCAACCTCTCAACCCCCACAAATGACATAGACTTAGCATTGTTATCATCGATACATGTTTATTCTTAAATGGAGGGGGGAGAAGATTCAAGCCCAAAAACCTGACTTTGAATAAAGGGTTGCCATCACTATGCTATGATATTAATTTCAGTCACTTTAAAAACCAGAACAAAACAGGGGGTTACTATCCTGGTTTCCATGAACGTAGCATCTAGAAGCCTGTGCCATCTTGAAAGTGGTTCCAGAGGTCCTCAGTCTCTGAATGATTATCCCTTCCCCATCCCACACCAGCCTGGCACCGCCTTCCAGGTACACAGCTGCAGCTTTGGTGCTGAAGTAGCCTCAGACTGGGGGCACCTCTGTCCCCTGTCTTTGCTGATTGTAAAATCCCCCTCCCCCCGCACACACTCACACCCACACCTCGCCTCATCACTGCTGCTCACTTTTTTATTCCCCCCCCCACACACACCCCTTTCTGTCCTAAGATCTCCTTCCTTCCCCTTCTAAACCAAAGCACAGGGACAGCTTGCACAACGGCCCTGGAAGCACTTCCATGGTGATCGTTTCCCTTTCTTTTAAGTTTTCCATGAATCAAACCTGGCTTGCGCAAATGTGCACAAATGAGGGAACGAAAGGGCTGTGAGCACGAGCTTGGCAGCATCTATAGACGAGCATTCCATTCTCCATGGCAACTACTTGAATCTTCGCTTGGGCCCAGGATTATACTTACCCCCCCCCCCCCCAAAAAAAAAACCCCAAAAAACCCCAGGCGAGGGTTTCTCATTATAACTGATCTCTGCTCACCTCAGCTTGCTGGTTGCTTTTGTGCCACCAGGAAAATACAATTCTCAAAAAGAAGAACAGGAGGACTTGTGGCACCTTAGAGACTAAAGCTTTCGTGGACTACAGCCCACAGTCCTCCTGTTCTTCTTTTTGCGGATACAGACTAACACGGCTGCTACTCTGAAACAATTCTCAAAATTGATCATTTAAGATAAACCCCATTATTTCGATTTACGCTTCCTACTGAAAACCCCATTGAGATGTGGGAAGTATCTTCCCTCAAAGGGAATAGATTAATCTCCTCAGGGTCAGCATGTAGACCAGAAACTGGACACAGCTCTAGTCTATGCAAGAAAACCAGGATTTCACAGCAATAGCGTGGGGAGCTAGGCACTCCCTGGATATCATCTCTTCCTGATGCCATGGTTTCCTAGGCAGCTATATAACCATATTCTTTCCAACTCTGCCTCCAGATACACTAGAAATCTAACAGGGACCATGCAGGGCTTAGTACTGCTTGACACAGCATTACATTTATGATGGTTTTCCTATTGGGATTCTGCTGTTTTGGGAAGGGAGCATGCCAGACACACAAGGGCACTTCCCCACACATATGCAACCTCACACCCAATCCGCAAATCCTTAAAAGCCAACTATGCCTGAGGCCTGCCTCAGTCTAGCCAGCATGTCTTGCCCAGCTCTGTTCAGGAAATCTGCAGACTTTTGTTTCTGTAGAAGGAATGTGTATGTGCAACTTTACTAACTTGCCTCCAATTATGTGGCACGAACACAATAATTTGCATGCTGGCCTGTCACTATGGAACATAATCCGTGTGCTGAAAGTGCCTTTCAGTAATATATATTTGAGCCCTCCCAGATACCAGCCAAAAGACTATTCATTTCATTGGGTTTCTTAACAATTTCTGGAATTTCTAATTACACTAGCAAGAATAATGTAATCAAGCCACTTTATATTGGCTGTTTAGGTACTACGTGCATCTGCAGGCAGTTAAAGCTATCAATATAACTGTTAAAAGAAAGAAAGTAATAATACAATAAAGTTATAAAGCCATAGATCCCACCTGGAGTGAATAAAACACACCACTTAGTTAATGAAAGAGAGAAAGAAATCCAAATTTGTTTCACACAATATCTTCCCTGCTAAATGGCAAAGAGATACATAGAGCATTCTGATCATACATTATTTTTTCATGAACTATTCCTCAGAGCTCCTGGTCTTTATCAATCAATAGCATCTAAATTACAAAAGGTTACAAAACAGAGAAACATATCAATAAATAATGACATGAAAATTATGGTTCCCATCATTTAAAAATGAAAAAAGAAAACCCCACAATTCTGAAGTGCTAGTGATTTAATAAATAAGTTCCAAATTCCCAAATAGTGTTTCCACAGTTACTTTATCATCTAAGTAATTGTTCAAAGGATACAGATATAGAGTACCAAGTTCTGCTCTCAGTTACAACTGTGTACCCGTTAAACAAGATTTTCAAAACTAGTGATTTGAGGCACCAAACCTGAGGCCTGATTTACAAAGGAAGTGTGCTCCACACCTTCTGAAACATCAAGCCTCTTTCAAGGTGTCTCCATTTGGGCATCCAAGGTCACCCAATCACTCATGAAAACTTTAGCCATTGAAGACAAAAGGATTTATGGGAATAACTGAAGGCAGAACTGAATCAAACATATCTAAAAATGTACAAACAGAAGGATTCCCATGAGAGCTCTACACAGTATTATATTCTCCATACACACTCTGGAAATCTGATACATGATTTCATGGGTTCGAAAACTCATCAAGAATACAGACTGTTCAATACAAAGGGACACCATACATTTTAAGAACTGATAAAAAATTCATTTTTTATTAGCACAACACTATAATGTGTCTGGCAGTAAGAAAAATATTTTTGTTTCCAATCCAAGTACCATGTTTCTGGAATCTAACATTACCTTATTATATTACCTTATTCCAGAGGTAATTATTTCCTAACAAATAGGATTTGATAAAAGTCCTTCTTTGTCATCCTCCCTGAAGTGGGCAGTTGGACTGATTCTGGCCATTGGGCCATGCAGCCCTGACAGAGGGAGCAGCCCGACTGACTCTTACCGAGCCAGCCTTACTGAGCCAGGTGGCCACCCTGAATCTGACTGTTGGACCACACGGCCCCAAGAGAGGGTGACCCTATTGATTCTGTCCATTGGGCCACGCAGCCCTGAGAGAGGGCGGCTCTACTGACTTGCCACTAGGCCACACTGACTCTGACCACTTGGTGATACACCAGCTGAACTGGAAAGCCATTTTGATTTGGGCCATTTGGCTCCACGGGAAGGAGCCATCACCCTGACTCTGGCCATTGGGCCATACAACCTTGAGAGAGAGAGAGGGACTATATTGACTTTTACTATTAGTATCCACCACCCCATGACAAAGGGTAGTCGTAAGGATGTGACTGTGGGGAGGGTATTACCCTATTCCACCCCAAAGAGGGGACAGGGCGCACTTACCCCACGCCAGGCACCATAATTGTATACCATATTCTAGCAGAAGTCGCACCCCGGTGCCAAATACAGGAGGTAAAATAACCGATCCACTCCTACTCGAGATTCCCATTTATACATCCCAGGATTGCATTTGCTCATTTGGTCACAGTGCCATACCGAGAGCTCATGTTCAGCTCGTTATCCACCATGACCCTCAAATCCTTTTCAGAGTCGCTGCTTCTCAGGACAGAGTCCCCCATTCTGTAAGTACAACCTTCTTTGTTCCACCATGTATACATTTACATTTAACCATATTAAAACACATTGTCTGCTTGTTCCCAGTTAACAGAAGATCCGTATCACTTTGAATCAGTGACCTGTCCCCTTCATTATTTACCTCTTCTCCAATTTTTATCATCTGCAAACTTGATCAGTGATGATTTTATGTTCTCTTCCAAGTAATTGATAAAAATGTTAAACAGAGTAGGGCCAAAAACCGAACCCTGAAGGACCCAGCTGGAAGCACACCTACCCAAAGACAATTCCCTGTTTACAATTACATTTTGAGACTCAGTTTTTAATTCATTTAATGGGTGCCATGTTAATTTTGTACTACTCTAGTTGTTTTAAAAATCGAACTGTCGTGCAGTACCAAGAATTCTGTAAGGAGTTTGACTAAGTATATTATGTCAACGCTATTACCTTTAGCAACCAAACTTGTAATCTCATTAAAAAAAAAGAAAACATGTTTGACAGGTTCTATTTTCCATATTGGCATTATTTACATTACCCTCCTCTAATTCTTTATTAACCAAATCCCATAGCAGCCATCTGTTATTTTTCCCAGTATTGATGTCAGGCTGATGATACTTAAATACCCTTTTTAAATACTGTCATGATACTAGTTTTCTTGAAGTCTTTTGGAACTTCCCCAATGTTTCAGGACTTTTTGAAAAAAAAAAAAAAAACATCAACATTAACAGGCCATCGAACTCCTCAGCCAGCTCTTTTAAAATCCTTGGAAGCAAGTTATCAGAACTTGCTGATTTAAAAATGTCTCACTTTAGTAGTTTCTGTTTAATAACCTCCTGAGATACCAGTGGAATGGAAAGAGTGTTCTTATCAACCTCTGTTGATACTATATCTGTTTGTTTCCCTAAATACAGAACAGAAATATGTATTAAATCTTTCTGCTTTTTCTACATTTGATAATTCTACCATCTCCCATGTAGTAATTGACCAACAATATTGCCAGGATAGTTTTGATTCCTAATAGATTTTAAAATCTACCAAATTATGAGAATGATATCACCCCTTCCTTTCTCTCTGTCACTATTGACATCTGACTGCAAAGCATGGTGAAATAATGGAGACAAGTTCATGTCCGGTAGGTCTCACTGAAAGCAGCTTGTTCCAGTTGACGGGTGGATACTGTGCTGCAGTCTGAAGGGACATTAACTGCATTGTGTGTCCTGTCAGCAGCAATGGGACATAAGTTACAACTTCATTGGCAAAAGTGTAGAATATTTTTCTTTTTTATATTTTACATATACATATCTAACTATAGTCATTAATTCTATCTTGATAGAACAGTGAGACCAGTGATAGGAGAAATGGATCTCTCTTCATTTTAACCCCATATCAAGGTTATATTCTACGTGTTCTGACACAGTTTAACAGGTGGCCCACAGTCCTTCAAGGCATGGAGAACAATGACTCAGAGGTGTGTTGCCAAGACACCACCCCTTGCTCAAAGCTGTGGGTGCAGTTTTCAAAAGCACATGTGACTTCTGAAAATTGGAACTGAGAGCCTAAGTCACCAAAGGTCTGATTTAAAAAAAAAGTTATTTAGATGCCAAGCAGGATTTTCAAAAGCACCTGAAGTCTCAATCTAGCCAAAGTGACAGCACAAGTCACCTGCATAATTCCACAGAGGCCTATGGGAAATTTAGTGATTACACCACAAAACATCTAGTGAAATGATTATGTCAATATTGGCACTATTGTAGTGTATTCTCCAAAGTGAGGATTTTATTTATATTCACTAATGTGCTTTGTAGGTTCCCAACATTATAGTTCTATTCGGACTGTTTAGATCTCCTTGAAATGATAATATTTCCAGGAAGACAAAGTGCTGATTTTTTTTTCTGTTTTGCTCTATGGCTTTTTCATCCCTCCCTATAGAGATAGAAAAGTGCAGAATATATATTTTGGCTTCATCTGTAGAAACATTTTACTCTTGGCCAATATTCCCAACAGTTGTTTTATCAGCTTTGGTGATACTTTTTGATTTTACCTATATATTTACAAACACACTTAAGTGAAAGATTCGCATGGACTTCAATGATTTTTCATTGGCTCCTGTACCATCTTATACCTCTGAATGACTATTTCCCTTCTTCTTTGACTTTCCTTCACAGTCTCTGTACCAGTACTAAGCCATCTTAGCCTAATATGAATTATACTCAAAGAAAAACATTAGTGTCTTCGCTTCTAAGAGTCTGTGTGTTGAGCCTATTTCTATTAAGAAGCAAGTATTCTGTACCTCTGGCAACAATGAATTCTCAAAGTTCAGATTTAATGCAATGATTTCCCGCTTACAATTAGTTGGATGCTACCAGTTTCTGTCTTAGCTGCTGTTATTTTTCATTATCGCCTTGGCTGTAACTCCTCTCTCACATTATATGGGATTTCATTTTCTAATCCAGTTTTTATAATCCCACCCTATACTATGGTTTTACCAGAATCCATCAAAATCCAATCAATCATTATCTTATTTTGTGTTAATTAGTTGTGCCAATGTTTTCTCTAGCCCCAGTTTTCTAATGTTTGAATGATCAACTTTGCAAGAATAGCATTCAGGAAGTTGTTTTTATCCCTTGTGGGAGACATGTGCTTAAGACCCTTTTTTAAAATAAAATAAAATTAAATTAAAAAATAACCTTATTCTGTGTGAAGCATCTCTGCTGTGTATCTCTCATATGAGTTTCTGATTTCCTTTACAATAGACTGATAGACATAATACAAGCGCCTTTTATATAGCAGTTTTCAGCAGTAGATCTCGAAGTCCTTTACCAAGGAGATTGGTATTATCCCCAAATGTAAAAACTGGAAAATAGATATGGAAAGTGGAAGTGATGATTTATTAGTTATATCAGAGTCATACCTAGATGCCCCAAGTCAGATCAAGGCCTCATTGTGCCGGGCTCTGTACAGACATGCAGTAAAGGTACATCTACTCGCATGTAGAGTACAGACAATGCACAGCCAGCTAGCATGGGTAAAATTAGGAGTGTAGATGGTAATGTAGAGCTTAGGCAAATGACCTAAGTACCTGAATCCCCAGGATATTTATCCTACTTGGTCTTTATACACACCCACGCAGTGGCTCCCACATCTACACTGCAGTGTATGGAGTGTGTAAATCCTCCATGTTCTTTAGTAGCTAAACCTGGAGAAAAAGCTACTAAACAAGCCATTTCAAAGCTAATGGCCAGCATGTCTCAGCTGTCACCATCAAAACAAAAATGATCTCTCGCTTCAAGTAGGGTATACTGTCCAGTGGTTAGCTCACAGGACTGGGTGTTTTGCTTTTCCACAGGATAACAACAAATATAACCTTTCAGCAAGGATAACTTGCAAAAGGCCTCTCGCATACCTCACATAATGGTGAAAGAACAGGTTAAGGACTATTTAGAAAAGCTGGACATGCACAAGTCCATAGGGCCAGATCTAATGCATTAGAGGGTGCTGAGAGAGTTGGCTGATGCGATTGCAGAGCCATTGGCCATTATCATTGAAAACTTGTGGCGACTGGGGGAGGTCCCGGATGATTGGGAAAAGGCAAATATATTGCCCATCTTCAACAAAGGGAAGGAGTAGTATCCGGGAAACTATAAACCAGTCAGCCTCACCTCAGTCCCTGGACAAATCATGGAGCAGGTCCTCAAGGAATCCATTTTGAAGCACTTGGAAGAGAGGAAGGTGCTCAGGAACAGGCAACATGGATTCACCAAGGGCAAGTCATTCTTGACCAACCTGATTGCCTTCTATGATGAGATAACTGGCTCTGTGGATATGGGGAAAGCTATGGACATAATATATTTCAACTTTGGCAAAGCTTTTGATATGGTCTCTCACAGAATTCTTGCCAGCAAGTTTAAAAAGTATGGATTGGATGGACGGACTATAAGGTGGATAGAAAGCTGGCTAGATCATTAAGCTCAACAGGTAATGATCAATGGCTCGATGTCTAGTTGGCAGCTGGTATCAAGCAGAGTGCCCCAGGGGTCGGTCCTGAGGCCAGTTTTGTTCAACATCTTCATTAATAATCTGGATGATAGGATGGATTGCAAGTTTGTGGATGACTCTAAACTGGGGGGAGAGGTAGATACACTGGAAGGTAGGGATAGGGTCCAGAGTGACCTAGACAAATTGGAGGATTGGGCCAAAAGAAATCTGATGAGGCTCAACAAGCACAAGTGCGGAGTCCTTAGGACGGAAGAATCCCATGCACCGCTACAGGCTGGGGACCAACTGGCTAAGCGGCAGATCTGCAGAAAAGGACCTGGGGATTAAAGTGGGCGAGAAGCTGGATATGAGTCAACAGTGTTCCCTTGTTGCCAAGCAGGCTAACAGCATATTGGGCTGCATTAGTAGAAGCGTTGCCAGCAGATTGAGGGAATTGATTATTCCCCTCTATTCAGCACTGGTGAGGCCACATCTGGAGTATTGCATCCAGTTTTGGTCCCCCTGCCACAGAAAGGGTGTGGACAAATTGGAGAGAGTCCAGCAGAGGGCTACAGAAATGATTAGGGGGCTGGGACACAGGATTTGTGAGGAAAGGCTGAGGGAACTGGGATTGTTTAGTCTGCAGAAGAGAAGAGTGAGGGGGGATTTGATAGCAGCCTTCAACTACTTGAAGGGGGGTTCCAAAGAGGATGGAAATAGGCTCTTCTCAATGGTGGCAGATGACAGAACAAGGAGCAATGGTCTCAAGTTGCAGTGGGGGAGGTCTAGGATCGATAATAGGAAACACTATTTCAGTAGCAGGATGGTGAAGCACTGGAATGGGTTACCTAGGGAGGTGGTGGAAACTCCATCCTTAGAGGTTTTTAAGGGCTGGCTTGACAAAGCCCTGGCTGGGATGATTTAGTTGGGGATTGGTCCTGCTTTGAGCAGGGGGTTGGACTAGATGACCTCCTGAGGTCTCTTCCAACCCTAATCTTCTATGATATCAGCCACAGAAAACAATACACCCTTATAATTGCATAGAATAGACAGTACACTGGGAGTCAGGAGTTCTGTTCCCACTTCGCCCCCAAGTGCTGCCATTTTTGTGCGGCCTTGGTCAATCATGTTACCTTTCGTTAATTCTGCTTCCGTCTTTAAAAATAGGAATATTAATGTTCCCTGATCTCACATGGATGTCATGAGGCTTAATTCCTTAATGCATATTCATCACAGATTTCAGATGAAAGTCCCTATATACATGCAAATTATTATTGAGCTCTGATGGGTTTTTGGTTACCATCCAAAATCACCAGCAACAGTGATTTTGCCTGTGGAGTAGCTAGGGTCTGGCCACTTTGAAAATGAATGAGAAAATATAATCCAAATAAACTGACATTGACCTCAAATTATGTCCACGTTACAGCAGTTAAATTAACAGCACAGTGCTTCTGTCTTCCTGAAGAGGGATCCACACAAAGCCATATCCTGCAGCTCCCTGACTGCATGCTCCAGGAGGAAGCAACAGAGCCAAGAACGTCATGACTTTAAGGATGGGCCCAGAAAAATCACCAAACCACCGGAGAGCTACAGCAAAGTACTGAGGGATATTTTGAACGTGTCCTTAATTAGGGACTGATTCTGAATGTCACAGGAGTTGGGGGAGTTTAGCATCTCATTAAATTTCCATTCACTTCAATCGGATTTGTATCAGACCCATCACAACATACAGGGTCACCGTCCCTCTTAAAACAGGAGGCATTTATTAACTAAAACAAGTAAACCATCTTCCACACAGCTTGAATCCCAGCTGTCTCATTGTTTAACAAAGACCATATCCACCCTGGAACTCTGACACACAAAGAAATCTAGTAGCTGGACCATATATTTCAAACAAACATACAATTTACAAGGCCCTTAATGAGAACATGTGCCCCAGAAAACACGGATAGATAAGCAGTAAGAAACTTTGACTATCATTTTTTCCATGGTGAGTAATTTCCCCTTGAAGACAACCAATAATACAACTATTTTAGCTGCAGTTTTCTGGAGTAGTACTGGATTGTGATAATTTTTTACAAACAGGATATTACCAGGGGAAGCAATCCTACACATTAGAGTAATGGCTCTCAACTAGGGGTATACATACCCCTGGGGGTAGGCAGAGGTCTTCCAGAAGGTACATCAGCACATCTAGATATTTGCCTAGTTTTACAACAAACTACATAAAAAGCACAAGCAAAGTCAGTAAAAACTAACATTTCATGCAATGACTTGTTTGTACTGCTCTATATACTATACACAGACACTTAAGTACAATATTTATATTCTAATTGATTTATTTTATCATATGGTAAAAATGCAAAAGTAGGCAATTTTCAGGAATTGTGTGCTGCGACACTTGCATTTTTATGTCTGATTTTGAAAGCAAGTAATTTTTAAGTGAGGTGAAACTTGCGGGTACACAAGACAAATCAGACTCCTGAAAGGGGTACAGTTGTCTGGAAAGGTTGAGAACCACTGCATTAGAGGACATAGAAAAAATTAGGGTCAGATTTCAGAAGCGCTCTGTGCCCATTTTCAGAAGTGCTCAAACAAGTGGACAGTTTTTCAAAGAGCTCAGGATGTCGAGCATTGAGCTCTACTGAAAATCTGACTGAATCACCACAATGGGAGCTTCTGGGTACTCAGTATTTTAAAACATCTGGACTTTTTTAAAAATCTGGTCCTGCTTGTAAATTGAATTCTTTAAAATCCAGCCCTAGGCTCTTTTGAAAAATCTCAGGTGAAATCTTGGTGCCACTGAAGTCAATGGGAGTTTTGTCAATGGCTTCAAAGAAGCTAAAATTTCATCCCTCTTTTTTAATACTGCTTTTGAGGACATGGTATCACAATAGAATAGGAACATTTGCACTGTGATTCTTGTCCACCAATACCCAGAGAGCTACAACAGTGACAAATTGTTGTTAATCTAACAGTACAGGTATTTCTGAGGAGTTCCACCAGGGATGCTCAAACAGCCCCCTGGGAGCATGGTCGATAATTTAAATGGGATGCTTTGGGAATTGAACACACATCACTCATTAACAAGAATGCAAGTGATAGGCTTAATTCCTCTCACCCTCTGTGCTGAAAATGTGCACCTCAATCTCATTCTATAACAAAGCGTTTAGGAGTGTTCAGCCAATCAGATCAATGGAGTGGCTCAACACTCACTGTAATTATATATTTAATTGGTTATCATGCTGAGGTGCTAGCTTCTCTTAGATTGTTTCATTTTAATAGCTGGACTGTCCTCTTCTTAATGGCAAAAGTAAGATCCTGTTATTTCATCAGTCAGTTGTATTTCAAATAGCTGTTCTTCAGGGTGCCCTATGACCCTGATTTAGCCACACCAATTCACACGAGCAGAGGAACTGGCCTTTAAAGACCAAGTCAGAACTGAGATAGCTCAGTAGAACTAACTATGCATCGTTAGGGCGTCAGGTAAATGAAATATTTTGATGGACTTTCTGTACCAGATGTGAGTACCATGTCATCATGATTCAGATGCTACGCAAGGTTTCTTTTCTATATCCCTGTATACTGCACTTTCCATGTTTCAGCAGATACATTCTAAGAGATGTTGGTAGTGATAAAACTTTTATAGACACCCCGATGTGATCCATCTAAACAAGATTTTTATCTTGACTATGATAAATGAAAGCCCAATTAGCTGAGTAGAGAAATCTCTATCAAGCAAGTCGGTTTATCAAAAAAGTAAAGAGTCTCCATTAATGAATGAATCACATTGTTTTGACTGGGTGAAATCAATTTACTTTGATCCCCTTCTCCTCCCCTCTATACCCCTTCTTTCTATTAAGACACAAGATGAAGAAAATCAGATCATGCATTTTTATTTCACTTAGAGAATATTACACCAACTTGACAGACATGTTTGACCCGCCCCCTCCTGCTCAAAGTATTATTCACCATTCTCCAATATTCTAGAAGACACTTGTGACAGGCAAAAAGAAACTCTGAATTATTTGATGTAATATTATTAGGATGCAACTCTCAGGATTGTAATAGGAGAGTGCAGACTCCATCCACAGATGGGCAGTGAAGCAGGTAAGGGACACAACTGCATTCTAGCTTAAGCTTTACAGCAGAAGGCTTGCGACAAACTCCAGCAGGATATTATGTAGTACCACACTGGTGCTACCGACACTCATGAACGAAAGAGGGGTTAGTTGTGGAGACAGAGAGAGAGAATACAGCCAGGCTAGTTCCCAACTAGAACTGGTTCCACAGGAAATTCCATCAATTTTTTTTAAATGTTCCAAATGGGAACAAAAAGTTGAAACGTTGAAGTTTCCTGCAAAATAAGATTTTTCGGGGGGAAAAAACCCTCATTTGTGGCCAATCGGAATATTTTGTTGGATACAGTCAAAATGTTTCATTTTGATTTGTTTTATATTTTATTTATATTATACCAAATACATTTCAAAATGAAAAGCAATTAAAAAAAGGGTCCCATTTTCTCAAAACAAAATGTTGTCAAAATTGACATGTTGCTGTGGGCTATGTGCATTTTGAGAAATAGGCAATGGGGGGGGAAAAGTGTTCCACTGGGAAATTTTCCATCAGCTTTAATTGCAGTAGTGTAAGTGCTGTGTGTTTGTTGTTCTATAGCTTATTTCTTGTTAAGTAAATGAAACCCAACAACTCAGTCATCAGTGAAATACTACAGACTAGGTTCACTCTTTAGTAATTGTAGAAGAGAAAGGGGGAAGATTGACTCCAAAGAGCTGACCACCACCACAAAACATTTTAATAGGAGATGGCAGGAACTAAACTCTTCAGCGAATTACATACATCAACAGGGTTTTGGCAGATTCCCACGGACATAATGTGCTGCACTTCCAATGCACCCTTAGGTAGATATGGTTTCTTGAGGTTCCTTTTGAGAATATGTTCCGTACCAGAAGTATTTCACCAAACTGGGTCCCAGATGCTAGAAAGGTCTGGGTCAAATTGTATCTTGATGATCCAATCATCTAGGGCAAAACCACTACTGAATACTGGAAATTGCAAGAAGAAACCACCAATCTTAAAATTGAACAAGGAAAAGTATCAGCTTTGAACAACTGAAACTCAGAAATTAACCATAAAACAATCTTGGTTCTAATATAGTTCCCATCACTGTAACATCTGTCACCTAGGGGGAATAACTGATGATGAGATTCAAGGAATACTTCAAATGCAGATTCTTGAAGACAAAGGGCATTTTCAGATTGCAAAGTGTGTTGCAATATGTCAGTAAATTCATATTCAACTATGTGGAAAACTCAGCCTCAGAAAACTCCTTCCCAAATACATAGAATGGACATGAATGCCAGAACATAAGACAGAGGAAAACTTAAAATGAATTCACTTAGCTTCTATGTCTATATTAAACATATATATAAACAACTAAACTTAGCTCTCAGTTACACTGATGTAAAACCAGATCAATTATCCTGAAGTTGTAGTACAAGTGAAATCACTGAGGTTTCTCCAGATTTACACCACTATAACTGAATGCAGAATTTGACCCTTAGTCATTTTATTCCCTAAGGAAATTTAAGAAGGTGGATGGGAAAGGGAAATTTGAACTTTCCTAGGTGAAATACTATCCCCTCCCCCACAATTATTTCAATATACATCTCAACCCCGATATAATGCTGTCCTCGGGAGCCAAAAAATCTTACCGCGTTATAGGTGAAACCATGTTATATTGAACTTGCTTTGATCCGCCAGAGCGCACAGCCCCGCCCCCCGGAGCACTGCTTTACCGCGTTATATCCGAGTTCCTGTTATATCGGGTCGCATTATATCGGGGTAGAGGTGTAGAATTCTAAAACACTTATCCTATTGACAGCATTTTTTCTTAGTTCCACAAGGCATAATGCAAACTTGTCCTTAAGAGCTGAAAAGATTAATTCTTTCTAAAAAAAGTTTAATTTTGTCTATAGGGATCTCCAACCCTTATGACAGGTCTGCGCTATGATTGGTGATCGAAATAAGAAACAGACTGTAGCATGAAGACTTTTTAAAAATAAAGGCAAATTACAAAAATTGCTCTTCTAAATGAGTTGAGATAGTCTCTTTGAAGAAGAGGTACATTAACTAAGTTGGTAAATATGTCATAATATACCCTGTTACTTTATGTCTAGATGGGAAATAGGATGAATCAGGGACCCCATAATGTATTTTCAGGGACATTCCCATAGGGTGAAACAAGCTGTTCGACATTTTGGATGAAATAGGATAAAGTATTTTTGGACCTAATCTTCCATTTATACCGATTTTACAGTGGTATAACTCCAGGGAGACAATAGAATTACATTGGTGTAAGAATGACATAATGACCCTTAACCTTCAACCTAGATCACATGCAGTGGCAAACATTCATCCAAGTAGGGACAAAAGCCACACCCCTATAAAGACAGATACGGCTTGTTGGGAAAATGTTTTTTCCCGCTCCACTCCCAGAAAAAAAAAAGTGTGTGTATTTATGTAGGTGTATATATATTTATGTGTGTGCATGCATATATTTTAAGATTTTGCAAAACATCCACTTATGTCAAAAAAACTGTTTTTCATTGAAAAAGTGTCAACTAAAATGTTTTAGCAGTTCTTCTGGTAGGGTACTACACAACTCCCATAAAATTAGATCCTGTACTACTGAGGTCAGTGGAGTTTTGCAACTGACTTCAGTAGATGCAGAATTTAGCTGTTCGTACATACAGTGGATCCCCATAAATTTAGAGAGAAAGTGGGTGAGGTAATATTTTTTAATTGGTCCAACTTTTGTTGGTGAGAGAGAACCTTTGCACAGAACTCTTCTTCAGGGCCCGTGTAAACTCCTCTCTCAACAACAGAAGTTAGGCCCATAAAAGATATTTTCTCACCCACCTCTTTTGTCTAATATCCTGGGACCAACAAGGCTATACTACAGAAAACAACAATTTTTTCTAATATGAGATGCCTTTATTTGCCATGTGATTTATTAGGATTTAAAGAATTGTTAATAGTCATTGTGTGTATATATGGCTTTTAATATTTGAACTCTCTTCTTTTTATGGAGATATACCTATCTTATAGAACTGGAAGGGACCCTGAAAGGTCATTGAGTCCAGTCCCCTGCCTTCACTAACAGGCCCAAGTACTGGTTTTGCTCCAGATCCCTAAATGGCCCCCTCAAGGATTGAACTCACAATGCTGTGTTTAGCAGGCCAATGCTCAAACCACTGAGCTATGCCTTCCCCCATGAATTAATAGTTTGTTTTAATTCTTCATCTGGTGCATTTGTAACAATTATTTCATCATATCATTAGCCAGAATCAGGATTTTTTTTCTTAACAGCATGTAGCTTTTACCCAACTACACTATAGGAGAACAGTGAGTCTACTGATAAAGGAATAAGACCTTGAACTACCCAGAGCAACAAAAGCTTATTTGTCATGACTCCTGTGTTTTTCTGCATTTTAAAAGTGACAAATTACATCACTGAAGATGAAATGTGATGAGCATAGAAAAATTGTACTCAGCAATTTAAACATATAGAGCTTTTAAGGTAGACAAAAACTTTAATTATTCATACTACCAATGCCTTACCTGAACCAGATGCATGGAGACATATGCGTCTCTATTAATTTTTTTTTGACACAACCGAAGCTTTGATTTTCCTTATAGTTAAAGAAACTCAGGAATATTAACAGCCCTTGACATTGTTTTGCGCTGTCAATTACAGCAATGGAACATTTTGCTGATGACAATACCTAACGTAGACCCTATTATTCCAAACGCAGTGAACCTAGGGAAAAGTTTTGATTTGAACTCAAATTTGACTTTTCACATTCTGTCACTGATCAAACTTTCAAATGTAAAATTCAACAAGATGGTATCTTTAAGTTCTGGCACTGTCTTTTAAGATGACACACGTTACAATGGTTCTTAGAAAGATCAGTTTGGGCTTTGTCACAAGCAAATAAAAGGTCTCGAGATTCGTTATTTTTTTAAACATCCACAAAGACCAATGTAACATACTCACCATTCCGGAGTGGCTTTTCATAGCAAAACCTGGTGTTGTGGCACTTTTGCCTCTTATCCCCCTCAAGACCCCTGTGGTTGTGTGTGGCTCTTTGGCCAAGTCACACTATAGGCTACTCCTTCTCAATTCCCACACAACACTAGTCATCAATACATCTTCCACCCCTCCTAGGCTCCTCTTCAATCTCATGATTCTTTCACAGAAAGGACGTTCCCAGACTTCTGTTGGAGGCTGGTGAGAAGATCTCAAAAAGCCCTGGATAGACCCAAACATCACTTAAGTCTCAGGCTTCAGCTTTTAGTCTCTGGGTTCTCCTCAGCTCCTTGCTGCTCTTCCTGAAAACCAACCCACAGGGCTGCCTGCCTGAGGTCTTTTCCCCTTTGTCAAGGCCCACTAAAGGAGCCCAATACAACTCTGTAGATTTTCAGGATCAATCCTGGCCCAGGCCCTCTGCCAGAGGTCTCTTCCCAGGAGACGATTCCAAGGCCTACGCTCCCTCCAGTTTTCCTCCCTCCTGGATCTCTTCATCATTGTTTTGATCAACTCTTTATGAGAACAACCCAGCTCCTCCCCACCTTGTTCTGCTAATAAGTTGTACCTAAACACACCCTCTGGGCACCACAAAGTGGGCTGAGCCCTCAGGCTCCCATTAACCTTTTCATTGCCAGTGTAGGGGTGAATACCCCATCATAACCAGGTATTCTGAATACCTCAGAATTCTCAGATGTCTGATACCACCTCCGTATTGCACTGTGAAAACCAAAAACAAAGCTAAGTCCTTTACGACTCATATGCTATGGCCCTGGCCCAGCAATCTGATCTCTCAGGGTCTAGTATATGTCAAGAAGACCAGTAACTTAAGGGCTTAAACCTACAAACAACCCAAAGAGCCCAGATAAGCTGGGCTCATCAGCCATAACCACAGAACCACCGAGGAGGGGTGGACTGGCCCTTTAAGAGGGAATTGTTCCAACCCACCTGGCCTCATTAACAGGCTTTTGATGGCCTGATAGAGGATAGCTGGTCCGTACAAAGAGACTAATTCAGATTAAGAATGCCCCAGGAGATGGATACATTTATAAAGGGGGAAAGGTTCCCCCGGCCCCTTCTGCAGATGAACGCCATAGAGAGAGATTGTGACAAATATGTAGTCATCCAAAATATGTCTCATACTGGAATTATTTTCTCATGAAATTCTTCAGTCACAGCAGATTGTGCCATTCCCTAATAAATGAATACCATATATAGCCGATAGATCCTCCACTGAATCAGCATGGTTGCTATAGTACATAGTCTGTGATGCAGCCCCAAACACTCAGTCATGCAATTGTTGTAGGTCCTATATTATATTAATTCCTTTCTATGAAGCAGTGTTTTATCCTTTTAAAGCAGAAAGGAGATTTACAACTTTCCAACCTTTTATGAATTCTAGATCTTCCTTTTCTTTGGTGGCTCAGGCTAACAACACTTAGAGATAAGGTTCTAAGGGACAGCAAGGTTATCTTAAATGGACTTTGCAGAGCATCGTTTCAGAAAGTCAAATCAGTTATTATTCTCCAGCCACCTCAAAAATGAATCTTATTAATTTGTCCATTTTTTAAACTCTATCCTGGCCATGTGCCAAAGCAAAACCACCGGACCACTCTGTCACAGAGTAAAAAAGTACTCAGAGCTGGATCCTCAGCTAGTGAAAACTTATATAGCTGCACAGTCTTCAATGGCACTGTGCTAATTTATACCAGATGAGAATGACCATTACCGTACTGAGTCATTCATCGAAGGTATCTCATTTGATTGTATTTAAATCATGCAGAAGTCATACGGTTTAGTGAATCTGAACATGCATAAATAAACCAATGCCACTTATATGACATTGCTGTGAATGAAGCTAATCTTAAAATTGGGACGTCTGAAAAGAATTACAGTAAGTCATGGGCAGAGCTGAGCCTGCTTTATATTCAACTTGTTTAACTGCTTTATAAGCAAAGATATCATGGTTTTTTGACATGAATATGGAATATTGCTCTGAATTTCATCAATTCTGGTCATGAAAGCACTTCATGAAATTTGGTAGAAGACATATAAAAGAGGAATAATCGCTTCATCCTTCTTAATCCACTTGTGGCAAGCTGCTGATTTTGGGTTTTTTTGAGGGTCTACATGTAATTGAAAATAAAATAAAAAGAAAAGATTTTGATCAATATTAGTGGGAGCAGAAAAGTGAAATTTTAACTATAGACAATATTAGGTCTCCTGCAGAAATGAACTGCTACTGACTTTGTGCTCTTATCTATGAGCTGCATTTTCCCCCTACTTTCCAGAAAGCCAATTTAAAGGATTTATTCCACAATAAAAATAAAAATCCCGCACCATTTATATAATAAATATTGTAAAGCTGAAAGAATTCTGTTACATACCTGAGAACATGAACATTTTGAATTAACTTAGATATGACATTGTAGATAAAGCGCATTAAATATTAAACACTATGCATTAAAGCAACACAAATCAATTCAAATTACTTGGGAGCAGCAGTAGCCCAGCAGTTTGTATGCGCAAAAGTTGTAATTTTGTTTGGCTGAAAAGCAAAGGTCATGAGTTGGTGACAGTAATGGGGGAAAATGCTGGTTCTATTTAGAGATTATTTAATATTTATAGTACAGCAGTGCCCACAGGTCCTGATTGGGTTCAGGCTCGATTGTGCTAGATACTGTACAAACATTAGCTCAGCCTTGAAGTCACACCGATTTCTTAACCTACATGACAGGCATTTCAGAGAAATAGGTCTTTTTCACTGTAAAATACCAATGATTATAGACTAATTCTTCAAAGGAGAATGTCTAATAGCAGTGCCTACAAAAATTGCATTATAATTCTGAGCTGTGTTTACAATAACGGGACAGATTCTCCAATAATGTCCATCAGTGCCATACAGTTGAAGTCAATGGCGTTAACACCAATTGACTCCTGCTGAGGATCTGGCTAGAGCTTCTCAGGTAACGGTTGTCCCTTCCCAGAAAAAAAAAAATTAAACATTTGAAAAATTGTTCCTATCCTGTACTGGGATGAAAAGGCAAATTCTCAAAGATATACACAAACGGAATAACCAACATTTAGGGGGCTGGGTTGGCTCAATCAAAAAGTTTCACTTTTGATACTGAACTTTTTAGTCTAATTAGCTTACATTTTTAAACAAAAATGTAATTTTTGTGGTTGGTAGTGTATTTTGTACCCTGCTATTACTGTGTCCCACTAATTATCATTCTTCCACCAAGTTTCTATGATGTCTATTATATTAATATCCTCATTTAATACAGATGCTCCAGTTCACCCATTTTAGTATTTAGACTTCTAGCATTTGTATACAATACTTATAAAATTTGTCAATATTTACTGGTCTGTCTTCATGTGATGTAATTGAATGGGACTCTTTCATTTGACTGTTTCTCTTCAATTCCTAGCTGTACTTTATCAATGTGCAGCCTCTTCTCACTAATAAATCCTCCCCTAAGGGATCTCTCTGTCTGGACTGCATGCGCATCCCCATGCCCTTAGTTTAAAAACTCTTCTATGACCTTTTTAATTTTATATGCCAGTAATCTGGTTCTGTTTTGGTTTAGACGGAGCCCATCCTTCCTGTGTAGACTCCTCCTTTCCCAAAAGGTTCCCCAGTTCCTAATAAACCTAAATCCCTCCTCCGAGTACCATCATCCCATCCATGCATTGAGACCCTGCACATGAACTGGAAGTTTCAAAGAATGCTACACTGGAGGTCCTGGACTTTAATCTCTTACCTAGCATCCCAAATTCCAGAACCTCTCTCCTACCTTATCCCTATGTCATTGGTACCTGTGTGTACCACGACCACTAACTCCTCCCCAGCACTGCACAAAAGTCTCACTAGATGTCTCAAGAAGCCTCCAACTTTTGCACCTAGCAGGCAATTCACCATGCAGTTCTCCCAGTCATAACAAACACAACTATCTATATTTCTAACAGTCAAATCCCCCGTTGCTATTACCTGTCTCTTCCTAATAATGGGTCCCCTCCCCCGGAGAGGAATCCTTGGCACGAGAGGATACCATGACTTCATTTGGTACGAGGGTCCCAACTATGGTATTGTTCCTCTCCACTCCAGCTTTATGTTCTCCTTCCCCAATAATTTTTTTCCTCCTCAACGCCACAGAGGCTGTCAAACTGGGGGTGGGACTATTTCACTGTGTCCTGGAAAATCTCATCTATGTACCTCTCTTAGCTCAGTTCAGCAACTCTGGACTCAAAACCCCATACTCTGTCTCTGAGTGCCATGAGCTTCTTGCACCAAAGGCATGCATATGACACCTACTCACAAGGCAGGTAATCACACATGCTACATTCAGTACAATATACTGGATAGCCCACATTCTGCTGCTGGACTTCTGCCTGCACTGTTTTCACTTTTGTAGCGTTTTTTGTTGGGTTTTCTTTTTCTTGGGGGAAGAGGGATAGAAAATGTTTATTAGGTGTACTCAGTGGAGCTCCACTGATTTATATCAATGAAGAGTTGGCCCTATCTCTCTAAAGGAACAAAAGTCAACCTGCTTCTGTTTGTTAGGATGTTTAAGCATGCTGTAGCATTGGTAATATTAGAATGAATAAGTACACCTTGGGAATAGCAGTTTTTAATTCATTATTGCTCCACCGCCATCCAGGAAAACTCACAATTTGTTATTAGTATACTTTCTAAAAGTTTGATACACCTAATAAATGCCCACTTATTTTGTGAAACAGTGTCAAATTACACTTTCTGTAGCATGTCGAAATGAAGATAAATATACAAATGTAAAGATAGACACAAAAATGGTTGTAACACCAGGTTTTAAGAGCAGATAACAAATAGAAGCAATACAAATAAACACTAAAACTGTGAAAGTAAAATCTAACCACAGAGATTCATCTTTTCACTGAATCAAGGGGGAAATACATGTGACATACATTGGATCAGAACTAGAGCAAACTGAGAATTGTTAGATAAAATGTTAGTTGGTCAAAACATAGTAATTTGTCAAAACTAAAACTGTTTATGAAACAGGTTTGGTTTCCACAAATTTCCCAGCTACGAAACACATTGAGAAAAACTTTCAAAATTGTCCAAAGATCTTGTTTAGATGATTGCAAAACAAAATTCCATTTATTAGAATTTTTTGAAGGGGTCATCAAACATGAACAAGGGTGATCCAGTCGATGTAGAATACTTGGACTTTCAGAAAACATTCAACCAGGTCCCTCACCAAAGCCTCTTAGGATAAGAGGGAAGGTCCTCTCATGGATCAGTAACTGGTTAAAGAAGATAGGAAACAAAGGGCGGGAATAAATGGTCAGTTTTCACAATATTGAGGCGTAAATATTGGGTCCTCTAAAAGGATGTGTACTGGGACCAGCATTGTTTGACATATTCATCAATGATCTGGAAAAAAAGGGTAAACCATGAGGTGGCAAAGGTTTCACATGATACTAAATTACTCAAGTTAGTCCAAAGCAGACTGCAGAGAGTTACAAAGGGATATCACAAAATTAGGTGACTAGGCAACAAAATGGCAGATGAAATCCAACGTCGATAAATACAAAGTAATGTACATTGGAAAGCATAATCCCAACTATACATGCAAAATGATGGGATCTAAATTAGCTGATACCACTCAAAGATCTTGAAGTTGTCATGTATCGTTCTCTGAAAACATCTGTTCAATGTGCAGCAACAGTCAAAAAAGCTAACTAAATGTTAGGTAAGGGATAGATAAGACAGAAAATGTCATAATGCTACTATATAAATTCATGGTAAAACCACACCTTGAATACTGTGTGTGGTTCTGATTGCCTCATCTCAAGGAAAGATAGATTAGAGTTGGAAAAAGTACAGAAATGGATAACAAAAACAATTAGGGAGCAGCTTTCCTGCGAGGAGAGATTGAAAAGACGGACTGTTCGTCTTAGAAAGGAGATAACTAGGGGAGGGATATGATAGACATATATAAAATCATGGATGGCATGGAGAAACTGAATACAGATGTGTTATTTACCCCTTCGCAGAACATAAAAACCTGGGGTCACCAATTAAGTGAATAGGCAACAAAACAAAACAAAACAAATAAGGAACAATTTCTTCAGCAATGCAGTCAACCTGTGGAACTCATTGTCAAGGGATGTTGTGAAGACCAAAACTATACATGTGTTTTAAAAAATAGACCAGGGGTAGGCAACCTATGGCACACGTGCCAAAGGCGGCATGCGAGGTGATTTTCAGTGGCACTCACACTGCCTGGGTCCTGGCCACTGGTCTGGAGGGCTCTGCATTTTAATTTAATTTTAAATGAAGCTTCTTAAACATTTTAAAAACCTTATTTACTTTACATACAACAATAGTTTAGTTCTATATTATAGACTTATAGAAAGAGACCTTCTAAAAATGCATTACTGGCAGACGAAACCTTAAATTAGGGTGAATAAATAAAGACTCAGCACACCACTTCTGAAAGGTTGCCGACCCCTGAAATAGACAATTGATGGAGGATATTAGCTATTAGCCAAGATGGTCAGGGATGTAACCCCATGATCTGGGCATCCCTAAGCCTCTGATTGCCAGAAGCTAGGACTGGATGACAGGGGATGGATCACTCGATAAATTGCCCTGTTCTGTTCATTTCGTCTGAAGCATTGGGCACTAACCACTGTTGGAAGATAGGATACTGAGCTACATGGGTCACTGGTCTTATCCATTATTGCCATTCTTATGTTCTTACTGAAATCAGTAGTTATGCCTGTATTGGCTGAGTAGTTGAGCCATATGGGAAAAATGTTGGTGTGACTAATTCAAAGGGTCTGGTCTAGCCAGAGCCTATAAGCAGACCCTTGGGAGTGACCTCTTTAGTATGTTGAGCCCCAACAACCCACACAGTTCCACAGGTGAGGTCTGTGACTTCCAAGACTCTGAAACCTGGTCTCTTTCTGCAGCTCCCTACAGCAAATCTAGATGAGCCAGACTCCATCACTAGTCTTGGACTGTACCCCTTCAGGGCACAATGAGGTATTTGCAGTGACACCGAACAGCCTTTTCAAAAACAGAGTAGGGTTTATTAGTTGACTGAAAAACGGTATTGGGTAGTCCTTAGGTTAGCAGAGAGAGGCAAAGGTTAGGGCCTGGTCCATACTGGCTAAACCTGTGGAATCAGCCGGACAATGCTGTTATGGAATCCAGTGGCAATGGAACACTTTTAATAGTGGGAGTGCTGAAAGAAGTTTTAAAATTTTTATCTCATGCCTCCCCTTACCCAATGGCTGTGCCCCCTCATTCCCAAGAGCTGGGGCCAGGAACAGTGCTGTGTCTCCAGGCAGCCCACCAGGACAAGGGTCCAAGGCTGGGGCCACAGCTGGGGATGGGCACAAGGGCCCCTGAAGTGGGGGGCCAGGTGCAGGGGGCCCTGCTCCTCTATATCCAGGTTCCACATTATTAGAATCAATGTTTAGGGTGTGTGATAGGGGAAAAATAAATGTTCTGATATTGGTCCATTTAAAAAATGTGGCAAGGTTAATATGAAAATTCAGGAAAACAAGGGTGCTTAAGTGGAAGAAACTCACTGCTTAAGGTTAAGGCCTAGCCTACACTTGAAATTGATGCTGGTATGGTAGAACTGTTAGGAGTCTGGGTTTTTAAATCAATATACTTTTACCAGTCCAAGCCCTAGTATAAATACAGTTATAGTGGTAAAAAGGTGCTTTATATCATTATTCTCCTTCCCCTACAGCAGTGATTCCCAAACTTGTTCCGCCGCTTGTGCAGGGAATGCCCCTGGCGGGCCGGGTAGGTTTGTTTACCTGCTGCGTCCGCAGGTTCGGCCGATTGCAGCTCCCAGTGGCTGCGGTTCGCTGCTCCAGGCCCATGGGAGCTGCTGGACATGGCGGGGGCTGAGGGGCTTTCCCCTGCACAAGCGGCGGAACAAGTTTGGGAACCACTGCCCTACAGAAATACATATACTGGTATAAAGCATCTTGATACTGCTACAACTGCATCCCAACAAGGAGAGGGTATACCAGTATAGCTAAAGTGGTTCAACTTTCTAGCATAGACAAGGCCTAATTCTTTCAGGGAAAATATCTTACAGCACGGTCTACAAGAAATAGCACAATTAGTGTAGAGTATTTTCTTTTGTAACCCACAATCATAGCATGAACTTGTTATCAAAGTATTTCAAATTATAATAAAATTTGTTTTATTATTTTTGTAATGTATTTTCATCTTCTTTCATCCAGTTTCTCTTTTATCAGCACGAAGAGAAATTCCAGTCACTTTTGGAAGCAGCACTAACTCCTCTAACAACCACTTAAAAAAGGTTCATAATCTAGAAAGAATGTCTTTCCCCAAAAGCTCGATAACCTTGTATGAAGGCACTGCCCAATGGATTGTTGCAGAGGTTGGAATCATTGGCTAGAAATACTGTTCACCTGAAATATCCACATGCCAGCATATCTCAACAAGGAAGGTCAGAATTCTGCAGACCTTCCTTGATTCATCAGAGTTCCAGCTATTTGGTAAAGGACAAGAATTACCCTTCAATATAAGCCAAATTCTCATACTCTTGCTCTCGCTGAGCAATACCTTTTAGCTAGTCAGTAAGGTTGCCTGCAGAGTAAGGTCAACTCCACTTGAACAAGGGTATCACATCAGAGGACATAAGGTCATGTTTTAAGGGTTTGTATGCAGGTTTCTGTTCCAAAGGCGGTCCTTGGACTATTATTAACTTCATCATCATTCTCTTATTCTCTTCCAGATTCTCAAACACTTTCTCCCTGATGCCCGTAACATTCTTCCAATCAGCTTTCGTTTAGCAAGGGGTAGTGAAACAGAATGATTTGTTGGCCACCAGAGAACTGTTTTCTCTGGTTCGTACAATGGCAGGATTTAATAGGAATAAAGACATGGTGGAGAAGATACTGTTTTAGTGTAAACATGTTTGACACCTTAAACAGTGCTAGGGCTACCTCAATGACCATATTTCCTCTATCCTCAGCGAACAGGCACTTCATAAACATGTGGTATAATTGTTCACCAGTATTTTGTTTTTCAATACAACTAGAAACATGGTAATGAGCATTAGCACTGTTCAGTTTAATTACCCAGTAATTAATGATTAGGCATACCATTTATTTACTTAAGGAAATCTACAATGATTGGTTATTACCAAGATAATAAATTTGCAATTTCTGTTGACAATTGCCCTGCATTTCCTTTTCTTTTCTTCTTAGGAATATCAGGAGCATTTCATTTTGGTTTTGGATGGGTGATCCTACAGCAATTGAATAGCCACCACCGGTGCCCCGCACCTCTACTGGTTTTACATCTTTAAGTGTTGTGGGCTACATTTTCAAATATATTCTGAGAGATTACTCACAGTATTTCCAGGCAAACTTGTTAATGCTTGGAAACATCTTCATGTGTCCATTCAAATGGCATTTCCTTGCCTAATAACCTGATTTGCACACAACTTATACCCAGCTGTACTTACAAGTACACATTCCCCATTTCAAAGCCACGTGGAATCATTTAATGAAGCCCATTAATAATATGGCCCTTAAAATAGAAGAAAGCTATGGGGAACTTAAATTTCTGCTCCAAGACCTTTAGGGTTACTAGCTTTAAGAAACAGGGATAGAAAACTATGGACATCCAATTCAAGATAGAAGAGAATGACTTTTGGAAAGAAAACTAATTAGAACAAATGTTTTATTTAAAAATCTGTGGTTTTAATTTAATTTTTGGAACAAGTGGGAGGCACAATATTTTGTCTGAGCATGCATGATTGCTGTAGGAAAAAACAAGGCAACTCATGCAGTTGGATCTCTGAGCAATATAAATAAGACTTTTCCAGCACACTTATTCATAATGTGGCTGTATGCATTAGATATATCAAAAGTCCTCTTTTTTGGCACTGCGTGACTCATTTGTTTTGAAGCTGCTTCTTCATTTGCATAACTGGAAGATGCACCTTTATGCCAAAGGAAAACATATTCTTCATATAAAGAGCACTTCACACTTTTTAGCATAAATAAAATAGTCTTTGTTCCTAAGTAACCCAAAATATTGTTTTACGAATAAGGCAGAAAAAACCCTCATCCTCCCAAATGCTAACATTTGTGATTATGAAATTGACACATAAATAGACAAGAGGAAGAAATGGTCACGTTCAGGTTGATTAAAGAGGAATCTTCAAAACACTGAGTTCTGACTGAGTAGCATGATTTATTGATATCAAGTGGAGTCATGCAGCTAAAGCCCAACAGTGCTTTGCAAGTGTATCCTGGGTTCTCAGATGAATCTAGGGACTGATTAAACTCCCACTGAAGTCCATTGTAATCTGGGGACTGCTGGTAATTCCTACCAATTTCAAGGGAAATTGGATCATGCCCTAGACCTGTTCAGTGGAATTCAAAACAGAATGTTTACATACCATTGGAAGTTTGTTTCACAGCTTTGTTAGTGAACCCCTCACCTGCACTGGCTGGACCTACAAAGACAAGACATTTTCCTTAAAGCCTATGCCATTGTGTGGGAACAATGATGATTATGTAGTTGATCTTTGGGCAGCCCTTTTGGCACCCTAGTGCTGTTGCATGCAAAAACACGTGGTCATGCTATATTGCAATCTTTGAGTATGGAATTTAGCCTCTATAGGGCCAGGACCTATGTAAATGTAAACTTGTACACTCCTGATGTAACAGAAGTTGGGAGGAGTTCATCGCAAGCATCAATGAGAAGTGTGCCTTGACTTTTTTTTGGTCCTGTTTTATATACTGTGTGTATATACAGTTAGTAACTTTTAAACCAGTAACTGATTTATCAGACTTCTTCAGGGTGCCAGCCCAAAGCCCAGGCACCAGGTAAACTCTATTTTGAAGGCGCACATAGGATTTTATTGTTTATGAGCTTTGGCCTACTGCATGGGGTGAATTTCATCCTGAATACCTACAATACAGTAGTAGATGGGAATTATGTCTCATTTAAAGTCAGACTCGAGTACTTCCAGTTTACCTGATATATTTATTTTTTGTTAATTACTACTACATGTACCTACAATTAATGCAGAATTACTGGGCATTAAATTGTTATTCCAACATGAGACAATGGAACGGTATGTAAATCTGTATATTCACTGTAGTTTCTCATGTTAATTCATGTTTTCACTAATGATGACAAGCTGCTGTGGCATAAATACTTGTTGCTTGAGAAAAAAGCATGTAAAGATCTGTTTGTTTGTTGGGAGGCTGCTGAATTAGAATTTTGCTAATCACATTCACAGTATTAGATCAACAAATTATTCTAATAGTGTTTAATTAATCCATTCCTTTGTTAGTGGAGAATGATAAAAATGATCAACTATTGGTGAACATCTGCACCAAACAAATTACCCATGGAAAAGTTTGGGGTTCATTTTGACTCTATGTAAACAGACTCTGCCGCTTTGTCTCATCCAAGCCCACACTCCGTTCCTTTTCTCTAGTCCTGATGCACATTGTGTTTTAAAAAGGAAATCTCAGACTGAGATGAACTCTGCTCTTCCAGATATACAGCAGTGACCTCTTTCAATATGAACATTTTCTCCTGGATAAAAATACAGCCAAAACATTGAGGTTTTGTGGTAATTTTAAGAGAAATTATATATTGCAGACAGTTTGTTCTCCTATTTCTCATGGTAATTAATAGAAAAAAGCAGCAAAGCAGAAAAAAAAAAGGTGGGTGTGGGTTTGTGGCATTAGGAAAACAGTGAGAGGCCAAGAAAAAAATAAAAGGTGGGGGGGGGGAACAAAACAAAGAGAGACAATGTATAAAGAAGATGGAGGCAGAAGAATAGTGCCACAGGAAGACGCGTAATAAAATTAAATGAAAGTAAACATTAAAACAAGACAGTATAGCTAAACAAGTGAATATTGATTCAGCAGGGGGAGTGGTCACTGCTGCAACCAAAGTTGGTGAGGGAGCTATGGGGAGCACCCAAGGAAGGCAAAAGAGAAGACGCTCTACCTTGGCTTTTAGCAGAAGAGGGGGAATTTCACTCTCTGCTTCCCCCTTGCGTTAGATCAGAGGTGGGCAAACTACAGCACGCGGGCGACCTCTGGCCCATGGGACCATCCTGCCCGGCCCTCGAGCTCCTGGCCTGGGAAGCTCGCCCCTGGCCCCTCCCCTGTTGTCCCCCCACCCCTGCAGCCTTAGCTCGCTCACTCTGCCACCAGCGCAATGCTCTGGTTGGCGGGGCTGTGAGCTCCTGGGCAGCACAGCTGCAGAGCCTGGCCTGACCCAGTCTCTGTGCTGCATGGTGGCAGCGGTGGTGTGGCCTGGCTCTAGCTGGGCAGCGCAGCTGTAGCGCCACCAGCCACTGGTGGTGCAGGCAGTGCGGTAAGGGGGCACAGAACAGGGGGGGTTGGATAGAGGGCAGGGGAGTTCGGGGTGGTGGTCAGGGGGCGGGGCTGTGGATAGGGTTCAGGCAGTCGGGGGGGGGAACCAGGGGGTTGAATGGGGGCAGGGGTCCCGGGGAGGCCGTCAGTCAGGAAGGAGGAGGGATTGGATGGGCAGCAGGGGGCTGTCAGGGGCAGGGGTTCCAGGGGCAGTCAGGAGACAGGGAGAAGGGGTGGTTGGATGGGGCAGGGGCCTGGGGGGGGCTGTCAGGAATGAGAAGAGGGGTTGGATGGGGGTGGCGGAGGTTTGGGGGCAGTCAGGGGACAGGGAGTGGGGTGGTGGTGGATGGGACAGGGATCCCGGGCATCAGGGAACGGGAGGGGTTGGATGGGGCAGGAGTCCCGGGGGGGGGGGGTCAAATAAGAGGTGGAGGCCAAGCCATGACCCCCTCCCCTAACTGGCCCTCCATACAATTTACAAAACCCTATGTGGCCCTCAGACCAAAATGTTTGCCTGCCCCTGCATTAGACCCTGGTAGAGGGATGGGGTGGGGGGGGAAATCTAGAAAGGTGGAAAGGGTCCTGGGGAAAATCTAAGAGAGATTCAACAAAGGACAATGGAAGTTGTCTGGAGAAACTTGCTAATTTACATGTTTCTCACTCCCTTAGCTTTTGGTAGAGCATCTGTTGGAGAAACACCCCCCAGACAATCCCATTCTATGGAGGTCCTCATACTGCACTCATCAACACTCATCATACTGCTGGAGCTGAATTGAGTGTTGTGGCTCGCATCTCTCACCTATCTTTCTCCCTTTATCTCCCTGGGGGTAACTGGCTTGTGGATTTGTTTATTTACAAGTACAGGCAGATTGAAAAGAGCAGAGAAAGGTGTCGGGTGGTTCTTAGACCTTGTAGGAATTTGTTTTATAGTCCTGCACACTCCTTTAAGTCCTATCTCTGCACAAAGTCAGGCAGAGAATTAAGTGCTGAATACATTGATTTAGTGCCATGGAAACAAAAACATACCTTGTAATAAGAAAGTAAAGAAACTCAGTCTACTTAGTTTATGCAGAGACTGCTAAGAAGTAATTTGATCACAATCTACAAGTACCTACATGGGGAAGAAGTTTGATAGAGGGCTAGCAGAAAAGGCATAATGAGATCCAGTGGTTGCAAGCTGAAGTTAGACAAAGTCAGAATAGAAATAAGGCACAATCGTTTAGCCTGTGAGGGTAATTACCTCACCGAATAAGGGAGCTGGTGGATTCTCCATCACTTGATGGTAAGGACTTCAAGACTGGATGTCTTTCTAAAGGGTTTGGCATAGTGCAAACAGAAGTAATGAGTGATGTAGAAGTTGCTGGGTGGATGGAGGCTCTATGGCCTATGTTATGCAGGAGATCAGACTAGATAATTCCAAAAGGTTGTGGTGGCAGTGGAACATAAAAGAGGAATGCCCACCTTCTTTTCTGGGAGGGCAAATGGGTGACTAATAGGGAACCATGAGACGGGCAGCACAGTACCTGATGCTTCCCTCCACCCACTCGGGAAGGTGGGCTCAGAATTTGGTCCCCCCTCCTGGGGTCATGTAGTAATTTTTGTTGTCAGAAGGGGATAGTAGTGTAATGAAGTTTGAGAAACCCTGGTCTATGTACCTATTACAAATGTGTTGACACCTGAGGAATGCCCCCTAGACAGAATGCAATCAGTCTAGATTGCTAGTTGGAAAAGACCATTAGAAAAATAGGTCTTTGAAGATGCTAATCTCCTACCTTCTTGGAAAGCCTTCCTGTGGACTCTGCAAATAGACTGAGTTATGGTTGCAGGGTCAGGTGATCAGGTCACCTGATACTGGACTGTGATAAAATTAGTACATTTCCACTTACCAGGGGTGGGAGTCACACTGGAAGACAAAGGATTCCTGCCATATGTAAAACCTATTTAAGGCAGGGGAGTGACAATCAGGATTTTGGTAGTTCACTGAATCCCTGCCCAAAATGATGAAACAAAGACGAAGGGGGGAGAAGGTCTGAGCCCAGGCTGGAAGGGTGTCTGCCTGTGAATGAAATATCTGAAGTTTTAAGCTGCAAGCCAGTGAATCTCTGCAATCTGCCTAAAACAACATTTAGGGTGAGAATGTGTTATTTGTAACCAGTTTCTTTATTATTTTAAGCTTAGATTGTGTTTGTTTTATTTGCTACGTAATCTCCTTTGATCTGTTTGCTATCCCTTATAATGATTTAAAATCTCTTTTGTAGTTAGACTTGTTTTTGTTTTTTCTAAAAACAGTTTGTGGAATTCATAAGTGGGGGGCGGGGGTGGCCACAAAAAGCTGTGCATATCTTCCTCCACATTGAGGGAGGGGGCAAATTGCAATGACTTTACGCTATATAGTTCTCTGTGCAGTGCAAGACAATACAATGTTGGGTTTACCCTCTAGAGGGGGGTGCATTTGAGTACTGGGCAATTCCTTAGCTGAACTTTCTCATGCAAAGCTGATCTCAGCATCTGAGTGAAACTGCAGCTGGGTATGTCCCTACCTGTGTGTGTGCTGGTAAAGTGCAGTCAGAAACCTAAGGGAAGGCTTGGCTGGCTTGCCTCAGCAGTGCAGTGTAAAGGCAACACAGGCTGGCAGTACAGGTGAGTTCAGTGGGACCCCAGTTTCCAATGGCACCCTATGTCACAATATCCTTTATGTCCCAGTTTGCCCACATGTCCATTAACCTCCTTGTGTCTCAGTTTGCTCACCTATAAAGAAAGAATAATGTTTCTTTTGTGGGAAACGAGAATTAACAGATGGAAAACAGCACTGGTTTTGAAGAGTAAAGTTCTCTGGTCTATAAGTACTGAGTATTATTATATAAAAGCTATTCTCTCCTAGTTTTTCAATAGCTGTTTATACACCACCAAATAAGCACTTGTTCATTTTCTTTGAGATTCCATTTTGTTGGAAAAGCTACAGTGTCACTGCCTGGAAACTATGCCAAAAAATAAAGAATCCCGACAGTCTGCCTACTTCTATGACATTGAGAACCAGAGTTGTGAAATACCAATCTCAAAGAGACAAAGCAACCAGCTTGGAACAGTCAATGACTAGGGCAGCCGAGTCTGGCACTGTGAAGAGCTCTACTTGTCTTTTCCTCTGACTGTATTGTCTCTGGCATGAGGCTTCTATGGCAATTTCAATGTGATGTTTACCCAAATAGTTTAAACTTTGAGTCTGAGGAAATGCCATGAAATTCCAGTTCCAAAATCTATTTTTGTGCCCTCCATATAAGTAGACTCAGCTCTGCTTCCCTATGCAGAAATATTCCTCTGTTTTCCTAGTATCGACCACTGATACAGGAAGACAGGAGAGTGCCTAAATCAACAGGATGTTAATACCCAGAAGCCTTTTGGTGCATCTTATTTTCAAATAAAAACTTGGCTAAGAACATTATGAAGTGATAACGAGCTGGGAATAACAGCCAGCAGCAATGAACATGCAGAACTGCATCCATAATGGGAAAAAACTTGCTCTTCAGACTCTTGCACCCACTCTGAAAGTGATTTGGACAGCTGTTCTGGGCCAGAACTACTACAAGCCTCCCTGGGAATCAATGGGGAAACTCATTAAGATCCCTTTGCAGAGTTTTTCTGGGATAATTTGGGGGGATTCCACACACAGAGTGTAACAGGCAGCAATTATGCCTTAAACATCAGAGACCCTGGAGCCTTTAAATATGATCTGAGACCCCCTTCCTCAAGCTGCCTGACACTTCTACTGGAGCCAAGCCACACAGGCTTGCTCAGTTACCTCTGCACCCAGGACTCTTCTTTAAAGGTACCTACCTCCCATAGAAATCAATTATTGAAAATGACTGAGGTGATCTGATCACTCCATACTACATTGTTTTTTCCTCCCCAATGAAGATGTTAGCATTGCCAGTTCAAAGCACTGTGGTGTTGCTGACACTTCTCAAGCAGACTAAAGCAAAGCATTAAGAAAACTTTTTTCAGACTCAATTAGATTATGGTTCAAATGGCAGATGACAAGTCTGATCATGAATTTGGCCATCCTGAAAACTCATAGTAATGAAGAATGTGGTGATGAAGTACAAGAGTTCTATTTTATTTAAGTTCTTATAATGCCCTTGTTACTGTATTATCCAAGCATCTTCCAGTAGTGCATTAAGCAAGTTGACTAGCATCAGTCACAATGGACTAATGTGCCCTATGAGAACAATGTTGTGGATAAATGGTCCTAATGGGGAGACAAGGTTGGTGAGGTAATAGCTTTTATTGGACCAACTTGTGCTGGAAAGAGAGAGAGAGAAGCTTTGGGCTTATACAGGGCCAGACCTGAAGAAGAGCTCTGTGTAAGCCCAAAAGCTTGTCTCTCTCTCCCTCCCTCCAACAGAAGTTGGTTCAATAAAAGCCATTACCTCACCCACCTTGTCTCTCTTGTGAGAACATTGTCAGGGTGGAGAACATGGAAGGATAGACACTGCCCGGTGTTAATTGTAGGAATTACAACTGAAAACCTAGAAGGTGGAAATTGTAGACTCAACCATGTAAACTGCAGTTACATTACTGTTCCCTAAATTGAACTTTTCAAGTACAAAGCATTGATGTAGTGGTAAAGAAATAAGCTGAAGAGTTCTAGATAATACTCATTAATAGGCTGATTATCTGAGGCACAGCCGTGGCTATAGAATGACAAAGTAGCAGATGTGGGTTATTTAACAGGATGACCCTATAATTGGTTATTTTGTCTAAAAAAAGTTTCCATTGCTTTTCAGCTGATTTCAAGGTTTGTGATAAGCTTTACAAGTTATTAGTGAATAGATGCCTAATGCAATTAGTTTTTGTTCTAGTGAAGGTTTGTCTAACATTGGCCCCGAAATGTAAAAATGCAGCTGTGATATATTCATCACAATGTCTTGGTCAGCATCAAGACATAAGCAATTTCTCATTGTAATTAAAATGCCATAGCATAGTTATCTTGGTTTATTTGTGGTTTGATATGATCAAGAAAGATACAAAAGGAAAAACAAAATGAGTTTAGGGAATACAATTCCAATTCTACAAGAATTTAAACTAGACATTTCCCCCCAAAATATTTTAATACCCTATTTAAACAGTGCTAAACCATGGCTTTATTAAAATCAATAGTAAACATTTCATTTACTGAAGGTTTGGCCCTAAAAGAAAAATGTATCCTTGTTCTAAAGCCTAACACAGGATTTACCCACCTCTTAAGCTCTCAAAATAGAATTTAAGTGTGTCTTAAATCAGCCAAAAGGTCAATTCATCAATTTAGATTTTTTTAATTACTCTCATATAATCATCTCAATTTTACTTTCTACAATTTCTTATTTATCTAAGTTATACTTTGATTATAATTTACACATTTGTAAAAATTCCCCAGTCTTCATTTTAGCTACACAACCTAAAGTTTAACTAATTCATGAAAAAAGGGTGTGGGTAAATGCTTAATTAAAATTTACTTAACCACACATGTTGACACTGAACCTACCAAATGTTCTCACAAAAGACCAGGAGGAAAAAATTCTCATTAAGCACTTAAGTCCCATTTTCAAAAGTAACTTAGGCCCAGATTTTTTTTTTTTTTTTTTTATGTCTCAGTGCCTAAGTCACTTTTGAAAATGGGATTTTAGGTCACTTGAAAATTTTATCCATCTGGTTCTGTGTAAAGTGCCACCTGTCGTGACTTTTGTCATGGAAGCATGGCTATGACAAACACACAGCCTTCATATGTATTCCCATTTCTAACACTTAAGTTATCCTTGGCATCATTCAACATCTCTTCTTTGGTTTTCTTATCTTTAAAATGGGAATAAGTGTCGTTCCTTCCCTCTCAATGTTCTGAGGGTCTTAAAATGCTTTATACGAGTTCATTAAGTCTTAAATTACACATGTGAAAGAGTTAGGGATGAGTAGTTTTTTCTACATCAAGGGTCGGCAACGTTCGGCATGCGGCTCGCCAGGGTAAGCACCCTGGTGTGCCGGGCCAGTTTTATTTACCTGCTGACGTGGCAGGTTCGGCCAATCGCGGCCCCCACTGGCCGTGGTTCGCCATCCCGGGCCAATGAGAAGCGGCGTGGGTGAGCGATGTGCTGGCCGCGGCTTCTCGCCGCCCCCATTGGCCCGGGACGGCGAACCGCAGCCAGGGGGGGGCCGCGATTGGCCGAACCTGCCATGTCAGCAGGTAAATAAAACTGGCCCGGCCCGCCAGGGTGCTGGCGAGTCGAATGTTGCCGACCCATTCTACATCCTTATTAGTCCTTTGCCTCTACTAAAACTGCTATCAGCCACGCCAATTAGATCCAGTCAATGGTGGATTTTTAAATATGGATGTCTGTGCCCTGGGAGCTAGACAGAGCCTTCCAAATTATTTCATATACACTATTACAGATAGTAACAATATTTCTAATGTCACGCTTATAATGGGGGGTTGGGTAGATAATGACAAATGAATTTGCAAATTTGCAGTAGCTACATTTTAATTTGGCACACTCCTTCAAATTCCTTGATTATGGTACATACAAAGGGGGATTTCCCTACTTGTGGGACACTTGGCTTCTCGTAAAAAGATTCCATGAATGAACAAAGTAACACTAAATATATTTAAGTTACCTAGCCCAAACAATCCTCCAAGCTCCTTTGCTATAAATATATAGCCAATTAGTGATCTTCTTAGGTATTCTTACTAATAAAACATACAGACCAACCAGAATTAGGCTTCCCATGCTAGGCATGGTATAAATGGAATAGACCAGGGTTTCGCAAACAGGGGTCGCCGCTTGTGTAGGGAAAACCCCTGGTGGGCCGGGCCAGTTCATTTACCTGCCCCGTCCACAGGTCTGGCCGCTCGTGGCTCCCAGGGGCCGCGGATCACTGCTCTGGGCCAAAGGGGGCTGCTGGAAGCGGCAGCCAGTACGTCCCTCGGCCCGCGCCGCTTCCAGCAGCTCCCATTGGCCTGGAGCAGCCACAATCGGCCAGTGGGAGCCGCGATTGGCCAGACCTACAGACATGGCAGGTAAACAAACCGGCCCAGCCCACCAGGGGCTTTCCCTACACAAGTGGCGACCCCTGTTTGAGAAACCCTGGAGAAGACAGTCCTGACCCTAATAACTTACAAGTAAAATAGATAAGATGGACCAAGGGTAGGGGGAAAGGGATAAAACATACAGAGAACAATGGGATGGTGGCAAAAATCATGTTAGTTTCATGATTTTTGTGGAGGGGAAGTCAGGGGGTGGAGTAGAAGGGAGTGTTCGTTCAGAGCGATTAGCTAAATTGAAAGCTAAGGAAATGGAAGAGGTGAGGGACATACAGATGAGAAGGAGGGGAGGGAGGCACATATATATATATATAGATAAGTAATAGGTATAGCTATATTAGTACATGCATATATTAACCTTGTTTTAGCAATGTTTTTGGTTTAAAATGACCCAACAATGAGAATTCCATACACACAGCTAAGGCAATTTGTTGTTTTGAAGAGGGTAAACAAAGTTACAGATACAGTTACTTGGGAAATAGTGAGATAAACTCACATCTTATCTGAGATAAGGGAATAAAAGCCAGGTGTGTTAAAATTGTATAATAAACAAAATATAGAATCATAGATTATTAGGGTTGGAAGGGACCTCAGGAGGTCATCTAGTCCAACCCCCTGCTCAAAGCAGGACCAATCCCCAACTAAATTCCTAAATGACCCCCTCAAGGATTGAACTCACAACCCTGGGTTTGGCAGGCCAATGCTCAAACCACTGAGCTATCCCCCAAGTAAATTGTAATTGCTACAGAAAGCAAGTGATACATGGCTTGAGGATATACTTGATGTCCTAAAGAGTAGGTAGAGAGACATACAAGAGAACAGATTTCATTTATGTTAATGGAGTAATTTTCCAGTCAAACTCAATGTCAAAGTGAACTGTAGTGCTAGGTAATCTTTACACTGTTTTAACACTGCTCCAGGACAGCTTTAGCAAGTAAGCTCTGAAGTGGAGGCCTCAGCTGTTGTACCCAAATGGTTCCAATATTAAAATGATTTTAATTGCTTCAAGACAGCTCAGTCGTATCTGTTATGCCCATAGAATGCTAGGATTGGAAGGGACCTAAAGAGGTCCTGTAGTCCAGTCCCCACACCCGAGGCAGGACTAAGTATTATCTAGACCAGGGGTTGGCAACGTTTAGCATGCGGCTCGCCAGGGTAAGCACCCTGATGGGCCGGGCCAGTTTTATTTACCTGCTGACACAGCAGGTTCGGCTGATCGTGGCCCCCACTGGCTGCGGTTCGCCGTCCCACGCTAATGGGGGGTGGCGAGAAGCAGCGGCCAGCACATGCTCGCCCGCGCCGCTTCTCACCACCCCCATTGGCCCGGGATGGCGAACCGCGGCCAGCGGGGCCGCGATCGGCTGAACCTGCCACGTCAGCAGGTAAATAAAACTGGCCGGGCTGCGTGCCGAACGTTGCCGACCCCTGATCTAGACCATCCCTGACAGGTGATGGTCTAACCTATTCTTAAAAACTGCCAACGATGGAGATTCCACAACCTCCCTAAGCAATTTATTCCAGTGCTTAAGCATCCTGATAGTTAGCAAGTTTTTCCTAATGTCCAACGTAAACCGCACTTGCTACAATTTAAGCCCACTGGTTCTTGTCCTATCCTCAGGAGTTAAAGAGAACAATTTCTCTCTCCCCCTTCTAAAAACCTTTGATGTACTTGAAAACTTATTTCCCCTCTGTCTTTTCTCCAGACTAAGCAAAGCCAATTTTTCCTAATCTTCTCATAGGTCATGTTTTCTAGACTTTTAATTATTTTTGTTGCTCTTCTCTGGACTGTCTCCAACTTGTCCACATCTTTCCTGAAATGTGGTGCCCAGAAGTGGACACACTGCTCCAGTTGAAGCCATATCAGTGCAGAGTAGAGCATAAGAATTACTTCTCATGTCTTGCATACAATACTCCTGCTAATACATCCAGAATGATGTTTACTTTTTTTGCAGTTACACTGTTTGCTCACATTTTGCTGGTGATCCATTATGGCCCCTAAATCCCTTTCTGCAGTACTCCTTCCTTGGCAGTCATTTCTCATTTTGTATATTTACAATTGATTGTTCCTTCCTAAAGTGGAGTACTTTCCATTTCTCCTTATTGAATGTCATTCTATTTACTTCAGACTATTTCTCCAGTTTGTCCAGATCATTTTGAATTCTATTCCTATTCTCCAATGCACTTGCAATTCCTCCCAGCTTGGTATCATTCACAAACTTCATAAGTGTACCCTCTATGCCATTATCTAAATCATTGATGAAGGTATTGAACAGATATGGGCCAAGAATTCATCCCTGCAGGGCACCACTTAATATGCCCTTCCATCTTGAATGTGAGCCATTGATAACTGGTTGGAAAACCATTCCCAGAAAATAGTTATGCACCCACCCTATAGGAGCTCCATTACATTGTATTTCCCTAATTTGTTTATGACAAGGTCATGCAAGACAGTATCAAAAGTCTTACTAAAAATCAAGATATACCACATCTATCACTCCTCCCCCCCCCCTCCCCCAATCCACAATGCTTGTTACCCTTCAAAGAAAGCAATTAGGTTTGTTTGACATGATTTCTTCTTGACAAATCCATGCTGACAGTTACTTATTACTTTATTATCTTCTAGGTGTTTGTAAATTGCTTAATTTGCCCCATTATCTTTCTGGGTACTAAAGTTAAGATGACTAGTCTGTAATTCTGTTATTTTAGATGAGCAAATATAGTGCCTTTTTCCAGTACTCTGGAATCTCTCCCATCTTCCATGACTTTTCAAAGATAATTGCTAATGGATCAGAAATCTCCTCAGTCAGCTCCTTGTGTATTCTAGGATGTATTTCATCAGGCCCTGGTGACTTGACATCTAACTCATCTAGATTAATTTTTAAATGTTTTCCCTTCTTTTTAATCTCTAATCTTACCTCATTTTCACTGGTAGGCACTATGTTAGCAGTCCAATTGCTACTAAGGTTTGGTTTCCTGAAAACCAAAACAATTTTTTTTAGCACTTCTGCCATTTCCACATTTTCTGTTATTGTCCCCTCCCTCCCTTGAGTAACAGGCCTACCCTGTCCTTGGTCTTCCTCTTGCTTCTAATGCAGGGTAGGCAACCTATGGCACACGTGTCAAAGGTGACACACAAGCTGATTTTCAGTGGCACTCACACTGCCTGGGTCCTGGCCACTGGTCTGGAGGGTTCTGCATTTTAATTTAATTTTAAATGAAGCTTCTTAAACATTTTAAAAACCTTATTTACATTACATACAATAGTTTAATTGTATATTATAGACTTATAGAAAGAGACCTTCTAAAAATGTTAAAATGTATTACTGGCACGCGAAACCTTAAATTAGAGTGAATAAATGAAGACTTGGCACACCACTTCTGAAAGTTTGCTGACCCCTGTTCTAATGTATCAGAGTAACAGGAAACCATTCTACATGTCTCTAGTTAAATTAATCTCATTTTTTGCCTTGCCCGTTTCCTTCTGTTTATACACATCCTTTGTAATTTGACCTAGTTTCCACTTTTTGTAGGACTCTTTTGAGCTTCAGATCATTGAAGAGCTCCTGATTAAGCCAAGGTGGTCTCTTCTCATACTTCCTATTTTTCCTATGCAGTGAAATAGTTTGCTCAGGCCCTTAATAATGTCTCTGAAAACAGCCAATTCTCTTGAACTTTTTCCCCCTTAGACTTGCGTCCCATGGGATTTTACCTACCAACTCCCTGAGTTTGGTAACATCTGGAATCCATTATCATACATGTTTTCCATACCTTTCAAAGGCTGGCATGTTTTCATCTTTACCTATGAAATTTTTAGCAATGTACCACTACCACTTTAAATTCCATGGTGATTGATGTACTTGAAATGCATAGATAGAAACGATTCCTCTTATGTTGTTTTGATTCTCCTTAATGAATTCTGGTGGCATTTCTGACAACTGGCAAAGTTATACCCATGCCCTTCACTTCAAGTACTGCCAATCAGACTTTGCCCTCTTGATTATTTAAACAGCCCATTTTATGGATGTCTTGCTCCCTGCCCTGCTGTAGGGCCGCATCTTTATGCCGCTACTTTCTCCTCAATGAGGATCTTTCCTAACTGCGTGATCCCATCCCACATCAACTTTATGATCCAAGGTAGCTAGTTGTGTCCAAGGAAGCATGCCAAGATACATGCATTCAGAGCACTTTGGAAATGAAATGGAGATGGCAAATGAAAAAAGTCCAGCTGCTCATAGTACAGCTGTCAGAAGCCATCCCTATGTCCTTGTAGAAAAGTGGGAGGAGGAGTGTTTGTAATGGTCTCTTTCCTGTGCCTAGCACTGTGGCGTCATGGATTTTAGTGCAGTTTCAGTGCTCCAAGGGAGCCGCAGGGACTACTGCCTTCCCAGGAAGGTATGCCATAGTCCATCCACTTTTATGTCAGGATGGAACATTAGCTCCTAGCCCTCCGTAAAGCTGTCCTTCCCTGGAAAAGAACGAGAGCCACACAATTACTACCCTCCAGAAGCAAGCAGGAAGCGTGGGAAGAATCTACTACAGGTCCTGACTAGCATCATTACTTCCCTCCCTTTCTCTGCTCAGCTGTTGTAGGAACACAGTCAAGGTTCTACCAATCATAGAATATCAGAGTTGGAAGGGACCTCAAGAGGTCATCTAGTCCAACCTCCTGCTCAAATCCTCCCCTCCCCCCCCCAACCCCTACAGGACGGGGTGAGAAGACAATCCTATGAGCAGTCACCTACTGTCCACGTGTGCTGAGAACAGCAGCTGTATAGGATAGTGTGAGAATCTTAGGCCCTCTTATGCCCTGGTGTGGCTGTGTAGGGCTACACCACAAGCTGTCCCTTAAGGGACAAATACTCATTTCTAAATAAATAGGAGGGTCAGCACTGGCAAGTGAACACACACAGTTAACAAGAAGAGTTCTATCCATAGCAGAAATTTTTGCACCTCAGACTCTCATTACTTTCTGCCTAGCATTGAGGAGATTTGACAAGTCTCAGAGCGATAGTCAATCCTCAGGTTAAGACGACTGGTCATTTTGAGCTTGCTATCCTAGGCCTGCCAATCAAACCCATCTCTGGGACTCACACCACACAAAGAATCCCATTAGCCTCTTTGCAGGAAGAGTAACTGCACATACTTGGCTCCCAAAATGTGCATTCTCAAGAGGATGATTGTTTATTGGCCAAGAGATTCACTTAGATGCAGTTATAAACAAAATAATGCAAGCTTGATCACTTGATCATTGCCTGTTAGGTTCACTCCCTCTGGGGCACCTGGCATCGGCCACTGTCAGCAGACAGAACGCTGGGCTGGATGGACCCTTGGTCTGACCCAGTATGGCCGTTCTTATGTTAAGCTGTTGTCTTTTCTGCAACACATGTAATACGATGTCCTGGCTACATTCCTTCAATTGTGAAAGATGGTCCTAATGCTCATGTTCATTGGGATCCAGGTCAAATTTCCTTTAGATCCACTAGGGACATCGAAGTGTGCTCTCTCTCACATTCTCTCCATTGTCCAGGATTGCCTACATATGCTCTTTTATAAATGTAATCTATGTACTAACACACAGCTGGAAGCAACTTTGTTACCTTCTCCAGCCTACACAGCCAGTTAGTTTTCTAGTCTGCTCTAAAAAAGGAGATCTCAAGCTACTGGATAAGTGATAGCAGTGCATTATCTACACTTCCCTCTCCTTTTCTGCTCCATTTTTAACTTTGGACCACAAACCAGACTTTGGGTGAAGAGGTGCAACAGCATTTGGCTCGGTTTTCTTAACTTCCTTCTGTGCTTTATGTGATTTTGTGCCTCGTCTCTTTATTAGGTCTCCTGAAAAACTACTTGTAGCTGCAACAGTGCATACTGCAGCCATTTGTTTGCTTTATGGTGTTAGTCCCAGACAGCCTATTATACCGGAGCTACACAGAGCATATGCAGGTTCTATTTACTTCTAGTTTATTGATATTGATCTACAAAGACCTACATGGATTGGTTCCTTGGCCCTCGAGAAAGTTTCTCCTTCCTATGCCTCTTGCAGCTGTTGAGATGAGCTAATAGGCTTTCACTGTCAGCAAGGGCCCATGATAACAGTTTTGCTACCCAAGGTGGAAAAATGTTTTTGGTGCCCCCATTCTCTCCAAGCACACTGGGAGAGCAAAAATAACCATCGCACCACAAGCACATACACACCACTGAGTGATGTGCCATCCCTGCCCCTTGCTCCTGGATTATTTGGTGTCCCCAGGAGTGGGCACCCCACTCTGATCACCTGTCCCTAAGGATGGTTCTGACTGCCAGTATCTAGATTTGTATGAGAGGAACAAGGTGTGTGTGGGTTTTTTTTTTTTGCAGGAGCAGAAGGGAGAAGGCTTTCCATTTACTAGCATATAGATAAAAGATAAATAGCTCTTGTAAGAACACAGTTTCTGCCAGCCTCAGATAATGGACTTTCCTTTCTCTGCCACTAACAGTTTTTTAAAAACTCATCCTATCTTTCAAAAGAATCTAACCCCATTATTCACCCTCTGTCCTTCACTATTCATATTTAAAAATAATAAATATCTCTACCTGGTCAATGTGCTCACTTCTCCAGGACTTGGTTTTCAGCTGATGAAATTCATCCCTCTGGTGATACCTATCACTTCCACGGACCCTTTGCAGAATCACAGATGTCACCCTCAGAGAAGTAAGGTTTTGAGGAGGCTCTAGATACTAAGGAATGAAATTCTGGCCCCAATTAAGTCAACGGGAGTTTAGGTCTCCAGCATTCAGCCACTAAAAAAAAAAAAGGGGGCTATTTTTTAGCATTATGCTATTTTTGAAAATAAGAAACAGAGTAAATAGCAGTCAGCCTATGATTTAGAGTGGTTTACATTTCCAAAAGTAGGTGGACATGCCATGGACCAAAAACAACAACAACAACAACAACAAAAAACACACCACAAGCCACTCACCACAGAACGCAGCGGAATCCTAGGGAAGTTTATCTGCTGGGGAGCAAATTTCATTCTCTTTTGGGTTTAGAATCTTAAGTCACAAAACTTGGAATGGCCAAGATTAGTTGCTGTTACTAGGTGAAAGAGGATAATAGAAAGAGGTGCAGGGGGTGAAGAGATCTGATTGCAACGGATTTGCTATAACATTTTTAAGCAGGAAAAAAAAAAAATCAATGAGAAGGCTTTGGATTGTCAACACATTTTTAAATCCACTAATGTTAAAAAACAAACAAAAATAGCTGCTCTCATCTGAGCCCAGAATGTTTTGCTCTTTTGCACTGTTTTCTGCCAACTCATTAGCAGCAAATTGTAGGCCAAATTCTAGTGCCAGCTGCACACAAGCAGTTCACATCTATTTCAAATGGGAGCTACCTAGGTGCATCTGAAGCAACATTTGGCCCACTCTGTTAATTGTTATGGGAAGAATCATGGAAGTTTCATTTCAGTTTCAGAAATAGAAACCTTTTTAAATGTAAGTGGGGGGGGAAAAACCTCAGTTTCTGCTACTCTAAAAGCAGGACATGGAAAAATGCATGTTTTCATACCATAGTTCCAAGAAGTTATTGCAAATAAAGATACATTCTGTAAAAAAAACCAAACCAAAACAAAAACAAACCACCCACCCACACCCCCTTACATAAAAACCAAAATCCTATGCTTTTGAAAAAGGATTAGTGACAGGAGGAAACTTGCAAATGGTGAGAGATCTCATGTTCCCGCTTATTTAAAGTTGCAAACAACTAGGTTGCTATCTATTTGGTAGGTCAAATCTGATTTTCAAGTCTTCTAGCAGGTGACTTCTGAGTCTGTACTGACTGCAGTGTCCCAATCATAGAGCAAATCATAGAATATCAGGGTTAGAAGGGACCTCAGGAGGTCATCTAGTCCAACCCCCTGCTCAAAGCAGGACCAATTACCAGACAGATTTTTGCCCCAGATCCCTAAATGGCCCCCTCAAGAATTGAATTTACAACCCTGGGTTTTAAACCAAACATACTGTTAAGATTTGTACTTAGCTTTTCTTGAATAACTTCTGATGGATGAATCTCCCTCCATTTCACATGGGCAAAAAAAATACTTCATCTTTCAAAAGCCAGGGAACAGAGGTTATTTGGCCTTGATTTTGTACATCTGAAGCATGCAGTACTGGAACCATTGATGTTCTATTTCATCCCCCATCTATAGGTGGTCTCCTGGAGAAACTTGAGTGGTGCATAACTATTGTGTCGACCTTCTGACCAGAGGTGAATTTCACCCATAATGAAGAACATACCTGTAGCTGTTAAGTCCCCCAGATCCTGACCTTATACATTTCCACAACTGACTAGAAATCAAGGAAGCATAAACATTTTTAAGCCTAATCATTTTAGTTGTAAAACTTGAAATTTTACGGGCAAACTTTTTTCAACTTCTATAATTTTGTAAGCCCTATTATATCTTCCCATCCATCTCCATGCAAATGTAGGGATTTTTACCTACAAGACAATTTCTGGTGATTTAAATACCCTACCTTGGGAAAATACTCTGAAAGGGCACACCACTGGTTTGTCACCTCCTCCTGGTTGTTCTGGGGATTAGCTCTAGAGGTCAACACCCCCTTAAGCGGTTTGTACACCATCACTCTGTCTCTTCCTCTGGTCTGCAGCCCCTCTCTCACTCCAGGAACCAGTGTCCTCTTCATGACTCAGTCCTCCAGCCAGGTCACTCAGTGTTTTCCCCTTCCGGGGTAGCAAAGTCCCCTCTCCCTAGCAGTCCTAGGCCATCTTCTCTTCCACTGCCTCAGTGGCTGGTAGGGGAACTTAGGCCTGCCTTCTACTCCAGGGACTCTCAGCTCAGCAGTTCTGGGTTTTCCTCTCTCATCACACCTTTCCTGGGCTGCTTCCTATCACATCTGGTCCCCCAGCTCCAAAACCCTCTTCTCAGAGAGTGACTACTACCAGCAGCCTTTCCCAGCAGCCCTCCTTTTAACGTGCACAACCTCTGGGCTTTATATAGGCCCCCGCTGTTCCTGCACAGCTGAACCTGCTTCCAATTAGTTCCTTGCTCCCTAGCTCCTTCTCCAGGTGCAGCCTGGGGAGTTAATTGGCCTGCCTGGCCACTTTAACTCCTTTTGAATCCTGTCCTCCTGTTACCCCAATCACAATTCCTTTTGCCAGTGAGCAAGATTTTTTTGCTGCAACCACAATGAAAATTTGCAAGGGGTAAAGCAGTTCAAGATTTTTTTGCTGCAACCACAATGAAAATTTGCAAGGGGTAAAGCAGTTCATTTTGCTGGAATTCTTCTTAGTGCAAAATTTTTGTCATGTTCACAACAACAAGCTTAGTGTTGGGCTCCCCATGACAACTGTTAAAAACAACCCTCCTGACCCCAATAGGACTGTCTCAAAATTTGTGCTAACAAGAGGTGTTTGAGTTTCTCAGAAACAATAAAAGCACATTTTTCTGCAGTTTGTCTGCAGTAAGAATTACTCTCACAGCCTTGTTTTGATGCTCCATTCATAGCAAGCCCTTGGAATGTACCAAACACTGCAGCTAGGGTTTCTTATAACAATATAAAGAGACTTATTTACCATTGTACATGCAGAGTGTATTTTAATTATTACCTTTTTTACCCTGTGTGGACACGATCACATTAGACTCCTCAAGTTCAAAAGCCATTTTGATTATTTTTTAAAATCCCATTTACTGAACTGAATGTTACCGCACATGTTGTCCCACTAACCTATTGTTGCCCAAACCATTGACATTAGTTACTATGGAAACTGTATTTCAAAGAAGGAAAAGTGAAGTGAGATTGAAAGAAAGACAAAGTGAAGGATAAGGCAAATGTGGGCATTAGCAAAGCATGTGCTGGTATGTGGTATGTCACTGGTTGGGATTACTTAATACCATATTATGTTTGACCCAATGTTTATCAAATTAGTGCTCATTTCTCCTTTACTGCAAACTCTAGAATCATCCATAAACTTTTGTCCAAGCTTCCACCATCTCCTTCCCTCTGGCCTCGATACCTTCAAACTTTCCCCCTTCGAGCCCATTCAAAATGCTTCCACTAAGATTATCTTCCTGGCTTTTTTCACTCACTATATCACTTCCACCCTAAATCCCTACATTAGCTCCTCCTAACTATCAAAACACACCGTTCTCTAACTTACAGAGCCCTTTACAGCCTTGCTCTGCTCTACCTAGCACAAAGTCATCTCCCATCTTCACTCTGCCAACAAGGCCGGCCTTGAACACCCTGTTGTTCACCTCTCCAACTACTATCTTCATGAATTATCTCATCCCACCCCTTATGAGTGGGAGACACTCCCTGTCAAAAATCCAGTAAGCCATTGCCTTATAGCCCTGCAAAGTCACCCCTCAAAACTTGCTTCTGTCTAATGCATACAGAAATTGTTGCTAACAATCAGCTAGGAACTCTGCACGCAGTTCAGCAATGATAAAACATATTATACTTTCTCTCCCTACACTCACTGATTTGTTTCAGCCACCTTTTGTCTTTTATGGCAGGAACTATAATTAATTGTGTGTTCATACAGTGCCTAGCACCATGGGGCCTGACCTGCATGAGGATTTCAGGCACTGTTGCAGTACAAGTTAAACAAAAGACAACTGATAAATGCAGATGTTTAAGAGGAGTAATATTTGCCGGAGTTCATGTCTGTCTCTAAGGCAATTGTCAACAGGAGAATAACTGACCTATTGCAGAGGAGAAAGGAGGAAAGGCTACAACAGCCAAAAATCACTGCTTCACTTCACTGTGATTGCGAGAACAGGAGACTTGGATAAGGATAGTTGGTCTAGTGTCATTCTTCCATCAGTTTATTTTGTGGAGAAGGAGACGTGATAACCTACACCAAACATCATTGAGTTTAATTTCATCATCAAGAGGGGGATATGGCCTTTTTGAAGAAGTAGCCTGCAACTGGGTTCCTTCATTTTTCATTTAAACGTGAAGAGCTCCACTTCCATTTTAAAGGAAAAGCAGGACTGATCTCGATTTTATATTGATTAGAACTAGTTGGAAAACAATTTGTCACATGGGAAATTTGACATTGTGAAACTTGTCTCGAATTGGGTCAAAGTCTTTTTTGTGGATTAGAAATTCTTTTTTTTTTATTTGGAAACATCAACATGACTTGAAATGGAGTATTGCATTTCAGTTCTGAGTTGTGTTTGATTTTTTTTTCCCATCAAAGTCAACATATTCATGGGAAATTTTGTCATTGACGAAAGTATTTTCTGGTGGAAAACTGTTCAGTTGAAAAAGCATTTCAACCAGTTCTAACACATCATGTGTGCTACTCATCTTGCAGTGGAAGCAGAGTGGTCCAGACTGACCAATGCCTCTTTTGGATTCTCCAGTCACTTTGCTAGATAAAAGTAAGCTCCTTTTTCGGACTTTGAATAAAATATAGGAACAAACTGGATCTGATGCATCTTTTTCTGGTGCTCTAATTTGGAGTAGTTTGGAATTTAGTTCTTAGTCTTTTATGATCTGTTTTAGACATTACATGGTAAACCTGTGTTGTGCATATCCGGTTGTGGTTAGGAGTTAAGAATAAAAAGTTGCTATATATTCCTTGTGGACACAGAGAACCTAATTTGGACAATTTATTCCATCTGAGCCAGCGTCCCTGCAGGAGCTCCATGCAAGTCCAGAGGTCTGCCCTTGTGGAACAATTGATACGATTGAGGCTTATGATTGCACAGGCAATTTCTCCTTTAAAAGGCATTTCTAAGTAAATTAAAGTAAGCCTTATATGGATCCTCTCTCATTATATATGAAAGGGGAAAGCCCATCAGTGCTGTCGTTTGAAATATTGCTTCTAAAAAAGCAAACTTTGGAACCACATGATCACCACTCCCATTAGCTGTTAGACTCACGTTTAGCCCACTGTGAGGACAGGAGTAATATACGTCACATTTTGTGTCAGATTGCCTGTTACTCAGCACACGTGCTTCGTAATACGATGGATTGATCTTATTGCTTTAGACTTTGTTTGTATTGATTTTTCATGCTTATGACAAAATTTCATAGTTGTAGTTGACAAGAGCAGATTAACTCTTGTCAGGAAGACAAAAACAAACAAAAAAACCCTTCCACCATAGCGCCAAATCTAGCACAACACACGGCTGTTTTACAAAGTTCCAAATGGGTAAGAAATACTGAGGTTGTTGGGTTTCAGAAGCCCAGTGCTGGGACAGAGGAGGCTGATCCTTGATAGGGCTCAATATCCAAAGTCATCCCCCTTGACAGCATAATCAAAGATAATATCTCCAAGGGGGGAAAGGAGGTTGTCACTGCTTTTTCTGTTGCAGCTGCCGCCCAGGCAGAATATTGAAGTGAATAACTTCCATTGATCACTATGATCAAGCTAAATGTGAGGATTCCTGTTCCTCCTCCCCCAAACTACTAACTGAGATTAGATTTTAAATATATTGTCCATGCAAACTGTAAAAAGAATCTAATGGTCATCCTCCTGACCCTTAAAGAAGTGAGTCAATTATTCAAAGATGTCTGGAATATTTATTTCTTTGCAACGTCTAGCCAACATTTTTACAGCTTTTTATTTAGTCGGACAATTCTTCGTGGGGAAGCTACACACTTTGCATAATGGGGCTCTGACACAGGTTTTCATGAGACAAATCCAGGAAAAAAAGTTTGGAAAAAAAAAAAACCTCACCGTTATGAAGCAGCAAGATGAAAGGCCTGGTTGTAGTGTTACATAGTTGCAGTTATTCTATGCAACCACTAGATGTCTAAACTGCATTGGGCAGGAAGGGGAGTGGTCTTAAAAAACAGAGAACAACTATCTTGTTATCTGTAATAAATAACAAACAAAAAGACCGTAGCAGTGATGCCACTGTAACAATTTTATCATGAGTCTTGAGATATTAGGTGTTTTTGTTTAAGGCCCCAGCTCTTGCAGACTAATTAGAGGAATTTCAACTTTCATTTTAAAATAAATTAGTGAGAGTAAAACCTTAGCCCTTGTAGTTGTGAAGATAAGCTTGCAAATTTGACCTACGTGTAACCTAAAGGCTCCAGGACTGAAAGTTGAGAATACTCAGATTTAATATTTAAAAAAAATAATCAAGATTTCAGTGTTGCCAACTCATGATTTTATTGTGACTCAAAATAGCTGGTATTTTCCCTAAGGCTCCAAACTCTGGAAATCAAGAATTTGCATCAGGAACTCAGCTTTTACTTAAAAAAAAAAAGCAACTCTGTTCTTAACCAATACCCTAATTATTAATTATAAGTGAATACCTGTGGTTTTTTCCTTTTAACTGAGAGGACCGTTGCATGGGGGCAATCTCACTCCCTGAGCTGCTGAATTTGAAGACCAGTGGCATGCATGGTCATAATCACTAGGAGCTTTGTTACCTGCCATGAATAGCCACTGACATCTTTTTGCTTTGTCAGGCCTTACATATTCCAGGACATGTCACCACGGTGCCTTTCCAGCCACTGTACCAAGAGGTCTCCTCTGCCCGCTCCTCCAAAGCAGACTTAGTATGCTGGAGATAGGCTCCCCCCGGTCCCTTGAGCTCCTCTCTCATGAGTTTAGCCTGCCAGTTGGATGTGTGCATACTAGCAGCAACTTGGAGCCACAGGTGACAGATAGACTCATAGACTCATAGACTTTAAGGTCAGAAGGGACCATTATGATCATCTGGTCTGACCCCCTGCATGCTGCAGGCCATAAAACCGTCCCTACCCCTTCCCTGGACTCTGCTGTTGAAGTCCCCAATCCTGTTTTTAGTGACTGCAATCGGCAGAGACCCTCCTGCTAGAGATCCCTGCCCCATGCTGCGGAGGAAGGCGAAAAACCTCCAGAGGCTCAGCCAATCTGCCCTGGAGGAAAATTCCTTCCCGACCCCAAATATGGCGATCAGTAAGACCCCGAGCATATAGACAAGAGTCTCCAGCCCGACCCCATTAGCCATTATACTATTTACCCACCATTGCTTGGCTTTCCTTGACTACTATGTTTTACCATTAAACCATTCCCTCCATAAACTTATCTAACTTTATCTTAAAACCAGACAGGTCCGTCGCCCCCACCGTTTCCCTCGGTAGGCCGTTCCAATATTTCACCCCTCTGACGGTCAGAAACCTTCGTCTAATTTCAAGTCTGAACTTCCCCACGGCCAGTTTGTATCCATTCGTTCTGGTATCCACGTTAGTACTAAGCTGGAATAATTCTTCTCCCTCCCTTGTATTAATCCCTCTAATATATTTAAAGATAGCAATCATATCCCCTCTCAGCCTTCGCTTTGTCAGACTAAACAACCCAAGCTCCTCTAGTCTCCTTTCGTACGACAGCTTTTCCATTCCTCTGATCATCCTAGTGGCCCTTCTCTGCACCCGTTCCAGTTTGAGTTCATCTTTTTTAAACATGGGAGACCAGAACTGCACACAGTACTCCAAATGAGGTCTCACCAGCGCCTTGTACAACGGAAGCAGGACCTCCTTATCCCTACTAGATATACCTCGCCTAATGCATCCCAAGACAGCATTGGCTTTTTTCACCGCCACGTCACATTGTCGACTCATAGTCATCCTGCGGTCTACAAGAACCCCTAGGTCCTTCTCCTCTTCCGTTACTTCTAACCAATGCGTCCCCATCTTGTAACTAAAATTGTTATTAGTCATCCCCAAATGCATCACCTTACACTTTTCACTATTAAATTTCATCTTATTTCTGATACTCCAATTCACAAGCTCATTCAAGTCTCCCTGCAGGATATCCCTGTCCTCCTCCGAATTTACAACGCCTCCCACCTTCGTATCATCTGCAAATTTTATCAGCCCACTCCTGCAATCGGTTCCGAGGTCAGTTATAAATAGATTAAATAAAATGGGTCCCAAAACCGAACCTTGAGGCACTCCACTAGTAACCTCCCTCCAACCCGACAGTTCACCCTTTAATACAACCCGCTGCATTCTCCCCAGTAACCAATTCCTTATCCACTTCTGGATTTTCATATCGATCCCCATGTTTTTCAGTTTAACCAATAATTCCTCATGGGGTACAGTATCAAACGCTTTACTGAAATCCAGGTATATTAGGTCCACCTAATTAGATGTTTGTGATATGAGGACTAATGAAAGAACCATTCAATGAGTGCAACTGTCCTTACTGTCAGAGGTGTTATTTGTCCTTCTACCCCGCCCCCCCTTCTCTCCAGAGTACAAGAAAAGGAAACACAACCAGAGGCTGAGTAGGGTGGATGCAGCCGCCTGGGAGCTGGTTGTAGGAACAAAACCTAACTGTTTGGGAGTTGGGATTAAACGTTTGCTTCCCAGCCCAGCTCTCAGCCTGTCACTGGCAAGAGGGCTAGCAGCAGCTATCAGTATGTCCTCACTTGTTCTCCTAAACTTACTATAAAACATTGTCGATTATATTGCATGTTTGCTGGGGGTCAGTCATTAGTGGCTAGACACCTTCCCCCCCCAAAAAAAAAATCAGCTCCTAAACCAAGCAGAACAACAACTTCTAATGGCTTTTTTTCTCCTTTTACAAGAGAGCTTGGAATCTTCTGCTGTGTTTACGTGCTAAAGTGAAAGGGATTCGGTGGCATTTTGAAGGCCTACACACATCCTTCTAATGATGTTGACATAGCATCTGTGCTAACTAAAACTTACCCAAAACAATGTAAACAAGGATTTAATATCAGAGATTAGATTGGGGATTTACATTTTCAGAAGCTCAGTGAAAAGCATGCTCCTGAGAGCAGATGAGATATGGCCACTTTAAGGCAACTCTGTGCATAGCCATCTAATCATGCCAGTTCTTATCCAAGGCTATGGAGCAAAATTTTAAGAGAGTTAGACTCAGCGGTCAATAGTGCAGTTTATGTGAATGAAGCACTACAAATGCTTTAGCATCCTTTTGTTAAGCCTGGTTTATTTTAAGTGAAATTCACCCAAGCATGGAGGCATTGGACACCACTTAAGTAAACCCTAAATTGGGGCTATGTGTAGGTGGATCAGAGGGAGCTTGGTATGTTGCCGAATGTTGCTCGGTGGTAGGTGAAGTAATGCCGGTGTGGTGGGAACAGGGATGATGAGACAGGATAAGGGGCACCATATCCATTGAGGTAGAACCAGCAGCAAGGACTCAGTCGGGGGTTTAGCCATTGTTCTACCCTACAGGAACGAGTAACCACAGCAAAAAAAGATAGTGCTACATTCCCAGAGCTTGCTTGTGCAGTGGTGGGATGAATGGATTTTATTCCCCAGGAAGGTCCCTGCATGAATCCTGAATACTTGCTCCCCGTGCAGTGAGGGATGAATTTCAATCTGAAACCATATTGCTTTAAAGGAAGGTTTCATAAAACAACTTGCTTCTTCTAGTTTTTGAATACTTGACAGGGTCATACAGAAAATTAATATTGCCATAATTAACAAAGCAGATGAATTTCTAACTCCTGCAACTACATTTCAAAACCCAGTATCAAATATTTCCATCCCAGAAGAAGAGATCCTGTTTTGTTGTTATTGTTTTTTTTAAATTTCCAGTGGATGCCTTTGGTCTCCATGGAAACTGCTCAGCAAAGGAGGTTTGAAGTGTTACATATTATTTAATATATCTTATATTCACATAAATGTTGCCAGAAGATCTGTCATATCTGTTCAAGTGTAAAGTACCATGGGAGTTAAGCAAAGGAATGCATTAAATTGAAACTCATTGTAGCCCATCATTGTTGACACTGCTGGCCTTAAAAAGAACTTCAGTGAGACTCTTGAGAACAATCCTGAAAAAAAATCAATAATTTCACTAAAAAAAATGTACCAATTATTATAGTCAGCAGGCTCATAATAAAAAAATACATATCATTCCATTATATAAGCCTATTGTATTTTGGGTAATTTTAAACACAATCTTACTCATGAGGTACATATCAGTAGAACTTTACATTAATATAGCTTGTTTGGATCAATATTCTTTGATTATTAATGCAGATTATATACATTAAATATATAATTATGCTTCTGTTTCTTCTCCCATTGTCAAGGTATGAGAGCTAGCTGACATCCTCAGGCATAAAAAATTGTCAAAGAACTCAACTTAGTGTGTAATCAAATTCAAACTCGCACATGATTTAATATTAAAGAATGGAGAACATTATACTATTTCCATTTGTAGTCAAATGGTTATACTAAATGGTTGCATGAAAGTGTTTGAAACTCTACACTGAATTCCCATGGATCTGAGTTCTCTGCAATAAGATATAATGATCTGAACATTGTAACAACACATCACTATATGAAAAACTTAAAGTTCCACTGATGGATCAGTAGAACTAGACACCTGAGGTCCTGTAAAAGAGCACATGCAGTTGAATTGCTTGATAAAGAAAGATCTACTGTGCAGAAAGAGTTACTTTACACTATTTTCCCATTGTATGAATGTGGCAGTTACAATGACAAAGCTATGATGACATCATGACAACTATGATGGCATCAATGACCCCTAGTGAGCTACTGACCTCATCGCATGACCTCGTCACTAAACCTCTGTGTTAGCCCAGCTGTAAAAATTGTGCAAAGAGAAGGGGATCTCACTAAGGAAAAAAAAAAATCAAATGCTGCTTCTTAGCTGAGATATATTTGGGTCAAGCAAATTGCTAGGGGAGAAAAAAAAAAGAAGAGAAAACCACAAACGCTATTGTGAGTGATATAGGCTTTAAAGAGGATACTGAACTAGATCTTGATGTTGCCATGACAGAGAGAGGGATTGTAGATTAATCTGTATAGTAAAGAGGCAAGCAATTTGCAAAGAGCTCCCAACACCCACCTTTGAAATCTGATGACCCTCCTCCATTCCCCAATAGATTGCACTATTTTACTTTCTCATCTCCTCCAGGGGCTCTGTTGAGACAATTAATTCTCAAAGAAACAAAGATGATGCAAATAAACCAACATCCAGTGAAATTGCTTAACACACAAACAAGCAAGAAAACCCAAATTAAAGATCCAAAACAAAGTGAGGAGACACTAAAAGAAATGGAGAGAGACAAGGCAGTTGAGGCAATACCTTTTACTAGGTCGACTGCTGTTGGTGAAAGAGACTAGCTTTCAAGTTACACAGAGCTCTTCTTCTAGTCTGATTTACAGGAATGCTGAACACTCACAGGTTTTAGAGGGGAGTGTGCTCTAGAGGACAGACTCTTCTGTTCACTCCCACACAAGCGTGACAACCTTCCAACCCAGCCCCACAAAACATGTCCTTGTCGTAGTCCCAAATTCTTCATTGAGTCAATTGCAGGCTGCCCTTCCAGTCTCCTTACCCAGCCACTCCTAGTCTCACTCCTCCAGCATCCTCCCCACTACCAGACTCTTTGTGCAGCTATTCTCAATTCAACATCCTCCCTTGTCCCTAGTCTCATTGGCAAGCCAGTCCCAGTTCTCCCCCAACTCCTTGTCAGGTCTGTCCCCTGTCCTCTCATGTCTTTACTTCCCACCCCAATGGTTCTCACTCTGAGTCTTCCCCTCCTCATCCCTGACAGTTCTGCACCAGCAGATCCCTTTTATGCTGAGCTAACAGGTTGACTTACACTTCTGAATATCACCTCCCCCCCAAAAAAAAAAATCACTTGTCATTTTACAATCTTGGCCATGGAGTCAGTCATTTTAAAGATGGGCTCCTGCCACAAAAATAACATAACAAAAAAACAAGCCATGACCTCTCTCAAGTCCAGATCCAGGCACAGACCAGAACCTCTTCCGAGTTCCAAGGTGTTCAGTCCAGAGTTTCTTGGTTTGATGTTCACAATGCTTTTAGGACAAAACCTGATAAGTAGAGCTACTTGAGAATTTTCCAACAGAAAAGCTTTCTGTTGGAAAATGCTGTTTGGTTGAAGCCAAAACTTTCTACAGGAATGCCCATTTTAAAACAAAATTTTGCCAAACTTCAAAAGCATATCAATGAGGTGAAAATGCTGTTAGTTTCAAGTTGGAACAATTTAGCTTTGTTTTGAAGGTTCTTCTACAAAATAAATTTTAAGAACAAAACAAAGTGTTTCGGTTGGCTTTAAATGGATTTCTCCAAAATTTTACTCTGTGGGAAATGGAGTTTTGTTTTCATTCCAATTTGGAACAAAGACAAGTTTCAAAATCACTGAGTCTCCAGCAAAAGGGAAGTGCCAGTTCCTGCTCTACCGCTATGGAAAACAAATGGCTTGAGTTAACCAAAATTTCCCCAAACTGGGGAATCTAAACACCACAATATAACTATCTTATCAAAATCATCATATTTGTAAATTGTTACACCTAATATGCGTGTAAGGGGCCTTGGATGATAGTTTTAATTAAATCTCAACCTCTTTATCTATATATAGAGATGATAAAATTGTTCTGAGAGTTCTCCATTCATATCCCTTTTAACATGATTTTCATTTGTGGCTATTCTTTGCCTCTGTACACAACCTGTTTTCTATTCAGCACCCTATTTTATCTCCTATTCCATTGCATTCTCACTAAACCACTGATAGCAGATGTGAAACGCTTTTTGAAAATCTAAGTGCATCATATCCACCGAATTTACTTTATCTATAATGGCAGTAATATCTCCAAAAAACTTCAGCAGTTTAGTTGGCCATGACGTCCTCTCCCCCAAGTCCAGGCTCATCTTCGTCAAACTGCTTTTCTGTAGAAGTGTATGAAATAATATCACAGATTGACATGTAGCATCAGCCCTGTCCTCTTCCCAAAACTGTGTGTACTCCAAGGCTTGTAAGTGATTGTGTTCATGTCTAGTGGGTAGTTTAACTAGTCTCCCTCCACCCCACCCCTTGGTACTTGGGGTCTAATCCAGCACTCCTATCCTGGGATAACTACCAATGACTTTAGTAGGAGTTCTGCCAGAGTAAGGCAGACAGGCCCATACTGTATTAAATACCGCAACACTTGCATCTAGAGGAATCCTTGTTATGTTTTACATTCTGTTTGGGAGTGTGAATAAAGCTGGGCAGATCTCAACATGTTCAGTGCTCTTGTCTCCATTTAAGACATGTCATACCTACCTGTCTCTTCTCACCACTCGCAAGCCTTTCCTTTGCCAATCAATGAGCACCTGTGTTATTATTAATCTCCAGGGCTAATTTAGGAAGTATTGGCTATATAGATTCCAAGCTGGGCTTTGGTCCTTTAAGGAACTGTTAGTTGATTATATTTAAATTAATTTTCTTGGCTCTGCCTTTATTTTCTGACTTCATACAGGATGTTTTCCCCATAATGATAACACTTTACAATCTCATTTGTGAGGTCTTCCATTCTTTAACAATTGTAAGCCTCACAATATCTCCCGATTACATCTAGCACCCTAGTGAGAACTTCTGTCATCTTGTTACAGCGTCTGCCATCTCAGCATGCAGATTATGTAACTTAACCTTCTAGATCTTTTCATTTCTGTTTGGAATTGATATTTAGCCTGGGTTTCACAGAAGATTACTGACCCTGTTAATGTTTGAGGCCTGTAGCTGTAACATCACCAACAAAAACTATGAGGGCAGAGGTGGTACGCAGTCAATCATCTTCCAGCAGGTGTCACACAATGTATTATCCTTCCACACTACAAGGAACCTTCAAGAATACTCAAGGCCTGATACAACTAGAGAGTATCTTCTTGACTTTTACAGGCTTTAGATAAGTCCTGTTTGCTGCACTTCTTAGCTAAGCTCCTGACACCTAACCGGTGCTGCCAAGGTCCAAAACAATTCAGAGTGTTTTATGTGAACACCTCTCTAAGGTACTCTTATGTCCTCCCATTACTGTAGTTTGACCATCATCTTAGCACCTCACAATCTTTAGTGTATTTATCCTCCCAACACACCTGGGGGTACTATTTTTCCTATTTTACTGACAGGGAACTGAGGCACAGAGAGACTAAGACTTGCCAAAGGAAGTCTGTGGCAGAAAGGAATTGAAGCCAGGTATCCCAGTTCCACACCTAACACTCTAATCATCAGGCAATCTTAAAGCTAGGATGGCAATGCCGTCATAAGTGGAAGCTACAATCTGCTTGGTTTTTTACCTCAAGATGTAAAACTGGTGCAATAATAAAGAACAGGGGTATCCAGGTTCCACCCATGTTATTTTCCCCAAATGGATTAAGTAATCCTCTGTGTTGTGGGCATCTCTACTAAGTGAGAAACTTGGGACCAAGAGACTGAATTCAGGATGCTTTGAGCCAACAGTTGGGAAGAGACCAAGGAAAAGAATATGTCTCAATATTTACATTACTTTTTTAAAAACAAACATGGGGTACCTCTAGCAGTACGATAATTTACATTGACATTAGTTCATTTTAAAGTATTAATGAAATCTCTGCAGACTTACTATGAAAATGTTTTGCCTTCCCAGTCTTAAGTTAGCATGGTATAATAGTAAGTCTTTATAGTTATACCTTAAATTCTTTGTTATTGCAGAATTTTATGGACTTGCAGAGATTTCCCCCCTCATGTGGCTTTTAAGTTAGTTTCACTAGGAAAGGAATGAGTTAGCCAGAGTAACTATCCCACAGTGACTTACATCATATCTTGAGTTTCCAGTTAATGAAACTTTTAAGCTCAGGCCTTAATGAACCACAAATTGAAATAACTCAAGTACATAACTATTTACTGAAAGGTACTAGTTTAACAATAGAAGTGAAGTTCTTCTCCTCTAGTTCAAATAGAGCACAAGCAGTAAGGGCCTATTCCAGCAAGGTACACTGAAGTGAAGGAGACTCTTTCCAGAATTGCCCTATCCTATTCCACCAGTGTACTTCAAACCTGACCTGGAAGAACCACCTAAAGATACCGAATTATCCTTTGACGTCTAAGCCTATGTACTCTCATCAGTGCCAACACAGGGGGACTGCCAGTTGTGCTGGTGTTTGTCATTTGGCCCCTGTCCATTAACAATTAGATTCAATCCAAATTTGGAAAAACACTTTCAAACAATTTTCTATTTTCATCCATACTTGGTCAATGGTCTACATAAAACAAATGGTAGTAGGTTTCTTTCTTTTTTTTTTTTTCGGTTTTAACTTAGCAACAAAAAACAGAGCTATTTTGAGTTTAATATTTGAGATACAGTTAAGTTAATTAACCTAATAGTTACTATGTCTGCTGTACTTTGCCTTCACATAACACTGCAAGTCAAGTCAGTAAGTGCAGAAGGGTCCTTAATAGATATGGCTAGGGATACATTGGCATGTTTCTCCTATTTCATCACTGGGATTAGAAAAAGTGACAAATACTTTTAAAAGCTCTCTTTTACATTATCTTCCTCTATTATATCTTCTGGGGTCAAAATTTCTATTTGATACATTTCAAGTACACCATAAAATGCAATTATACATAAACTGAAGTGAGTTTCCCTAGAGTAATAAACCAGCTGGAGATATGGCACTTATAAGTGCAGGCGTCTATGTTTGCATCCAGTTACAGATGCAAAATGTATCAGATAGATCATTGTCTTTCTTCCTTTTGTGCTTTCATTGAATTACATTGGTGACTCTTACTAGCTCTTTCCTATCCACTTCATTCAAATGAGCAATGGGCCTTATAATCACACAGAATTGTTTCCAAGTATAGTTTTGTGGTGGAAATTCTCTTGAACCCACAAGAAAAGGAGCGAGATTGGGCTGCATAGCTAATTTAAAAATCTCCCCCTTGTCCTAGAGGGGGGAGTAGCAAGTGAGTAATGGCCAACCTATCAAAGTGGGCCTAAGACACTTCTCTGTACTCTTGCATTCAGATTTTGACAAGCAGTTTAATGGAAATGCAGATGCCAAATCTCACATTCTACACAGAATCAAGATGGATGACAGGCATTGCATTCTGTCATGGTGATTCTTAGAGGCAAGGTACTATGTTAACAGATGGTGATGAAATCTGAGCAAGTGAGAGACTCTTTCTTACAGCACATCAAAGGAAGCTATTCCCTCTCTGGCCAAAGAACAAGGATTCAAAGGATAGGCCCATAAAACCTAATATTGCCCTTGTGTTAGTGCTCCAGGTGATGCAAGTGCTACATCTGACCACGTGGAAGACAACTTTGGGTAAAGAAGTTCACAGCGAGGTTCTACAGGAAAGCATGGAGAGCAGCTGATGAATAACAGTGCCCAGGCCGCACTGACTGTGCAACCAGGAAACGAAAAGTTCCCACCTCACGATGACCCCAGTTGGACAAAAGGTAGCAATCAATATACTGGGCCACTAGTATGGCATGAAGACGGTTTGCATAGTGCATTCTGATGATTTTGTTTGTTCTGTGAACAACAACTCTTTCATGAGGTAAAGCTGTGTAACTGGGTTCCTTTGCTGACAGGGCCTGTGTGAGACATCCATAAACAACTCTTTACAATGTCCATTAATTCTTTTGCGTAGAGACTGTCCGGTTTGGCCAATGTACATGGCAGAGGGGCATTGCTGGCACATGATGGCAAGTACTCTTGGTGTCATTGGGATTTCTCCTTTAACCTTATATGTTCTTTACATGAGCAAGCCTTTATTATACGGAATAAACCCTAATGTGTGTGGATTTCTCACTGTGTCAGGATTCTCTGACTCAGGAATTACCAGAGAAAGTTGAGGATGGGAGTGTGACCTCTGCCTGGAGAAGAAGCATTTTGTAGCGGCGGGGGAACTGCCTCTGTCTTCTCGTAATAGAAATACACGTTCTGTTTATGGCGCTTGTTCCAGTTTTGTCATTACAGGGACTCTGCCTGCTGTGCTAATGGGGCCATGAGGTCACACAGAAGTACTCTCCCATCTCTTTGCTCCTTCACTAGCAGGGAGGTAAAAGATCCTGCCTATCTGGTATTTGCACAAGTGGAATTTTGTGTTCGAGTCCAGGGTATCCTATTAACACCGAGTCAGGGAAGTTGAAGCCAGCTGAGAAAAGAAGAAAAATAAAGGCTAGAGGGAGTGCATAGATTTTAAAGACAGAAGGACTACTATGATTATCTACTTTGATCTCCTGCATAGCAGAACAATTTAGGAGGAGAGATTGAGCAAAATATGTATAGCTTGGCTATGCGATGGCTAATGGTAGACAGCAGTTTACCACTGAGTGAACACCAAGTAGTGAGAAGTTATGTAGGGCCCAACCCTGCAAACTCTTGTCCACAGAAGCAGCTTTGTTCGTGCAAGTTAACACACTGAAGTGAAATGCGTCAACTTGTAGGATCAATACTTTGGTCTGGTGCATGGGGAGATAGCTACAAGTAATTGGAGGACATTAAGGAAAGGAACATTTGGGCTTCCCGGAGAGACAGTGGCAGCAGAGTCTGCTTGGCTGTGCAATGATTGATGTCCCTATTGATTAAAATTTTTAGAACTAGAAGGAAAAGATACTAGATGTACTGACAGGAATAATCCTGCTTTGTGAGGAAATGGATGATCCAACAGGTGTTCTCGTCCTGCCTTTGGTAATACCATGATTCTCCTCCTGCTTTGAAATCTTTCCCTCTCCTTTTGTGGCAATCTGATTTTCAGTAACTACTCGCTGTATTAGACTTGTATGTCTAGATGGGAGTCAAGGGCTGGGATACTTAAAGGGGGCTGTATTTGGCTTCTTGTGACCAGTGTGGTATTATAGAAGTTGCTTTGTTACTGGCTTGAATCTAATTAAAGAATAAACTACCAGTTTGGGGCATTTTCTGCCACATTCCTTGCAGACTTCCCTGAGTATGGCATCATCAGTGTGGCCTATCCAGTCACAGATACCTAGATAAGTTTGAAATAGAACCTTCAACCCTTGTACTTGTGTCTGATTTAGAATATAAGCTCTCTGAGGAGTGCACAACTGTGTTTGTACAATGCCAAGCATACCACCAGAGCTCTCTATGGCTCATATGTATATGCAATAGAACCCATACCCTGAGAGCAAGAACCACACACTAGAAACATTACTGTGTTTGTGATTTCAGTTGTGTGGCAAGTTAGGCTCACAGAGCCTGATCCAAAGGCCATTGATGTCCATGGCAAGATTCCCATTGACCTTTGGATCAGGCCTAAAGGCATCTGTTTTAGCTAACATACTTCACTTTAAATGAACACATTTGAAGATGGAATTCTAGTTGTACAACAGAGCACAGTACTGTACAAAAACCCTCCCCAGCCCCAGATTAGGAGAGAAAATATTTGGAAGGAAAAAAAAATCAGCATTGTACTTTACATAACATGAAATCAATGAGGTCCGAAAATTGCTCTTTAAATTATAGAACAGGAGTACTTGTGGCACATTAGAGACTAACAAATTTATTAGAGCATAAGCTTTCGTGGACTACAGCCCACTAAATTATAGTGTATTTACTTTAAAAAAAAAGCATACTTTATAACACTGTGTGGTTTGTTCATTAGGGAATTCTTAAATCTGTATGTACAGAAAGAGTCAGGGTTGGGATTTTTTTTCTATTCTATTTTTATCATGAAGTTCTGTAACTAGCTGGTAGGATCCTTTGTTATGTGCAAGGAAAGGGGGCGGGGGGAGATTGCGCTGGAGTGGATTGGACCCTCAATCTGGATGGAGTACGTGTATTCCTACTCTATCCGTGTGGAGAGCAGAGCAATTGTAGGGCATGAAATGCACTCGCTGACCCCTGGCGAGGGTGTGGGCTACAGCAAAAGTGCCTCCTACACTGCCATTCTGAGAGCTGGAATAACAGGCCAACCCCTCTATGCCTATGCCAGACATACACTGGATAAACTGGCCACCAGGTCGACATCAATGCACCATCTCAACCCATCACCTGTCCCAATTTGGCCTTCCATGCTAATGTATACAGAGCTGGCACCCACATCTTTCTCCATGGTGCACAGGGTATCACTGACGTGTCTGTGGCTGGTGAGTGGACTCCTTGCATAGCTACTATACAGGGCTGAGGTAGCATAGAGAGCCTTGCACCAGTCCTGAGTGAATTGCACCTTGAAAAATGTGATGGCTAAAACAACACCAAGTTTGAGATATCTTCCATTTTGGTAGTGAAAACTGTGCTTCTTCCCATGAACTTCTGAGAGTATCCAGTAAAACAGACCTTTTCATATAGGAAACTAACAAAGCTAAACAATAATCAATTATAGGAAACTTTTGGCAAGATCCAATTTTGAAGTGTAATTCTCCAAGTCTAGGCTCTGCAATTTGCTATATCATGGATCCATCCTTTCTGATGGAACTCGGAGGCCTCCAGGGCTTGTTAAAGCCCATGAAATCTATATAAAGGCTTTCAACTTTGGCAGAAGTAGCCCCCAGAAGCAAAGCAGATTATTTATGCAGGTAGCCAATTCAGTGTAGGTCTAGAATTCCTCCCAAACCAAGAATTCTGTACCTCATTTTAAAAGTGTCTTTAATTATATGGTTAATATAATATACCAATGATAACTTTATAAGGCCTTGGCTACACTTACCCGCTAGTTCGACGGCTGGAAATCGAACTTCTGGGTTCGACTTATCGCGTCTAGTCTGGACGCGATAAGTCGAACCCGGAAGTGCTCGCCGTCGACTGCGATACTCCAGCTCGCCGAGAGGAGTACCGCAGAGTCGACGGGGGAGCCTGCCTGCCGAGTGTGGACCAAGGTACATTCGAACTAATTCGAACTAAGGTACTTCGAACTTCAGCTACGTTATTCACGTAGCTGAAGTTGCGTACCTTAGTTCGAATTAGGGGGGTAGTGTAGACCAAGCCTCAGACATGTATTTCCCCTTGAAGTGTGTTTCTTAATGCACTGCAGTCTGCTATACTTCATCAAGAACAAATTTACACACACACACACACACACACACACACACAAACAGGTTGGTAAGGTTATAGTTAAGGGTCCATCATTTTCACGTTATAGTTCGATAGAAGTTTCACAGAAACAGGATTAAGTCATGCTGCACTGACCAATTATCTATCTAGTAGAATGTCTTGCCTAGTGGTGGCCATTGCTAGATGCACCAGAGTTTCCACGTATACACCAACACCACACATATTGAGGCCCTGTGGTGGTTTCTTTGTCCCTGAGCACCACCTTGTGCCAGGTACCATGTTTCAAGGGACCTTGTCTCAATACTCCCAACACTCTTCACCCCATCCCAGCCTCAGAGATGACTTGGCCCTCCAGCCAAGTCACAGCATTCAACCCTTTCTGGTTTAACAGAGTGACTTACTCCATGTCCAAGAACCTTATGAAGCAAAAGAATTCTCATTCCAGCCTTCATCCTCCTTCCTCACAGGTGGGCCCCCTGCTACAGCAGTTTATCATCCACCCTACTTAAGAACCAGCTAGGTGGCTCTTCTCTAATCAGAGAGAACAAACCTACCCTCCTCCGAAAGGCTCCAATAGGCTATGTTCAGAATCCCTGGTCCAAGACAGAGGTCCTTGCCCCACAGAGGAACAGCCTGTCTATACTCCTTCATTAACAGCCTTCAAATATTGGGCTTCCTCCTCTGAAATCGGAGACTCAGCACAGGTATAGCAAGGCAGGATTAACTGAGCCAACAGCTACTATTTAATCCCTTCCTAGCTGGTGCAGCATTTATCTACCCCATCATATGCCCCAATTCAGGAAAGCACTTAAGCAGGAGTAGTCCCACATTGATAGCTGCTTAAATGTAACACATACCTAAATGCTTTCCTGAATCATGGCCTTAATTTCCAATTCTCCCCACACCCCCATACACACACACTTTCTATCTTTCCTTTCAGCTCTTTGTTTGCGCAAGTTAATGGTGCAGGATATATCTTGGCCTCTGGGGTTATTCTTCCTACTGACTCCTGTACTTGTAAATGGACTGGAATATTGTTTAAAATAATCTAGTGTTTGGCTTGAAAGCAAAAAGTCTCTTCAGTAAGTCGTTAAAAAACCCACCATGTTTCCAGGCTACAGAGCGTTCCTTGGCAGGCAAGCCACAGGTTATGGAAGGCTTGTGGTCATGTTCATACTGCAACCTTACAACAATGAATTTGTCACTTTGTCTTAAGGAATCAGTGTTAACAATAAAATGCCAAAACATACCTGCAAAAGTACCGTTTCCCACCACCACCATGATGCTAATCAACTACAACTATTCTGAAAATTGTGGGCCACGTCCTCCTCTGTTGTTATTTAGCATAGCTCCACTGAAGCATTTTCATTTACACTACCTGAGCAGCTGCCACATGTAAATTATGTTAGAAGGCTGTTAAGTTAAAAAACCAAAACCCATAATGCTAAACTCACAAAAGCCAAGCCTTTATCAAGACTAAGGTTGTAACATAGAAGACCTGACCTTAATTTTTTTCTGCCAGGTAGCATTTGCCTGAACGTTTAATCTACAGGTTGGGGTGACGTGCAGTCCATTGTATTTTCTATCGAGGATACCTTTAGTTATTGCTGATTGACAAATGAGATGTTATGTTTTTGAAGGCAAAAGCTGTATCAAAAGATACCATTAGTGTCAGAGCAGTGATAGACTATTTTAATTAAAGGTATAAAGAGGTACCCGATAACAAGAAAGAAAGTGATTTTAGCACTGCAAGTGCATATAAAGCTATCTAGATATTTTAGACATATACCTTCATTGGGTGATGTTGGCAACAAAAAATGTTGCCGAGCTAAGTGTTAAGTTTTTGATCTGACAACAGTGTATTACTGAGAGAATTGAGAGGCTCAAAGCAATATTTTATTCTCTGCCAGGAACCTGTGCAAAGGAAAACTCACTCGTCTCTTGTGGCATGGTCAATAGAGCACTGCAAAATGGTACAGTGCTCCTCTTCTGTTGGATTGGTCTTACTGGGGAAATAGAGAGTTTGTGTTTCATAGCTGGGAGTATGTCATACAAATAGGATGGCCTCCACTGAGAAGCTTACAGCTCAGCACATTTTGGAAACAAATACTAATTAAAGACCCTAAAGATTAATTATCCCTTATGAATAGTTGTTGCTGGTCCAATTGTTGGAACTCCAACTGAAGTCTATTAAAATGAAGGACTGTCTAGTGGTTAGGGTGCTAGCCTGGGACTCTTGAGGCTTTGGGTTCAGTTCCTTGCTCTGTCACAGGTTCCCTGTGTGCCCCTGGACTAGTTATAGGGCTCCTGAATACAGTAAGTTAATGAGTTGCAAACCAGAGTGGGAATCTGCAGTTGGGGACTGTCCCGGGTTAGATACACCCCATCACGGGGGTTGGGCTTGGAGGCAAAAGTTTGGGGGGTTTCGGTTCAAGCGGCAAGGATTCCCTGGGCTGTTCCTTGTCCCCAGGGAAAGGGGGCCTGGTCTCAGTGCAGCTACCTCTGTCTTTGATGCTGGGCGACCTAGAGTGAGTGCAGCTACCCTTAGGTGCAGGGCAGTGGGGGCCCGGCAGCCAGAGGCAGCGCAGCTGCCCTTTGGCAGTACAGCCCACTCCTTCGGGTGTCGACTTCACACTGTGGTGGGTGCAGTGCAGGTTGAGGGACCCAGGTCCGCCCTACTCCACTGACTCCTGACCCAAGGCCCTGAAGAACTGGTAGTCCTGTGTTCAGACTCAATCTCACTACTACAGTCCTGTTCGCTGGGGATGCTTCTTACTCTTATTTCCAGTGGCGGCACTCTCCCATCTTCCGTAGTCTCTTCTCTGCTGGCCTCAGGGGTTGGCTGGTACTCTGCAGGGGCCTAAGCACAGCGGCTTCTGCAGTCTAAGGCAGAAACCCATAGTACACATCTCCTCTCCTCCCCAGTCAGCCCAGACTGAGCTGAGCTGCTCCCTATTATGCCCTGTCTCCAGTCGGAGCATGCCCAGAAAGGGTGAAGGGGACTGGTCTCTTTAGCCCACAGAGTGCAGTTAACCTTAGATGGGCAAGTGCAAGGTAGATACACCCCGTCACAGGGACTTTCAGTGTGCTGTAGCAATGTCCACAGGAGATGTTACTGCATGGCAAGCTGATGTGCTGTAGATTCACACTCTGGCTTGCCACACAGCAATGTGCTGTGTAGACAAGTCCTTAAAGGTCTAAACCTATTTATATGTTGTAGATAGGTGTTATGAAACATATAATAGACGGAAAAAGTGATCCATAAAATGTAGCTGTTGAAATACTGGTGACAAAAATCCTCACTGATTGTCCTAAAAATAAAAAATATTGAAATGTGGTTTTATCATGTCAATGGAACTAGCACTAACACAACTGCCATTTGTTCTCCTGTTCATTCACTAATGGCAAGGAGTAGTTGGGTCAGGTTTAATGACTATTTCTGTGTAACTCTTTGCATTGACCTGAAAAGCTCCACTTTAAAGAGCAATAATATGCCAACACATTTTCCACAATGTGTCTCCATGCATGGAGAAAGAAGGCAATAATCATGGTATTACATACTGTGATGCATGAACTTTTGGCAAGCTTTGACTTTTAATAGCCACTCTTGCATGGGAGTGGAGTATAGATGACAGAAAGCATAAAGGTCCACAATGAAAAGGAAAGGTCAGTCTCCAGGCCCAAAGCCTATAGTTTTCTAGACATTCAGGAGGTACTTACTCTGTGTAATTCAGAAGCAGGAAGGTCTCCTAAATGGTTGATGTTTCCTTGGTTTGGTTTCCGTCTCTGGTTACTCCATACAGCCCATCACCACCCAGTGTCTTACATAGGCTGAGCCTCAGCTGGGTAACTCATCCAAGCAAGAATCACTGGGCATTATCTGTGTCCTGTGACATGGAGATTTAGATACAAGTGACAGCGTATTGTGCACTCCAAACCACCTCGCGGCCTGTAATAGCAGCATCACGAATACTAGGATAGAGAAACAACCACTGGGAACAACTCCCTGAAGCCTCTTGGAGAAACACAAAGCCACCCCAAAGCAGCTTCTATCCCTGTCTGGGGCTCCAGATGCAACATCACCTTACACTCAGTGGTATCAAAGGAAGGCTTAGATTTCAAAGAATTTGTGTACACCTCCCCTCATCCAGGCTCACTCACTACCAGAGGGTATTATAGGCCAATGACCATACACATGCCTACAACCAAATTTAAGAAGCTCAGAGAACCGCAAGAATCTCAGACAGTGGAATGACAGCTTTGGCACGATCACCTGATTTATCTCCCTTTTCCTTCCTCCCTTTCCGCCCCCAAAATAAAGAAAGACAATGGTTTAAGGACAAAAGGTTACCGTCATCAATAAATCTAAGCTAGATCATAGCTTAGGGAGAGTGATTTATTCTTCCTGAAGCCAGTGGACTCATTGTGGATGGATTCCAATGCCATCCAATGCGCATTCTGCCTGCATGAATTATCTTGACCTACAGAGGTTGGATTGTAATTCTATCACGACCATAAGCAGAATTTGGCTTCTCCTGCTAACTAAAACACCACAAAGATACAATTACTCTCTTGGGAAGGAGGATTGATAAAGGGATCATCTGTTTAGAATGAATGAAATTCTATTGTATGGGAAATATGGCTGGATAAGTAATGCAAGTCTGTTACTGGCACCAAATAAAATAGGGGTAAGTGAAGGAATATTTTGTAGGGCTATCAAGGGAATAGATGCAGACTCTCCCTGATGGACAGCTCTTTGATAGAAGCAGATATGTGTGCAGAGTTCTGAGGCTGCAGAATAGCTCAGGGCATTGCTTGTGTTTTATTTTTAATTAAATTTCAAGGGAGAAGTCAACATTTTTTTTAAGGCAACTTTCAGTAAAATGCAGTTTAGCATGCAGGAGGTTTGGACAATGGTAAAAGTAATTATTTCTGGAGAGGGAGTTGTGTGCAAATGTGCCGCTATCCGCTTTGTATTTGGGGGCCATGTTTGCGATAGGATGTGGATACAAATTTTGTATCCATGCAGGGCTCTGGCTATGGTTTGGGTCAGGTTTAGATAATAAGGCAGAAAATATCATATTGCCTCTATATAAATCCATGGTACACCCACATCTTGAATACTGCATGCAGATGTGTTTGCCCCATCTCAAAAAAGATATATTGGAATTGGAAAAGGTTCAGAAAACGGCAACAAAAATGATTAAGGGTATGGAATGGCTTCCATATGAGGAGAGATTAATAAGACTGGGACTTTTCAGCTTGGAAAAGATACAACTAAGGGAGGATATGATAGAGGTCTATAAAATCATGACTGGTGTGGAGAAAGTAAATAAGGAAGTATTATTTACTCCTTCTCATAATACAAGAACTAGTGGACACCAAATGAAATTAATAGGCAACAGTTTTAAAACAAACAAAAGGAAGTATTTTTTCACACAATGCACAGTCAACCTGTGGAACTCCTTGCCAGAGGACATTGTGAAGGCCAAGACTATCGCAGTTTTAGTATAAAAGAACTAGATAAGTTCATGGAGGATAGTTTCATCAATGGCTATTAGCCAGGATGGGCAGGGATGGTGTCCCTAGCTTTCGAATGGGGATGGGTGACAGGGGATGGATCACTTGATGATTACCTGTTCTGTTCATTTCCTCTGGAGTACCTGGCATTGGCCAATCTTGAAAGACAGGATACTGGGCTAGATGGACCTTTGGTCTGACCCAGTATGGCTGCTCTTATGTTCTTATAGTAGCCTGACTGCTTCCATGTTATCTTTGTGAAAAGCCAGAGCTGCAGAATGCTGTCTGTTTTAAAAAACCTCTGCAAGCAGCTTTTTTGGCTTGTGTAACTGCCTTCACTAGGGCTTTTGCCAATATAAAAAACATCACCCCAAAACCGAATACTCATACACCTAACCAACATTATTATACTGGCAGAAGTTTTAAGTATACACCTGGCTGAATATTCTAAGGGATGGATTTGTGTGTGTGTCCTGACCAAGTTTTAAAGAGGGATGATGCTAAAGCCCCAGTACTAAAGCTCACAAACAGGATCTCCCTGTCTCCCTGTTAAGTTTTCAGACTCTTTTTTGTGGGATATGGGGAAGCATCACTTGCAACTACAGAGGCAGAATCCATGTGCCAATTCAGGTGCAGAGCTAGACTGTGCATTTGGGCACAGTCTTGAGAAAGGGCTGGTACATAAACTGCACCACTTCAATAGTAGCTCCAGAAGGAATTACTCTTCTTGCTCCGTGAGGAGAGTGGAAGTAACCAGCACCAAAGACAACAGCCTTCCATACTCGCTCAACCGTGCTGGCCAGCAAATAGTGTGCTTGTGCGGATGGAGCAAAAGACTTTGCCTGCTCCTCTCCCTCACCCCAACCACCACAGCTGTGCAAATTCTCAGCTAGCAGATAGTCCTTAGGGACCAAATCCAGGAGCAGTAACTTAGAGCAGCCCCTAGGCTCACACTGTGGCTAGGTCTAGAGAAGCTGAGGCTTGAGAATAAGGGAGTCATAACCATCCCTATACATCATCTTCACTCCTATCCTGTGCCAATATGGATTTCAATGTAGGTTCAGACCCATAGATTGCAGTGGTCCCTGGGGATGTGTACAATAAATGTACACATCTTAAAGCATCTTGGGTATGTTATTTTTAAAGTGAGTTTTTTTATTTTGCATCTTGGTAAGGGGTTAGACTACATGACCGTTGTGTTCCCTTCTAACCCTATCATTCTATGATTTTGACACCTCTATAGTTTTCCATGGATCAAAGGGTTCACACCTCCTCTATCCTATATTTTGGGCCACCATATCACTTTTCCTCACTAGTAATGCTGAAAAAAAAGTTTCTAGTGGACATGGTTAAAGTCAACTGCGGCTAGGTCACAAGAGTCTATGCCAAAACCAGCATCCTCTTTCACCATCTGAACACATCATTGGTTCAAAACGATGGAGTTCTTTGGAGAGCAGATGAACTCAAACCTCCATGCGTGAAAGAGATTCTACTCCACCAGGCCAGCAAGACTTATTACTTAGGCAGTACATTTGGTTTCATTTCCTCATAACACAAGCAGCTATTAAAGACTTTTTCATTCTGAGCAGCTACCCTGCTGGAGCTTTATAAAAGGGCTTTAAAAAAAAAAGTTGCAGTATGTCAGACGCTTTGGAGTTATTGGCTTGCAATTTCAAACCGCAAATTCAATCTTTGCAAAGGTGCAGAGTTTCTTAGAACCGAGCACCGTTGTTTAATTTCCCTTAAAGGTAATAAAAGTCAAATATTTACTATGATGTGCTCTGGGATACAGAGTAAAATGAGGCTCCCAGTTAATACATTTTTAAAAGCTAGTATTAGCTTTAGATTTGTAAATCCTTTCAAGCAGTGACATCCTTACCACCGGTCAATTGGTTTCCTTTTGACCATTTAAACTGTAAATAGTAAGGGAAGGGACATTCACATTAATTGCTAATCTGATACTCAGATTGTAAACTGTCCAGGACAAGGACCATATATTCCATTAATTTCATGGGACTGCTCAAATGTACGATCCATCAGTCTGTGTCATGTCCACCTCTATGCCTGATAGAGAGGACATGAGGCTGTTAAAGTTCTCAGCTAGTAAATCTGGCTTGGTAGCTCAATCTAGCTTTTAGGTCTGGAGGTCCCTGATTCAATCCACAGTTGTGTTCATCAAGATGGCAGCCACCATATTTGTAGGGACTACTATTGTACAGCACCCTGTACAAAGCACCCCTACATCCTCATTGATACTATGGGTAGACATGGTAAACAATAAACATGTCAAGTCACTTTTTTTGATACACAAGAGACTTTGACCAATACTCTTAGCAGGGTAGAAAGGTTTTAGCCTTCAAGAGTTTCTAAACCATTTATATCCTCAGTACAATACTCAGCTCTATTATTGATAGTGGGCTGAATTTTGGTGAGACGTGTTTAGCAAGGTACTGAATGTTTTAAACTCCCGTCAAATATAAATCATTGCAGTCTGCCCTAGAATAACTATGTGGTGGGGATGGGGTGGGGAGAGTTATAGAACAAAGTTTGTACCATGCATAAGGAGAGCTGAGACAAAGTACAGAAGTACAATTATCAAAATGTACAGGGACCAATAAACTTACAAGAACGACATGATTTATAATCTTAGCCAGGATGCATTAAACAGTCAAGTGTTCTAGATGTCATTGTCTCCCACACATCCTGGTCACATTCAGACAGAAGCAGAATTCAGAACAGGATCCACCGCATGTAACGAGATAGTGCCTAAACTTGCTTATTTTCAAGATCATTTTTACTCCAGAACAGAACTAAGAAGTGAGTCCCCTTCCCTGTGTTGACATGACTCCTTCTCATTCTTTTGGTACCGTATTGTAAGCTTTGAAAACACCAGAAAGGGGAATTAGTTGGGAATCCTTTAAGGAAAGAAGCAAAATGGCAAACTTAATTGATCTTTGAATTCTTTATTGGTGTCAGATCAATACACTATATACAACATATGCACAGGACCCGCTTCTCCTCTCAGGGCTTGTCTAGATGAAGAGTTAATGTGTAGAATGCTGGGGTGTAAATCTCAAAACAGGAGTAGATCAAATTTCACGAGGGAACATTTAACATACAGGAACAGGGTCCACATAGCCAATTAGTTCATAGTATGCAGGGGCTCTGTAGATTTACACCTAAATTTACATGCACTAAACCTCTATCCTGACAAGCCTTCATTTATCAATAAGAATCAATAGTAATTGAGTGAAGACAGCGGAAATGGAAGCATAAAACTGGAGTGAACAGAGAATTTGGCCTATACAGTCCAAAAGCAAAGATACATTACATGAAGATAGTTAATATAAGAGTTCAGTATAATTTGATTATAGCCCAGTCACCAGGTGATTCCTTTTTCCTCCTGTCCATTATTCTATATACAAGTAAGTATGCCTCCTTTCACCAGAGATGGCCCATGCCTGCCAAGAGTGGGGGAGATGGGTAGAGTAAGGGCAGCTGGCTTCAGCAGTGGTACTGAGCATGCTCCGTCCATGTGAGCATGCTCAGTGTAAGCCAAGCAGCAAATCTGACCCCACATGCCCCTCCACACGTTGCCTCTGCCTTCCACCACCTACATAATGCCAAAGCAGTAGATACAGAAATAGACTACATAAACCCAGTGCCCAGTAAAGACACTGGCATGCATCTTTATGAAATATTATAAAGTCTTGCTAAGTTTCAGGTTCTATGGCAACTTTACAGTCCTGCCTGGTTTCTCGAAGGCCCTCTCTAGACCAACAGTACAATATAGTCTTCAAAAAACTATTACTAATATAAAAGTAATTTAAAAAGACACTGAGTGCTTGAAGATCCTAAAATGCTCCAGGTATCAGTGGGTTCCCAGTTTAATTTTTAGACCATTTAGCCCCGAAATTAGAAATCGCATGCATTTGAATCTAATTAGCTTTCAACAGCTTTTTACACAGGCTATGATAATCTAACTGGGAAAACCTGGCTCAGGTCCCTATATTGCAGCAGTTTTAGGCTAATTTTCCTAATTAATGTAGATTCAAAAATTATATCAAAGCAGTTGAAAGAGTGCCTTCCATGCATATATAAAAATCACAGCCGAAACATATTAAAAACTGATTTGGTACTAATAATGTGAGAATCTTCTACAATATCAGCTGTCTGGCTAACAAGTAATACATTCCTGTGGTGAGGCTTTCCAAGATGGTGTTTAATGATTGCGGAAAGAGATTTTTCATAACTCCTCAAATTAGTTTGGATTTAGTGCCAGTCATGAATTGAGCATCCCTATTATACAAGAATGCATCAAGAAGAATTCTAGTTGTATGGTATCCACATTGAGTCATTGTCTTCACACAATGGAAGCAGAGAAGACTGCACCTTTGTTTTAGATTGAACTCTTGTCCAGCATTATGGGTTTCCAGTGCAGACATGTTAAATTAAGGGCTCATTTAATCTCACATACAAAGTCAATATTAACACTCCCCCTGACTTAGATAGGAGAAGGATCAGGTCCTTTTTTTACCCTTTACAGTGATATGCTGTTTCTATTCCTTTCAAACTCAAAAGCTTGTCTTGATTTTTAGTAAGTATTAACTTTAAATTTTAGAAATCACTTGAAACAAATTAGAAGTTTTAATAAATGTTACTATACCTGTTTAAAAAGTACCCCTTGAAATTAAGGGCTTGGCTACACTTGCACGTTAGAGCGCATTAAAGCAGCCCCAGGTGCCCTAACTCCCGACCCATCCACACTGGCAAGGCACTTATAGTGCCTGGACTCTGCAGCTGGAGTGCTCCTGGTAATCCACCTCCACGAGAAGCATAACGCTTGTTGCGCCTTGGCTGAAAAGCCCCAGTGTCAGTGTGAATGAGGTGTTGCATTACTGTGCTTTGATTGGCCTCCGGAAACGTCCCATAATCCTTTTAAGTCAAGTGGCCACTCTTGTCATAGTTTTGGAATCGGCTGCAGGAATGCGGATATCCCCTTTCAAAGCTCTGTTTCTGACAGCCAGCTGCTTATCTGCTCCGGGACAAAGCAAGCCATTAGTTTGGAATGTTGTTTGCTGTGAGTGTGCGAGAGAGGCGGGGGGGGGGTCTGAACTTACATGACAGCATGTTGATGCACTCTCAGCACCCCAAAAACCCACTCTCTCTCTCCCCCCACAGACACACAACACACTTCCTGTCACACTCCACTCCACCTCCCACATTTGAAAAGCACGTTGCAGCCACTTGAATGCTGGGATAGCTACCACAATGCACTGCTCTCTGTGGCGCTGCAAGAACTGCTAATGTGGCCACGCCAGTGTGCTTCCAGCTCAGAGTGTAAACACTCGACAGCGTTTTCCCTGTTGCGGTCTCTGAAGGCTGATTTAACTCTGTGCTTTACATCTGCAAGTAGATCTGTAGCCATGCCCTAAGTCAACCTGCAATCAAGCATTTGAAAGCCCCTTTGAGGTCAAATGGGAGTCTTATCTAAGCCTCCATTTTTGTGGATGCAAGTAGTTGCAAGGTCAAAGAATGAGCAATGTAGTTATACTGACAAGTTTCTAGTGTAGACAAACCCTTAGCCTGGAAGGGTCTTAAAAGTGATGAGTGGTTTGTTTTAGATACAATGGAGAAGAGGAAGCCAGCATCAAACAGAGTTCTGATTGCTATATAATGTCTCCTAGATACTGCTGACAGGAGAACCAAGGTTTTTCTCTCCCTTGATATGCACATAAAAGAATTCTATCCAAAGCAGGACCATTTTAGTAGCAGGATCAAAGAAAGACCCAGTAGAAAAGTAAAGATGTTAAAAGTTTTATACTATTAGTGAACCATCACTCAAGGAGGGTTCCTGATGACTGTGAGTTTTGAGAAAGATCAGAGAATGGGTGAGGAAGGAAGGAAGGAAACAAAGAAGTCTTCACAGCCATCAATTGTCAGGGTTCTTATCCAAGTCTCATCATTCATGTCTCCTGTATAGCCAAGGGGAATTTGATAGGAGAAAATTACAAATGTCTGTTATTGATTGCTGTTGTTCTTCTTGTTATAAATATACCCATAGCCTAGTCAGGTATTTTATCATTTCAAGGATTCTATTGAAGGAAAGACAGGAGTTTGGGACTCTTAGTTATAAACTCTGTAGGAGTAAGTATTTGTTTATGGAATATCCTACTGTTTTATTTGGCTAGTTACTGCTTTTTAAAAGTCCTGTACCAAAATATTCTACCTGCATCATGATGAGTCCTTAGCCCCAGTCATTTGCTGAGTATAAGACAGGGCATGGTGAACGATAAGGTCTTCAGTTCTGTAACCTCTCCCAGGGCGTTCCCCAAACATAATACACTAGGGCAGTTTGGGAAGTTACTCTACCCTTTCAGCAATGGTTCTGTATGCCCACTGGTCACATCACCACCTATTTATTTATTTATTGCCTCTAAAGGTCCAACACCTCTCTTTCAAATTGGAAAAAAAAAATCAGACCCTGATGGGAAACACAGAACGGCTTCAACATTCATAAGCACTTGATGTTTGTGCTAATAACTTGACATTTCTGTGCCCTTCATTTAATTGATGACCTTAACACATGAGTGGAGAAAGAAACAGTGTGGGAGAAGCGGAGCGTTCTTCCTCGAGGTTTCTTTGTCAAATCACAGCTTTACAAGCACGGATGTTCCCTTGCTGGCATTGTGCATTCTTATGATGTATCAGGGAGAAGTGACCACTCACAAAGTGAGAGAAACAGTAGCTTAAGCATAATTTATGCCAAGCGCAGATTACTGCATTGCAGTACCTACACTGAAGCCTTAGGAAAACCAGCTTTTTTTTCCTTCTTTTTATGAATTAGGCTTTGTGTCAGTGTTTGAGGATTTTAATAGTGTGCTATGCCACAGATAAGTACTGCTAAGATATTATTGAGAATCCCACACTGATTCTCCAAAGGATTTCTAGGGGCAATGTAAGGGAGAGTAAAGCTATTTTTAAAGTATTCCCAGGGGAGAGCTACAAAGTTGTACCTGCAATATTGCAATAATGAAAATATATTAGCTTTTTGTGAAGCATTTCTAAATATACATATTTATTCTAGTTTTTTTTAATAGCTTGGGGTTGGGGGGAGGAGAAATAAGCAAATGCTCACTTCCAAAGCATTGCATAGCTAACAGTTCCTAGAGGATAATGCTAAAATTCCAGGAGGATTTGTAAATTAATCTAAGACCTATCCATGTCCTCTTAGACTTATTCCAGAAAAAATATTGGTAGGATTAATAAAAATCAATAACCCAACGACTGAAAAGATTTTGCTAGGCTATTAAACACAATAGTTTTTGAACATCAGTCAGCTACAGTAAGAGTGTCATTGCTTATGTTTACTGCAAATATACAGTAAAGAGATTAAAGTCGCCATTCTGCAATAATGTGCTATTCCTATATATATATTCCCTAGAATGTCACATAATTTCAGTGGAAGTAGAGAAGTGCTTTCATGATGATGACATGAAGCTTGTAATGCAATTCCTATAATTTAAGGAACATTTCTACCTTGCCATATGCAGAACACAATAAGAAATTCGTTTAGATTTTAAAAGAGTGGAGACAATATACGAAAAGGCAGAGTGTCTGAAGGCAGTCTCATCAAGACAGATTGCAGAAGTTCGTTTTTCAGAAGTTAAGAGATGTGGGACAGCAAGATGAACATATCAAGGGACCAGATTCCAGTTCCCTTAGTCATGTGTCTTCAAGGGCATTCCCATTGAATTCAGTGGGCTCAGTCATGCTGGATATGTTCATTGCTAGAAGGATATCAGAATCAGGCCTGATATTTGTGTGTTGAGACGAGCTATTTTGTCTGAAGCTTAGATTCTGCAACAAGGAAGCTATGCAACAAAATTCCCTGTTGATAATGAGATCAACTCCCCCACTCTCCCCATGTTTCTCAGACCTGCTGGTTAGTTGCTTTCAAAACCTCTGATCTGCTACTAACTTCAGCTACAGACTACCTGTGAAGTGTCAGTTTGTCTCTCTTTTTAGTCATCATGACTATCACTAAAAGTAATGGAAAGCTAAGACAAAGATCAAGAGAGCTCATAATCTTTAACCAGGCGCCCACATATAACTACTGATAAAGATTCAGCAGACAATGCATGTTTGCAGTGTATTGCCTCTCTTTCAGTGAACGGACACTTGAATGAGAAGAGTTTATAGAAAGGAAGAGATGTTATTGTGATAGCAGCTAAAGCCAGATGGTGTGTCGGTTTCATTTCACATTTGGGATGCTCAGGTTTCTTTGGTGTGTTGTCAGAACCAAGCAACTGCAGCCTCTCACACACCCTAGGCAGGCTCCACTGTTGAGCTGTGGTAACTGCGGCTGCTGCTAGTCTGGTCTCATTTCCCTGCTCTAAGCACCACCTATCAGCGCTCAGTGGGAGCGCTTGGTGCCATTGACTTTCGCAGGCACATCCCCTTCAGCGGTGCTTCGGGGGGGGGGGGGGGGGGTGGAGAGGGTGCACCTCTCCACACCTTGCCTATGCCTTCCAGCTGTCTTTATGCCTCTTTCCAGAGCTAGCCTCCCACCTCTGATGTTCCAGTTTATTATGTCTCAGATGACTGCCCGTGTACCAGTCTGGCAAACCTTATCCCCAACTGAGCTTGGGTAACCTAGTCCTTCATAAACTAAGAGCACCCCATCCCTAGTGGCCAGGTATACAGGTTGTCCCAAGTGAGTGCCAACAAGAGCGTGTCATCAATAAGCCTCTGATAGTTATTTCAGCATAAAGGAATTTGTTTTCTAATGGAAAGAGAATGTTTTCTCGTGCTACACAAGACCAGTAGTCATGAGACCAAGGCGTGTGTGCTTTTTGTTTGTTTGTTTGACTAACTCCAACTGGGCTCCATTTAGCCTCCATTTATTTGTAAACTATGGATAATAATTTGTAAAGCCCTTTGAAGTCTCTGGTGAGGGGTCTGAGCAGACCCACATTGTGGCATATGCACTGAGAAATGAGGCAGGAACATCTTTACCTTGCACAGGTGTTCAGAGACCATTCCTAATAGCAGTCCCTGTGCTCTGAGTAGTTCAGGGCCAACTCATTGTCCTCACCTGGGAGCAGCACTCCTAGAGTCAGGGACCAAACCTCTCCACACCATACCACAGAGTGTAAGATAAAGAGAAGACTGTACTCCTTTTTAGGAAATAGCATGAGCACAGGTAGTGTCTGAAGGCTGTGGACCTTAAACCTTGATCTGTTATGCAAGTGACAAGGTATTGTATGAAGTATTCCCTTCGATAACCCAGTGCTCACAGATTTGTGACTGACAGTTACCAGATTTATGTTAAGACTCCTTCCTTAACTTACGTCCTTGCAAGCTGATTGGCACTGTTGGCTGTTCCCTCCGCATGAGAATCAGGTTCATGATACATACATATATGAATGGTTTCAGCAGTTGGTAACTTGCGCTTTCAAACACTTATAAAGCTTTAGAAGAAATTGTTCTTTCAAGGTAATACACTGCAGACGAATCCTATCCAGGGAATAATGCACATCACATAACTTTTAATAACTGCATATTTTATCCCAAACAATGGCATACAGAAGAAGAGTGATCGAAAATAGCAAAAAGCATAGACGAAAAGACCTGAGTTTGTAAACAGATGGCCGTATTGTTTGGATGCCAGTGAAAAAGGGCATTGTGTGCACTCAGCACAGCAATAACCTTGGGATAAAATGTAATAGAAAGCACTGAAATAGATATTTCAGTCTCAAGAAAGAAGCTTATTGGGGGCTGGATCTCCAGCAAGGAGAATAACCCCCCAGTTATTTCAGTCATTTTCGTTGATGTGCAAATATAAAAAGTCAATCCATTGGTTGCTGTACTTGAGCCTGCTCTCAAGAACAATAAACCTGTCCTGCATCCCAGCCACCCACACATCCCATGACAGTGGCCTGCTCTTGTAATGTAGGTCAGTGGTTCTCAGCCGGGGTACATGTAACCCTGGGAGTACACATAGGTCTTCCGGGAGTACATGAACTCATCTAGATCAACATTTCTCAACCTGAGGGTTGCGGGAAGGGTTATGGGGGGTTGCAAGTGCAGGGCTGGCATTAGGAGGCAAATTGCCCAGGACCCCACACCACAGGGAGCCCAGCAAAGCTAAGGCCTGGTCCCCACTAAGTCCCCACTTCGGACTAAGGTACGCAAATTCAGCTACGTTAATAACGTAGCTGAATTCGAAGTACCTTAGTCCGAACTTACCGCGGGTCCAGACGCGGCAGGGAAGCTCCCCCGTCGATGCCGCGTACTCCTCTCGCCGAGCTGGAGTACCGGCGTCGACGGCGAGCACTTCCGGGATCGATTTATCGCGTCTTAACCAGACGTGATAAATCGATTCCAGAACATCGATTGCCTGCCGCCGGACCCTCCGGTAAGTGAAGACGTACCCTAAGTTACATGCTTCAGCCCCAGGCAGTGGGGCTCTGGTTTCAGACAAGGCTCATAAGTGGGGGGGAGGGGAGGAGGAAGGCTCACGCATCACACTGAAATGTAAATCCAATATTTATAGTCCAATTGATTGCTGTTATAATTATATGGTAAAAATGAGAAAGTCAGCAATTTTTCAGTAATGTGCTGAGATACTTGTATTTTTATATCTGATTTTGTTGTAAGCAAGTAGTTTTTAAATGAGGTGAAACTTGGAGTATGCAAGACAAATCAGACTCCTGAAAGGGGTACAGTCGTCTGGAAAGGTTGAGAATCATGGCCGTAGGGCACACAGCTGATGGGGCGAGCCCCTGCTGTGGGTCTTCATTGAGATTTCCAGAGAACAGTGGAGTGTTCGGAGCAGCTCAACAGTATGTATTGGCGCTACAGCATAGATAAGAAAAGCTCGTTAAAGAATTAAGTGTTTAATAGGTCCCTTTAAACTCCAGAGTGTAGGGAACTTCCATTTGAAACAGATTGTGCCTCAGGCACTGGCCCTTGTAGGGGATTGTGTGGATCCACAATCCCACTCGGAGCCCCCTGGCATTTTGTGGGGGAGGGGCAGGGCAGAAGGAATGGGTAGGGTGCAGCATGCTCCCAATGTGTCTGCTGAAGGGTGAGGAGAAAGCAACAGGGCCCAGACTTCTCTTTCCTGCCACGTGGCAATCAGGAGAGCACACGGACTGTATCAAGGCGGTTTACCATGCTTCAACATCAAGCGCAGCCGGGCCTCAGTTTCTCGTCTCCTCAGGTAGTCAGCTGCTTTAGTGAGTTGGGGATTTGGCCCGCTTGCCAAACGAGAGGCTCTTCCTTTTCCAGCAGAAAGAACAGTCCAAAAGAGAGGTTCCTACAAACAACGTCTAAGCCCAGGCTAAGCCCTTCTCCTTAACTGCAGGAGTTCTGCACCAACTCTTTGCCCGGCCTAGGCCAGACAGCCTCACTGCAGGCTACAACTGTCAGCCTCTCTTGCATTGAGTGGGGGGGAGAGACATTCTCCCAGAAGTCCCAGCCAGACACCCCTAAACAAGAACACATGTCCATACCAGGCCCCATGCCCAAACTGCCACTTTTTGTTACTCTGGGCTTTTCGCTTAGCTTGCTTTCTTCCTGGTCCATCAACCTTCCCCCCAGAGGCAGTGCTCCCCTCCCCTTGCCCCAGGGCCTATAAACAGTCTCATCAAATGCTCTTTTATCCCACCCCATGTTTTTCCCTTCTCTTGACTCTAACAACACTTCAGCTCTGGCTCCCCTGACAGCATCACTAACAATGACTTCACCCCTTAAGCACTTCATTCTACCACTATCCCTTTGCAGTGGGAATATCAAGATAAGTCTTGCCCTCTTTCCCCTCAGCCTGGCCTCTAGCCTGACCTCTAACGGTCCCCGGGGAATTAGAATTCCCAGCACACCTGCCCTGGGAATAAGGACATGCTGAACCCAGACCTGTCATTAAAGGGACAACACACCCTGTGACAAATGGCAGTTGTGTTTAGCCCCCATTCAGGACACTAGTTCCTTCCACCTCTTTTAAACATGCACAATCTGTTAATAATCAATGCTTATCCCACCACCCTATCCTGCTGTACCCCCTCAATAATGGGGTATACCCATTCTAGTACACTGGAAGCTTGATTATTGACTCTGGATTTCCATTCATTTTTAGGTTTAAGTAGCAACCTGGATATTATTTAAATATAGTTTAACTCTAATGTTTTCCCCATTCAAGCACTATTTCATCTGAAGTATCCCGCTGTTGCCTACAACATCTTAAATATTTCATCACAGCCAAAAATCACCAGCCTTCAATTGTACAAATAATCACGCACATAATCCTGCCATTACACCACTCAGGTTATTGTACCTATTTTATCAGATTGTTTCCCCAAGCAAAGAATATGAAAACTTTACATAGGTAAAAATTCAAATTCGTACCACCACCTCCTGTTGAAGAACTAGCAGATAAAGAACCGAAGGGTTATATAAAGTTCTGTGCCTACATAGGAGGAAATTCAAAGCTAAAATCTGTAAAGTTTGCTGGCTCTCACTGCAGTAAGATATATTAAAATATTAGGTATTTTTAAAAATGTCTATAAATATTCACCAGAATATCTGCCTGCCATTAGAAAAACAAACAAACCTTTCAACAAAATGTAGCTTTACAACTTAAAAGTGAAAGAAAAAACGACTTGGCAGATTTTCAGAGAATAATCAGATTTGTGTGTGTTTGTACATCACTTAGTACAAGGAGGTCTTGGCCCATGATTGGAGCTCCTAAGTACTATTATTTATTTGTATTGTGGTAGAAAAGTATTATACCAAAGCACATCTCTTTTCACCTTGAATGCCAAAATGATACTTGTCTTAATTACAAGACTTCACGCAAGCATGTATAAATGGAAAGCTTAAGCAGTATAGGGATTGTAGAGGACTTAAGTGGAACTTCACTGATGTAAGAGTGACTTTCAACCTCATGCTGCACTGAGTGTATCAGTCAAAGCTGGAATCAGCCTCCCAGGCCAGATTCTATGGTCTGCAGTTGTTATAAGTGTTCTATGTCTGAACGTACACAAATGGTTAATAGATAAAATGTCAGTAGATGGCACAGAAGAATATGTAACATAGCTTCCTGGGTTTTGTAGAACCAATAAAACTTGTGTGCACTGCAAATTGTTTCTGTTGTGCAGCATTTTATGCCAACTCTTAACATGGAAAGCATAATTTCCTAGTGGTGAGGTTACTACCCTTTTCTGCCTCCCCAGCATAAGTGGTGTCACACTCCTAGCAGGGAATGGAGTAGATGGTTCTCTCTCAACCAACACATGGCCTGTCATCTGTAATTCCACATTGGTTCATGAAGAGAAAGCTGATGTGCAAACAAAAAGATCAAGGAAATTCTCATTCTGAGTCTGACTATTGGTTTTTAATTATGGGAATCATTCATCATTTAGCTATAAAATGGACACTTTACAGCACACTGATTCTAGAAAGAGAAGTGTTTCACCACTGCATTGTCTTTGTTATTCTTTTCCTTTCAGAAACTCTGGGAGCCAGATTCTCTCCTCAGTTACACCAGGTTTATTCTGTAACTCCACCAAAACCAACACAATCACATCAGCATAAAACTGGTGTAATGGAGCAGAGGTTCTGGTTCTAGTTTCCTTGTTGCTAGTAAAATCAATATCCATTGTATTGATTGTAGAAGTGATCCCTTTTCTTTCTTCTGTTATCCTGCATCCTTCACACACTTTTGTCTCAACTACTTTGTAAATATAGCTGGATTTTGTTGCTGCTATCTCTCTTTTTCTGTTCATGTTTCAGGGTTTTTTTTCCCCACCAAGCTCCTTCCCCACTTCTACTTTGTTCCCATGGCTGTCATTTGTCTAACAATCATGTCCTCTGGGTTGCTTTAGCTTTCGTTCCCCACAGTGCACTAGCCAACAGTCATCTGGAAGGCACTGACCCTATCTAACGGACACCCTCCAAACCCTGCACACACAAATTTTATAGCACTTTATATGGTCAAAGCAGAGCTCCAGTTGATTTAAGTTACAGCTATGAGCTCTCAGCACTTGTGAAAATCTGACCCTAGGTGTCTCTTGTTGGGCACCTAGAAAATGAGAAACACAGTTAGTGGCCAACTGTCAAATTGTTAGTTTCAGCGACAAGCCCAGCATCACCGGGGAATGCTGGCAGAGGCAGGGATAGAATCCAGATCTCCAGGGCAGCATTCAACTCTATTAATCAGGATATCATTCTTTCTCTTCCTGTGGTCCTCTGCCTCATTCAATACACACCTTCCAATTTCTGCAACAAAGGAAGCAGACCCCCTGCTGATGGCAAAACATAGGGTGATCATGTAATTATCATCTTGCATATGCGCAGGCAACCTTAGTGGCAACCCAGAACTACTGTGCACCCCGATGTCAAAGGGGTTTCTGTACATCATGGTGGATTTTAGCATTTAAACAGTGCTTTGCAAGCAAAAGATTTTGTGATCATTACCTTAGTGAGGTAGTTAAGTATTATCTCCATTCTTCAGCTGATGAAACTAAAGCAGAAAGATTAAGTGTCAGAGCCCAGATTAGAATGTAGTAGTTTCCTGATCTCAGTTCCATGATTATGCCACTAGACACTGCTGCCAGTCACATTATTGAACTGATCCTTCTTGCGGCCAGAAGTCACACAGGTTACTCACCAGAGAAACTGTCTTGGAGGGAGACTGAGGCATCCCCAGTTCCTTCAGGGCAGCAATGCTCTATTCAGCTGGGAGCAGATCTGGGAACTTCCCAAAAATCGAGGTACTTGTGACTGTGGTTATCACAGAACCCATAGGCCATTCTGGGCAGCTATAGGAGGGACCATGAATAGCCAGAGAGTGACCTTGAGGATAATCCAGTGACAAACATTGCCCTTCCTTCAATGGACATTTTCACAGATGTATGTAATCACAAAATAAAGGCTTAGGGACTTTCTTTCTCTCCCCAAGTTTAGCCTTTACATTTTTAGGTCTTCCCCCCACAACCAGGGGGGTGTCTATGGCTCCTTCATGAGCCACAAACGCTGGCTCAAGGTACAGGACTGAGCCCTTTGCAATTAGTGCCATCTCATTAGGCTGCAAACTACGAAATACTGAGTACCCCTCTCCAGGTGCCAACCATCTCCAAATCCTATTTGCCCAATGGGATTTGACACAGCTGAGCCATTTGCAGGCTTGGGCTCATTGTTTTTTTTTTTTTTAACTGCCAGCAATAGTCAGGCACCTCCTCCTGCCAACTGATTCTTTTTACAAAAAATAAATTAATGGCCCTCCATCCATTCTTTCACATTCCCGTGCTTGGTAGCTGCTTTGTCTCAGTGGGAGACAAGGCAAGCATAGCTTTCCTTTTGTATCAGTGGCACTGTAGGAGATGATCACTAGCAACCTTTTCTATCATAATATTAAGTGGATTTACAATGAATAGGTCTGCGCAATAGATCGGCGTATTGTATTCACCAAAAAAGTCATCTCCACGATGACAATGCCATCAGCTGTGCAAGAATACTTATTCTGACCTTCCCCGAACAAGGCCTCCTCCTCACAGCCTTTCATTCTTACTGACGTATGCAGTGCTGAAGAAGAGCTCTAAGGTCGAAAGCTTCTCTCCCTCCCCCCGCCTCTCCCCCCAACAGAAATTGGTCCAGTAAAAGATATTACCTCACCCACCTTGTCGTTCTTATTGATGTTGATTATAAATCATCAGGACATTGACCTCTGCTGCACATTAGCACGGAGAACCTTTTAATGGTTAGCTCATAATTAGGTTGCTTCGGTATTCCTATCCTCTTTTATTCTGACTTAAAATTGGATCTGATTTGCTAATTCCCCAGGTAATTTCCAAACTGTTTCGAAAACGAAAACTAATTTAAAGGAAAAGAGAAAAATTACATATTTTGGTCTCATTTTTTTTCCTTTCTAATTGCCATTAAAGTCCCTTTCAATGTGTATTATCTCACTGATTTTTATGTCTTTTTTGTTTTTAGTTCTATAATTTTGGACTAACTGAAAAATAACAGAAATGACAGTCTTAGAAAAGAGGTCTAAGGAATGGTATTATTTAGCCTATATTAATTGTCTGCAGCTAGTTCGTCTTAACTTCTGTCATGAATAAACCCTACAGTGATAAAATAACCACATTTGGGGGACTCTGAGCCAAAGCCCAGTGAAGTCAATGGAAGTCAGAATTTCACCCCTAGTGTTTGTTTCAATGCCTCTGACTTTCCCTGTGCCCTTACTGGCCCTTTGGTGCTCTTTTATCATAACCCGATTTGCCTGTGATGACTTTATACTCAAGCAGGTGCCTACTTCAGATTCTGCCTTCTCTTCGAGCAGTATTCAGTCTCCCTCTGAGATGCCCATCAGTGTTCCCCTTGATCAATAGTAGCCCAGGTTGTCTTGAGTAAAGGCAGGTATTACTAAAATAGAAAAATCATAGAATAAAAGATCACTGGGAATGCCTCTTGGTAGCTATTTCCAATACCCCTTCATCATAGTATCTCAGTGACACACCAGACCAGGATCTCTGCCACCCCATTAAAAAGTGGAACATGCATTCCTTTCTCCACCCTCTGCTAGCTGGCATAGGGGGAGTGGAGAGGAGATGGGATTAACCCTCATCCTGACTCTCCTTGCCCTCGTCAGAAGGATAGGGCTGCCCCCTTAGCTCTCCTATGTGAAATGGGGGTAATAACATTTCCCTACAACCCTGGGGTGTTGTGAGGATAAGTATATTAAAGATTGTCAGATACACCGACTCTATGGGGCCATATGAGTACCCTAGATAGGTTCTGATACATTTATTGCCATTGAGTAACAGCTTAGCCCCAAAATAGTCCCCTTGACTTCAATGAAATACTCATAAAGTGCTACTGATTTCAGAATCTGGCCACGTGCTTTTTAATTAATAAAATAATTAATAAACATATTGATGTTGTGGCATGTAGTTGGTAAAGGGAATATTGTAAGTTCTTCAACAATGTTTCATTAAGGACTGCTTATATTCCCTCGCACCTGCTCCCCATAAACTCTCATGATAATGAACAATAATTAACACTTTATTTTATTCTTCTAAGGTTTAATGTTGAATTCAGGCAAGTAGCAAGGGCTATTAAGTTTTATGGTTCTATAATGACAGAAGAAAACCTCCAAATGTAAGTGACCTCCAAGGTTTATTTAGATTCCCATTTATTAAGAAATAAACAACCAGTCCATTATATCATGCAGGGGTTTAGTCTATCAAATAAATCAGGCTAAGTTAATTAATAGCAGCATGTCAACGTCTATAAATTTTGGCCTCAATTGTCAACCAATTTGTCAACCAAAATGGTTAAAAAAAATACTTCTTATAAGAGAAAAACTCTAGACATCTGGGCTATGATTTATAAAATACAAATCTCCTCTCTCATGCCACCCACTCTGCCCCATTTGTTTTTTCTTGGAATATTAACTTCTGACTTTGAAGTGTACTGGCTGTGACTTTGTCCTTTTGACTTTTTATTTTTCACATCTAGTGATGCTCAGAGTTGGTAACCTGTCCATATACAAAGAGTTGAACGGCCCATTCTCCTCTTAATTACGCCTGGTTTGCTCCATTTATTTATTTCAGTGGTCTAGCTTTGACACAATCTTCCTGAAGTACAGATTATAGAATTCCTGGGTTCGGTGAGGAAAGGAAAGCGTGAGATCAGTATGGGTACACTGCCCATTGGCGCCCTGGACCATGACCGGGGCTCCTAGTTGCTAGGTAATACAAATAAAAATAATAATAAAATAACAATAATAAATATATTAATAACAAAATCATCATGATGCAGTACTATATGTAAAATTGAGTATCTTCATTTCAAATGGCATTAAAAACAGATTTAATAACTTGACTGGAATTTAGATTACTCCGCTTCAAATAATAATGGCCCCTAACCAAAATGCAATTGTTGTGAAGATTCTCTGGTCTTTACAGAGCTCTGCTCTGAACTGAATCTTGACCTGAAGTGGAGACCAGCTGTTTAGGTCTCTGCCTTCATCACTCTTTATCTCCTGCCAATCCATCCCTCTGCTTTCCTTCCCCTCCCCAAAGCTTTTTGTCATTGGGTGTTCTTTGTTTAACCATCATCCCCAATAAAGCCTCAATCCTGTAAGCACTTATGCACATGCCTCATTTTTACCTCCATTGATGTGTATAAGTGTTTGCAGGATAAGGACCTTAGCTTCCTCTGATGTCTAAGGGGACACCAATATGCTCCAGTCTGGAAAAACAAGAAATCTAAAAAGTAATACAGACATAACCTGGTAGTTAGCAGTTTCTTCACTCATCTTAATGGGAATGTGTAATGCTGCATTCCTGCCAATAGGTGGTGGTAGGTGAGGTTAGGCATTCACAGCACACCCAGGCTTGCTCATGTTATTCAAAGATGGCAGCTTTGAGCAATTAGCAAGTACTGCTGGCATCTTGTGAGCACTTGGACATGCTAGAGAACAGTGGTGTTGAGGTAGGAGAGTGCCCAGATCCCTGTTTCTAGGATTGAGAATGGAGGGAACTAGCTTTTCAGAACCATCCTGCAGTTGGTTCTCCTTTTGCCTTCTCTGGGAACTCCCTATTAAGATTCAGGGAAGGGGGATCAATATTCAGAGATTCCAAGGCCAGAAGGATCATAGTGATCATCCAGTCTCTGACCTTCTGTATAACACAGGCCACGTAATTCACCCAAATTAATTCCTAGAGCATATCTTTTAGGAAAAATAAGCCTATCTTGACTTAAAAATGGCCAGTGATGGAGAATCCACCACGTCCCTTGGTAAATTGTTACAGAATGTAATGTGTAATTTAATCCTCTAGGGGTATCCCACCTGGGCAGCCCCACTGGCGCAGTACTGACGCTCCTGCAGGAAGGGCTCTGCATACAACTCAAACAAGGCTCTCCGTGTCCTATAAATCTCTCAGAACTTGATGCTTTCACCTTGTATTCTATTCTGATGCACAAGTATATTGGTTCTTCTTTATGCCAAGCATACCCACAGCGTATTTGCATGCAGGATTATTACTTGCAGTTGCCTGTGTAATAACTTCTCCCAAGTGTGTTTGCTTTAAATAGAAGTATAAAGGCTAGATACAGAAAGTACTTTTTAGACTATCTAGCTCATCCCCCCCCTGCAGGGGATGTTCCCTAATGTGGTTTGTCCACTGATTTGGCATTCACCGCTTTCTGTGACTAGAATTCATAGTTTAGGGATTTTTTTTCCTGAGGTTGAAACTACATTTTCTGCTGTTCTTTCCCAAATTCCTGCTGCCAAGATTGGAGGCCTGCCAAGAGTTTTCAAGACAGGCTATTTGATAAAGGAGACAGATAAGATGCACGGAAATCTCTCACATCCAGGTAGGAATTCCTGCCCCCAAATTTGTCCTGGTGGAGGAAAACACTGTTTCTGCAGCATCAGGTGGTTGGATAGGAAGCTTGTCTTTTGCACCATAAAAGAAAATTCAACAAGAGAATCCCCTGGAGCATTTTCAGAACAAGCTGTTTCCAGTTTGCTAGCTGTTCCCATGTGGCAATGCATGATATTTTAGCCAGACTATGTCAGAAATGGAAGGCCAAATCCAGCAGTTGTGCCTCAGTTTTAGATTTCAGCCCAGGCAAAAAACTCCCTACGTCAGTTTGGGAGAAGAGAAATGAGATTGAAATAACTGTTTTTTGTTTTTTTTTTTCCAGATTTCTCACTATTTTGATATTTCCTTGATTTACTTAGTACCAACAGGAGCGGCGCCAGGGTTTTTGCCACCCTAGGTGGCAGTGCTTCTCCTCTGAGCATTCGGCGGCGGGGGTCGTTCCGCTCCGTGTCTTCGGGGCACTTCGGCGGCGGGTCCCGGAGTGAGTGAAGGACCCACCACCGAATTTCCGCCAAAAACCCAGAGCGGAAGGACCCCCCGCTGCCAAATTTCCGCCGAGGGCGGCAAAATGCCACCCCCCAAATCCTGTCGCCCTAGACGACCGCCTAGGCTCACCTAGTGGAAGCACCAGCCCTGAGTACCAAGCATAATAATAGTGCTCCCATCTTTACTGGCTGATGCTCACACATAGCCTACTGAGTTTCAAAGCAATCTTGCACCAAAGCCACATGTGTCTAACCTTATATCTTTCCTATAATGTATTCCAGTCTGTGTCTAAATAATCACAATCTCCTATTTCTATTTATCTGGGACTTTCCCATGGTTTTTATTTTATCTGTTCATTCATTTCACAGTCCAGTTATTCATTCTTGGACAGATCTACTTAAGACAGTGTTTCTCAAACTGGGGTCGCCGCTTGTGTAGGGAAAGCCCCTGGCGGGCCAGGCCGGTTTGTTTACCTGCCCCGTCCACAGGTCCGGCCGATCGTGGCTTCCACTGTCCGGGGTTTGCTGCTTCGGGCCAATGGGAGCTGCTGGAAGCAGTGCAGGCCAAGGGACTTACTGTCTGCCGCTTCCAGCAGCCCCCATTAGCCTGTAATTAGTTTATTCCTTGTAACATTTCCAAGTGCAATCAATAATATTTTTTTATTATTACCAGTTTCTCCCAAGTCCACTTTTTCAATGACAAACCGCCTTCAAAATAAATCCTCATTTGCCAGCACCATGCAAATTCACTTGGCTATAACTTCAGCAACACAACATGGCTAATAAAAGAAAATTACTGAATTAAGCATAATTATACTTAATAAACAAAACTTTGTTTATTAAAATCAGATTCTGATTCCCTCACTTTAAAAAAAAAAATTACAGGAAAAATCAAGTTGTTTCATTTGAAATGAAGCGAGCAATGCTGTTTGCTTTGTGCCTGGAGCTAAAATGTGGTCCCAATACACTTCACAGTCTTTCCCCTCAGATGACTGCCCTGAACTTAGATTTTCCCCATTAACTCTTTTGCTGTGCAGATAGAAATATCATGTAATGCTCATTCCCATGCTGGCAGACTGCTAATGTCAAGGGCTACATTCTGGCGAGAGCTGCATGTAGGCAGCCACAGATGGGTAGGAATCTGCACTCTCTCCACCTTTCAAACCCACTGAAAAAAATCAATTAAATAAACAGTGCTACTGTTGGGAAAAAGAAATAAAGAAGGGAGGGAGTAAGTCTAATGAAAAATACAGTAGTTGTACAATTTTAGGACCAGGCTTCTAAATCTAAAGTACAGGCTTCATTCGCGCTAGAGAATCTTTCTTCTCTCCAAATTAAATCACCTTTTGACAGAAAATAGGTTTAAAGTGCAAGGGGAGTGGAGGGACGGGGAATCCATAAATGCCAAGCTAGTTTTGCAAAACCTCAAACTCCGTTAGGTTTGTACGTGATGTCATTAGGGGTCTGATTTTTGCAGTGTTTAAGTAAATATAACATTGACCAGGAGTAGGGACTAGGTCACAGGGATCCACCTGTGTAGGGCCCTGTTGACTTGGTTGGAGCGAGTGGAGCTGTGTATGGGTGGAGGTGGCCACACATAGCCCCAACCTAGAAACCTATTCTAAGATGGTACGTTTTACTTGGGTCTTCAAGTTTCATTTTATGGAACTTTGAACAGTAGATATGTATTAATAAGGTGATCTGCTAACGACGGAGACGAGGGACAAAACTTATCTGGATAGGTAGAATAAGGATAAGTGCTAAAGGCTTAATTATGATTCCTGTTTCTGAATCCTTGTAATCCGCTGCAGCATGAGAACCACAGCTGGAGATGAGACATCAGACGGTGTGGACCAGTGCTCTGAGGTCGTACAGAGAATCCTCTTTCTTAGATGCCTGCCTGGTGAGTCTTACTCAGGTGCTGATCACACCGATCATCAGATTTGGGATTGGGAAATGATTTTCTCCCAGGTCAGATTGGCAACGTTCTTGGGGGAGACGGGTTCACCTTTCTCTTCAGCATGGGGCATGGATTGGGATCATCTGGGCATGCCTCACTTAGTCAGTTTCCTGCCATTGCAGGGGACTCAGGCATTGGGGGCACTACCCTTGTTCTCTGCCTGTGGCACACAACAGTCTAGTTGCCTGAGGACTAAATGCTTTGGTCTAACTAAAGTCATTGGCGCCGATATACAGGTAAGTGGGTGAAAAGGCCTGTGATGTACTGGAGGTCAGACTAGATGATCTAATGGCCTTAAACTCCAGGAAATCTATGACTAGTTAGAAATATACGCAAATGACAGTCTTGCTTTTTAATCTTGTTCCTTCAAACTCCAGTTTTTCACTCTGTCAGCAAAACAGCTACATAAAATGTGTGCAGAACTGCTAAGAACGATACATTTCCAGTGGTTTGTTTTTAAAACTATTTGTTCAGCATTCTTGATAGTGGCCTTGATATGTTTCTCTGTGGGGTTCGTGCATTATTTTTATGTGCTTAAACAGCAGACTGGTCTCTTTTGGGCAATAACCCCGCTAAAGGGTTACACATGGAACAAGAATATGGATACTCTCAAACTGCCAAGGCCCACCTGGTGGGGTCCATTCTATGGCAAGGTGGCTGGTCTAATGGACAGGGCTCTGAACTAGGATCCAGGAGGCCTGGTTTCTGTTCCCAGCTGTGTCAGTGACTAACTACGTGACCTTGGACAAGTCACTTCACCTCTCTGTTCCCCATTTTCTCTCTCATCCTTTGTCTGTCTTGACTTTTCAAATGTGAAACCCTTTGGGACAGGGACTGCCTCTTATTGTTTGCACAGTGCCTGGCACAGTGGGACCCCAATCTCATTTGGGGCCTGTAGTTGCTGCTGTAATACAAGTAATAGTGACACAAAATTGATCAGGGACATAATATATTTTCATGCAGGAAACCTGAGATGAACAGAGTAATTTCTTTGCTAGAAAGGACTTTTTTCATAAACTCAGATGCATGAGTCTTTATTTTTGATATACATGATTTTTCCCAGTAAAAATGTGGCGTATAGGGCTAAAATGATCATTACCTCTGGAAATTAAGAAAATTTGAGAGATCTGCTTGCGTGGATTCCTGTGAAGAATTGAACCTTCATCCTCATTATCTTAGACTATTATACAGCTGTTATTAATGTGTTAAAAACGATGACATTTCACAACTAACCCACTGCGGCTCTCTAAACTCCTAAACATGTTGATCATATTTTCAAAGGGGCCTTAATACAGTTGAAAAATGTTAATAGTGTTAAGAATAATTGAATCCTTGCCTTATTACATATGGACTAATTTGAAAGCTCATTATTTATTTGGCAAGTATGTAGCATAACAAATTAATCTAAAATGACACCTGAGAATAAAGTAGGAAACTCGGAATGAAAGCTGAAATCAAGATTAAAGGTGCACAATCAAGCCTCTTTATTCTAACACTAGTAAAATCTTTTGATATGTCAAACGACCTGAGATGGGTATGGCTAAGCAAAGAAAAGCCAATACAAAGGAAAAGAATACAGACATAAGCAACTTCAGATCTAGAGCTCATTCTTAGCAGGTAGGAGGAATATGTGAAATATAACTATGATGTACATCAGTGTTTCCCAAACTTGGGACGCTGCTTGTTCAGGGAAAGCCCCTGGCGGGCCGAGCCAGTTTGTTTACCTGCCGCTTCCGCAGGTCCGGCCGATCGCGGATCCCACTGGCCGCGGTTCGCTGCTCCAAGCCAATGGGAGCTGCTGGAAGCGGCAGCCAGTACCTCCCTCGACCTGCGCCACTTCCAGCAGCTCCCATTGGCCTGGAGCAACGAACCGCGGCCAGTGGGAGCCGCGATCGGCCAGCCCTGCGGACAGGGCAGGTAAACAAACCGGCCCGGCCCGCCAGGGGCTTTCCCTACACAAGCGGCATCCCAAGTTTGGGAAACACTGATGTACAGTATCATTGTACCAGGGCTGTTTCTTTAAATAATCCACATAGGCGGCTGTATCTCTGTGCTGCCTTAGGGTAAAAAACATTTCTGCCCTAGATGCCAAAGCCATAGTTCTGCAGCACAGGGTAGTGGAATTCCATGCAGAGGTATTCAGTGCAGTGCTAATGTGCCACAGAGGTCTGCAGTGCTTCTCTCCATGGGGACAAGAAGATAGGGGTGGTGTTTTGTAGGTGGGAGCATAGTGAGTCCCTGACTAATTTTAATCCATTGGTCCTGATTCCGATGTAGGGATTGCATCAGGCCATTGTACTGACCCCAGTCTAGCTGGACAGATGCTACCTATCAGTTGAGGGGAGGCGTTAGTCTCCCAGCCCCTGCTTGGGTCTCCTGCACAAAACATTTCACTTGGGCTTTTGCACAGGGAACCAGCATTCCACCCTTAAGGTTTGGTTCTTCAGCCCTTATGCACTCGACTCTCCCATTGACTTTAATGAGTGATGCAACTGTGGAGAAGGGCAGGTGAGGGGAGCTGTGCGAGAAGTTGCAAAGATGGCTCAGGATAGCTGGTTCTGGGTAATGACAGGGATGTGTGAGATGGGCTGTTCCTGCACAATATGTTGCACACTGTCTACCAGCATACCATGGAATCGCTACATAAATATTTAAAACTACAGTCAATTTTGTGATGGTTTTCCTTTCCTCTTTTGGTTGCTTGTTCATCTGCATATTTAGGGCCGGATTCAGCAAAGCATTTAAGCATGTGCTTCGCTTTCAACAGCCGAGTAGGTCCATTGAATTCAAACTAACGCACATTCATAAGAGCTCTGCTGGTTCAGGGCCTTATTCATTAAAATATACGAATTAGGACACCCCAGCCGTTAGTGTGAATCAGCAAGATTTTCCTCACTAAGGCAATGAGCAATGGAGCATTGGTTATCCAATGGTTTTGCCTTTATTATGAAATGTTAATTTCCGTGAAATGCAAAGTCAAACTACAGTTGTGCGGGATATCCATATGGCAATGAATCTATTTGAGATTGCTTAGAACGGCAAAGGACAGAGTAGCTATATGAATGTATATTAGCTATTCAGTATCTTTTAACTGTCAATTACTCTCCGAAGTTTGAGAAACAATAACCAATAGTCTAGCTGCCTTTACCCTGATCATCAAGGTTTGGGGGAATAGAAGAAAACACTAGTTTTAAAATAACTAAAATACAATGAGAAACCTGTACAGGCGTTCTCAAAATAAAACTCCAGATACTTTAAATATCTTAGCTCAGTGGCTCTCAATTTTTCCCCGACTACCCCTTTCAGGAGTTTGATTTGTCTTGTGTACTCTCGAGTTTCACCTCAGTTAAAAACTACTTGCTTACAAAATCCGACATACTAGTACAAAAGTGTCACAGCCCACTATTGTACTAATCTGAAATGGAACCAGATTTCATTTAAAAAATGTTTCACAATTCTTTTCCCAATTTTTTTAAAAAATATGTATCAACAAACCTTATCAAAATGGTTATTGACAATTTCCATTTCCCTGTACAACCAGGGTTGTTTTTTAGTTATTGTAGGCAAAAAAATTTATGAGAAGCCAATTTGGTAATGTTTTGGATTTTAAAAAATTCCAAAACACATTGGGTGGGGGGAGGGACATAAAATCTTGAAAACAAAGTTGAATTTTTTTTGACAACGTACTTGGTTTTGCAAAAGTTTTTCAAAAAAATTTTTCAATTTAAAAAAATAATTCAAAACATGTTGACTAACTCTAATACATATAAATATAAAAGAGGTATATTTATCTAAATGAATCTTCTTTCTTGTTGATAACCTTTTTCTCCATATCTTAGGTTGGGAAATGGACCTAATGCAGGGATCGGCACCCTTTGGCACACGGCCCGCCAGTCTAAGCCCCCTTGTGGGCCAAGCCGGTTTGTTTTCCTGCTGCGTCTGCAGGTTCAGCTGATCGCAACTCCCACTGGCCGCAGTTCGCCATTCCAGGCCAATGGTGGCTGCAGGAAGTGGCAGCCAGCACATCCCTTGGCCCGCTCCGCTTCCCGCAGCCCCCACTGGCCCGGAGCGGCGAACCGCGGCCAGTGGGAGCTGCAATCGGCCGAACCTGCAGATGCGGCAGGTAAACAAACCAGCCCGGCCCGCCAGGGGGCTTACCCTGGCGTGCTGCGTGCCAAAGGTTGCCGATCCCTGACCTATTGTATTGGTAGGCATCCACAATATGCTTCCCTGGACATGTTCATCCCAAAGTAACTAAAGATTAGAAAGGGTCAAACACACCATACAGTGGGACAGGATCATTGGAAAACAGCTAATTCAAGAGGCACACATCTTAGGGAAAACAAATGTTCCATTTCCTGTGTGGGAGTCACTGGTGCCTGTTTGGAAACCCTAGTAGAAGTGGTTCAGTGTTAGGGAGAAGAGAGAGAAGATGTAGCATATGATAGTATTGGAATGGGTGAAGCAGCTTTTAGGAAGGGCACAATCATGGTCTCTATGGAAAGAGAGAGAAGCAAAACAAAAGCCTAAAGGCGTTTCCCTGGGAGAAAACTGCAGAGCAGTTCCAATTTCTTAAGACTATCACTGCATAAGGATTGGCCCTTGATGGGACACAGGGGAAATAACTCTTTCTATGGGATGGGGACCCGGGGACCTGATGTCTATTCAAACCCTGTTTCAAGGGCTGAAATGCATCCCAAGTAAATGCACAGATTTTACCATTAGCTTTGTTTGTTTGTTTGTTGTTTAGTCTGCATTTCCCTTCATGTAGGAGCCAAATAATAAACTGCCTCAGTTGGAGAACTGTGCATCCAGCTTCCTGGCCTTGTTATTTCTCAAGACACACACATCCATCACAGGCTCCAATTGTAAAAGGAAATGGACCTGCTCACTAGCCAACATAGTTTGCTGCAACTTTCCATGGTCTGTATTATGCAGGCTGAAAAGTTTAATCATGCTTGTGTCTTGTTTATTGCATGTAATGGCTATATATCATAATAACGGGCATTCATATTTGCAGCTGTTGGAATAAGAAAAATGTATGCCTTGGGGTTGTCTTGCTGTGACTGAAGTTAATGAGTTTTGTACATAAGCCATGTTGCCAGTGTTCTAATGCATTTATTTTACTAGTCAAGTATTATATAAAAATACTCTCAAGGTGATCCTGGGTGGCTTTGGGGAAAATGATTTTATTGTCTATTTTAAAAAGCCATATCCTAAAAAATGTTGCAAATAAATAGAGATGGGCTGTCAAGCATACAGCCTTCATGACATAGATTTGTGGCCTGCATGACATAATTAGATTCACCATCATTTTAAGCTTTCATTTAAAAAAAAAAAAAAAGTTTTCATAGATATCTTACTGGGTGTAAAATTTCAGGTTGTCTGCCGGAGTCTGCAGAGAGCCTGAAGCAATGATTCATTGGTGTGGATTCTCCTGTTAATGTAACTGAAGGATCAATGTTAAAGCCCAATGCTGACACTTCTTTGTGCACATGACCTATTTAGTCACCAATTATGTTAGTGGGTGGAATGCATAGTGGGTAAGAGTGAAGCACAATGGGTTAAGAATTCTCAGGTTCTGCGGAGTAGAAAATCCAGCGGGAAGAAAATAGTCCGTAGTTCCTACTACACCATGAGTTTGATACCCATTGTCAGGAAGTGGGGCCTGCAGCAGAGCCAGGCTCTGGGCAACCTCATCAGTGCAGCTGGCCTGTAGTAGGGCTGCCTAAGTGGCTACCTAATTGGCTGGAAAAGTCAACAGACTGGCTCTTAAGCCCAGCAACAGCAGTTCATTGATTCAGAGTGATTGCTCAAAGCGTTTGCCTGACCATGTTTATGATGATGTTTGCTTGTTCCCAGCATTGGGCCCAGCCCTGCTCTTCCCTTGCCTCGCTCCAGCTAACCTGCTCCTGACTCTGGGGTCTGGCTCCTGGCTCTGGCGATGTTTCCTGACTCCTGCTTAAACCACTAGGTCTGTGTCTGGCTCATGTCCTGGTCACGGACACCCATGGCCTAGAGAATGGCATTCTGTGCTTATTCTTGGCCCTCGCTTTCTTATCGACACATCTTCGCTGGTGTAGGTCCCAGTCAGAGCGGCCACCGCTGCAGCCTGCTTGCATACCTTTAGAGATGTCAATCCTCTGAGACTCTTTGGCAGACAGAGTTGGCTGATGTTTGGTTTGATTTAAGTTTATTTTAAAGATGATGAATGTTGGCCATTTAACTGAGTCTAATAAGCATTTCCAGCAAACTCTAGTTAGATGCAAGGCCAAGTCTCAGAGAGAATAAGTACAGTACATTGGCTGACATCCTCCTTCTCCCAGCAGCAGTAATGTCTCCATACTGCTCATAGGTGCTGGAACTAGGGGTGCTCCTGGACCCCCTGGCTTGAAGTGGTTTCCATTATATACAGGATTTACAGTTTGGTTCAATGGGTCTCAGCCCCCCAACTATAAAAATTGTTCCAGTCCCCCTGCACTGCTTCAGTAATGTGCCTTCACCATGAATTGGAGGGATCACCCCTACCGGGCGGAAGGGCAATTCTGTTCCTGTGCTAATGCAATCCTTGTCCTATCTCCTTAGGAGAGGACTGCTGATTTATCCTCTGAACAGCTGCCTACTAGTAACTGGACTTGAGGCAACTAATTTTACAGCAGCCACTGAACACTTCACACGGTAACTCTTCCATCATTAACAATGTCGGAGAGATCTGAACTGCTGTCCTAGAGATGAAAGGCTCCGTTTCCCATTTCTAATCCACTGCCTTTGGTGCAGTCATTTTAAGGCACTCATTTCTTTTATACTGAAGATTAAAACATTGCTTAGAATTCATCTCATTGTTCTTAGTGTAGCCCAAGCTCCAGTGTGCTTCACCAGCAGCCCTGGGAACTACAAGTTGTGGACTACAAACTGCAGAATAGTGGGAGAACTTCCTGGTTCCTGCCAGGATGTACCCTCTAGGAAGTCTCAGCACTGACTGAGTCAGGAGCACGTAGCAGGCAAGCAGAGAGGAGGCTGCTGGATTGTAATCCTGTTCTATGTTCTTTTCAGAATAAAGCCTTGTTCCTGGTAGTTTGGCTGAGTGGGTCTGGTCTGAGGGCAACACACACTGATACAACACAGAGCACACAAAGGCGCCTCAGGCACAGGTTCCTAAAGTTTTGTAAAAAGTCACAAGGCAGGCTTCCCCTATCTTAATAATAGTTCATGGAGATATCCTATCTCTTAGAGCTGGAAGGGACCTTGAAAGGTCATTGAGTCCAGCCCCCTGCCTTCACTAGCAAGACCAAGTACTGATTTTCCCCCAGATTCCTAAGTGGCCCCCTCAAGGAGGGAACTCACAACCCTGGGTTTAGCAGGCCAATACTCAAACCACTGAGCTATCCCTCCCACAAGCTCATACTGGCTCATGGAACAGGAGAAGGGGTTTGTAGCAGGGTGGTTACCCCACTCCTGCCTGAGGGGTTTAAAACAGCTCTGGCAGAGGGCTGGGGCAAAAGGAAAAGCTACTGGGCTGATTGGGGTGTGGCCCACCTGTAGCTACTTCCCCAATCAGCCCCAGCTGGCCTGTATAAGATGGCTGGGAGCCAGGAGCTCAGTAGTCTTTCTCTGAGTGCAGAGAGAGAAGGGTCTGGCTGTGGCAAGCTAGAGATAGTGTACCTGAGGGGAGCAGGGCTGGGAACTGGCTGGGGAGCTCCAGCCTGGAAAAGGCTGCAGGCCTAGCTGAGGGCCTAAGACCAGTATTGGGGCTACAGAGGGGCAGCCCAGCTATAGAGAGAGGCAGCAGGTCCAGCCCAACCTTGCCTGTGATGAGTGGCACGTACTGCAGCCTGCCCTAGGGAGTGGGGGCTAGTGGGTGACTGGCAGTGGCCTAGTGCTGAGGCAAGGTGGGGATAGTGGGTGGGGTGTTTCCTGGGGAGGGGAGACCCTAGTACTGAGGGGTGTACTGCCAGGGGGCAGCACCCCAGATAAAAGGGAACTGGGGTCCAGGAGGGATATGGGGGCCAGAGGACAGGTGGATCACTGGCCTACAGGGGGTGCTCCAGGATGCTGGAAGAGCTAATTCCCTGAAGTGACCAGCAGGAGGTGCTGTGGTGGTGAGTCCACTCCTCTACAGGGTTACATTAGGAATGCTGATCTGACTAACTACTGAGCCCAGTTCAAAGCCTATTGACTTTACTGAGTTTTGGATCAGGCCCCTAGCACTCTAAAATGAGTTATCTTGTAGATTGTCTAGAGCTGGTTAGAAAATGGGTTTCTTTTGCACTTTTTGTAGAAGAAGCAGTTTTTAGGCTTCCATTTTTTTGAATACAAATATTTTTTTCAGGAAAGCCAATACTGTCAGAAAATCTTCACTGAATCGACACCTCAATTTTCCATCAAAAACAGATTCAACAGAAAATTTTCAGCCAGCTATAGTATCATGCTACAATAACTTGCCACAAAGGAGTTCTCTAGCATTTCAGCTTCAGCTTGAACTCTACTTATGAGGTGAAATTCTGCCCTCACTGAAGTCAATTGGAACTTCTTTAATCTAACTACGCACAGATACATGGCCAACTCTACTTTTCTTACTCATGTGAGTAGTCCCATTTGATTTCAGTGGATTTACTCATGTGAGGAAAACAGAATTTGGCCAACAACTAACAACTGAGCTTCACATTAAATAATATATGGAAAATAATTGGATAATAAATTATGGAAAATAAAGATCAGATAATTAGAAACCTTTCCAGTCTCTTCAAATCTATGTTTAAAATATTGTGACCTATGCCAGAGGTTATTGGCAGGACAGATGGGGAAACATACCATCATTTGGGGTTTTTTAGATGCTGTTTATGTGAAGAAGTCATTTCATGCAAGACTGATAATCAGAATCTTAGATGTCACTGACATATGAATAAGCCTTCATCAAGCATCAATATTGATAACATTTATATGACCTAAAACATATTGCTTTTTAATGTCAAGAGAGGTAACATTGTCACCAGTAACACTATTATCTCTTTCCTTCTTTCATATATTTGTTCCCTTCCACAAAGATATAAATTAATTTAGAACATAATGTTGTTACCTCACACTAAGCATTTTCTTGCATGGTTCAAAAATTCATTTTGTTTAGCTGCTTGAATGAAATTATTTCTTGGTTAAATGTGTAGTAGATATTTTTAGATTTATCTTTCTGGAGAACATTGGGTATTCTACATTATGGCATATCATAGTTGTTAGTGCACTGCATGAAGTAAACCACATTCTATCCCTGGTGGAATTCAGTCCCAATTGTCGTCCTTTATTTTTCTCACATACCGAGTTCTCCTGCATCAGTAAGAAGTGCAGAATGTTGTAATAGTGCAGTAATAATTTTAATGTTTTGATTTTTCACAGGAAAAATCTCTGACAAAGCCAAATCCTCCTCCTGATCAAGGCTGAGTGCTCTCTCCAGATGAACAGCGCCTATGCCCTCCCTCCATCCCCTACACAAGGGCCACAGGATTCAGCACCGACTGGTAGCACTAGCCACTTCCTCACCTGTAGCCCTCCCTGAGCCAGGGTAGAGCTGGAGTAGCTCTCAGGTGGTTGTTGGGAGTAGAAGGAGAAGGGCCATATAAGGCCATCTCAGTTAACTAAGTAATGGATGGAATTAGACTTGGGTGAATCTTTGTTTGTTGGTTTGATTGGATTTCTGAAAAATAGGGGAAAAAATAAGTTTGGGTCAAACTGAATCCAAAATTTTGTAGAATTTTGGGTGAATTTAAAAAGGCCACTTCAGGTCTGTTCCAGAATGGGGATGTGAACCTGTAACCCACATCCCATGTGAGTGCGCTAATCATTGGAGTAAAGATTATAAGGTGGAGTTGAGGCAGGCAGCAGCACCATTCCCTTCTCCTGATAGTTTTGTAACTATTGGTGTCAAATTCAGGAATAGTTTTGGGTCAGCCAAAACTGCATTTTTCATCAAATAAACTGTCTGCAGAATTTCATCCAGCTCTAGATGGAACTGCTTGTAGATCTGTTGTTGTTTTTTCCCCTCTGTGGGTGCTTTCCCTCTTACCTCTTGAAGAAGGCGAAGGGAAGCTGAAGTTAAAAGCACTAGAGAGAGGAGGGTACATTTGCAACAGAAAATATTTTTATAAATGAATTATGTAGGTTTTAGGGGGAGGCAAGGTGAAGAATCTCATAAAGAGCTCAGTCCTACAATCCACTGAGCACCATTTATGAGTTGCTATGTTTCTTCATGTACCTTTGAAGTCAATGGGAGTTGAAGGTACGGAACACCTTCCATGCATCCAAAGCATTTAAATAAAAAATGGTCTGAATTAATACAGTTTGGTTCATTTCCTGCAGATAGAGCCCAATCCAGCAGTTAAGCACCGAGTTTCATTGGGAGTACTCAATGTTTAAATGTTGTGCTGGATTGGGCCTGAAGATGAAATGCTGCTTGGTGAGGTTTCAGCAATGCTCTGCTGTTTAGTTTTGATTATGGATTTCTAACAAACAGATGCATCATTTCTAATTATTTTTAAACTGGTTTAAAAATGACAATTTTTCACAGAAAACAAACAATTCTTTTGTGAAAATATCCCACAATTTAAAAAAAGAAAATCTTAAACCAAAAAAACCTCTGAAGATTGAAACATTGTTTCCACCAGCTAATCCTGTTGGGTTTTGAAAACCATTTTTGGCAATTTTTTTTTTAACCAAAAATCTGCACTGAAAACCAATGTTTACTAAACAAATTGTGTTTTGGTTTCCTGTTCTATTTTTTTCTGAGAAAAGTCTCATTTTTGACAAAACATTTTCATAAAATTATTTTGACAAAAAAGACAGTCTCTAGTATTTGTGCCTGAAGAAGTCAGAAATCTCAATAAAATCACCAGCAACATTATTATAGTTATTAGAGTTTGAATATATCCATTTTATTTTAACCCCTCCACAAATAAAAATTATTGGTATTTCAACACAAAATCATTAAAAGCCAAGGTGAACTCAGGTTTAATGAACAGTATTTAATTAACTGTCTTATAATCAATCAAGTGTCACTTCCCAGTGGAAAATTCATGGTCATTTTCTGTCAGACAGCTCTCTTAGATGTATGACCTTTATAAGAGAAAACATTTACTTGGTGCTTCTCTTTTTTTCATACAGACACTGACAACACTGTCTCGTTTATACACCTTACTGGTTACCTTTTATGCTTGCTGTCTTACATTCCTATCTCTTATTTCACTTCAAGAATATAGTTTTAGGGACACTTGTTCAAAATCTACAATGTTGTGGGGTTTTTTTTTCAGTTCTCTTCCCCCCCCCCCCCCGAAACTTGTATTGATTTACTATCTCAGGGCTGGTAACACACAAATTCATGTGACTTATCTTCATGAGTTGTCTCTGTAGTAATCAATTCCTGGATTTCTGACATCAAATTCTGGCTCACTCAACTCCAGTTAATATTAGATTGGAGAAAATGTATATGCCATGAAGTGGTAGATTTGTAAAGAGTGAACAATCTTTCCTCTATGCCTTTAAGTCCCATCTATGCCTTTTCCTACCATCACAGTGCCCATTGCCCTGATTCTTTGGATTCACCTTGTGCTTTTCTCTTGAGTGCTTTCATCCTTTCCACATCTGTGTCCCAGCTCTAACAGTCCTTAGAAGCAATCCCTTCCTGGGTTGGCTAGCCCAGACCCCTGCTCAAGTGCAGGAGTTTCTCTAAACTGATTGTTGAAGAGATGAATCCATAGTCTCTAACACACTCTTCACAGATTTTTCATAATTTGAGGACACAAAGTCATGACATGGTCCCTGCCCCAAGGAGCACACAGTCCTGGTTTGATATCATTCCTGCTTCCTGGAGTTTAAAAGTAAAAGTATTTGCTTCTCAATAGCAAAAATCCAAAATTGTGGCTGTGGTTTTATGTCTTTTATATTCCTGTGGAAACATGTAATTTGAACGATGGGATGGAGCAGTGTTTCTCAAACTGGGAGGGTACTACCTGCTGATTAACTCCTCCCCCTTCCTCTCTCCCTCAACTCCTCCCTCTCCCTCCCAGCACCTCCTGCATGACAGGGAACAGCTGTTCAGCAGCATGCATAAGGCGCTGGGAGGGAGAGGGAAGAGCAGGGATGGGGCACGCTGGGGGAGGGGGCAGAAAGAGGCGGGGAGGAGGGGGAGCAGAGGTGGAACAGGGGTGGGGTCTTGGGGGGGAAAGGGGGCAGGGCCTGGGGCTGAGCAGGGAGCGGCCACAAAAAATGTTAAATAAAAATGAGGGTCCTTGGGTTGCTAAAGTTTGAGGACCGCTGGGATACAGTACAAATTTCAAGACATGCTTGACATTGCTGTGGGCATATAAATAGGCAAGATTAGCAATTTCTCTCTCCAAAATGGAATTCTGGACTACAGATTTCATTTCTTTCTGGATTCTCGGAGTGGTCTGAGTTCTGTGCAGTACACCTGAAAGGAGGTCTGGAGGCAGCTTGGTTTGGTTTGGCTCCTAACACAAGTTAGAGCAGTGTCATGCGCTCACTGAAATGACTCCTAGGGTTGCTCCAGTAGTCTGAGATCTGAGTGCATCGTACTAAGGCCAATCCCTTTACACCCTGGCATTGTCTGGATATGCTGACTACACCGAGGTGTGTGTGTGTGTGGGGACTGGTGGGGGAGCTCTAATTCTGTACCATACAGGTGTCCTCCTATGTTAGGGGAATTCTCAGCTTCAGCAGCACAAATGGGATGAACCTGAGGCCAGGTATCTGACCCATTGTTTTCAAGATCCCTGCTTTGAATGGTCATAAGCATATTTTTTTCTCTATGACAAAATACCTGACAAAAGTATTTTAAATTAAAATTCTTGTTAAAAATGTTCTTTAACCTGACGTGGTTCTGGTGCATAGGTATGCAAGTACATGTATCTTTAATTTTTTTTATGAAAATGCAGCAATGTATTTGTGTAGAGAGTGAATTTTCCCTTGTATTTTAATTGCTCATTTGTGCTTGTCCTTGTTGTTTATTAGGCCCCAGTTTCAATGGGACTGAGCTTCTTAATAGTAACATTTCCCAACATCATAGTTCTGTTAAACACGTTGGCCCAATTTTTCAGGGCAACAGATAAAAGCTCAGAATGAAAATAAGGACAGGAAATATGCTGATGTGCACAAACTATGGATGGGGGTATGAAACTATTTCTGGGTTAGGAATGCAGTTTTGCGGTACAATTTCTTCTGAACTTGAATACTTTAATCTTAATAGTTCAGAGCAGAATTCAGTCAGTTGAAACGCACAAGTGGCATATCAGTGTGAAAATATACATTTCAGCAATTGTGTGTCTAGTTTATTTGAGAAATCTGTGCTCTCATTTGGTCCCTCAAAAATGCTAGTGCAATTCAGCGCCATGCAGCATTATCAATATGCCCCTGTTGCTGTAGAGAAGTTTCCTAAACTTGGGATACCGCTTGTGTAGGGAAAGCCCCTGGTGGGCCGGGCTGGTTTGTTTACCTGCCGCGTCCGCAGGTTCGGCTAATCGTGGCTCCCACTGGCCGCGGATCGCTGCTCCAGGCCAATGGGAGCTGCGGGAAGCGGTGGCCAGTACATCCTTCGGCCCGCGCCGCTTCCAGCAGCCCCCATTAGCCTGGAGTGGTGAACTGCGGCCACTGGGAGCTGCGATCGGCCGAAACTGCGGACGCGGAAGGTAAACAAACCGGCCCGGCCCGCCAGGGGCTTTCCCAACACAAGCGGCATCCCAAGTTTGGGAAACACTACTATAGAGTAATCTCCTGAGGTGATTTTTGAACTTTGGTGCTGAGATCATGTTTTCTCTTTGCTCCTCCAACTACTGTCTCTAGTGAATAAGCGTAATTCAGCCTGACCATTAACCTTTAATCTCAGTATTTTTTTTTCTTGGAATTTTGATTAAACTGATGTTATTCAGAAGCAAAACAGACTTAATTAATGTTATAATTGTCCCTGATCGTCTGTGCTATATATGTATATGAAACCACCAACAACAAAAAACACAACTCCACCACTACTTTATTAGAGAAGAAACCCCTGCCTCTGTAAAACTTGTCTCTTCTTTTTTTCTATTATAATAATACTCAGTTCAGATATAGGGCTTTTAATTCTTAGATGGGGAAACTGAGTCACTGGGAGGTGAAATGACGTATCCAAAGTTCACCCAGCTAACCTGTGGAAGAGCTGGGAATAGAATCCACAAATCCTAAACCCTAGTTCAGTTCTCTGTCTGCTAGACTACGCTGCCTCCCATAAGTCTTTGTCACTTAAATTTCATAAGCCTGATTTCTCCAACTGCATGCATATGACTGCTATTGCTGTCATTGTCCTTATACAGATGCATAATTATTGGAAATGTCAAACTCTAGTCATCTCCATGTCCGTTCCAGGCATACTGTGTTCTCCCATCTATCCATGTCGTCCCTACCAGAAAGAGATCTCAACTCTTTTACTGTTATAAAGTAATTACACAGGGCCATTTCGTGCATTTTTACTCATGTTTCTCAGCACCTTATCCCACGAGTAGAGTAGTGGGGAATGAATCATTGGGATTACTTACAAAGTAAAGTACAATCAACCTAAGTAGGTGTGCCAGAATATGGCTCTTAATGAGGTTTCCTGTGTATTAGAAAAAAGCTCACCACATGGCAAGGCAGAGTGGGGTAGGAACAGGAATAGATGTGGCTAAAGACAGATCAATGCCATGGTGTTTAAATGAAGTAGTTTTCGAGATTCATAGATTTCAAAGCCAGAAAGGGCCGTTAGATCATGTAGTCTGACCTCCAACATAACACAGCCCATGGAATTGCATCCATTTACTCCTGTATTGAACTTTAATACAAAGCAAGAAGCTGCCCTGAGCTGCTACAAAACAAGATTTTTACCATCGGTAGGTAAAAGAGAAGAGTAAAGCAAGCCAAGCCAAGCAGAAAAGAGTGGGAGTAAAAACAGAACAAAGCTAGAAAAAGTAACAGCATGGTGTGAAGGGGGAAGATGAGTTTATTTAGCTATAAACATGTTAATAATATGGGGTGATATCCTGATCCCACAGAAGTCAATGGCAAAATTCAGTGTGTTCAATGAGGCCAGAATTTGACCCCGGGTATGTTGCCCAGCACTTGGGGTTGCTGAGTATATAAATAGTAATGAAAAACTTCTGAAATCTTAGTAGGGCAGTAAGACAGTCAGACCTAGTGAAACAACTTCAGCCCTGGTGTAAGTAGGTGTAACTCCACTGCGATCAATGGAGTTGATTTGGCCCAGTGCGTTTAATTTGTGGGTTCTTTGGGTATCCTCAAAAGAGTAATTAAAGAGAACTCTAAAATAGAGGCAGTTCTGAAACTATTTTAATGAAAATGTTTTGCGATAGCATCGGCTCCACACTCACTGATCGCCTTACAATGCCTACAGCTCTACGCTAAAGCCAGAACTGCTCTCCCTCTGTGATAACAGCCAGGGCCGGCTCTGGCTTTTTGGCCGCCCCAAGCAAAAAATGGGGTGGGGCCAGAACAGCAAAGCAAAAAAAAAAAAAAAAAAGTGCGGGTGCAGGCGAACCGGTGGGGGAGGGGGAGGGAGCATGCGGGAGAGAGAGAGAGAAGGGGGCAGCCAGGGCTACAGCAGGGGCGCTGCCACGTGGCCCATCCCGCTGCGAGGGCTCTGCTCCGGTTGGCAGGGAGGGAAGGAAGAGGACTGCCCTGCAGGGCGCTCTGGTTCTCCCCGCCACCGCCCCCTACAGGGTGGTCAGAGCGGAACGAACAAACACACCCACACCCACACACCCCGCGGCCGTGCCCCCCGAGGATTGGGCAGAATGCCGCCTCCAACAATCTACTGCCCCAAGCACCAGCTTGCTCAGCTGGTGCCTGGAGCCGGCCCTGATAACAGCTCCCTTGACATCGGTGGGAGATCTGCTACAGGCTTTAGGATATATGTGTCCCCCTAAAGTCAAATCATCTGTCCCACACAATGCCAAAAGCAACAGGCATTGCCAAGATGGGGTTCTTTTGTGGTAGTGGGTACACAATTCATAGAATCATAGAATATCAGGGTTGGAAGGGACCTCAAGAGGTCATCTAGTCCAACCCCTCCCCTCCAGGCTTTAGCGTGGTGGTGGAAAGACCTTGCAGCTGGTATCTTCCCCCCCCCCCGAAGCGCCAATGTTTTGACCCAGGTTGCCCTGCTGTGGAGAAATGGCATTGTTTAGCTGGTAAATCTACACAGATAAAAATGATGCCATGAAAACTGGGACAAACTAGTAATTTAAAACCTTAAAATAGTTGGGGCTTGAGGGGGAGTATGCGGATTTTTTGGTGTGAGGGATCTTATCACTATCTGACACCAGTTTAAGGGGGCAGGTGATAACTCGGAGGGATAGTTTTGAGATGGATATGAACAGTGATTGCTGATGAGTGGAAACAAACCATAAAAGAAGGGCAAGTTGAATGACGTGGATCAGCATTATGTCATATTTTGTTTGTGCTGTATATCCTCAAACACTAAAAAAGATACAAGGCAGTAAAATGGCTTGTAACTATATAAGACTGGAATCCATCCAGAGGTCATACCCAGTACTGAACACAGATTGGGCTACAAAACTGGAGGTGTAATGTGAAGACAATTAAACCCCCTTAATATTTAAAAGCAAACAGATTTCTGGGCTCTACCATATAAATAGTGGAGATGTCTGTATTAAATGAAATGAGAGAAAAATAGACTGTATGAGGAATTTCTAGGAAGACTTCAGGAAAGGTTGTGTATTTCCTGTTTAGAAATTACATGGCAAAAAAAAAAAAAAAAAACCCTAAACCAAGTAATTGGACCCTCATCTGCTCATCAGTTCCACAGCTCCATAAACTAGATAACCAGCCACGGGTCAGGTGGAATTTTAAGCCTTCAGGGCTGCAGGAAATCACTTTCAATCAAGTTGAAGTTGTCAGGTGTATAGTCACCACCCTTTAATTCATGCTCTAATTTGGCACTGTTGTCAGATACAGTAAATTATGAACTAGAGATTTAGGGCCAGATTGGGAATCCCTTACACATGTTGACAAGCACTTAATCATGTGAGAAGGACTATTAAAATCAGTGGGACAATTACCGATGGGTGACAATATAAAACCCTAAAACAGATAGGAAGATTACTGTGACATACCTTCAAGGCCCGATCCCTGGGAGTGTTGGGCACCTGTTGACAAGTACTGGATGCCAATATCTCTCAGTAACCTTCAGCAACTTATGGTTGGGCCTCTGAGGAGAAGCACTACTGCCAGGACACACTTCCGTCTTTGCAGAAACAAATTAAAGTGACTGCATGCAGGGTCCGGAGATCACAGCAAGGTCCCATATCAGGGTGTTGAAGTTGGTTCCGTCATTGAAAGTCTACAGTAGTGATGAGCCTGAATCCATAACATTTAAGTGAGTGCCTGAGGTTTTGATGTCCAGTTTGTGAGCCGTAGAGACTGAATGAATACTCTATGTGCTTCTTCGAGTACCATCTTTTTGTGAATGTGACGATTTCCAAATCTTATAGTTAGCCCAGCTTTTCTATTTTCTCCAGGCTTACATTATCTCTAATTGTTTGTTTTAAACATTTAGATGCTTACAAAAAATAAGGATAACATTTTTTTTTAAAAGCACAAATTTTTACTTTACATAAAAACTCAGTATTTGTGACACTGCTGTACTTAGAATGTAAAATAATGGTAATATCATGGTAATCATAGAATTGTAGGACTGGAAGGGACCTCAAGAGGTCATCTAGTCCAGTCCACTGCACTCATGGCAGGACTAAGTTTCATCACTGAAGAGCTTGCCCCCTTCAAAGGGAAGATCCTAAATTATTGTTTGTACTTTCCTAGGGATACCAGAAGCATGAAGCCAAGAGGACCTTCTCATCATTATGATGTGTTGTAATTGGTCAAATATTTAAAGGCTACTATGTAGGTGGATATTCAGTATTCCAGACATGATCCAGATTTGCATCTACTCTAGATGCTACCTTAAAGAAAAACTGAGAACTTTCACTTTTTTGAATGGGATCAGTTTCACTTTCAGGTTCTCAGAATTCAGGCACTGCATGGGAATGTTTTTGTTTAAAGGTAATTGTTTCCCTTATAATTAAAAAAAAAAAGCGTGCGAACTATCAGTTTTCTTGTAGCATCTTGTAAAAATCAAAGCTACTTGTAATAACATTTTAATTTTAGGTCAAATATGAGTTGACTTTGTCCCTCTCTGATGCTGATGGAAACTTAATGGGTATAGTGTCGTTATGGGGTGTGTGTGTGTGTGTGTGTGTGTGTGTGTGTGTGTGTGTGTGTGTGTGTGTGTGTGAAAGAAGGGGAAAAGGAAACAAGACAAAGAGATGGTCCTGATTGTTTGAAACCAGCTTTCTCTCTTATACTGTTGTGTCAACATGATGGAGTGCACGTTGTGGACACTCTAATGGTTTCATCAACTAAGCTGATTTCTATTAGAAACTTGTTCAGATCCATCACTGATGTCATAGTAGAAAAGATAGGCCTTTCCAACAGGGATCAAGGAATGTAACTCAACTGAGTTGATCTTCAGTATCCAGGTACCTTATACAATTCTCGAATGCAGTGATGGAACAGCCATTGGGTTTCTCACAAAGCTGTATTTTTGACACAGTCAGAAATGTTTAACTACCAGCTAGCTTTAGGGGAGACTGACGGCACTAATATGGCAAGACTCTTCTTTCAGATCCACACAACAGTACTCAGCTTTGGTATTCTCGTCTTATTACCTGGCTGTGTGATACTGCTCCTGATGTCAGTAGAATAACCTAGACCATGTGTAGGGAAAGCCAAATGCCACTGTTTAGTATTATTGTGCATAACTTCTCATTCACACATATGCTGTCCTTATGCCAGATTCTGGCCTACCTACAGCCTCTTTTTGCACCAGGCATTGTATGAAATTTCCGTACAGCTGTGCTGAGTGGGGATAGGGAATTTTCTCAGCATAGGGAATCCCCAGCTGCCAGATGAAGAGGGCATGCTGAGGGGTGGAGAGGCATGTGACTGGAGTAGTGCTATAGTTGGGCAGTCACTGTCTGTGTAATGCTCTCTATGAACCATGAATGTACTCTGCCTGTGGCAGCCCTGGGAATTGGAAGCAGCGTAAAGGAGGAATACAGACACCTTTTACCTTCCTGGGCTCCTACACTGAGCGTACCTCAGCTGAACCCAGTCCAGCCCTCTGTATTGAGATGTCTGCAGACCACAGTGGAACTCTCTATAACCGGATTGTTTCTGGTGATAGTGAAGCCACAAAAGTATAGTTAAAAATATCAACATGAGCCAGGATTCAGAAAGCAATTTTTTTCAGTTTTTAGGTGACCAAACTCAGATGATTTCTAAATCCCTGGTTATCAAACGTGGAGTGGAGTTTTCCCCTTATTACACATTGCACATCTTGCAGTGAAGTCAGTGGGAGTCGCCCATGTATGTATTGGAGGCAGCATTTAGCACTAGAAATGTTTTGTGTTTTACAACTACTTTGTGACAGTACTTGGGAGAGTAGTATGAGGGTAGGAAATAAAGTGAAGTATATTGATTCTAGATTCATTGTTGAAGTAAGGGTGTGTTAAATCAGTTCACAGCTGCCTGCCAGGTTACCATTCATAAAACTGGTGGAGTAAAAGGCTGAAATTGCAGGCACTATCATTCATTACCCAGGGACGATTTAGGTTCCATCACCAATCCAACTGAAGCTAATGGAAATTTTGCTGTGGACTTCAGTGGGAGTACGATAAAGAAACCTGTATAATTTATACTGTGCACATGTCCTCTTTCATCCCTCTCAGTGCAATTATATTGACCCAGTGTAACCGTGCCTTTGTGGGTCACAACTGAGAATACCAAATTCAGGACAAACTGCTGAGAAATAGGGTTGCCACACCCCAAACTGGTGGTTATTCCTCCATAAAATATACCAAACCAGCAACAAAAGTAAACTTCTGTTTCACCACACTGGCTAACAAGAAGTCATATAAACAGTTTCCTTAGGCATTACAGTCTTTGTATTACCACCAAAAACACTAGACTTAGAGGTGAGTGGTTCTTTAAAACCAATCTCCTCAAATAAAAGGTTCTTCTGATCCCAAAGGACCAGTCACACACCAAGTCAACTTACAACTCAGATCTTACCCAAAAGCCATGCTGATGCCAATCCTTTAATATCTAAAATCTAAAGGTTTATTTATAAAAAGAAAGAAAGGTGAGAGTTAAAACTGGTGAAAGGAATCAAATACATACAGTAATTGCAAAGTTCTTGGTTCAGGCTTGTAGCAGTGATGGAATAAACTGCTGGCCTGATAAGTCTCTGGTTGCTTCCATATCATTGGAAGGACCTCAGTCCCTAGGTTAGAATGCTCCCATTAGTATAAGCCCATAGTCCCGAAGCTTGAGCAGGATAGAGGCAAAATGGAGGTGTTTCCAGAGCCTTTTATAGCTTCTTGGAGGGAAACCCATTGTTTCAAACAAAGCTCTATGTGGAAAATTACAGTAACAAAATGGTGTTTGGAGTCACATGGGCAAGTCACATGTCCATGCATAATTTTGCTTAGTCACAGCAGGAAATCATTACCTATGCCCCATACAGAATGTTTACAGGACAGTCCATTCATGTAGATGGGCATCTCCCATGGTCCATTGTGAGTTAAGTGTCCCTTGATGAGCCACTTAATTTGAATAGTCCCTTCATGATGTGCAGGCTGAATACCTTATGGGCGTTACCTGGATTTCAAATGTTTGCTCCTGGGTTATATAGCCAATACTCATAACTTCAAATACAAAAATGATACATGCATACAAATAGCGTAATTATATTCAGCGAGTCATAACCTTTCCATAGACATCTTTCATGCCACATTTTGTACAAGATTAGTTGCAATTATATAACAGTGGTTGCAACAATGATCTATATTGTCATATTGTAATCAGATATGTCACACCCAGACATTAGACTGTTGGAATGCTTTCTAGTTTATTAAGGACTCGCTGACCTCAGCAAAGAATTCAGCCCATTTTGACTTCAAAAATGTCATTATATATAACTTGTAACGTATCTGACCTGTCCCCTGTTCTCTTATGATTGACTTGTTGGTTAGAGAAACCAGTATCATTGGCATCCTGCCTTTTGATGATCATTTGTTAATGCTATTTGTTGAGAGCAAAGGTATTACTATTGTGAATTTAGGACTCAAAACCGGATCACATATACAATACCTTACAGCGATCTCTTTTATGGTAAGGACCACCATCAATCCCTAACACCATTAAAGTATGGTTATCAATGTCATTAGTGAGTAGCTACAGCTCCTTAAATCCATGAGTTTATTTTACTCGGACATATATACATTATTAAAACTGTAATAATAATGTCTCAAACACAGTCCAAACGCACCTCTTCATTCTGGCATGTTAATCATTCGTGTTATTGCTATCACTCTTACAGGGTTTATGGAGTGACCCCATAATAGCTGTGGAGGATGGAATAGCAGCTAATACCATATTTTCTTCAAGCAATCTTGTGGTTTAAAGTAGATTTTGTTTAAGGATATAACTTTAAATTGTTCTTCAGATTTAAGCATTACACAAAAGGTTTTGTTTTAGTTTACTGTATTGTGTTTCAGCACATTGATTTAAGGCTTTTATCATGCTTCATTAAGTTGAGTAATGACTTATCATTATCTACATGACGCTCGAATGCTTGTCTTGATAATAGAATTTGTTTCATTTCTGAAGCCTCAATTTTAAGCATTAAATAATACATCATTGACATGTAATCCTTAGAGGCTAGTGCAAATGATTTTTAAGCCCAAGTATTGATTTTATTTATGATCTAAAGGATAAGACTATTTATAACATTAAAATGGCCTTTTGGCTTAGGAAAGCCCTAAGTGAGCAAGAAGGAGCAGTTAATGTTCATCTGTGTCTGAACCTCATCTAAGGATACTTGTGGTAGTTAATTCTGCGGTATAAAATGTTCTGTCACAGTCACTTTAAAGTGTTGAACCTTGCAAAAATCATTATGCAGGGAACCAATGCACTGAACTTAAAAGGTGTCATAGGTGCCTCTGAGAAAAATTGAGTAGCACTGCATGTGAGTGATCCAGTTAATATCTTAGCTGTGAGACTGCCACACATCACTATAGTATCCGAATGCCTTCCACATAAAATCAATAGCAGTGGGGTGAGCACCTTTAAAATCTTGACATCTATTGACCGTCAGTATTAAATGGTACCACAAAATATGGAGTATTCATTAATAGAGACGGTCAGAAAAAAAAATCTGACAAAATAGATTTTTGTCAGAATTTGTCAAGTCACTGAAACGGAAACATGCCACAGGACTGTGTCAGTTTTGAGGAAATTCTATCAGGAACTATGTAGGTTTCTGATTCTGTTGGCATGTCTCCTCAACAGCACACCAGGCGGCTAATGGGGATTTGAGTGCTCAGAAGTCCTGAGAGCTGCGGCTCTGAGGCTCATAGTTCATCAGCAGCCTGGGGTTCTTGGTTTGAGGTTCCTCAGCAGTCCTGACTTCCAGTGGCCCCGATTCCAGGGCAGGCAATCAGGAGGACTGGTCTAGGGCTCCCAGAGTCACCAGCCCTGGGGCAACCCACCGGGCAGGCAGCCTCACAGTCAGAGCTTCCAGGAATTCCAGAATTCTCTCTCTAAACAGACGTGGCTGCTGACTTTTCCAGCCATGCCATAGATATCTCACAGTGTAACCCACGTGCTTTGCCCATCTAGTCTTTCAGTGCTGTTCATCTGAAGCATGTCTGGGCTTAAATGGCTCTTCATGAGTTGCTTCCCTATTAAACCTCACTCTCTTTAAATTAACCTGAATTTGGATTGTGGCATCGGTGACCCTGACAGACAGAACCTGACTTCTGACTTGACTTAGCTTGTAAACTCCTTGGAGCAAGGGCCATCTTCTTGTGTTCTGTGTGTACATGGCCTAGAATTGTAGGGTGTGACTGGTAAATGGAAAATATAAGTGCACCCGTAATACAAATAATAATTAGTAGTGGAATCAGATGTAGGGAAGTGATAAGTGGGTTGAGCACTCCATCAATAGTATGGCTGCTCTGAGGACACTGGATGTGGGTAGTATGAAAATGGCATAATTCTTAAGACTTCAGGGATAGTTCTATTGCCTTTGTGTAATGCCTGTTGCCATCTTTGATAGCTTTACTCTTATGCAGCAAATTATAAAAGCCAAGGACAAGGCCATGAACCTGGGAGCCTCTCATAAGAGAAAATAGCTTTGAGAACATTTCCGTTAGCAATAGAGATGAACTACTGGGGTATTTTAGGAGACTCCTATGTGTACCAAGATATTTTCAAATCTCTATTAATACCCTAGAAATTTATTGCACAAAACACATGCTCCATATCTTTGTTGCTGAAATGGCCTAAAAATCTGTCAATGTATGTCAAGGACAGTGTGTCAATGTAGGGCCTGGCACTTTAACCTGAATAACTTGAATAAAGTCCAAAGTTTTAATATTTTCAAAGATTGGGATGCAAATAAACCACATATTGTTTATACTTCTGAGACTGAGAGATGTACTGTATTACTAGCAGCCTGTGAATAACAACATGTTAGTGGCTGATAAAGTGTTACCATTAAAATCCCTATTAAGTGGAATCATTTTGTAGTGACTCTAATGGACCAGAGTAAACTTCTCCTGACAGCATCCTATTATCCTGTTTGTCCTTAATAACAGGGATCCATCCAATTAAGTAGCCTGAATTCTATTCATATTTTTGAACATCTTATGTTCGTACTGTGTACTGATATGAGCATCTGGATGATCTTTAAAGTATATAATCTGCTCTTTTAATTCATACTGTGCCAAACTGAGCATGACAGAATGTTTGTCATTTGGAATGATAAAGGAATATGGTTCAGAAGTTATACCCATTCATAAATTGAGTATAATGTGACAATCTTGCAAAGAACTGAAGCAATCTACATGTTCCCCCAATAATATATTTTTTCCTTAAATCTATTCTTAAAGTTCCTCGTACATTAAAGTTAAGGTTGAAAAAAAATGGATAATACTCTAATTTAATGTTCTGACTGCCCCCCCAACCCCCACCACCACACACACACACTTCTGCAGACATAACAGCAACTCAAACTTTAACTAACATTTTTTACTAATGAAATTTATGGTATTTAACAACATAGATGCCATGCAAAGATTGACTCAGCATAGACAGGGATACTGGAGCCTTGTTCATGTCCTAAGCAATACTGACAGTCTGGGAAGGCTTCAAATTCAGAAACAATTAGTTACATTTAACAAACTATGTAAGGTGGACCAGTTGCCACAGTGATCCTTTTGAAGCTGTAGTACGGACTCCATTTTGAGCCAGTTAGTAAATACAGTGAATAAACAACAAACATTTATTCAAGCCTCCACACATCTGCAGCAGACTTTTTTCCTTGATGAGTTCCTATATGTCGCAGGGGATGTTTAAGGTCAAGTATTAGAACCATTGGCATTTTGAATTGAATCGTTATGAAATGGGAAAGGAATGAAGAAAACAATGCATTGCTATTTCTTATGTATTTTGATAACTTCTTCAATGTAACTCTTTTTATTTGAGTAGATTTAGGGTATATTTTTTTCTGCTCTCCTGCATCACGAGTAACCAATTACACCATGTAAAGGTAAAACACTAATTTAAAAATGTCAGTGTTAGCTTTTTATATTCAGTTTGCACCAGTGTAGGGAAATAAGAATCAGGACCTTCAAATTTTAAATAAATGATGGGAGCTTTTTGAGAGTCCAGAACATGCAATATTAACTATCTTGAGTTTCATGGATTCACTGAGGAGTCCAAAAAGATATGATCAGTTCAGATTTTATGTTAACATTACCACAGTCCTTAAATTACACTATAGCATTGTTCGTAGTAAATAAAATTAGTTGTTTGTTGAAATTTTAAAAAGGTATTAATTTTTCTTTTGTTCAAGCTCTCTTCTAAATTGTCTGCAAACCCACATTTACAAATAAAATATTAATGCAAATAAATTTCTATTAGTAAAATATAGACCACAGACTTTTATATTATGTGATAAATTAAAATAATCATATGTGTAAGCCATAGACTAAGAGGAATAAAAGGTCTCCAGCTTCCTCTATATGTGAAAAGGAAAAGGAGGATATGTTCACACCTAGTTAATTTGCATATTAAGTTATCTGGCTCCTTTATAGATACAACGGGAAAATTGAGGGTGTGTCCCTGTCTATTACCAGTTAAAATGTTCATATGCTCCAGTGCAACACAATGAGTGCTTAACATTGTCTTATTTGGAATTTTATTATGTTCTATTCTTAAGAATTGTGTTGAATTCATTATGGCCCTTCATAAAAGTAGAACAATATCTCAGTGTATGAATGTATGAAGGTCACGTCCTAGGAGAAGTGGGTCATCCTGTTCTGGAAGTCAGTGGGCATAGACTAACTAGAGGATCCCAACTTGGACATAGCAAAAGTAGGAATTCTATTTGCAGGTGTATTTTGCGGTGGTGGGAAAAGTATCATGTTTGGCAGAATGCCCCTAACTTGTAAATATTGACTTTCCTTCTGATTATATTTTGCTTGCACTGGGTTAAATTACCCACCACATATAGGAAGGTTACTTATTGTATTCCATTATTACTGTACTTTACATAACCATTAAAGATCCTGAATTATCCCTCAAGGTAGCCCCCAAATTCAGCACATGTATTATAACCCTTTTATGATTTAATTCTGAATGCCCTATTGTCAGGGGGAGGAGGTGGGGGGAGGTTCACTAACAATTGCAAGGCCTTGGGTCCATTTCATGTTGCCGTACAGTGCATTAAATAGTTTATGCTGCGTGATTTACACCATTCTAATATAGGACATGGGGTGGAGGAGGTGTATGTGGGGGTGTGACGCAGGTTCATATAATTCATTTACAAACTGTAGTAATAAAGCTCAATACCACTTCTGTATACTAGGGATTCTGGGCCTCCCTGTTCATATGGAAGGGTGAGAGAAGCCAATTTTTTATTGGAATTTTTCCAGTCCCAATGAGTTTCTTTAGTATAGAATTTGCTTATGTGAGAGACTGGTTGTGTGACAGATGGCACGCTCTGCACGCCATAAAGCAGTTTTGGGGACAATGACCATTTTCACAATGTGTACTTTGCCAATTAGTGTGATTGGCAGTTCATTCCTGTACACCACTTTTTTTTTTTCCCCAATGCTTTGCAGAATGTACTGTTTGCGCCAGTTTTCACCTCATTTCCCGCCCGTAAATATCATCACTCAGGTTTTGTGTCCTTTTAGGATCCATTTAAAGGAAAGCTGTCGGACATGTTCCTGTTCAATTTCCATAGCTGAGAACAGTGCTGATTTTATCTAGTTTATGGACAGGCTCGACAATTTGTCATATTATCAAGGATCTGCTTTAGTGTCAGACCAGTATTCGTGAGGTAGAGGAATATGCTGTAACTTCAGAGAGAGATCAAGGCCTTGGCTACACTTACCCGGTAGTTCGGCGGCGAGCGATCGAACTTCTGGGTTCGACTTATCGCGTCTAGTCTGGACGCGATAAGTCGAACCCGGAAGTGCTCGCCGTCGACTGTGGTACTCCAGCTCGGCGAGAGGAGTACCGCGGAGTCGACGGGGGAGCCTGCCTGCCGAGTGTGGACCAAGGTAAGTTCGAACTAAGGTACTTCGAACTTCAGCTACGTTATTCACGTAGCTGAAGTTGCGTACCTTAGTTCGAATTAGGGGGGTAGTGTAGACCTGGCCCAAGATTGTGTTAGTTAGCTCATTGAAGGATGTGCCATTCTATGGAAGTTATGTTCTCATTACAGTTGCAAGAAGAAAATTTGTCAGTTTGATCCAGATTGAGTTTAGGCCCAAAATTATAATATTGAATTTAGGCCTAATGCTCATCATAGTGTCTTTAGCTGTCAGTTATTATACATGAAGATCAAAATGTTCACGAGTCCAGAAATTTTAACCCACTTGGACACTTTGGATTAGATGCATAAAGGAATTTAGGCTCAAACACTAGATGAAAGCACCTAAATCCCTATTTTCAATATCATTATGATCCCCCCCAAACCCCTGGTTGACTGTTGCCTAATCCCGGAGGTGCCTGAACTCACTTAGTACCCAAGTGTTTTGCTCTAAAAGTTTTTTACGTTTCTACTTCTGGGCATGCACTTTACTCCATCACGCTAGGCACTGGATGCCAATCTCATGCTTAAGCCCCAGTGCAATCCTCAAACCTGGGAAGTTAGGCATTCCTCTGCCTATTTTCCCTATCAGCCCCAATCTGTTAAGTTCTAGGTGCTCTGAGCATACCTAACTCTACACAAAATGGAACCGAGGGGGTGGGGGAGGGGGCAGGAAAGACATCCTCCAACATAACCTTTAGCCCAGGTGTTAGGGTACTCACACAGAATATGGGAGATCTGCTTCAATTCCCCCCTCCACCTGATAAGACGGTATTTGAACTGGGCTTCCCCCTCCCTCAGTTGAGTGCTTTAACTATTGGGCTATACGGTGATTCTTTTTCTCTGCCCACTTAATATTTAAAGTGGAATGGCTTCAGCACAAGATGGAGAAAACCCCTGTAATGGGGCATACACCATCCATGCCCTCTGTTGCCCAGAAACTTCTCAGACTCTCCAGTGAGCGGCACCTAGATGTTCTTTATTTATATCCCCACCACCAACTCCAATACAATCTTGTGCAGTTGAGTATTTGCAGTGGTTTCTTGTCCTTTCCCACAGGGCTAGAGAGGAATAGAGATCTCCCTCAAGCATACTGGGCTCAGCTAACCCAATCCCCTTCCCCCTTCCTTTCCATGTCTTCTTTTACAGTCCTCAGCTGATGGCTAATTTTTCATCAGCCCCCAGTCTGATCAGCTAATTAGTCACATATCCCCCCGAATCAGCCTTCTCCAAGGGAACAAATGGGTGCCCAAGTGATCCAGAGGACTGGTTCATTTGTTAGCTTCCAGCACGGTCACAGAACCACATCAAAATAGCTCATCACCCATTACAGGAATCTGGACTCCAGGCCCGCTAAGAGGCAGACCACCATGGTACAATCATTAATAAATAGTTAAATATTAGTAAATGATTAATATATGCCTTAGCAGATGTATTGTATTAGAATCCAACTGGTCACAAGGTTGCTTATGACTATTTATTATAGCTTTAATTGGTTTGCTTATAACCATCTCTAGTAGCTACTACTCATGTCTGTATATGCTGGCTGATACAAAATTAATAGATGTTATCACTGTAACAGGGTCAGCACCCACCTCTTATGAGCACCCCCTCTGGTTGGGGGTGTCTGCATTCTTTCAGGTCTGGTGACCCCTTTCAGTGGTTCATAGGCAGTTTTTTCAGTGACTCAGCCTTTTGGCTGAGTCTCTCACACTATCTGCAGGTGAACCAGATCAGACCCTTCCAGGGTATACAGTCCAACAGGGCCTATCTCAGTGCCCTTCTGGTGGTGTGTCTCTAGCTCTCCCCAGGCTCAGTCTTTAAGTATTCCTGGCCCTGGTATGGGACCATACCCCCAGGACTTCCTCCCTGGAGACACTATCATCCTGCAGCCCTCTCAGGGCCCAGTCCCCACTCAGTCTTAGCAACCATCCAGAAGCCCTCTCACTCCCCACCAGCAGACTGTCTGTGATCCTGATGCTCTGCCAGCCAGGCACACAGTCCTTTCTTCTCCAGCTCCAAGCAGCAACTAACTACTGCTCTGTGCTGCAGCTCCTTTTATATGGTCCTCCTGGCCTCTGAGTGGACATTCCAGCAGCCCCTCTGATTGGTTGCTTCCTTGCAACCACTCTAGGCCACTTGGAGGACCTCTCCATTGCTCCTTTTCTTGGGATAGATTTGGCAGAACACTGAGGCCTCCAGCAGGGGGCCTTTGGGCCTTGTCCACCCCATCACAATCGCTTTATAACCTCTTTATCAATAAACCCTTAATATAAAGTGTGACTGATACCTTTTTCGCATAGGGTTTTCTTCATACCATTAACAATCATACATCTTAAGCTGAAGTCCCAAGAGAATGGAAGTTTTGCAGAACTGTTGAATAATTGACTCACCCTTGTGGACCAGTGGCAGGCCTAGGAGATGAGGAATTTCTTGTTAATTGGGTACAACCCTTAATTATTTGAGGGCAGTTTGCTGCATCTCCTATTGGCCCTTTCAGTAACAATCAGCATATTGTAATTATGGGCTTGATACAGGACTTACAGGGTGAATTTCAATCATCCTGTGTATTGCAGGAGTTCAGAATGGGTGATATAATAGTGCCTTCTGACCCTGAAATCTATGAATTGATTAATCAATTTTATTTTAACTCATTGTAGAAATGTATGACTGTCCCTCCCTGTCAGTCTTCAAGGGAGGCCACACCTCCTCACTATCATGCATTTAGAATGGTAATCTGTAAAGGGGGTGGATTTTGCTGTCGCTAGAGCTCAGGCCCTCTGGCCTGGGCTCCTGGACTATTCACTACTCTGCCCTGCCTGAGGGCCAGAGTCCCTTATGCTGTTTGGGTGTTTCACCCTACTTGAGGGCTTGAATCCCCTGTGAAATCTGGTCTTTTGTGTGCTTTTATGCTATATTATACCGATTTCACAGGGGAGACCAGAGTTTCTCAGATTGGGGGTCCTAACGCAAAAGGGAGTTGCAAGGTGGTCACAAGGTTATTTTAGAGAGCATTGTGGTATTGCCACCCTTACTTCTGCGCTGCCTTCAGAGCTGGGTGGCTGGAGAGCTGCGGCTGGTGGCCAAGCGTCCAACTCTGAAGGCAGCACCCTGCCAGAAGAAGTAAGGATGGCAACGCCATACCATGCCACCTTTACTTCTGCGCTGCTGCCTTCAGAGCTGGGTGGCTGGAGAATGTTGGCTGCTGACTGAGGGCCCAGCTCTGCAGACAGCAGTGCAGAAGTCAGGGTGGCAATACCACACCATGCCATCCTTATTTCTGTGCTGCTGCTGGCGGCAGCTCTGCCTTCAGAGCTGAGCTCCTGGCCAGCAGCAGCCGCTGCCCAGCTCTGAAGGCAGCGCCGCCATCAGCAGCAGCACAAAAGTAAAGTTAGCAATACCACAACCCCTACAACTCCTTTTTAGGTCAGGATCCCTTCAATTACAACACAGTGATGTTTGAGATTTAAATAGCTGAAATCATGAAATTTACTATTTTAAAAATCCTATGACTGTGAAATTGACCAAAATGAACCGTGAATATGGTAGGGCCCTACCTATAAGGCACTGTCCCTGGGCTTTATTACATGTATCTTCCAAAGACAATTTCCCTGACCAACACAGGCCTGCAGAGAGGGCCAGAGGCCTGGCTCAGAGGCCTTTCACTTTGACCCAGAAGACTAGAAGTATCTTGCCACTGCACTGGTGTAAGGGAACCAGCACAGCCTTTGAGGGGAAAATAAAGAAAAGCAGCAGAATCTGGTATTTTAAACTTGAAGATGTTTTAAATAAATGAAAATAAGAGTTGAATTTGTTCATAGTGTTGTACAGCAAGTCTCTAACGATGATGATCATGGGTTGAATTAGTCAGTGGTCTGCCGGTCTTTGGTACTCTAATACACTAGCCTAACAACATCTGTTGGTATGAATTCAGCCATGGTGTAAATCCACTCACCTCAGTTAGATTAACTAGGGAGGAATTTGGCCCATTGTTTTGAAGAACAATTCTTGTTATTGACTGAGCCTGCAGCAACAGGGGGAAGGGGATAGGTGTTGCTGGTGTGGGAAAGTGGTAGAAGTCCTGACAATAGAGAGATTCACACACATAGAAAGCCCTGGGATGTCTCTCTTTCTTTCTTTTAGGAAAAAGGGAGGGGCAGACAAACAAACTGAAGCTAGTGAGAGGGGCTGGGGCAAAGGGGAGGGGCAAAAGGCTGCAAGGGGCAAATGGGTCCGGTAGCAAGGGGCAAAGCTGGGGGCTTGCTGGGGGGGGAGGGTCAGCCAAAGGCTGGCTGCTGCTTCAGGCCCAAAAGGTGGTGAAAGGACATGGCAAGCCAGGCAGCTGAGTCCCAGAGGCAGGAGCTTGAGGCAGATGGTATGTGTCCACTCGGGGTGGTGGAGGGGGCAGCGATGGTGGGGATAAAGGTGGGGACACACGGATGGACCAGGGGGCAGGCTCCACGCCACACCCCCTGTGTCCCCACAAACACAGTCAAGGCCCCCCCCATGATAGCACAGTTCGAAAGTTACTCAGTCCTTGAAGGCCCCCTCCACGGTGGTCTGCAGAATCTCCGCGCGCTCCCCCAGCAGCAGATGGTCCTCTTCTTCCTCCTCCGTGAGGCTCCAGCAGCTCCCAGGCAGCAAATGCAGCAGCAGCTCCAGGCAGCAGTCTGGTAGCCAGCAAGAAGGACCCCTCTCAGGTGGTGGTGGTGGAGATGGTGTCTACAGCAACAAGAGCAATGGCTGGGGCCCCTCGCTCCCCTCCCATGGGGAGTGGGCCAGCAGGCCTCCCCAGGGGGCTGTAGCTGGAGCAGTAGCAACCAAGGGTTGGGGGGGGGGGAAGCCCAGCAGCCAGCCAGCCAGCAAGCAGGTAGCAGAGAAGGGGGAGGTGTCTGGCCCAGCCAGGGGAGTAGCTGGAGCAGCAGCAAGGGTCCAGGGCCTAGCAGCACCAGAAGCAGCCTCCTACCTTCTACCCTCCAGGCCAGAGGGCTACTGGGATGTCTCTTCTCAGGCAATTATATCTGCTTCTGGGACTAGGAAGACAAATGTGTGCAATCATTCCCTTCAACCTAAAAAAACCCCCAAACATCTTGAAAGGAAACATGAATGAAGAGCCAAGAATCTATGACACAAAAATTAAAATGGGGCCCCGCAGTATCTGGCTTCCACATCCGCACAGGAATAGCAATGAAAACATTTTTAAGGTGGAAAAGACTGTATATTTGCTGAGGGAGCTGCTTGCTGGAAAGAACAAAAGTTATGTGTATATGTGGGGGGATTGCTGCTGGGGGGGATTGGTTCACAAGGTGGGTTTTGTGCAGGGCAGTGGGTTTGGTGATGGTATGGAGGGAAGTGGGGTAATAGTACATGCATGAGGATTGTGTATGTCTGTGGAAATCAGAGAGGAATCCTAGTAGTTGGTAGGCAGGATATTTTCCAGGTAGAAACAATGATGAAGTTGCCAACCATGTTGGGTGCAAATTTCAAGAACAGGAAACATTCTCAGTACAATCTGTTAACTGCATTAAACAATATAAGGTCACATCTTCACAGTCTCCAACAATCATCAAGCCAGCACAAGGGATGGGGAGTGTGCAGGGCGGCTGGGGTGGGAGGTATGGAGCCAGAGATCATCGTGCTCCGGCCAAGCCTTAGCTGTAAGAGGGGTCCCTATGGGACCGCTGCAAGTGGCATAATTTAGAGCAGGCCTTAGGCTTAACAAAGTTACTCTGAATGGGGCAGGGGGTTGTTTTAGCCCTCAGTGGCCCCAGGATTTTGAGAGAGTGGCTTCCTATGTGCCAAAACACATAACTGGCAATGTCTAAATAACAAAGAGAAGGTCTGGTTTGCTGCAGCACCAATAGAAAAGTGAAACATTTTACCAGTATCAGAACTCCCACATAGAGTCCCTACATGGAGACAGGGACCCTCATCCCTTTGTGAGGCATAAAGCAGTCCCAGTAATGGACAAATACAATAGACACCACACATAGTTCATCAACATGGTTTAAGGAGTCTTTAGTTTTCCTCTTTATTTAAACACTATAAAGCTCAAGAATCACTGAAATATTTTAGTGTCTGAAATGTTACTGGGATAACCTTAAAGAAAGGATAGAAATAAAAACCACAAGTTACTGTGTTTTACCTTGAGAAGCAGAAATTTCAACTCAAGGGCAGGACTGGCTTTGACCCAAATGGGCAAAAAACAAGAGCCTAATTCTGATGCCTTTATTCTGTCTGAACATTTCTCTGCCACTAGGTCCTGATCTAAAATCCACTGAAGTCCATGGAAAGTCTTTAGATCAGACTCTTAGTTCAGCAAAACGTGTGCTTAAGTGCGTGCTTCAGTACTTCACTGAATCAGAGCCCAGTTGCAAAGTAATATACAATACAGTCAGAATTATGAAAGTTAAACTCATGCTTAAGTGCTTTGCTGACTGAGGAGTTTCATCCCATTGGTTCAATGGAACCACCGACATACTAATATATTACACTTATTGTAGTACTTAAGAATCTGGCCCTGAATGAGCAGAAAAGTCCTTCTGTGGATGTTTTGCTAAGAGTTACACGACAAATGAATTTTTGCAACATATAGCATACGTAGATCATATCTCTGTGTAGATCATGCTGTATGTTTCACTATTCTTTATCTGCTTAGTGTGTGTGATGTATGAATGCACTTTTGCTGTGTGATGTATTCATTTCTGAATAGCAATATCTAAGTTATCGCCCCAGCAACCCCTTGCAAATAGCCAAATGGAAGGTGTCCCCAGAAAAAGGAGCTGAAATGTAAAAATCAAAGAGCTTGTACTCTGAAATTTAGCACCACGAGTGAGGAGAGATTTATGGATCCTTTGTTCCCCTCCATTGTAGGGTGCTAGCAGGAGTAAATATGAGTAGAAGTGGGAGGAGAAGAGAAAGTCAAAAGTAATGTAAAGGGTGTGTGGCATCTGAAGTGCATGGTTCTCCCCATGCCTTGAGATATAGTACATATACAAATCTATAGTACATATACAAATATATACATATACAAAAGCCAGGAAAGGGTTAGGGTGCTAAGTTAAGAGATTCATAGATTCCAAAGCCAGAAGGGACCACTGAGATAACCTAGTCTGACTTCCTGTAAAATACAGGCCAGAGAACGTCCACAAAAAAGGTCTTAGAGCAGAACTTTTGCTTTAAAAATTGCCAGTGCTCATCACGACTCTTGATAAGTTGTTCCAATGATTCTTTATCCTCATAGTTAAAAATTTACATCGGATTCACTCTGAATTTGTCTAATTTCAACTTCCAGCTATTGTAGCATGTTATGCCTTTCTCTGCTAGATTGAAGAGCCCATTATCAAATATTTGTTCCTCAGTATGTACTTATAGACTGTAATCAAGTCACCCCTTAATCTTCCCTTTGTTCTGCTAAATAGATCTAGTTCCTTGAGTCTTTCATTATACGGCAGGTTTTCCAGTCCCTTAATCATTCTTGTAGTTCTTCTTTGAACCATCTCCATTTTTTTTCAATATCCTTCTTGAATTGTGGGTACCATAACTGGACACAGTAATCCAACAGCAATCACATCATTGCCAAATACAGATATGAATTAACTTCTCTACTGCTACTTCAAGATTCCCTTATTTATACGTCTTAGGATCATGCTAGCCTTTTTGGCCAAAACCTCACACTGGGAGTTCTTGTTCAGCTGAATATCCACTATGGTCCCCAAATCTTTCTCAGAGCCATTGCTTCCCAGGAGAGAATCCCCCATTCTGTAAGTATGACCTGGATTTTTTTTTTGTTCCTAGATGTGTACATTTACATTTAGCCATATTAAAGTGCATATTGTTCACTTGTGCCGAGTTTATTAAGAATCCCAGATTGCTCTGAATCAGTGACCTGTCCTCTTCATTATTTACCACTCCCCCAATGTTTGTGTCATCTGCAAACTTTATCAGTAATGATTTTATTTTCTTGAAGATCGTTGATAAAAACATTAAAAGGCATAGGGCCAAGAACTGTTCCCTGCAGGACCTTACTAGAAACACGCATACTCAGCAGTTCCTCGTTTATAATTACATTTTGAGACCTATCAGCCATTTTTTAATCCATTTAATATGTGTCATGTTAATTGTATATAGTTCTAGTTTAATCAAAATATCAGATGCCTTAAAGAAATCTGAGTATATTATATCAACACTATTACATTTATCAAGTACATTTATATTCCCAGCAGAAAAAAAAGATATCAGATTAGTTTGACAGGATCTATTTTCCATAAACCCATGTTGGTTTTCATTCATTATATTACCCTCCTTTAATTCTTTATTGAGTGCTGTATCAGCCACTCCATTATTTTCCCTGGGATTGATGTCAGACTTACACACCTATAATTGCCTGGATCATTCCATTCCCCCCCTTTTAAATATTGGCACAACATTATCTCAAGTACCAAGCCCACCACAAGCGTCCTTTGTGAACTTGGGCAAGTCAATGAATTTCTCATAGTTCCTCAGTTCCCCATCTGTAAAATGGGGATAATGGCACTGCGCTACCTGACAGGAGTGTTGTAAGGATAAATACATTAAAGACTGTGAGGTGCTCAGATACTATGTTGTTGATGGGAACTATATAAGTACCACAGATAGATAGCTCTCCTTCCTGATGCACCAAGAACTGGGCTGCTTGCTTGGTGATACAAGGCAGAGATTTCCTAGGCTTTCTCGCTCTCTTCTCCATCCAAAGCACAGCTGAGGGCAAGCCCTTATTCTGGCCCTCTTCTCCCTATTAATATTTAACAAGCCTACTTGTTCTGTTTTGATGACTCATCCCTGCTTATGCAGCCACAAAAGTAATGGTGCTTTGGAATAGAAAGCCAGGTACTCCCCTGTCAGCCTTTCACTTACATTACTGCGATAAAATGAACGAATCCAGGTCTCTTTTCCGGAAAGGTCACACAAACAAACAGTGTTTTGTTTTGTTTTGTTTTTTTAACAGAGCTGATTTGATCTGCATTGTCCCCACTCTTTTGAGGAAGCTTGGTCAGCCTGAACAATACGACAAGGAAGCAAGTGCTTTCTGCATTTCAACTCCATCACTTTGAAATCAAAAAACATTTTGTCATGATGACATTGTCCAGTAGCGCTGCCTGTCTTCACTGTCATTTTGAGCCTTCTCTCTCTTTGTGCCTCTTGCCTATAAATCATCATCAGGGCTTACCATATGCAGCATGCATCAGGGGACATAAGCTGCTGATTGCTAAACTCTTTTTTTCCACATTCTACCTGAAGGGCTATTGTCTCCTGACTATAGTTTAGTAAAATATTTTCTTGTCAGCAGAAAATTACTCTTCCCTCTGTGTAAACAGAAGATGAGGTTGCTTTGTGTCACATTTATTATATTAGAAGACTTATGCTGTATTCATCTAGGACAATCCGTTGCTCAGTGAGCTTTCTGTAGTAGAATAGTAAGTATTTGATGCAATGGGGACAAAATGATTTCAGACAAATACTCTAAAATTGTGAAATGGGAAAAAATAAAAGCTGTCAATAAATGGAGAAACACACTATAGCTGCCTAGCAGGGGTCCTGCTAGGCAAGCACTGGGAGCTGGTCCTCACCCATATCCCCCTAGTGGTGGGGCCCAGCCGTATTCTTCCCCCTATAAAGGGTGTCGCACTCTACTGCCTGGCAGAGGTTCTGCTGAAAAGTTCCCTTTACAGCACTGTTCACAAGCTGCTCTTTTCTGTAACCTTGTCCATCTGCCACTCCCCCATGGCTCTCACCACACACTTCTGTAGTGTAGCATCCTTCCTCCCCACCGGCTCCATTTCCCCTGCCTTTTTACTGGCGCCTATCTACAGTTCCCTACATATTCTTCTTCCCTCTCCACCCTGATCTCTTCACTCCTCCCACCATCACAAATCCAGACCCCACATACACACCTTCCCCTGCGTCCTCCCTCTCACCTCTGGTGATGTTTGCCCCAACCCTGGCCCTCCCACCATCCTCACCCTTTCCATCTCCCACACTCAACCCCGTCATCACCTCTGCCCCTCTCATGACATCATTGCTAACTTCATGCCCATCCTCCTTATTTCCACCTCGCCCTCTCTTGCTGTCTCTGGAATGCTGACTCTGTCTCTAATAAAAATCACAGCCATCTACAACCTCTTCATATCTCACTACTGACTCTCAAAGAGACCTGGTTCCCTTCACCTGACACCTGTACTCTCTTACAGAGGCATCTCCTTCTCTTGCCTCCTGCCCAGGATCAGACTACAGTTGAGGTGTAGGGCATCTCTTCTCCCATTCCTGCCACTTTGAACCCCACCGCTCCTAATAATAATCCTATTTTTCAATTACATGGTCATGAAAAAAATCTCAAAGCATATTAAGAACACTAATTAATTAGGTTATGGAACAGCATTGTAAGATAACTGACTTGTAAGATTATTGTACAGATTTTACAGAATGGTTAATTGAGACACTGAGATATTAAGTGATATTAAGTGTCTGATCCTAAACCAATTGGGAGTCTTTTGATTGACTTCAGTGGGTTTTGAATGAACTCCTAAACAACTTTCCTTAAGTCATGTAGACAGGGCCGGTGCAACCCATTAGGCGACCTAGGCAGTTGCTTAGGGCACTAGCATTTGGGGGGTGACATTTCGGGTCCTTCGGCAGTGGCCGGATCTTCGGCCACCCCGGACGTCGTCATCATTTGGGCGAAGGGAACTGGGGCAGGGGGGTGTGGGGAGGGCCACCTGCAGCAAGTAAGGAGGGGGGGGCGTGACTCAGGGGAACCGCTCCCCACCTCAGCTCACCTCTGCTCCGCCTCCTCCCCTAAGCACGCCGCCCCGCTCTGCTTCTCTCCCTCCCAGGCTTGCGGCGCCAAACAGCTGATTGGCGCCGCAAGCCTGGGAGGCGAGAGAAGTGGAGCAGCGACGGCGCGCTCGGGGAGGAGGCGGAGCAGAGGTGAGCTGGGGCGGGGAGCTGCCGTGGGGGGGGGTGCCTTAGTGCAGAGAGCTGCCACAGGGCTCGGGGGAGGGGGGAAAGGGCGAGCAAGGTGGAAGTTTCGCCTAGGGCGCGAAACATCCTTGCACCCTCCCTGCATGTAGCGGGTCGGTGGTTGAGTTGGGAATAGATCCCAGGAAACTTCCAGTGCCCTTCCTCAACCAGTAGAAACTTTGCTAACATAAAAATGATCTTTGAGTAATATGAACACAGAAAATATGTCTGCTCCGTATGATATATCGTTTCCTATATGCACAATAATAAAAAAGTCATTGCTATTTTTAAACTGAAGTTTCCTTTTAGTGTTTAATTAAACTTCTAATGTCCTAATCATAAATTGTTTTTAACTGCTCCACTGTGTGTCCACCTCTGTCAAAAGAAGTGTCAAGTGTGAATTCTGCAAACTTATTAGATTTGTGCTATCATAATAATTGATTCTTGTGAGCTGGATTTGGCAATGTGATATTTCTCAGTATCCCCACCATGAATAACTGTCTTGTGAAAGCTGTAGTAATGATGAATATTGTGTAATAAATTATTGTATGATTTGCTTTAATTATGATTAATTTAAAGAGATTGAATATTCCTTGGGCTGAAATATGGTTACGCCGAAGGAGAACGTGTCCTTATTATGTTGTTTATTTTATTGTATTTGTAGTGGTCAAAGACTAGGGCCCATTGCACTAAGCACTGTACATATGTAATGTAAAGGCAGTTCCTGCTCCAAAGAGCTTACAATCTAGGGCCCCGAACCAAGAAGGCACATGCTTACCTTGAAGCATGCAAAAAGTCTCATTGATTTCAATGGAACTGCTCACTTGCTTAAAGTTAGGCGCAAAGTACCTTGCTGAATTAGGGCCTCTAATGCAGGGGTTCTCAAACTTCATTGCACTGCGACCCCCTTCTGACAACAAAAATTACTACACGACCCCAGAAGGGGGGACCGAAACCTGAATCTGCCTGAATCTCACCACCCTGGGTGGGGTCCAAAGCCTGAACCTCGCCACCCTGGATGGGTCCAAAGCCTGAGCCTCACCGCCCTGGGCAGAGAAGGGCTTCAGCCCCAGCCAAGGGGCCTGTAACCTGATCCCCCCCGCCCAGGGCAGTGGGCTTCAGCCCCAAGCCCCAGCAAGTCTAAGCCAGCCCTAACGACCCCATTAATATGGGGTCCCGACCCACAGTTTGAGAACCGCTGCTCTAATGTATAGACATCTGTATATTTCAAAATGACTAACAGCGAGAGCTATTTGGATTGTGTTTAATTACATGTTAAGGAGCACCCTTAAAAGACATTATCAGCATCATTAAAAGGAGTGGGGCAATGGGTTCAGAATTACTGGTAAGTTCAACCACCACAAAAGTATCCTTCTGAATAAAAAGCACTATACAACTATTAGTGCCATGGGGATGCTACGTAAGTTATTCTTGCTAATGACTTTCCTTTTAAAGCCTTACAATATATACAAGGTGTCTCTTTTTTTCTTTTTAAACAAAAACCGTGGAAAGAATTTGTACTACACTAAATTATTGCTACATTCCTGCACTCCATTGGACCACGTATTTGTTGTGCTTGCGCTGGACTTTTTGAGCTTATGCATAGAAATTATGTAATCATTGGGTTTTTTTCTCTAGTGCGTTTCATCTGTTGAGAAGTTCAACCTGGATTCCACCCTCTCTTCCTGGTAGTCCATCTCACTAATGCTGTCTCTATTCATTGATTACTCTGTGTTGTTTAAGTACCTTAAGTAAGAAGCTGGTATTTCTTGCACTCTCTGCTCCTGGTTTGAATCTTACCCCTCTCATTGTCTGTTTATGAATGGCGTCTTTACATTGTCTCTTTGTTTGCTTTGGTATTGAATCTCCCAAGTCTTAACAACTTTTCAGTGGGAAGTCTCTCATGGTTAGTTTCAGCTTTTCAGACCCAGGGAACATCTCTCTACAGCTTCCTTGGCTGGCTCTTTAACACATCTATCATTCCATCTGCCTCTCTTGACTCTCTCTCTCTCTCTGCTTCTAGCAACACTAACTTCCAACTACTGAATATCTTAGATATTGAAGTTCTTCTGAGCAGAAAACCGATTGTGCCCCATGTTTGTGACTCCAATACTCTTTAATTCAGACCTTTACCCCGCTTTCAAGAATAGAAATCATTGTCATCCTTGACCCTGAATTCTTTTCATCCTCCATTTCCCTTCTTTGTACATGTGCCCGTTGCCTTCTTTAGAACATAGCCAGAAATCATTCCTGAAACAAGTCGCGGTTCTTTGAGGCACCTGGACCTCTGCCCCGGATCAGAAGAATTAGAAAATCAAACCAGAGCATAATAAATTTCCCTTCAGGGCAGATCCCTGTTCCACCCCCTGGGGTTAACGTATCAAAAGAGCTTTTCAAGTGGAAAGATTCTTGCCAGAGCTGCTACTCCAGTGCCTCATACTTTGTAGTTCATGTGCAGGGACACCAAAATAGCAGTAACAGCACTTCACTGAACCAGCTCAGCAGGCACAACAGAACCTTGAGTGACATTTAAAAGATACCTACAATTAACGTGAGTTACGGTGCCCCGCCTACAATGTTAACTTACAGCCTATCCAGAAGGCATTGAAGTCAATGGAAAGATATCCACTGATTTCACAGGGCTTAGAGTCAGTCTGATAGTCACTGCTAATTGCAATCGTTACATTTTTTGGGGGGAAACCCAAGTTGAACCTCATGAGAACATGACCCAAGCCTCTGTCAATATGAAAAGTTTGGTTAACTTTCCCCATCTTTCTTGTGTTACATGAATCTTTCTTCTTACTCATACTGAATGAGGCTTCAAGAGGAAGGACTGTGCTGAAATACTGCAGTGTGAGGGGCTGTTTCCTACCCTAAAGTGGAATGGGATGGAGATTTCATGACAACCTCTTGTGACATGTTTTACACCTATTTTTGTATATTTTAGGTAAGGTCCATAATAAATATAACTGCTGAAACTACTGAGGTTCACTTATAACTTGCCTTAGTCTCCGCCTTTCTTGACTATGACTTTTCGATGCATGCATCTGCCACTTCCAGAGCTAGAGCTGGTCAAAAGACCAGGGGGGAAATATAAAAATCTTTGAAATTGTCTCCCAATTTTTCACTAAAAAATTTCCATCTGGGAGCCCTGATTGGGTTGAGAGCTTGCAGGAGAACTCACTTCTGAATTTTTCCTTGACAGCCTCATCACAGTTCAGGGCAACTAAGCCTGTATTCCCCATCCATGGCCCAGCAAGGGGGCCCACCTTAGGCTTCCGGTTCCCCAGCTATTGCCTCTCTTGGCTGGAGACCTGCATCTCTCTCTCTCCCTTTTGAGAGGAGTATTTCCAGGCTGAGCAGTTCCCTGACTATACTGTGACCTCCCTAGCAAAGGACAGACTGCCTAAGTTCACCTATTTCATTGCTGTTAGGATCCAGGGATGCAGGTCTAGATCCAAGGCTGTGGGGGTCCCTAGCTCTCTGATACTCCCTTGTCACCATCAAGGGAAAGCAGCAAAGCAACCTCTCACTAAATCTGGAAGTCCACAGGATATCCTCTATTGGCGTACCCAAGGCCTGTGGGTGGCTGATTGGCTCACATCTTCAGGAGGTGAGCTGGATGGGCTTTCTAAGCAACTGTGAAGACTTCCTGCTGATGCCACAATGCACCCTGCTCTTGCCTGCCTCCCATAATCTGTATCCAACTCTATTCCTCATCTGCTCCTCTCTCCTAAATCCCACTGTGCTCCTGCTCCATACCTGATCCCGGCCTCTCTACGATTCCTGCCCTTTCATCTTGCTCCTGACCATTGGCTACCAATCCTGGCTCTGGCTCAACCCTTGGCCCTGACCTTTGGTACCTGACCCCAGCTCCAATCCTCAGCTTCAATTCTTGACTTTTTCTTTTCCCCCTGACTACAGCTCTAACCCCTGCTTCTGTTCCCTTACCTGGACCTCTGCTCTGCCCAGTAGGGAAGACTATGTCCTGTTCTTAACAGTGTCTTTCTGAGACCGCACACACTGCAATTGCCACAGTTGTTACCACAGAGCACATTTATTCTTAAGGTGAAAGCATTTAAAAAAAAAACACCTATAGACATGCTAATAAGCTTATCATAGGTCACCCTCTCTCCCTAACAAGGGCTATGGCTGGTGATTAGTCCTTCAAACCACAAACAGTGGCTTTATCTATGGTCATAAGTTCATCACAGCTTGAGCTCAGAACCAGCCTGCTCATGATACTGAGACACCCCCCTCCCCGCCCCCATGCTCCCCTTTATCTTGTTTGGGTCTCTGAAGGGACTGTGAATAGGTAATCAGCCAGACAATGGGTATCTACTCAAGCCCCAGCTTCAAAAGGATGGATCTGGATGTGGGTCATTTGCATTCCTCTCCCGTTTGTCTAGCACATCATTTCAAGAAGTTATATGAAGCACATAGGGGTTACATTAGCCATGCCTGCTCCTTAAAATTGCTACCTACAATAACACTTAAATATTTGCATCTTTAATGCAATACATTCCTAAAATACTTAAACCTTAATGAATAAAGTTTAATCTTACTGAAGGTTTAACTAGGATATTGTCATATCTGTCACAAGACTTTCTTCCTATTGGAGGATAGGAATGCCATTCCAGAAGAGAAAATCAGCCCTGCCCAAGTACGAACCAGTATTTTGGCCCATATGTTCCACTGATCCAACCTGCCACTGGCCTTACTGGGTGTTACGTATGTTATGCAAAGACCTTGCCCCTAATTATATTGGGAAATATGCTACTGTTCGTTGCATGTTGCAGAGGGAAGTAGGCGTTCTCAAGTTTTGTCAAAAACCAAATCCAAGAAAACTCTGAGAACCTTCTGGGCATGTGAACAATGTCTAAGCGTCATTCTCGCACATTGATCAGAAGGCACAACTAAACCTTTGGAAATCTGCACTTTAGCACAGTGGGACATGCTCACACAGAAGAGCGGACTCAAGGCCCAAACTTCCATCACAAATACCCAGGGTTGGCAACTCTCACCACTTTTTTTTTTTTGGTTTTTGTTAGGTAAAGTTCCAGCTCCCGGAGAAAACTTACAGTGTGGGAATCTCCACTTTCATTGAAGGTGGGGGTGGGGGAGGAAGTGTCTAGCCTTCCTGGTTGTAGAGAAAAGTTTGAAAATGTGACCTGAATGCAGTCAAGAAGACCAGAAAGCAGATGAAAGTACCCAGAATTGGTCCCACTATTATTTCAAATTAAATGTCACTGACTAAAGCTCCTCCCCTTCCCTATTTCTGCCACTTACCTTCATCTCTTGAAATGCTCATTTGTAATGACCTTATCTCCTTGAAGCATTTCAGTAATTCCCATGGCATTTAAATTAACTTTGATTTGGGAAATGTATATAAAATAGCAAAGTCATATGCAAATTAAGTACAATATAGCCATGCATCCATGGTATTATGTATTGTTGATATGGAATCTGTCCTGCTTACTGAATCAATGCAAGACAAAAAACCTTGCCAGTATCATATTCTTAACATAATACGTATATTCTCACTTGACTCCAGTGGGAGCAGGATTGGGCCTATTAACTTTAGCGCTGTTAACTCGCTGATCTGTGGTTGCTCTAATTTTTGCCAGAGGCCAGTTCAGCCCCCGGGAGTTAAGCAGAAAGGTGACTCAGAGCCACTTTTGCCTGCTTCCCCACTATGTATCTGAGCTGAGCAGAATATTGAGCACAAAGCCTTTGATGAGTTGCAGTAATTTGTCTTTTGTAAATATTATTGCCAGAATTGTTAAAGACTTCACTATTTTTGAAGTGGATTCTTCATTTCATATATATTCTACAGCCTTGATATTTTATTCATGTGAATTCATACGCTTTGTCATTACGAAGACTTTAGGTGCACATTAACAAATCTCTTTCCAGCATCTTGCTTATGTAGTATGTATTTGTTTTGGTAGAGGTGCAATTGCTAATTTTTGGAGCTCTATTCAACAGAGCTCTTCTGTGTCCCTTCTATAAGCAGAAGCTTATTGAACAGACTTCTTGATAGCAATACACTCTTACTACAGTGCACAGGCATAAGCGACATATTGGGCCAAAAGAATTCCAGGGCCTGCATTCAAAACCTAGGCTTCTTAGGAAAATTGGCTCACAATACATAGGTATAAACTATTAGACCAATCTTGTTCCCTTTGAAGCTAATAGAAATTGTACTTCTGAGTTCAGTGGAATCAGCTTCTCTAGGAATTTGTGTTGATTTATCCATCAGTTTAGTGTTCATTTCTGATTAAATGTTAATATGAAGAAAACAGACAGAAGTGGAGTGTATTACAGGAGGAATTACTGTACTTTGAGAGTCACTGAATAGCACTATTGTAGATGCTTTTGCTAAACCTGATTTTAATTCAAACTTTGTTTCATTACAATTAGTGGAATGAAAGTTTAAAAAAAAAAATTACTGGAATGATCACTGATAGTACTGTAGGAGCTCATAAACCTTCCCAGAGATATAGTCAAATGAGAGAGAGATTGTAGTAAAAATGAAATGCAGTCCCAGACAAGTGAAATAAAAATTTATTTGGGGTTAATTATGAATGAGCCCAGGTGTTGTACATTGATTAAGAAATGCCGATTTTTCCTTCAACACAGAATAATAAAATTAAATTTCTCGGCAAAATACCTAAAATATTGGCATTGGCAATAGATATAAACCTGACAGCTTTTTTTCATAAAGCTATGTTTGGACAAGTCATTATAGCAAGTGACAAAAAAATAGCAGATATAAATTTTTCTTTAGATTTTTTTTCTATTTAATATTGAATGTTAAAATAAATCTCTGTCTGCTCCTAAGTTTTTTATGGAGTGAGAGTTTCCTTTTAGGAGACATAGTCAAAGATTTACCACATGATGACTTTTTTAAAATAGTACACTTTGGAGATGCAAGAGTTTCCATCATTATAGAGAAGTGTCACCTTGTATTAGTCATCCTCAACCTACAGTTGTAATTAGAGCTTAGCTTTTTCCTCTGCATTGTTTGCAGGACATTTTCTGAATCTTCCGTGGATTATTGAAACAATTGTTTGCAAAATCAGAAGTTACCAATAATAATATTTTCAATCTCAACATTGGAAGCATTTTAAAATGAAAATGTTCATTTTGAGAAAATCCCACCAAGCTAATTTATTGTTGTTGTCAATTTTTCCACCAAAAATGTCCAAAAAACAAAATCTTGAAAACACTGAAGTGTAATAACTGCATTTTTGGAGAAATGGCTAAATGGCTGTTTTATGTGATGCACCTGTTAGGATCCTGGGATAGGCTGCCATATATGAGGCCCTATTTCTATCTCCTGGGTGCACCCCTTTCAAATGACACTTCTCTTTGGGGTGGGGCCCCACATCCCAACCTCTCCTTGATGGGTCTCCCCCTTGGTAGCCAGTCGGGATACCTCATGGTCCGAGTGAGCTTGGTACGTGCCAGAGTTTCACTTTTTCTGAGTTTGTGGTTAGTAATGTGCAGTGACACAGAAGCAGTTTCTTCACAACAAAGTCTGATGTATTTTGCCACAATGTACACAGTGCTTATAGAAGCGGATTAAAAAGAACAGAGACCTACATGCATATTGCCTTACCTATTCTTAGCAGTCCCCTCAAGCCCCCCGGGGGTAGGCCTGATTAGCTATGGTGCCTCTCCATTCTCCCTCAGCACCAAGTTAAAGCTTCTTTGCTGTAGACTCCTGACTTTCAATCAGTGTCAGCCAGCCTGCAAAATACTCTCTGGCATCAGGCAGCCTCTGATAACTTCCCCTCTCCTTCCCTGTAGGGCAGAGCTTTTAACACATCAGTGTCTTTTCATCTCCAGAACCTCAGCCTTGGCAAACAGCCCTGTCACCAGGGTTGGGACTGAGGAGTCGCTCTTTTGGCTATACACCTGTCTCCTCCCTTGTCTAGGCCCTTGCTTTACTTGTCCTGCCTGATGTCTTTAACGCCACTTTTGATCTAACTCTATGCATCCAGGCAGGGTAGTAGTGCACTGAGGGGCATATGATAGTAATAAAAAATAGTACAAATATTTCCCAGTTTTCCACAGTCCCTATTTTCATTGGTTATCGCACCTCAGCTTCTTCAGCGGATTGCCTGGTCTTTTAGAAATATATATAGTCACTCAACAAATGACAGTAGGGCAGCAAAGCACTGGTTGCTTTATTTTTAATAATTTGCATTGGAGGACAAGAAAGGGGGGGAAAAGGGAAATGATTTTACAAATGAAAACTCAGAGACGTTTCATTGCAAGTCTGACAACTTTATTTTAGTTTTCATTCTAATGTGTCTGTAACAGTAATTTTATTCCTAAACAACACTATGAGTTTAATTATGTGATTCATTAAAGTTATGAACGTTTTCTACTCAAGGGTGTTCAGTATAACGTAGTAAATGGTTCAGTTTTAAATGACAATTTAATAACAGTCTTTTCCAACTGGCTGAATTCACAGTCCCTGTGTTGATTATTACTACAAATGTTTATATATTTCTACCATACTAATAGGAGATAAATATTATCTAATGAGCATATTATTTATACAAACGAGGAGCCATATTTGCCATGGATTCTGACTAGTGCTCTGTAGTCCTGCCACAGCACCCAGCCATAGAGACATTTCCCCCTTGGCATTAGCTCTGTAAAGCTATGTTACATGGCATGTGTACATTAACTGTGAATGTGTAACTCACAAAGTGTATGCTTTACGCCGCTCTAGTATCTGGCTGCCTAGAGGCTAACAGTGTACTGCTGCTATTAGCTCATGGAGTTACTCTATTTGCTCAGGTAGGAAAGGTCTGTGCTTCAGAAATTTTGGGTTCATATCTCATTGGTGACTAGAGCTGTGAAAATAACTGATTTTTTTTTGTTTTGGTCGCCAAACTCCCCCCCCCCGCCCCCCCAAAAAAATAGCAGAAAAGAATTGTTTCAGGTTGAATACAACTTTGTTTCGTTTTGGGTTTTCTTTAAACTATTTTTTTAAATAAATTTGAAGGAAAATTCAAAACAAAGTTGTTTGATTTGAAAAATCAGAATGTTTTGTTCTGAAAATGTTGAAACATAGTATTTCAATATTTTTAAATGGTTGTTTCCCTCACAAAACAATTTGGTGAATCTGAATCTGCATTTTTCCTCAAAAAGTCTGAAAAAAAAATGTGCCTTCCCTACTGATGATTCCAATCTGGGTCTTTACACTAGCTCCTCCTATCCCATGGGTAGGGTTTCAGCCAGAGAATATGAGTAGAGATCTGATTCATGGTCCACTAAATTCAATATAAACAAATGCCATTGATTTCAATGGGTGTTGGATCAGACACAGTGACTGGAGTGTAACCAACATCCAAGAGGAAAGCAATTCATCTCCTTGCCTAAAAAGCTTGCTCGCCACTTCCTGGCTAGCTTGGCAACTCACCACCACACAGGAGGATTCCTTTGTACTTTTCTTGGTCTGGGGAACAGGTCGGACACCATTCAGATGAAACATGCCTAATCAAAAACATTAGCATTTGAGTCGAATGAAGAGATCCACTTCCTAACTGAACAGGTCCTGCTCTCTCAGATGGTTGCCCAAGGCTCTTTAAGGTGGTATATTCAGCTGCTCTGAATGCATACCAACATCCCTGTGAGAATGATCTTCAATTTTGACTCAATGAAAGCAGAAAGGAAAAGACCCTAAAACACAATGGCTGGATAGTGTCAGACACCTGTCCCACACAGGCATCTCACCCTGTAACATGCCAGATTTGGTACAGGACGGAACATTATGGATGCACATGTTGGCCTCTGTGCTGTCTAAGGGCTCGTCTACATTACCCGCTGGATTGACGGGCAGCGATCAATCCAGCAGGGGTCGATTTATCGTGTCTAGTCTAGACATGATAAATTGACTGCTGAGCGCTCTCCCTTCGACTCTGGTACTCCACCAGGGCGAGAGGCGCAGCTAGAGTCTATGGGAGAACGTTAGCCGTCAACTTTCCGCAGTGTAGACACCATGGTAAGTAGATCTAGGTACATCGACTTCAGCTACATTATTCATGTAGCTGAAGTTGTGTAACTTAGATCAATATCTGCCCCCCCCCCCCCAGTGTAGACCAGGCCTTAGTGACAGCATGAGAACTAACCTAACTTCTGGGCAACAAGCCAAACTTTTTTCTAAATTAATACCTTTTAAAATAACACTTTAGTCAATGTCCACTTAAAATATTTTTTTTAAATGACATCCCTTTTCTTGTTTCCATTTGTCTTCTTTTGTATGGCAATAGTGGAACAGTGAAAGCAACGGTGTGACTGCAGTTGGATCTTCAAGTCTCTCATCCAGTCCAGAGAAGAGGCAGTAGCCATGTGAATGGCTGTGGCACCTCCAAGATGAGCATAAATTGGGCAATTGTCCATTATGCGTCCAACGGTTTGTACCACGCCACAGTCGCAGTTTGGCAATTCCCTCACTTTCCATCTAGGGAGTAATATTTGCATCTTCCATGCCGGTGCAGATATGGTTTAGAACTGTTCATCTGCACCATGGGGAGGAGGATCCTGGCACTTGCACAGTTGGGTTGTTGAGTTTAGATATTTTTTTATTTGGTACAACAGCAGCCGCCCAGGCTTCAGACCCTCGTTTCTATTATATCCCTCTCACAAACTCAGATCTGTATATATAATTTTCTCCTCCTTTGTTTTCTACTCTGTCACATTTTTCTCTCTCTCCATCTGCAAACTTTACTGAGACGTGCATAATTTAGAATTCAGTTCCTTCTGAGCATTAGGACCTTTCTAAGTTATTGTTGATGGAAAATTAATTGTATTTTTATCTTACATTAATTGGCAGATTATTGTTATGGTCCCTGTTAATTGGTTCACAAGATTTGTAAGAAATTATTAATTTATTCTGTTTTTCTTTTCTTTCCTCTGTGAATTCAGAGTTTGCGTAAGATGCTGGATTGACATCTTTGCAGAGTTTTTCTCATCCACAGAGAAAATTCAACATGGGCAGCAATCATGCAAACTTCCTCTTTCAATGTGCGTTAGTTCAGAACAAGAGACAAGACCTCTGTTATTGGAGCCTCTGATAGTGTTGCAAAGTTGGTTGCCAATTAGGTCCTGATCCAGCGAACACTTAAGCACTTTAAGCACTGGACTTTAAGCATGTGAGTAGCTTATTGACTAAATTGCCTTTTCCCATGTGCTTAAAGTTAAATATGTTTTTAAGTGCTTTGCTGGATTCAGGCCTTTGAGATTTTGTGATGTGGGCATGTGGCCCACTAAAGTAATTTTATGTAATTATTCTGGATAGTCACTGACTGCACAACATGCCAAACACTTTTCTCAGTTTTTTGTTTCATTATTAAATATCCCGCTGGATCTATTTGTGCCAGTGATACATAGGGCCCTGTATGATCAGTGAAAACATTTTTGTTCATGGTAATAAATGTGATGGTATAGTTCGGCAGTTATTAATAGCTGGAAATACATTTATTTGTAATAACTGTGGAGGACATAAATTATGCTCATGTCATTTTCTGTTCTGACCAAACCCCAGACAGTTCCACTGAGTTTTAATGAGATATAAGGGCAGAACTGAGTTCTTAGTTTGTAGTTTTGCAGTTTGAAAAAGTCTGATGTAAGGAAAGTTTCCAATATTAATTAAAAACAGTTTGATTTATTTATGTTGATGTAGCTACACAGTTATCAACAGAAACATAGCTGATCACTTCAGATATCCTTTTTATTTTGCATTATTGTAGCGTAAATGCTTTGTGGGGGAGAGTCTGAAGGTGGAGGGGCTTGTTTAACAGCTTGATTTAAATTTCCAATTAGCCATGCAATTGTGCTATATCTTTGCCTGAGAGTCAGAGCTCAATTACTTTCACATTTTGTCCAGAACATGAAGTTTTCAGAATAATGGTATCAGCCTATCTGAAATTACTTATGTTTTTAAACTGAATGGTGAAATGCTGCCTGTGATTCCTGACATTTAAGATAAAGATTACAGCGGTTTCATACTGATGAGTCTAAAGACATTCATTCTGCTTAGGATTCAATCTGAATGCTTACTACAGCATGCACTGAAATTCAGTTTGACATCTCCCGACCAATTTTCCTTTTAATGAATGATAGCCAAGAGGTTTGGAAAATAAGTAGTGTGTAGCATGTTTCAAGCAAACAATATTTGTACTATAACTGTACCAAAACTGACTCATGTCTCTTCCCAATAGATAACAACTGCTTCAATTAACTCTTCCAGTATCAGTTTCCCCTGTGCTTTAAACTAGAAATCAGATGAACTGGTTTAGAAATGATTTGTTTGATTCTCTTGGTTACTTTACTTAGGGTAAATGAAAGCTAGCAGACTGCTTTCCAGGGATACTAACCATCCTCTCCTAAAACGGTACTTGCAGGAGGGTGTACTGGTTATTTTAAAATAAAGTTTAAATTTTCAAAGGTTAGTGTAAATAGATGGCAGCCTCCTGCAGTGTTTGGGAAGGAAATTGGATGCCTAAGTAGTGTCTTGGATCATATAATTTGATATTCTGTACTAGACTTTTTTAAACTGTTTCAGTTCATTTGGGTTCATCCCCCTCTCCCCCAGTTTTACTATAAGCTGACCCACACTACATGCATGATACTCACTCTTTCGGTGAGACATTTAAATAGCTGAATTCCACTGGAAGAATAAAACTCTTGAGTGTAAGAGACAGAACTGTCTCAGGAGCATGACCAATAAATAGCCACAGTCCTCACCAATATCCAAAACAAATGTGAAGTTCATTTCTCCAACTTATGTCTCTCACAATAATTAGTTCACAATTTTAAAACTACAAATAACCAAGCAAGTGATCAAAAACAACCTCCTGTTCCCACACACCACAATTAAAACAAGCCATTTACTCCTCTAGGAAAGGAACAGAGGGATTTTTGTTTTGAGTTAAAAAATAAACTGATGGGGCTCTCGGTTTCTTTGGCTTTTGTGGCTGTCTAAAAACCTACATAACGCAGATAGATGGAAGTAAGAGGCGGAGATCTAAGTTCACTTTAATCAAGGCCTCATATGGTACATAATGAAGTAGGACTATCTCAACACCTTTTCTCTGTTACAATATTTTTCTAGACTTTTCCAGTAAATGTGTTTACCGTGCAAACTGGTGTCTGTATCTCAAAGACACCAGACGAGAATAACAGATGACAGCAGAAAGTTATACATCTAATCAATAAAATACAGAATGACCAAATGCAGGGAACGAGACATTGCACTGCAGGTAAGTTTACCTTGCAATCAATTCCCCAATAGATTTTCCAGGATATATACACCTGTCTCAGAGAACTGGAAGGGACCCTGAGAGGTCATGGAGTCCAGCCCCCTGCCTTCATTAGCAGGACCAACTACTGATTTTGCCCTAGATCCTGAAGAGGTCCCCTCAGGTATTGAACTCACAACTCTGGGTTTAGCAGGCCACTGCTCAAACCACTGAACTATCCCTCCCCACGATGCCTTGTAATGGAATCAGAACCCCAACTCAGCCTCCTTTTACTCATAATGGCTACACCTGTGCCACTGCTCAGACCCCTCTTCCACATTCCGATCCAGGTATGTAAAGGCTCACCTGCATCAACCAATAGTGGAAAGAGCCTCGGATAAAAAAATCCATTGAAATGTAAGAGTCAGACACAGAATTGCTACCGAAATCTTCAAAATACATCCAGGAGATGATGTGCAACTAGGTGACAGCTGGGTCAGAGCAGCCTCTTCGGCACTTACCCAAAAAGTAGAATGAAGTCCAGTCCAACTCAGGGCTGAAAAGCTGAGACCGAGAAAGTGGTACGTATAGCATGAACTACCTAGTGCCTTTGAACATCCCCCTTTGTTCCTGCCTATATGTCAGCAGGTGACAGACAAAAAATATTTTGACAAGTTTTTCTTTTTAATCAAAAAATGAGTTTTTATGAGAAATATTTTTGCCAAGGTTTTTCATTTTTTACTATTTAAAAAAAATTCAGTAAAATAAAAATTGTGGGAAAATGCCCACTCTATTTTTTTCACTTCAGATCCACTTTTCCCACTAGAACAGTGTTTCTCAAACTGGGGTCACCGCTTGTGAAGGGAAAGCCTCTGGTGGGCCAGACCGGTTTGTTTACCTGCCCTGTCCGCAGGTCCGGCCGATCGTGGCTCCCACTGGCTGCGGTTCGCTGCTGCAGGCCAATGGGAGTTGTTGGAAGCGGCGGCCAGTACGTCCCTCGGCCCGCGCCACTTCAGATACTGCACGAGCATTCTGCAAATGCTGCTCTTAACTGGGGACTTAGCAATTTAAGAATTCTTAGTGCCTTAAGAGTAGACACCAAAAACTGGCGAATCCAAATGCTGATAATAAAACATGCACCATGCGTCTTCAAAGCTCCGGTTATCTCTGTTTACACATGTTGCCTTTTGCTGTGGTACTGTATTGTTATGTGGGTGAATGCCCATAAAGCATTTTCTCAAATAATGCTGTCATAGTTGAGAGACAAGGTGGAGGAGGTACTTCACCCACCCACTTTGTCCCTCTAACATCCTGGGACTGACATGGCTACAACTACATTGCATACTGACATCGTTGATTTGAAGAGCACAGTTCTCTTTACTAGTATCTCCTGCCTACTTACAGCCTTCATTCTCTCTATCCATTTAATGTTCAGATAGAATTTGCTTACTCTAATAATGCCAAAGGCAGTGTTTGCAGCGGTTGTCTGCTCGGTAATTGCTAGTCAAAGCGAGTTAAAGCCGCCTGGGCCAGTGTTCTTTGGCACTTGACATTTTAATTTCATTTTTTAAATTGTTTTGTGCATGCATGAGTAGTGATGAGGCAAATGGATTTGGAGAAAACTAGGTTATCTCTGAACATTAGCATGGTTGTGTGGTCCATAATTTTTGTTGCTATGGGCTTGATTCTGCATATCACTTTATATCTGATATTAGAATGGATCAATCTGTATGTTCCCTGGCAGCAGAATGGGCTTGGAAACAAGACAACTTGAAGAGTCAAAAGAGGAGGTGTCTACAGCTTTGCAAATTCCATAGGTTGGGTTTCAGATCTAAAATCAGTTGTCAAACTAATCCATATCCCGTTTCACGTGAACATGCAAAATTTGTGGGTTGGATACATGGGTTCTGTTTTGGCCAGTCTCTAATAACCACTCCCCAAAAGTGTTTAGCATCCTTTTCTTAATGTGATGTAGCAAATATATCTGCACATTAAAGATAGGTCACATTGTGAGCTTATTGGAAAAGAATCTTTTTCTTTTTGGATTACATCGGTTGACCTCCTCTTGCTTGATTTCCTTCCCTCGAGATTCAAAGGCATTTACACATTTGTATTGGAAGTGTTTGAACCAAACTCTTTTTCCATTTCATGTGTAGGTATGCATACTGTAAAGTGGACCTAGGTTTCCAATCCATATCTAGAAATCTAAATAAGTGGAGGGATCTTCTGAACAACTTTCATAGCGTTTATTGTGAATTTTTGGATGCTCAGCACTTCAGAGCATATGGATACTTATTTAGGTGCCTACATTTGTATTTAGGAGCCTAACGTTAGAAATGATAGTGTGCAGTCAGTGCACCCTCCCTGTCATGTAGAGAGCCACAGAAGAGAAAGAAAACAGTTTGGTATATGGAAGTCATGTACTTGAGATTAGGGCATTTAAGCCGATTTACACACACACACTTTTCTAGTGCAGTGTTTCTCAAACTGGGGTCGGCGCTTGTGTAGGGAAAGCCCCTGGCGGGCCGGGCCAGTTTGTTTACCTGCCCCGTCCGCAGGTCCGGCTGATCGTGGCTCCCACTGGCCGCAGTTTGCTGCTCTGGGCCAATGGGAGCTGCTGGAAGCAGCGTGGGCTGAGGGACGTACTTGCCGCCGCTTCCTAGTCGTGTAATAGGCCCATCACTGCATTGTTAAGAACTAAAACAACTGTAGTAGGTTAATGAATTGTTTTAATGATATGGTGATTTCTGCCTGTGCATTTTAGTTGGAGCTAAAAATGTTTATCTAAAATGCCCAGACCATGGTCAACATTTAGTTATGTAAAGCATGATAAAAAGAAAAGAGAGTGATTCACTGCAATAGACATCTTTCAAAAATAGATGTTCTGAAAAAGGCGTGAATCAGTAACGTTTAAATTTTACCACAGGCACAAGATCTATCTCGTGCAGTGTATTCAAATGAAGAATCCTCTGCCATACGAAAGACAGCATAAACTGATCATGCCACTCTGCAGACATTGCATTGTATTCTAGTGCTACATGAATTCTGAGCTTAAGGCTTCTATTGACTTCAGCCAGACGAATATGTTCTACTATTATTTTCTATCACGAAAAATTTATCTGAGGGTACATCTACACTACAGCGGGGAGTCGATTTAAGATACACAAATTCAGCTACGTGAATAGCGTAGCTGAATTCGACGTATTGCAGCCGACTTACCCCGTTGTGAGGACGGCGGCAAAATCGACTTCTGCCGCTTTTTGTTGGCGGCGCTTACTACCACCTCTGCTGGTGGAGTTAGAGCGCCGATTCGGGGATCGATTGTCGCGTCCCAACGGGACGCGATAAATCGATCCCCGAGAGGTCGATTTCTACCCGCCGATTCAGGCGGGTAGTATAGACCAGACCTGATTGTATGTATAATATGGCTGTGCTGAGAAGAAAAAAATAGTGTTCTTGAAAGCTGATTTCCAATCACATGTATTGGAAATTTACATGTGTTTTCCCATGTAAATCAGAAGAGCAAAGAGGCTGATTGAATTGCAGGGTAGGAATGGTCTTTTAGTTCAGTAGCCAAACGAGTTCTTTAGGTGCGGCTCCTGTATTTGTGGGCGTTTCTGTGATTTTTGTGTCCGCTGACACCCAATCACAATCTAGCCCCTGGATTCTATTAAACACTTTATTCAAAGGGAGCTGTTTCCGTTAGATTAGTTAGCATTAGATTCTTACTTTAGCCACAACCCTGAGCAAGGAGTGCTGCATACATTGCCCCATCTCAGGAGTTGCCTTTCCCTCCCTGCTTCTTCCTTGCTAGGGAAAGGTGTGGGCCAAAATTTACCCTCTCTTTTGGAAAGAGGGCCTCCAGAATGCCAGGAGCTGCTGGCTGAAGTCAATACCAGGCTCTGGTGGCTATTAGTTACTTAATGTTTAAATAACTTTAATTTATGTAGGAGACAAGGTGGGTGAAGTAATATCTTTTTATCAGATCAACTGCTGAGGATGAAGGAGGCAAGCTTTCGAGCTCAGCATGAAGAAGAGCTCTGTGGAACTCAAAAGCTTGTCTCTCTCACCAACAGAAGTGGGTCTAGTGAAAGATATTATCTCACCCACCTTGTCTCTTTTATATCCTGGTACCAATACAGCTACAACAACACTGCAAACATTAATTTACGTGTTACATACAAGCTTTCCATACCTTACAAAGAACAGCAAAGCACTGCATGCTCAAGGAGGGATATCGTGTATTGCTGGCCTATACCAGGAGCACATAACCACACTGAAATCTGTCACACTGTGGACCTGCTAATCCCTGCTACATTCAGGCCATGGCAAGAACGGGCTTTGTGGTCACATGGAGGAGGACCTTGCAATAGCGCACAGAGCACAATGATGCACGGGACACCAAGGTCCAATTTTGCAGATCCCAGTCTATCTACGCAGTGGACCTGTACCATGCCACCCTTCAGCAACCCCTTCCCTTCCACTCAGAAGACACTGGCTACCCCGCCATGGGAAATGATTGCTACTAAAAGTAGGATTAACTTCCACTTGGGTTTGCACATTAAAATACACAGGGGCCTGAAGGAAGAAAACTAGGTATAAAGGACAACACTCAGTCCCCCTCTCCTTCTGTGTCTGCTCTTCCTCTGCCCCCAAACCGATAGATCCTCAGGTGTGCAAAAGAGTCATGAGTGCTTGGGAGTTGGGAAGAGCACATGGTATCCCTTTGAATATAGCATTTATTATTGCAGTATCTGCTCCTTGTGTCCTCTCTGAAGAGTGGAGGAGAATATATGATCCCCTGTTTGCTCACTGTTGTAATGAGGAGCCTAGGTAGTGCTGATGTTTTATGAGGATTATTGCACAGAGATACTGAGCTCTGTGCGTGATGTATATTTGAACAAGAGACAGCATACAGAATGGACATCCTTACTGGGGCCATTTAGGGAGACACAAACAGCATATGCAGCAGATATTGCCCTATTAATGTTCATAAACTTGGGAACTGTGCCACAAAATGTGAACCTAAATGCTATACAATGCTAGGGGCTGAGCCATGAAACTGCTAGGTTGGTAAAGGCCCATTTTCTGAAGTTAAGTAGTAGGAACATTTCCTTCAGATGAGAGGGAAGATTATATTTAGCATAAGTTATTATAGTTCCCTAAACAATCATTAATGCTGACAATACAGTCAATGAACTGCATGAATCATCAAAGCAATAAATACATTTGAAACCCCATAAAAAAAAAAAACCTACCAGATTAGCCAGTGATGGATTAATTGTCATTCTGCAGCCATAATAAAGCTGCCAAATTATCTTCCTATCTATTGAAATAGCAATCATAGTCTCACTTTCTGCTCATTTGTTGTCTATTTTCTGCCATGATGTTAGAGGTATTCATGAATAAAATCATAAAAGTATAAAAAGAAACTTGTGAATTAAATATATAAATATGACAAGAGTTACAATCTGACATGATAATCATTCATTTAATAATTTATACTTTGGCAGTAATGAAATTCATAATAGTCAGGAATAGCAGTGCTAAAACATGCCGGGGGGTGGGGGTAGGGAGGAGATGCTGAAGTCATCAGGTGTTTAAAAGCTCTGATTGTCAGTTCCAGGGGGGAAAACAGTTCTTGTAGCTCAGAAACAAGACAGCGGGAATGTCAAATCAATATATTTGGGAAATAATCTTAACTTTTAAATTCAATAATAATATAATTACATAACATGTACTTATAATGTTATATCTCTCCAGTCAAACAATCCTGCAGTTGGACCCACCTGAGTTTACTTTAAAAACAGACATATACACTTGTTAATGTTAAGTTTCTCATTTTCCAGCCACTGACCAGACTTCCACTGCAATTAGGTAAATAAGAATGGCAGGATATATTGTATCTGAGGTCCTTCCATTTCCAATGGTATGTGTAGCATTAACTGGATGCTACAAGCCCTCTCAGTACTGAGATTCCACCTTAACTCTGTGGAATTTTCCCCCAGGTCAGACTGGCAGAGACCCTGGGGGGTTTTCACCTTCCACTGAAGGGTTGGTCATTGGTCATTTGGTTGTTTGAAGTACAGTAAAGGGGGGGGGGGGTCTCTATTACTTGAAGTCTTTAAATCAAGATTTAAGGACTTCAGTAACTCAACCAGAGGTGATGGGCCTATGACACGAGTAGGTGGGTGAGGCTCTGTGGCCTGCGATGTGCAGGAGGTCAGGCTAGATGATCATGATGATCCCTTCTGGCCTTTAAAGCCTATGAGTCTTATCTTAACTATGAGCATTTTTGGCTGTGTCTGCACTTATGGGCATCCCCGACACTGCTTAAACTCCCAGAGCACTGGGCACGCTGTCAAACTTGTATCTGATTATCTGAAGCAAACAGTTTGTTGGCTGTGCCAAAGTCATGGACGGGGATATGGTTGGGTGAATTTGCAAGAGATTACACATAGCACTGCCAAAATTTGGGAAAGTTCCTATCTGGATTCACACTTTGCAGCTAGCTCTATAATGGGCCGAAACAAAAGCTGAGCACCCATAACATTTTAGGAAAATTGTGATCTTGATGTGGTTGTGAACTTTATGCATTGAGACTCCTTCTATTAATAACTGATGCAGGCAGGAAGTGAAGAATGTCATATCCAATGGAATATGAGGGAGAAATATCCATAAGCTTAGTGCAACCTAAATTACAATTCAGCCAGGACATTCACATTCACACCCTGTACTCTTACTAAAAGTGCCACAAGTGATCCGGACTTTGATTTTACATTACTTCTGAGAAATAGTACTTCTCCTAGCCCAGTGTACCCTACTATCATTCTCAGGCTTTAGTTCAGTGTTGATTTAGATGGAAGACTACCACCTTCTGAAGGTCCAACACTACCTACAGTATATGGGTTTTCCTTAGAGGTTTCTGATCATAGTGCTGTCCTGGCTTCTCTCTGCTTAATTTGTGAGATTAGACATAGTGGTCAGATGGCTGAAATGAGTATTATCTTACTTACACTTACTACTCCCCAGATGTTGTTGCTTTTGGTTCTACAAACAAATGTGCTAATACAGAGACCTTTACCTGCATGGAGGGACACTGCATGTGCAAGGTTGGTTCCAGTGAATCTATTTGCAGGATAAAAAAATCCCCTCTCCTATGGTATAATTTAGTTTTATTTTATTTACTTTGGGATGGGGAGAGGAGCATGTAGACGGCAGTCAAATATATTATGTTTTCATCAAGTACTTTTATTGCAGAGATGCCAGTCTTTCAACATTACTGTCTGATAGGTTTATATATGTTGAATAAGATAAGTGTTTAGTTTTGCTGCATCCTAGAATGACAAAATAAGAATGGGAAGAAGAAGAAAAAAGAATATGAGAAAATGAATCTATTCTTGCTTTATCCGAGGCTGATGATTACCTTTTTGGATTAGTTTTGTCTAATCCATGTAGCCATTGATTTGGCAATAATTTGTGTCGCATCACATAATTAACCATGGCATACCATCACTTTTTTTCACTTTTTAATTATTTTCTGAGGTTTTGTGAAGTAAAATATATCTGAGTGCACATAAATTAGAATAATCTATATTTCAAGAATTTGCCAGTAGATGGCACTATCCAGGAGTGTGTGTGAGTGTGGAGAGAGAGAGAGAGAGAGAAAGAGAGATGTATTCTTGCAACATACAAAAATCTCATGGTTTCTTCCTTTTTATTAAAAGCTTTTGAAACACTTAATCTAGCATATGTTAATTGAAATACAGGTCTGAGAGCAATGTGTTTGTATAGGAGGGGGAGGGACAGGGTTAGGAGATAATTTTTAAAAGTTATTTTTCCTTGCAATTAATTGTCTTTGATATTGATTTAGAGCATATTGCCAAAAAAACAAAGCAACCGCTTCGGAGTGCTGCAACTGCAGAAACAACAATTTCAGATATTTATGTTCACCAGCAGAATTAGTTGCTCGAATGCTATATCAAAATGATATATTTTTGCTCACCAATATAGAACGTGTGTGTTACCATTAAAAAGTCACCCACTGGCATCTCAAGAAATTTTTCCTTTATAGTTAGTACAGAGAATAGTTGATAAATATGAGGTGTCTGTTGGCAGATGCTAATTTTTTTATGGTGACCACTGGACTTACCATACATTTCCACAGGATATGGATGTTCTGGGTTTACTGTAGTTTGTGTGAGGCAGCAACAAACTCGAGGGGTTATTGGTTCACATAAGCTACAAGAGAACTCCAGACTGTTTACATTTATGAGGTCATGTTCTTAATTACTTTGTGAAACACTTGGGGCTAGATTGTGAATCCATACACTCACTAGTAAGCACCTTTCAGTACAGTTAGCCCCACTGTATGAAATGATCACATGAATAGTTGCTTATCAATGAGTTGAAGGGACTTGCAACTGGGCCTTTCAGAATATAAAGGATGACTATATATTATTAAAGTAAGATATTTTCATTTCATCTTATTTATATTAATGGTATGATGTTTTTCTAGTGCTGTTTAGTTCCCTTAAACCTGTGGCTGGCTAGACTTTACTGATTCATTTTGATTTGTATGTAAAATATATGCTGCATTTTCACTCATAGGAGGTTTTTCAAGTGATCACTGTTTTATTATAAATCATAAGTCCTGGAAATTGGTCTGCCTCTGCTCAGTTTAAGTCACACATGTCATTTCTTACAACTATACCTGCCTGCTGGAAAGGAGTTTGCTGCAAATAGATCTGTAACTGCTATCCAGAGCTCTTCTTTTATTGGTTATTTATTGGCTCTGTTTATAGGAAGTGTCTTGTTATGAGGCCACTTACACATTGCAAATAAAAAAGCAGAGAGAGAAGATTATAAATGAAACTGGAGCTCAGATCCAGCTAATAGCCACTACCAGATAAGCCAGCCCACCAAAAAAGGACTCCAATTCTAATAAGTAGGGGAATTGATAGAATGGGCTCCAAAATGATGAAAAATAGGCAAACTGAAATGAATTCTATATGAGCCTTGATTCCACAAAATGTGAAACCTCCAGTAAGAACCACCTCAACTTCCATTCACATCCACAGGAACTGAGGATGCTCTGCCTTATGTAAGATCAGGCCATTGCTAATTTGGGGAGGAAAGATGGCCAGTTGGATAGGGCACAAGAATGGGGGTCAGGATACATGTGTTCTTTTCCCATCTCTGCTACCCTGTGTGACTATGGGCAATTCATTAAATCTACCATTTACCCCAGTTTCCAATTGAGGGAGTTCTTCCCTACTTCACAGTGTTGTTGATGCTAAACTCCAGTAATGATTGTGCAGAAATAGAGACTATACATTGATGAGGGCCATGCAAGTGCATAGATAAATAGATTGCTGTGTGTCCCATAGGCAGCCATTGAGGGGATGCTGGCACACCTTTGTGAGAATTCATCCCACAACTGAAGACCTTCAGGTGGAGAACCTTTTCCCCCCATCCCAGTACAGACTGACCCTAGGGAACAAGAAGCCATGGTCAACTGTAGCGATTGGACAGGTACATAGGGTGAAAGGTCATAACTCATTTACCTAGGATCTAGATGCATAATTGTCTCATAGATGATCTGAGAGCAAAAATACATTTTTGAACTAGAATGACAGCTGTCTAATAGTACAAGTGTATCTGTATTTTTTATGCCCTGAGCAGTATGAAGATTCCAAGCACCAGGATAATAAATTTACCTAAAGGCTTGGTCTAAAACTTTTGAAAATGCTAAAATTACCTCCAAAGTCAGCCAGATTTGAAAATGTTAATACTTTCACTGGGGTTCATTTTATCTCTGCGCAGGTCACCACCATCCATGCCATTTTAAAATACAAGAATACAGAAAAATGCTAATTTTCCCTGAGGACTGCGGAGACCCAATATTCCAAAAGGCAAATTGTAAGTGGATGGAAGACTAAGAAGGATCTCAACATATGCTGACTGCATATTTGCTAGTATAGACTCTTATACCTTCTGGTTACAAGAATAGAGCAGAAGTCTAAATACTTTTTTGCTTCTTTAATTTTCCCTTGTATTGTGCCCTTAACACCATTGTTTATTTTTTCCCACATGTAAACAGACTGTTCTTTTTTTTCATGAAACTCCATGAATTTCAAGAAAATGTTCAATTTTCTCCCCCAAAAATACTTTTATAGAAAAAAATATGTCCCCTTTGTTTTGCATATTGCTCTCATAATATTAGCTTCACCGCTTCAGCAGTCCAATCCCTATAAATGTCATTGTCATAAACAACCACAGCATATCCATCCCAGGTTGTTTTATGCTTTCAGAATGCACTATTGCCAGCAAATATAAAAGACAAAAGATATAATAGAAAAATTCGAAGTGAAAGTAAAATTGCACAAGAAGATTGCTGGGAAACCTTAAAATATTTTGTTTTTCAGGCAAGCACACAACAAATTTTATTTAAAAAGAACAAAATGTCAGTACCTTCCGTGTGTGTATTTAGAAACAACGGACTTGGTCCAATGACCACTGAAATCAATGGGAGTCTAGCCACTGATTTCAAAGGGCTTTGAAACAGCCCTTAATTAGATGCTAGATTCATGTACCAACCAAGGGGCCACAGTCCACACGTGTTTTGGCTATATTTTCAACTATAATGGAAGACGCCCAATTTAAACATAGGGCTCAGTGTTGTGAGTTACGGACTCCTTAGAAATAAGTGTCATTGTAATTTTGCCTAAATAAGGACTTCATGATTGGACCCACTACCGTCCAAGGTGTACTAACCACTTAAAATAAGCAATGACCATTATGCCTTCACTTGTGGCCTGATGGGCTGATAAAATATTTATATAATTGTTTGAACGTGTCTCCCTACCTTATATTATTTTTTTACTAGATCACAGTTCTTTATATTCAAAGTCATACAGGGTACTGCTACACTGTATGTGGCATTCTGTCGTCTTGGTCAGTTATCTTTAATGCAAGATACAGGAATGCAAATGTAGCAGGACACGTTAAGCTCTAAAGCTACATAGCTGTAAATTGTCTAACACTGTCCATTGCTAATTGAAAAATAATTCAGTGTTAAATTCAAAAATCTTTTATGGTTCAATTCAGGCCAAAACTGCCCTCTCCAGAAATGCATAAAGAAGCCGATGAGAAATCGTTGCCATTGACCTTTAGTTGTTGAGAATACAAATGCATCTCCATTCTTCGGTTCTCCCCAGTACAAATATGGGTGAATCTCTTCCATTGGCATGATTGTCTCATTCACATGGCATCAAACAAATCAAATAGATTTACGTTTCTTGAGAATTCAGTTTGAGTGAACATGTTACGTTTTGCTGAAGCACTGAACATCCGTTTGCGCAGATAACAATTACTTCTTAAAAACAATTTGCTCCAGAAAACTCCTTTCTGGTAAGAGCTGTAAAAGGTTGGCTACCATCCCCTAAACTGTTCTTAACTGAACAATCAAATTTCAGAATTAAATGTGTATCAGTGGGCGGCAAGAAGATGCTAGCTGTAACAAAGAACTAATGAGAGGGAGGAAATTGTGCAGGGTTTAGTGTTTGCTTAGATAATTGCTACAGTAAAAAGCTTAGACATTATTAGAACCATACACATGCACACACAAAAGAAAGGAATAAAGTTGGCTCTGCACTGTGAACCCACACATGAAGCAGATGTTTTATGTTTCCCCTGGAGAAGATTTCAGAAACTGAATAGGGGGCGATAAGAAGATTATATTTAAACCTCACAGGAGCTGTACTTACTGTACACTGGCTTTACCCTTTAAAGGAAGAGCATTGTGGAAATGAGGGGGATTTAAGAGCCCACTTTTTAACAGCGCACAGATTTATTTGACTGTTTTGGTGAAGCAATGATTCTATGGTGCTTTCAGATTGTGATTATGGACCAGATCTAGGTCCACTGGGAGTCTCTCTGATGACTTCAGTGAGCTTTGAATGAGGTCCATGTAACTAGCATCTTCTCTTCTTCCTCATCAGGTTACAGTTCTTAGTTTTTTGCCTTCCAGGCTTTGCACAGCAAAGCAACCGTTTTCATCTCTGACTTCATTTCTTCCCATAGCCTCTTCATCCTCTGTGCTAATTGTTCCCTTGGTCTCCTTCTTCCCTTCAAGGCTTTATGTTTTCTGTGGCACAACCCTTTTCTCTTGGAAGGGGCTTCCCCTCGCCACATGACTGGGCAATGTGCTGACTTCTAGACATAGTCACATTGATCAGAGGCAATGAAAACCATGTGAATGCAGGGATCATGCATGGTGTTCTTGCAGGATCAGGATGTTAGCTTGCAATCTCCTCTGGGTGAAGGATATTGCCTTCCAAATATTTTGTAAAGCAGTATAAATGCTCATGGTACCCTATAGATAGTACATATATATAACTCTTCCAGTGGAGTGGATTGTGTCTGCTTTACAGGAAACTGGCATACTCTGTAAGATGTTATCAGCCTCTCAAATAGAAATGATTCTTACAGAACACTACCTATGTATGTGGATGAGATGAGTATGCATGTACTAACTGTTTCACAAGAACAATTGCTCTTGGAGATGTCAAAAATGCATGACTAAATGTTCCTGAGAAACAAATAAGTCTTAATGTTGGAAATTTAAATAAAAGTTTTGGAGGAGTTTTGGAGGAGGGCAGAAAAAGACATATTTTATTTAATAAGAATGGTTTTAAGATGCAACAAATGGAGCTTTGTACAAGTCCATTTCCTCCTAATTCACTCTGACCTTAGAATGCCTTAATATATATATATATATATTAGACATTCTTTTCATTGTCCAAAGAGTTAGTGTTTTTCATAAGCTCTTCCCACCTGTCCCGCCAATGTGGTCTGTCAGCACATTTATTCACTCTCCCGGTCACATAATTTATTAAAACTGAGATGCGCTTGTGCATCTGTTATATATTTAGCTGTTGTTTTTCTGCTGTTGCAGCTTTCACACCACATTTATACCTAGAACCTAAAGGAGCAGAAAAGGTCAAAAGTAAGATACATTCTGGGCAAATGTAATATATCAAAATATCTTTTGTGTATAAAAATATAGGGATGATATTTAGCAAGCCAAAGAGAAAGATCCTACAATCTTTGCTTTGAGCAGTTTTTTTCACGCACAAGCTTCAGTCCTGCAACTGGTGGCTAAAGAGACGTCATTACCGAAGTGGTAGTTAGCCCCTGGGTGCTTCAAGCCAATATATCTGGGATATTGCTCTGCTACGAGAGATCCAGATCCAAATTTCCCCAAAGTTCAGCGTGTTTGGATCCAGAGTGTTCATTCAGGCCATTCTTTACTTGTTGACGTGATCAGAGCTAGTTACAAATAGGGAAATTCAATGGGTGGCAGAGGTGGACTTTGAACCCTGGCATAGGGGGCTGCTGCAGACTAGTGTGTGGCTTTTTGTTGGGATAGGAAGCTGAAGATCTCAAATGTGGGGCATATAAATAGCATGAAAAGTTTAATATTTTTTGTAAATGTAGTTGTTATTTCTGATTCTGTATTTTTAATCTTGCCCGTAATAAAGCTGCAGAATTTTCCCACAAATCTTTTTCATCCTTACTTTGCATTATCTTTGGGAAAAGCACACAAACATATTAGGGGCTGTCTAATAATTGACAATGTTGTTAATAGTATACATGAAAAGGGAACTTATTTGATATTATATTGAACAATAGAAAATGTGTATATTCATAGGGTCATTTGCTTGTAAAACAAGTAAATGCAATTGAGAGTGATAGACTTTTAAAATATTCAGCCCTGAAGCCATAATACAGGTGAATATCATAAATAATTATGTTAAATTGGTTACCAAGGAGGTGTAGCAATATCAAGTTGCTATGGAGATGTTTGGGCCCTGCTCAGATATTCCAGAAAGGCTAATACAGTCAGCTATATTTGCACAACTTTAGCTAGATACAAATCAAATTAGAGAAAGGAAGGAAATATCAATTTATGAGAGTTAAAAATAGGGTTGTGAAAGCAGGACAGGTAGAAACCTGATTTTACACTGAAATTGAAGTGCACATGAGTTCTACCCAAGTCCTCAAACTTCAGCCCAGGTCTGCAAGTTTTTATGGCGCAAGTGTTTAATGTTCCTCCCCGGAGAATGAGAAAGGTTGGAGGAGAAAGAGAGAGTACCGGGATGAACACAGCTACTGGTAAGTTGCTATGATTCAAGTCATATAATCAATCTTATATTAAACCATATTCCCCCTTAATATAATTTATTTTGTATTTGTGAATGGTTGCTAGGGAATTTGGATGCAGAGATTCATCTCAGCCAAAAAGCTTCATTGTCTCATCTTGGTTTCCAGAAGGGACCTCATCTAGTCTGACCTCCTGTATAATACAGGCCATAAAACCTCCTCAAAATAATTCCTAAAGATATCTTTTAGAAAAAAAATCCAATCTTGATTTAAAAATTGTCAGTGATGGAGAATGCACCATGACTCTTGGTAAGTTGTTTGATGGTTAATTATTGTCAGCATTAAAATGTTATGCTTTATTTCCAATCTGAATGTGTCTAGCTTTGACTTTCCACCATTGCATCGTGTTAATCTTTCTCTGCTAAACTGAAGACCCCATTATTAAATATTTGTTCCCCGTGTAGGTACTTATAGACTATAATCCAGTCACCACTTAGCCTTACCTTTGGTAAGCTAAATAGGGTGAGCTTGTTGATCTCCTTTATCACTCTAAGGCAAGTTTTCTAATCTTTTAATCATTCTTGTGGGTCTTCTCTGAACCCTCTCAAGTTTATCAACATCCTTCTTGAATTGAGGGCATCAAAACTGGACACAGTATTCCAGGAACAGTCACACGAGTGCCAAATAAAATAACCTCTTCACTCCTACTCCTAATATTATATACCAGGGGTCGGCAATGTTCGGCACACGGCTCGCCAGGGTAAGCACCCTGGTGGGCTGGTCCAGTTTTATTTACCTGCTGACATGGCAGGTTCGGCCGATCGCGGCCCCCACTGGCTGCAGTTCGCCGTCCCGGGCCAATGGGGGCAGCGAGAAGCCGCGGTCAGCACATTGTTCGCCCACGCCGCTTCTCACCGCCTCCATTGGCCTGGGATGGCACACCACGGCCAGTGGGGGCCGCGATCAGCCAAACCTGCCACGTCAGCAGGTAAATAAAACTGGCCCAGCCCGCCAGGGTGCTTACCCTGGCGAGCCTTGTGCCGAACGTTGCCGACCCCTGGTATATACTATCCTGGTACTATCTCTCTAGGATACACTGGATAGATATTATATTATTTGACATCGTCCTTACAAGACCTTGCCACTGTGAGTGTGTGTTAGTTCTATGTCTAAATGTCCTTGCACCAGTCAACTGTTATAGGCTACTTTAGTGGATTTCAAATCTCAAGTGTGGGGAATGTCGGCTGGAGACAATGCTATGGTACGGTACAGGCACTGCAGATTATATAATAACCACAACTTAGTAAGGGACATGACATTGCTGTTGCTGTACCTATTCCCATTAGGGACTGCTCACCTAAGAACAGCCTATTCCCACTGCCCATTCAACCGTCCCTTTGAATGAATTGTTAAAAATCTTACATTCTTGTGTGAACTAATGAACTTGTAGCAGATGTTATATGTCGAGAAAATGAATATTACATTTTGCTGTTCTACAAATAACAAGAACTAAAGGACGCAAAGCAGCTGTTTTGTGTAGCGACACAATGAATATTACATTACTTGTGCCCATTTAATTTGAACCAATACAGTTTCCAATACAGCCGCAGAAAGGATGACTGGATTCTGAGTTTGGGTGACGTTAGAGTGTTAGTTCATTCAAGTTCAATTGCTGAGCCTACTTTAGTGCAAGGTGCCATCCCATTCTTTATGTCTAGAACAAAGCCTGGATCCCCCCACCCTCTAAAAGAAAGACATCCACTACCAACTTTAGCAAACACAAAATTATCTGACTGCCATGCAGTGTAATGTGTACACCCTTAGTTCCATGTGAGATGTTTAATTTGGGGTTGATTTGGAGGGGACCTAATACTGCATCATTAAGAATATTTTAAATAGTCTCACTTCTTTCTTCAGCTTTTGTTCTCAGCTTTCTTGGAAGTGGGAAGGAGATAACGTTATTGCAGTTGTGTTCATATGACAATACTTAATCTGGCCCCGTATTATCCAGGTATTTTGGTGGTTGGCAGATCTCTATGTAGCGCTGTTTGGTACTTTTCAGGTTAGAAAATTTTGGATTGAGCTTCTGTTCTGAATTAAGAACTTTATTTCGTGCTTCTTTGCTTATGAGCTGACACCACACCCTTCCTGGCTGTATTTGTGGCTTTTCTGGAAGCTCAGATGGGTATTTCCTCTGCTCCACAACCTTTCCAATTAGCCATTTAAATTCCTGGCCTTCTTCAGCACTTCCAAACCTGACCTGCTGCTGTATTGAGACTCCTTTTCTTGAAAAGCTAACAAAAGAAACATGCAATGACATTTACCTATAAGAATGATACTGGTATGAATAAGTCAGTGAAAGGCAAGTTTAGGGTGGTACAATACACCGTTTCTTAATCCTAGATGGGCTATGTCTAGAGGATAGATTTCTGCAGTTCAAATGGGAGGTCCAAGATTAAAAAGACACATGACATAAAAGAAAATATGCCCTTGTCCTGCTACTGAAACACATTAAACTGGGGGCCAATCCTAAAATCCTTAACAACACTTAAACCTTAGGGTTTGTCCCTTGCTGAAAAGCAGCACTTCTGATAGTGATGTACAGAATCAGCTAAGTTTGCCTGGTTGATGCTGTAACATCAGCCTTGGAAAGTCCCACCATTCACTGAGCTGTGTCCATTGTTATGGGCATACATATCTTAGTATCCTCGTAGAGTCTGCCAGGTGCTATTACCATACTTCGTCGACAATAAAGCTGGCCGGGCGCCTTCGCACCTTCACGGATCTTGTGGTCATTGGGCAGTTTGCTCGAGGTCTGCTGTGCAAGCTGTCTGGGACAGCACACAGGGAGAACATACACATGCAGCCGAATACCTGATTACAATGCTCTCATACCAATGAATTCCTGTGTAGTTAATACAAATTCAGAGCAAAATTGAACTTACTTTCCACCCCCTTTGTGGTTCTCAGAAGGGAGAATATCAGTTGTGCAATTTTATGACATCATTGGGCCTTTGTTAGTTTGTCATCTGATATCTGGATTTTTTGTGATTTAGAAGTAAAGAAATGCAGAATGTGGTTGTACAGTAAATATGGTATCTTGTCAAAAACATTTAGATTTTCCCCTCTTTTAATCTAGTATGAATTAGATTAGAATTTACAGTAGTTGCTACTTCCTAACCTACTAGGACCAACTTAACAAAGTAATTGTTGGTGCACAATTTCCTTTGAATGCTACTGCCTGATGCTAATAAGGTGAGGCTTCCTTTTTCTTTCTTTCTTTCTTTCTTTCTTTCTTTCTTTCTTTCTTTCTTTCTTGAAGGTAATAGGTAGTTTTCTTTCTGTATCTTAAAACACCCAGAAGGTATGAAAAGAACAAATTTCTGTGGATTGATGAGATCCAGTCAGGAATATCAACTGCAGTTAAAAGTACTCATTCTGTCCTCAAAGTGATTGGATGCCAGCAATTTAAAAGGATTTCTTTTTCTTTTTGTATAGTGCAGAGGAGTAGGTCTGTGGCAATCTGTCAAGAAAAAGCCTCTGGAAACCAACTAGCTTGTTATAGTCAATATTGTCAAAAAACAGAGGATATTTTAAAAATCAAATACATTTTTCAGGAAGTAAAAAATAACATATCACCTACATTACCATTCGTAACAGATGGGGTACACTGTTCCAAAGAATATTCTGATGTTATGGAAACAGAACAGGAAATTACAGTTATTTACTCATTTCACTTGGTAACAAATATCTGAATAGAGCAGTGCAACATTAGTAGCTTTGGCTGGCTTCTTTTTGCAGTGAATCCGAGGAGGGGAGCCCCTGGAAGAATGCAAAAATTTTATGGATCAGTCTTCCTATCCTTTATGGGAAGAAGAGACTGTAAGGGCTTCTTTAATAAGGTGTATTAAAGGTAGGGAATGCTACCAAGCAGGATGAAAGGTCTGGTAAATCCCTTGAGGCCAGATGGACCATCGGGAATGGAGAAAGGGCTAGCAGGATCTGGGCAATGAAACATGGAGATTATGGAAGGACCTAAGTAAATTCTATACCAAATCTCTCTGTGTAGCATGTTCTCTGCTTTTAGCTACATTCCTAACGGGGAATTGCACTAACTTTCCTGGCTGAGATGGACAAATCATCTGCACATCTCTTTGCAGAGTAATTATTTAAGCACAAGTGAGAGGAAGAACATCTGTTTCATCAAAGCATCACCTTTAGCTGCTCCTCGGCACTTCTACCCACCATACAGCTCCAACATAATCGTGCTTTTAAATGTACATCAGTGGGGCCAAGAGCTATGGGACCATAATCTAAATAAATAAATAAGAACACAGCAACTCACATGTCTTGATTGTGTAAGTGCTGCATAACTGGAACTTTTGATTTCATTGGGAGCTGTGGGCACTCAGCACTTGACCAGAACAGACCCTGGGATTCCAAGTTAACTTGCATGCATATGGAACAAGCCATGGCTGTCTATAGATACAGACACCAAGTTCATCGGAGGGAACCGGACAGGAACCTCCGTCAGCCCATAAGCATGAGTCTTCTTCCACTTGTAGATTCATAGATCATTAGGGTTGGAAGGGACCTCAGAAGATCATCTAGTCCAACCCCCTGCTCAAAGCAGGATCAATCCCCAACTAAATCCCCAAATGGCCCCCTCAAGGATTGAACTCACAACCCTGGGTTTAGCAGGCCAACGCTCAAACCACTGAGCTATCCCTCCCCCTGTACTGTACTGAAAGCAGGACTCCTTTAGCTGTAAGCTAGTAGTAGGTTGTGTAGGTGTTGGTGCCAACCACTAAAAGGAGCTACAGTAGGCCAGAATATATTGCATACATTGTTAGATAATTAACTCTTTCATATCTGGAATACATGATAGCATGCAATGCATGTATCTAAAATGGGGGCTTATTTTGTGAAGTCCCCAAACACTGAATACTGTTGTTTTAAGTCCTATTTAGTGGGACTGGAGCTGGGTTTTTTTTGGGGGGGAGAGGGGTGTTCCAATTTTATTTATAACAATTTCTCATGTCTGATATTTTCTTTAATTTTTAGTACATTTTGATAGTGTTTTAGGGCCTCCTGTTTCACTAACTGCATATAGCTGATAGCTGAAATTCTTTATGGGCTGCAGTACCAGTTGTCTATTTGGAGGTTCAGTTCCTTTAAGGTATGTTTTTATTAGAGGGCATTATCTGAAAATCTACCTTGCTCAACGTGGTTGAAAAAAGTATATGAAAGATAACCAGGGCATAAAAACCTTCCAGATTAGGTTCAATGTCCTGTCACAAGGCTAAATTCTACCTTGAGAGCTGTGCTTGGGAAAGTGTATGATTTCAGGTGATTGTGGGGCTGAATCATCAACAGTGTATGAGGCTAAAGGCCAAGATTTTCAAAAGTTACAATTGATTTTGGTTGCCTCCATTTTCAGATGCCAAACTTGTGATGCTTGAAAGGGGGTCTGATTCTTCAGACAATACTGTGCCCTTTCCCCCTGAAAATCAAGCCCCTTGAACGTGTGTCAGCTTGGATGCCCCAAAATGGAGACACCCAACAGTATGAGTCACTTTTGGAGATCTTGGACATTATATTTTTTTTGCATGTGTTGTGTATCTATCTACTTTCCATATAACAACTCATTTTGTGCTAGTGGATCTAACGAGAATTCAGTGTGTTTGAGGCTGTGTTTGGAGCCAAATGAACTAATCTCCAAATGTTACTTAAAACACCCATCTCAGGCTGTTTTTAGCAGTGCACATTACTGCTGACATTGCAAAGAAGAACGTAGACTCTGGCAACCTAGCGGTTCCCGCAGCTACGGCCTAGTCAACATGTAGCCACGTGGACATGGCTGTGTATGGCTTTGTTGTTGTTAGAACACTAAACAATTTGGTTGTGTAGCTTATTGTACTTTAGTTCATAAGAAAGGTTATTCTTATAATAATTTTTAACCCCACCAAAACCTGAAAGTACCAGTGAACTTTTTTTCTGGTAATATTTCTAACCTGATTTCCAGATCAAATGTGAACTCATATACATTCAGGATAAACATCAAATGAAGATGGTCTGTTTCTATTTTTAAAAAAATGGTAGCAAACTCATTTCATCACCCCCTTTTGAACGCTCTAATTAAAGGCTCATAATTAAATGTTATGGAGAAAGGCAGCCAAGAAATGAGAACCAGCAGCAAATTGGCTATATGGATTTCAAAGGAATGTAGGCCAATATATTATCAGTGGACTACATCTGAGCACTGCAGAGGATAAATTCTAAAAGTACCTAGAGCTCGAAATGTAGAAAGGTACTAACGAAGTAGGACAGGCTTTGATGTGCAAGTCCAGTATGAGTGCACTGGTTAGTATGAGTTACACAAAATACTATTACATAATTACAAATGTCTTCAACTAAAATATATATGAGTAGATCTGCATGTATGGCTTGATTAACAGATGGAGCAATGGAAAGATGATAAGGGATTGTCTGAAGAACTATCAAAGGCCAATAAGTCCTGAGATCCCAAATTTAGTTAGTGAAATAAGATTTGTCTAAACTATAATCAAGCAGTCCCATCATATATTATAATTACTCCAGAGAAATGGCAGGAATATATTAGCTGAATGTTTTATTTTTGGAAAGCACTGTAAAATTTGAAAAAAGGCCCTTTAAAGAAAGCTGTTATTGTTCTCTTGTGAAAATATCTTATGGAAAGCACTGGCCAGGAACATTTAACCTAGAAAGTTTTGTGGTGGCTTTCAGTTACCATAAATCAGGGACAGGTATTATGACCTGAAAAAAGTCCTCTGCTACATCCCTGATGTATTTAAACAGGGACAAAGAAATGCCTTGTTTATTAATTCTGGAAAAGGGCCGATTTCATGGATAAATATGAAACCAAAAAATGACAGAAGAACTGAGGAGGCAGCTTTTACACAATGAATTGGCGTGCAACATATGGACACAGTAAATGAAAGTGAAAGTTTACCCAAAGCTGTATCTTTTCATTTTCAATTGTACTGCCCTGTCTTTCAGCTCTCCACCCCACAGAAAATCTAGCATTAGTAATTTACTATCCAAAGCCAAAAGTTTTAGCAATTGAATAACAAAGCTGGAAGCTGCTCTTGTCACATTGTTTGTAACTTATTAAAAACCAGTCAACCCTGCCAAATCGTTAGCTGTAACTAAATGCTATAGGGAGTCAGGCTTTTGCAGCTTCTATTGGTCAGAACTTCCACTTGGGACAAACTGCACTAGTTATTTTTAATATTTTCGGTTATCTTCTTTTGCATATATGGGGAGAAATCCCCACCCCAGCACCATGTAAAAGGGCTGGAGAGAGTTAAATAGGCCCTAAAAGCCCTGGAGCCAACTGAAGGAGGAATTTCCTAGTGCAGGTTCTGTAGTAGACCACCGTATGGCTGGCGTCCAAAAGCCCTCTCACAAGTCCTGGTTTAGGAAGTATGCCAGGTGTGAGGCAGGTGAGGCAGGTCAGAGGTGGGGGCAGGTGAGGCAGGTCAGAGGTGGGGCTGCAGAATGCAGCTTTGAGGTGCACACGACAGCCACAGGGAGGGTGCTGTAACTTAGGGTCAGTCCAGATCAGGAGGGTGCAAAGGTGGCTTAGCCCCACTTCCCCACTCTGAGTTCTCTGCTGTGCCTTTTAGAGTATATCTATACTGCAACTCAGTTTGGACCCAGGGGGTCAGGCGGGCTGGTACTCCAGATGGCTAGTGCATGTTGCTGCACATGCTGCAATATCCACATTGCTATTTTTAGCTCACCAACTTGGGAAGAGCTAGCACATGTCTCTCTACCTTGGCTGGGAGGCACGGTCCCCTCCCAGCTCTTGTGTAGACATACCCTTAAAGTGCAGCACAGAATCTCTACCCCAGTGCTTTTTTTTTTTTTTTTTTTTAAATAAAAAGCTAAGTAAGGGACACATTTTCAGGTGTCTAGGGCTTGATTTTCAAGAGCTTGACACCCAGAATCGGAGCGAGACTTTCAAAAGCATTCCAGACCTGGCCGCTCCCATTGGGGTGCTTATGGCCAACGTGCTAAGTTCATTTGAAAATCAGGCCTTTTATTTAGGTGCTTAAATGGGAGCTGTGCTCTTTTTTAAATGTGACCCTACTACTAATATTGAAATATGTATTAAAAAGTGCTTAAAATCTAAGTATAGACAGTGATATATTCTGCCAAGGGAAGTGAGGGAAACAATGATATTTATCATTTAAAGCTAAATTGGACAAGTCACTCAAGGAGACTATTGGTGAAGATGACGACTAGTCATTCACCAGGTCAAACTTTTACGAAGTATCGGATTCATTCTTGTCTGGCTGGAGTCCACATACCCAGGTGAAGGGATCCCCTAATTGTACACTCGGTTATCTGCTGAAGGAATTGGTTATATCTGTGCCAGTTTTTTGACAGAACATCTAGTACTAAAGAACGTTTGTATTATTTGTTGTTTTGCATCAATAAAGTTGTTCAGACTGTTAATGCTGCTGAAGTGTCTTGTTGGCCATACCCAAATATCTCTTATGATAATTATAAAATGACTTAACATGACAAAGTATGAAAAGGAGTTATTGACCCCTATTTTAAGTAAGAAGTCACCAAAGCTTTTAACTGCTAGATATCTGATTGATCTCTCCTCATTTACATAGGTTTTCCATGTCTAACTCATTTGACTTCAGTGTAGTTTACGCTGGTCTAACTGACAGGAGAATCAAACCCACTAGTTGTCATAGCAATCCCAGCTACACATGCAAAAGTGGTGGCACTCTGCCTCAAAGATTGGGATATATTTGCGATGTCTGACAATGAATGTACAGAAAGCTACATGTATATCAACAGTTTATTTTACTGTCTCTTGCCCTTGGCATGTTGTAGAGAGTAAACTGAACAAAATGGGTATGGTGGATAATTCAAAGTAAATCATCGTTCTTTGAAAATGTAATCCTGTCAGGCAGTTGTATTCTGTGTAATTGTCACAAGGTTTCCATGAACACAGAGAGCCCTGGGATTGGGGAAAAAAAAGAATGAAGATTGTGAAAGCTACATCCTGCTCATACCAAGGAGGGAAAGTTTGATCCATCGAATTGTGGAGATAAATGCGTGGTTACGCAGGTGGTGTCGGAGAGAGGGCTTTGGATTGTTCGACCATGGGAGAAGGATTGCTAGGAAGAGACGGAATCCACCTAACGAAGAGAGGAAAGACCATCTTCGCAGGCAAGCTTGCTATAACCTAGTGAGGAGGGCTTCAAACTAGGTTCGCCAGGGGATGGTGACCTAAGCCCGGAGGTAAGTGGGGAAGTGGAATACTGGGAGGAAACACGAGGAGGAGGGTGCAACAGGGGAGGCCTCCTGATTCATACTGATAAAGTAGGGCAACCGGCTAGTTATCTTAGGTGCATGTACATGAATGCAAGAAGCCTGGGAAATAAGCAGGAAGAATTGGAAATCCTTGCACAGTCAAGGAACTGTGATGTGATTGGAATAATAGAGACTTGGTGGGGTAACTCACATGACTGGAGCACTGTCATGGATGGGTATAAACTGTTCAGGAAGGACAGGCGGGGGAGAAAAGGTGGAGGAGTTGCACTGTATGTAAGGGAGCAGTATGATTGCTCAGAGCTCCAATATGAAACTGGAGAAAAGCCTGTTGCGAGTCTTTGGGTTAAGTTTAGAGGGGAGACCAACAAGGGTGATGTCTTGGTGGGCGTCTGCTATAGACCACAGACCAGGAAGAGGCTTTCCTCGGACAACTAACAGAAGTTTCCAGATCACAGGCCCTGGTTCACATGGGGAACTTCAATCACCCTGACATCTGTTGAGAGAGCAATACAGCAATGCACAGACAATCCAGGAAGGTTTTGGAAACTGTTGGGGACAACTTCCTGGTGCAAGTGCTGGAGGAACCAACTAGGGGCTGTGCTCCTCTTGACTTGCTGCTCACAAACAGGGAAGAATTGGTAGGGGAAGTAGAAGTGGGTGGCAACCTGGGCAGCAGTGACCATGAGATGTTCGAGTTCAGAATCCTGAGGAAAGGAGAGCAGCAGAATATGGACCCTGGACTTCAGAAAAGCAGACTTGGACTCCCTCAGGGAACTGATAGGCATGATTCCCTGGGAGGCTAATATGAGGGGGAAAGGAGTCCAGGAGAGCTGGCTATATTTTAATGAAGCCTTATTGAGGGCACAGGAACAAACCATCCCAATGTGCAGAAAGAATAGCAAATATGGCAGGGGACCAGCTTGGTTTAACAGACAAGTATTTGGTGATCTTAAACACAAAAAGGAAGCTTACAAGAAGTGGAAACTTGAACAGATGACTAGGGAGGAGTATAAAAATATTGCTCGAGCATGCAGGGGTGTAATCAGGAAGGCCAAAGCACAATTGGAGTTGCAGCTTGCAAGGGATGTGAAGGGTAACAAGAAGGGTTTCTACAGGTATGTGACCAAGAAGAAGGTCAAGGAAAGTGTGGGACCCTTACTGAATGGGGGAGGCAACCTAGTGACAGATGATGTGGAAAAAGCTGAAGTACTCAATGCTTTTTTTGCCTCAGTCTTCAAAGACAAAGTCAGCTCCCAGACTGCTGCACTGTGTAGCACAGTATGGAGAGGAGGTGATCAGCCCTCAGTGGTGAAAGTACAGGTTAAGGACTATTTAGAAAAGCTGGATATGCACAAGTCCATGGGGCTGGATCTAATGCATTTGAGGGTGCTGAGGGAGTTGGCTGATGTGATTGCGGAGCCATTGGCCGTTATCTTTGAAAATTCATGACAATTGGGGGAGGTCCGAGGTGATTGGAAAAAGGCAAATATAGTGCCCATCTTTAAAAAAGGGAGGAAGGAGAATCCAGGGAACTACAGACCGGTCAGCCTCACCTCAGTCCCTGGAAAAATCATGGAGCAGGTCCTCAAGGAATCCATTTTGAAGCACTTAGGATGGAAGAATCCCATGCACTGCTACAGGCTGGGGACCGACTGGCTAAGCGGCAGTTCTTCAGAAAAGGACCTGGGATTACAGTGGACGAGAAGTTCGATATGAGTCAATAGAGTACCCTTATTGCCAAGAAGGCTAACGGCCTATTGGGCTGCATTAGTAGGAGCATTGCCAGCAGATCGAGGAAAGTGATTGTTCTCCTCTATTCATCACTGGTGAGGCCACATCTGGAGCATTCCGTCCAGTTTTGGTCCCCCCACTACAGAAAGGATGTGGACAAATTGGAGAGAGTCCAGCAGAGGGTAATGAAAATTATTAGGGGGCTGGGGCACATGACTTATTATGAGATGCTGTGGGAACTAGGCTTATTTAGTCTGCAGAAGAGAAGAGTGAGAGGGGATTTGATAGCAGCCTTCAACTACCTGAAGTGGGGTTCCAAAGAGGATGGAGCGCAGCTATTCTCTGTTGTGGCAAATGACGGAACAAGGCGAAATGGTCTCAAGTTGCAGTGGGGGAGGTCTGGGTTCGATATTAGGAAAAACTTTTTCACTAGGAGGGTGAAGCACTGGAATGGGTTACATAGGGAGGTGGTGGAATCTCCTTCCTTAGAGGTTTTAAGGCCCATCTTGACAAAGCCCTGGCTGGGATGATTAAGTTGGGGTTGGTCCTGCTTTGAGCAGGGGGTTGGACTAGATGACCTCCTAAGATCTCTTCCAACTCTAATCTTCCATGATTCTATGAGAAGAGAAAGGAAACTCCTCTTCACAAAGATTTTGGTGGTTCAGAATTTTGTTTTATTCGAATTTGGAGTGAAAAGCAAAAACTTTGAAATTCTCCATGAAAGGCAACAGAGCTTTGGTTCCCGGAAAGTCCACCTGGTCCCCAACTCTGAGGCAATCTGCATGGGTGGCTGCCCCAGTAATGCAGACCTTGTGAGCACTGGGTCCCTGACTGCAAGGCAGTCTAGCTGGTGGGCTGCCCCAGAGCTGCAGGCAGCTAAGGAGCTGAAAACCTGGGAGCCCCTCAGTTCCCTATCAGCTCAACAGGAAACCAGGCAGGTTTCTGACTAAACTTCCATTGGGACTTTGTCAAAATCCAACTGTCTCAGGAAAAAAAAAACATTTTAATGTTGACAAAACATATTTGAAATTTTTTGAACCAGCGCTGAACTCAGCCTTTGCACATGTGGTGGCAGGTGCCCCAGAAGAGGATCTTGGGGTCTATGCCTGGGCAGAGCAGTTTTTGAGTTCCAGTCAAGGTTAAATAAGACAACGCTTGTGGCGGTTGCCTGAGTGACGTGCTGAGTCAGTGCCTTTCCTGGTTATCTTAGTGTCACGTCACACTTCATGGGCTGAGCGAGACGGATATAGAGGTATGATAGCAAAATAAGCCACTTAGCTATAAGTAATTTAACACCATCCTATATTTCAGAACAGAACCATGTATCTTTAGTAATGGTAAGAACTATATAATACAGAGACAAACTGAAGGTGACTGCATGAAGGCATGGATCTTGGTGCTGTGTTCCAGAGCTGTATTGGGCAACATCACGAATGAGGCTATACAAACTCATTTAATGGATTTCTGAAATTCAAGCTGTCGCTTGGTATTGGATGTGAGGGCTTGAACTCAGTGGTCCGGAGTGACTAGAACAAAGGAACCTCAAGCAGCCCTTTCCTCTCCATACTGAGACTTTGAAGTTCCCCCCACTCCCTTTATTATTTAAATTTCATGATGCTGATGATGGGGGATTTGAGAGGTCCACAGGTTGGGCTAGGAAAAAGGTTGGCAAAAAGAGGGGGCAAAATGGGGTAGCTGGGTGAAAGAAGTGGAGCCATCTTTCTATCTGGGGTTCCTGTGGATGGACAGAAGTATGACTGAGCTGGCCAATGGGCCTTTAAGAGTCACTTATTGTTCCTGAGACTATGGTGATGGCTGGACAGTGATGTCAAAGAGAAAAAAAGTGATGAATCCAATTTGGTACAGTCAAAGGCTAATGAGTGATAAAGCAAAACTGAGTGACTAAATGCTGATGAAGTTCTGTGTATGACTCACACACCTGATTATGAATCACTCTAAAAGGTATACCTGCATTTTCTATTAAAACCGTTCATTAAATGAGATGCCGGATCACTCAGGGTGAATTTGTAAAGGTCAGTGGAGATTTTTCAACTCTTAGATTATAAATATGAATCTAGACCAGATCACTCACCGTATTAGTCTGCTCTTGGTTCAGTGTTCTGTGTGAAAAGTGGCCCCAGTCCAGTTCTTAGTGGACAGGCATATCCACAGACCTTATACAATGTGCACTAGCTGGTATTCTTGCTAGCAGAGTCAACATTGAGGCTAAGACGGGAATGGACACTGGAAACTGAGTTACTTTTTCATCAATAATGAACAGAGGTGATATGAAACACTGGTTGGGCTACAGTGTTGAGGATGATTAAATTCAGTGGATAAATGAACTCCCTATGACTGTCAATCCAAGGTTTTAGCTCGCACACAAATTTACTTACATATTTTTGAGAAATTAACTTTTTAATCAGTTTTTTTATACATGGTTAAACTACCATGTGCAGTATACATGGAGAATGTGTAAAATGTTCTTCATGGTAAGTAACCCAGCACAAACCACACACCGCCCTGATCACAACAGTCTTCCTAAAACAGTGACTCTCATCCTGTTTCTTTGTCTTTGCCTTGATTTGGGTTATTTCTGTGTGTGCGTGTACTGTGAGGGTTAGACACTTAGCAAGTTTGCATTATTCTCTATCCAGTTTTATTTGTCTGATCTGGCATGACACCTGCAAGGAGGATTATTTTATTAAGATGAATTCTGTCCCCCAAGACATTGTGTATGCTACTTCTGTAGATCTTAGGACTTCCCAGCCTGTCAAGTTCTTCTGAAGCACTATGAATTTAAATCTGATAAGCACACCAATATAGTTCAAACTTTTAAAAAGAGCACAAAAGTGTTTATTTTAACAGGAAAATGACATCTGTGGTGGCTTAGACTAACAGTATACGACATCAGGGCACTCTTTATAGATTTACTAACCCAAAGGTCTTGAGAACTGAGTCCTCAAGTGTATTTGAATGTCTACTGGAATAATCTTTATCTCCAATACTGAAATAGATGTGCCTTGCATAAAACATAGGTGACTTCCTGCTAGTATATAAAAGAGGTAAATGGAAGACATATATTCCAGCCTAGTTAAAAGTAAAGTTTACTTCTGCTTTGAATCTATTTCAAGCTAACATCAATATTTTATTATTTCAAAAGTGGAGTATTGTTTTGGTTACATTATATAAGAAAACATTATATTCCTATTGGAAAAGGTTTTCAGTGAAGGAGGGGGGAAGAGATAGCTCAGTGGTATTGGCCTGTTAAACCCAGGTGTACTTACTGTGTTCCGGGAACTGGGTGGGCGCTCCAGCCCGGAAGGGATTGGAAAAGCCCTGCAGAAGGCTGGGGCTGTAAAAAGGAGCCAAACCCCGGCTGACTGGGGAAGTGGCTGCAGCTGGGGCCACGCCTCAAATTGAGCCACTCAGCCTTATAAGAAGGCTAGGGAAACCAGAAGAGTCTCCCTCTGATAGGAGAGGGAGACAGGCCTGGTTGCAGGGAGCTCACCAGGGACCTAGAGTGAGGCAGGGCTGGGGAAAGGCCTTGGGGGCTGGGAAGCCCTAGGCTAGCAACTCCCCAGGCTGCAGGGGAACAACATATGCCTAGCCACTTTTTGCCATGATGACTGATAGAAAATTGTATGATATTTTATCATTCACCAAAAAAAATTACTCTCTTCAGGGTAGTGGGCAAGTAGACATTTGCCAGACTACATTCTTACGATACTGTATTAGCATTGCCATGTATTTTTCTGTTGCAATAACTTTGTTGTGAGTTACTTCATAGTTTATAGCAAGATTCAGTGGCTGGCAATTGACACTAGACTAATTCAGACTTGAAATAAAGCATGATTTTTCAACAGTGAAGATAGTTAATCACTGGAACAATTTACCAAGGGTTGTGGTGGATTCTCCATCACTAGTCAGTTTTAAATAAAGATTGGATTTTTTTGTCTAAAAGATACACTCTAGTTCAAATAGGAATTAATTCAGGAACATTTTATGGCCGGTATTATACAGGAAGTTCAACTGGATGATCGCAATGGTCCCTTCTGGCTTTATAATGTATGAACCTTTAGCAAAGTTTTTCAAGAATGAAGCACAACAATATCTATCATTATATATAAATACTAGAGCTAGAAACAACTTTGCAAAAGAGTCTTTATGAATATTCACTTGAATTTTAAATGAATTTGCTTTGACCGTGCTTGTGTTCCTTGATGTTCACTTTCTGTGCAGTAGAGTTTTATGGCCACGAACATTCATAGAAGTTAATTTCAAAGTCACCTGCACAAGTGTTTGTGGAAACTAGCTTGTAAATTCTCTCATGTTAGGATGGGGCTGCCTCCCCACCCTACTTCTAAAACATCCATCAACTCTGGGGGCCTAGAGGTTATTTGGAATCTGGACCTAGCTGAATTGTACTACAAATCTAATCTCCCCTAAAACTTCGGGTGGCTTGAAATCTAAATTGAAACACTTTTTTAAAAAAAGAAATGTGTACGAGTCAGTTGAATTTAGTGACCGAGGTGCTTTTTTTTTTTTTTGAGTCTTTCTTGCTGATAAAGAAGAAACTCTCAGACAATGGTAAAAATAAAAATTCTTAGGTCTGATCTGTTAAACAACATGTGACAGATAAAACAACGAGGAGTCCTTGTTTTTTGAATGTTACAATTCTTGTTTTGTGTCCATTTATTCTTTTGCGTAGAAACTGTCTGGTTTGGCCAATGTGCATGGCAGAGGGGCATTATTGGCACATGATGGAATATGTCACATTGGTAGATGTGCAGGTGAACGATGGTGTGGCTAATGTAGTTAGGTCCTATGATGATGTCCCTTGAATAGATATGCGGACAGAATTGGCAACAGGATATGTTGCAGGAATAGGTTCCTGGGTTAGTGTCTTTGTTGTGCGGTGTGCGGTTGCTGGTGAGTATTTGCTTCAGGTTGGGGGGCTGTCTGTAAGAGAGGACTGGCCTGTCTCCCAAGGTTTGTAAGAGTGAGGGATCGTCCTTTAGGATAGGTTGTAGATCCTTGATGATGCGCTGGAGAGGTTTTAGTTGGGGGCTGAAGGTGATGGCTAGTGGCGTTCCGTTACTTTCTTCGTTGGGCCTGTCCTGTAGTAGGTGACTTCTGGGTACCCTTCTGGCTCTGTCAATCAGTTTCTTCACTTCAGTAGGTGGGTATTGTAGTTTTAAGAATGCTTGATAGAGATCCTGTAAGTGTTTGTCTCTGTCTGAGGGATTGGAGCAAATGTGGTTGCATCTTATGGCTTGGCTATAGACAATGGATTGTGCGATGTGCTCTGGGTGAAAGCTGGAGGCATGTAGGTAAGTAGAGCGGGTTTCTGGTATAGAGTGGTGTTTATGTGACCATAGCTTATTTGCACTGTAGTGTCCAGGAAGTGGGTCTCTTGTGTAGACTGGTCTAGGCTGAGGTTGATGGTGGGGTGGAAATTGTTGAAATCCTGGTGGAATTCCTCAAGGGCCTCCTTCACATGGATCCAGATGATGAAGATGTCATCAATATAGCACAAGTAGAGTAGGGGCACTTTAAGTCAGCCGTAAAAATTTCGGCGTACTGTGGGGCTATGCGGGTACCCATAGCAGTGCCGCCGACTTGAAGGTAAAAATTGTCCCCAAATCTGAAATAGTTGTGGGTGAGGACAAAGTCACAAAATTCAGCCACCAGGTTTGCCGTGACGCCTTGTAGTCCATCTTTGTGTGGAATGTTGGTGTAGTGGGCTTCTACATCCATAGTGGCTAGGATGGTGTTTTCTGGAAGATCACCAGTGGATTGTAGTTTCCTCAGTAAGTCAATGGTATCTCGAAGATAGCTGAAAGTGCTCTGACAGGTAGTAAATGTTGCATTATTACTGTGGTTTCCAGGTATCTGGTACCGTAAAGTCGATGGTACTAATTAATGATAATGGTCAAGATGTGAGTCTTCTGGGTAATGCAGTTTAAATCCCCAGTTACTTGTTTTAATGGTTGTCAGATTATGGGATTGATCCATAGGGTTCTTTGGGAGATTGAGGAAAACATCTAAAAAATAAGATAAATATGGGTCATTGCGTAAACATGGTTCACTCACCTTTCTTTCAGACCTTTCAAAGCCACAATAATTTTAACAAAACACTTTCCCAACACTGGTATCTAAACATGGCTGCAGCATTTAGACAGAAATGTTTTGATCTTGCTCAGGGACCCAGTAGGGATTCAGATTGTCACTGAATGCACATTTCTCATTGTATGTGATTTCTTCTTGTCCACTGAATAGCCGCCAGGGGATGCTGCCGGGGAATGTCTTTGTTATGAGCAAACAAATTAAAATGAAGGAAGAAATCCAGTTTTTATGTGTATATCCGGGACTCAGTTTTCAAACACACCTATGCTGTTTTTTTTCACATTTAAGTATCGGCTCCATGCAGGCCATATATTTGTATAGTCATGCTGAAAAAAAAATCTTGTTTCACATCTTGGTTTTTTTATATACAATTCCCTTCCCCTCCCCTCAGGAATCACACACTGAATTCCAAATATTAGCTTGGTTAATGTGGAGTTCTACAACTCTAGCTCCCTGCTGTCTTGACCAGATTTCTCAGGCGAGATGAAAGAAGGTGACTTGGGAGAATATTTGCATTATGCAAGCCAGTAATCAGCACAAAATGCCCAAAATGCTCAGCACATCTTCAGCTCCTTTAACTGACAAAGATACATATTCCTTCCTGAAAAGACTAGATGACGGGCAGAATGTTTCAGATAAAATATAACCCAACCTGAACCTTTATTCAGAATTGTAACTGAATCCTTATTCAAGTTAGAAAAAACTGTGGTTCACTTCTCCTCTCCCTGCCCCCTCATCCCCCCCCCATTGTGTCAGGGGCAGCGTTTCTGCGGGTCATCTGCAGGTCCCTCGCCTTCAGCGTACCCACTGCCAAATTACCGCCTAAGCCGCAGGACCAGCGGACCTCCCGCAGGCATCCCACCGAAGGCTGCCTAACTGCCGCCCTCACGGTGACTGGCAGTGGGTAGTAAGGAGTCCTTCCTCCACTGATATCAATGGGAACAGGTTTGGGCACTACTTATATTGATATTACTATCATATTACCCTCAGTTGGCTGAAAGTGTCTTCCTATAGCTGAGATTTAGTAGAGATTTTCCTTCAGCTCAAACAGTGGAGGAGGACCAAAAGTTGGAAAACATCAGGGATAAGGACAATCACAGAGACAATGATGTTGTGGTTAATTTAAAAGAAAACATGATGACAGCCAGTATCTCACTGTAGGTTAGTCACCACAGTCCTGGCAAAAAATTTACTATCATGCAAGAAGCTTGGAGAGAGATCGCAAGATAGAAAGCGATTGTAAAAATGGGTAAAATCATACAAATTATTCCTTTGCAGTACTTCTCTTTGAATGCCCAGTGGTTGCATTCTGGACAATTTGAAATGAGTTTTGAAAAAGATCAGAGACCAGAGAGCTCAGTACAAAAATAAATTAATTAGATAAGAGATGAAGGGGTGATCATACGAACAGACTAATGAAGTGTAAAGTTTGGAACCAGGCCAATTATGCACATGGGAACATTTAAACTACAGGCCGGTTTTGAAGTTCAGAGCTGCTGCAAAGAGAGGAAGCTAGGTATTCTAATAGCATGGGGGCTAATCTTTCACCTGGGACATTTCTGTTTCCAAACTAGTTTGGTTTTACTAGTTAAGAATAATAGAAGATTATCCAGGGACCTCTAGAGGACTCTACTTGATGTGGACCAAGAATAACACCTTTATTCATTTCAAACTAATTGTTGCAGAATCTTTAGAATAAGGCCTTCCCAAAACCAGTTGGAAACATCTTTGTTTCAAGGTAAGGCTTTTTAATATAATTCTTTTAAATCACTGGTTTCCCATGCTTTTTAGTGCATTAATGTTATTTTAATTTGATCTGCAGTTCTCTGACAACATCTGTAAACCAAGGTGAATAAAGCTACTCTTTGGGGATAGAAGATGTGTCTAAACTGGAGTAAACTGCTTAGGAATTGAAACATTTGCCATTCCTCTAAATGCACTAAAAATATTTTAGTTTGGTCTTGAGATCTCTGAAGGCAAGTATGAATCAAGGTCAGTGAAACCATGAGAATAAGAGATGTCTAAACTGGAGTAAGTGGTTTGGGAATTGAAAGAATATATTACAATGAGATATGAATTACTGAATGACTTGAAGGGGCTAAGAGTGGAAATCATTAATTGAAAGGGGAGTTTTCTGACCTATTGCTTAAAAGTGAGAGGGCTCCTTCAGATACCAACAATGTAAGTGTTCTGTTCATTAGATTGCTCTTGTGGGACTGACATGAAAATAATTAATGATGAAGACCAACATCTTTAGGATCACCCTACTGAAAAACATGTCATGACAAAATGGGCAATGTTCTAAAACAAAACACCTTCCATTCCATTGTTTATTTTATTTCCTCTTTGTCTAACTGGAAACCCTTTGTCATATGTAAATGAGGTCATGAAAATAAATGAAATTAAAGCAAGTGGCTGGAGAAATTTCTAGAGTGAGCGATGGAAAGATAGATAAACACACAAAGCTGCCACAAGAACCCCAGTGAAACCTACTGAGGAAATTCTCTGGAAGGAAAGCAAAAGGAAACATGTATATGACAATTAAGATTACAATTTCCCATGAATAAAAGAGTTTTGTGTCTTGGAATTAGCTATTAAAGGAAGACAAAGAATTCTGTTTGACATGCAATAACTGTTCAAACAGTCTTCTACATTAATCTTCTGTGTCAGTCAGTTCCTTGATGCCACATCTCCAGAGCAATCCGGTGCAGCCTGAAGATATACACTCACAAGGAAAACTATAACACAGAAAGGAACAGATCAGAGGGAGGGAAATGACTCAAAAATACATGTAATGAAAGTAAATAAAGCAGAAAATAACAAAGGGAAAATCAGGCCCCACTCTCAACAAACCGATTATTGAAAAACACTTTCCCATGCTTCCTGGGTAGGGGCTTCTATGAAGGGTAGGAAAAATATTAGATATGACATCTTATCAATATTTAATTGAGCTGAAGGAGACAGACACAGGGAGCCTCCTTTTTTTTATTTGAAGACTATTTGCAATACAGGAAAACATATTCATCCATTTAAAAAATACATCTCCTGTGCCCTTTAAATTCTTCTCCTAGCCACAAAAAGTACCGGATGGAATTTACTGTACTTTACAAATCCCAAAGGTTAAAATATTTCATTTTTTTCCTTCTGAAAGGACAGTAGTGTTAAATGCTTAACAGCATCCCTGGATCTCCTCCACAAACGAGTGCAACACGCATGACTGAAAGGGGTACGCTCACTTCTGCCTATTGAATGCATGAATCCGACCCTGGGGCATGCAGAAGTCAGAGTCGGGTCTGTATATATAGGTAGGTATACAGCTATGCACTGGCATATTGGGGATTCTTGTGTCTAAACGGTGCATGGCTGAAAGTGCACCCATACCCTTTTGAAAATCTGGCTCCATAAATCTAGTGCTTGTCTACTGAAAATGTTACCTCTGTATGTTACAGCAAGATACACTGATCTTTCTTCCTTCGTCTTGACAAAATCTGTTCTACAAAAAATAACTTATGAATGTAGTACAGAAAAGGTGAGTTTTAAATTGCTTCAGGTCAAAGAATGTTCTTATAGCAATAAATAACGATCTTCTAAAGGCATCCGTAGATGTAGCAACCATCACCTGGTCATCCCTAGTGTGGGGGAAGAATCCACCTAGGGAAGTGAAACTCTGAGGTTCCCTCTGCAGAGTGTTGCCTATTTTAATCTGGGGGGAGGAGGCAAAGAGGATATTAAGGTTTGCATTCTGTTCCCCTCCCCATGGAATAAGCAGCGAGTTTGATCCCCAAACACCGAGGACATATCAAGACCTGCTGGAAGCCAGGGTTGTTCATGCAAAAGGCACTGTACCACAGCTTGGCCTCAGAGTCAGGCTATCCCTGACTTAACCCTAATCATTTCCGTTGCGCTCCACTGGACTCTCTCCAATTTTTCCACATCCTTTCTGTAGTGGGGGAACCAAAACTGGACGCCTTATTCCAGATCTGACCTCACCAGTGCCGAATAGAGGGGAATAATCACTAATGCAGCCCAATATGCCATTAGCCTTCTTGGCAACAAGGGCACACTATTGACTCATATCCAGATTCTCGTAACCCCTATGTCCCTTTCGGCAGAACTGCCGCTTAGCTAGTCGGTCCCCAGCCTGTAGCAGTGCATAGGATTCTTCCATCCTAAGTGCAGAACTCTGCACTCGTCCTTGTTGAATCTCATCAGATTTAGTTTAGCCCAATCCTCCAATTTATCTAGGTCACTCTGGACCCTATCCCTACCCTCAGCGTATCTACCTCTCCCCCCAGCTTAGTGTCATCTGCGAACTTGCTGAAGGTGCAATCCATACCATCATCCATTTCATTCATGAAGATTTTGAACAAAATCGGCCCCAGGACAGACCCCTGGGGCAGTCCACTTGATACCGGTTGCCAATTAGACATTGAGCCGTTGATCACTACCCAGTGAGCCCAACAATCTAGCCAACTTTCTATCCACCTTATAGTCTAATCATCCAATCCATACTTGTTTAACTTGCTGGCAAGAATACTGTAGGAGACTGTATCAGAAACTTTGCTAAAGTCAAGGTATATCACATCCACCCCTTTCCTCACATCCACAGAACCAGTTATCTCATCATAGAAGGCAATCAGGTTAGTCAGGCATGACTTGCCCTTGGTGAATCCATGTTGACTGTTCCTGATCACCTTCCTCTCCTCCAAGTGCTTCAAAATGGATTCCTGGAGGACCTGCTCCATGTTTTTTCCAGGGACTGAGGTGAGGCTGACCATTCTGTAGTTCCCTGGATTCTCCTTCTTCCATTTTTTAAAAATGGGTACTATATTTGCCTTTTTTCCAATCATCTGGGACCTCTCCCAATCACCACGAGTTTTGAAAGATAATGGCCAATGGCTCTGCAATCACATCAGCCAACTCCCTCAGCACCAGATGCACTAGATCTGGCCCCATGGACTTGTGCCTGTCCAGCTTTTCTAAGTAGTCCTTAACCTGTTCTTTCACCACTGAGGGCTGATCACCTCCTCCCCATACTGTGCAGCCCAGTGCAGCAGTCTGGGAGCTGCCTTGTCTGTGAAGACTGAGGCAAAAAAAGCATTGAGTACTTCAGCTTTTTCCACATCATCTGTCACTAGGTTGCCTCCCCCATTCAGTAAGGGTCCCACACTTTCCCTGATTTTCTTCTTGTTGCTAACATACCTGTAGAAACCTTTCTTGTTACCCTTCACATCTCTTGTTAGCCGCAACTCCAATTGTGCTTTGGCCTTCCTGATTACACCCCTGCATGCTCGAGCAATATTTTTATACTCCTCCTTAGTCATCTGTCCAGGTTTCCACTTCTTGTAAGCTTCTTTTCTGTGTTTAAGCTCACCAAAGATTTCTTTGTTAAGCCAAGCTGATAGCTTGCCATATTTGCTATTCTTTCTGCAATATTTGCTAATATTGTCATATACTGTACTGGCTTGCTACTGGGCATATGCATTGACTGTATATCTGCTGATGCTTATCCTGAGTATTTCCTCCAAAAATGTCATGTATAAATAGAATCACTATAAAACAATGCAGGCATCTGGGTTTGTAGAATAGAAGATCATTGTGCCCCTCTGGTGTCTTGAATGTTAAAGTCAATTATTTCAACCTATGTAGTTTTTGGATCATTACCCATTTTTCCTTCAGCAAAAAATAGCCTTGTTCATAGAAAGCTTAATATATAATCCAGTTACTCTAAGGGCTGGTCCACACTGAGCCCCCAGTTCACACTAAGATACGCAACTTCAGCTACGTGAATAACGTAGCTGAAGTCGACGTACCTTAGTTCGAACTTACCGCGGTCCAGACCCGGCAGGCAGGCTCCCCCGTCGACTCCGCGTACTCCTCGCGGCGAGCAGGATTACCGGAGTCGACGGGGAGCACTTCTGAGTTCGATTTATCGCGTCCAGACAAGACGCGATAAATCGAACCCAGAAGTTCGATTGCCTGCCGCCGAACCAGCGCGGTAAGTATAGACACCTATACCTAAGATACCTTTCTGTATTTCAATTAGTATTTTAGAAAAACTGGAGTATATGTTTTTTCCTTCCACACATGAAACCTTTGCACAGTGCCTCACACAATGTGGCCTCATTCTTCATTGGTCCTTAGGCACTACTGTAGTAGACATTAATAATAATAATAAATAATTAATTAATTACAGCTATTATGAAATGAAACTTGCACTCAGAGAGGGTTAGTTAATAAACCTACTGATGTTTCAACTTCAGGTGGCATTCTTCTCAGAGCTCATTATCAAAGTAATTGACAAAGCTATTATTCATGTAAATACAAATTGTGATTACTATATTTCATAAGTACAGTGTATATCATTCCAGAGAGTATTCTATGACCACATAAATATCCAATAGTTACAGGTAAGGCTTATATTTGCCCGCCTATTTTTTTTGCAAAGCAAATTCTACTCAAGATGTATTGATTTGAGCTGATAATTCCTAACTGATTAAATTTTTTTTTAAGATAATATTTTGGGGGAATTTCCCCCCCTTATATTTGAACAGCACAATTTCATAGAAACACAAGTGTAGGACTGGAAGGGACTTCGAGAGGTCTTCTAGTCCAGTCCCCGAACTGAAGGCAGGACTAAGTATTATCTATCCCTGACAGGTGATTATCTAACCTGCTTTTAAAAAACTCCAATGACGGAGATTCCACAACCTCTCTAGGCAATTTATTCCAGTGCTTAACTACCATGACAGTTAGGAAGTTTTTCCTAATGTCCAAATTAAATCTCCCTTGCTGAAATCTAAGCCCATTGCTTCTTGTCTTATCCTCAGAGGTTAATGATAACAATTTTTGCCCATCCTCCTTGTAGCTACCCTTTATGTACTTGAAAACTGTTATTATCCATCCTCAGTCTTCTCTACTCCAGACTAAACAAACCGCATTTTTCCCATCTTTACTCATAGGTCATGTTTTCAACACCTGTAAGCATTTTTGTTGCTCTTCTCTGGACTTTCTCCAGTTTATCCACATCTTTCCTGAAATGTGGTGCCCAGAACTGGACACAATACTCAAGCAGTGGCCTTATGAGCATGGAATAGCATGGAGGAATTACTTCTCATGTCTTGCTCACAACACTCCTGCTAATACATCCCAGAATGCTGCTCACTTTTTTATATTTATTTGTTTTGCAACAGTGTTACACTGTTGACTCATTTCACTTGTTTACCACTATAATCCCCACATCCCTTTCTGCAGTACTCCTTCCTAGGCAGTGGAGCTACCTAACATGCCTATAGTTAGGCAAGTATTTAAGTACTTTCCTGAATCTGGGCCTGTCATAAACATACAGTTAAGGGTTAATTCCTCTTTTACCTGTAAAGGGTTAAGAAGCTCACATAACCTAGCTGACACCTGATCAGAAGGACCCATAAGGGGACAAGATACTTTAACATCTGGAAGGCGGGAAAAGTCTTTTGACTGTGCTGTGTGGGCTTTTGCCGGAAAAAGAGACAGAAGGAACCATCCAACTCCTATAGGGTAGTGAGTATTTAGAGAAGGAATGTGTTAATTCCTTTTATTTTCTTGTTTGTGGGTTCTTTTGCAAATAAGAGGGAAGATAAATTTGGGTTCTTTGTGTAACTTTAAAGTTTTGCCCAGAGGTAAATCCTCTGTGTTTTAAATTGATTGTCTGTGAGATTATCTTTCATTCTAATCTTACAGGGGTACTCCTTTCACCTTTTTTCTTTAATTAAAATTCTTCTTTTAAGAACCTGATTGATTTTTTCATTGTTTTAAGATCCAAGGGTTTTGGATCTGTGTTCACCAGGGCTAACTGATGAGGGGGATTCTCAAGTCTGCCCAGGAAAAGAGTGCAGGGGCTTGGGAGATATTTGGGGGAAGGCAGAGTTCCAACTGGCTCTTCCTAAATATTTGGTTAATGCTTGATGGTGGCAGTGTACTGTTAACCTAAGCTGGTAAAAATAAGCTTAGGGGGTCTTTCATGCAGATCCCCACATCTGTACCCTAAAGTTCAGAGTGGGAAGGTAACCTTGACAGGGCCATAATCTGGTTTCTGGTGCTAGTGCTTATTGAAAGTAAATTCATTCTTTCTCCGTATTCAAACATTTAAGTTGAAAACTCACTTTACACAAGCATTAGTGAGACAGAACATCAGCCCATGGATAGTCATAGAAAGTAACAGAAAACAGAGAGTGAACATGGACAAAGCTATTTGTCTCAAATCTGTGAACAAATATTTTGCACTAGTTGTCCACCACTAATATTGATAATGCATAGGGGAGAGTGCTACATTTTTGGGGGTTGGGACAATGGGGATACGCAAATGAGGAAAAAAGACTCATTTAAATAGGTTGAAAATCTAGTGAGGAGGAGGTTGTGTCAAAATCTTCAGTTATTTGGCAATGTAGTAGGGAATATTCACAGCAAGTAATGTAAGTTCATTTACTTGTTTATAGAACATGCTACAGTTTATATTTTTAGAGCTTTGGCTTTGGTTTCAAAACTTTCAGAAAACTAGCAGTGGTGGTGACATTGCATATTTTGTTTCTCTGGGCAATGGGCTGCTCTAATTCATCTTCAGCTTCCTCTGACAATATCTCTTCCATTAAGGGTAGGGCATTAACTTCTGTGTTTAGTACTATGAGGCTGCATTTAGATATCTTCTAGAGTGGACAGGCAGTTTCAAGCTGAGAGCTATTGCTCTCCGTCTCAAAACGTATTGGCTATAATATGTGTTCTTGCTTCTTTCACTTCTGCTCCCTGTAGACTTTATTGTAGACATTAATTCACACTTTCTAAGCAACCTTCACTTACCCCCATACTCCTGATATCAGCCAATGTCTAATGAATATGAATGAAATGAAAAGCAATCACTCCTAACTTAAAATAATTATTATAGAGCCTGATAGAAGTGGGTAGGTTTATATAAAACACTGTAAAGTATATTTTGAGAACCTTCTCTGTCATTCTTTGAAAAACAGATGTCAAAATGAGCTGCAATCATTTATCTAAAAAAGGGAAATTGCATTAAATTAGCGGAATAAAAATCATACATGAGAAGTAAATACTTAAATTCTTATAATTAAATTTCATACATCACTGTGCATATGAATGGAACTGGTTGAATTATTTATTCTGCATAATTCATTGGCCACATTTAGACCTTTTATGTCAAGGCTCATTATGGTCTTTATGTATGTATTTGTTGATTATTTGTAACTATTCAATGAGTACCTTATGTGAGCAAATCTTTAGTGCAACTCTGCTTTGAAAAAATGACTTGGCCAAAATGGTGGCATGAACGTCCATGATCTGTCTCAATGATCCAATAGTAAATCTCCTTCTTTTACGAGTAGCATATTTTTGTTCATCTCCTTCATCATCATTAGTAATTAGAAAAATTGGCAGACTAAATAACAGCATATCCACAGTCGTCAGAGGGGTAGCCGTGTTAGTCTGTATTCACAAAAACAATTTGGAGTCCAGTGGCACTTTAAAGACTATCAGATTAAATTAAGCATATCCACGGTTACCCTGGTGCAAACCTATTGACATGCACATGGAACAGGGAGGAACAGACTAGATTGGAGAGGAAGGTGAAAGGAAGAGCCAAAATAGACAATGTGATTAATTGGAATGAGCAAACTCTTATTGCATTAAAGACGGTTGAAAACATATAAATACCTCCCTTAAATTATTTTTCTATGTAAGAAAATTGCTCCAGTTTCCACTGGAATGGAAACCAATCGGAAAGGATACAGTCCATGTGGATGTGAACAGGAAGGTCAAGATAGTTTCTCTATTAAGTTGTTGTCACATGCGACAATCAGGATACAGACACTCCAAGGGGGAAACAGGGGCATCTGAACCACAAAGAATAAGCAGTTGAATTAACTGGTTGTATATAATGGTATTGTGAATAAAAATATGTCAAGAAAGGTCTTTTATGAATGATTATAAAGTTCTAAATTTGATGGTCATTATGAGATATGTATGCAAATGGTGATTATGAGGTTATGTATTTCTAGAGCTGTGCTCATGATTTGTGATACAAATTCAGCTCCACCTCACAGCAGGGCAGTGGTCAGCCAAGCAGGGAGAGGCTGTCATCCCTACTGGATGAGATTAGCTCCATGGACCTAACATAGCACAGCTCAGGAAAAGACCAATGCTGGCCATTAGGGTTAGTGGGAAAACACTGAAATATCCTGACTGGAATTTCCCCACCCTAAATAACTGAGTCACCATGCCAGGAGAGTAGGGGGAAAACATCCTTTTTAAAAGGAGGCTTGAAATAAAAGGTTTTATCTAGAAACTGAAGGGCAGCATCCAAGTGGGAAGCTGTCTGTGAAACCTAAGATCCCCTCTATATAGGGGGTACACGGGAAAATTGTTCAGAGGACATAGGTAACATATATTAGAAAAGGGAAATTATTTGCTGTAGAAATGTGAAGTTTAGTTTCTGTCTAACTTGTGTTTGCTTTCCCTTACTATTTCACCTTTGAATCTGTGATTTTTTTCTATTAAATAAACTTTTTTTTTTAATTTTTACCCCAAGCAGGTCTTGGGTGTGCAAACTCTGTGTGTGTGTGTGTGTGTGTGTGCGCGCCGAAGTGAACTGATAGCTGGAGGCAGGTTTCACTCCTGCAGGGGCTGATGAATGACAGGGGAAAAGTCTGAGTGCTTGGTAGTTAAGAACTTGGGGTAGACAGATATGGAGAGACTTGGGATTGGAAGGGCTGTTTGTGGGGTCACCCTGCAAGGAGTTACTTGGCTGTTGGAAGCCAGGATGAGACCTTAATGCTTGTGGGTTGGCTCTGAACCATACCAGCATAGTATTAAGGTTGTGACTGAACCCCTTACTTATCTGGGTGATCCTCAAAATGTCACACCACACTATGAACTTGTGAGAATCCCTGGTCTTAATATACATCCATTTGACACTAAAACTTTAGCTTGCCCCAGGGAAGGAAACACTGCCTCTTATAGGAGGTAAAATATTCAGTGAGAGCACAACTAGTTTAATACAATTTAAATTATAATTAAAATTAAAATTAAATTTATATTCTCACCTCCTTCTCCGATGTTTTAGCAGTCCTTTTAATTGCAAATGATATGCTATTACTTTCTAATCAGAAAAAAATATAAAATGAACACAATAAAACACTTAGAAAAATGCCAACCTATCCAATGCGAATACAAATGAGTGGAGAAAGCCTCACATTAACCATTGGCCAAAAACTTACCGTAGCTAAACAAGACCATTAAATTCTTGCATCTGTTTTAGCTCATTTGTGTTAATGACCTTGTATACTGAGAATTAACAATAATTGGGTTAGTTCCATAGATTACAACCTGCAAAACAAGCATCAGGACAAAAACAACTACATAAGCTATAAAGGAAGAAATAAAATACAGGGTGATAAATTAAGAAAACAAACAAGAATCTCAAGAGCCTCCATTTCAGCTATACCTTTTCTCCAATATTCTCTACTGAATACAAAAAAATCAATATGCTATGTATAATACAGACATTAAATTGTGATTCATCTCCATATAGTCTGCATATAAGAAGCTGCTTAGGATCCGTCTCTATGTCATTATGATAGTACCTAGACGCTTCAGTGATAGGTACACTAGACACCTTGGTTTGATGTCAACGTGTGGTACCAAACCGGTAGTTCTGGTGTTTTGGTTCTCCGGTTGTGAACTTTTCACAGTGGCTAGAGCTATGGAAAAATCTTTTGAAATGCAAACCATGTACACGATGAGCCTGGTTTTCAGAGCTGTTAACCACCCACACTTTGCATACAGCTCAATGGGCTTCTCTGTTTGCCAAAAGATGTTGTGTTCAAATAGGATTGTGAAGAGTCCAGAGAGCTGCCTGGATGCTTGACCCATCATCAGCATGGACCACACAAATCACACTCAGCATCATCACATCAGCTAATCACAATTAAATCTTGCTGGGAGCAGGATTTAATCATAATCAGCTAGTGCAATGCTGCTTATGATTACCCTCAGTCCAGGGCCAGCATCATGGCAGCTATCCTGATTCTTTGCAATCACCTTTGAACACAGTAACTTGTGGGCTTCCAATGGGAAGGGCAAGTGCTCAGCACCGGGGCGGCTCCAGGCACCAGCGCAGCAAGCGCATGCCTGGGACGGGAAGCTGCGGAGGGCGGCGTGCCGGTCGCTGTGAGGGCGGCAGTCAGGTGGCCTTCGGCGGCGTGCCTGCAGGAGGTCTGCCGGTCCCGCGGTTTTGGCGGCAATTCGGCGGCGGGTATGCCGAGAAGCCACGGGACCGGCAGATCACCTGCAGAAATGCTGCTGAATCCGCGCCACCGCGGACCGCCAGCAGGCATGCTGCCGAAGGCTGCCTGAATGCCGTGCTTGGAGCGGCAAAAAACATAGAGCCGCCCCTACTCAGTACCTCTAAAAATCAGCCCCTTTATGACACAAAGTTGCATATTCCTTTTCTGGGGCACTAAATGGTGTATTCATTGCATTCAGTTGGGTAAATTTATCCCACAACTGAAAGTAGAGAGGCAATAAAATCGACAGTTTTTTTTTTCTTCCTGCTGTTGTCCTGGTCAGTGGTCTTTCATTGAGAGACCAAATGAAATTCCTTTTACAAAAATAAAAGTAGAAATCATGGTCAAGGGAAGATGTTACTTAGCTCTTTACAGCTACTGGCATCCCTGGCTGGAGTGATTTCACTTTTTGCAGATATGAATCAGTGTTAAGTCCCTCAGGTAGTAAAGTGCCTGGTAATGCCAAGTGCCTTAACTGTTTTTCTATTATAATCAGACATCTTTGCCAACTTCAGAATCTCCTTCTCCATCCCAGCCCCCAGGGCTTTCTTAGTAGGAATAGTTTCCTCTCTGTGCAGTGTCTGAGGTTTGGCTGGTTGCCAGGAGATTGCTGTTATCCATTCTGTTTCATCTCGGTCTGCTTCTTCTTCCTTTCTAAATCTGTGTTGAGATCTGAGAGAATTGCCTTTCTCGCCTCAGATATTCTGACCAAAGACTCCTTCCTTGCTCCTGTGAAACACAGGACCTCACTTTGTACGATTCTCCTGCAGCTTCTATAGTGGACTCCGTGTCTCTCTCTGTTCCCTCAGAGCCAACTCTGCTAGGCTCTTGCATAGGGGCCATCTATTGACCCTGAATTAGTAAATATTATGGTGCTCTCTGATGTTTTCCATTATAAGGCCTTTCTCCCGCAATGAATAGACTTATTCTTTCCCCTTGGATTGAGGAAAAAGCCTTTGGGTCCAATGCTGCTCTCATTGAAGTCAATGGGGTTTGTACACGGACTTAGATGGGAGCAGGCTTGGGCCTGCTGTGTGTATGATTCACTCTTGCTACACTAATACTTCATTTAACAAAATGCTTTCGGCTAAGTCACTTTACAGTTATTAAAAAAAACCCAACCCTGTACAATAAAATGATTTATGGCTGTTAATAGCAATATAATTCAGGCAAATGAGAGAAAATAAATAAGGGACGGCTTGAGAAAAAGATAAAGTATATAAGCAATAATAGAGACGAGACATATTTATTGAGAAGAGAGTAGCTGAAATTTCTTCCAACAATATTAGAATTAAGCCAACAGAATTGTTCTCTTCTCCTCTCCCACCTATTCCTTTAGGTTCTCCCTTTACTCTCATTATACCCTAGCTCTCCCTGTCTCATTGACAATTAAATGTTGATTGTAAATCTCTTCCTTGGGTTGCAACGAGAAGTGTTATTACTTATTACTGTAATATATTATACTGCTACTTACTACTTACTCATTCAATGCCATAAATTTGTATGGCCCTTTAAAAATAAAGGGAAGACGCTGACCCTCCCCTGGAGAACTTATGGAACCCACTATTCAGTGTGTCTTATGTGTCCCTCTGTTCTGCTAGCTTCATAGAGGATGACAGTCTACTACAGCCTCTAGTTACAGAGCTTAAGCATTTATCTCAAGCTGGTAGAGGTCCCTGGTTCAATCCCCACTTGTGATCAAGATGGCAACCATAAAGCTCATGATCTACACTTTGACATCATATCAGTGAGTGATAGTTCAGTGTTTGGGAGCTGTGCGGGGAGGATGATGATAGGGGACCTGGGATAATAAGCGGAACAGCTGAGAGCATGAAATGACTTTTCTTTTTCTCAAGGTATGTGGCTTGATCAGCTACATTCCCGCTGATAAGCTAACGTTGTTGTTTATGACCGTTGTAATCTTAGGGGTGGGGGAGAGACTGAGGAGAAAGGGAGGGTATGCAAACTTGCAGAAAGCAAGTGAGATAGTGAGGAGTGGCAGCGTTTGTTTAGGAGACTGGCTGGAGATCAGGAGGTGAAATACAAGTGGGATGGTCAGACAAGGATGGCAAAGCTTTAGCCCCTGGCAGTAATGAATTGCTCCATTGGAGATAGTGAATAGGCATGACAGTCCTTTTGGCTAAGTCAGCTTGAATAAAGATCTTTGGAGGCTGTACAGACATTCTGCTGGGGAGGGCCTGTGTGGCAGGGGCCTCTTATGGCCTGCTTAGCAGGCCATAAAGGAAAGCTCTTGTCCACTGAGTGAAAGGAGGAAGGCCGATAGTTCCATCTCTTTCTCTGTTGAGTTTAAGTAGGCTCTCATGGATATTCTGTGCAAACCACATTTGTTGTGTGAGGTCTGCACAGGACTAACTGATTGGAACTTAGTAGGGGTTTTCTTAATGATTAAATGAAATCTGTAACTCATCCTAACTTAGCTGCATTGGATCTACAGGACTAATAGCAGTAAAAAGATGTAAACACTTAATTTTGACACCACAGTCAGCAGATGAAACACATCCAGAGCAAATCTGCTGAGTTCAAATGGGCCGTTTTTACAATAGCTTATTGGAGTGTAACTGCATACCCACTATTAACCCTGGTTGAGCCGTTCCTTGCTTGGCTCCAATTATGGTGTGTTTAAAACCTCTATGAGGTCAGTTGACCAGGGCATATCTGAGGTAGTCAGGAATCCATAGCTGATTCAGGTGAGCATCTAAAAGTTGGATGAACATTCAAAATGTGGATGCTTATCCAAATGTCTTTTATAAAACAAGACTGAAAACTTCATAATAACCAAGAAAAAATAAAGGTATCTGCTCAGGTCAAACATTTAGAAAAGATTCAGAGATTCCAAGGCCAGAAGGGACCATTGTGATCATCTAGTCTGACCTCCTGTATAACACAAGCCATAGAACTTTCTCAAAATAATTCCTAGAACAGATCTTCTAGCAAAACATCCAATCTTGATTTAAAAATTGTCCATGATGGAGAATCTACCACGAACCTTGGTAAATTGTTTCAATGGTTAATTACCCTCCCTGTTAAAAATATGTGCTTTATTTCTGATCTGAATTTTTCTACCTTCAGCTTTCAGCCATTGGATCATGGTATACCTTTCTCTGCTAGACTGAAGGGGCTCATTATTAAATATTTGTTTGTATAAATACCCCAGGTAGGTACTTATAGTAATCTGTAATCAAGTCACCCCTTATTATTAAGCGAATTAGATTGAGCTCCTGGAGTCTATCACTATACGGCATATATTCTAATTCTTTAATCATTCTTGTGGCTCTTCTCTGAGAACCCTTTCCTATTTACCAACATCCTTCTTGAATTGTGGACACCAGAGGTGGACACAGTATTCCAGCAGTGATCAAACCGGGTGCCAAATACAGAGTTAAAATACCCTCTCTACTTCTGCTTGAGATTTCCCTATGTAGGCATTCAATGATTGCATTAGCCCTGTTGGCCACAGCATTGCACTGGGAATTCTTGTTCAGCAGAATATCCACCATGACCCCCAAATCTTTTTTCAGAGTCATTGCTTCCTAGGATAGAGTCCCCCATCCTAAGTACGGCCTACATACTTTGTTTGTGGATGTATACATTTAGCTGTATTAAAACCTATATGTCTGTCATCAGCCAGCGGTAATGTGCATGGGCCTCAATTTTCAAAAGTCACTAGTGATTTTGTGTGCCTCAATTTGTGGGTGCCCAATTTGGAAGGGTGGGTGGCTGCTCAGTGCTTTCTGAAAATCAGGTCCATTTGCATTGTCCCAAGTTTGGGTTCCCTCCTAAAAACAATTGAGGCACCTAGAATTCATATTCTCCTTCTGAAAATGTAGGCCTAATCGGCACTCAAGCTTTCTTAACCAATAGAGTGTGCTCACCTGATTTACTGTTGTGAGTCCTCAGTCACTCAGCATATTCATAACTCAAATAGGAAGACTATTTTGATCAAGGGATCGCTCATAAAGAGAGGTCATATTTTATTTGCATAGTAGGCTAAATTCTTCCTGTTGAAATGTCATTGAATTCAATGAGCCTAAACTTTAATTTACTCTTACTGCAGATTGGTGTTTGGTTTTAAGTAATCTGTTCTTTTCTGAGGTTCAGAGGAGACTGAAAACACAAGTACATTGTTCTTTCTCTGTTTCATTGAAGTGAAGGCACCTTCATTCAACCTATTTGCCACAGCTGCAATGATTAATTTTCTAACAAAAACAGAGAAACGGAAAATATAATAAGGAAACAGAGAAGAGAAAATAGGGATAATGATGTACCCTTTATTTCTGGGTGTTGTCCAAGCTGCACTGTTCTTTAGCCTTCTCCTTCCTTCTTGAGTATCCAGCTAGTCTGCAACTATCACAAATGTTGACAGACTGGCGGAGGAGTATTAGCTTCGGAGTCACTGACAGCCATTCTTATTTCAGTAGCAATGCCAGTTGGTTATAAACAATTGCAAAGTCTCTTTAGTTTATAAAAAAAAAAAATATCCAGGCTTATTAGTATAGCCTTTCAATTGAAGTTTGGTTATAGGAGGCGTCATGACGATCCCAAACACAACAGAATTCTGTGGCCCAATGGTCTGCAAACCTGGAACTTGTCTACATGAACACTTCATTTGTGTGAATCTACCCCACACTAGCCTGCTGTGGACTAACTGTCCGTGTGGACCCTGCTAACAAATTGTTAATGCATTTTGATTAGTCCCATTTCAAAGAGGACTAAATCAAAGCACAGTAATAAACAATTAATGTGAATCAGCAGGGTCCACAAAGACAGTTAGTACACAGCAGCCTATGTGAGGTAGATTCATACCCCAGCTTGCTGCAAATTAACCATTCATGTAGTTTAGGGGTTGGCAACATTTGGCACGTGGCTCGCCAGGGTAAGCACCCTGCTGACGCAGCAGGTTCGGCCAATTGCGGCACCCACTCGCCGCAGTTCGCCGTCCCGGGCCAATGGGGGCGGCGAGAAGCGGCGCGGGCGAGGGATGTGCTGGCCGCAGCTTCCTGCCGTCCCCATTGGCCCGGGACGGCAAACCGCAGCCAGTGGGGGCTGCGATCGGCCAAACCTGCCATGTCAGCAGGTAAATAAACTGGCCCGGCCCGCCAGGGTGCTTACCCTGGTGAGCCGTGTGCCAAACGTTGCCAACCCCTGATGTAGTTAAACCCCTGGTTTTCTTGGTGCAGAGGAAAAGAGAAGAAAAATAAAGACAATTTTGGAAATCAGGAGGAAACAGAAGTAAAGCAAAGGAAGAAAAGATGAAAAATCAAGTTCTGTCCCCAAATAATTATTGTTGTTTCTAATATGTAGCACCTGGTGGGTTTCAACCAGCAGAGCATCACGGTGAGAGATGCTGTATGATCACAGACTGTGGGTTCCTGCTAAAATCAGCTTAGAATCTACAGTGACATACAAGGGGCGGGCAGAGGAAGATAAATATATGCAATTTTAATATACATTTTATATACATATATATTTGCACTATGTTCATATGCGTGGCTGACTGATTTCTTGGACATGTAACTTGCATTGTGTTTCATCAGAACCTTTGCTTTTCATTTCATACTGCCAAAGCAGTAACATGCACCGTTCAGCCATGTATCTGTACTTCATCATGCTGTCTGGACCCAGCAAAACTAGATTTTTTTTTAATAAAAACCCCTCCAGAAAACATTGGTTTTCTTGCTTGATTGACCTGGCATCTCCTTGTAGCATGACATGTCTGTTTGTGAACACTGGAAGGGAACACTATTCTAGGCCATAAACTACAAGCTGGATATTTTAGCAATACCCTTCTGAACATATTTTGTAAACTCCATTTTAATCTGAGATAACTATTCCACACGGTGTAGGATCCTTTTTAAAACCCATAAAGTGGCAGGTTGCAACAAACTGAACATAGCTATGTAGAATCTACATTTAGGCCCTGATTCAGCAAGACACTTAAGCCCTTGTCTAACTTTAGCCATGTGAAAAGTCCCACTGAAGTTAACAGGGTAGCTTAAATGCCTGAAGTTAAGTAGTTAGGTAAAGGCCTTGCTGAATCTTGGCTTAAGTCCTTTTATGGTTAGATAAATTGAACAGAAAAACAAAAGTTTCCGAAAGAGGGTGTTTGTAGGCATTTTCAGAGATTTCTTTAAAGTGGTGATTTCTTTTATCTTCCTGCTGTTGATTCCTTGTTGCACCATTTGTAGTAGTTCATTACATTATTAATACATTTCATTTTATGAGGCATGCTCTGATTTTAATTGACATTTAAAAAGATAGTTAGAGCATGTGAGTTACTGTGTATTTTATTGACACAGAATTACTATAGTGTTAAATCCAGAATAAATAATGTCCACATTTAAAATATTTAAAGTGTTATTAAATGTTAATTATTTTAGGCTGAAGTTTATTATTTTACATTTACCAGTAAATTAATTTGTTTCAACTGATACATCATAAATCTCAGTCCTTGTGAAATGTACTTGCTCGGAGCTCCTTTTCACTATTCTATCAGACAGTTTATCACTGACAAATTTAATTAGCTTATGTAACTGCATTAGTCTCTTTCCAAGGAATTTATAGTTATTCTCTTTCATTTGTTGGAAAATTTGTGGTACAAATAGCGATTTTATTTCCCTCCGCAAAACTCATTTTGACTACAACAGGAGTAGTATTCAACCTGGTTCCCTATTTTGGGAAATGACTCCTTATGGTAGAAAACTTGTGACTTCCTCCATATTTCTAAACAGACAGTATTCTCTGTGGTACATTGTAATATTGAGAGAGGTGTCTTTGAGACTCTATTTCCTCCATTTGGACAGATGCACTTTGGTGTATGCAGCTGCTGGGATTTTCATATCCCTTTGCATACGTTTTACCGCATGCTTTTGAGAATGTTGGCTAATTTGACTACTTAGTCAACATTCCCGTTTATATGTAGAGCCGGGTCATTTGGTTCTCTCCTCCTCCCTTTTTGTGAAGAGTTTATTCACTGAAAAATGCAATTTCAGTTGACTCAAACTTATTCACGAATTTGTGTCAAGTTCAACAATTTCAACCAAACAGGAAAAAAATGAAAATGTTCCAGAAATGTGTAACCAAATGTTTCATTTTGACCTGACTATAATTTTCTTTTGATGTACTGATTTTTTTAAAGTTTTTGGTTCAACCCAATATATATATATATATATTTGAATTGCCAGTGAACTGAAAAATCCATTATTTGTCTGGCTATATTTATATTCATTTGGTGCCGTTAGGCCTGAGGCACCAGGAATTATCACTTTTGATTTTTTGAATTCCTTTATTTCCTTCTCTAGAAGTTTGGATGGAATTTAAAACAGTTCAATTGTACTCTTGGACATTCATCATTTATATTTCATGGACGTATTCTTTTTCCTGGATCAAGTGGGTTTTTTGACAATTCAGATAAATTAGACTCTGCGTGTTGCGTTCATTAAACATTTCTAATCTTCTCTAGTAGTGTACAATAGATTATTACATCTTTCTGTGGCTCAAAATACAATGAATAAAGTGTTATCTAAATTGTCTTTTTGTATAACTTATTGGTTTGTGTAATGCAATTGATTGTTTCTTGATTTTCCAAAATCCGTATGATACATTCGAGTATAAGTGCATGTAGTATCTTTTATGGACATATCTCAAAGGACAACACTTCGGGCTCGTCTACACCATGCAGCTTTTAGCAACAAGGCTGGGTCAACACAGCCTTGTTGATAAAAGTCAGCGTGTGTAAACGCTCTTTGTCGGTACTTTGTCGGCACTTTTGCCGACAAAATACTTCCCATCCCACAAGCGGCATTAGCTTTGTCGGCAGGAGAACGCTGCTGGCGACAAAGCTGCCTTCACACTGCCACTTGCGTCAGCAAAACTTTTGTCTTTCATGGGGAGACTTCTTTAAGTACCCATGTGTCAAGGTTCCTTCCCCACTCTGAACTTTAGGGTACAGATGTGGGGGACCTGCATGAGAAGCTCTAAGCTCAATTAACAGCTTAGATCTGGCTGCCACCACTCCCAAGCACTAATTCCCTTCCCTGGGTAGCCTTGAGAGACTTCACCAATTTCCTGGTGAACACAGATCCAAACCCCTTGGATCTTAAAACAAGGAGAAATTAACCATCCCCCCTCCTTTCTCCCACCAACTCTTGGTGGATCCAGATCCAACCCCTGGGATCTAAAAACAAGGAAAAATCAATCCAGTTATTAAAAAAGGCTTTTACTTAAAGAAAAGAAAGGTAAAAGAAAACCCTCTGGGAGAGATTAGCATACCAGCTACTCTCACAAACAATAGATTCCAAACACAGAGGATGTTCCCCTGGGCAAAAACTTACACAAAAAATACCCAAAAACCCAATCTGATTATTCCTCTAATTGCACAAGACAAGTTACAAAGAAATAAACATAAACCTATTTATTCCCTTCACTAATACTCACTACTTGATAAGGGGCTGAATTCTGGAGCTTTCCCACTCTGGTCAAAAGTGAAACTCAACAGACAAAGGGAACTTCCCTCCTTCCCTTTGAACCATCTTGTCCTCCCATTGGTTCCTCTGGTCAGGTGTCAGCTAGGCTAGGTGAACTTCTTAACCCTGTACAGGTAAAAGAGGCATTAACCCTTAACTATCTATTTATGACACCATGAAAGACAAAAGTTTTGTTGACAACTTCGCAATGTAGACATGCCCTAACAAAAAGGGTTCTGTTTGAGAGGACACAATGAACCAGGTTTTTATCCTGTTAGAGTGCTGTGTGCTCGAGCTGGCTGGACATTTTTTTAAAGCAACATTTTTCCATCAGAAAATGCCAAATTATCTAAATCAAACCTTTTTGTGGGGAAGGTTTTCTTCTGACAAACTTTTCAATCTTGAAAATGTTCATAGGATGAGAGAGTTTTCCTCCCAGTTCTACTGTTGCATGGTTACTGTATTTTGTGTTTTTTTGTCTGCTTTCTAAAATGTAACTCATTCAAACAGTCACTTTTTCTGTATTATGCTTGCACTTTCTGGATAAAATCGTTCACCTGGACTCAAATTGCATGGTGCTCCTTTTCTTCCCTTGGAACATTTTACTCCATGCAGGTTTTTGTCTCCCCCTTCCTTGATAAATTAGAGCTTTGCTACTTACAGCTGGGGAAGCTAAAAAAAATGCCTCAAGAAATCTGGGATTGACATTCTAAACATTCTGCAGTTTCATTGGTTGCTTGCTCCTGTTCAAGTGTGATGTAAGTGAAACTCCATCACTATGGCCTTCACAGATGTGACATTTACAGCTAAGAAAAAACGTCTTTTTCCTCCTTAACCCAAAAATAACCCTCTGGATTCCTCCTAACTTTTAAGGATACTTTTGCAGGGCTGGGACCAGACTGCCAGTCAGTCCAAATATATACTCTAGCATATATCAAATTCGGGACCGAGTAGCCCCATGTTGGGAAATATGAACTAAATGCCAGCCTGGGGCCAAACAGCAAGACTGGCAAACATGCTACATCATCTGTTATCATCCTCAATGACTGGAGGAATCAGGTTTGCATAGGATTGGAAAGGGAGGGGAAAGATAATTTGATAGATTTGGCAGGGAGTAGGGAGCTGGAAATGGCAAATTTGAAAGGTTATGCAGCTGGATAAAGGGCAGGAAGAAGGAAAATGTGGTCCCAATCAGTATTTCAACCTTAATGTCTCTGACATGGAGTATCCAAAAGCACAGAACTGAATCTGTGCATCTCTGCTATCTATATTTCAGTGAGTTCCAATTCATAATGATGAAAAATAGCAGAGAAAGGGAGAAAAAAAGATATTGGGAAGCGTATAATTGGTTCCCAAGGAACAACATAAGATATGTATGCTGAGGTAAGGATTAAAAATTAAAGGGCAAAAGATGGACCCATCCAAATAGAAAGTGAACCAAAGTACCTATTAAACATGTGAAACATTCCAGGAAAACCCAGTGCTCCACAAAGTGGAATGCAACAGACAAAAATAAAAAGGTGGAATTAGCAAGGAAAAAGGCCATTAAAAAACACACACTTGGAGACAATTATTTGGCCTAACCCCGAACAGCTATTACTCTCAATCTTCATGCAAAATATTTAGGCAATGATCCATCACCTTTCGAAGGAATGGGAGTTATTCCATTTACATTTGTGGGCATTGGATCAATACCTTAACCAATGCTAATGTCAAAATCAACCACGATAGGATGTTCATTTAAAGGTTCTTGGAGCATACCTCAGGTGACTGGCATGGTTCAAGGTTACAGACTAAAGACCTGGTTCAGCAAAGTACTTAAGTGCTTGCCTAACTTTAAGTATATTAATAGTCCCTATTGATCTCAGGGGGACAACTCATAAAAGCTTGTGAACTGGCTTGCTTGCAATTCTCCTTAGTCTGGAACTCTCTCCTTAATGTGTCGTTGGCTCAGATGTGCCGGATACGTCGGTTGACACCTGGATTTTTCTTCCACTTGTTATAAATTGCTGTGTATTGAATATCAGATCAAATGGCCTTTCCTTCGCATCTCTATTGGCATGCAAAATCACTATCTTTATTTTGTTTAGCATTCTTTGTTTTGTGTTTTCTTTGAAAAATAATGTGTGTTATTTCTTTTTAGGCATATTCTGTTTGATCTGCTTTGCCTTGTAAGAAACTCTTCAGTCTACATATGAAATTGGTCTGTGCATATAGAATGTTTTTTTGGGGGGAGGTAACATTTTCATCATTATTCTTGTTGACATATTCCACTTTTACAAATGAGACACATTTATTTATATAATTTCCATCCTCTTGTCTCTCTTTACTATTGATCTGTCTCTAGTCATTAGCTGCATTTCATTGCTACTTATGATCATGTGATCAAACGTCCATCAACGTTTCCTTTATAAATGTCTATTTTAGAGGTTTATGGTCAGAAAAATTAACTTCAGCCTGAAATCTGGCACAGATCTGGGTGGATGAATAACTTTTTGAACTTTTGGAAGTAAATTGGATGTGCTATTTTTAAATTACAGAAACACAAAACCCAAGATATTTGTGATTCCTGTATTTTAATCACCTCTCAGAAATGAAATGTTGAAGGTACAGTAGATAGTCTCTAATTTAAACTATTTACTCTTGTTAGTTTAAAAAAAAATGATGCTACAGACTGGACTGCTACAGACTAGGGATCGAATGGTTAGGCAGAAAAAGACCTAGGGGTTACAGTGGACGAGAAGTTGGATATGAGTCGACAGTGTCCCCTTGTTGCCAAGAAAGCTAACGGCATTTTGGGCTGTATAAATAGGGGCATTGCCAGCAGATCGAGGGACATGATCATTCCCCTTTATTCGACATTGGTGAGACCTCATCTGGAGTATTGTGTCCAGTTTTGGGCCACACACTACAAGAAGGATGTGGGAAAATTGGAAAGAGTCCAGCGGAGGGCAACAAAAATGATTAGGGGGCTGGAGCACATGACTTATGAGGAGAGGCTGAGGGAACTGGGATTGTTCAGTCTGCAGAAGAGAAGAATGAGGTGGGATTTGATAGCTGCTTTCAACTACCCGAAGGAGATTCCAAAAAGGATGGATCTAGACTGTTCTCAGTGGTAGCAGATGACAGAATAAGGAGTAATGGTCTCAAGTTGCAGTGGGGGAGGTTTCGGTTGGATATTAGGAAAAACTTTTTCACTAGGAGGGTGGTGAAGCACTGGAATGGGTTACCTAGGGAAGTGGTGGAATCTCCTTCCTTAGAGGTTTTTAAGGTCAGGCTTGACAAAGCCCTGTCTGGGATGATTAAGTTGGGGATTGGTCCTGCTTTGATCAGGGGGTTGGACTAGATGACCTCCTGAGGTCCCTTCCAACCCTGATATTCTATGATTCTATGGAGGTATTTAAATTAGAAAAAACTACTGTCATACCAGTAATTATTCATCATAATACATATTAGTAGCTGTGTTCATTTATATGGCAATAGCTGTTATGAGGCCTCTAGCAGTTATGGATGCATTGTGCTCGGCACTGTACAAACACATAGTGTGTACTTATACCTACTTCCCATATAGTGCATCAGCAAACTTCAAACTGCCTTCTGAAGGATGTAAGTATCATTATAGATGGGAAACCTGAGGCACAGAGAGGAGAAGTCATTTGTGCAATGTCACTGACTGGCAGAGCCGGGAATAGAACTGAGGTCTCCCGAGTCCCCATCCAATACTCTAATTACTAGCAACAATGCCTCCCCAAGAGCTTATCGTGCAAAAGACGTGACACAAAAGGCGGGTGAAACAAATAAGCAGGCAGCAGCAGAGAGGGAATATAGTATATGTAGTGAGTATAGTGTAAAAACATTAACAGGATGTTTCAACACAGACTAGCTGTGCGCACAGTTCCTGGCCAAACAGGAACATAAGCCGTTAGTCAGTGGGAGTGTTGCATGTCCCTTTCTGTGCCTGATGCATGTAGGTTGTGTATTGGTTACAACTCCAACTACTGAGTCTGGGACTTCAGTGCAGGCTATAGAAACACTTGTTTTCTGCTCTGGAGATTGTAATTAATCTCCTTGTGTGTTCATTAAGATGGTGCCCTCACCATCAGAATAATCGCTACTTGCCATCTGCCACCCTGTTATCCAAGGGCACAAGGATTTTTAGGGCAGGTCTACACTAACCCCCCAATTCGAACTAAGGTACGCAACTTCAGCTACGTGAATAACGTAGCTGAAGTTCGAAGTACCTTAGTTCGAACCTACCTCGGTCCAGATGCGGCAGGCAGGCTCCCCTGTCGACTTCGCGGTACTCCTCTCGCCGAGCTGGAGTACCGCAGTCGACGGCGAGCACTTCTGGGTTCGACTTATCTCATCCAGACAAGACACGATAAGTCGAACCCAGAAGTTCGATTTGCTTGCCGCCGAACTACTGGGTAGTGTAGACCTACCCTTAAAGTGTTTCCTTCCCAGGGCCGGCATAACCCATTAGGCGACCTAGGCGGTCGCCTAAGGGAATAACATTTGTGGGGCGGCGACCGCGGCAGCCGGATCTTCAGCCGCCCCGGTCATCGGCGGTATTTCGGGGGTGGGACCTTCCGACGCTTAGGGCAGCAAAAAAGCTGGCGGCGCACCTGTTCCTTCCACCCTTTTTACAATGAGATGAGACAGATTGTGAATCTGTCTTTAAGTGGGGAGACAGCATAGGCATCTGCCCTCATCGTTCTGCAGCTGTGCCTGGTACAGCCAGCATCTTGAAAACTGCGCTTTGTCAGTGCAAGCAGTACCACCTGTCAGGGGGCAGGTCATATCTCCTTAAAGGAGTTACACCAGGAATTAATTCAGTCCAATGTTTCTGCAGAAACGAATGACAGCTAGGATAAGTGAGGCTCAGGACAAAGTAAAGAATCCCTTATTGAAAGGGGCTCTAGAGTGTAATAGGTAGAGATCAACTTTCCACAGAACTACAAACCAACCTATATTGGGACCATGATGCACCTTCACAAATCACATTGCCCAATGCAGCATGCCTATTTTTTAGCTGCAAAGCCTGTTACAGCTAGATTGTGAATTGCGTATTTACCATAGTTTACTATGGTATCCCAACACCATTGAAGTCCATGGGACTGTTTGTGAATCCTTTGCTCATGTTGATAATTAGTACTTACACAATCTGGCATTTTAAAATTAGGCAGGCACAGAATCTAAGTTTGTGTTACTCCGAAAACAAAAAGGTAATTGTCTATGACTCGTTTGCGGCTAGGACAGTACTTGCTCTTTTTTTTTATTCAATTTTATTTCAAAACCAGATGGATTCTCAGTGACAAGCTCTCGTTCAGTAACTGTGGGAATGCTACAGTTAAACAACTCACATTGTGAGGAGGGAGAGAACACTCAACAGAATCAGTGAAGCTAATTTGTAAATAGCAATGAAGCTGACACTGTGTTAAATTTATCTCTGGTGTATCTCCAGTGAAGTCAGTTGAATTACACCAGAGTAATTTTGCCTAATTAGTTTATTTATACACATACATTACTTTTCGCATTTAACATTATTTTTGTATGAAATAACCCTAAAATATTAAAAATAAGACATAAAAGCCAGGGGCAAACCAGAGAAATAACATATATGCAAGCCAAAGATACATTTCACATATATTTTATAGACCTTGAATATGCATGCTGCTAGTAGTACAGAATTTCTGCTGTTGATTTTCCATTTGAGCCTCATACAAAGCCTACAGAAGTCCTTGAAAAGACTCCTGATGACTTCAAAGGGCTTTGAATCAGGGCCCCTCTCCACTGATTCATGGCTATCCATGCCTTCCTCTACTGCATGGGCCATGAGTCACTTTCTGGGAGCATTGGGGTAGATCTCCATCAGTTCCCCTCCATTGCATGAACCTCAGGCATATCAGTTCTTCCTGTGCTCTGCCTATGGCTACGGTCCTACCAATTTCACGGACAGGATAGTCGTGTCATGGACCATGAAATAAGCCCTTCCCTGTGAAATCCGATGTCCCCTTGTTCCTAGGAGCACCCCAGCAAAGGGGGATCCTAGCTCTGGCTGGGCTGGGGAGGGACAGGACTTGTCCATCCCCTACCCAGCTGCTCTGGGGCGGGAGGGAGGAGGGAAGAGAGATCAGACCCACCTCTGGGTGCCTCTCCCTGCTTCAGGACACTCTGGGACTGGGCAACAGCCCCAGGGATTCCTGCAGCTGGAGAAGACTTGTGGAGTTGGGTCTGATCTTCCCTGTGCTGCTGGGAGCACCCCAGCAAAGGGGGCTCCTAGCTCCTGTTGGGCTAGGGAGGGACAGGACTTGTCCATCCCTTGCACAGCTGCCCTGTGGTGGGGGGGAGATCAGACCCACCTCCACCTCCGGGAACCTCCTGCAGCTGCATGAAGCTCTGCAGTTGCTGCATTCAGAATTCAGCTCTGAAAGCTGAAGGTGGCAATCCCACTACCCCCCTACAACAGGTTTGTGACCCCCCCCCCCATCTCCTTTTGGGTCAAGACCCCGCAATTACAGCACCGTGAAATTTCAGATTTAAACATCTGAAAACATGAAATTTACCAATTTTCAAATCCTTTGGTCATGAAATTAAGACCATAATGGACCGTGAATTTGGTAGGGCCCTACCTATGGCACACAAGAGTTTAGGCTCCTAAAATTTGTCTTAATCTGGTTGTTGGCTTGGTGTGGGTGTCTGGATCGTATTTAGTACCTGTGATACACTGGTCAGATTGCTGGTGCCTTCTGGCCGTAAACTGTGTAACACCAACACCACAACTGTATAATTTGATTTGTATTTTGTGCTGCTTGATTTTATATATAATAAAGATTTGAGGCTGGATTCTTGGTGGGGGGCTGTCAGGAAACTGGCTGCATCTTACTGATTCCAACTGCCAGGCACAGTGCAAGAGACCTGTACTTCATTATAGGATTGGGTGAAGAGGAGCTCCCATCCAATACACCCTTCTGAATATAGGGAGCGTAGGGCAGCCAGCATAGAAGGCAGCTATGATGGCAGAAAATTCCATTACACATAGGGATTATCTTCGGCCCACCTCTAGTCATTTTAGGTGGGGCAAAATGGACTTAGAAACTGGAGAATCTGTCCTAGAGTATACAATGTATAATATAATTACAAATGTAATAACCCCAAAGTCAGTTATTAGATTGTATTCATGTCAGATTGTTAACTACTGTATCATTAATGGATCCTGTAAAAGAATATTTGAAATTTTGTTTGATAGAGCACTTTCCCAAATACAAGCCAAAAAGGCCCAACAGGTTTTAATCAAATAGTCACATGAGCACAGTAGGTATTGACAAGCTCCAAAAATAGCAATATTCTTATTTCAGTTCTTGTACATAAAAGTGTGTTTCATGAGTAATTTTAACCAGCTTTATTGCATAGAAGTTGTCATTACTTTTCTGTATCCTGGCATACATAATAAGGATGGCATACATTTTTTTTGTCAAATTTGTAAATTTTTAAATGCATACCTTTAATTAGCTGATGCACTAAAGTAAATCTAGTGAAGTTTTATAGGGGGCAAAAAGTTCATTTTCTGTCCCACAGTACAATCTTGCTATTTCCTTGCACAATCTTTTCACTTTATGAATCAAGCAGAAAGCAACAGATTAACCATAAAAAGTTGCAAAATTAGAACTAGTCTCACAGCTATGGTTGGGCATCCATGCTACCCATGCACCAAAGTCTAGGATGGGGACTGCAAGCCTCTGGATCCCTGGATGTTTTAAGCTTCCCTGGTTCTCACCAGACTGCAGCATGATTTCCTCCCTTGGCCTCTCTGGAACATTTCCTGAACACTGTCTCTCAGTCTGATACATGGAACTCCTCATCTCACCTGCCTTAGACCCTGGGTCCAGCGCTGACCCCCAAGATACCTGAATAGTCTGAAATCACCCTGTCCCAGAATTCCAATGAGGAGGTTAGCCTTTTGGGTTACAGTTCAACTGTCTCAAGAGACACATGGTAATTGTGAAGCATATAACACTTACAGACATGTTGCCCAGAGTCTAACACAATTGCTCTTTTATACTTAACAAATAAAACACAAGATCAGCTAAAACAACGAGCCCTATCTCATTTTCCTAACCACTCCACAGCATTCTTTGGGATGAGGGTATGGGCTGTCTGAAGTCATCCAGGTATTTTTTGTTCTAAAGGCTTTTGTGTCCTGAAACATGGAGTCACCGCTGCTAGCTTTTGTTACCTTCCATCCTCCATCTGTCCATAACTCCACGGGTGGCACTCTCCTTATCTTTCCCCTGAGAATCCTCATTTAAATTTCTGTCTGGTCACCTGGCTTTTTTTTTTTCTGTTTAAGTAACTTTCCACTCTTCTGCTCTCCCTTCACAGAGGGAATCATCTTTTCCCTGCTGTGCAAACATGCTTAGCAGCTCTATAGTCCATTCAAAGCACTGTTGTTAATGTTAAGTATTTGCCACTGTCACTGGTCTGTGGAATGTGTGTTTTTAGGCTGGTAGGATATCCAGATGCACATCAGAAGAGGAATTTATGATACAGACCAGTGTCCATAAGAGCAACTCCATAATATTATCTAGCATTCATAGGTTGTACAAACAGATCTACAATATCATAAGTAAATACATAATAATAAGTAATAATGAAACTTGGCCAAGTGAGTTCCTCTGAAATAGCTTCTGCAAAGTGTAGTCAAGATATATATTTCCAACACATACTAATACTATTGCTTCAATCCTTCAGCTGATACCATGCACCTGTCCAGAGATGCATTGAAGCCAATTAGACTGCATGGATCCCACAATCTGATCGTGTGGTAGCAAATGCAGGATCAGACCTACTGTGTGTCCTGGAGGACTTGGATTCTACCTTCAACATCACCCGCTGTTATTCAGAGGCTGGCCTTTCTTGATAGGGATTAAGAATGTAGTGAGATTCTGGTGGTATTAGTGGGTTCCATTTCCCATGTCCCCTGACTTCACTGGTTCCATCCCCCTTGAAAGAAAAATCTTCCAGTTCTGACTGACAGTAACTTTCAATAATCAAGGTTAATGGAGCCTTAAAGAATTACAACATGCCAACTAATGCCATCCAACACACATTGAAGTCAATGGAAAGATTCCCAGGCTTCAAATGTCCCATCTCTATGACTCTAATTCAAAAAAGCACTTAAGCACATTCTTCAATGCGTTGATGAATCAAGGCCAAAAAGACAATGACCACCTGGCCTTAAGACTCAGTTTTTTTCCTCCTTATCGATATTTCACCTTTTTATGTAGACCGTTGATAACTTTGCACCTGCAATTATCCATGTTACTGCTGCCCTTGTATGTGTTATGTACATAATTTTTGTTTATCATACGTGATACAATTAAGATTTAGGCCCCATTCTTCAAAAGGCTGAGTGCATTCGACTCCTATTGAAGTCAAAAGGATTTTTGTTGCCTTTTTAAAATCCTAATTTAAGTGAATTCATTTATGGGCTTCTAGCCCGTTTTCATTTCATTCTTAATTCTGAGATGTTTTGAATAATTGTTTTCAAGTAAGAATTCATGGACACAGCACCAAATGCTTTGCTAAACCTACTATTAAAAAGTTAAATGTTTATACTTTCACAAATCTTTAGAATCCTATCAGGAACTTATTTATTTTTTCAATGAATCCAAACCAGTTTATATTATGGTCTGCACAGTGGGTGCATCAGTGATTGTCATTAACGTAGGCCCTGATCCTGCCAACACTTGTGTGAACAGCTTCATTAAACAAAATGGGAATATTCATGTGCAAAATGAAGCACATGCATAAATTGACCTTATGCATTATAAAATCTACTGCACACATATTTTTTTTATCTTGTCAGAAGATTGATTTATTCCAGTCACCCCTATGTTCTGTAGAAACAATTGAAATTAAGAGACAAATGTATCCCAGTTGCTTCTGGTTCTTGCATGCTAGCACAACCCAGCATGTAAAATTACACACAAAAAGCTACTGCAGTGGAAGATAACATGTGTCAGGGCAGTAGCTCTCATTTAAGTATCTTTTGAAGGAATAAACCTGTTAAAGTAAAACTAAATTAGACATCGTATTCAATTTCTAAAGGTCTCAATCACAGTGCATCTAGGGGTCAAGTAAAGTTCAGTTTGAAACAAATTACAAAAATAATGATAAAGGTGATTTTAAAGAAGGGTTAGAGATAAGCATGCAGCAGTCAAAGAATAACTCAGCTAATCCATCTACCAAATTAAAAAGGAAAGAGAAGTCTTCAAAAACTGGAGTTTGTTTTTCAGGCAAATGTTAGCGATCAGGAAAGAGAAGGATTGATACCCTAGTTAAGGCATTTTCCCATCACTGTCATGGGAGCCTCCCTGAAATCAATAGGATAGCTCTCATGAGCGAATCAAGAAGGATTTGGCCCTGTGATGGAATTAATGCCATCCAAGATAAACCATATTGGATATAAATAAATAGTAGTTTATTTTAGTGTGTCTGTCTAAAAAATGTAAAAAACTAACCTGAAAAAACCTAATGCTTCAACCTGGGATGAAAAAACCTGTGTAAATGTTAATGGACCCCATGCAGACTCAGTGAAATCCACGAGGAACTTTGCTATTGGTATTCTTTTCGCGTGGAGGGTGCTCAGATACTATGGTGGCAGTATAAAATGTTTGGATGGATCGGTAAAAGATGTTTGGGTTCCACAGCATGGGTGGCTAGTCTCCAAAGGAAGGAATTCAAAAGGGATTTTTTTTGTTTTGTTTTGAAGAAATCAAACTCTTTGCTACGAGCAATATATTATGATCTGGTCTCACACATCTGATAAAAATTCTATACCTCAGTTAGAAATACTGAAAGACATTGCCACCTCTTCCTTGAGAACACACATTCCCTTATTTCTCTCTTGCAAAGACTTGTCATCTCCTTTCTTGATTTGCATAACTGTACTATTTAATGAGGACTCTTAACACTGCAAGAACAAAGATGGAAAAAAACAGAATAATTATTGGGAGAATGGTTTCTGCATGTATGTTAGAGATGGGACTCTGTAGCAGGGTGGTCACCCGGCCCGGAAGGGGTTAAAACAGCACTGGGAAAAGGCTGTCCCCGGGGAGCCAATATGCTAGGCTGATGTGGGAGGCAGCCACAGCTGGGGCCATGCCCCAATCAGGCCCTATAAAAGGCTGTGGGCCAGGAGCTGGCAGAGTCTCTCTCTAGCTGTGGAAAAAGACGGGCCTGGCTGCTTGGGAGCTCAGTAGGGTACCTAGAGTGGAGCAGGGCTGGGGAAAGGTCAGAGGACCTGGGGAGCTCTAGGCTGGAAAACCCCCAGGCTGCAGGCCTTGGTAAAGGCTGGGAAGGGTACTGGGGTTGCAGAGGTGCAGCCAGGGTAGGCAAAGGCAGCACCTTGCCGATGATGAGTGGTATAGACTGTAGTCTGCCCCAGTGAGCGGGGCTAGATGGTGACTGGCAGTAGCCACTGAAGCGTGGTGGGGGTAGAGGGTGAGGGGTTCCCTTGGCTGGGGAGACCCAGAGAGTGGGGGTACTGTCAGGGCCCAAGGTTAAGGGGTGCCGGGGTCCGGGAGGGACATGGGGGGCCAGCAGCAAGCGGGACATCGGCCAGCAGAGGGCGCTCCGGAGCTGGAGAGCTAATTCCCAGGATGACCAGCAGGAGGTGCCATGCCGGTGAGTCGCCACATTACTACAGGCTCACATACCTTGCTAGCTTGAGTGACAACCTGTCATCAAAAGGACAGATAAGAACACAAATGATCTCTTGGATTTCTAAGTATTCTTACCCTCATCTATAATAACCACAGTTACTCTCCTTATGAAAAACAGGGCTTCACATAGGTCCTAGGATCAGCTAAATGTCTTCGATGTCCTTTGGCTTTTAAAATACTAGGCCAAAATATGTGGTCACCTTTGAAATAAGAGAAGGGTTGTCAGTGATCCTATTTACCTACCTTCTTTATTAAGTAAGTTAATTTGGCGATGCATCATGGGCTAGAAAATTGTGTTCTGGGTGGGAAATTCCAAGAATTCTGACTCTGACACAGACTTGCATGCTGAGCCTTGACAAGTCACTTAACCACTCAAATCTAGTTTCTCAATTTGTCAAATAGGGATATTCATACTTGCCCAATTCACAGGAGAACTGTGAGGATCAGGGCATACCAAATATAGATGAAGACTGACAGAAATAAAAGAAAATATTAATGTCACCGAATCTGAGACGTTACTGTAAAAGTCAGTAATGTGAACTAGTCACTGTTCTTGTTGTTTTTTATTTACATTACAGGTTTGATAAAGGAGAATCTTTACAAAGCCCTGCTGTGCATTGTAAAACCCAGTGCACTATTCATTTACCTTGGTAACAGGTGCAATTAATATGTAAATTCAGAGCATTAATGGTTGTACAGCCATTGAAAATGATCTTTCTGGCCCTGCCATGGCACTATTGGGAACATACATTGGCTGATGCTTTGACATCACTTTCAAAATTATTTACCCTAGGAGGCTGAATTTCCAGGTATGACATCATAATCATAGTGTTTTGTGGTGCACCAGCTGTTATGGCGTTTATCAAATAGTACTGATCTAATTCTTGTCTAACTCTATCAAAAATTACCCCTTTTTTAAAGAAGAAAGAAAAAGAATGTATTTGAGTTGATTTGTTCTACACACCCTTGTCAGAGTCTCAATAGAATTCGGGCATGAGAGACGTTTTTTATCTGATCTGTGGTGCATATCTCAAATAAGGGATTTAATTGAAGTAATTAGAGCTTAATGTAATCTGGCTATTTATAGGAAAGTTGTAGCCATTTTTGTCAGAAAAGCAAGCTGAAACACCAAAAGATAGAAAGCACTTGTCAGCACGAATAAACTCGAACATGCGTCTGAAAAATGTTGGTGTTTTCTTGGGTGAGGAAAATGGGCACTTTTTTTTTTACTTAAACTTGTGCAAAGTTTGTCTCCAATTAATTTAATAACAAGAACTCTAGAGAACAAAGTAATAGATAAAAATCAGACTGGGGCACAAATTCTGTCTTCAGTTACATGCATGCAAGCCTACTGAAATCGGTTGGGTAGCTTTGATTGGGAACCTAACAGGATCAGAGGCTGCCCAGATCTCTTCATCTCCTTCGACTATATCATCCCGAGAGAATGGCACACTATATTATCTTCCAGCTAGCCCTATGTTATCTCAGTATGTCAGCAACCTCTGGAACAAGCACATGACTTTCCCTAGCTTTTCTGCTATTAATGTAAAGTATTCAAAATCCAAAACAGCAACAACCCACTGTAAGAATTATGAGATGCCGATTTAAGGACTATCTATAGGAAAGCAAAATGCCTATTTCAAACAGGCTGGATGGAGCCCCACAATGCCTGGCAAGCAAAGACTTAAAACCCTGCCCTAGACAAGTAGAATTCCTGCAGCTGCTGCTAGTACAGAAACCACGCTTAATAACAACAAGAACAATACATTTAGAGAGTGGAGGTCCGTAGCACCAACTGTCTGTGAATACACTGCATGGCTTTCTTACAGGATCTAAGAACTCCTCAGGATATTACTGATCTGGTGTAGCCTGGTTAATCATAGACAACTGTGTGACCACCAGTAGCCCTGACTGGGCAGTGTCCCTCCTCACCTCAGGTCCGATCTTCAGGAATCAATGTGCAGGGACTTTGTCTTCAAGGTGGGCATCGTGACCAAAAATGGCCCATGATGACTTCAGTCCTCTTGAGGCCTGTTCTCAATGACACATCCCTATTACTGATACAGTCAAAACATCTTATACTCAGTAGTTGCCACTGACAACGCATATGAAATGCTTACAGCCTCCGGATGTCTTGTTTAAGCAGGATACATGGTTTCAGATGCATATAATAAGATTGGAAGTAGAAAGGTTTAATAAATCTGGACTTTTGTACGTAGTTTCACCTTCTTTTGTCTCTAGACCAGCGATACTCAGACTGAGGCTCATAAGCCACAAGTGGCTCTTTGTGTTTCCTGTGGCTCTTTGCAGCACATGATATTAAAACACTGTATGATTTAATTATTAACCAATTGGGATATTTTTACTATGTTATTAACCAACTAAGTTATCAACGTGCACTAAATTATTAACTTATTTGCTGTAAGAATAATACACCTCTACCCCGATATAACGCGACCTGATATAACACGAATTCGGATATAACATGGTAAAACAGCACTCCGTGGGGGAGGGGCTGCGCACTCCAGCAGATCGAAGCAAGTTCGATATAAGGCGGTTTCACCTATAATGCAGTAAGATTTTTTGGCTCCCGAGGACAGCGTTGTATCGGGGTAGAGTGTGTATATATAGTACTATAGTAAATGAAACAATGAATTCACAGTATTGTGGCTCTGTTGGGTAATGTTAATCGCTAAATTGGCTCCTGAACCACTGAATATCACTGCTCTAGACCCTATGCAGGCCCTTCATGGCTGAGGCTGCTAAACGGTTTTTCTTTAGTCTGCCTGGCTGGCTGCACCTATTTGATCACAGTTTACTGCCTGGATAGATGAAGTCATCCACTTTTATTTCCATGGTTTGTCCAGCAGCACAGACATCTGTATCACAACTTTTGTGCCAATACTCTGGATTTTTGTTCTTGCCGAGAAACCTTTAGCCCCAGGACAGCTGCCTTGTGCTGGAAGCGCTTGAGTCTCTCTCTGAGATTGTTAGCATCCTGACAACGAGACCTTTTCCTACATGCCATGCGCTGTTGGACTTTATGGGCCTGATTCGCTTCTGCCCTGCTCCTTGCGTAGTCCTTTACACCAGTGCCAAGTGGCTGTAAAATGGAGCCCTATCAGAAGGGTAGCATTTTACACCCACTAGACATAGGTGCAAATAGTTACACCTAGTCCGGGGCAGTGCAGAATCAGGCTTTACAGTCTTTATATTGAAACACTGACATCTCAGATGCTCTTTTCTTTTATGTCTTGATTTGGCTGAAGGAAACCTTTTCCATTTGAATGTTGAATCAAGCTTTCTTGCTCCAGCAGCTAAATCTAAGCTTATTTCCCTACTGGTAACTAGCCATAGTATCAACCAGACTATCACAGTGGTCTATTCTTTCCAGTAGCAGAAAGCTTAAAAAACAAACAAACAAACCCTCCCCCCCCCACACACACACAAAAACCAACAACAACAAAAACAAGACTTAATGTAGCATTTGGGAAATAAATAAAGAACTTAAAGGTGTAACACATATAGTGTCATAAGAATGGCCATACTGGGTCAGACCAAAAGTCCATCCAGCCCAGTATCCTGTCTACTGACAGTGGCCAATGCCAGGTGCCCCAGAAGGAGTGAACATAACAGGTAATAATCAAGTGATCTCTCTCCTGCCATCCATCTCCACCCTCTGACAAACAGAGGCTAGGGACACCATTACTTACCCATCCTGGCTAATAGCCATTAATGGACTTAACCTCCATGAATTTATCTAGTTCTCTTTTAAACCCTGTTATAGTCCTATCCTTCACAACCTCCTTTGGCAAGGAGTTCCACAGGTTGACTGTGTGCTGTGTGAAGAAGAATCTTCTTTTGTTTTAAACCTGCTTCCCATTAATTTCATTTGGTGGCCCCTAGTTCTTATATTATGGGAACAAGTAAATAACTTTTCCTTTTCACTTTCTCCACACCACTCATGATTTTATATACCTCTATCATATCCTCCCCTGAGTCTCCTCTTTTCCAAGCTGAAAAGTCCTAGCCTCTTTAATCTCTCCTCATATGGGACTCGTTCCAAACCCCTAATTATTTTAGTTGCCCTTCTCTGAACCTTTTCTAATGCCAGTATATCTTTTTTGAGATGAGGAAACCACATCTGTACGTAGTATTCTAGATCTGGGCATACCATGGATTTATATAAGAGCAATAAGATATCCTACGTCTTATTCTCTATCAGACAGTGGAACATGTTGCTTTATTTTATGCCTGATTTAGGAAGGCCCCCACACATTTTGCTCTCATGCTAGCAAAATGAGCCCCAAACAAGTCAAGTTGTTTAAACTCCTTTACGTTAGTGGAACAATTTCCTCATTGAGGTTGCTATTACAAGTGTTTAAGACAGATCGCCCTCCTAGTGCTTGAATCAAAGTGTTAGACTAGATCAAAGGGCACGCTTGGGGGCTCACAGGAGATCCTTGTTCTAATTAAGCGGCAGCATGGTCCAGGGGATAGGAAAATGGATGAGCATCAGGAGTCTTAGGTTGTGTTCTTGGCTCCATCACTGACCTAGTGTGTGACCTTATGCTAGTCACCTAGGGCCAGATTTTTAAAGGTATTTAGGCACCTAATGATACAGATAGGCACCAAGTGGGATTTTCAATAGAGTCCTTGTACCGATCTTCCACTGGTTTCAAAATCCCAGTCAGCACATAGTTGCATCTTGAAGAACTAAATACTTTTAAAATCTGTCCCTTTGCCTTTCAGTGCCCATTTCCTCTATCACATTTTGCTTGTCTGATCTTTTTGGATTGTAAGCTTTTCACAGCAAGGTCTTCCTCTCACCCTGTTTTTAAATGGTGCTTAGCACAATGGGGCCTTGATCTCAACGGAAGCTCTGACTGCTATCATAATAGAAATAATAATATTCTGCTAATTTGACAGGAAAATAACCCTGGCTCTCTGAATTTCTGCCTGCAATGGTTTATGGGACTTATCAACATGTTTTTGAAGAGTAATGTTTGTCTTGGGATGGACTTAATTAAATGGTAGATATTTTCAAACTGTTCCCCAAAGAGAGTAACCTCTCTCCAACCACTTACCAAACTTTAAGTACCCACCAGCCTTCTTTGACTGTCTTCATGGTATATCCTATCACTAATATTCTCTCATAGAAAAGTAACCCCATTGGTGCTGCTTTCCTTCTTGGTTCTGATCACAAGAAAACATTTTAATCTGAATGAGTAACCAAATGAATAGATTGTTCAGTCTCTTACTCCTCATCTCTGAGTAAAGCTGAATCTCCGGGGTTTATTTCAGGCTAAAGGGGAAGATGTTTACGAGAGATGCTTGATAAAATATTCACAGCGCATCGCTGGACTGGATGAACTGAAAACCCTCTTTGAGCCTGTCATCTCTAACTGCATTGTTCGGAGGCACCCAAAGAATTGCAGCTAAGAGCTACAGTATCACGCTTTATCAATTGGTGGTCACACTGAGGATGCTAATGCAAGATCTCTTGATTCCATTGTACTGTGACACTTATATGTGAGTGTGTATCACGCTTTGTGTTAATCTGATCTAGAGTCTTAGCTACAAATTCCTGTCATCTAAGACATTGTTTATCTCAAAAGCTAAGATCAAAGAGATGAAACAAGGCTTCCCAGGTTAATAATCTGTTCTTTTTGCAGGATTTTTTAAAATTCCTCCTTCTAACTTTCTCATTGTTCCAAAACATGGAACAAAAATGAAATATGTGCCAGACCTTTCTCTTTGTAAATTTCAGGTTAGCATATTCTGACCAGTGATATGACTGTCAATCTAGTAAACTATGTTACCAAGTGTAGCCCTTCATTTTGTGATGTATGGACCTATGCCCAGACACTTAATTATGCCAATATCAGAATGTTTGGTATTTGGTCAATCAGATAGTAAAGATACATATCATCTTGGCTTCTCATGATTCTTGTGTAATTGAAAGGGTTAGTATATATTAAAAGGGTTATTCAAAATCTTTCAGAACTTGTCTTTCATTTGGTGGTAAGATGAGGAAGTCCAAAAGACAGCAAAAATATATATATTATAAGGTTGTGCTGAAAGTGTAATAGCGTTGGGGAAAAAATTGCCTAGCTATCTACAGAGCAAGAGATGAAATAGTGTGTGTCTCAAAGGTATTCTGATAAATAGATGTACAATTTGGAAAGGCAGTTTATCAAAAGTTTCTATGTTGAGTTTATTCACCCTTTAAGTTCCCTGAAATAAGTCTTTCTTCCATACACTTTTTCCCACACACTTCTGAACAGCAAAGGCAGGTGTATTTCATTATAGTCAGTAAATAAAAGGCTTTATTAGTTTGCCTCTAAAATATTGACATGATTAGTTAACTGAATACAGAATCCCTACCTCCTTGCATGGAGCTTGACATACTGTATCTGCTACTTAGCAGGAGTAGTTCTAGGAATAACCTTACAATCAACTACTTCTGGGAATAAAATGATGGCAGATAAGTGTTCTGCTACTATCTAATGTGATTCCTGGAAGAACCATCATTCTGAACCCCTACTTTTGACACTGAAATATATAGTGCTGCCACAGGCAAGTAAATGTGTGGATTTTATATTCGCTTATTGGTATATTGTAAGAGATATAGTCGAACAACTCATCCATCCTCCTATGCTTTTTCCCCAATATGTACATCTGGCTATCTCGGTGGGCTAGTCTGACCTCCCCACCACCCATCTATTTCTTCTCCCCACAAACCATCTGAAATTTCACTACATCCTAATTTTATTTCTCTTTTCTCGGTACCACTAACCTCCTGGTTGCAAAGGCATCTGTGGTTCCTCTTAGACTCTTTCTTCTCCTCTGCTCCATACATCCATGTTGTGAACAAGTCCTGCTGATGTTGCTTCTTCCTTTCTGTCCAGATGCTCAAAATACTTGATTCCTTCACCCTCCTCCTCATCTTCAGCATTTCTGATACCTACATCACCACTCTCCAGTTCTTCCAAAGTGGCAGCCACTAAAATTATCCTCTTTACCTGTTAACCATATCAGCCCCCGATCTCTGCATCCCTCAACTGGATCCGTTTTTATGATGCTGCCCTCTATGTATGAAATAATTTCCTTAGCCTAGTTTACCAAGCCCCATACAAATCTCTTTCCCCCCCCAAAAAAGTACTTCTTCCCCAATGGTTTAGAGAATTGTATGAGACAGGAGGGCAGGAAGACAGAATGTAGTGTTAATTATGTTGTGTAACAAATTATTCAAAATATTTTAAAAGATGACCTACCCATAAATTATCCTCTGGATTTCCCAGTGTCACCTGTCTTCTATGTGTCTATACTTATACAGTAAGCCGTTTGGGACCAAAACTGTGGGTTTTTTTGTTTGTTTGTTTGTCGTCCCTCTCCCCCGCACCCCGTATTGTAAAGGGCTCGGGAAAAATAAATACATATTAATAATACAAAACAACATCTTTGTAGAATTCAGAGCAACTGGCCTCATAGTTTCTCCCTAAAACTCAGCAGCAGCAAAACCTACCAAGTCCCCACTTCACCCAAAGAATTATTATTTCTATGACCTATTCACTGTACACAGCATTGTTGGGGGAACCAGCACCCAGTTACATGACAGCAGATAACACTTCTCTGTGTGAAATTGTGTATATTCTTTCTCATCTAAATTGTATTTGTCAAAATCATTTGCTAATGAGAGCTGCTGATCACTGTCTTGCCTACTCATGTTCCACTTGCTTAGTGCAAAGTTGGCAAAAATGCCTCACCTTGACTTACTGTCATTTTCATGCACTGACATGAATTGTATAAATGATATAATTTGCTTCCCAATAGACCTAAGCACTAATGTATGCATTGGTGTTGCAGCCATGTTGATCCCAGGATACTAGAGAGACAAGGTAATAGCTTTTATTGGACTAACTTCTGTTGGTGAGAGAGCGAGAGAAACTTTTAAGTTTACAGAGCTCTTCAGGTCCATCATGAACACTAATGGTCAAATCATAGCTGCACATTCATTTTGGGTCCTGAAAGTTAGTAAGAGTCTGTCCGCTGATTTTAATGGGAATTGGATTGGGCCTATATGGGTTCCCATTGGGTAAATACATTTGCATAGGAAGAAGAAGGCCAGTATCAGCTTCTAGAATCTTCATAAATATTTATTTCCTCTGCCTCTCCCAGCTTCGGTTTGTGCCTGCAAAGCACAAAAGGCAAATATCAAAGATGGCCTTTGTACCAGTTCCTCTCAAAGCTCATGGACTTTCAACCAAAAGATGGTTGGTTTGATTGTTTGTTTGTTTCCCCCAGGTTCTCTTTTGTTTCAAAACGGAAAAAAAAAACTTTGTCTCAAGACTTTAGCCCAATTTTAGATGTGAAAAATTGCCCAAAATGATAGGGTGAAATGATGCTCAAACTTGTAATCCTTTTTACATCACCCTACTTGTCACGTCTACACTGATATTGCGATGCTTCCATTCTTTTTGTTGTTCTTTGCTGTTGCTTAGCTTGGCTGTGTCCAGTACAAAATTAAGTAGGCTACGTTATTAAATTCTAAACACTTGGTTGAACAAAAGCCTGCTTCATAAATCATTCTTTAATAGCCTGTCTAAAATTTCTTTAGGGTGTTGCAGCTGCACTGTAATGTTGCTCAGCCAGTCAGATTCTAATTATTGAAATTATACAGCCAGCAGTTAAACCAGCAAACAAACCCACACAGAGCGGTGTGGTAATCTGATGTCAGTTAGGCTCATTCATGTTGTTTCTACATTTTGTCATTCTCTAACCTGCTGAGCCCTGATGCTCTATTTGACATGGTACTCTAGACAGGACTGTTTTTAACCTACTCTGTTTAGCCCCTTGTTAGATGGCAGAGTATTCCCTCTGCCTGCACAGGGACTTTTCACCTGTGCGTGAAACACAGAGATGATCTAGCAATTAACTTGACGAATACCCACAGCATTATTATTGTTTGTTGTTTGTTTATTTTAAATTTTACAGCCAGTTGCAGCACATTTTACAAGAGTGGAGAAAAATAAAAAAATAAAGACTAGTGATACCTTTCCAGCTTACATAATTATTTCTGGGTCCTTATTATGGTCTTTTAGTTATGTTACTTAAATACTAAATTATACAAGAAGCGCTATTACGTTAATGTATGAGTTGGTAGTGAAGGAAATTTGTAGCTATAAAGTTTCTGTCAGAAATGGTTTTTCTCTCCCTCTGCTGTAGTTTGTCCTTTCGTTGTTGTCGTTGTTTTTAATTAATGAATTTATTTATATCCTAAGGTTTGGTATTCTTACAGTTACACTCCAGGAAATGGTAAAAAAATGGAGCAATTATTTGGCTTACTGTATGCAAAGCTTCTCACTGTTAGCTTCAAAGTTTCCCTTTAAGAACCTTATGAAGATGGGAAGGAGAATCGGAGAAAGAAGGTGACCAGGAAGATTGAAGGTAGGATTAACGATATCTAAAGGTATTTGCAATATATAGTTAGGGAGACTGACTAGTTTTCCTGTTTTCTTGAATGTTTTGGTGACTGCCTTATCATGAGCTCTTTAGAATATTGTTTTTATGATCTGTGACCTGCTTGTTGGACTAAATATCTGTAGTAAGCCATCACTTATACTCTGGTTACAAAAAAAACTCAGGAATGATCAGGAGGCAACAGCTATTGGACAGAATGTGGCTAGATGGACTGATAGAAAAGTAGTACAGTCTCATTTTTTGTAGAGACCAACAGATTTAGAGACAACTACTTCAGCATATTGAATTTAATAATATGGTTCAGAATATACATCTAAAGGGTGGCAAATCAGGTAGCTTTCTGCTGCACCCTGTAAGGTCTTGTAACAGAACTGTTGGTATGAGCTTTTCTCTGTAATTTGTGTTGAGTAACAGAAATCTGTGCTGTCTCTATGGAGACAAGATTACTGTACTATTTGTGGTAGGATCATGAGCTACCAAGTTTTCTTTTAAAAATTTCCTTTATACTCTTTTGCCACATAGCAGATAAGATGGTATGTCTCTATTTAACATCTGGCACAGCACAACATTTTCTTGGCTGTCATGTTTATAGCTAAGTAGGCCCTTGAATTAAAGCTAAGGTTGTCTTAATCTGCGAGTCTAGATAATGCAGTAAAACACTTTCCATTGGCAATCTGCTATCACTCGTGAAACATTAGTGTCAGACACTCACTTGATACAAGTGTGCTTTTAGCACCGATGGAATTTGAGATCAAAACTGAGCATAAGTATCTGGGGATCTGGTGTAAATAAATCACCATAAAAAGATCTTTGCCATTTTTGAGTTATAGCCTTACCGATAAGGAAGTACTTATGATTTATGGAAAATTAAAATATGTAAATGAAGGTGATTCAAAGAATAGATCCTCACGATCTAAGACAAGAAAATTGCAAGACAGATGTTTTAGAAGAGTTTTTACCAAATAGGAGACATCAGAAAATAGTTCTGGTTAACCATCATCTAATCCCATCTACAAACTTTACACTAGAACCAATTCACTTTACTTTGGTCTCCGAACTTGTTTACGACACCTTCCTTCAATATCTCTCCACACTTTCACTCAAAGTTTCATAAGCAAAGTTCTATGTGTTTTACCACCTTTGGAAGAAAAAATATCTGTTCCTAAAATACTAACGAGAACATATAGCTAATTTTAAAGTCTCTGGTTCTGAGGTGGTTAAGGAAGTGTTATCTGGAGGACTTATTCAGTAAAGTGCCAATTCACAGCCTACGGAAATGTAAGGTTGAGAGGAGAGATGGTCTTGTGAGTAAGGCCAGGAATGGGACTCGGGAGAGCTGGGTCTACTTCTAGCTTCCTGTGTGACTTTGGGCTAGTTATTTTAATTTCTCAGTGCCTCTGTTCCCCATCTGTAAAATGGGATTGATAATATTTTTTCTATCCTGTGTATTTAGACAGTAAGCTCTTAGATGCAGGGACTGCCTCTTTCCATGTGTATGTATAATGCCAGCACAATGGGGTCCTCATTCTTTGCTGGGGCCTCTAAGCACTACTGTAATATAAATAATGATAAAGATACTGAAGGTTATTGAGAGCAACTGCAGTCAATTTATTTCAGTGGCCTTTGGATCAGTTCCTAAACATGGATGCTTTGTAATAATTTGTTACACATTTGAAAACCAACTCCATTTCCCACGATTTGTGTAATTCAGATATAAGTACTCAGAAATCAAGAGCATATCATAGTTACTAGTAGTAAATGTAACAACAAAAAATCACAAAACTCTGAGTTGGAGCTGGGGATTCGGAGTTCCAGCTGTGCAAATGAAATGCTGTGTGACATTGGTCAGCTCACTTAACCCCCATGCCTATGTGAAAAGGGTTTAATAGTTCTTAACTAACTTCCTGGGGAATTGTGAGCTTTACTGTCATAAATTGAATTGAGATCCATAGGGAAACGGCTACATAAGTAAAATGTTATTTTATTATTAGGACACTTTCCTCCCAACATCTACCATGGTTACAAAGGTCAGTGGGATAAGGGTCTTCTATCAGTTTCACTTTCTTGCCAAATCACTCAGGACAAATGGATTTGTTCTAAGATGCCAGACAGACTGCAGGAAAGACCCAGCTGTGTAGATGACTGGAGCTGAATGAACCCTACCAACTTCCATTTGCAAAAGATTCGGCAAAGTTCCCCTTATTCGCTTTAGTTTGCAGATGAATTACAGGCTACAAACTCATAAGCAGTTTGCGTTGACATGAATGCAAAATTCCATATTTGTATTCACCACATATTTATATATAGGGATAGATTTCTGCTGTGAGAGTTCAAAATAGATTGAAATGGTAACAAGTATGTAGTAAATGAATAGTATATATGACCAGCTCTAAAGTGTCTGAGCACCTTAAAATAACAATGCCACTATTGGTCAGGTTTTTGTCATCTCCAGTATAGGTAAACATCAAAATATGTTACATTAGGTTGAGCATATTCCAATCAGGTGAGTACTTGCTGTTTTATTGTTCATTTTAATGACTGTTGGTCTCCTCTTTCTCACTTGAAATATGACAGGACAGACAACCCTGCATAAGATGTTTGTGTATAAAGAGACTATGAATACATTTAGGCTGCAAATGGTTAAAATTTTAATAAAATGTATGAATGGGATTATATGGTGGCGTTGCCTGTGCTACTTGATGGCCCAGAAGGTCACTTCCAGTGTTATGTTCCTATGCCAAAGGTCTATATTTGGTGGACAGAACCCCATGTTACAATGGAATGTGTCTGTTTTCTTTGAGCTAGGCCTATATAACAATCCTAATTCATGCCACAGATATTAAAACATGTCTTTAATAAAACAAAAAAAATATTCAACCAATATTTTGTTTCCTGGGCCTCCTCCACTGAAGTCAAGAGGAGTCTTCCTGTTAACTTCACGGGATTTAGGAACAGGCGTCATACATGTTCATGTACTAGGATCCTGGTTGTAAAGATTCCCGAAGGACTCTTTTCTTAGGCAAAAGATCATGAAGGTTTTCTCTTTTCTCGAGAAATAGACCATCCGGCCTGATATTGCAAATAAAATACAGAGCTTAATTGGCTATGCATTTGTTGTGGAAGTACTGTTTGACATTCCTACTAGTCAAATATTCTACTCTTCCACCACTGTCCTTCTTCCAGATGAGAAACTGCAAAATAAAGAAGGACAAACTGTAGCCAAGAAGCAGCAAATTCGTCAAGAACATTCCATTAATTACCCATTTTAGATGTTCCTGTTCGATGGCTCTTTCTTTCATACACTATGACAATACTATTGCCCACCTCTTCAAATTGCTCCATTCTGCTCATGCTTTAGAATTCTGAGAGAGAATTTCTTCCACCCATTGGTCACTGACCAGCCTTATGAATTAACAGATGCTCACAGACTTGCTTTAAGTACTGATGAAAACAAAGGACATGAAAAGCAGTAGGATACTTTTCTGCTACTACTCCAAAAGAACAATTCAGTTGTACAAAATCCACCACTCTGCTACACGGATTTCCACAATGGAGGACAGAAAAAGCCTTCCATCACATTGAAAATATAACTAAAAGGCTGGCTATGAAACCTGAAAAGATGTGCCCTAGAGAATTGCTTGCTCAGGTGTTAAAATGTCATTGGCTAGTGTTCCTGATGTCTTCACCTCAGGTATTTTTAATTCTTTCCATCAAAACTTTGCTCTCTGTGGCAGTTGCAGGTTTGCATTTCGCTATGATAGAGGCTTGTGCATTCATTCAACACTTTTTTTTTTTGTTTTCAAATATTAACTTATTTAATATCAAGGCAGACAGAGCCTTGATAACCGCACTTATTCTGATGAGCATAAAGGGTAATCTGAATTTAAAAGAGGCAGGGCCTGATTCTACTTTGTAACATACGTCGTTGTTTTCACCTGGGCAGTAGGAAGGTGAAATGCTACCAGTTCTGATCAGTTAGCAATTACACCAACTTTGCACAAGTTATAAATGATGACACAAGGTATAGCATCAAGCCCATAAAGTTTCTAAGGTATAATCTTCCTACCAGTTATTTTTGTTTAATTCATTATTGTTTTTATAGAAAATGACCATTTTTACATTAAAAAAGGCAAACCCTGACTTTCAGCAGACCCATTAGGCCAGATTTTCATAATTCCATGCATACAATTGCACGTGTAATTGGTAATTTGCATGTGCAATTACTGCAATTGTGTGTACAATTACAGAAAATTATGAGGTCACTCTTGTGTACACACAGTTATGCACATTTAATGCTCATAGTGAATATAAGAAAAAAAACTCTGAGAGACAAAAAGGGCGGATGGCACCTCTGTGCTGTGTGAATCACTGGAAATGCAATTAAATCCTGTACCATTGTTTTCAGTTTTTCTCTAATGAGATGTTCTGTTTTGAAAGCTTGGATTAATTAGTTAAAACAAAAACTAGAGGCTCAGTATTTTTAATGAAATAGGCTGGTTTACTTCAATACAAAGTAGTTTATTTTATAATATGTCTCAGAATTGTCTCCACTTGCTGACTCAGAAATCTCAATTCCCAAACCTTTTTTTCTATTTTTAGCTACTTGGTATAATATATCAGATGGATTCTGGCATATTATTGGCTTTCCTCATTAACATGAACTTGATCAAGAATCAGTGTCTCAAGATTGCCAAATATGGTTTTATTCTTTTGATATTGCATTAGTGCCAGATAATAAGCATCACACTCATTTCCTGCTGTCCCGTCTGATTCAGGCAATGACATAGACTCTGGGTTTGGCTTCTTTTTGTGATGCACATGAAAACTGTCCTCATTAAGTTTTCCCTAATGATGAAAAGAAAGGTCTTTGGGGGCTTGCTTTCCAAATGTGGAACATTATTTTGGGGCATTCTTAACCTTCAATTAATCTGAGGGATGGACTATAGGGTCAAGAAAAGGAGGGAAGGCTAGCAACATATTTTCAGCACAAGAGGGAAAGGGCATGGTCCAACTGCCCTCTGAAGAATATTATGAAGTGCTAGATGCAGTGTTCTGCATTTTAGAAGATATGAAGACATTTCAAACCACAAATTGTGTTAGGTATTCTTTCATAGTAACTGATGTGTCGGCTGTGATGAACACAATCTTATGGAAAAGTTCTACTTCAGGCTGTCTGGGTCACTCCCTGAACCATGCAACAATGGTTAAAATCAAATCATCAAGAAAAAGGTGGAGTAACATAAACGTAAGATAACAAAGAGTCCAAAGGCCCAAGATTCTCTGAGCTTTGATGTCTGTTTATCTCTCTTGTCCCTCCAAGGGGGTGAATAGTCTCTGAAGCAGTTTGGTGTTAACTCATCTGGCTGACTGGCAGAGAGTTTATTGCTTCTTAGCAGTCGCAAGCTCTTCTGCCCTTTCTTCTTCTTCTTCTGATGTTTTATGGTGAATCAGACTCATCTACTGAGTCTATAAACACCACATACTATATTCCCAGTGCATTCACACCACTACACTCTCTTACCCTACTCTATTTTCTCAAAAATGTAGTAGAGCTTTTCTAATGTTACCCCACTTTCCCAATACTCACTAAGTCCCTCATAGGATAGTCTGTCACCTGAAAGTGTTTAAGTCATAAAGAGCCTTTCTTTGGGAGCAGTCCTGGCATTCCCATATGGAGGATCCACTGTTTCTGTAACTTTACCTGTGTTACAGAATCCATCTTTGTAACCCTTCAGTAAATATCAATTATTGTTTATTACTAGTTACACATTCTAATTATGAGTACCTCGCTGATCCTGTGAGTATCACTTGGAGTATCACACTATCCTTTACTCTGGTTTCTACCCTGTGTTGCCCTGTTCCTCCCACTTTATAGCTGGGCTTGCCATCATTAATCCCTGTAGCTGTGGGTGTCTCTCTCCATAACTGGCATTTCTCAAAGCCCAGCTAGCTTGGGGGTCTGGAAGCAGGGAGGGTATTAACCCTTTCCTGCCTGTATTTCATGTGGAGGTTTGTAGACCCCATCATAGTAAACCAATAGCAATTTATCTTGAATTTTCAAAGGGGGCTAGAGGAATTATGCGCCCATCTGCCAATGAAAAATAATTTTTGTAAAATGCCCCCAAGCCTCTTACTATTTTTCCCGGCTAGTAGATTTCTCCATTTTTGTATATCCTTTTGATTTTCATTTTTCTTTTTTCCATTCTTTGTACATTCACCCCCACCAACTTTTCTTTCATTCCTCTTACCTTGTATTTTGACCCATCCTTTCCCTCTTTGGAATGTGTCCTGCTCTTTCATTCCATCTTTTCCTCCTCCACATCCATTGTGTTAAACCTTTTCCTCTTTCCCTCTCTTTCCCAATACTGCTTCTCTCTACATTTACCGCTTCCACCTTTCTTTCCCTCTGTTCTATCTCCCATCACCTTCTCCATGTTCTTTCAACCCTTTTATTCTCCTTGTAATTTCTCCCTCCATCCCAGTGGTTCCTTTTCTGTTTTCCTCTATGCTATTTTGATACTCCCATTTTGATACTTTCAAAAGAAGATAAGAATTATATACTAATTAGAAGTGCAGCTGTTTTTAAACTTCTACAAAAATTATTGCAGGCTAACACAAGGAGAGTGAAAACAGCTGCTCCTCAAATTAGAACACTGAGTACTTATAATCTTTTACTTCTTCAGGTTGTCAAACTGTTTCATTATAACACAAACAGGAGACCCTCTGATCTAGAACAGAATATATTTCAATCAGTAGCAGTTGTCCTAACACAGAAGAAAAAGCCAGTCCTTGCCCGCCTCCCAAATTAGTTTAAGTATATGTGACAAGAGACTACAGATGGATACAGACTGATTGATGGGGGAATACAAGGAAAATATTACAAATTGGTTAGAATAATAGGCAACGGTCTCAGCCTAACCGTGGTTATGTTTTTTGTAGGCTTCTTAGCAGAGCGTTTTAAGGAGAGATTTGAGCAGGATAAGGAGTTAGTTTTGCAGATGTTTGTTGGCAGCTTCTGCCAAGCATGAGCGGCAACATAAGAGAAAGCAGCAGGATGCTTGTTTGAAAATTTAACCAGTGGTCAATAGAGGCTGGCATCATGGGCCTACTGGAAGAGGAAGTTGACCTTTTGATACTGAATGAGAAATGATGAGAAATTAGAAAGGGTGGGGATAGGACGTGAAGGGTCTTGAAAGTGAAAACAAGTAGCTTATGTTTGATGCAATAAAAAGGGAGTCAGTGGAGGGATGCAGAGAGAGGGGTGACCTGGTCAAAGTGGCAAGCTAAGAAAATGAACTTTGCAGCTGCATTCTGAATTGATGGGGGGGGGGGGGGGGGAGGGAGAGATTTTTATGAAGACCAGAGAAAAGGATGCTTCAGTAATCAAGAAATGAGATGATGAAAGTCTGGATAAGCGTTTTATCTGTGTGGATGGCTAGGAAAGATTTAGAAATAGTCTAGATGTGAGGACCTACAGGAGAGTTCAAAGTCAAAGATGGAGCCCGGGTTATGGGCCTAATTGACAATCAATGTGGTGTTGTCCACACACTGTGATCAAGAAAGGACACAGTGAGGAGGGATTGAGAGGGAAGATTAGGAGCTCTGTTTTAGCCAAATTGAGTTTGCGCTGATGGCTAGACATCCACAAGGAGATGTCAGCAAGACAGAATGAGGCTTTTGTTTGGATGCAAGACAAGTCTTGAGTACCGAGGTAAATCTGCGTGAGTCATCTGCATAGAGTACTTTGACTCTTCTGTCAATGTTTTTCTGATCAGCTCTGGGCAAATGCACCTCCTTCCTTGGGTTTGACTTTATTAGGAACTAAGAAACAATAACACAATATAAAACTTCAGCCTAAAATTCCTCTGTGAACTTGCCTGTCCCTAGGGTTTCCCTCCAGGATCTCCTGTGTCTTGGTGCCTTTTCTTTTGTTATCCCCTCCCACCTCTCTTACATCCAGGGAGAAATTAAAGTGTGTGCCATGATGAGTCAGCAGATCTTCATGCACCGTTTTAATACTTGCTGAAAGGGTGGTCAGCAAAAGAGCGCTGCCCTACTGTGTTCCATACACAAATAATAATGTGCTGCATCGTAAAATTTTGATACATTTAAAAAAATATTCCCTTCTTTCTGTTTCCTCTCAAATCCAAAGCCTGGGCTTCTTTAATATTTTTGAGGCTATATGTGAAAGGGAAGAGATTTTGGCAGGATGTAAATCATGAGATCATTAACATTTTAGCCCAATTTCTCGCTTACTTTATATAATAATCCTAGCGCAGCTGATTGATGGGATCAAGGATTCACAAGATGGATGTGGTGGCTTATTCCCCATTCTTTCCTCATTTTCTTTACCCTTTTGTTAATCCTAGTCTCAGGGTAGCGCCACTCAATCAACTTTACTGCCAGTCTCAGTGTGACATGCCTCTAATATCAGATATTGTAGTAATTTATCTTTCTGAATACAGGTAGGGTATGTCTTGCCCTTTTCTGTGCACATCCTTTTTATTTTTATGTTTCTGCTCTATTATTAACATCAGTAAATATACTATCATTAGTATTCCTGTTGGCTTTATTTTTTGAATTGCAATATTTCTATATCACTGATATGGGATTTTTCCTAGTCAGAGACAGTATAAAAGCTACAGTTAGCATTTATCAGTGTTAAGTACATTTGGGCATGAGTGAATTACTTTATTCTTTCTGATGGGGTCTTTTTTTATTAAAATGAATTATACTATTTGCTAGTAAATTAAAACTTTTGGGACTTTGTTAGACACTGTAACAGGGTGTTCCAGGCCTTTTGAGGCTCCCTGCTAGAAGCCTATGACATCCAGGTCCAGAAAAGGAACAGCGAAGGTGGATCCTCCAGGCCTGCCTACAATGGCTGCAGGGAAGCAGCCAATCAGAGCCCAGCAGGCTCAGATAAAAGGAGTTGTAGGGCTGGAGCAGGTTAGTTGCTGGCTGGCACCAGAAGGTTGAGGAAGGGCTGGAAGACTGTGAAACACTTCAGATAAGGAGGCTTGGTAGAGACCCTACTCAAACAGGGAACAGACAGAGAACCCAAGGACTGTAACCCTAAGGTAACAGATGAAGGTGATGGCACCAAGTAGAAAGCAGCAAGGGCATTTAGCATCATCTCTTAAGGGAAATGGAATGTGGCTGCTGTTCACAGGATCCCTGGATTGGGTCTTGAACTAATGGGTGGGCCCAGGTCCCCCCACTGGCCCATGGGGAAGAGGCCTATATCCCAGTTGGGGAGGTCTGCAGTAGGGGAGGATATTAGGAAACACTATTTCACTAAGAGGGTGGTGAAGCACTGGAATGGGTTACCTAGGGAGGTGGTGGAATCTCCTGCCTTAGACTTTTTTTGGCCTGTCTTGACAAAGCCCTGGCTGGGATGATTTAGTTGGGAATTGGTCCTGCTTTGAGCAGGGGGTTGGACTAGATGACCTCCTGAGGTCTCTTCCAAGCCTAATCTTCTATGATTCTACGTAAAACAGGAGTATTCATTCTCTGCAAAACTACTTAGAATATAAAGATAAGGGAACAGGTATTAAAATACTTGTCCACTACCTATAGCTTTTAAAAATGACCTAGATTCAGGGTAGAAGCTAGAATATCTGTTAGGTCTCGGTGGTAGCCCTGCATAGAAAAGTGCAGAGGATACAAAGTGGGTGATCCAGGGGTAGGGCCAGTGGCCTGGAAACACCCTGCAATTGACATTGTGGATTGCAGCTGCTATTTCAGTCCATAGACTTTGAGTCCTTTATTCTGCCCTCAGCAGGATTTTAGCTCCACACTCCACAGTGTGGACCCCTAGTACCCATACCCTCTGTGGGTGAGGTTACTTTCAAACTGTGCACGAACCTTCCCTTCTGCTCTCTGGAACAGACTTCCTGTTCTCTCGTTTTGATTAGCCATCAGATTTCAAATCCCATCTGAAAATATATCCTTTCCACCCAGCCAGTCCCTTTAAAACATGTTAATCTCCCTCTACTTCCTTGGGCTTTTTCCTTAATTTTAATTATGCCATTGTAGTCACTAAAGCATTTTGTGATATGAAGCCAATTAAGCTCTAGGGTACCATGTATTGAATCTATTCCGTGTTTTATTCTGATAGAAACAGACTGGCTAGGAAATCCTGTTGTCATTTTTTATAAGCAACGATGCTATTATATGTTTTTGTGAGAGGTAAGTATAGATCAATTGCTGGATCTTTTGTCACAACTTAAGGACCAGATGAGCAAAATAGTTAAAAGAACAAATTGGGTTTTATTGTCACCACCTCTTGTTTAAGAAACATCAGACACAGACACTAATTAATTAAAAAGAATTACTTATTGGGGCTCTGGCGCTATTGCAATTGTATTTAATGAGAGATTTATTGACTCTTATTAAACTCTATTCCAAGATTGTCTCCAATAACAGAAGAATATGTTCAGGATGTAATGAGGCTAGTTTATAAACAGCCCTATCTATCCTGCACCCTTTTCAGTGCAGCTTTGAATTGTATCAATTTAATCTTCAGTGCTTTTATTTGACACAGGAGAAATTGGTCATGCAACCATGGATATTACTCATTTTAAGAGGCTAAAGGTGTCTTGAGATCGGAAAAATGAGATTCTTATTTAATGTTGCATGTGAAGGATGGCACTTCTCTCTGAGACAAGGATGCTAGATGAATAGGGTTTAACAATGCTTTGTTATTGGAGTCAACTAGCATTCAAGTCAAAGTATGACAGTCATAGAAGTCCCTGGCCCTGTTAAAAAGCCAGGTTGCTAATCAATGGTATAACAAGTAATGACAGCAGGGAGTATTGAATTGTTGTGGATCCGGTACACAAAGACACACATTTATAGTGAGAAACAGCACACATAAATATAGATCCCCTACCCTGCAGATACGTATGCACATGCTTGACTTTAAGCGTGCAAGTACTCTGACTTCAATGGGACTACTCAGGTGCTTAAAGTTAAGACTGTGCTTAATTACTTAACTGGATTGGGGTCAGCATGTTCATCACCTTGGTGGATCAAGTCCTTGAATCAACCTGCAGCTGCTCCTGTCCCTTGGGGCTGACCTGGTTCCCTGTTCCTTCCCCCGTTGTCTCTTGCCACAGTGTGCAGGTGGGATCCTCCTCACACAATGCTCTGCCCCACCCCCTCTTCCTGACCCTGTTGCCCCCAGATTGCCTACCCTGAGCTGGACTGGGGTGGCCAAAATGTGGTCAGGCTATGGCTCAGATGTCTCTCCCTGGCTTTGAAACCTATGCCTTGAACTTTAGGGATGGGAGGAGAACCATTTAAGTGGACCAGTGTTAGTGACCTAGCAGCTGCTCTGACATCATTTCAGTCAGTGGCTAAACATTCATTGATGACAATTGGAAGGATTGGTGCCCTTTTGACAAAGGCATTGCATGTACTAAAAAGAGAAAGAGGTGTAAATCTGTTACTTTTTCCCCAAAATATTTCCTGAGTTTCACAGATTCTTAGATGCATAGGTTTTAAGGCCAGAAGGGACCCTGCTGATCATCTAATCTGACTTCCTGCATAATGTGGGCCATAGGACTTCCCTGAACTAATTCCTATTTGAACTAGGGTATATCTTTTAGAGAAAATATCCAATCTTGATTTAAAGGTTGCCTGTGATGGATAATCCACCACAATGCTTGCTAAATTGTCCCAATGGTTAATTATCCTCTTTATTTTAAAAGTTGTGCCTTATTTCTAGTCTGAAGTTGTCTAGCTTCAACTTCCAGCCATTGGATTTTATACTTTTGTCTGCTAGACTGCAAACCCATTATCAAAGTTTTGTTCCCTGTGTAGGTGCTTCTAGAGTATGATCAAGTCACCCCTTAACCATTTCTTTGTTAAGCTTAACAGATAAACTCCAGGAGCTCAATCATTATAAGGCATGTTTTCCAATCCTTTAATAATTCCTGTGGCTCTTCTCTGAACCCTCTTCAGTTTATCAACAACCTTATTGAGTTATGTACAGCAGAAGCACAGTATTCCCATAGTGATCACACCAGTGCCAAATACAGAGGTTATATAATCTCCTTACTCATACCTGATGTTTCTCCATTTATACATCCAAGGATCACATTATCTCTTTTGACCAGAGCATTACATTAGGAGCTCAGGTTCAGCTGACTATCCACCATTACCCACGAGTCTTTTTCAAAGTCACTGCTTCCCAGGATAGAATTATGAAAGGTTGGCCTACATACTTTGTTCCTAGAAACACATTGCTTGTTTGTGCCCTTACCAAGCAATCCAGATCACTCTGTATCAGTGACCTGTCCTTTTCATTATTATCCACTCTCACAATTTGTGTCATCTGCAAACTTTATCAGTGATGATGAAATGTTTTCTTCTGGGTCATTGACAAAGGTTAAATAGCATAGAAAAAATCTGGAGGAACATACTAGAAACAGAGCCCCTCAGTGATGAGTCCCCATTTAGAATTACATTTTGAGACATATTAGTTAGCTGGTTTTTACTCCCTTTCATGTATGCAATGTTAATGTTGTGTCATTCTGGTTTCTTAATCATAACAGCTTGTGGTTCCAAGTCAAATGCCATTCAGAAGTGATAAAAACAACAAGGAGTCTGGTGGCACCTTAAAGACTAACAGATTTATTTGGGCATAAGCTTTTGTGGGTAAAAACTTCACGGCTACCTCCTGATACTTGTCAGAAGTGATAAGTTCATTTCAGAGGATCTATTTTCCGTAAGCCCTTGTTGGTTGATAGTAATTGTATTACCCCCATTTTATTCTTTTATTAATCATATCCTGTACCAGCCATTCCGTTATTTTGCTCAGAAGAGGTGTCAGGCTGAGATGTCTATAATTACCTGTCTGTCCAATTTATCTTTTTTAAAATATTGGCACAACAATATTGAACTTTCCTAGTGTTCCAAGGGTTATTGAAAAATCAACATTAACATTTCAGAGAGTTCCTCAGCCAGCTCATCTAAACCTTTTGTATCCTAGTTATCCAGATCCGGCGGATTTTAGAAATGTTTAAAAGTTTAATACCTGCTGTTTAAACATCTTTCTGAGTTACTATTGAAATAGAAAGTGTTTGATCATCATCATGCAGTACACATACATCTGTTGTTTTTTTCCATTACAGAACACTGGTTTCCCAGATACAGAAATGTTTATTCAACACTTTTCTTCATTATTCAAATTCAAATGCTAGAATTTCCATCTTATAATGCACCAATATCATTGTTAGGATTCTTTTTCTTCCTAATATACTTACAAATATTCCCCCTTATTGTCCTTAATTCTGTTAGATATAGATGTCTTCTTGTGTTCTTTTGCTTCCCTTATCAATTTGCTACAATTCCTAGCTTCTTAGCAATTATTGTCAAATTCCCCTTTCTTCCTTGTTATATAGTGCGAATTATTATTTTTATTAGCTTTATTTATAGTTACTTCCACTTCTATTCTAAGATAGCTTGGTGTTTTAACTTTATTTCTTGACAATGGGATTGCGGCTTTTGGAGAATCTAACGTCCTTAGACTATTCTTAATCATTATTCACATTTTTCTGTTTAAATTATTTCTCCCAATTGTTTAGCTCATAATTGTTTTCAGCTTTGTGAAATTGGCTTTTTTGAATCACTGTGTGTGTGTGTATGCCTAAGTGTATGTATATATGCATATTGATGGTTTGAACTTCAGTTTTCAAATGTGATTAAGTCAAGTGCATTTGTACCTAAACTACCCCTAATTTTTCGTTCTGTGATCAGTTCCTCTTTATGACAAGAGAAAGTCTAAGGCCAGGACTTACAACTAGCAGTAGAAGACTCTATATTTAAGTATTTTAAGAAAGTATCTGCTTTTGGAGTTTTTGATACTGAAAACTTTCAGTCCAGGGTGTTTGTATCTGGGTGTCTAATTTATCATATATTCTCCTTAACTGGTACTCATCCCAGGAAATTTAGTCTTCAGCTTTAGCTTCCATTTCCTAAGCTTCGTTACTTGACATTGCCAGATCCACTTGGAGATAATGAGTTGAATCCTGCCTTAAGACAAGCTCAAGGGTGCATTTAAGGCCCACTATTTCTCAACAGAACTGATAATGTGGGTTTATATTACTACAGGAATATATAAATAAAATATATCGGTGCATTTCCTGATATTGTAAATGACTACATTGTTAGCAGTAAAAAGCAACAGAGGGTCCTGTGGCACCTTTGAGACTAACAGAAGTATTGGGAGCATAAGCTTTCGTGGGTAAGAACCTCACTTCTTCAGATGCAAGTAATGGAAATCTCCAGAGGCAGGTATAAATCAGGGTGGAAATAACGAGGTTAGCTCAATCAGGGAGGGTGAGGTGCTCTGCTAGCAGCACTGATTTATACCTGCCTCTGGAGATTTCCATTACTTGCATCTGAAGAAGTGAGGTTCTTATCCACGAAAGCTTATGCTCCCAATACTTCTATTAGTCTCAAAGGTGCCACAGGACCCTCTGTTGCTTTTTACAGATTCAGAATAACACGGCTACCCCTATGATTGTTAGCAGTGTGTGTTAATATCAATAACTAGTGTGGCAGAACAATATGGCTTTAAAAGAAAAGCTAGGAAATGAAATCTGATTGGAGTAGTTCTACCCAGAGTCTTCTGATAGTCACGGCCGGATTAACCTTTTGTGCACCCAGTGCCAAACATATTTGTGGTCCCCCATAGAGGCAATGGAGCATGGCGCGGGGAGGTCAGTCTCCGGAGCAAGGGGCCAGCCAGAGGCAACGGGGTATGGCATGGCAGGGGCAGCCCTGCTCCACCCAATGTGAGGGCAGTATTTACAAACTGGCATGCCCCTTCCCCTTGAGGGTGGGCCTATACCCCCCCCTCCCCGCCCAACAGCCCCTGATTCCCTATGGCCAGAGGCCCCCCAGCCCCACTATGTCCAGCGCCCCCCTAGACCCACCTACAAATGCACAGATCCCTGCACGATACCACCCCTGCCCACAGCCCCACCACAACAGCCCAGCACCCCTCACAGAACCCCCACTCCCTAGTGCCCCAACACACACAGATTCTCCACACCCCTTCTCAGCCCGGCACTTCTTCATACTCCCCACAGACCCACTCCCCCAGGCCCTGCCTCCTGGCCACACTCACTGGCCTTGCTGGGAGGCAACTGTGTCTGCCGGCCTGAGCCGGCAGTGCAGCCAGGGCTGGTCCCATGACCGGGAATTGCTCCGGCCCCTTGGGAATGGCTCGATCAGCCAGGCCAGGGCCTGCTTCAGCCGGGCTCCCTCAAGATGCACTTGCCTGGAGGGGCCCATCCAAGCCCTCCGCACTGTCTCCCCCTCCACCTGGCTGAGACTATCCAGGCTTCTGCACCAGTCCTACGCAGCTCAGCTCCGGGGAGACAGGTGGGGCCCCACAGGTGCTGGGAAGCAGAGTCTGCCCAGAGCCAGAGGTGCACTGGGGTCCAGCCGGGGGGCTGAGAGGAGCAGGGGATGGGGACGGGGAGCAGAGAGGAGCTCTCGGCCAGCTGGCAGGCAGGCTGAGAAGAGCAAGTGGTGGGTGGGGGGAGGAACAGGGTCTCGGGGTGTAGTGCAAGTGGAGCAGGTCGGGGCCCCTTCTAAGCACAGGCCCGGCTCCATGGAGCCACTGGTGCCATTCAGGGCCGGCTCTACTGTTTTTCCCACCCAAGCAGCACGCCGAATTGCCGCTGCGGATGGCTGGGGCATTCAATGCGCCGTTAGGGCGGCACGCGCGTTTTCAGTCTTCAGCCGGAAGTCAGAAGCTGCTGCCGAATTGCAGCCGAGGCAGCTGAACATAGAAGCTGCCGCCGAATTGCCGCTGCTGCGGAAACTTGCATGCTGCCCTAACGGCACACGGACGGCCCCTACCGTCCACGGCAGCAATTCGGCGCGCTGCTTGGGGGCAAAAACACATGGACTGGCGCCCCTGACAGATTGCCGCCCCAAGCACCTGCTTGGATCGCTGGTGCCTGGAGCCGGCCCTGGTGCCGTTGTAAACCCGCTCCGCAGTGGATAATGATTTGAATGGTGAGGGCGTGTGCTGTGTATTTGATTGCATATTTGGTATTCAAGTGATAAATTCACAATTATTCTAGCTGAAACAGTGAAGCTTTTAGTCAAGATGGTAGTTTTTCAAGTATGTTTGTTAGGAATAGATCATGAAGTATTGTATCAGGCAGCAGCTACGCAGTTTGACAGATCTTTGTCTTCAGCTGAACTGCTTATGGACTGGAAAATAGCTGAAATATATTGTTCCCTGCTTTAAACAGGTGGTTTCCATGTCATCACTGTAGCCACAGGCATCTTGCCTCATTTTCAGATTTTGACAAATACCGAGAGACACAATAATTTGCCATCTCTAAAGCACTCTGATTCCTCATTCAGATCTGTCCCAAACAAGCGTCTGCTTAGTACACAGCAGTGACCCTACACTAGCAATCATTTGTGTAATGACATTTTTTTTGCCATGGATGAAAAGTGTGCTAATGAGCTTTTGATACACTAGATCATCATATCCTCGTAGATAAGTGCTCATAGGGTACTTATTTGCAAAGAAGGCTGCATAAAAATAGACAATAGCTTATTGTTTGCTAGTGAAAATATTTCTGCACTACAGAGTATGCAACGATGGGCCTGCAGGGTTCCAGATTATAATCAACAATTGTATCTTTGTATTTACTTAAAAAAATCTTTATTGACATGTAATGGGGTCTACAGACTTCATGCTGAGGATAGATGTGGGGCAGGGCCGGCTCCAGGCACCAGCCACCAGCTTACCAAGCAGGTGCTTGGGTTGGCCACTCCGGAGAGGGGCGGCACGTGCAGCTGTTCGGCGGCAATTCGGTGGACGGTCCCTCACTCTCGCTGGGAGCGAAGGACCTCCCAGCGAATTGTCGCCGCAGATCGCCATCGCGGCTTTTTTTTTTTTTTTGCGTCGATTGGGGTGGCAAAAACCCTGGAGCCGGCCCTGATGGGGGGAGGGGAGGGAGGCGAGTCTCTGCTGTTTACTAGCAAACAGCTTGATCACAACCCCATGCAGCTGCCAGTCATGGAGGCAGACACCCACAGCTGCAGCCAATCGAGGAAACAAGACCTTCCATAAATGGGAGAGTACAGGGAAGGAAAAGGGGGCAGAAAGACTGGTAATAGCTCTGCACTAGACTGCCTCCAAGAAAACCACCTGAAGGAGACTGCAAGCCCCAAAAGTGGAGGGCTGACAGGCTTCATTGGAGGGGAGGGTCCAGGCACTGACCTGATTGAGAGCCAGCTAAGGAAGATCAGTCAGCAGAAACTGAGACCACTAAGAGATGGTGACAAGACATCAAACCAGAGGTGTGCAAACCTATCCCTTCTCTAAAGAGAACAGTCAGGTCACACTAAGGAGAAATACAAGGATGGCTTAAAGACAAATTACAAGAAGAGTATCATCATTACTCTTTCTATACAGCACTGACTTTGAGGTGGACTCTGAAAAGGGATTTTGAGGGATGTGCTCTGAAAAGCCAAAGTGGAGGGGAAGGATAATTTAGTGGACAGTGGCCTAGGAACCGGGATATATGAATTTGATTTTTTCTGTTCTGTCACAGGCTTCCTGGGTGGCACTGGCCAAATCACTTAGGACCAGACTTTCAAAAGTACTCAGTACCCAGAAGTCACCATAGGGCAGATTTTCAGAAAGTTCCTAGCCCCCAACCTGCTGATTACTTCTGGAAAACCTGGCCCTTATTTAGTAACCTAAATGGGAACTGCGCTTGTTTGACTATCTGCACCCCCTGTGCGCGCGCGCGCGCACACACACCAGTTGCGTGTGCTAAAGTTTTCTGGCCTGTTATGCAAGAGGTCTGACTACAGGATCACAGTTGTCCCTTCTGGCCTTGAAGACTGTTTTGAAAGCCTGCCCCTTAATCTCTGTGTGACACAGTTTCCTTCCTGTAAAACAGGGAAAATATTTTCCTACCCCACAGCAGTGTCGGAAGATATATTCCCTAATACACCAGAGGGGCTCACAGGGACCACAACAAGAGACTGGCTGTGTGGCTACTACCAAGGCTTACGCAGGGGACAAAGAGAGGTACAATGAGAAATAGACTGTACTTAATGCATCTGTCCAATGACCTGTAGTGATGTGGGGCCTGACCTCTCTTGCCATATTCTGTATCCTCCCCTGTCTATGTGGATATGATCCCTAGATGGGGGACTTCTCTGCATTAGCTCTTACTGTGTCTTGTACTTGACAAATGTAAATGGCTAACCCTTTCCTAATATGCCTGCCTTTAATTAATATTCCAGGCTTGAAAGCTGAGAGTGATACAACTTTTTAAACAGTGTGGTTCAAACATAAGGAAGATGTAAACACCTTCCAGAAATAGGAGCACATTTGATACCAAAACATATGGTATCTATCCGACACTGATGAGTTTGAACTAGCAGGGTACACAATTGGAGAAGGTTGCCAGTTCTGGGGTCACTTTTTTTTCCTGCCTATATAATGAGCGTTGGACAAGTGGCATAGTCCTTGCTTGGGATGCTCCCCATTTTTGCTGTCCTATGGACCGCTGTTTTTATAGCTGTCACGTCTTCATGTGCTTAAATGACTTGCTTTTTGTTTTGTTCACACCAGCCGCACTTTGAATCTGATCATTTCTACTTTGATCTCAACCTCTTCCGGGGAACGAAAGCAGATGGGTGAGGGGAGGTTCAGAGAGGGATTGGTAATAGACTGATGCTGGGCAGGATGGTTCATGGAGGCTCTGGGGTGGGAGGAGGAAGAATGTGGAGGTAGGATTCACCTTTAATGAAGTACCTGGGGAGCAAGGGGCCTGGCAAGCCACACTCCATATAGACCACTGTGCACCAGCCAGGACACTTAGCACTATGTTGCACTTGCAGTCTTGCCCTTTTGCTGTAGGAGCAAAGAGAAGGGATGAGTTGTCTTAGGCCGCCCTTCCCCCCACCCAGTAGAAGGCAGGTTTCCCCTCTGTTAGCCATTCTTTTCTTCTGTCTGAGTTTGATAAAAATTTGCAACTGCAGCTAGGGGAAATAAATTATTAATACATGCAAATAAAACCCAAGTACTCTTTCTGGGGCAGAAATACATTATGGAAAGTCTGCAAGCCACTGGAGCTTGGAACCAAAGAAAATATATTACTGAAAATCATTATCAAATATAAATACATGGGCCTGAGGATGGATCCTTTAGTATCTAACTTTAGTTTACCAGAATACGTATTGAGGCCCACAGTATGCTGAGTTTATAGACTTAAAAGTAGTTGATCGCTTATTTCCCAAATGGATTTACTGCAAACTGCTTTAGCTAGATTTGTCTGGAGCTGATAATTTTGCAGACATTGCTGCCTGATGTATAATCAATTTCAAATTGCTCAATCATTAGAAAACACAGGACTTTTAGCTGGTGCAATTTTTGCATTAAACACTATCTAAGAAGCTGTCTTCTTAGCCTTCTGAATTTATGCACAGGAAGACGCCTATGGGCAGTCTTAGGATTCTGAACCAATGCTATTTGGCTTTGCCATGTTGTGATGAGGTTCATGCATCTCTCCATGGATCGGACATAAAAAGAGTTAACAGGCTGATGGGGGTGCAAAAGAGAAGGCCTACCCAGCTCTAGGAAAAGTGCCTATCCTGTCAGGAAGAGAGGGGAGTTCTTCCCATGCTGCTCCTGGGACTCATTAAGAGGGAATTAAGGAGCATGTGGTGATTGGTGGTAGGGGGGGTTCTTGCAGAGAGATGTAACCTCTCTCTCCTCTAAGCAGCCAGTGACTGAAGGTAGATGGGCATTGGCCAAAGGAAGTCCTGATTTCCCTATTTGTTCTATGGGATAGAGCTGAAGAAAGTTCTAGGGAATTACATATGGGCTTTAAAGGGGCAGGACTTGGCTAGGTTCTGGCTGATCTTGAATAATCTGGTACCTTTTTCTGTGTCACTTCAGTAGTGGGTGAAGTCTCTTTCCCTCCCACCAGTCCCAACAGCACCTAGCACAATGAGGTTCTCATCTCTATTGGAGCCTCCGGGTGCTACTGTAGTACAAATACTAAATATTAAAGGTAAATTGGTATAATGCAGGAACACGTACAAGTGAGATGGATGGTAAAGGAGAAGATGAATGATCCTGGCATTGCCTGTGTCTCTGATGGAACTTAGGGAGACTTCTTAAGACAACAGAGGGTCCTGTGGCACCTTTAAGACTAACAGAAGTATTGGAGCATAAGCTTTTGTGGGTGAATGCCCACTTCATCAGATGTGAGCATCAGAATGCCCACTTCATCAGTCTTGCGTCTGATGAAGTGGGCATTCACCCATGAAAGCGTATGCTCCAATACTTCTGTTAGTCTGAAAGGTGCCACAGGACCCTCTGTTGCTTTTTACAGATTCAGACTAACATGGCTACCCCTCTGATACTTAAGACAAAATATCATATGGGGTGACCTGGATAATTACAGACTGATAGTGTCATGGATCAGCTATCTATAACAGGGAGCAGAAGAGAAAGGAAGGGATGAGAGAAATTGAAAGAGTAAAGCATGGGGCTGACGAGGGCCTATCCACATTGTCTTCCCCACTATATGGCCATCTTTGTTCAGATTGGGAATGATTAGTAACTGTGTCCTTTCAACTTAAGAAGAGCGGAGGGGTAGGCTCAAGCACTCGGTATTCGCCTAACTGCTCAACTAGAAGCCAATACTAAAAAGCATAGTTAGGCTGACGCCGGCCACTTTTCGAAGTGCTACCCTAGCACTTTCCTTTAGTTGGGTTGTGAGTTCAGGTGAGGAACAAGCCAGAGCTGCTGAATTGAGTGTAAATGGGAGCAGAACTGTTTGAAAATAAAATCTTCCTGGGTAGCATCCTTAAATATTTTTCTCTAGTGATTACACAAAAGCAAGGTACTCTTGTCTGAATGGGCGTGTTCAGAGGTTTGCAAACAGAGTGCAGGGAGTTGCATTAGTCGGTACATGCCAACGAGCAGAGATTAATTCAGTCTTGCTTAATTAATATGCACAGAGGTTTTTTATCAATATAATCACCAGCCTTAATAGCTAGTCTGTGGTGGTACACTGGGTATTTCCCAGTGTGTTATAGATTAGTTGTCAAAAGGGTAAGATAATGTGGTCTATTACCTTGATGACATTTATAAATGGCTCTACTGAGAGAGAGTGCAGGAAAACAAAAGGTCAATTCTTCAAAATCTAATGATAGTTTAAAAAAAAATCATTCCCAAAGGCAATTTTAGGTTTCTTTTCACAGTCAGCCTTCCGTAATGAAAACATTTGACCTGATGTGTAAGTGTAACTGCGCTACTTGCTGCACTGACACAAACAGGACAAAAATTGTCACATTCCCAATGCTCTTCATTTGTATTCTGAACCTACCTCTCTCTTCCTGCCTCATGCCTTATTTGTCCTGTCTCCTTTCTACCTATCTGTCCTAATTATAAACATACAAGGTTAGATGCTCAATTGGTTTCAATCAGCGTAGCTCTGTTGACTTCAGTGCTGCCAGTTGAAACAGCTGAGTTACTGGCCCAGAGATTCCTCCTTAAAAAGTGGCATAAAATGAAACATTTCCTTGAAAGTACATTAAAGGCTGCAAGACCCTGCACCATACTTTATTGTTCTGAAAGTGATTCTGTTGTAACATGTGTGACCTGAACCATATGTGTGAAGATGGCCACATTATATGAAGTAGTGTCTGGGAGCTGAGTCTATATCTAAGTCCCATTTTCAAAAGTGACTTAGGGAATTAGGCTCAGGTGCTCAAAATTGTCTAGGCTCCCAACTTACAATGATTTCAGCAGATGTTGGGAGCCTAAATATCTTTGAGGATCTAGACCTTAGATAGATATCTGTTTCAATAAAAGTCAAGGATACTTAAGCTGCTAAGTTACGGGGCATTTTTGAAATTTTCACTCCCTCTGTCCTTCATCCATAGCAGAATTCTCACTTGTGCCAGTGGGAGCTTTGCACCAAGATAACAACCCAAAGTGAAGGGTAAAATATGGCCCCTAAACAGGGAATGGGAAAGTCCAACAGCCACTTGCTGTTCTTCTTGATCCTTCCCACTGTCTCCAGTTTTTCTCAGGCAAAGAGTGAAGAAACCCACTAGTACCTCGTGTCTCCTCCCCCACTTCTTTTGGGAATGGAGTCAATCAGAGGATGGGCTCTGGCAGTGAATCAAGGCACGAAAGGCCAGCATTGCAGGACTGCACTGCTTCTAGCATTGTACTTCCTTTATACTGATGGTGACCATGCACCCTTCTATCCATCTGTGTCCAAAAATCATGCTGGATATCACTGATAAGTCGATGAACATTGCTGCTATATAGATGGTGTTGACTCGTAATCCTGTGAAGTAACACATCTCTCTAGGAACTATTGTTTCAGGCTGAGACTAGAATCTCAGCTCCAGATAGTGATGTTCACATTTTGCATTGTGAACCTTGGTAGAATAAGCAGCCTGAGGAACAGAAGACCTTAACAAAAGTTTTGTGTAGGCTCCGGTGGGGAGAGTTGGAGAGCTCATGGAACTTGCTGGAGGCGGGGGAGGGGAGAGTGGATAGCAGAGAAGGGGTATTGGAGAAAATAGGCATGAAGGGTGCCAACAAATGGGGAGTAGGGAGTGGAGAAGCAGAACGGGACAGACTGCACCTTCTTAGGCTCTGGAAAGCCTCTTAAAGTCCAATCTTTTCCCCCGTTCCGGCTAGCATAAAGAGGTTTCTTGGTGTCCCTGCATAACTGGTCCCCTTCAAGCCCCATATGTTTGATGGGGAAGAGAGCACCCTTCACAGTCCTGAATAGCCTTCTTGGGTTCATCACAACCATCACCCACTTACTGAGAGGCTTATAATATAATACAGGGATGGACTCAAGCTGCTGCAACATCTAGATATTGATCAAGGCTGAGGTGTGTGTTCCACTGTTTCTGAATTTTCCTTTGAGGGTCTCTTCATAGCATACAGAGAAACTCAGGCAAAACTCCTAGTTTTGCCAAGGATCAGGTGAAAAACATTAAAAATCAGAGTTTCACTTAGTTTCTAGCTAAAAGCACAAACTTGGTAGAGAAGTCCATCAAAACTTCACCCAGTTTTGCTCAAAATTCAGCCTGTTTGCTGAAAAGAATCAGCAAGCCCAGAATTAAATTGGAGTTTCTAATAAACCCCATGTCAATTAAGCTTAGGAGGTATGATACAGTTTTTCGTAGGTCTAAGTACATCATCCATTGCCATGTTGGCTTGTGTCCATTAAGACACAGCAATGTGGCAAAAGGAAAAATAAAACCCCAATAGAATCAATAGGGAATGAGGTTTGTTTTTAATCCTTTTCAGAATGTTGTCTCAAAGAGCATAAAGCAAAAGTTTAAAATGACATTAAACAGGATTCATTGGTGGCAGCCTGAGTTTTGTGGGCCCGATTTCTCCATTGTCCTGCACTATGTGCCATTCTTTATATCAGCACAAAGTGCATTTCAAACCATTACCCGTATGATTTGGTAGCATTTTACATCCACTTTGTACAGGTATCAATGACTGCCTCTGCTGGAGGGCAATGGAGAATCCGGTCCCAGTGTGTTGGCACAAAAGTAGTACAGGAAGCTCATCAGTGCTGAAGCATGAGATTGGAAGATAAGGGTAATAAAATCTCATGCTTCAGAGCACAAGCTAATTCTTGTAGTAGTCAGGAAGGAATATGTCCCCAACATTGCACAATTAAGTACATTATGGTTCTCTGTCTGCCTTCCCCTGTAGCATCAAGTTCATCAACTGCTAGAGATAGGATTCCAGAGTAAATGGGCCAGTACTCTGAGGCAGTCTGGCAAGTTCTATGTGAATCGGTCCCAGCAATTCAAAAAGAGTCCATTCATGATGAGAAAGTACCTCCTCCTGTGAATCTGAACGCATTAGTCAAGCGCCAGATCCCCAGGTGGTGTAAATCAATGTAGCTTCAACGGTCAGGGGAAGGATGATCCCGTGGTTATGGCTTGAGAGTAAGCAATGGGAGACCCTAGGTCAGTTCCCTGCTCTGCTCCAAAATGACTGTGGACAAGTCACCTTGTCTCTTTCTTTGTGTCTCAATTCCCCTACTGTAAAATGGGTTTAATAGCACTTACCTTAAGCATTTTGAGGTTTTCAGATCCTATTGTGATGGAAGTCTTGTAAGTATCATGGATAGAATGGTACTGTGTTGATTTATATCAGTGGAGGCTCTGGCTCCAGTTGTTTGCATATGAAATGGATTTTGCAGTTTCTTTTGGTTAGGGTAGATTGTTGCCCTTCACTGAATTGACCTGTGCTGCTATTTGAAATGCACCATCCTTCCCCGGAAGCTGAATGTAAATACAGGGTTAGATTTGTATCCCTAATTATTCATTTTAAAGATGCACTGGGGCTGACACTGAATTATTAGCACTTATATGCATTTACCGCTATGGGAGCCAAAACCATAATTATTTATCCCTTCTTAATTGAGGCTACTTTGGACAACCACCACATTTTGTGTTGACATCCACTTATTCCTTTTCCTTTGGCAGTGACTACATTGCTGAAGGATATACCCTTTCAGACTCCTAATCGGGGGGGTTTCCTCTGGTAGTTGATAATATTGTCACCCTGGATAATGGTGCTGACATATTCTTGGACTGCAGCCCTCTGATTTAGTCCATTTGGACCCCTTATCAAGGTTTTTGGGGTTATACAACCTACCTTCCTTCTTATCATCATCCCCTGTTACATATTAACCATCTGGTTTGGTAAAAGCTGCCTCCTAACAGTTTTTCATGTTGGTCCTTGTGCCAAATTTCTGTTCCCATGGAAACTATTCTAAAAGTGCCTTAATGTCTGAGAGATGTTACATTTGCTGTCTATAATGGGTCATATTTCCTTTTTCTTTAGCCTTCCTGTTTTTATTTTTTCCCCTTCATTCTTTTTATTGCTCCTTATTGTTGCCACCTGTCCTGAAAATTGCAAGAGATAGAGGAGGGTCATGATTTTTGGACATCAGTCCTGTCTCTCCATTTGCACTTTTTTTTTTTAGAGCCATAAAACCTGTTGTGAATAAGAACTGTTCAAAATGTTAAAGTTGCATCAGTGTCATTTAAGAACCAGTGAAGAAGCTGGGCACACTAATAGACGGTATGAAGAGGAACAATGTATTCAGATGCATATATTTTAACAGGGCTTTTAAGGGGTGGGGGGACTTGAAAAGGCTGCTGCCATCAGTGAGTTGATGTGGGTTGTTAACGATCAAAGGAGTTGCCCTGATTGCATCTCAAAGCGTGTATCAATCTGAGAACTTATGGCAGGGATGAGCTAGCCCCCCCCCCCCCTCAATCTTTTTAAAACTATGTGGATCAGATAATTATTTTGAGAGCCTTCCTCTCCTCCACAGGAAATGGAAGCTGTATTTCCCACTGCAAAATGAACTTTTTTACTGTTAAATGATTATAGAGAAATCTGTAGTAGAACGGTCATAATAGGAGAGATGTACCCAAGTGCCAAGGGAAGTCTCACTTAACTCAAAAGGCCCTGGTCTGGCAAGTATTTATACACATGCTTGACCTTAAGCATAGGATTCACGTGTTTAAAGTTAACTATGTGTCTGCAGAATCAGGGACATAAGACATAAATGGTATATAGTCCTTGTGCTGATCTTCTTCCCAGGGCTAAATCTTTCTCAGCATATGTATACTTCAGCAACCAACAGAAGATTCTGTGGCTAATGAGAGCAAAGGGTCTGAGTGCTCATACTAATAATTGCATGTAAGGAGTTGCATACAGAACCATTTGCAGTGCACAACAACGTTTATTAGCTCTACAAAACCTACGTGTTCCTGAGAGCCATCTCCTGTCACATTTTCTATTACATATTTACATAAAGACATCTTTCATAAAGCTCGATCATAATACATCCTTGGAGGTGGGAAACAGAAGGGGAAACCTACCATTATAGTGTTTCTACACCGATTTAATACTGAGGAATGTAGTTTTCATCCAACATGTAAATTCTGTGCACAATTAGTGTGGTGTTGGTTAAGCATAATAAAAAAGTGTGTGGCTGGACATAACAACCTCGGAGTCCTGTTTCCTGCCAAGACTTTGTTTTCCTAACTGCCACCATCTGCTCTGCTTGTCCTGCCACTAACTATAAAGACTGAAAGCTTAGTTAGCTTGCCTTGCTATCAATTCTGGGAGGATGAGACAGGTTTAGTGTCAGTGCTTCTACAAATAGAGGAATAGTAGCTGGAAGTGGCTGATAATGCACCTTCTCCTAGTGACAAGTGAATATTTTCAGTCCATAGGACAAAAAATTTGGGATCACTGGCTAGGTCCCTTCCTTATCACTGCCCAGCGTCAGTGTCCCTCTTAGAGGCCTTGACTCGGGAAAACACTTAAGGAAGAGCTTAACTTTAGCATACTAGGAACAAAAAGAATCCTGACAATGGAATTGGTGCATTACTAATGGAAATGATAGAATTATCAACAGTAAATGCAGAAAAGGCAGAAATGTTCAATAAAAGAATCCTGTTCTGTATTTGGGGGGGGGGAGGGGGAGGAAGAGGTGATATAGTCTCATCATATGGTGATAACACTTTCCATTCAGCTCGTCTCTATGGAGGTTATTAAAAAGAAGCTACTAAAATTAGACATTTTTTAAATCAGCAGGTCCAGAAAACTTGCATCCAAGAGTTTTAAAAGGGTTGGCTGAGGAGCTCACTTGACCATTAATGTTAATTTTCAATAAGTCTTGGAGCACTGAGGAAATTCCTGAAGACTAGAAGAAAGCTAATGTGCCAATTTTTAAAAAGGGTAAATGGTGTGATCTGAGTAATTATAGGCCCCAGACATTGATCCCAGATTGATAATGGGATGCAATAAAGTATTAAAGGAAGATAATGTAATCAATGCAAATCAATATGGGTTTATTCAAATAGATCCTGTCAAACTCACTGGATATCTTTTTTATGGGATTACAAATTGATTTGATAAAGGTAACAGTGTTAATGTAATATACTTAGATTCCTGTAAGGGATCTGACTTGGTACCACATGCCATTTTGTTTTAAAAAGAACCAAGACCAATATAAAATTAAGATGGCAAACTTTAACTGGATTAAAAACTGTCTAACTGATAGGTCTCAAAATGTTGTAAATTGGGGATCATCATCAAGTGGTGTCCCGCAGGGACAACTAAGATTGGTTCTTAGTCCTATGTTATTTAACATTGTTTCTTTTCCCCCCAGGACATTAATAAACAATCACTGATACACTTTGCACATGACCCCCAAAATGGGGGAGTTTTAAATAATGAAGAGAAGAGGTCACTGATTCAAAGTGATCTGGATAGCTTGGTAAACTGAGTGCAAGCAAACATACATTTCAATATGGCTAGATGTAAATGTTTTCATCTTGGACCTACATTCTTTGTTCCTTCTTATAAACTGTGGGACTCTACCCTAGGAAGTAGTGACTATGAAAAAGGGATGATTGTGGTGATTAATCAGCTGGACAGAAGCTCCCAAAATAAAGCTGTGGCCAAAAGAGCTAGTGTGAGCCTCAGATTCATAAACAGGGGAATCTCCGGTACGAGTAGAAAGATTATTTTGACTCTGTAGATGGAACTGATGCAACCATTGCTGGAATACGATGTTCAGTTCTGCTGACCACAATTCAAGAAGGGGGTAGATAAATTGGAGAAGGTTCAGAGAAGAGCCACAAGAATGATTAAAGGATTAGAAAACCTGCCTTTATAGTGATTGTGACCACATGTTTTCAAATTGAAAATAGATACCACTGGATTTCTAAGATTCCATAGTTAATTTTCAGGAGTGAGTTGACAACCTCTTCTGATACCCCCTTTTTCCCTTGACAGAAAGAAGTACCAGAGAATAATGAAGTCCACTGCGACTTTGCTTTTGCTAATAAGTTTAAACGGAGTGTGTTGAGATCCTACAGTGATGAGCAGCAGTATAAAACCCTGAGACAGATAAACTTATTCTTCTGTAAACATTTTGATTTGAAAAAAAAATCTATCCATAGGAAGGAGCCACTGTTTATAATCTTTTTTTTTTAAACTTAAAACAAAGATTTTCATTAGTGTTTGTAGTGTTGTTGTAGCCATGTTGGTCCTAGGCTATAAGAGGGACAATGTGGATGAGGTAATATCTTTATTGGACCAACATCTGTTGGTGAATGAGACAAGCTTTTAAGCTCCACAGAGCTCTCCTTCAGACCTGTGGAGCTCGAAAGCTTGCTTCTTTCACCAACAGACATTGTGAAAGCATATTACTTCACCCCTGTTGTCTCAAGATTGTCATTAATTTTTTCGTCTTTCCTGTTACTTGGTACATCTAACTAAAGGTCAATAACTGCTCTTTAATCTACTGAAAAAACAAGGTTTAATTTAAGTCTGAAGGGCAAACTGATATAGTGAATTTTTAGCCTTTATAAAATTTGTGCAAACAAGGAAAAAAATGTCTATCAACCCCACACTAAAATTAAGGGATCGCCATCAGAAAACTTGACGTGTTTTTAGTTCTGGTCAAGTTATAAAATCATTAGTAAAAGGCAAGGGTTTCTTCATGCATTTGGGAAAAGGGACCAAAGTGATGTAAGTGAAATTGCTTATTAGGAGGCTGATCCAAAGCTCATGGAAAGACTCCCATTGATTTCAGACGGCTTTCTATCAGGCTCCGGATGTGTCTAGTGCCTTTATGAACGAGAGATGAAATCTGGAATAACAGGAACAAACAATTGAACAATGGCCAATGACATAAGCCTTAAATAACACTGCGTTCAAATATTTTGATTACGTTTATGGAAACTTTAAATGAAAATTCTTTTTGACCTGAAAAAAGTGAAGCTTTTTTTTGGTTTGAAATTTGTTTTTAGGCTTCCCCCCTGCTCTCCTCCCCAACCAAAAGAATTCAACACAACTGAGATGAATTCCCAAAACCTTTTGGTGTCACCACATCTGCATTTTTCTCTGGAAAAAAATGTCAGTAGAAAAATGTCATCCCAGCTCTAGTTTTGACTGCAGTGCAGTGCACCAACTGCTTTGGCTAGACCAGAGGAGAGGAGGGTGGAGCAATGACTCCGCCTACTGCCTGCCATTCCCCCTGCCCACTTCCTCCAAGAGTACTGGTTGCACAACCTCTGTTCCCACTCCCTGTTCCTCCTGTGCCAACCAGAAAATCCAGATAGGTCCTACAAGGCTACAGAGACAGTGGGTTGTGGGTGGGCAACGGAGAACAGTCTAAGCTCAAATTAATAAAGTGAGATTTACCACTTAAAATACAGGAAGAGCAAGCTTAGGAAGAAAAGGTGGCAGGTGAATCTCAACCATGACTCCAATGTGTTATATTGTCCGGTGTGTATTATGTAAAATATCATCGTTGAGCTACTTGTGTGGGAAGGGCTCAGATTAGGGAGAGGGCACCTAAAGATTAATAAGGAAAGGCAGCCAATAGACTTGGAACACACTGGAAACCCACTGTTCTTGTCAACATAAGCCTGGGTGACAAGATGGGTGAGGTAATGTCTTTTATTGGACCAACTTGTGTTGGTGAAAGAGACAAACTTATGAGCTACATAGAGGTCTTCTTTAGTTGACCCAGAGAAGAGCTCTGTGTGGTTCAAAAGCCGGTCCAATAAAAGACATTACCTCACCCATCTTGTCTCTCTATTAATATCCTGGGACTGACACAGTTACAACTACACTGCATATAACACAAGCCTGAGGGATTTAAATGCCTTTATCCAAAGTCGTTCAAATTTAGAGACTTTATAGACCCTTTCCAATGCTGCAAAGATAAAAATGAAACAAGCTACAAAAATAAAAGAAGTAAATAAAAAATGGAATGGAAAGTGTTGAAAGATTATTGGTAATGCACAAATATATAGGGAGATCATCCAAGTGTGAAAAGGAAATTAAAAATAGTGGGGATCAGAATAATTCCACTTGAGATTAAAAACGGAGAAGATTCTTTGAAATGGAATGGGAGGATATATTGTAATCACAACACCTTGGCTAGGAAGATTAAGTAGAGGAAAGGACGAGGAGCGTAAAATCAACAGTGCAGTATAGATTGTGAATCACCAAAAATACCTGCAGCGAGACTTCCTTTTAAAGCAGCCCACAGTTAATTTCTGTGTTTGAGTGCTGCTTTGGTCCTGTAATCTAGGCACTGCATATGGTAGTAGTACTCGGACTGTACAGCTCAAGTGATCTATATTGTGTGTGTGTGCAACTAGTATTACTAATGTCAAGGCTGGCAGTCACTGACTGCAAAGAGAGACCTTGGTGCTTTATTATCTGAGGTCACATTAAAAAGCTAAGTACAGTGCCAAGCACTGCTTTAGAGATGTGCACTTGTTTCTCTGAGGTCCCTGACGCCTGATGAGACACTTACCTCACTAGTGAGTGTTGGCACAAAGAAGAATAACGAGCCATAAAGCTGTTTGGCAGGGTTTAATCTTACACACACACGCACACACAATAAAAAAAGAGAGAGAGGGAAATAACTGATTTGTCTGACCAAAGTGAAGTGAGTGTAGTCTCTGAAAATACAATTTCTGTTGTTAAGACTGATGGTGGTTTCCCACCTCCCCATACACCAGTGCAGAAGGTTCTGTCTTTCACTACGTGGGTTATTCCTGCACAGAGCAGTGGGAATACTGAGCTTTACCTCATGAGGTGTCCTTTCATTTCTTTCAGCAGAGCCCAGGGTTTATCGTGTGATTCAGGGGAGTGGATGGTGGTTCTGTCCCAACCACAACTAGGTTGATATAGGGAGATCCCAGGGATTGTGAAAGGAGAGGCAGGAGGCCTCCACTGATACCATGTTGTCCTGGTGATAGGCTGCCCTCAGATGTCCATGATATGAAGGGGAGAAGCAATGTAAGTTTTTTTACAAACTTGGCTGTAACTTGCTTTGCCAGGAGAGTGCTCCCAGTTTTTAAGCCTCACCAGTTCCTGCCCCATGATTGTCAGAAGTGGGTTTCTGTCACAGAATCTGCTCACCCCTTTCCACACCAGCCTTCACTAGATTCCTGGGCAAAGGCACCTCTCCACTCTCTGAGGTGGATTGGAGACACAGGAGGCATCTTGACACAATGCGTACACAGTGGACAGCTTCTCCCTAGTGCAGAGCGCTCTGACATTTCACTGTAACGAACTTTGAAATGCAACACAATGGTAACAGGGATGTATTGAAACCACTTTTTTCAGATTCAGGTAGTTGGCTTCAGGTCTGAAGCTCCAATCCTGCAAAGATTTACACACATGCTTATCTTTACCCACTCTAAGGCCTTGTCTACACTACGAGAGTAGTTCGATTTTACTTGCATCGAATTTTTGTAATCGATATTGCAAAGTCGAACGTGTGTGTCCACACTAAGGACAGTAATTCGACTTTGTGCGTCCACACTAACGGTGATAGCGTCGACATTCGAAGCGGTGCACTGTGGTCAGCTATCCCACAGTTCCCGCAGTCCCCTCTGCCCATTGGAATTCTGGGTGTAGCCGGCAATGCCTTCTGGGTAACAAAATGAGTCGAGGGTGCTTTTGGGAAACTGTCGTCATCCGTCCATCACTCCCGCCCTCCCTCCCTGAAAGCGCCGGCGGGAAAACAGTTCGCGCGCTTTTCCAGTCATTGACAGCGCGGACGCCACTGTACTCCGAGCATGGAGCCCGCTGCGACCATCGCTGCAGTTGTGGCCGCTCTCAACGTCTCGCAGCTTATCATAAAGGTTTCCCTGAGGCAGATGCAGAAAAGTCAGGCAAGGAGGCTACGGCACCGCGGTGATGTCCTGAAGTCTGAGAGTAGCACAGACCTGTCAGAAAGCAGGCGACCCAGCGCCGAGGACATCACAGTGGCAATGGGTCATGTTGATGCCGTGGAACGGCGATTCTGGGCACGGGAGACAAGCACTGAGTGGTGGGACCGCATAGTGCTGCAGGTCTGGGATGAATCCCAGTGGCTGCGAAACTTTCGCATGCGGAAGGGAACTTTCCTGGAACTTTGTGAGTTGCTGTCCCCTGCCCTGAAGCGCAGTGACACCCGGTTGCGAGCTGCACTGAGTGTACAGAAGCGAGTGGCCATAGCCCTGTGGAAGCTTGCAACGCCAGACAGCTACCGGTCAGTCGCGAACCAGTTTGGGGTGGGCAAATCTACCGTGGGGGTTGTTGTGATGCAAGTAGCGAAGGCAATCGTTGATGTACTGCTGCCAAAGGTAGTGACCCTGGGAAACGTGGAGGCGATCATAGATGGCTTCGCAGCGATGGGATTCCCAAACTGCGGTGGGGCCATAGATGGAACTCACATCCCTATCCTGGCACCGGACCACCAGGCCACCCCGTACATTAACCGAAAGGGATACTTTTCCATGGTGCTGCAAGCACTGGTGGACCACAGGGGACGTTTTACCAACATCTACGTGGGATGGCCGGGCAAGGTTCATGACGCTCGTGTTTTCAGGAACTCTGGTCTGTTTAGACGGCTGCAACAAGGTATTTACTTCCCGGACCACAAAATAACTGTTGGGGATGTGGAGATGCCTATAGTCATCCTCGGGGACCCAGCCTACCCGCTAATGCCCTGGCTCATGAAGCCCTATACTGGCGCCCTGGACACTGAAAAAGAACTCTTCAACTACCGGCTGAGCAAGTGCAGAATGGTGGTGGAGTGTGCTTTTGGCCGTCTCAAGGGGAGATGGAGAAGCTTACTGACTCGCTGTGATCTCAGCGAAACCAATATCCCCATTGTTATAGCAGCTTGCTGTGTGCTCCACAATCTCTGTGAGAGCAAGGGGGAGACCTTTATGGCGGGGTGGGAGGTTGACGAAAATAGCCTGGCTGGTGATTACTCACAGCCAGACAGCCGGGCGATTAGAAGAGACCAGCGGGAAGCGCTGTGCATCCGGGAGGCTTTGAAAGCAAAGTTCCTGAGTGAGCAGGGTAACCTGTGATTTTATAGTTTGTGTACTGAGAAGCTAAACCTGCCCCCGTTTCTTTACCCAGGTAATGTTGACTATCCTATCCAGTTACATACCCCCTTCACCCCCCCTCCAACACACGTGTCGAAATAAAAATAGTTCTACTTTGTTAAAGCACACCGTTTTCTTTAATACTGTTTTCGCGGGAATTTTTTAAAACTGGGACGCAGACTGTGGTGCGGGGCGGGTCTAGTGTTGTGATGCGAATGCAGCTTCTAAACTCAAGGATTGACAGGCTCCGCTGCGGTGGGATGCTTGTTTCAACGGAGCCTGTCACCCCTCCTGATCGGGACTGTGTGTATGGGAGGTCTATTTGACTTTGTGGCAGGGGGAGGACGGTTACAGATCCCATGCTGTGTGGCTCTGTGATCCTGTCTAAGGACCGGCGCTTAAGATCTGTAACTGCCCTCCCCCGCCACAAAGTCACAGAGCAACCCACCCCCCCCAACATTACATCAAAACAACCTCCCAGACTAACCGGGGCAACTAGTCACTGCATCACTGCACTGTGTATGTGCCCTGCTGCTGTGCCTGCCCCCGACTATGTACCCTGCCAAAGGAGACTGTCCTGTCCAATTTCCAACCCCCTTTCCCCTCCTCCTCCAAAAGAACATGATTGAAACAGTAGTTAACAGAAACGAATTTTTTATTATCAACTACACATGGCATTGGGAGGTGAAACTTGGACGTGGGCTTGTGTCAGGCGGGAAGGAAAGAACTTTTCAAATTTTGGGAAATGAGAGCCTTCTGCTACTAGAGCTCTCTGCAGGGGTGGAGTGAGAGTTAGCAGGGACTCTGCCGCCTCTCCTTCTTTGCACTTTGGGTGAGGTGGGTATGGGACTTGGTGGCGGGGGAGGGCGGTTAGAGATGGACTGCAGCGGGGCTCTGTCCTCCTGCCTCCGTTCCTGCAGAACATCCACAAGGCGCCGGAGCGTGTCCGTTTGCTCCCTCAGTAGTCCAAGCAGCGTTTGAGTCGCCTGCTGGTCTTCCTGCCGCCACCTCTCCTCCCGATCCATGTTGGCTTGGTGCATTCGGGTCAAGTTCTCCCGCCACTGGGTCTGCTGTGCTGCCTGGGCTTGGGAAGAGGCCATAAGCTCAGAGAACATGTCCTCCCGTGTCCTCTTCTTCCTACGCCTAATCCGCGCTAGCCTCTGGGAGTGTGATTCCAGGCTAGGTTGTGAGACAGTCGCAGACGGGGCTGTGGAAATGGGAAAAAGGGAGTGAATTCCTCTGAAAGATAAATGTAGTTGTGAACAAAGAACATAGTCTTTCTCTGTGAACAAGACCATGCACAGCACCTTTCACATGCGCACTCAGCACAAGGTCGAATTCTCGGCCTTCGCATTCTGTGCCTGGGGTCTTGAACAGCACATTTGAGAAGCGAGGCAGCACAACGGAATTTCTGTTGCAGGCAGACATGGTAAGCCGTACACTTGTGGCAGTTTAAAACTTTTATATTACCACTGGCCTCATTTCACATTTAAATCAATGTCAGTCCCTGCTGCCAGCAATCCGGCAAGCGGGAACTCTGCCCCTGTCCCACCCCCTCGCGGCTGTCCCCGGGAATGATCCCTTTCGGCTGCCCCTCTCCCGCCTCCACCGCGTGGCTGCAAACCAGCGGTGACAGTTCTGTAAAGGAACGGGAAAGCAGTCCCAACACTAACATTCCCCTACCTAATTAAAAGCAGGTCACCATGGCCGACATCACCCTGATGAGGATCTCCGAGAGCGACAAAGAGAGAATGCTCCGGGAAAGCCTCCAAAGACCAGGGCCGTATGCCGCCCTGCTGTGCAGAGCAATGATCCCCGAGTACCTGATAATCTCGTGGCGCGGCAACGTGTCGTACTTCGGAGGACCCAATAAGGCCGCTCTCCCCAAGAACCTCATGCAACGGCTTTCAAGTTACCTCCAGGAGAGCTTCATCGAGATGTCCCAGGAGGATTACTGCTCTATCCCCGCACATATAGACCGCATTTTACTGTAGCTGCAGTAGCAGGGAATACACAGTAGAGCGGCTTGTGCAGGACAATCACTGAAAACCGGACATTGCTAGATTTCTTTTCAAAACTTGCACTGCCCCTTACTAAACCGTTAAGCGCCTAGGGCACACTAATCATGAACAACCCATTCTTTTAATTGTTAATATTCCTGTTTTGTTAAAAATAAATGTTTAGATGTTTACAACACTTACTGGCTGATCCTTCACCAGATTCTGTGTCCGGGGTAATGGCTGGGGACGCTTCGTAGGGGATCTCTGTAAGGGTGATGAAGAGATCCTGGCTGTCGGGGAAATCAGCGTTGTGAGAGCTGCCAACTGCCTCGCCCTCCTCATCTCCTTCCTCATCTTCCCCGTCCCCTAACATGTCTGAGGAACCGGCCGTGGACAGTATCCCATCCTCAGAGTCCACGGTCACTGGTGGGGTAGTGGTGGCGGCAGCACCGAGGATGGAATGCAGTGCCTCGTAGAAACGGGATGTCTGGGGATGGGATCCGGAGCGTCCGTTTGCCTCTTTGGTCTTCTGGTAGCCTTGTCTCAGCTCCTTGATTTTCACGCGGCACTGCGTTGCATCCCGGCTGTATCCTCTCTCTGCCATGTCTTTAGAGATCTTCTCGTAGATCTTTGCATTCCTTCTTTTGGATCGCAGCTCGGAAAGCACGGACTCATCGCCCCACACAGCGATGAGATCCAAGACTTCACGATCAGTCCATGCTGGGGCTCTCTTTCTATTCCCAGACTGCACGGCCATCACTGCTGGAGAGCTCTGCATCGTTGCCAGTGCTGCTGTGCTCGCCACGATGTCCAGACAGGAAATGAGATTCAAACTGGCCAGACAGGAAAAGGAATTCAAATTCAAATTTTCCCGGGGCTTTTCCTGTGTGGCTGGTCAGAGCATCCGAGCTCGCACTGCTGTCCAGAGCGTCAACAGAGTGGTGCACTGTGGGATAGCTCCCGGAGCTATTAGCGTCGATTTCCATCCACACCTAGCCTAATTCGACATGGCCATGTCGAATTTAGCGCTACTCCCCTCGTCGGGGAGGAGTACAGAAGTCGAATTAAAGAGACCTCTATGTCGAACTAAATAGCATCGCAGTGTGGACGGGTGCAGGGTTAATTCGATTTAACGGCGCTAACTTCGACATAAACGCCTAGTGTAGACCAGGCCTAAGTAGTTCCACTGACTGCAGGGTTAGTGAGACAAGCACATGAATAATCCTTTGCAGGAACAGGGTGCTGGTTTCCAACAGGTGAGACCCCATACCAGTAGGGAAAGCAGTGCTCTCTTCAGAGAAGAAGGTTGAAGCGCGGCCTGGCCATGGAAGGTAATGAATGCAAGAACTGAGACATGCTTAAAATGGCAACTCTGTAAATTGAAAGTAACCATTATCCAGTGTGTGTCCTGGATAAGTTTTGTACAAGTGAAAGTCTGGCAAAAGAGTCAAATTCCAGCACATCTCAAATATGAACTGGGGATTTAGCCCATTCCTAATTTATAAGAGAGATGAATATTCCAGCATTTTTACCTCCCACTCTTTTTAACATTTATATATGTTTAGTATAATTATCATAATCGTAGCAATTAAAGACATCCTTTAAGAATAGTATCTGTTCCCTTTAAAACAATCTTTTTTTTATAGGGATAGACACAAACATAATTTAGAAGCAAATCTTGGGAAGCATTGTTCTATTAAAAAAAATAATGACTATGCTGCAATTTCATAATCATGAGCAGAACTGTCTGACAAATCATTTGGAATAAATTGTGGGTCGGAAACACTTCCAAATAAGAAATAACCACTCATGAGGAGAGTGGCTAATTGCTTATCCATCCCACCACTCCCTGTTGGTATAGAATTAGGTAGCTGCAACAGCTGCTCCAAACTGGGAAGATTTCGGGGGTGGGGTGGGAATAACCACTTACATGCAATAAAGAATGAGACTGAAGTCCTGGGAAAATGCAAAACTGTTTGTTCATGTTCTATTACCTTGGTTATTTGATACTGAAATATCGATAACTTCAGGTTATATTGTGATTTCAGCTACACTTGTAATTCCAAAGAGACTCTAGTCCTTCTTCAGCAAAGCTCTTAAGCACCTATTTATGTTGAACTGAAGTCAGTGAACCTAAGCACATGATTAAAGTTAAGTTTGTGCATAAGTGCTTTGCTGATGTGCGTATTGGACCATATTGTCACCCTCCAGTATTTTATTGAAGACAGAAGAGTTAAACAAGCCAATGAAATCCAACATGAGCAAGATCTTTTGGTCAGGGAGGAAAGTTGATTATTTGTTTCTTTATTTCTTACAGAGATGTACAATAACTAGATTCCTGAGCTGTTTGACACGGGGAGAAGGGATATGCAAAATTCAATTAAAAATGTTATTTTTAAAGGTACATTTTCGTGGGCACTTGTATGCAAAGAATTTTCTAAGTATATATTTCAGAACCTATAAAAGTTGTTTGATGTATGATTTGCATTTAGAAATGATTTATTTTACTTTAGTTTGCAAATGTGCCAGTTACAAAAGTCTCAAGGGACACATGCACCATTTAACACATGCAATTTGAGAATGTATTGGGATTCACTCCAAGGCCTTTCCCACTCAGCTTATCCAGAACACCTCATCCAGTTGTAGAACACTTCTTCCAATTCTCTGGGATCCAAAACACTCACTTCAACTCTGGGTTTTGTCACTGGGGTTCCTTTATTTGACATACAGCAAAACTATGCTGAGTGAATCAGACTCAAGCGAATGGGGGTGTGTACAGGGCATGCCACACATCCAAAGTTACAGATAACCTCTTCCTTTATAGACATTTACACATTCCATTCCATTTACCATATATTTAATCACACATTTTTTGGATTTGCCTGGCTCTGCAGGAACCAGTCCTCGTATAGCATGCTCCATGCATGTGCTGTTCAGTGGAACTTAATCTTTACATTCCAGGTTTATCTTGTCCATAGTCCATTGCATCAAGGTCTTGCTGCTTATCTTAGTACAGACATCCTGATGCCAGCATACTGTTTCTCAAGCTCCTATTTACAACTTAACCTTCCATTCACCTTCCCCATTATGCTGACTAAGAAATGAGGCAAATTATTTATGTCAAGCCATGCCTACAGAGTGGAAGTAAAATAAAAATCAAGAAGCGCAGCTCTCCTTTTCACTGCACCTGACTAACCGACCAGGAATATAGCTGATGAGAGAGAGTGGGGCCATCACCCATGCTCCCAAAGTTTTCAAACTTGGGCTCTTGGGGACCAATAGATGATGACAACACTACTCAAGTGTCCACGCTAAAGACTGTGGTATTCCAGGCCCCAGGTTTTTAAAGGGACACTATTGTTTGGGTTTTTTTTAATTTTGATTTAATTTTAAGGGTAACATTTGTTTGTTGAACAAATAAGCATTTTTCCACAGTGTCTGAAACCCAAGGGTTGCAGCACTAATGAATAACCTGACCATTAAACCTACTACAGAGGAAAATGAAAGTGACTTCTCTTGCATTCCTTGTCCAGGGGAGAGGCATGCACAAGGTAAATAAAGTACATGTAATGTCAAGGAAATAATTAAGAAAAAACTCCATCTTTAATAATCTAAGATGTTTTTGTTGTCATCAGCTGTCCAAAAGTCAGTATACAACACATGATTTAAGTTCACAGTGTCCTGAGAGCTGTTCAAATATCTGATTGCTGTACAAAACTGAGGTGATGATAATCTTTCCCTTGGTTTCAGTGAAAAGACTTTCATGCCCCTGATTAATGCTCTGAGTTTGGAGACCGGATAAACCTTCAATCCCAAAGCAGAACTGAGGCTATGTCTACACTTGGAGATAGGAGCATGAGACCGAGCTCACATAGGCATTGACTTAGCATGCTAACAATAGTAGTGTAGCTGCGATAACACAGGCAGCAGCACAGACTAACCAACTGCATACTTACGGGGTGCAGATGGACTTGTACTTGAGGCAGCTCTCCTGCCACACTCTGCTGCCCGTGCTACCATGGCTTCGCTACTATTTTTAACATGCCAGCTTAATGAGAGAGAGAGCTCTCAATGTCTATGCGAGTTGGGAATCACATCCCTAGCTCTAAGTGTATACATAGTCTGATTTAACCCCCATGTCCCACCTGGATTCTTTTCAGAACCTTGCAAGATAGCAAATTTGACATGATTTTCGTGCTATAAAATGAGCCCGCTTGCTTTGTAACGAGATACGCGTTTTACATAAGTTACAAAACCCAAAGCAGGAGGGGAGGTGTCTTTGGATGGTTTCAAGTATCACTGTCTACATAGTAGCTTCTTATTCCCTATATTCTTATGTGATATTTTGTGTGCTTAGGTATGAATGGTGTCTCAGATGTCTTGGCAGGTGGTGGAAGTGGTGCTTTAAAAACAAAATTATATGTCATGTAGCCTAGTTCTAGTTGAAAGTTCTGGTGATACCAAATCACATACTGGGTGCTTTTCCCGCACTTCTATCTTTTTTGAAGGCTGGGAATTGGAAAGAAGAAAATAGGTATGTTTTTGTTTGTAAGGTACATCTTATTACATTCATGGACCACAGAGAAGTTAAATAAAAACACAGAATGTTCTTTCTGGAAGGTTACAATTTAATCCTACTTTGTTTCTTAAAATTCAGAACCCTACACACAAGAACCCCAAAACAGGAGAGACTAAGCAGGCTGCTCCTTATAATAGACACAACTCAACCTCCTGTACTCTAGCCTGGCTTTCCGCAGACTGTGTCTGACTGTAAGTGACTCTCATTGCTTCCCTATAGTGCCCCCTAATCTACAAGCAGGGCAAGGAAACCGCTTACAAATTAAAGTGAGAGCTTGTAATTTTAACTTCTTGTTTCTCAGTGAAGCAAGGTGATATTCAATGGAATGTTTGTATTATCAGGAGGGAGTCTTCATTTTACTGAAACACTAGCTACTGCCACTGCATCACTGTCATTGAAATCCTGTCAGGAATGAAATTAGTTTTTGTGAGCACTTAGAAAAGAAAATCTCCTTAATATTTGCTCTCCCAAACACAGCTCCACATTTTTTACTGTGTGTGTGATTTATGCTCCAGATCACAGAAGAATATTAACCTTCCAGTGTCTTTTATTCCTCCCCACACTGTGTTTATTTTAACTGATGGCCTCATTGTAGGGCCAGATCTGAATGTTCATAATGATACCAGCAGTTGGCAGTCTTTCTGTTGTACCCAGCTGAGGTAAAGGGAGAATTTAAGCCTGATAAACCTACAAGGTGCTTGTTTGAGCCTCTTGTGAACAATTCGCATCAGCTAAGCTAATCACTCTAATGTGATGGAAATTACTTTACCTGACAAAGTCTGCTTTTGGCAAGGTTACCATGATGAAAAGAGAGTGAATGTGGAAATATGAATACAAGTTGAAAACATTTCTCTGTACATACTTCAATGACCCACTGTGGTTGGAAAACTTGTGCAGAAGAACAAAGAGTGGGTGGCTTGGTGGGGGTTAGATTAACTTAAAGTAATATCTAAGCCAACATTTTGAAAAATAGCTCCTGATTTGGGGGCTTCAAAGTTCGGGGTGCTCTGTTTGAGATACCTTAGGCCTGGTTTTTAGAAGTACTGAGCACTCACCGTTTCAACTGGAGTCAAAGAAAGCCAGTGGAATCAGAATTTAAGAGGCTCAAGTTAGGCCCCCAAAATTAGGCACGGGAAAATTGGCTGCAGGTATTGGTATGAGAAAACTTCAGAGCCTGGCGCAGCTGGAGTTGTCAAACACTTTCACAGATGATGCCATGGACCCCAGAAAGGGAACCTTATAGATCTTAGCTTATTATGGAAAACTTCCCTCTAAATTCCTTCGGCTATGGCGCAGGTACCAGTACTTGGACAGAGTGGAGATGTCTTCCATATGTCGTATTCAAGGGTCAGCTCAATCCATAGTGCTGGCTAGAACAGTCTTGACAACGGCACTAACTTGCACCACTGTTACTATATCCCCTAGGAGCCAATGCAGGGGACAGTATAGCAGGGGTAGTCTGGCCATGCTTCCTCCAGTCCCAGACTGTGGGCCACACCGGAATGCCCCCAGCGCGCCAGAGGCAGTTCTATGTCAAGTTCATAGGTCCTCAGTATTAAGGGTTGTCCCGGTGGTGGTGGTGAGGGGTTTCAAGTCTGCCGTACTGCTCCTTACTCTTTAGATAATACTGTTCATCCTGGGCTTGATCCTGAATTGTTCAAGGTAATGGGATTTTTTCCATTGACTTGAATGGGAGCAGGATCAAGCCCTATACGAGGGTCAGTATTGTTTCATACCATTGTGTATCTTTCCCAGTAACATTGGAGAAGCCAACACTTATGTTTTGTCAGCGATGTTGTCGAACATTGATTCGGTCTATGAGGAGCTATCCAGATCAATGTCAGCTGGATTTTCAAGTCAGTGTTGTTCCTGCTGAAGAGACACGCAAACCAGAACATATTAACCTCCCTTTTAATAGTGCTAGTGACTTAATAATACCCAGGTGAGTATGTGAGAGGGCATGCAGGGGAGACACATATTTACACATCATAGTAGTAAGAGTGGGAAGTGCTTATCCAAGGGAATTGGAATTACTGGGAATTGTGTGTCAGATTTGCAGGGCTGAGCCTCAATGAATGCTGCTCCAACATTTTGTTACCAGCACTCACTCAATATCTGACATGTCATGAGATACAGAATTAGAGAAGTTGAATACCACCAGAAGAAATCACAATATCCTGTGTCTTTCTTTTGCTTTTCAAAGCGGGGAAAAAACAAACAAACAGTTCTTAGCAAAGATTGGAACACCATTAGTGGCTCATGAGAGAACTTATAGCAATTATCAAGTGATCCATCCCATTGTCCAGGCCCAGCATCTCGCAGTCAGAGACTTAGGGACACCTGGCACATGAGCTCACATCCCCAACCAACTTGGCTAATAGCCACTGATGGGCCTAACCTCCATTAATTTATCTAATTATTTTTTTTCAATCCAGTTATAGTTTTGGCCTTCACAGCATCCCCAGACAGTGTGTTTCACAGGTTGACTGTGTATTGGGTCAACATGTACTTCCTTTTGTTTGTTTTAAACCTGCTGCCTATTATTTTTACTGGATGACCCCTGGTTCTTGTGTTATGTGAGGGGCTAAAGAACACTTCCCTATTCACTTTCTCCACACCAGAGACGGCCCAGTGCATTGTGCTTTGAAAACAATGGAAGAACTTCAGTGGGTATTGGATCAGGGCGTAAGAGGGCAAAAATTGAGCTCCAGCCATATGTTCATAGCTACGGATCTCTGAAAATAGGGATACCTACCCAGGCACAGTTGTAATACTAAGAGCTGTATTATTTCTTTTTGACATATTATGGTTTAATTTTGACACCTCTGGGATCCTATCAAAGCTTGAAGCAATGTACTGTCTATTTCTTCTATATTTTCAGCTTTCTGATTTGTTTGGGGGTGGGAGGGCATCATAAGTTTACTAATCTTTAATGAAGGAGAAAGAAATCAAATCCATGTTTATTTATTTGGATCTAAATAGTGCATTTGACATTGGCATTTGACAAAAAATAAATAACACCATCCAGTGAACAAATTCTAGCCATTACACTCCATACACGTAAAACCTCATGTTGTCTGTATTAAGTTCTAGCATATTAAATTACAGTTCATGATACTGGTTTAAATGGATAATAGATACAGCATAAACATTTTATATTGGAGGTCAGCTGTGTTGTTTGGTTTTCGGGACTTACATTACATACAATGGGTAACTTAATTGGTAATGGGTAATTTAGCCAGTCAGCTGGTCTCTTTGTCCAGACCTCTGCGCACAATTCTGAATAGCCACAGGCCCCAGGAGCGCTGCCAGCTTTTCTGCCGCCCTAGGCGGCAGAAGGTCCCGCCCCGAAATGCCGCCCCCCCACAGAGGCAGCGGAAGGTCCCGCCGCTGGAATACCGCCATGGTCACCGCCCCCCAAATTGTAGTGCCCTAGGCGACTGCCTAGGTCGCCTAATGGGTTGCGCCGGCCCTGACAGGCCCTATCCTGTAATGTGCTCACCGCTTCAATTTCTATTGAAATCGATGTGAATAGAGGGTGCGCTTGTCAGATTTTAGGAAGTGCTCAGCTCTTGGTAGGCCTGAGGCCTGAGCTAATGTAAACAAATACATTAATTGTTAATATTATGTATTATTTGTTTTTGCAATAGCACTTAGGAGCCCCTCTCAGAGACCAGGACCCCATTCTGTTAGCTGCTGTACACACATGAAGCAGAAGTTGTGCGGATGTGTTTTACAAAGCTCCTAAGATATTCCGAGAGCGCATTTCCAGAGGTATTCCTGGTCTCACAGTCTGACATGATGAAGCTACAGAGGAAAATGATATAGCTCAAAAGTATTTCAAGATATTAATGATGTTATACCCATATAAAGAATAATAATACTAGGTCCTGCTATTGGACTCTTCATTCAAGGATCACAAAGCACTTTACCAGATGGGGAAATAAGCCTAGCAGGAGAATAAATATGAATGTATTTGTTTCAGAGGAGAGGGCACTAATCTGAGTGGTTTTAAGTCTTTTTTGAACTCCTATGTCGTAACTGTCCTATTTGCCTTTTGAGATGCATCAACACTGGTAGGTAGGCTGCCTCCAGTTTATACTTACACTTTGATTATGGGGCTCAGTGCTGTTCTTGATTCCCTTCTCTCCTGTTTCTCTTCTGCTTCTCTATCCAGTGTTTGTACTGAGTGGTTTTGCTAGTTCTGGAGAGACACCGAGAGATTGTTAAACACTAGAGACTTTGACCATCTGTCATGTTCCTCAGTTATGCTAATGTCATTTACTTTTGGATAGTGGAGCCATGTGGAAACAAAATGCAGCAGGGGTGGGGGGAACCCTGCATAAATGCAGAATTTTGGAAAAGTCAGAAGTACAAATAAGGTTGAGATTACATTATTATCACACTCCTACCTTTGGACAGTCAGCAATTTATTTGATGTTTATGTTGGATCTAATTCTCCTCTGCCCTGCACAAATGTGAATGAACACACCCAGTGCACAGTAAGTAAAGGAGGTGTGAAATGTTACCATTTTAATACACTGGTGTAAAATAGTACAACACAGCAGAGAATCAGGCCCTTTGTCTCCCATCTCTTCTTGTTGTATCAACTGTTAATCAGTAAAATCACATGTGGAGATGTCCCTGAAAAAATCCATACATTGAAACATTGGGGATATTTATTTATGATTTGGTTACAAAACTGTTTTACGGGGTCTCTGTGAAAATAGTATATAGTCAGCTTCTAAAACCAATTTCATATAACTCTTAGTTCACAGCAATGTCAGGAAACAATTAAAATTTCTGCATGTAAAAGAAGTTACTTGGGGAACCTTCTTTTTGGTGACGTCTAGGATGAGAATCTCTAGTACTGGTGCAGTGTCAAAAATAGCATTTACAATTGTGCTAGACTAACCTGTAGTCTGGTTTTGTACTGCTATAACTATGTTGGTTAGGGGTGAGTTGTGGTGTTTTTACCAAAACAATTATACTGATACAAAACTTAGTGTGAACACAACTATACCAGTATAAATATGCCTTAAACCAATATAGCCTATTTCCTTTCTTGTATGGGAATGAATTATACCAGTATAACCACATGCATACCAATATAAAGGGGTGCTTTATAGTAGTGTAGTTAAAGTGGTACAACATTCATGTGTAGAAAGGCCTTAGCTGGAGTTAATTAACCGCCAGTTAACCCAAATGAAAAAAAGTTCACAAACTTTAGTCTAAACACACCCTTTATGTAACCTTCTAATATGACATGATAGTCAAAAATTAAAATTCAGCTGGCTGTTATAAAAGAAATTGAAACCAACAGAATTAATTATACTGCCCAACGGTAAGGTGACAAAATATCCTAGACTTGGGATAAAAAATTAGGCCCTGATTCTGCATATAATAATCATGCGTGCTTAACTTTACACAAGTGATCTCCTTGAGTTCAGTGGGACTACTTGCAGGTGCAAAGTTAAACGTCTGCTTCATCATTGAAAAGCTAACTAAAATGCCCAGAACTTGATTTGACTTAATGATGAAGCATTTTTCATAGGTTGTTATCTGAGTACAAATAGTGCCCAGCTGGTCTGCTAAGACATGACAAAACTTTTTTTCTCAAACCACAGTAGTCCTCGCTTCTGGGGTGGATGAGGAGGCAAGGAATATCTGATTGATAGGTGATAACGAGACAGGTTCTTCAGTCTCAAATCCTCACTAATTAAAATGTACTAATCAATATGTTTTTTATCACAGAATTAGCAAAGGTTAGGCCAAGGTCTAATTTGCAAACAAAGCATTGAACAACTTTATCTTTTCACTGTGTTCCCACACAGTGTATTTGGTATGTTTGGCTGGAGGCTTTCTTTTCTTTTCTGTTTGCAAATCTGTTGTTCTTTCTAAGAAAATATATTGAACACACAAGCTGAAAGATATTAATGGTGCATTCAACCACTTAACAGAAAAAAGTCATTTTTTTTCCTCTGGTGGAAGAGAACTGACATTAGAGGAGTTACAAGGGGAATTAATTTGGCCCAATATATCATAATTAAAGTGGCCTAAGAATCTACTAATCTAATTTTAAAGTTCTGGTGATTGTCTGTTTTTAGGTAAAGAAGATGTATCAGCTATGGGTTCTGCATCATGGACTGAGAGCATTTCCTAGAGTGGGAAGGACAACTATCTGACAAATAATTAACACTCATCTGAAATTCTAGGATCCCTTTAATCCTAGAGACTAGTACATGTATCCACAAAAGGGCAGTTGTACTGCTTTAACTATCAGTATAGGATTCTGGACATAAATGCAACACATTTGGAAATAGGACAAATTTTGTGGGAGTCTTGTTCTCTCAGAGATAACGGAGCAGGTCCTCAGCTGGTATCAGTTCATGAAGCTCCATTGACGTTAATGGATCTGCTGCAATTTATACAAGCCGAGGATCTGTCTCACTGTTCTCTAGGATTAGCTATTGGGACCCTGGAATCTCAGCCAGTCATTGGTAGGTTGTTGCCTGGTGCTATTCATCACAAGATGGTCAGCTGTAATTCACGTCAATACATGTTCTGTCAAATAAAATGGAATGGGGTCAGCACAGAAGTGCTGTTACAGTAATAAGTGTCACAGACTACATTTTCAGTGTAAAAGGAACAACACAATCGATGTAGTTGCCTTGGTGGTCCTCAGGCTGTGGTCCTTGGAGCACTTGCTTTTGAACCGGGGAGAACTGGCAAGTCACATGGAACTTGTTTCCAATTGACAAATCACATTAAAAGGCATCTAAAATCAATTGTTTTCCTTTTTGCGTGTAAGCAATTGCTGCAGTTGCCCTGGTGATATTACATCATCACTAATGGAAGAGAGAGCAGTGTCCATGAGGCACTCTCTTTGATCTACATGAGGCAAGAGCTGGAGAACTCCTGGTCTGATTTTTCAAGCCAGTGTGGAGAGTTGAAGAGACTCTACATTCTAAAGCTGTGATCCACAATGACCTCTTTATGGTGCACTCATTGACTTCAGTGGGGCTCTGTGCAAGTGTAGATATTCATCCTCATGGAGTTCCCTACAGGATGAGGAACTAACATGTTCAACTCTCTTCTCTACTGTTAGGGACTGATTTTTGCAGAGGAGATGAGAGCCCTCAGCACTACTTACCATAAGTAGGAGTTGTGACTGCTGACACTTCTGAAAAGCAGATCCTTACAGACTGGTCAACTTCCCCTCCCGTTCCTCCATCACCAATGTTGCCCATCTATCAAATCGAGTGAATGAGAGAAAAATGGTGGGTGAGGTAATATCTTTTATTGGAACAACTTCTGCTGGTGAAGGAGACAAGCTTTCGAGCTCCACAGAGATCTTCTTCAGGTCTGGGCATCATCATTCTCAGCATGAATATAGTGGGGAAAATTCAGAGTCTCAGTTCTGGGTCAGAAAAATAGTTTGGCCCTAAATGAGGATTAGACACCATCCCAGCTCCGCTATAGCCATCTCTGTAATCTCCAGACACAGAGGTGTGTAAACCTGATATTTTTTCAGCATAGTCCTTCCTGCATATCCTAGTATTTAATATTAGCTTTTGCATTTGCATCTTTCCCACTGTCATTAGTTGGGTTCTGTGAGCACTGGATGCTGTGAATCATTAGCTGATACGTGTAACCTACTTTTTTATCAGCTTTTATCTCATGCCTTCTGGCTTTATCTTGACTATGAACTTCATTCTCTCTCTCTCTGCTTGGTTATCAAAGATATTTTTCTCCAATATATTAGCAGAAAACAGAGGGACGACGACAACAACATGAAAGTCAGCATATGTTTCTTCTTTGTTTTGCCAGTTTCAGTTGCCCTCAGGTAGCAGTTTGAAATGATTTGGTGGTGATGATTGCGGCAAGTTTAAGAAACATATTACAAGGTGACATATTCTGGAGAAAGAGGAAGTTCAGTTTCATAATTAAGGCACCATGCAGGCAGGCACAGAGCCCAGCCAGGAGCCCACCTGTGCAGAGCAACTTGTAGAATTGGGGCTTATGGCAGCTGTGGTTTATGTAGAAAACAGGCTTTTCAAATAGCATATGAATGAAATGCCACTTTTCCTCTGAAAAAAATCAGCTTTATTTTAAAATGCACAATATGGGTGAAGCTGATAGTACATCCTAAGGTTACCCAGCATGTTCCATTATAAGCAACTGAAAACAGAGTCTTATATCTTTGCTAAACTTTAACTGCTTGTGCTGAAATTTTCCATGCCAGGTGTCTGCCTCAAGCTGCATGTTTTTTGTAAAGGAAAGTTTCAACCAAAACAATTCATCTACTTCCAAGAATATTATTAGGGGAAAATATGTTTTGTCCATGTTAAAAAAAAATTCTTACAACTGTTTTGCTGAAGCTCTAATGCCACCATGCTTTGGAGCAAGGGCTTGCAATTGGGCAGAGCAGGCACCCTGGGGTCAGGGCTGTGCCTTTTGCTTTTTTCAGGAAAAATTGTCCAAATTTGGCTAAATCATAAGCCCTTGAAAAATCTCAGTGTGAATGTGCTCACTAGAGAATTTAGTTGCCAATCCTTTGAAGATTCAGTCTACACTGGGCATGCTTTAACCCATCACTACATGGTAGCACAGAGGAGGAAACATCCCAGCTGGGGAAGGGGAGGGCAGTGAAGGGAACAGATTGAACCCAGGAGGTTGGGTGTGAGGGGGGAGGGTGGAAACTGAGACTGGGAGCGTTGGGGAGGGAGATCAGGACTAACTGGGCAAGAAGACTGGGAGGTCTGGGGAGTAGAATACTGAGATGGAACAAAAGTGTGAATTATTGTTAATCGGGATGTTGTCTGTGAGATCCCTGACTCATTTGCCCCAGAAGCTGGAAAATGTTTAGTAAATGTGTTAGGGGAATGCAGAAGAGAAAGGATGGTCTCATGGTTAAGGCAGTTGAGTTCTGCTCTGGAGACCTGCCTCAACCATAAGGTTCCTGTATGTTGCTGGGCAAGTCACCTAAACCAGATTTTTCAAAGGTGGTCACGAATTGTGTGGGCCTCATTTTCTGTGTGTCTGACTTGAGACCTTTGGGTCTGATTTGCAGAAGTGCTGAGCACTCAGACCTGCAACTGAAGTCAACGGGAGCTGTGCTTTGAACAGGGCCGGCTCCAGGCACCAGCTTGTCAAGCAGGTGCTTGGGGCGGCCGCTCCAGAGAGGGGCGACACGTCCAGGTATTCAGCGGCAATTCGGCGGACGGTCCCTCTCTCCGCCTCGGAGCGAAGGACCTCCCGCCGAATTGCTGCCGCAGATCGCGATCGCGGCTTTTTTTGGGGGGGGGCTGCTTGGGGCAGCCAAAACCCTGGAGCCAGCCCTGGCTTTGAACATATAAAGTGCTATAATACTACGTACTCTGGAAAAATCAGATTCTAGGCATCTCAAAATGGGCACCCCAAATAAGTGAACACTTTTTTACCATAATCTACTTGTGCCTTAATTCCCCATTTGCAAATGGGGATAATAATAATCTGACACCTCAAATGTGTGTTGTGAAAATAAACTAGTGAATGTTTGTGAAGCCCTCGGATACTATAGTGATGAGTGCCATAGGAAAAGTTCATGAGCAAGTTAATACTACTTTCTTCAAAGCAGGACTTGAATAGTGTGCAGTAAATAAGACCTGAGACCACACATTGAACAATGACGAGAAAATTAAATATTGAATAGCTTCTCATTCAGTGAGCACGTTCCATACTGTGTAGTGAAGGAGGCAGGATCCTATGGTAAAAATAGTGTGTGTCTGTGTAATTAAAGACTATCATAATGAAAGGGGGCCAAATTAAGGTTGCAGAAGTGATTTTAATTTTGACATTTCCTAACATCTGAGTGCTTGAATTTGCAACCTTAAAGTTCTCATAATATCATTTTGTGTGTGTAATATTCATAAAGCTGTGACTTCATCACATCAGTAAGGGATAAGAACAGGCAACAGGATTTATAAGGCTATTTTTGTGGTCTGTTTTTATAATATATACACAATCTGCCACAAGAGACTGTATAATTTGAACAAAAAGTTGCCTAGTGTGATTGTCCCGGTAACTTTGTTAAGATGGTTGGAAACTTACTGCAGAATGATTAATAATAACAGCTCCCTAGATACAGATATTTTAAAGATGAACTTTTGCATTTTACCGATGAGAAGCAAATTATGTTAAAAATATTACTTATCTAATCCTCAGATTGAATTTATGTGAAAATAAATTAGCACAAGGTTGACATATCATAACCATAATATATTCTCTGCCTGTAGTGTGGTGAAGAATCAGAAGCACCATATTGATTTTCTTAGTTTACTGGTTAAAGGCCCTTCCCCCCCACACCCCTCCCTCCCCCAATTGTCATTTTGTTGAAGTCTGTACTACCCCAGGACTGAATCTGTCTCCAAGAAACCAACTGACTAGTTAAGAACCTAGCAACCTTTTTCAGCTATCAACTGAACATCCTCTCTGTCGACATGCACCACATTTAACTAAAGAAGCACTGGTGATGGCTAGAACACTAGTTGCAACAATGATTTATTCCTGTTTCATAACATTGATTCAGTGAGAAAAAGCTTGGGTCATACAGAATTGTCAATGTTGTGAATTCTGTTAATAGCTATAAATCACCTCTGAAGTCTAAAAGGATTTTGTTTTATTTTATTTAGGATGCCTCCGTAAATGACCTGCTTCAGCCCTGACCAGGCAGATGACTCAGTGCAATGCAGGAGTCTGCCTACATGGATGCCCTTGCAGGATTGGGCCATAGTTTGCTATGATTTATAAGGTGTGTTTTCCTCATGCATGCTGATGTGTTATATTTTAAAAGAAAACCACCCCGGATTTGGCACTGCTATGAAAGCAATGGTAACACAATGTTTCAATTCAGGTACTGTTAGTTCAGCATCTTTTACTAACATTACCCAGGTAACTGTTCAAAGGAAAACCCAGACATATTTTATTGTGCATTTAAAAAAAAATGCATATAAGCCTTATTGTCTCTAGAAACTTTAGTATTTTTTTTTCCAGAGCAGAGGCAATGAAATGGAAAGTTGCATGCTATAATTTATTTGCATATTGCAAAAGTTAATTATAAACTGTGATAATCCTCTTGAGAACAGAATAATAAAACTTAAAATTAAAAACTAATTATTCCAGAGGAATATGCTTTGGTGAAATAATCTCCTTGCATGATCACCAGGATCTGAATTACTATATAAATATGTGCATGTTGCAATAGACAGTATGAAAATTGCACAGAAGAAAAAATCCTTAAATTCCAGCAAAGGAAAGAATAGCATTGAATATGAACAAAAATTGTTTATTTTGTTAAAAATAACATAAATTATTTTTTGTGCTTGTAATATATCTTCCATCAGTGGATTGCAAAGCATTTTACATGCATTAAAAACCTCAAGCGTGTATTAAAGACTGTAATCTCTTTGGGTAAGGACTGGCTCTCACTATATGTTTATACAGCACGTACTACAATTGGACACCCATTTTGGCTGGGGACTCTAGGCACTACTGTAATACAAATAAGTAATAATAAAACCCATCCTTATGAGATAGGTAAATATTAATCTATTTCACTGGTGTAGACACTAAATCTCACTGCAAGTCAATGACTTGCCAAGGTCACATACAAAGTTCCTAACCTATTTAGGTATCTCCTGACTTGCAACTTGTTCTTTAACAACATGACTAATTTTCATCCCTAGGAAATGGAACCCATTGGTAAGTGTGATGTGTATCCACCTCTGCATGATTCACAGAGGATAGGTTAGGGGTCTGTTACATCTCTCATCTTGAGAGCTTGGCTCTTTAGCTTCAGGTATAGTGGCTCATGCTATCAGCTCTAGACATTTCTAGTTCAATCCTGAGTTTTAACCAAGATGGTGGTCATCTGGGATTCAAATTATTGTAGGCCTCAGATGGCTGGGAAGAGTTTTCTTTGTCCAGGGGAAATTTGTAACCCATTGGTAAATGTATCCCTGTCTGTGACTAATAAACACCTGATTGTGAATATGCTACAAGGATACAGTACCTGGCTCCTTATCTTATAGGAATTGCCAGACTGGATCAGAGACAGTTTCCATCTAGTCTGGGATCCTGTCTCCCACAGTGGCTGACCCCAGATGTGTCAGAGAGATGTAAAAACGCCACAATAGGTAGATAATCTGGGATAATCTGCCACCAATATTAGGTCTCGTGTTCTCTGATAGATAGAGATTGGTTTATACCCTGAAACAAGAAGTTAAATATCGCTTCCACAAAGTTTGTTACCATTAGTTATAAGATTCTTGATATCCTCTTTTTAAAGTAGTTAATTTTTTGTCTTCTCCAACTTCTTATGGCAATGAGTTCCACAGTTTAATTACCATTTGTGTGAAAAGAATGTTTTTATTGGTTTTGAAATTCTCATCTGTTAATGTCATTGAAAGTCCCCTTTTTCTTGTGTTCTCATCTGTCTTCTCTAGGCCACTCATCATTTCTATATTCTTTTACCATGACCCCTCTTATTCATCTCTTTTCTTAGGCAAACAAACCCGGCCTCTCTTAATATGAGAGTTTTAACATGTCCTCAAGCTTTCTTGTTGCTCTTCTCTGAATTCCCTCTAGTTCTTCAATATCCTTTTTGAGATGTAGTGACCATTTTAGGAAGTAGGGACTTTATAGCCCTGGACGTCCCTGGTTTAGGTCTGGATGTCAGCCACATGATAGCGGCCACATAAGCGGTGGGTCAAATCCTAATGCACTAATTCCCTTTGGCTTCTCTAAGAATTTGTTGGAACAATGACTGAATAAATTCTAAGGGCTCTCTTCTCCTTTCTTGAAGTCAATGAGGAGTTCCTCATAACTTCCTGAGATGGTGGCAGCCTAAAACCTGATCCTCCAACTACTAAAAGCACATACATATCTTTCCACCTGGTAGCATTCCCATTGTCTTCTATAGAACTATTCACAGGAGCAAAATTATAGTAATGTTGTTGTTTATAATTTGTATTATGGTAGTGCATAGGGGGCAGGGCTTAATAAGGGAACAGGGAAATACATAAGCTTCACCTTTGAAGAAATGAATCTTTCTATCAAGCCATTATTATATTTCACAATCATCCTGCATAGGGTGACCAGACAGCAAGTGTGAAAAATCGGGACAGGGGGTGGGGGAGTAACAGGCGCCTATAGAAGAAAATGCCCCAAATATCAGGACTATCCCTATAAAATAGGGACATCTATTCACCCTAATCCTGTGTCACTGTAATATTCCCCCTTAATGATTTTTATATCCATTGCTATTAATATACATTCTTATTCACTTAGGCCCTTATTCAAGAAATCTTCCCTGTTCAGAAAGTGCTTTTTTACAATCAATGGCAAAATTTAAAGTTAATCATGCACTAAAGCACTTTTCTGAATTGTGACCTCAGTCAGCACAAGGCAAATACACATGTGATTCCAATACACTTGTTTAACTAACATCCCTGTGTGTTACTACCAGTTAATAGGCTAAACAAGAAATGTTTGAAAACAATCAGGATTTTTTTATTTAATAATTGTCTGTTACGTGCTGTATAATTAAGCTATTTCATGTAATTAACACTACCGTTAAGCAAGAATTCAAAAGTTAATGACTGGGAAACTCTGTGAGACCAAATTAAACATCAATGAATTAGAATGGCATTTTTCTAATCTTAATGAATAAAGATTCTTATTTATTAGCCAACTGTTCGATAAATACCAGATAATTCTAATACTTATTACTGAAATGTGGTGTTCCTAAAAAATGGACACTTCATAAACATCAAATGATGTGGTTACAAAATAAACTTTACTTGGTGATAGTTTTGAACAATGCTTTATACCAGTGGTTCTCAAACTAGGGCCGCTGCTTGTTCAGGGAAAGCGCCTGGCAGGCCGGGCCAGTTTGTTTACCTGCCGCGTCCGCAGGTTTGGCCGATTGCAGCTCCCACTGGCCGTGGTTCGACGCTCCAGGCCAATGGAGGCTGCAGGAAGCGGCACGGGCCGAGGGATGTGCTGGCCGCCCTTCCCGCAGCTCCCATTGGCCTGGAGCAGCGAACCGCGGCCAGTGGGAGCCGCGATCGGCCGAACCTGTGGATGCGGCATGTAAACAAACCAGCCCGGCCCGCCAGGTGCTTTCCCTGCACAAGCGGCAGACCAGCTTTGAGAACCATTGCTTTATACAATGTTTTACAGAGAAACTGTCATAGTCAAATCAGAACAAAGAACATTTAATAACAGCTAGCTCATGAGTAGCTTACTCTCCAAAGATCTCAAAGTATCATTATTCTGATTTAAACAGATGGAAAACTGAGGCACACAAGGGTAAAGTTACTTGCCCAAGTCACCCAGTGGTAGAACCAGGAATAGAATCCAAGACTAGTTCAGTGCCGGATCCATCAATTAAAGTCATGATTGATTAAGACCATCCTCCTAAAAAAACGTATGCACCTTGGCTTCACACACATGAGTTCCATGACTCTACATACAAGAATAAAGTTAAGTACATGCATAAATGTTCAACAGCTCAGGGCACAAGTGGCTGAAAAAGAGAGAGTTGCAGACAAATGGGCCTGTAAAAATCAGTGACCCTTTATTTTGCAGAGTTTGGGGCATGTGAGAGAAAAGAGACCAAGGCCCCAGTTTTTCAGTTTGATGAATTGCACTATGAAGGGCCTATTTCAGTGGATTTAGATTTCCCTGCTGCCTCTACTTGATATGTTTGAACATGTTTATAATATTTCTCCTTTAAAAAGAAATGTAACTGTGCACATTTGTGAAGAGTTGTATTATTTAACTTATCGTTATTGTTCCTCACTTCTGCATGTGAGAGAGCTTAGTAATGATGGAATGAAATGGCATTTGTACCTCTTTGTAGGGAATGCTGGCCAATCAGCACCTCTCTCCCCCACTTGGCCAATGGGTGCCAGAGACTCCTGGGGGAGGAGTTATTGTCCCTTGGTGAGTGTCTTCCTTCCTTGCTGCTGGTATTGTGTCCCTTTCACCACTGGCCCCATCAAATTCCACCGCCCGTTCATGTGGGTAGGTGGCATTTTTCAACTATGTAAGTAGCATACTCCTCTAGTTTCAAGCAGGCAAGGTATACACACAAGATTAATGATGCTTTACCATTTTGGCACCTTTAGTAGAAATAATATTGTAACAGATGAACCTTTTATAGTATTGGTGATCAATATGGTTTGAACAGCTTGGCTTGGAAATGATTAGATCACATTTTTTCAGTTAGGTGTAATCTGGAAATATCAGGAAAGAAGAAAGAGAATGTAATTAGTCACCCTACGAAACTTTGTTCAACTGTCATGCTTTTCAAACAGAAATATTGTAGAATTACGCACTTTTGTCTGCTGTGTGCTTTGAAGTGCAATATTTCTTGGGGTAGCTCACATCCAGGATGCCAAGTTTAGTATGATGATGGGTGTAAATTATATGTGCCATATAAACTTATCAGAAAATAGGACTTGTTGGAGCGGCACCAATTGCATTGGGTTCTATTTGGGTGATGGGAAAATCCTGGCTCAGGGTTATGCCGGACTAAAGGCCTTGTGACTCAATATTTCACTGCCTGACTGATTTTTGCAGCAGGCCAAGCATACACCTTGATCTTGCAAAGACAAATGCATGGGTTTAACTTTACATGCTGTGGGTAACCTGAATGAATTCAAGGAGACTATCCATAAAAGTCAACGGCAAAGCTCTTTTGATTTCAGTGGTGAAAGGATCACAAAGATAGTGTGTAAAATTAAGCACATGAATAACTGCACAGACTGGGATCTGGCATGAAAGGAGTAAGGAGCAGTCCTAGAAAGAGCTGGGTGGGAAACGAAAATTTTCATGGGGGAAAAATTAAGATTTTGAAAATTTCTCCCATTCCAAATTAGGAGAAAAAGTCAAAATCTCAAAAAACTGAAAATCTGAAGGAAGGGGAAGGGGAAGGGAAAGGTTAGAGTCATTTGAAATACTTTGTTTTGAATTTTTTTAATTCATTATAAACTATTTTTTTTTGTTTTTACTCTAGTTGGGCTATGAAAATTGGGTCCAAACATGTAATGGTTGAAGTTTCTATAGCTATTTGCACCACCATTTTCAGACATCTCTCACGGGGCCCACAAAAGAGGAAACATGGTGGTTAAAAGCCTTGGACTGGAATCCAAAAAATTGAAGTTTAAGTCCTGGCTCTGCCATTATTATAGTTACATTTTGAACTAAAGACATTTCAAACTGGAAACATTTAATTTTCCATTTGCAAAAAGTTAAAGTGAAACATTTTAATGATTTTGAATTTTTTTTTTCCAAAAAATTTTAAGCTGAGAAATTCAAAAGTGACCCTTTTGCAGTGAAAAGTTCCTGGCTGTGACCAATTGGCATTCTCTGCTGAAAAAATATTTAGTCAAAAAATTCATGACTGGCTCCTTTCTGCTTCCTTCTCTGTTCCCTGCCCCTTTCTTTCCCACATATAGGACTAGTACAGTTTTCTGTAGCCCTGATATAATAGTCCTGTCTCTAGCTCCACTGTAGTCATCTTGGGGTGAATTTAGCCATCTGAAATGTAATTTAAAATGCAAAGAGAGTGCAGTAAATTCAGTGATTACCTACAGTTAAGAATCAAAGATAATGATATGGTATAGCAATGAAAACTTATAAGAAAAAAATAAAACCAAAATACCGTTCCTTAAGTGCTCAAATAACACTTCAGTATACCAAAATACACTCAGATTTTGTACTTCAGAAGAAATTATTATAATTCATGAAAATACATATTTATGTCCATGTTAAGGCTTCTTTACTCTGCAAAGATGGGTGTAAGTTATGCTTTGGGAGGAGGGATAGCTCAGTGGTTTGAGCATTGGCCTGCTAAACCCAGCATTGTGAGCTCAATTCCTGAGGGGGGCCACTTAGGGATGTGGGGCAAAATCAGTACTTGGTCCTGCTAGTGAAGGCAGGGGGCTGGACTTGATGACCTTTCAAGGTCCCTTCCAGTTCTAGGAGATAGGATATCTCCATTAATGTATAATATGCCAGTGCAGCATAAAATGGATTTAGTATAAATACAAATAGGGTCCAAGTATGCAGATAGATGTTGGCAATTCTGCAGCTACCATCACCAGTGTATTCAAATATCTTGAATAGAGGTGGAAGAGGGGAAATATGGTCCTAAGGTTAATGCATTGGACTGGAATTCAAGAGTCCTGGCTCTGCTGGTTTCTTCTTGTGTGTCGCTTTGAGCAAGTCATTTAATCTGCTGTGCAAATTCCCCATTGTGAAATGAGGACATTAACAGTTAATTTGTCTGTGTATTCAGCCTGTAAACTCTTAGGGGCAGTGACTCAGTTTCTCACTATGCGTTTGTTCCTGCCTAGCATAATGGGCCCTCATCTTACTTGGACTCTATAAATGCTGTCATAATAACCAGCAGTGTTACCAACTCTCATGATTTCATGATGATATTTGGTGTGGTTTTATTTCTTAAAGGCCTAGCTCCTGGAGTTATGGTCATTGCATGAGAATTTCAGCATCTATTCATTTATTTTAAAGTAAGTTTCTTGCCCTCATAATTGCGGAGAAAACATTGAACCCCAAAGGCTCAAAAACCAAATGGCACCCGCTACACACACATTTATTATTGTTTAAAATCTCAGGATTTTTTAAGACAATCTGGTGATTCCTCTCCCCCCCCCCCCCCCCCGCCGCCGCCATTAAAATCATGATTTTTGAATCCTTGGGGCTGGCAATACTGTAACCTTGGAAGTCAAGGACGATCAGGACCTCTCAGGATAAAGGCCTGGAAGTATAACTGCCACCACAATAGATTCAAAACCATTGCTCAGAGCCATGGACAGGTGGCCATTGAGACTAAGGCAGCACAATTAATTATACGATGTACATGTGAAAAAGCAACTTAATTCCAGATGCATCTGTTCATGCCTCCAGAATCTTCAAAGACAGTTGACCTTTTTGACTTCTTCTAGCAGTGATACAACCTCAGGGGTTCACTTAGGCCAAGAAGACTGATGACATTATAAAAGAACTGCATATTTCAAAGCATGGACTTTTTATGTAATAGCAGCAGTTTTTTAGTTGAAAAACAGACCCTTGCTTGCTTAGAAGTATGAACTCCCAGCAAGAGAACTTTTCAAAGAACTTCTCTTCTTCTTAGTGTATTTACAGGATAGTTTGACTAATGAGGTCTGGTCTGCATCAGGTAATGAATGGTCTTATAAAAGTTTAGGAGATCAGTTTATGTAAGCATCTGGAAGTTTGAATGCCTGTTTGTAGCTCATCCCAAAAGAGCCAAACAATGTCTAGGGTCAATTTCTACAGTACTTAGTGTATAACTTCCAATGATGTCAAAAGGAAATTTGCATGTGCATGGATTGCATGATTAGAACAAACTGTATCCTGACTTTTACACCAAATCAAACCCTACATGTTTATATAGATTCTGATACCCTTACTCTGAAGTTACTCAAAGAGAGGTCCCATTAAAATCAATGGCACTGCTTGTGCTGCAATAACTGAATAAGAGTGTCAAAATATGGCCCTTAGCAAATGTTACATGTTTACTGGGACCATGGACATCTTGTATGAAATGTTGAGATCATCTGTTGAGCAGCACTGTGCCATTAGCACAGACACTAATAACGAAGAATAATCTTATTAACCTTTAATTTTCAAGAAAAAAAAATAGAGACAGACAGTGTGTGGGTGTTTGCATGTGCGAGAGACAGATCAATTAGAAGTTTGAAGTTAATCAATTATAATGCTCTAAGGTATTGTGCCACTGAAGTATTGAAAAGCAGCTTGCATTGATATGAGAGACTGAGGTATAACAGGATATGTTCAGTAAGGTGTTTCAAATCAACCTTGAGTGAAAAGGTAGCAGAAGCATGTGGGCCAAATTCATTGTAATAGGGTTCAACTCCATTGACTTTGGTAGAGTGACAGCCACCTACTTTCTGAATTTGACCAAATATGCAAGAACATGTAAAGATAACCTGGTAATTTTCTTAAATACAATTGATCAAAATCTGTTGGGCTAGAACTTGAGCAGGTAGAAATTGGCATAACTCCATTGCCAGTAGTTCATCGTAAACGGTGAAGAAAGCCAAGTGAAATTGATGTGTCAAAAACAAAATTTGGGTGTTTTACTGTAACTAGAACCTATTAGAAAATTTAACGGCAGTGCTAGATTCTTTGAAGTGGAGTCAAATTCTGCTAACTGGTGTAAGTGCAAGAAAACTTTAACTCAATGCACAGCAAGAGGGTTATCTGGGTTTTATGCTGTTGAAACTGAGTGAAGAATTTGTCCATTAAAGTAAAACTAATGTATTTTGTGTTGTCCCTGAAAAAAGCCTATAAAACAAACTACATTTTTGAGCCCACCCATTAAAATTAAGGAACAAGAATTTGGCTGTTTGAGGAATCTAAGCTTAGATCTTGTATTCCCCACATATGAAACTGAAGAATACTACCCTGTAGTTGAAAATGAGATAAGGGAATAATGTAATCCCAGATTTACTGCAGTGTTGTTAACTAAACAAATCGTAAAGCCTACCAAAGTGCTTGCTGTAAAGGTTATCCCTTCAATTGTGTGAATTATACTTTGGTTTAGTCATGTGACTCCTACAGATGATACCCATTGCCCCAGTAAGAAAATCTTTTCCTGTTCTTCTGGAGTTAAGTTAGATTAACTGGAATTTATCCATTTTTTAAAAGTTATTTGTAAACAGCCACTTTAAATACGGCCCAGTTCAGGAAAACAACCCCCTGCAACAATGGAGTTACTCTGGATTAATATTGCTATAAATGAAAGCAGAATTTGACATATTGATTTTGCACCTCAGAGCCTCTTAAAATCTGCATTTTTTTTTTGCTGAAGCAGTACCACTATAAGAAGTTTTCTATCTCAATGCAAAGTTATATACACATAATATTAAAGTTCAAAATCATAATTAATTTCTGAGAAATGCAAGTCAATAATTCCTTGAGGTGTCAAAGAGAACTCCTCTAAATGTTTCCTGAAAATATTTTCATTTTTTTCTGTTCTGTGTGTGTGTGTGTGTATATATACACGCATGTATGTATACATACACACACACAAAATACATATTGGATAATTTTCATTTTGCAGATAAATATTCCTCTTTGTTTCCCCTCAGTTATGACTAGCATTATAACCAACATTTTCAGCTAGTTCAATCTGCCAATCAGAAGAAGTATGCAGTGTTGTTGTAGCCGTGTCAGTCACAGGATATGAGAGAGACAAGGTGGATGAGGTAATATCTTTTATTGGACCAACTTCTATTGGAGAGAGAAACAAGCTTGCAAGGTTACGTAATGCTGAAGAAGAGGTCTGTGTAGCTCGAAAGCTTGTCTCGCTCACCAACAGAAGTTGGTCCAATAATCAGAAGAAGCACAGACTTACAATCTCCTTCTCTCTCTGGAGAAATGGGCTGGTTTTGCTGTATTCTCATCTTGTTCCTAACCTTGTTATAAGCCTAAATCCATGTTGTGACATTTTTTGTCTTCAATATTCTCATGAAAATGAATTGAATTTTGATGTGCACTCAATGAAAGTGAAAGTACCACATGTCCCACTACTCTTTGACTTTTGACCCAACAGTGCTGTAAACTGTCTGGATAAGTTCTGGAATAATGGGGGGAGGAATTTCTTATTACAGTGTTGATAATGGGGTGTGGGGGAGGACAGGACACAAATCATAATTGTATGGTGGTCTTCCATGGTATAAGTTAACTTGTACTCCAATTTATTGTATGTATATTTGCACAAATTGGTGACTAGAAACTCAGGTTTTGATCCTACAAACATTTATTTGCAAACTCTGCTTTACACGACTAGCTCCACTGAGCTAACTGAAACTACTTAGGTGCATATGTTTTGCAGGATAGGGGACTAAGTTAGCTGAAAAGCTCTGCCATTGCTGTCTATAATGACATATCACTGATGATGAAACTGGAGAGACCCCAAGAAAAAGCCTTAAGTATTTGATTTTATGTTTTGTTTTTCTATAAACCTCCCCAAAGTGTTGGGCATTAACCAAGGATTGTTCTGTTGAAGAAGCAAAACCCAGTGAGACAAATTCTGCTCCCATGTTGTTCTAGAAGTTTACACTGATTGGATATTTCTTACTGGATCCAGCTTAGCTCCTGAATTCAATAGCGTGTCTTTTTCACCTTATTCTGAAGATATTCTTAAATGCTTTGTTGCAACTAGAAGGAAACAAAGAAAAAAAATCATTTTTGGGGGGAGGGGATGGGGGAATAGAAATGTGAAATTGAGCACTAGTGAAGTGTTCTGCCAAAGCACACTTCAAAGGGAATGTAATGTAATATGATTGGAGCTAAACATAGTCTGCGAGTTCTAGCCTTCTTCTTATACTCCTACTTGCTGTTGAAAAATTCATTTTGTTTAACAGAACATTGTACAGACGTGAGTGCAGAGGCTTTCATTTCTGGTTGTGTGACAAGGACTTAGGGAAAGAGAAAAGTACTATTCATTTTAATACTCTAAATGCTTTCACATCCATATCCAACTTGCAAACTTATTTCAGATCTACCTAGGACCAAACAGCGAGATAGCGAACAAAGAGCTCCAAATAAAACAATGGATTGGAAACCTCCAGGTGCATAAAATGGTGTCATATAATTAACTACCTAAAATAAAATGGCCACTGGAGACCATTAACAACCTGAGATCAATATTTTAAACATGGCTTATTTTGTTTTAATAATCTAAGCCTACAGATGATAGTGGAAAAATAAGAGAATTTCCTTGAATCAAAAATAAATGTAGGCATTATAGCCTGAATTCTTAATTAAAACATCTTTTACACCACTCTGGTAAATTACATTTATACCCACCTATAGGCTCCGTTAGACTGCTAAGCAGCCTACCTGTAAATGAGACTGAGTCCCTATCTGTCTCAGCTCCAAAAGAACAGTGAGAGACAGCTTAAAATACACAGGGCAAGAATTCAGATGATTAGTATGAGTTTGTGTAACTGGTCATTGACTTCCATTTGACAGTTGCACAGTGGTGCTATTTCAAAACAGAGTATTCCTTTCTCTTCCAACTCTCCTTCCTCTTCCAGGCAAACAAGTTTGTTCCCAAAATTCGCCGTGTGCAATCTGGTATTTCATCGTTGTGTTTATCTTCAAAATGAATAGCAGGTAAATTTGTTCCTGCAATGGCAGATGGTTACTAGCATGTGTGCTTTTTCATTTTAATTAATTGCTCATCACAAGTTTTGTTAGCTCCAAAGTCTCAATCTCATTTGCCTTTTTAATATTGGTTTTAAATTCCATTTCTTTGTACAAAAGTCCCGTAATATTGTTCTGCACAGCAACACGCATTTCACTGGTATTGAGATCCACCCATACACAAAAAAGGGCTGTTGGTTTTTATTTCATTTTGCATGTTGTATTCTTTCGGCTCACTGAACAAATATCTTCGGAAATGAAATTTCTGTATATGTCTGTGTTACATTTCAAATTAAACCACATTTTATGTAGACCGGCTGAAATTCTCAGTGGTAAAGGAGGTCTGCACAGACTAATGCTAAGAGAAAGTCGGGGGCCTTGTGAGTGGAGCTGCATGAAATGTTTTGTCTAACACCTTTTTCAGCAAAAAATGCAGACATTTTCAAAGTGAAACATTTTCATTTTTTGATTCAAAATGACTTTGCATTGAAAATTCCTTCAATTTAATTTAAAAAACAATGTAAGTTCATTATAAAACTGGCTCAAAATCAAAATAAATGTTGTTCAACCCCAAACTTTTTTTTTCCAATTCACAAACTCCCCCCACCCCCCGAACTGTCAGAGAACTGAAAAATTGGTTATTCGTACCGCTCTACATGGGAGGACTTTCTGTAGCAGGGTGTTATATTTACTTTCCCCTCACCACACCAGAGCACTTTGTTTTATGTGAATGAGGTGAAATATAGCCCTCATCTCTGGCTCAGGTCTGCAGCGCACCACTCATGGTAGCTGTATGCTGGAGTTACCTGCAGGTGGTTCATTGAAACAGGCCTGAAAACATCCACCTGCTCCATCACTGTCTTCTGGCAAATGGAGTACAGAGCACCGTCTTGTAGTCCCTCTTCTGGCCACTTCTCTAGACCCCCCCCAGTCCCCTATGCAAATCCTTGTTAACTGGAAATGGTATGAGGAGGACTATACATTAGAGTGAACTTCTCCCACTGTATCTAAATTCATTGCTGCTATATGAAGTGAATTCAAATAAGTCCCAATCTCAATACAGACTTCCTTTACATACTCTGGCTTTTATTCCCCTGTTGCGCTCTGGTCATAAACAGTGGTGCTGGATCAATTTGTATAGTGAGGGTGCTGAGTGCCATTGAACCAAACTGTAAACCCTGAATATGATGGAAAACACTTCAAGCCAGGGAATGCTACCGCACCCTCAGTTCTTGCACCTATGGTCGTAAACCTTAGTCCTGAACTTTAAGTAATCCCATGGACTTCAATGGGGCTTCTCACGTCTTAAAATTCAGCCTCTGCATAAATTGTCATCGCATCAGGGCCCTAAATGGTAAGCTTTCTGGGGCAGCGACTTTCTTGTTATTTGTTTGTACAATACCTAGCACCATGGAGTTCTACCCTTTGACTAAGGTCCTGAGGGGATGCTGCAATACATATAAATACATAAATTATAATTGTGACATTTAAGTAAGAGAAGTTCCCCTCCCCCCACATTATTGGTTTGGCATATACAGCAGATTATTACGATAATTAGATCGGATTCCAAACACAAACTTCCCTTGAAAAGATCAGCTGATCATCTAGGTGTGTGGGGGTTTTTTTGGTCTGGATTGAGATTTATGAGCGGATTACATAGAAATTTCCCTTTGCTACAGACAGCAGTGGTGACAGTAGGGAATGGCAAAAGAATATCCAAGTTATAAACGACATAAATTGAAGAAGCAGCATGTTTTATTGAGTATCGATTGTCCAGTGTACTTAGCTTCAAACAAGGTAAGAGAAAATGTTTATTTCTAAATATCAAATGTTTAAATCAGTCTCTTATGATTCTTTTGACTTTTACTTAAATGAACAATCAAGATTACTGTCTAGAATACAAGGAAATTACGAGTCCTCTAAAGTCAGAACTAAGAGGGTATAAATATTTGAGCTGACAATGGACGGCTCTCACTGAGCTAATGGGAGCACTGTTGGTTACCTCCATTGCACTGCAACATAGGCATTTTTCTTTCTTTTTTTTTTTTTTTTTACACACAGGTGGAAAAGAATCCTCTAATTAGCAGGACACAGGAGCAAACCCTGAAAAATACACCAGACAGCCCTGAGCCTGCAAGTTACTCCACATTAGAGAAATCCTGCACCCATAAAGTCAATGGTGCTCCTTACAAGAATTCACCTACGTGGAGATCAGTGCAGGATCAGGGCTTAAATTACCTTTACTAGCTGTTTGAATACACTTTTTGCAAGGCAAGGAAGTAAAGCAATTCCACTGTCATTACATAAGGCCAAATCCGGTCCCATGGTTCAGTACACAAATACCTTATGATCTTTGCAGATCACTTGGTCTCCATGTCAGAGGAACTTCCAATGACTCTCGAGGGGCAGTCCCCTCAATAGTGGTTGAATGGGCTATAAAGACACCAAACCCCTCTGCAGGGGTGGTATCCTTGACACTGGCTTTCTGCAGCCATATATGGCAGTTGAGGAAATAGGGGAAGGGCGCAGAGAAGTTCTGTAGGGCTTCTTATGTATGTACAGTTATGCTAGTACTTTAAAATTATGCTACAATTGGGCCTGAGCTTGAAAAAATATTCTATAATAAGAAGTGTTCTAATTCCTTCCCAGAGTGCTGCATATTAGTGGTAGTTGATGCAAACTAATATAGGCACTGATTATGTACAGAACTCCACACAGGTGAACTGTTGCTTGTTTAGAGCAATTAAGTAGTTCTAATTATCGTTATGGAAGATATATAGGCACCATGTCCTTCTGTGAATTCCTCACGGTTTTAATAGTCATTCATTTGAACTGTGTTATAATGTGTTTGTTATTAGGAAGCTTGTGACAAAAAGGTTTCAGATTATTTGTAACGTTAATTATCTACCTTTAATTTCCAAGAGTTCTTTGAATAACAATAAGATATAGATTTTCAAATGAACTACACTAACATCTTGAAATATTCATAATAAAACCCAGCTGAGTTCAATAGAACTACTCATGATCCAACTGGGTCATAGTGAAGATATTATACTGAGTCACCTTCCATCAAGTTTGATGGGAATAACTGTCAATGTTCACTTTCTGCAAAATGGAGTTTGTTCTAAGCAAGAAAATAGAGATTTTTTCATCCTAGTAATTTATAGAACTGATTAGGAATTTTTCACTGGAATTATTTTTGATGGAAAATGCAGTTTCCACAAAATCAAAATCTTTTTGGGGAAAATTTCAGTTTTGTGGAAAACTTTCAATTTTCCATTAGGGAAATGAAAATTAAATATCATTTTGGGTCAATTCAACAAAATATTAAACTACATTTCCCTCTCAGTACATTACCTCATAGGAGTTGTAGTTTGGGCCCGCATTCTGTCCTATGTGTGGGGCTCCCTGGAGGACTACATCTCCCATAATGCAATGTGGACTTTCCTCTGACCGAGTTCCATGTTGCATCATGGGAGTCACATGACTTCTGAGTACATTGTTGGAGCTGTAGTCTGTCCAAAGAGTCTGGCCTATAGGGGAGAATGAGGGCATCTGGCTCCTGACCTATAGCTCCCATGAAATAATGAACTATACAGAGAAAAAGCAGTGAAATATTGCACGGACAGGAAAAGAAATACTTCAGGTCAGTTCAGTAAACTGAAATGAAACATTTCAATTAAGAAATGTGAAAATGTTTCATTTTTATTAAAAAAATATCTAAAGGAAAAATTTCAGTGTATCCAAATTGAGGGTTTTTTTTTTCCAAAAATTCCATTTAACAAAAAAATTGAAATTTGAACTTTTTATCTTAATTTGGGATGAGAACAAATGTTGAACTGTCAGATTTTCCCACAGAATGGAAATTCTGAATTTCACACTGCTCTAGTAATATATTATGTAGTTACCTCTAACACAAGAGCACCTAGAGACCACAAATCAATATTGTGGAATGGGGAAGCAGGAAGGAATAATTGTGCAAATCTCTAGTGAGAGACAGTCAGTCTAAATATAGACTAATGGTGGGAGAAATACAGAGAGGTGAAGTGACTTGCCTAAAGTCACTCAGCGAGTCATGGCCAAGCCAGGAATAGAACCTAGGTCTCTGCTCCATACGGAGACCCACAATGCCTCTCTGAATGTATGGCCATTTTCCTCTTTAATTTCCAATGTTACAAATTTTTTTTTGTCCTGAACTCTGTTATTTTATATACAGACATTTGCTTTAGTCCCCACACCACCTCAACCTGTTAGCCCTGAGAGTGAGACAGTATTTTGCTATCTGAATAGTTTCTACTGTCAAGTAATGATTTGTTAAAACTAGGGCTGTCGATTAATCACAGTTAACTCACATGATTAACTCAAAAAAATTAAGTGCAATTAATTGCAGTTTTAATTGCACTGTTAAACAGTAGAATCCCAATTGATGTGTATTAAATATTTTTGGGTGTTTTTTCTACATTTTCAAATATATTGACTTCAATTACAACACAGAATATGAAGTGTACAGTGCTCGCTTTGTACTATTATTTTTATTACAAATATTTGCACTGTAAAAATGATACACAAAATAAATAGAAGAACAGGAGGACTTGTGGCACCTTAGAGACTAACAAATTTATTAGAGCATAAGCTTTCGTGGACTACAGCCCACTTCTTCGGATGCATCCGAAGAAGTGGGCTGTAGTCCACGAAAGCTTATGCTCTAATAAATTTGTTAGTCTCTAAGGTGCCACAAGTCCTCCTGTTCTTCTTTTTGCGGATACAGACTAACACGGCTGCTACTCTGAAACCTTACAAAATAAATAGTATTTTTCAATTCACCTCATACAAGTACTGTAGTGCAATCTCTGTATCATGAAAGTGCAATTTACAAATGTAGATTTTTTGTTACATAACTGCACTCAAAAACAAAACAATGTAAAACTTTAGCGCTTACAAGTCTACTCAGTCCTACTTCTTGTTCAGCCAACCGCTAAGACAAACAAGTTTGTTTACATTTGCAGGAGATAATGCTGCCCTCTTCTTATTTACAATGTCACTGGAAAGTGAGAACAGGCATTCACATGGCACTTTTGTAGCCAGCATTGCAAGGTTTTTACGTGCCAGATATGCTAAACATTCGTATGCCCCTTCATGCTTTGGTCAACATTCCAGAGGACATGGCTCCATGCTGATGACGCTCATTAAAAATATAACATGTTACTTAAATTTGTGACTGAACTCCTTGGGGGAGAATTGTATGTCTCCTGTTCTGTTTTACCCACATTCTGCCATATATTTCATGGTATAGCCGTCTCGGATGATGACCCAGCACATGTTCATTTTAAGAACACTTTCACTGCAGATTTGACAAAGGCAAAGAAGGTACCAATGTGAGATTTCTAAGGATAGCTACAGCACTCAACCCAAGGTTTAATCATCTGAAGCGCCTTCCAAAATTTGAGAGGGAGGAGGTATGGAGCATGCTTTCAGAAGTCTTAAAAGAGCAACACTCTGATGTGGAAACTGCAGAACCCGAACCACCAAAAAAGAAACTCAACCTTCTGCTGGTGGCATCTGACTCAGATGATGAAAATGAACATGCATTGGACTGGACTGTTTTGAATCATTATAGAGCAGAACCCGTCATCAGCATGGACGCATGTCCTCTGGAATGGTGGTTGAAGCATGAAGGGATATATGAATATTTAGCACATCTGACACATTAATATCTTGTGACGCCGGCTATGACAGTAGCATGCGAATGCCTATTCTCATTTTCAGGTGACACTGTAAACAAGAAGCCAGCAGCATTATCTCCTGCAAATGTAAACAAACTTGTTTGTCTGAGCAATTGGCTGAACAAGAAGTAGGAATGAGTGGACTTGTGGGCTCTAAAGTTTTACATTGTTTTATTTTTGAATGCAGGTTTCTTTGTACATAATTCTACATTTGTAAGTTCAACTTTCATGATAAAGGGATTTCACTACAGTACTTTAATTGGGGGAATTGAATGGCAAATGAAATTTAATGTGGATAAATGTAAAGTAATGCACATTGGAAAACATAACCCCAACTATACATACAGTATGATGGGGGCTCATTTAGCTACAACGAATCAGGAAAAAGATCTTGGAGTCATCGTGGATAGTTCTCTGAAGACATCCACGCAGTGTGCAGAGGCCGTCAAAAAAGCAAACAGGATGTTAGGAATCATTAAAAAGGGGATAGAGAATATATTATTGCCCTTATATAAATCAATGTTACGCCCACATCTTGAATACTGCGTACAGATGTGGTCTCCTCATCTCAAAAAAGATATACTGGCACTAGAAAAGGTTCAGAGAAGGACAACTAAAATGATGCATCCGAAGAAGTGGGCTGTAGTCCACGAAAGCTTATGCTCTAATAAATTTGTTAGTCTATAAGGTGCCACAAGTACTCCTGTTCTTTTTGCGGATACAGACTAACACGGCTGCTACTCTGAAACCTAAAATGATTAGGGGTTTGAAACGGGTCCCATATGAGGAGAGATTAAAGAGGCTAGGACCTTTCAGCTTGGAAAAGAGGAGACTAGGGGGGATATGACAGAGGTATATAAAATCATGAGTGATGTGGAGAAAGTAGATAAGGAAAAGTTATTTACTTGTTCCCATAATACAAGAACTAGAGGCCACCAAAAGAAATTAATGGGCAGCAGGTTTAAAACAAATAAAAGGAAGTTCTTCACACAGCTCACAGTCAACCTGTGGAACTCCTTGCCTGAGGAGGTTGTGAAGATTAGGACTATAACAGCGTTTAAAAGAGAACTGGATACATTCATGGAGGTTAATTCCATTAATGGCTCTTAGCCAGGATGGGTAAGGAATGGTGTCCCTAGCCTCTGTTTGTCAGAGGGCGGAGATGGATGGCAGGAGAGAGATCACTTGATAATTACCTGTTAGGTTCATTCCCTCTGGGGCACCTGGCATTGGCCACTGTCAGCAGATAGGATACTGGGCTAGATGGACCTTTGGTCTGACCCAGTACGGCCGTTCTTATGTTCTTATGAATTGAAAAATACAATTTCTTTTGTTTTTTTACAGTGCAAATATTTGTAAGAAAAAATAAATATAAAGTGAGCATTGCACATTTTATATTCTGGGTTATAATTAAAATTAATATATTTGAAAATGTAGAAAACATCAAAAATATTTAAATAAATGGTATTCTATTATTGTTTAATAGTGCGATTAGTCACATGATTAATCACAATTAATTTTTTTAATCGCTTGATAGCCCTAGTTAAAACTTGAGATATAAATGTATTTTGTCATGTGTAATTTAGGGCCCAGAACTTCAGATCATGAAAGGCCAGGTGAGGATCTGAACCTATAAGTTTGACTATTAATTATGAAATGTCTTTGGGAAGCTCCTCAGTCTTTTGCCTTAGTCTATTTGGTACTAAAACTACAAACATTTCTTCTCAATCTTATTTCACACTTTTGATTAGGACAATTTGCAATGCTTAGGGTAATGAAGTGTTGCTAGATAACAGGACTAACGTACAATGTTTTAGCTGAACTTTACTTAATTAGGAATTTTCATTAACTCTCTCTTGTTTTTCTCCATGCCCAGAAGAGAAAGTCAACTTAAAGGAGTCAGTAATTATCAACTTTCTGTTATTTAATGCAGGGAAGGCTGGAGTGGCTCGTAAATTGAGTATTTGCCAGCAAAATAAATAAATAAGCGAAGTGCTGATTTCAGTAGAAAAAAAACTCATTTACCATGTAGACTACTGTTGATAAATAACATTCTTTTCAATAGATGGGATCCCACAGAGTTCCACTGCCTGTTATAAATTACCCATGATTATTTATTTTTGCATATTTTAAGGATTATTTGTATTGATATTTGGATAAGTCCTGGGAGCAAAGGTCTATCGAATCTCCCACCGCTGTGGGGCAGAGCATCTCCTCCACTTCTGCAAAAAGAGTTGGACTTGGGTAAGCTTGCCCCATCCATGTTCCCTTCTGCCCCACACATAACTTTTTGTGTCAAAGACTTTGCTGTACAGACATTGATTTCTTTAGGAACCCTCCTGGAAGTAATGTTCTCTCTATGGAAGCAGTGGGATGGTGAAGGGATGGCCAGGGGTCAGAGGTAGTGTTCATTACAGGTAAAAGCGTTGTCCCTTTGAAGTCAATCTCAAAACTCCCATTGACTTTACTGAGGTGAGGATTCCACCATAAAGGTTTAAACTTGCAGAATACGGAGTACCTACTGCAAGGTGCTCAGCACCTTTAACCCCATTGTCTTGCTCATCATATTACAGGTCCATAATGCCGAAGTGTGAAAGATGAAAAACTAATTCAGGTTCTAATTAATACTGAAGTTCAGATGAGAACTCATCATTGTTACGTGATAGCTCAAAAGACAGGGCACCAATTCTCATATGTTCTACAACAAAGTTTCCTGCCCCAGACAGGGCACCAATTCTCATATGTTCTACAACAAAGTTTCCTGCCCAACAATTTGAGGCGGAGTTCTGGTACTTTTAAATAGCCTTGAATCTTAATGGTGTAGTAATTTGTATTAGTCTTTGTAAAAGATCAGAGAAATGGTATTGCTATATTGTGCCTTGGTATACATTTTCCTGAGTGAAGTTAACCTATACCAGTAGTGCTTTAACTGATGTGCTAAAAGCTCCCTACATTTCTCCCCTGGTTAAAGAGCAGAGCCTACAGTTTTGGGTAGACAGGGTTTCCAAAAGAGACAAACATACAATAGTTAGTTATGGCTCCAATTCATAGATTTCAAGGCCTGTTGGGATCATTATGATTATCTACTCTGGCCTTCTGCATAACATAGGCCAGGGATCGACAACCTTTGGCACATGGCCCGTCAGGGAAAGCCGCTGGCGGGCCGGGAGGGTTTGTTTACCTGCAGAGTCCACAGGTTTGGTCTATCTCAGCTCCCACTGGCTGCTACTCCTGCAGCCCCCATTGGCCTGGAACAGCAAACCGCAGCCAGTGGGAGATGCAATTGGCTGAACCTGCAGGCGTTGCAGGTAAACAAACCCTCCCGGCTTGCCAGCGGCTTTCCCTGACGGGCCGCATGCCAAAGGTTGCCGATCCCTGACATAGGCCAACAGACCCTCAGAGGTTCTAAGTAGCTGCAGTTTTGAACACTGAGATTTTAAATGAAGGGACTGAGTTATCATTTCTCATGAAAACTAACTGCAGGAGTTGTGCCAGCTGAATTAGGAGTTTCCATTCTTCATTCAAGGTATATCCACAGTAAGGACTGGCCCTTCAGTCAGGAAAATAGAATTTCTTAACTTTATAAATGAATAGGCTCATTACTTATGCAATTTAATAGTGAAGCAATCCTCTGTATCAGTGTCACTGTAATGCATTCTGCACTCAGCAGATTGACTTTCTCTCATGTTTCTTGCATTTGATGAAATGCTCTTAAAATACCTCTCCCCTTCCAGCTAAATCAAATGCCAGCTGACCCCAGTGCCCCCCTTTCAGTCAATTGAAGTTTAACTCTGCCTTTTAGTCCCTGTTGGGCTAAGGGTTCTATTCTTTAGCTTAACCTTTGTTATTGAAACTTAATAAATTGAAAAATGTTATTTTCTTGCTATTATAACATGCCAGCATTAATAGAGTTTTTCTGTGAAAATTTCATTCGGTAAAATTAATGCAGGGTTGAAACATTTCTAGGCAATTTCATTTACTTGCTGCTCGCAGTCCTCTTCAGATGGTGAAATCCATTGGTACACTAGCTGTCCTAGAGTATAGTAATGGTAGATAACTTTGCTTGATACATAACAAAGGGCCCACGCTGGTGTGGTGCTGAATTCTTCTAAGGAAGAGAGGTTGAGCATCTAATTCTCACTGTTGTAAAATTCCTTTTTCTCTGTGTAAGGGTTTCTGATTTCCATCCAGTGGGGGTGTAATCCTGGCCCTACTGAAGTCAATGGCAAAGCTACCATTGACTTCAGTGGGGCCAGGATTTCACCACTGATGTGTATATAGAGAGCACAGTTAGAATAGAGAAGTATTTAGGGGTGAATAAAGCCTGCAGATTAGAAGAGAGACGGGTTATTACTAGTCCTCTTGTCTTGATGGCTGCCTGGAAACTGATTATAGGTAGTTTAGTTTGCTTCTTCAGCTCAGTGTTCTGAACCAAAGCAGAAGGAAGCTCTGATTCTGAATACTTAGTTTAAACCCTGATTATGGGCGTTTCTTCTCCTTTTTTGTGTGGTTGTTTGAGCCAGGTTCTGGAAAGCCCATTCGTTGGACTTTGAGATTCTGATTCCTGACTTAAATCTGGTCTGCCTGACATGTCAAAAAGAACAATTGTGTTGTCTTCAGAAGATAATGTCCATCTTCTGAATATTGGATTTTTTGTAATGGAGGACTCAGAGTTTCATTAACTTCAACAGGAGGATGCTCTGGGCCTATTATGTACCTAACTCAAACAACACGTGGAAAAGCAAACTATAAAACTAGTAAGCTTTCTTTCTAATTGGTCATATATGTAATAGCTTTGCAGACATTTTATTTTTAGTGTACTTTCAAAGTAATTTTCATTAGAACTTCTTGGAAATCATTTGGATATCAAATCTTCCTACTGCACAAGTGCCCTCAAACTCTCTGCATGCAATTTTTTTTGTTAGAGGTGGTTGGGAAATTTTCCAACCAACCAGAGTTTCATCAGAAAATAGTTCATCAAACCCACAATGTATTGCGAAAATGGTTTGGGGGTCAACAAAGTTTTATCAAATCACAGGCACAGTTCCGACAGAACCACATAGGGTTGCCACCTGTCCAGATTTTCCCGTTTTCTGAGGTAGCTGTCCTGGGAAATGTATAAGGCTGCTCAATGCACATCACCAGCTGTTCATTTTTATGGGCTCAGGCTTATCCCAGGTGTCCCAGGGATATATATATATATTTGTACCTCAGAGCTGGCAACTCTGAGTGTCTCCCAGGCTGGTTTCCATCAGAAACCCACCTGGTTCCCTGCCAGTTCACCTGGCTGGCTGCTGGGGACCCCAAGTTTTCAGGGTCAGTGGCTCTGGGGCAGCCCTATCACACAGACTGCCCTGGGAGACTGAAAGCCCTGGAGGCAAGAGCTGTAGTCGAGGGCTTGGCTCCCAGCTCTGTAGCAGTGAATGCATATCTTGAGAATCCCAGATTAAACTGGGGTTTCCAAGCTCCTTGCTGCAGAGCTGGAGATTCAGTTCTAGCTGGGGCTCTCAGGGTCTAGGCCCCAGGATCCACACAGGTGAAAATGGAAGCCCTAAGAATCCCAGCTCAAATCAGGGCTCTCAGGCCTGCCAAGCTCTTTGCACCAGAGTTAGGAGCCTGGAAGTTGTCAGACAGGCTTCCAGGTTCCATGGCTCCAGCCTTTGAAGTCAGCCGGTTTAGGAGTTTGAAAGCCCTGGGGTTCCTGGCCAAGGCCAGCCTCGCGTGGGACTGCCCCAGTGCTGCTGGTCCTATAGCCCTGGCAGCTGCCAATTTCTTTGAGGGTGGTGGGGGGCAAGGTCTATTTCCAAGTCAGAACAAAAACAAATGTCAAAATATCAATAATTTCTTACGAGCCTGAAATCCTAAAAAAAATAATTATTTTTTTTAAAAAATCATTTGGAAACAGTGGCACATTATATTTCTTTTTGAAAATATCCTCCCCATGTCTGGCATTTGCTGACCGAAATTAACATTCTTGTTAGTTTTACAGCTGCTAGGAGGGGTGAATATTTTATACTCACTGTACAGGTTCTTATAGCACACTCTTTAGATCCGGGAGGGAAAATTATTCTGCAGATCAATCAGTTTCCTTCACAGATCCAGTAAAAATTACATAACAGAACTTACTTCCTGTTCAAACTTCCTCTGAAGAGGGTTAGTTTATTTATTTCCATGAAGTTATTCCCAATACTCCTCTCCCCCCATCCTCTCCTGTCATTTTAACACATATACAAAAAATCTCCAAAATAATTTGTATGATGGAGATACGCAAAGACAGCTGGGCATCCACACTAATCAAAGATAGTTTATTTATCAGACCAAAAGAAAACTTAATGCTGTGACTAACACTTTTATAGGATGAGAGTCTGAGAAGGATCCACACATCTTGTTTTAATCATGATGTAAAAGAAGGCTTCATCCCCTCTTAGGTTGTTGGTTTTTTACCCTTTAAAAGGCTGATATTTGGTTTACTTTATCTGTTTTGGCTTCAATTTCAGCACCAGAGAATAATTGATAAAGTTAACGGCTTAACTGATTATATGTATCCCCTTTTTAAAGCTTCTTTTAATTTTGATTGCTTCACTAAAGACAGGAACTGGAGAGTTGAATTTAGTTCTATGAAGTTTCATTACCTATCTTTAACAGCAGCAACTAATAATATGGGATATGAAAAAACAAAAATAGCATTAGACTATGATTTAGCTAACCAACTAGAGAAATTGTTGACAAACGTTTAGGCTTTTAGAATTGAATCACATAACCGCAATAGAAGAATAACACCAATACTTAATAACTATCTTGGGAAGATGAGTTTGTTTAGATTTTTGACTAAGAGTCCCTTACTTAGATCAATTGGCTATTAACTCCAGTGTTGCTTACACAACAGAGGAAAAACAATCCAAAGGTAGATCACAAGACAATTGGTCAATTACTTCCAGGCCAGTTTACCCAGGTCTCCTTCCCAATGCATCTATCGTAGTCAACTCTTGTTATCTGTTTCCCAATGAATGATATTAGTCCCAGGACCTAACTAACACTCCTACCTATCTGATAGAAACTCCTACATTTGTGACAGACTGAGTGTCAGTTCAAAAAGTTTGTACAATCAGTCATATTTTATACACCTAGAACTCGAAGGGCAGTGTGAAAGCATTTGCTAGGGTAGATACACATACAGAGTTCTACAATCTTAGTTAAAAAAAGTTATTTGTTTAGTTTCAAAGCTACTTTACGTCAATCTTGATTGGAACCTATTACAAAACAAAGACATACCCAGGAACTGTGTGACAGTCTTTAAGACACATACATAAGCATGTACACTCTCTTACTAATTAGGTACTCAGTTTCAGGAAGTGGTCAACTGACTGATGTGGGCCATTACCCATGAGAAAGTCTCTGTGTTATTTATCACCAGATCTTTGCTCAGCCATCAGCTTTCAGCTCAGTTATTGTTCACAGCAGGAGCTGACACTGCCAACACAGGTGGAGAAAAGAACAGAGAGGACTATTGTGTTTTTTCTGGTGGACAGCAGGCAACCCAAATCTCTGGAAAATAGAAAGAGACAGTTAATGGTGCTTATCTGAGATAGGTGCTTGATGTCACCAGGAGGACTCCCAGATGGCCGGCCCAGGACGTCACTCTTTTCACTTCCAGATGTCTTTGGCTTTTGAGAAGCAATGTGCTGAAGGAGACAGGCCCCTTTATTCTGTTTCTGCTGGCTGGTCCAATCAGAGGGTGACCCATAATTCTTCTGACGTGTCCAACCAAAATGAGAGCTTGTAACTGGGACTGGCATTTTCTAGATTGTGTCACCCCAGTTTGTGTAAGTCAAGCTCAGCTGTAGCTGTTGGTACAACCATCTTGGGACATACCTTGAACACCAGCTGGTTTGCTCCAATCAGCAACTTAGCTCTGCAAGTTCCTTTCTGTGGGCTCCTTTGCATTGCATCCCTTGGTCTCCTCTGCAGTTACGGTTGCTGAAGTTGCAGTTTATTTGCAAACGCTCTGCTAGTTGCTGAAATATCCAGTTTAAAGTTCATATAAGTTCTTCCATATTCTTTGATGCTCTTTAACCTTGTTCTAACAGTCCATTATACAATGCAAAGTCACTTCAAGATCTGTTGTTCTCCAGCAGGCCAGAACAGCTGTATACATTTTCATTTCTGTTGTCTTGTTTAAGCAACTCTGGTGGGACCTTGGTATGTATAGCTGATCTTAGTCAGTGCATTATTAAGCAAATAATTATATTTGTGATTATTCCACTTTGTGTCCTTATAAACATACTATTTGGTATCATTTTCTTTTATTTACTGCCGCTTTCAGCACAAGTGTATTTCACTAACTTGATAGCGTAAACATGCTTGATTGCAAACATTAGCCTGACTTCTTAGAACTAATAGAAATCAATATGAAAGCAATCCCGGTCTCTCCTAACAGGATTGCCCATGAGGTAAACCCTGTCATTAATATTTACACTATTTTGCCCAAAGCTACATCACTTATAGTTGACATCCATTTTATATACATTTCTATTATAATATTAGCTTTAATTTGGTTGCCTATTTTATTGATGTATTTGACACATCACATAATATCACTGTTTCATCATAATTTAATGATTTTTAAAATGTATTTACTTATTCACAGAGAGGGAAAAAAAGGGGAAGTTCATAGCTGCACCAGTGGTACACTCTTGAAAGGCTATAGCAACTCTGAATTTTCTCAGGCTACTGAAGAAATCTAGCTGTTAGACCTTGGGTTTTTATTTTCTTAGCCCTCTGTTCTATCTTTCTAAAAGGCCTTGATGCCTGGGCAGTTCTTAAATAGTAATAACTCATAACTTTGGGGCCTTAGTTACTACAACCGACAATAAGAGCTTTAAACAATCCTTTATAAATTTATTATGAGCTATTCACCTAGGCCCAGGAAGCACAGAGGAGAAATATTCAATGTAAATCCAGTTTAATTGGATTTTATCAGAGGAGGCTATCAGATCATATTTTTACCACATATGAAATGCATGAAAGTCAAATAGAGAGTTCTGATAACTTATAAATAAGAAAACACAGCACTTATGTAAGGTCCCAACCCAGGAAAAGAAGAAAAATAATAGATATCTACCCTTCTTAACAATCAATCTTTTAGCGAGATACTGTAGGATAAGGTTATGGATAATTAAGAAAAGGAGTATGCTTGTTTAAAAACTATATCTGGGCCATTTCTACTAGATTGTTTATTTCTTTAGTTAAGAGAAAACAAATGGCCTGATCTAATAGCCACTGAAATCAATGGGAGTTAGATCAAGCCTCCTTACGAGATGAAGTTTCTGGTTTGCTATTAATTACACCTTTTTTGCCCTGATCCTGTTTTCAACCACCTGTCTTATTTACTAAGCCACAAAAGCAAAATTGGTGCCTTAAGTTCAGGGTTGGGTTTTTTGTTTGTTTTTGTGTTCCCCAGGGAATGCAGATGTGTAATGGGAAATGAAAAGAATTTAAACAGTTCAGAGTAGGTTGCAGCAGTGTTTTCATATAAATAAAACAAGCTTATTAAAGCTAAACATAGTTCTTCCCGCATTAGCTAGGAAAAGTGCAACATTTTCCACAGAAAGCAGACACTTTTTGTGAACAATGTAGTTGAGTTTAAGACCCAATTTTGCTTCAAAAAACAGATTTTTTTTACCACCCCGAGTTAACATGTATGCTTTGATTTGTCTTACAATGAAATGTTTTCCCCATTGCAAACCAACCATTTGCAATATGCATTAAAGTCTAAAATCAGTCAAGTACGTGGCTACTCAATCACTGGCACTTCCCTCCCACCAAACTTGTCTAAGGAAGACTTTCCCAGTGTTCTCCCATTCATAGCCAAGTAAAGAAGTAAAATATAGAGTAAAGAAAATAACCGAACTCAATTACTAAATTGCAGTTGCTAGAAATTAGTTACGCCTAATGAGCTCTTCGAAGTTTATTTACTATCCACGAGTCTGAAAACATCCATAGATTTATTAAAAGTTTTGAAGCATCTCAATATCTATTCTTCTTTTAAGAAAGCTCATCTTATTAATGGAAAAGAGGAGCCTTCACAAGAGGAACGCTCCAGTTTTATTCTAAGCTATGTTGCCCAAAGGGCTTTGTCAAGGCCATTCCTTTGAAGCTACACAAAACAGCAGCAATACTTATTTTCAATCCTGTACTGAGACCAGTATATAGAGCAGACAGCAAGGTACATACCAGCTCTGTATATCTCTGAGTGCCCATGAGGGGAAAAAATACTAACACCAACAACAAAACAAACAAAAACCCAAACATCATTAATAAAAATCTAACGCTCTCTTCCCCAGATTATAGTATTGCCAAGAACTAGTGCCACTTCATAACACTACCACTGAGCGCACATAAGAAAATAATTTCAGAAAAGTATACTACAGAAAACAAATTGACGACCCTTCTGCTAACAACTGAAAATTAATAAACAGACCTTTTTAAAAACAAACAATTCAGTAAAGACTTGAGGGAGGGAGATGGGAAGCATCAAAACAATTCAGTGAAGTTCAGGTGCAGTGTGTGTGTGCGTGCGTGTGCTCATTACATAATGTTTGCCGTCATAGTTTCTAAGCATCTTTCAGAGTTAAAGTTAATCAACCTCTAGAAACATCAGGAATAAGGAACATAAGGAAACATTAAATACTAGTGGACTAATAGCTATTGGCCAAGCTTTTCTAAAGTGACTAAGTGATTTTGGGTGCCCAGCTTCAGACACCAGTCTCATTTTCAGGAAGTGCTGCGCAACCACCAGCTAGAAATCAGTCCTTTTCATGTGGTCCAAATTTGACACGGAAAAGTCCATACACTCAAAGGCACTAGTCTCGTCTGAAAACTTTGGTCATCATACTTCTCATATGATGATTTTTACATATGTCCCTGTCTAGATGTGATCTCTGTCTGAAAACGCATCTCTTACACAATTGAAGAACACTATCTAAACCCTATTGATATCGAGGGGACAAAGAAAAACAGCTCAATACCCACCCTCGCCATCTCAGTTTTGAATTTGTTGACATTTGTAGGTTCCTAATGTGTTAAATATTTTCAAGTTGACATTTTCTATTGCTTAATTTCCAGGAATATTAATGTCCATATTTTAATATGGATCTGGTCAATTACATATATTTATGCACAATATTGACTTTAATGACCACATATTTTAATTAGATACCGATCTGCTTACCTCAGAATTAGCACTATCATTCATTTTAGACATAAAAATTTAATAGGCCCTTAATTAAACACATTATTCACTTAGATTAATTGTGGGAATTAATATGAGTAAAAGTGAACATCCCAAAGCAAACTCTTATCTTGCTTTGAGAAATGGTGCCATCCATCAACATTTATCATGTAATCAAATACATGTAAAGTATGGTAATTGTTGTTTAGTATAAAAGGGTAGAAAAAGAGAGAAATGAGAGAATTAAAATTAGGGTAGAACATTATCTTAATGTCTGTTTCGCCTCACGACTAGTTAGCATTAGGGCCCAGCTAATTAAAAAATAAATCTTTCCAGGTTGTGCTATGGATAGATGTGCATTGTATGCAATGCTTAAAAGAGGGGAAAGGAAGATTAGTGAAAAGCAGGCACGTGTGCATAGCTGGAAGTATGAGCTCAGCCCTGCTTTCTGATATGGATCAATACTCTTGGCAAAATATTCTAGGGTCTGATCCAGCTCTTGCTGAAGTCAGTGGGAGACACCAGGCTCTAGAGTCATTTACTGTCTCTCCCTCTCTCTTTGGCCCAATGAAAAGTTACATATTTATACGAAGTGGAACAGCTTCAATGTGAACAACTGTGAGCAGAATAGCCTGTAGGCTAGTGGTAAGGCTGCTGCCCTGGGAGGAGGAAGAATTGACTTCAAGTCCTGCCTCCAATTAATATTTAAGTAGTTATACAATCTAAAACAGTTGCTACAGGACAGAGTGAGAGTAACCCAACCCCCACTATTCTACAGCCTGGTGGTTTAGTGGCTTCCCCTGGGACGTGTGGATCTGAATTAAAGTCCCTGCTAAAGAGAGGAGATTCAAACCTACGTCTTCCACAGCATGTGCAAGTGGGCTAACCACTAGGCTGTAGGGAGGGGGACATCGCTGCTTTTTCTTTTTTCTGAAGCTGACTGTGAAAAACTTCTTCCCAGTTGACCCTATCAGGTCCCATTTGCAAATAATTTCAAGTTGACGAAAACTTCATTTTTCAGCAAATAAACTATTTGTCTGAAAAAAAATTGCCCATCTCTAGTCTCGGGATCATGCCACTCTTCACTAGTATACAACTACCTGTGTGGGAACTATTGAGTAGTGTACTGCAACACTCACGAATAGTTTAGCACAGGGATTGAAGAATGCTGTCTTGACTTAAATCAGCAGGTGGAATTTAACCAGGCAGAAAGCAATCTCCGGAGCTGGAATCTGACACCAGGTTTAACCTTCCTCTTTTCACAGCATATTTAGTAACTACAAGTGATACTGACATTTTGTCTTTCATCCAAAATATAAGTGCAATTTGCATGAAATGTGGGGTCTGTCTGCTTGGCAGATTAAGCTCTGAGGGCAAGTATTCTTGTCACCATTTTTTGACCAGGTCTGCTTCCACAGTCATATAGTAAATCAGACCAAAGTGAGATCAACCTGAATTAGAAGCCAAGGGTCTTGTGTCTGTATATCATTGGTTCAAATGGTAAGGTTTCAAAATATTGTCATAGCATTCCTATCATAAGGATATATAAATTATTTGTACCTCCCTTAATAAAAAAAATGAATTACAAGGGAAAAATTGAATAATAGATTATGCATCGGGAAGTCTGTGTTAAAGATGTGGATGAGACTGTGTTCATATTTCTTTTCATTTGAATTTTACTGACTTCAACTTCCAGCTTGTACTGGCCCTTTAAAGGAGACTGTGGGTCAAGCATGGGTGAGCACAGAACAAGTGAATTCTGGGAGATGTAGTTCCCTTAGGGACCATGGGAATTGTAGGCTAAGCAAGGCATGCTGGGAAAGAGTGCCAGAAATATAAACAGCAGCCTATGCTTAGAATGGAGGGAGTGAGAGCATGTGTTATGGGATTATCTACAGAAAAATAAATAAAACCAGGGAAAGTTCAAGGTTTAGAGTGACTCTGTTGGCTGAAAGACCTATAAGGAAATCTTGTAAAGAGTGAGGCCCTTGAAGGGGATGGGGAAAAAAGGAGTCCTGTAGAAGGTCAGTTGAGTAGAAGACTGCTAATGAGTGCTGCACTGAAGAGAGAAGATTTAGCCCTGTGGTGTCAGAAGGAGGAGGAATTTCTCCTGGGATGGAAGAAGGGGTGTGTGCTTCTTATGTGTACCCCCTTCTTATTTAGGTCATTGTTTCCTGAAAGACTGGGAGGAAGCCCCACCCTTCACTCTCCTGCATCAAGGGAAAAGTCTGTATGGACACTGGGAAGAGGTTTGTGGCTGGGGATGCCAGGGGACTGCTTTGTTTCATTTGTATTGTTAAGTTACTCCAAAAGAGGAGTGGAGTTCATGGTTTGGCTGGAGGACTAAGCCCCACTGAAACTCCCTACCAGTAGAAGGTGAACCCTGCTCCAGGAGAGGTAAGCCAAATCCCTATATGGCCATGGAATCATGTTATGCTTTTATCTGCTAGATTAAAGAGCCCTCTGCAACATACCCAGGGTACATGGTGAATGGCTGTGTTATCTCAGCTCTCTAATCTGAGGTACCTTTTATACTGCTTCACTGTGAGAAGAGCCACTCCTGGTCTGCTCACATGCAGCATCCAGCATGTAAGTTACTCCCAGTTAGAGTGTATGAGTGCTACAGGCAGCCATTCTTGAATTGCATTGCAGAGCAATGCCAGCAAATTTCCAATCCCAGACATCCCCCAGAAATGTACATCTTGTACTGCCCAGTTCTCTCCTGGACAATACAAACTCATAGAACGTCCATCATTTTATTAATAGAAAATGATATACACAAATTCTGTTATCCCAAATGGCGTTTCCCTAACATGTTGGTTTAGATAAAACAAGTTTATAAACTACAAAAGGATAGATTTTAAGTGACTATAAGTAATGATGCATAAAACCCAGAACTGGTTATAGGAAAAATAAAAGTAAAACACAGCTAACACCTAACTTAACAGCCTAGAGTGAGCAAAAGTTTCTCTCACCACATTTCAGTAGTCTTATTAGCTGAATTTCCTTCAGTCGGGATCCCTCCCGTAGTCCAAATGCCACTTTTTTTTTCACTTCAGGTGTTGTGGATGCTGTGGGCAGAGAGAAAGGGAGGAATAATTTGGGGTGTCTGCTCTACTTTTTATAGTTCTTTCTCTTCTTTGAGCAGCATTTCTGGCTGAGGTTCAGGAGACAGAAAGTCTATGGACAGGAATCCCAAACTGTTTATTTGTCAAGATATAAATTTTTGCCTACACCCTCTTTCCTGCCAAAGAATGGCCATATAACCAGGTGATGGCCCATCTGATTTTGTTGACACCTAGTTGAGGTGTCAGTTTTCCTTTTGTCTCTGGCTGTTCACCAGACTTGGAACATGTCTTAGTAATACCATGCAGTAGAATCTTATGACTTTACATACAATATTACTATGCATATTTTACCAGGACAATAATGGTCAGTAATTTATGAGTTGTCAAATGCTACCCCACAAGGCATACTTTGTACAAAATTATCATAGTCCTGTAAAAGGGGTGAACACAGCAGTACAGAACATCACCCACTCCCCCCTCAGTATTAGGTAGTTTCTCATCATGTAGACCAGGGGTCAGCAACGTTCGGCACGCGGCTCGCCAGGGTAAGCACCCTGGCGGGCCGGGCCAGTTTATTTACCTGCTGATGCGGCAGGTTCGGCCGATCGCGGTCCCCCACTGGCCGCGGTTCGCCGTCCCGAGCCAATGGGGACATGTTAACATAAGCTAATGTCTAAAGGAACTTTCCCCGTCTTCTATTGATGAAGTGGGGGGAAAAGACTTCAGGAGCAGCCTATATTTGCTCAGACACACCTACTTTGCCTAGGTGATTAGCAGACTGACCTGTACAGTTCTGCTGCCCTGGAGTCAAACAATAAGGATGATAACATTACCTCTGCATTCAAGACTAAAGTAAACTGTAACCCAAAATTGATCACTTTGGCAAAGCAGGTCTGTTTGTTGATCAACTAGGGTAAGCAGGTGTGTCTGTGCAAATACATTCTGCTCCTGAAGTCTTCCCCCCCCCCCCCACGGTTCATTCAGACCTTGGTTTACATTAACTTTCTCTAAGTAGATTAAGATCCTTTAGATTGTTAAGGTAAAATATGTCATTCAGATCTCAAATCACTTCTTGTAGCTCTTCTCTGAACCCTCTACAAGTTCTGAACACTTTTGTTAATATTGTTTCCCTATTCCTGCTCAATATCACTGTGTTAATACATCTAGTATCATGGTAGCACTTTTGTCAATGTGTTGAGCTGATTATCTAAATTGACCCCTGAGTCCTTTTCAGAGTTGCAGATTTCTAGGATATAGGCCCACATCCTGTAATCATGGCCTCCATGACCATTCCTATATGAATGCCCTTGAATTTGGCTATATACAAATCACACATTTGATGGCACCTACTTTACAAAGTGTCCAGATTGCTCTGTCCTTATCACTATTATCTTTGTCATCTGCAAACTTTACTTTAGCCTTTACTTCATATTTTCTTTCTTATCACTGATAAAATTATTTAGTGCTTGTCAGTGGGACTCAGTTAGAAGCACCCCTGCTAGTTGATAGTTCCCCAGTAACAACTGTTTTAAGATGTCAGTCAGATTTTAGTACATTTAATATATGCCATATTGATTTTTGTATAATGCTAGTTGGTGTTCCATCGTCATGTTGCATAGTATGAAGTTAAATGCTTTACAGAAACCCAAGTATAATATTCTATCAACAGTTACCTGTATCAACTTGATTGCAGGTATTTGATTTGGCCTTTGTTCACATAATTTCTCTCTTGGACTTGTTGTGTCTCATTTTGATAGTGCATTGGTTATTATACAGCACTCTGACAATTTTTCAACCTTCATAGAAATATTTTTAAATACTCCTTTTTCTTTTCAATTTCCTGGTCTGTGCCTAAATCTCCACAGGGAGGCAAGTCTCCTATGCTGAAAAAACATTGCTTGGACGCATGGCTCCTTTGGCTACACTGAAATAGGAGGGAGAAAAGAAGTGGATACGTTAGAAGTGAGTGAAAAAGAGAGATCAGAGGGAGAAGATTCTTTATATTACTGTAGCTCCTAAAAGCCCTAACCAAAACATTTGTCAACATTTGTCTGGGTGGGAAGGATAGCTCAGTGGTTTGAGCATTGGCTTGCTAAACCCAGTGTTGTGAGTTCAATCCTTGAGGGGGCCACTTAGGGATCTGGGGCAAAATTAGTACTTTGTCCTGCTGGTGAAGGCAGGGGGCTAGACTCAATGACCATTCAAGGTCCCATCTAGGAGATATCCTATCTCCACTAATTTATTTTATTTATAAAACATGGGATTACTGGGTGCATTCAGAGTCTAGTGGGGGCAGATGAGAGAAGCTATTTGGGGCAGTGATTTACCTAATGCAAGCCTAACCTAGACAAAGGGTCAGAGAAGGAAAGTATTATTGCTATCTTAATATGGGTAATTGGGGCACAGAGAGGTGAAGTTAATTGCCCAAGGTCACGTGGCAATCTGTGGAAGTGCTGGAAAGCAAACTCAGATCTTCTGCGTCCCATTCAGTGCCTTAACCACAAAAACATCTGTTCTTTTTCCTGCTTACCCTCTCATATTTGACTAGAATTGGTCAGAAGTATTTCAGCCTCCTTGTCCTAGATGTATCCCTAGTTATCGCTCAGTGGAGTTAAACCCAAAGATGCTTTTAGCCCATTATGTTTGTTTGGGGACACATTATTCTGTACTGAGAACAACATACAGCACATTTTAGAGAAGGGCAATAAAACACCGTTAAGATATGCAGTAACTCTCCAGAATGTGCAAGAGATGCACTACCAAAGGATCACTAAAAATCAATGACTCTCATTAGAAAGCTGTCTTTCTGCCTAATACCATTAATTTAATCTGTTTAGAAATCCCTATTAACCATTAGTCATTAAAGTCATGACAGTTATATAGATTAGATAAACCTGTGCTACTATCTCAGAGCTCAGAAATAGATTGTGATTATCACATAAGATTGTATTAATTAAAAGAAATAATTTAGATGCATTGCACCCTTCATGGTTTATATCAGTAGATACAAATATCCTAAAAAAAACCAACTATATAATTGAGTGAATTTATTTTGAAGTTGATTCTGTGTGCTACCTATATAGGGTTGAAAGGAAATAATTTACTGAAATCATCTCCATGAAACAAATCCACTATCCCTAAGTCTGGCAATCACATGTAAATAGATCAGTAGAGTGGAATTCTTATTGGTGCAGCCTCCATGACTCTGTACTTTTGAACCTCAAGGTACCTACCTGTCTGTGGTTACTGCAGTAATCCCAGTACCTGGAGCAATTTCTGTTCACACTTCAGTACCGGGGTTCATCCAGATGTGTTTGTGTCTGTAAATAAGAAATACTCTGAACTCATGCCAATTTGTGAAAGAGGATTGTTCTCCAGTTGTTAGGATATGGTCCCAAACTCTTGGAAGGCTTTAACCTGACTCTTGTTTCTGTGACTCATCTCTATTCTGAACTTTTTCTTGTCACTCATGTCCCTTCTTAAAGTATAGAAGTAGGATTAGGTCTGGGTCAAAGTGCTTTCCAAAGCTAAGAAATTATGGGGTCAATTGTCAGCCATCTTATGTTCCCACACAAGAGGAGAAGAGACTTCTAGGCATGCAGTTGACTCCTCTTCTTGGACTTACCCACATCAGGGTGATGGGGAGGGAGCATTCTCCATGAGTGTCACCACGCCTCACGCCATGCATCTGGAATGGGAAGTGGGGGAGCCTGGGTTCTGCTTTACCCCTCTCTGTTCATCGCTAGCTGACAAAACTCAGGAAGCAAACTGGTGCAGACTACTCCTTCCCCTAGTGCAAAAGGAAGCAAGGTCCTAATTTTCCCCTGAGTCACATTCTGTTCCCTGGTCTGCTTCTAGAGAACTATAAGCTGTTCTTTGGCACCTTGCAGTCCACCTTTGCTAATCTAACCTTCTGTAACTGCAAAGTGTGATTATACTGTTATGGCAGATGTCATCATGTGGCACCATTACACTTAGTCTACCAAGTTATTTTTCTTTGTGTGTGAACAAATGTTCAGTCTTCGGAGAACATGCATGTGGGGTACGCCAGGGTCTGTATAGAAGCAGTTTCTGGGAGAGAAGCAGTGGTGAGCAGAATGATAGTTTGCTCGGCATTGGTCTCTAATTAGGGTCCATTCTGGAGGTAGAGTTTCTCTCTGGGATTTGGGCATTAGTGTTGGACTGAGAGAATTCTTTCCTGGGTGTCTGGCTGGTGAGTCTTGCCCACATGCTCAGGGTTTAGCTGATTGCCATATTTGGGGTCGGGAAGGAATTTTCCTCCAGGGCAGATTGGTAGAAGCCATGGGGGGTTTTCAGCTTCCTCTGCAGCGTGGGGCACGGGTCACTTGCTGGAAGATTCTCTGCACCTTGAAGTCTTTAAACCATAATTTGAGGACTTCAATGGCTCAGACACAGGTTTGATACAGGAGTGGGTGGGTAAGATTCTGTGGCCTGTATTGGGCAGGAGGTCAGACTAGATGATCATAATGGTCCCTTCTGTCCTTAAAGTCTATGATTCCTGAAAGAAGGTTTGCCTGCATGCTGTTTGACCAAGAAGTCACACAACTGGTGTATATGTGTAAATAAACTTACACTTAGGGCTTGTCTATGCATGAAAATTCCGGAGTAAGATCAGTTGTGAATCTAAAGCAGAATAGCTATTCTAGAATAACTCTGTGTAGACAAGCCCTTAGACTACACCTGCAGCACTGGCTTCCTAATTGGGAAGAAATCAATCTGCAGAGCCCTGGAACCCTTCTGCTGCTCTGAGAAAGGGAAAGTGATACAAACTGAAAGGCACACGTTAACTTCAGATGGGCCAGATTTCATATTTTAAAACTTAGTCTGTGCAGATTTCTGCCTCTCTTTGGTCATGTATGGGATGAAATTAAAAAGATACAGGAGTGTGTTATCCTCACAATTTAAAGAGTTAAGGGAATGCAAACTGCCAGTAATACAGTTTGCAAATGACCCAGGTCTGATCCCTTTAATTTTCAAGCATTACATTGGACACAGTGTCTTTTGTTTTTGTTTTTTAAATTTCCTTACATGTCTCACTAAGGAATTTGTCAGATCATCGCACAGAAAAACCTTGTAACTTCAAAGGTTCTGTCACAGTAAGAATAAGACCCAATTAAAATTTGAAAGTGGAAAGGCCGGACATGACTCTAGGGGATAAAACATGCTTATCCAGGTGAGTTTAATTGATCTGTACACAGCTTTTCTAGGACAAGCATTTCAGACAGAATTGGTAAATGGAAACAACTATCTCGCCTAATATAACTTGTACTTAGCAGTCATAATGGATTTCTGTATATGCATAGGCACTAATGAATTGTGTTTTTATGACAACAGGTTCTACAGCATTACCACTATGAGATGTTACAGATTGGTACTTAATTCTGATTGACTTCAACAATGACAAAACTTCCACTGACTTAAGTGGAATTGTGGTCTGGCCTTTCACGGGTACATATGGAGAGATTCATGGGTGGGGGGCAAAAACTATAATCCTCAATCTGCAAAGTAATACAACTTGGATCTCTGAACATCTGAAAGCACAATCTTTATTCTGGGTCATCAGGGTAGGCATGGGGGAGGGAGGTGAGTTTTACCACACTTCTCATCCTCCTATCTTGTAGACAGACCTCAAAATACTGGTCCAACTATCATTAAAAGTTAAATTTATGCTTATTGTATATTTACTGAGTTAAATCCACAATCCTATGAAGGCTGTCTGAATGCTATACCACACGTTGTCTTGTAGAGTCAAATTCTTTCCTCTTTAAGCAGCAACATTGTGTATACTTATCTAATGACACAGAGGGAAGTCTTGGCTTATAACTTTTGTAATATGTATTAAAATTAGTTTCCAGTAGCTAGATAACTTTTGTCATGCCTAGAATACATAGTAGGAAACCTTTTATGATACCTTTGAAAGTTTAGTAACAGAATGGATTGAAAAGTATCCAGTAACGGAATAATTGCTGTATATATTTCCCCAGCCTTTAAATTTCCAATCTACTATTCCAATATCTGTTATAAATGCTGTTTTTATTTGAACGAACAGCAATCCTCATTCATAGAAACTTAAATATACCTAATTTTTCCCTGGTCTCTGCAAATTTAGGGCTTAATCATGGTGCACAGCATACCTCCTACAAGATAACAGCATCTTGTAGGACAAGTTCTGTGTCCTTTTGTCTTTTTTTATATATTAGAATGGCCAGTTGTCTTGATTCTTTAGTCTGGCAGCTTTCAATATTTAGAGAAAAACATTCTCCCTTTTAAAGTAATACTTAGGTTTCTACTGACTTATTTGAGCAGCTAATTAGAAAACATGACTTCAAATACAAAACCAAGCTATGCACTCTGGAAACCAACTGGAAGTGGGGACAGCAAATTCTGATGCATTGTCAGTGATATGTACGTGAACTGTCCAATAGTAACTGTAACCTCGCCTCGTTTGATTCCTTGTATAGTAGTCCAACTGGACTAAGGCACTACTTAATGGGATTAAGGGTCCTTTAAGGAAAAAATCAGCAGGGATCCCATTGTTAAACTATTTGTAGCTTGCTTCCAAAATTCACTATGTTATGTGGCTAATGCAGAGCCATTAGCTAGTTCAAGAGGTGACCACGTGGCCCCACTGAAACCCAATGAGAGTTTTGCCTCCGATTTCAGTGCGATCAGGATTTCACCCAAATACTACAAGGATAAGATGCTGAAGTTCTTACTCAGGAAAGCTCCTGACTCATGGTATGTTATGGATTAGGCCCTTAATGTGTGATTGATCTAAACTAATGAGTTGGAACTTTGGAAGATGAAATGAGAGAGTAAATAATAAGTGGTTCTAATTTAAGACAGAAATAGGACATTGTTGGACACCGCAGTGGTGGTACCAGGTAGTTTGAAACTTCTTATGACTTGTGAACTGACAGCTAGGCAACTCATGCAAAAGCAGCAAAGGGTCTTTTGAACTCTGTCTTATTCACTGTAATGATGAAGCAAAGGCTGAAGCTATATTCAGTCTTTGCTTAAAGATCAACAGATGAAGCCCTTTTGAATTATGAAAGTAAAAAAATAAAGCCTAGCAAAACCACACCATGACCTTTATCAGTCTCTTCCATTATTGACCCTATTAAGTTTAGGCTTACTGGATAGTACACTCGATTTTGGATGACTCCTTTCTTTTTATAAGGTACACACAATCAATATGCTAATTTCCATTTTTCAAGGCATTGCGATGACTTGAAGGATGATTGTCCACATGAAAAAGCTATATCATAATGGAGAAAGAAGGTCCCATGGTTAGGGTATTAGCCTAGGACTTCAGAGAGTGGGTTCAAGTCCCTGCTCTACCCCAGACTTAATATGTAACTTTAGGAAAGTCTCACTTAGTGTCTTTGCCTCAGTTCCCCATATGTAAAAAGGGGGTGATAGTACTACTTTACCTCACAGGGGTGTGGTGAGGATACAGAAAGATTGTGAGGCACTTGGATATTCTGGGAATGGGGGCCAATTAAGTACCTTAAATTATTTTTATCACCCTTATGAGCATGACATTAGTCAAGTCTACAGAGTGATCTTATTTTGTAAGTGGCCTCTATTTTTAATGTTGCCACTAAATGAGTATCTGCTCTGTGCCACTTTCAACAACGTGTGCCTTATTTACAAACAAACTTTGCTCATTCGCTGCTATGAAATCTAGCATGTTCCTCGCCCACTTTAAAATGATTCCAATCAGGAACTGATTGTTAGGGGTTTCTCAATAGCACACAACTGTTGTCACTCAGTTCTGTGGCTTCTTGAGTTTTTATTAATGAAATTCTCTGCAAGAAATAAGGGGCAAATAGTGAACTGTAGCAGATTCACCATTTCAATATATGTCTCTGGTTTATGCTCCTTAAAATATTAATCTTTTATCTATGTCTGGCTCTAAAAAGGTGAGTGCTTATAAATAATAGATTTGGAGGAGTAATAGATGAGCTTAATTAGCAAAGCACAACTTGTTTATAGCGGCTGACAAATATTTCAATGCCCCATGAGTTATTGATGCTGAGGAATTAATTGTTCATTGTCTATGGTCTTGTTGCTCTCCATGTTATGATTGAGAAGCTTAAAATTTTAGACTCTCTGAATGGACTGAGGCATTAGTCTGATCTGTCATAGTGTGCAGGTACTCTAGGATAGGGCCCCAACTTCCCCTTCTTCTGCAATTGGCAGTTTAAATAGCAATAAACTCAGCCTAAAAGCTCTCAGCACAACCCTAGCTGTTCGTAGGCTTTTCCTGAAGTACCTCTGTCCCCGGCCTTATTTCCTTCGACCCTCAGAACCACTCACATCTCTATTGTAATCATAATTGGATTAATGAGTCCTGCATGCAACAGAGATGCAACATGAATAATCAACATTTCCATGTCCAGTTCTACCAAATAACATGATGGATCAGCAGAAGACTCTGCCATGTTGTTACAGACCCTTTATATAGAAAGCAAGGAGAGCTGGAAAGAAATAACTTTAGTGTTTGCCACTAAAACAGATTTTTTTTTTCCCCCCACTGACTCAAGAAGAACATTAGTTATATGGATTAGTGTCTCCAAATGTCTATCTGGTAGCATTGAACCTGTGTGCACTAAATGTGGACAGCAATTTATAAAAGTAAAATGGAGTTGAAGCTGTAGTGAAGTTATATTTATATGTAATGGCTGCTGTTAACCTTGCAACTGGAGGAATTATTTGTTAGAACTTGAAGTCAGCCATTACTCAGGACCAAATCTCAAGTCTTGTGCTCAGTCTGAGGCTTTTCCTGATCTGGTAAGTCTAATCTTATTAATATTAAAGTGATTGTATTGTATCAATTTAATCTATCTACAGTAATCTCACTTCAATAAGCAACAGAGGGTCCTGTGGCACCTTTAAGACTAACAGAAGTATTGGAGCATAAGACGCAAGTGTCCCACGAAAGCTTATGCTCCAATACTTCTGTTAGTCTTAAAGGTGCCACAGGACCCTCTGTTGCTTTTTACAGATTCAGACTAACACGGCTACCCCTCTGATACTTCTCACTTCAATGTTGCTTTCCTCTTGAGAATGTTAGCAGTCTGAGAGAGATTTTCAATACTTGGGAGACCATTGGTATTTCTCAAAATGGGGGAGAACTTCTCTGCAATTAGAGCTAGTCCAATAAATCTATCCAAATGTGCCCCTTTATTGCTTGTTTTGCAAAATAACACAAAAAAAGTCTGCATTTTGAATTTTTTCTTCATTGAAAAATGGTGACCCATTCTACAGATGGTCAACCCCCGTCCCCCAAATTAAACTAAAACTTCAGTCAGCTCTCATTGCAATCCCTGTCTCTAGCTTTTCTACCATGCTCATCACAGTGCTACCAGAGTGCCTTCAAGGTGCTGAGCATCTCCTGGAAGATGCTGATCTCCAACTGAGCCCTGGGGGCACTGAGTGCTTTGAGCATATCTGTCCCAAGTGGCACTCAACAGTTTGCATGGTGGGGGTCACTAATGGTGAGAGTACAGTGGAGTTCTGAGGTCCCTGTGCATCAGGGGATTCCATAATGCCCATCCATTGTAGAATAGGAAGCATAATCGCTATCTGGGCTGAGAACTGCTGTGCACTTCCAAAGAGCTGTTTTGGACCGCTGATCCACAGTTGTGAAGCAGCTGGCACTGGCCCACCTCTACCAGTATTCGTGGCTAGGCACTGTGTTGAACATGTTGTGTTTTATGATTAGTAGCCCTGTATGAACTGAACTATTTTAAAAGCTCATTTTAAATCTGCTGGATGGAAGTTCTGGGTACTCAATCTTTGAAATTCAAGCCACTCTTTAGGTGACTAAATATCAATTTAGTTTTAAAAATTCTGGCCAAGGTCCAAATATCATCATGTTCCCATATAAACAAATTTTCAGCTAGATCCCAAAGACCTTTCCCAGATAGGGAGGTGAATTGAGAGTGTAATTCAATCATGAGACCCTGCAATTGAATCATGATTAGACTATCTGAGCCAATATTAGACTGCACTTGCCCTTTATATCCCAATCCATCTCCTATTGAAGTCCAAGTTTTATCACTGAAAATTAGGAGCATTGGCCCCTTTAAATGCTTCCAAGATAAAATACTAACCAGCAGGATAAATGGAAATCTGTGCATTGCATATATACATGGAAGAAAAATAATTGCGTGATCAGAGAAGGTGCCAATGTTTGAAAGCTCAGAAATGGGGATTTTTTTTAGGCAGCCATTGGAAATAGACAGAACTTGCCATTTTTAGTGGAACAAAGTAGAATCAGTAGCAAAAAATCTTTCTCTTGTAATCAGTGAAATATCCCACCAATTATAAATTACAATGGGAAAATTATTAAGTCTCAGTTTTCAGTGTTTACAAAGAGATTCTACTTAGCAATGCAGTTCTACAACTATTTAAAATTCTGGGTGATGAAAAAGAACACTTGCAAAATAGGATATCCCCATGCAAGGAAAATGTCAGTTTTTTTTTTTTTTTTAATTTCAATCCTACTTGGAAAAAAAAATGAGGTTGCCTAAATCTGAATTTTGCATTGTACCATAGGCAATATTTACAATATGGAGTCTGAGTTTAGCTAATGTAATAGTCAGTTTGCCTTTTAAATACTGCTTTGTGCCTTTCCGGATAAAGGATTAGTGGGTATGCGTGTATAGACATAGGAAAAGATTGATTTCAGAAATGGTATTTAAATGAAACAGAACCTGTCTTTAAAAAAAAAAAAATCTTCCCACAAAAAGAGTTAAAAATTCTAGGGAGGAAAAGTTATCCATTTATTAAAGGAAACTTGAAATGGAAGAGAAGTGAATCCATACAGGCTGGATTTTTGTTTTGTTTTTAAATGTGCCTTGCAACACTTTAAAAATGGATGACTATTTCAGGTTCCTGTAACATGAAAAAAAAAGTGTAATTAATGTATGTGTCCACAAACTTATTAAACTAGGACTAAATTCTGTATTTCTTTGCAAGCAACACAAATACTATTCAAGAATGTATTAAACGTCTGTAGTCATTACAGTTTTGCAAGGCTTATTTACCATTGATTGGGAAAACAACAGGAGGAATCATTTTGAAGAATTCACTTTAGTTTTCGTCCTTGGACTAATAAGTTGATTTGACAGTAGCAACTCGATTTAAAGTGCCAAGACTGTGAAGATTAATTTTTCCTCTTTTTTGCTCTTTATAAAGATAGAAGTGGTTACTGTACCATGTTGTATTGTAAGAGTATCTAATATATGGAAAGTGTATATCAAAAAGATCAAGCATTATGGAATAATTCAGGCTCTGCACACTGAAATGCAGGATACCTACATGCAGTTAATACAGGGTATCATTCACTTGGTATTTGCCTATTCTGCAGCCCATATACAACTGATAGGAATTTCCTCTGTGTAAATATTGGAGGGTTGTACCCAATATTTATGCACTCTCTCAGTATTCTGGAAAAGAATCCAATTTCATGCCCCCATCCAATATTCCCATCTTCTTTGATGGCTCTGGGTTATCACCTGAAACTGTGCTTACTATGGGCCTGTTCTTATCTCCCTCTTCGAAGTTGGTGGGTAATTCTTCTATTCCCTTCAATGGTGGCTCTTGGTGTTTAAAAAAAGAAAGAAAAGGGTGCAGAGACAAGCTTCCTCAGTTAGCAGAGGCTACCACAAACTGTTCAAAAGAGTTGCTTAAGCCACAGAATTTGGTCCCCTGTTCTCTAGCAAAGGCACTTTGTATTTTACTGTAGTACCTAACCGCCTCCTAAACATTTATGGATTTATCATCACAGCACCTTAATATTTCCCTGCGCTGCCTTATAATCTTCACTGACAAATTATCACATGAAGGAAGGCTGTGGTTGAGCTAGGAATTGGTCTGAGATCTGAGTTCCAATCCAGTTCCCTGACCGCAAGACCATCTTTCTTCCCCATAGTGTATTGGTTCTGTTGCTGGCAAAATGGCAAGGCACATTCATTCAAGCTGCTTTAGGATTGAGAGGTTTGCTATCTATGTATGGAGGTGCAGTTTATACTGCAGCAAAGAGCCATCAATGTTAGTGGAAATCATACCGACATAACTGAAGACAGAATTGGGACATAAATGTTTGGACAGCCATATAAGCCAGCCACATTTGAAAAAACTGGGCCTATATAACTAACTACCACAAATAAAAAGGCCCCTGATTCTGCAAATGCTTATGCAAATAAGTGACTGTACACCTAGGAGTACTTTTATCAAATTTAGTGGAACTGCTACCATGCATGAAGTTACCCACATGTGCAAGTATTGAGAGGATCAGTTGAAAGGGAAAGTAAGAGGGTAAAGGCAAGGGAGAACTGAGCTGGTAAATTGGACAGGAGGGCTGTTAAAGATGGTAAGAGCTACAAAGGAGAAGGCTCTTGGGCCAAGAGTGGAAGGGGTGGATGTTGGAAAGCACAAGTAGGAGGTGGGTAGGGATAGGCAGAGGACTGTAGCGTGAAAAGGCCCTGGGGTAAGTTTAAAGAATTTTTAAAATAGGGATAGAAATCAAACAGATGCTGGATAGAAAGGGCTGGTGGCAGCTAGGGAAGGGATTTCACAATAGGGGTTGACTTGTTCGTTCATTTCTACCTGAGGGAAGGGGCAAAGTGGCATTCTGCACTTGCTGATGCATAGAGACACATCCTGCCTTTCTCTGTCAAAAACATAATGCCTCACATCCTACCTCTAAGAAAAGATAGCAGTAGAGAGAGTTAGTGTTAGATAACACAAAACTGTATGAAACTAACCTTAATGGGCAGAAAATGGTACACTTATCCAATACACATTTTCTCTTCTTATCTTATAAGAGCACCTAGTTGAATCACTACAGCTTAGTGGTCCCCTTATAAAGGTTTAAATTATATAGTAATGTCAGCCACAACTGTTCTGAGTTAAATGGTGGCAATCTGGGTCTACACTTATGAGGAAATAGAAATTTCTCTTTTAAAAACCAAAAAATTGAAAACTCCAATTTTCTCCCCTTTTTTTCATCCCCCAACCAAGCACCTAACTCAGATGTTTGCCTGTTTATAGTTCTTTGTTTTCCTAGATAAATGTTTCAGTTAAAAGTCATTGCTGAAGGCCAAATGGTAGAGGTCTCTTTTTTTGCAAAGGTTGAAATACAGAGTATTTTAAAGTGTCTGCCTCATATGCCAGTAATTTATCCTCATAAGGATCTCTATTAAACACTGGGTATTATGGATTCAGCTTGAAAGAGTACAGCACTGTAGCCGTGTGACCCATAGGCTGCCCCCACTTCCTCACTTTGGCAGGGAAATGAATGTAATTTGAGGACTCCTGAAGTAGCGGTTACAATGTACACTGTGCGAACGCTCAGTCTCCTTATTCACATCTTGGACCGTGAATTCATAATGTAAACTATCTACTCCTGTTCATACTGATTCAGAATAGTCCATGCAAGGCAAATGGCAAATGCACAATATTAGGGGCCAGTTCACGATTTCAGAGGAACTATAGTGAGGTACACCAGCTGAGAGATCTTGCCCTTAACCCCAATAGGTTAACCCCAACTGAGACTGACAGATCAGAAAGGTCATTTTTTCCCATCCTCTCCTCCTCTTTAAATATATTGGCATGCTAGGCACTATTAGCTACTGTCAATGGAGTGGATTATTATTAGTTTCAGCTTTAACTCATAAGTCACTTGCTCTTGTGGGTTTAGTTAACTGCATTTCTGTTCATAGAAACCTCTCACTTTGAGTCCCTTTAAACCTGAATGGGAATAATGTGGCTAAATCCCCATGTGTCATGCTGGCAACCTGCCTTCCTTTTAACATTAGAGCCATCTGGCTAGTTCAACATGCAGGAAATGTCCCCCAAAATGTTGGTAAAAAGGGGTTTACGTGTTCCTCAGAAAATACTTCCAGAGGGAACACAAGCAGTGTTAGAAAGCAGTCCTAATATGGGTAGTTGCTATGGTAACTACATTTTAAAATATTGAAACCACATCAAATACACCCATCATTAGTGTGTAAGTTACTGCTGGCTCGATGCTGCTCCGATTTACTCACACTTGTGCCATGAATATGTAAAGTGGGCTTGAAAGCTCAGGCCACTTTCTGTCAGACTCCCTTTCTGATCCGGCCATGTTTACACCAATATCTTCCCTTTCATGAAAACAAAGGGGGGCAGTGGCTGAGGGTAGGGGTGAAATATATTTTAAAACATGACTGCCAAGAGGCAAGGAGCTGCTCGCAGACCTTTGCATTGGACTATAACATCATCCCCTTTTCTGGGAATTTTGCCATTCCCGTGTAGTCATTCTATCAGGTGGGCTGTGCTCTTGTAAGGCCCATGGATATTGGCCCCAGGAATTGTTGTCCTAAGATCTACAGAGGCAGAGAAAAGCCCTGGCCCTTGGCACATTCATAAAGGGCTAGCCTACAACTACTTCTTTATTAGCTCTTAAGCGCGCACACACACACTCATGCTGTCGAAGTAGGTGTAGAGCATTTCAAAACATTTCTATTTAGCTAAAGTTAAGGAATGGTTTCAAGGAATCAGCAGCCAGTCCTCGGGGATCCTGCTTTCTGTCTGTCCGCTGGGGAACTTAGCTGTCAGATTCTTGCCCAAAGTAAGCTTCCTCAGAGCGCGCCGAAGCAAATGCTTTCGCCTAATCTTTTATAGCTAATTTCAAACAAAGGAAACCAGACTGACACTCTGGGACTGGCAGCGCCCCTCCTCAGGGGGAACTGGGGAGTCAAGGGAGCTGGCACCTGAAGCTATGGTATGGGGGTGACTGGGGAGCCCTGAAGGAGAGCCAAAAAAGATGTGAGCTGCAGGTGTTGAGTTGGACTCCTGGTTTACCCCCCAGAAAGGGGCAGCATAGGAAGGGGAGGTGGAATTCAGGTTTTGGCGGCCAGACTAAATCCTTAAGAAGCCCTGGAACTGGCCCATCCAATAGTTGGAGAGTAAAGTGTTGGAGTGGGAATAATCCTTTTCCAGGTACCTGTGGATATAGAGGGAATAGGGTGAAGATATGGCCTCTTCTTAATCTCTTTAGGGATTCCTGCACTTTTTATTCTTTCCACACCAGTTTGTAGAGAGGATAATCTAACCTTTAGTAAACCCTCTCCTATCAATAATTTCAGATGGCTTTCAGGCTATGTTCAGAAATATTCATTAACCTATACTCAAAAAACCTTAATAAATATGCTCACCAACTCTGTTTTGATCTGTTCCCTACAATATAGGACTAAATTGTGACACCTTTCTGAAGCCATACTTAGGCAAAACTAAAGAAGAGCTTTGAGATTCAGCCTCCAGTGACCAAAGCAATGTCCTTCAGTCTACCCTCAAGAGTCTGAAACTCTTGCGAGAGACTTCATGTTAATTAGAACCAAGACGTGTTTGGAGCATCTTTTGGACTGATTCTCTTTGAAGTCTAAGAACCTTTGTGCAGCTTCTGTATTCTACGCCTTAGTCTTCAGGAGGAGTGGAAGAAACTAGGAAGGAAAAAAATGCACTAAGGATGGGACGCTTGTACTGTATCTTAAACACTCTTTTTTTCTGACTGCCCAATCTACATGTTATAGTCTAGCTACTTCTATTACAACTTCTACATTTTCTTGGCATAACAGTAACTACTTTATTGTCAAAGGTGATTCTAAAATAGTTGCTTTAAGAAATCCTGCTTGAATAGTCCTAGTGGACTGACTTTTCTGAAACACAGCCAGAGGAAATGAGCTTATTCTGGCGTTACACTGGTATAAATGAGAGCAGAATTTGGCGCAGAATTTTCAATGAGATTACATTTGTGTAAACGGAGCAGGATATGCCTTGAAATTGCAGACCCCCAAAATAGCCTCTCAAAATTTCATTGAAACAAGTAATTAAAACTTCCCTTAGTTATGCAGGGGCATATTAGGTGTTTGAAGCAAGTGGAGTAAATATTAAGGGAACACTTTATAGTTTTCCGATCTTCATATTCTCCTCAAACCTAAACTGAAACACCTGAAATCCAACATGTATGATTTCAAACCAGAGTAGACTCTTCTGGAAAGTTTCAAACAAGGCAAGAAGCATTGGGAGATGAGGTCAAACACTGAATTAAATTGACTTGGATTGGGAAGTGGATTTCTGCAGTGCTTCTTTCCAAGAGCTCATGTACTCTATTTTCTGAATGAGTTAAGTTTTGCACAAAGCTTTTTCACTTTGACTTTATTTTATTTGTATTGCGGCAGACACCAGGTTGCAATTCTAGTCCTATTTTGTGTGTGAACAAGTGTTCAGTCTTGGGATGATATTCTGTTAACTTTTTATGTTAGGTTCTATGTTTAAAAAAAGCAAACAAACAAAACCCGGTCCTTGCAGAGGAACCTTTCTCAGCAATGGGACAACTTGCTCTCTGATTGGAGTTCTTTCTTGATTGAGGTAGAATTGCTTCATGGAACCAGACACTGGCATTGGACTGAGTTTCCTGAAAGAGGAGATTGTCCTACATGTTTGATCACCTCTCTCCCAGGACTGGGGTTTGTGTAAATAAGCAGTTACACTTAGAATACACCCAGATTCATTGTCCCTGACTTCTTTTCCACTGGGAAGCTAACCTGCTTGACAGTTGCCCCTTCTCTCAACATCAACATTGGATCCCTATTTGATGTTGTCTGTCCCCTTTGCTAACTGGAGATCTCATAAGAAAGATGTACATAACTGAGCTTAAACCAGCACTAAGCGAATTATATGAGCACATGGAATAGCACTGAATAATACAACTCATATTCTAATGTGAGTTGATATGTCTTTCTATGTGCAACCCTGAAGATACTGGGTAATTAATAAGCAATTAATTTAGCTAATACTCCTGCAGTCTCTTGTTAATTGAAAAACTGTTGTTGTTGTTTAATGGCTGCCCTTCCAAAGAGCTAAATGCTCAATTTGTTGCAGCAAATCAAAATATGTTGCATATTGGAAAATGAACTTCCTATTCAGGGATGAATGAAAGTAATAGCAAATAGTTTATTTTTTCCCTTCATGTCTCAGCAGAGAGATGAGGGCAGAGTGAACAGAACAAAATAAACAACCTCTGTCCCAAATCAACATGTTGCCTGTAGAAAGTTGCCCATGTGAATAACATCAAACATCATTCTGGGAGAAGTGTTTTAATGCTGGAAAGGCTGTCAAGGTGGAAATGGTCCCTAGAAATTGAAAACCCCATAGCAACGTGCCAGTGTTTATCTGGATGGAATACTTTAAAGTCTGTCATGCTGCAGATGTCCCCAGTTTTCAATGTGCAGTATCTTTAAAAAATATATATCTATATAACACGATCTGTTTCTGTAACACTTCAAACACTTCAGACCTCACTCAGAGCCCATTTTAAGATAATGAGAATATTCATGGCTGTAGGTCAGCCCTAGTCCATACACCTTCAGTGGGTCCCCACCCAGCTTCTGAGGTCCTTTTTACAAAGGAACATGTAGAACTGGGCTTATAAATAAGAGACCTGGTATAGAAATTGCAGTCATAATAAGACAACACACAGGACTGCAGTTAGGTGGGGAGTTAAGAGGGTTTTGAAAAGGGTGGCATTTGGAAGATGAGTGGGGAGATTATCTGACATAGGGGCAGTATAACAATGTTATGATGCTCAGAGTTGTAGGAGCTCAGGGGAGAAGGTGTACAGATTGAGATGGAGTGGGTGAATAGGGGGGAAATGGAGGGGATGTAGATGGACATGAGGTTGTGTAGGCCTTGTAAGGAGAGGATGAGGGACTTGAATTTGGTGAGGTAGGAGATAAGCCAGAAGAGAGGTATTGTGGTTGTGGTGATGGGAGTGTGTGTTACCACAGCACAGTTTTGGAATGGGCTGGGAGGAAGTGCTGAGTTGCCTGAGGCTGGAGAGGGGAAGGCTACAGGAGGCGAAGAAAAGTTTACTGGGACGCGGGTCAGATTTCACAATGGAAAGGGTGAGGAAGAAATGGCGAGATTTATCGAAGTGCTTGATGTGTGGGGAGCAAAAGGGGGAAAGTCAACGACCAATCACATCTATAATTTCAGACATCCAACGTTGTACCAGCACGGGTGACTGCTCTTAATCAGTTCTGATTTCTGAGAGGCTGGCGGGCTTCTAAAATTGGCACCTACATTCACTTCTGTATCAGCACAAGCGGCTGGGCGTTTCAAGTGATCAACAATAAGTCACCAGCCCCAACTAGAGGCTTCCCTTGTGCCCATTCTCTTTGGAGGGACACCCCTCTCTGCGAGGCTGTTCCGAACTCTGTAACCTTTACGGATTCAGGAATTTACCCAGGAATCGCTCCAATGCATGGCTCTATCTCAGTGCCTTCATTAGTATGTGCAGGAACCCAATGACACTGAAAATAACAGTCAGTCTGTGGGTGTATAATATAAATCAGATGCCTAAAGGAAACTGCCTCCATCAGTCAGCCTTGAAAGCCCCTCTAGTGTCCTGGATTTTTAGTCTGGATTAAGGCCAGAGGTTGTAGCCAATTCTTACGTGCTGTGCAGAATCATAGGGCATCAGTCCAGCTGGGACTGTCCCTTAGGTCTGAGCACAGACTTTCTGCCTGCTGGGTCTATGTTGCCTGAACAGTCCCTTCTCTAATGGCAATCCCATCACTTATCAAAGGAGACCGTTGGAAATTTTCCAACAAAACAATTAAGAACATAAGAACGGCCGTACTGGGTCAGACCAAAGGTCCATCCAGCCCAGTATCCTGTCTTCCGACAGTGGCCAATGCCAGGTGTCCCAGAGGGAGTGAACCTAACAGGTAATGATCAAGTGATCTCTCTCCTGCCATCCATCTCCACCCTCTGACAAACAGAGGCTAGGGACACCATTCCTTACCCATCCTGGCTAAGAGCCATTAATGGACTTAACCTCCATGAATTTATCTAGTTCTCTTTTAAACCCTGTTATAGTCCTAGTCTTCACAACCTCCTCGGGCAAGGCGTTCCACAGGTTGACTGTGTGCTATGCGAAGAATTTCCTTTTATTTGTTTTAAACCTGCTGCCCATTAATTTCATTTGGTGGCCCCTAGTTCTTATATTATGGGAACAAATAAATAACTTTTCCTTTTCACTTTCTCCACACCACTCATGATTTTATATACCTCTATCATATCCCCCCCCCCCCTTAGTCTCCTCTTTTCCAAGCTGAAAAGTCCTAGCCTCTTTAATCTCTCCTCATATGGGACCTGTTCCAAACCCCTAATTATTTTAGTTGCCCTTCTCTGCCCTTCTTTAGTTGGGAAATGCCAGTTCATCAGATCCAAAATGTTTAGCAGAAATGGTTTGGATTTAAACTTTCACTGAATCACAGGCAGGGTTGTGACAGAAACTAGCCAGCTTCCTGTCATCTTAGTTGGCAGGTTACTGGGAGTACCAGAGCTTCTTGGTTCCTCAGACACAGGGCAATCTCATGGTGGGGCTGACCTGAAGCTATGGAACCTGGAATCCTGGCGGCTGATAACCTCAAATGAAATCGGCGTGGTTCTTGTCTGTTTCACTGCTGCTATTGAATAACAAGAATCATGTCCATTTCACTTGCAGTCATCAGCTGCTGAGGTCTAGGAGCATATTTAATTTTGTAAACTCCTGTAGATGTTCTAAACAAACATGCCAACCCTGCAAAAATAAAATGCAGAAACTGGGCTTGTTTTTGGCTTAACTGGCTTGTGAGTTGCTTGCTGGCTAGTTTTGGGCTTGTAGTTTGTTTGGATTGTTGCTTGTTGCTTCTTCTTTTTTGACCAGCTCCCGGCAAGCAGGGACAAGGCGGGGAAAGAGTCAGGTGTGCACGCAGGTCCACCACAGTCCTAGACTGAATGCTGGAAGTATCTAGTCCCATAGAGTGTTGGGGTTCTTAGGGATTGGCTTGTTCTGGCCTTGTTTTGAAATGGAATTAGCTAGATTTTTGGCTTATTGTGAAAGTCAGGGTGCTAATTTACTGCGTGAAAGTTGGCAACTGTGGTTCTAAACCTCTTTTTGGAACTTCTGCTTCATGGGGAACTGAACATTTTGGTTTTGTTTCAAATTGGACCAAATCCAAACTCTGAAATGTTGAAATTTTCCCAGGCACTTTGGTGTGTTTATTTGGCCAGCTCTGGCTGGGACTGGCCTGTAATCAGGGCAGCAGGATATTGTCACCTTTACAACACTACTGACCTGTGGAGTAGGGCTCTGCTTTGGAACAGGCTTGAATCTCATTGAATGGGTGAGTAACCCTGGTATCCAAGACTCACCTTGTATAGGCCTCAACAGTTTGTCGCCGATACAAGTGGCTTCTGGTCTGTAACTAGCCTGAAAATATCAAGACCCTGCAAACCTCTTGTGACATCCATCCATTCACTCAACATATGTTTCTCTGTTTCTCATGTACCTGGCCTTTGGTGTTTGAAAGTGGTATGGACGATCTTGCTGGCTTTCAATCCGCTCCATGTTTGTGGAGCGGCACCCCACTCTGACCTATAGCTTCTAGGATCTGCTGGAATGGCTGTAGCTTTGGAAACATTACAAAATGTCACTATTGGGGATATGTTCAACAGCGTCTTTAAATCCTTCAATGTGCTCAATCCAAATTTCACGCAGTCTGCTTAAGCAGTTCATGAAGAGGCCTCTTGCGTGCAGGATAGCTATTCATTTGCTCCAAAACTCTGTCATGCTAGAAACCCTGTCTGTTCTGCTGCATTTTTAAGTGGTGATACTTCAACTCCAGCTTAGGTAGAAATAACAGAACTTAAAATGCGTTTTCAGGATATATTTTAGGAGAGAAAAACAAAACAACAACAACTACACAACTAAGACTTGTCTTTCCACACCAGCTCACTGACACTTTTTAAATATGTTGCATTTTTTAACACAAACTAATTTGATCATCTTTTACTTTACAAATGTGAAGATTGATTCTGCAGTCTTATTGGACCCCAAACTCCCATCAACTTTAATGGCACTTACTCAGGCCCTAATCAGCATGGTATGTAAGCACACACTTAACTCTAAGCATGTGAGTTGTCCCATTGAAAGAAAATGAACATGAGCATAAGTGCTAGGCTGAACTGGGACCTTGGAGTGCAGCAGAATCATGCCCTACACAGTGACTAGCTGCCCACAATTAGAAAATTGAATTATTTCCTTTCAGAGACTATAGATTATGCACTTCACTCACAGCGCTGTGCCTCTTTGAACATGCCTTTTCATCCTGAACATCGATGACTGGCAATAGAAGACTCATTGCTAGAGAGATAATACTTGCTGTATAATGAAAGGGTACGTAGATGGAATTCCCAAGCTATACATTTTGACAAGTGCTGCAAATGTTATGCTATTTACAGCTGTAAATGGTGGTCATGTAAAGCAGATTGATTCCTTGGTTGCTAATCACATTTCTCATTTTTAAATAGTGGACACTTTTGCAGTAGACCAGGGGTCGGCAACGTTCGGCACGTGGCTCGCCAGGGTAAGCACCCTGGCGGGCTGGTCCGCGCCGCTTCTCGCCGCCCCCATTGGCCCGGGACGGCGAACTGCGGCCAGTGAGGGCCGCGATTGGCCGAACCTGCCGCGTCAGCAGGTAAATAAAACTGTCCCGGCCTGCCAGGGTGCTTACCCTGGCGAGCCGCCTGCCGAACGTTGCCAACCCCTGCAGTAGACTCTTATGGTAAATCTACGTTACCCAGAAAAAACATGGGAGTTTGTCTGAAGGAAATGCACTGTAGCATGTTATCCTCGTCTCTGCTGGCTAAAGCAACAACTGCACAGCCACCTGTCTGAATTCATCTTTCCATAGCGTGGGTCTGCGTGTACGCGTACAGGAAATCATTTCCTGTTTTAGGCTTGCTTGAATTCCATAATATTGGGTGGGGGAAAATAATCTGTAGTTGCTGCTGTTGCTAAATAGTTGGATACATGTTGAAATCCTCAATTGTGTTTGCAATACATGTTTCCACAGAAGGTAGAATAACTTTTCCAGGGGAAACTTTGAAAGTATAACAAATTTAAGGGGAGGTGGGGAAGGGAAGAGTAGCCTCGGAGTTGATTTGCTAATGGTAGCTCCCGTCTGAAAATGAGATGAAACTGACATGCCAGGTTTATAGCAGCGGGCAATAAGCATCATATATCTGACTCTGACTCAAAGTAAGGTAACCACAGGCAATTCCTGCCTGGCCTGCCCTGAAGAACTCTTGCTGCAACTTAGCAAAGTAAATTCACACTGGTATAATTAGAATTAAACACTAATATTAAACTCTCCAAATAAAGCCATAGCAACATTGGTTTATGTCATCCTTGTGCCAAATAAAAGACAACAGAGCAACGTCAGCAGCCTGGCAACTTCTTCAAGGAAAAAGGTCTTATTTCACTCCAATTTGTGCTACTGATCCTACTGAAGAGGAATTTTTGGACTGCACTTCCAGCAAAGAAACTACTTAGATAGACAAGAGAGAGTGTGAAAAATCTATGGAACAAAATGGCCTGTTATAGAATCATAGAATATCAGGGTTGGAAGGGACCTCAGGAGGTCATCTAGTCCAACCCCCTGCTCAAAGCAGGACCAATTCCCAACTAAATCATCCCAGCCAGGGCTTTGTCAAGCCGGGCCTTAAAAACCTCCAGGAAGGAGATTCCACCACCTCCCTAGGTAATGCATTCCAGTGCTTCACCACCCTCCTAGTGAAATAGTGTTTCCTAATATCCAACCTAGACCTCCCCCACTGCAACTTGAGACCATTGCTCCTTGTTCTGTCATCTGCCACCACTGAGAACAGCCGAGCTCTATCCTCTTTGGAACCCCGCTTCGGGTAGTTGAAAGCAGCTATCAAATCCCCCCTCATTCTTTTCTTCTGGAGACTAAACAATCCCAGTTCCCTCAGCCTCTCCTCATAAGTCATGTGCTCCAGACCCCTAATTATTTTTGTTGCCCTCCGCTGGACTCTCTCCAAATTTTCCACATCCTTCTTGTAGTGTGGGGCCCAAAACTGGACACAGTACTCCAGATGAGGCCTCACCAATGTCGAATAAAGGGGAACTATCACGTTCCTCAATCTTCTGGCAATGCCCCTACTTATACAGCCCAAAATGCCGTTAGCCTTCTTGGAAACAAGAGCACACTGTTGACTCATATCCAGCTTCTCACAGCACTTTACAAAGCAGGTCAATATGGGCATCTCCTGTCAATCATACACTACAGCAAAGGATTGGGGCCTGATTCTCATTACACTAAGGTCACTGTATATTGCTAGGGTGGTGTAAAGGGGCCTTATTTTAAAAGAGAATCTGAACGTGCTGAAATAAAGCCCTACATCTTGTTCCAAGTTCTTGTGATGAGTGTTGTCTCAAGTGATTTTTGTATAAGAGGAAAATTTTACCTTACTTTAAATTGTACACTGCTTGGGTAGGGTGAGTCTTGCTGTCATTTATCAAATGTCAAGCATGGTGGATCCTTTATTCCATAATGGGCCTCATAGGCACTACTACAACACAAATAATATTGCATATGTTGCACTATGACTGAAATAATGCAAGAATAATATGAAAATGAAAAATAATTTAAATGCCAAAACAAAATGTCAAAATTCACTTCTAAAACTTTTTTCTGGTATTTATAGTTTGTGGAGAACATCTACATTTCTGAACCAGAACAAAAACAAATGTTGGCATGTCAATTTCCCAGAAACAAATTTCAAGTTCCAACCAGTTCTGTTGCAAACTCCTATCTTACAGTGGCTTCATGTTTTTCGTAAAGCCTCACCTCCTGGGTTCTTGGATTGCTGTGACAAAGGAGAATCTCTGCTTTCATTAAAGAGAGAGTAAGTTTCTAGTCCTCACGGAGGCAAAGAAAAAACAGAAACTGTGACTGATGTGCACCCTAAAGGTTCAGAAATCGAAGGCTAATAAAGTCATCCTTTTAAAACAAAACCAACCAAAAACAACACCTCTCATGACTGTGAGGACCTGGCACAGAACATTTCCCCATCTGAGGTTGGCTAGACTGTAAAAAACGATACTGCTATGCTAATTATCAGAATATGAAGCTGCTGATATTACACAGTGTTAGGATATAGATATTCAGGCCGGTCTCTAAAGTCCTATAACTTAAGAATGTAGGTGTAGTCTTATCACTTAGCTAGTTCTAGAGGTATAAAAGGAAGAATCAAAATCACTGTCTGTGAAAGGGCCTTCTCGTACTGTGACGGTCTGAGGCTCTGTTCTTAGGCTAAGTAAGGCCTTTGGCTAAGCAGTAGAGGCAGCCATAAACTGAGAAGTGAACGGTCACATCCTCACATTCCAAACTAGTCAGATGGAAATAAGGTGCTATTGGGCTGTTAGGAATACAATCTTGTCCTGATATTCCTATCACCTCCAGAGACAGGAAAGAGCCTACAACATGTAAAAGGAAATGTAGTTTGATAGTTTTCTGTCTGGTAAGAACTCACTTATCAATAGACACAGCTGAAAAACCCTTATGTCTGTATAGAAGTAGTTGTGAAATCCTCACTTCTGTATTGTTTCGTATGTTTATTTGCATGGTCTCTGTCTGGCTCTGTAATTGTTTCTGTCTGATGTATAATTAATTTTGCTGGGTGTAGACTAATTAAGGTGGTGGAATATAATTGGTTAAATAACCATGTTACAGTATGTTAGGAGTGGTTAGTTAAATTTCAGTAAAATGATTGGTTAAGGTATAGCTAAGCAGAACTCAAGTTTTACTATGTAGTCTGCAGTCAATCAGGAAGTAAGGGGGGAATGGGAACAGGGAATGGGGGTGGGGAAATTGGAATCACGTTTTGCTAAGGGGGGAATGGGAACGGGGAATGGGAACAGGGATGGCTCTGTTGTGTCAGAGCTGGGAAGGGGGACACTGAGGAAGGAAACTGGAATCATGCTTGCTGGAAGTTCACCCCAATAAACATTGAATTGTTTGCGCCTTTGGACTTCGGGTATTGTTACTCTGTTCATGTGAGAAGGACCAGGGAAGGACCCTAACACACAGCTATGAATGTGTTTGAGTAGAATCTAAGTGAAACATTGTTTACAATTAAAGAATTATTCATGTACCCTTTCCAGTTTTTTGGTTTTTATTAGATCTTGATTCAGAATTCAATCTTGAGAGAATCCAAGAGGGAAGAAAAGGAACTAATGTTCAGTACAGCAAAATAGATCTGTGCCCTTTCATTATCATAATCCCAGTCCAGATACTATTTAACAAGGTATCAACAATACCAGATTATGTTAATGTTAATCTGCACATGCTACCATGGCTAGAATATAGTTATATATGTGAGGTCACAGTATTTATTCATTTAAGGAGCTGGAGATGTCATTATCAGTAGGACAACACAAAAACACATGGTGAGGAGAGATTTATTGTTCAAATGCTCAGAAAACGTGACAATATAACATTCCCATTTGCCATAAAAGCACACTAATCATATTCTAGATCAGCACCTCCACTGACAGGTCCTTCAAAGCAGAGGACTGACATAATTGATAGCTGTCATTTTTTTAATTTGCAAAATGCATGATTTATAATTTCTATTAGTAATAGTCCATGAGTTACAAATAAATGCTGTCATAGCGACGAACATTCTACTCTGTATTCCAAGGGTTTGAACAGTGGCTACTAAACTGTTTTTTATGGTCTGATTGGTCCCCCCCCCCCCCCACACACACACTTCCCGAGATACTGATTTCTCTTGTAGATTTAACTGAATGGGAGCTATTTGAGGCCCAGCAACACAGTCAGCCCATTTCATGTGTAGCTGAGTTGCATAGAAGGCTGGAAGAGAATTGCAGGCTCAAGGCATAATGTAACTTATCCAGCTAGAGAAACATATTGGATCACTAAAATCTTCTTGATCCATTAATTCTTTTTTGGGAATATTGGTATGATATTATCGGCTGATGTGAAATAAAGATGTGGTCACTTCTTAATAAAACACAGAAAGAAGTAGAGCTGTGCAAATATATATCTTGGTTCGCTGGCAAATCAAGAAGTGTTTTTAGTTTGATCGAAAACTTTTTAAAATTTATCCTATCAAAAATTAATTTCAGTTCAAACAACTTTTTGTTTGACCTGAAACAAAATGTTTCATTTGAATTTCAAGCTCATTTTAACACTTCTGATTTTTTTAAAATTTCAGAACAGTTTAAGAGTTATTTTGAACAAAAAAGAATGTTTCATTTTGACACTTTCAATTTTTTACCACAATTTGGCAAAACTAGCACAAATTGACCAAACATTTAGGCATTGAAAGAGTCCAGCGGAGGGTAACAAAAATGATTAGGGGTCTGGAGCACATGACTTATGAGGAGAGGCTGAGGGAACTGGGATTGTTTAGTCTCCAGAAGAAAAGAATGAGGGGGGATTTGATAGCAGCCTTCAACTACCTGAAGTGGGGTTCCAAAGAGGATGAAGCTCGGCTGTTCTCAGTGGTGGCAGATGACAGAACAAGGAGAAATGGTCTCAAGTTGCAGTGGGGGAGGTCTAGGTTGGATATTAGGAAACACTATTTCACTAGGAGAGTGGTGAAGCACTGGAATGCATTACCTAGGGAGGTGGTGGAGTATCCTTCCTTGGAGGTTTTTAAGGCCCGGCTTGACAAAGCCCTGGCTGGGATGATTTAGTTGGGAATTGGTCCTGCTTTGAGCAGGGGGTTGGACTAGATGACCTCCTGAGGTCCCTTCCAACCCTGATATTCTATGATTGCTGAATCCACCTTTTGTATGTTTGAATATTGCTGTTCTCCCTGTATACGGAGTAAAACAAATTCAATTGCTATGTGTATTGTAATGACGTACAGAACTAAATAAGAGCTAACCCTTCCCCTCTAAAGAAAGGAGCCATCTAATACCAGCATTTCCCAAATAATACTAAATTACAAACACATGCAGCGGCAAAGACACTTTTGTGAACTTTCTGGCATGCAGGGATAAGAGCAATAATAATCCGCAAAGGCAAAAGCCAACAAAATATTTACTATTCACAAGCATCAAGCTAAAGCTGTTGCATTACATGAGAACTATGCTACTTAATGTTATCAGGTATTTGTCTGTTGGATTGAATGAAACACAGCTCAGTCACATCCAATTATAGCAAAAGGCACAAACAAAATGCATGTCATCTAGCTGTATAATGCAGTGGATGCTAGTTTAAACCTGCTGTAGTTTAAGCTTTCATTATAACTCCCTGAATCTTTGGGTGGAAATTTTCCAGGTGGTGTCTTTGCTTTAAAGTGGTTATGTGAGCTGATAGGAAGGGGAAGGATATGTGGCCTTTTTTTGGATAGCCATAATGCTGAAACTCCTGAGATCTGAAAGGTGAACTATGCTGTGGAGAGAGTCCATGCTGAGGAACAGCACCTTGCCTTACCTTGTAGAGAAAAGTGGGGGTGACTTGACTTGACTTACAAAAGTGACTTATAAGTTAACAAGACAATAGGAGGTTACAAAATGGGCTTGTGATCATGCCCAGTAACCTTTGTTAAATTTAGTGTCCCTGGAGGAAAGACGGGCTGCTCATCTTAATGTATCTGTGCAGTGAAGTAGCTTGCCTCCTGGGTCTACACTTGAGTTAGGGATATGGTAAGGCAGCTCTGGTCCTAACGTCAGGAGTGGCGCCAGGGTTTTTGCCGCCCTAGGTGGCAGTGCTCCTCCTCTGAGCATTCGGTGGCGGGGGTCCTTCCCCTCTGCATCTTTGGGGCACTTCGGCGGCGGGTCCCAGAGCGAGTGAAGGACCTGCCGCCGAATTTCCACCGAAGACCCGGAGCGGAAGGACCCCCCGCTGCCGAATTTCCGCCGAGGACGGCAAAATGCCGCCCCCCAAATCCTGCCGCCCTTGGCAACCGCCTAGGATCGCCTAGTGGAAGCTGGCCCTGCGTAATGTCACCCAGTCCCTTTTCATCCCCTTCTGTGAAGCTAATTCCACCCCCACTCCCTGCAGTGCTGGGACCAATACGTCAACTCTCCATTACTTGTCCAGATGCTCGGGGCTACTTGCATACAGGATGGATGGAATGCTCCTTCCACAACTTCCTCCTGCCTGGCTCAACACAGGCCTGGACACCCCTTGGCCCAATGTACGTTCAGCTGTCAAAACACCATTTTCCCCCCCCCCAGGCGATAGTAATACGTTAGCTGGAAAACACTACTATAAGAATTAGCTGCTTGCGTAGCATATAGTCAGACAAAAGTTTACTAGAGTTACTGTGATTAATAAGCTTCCCCACCAGTGACAAATAATTTTAATATTGACCAATTTGAATCAGCCTGTCACTTCCCGTGCATTTAATCATTAGGGCTAGCTTTCCCCTGTAAAATACCTGTAATTGTTGGCTAAATATGGAAGGCGGCTAGATACAGTAAGATGTCTATTGACCCAGTTTGACTGGTCACTGTTTTCTTTCACTTTATCACCTTACCTCCACTTAGACTAGCAATTTAGTCTGTGAGCTACAGATGCCTACATATTAAATGACTGCTATATCAATTCCAATCTTTCCCTAAGGGACCTTTTCTGTCTCTGCCCCCTGCTAAACCTCCTGCCTGCGACTCGGTCATCTGTAACTTATAAGTTAACAAGACAATAGGAGGTTATAACTTTTTTTCTCTTCACCTCTCTGCAGCCATGGTATGTAAATTGTGACCTTCCTCTTCCACCAACTTGACCCTGTCCAACTTCCTTGAATTCCTTCTTGCATGGCAGATCACCTTTCCTATTCCTGTTTTGCTACCTATATCCTCATTCTTTCATCCTGTGGCTACATCAACACGACACGGCACTGCTGCGTATCGTGTGCGTGTAGCTACGCACCACAGCGGAAAAGCACACCACGTGCACACAGTGATGTGTAACTACACGTAACAGTGAAAGCTCTGGCAGAGAGGAGGCAGCAGGGAAGGAACTGGAGTCTTTCACTGCTGGAGTCTTTCACTGCAGCAAGCAAAGGCCCAGCCTTTCTCCACTGCTGGAGTCTCTTCCTCTGTTGGGGAAAGTCTCCAAGCAGCAATGCAACACTACAATGCTAAAAATAGCAGTGTAGGCTGGATGGCACAGCTTGGGTGAGTAGAGCTGTCTCCCTTTCAGGTATATCTTTTCTCTACTCACCTATGCCATGCCTCACCATCAACATGCCCTATATATCGGTGCTTGGGGGACTGTGTGTGTATGAATCCTGCACACCAATGAGAGAAGGGTGCAGGTAGATGCACTCTAATAGTGGTAGATGTCTACAACTTGCCTCGTTTACATTTGTGTATGTGGACATCCCCCACAATAAACTAGACAGTTATGAATTAGGCTGTAAAGTTCTTGGTACATTACTTGTTTGTATTACCATAGCATCTAGGAGCCCTAGGCCTGGGCCTGGACCCCATTGTGCTAGGCCCTGTACAAACACAGAACAAACTGACAGCCCATGTCCCTAAAAACTTATAAGCTAAGTAAGACAAGAGACGACAGATGGATACAGACAGAGGAAGGAAAAATATGAAGCAATGACACTGCTGGTCAGCATGCTATTCAGTGATCACTGCCCACCAGTGGCTTATCTAAGTTTTCATTTTTGTTGTAGGAATTGTGGCAAAGGAGAGTTTAAGGAGGGGTTTGAGGGAAGATTGAGGTAGTTTTGTGGATGTTTATTGGGAACGCCTCAGCCATATGAGGGGCAGCCTGGGAAAAGGCCCAAAGGTGCTTGTTTAGAAATTTAGCAAGTGGGTGGTGGAGTACAACTTCTGAGCTTTCTCTGGAGAGATGCTGTGGCAAGAACAGTTTCTGTGAAGTGGGCAGCGGTTGGATTGGAGAGGCCTAGGATTGAATTGGGGACAGAAGTCCAGACCAGGTTGTAGAGAACATGTTTGATTGGCTTAGAAATGAAAGGCAGATGGGGAATAGGGGGAAGAGCTTGTGGAGAATAAAAGAGGGGATGAGTTAGTGCAAGGTAGATCAGGGGATAGGTTAGATTAGAGGAGAACCGATGAGCCATTTCTGCATCTGTACAATGGGAGAAGGAGGGGGGGGAGTTGGAGTGGAGAGTTCTTGGCAACTGTGTCTCAGAAGAAATTGGTGCAGTGAGAAATGGAAAAATGAACTATTTTCACAAGCTATTCTAAACACCGATCAATTGACAAATATTACCCCGATTACCACTGCTGACATGAGATACCTGCACTGGGTGGAATGTTAGTCTAAAGGCCAAATTCAGACCTGGTGTAAACTTTTACTGATGCTAGTGGAGTTAATCTCATAACAACTTTGGCCCACTGATTACAGTGGTGTTGTGCTCGTGTATATCAGGGTTGAAATTTGGGTTTATATTTTAAAACAACTGTTACATTTCAACAGTTACGCAACAGACCGATTTAGAAATGTATTGGAATGTTGTCATTTGTTATGAGTGAAATTGGTCACACAGCAGAAGCTTACATAATACCTGTGCCCCACTTGAAACTTTAATCCCCTGTGTGGAGTCTCATCCTTGTCAAAGATCTATCTGTGTGAGCTTTGCCCAGGGCAAGAGCTCTGTCTTGGATATAACAGAGAGTGACTGGATTTAGTTGGATAGGGTAGGTGAGATAGTATCTTTTTTTGGACTAATATCTGTTGGTGAAAGAGACAAGCTTTTGGATTTAGTTGATTATGTATCCTTGCAAACCCTGTAGGAACTGGATCTGAAATGCACATCAGGCAGGTAAGGTCAATGAATAAAATTTTCCAAAAAGTTTTTTTTTTCCATGGGTGGAGCAGAATAGTAAGGTTTCATTCATATCTATAACACTGTCCCTTTACAGTGAGTGGGGAAAAACCCTTTCCCTAAAGCCGTAGGCCATGGAAAATATAAAGATAATGACTGGAGACTAATTCACACCTTGATTCTTCAGATAAAATTCAACCTGTATATACACTTCCCTAATCTCAGTAGGACACAAGGAATATTGATCCTTTGCACTCAATGTCATCTTGGGTATATGGCAAGCTATTCTGTGGAATTCCAGGGGTACATTACGTTGCCATGTAAAATATACAATGGAAAGGTGACCCCAGGAACAGTTACATGTTAAAACCTGAAACTTTTGTCATTTTAACTGACCTCTGTTAAATCTGAGGTTTACAAGACATTTCATCTGGATATTGGCATCTTGGCAGTGATCCTATACAGACAATAATTGCTAATGACTTTGTTTTGTAAGTTGTTTTGTGGTACTACCAAGGATTTCTGCATGAAACCCTTTTGGCCTAATATTAGGCCAGCCATCCCATGCAGATAGGAAGGGTAGGTTGGGAGGACCTCCGGACATTGATTTTTCTAAGGCAGAAATATCAACAGTAAACTTTTGGATAATTCAGTATGACTTTTGTTAAAAAAAATAAAATCCTAGTGTTTTGGCCCGAGGGTCCTGAGACCAAGGAGGACCCCTCCCCATCTGATGGCTCAACCTGCTTTACAGAGCTACAGGAGCTCTAAGAGAGAGCCCTTCTAGTTGAGGGAGCCACACCACAATTGGGGCAAGCTCCTTGCTGATGTGTCTCTCACTATCAGAGTTATTGAGAGCTGGGAGAGCTCACTTGCTGATGGTTCCCTTCCCCTTCCCTCTACCAAAGGCAGCATCAAAGTGGTGGTGCAACCTCCTGCCATGCAAAGACTTCAATTCTAGTCCCAAGACTGAAGAATCAGTCCTAAACCAGTTGAGTATTACGGGTGGCAGTTTGCTCTACCCCACTGGGTGAATTCTTCTTTAGCACCATTTCTGTTTAACACAAGGTAGGAGACTCTTCTATTCTCCCTTTACCAGAGGAAAGACCATCCCGATGAGGAGCCTTTCAGCAAAAGTGTGTACAAATAAAAATAACGGAGTTTCACCATTGGCAGATGAACTCAGAAGACCTCCAGCAATACCCAAGAAAAGGAACGTGTCCATTGTCCCTTGGGATGGTCTGAATCAATACTGATCTCTTAACAATCTTCAGTAACTTTGCAATACTATATAAGGCAAACAATCCCACCCTTCAAATAGGATTTAATCTTACAAAATTTTAAGTTTTAGGTTTTTCCTGCATCTGGTCCATGCTGATAAAGCAAGAGCTATCTTCAAGCAAAAAGAAAAAGATTATAAACCAGGTGCCTTTTTATCAACTTTCAGGGTCTTTCCTCCACAGTTGACTGTACTCAAGCACTCCTCCTCACATCCAGCAGATCACGAATGCCTCATTTATCTTAATTTCTGTTAGTAATAGACACAGATGTCTAGAACAGAGAATGAAATATGAATTCAGAATTACTTCAGTTCGGCTGCAGGCATATCTGTCTGGAGCACCTTAGAATATATCCTGGAGCGGGAGGAGGGCAAACAGGATACATTTAACCTAAGATATTCCAATATTTTGAATCAGGTTAAATATGAGTTGATTACCGGGGGATTTGGGTCAGCTCTAGGTTTATTGGAGCTTTCTTGTCCACATCCCTATGTACCGCACTGCTATGCATATAGAAGGAAATGCTGCCCCTCCGCTGAAGCATAACAAATCCTGAATGTAATGAAACCAGTGTGGATTTGCTGTGCAGATCGAAGGGCCAGCATGCAGGGAGCCCATACTATGACTCTTACCCAGACGTGTTGATAGTATTTTTTTCTATTAGTGATAGTGTGCACTATGATTTCTTCCTCAGCCCCTTTTTTTAAAGGGAAAGTGTGCTGGGTGGGCTTGGGGAGCTTGTGGAAAAGAGAATAGTCCTACCAAATGAGAAATGACCAAGGACGGCAGGTATAATGAGCCAGTTGGAGCTGAAATTGATACATGAATAGTTTGCTGAAATCTCGTGAAGGTTGAGCCTGTGATGTGTCTATATTAGACGTTCATTAAACCTCTCTCTAAACTGCTCACTTTGGTGATTGGTTGGTGGTTCCACTCATCAGGCAGCTCAGGTTGTCTCCCAACCTCACTTCACATGAGGAGTCCTGACCTTTTCATTTAAACTTCATAGGCCAGGGGTCGGCAACCTTTGGCACGTGGCTTGCCAGGGTAAGCACCCTGGTGGGCCGGGCCTGTTTGTTGACCTGCCGCATCCACAGGTTTGGCCGATCGCGGCTCCCACTGGCCGTGGTTCACTGTCCCAGGCAATGGGGGCGGCAGGAAGTGGCGGTCAGCACATCTCTCAGCCAGCGCCGCTTCCCGCTGCCCCCATTGGGCTGGGACAGCAAACCGCAGTCAGTGGGAGCCGCGATCGGCCGACCCTGTGGACGCGGCAGGTAAACAAACTGGCTCGGCCCGCCAGGGTGCTTACTGTGGAGAGCCGCGTGCCAAAGGTTGCCGACCCCTGTCATAAGCCTTTGGTGGCTTATTGCAGAATGCCAGAAGGCCCTGATAATTTCTGAACATCTTGATCACTCAGGGACCTTCTTTCATAGCAGAATAACTGCAAAATTCTGGGAAGCCTGACCAGCAGTAAGATTTTCTTCAAAATATCCAATATGGCTCTTCGTCTCTTAGCTGTTTAACCTTTTCCTCAGTTGAATGACTTTCCCTTTGTCTTCTAAAAATGGCCTTCGTGCCAGTCTGCAGAAAGCAGCCTGGCATTCATAAACTCTGAAATCCATCATAGTTCATGTCAGTGAAACCTGCAAAACAATCCTACCTGTGGAGTCTGTCTGTTTTAAGCACCTTTGCGATTGCTATTCATGCTGACATTTGAATTTTCAGTTGCTGGCGTTGTTTCACTGCACACTTTTCAAAGGGATATGAGAGAAGACCTTGTATTTAAATAAAGAAACAAACAAATTAAAATAAGCTGAACAACTCATTAACTTTTAATATCACAGAGATAAACTAATAAATGAACATACAATAAATGATACATTCATATGAAAGCATGTTGACAAACAGCCTGTATCAATTAAAACACTAAACTGAACAAACAGCTTGCCAGTTTCACTTTTTCTACTAAATGTTTTCATTTCCTTTAGCCACTTGGTTCTGTTGCTGGGGCAACTTCTCACTGCATGAAGCAGCTTCTTGTCTTTTTATTCTCCTTTCTAACCAAATCTTGTTCATATAGAATTCTAGGACTAGAATGGACCTCAGGAGGTCATTTCATCCAGTCCCCTGCACTCATGGCGGGACTAAGTATTATCTAGACCATTCCTGACAAGTGTTTGTCTAAGGGTACGTCTTCACTTACTGGAGGGTCCGGCGGCAGGCAATCGATGTTCTGGGATCGATTTATCGCGTCTGGTTAAGACGCGATAAATCGATCCCGGATCGATCCCGGAAGTGCTCGCCATCGACGCCGGTACTCCAGCTCGCCGAGAGGAGTACACGGCATCGACGGGGGAGCCTTCCTGCCACGTCTGGACCCACGGTAAGTTCTGACTAAGGTACTTCAAATTCAGCTACGTTATTAACTTAGCTGAATTTGCGTACCTTAGTCCGAAGTGGGGGCTTAGTGGGGACCAGGCCTAACTTGCTCTTAAAAATCTCCACTGATGGAGATTCCACAAATTCCCTAGGCAATTTAGTCCAGTGCTTAGCCACCCTGAGAGTTAGGCTGCAATTTTAGACCATTGCTTCTTGACTTATCCCCAGAGTTTAAGAAAAACATTTTTTTTCTTCCTCCTCCTTCTAACAACCTTTTACATACTTGAAAACTGTTATGTCTCCTCTCAGTCTTCTCTTTTCCAGACTAAACAAACCCGTTTTTTCCAATCTTCCCTCACAGGTCATGTTTTCTAGACCTTTAATCATTTTTGTTGCTCTTCTCTGGACTCTCTCCAATTTGTCCACATCCTTCCTGAAATGTGGCACCCAGAACTGGACACAACACTCCAGCTGAGGCCTCATCAGCATGGAGTAGAGCGGAAGAAATACTTCCCGTGTCTTGCTTACAACACTCCTGCTAATACATCCCAGAATGATGTTCGCTTTTTTTGCAACAGTGTTACACTGTTGACTCATATTTAGCTTGTGATCCACTCTGACCCCCAGATCCCTTTCTGCAGTATTCCTTCCGAGGCAGTCATTTCCCATTTTGTATGTGTGCAATTGATTTGCTTCTTCACAAATGGAGTACTTTGCATTTGTCCTTATTGAATTTCATCCTCTTTACCTCAGACCATTTCTCCAGTTTGTCCAGATCATTTTGAATTTTAATCCTATCCTTCAAAGCACTTGGAACCCCTCCCAACTTGGTCATCCACAAACTTTATAAGTGCACTCTGTATGCTATTATCTAAATCATTGATGAAGATATTGAGCAGAACCAGACCCAGAACTGATCCCTGCGGGACCCTACTTGTTATGCCCTTTCCAGCAGGACTCTGAACCACTGATAACCACTCTCTGGGAACGGTTTTCCAATCAGTTTTGCACCCACCTTATAGTAGCTCCTTCTAGGTTGCAATTCCCTAGTTTAGTTATGAGAAGGTCATGAGGGACAGTATCAAAAGCTTTCCTAAAATCAGGATATACCACATCTACTGCTTCCCTCCTATCCACAAGGCTTGTTACTCTGTGAAAGAAAGCTATCAGGTTGGTTTGACACAATTTGTTTTTGACAAATCCATGCTGACTGTTACATATCACCTTATTATCTTCTAGATATTTGCAAATTGATTGCTTAATTATTTGCTCCATTAACTTTCCAGGTACAGAAGTTAAGCTGACTGGTCTGTAATTCCATGGGTTGTCCTTATTTCTCTTTTTATAGATGGGCACTATATTTGCCCTTTTCCAGTCTTCTGGAATCTCTCCCATCTTCCATGACTTCTCAAAGATAATTGCTAACGGCTCAGATATCTCCTCAGTCAGCTTCTTGAATGTATTCTAGGATGCATTTCATCAGGCCCTGGTGACTTGAAGACATCTAATTTGTCCACATAGTTTTAAACTTGTTCATTCCCTATTTTAGCCTCTTCTGATCCTACCTCATTTTCACTGGCATTTACTATGTTAGAAGTCCAATCATCACCAACCTTCTTGATGAAAACCGAAACAAAGAAATCATTAAGCACCTCTTCCATTTCCACATGTTCAGTTATTATTCCCCTCCCGCCCCATTGAGTAATGGGCCTACCCTGTCCTTGGTCTTCCTCTTGCTTCTAATGTATTTGTAGAATGTTTTCTTGTTACCCTTTATGTCTCTAGCTAGTTTGATCTCGTTTTGTGTCTAGGCCTTTCTAATTTTGTTCCTACATACTTGTGTTATTTGTTTATATTATCCTTTGTAATTTGACCTAGTTTCCACTTTTTGTAGGACTTTTAGCAGACTTTAAGCTTTTTTTTTTTTCTCTTCTCCAGACTTTCTCCAATTTGTTCACATCTTTCCTGAAACACAGTGCCCAGAACTGGACACAATACTGCAGCAGGGGCCGTATGAGCATGGAATAGAGTGAAAGAATTACTTCTCATGTCTTGCTCACAACACTCCGGCTAATACTCCTTCCTAGGCAGTCATTTTCCATTTTGTATGTGTGCAGCTGATTGGTCCTTCCTAAATGGAGTACTTTGCATTTGCCCTTATTGAATTTCATTCTATTTACTTCAGACCATTTCTCCAGTTTGTCCAGATCATTTTGAATTTTAATCCTATCCTCCAAAGCACTTGCAACTCCTCTCAGCTTGGTATCATCTGCAAACTTTAAGTGTATTCTCTTAGGCCATTATCTATTCTAAATCACTGATGAAGATATTAAACAGAATCGGACCCAGAATTGATCCCTGCGGGACACGGGACCCCACTTAACTATGAACCACTTGACTGTGAACCACTGATAACTATTCTCTGTGAATGGTTTTCCAACCAGTTATGCAGCCAGCTTATGGTAGTTCCATCTGGATTGTATATTTCTCTACTACTACAATTCTGATGAAGTTTGTTTGCAAAACTTTTGTTTTGTTCACCTATTAACTCCCAAAGTAAAAGCAAATTCAGCACAAAGCTGATGGAAAAACTAGCCTCAATCCTTCTGAATTTGACGTTGGATTTCCTCAGTGTGATTTTGATTGTTTCAATTTCCAACAATGTCTGCAGTGAAGCTGCCCCACCAAGTAACCAAAAGGAACAATGATTGCCAGTCACCACACACAAAATACTTTTGATCAGAATGTAGTGTCTGTACTGTTCAGTCCTGTCCAGAAAAAAATGACTCTGAACTTCAGATACTACCAGTGGGCTAGATGGTGCCTCCTAGAGCTGTAGCTTGCAGAGGTCTCCCTCTACATGTGGATATACACCTGGCTGCATGGAAGGTGGGTCAGCTACCTCCACGCCACCTTCTTCCTGATGTTGGTCCCACAGACTGCACTGGGTTTGGGTAGGCTGGAGACAGACGCTCATTGTAAACCATAACACTTGGTATGGATCAGAAGAGAGTTTCAGCATAGGACTCTGTTGGGTCTTCTGTGTACTCTCAGACATTCTGGGGAAAACACCTAAGAAGCTCCACTGGAGGTAGGAGCTAGGGGAGGCTGCTGAAACGTACCTTGCTCCATATTAGTGTGATGGGTTAGTGTGATGGCACAGAGCCTCCTTGGTGATGTTGTGAAGACCACGAGTGTAACAGGGCTAAAAAAAGAACTAGATAGGTTCATGGAGAATAGGTCCATCAATGGCTAGTAGCCAGGATGGGCAGGGGTGATGTCTCTAGCCTCCGTTTGCCAGAGGCTGGGAATGGGCGACTGGGGGTGGATCACTTGATGATTACCTGTTCTGTTAATTCCCTCTGGGGCACCTGGCATTGGCCACTATCGGAAGACAAGATACTGGGCTAGATGGACCTTTGGTCTGACCCAGTAGGGCTGCTCTTATGTTCTTAACTTGGGACCTCTGGATCTGCAAGCACGAGCTAAAGGAGCAGGTCCCTTGCCTTGGGGAGTAGCAGAGGACAAAACTGTCTGCACGACTTTGCACTTTGATAGTCTGCAGAACGAGCTGCCGCCTCCTTTGTTCAAACAGGAGAACGTGGGCTTGCATCTAGGAGACCACGTACTGCAGAACTCCAAAAGTGGGCTAGACTGTCACAGCTACCCCTGGGAGCAAGCTACCGCTGTCTCGCTTCTACTCTGATTGTGACACCAGTCGGGAGGGGAGAGGAGGAGCAGGGAACGCTTGCCTGATACTTCTCCCTCCCTCCCCCTTCACCTTTACACACAAGCAGGTGGAGAGGGGAGAAGAGTGAGGAGTAAGAAGAGCACCGAGCCTCCTCTCCTTTATTTGCCAGGCAGCACTTGCTGAGTGGGCGCACTGCGATGAGTCAGAAGGTCCCACAGGATAGGGCAAAGTAACTTTGTTTTATTCACTGAGCCAGGGAAGAAGTGTAACAGTGTCATGATTCGGCCTGCTCCGGGGCAGTGCTGCCCTAAATAGGACAGTTTATAACTTTGCAATCTAGTCCAATGAGACAGCAGGCTGGCTAAGACTGACTGAAGGCATTTTTTTGCAAGTGGTGGTAGCATGATCGAGACCTGCAAGAGGTAGGAGACAAAAGTTTGTGGATCAGATAGCATTGACAAATGCAAAAGACAGACGAGGAAAATGAGATGGGCGGCCAACAGAGAGGGGTGTAGGCAATTCGCTCAAGAGTTCTCTCGGTTGCGTGATGAGATTTGTGTTTGAAATTGCTCTCTCTGTGTAGCATAACAGCATATCTAAGGCTCAGCATAGGTTACTGCTATAGAATCTAGAAACCCCATGCAGGCAACAGTGTAACACAGCATTTAAGCTGACAAAATGGTAATGGTCATTTCTTTTCAGCTCCAGTAGCCGGGCTAGAGATTGCATGGACAATATTGAATATACAAAGCGGTTGGTTTGCCAAGAAAGTTAAGGCCCATCTACTGCTACCAAGTTGAAAAAAAAAGTATTGACGCAGAGTGATTATAGATAGCCGTGATACATACAAACAGGACATCAATTTGTGTTTAGTCTTTTTTACCTGGGGGTGGGGAAGCTTGTAAATTACCAACAAATCACTGTAGGAATCACTCCTCCTGTCCATCACCCTTCCCTCTGGCCTGGTTGATATGTTTTAGTACTTGCTGGATTTAAACAGATCAAGCTCTCTCCAATCAATTTACATTTTCTTTTATAGATACTGTGTCTTTTCATGTGACTCCATTTCAGCACTGTAACAAATACACCTTTCGGCCCCTCTCTTGCAAATGCTTACACCTGTGTGTAACTTTACTCATGTGATTTCTATGGGACTATTCAGACACGTGCAGCTTCACTTGGGTTTGTTTGCAGGATCAAGGCATTATATTTTACTGGTCTAATTTCATGTTTTAATGAGTAATTTTGTTTCTCCCTCTTTTACTGTCTTTACGGAAGAATGGCACCACCTCTTTTCTTGGACATTAGGAAGCGTACCCCTTTTCTGTATGTAAAGTCAGAGATTATCATCAGCATTAACCCAATTATTTATACAACAACTCTAGTATATTTAACATACAAAGAATATGCCTGATGTTGTGGCATAAAGGTCTTGTTGGCATGAATAACGTGGACTTACGTTCATGCCAAATGTTTTATGCTGCAACATCATGCACATTTGCTGTTTTAAATACTGAAGAGAGTTATTGTTTGTAAATTATGTTAATCCCAGTGATAATTTCTGACTTTGGTCAGAAGCCATGAATGAATTTCAGATGTCATCCCACATGAGTGTCAATAAAAGCCTCATACTCTACCACACCTATTTCCATTCTGTATGTGCCACATGTTACAGTAACAGCTAAAATAGCTTAGATTGGGTAGGGGTGGTGGAATCAAGAAGGGAGAGGGAGGATTAGAACCCTGCAATGGAAATATTGTGATGGCCCCGTCCTGCATACACTTGCCCATGCCTGGGGGAGTGGAGAGGAAAGAGTGGGACCCAGAAGGGCTGAAGCAGCCAGCATAGGACATTGGATTGGGGCAGAGAGTGGGACCTTGTCGGGCTACAGTGGGCCAGGGAGCAGGTGGTAACCCCCAGGATCCTCCTTCCCAGCCTGGAGCAGGCTACCCTCCCACCACATCTTAGTATCTCCCTTCACTCCCTGTCCTATCCATCCACCCCTGTATCCATAGGGCGCTTCCACTCCCCTTCCCCCTGGGTATTGGGAACAGAGTTACCAGCTCTCATGATCATGATCTCTGAAGACATGTTCATGCATGGAAACTTCAACTTCCATTTTTGTAAAAGTAAAGTAAGTTCATGGTCCTGAGGGTCATAAGAAAGCTTGAAAATTACTCTGAAGCCTCAGACCAAAAGGCAAGGGGGGGGAAAAACCTCAAATTGTTAAAATTCATGAGACAAGATGGTCTTGAAGAGCTCTGTGTAGCATGAAAGCTTTTCTTTCACCAATAGAAGAGGTCCAATAAAAGATATATTACTTCACCTACCTTGTCTCTCTAATATCCTGGGACCAACACGGCTACTACAACATATACATTCATGAGTCAGGTCCACAAAAATCATATTTTTGAACACTTGATATTGGCAATACAGGGACTATTTCTTGTATTGTAAAGCTATTTATTGCAAATAAAGCAGGTACCTTAGTCGCCATGAGTCAATTTAAAAAGTCACTTCTTCAAGTTCTGTTTTATGTGGCCCTTACAAAACTGGCAGCACATGTTGGGTTCCACTGAAAAACAGAGAATCTTCTCCACCTTAATGGGACAAAGCTCCCATTTCCGGCCTGGCAGGAGCACAGGATACCAAATATCAAAGTGGTGTCACTATGTGTAGAAAAGCTATCTAACTGAAATTTGCCTCTTCTCCATTTCTGGTCAAGGACGACTTGTTTCTGGAAGTGAGGAGAAATTCTCATATTCAGGGGAAGGAAGGAAACTTTTCACATGTTAAACTTAAATACATAGTTTGTCTGAGCTTTTCTGGGAGTAATCATATCCCAGGGAGATAGAGGACGGGTGACGTTGCCAACGGTGCATGATAGTCATCTATCATATGACTCTGCAATTTTATCACATGGATATTACCTTCATATATTACTCATTAGCCTTTGAAGGACTCAGGCTCAAAGGGCATGTCTACACTTAACGGGGATTGATGCTGTTGGGATCAATGCACCAGGGTTGATTTAGCAGGTCAATTGAAGACCCACTAAATCGACCACAGATCGCTCTCCCGTCAACTCCGGTACTCCAGCGGAACGAGAAGAGTAAGGTACGTCAATGGGATAACGTCTCTTGTCAATGCAGCACAGGGTAGACACCGCAGTAAGTCAATCTAAGCTACATTGACTTCAGCTACGGTATTCATGTAGCTGGAATTACATAACTTAGGTTGACTTACCCCGGTAATGTAGACAAGGCCTAAGATATCTAACATCATCCTTCCCTTCTCTATTCTTGGGTGGGATTTTTAGCTTATTGCACTGCTTTGAGATGGAATTTAATTTTTGGCTTGAAATGGGCCTTTGGAGCTATATTGCCATTTACATATATTTGTGAAAGTTTGATTCAACTACATATTTGTGTGGCTGTCTGAAGCCCACAGCCTTTTGCACTTAGCAAAGTTCAAAGACACAGTCAACTGACATATGTCTGTCTCATGCAAACGGCTTCATTTAGTTAAATGTGATCGTGACCATCTGTCATCCTATGCCTGCCAAGTACCAGCTGCAAGAGTGCCACGGTTTCAGTTGCCTTCAGTATAGTACCTGCTGGTGAGCACTCTGTTGCCACCATATTTAAGGTCCAGAGTCACGATCGCATTGCAATCAAACACAGGAGTGATGAAATGTAGACGCTTTCATAGAGGCCTATTTGGCGGTGTTGTCATGAGTGGCACCTGGGAGTTCACTATTTTAATCACAAATCACATTTCTAGGGATGTAGAGCTCCGTGTAACCTTGGCATGCATGCTTCGAGTTTCAATGGAAAATGAGCTGCATCAAAGCTGCATAAGCAGTCTAGCCATTCCTTTGATTAAGGATACAGAGACTTCAGGTGGCTTGGCATGACTTTGATATCCTTCAAACAACAAGAGATTCATTTTGTAAATGAAGTTTCAAGCAGCTGGATTGCCTTACATCACAATAAACCTACCTCCTGCAATAAGGTTTTTTTTTGGTAATTCTTTCTTCCTGTTTTCCAGATCATACGCTCATTAAAATGAACTCATATTTACCCCATAAAACTGTCCCATCCCTTCCTCTGTCCCATACGTTTCACGGAACAGACAGAAAGCTAAATATGTGAATGCAATTAATTTGTGCAGGCTGTGGTGCATCATGAGAAACTTCTTTAATTTTTAAGGCACTTAGACTGAATTCTTCCCTCAGATACAAGGACCCAGAGACCTATAAGCTAGTTTCCCCCATTCTGATATTCTCTGTTCCTAAATGATGGCTACAAGAAGCAAAACCTTCAGGTTTACATGCTTCAAATAAAAAGATTTGAGCAGAGGATTCTACGGAGCCTTCAGGGCCATTGTCCTGCATGTTGGCTTAATCCTCACTAGGTTGCAAAAGAAAAGTTGACCTATAGAATATGTACGGTCCTACCAAATTCACAGATGTAGAAAGCACGTCACAGACAGTGAAATCTGGTCTCCCCCATGAAATTGTAGGAGAGCGTCACAGTATTGCCACCCTTACTTCTGTGCTGCCTTCAGAGCTGGGTGGCTGGAGAGGGGGGACTGCTGGCTGGGCACCCAGCTATGAAGACAGCACTGCTGCCAGCAACAGCACAGAAGTAAGGAGGGTGCTGTGGTCAGGGGGGTGCTATGGTCACCTCACACAAACACACAGGCAGTCCAAGGCCCCTTTAAGCTCTGAGCACTGGCGATGGGCAGGGTTGCAGGTGCCCCAGACGTGGGCTCCTACCATGCACTGGGCTCCAGTCACTAGTTCTAGGTGGGCTGCAGAGGGATAGGAATTCCTCTTCTCCTGCTTGGCCACTCCCTTCGCTGGTGGCACAGAAGTAAAGGGGGTAATACCATTTCATGCTACCCCCACTTCTGCGCTGCCGGTGGCAGAGGCTCTGGCTTCACAGCTAAGCTTCTGACGAGCAGCTACCACTCTCTGGCCGCCCAGCTCTGAAGGCAGTACCGCCACCAGCAGCAGCACAGACGTAAGGATGGCAATATCGCAACCCCCCTATAATAGCTTTGTGACCCCACCTCATGATCCCCTTTTGGGTTGGGACCTCCATGGTTACAACACTGTGAAATTTCAGATTTAAATATCTGAAACTGTAAAATTTAAGATTTCTTTTTTTAAATCCTGTGAGCATGAAATTTACCAAAATGGACCATGAATTTGGTAGGGCCCTAAAAATATCCCTTAACAGTTCCCCTGATAGTACTTAGGCTGATGGCCGAGCTGCTGGAAAAAAATCTAGGACTTGTTGAGACAGTTGAATAGCTGTTTCTCGACATCTTAGCTAGAACTGTTCCCAAACCCAGTAATATGAAAAAGAGTGGTAGAAGGCACTGAGCTGGACCCTCTTGCATACCAAGCTATGGGCACTAGGGAACTGACGTCCAGGTGGAGAACTGACTCTTAAGAAAGAGTTGGCTAAGGTCTTGGAGTAGGAAAAAAACCTTATTTTCACAGACTGCTGGACAACTGTGTACCTGTAGGATTTGTGCTCATAATAGATCACAATATTTAAAGCCCCAATGCTGCAAAGACTTACCCATGTGATTAACTCTGAATAGACAAGATGGGTGAGGTAGTATGTTTTATTGGACCAACTTCTATTGTTGAAAGAGACAAGCTTTTGAGCTTACACAGAGCTGAAGAAGAGTTTGTGTGTAAGCTTGTCTTGTTGGCCAACAGAAGTTCATCCAATAAAAGAGGTTACCTCACCCACGTTGTCTCTAATACCCTGGGATCAACATGGCTACAATAACACTGCAAACCCACTCTGAATAGTCTACTTGAAGTCAACGGGACTAGTCACCATGTACAGTTAAGCATGTGCATAAGTCTTTGCAGCACTGGGACCTAAATCCCTGGCTTGGCGTGCAACTCGGGAGATAAGTGACCTATACCGATTGGAAATAAATGTGCCTACAGTTATTGGCTCCTGTGTAAATGTAGGCTGTATTGCTAAGCAGGACTGTTTTACCTTGGTAACCTCTAAGCCTTGTTTAATTATTTAACTCTTTACAGTTCTAAACTACCCTATAACCCAAAGCTAGCTTTAATCAGCAAAATTAATAATAAAATACCACTACTAATAAATTCCTAGCTCTTTTCAGGGTTAGTGCTCATTTACTCTTATTCGCACTAAGGATAATATGCATTTATATTGCAAGGGTAACTTAACACAAATTACTTTTTTCTTTATGTGTGTATACGCACGTGTGCATATACGTAACTTGAAGTACCATCAAATGAATTTTAACAAACAAATTGCCATAGAAATTCTGTATTCTGGTTAGATATAAATAGTTCTGTAGCATTATTAATAACTGCAGTTTTATCTGGCATTTCCGTTGTTCCATGATTTGCATTTCTCTGTCCGCAGAATCCAGTTATAAAGTGGCCCTTTGTAAGAGTGAGCTTTGCACTGAATACTCTGCCGAATTCAGCAGTTCTGTGAATAAATCTCCAAGGAGTGATGTTGACCTCTGCTGTGTTCATTAAGGGCCTGATCCAAAGCCCATTGCAATCAATGGAAAGTCTCCCAGTGGGCGTTGGATCCAGTCCTAGACTAGTTCACTCTGTTAATCCTTTCATCCCTTGAGACCGTTTCTGAATGCTTAGGAATGCGGTGATAGGAAATAGCCAATGGTTGGGAGGGAGATTTTGGGGCCGGTTGAATAATGAGAGCTTGGAGTAAGAGATGCAATCTAGGAAATAGGAGACAGAGCAGGCGAGCAGATGTTGGAGGGAAGGCAGAGGAGGAGTATCCAGGGAATTAGAACAGTGAAGGAACGGCTTCAAAGGTCAATAAAGCCCTCTTCAAGACCTCACTATGGTGATAACCTTCCCACCCCCCAAATCACTGCTGTCTGGCATTGGTTAGGCTGGTGACTATTTTGACCACTCAGACTACTAACAAATACACTCATCTTTGTGGTTACCTTAGTAGAATATGGAAACGAACACGTAAGGCACCCGAACAATCTTAACACTTCCCTGTAGTGATGCCACAACCATAATCATAGTTTTCAGAGTAGCAGCCGTGTTAGTCTGTATCCGCAAAAAGAACAGGAGTACTTGTGGCACCTTAGAGACTAACAAATTTATTGTTTCTTCATGGCGTCTGAGGCTGTCTACACTTGGAGCTAGGGGTGTGATTCCCAGCTAGTGTAGACATATTTGTGCAAGTTGTGTAGTCACAGTACCATAGGCAGCAGTGGGAGGGGCTAGTTCCACTGAATATGAACCCACTCGCACTTTATGGTTATCTACTCAAGTGGCTAGCCCATCCCACCACTCACTGCTGCCTGGGCTATAACAGCTACACTACTAACTGTAGCGTGCTGTGTGCATGAGAGCTAGCTTGAGTATGTCTACATGAGCTGGGACTCACACCTCTAGCTCTAGTGTAGATGTAGTCTTAGTGTTTGGTACTTCATATTAGATCAGTGGTTCCCAAACTTTAACAACCTGTGAACCCCTTTCACTAAAATGTCAAGTCTCACGAAAGCCCTCCTAAAAATGAATGTTTCCAGGGATGTCCTCCTTTACCTGAGTATAAATTATAAAAGCAGTGATCTTGGAAATATAAAATTTGTTTTTATGACATGCTTATTACACACTATTTATTATTAATTATTATTTATCATTACGGTATTTTTATTACATTATGAAAATGGCAACACTCTTCCAAGATCTCACGTTCGTAGCTTGTATCACTTTGAATAAGCCTGTTATAAGACAAGGCTCCTATGCTTCATCAAGGAGTATCAGATGTGAAACAGCACGTAGGTATTTAAGAAGCCAACTCAAAGAGTTCCTCCTACACAAGCATTCAGGTCTTGAGCAGTCCAGGCAAACAACTCACATTACAACAAAGCTTAAACTTGTTCTTCGTAATAATTTTAAAAACAATACTAGCTGCCTATTTAATTCTAAAAACAGCAAAAAATATCTACCTCCCTTTCCATTTCTTATAAGGAGTCTTGAAGTTTAAATCTCCTGAGTGTGATAGATATGTTTGCTTTGATCTGCTTAGCTCTTGGAAGTCCAGGGGCTCCGGGCTGCTGGGCCCGTGCTGCCTGGGGTTCCTAGGGACAGCTCTGTCCGCCATTAGGGAATTTTTTTCCCGAGAACCCCCTGTAACATTTTGTGAAACCCCAGGGGTTCACGAACCCCAGCTTGGGAACCACTTTATTAGATTAAACTGATTCCTAAAGATGATACATTAGGCCAGGGGTCGGCAACGTTTGGTATGCGGCTCGCCAAGGTAAGCACCCTGGCGGGCCGGGCCAATTTTATTTACCTGCTGAGGCGGCAGGTTTGGCCGATCGCGGCCCCCACTGGCCGCGGTTCGCCGTCCCGGGCCAATGGGGGCGGCGGGAAGCAGCGCGGGCGAGCGATGTGCTGGCCGTGGCTTCTCGCTGCCCCCATTGCCCGGGACGGCAAACCGCGGCCAGTGGGGGCCATGATCGGCCGAACCTGCCATGTCAGCAGGTAAATAAAACTGGCCCGGCCCGCCAGGGTGCTTACCCTGGTGAGCCGCATGACAAACGTTGCCGACCCCTGCATTAGGCTATTGCCTATTCTTCCACCTTTCATGGGCATTTCTATTGTTACTAGATGGTTTTTAGTAAAAGTCATAGGGTGGTCCCCGCTTTTATTTTATGAGATCTTTTGAAGAAATGCATCTTATGAAATGTTACACTCCTCTCCAAATTCCCAGAAGAAAAGGTCTTAGAACTCTGAAAAAAACTAAAAGCATTTCCCTTGAATTTGGGGGAAGTTACATCTCTAACCTTTGTGTGTGACCTTTTCACTAGGCTCAGTATTTTTATTTCACAGTAATAGACCAAATGACACTCTAGTATAATAGGAAAACTGAACTCCACCTTAATTAAAGAGCCATTACACACACACACACACACACACACACACACACACACACACACACACACACACACACCACCAACAACAACAATAAAATACAACAAAAAATCATATTCTTAAGCTTCACTTAGAATATTAACTTGGAAATATTTGGGCAGGTGGGTCTTTTTTTCTTCTTCTAATTCCTAAAATATAGTCTTTGAAACAATGATGAAACTTTTCTCCTCTATTCCCTTTGTAGAAACGTTTACTGTTTTATTTTCTGGTGTAGGTTCTAAACCTGTTTTTGTTTCCCTTTTTTTAAAGAAATAGGGAAATATGAAGAATCCAACTTGTTTGATCACTCCAAAGGCAAAAAGCTACCATATGCTTGCAATTTACTGTGAAAGAAACTACTTCTGCTCTGTTGAAAACCACTTTGATATCAAACTACTGTGACAGCAATTTTTGCACTGAGAGCAAAATAATCAAATAGCAAAACCGCCTGATAGTTGAACCTCTCTGATGGCAAAACTCTCTGCAACATAGTGCAGACATTTATTTGAACCTTATGGTTTTATTCCTCAAATTCTAAAAAAGACACCCTGCACTTCAACCATGAAATTTGACTGGTTTAGACAATTAAATATCTCTAAGGGGAATATGATAGAGGTCTATAAAATCATGAATGGTGTGGAGAAAGTGAATAAAGAAGTGTTGTTTGCATCTTCACGTAACACAAGAACCTGGGGTCACCAATGAAATTAATAAGCAGCAGGTTTAAAACAAACAAAATACTTCTTCATACAATGCAGAGTCTGGCTGTGGAACTCATTGCCAGGGATGTTGTGAAGGTCAAAAGTATAAGTGGGTTCCAAAAAGAACTAGATAAGTTCATGAAGGATAGGGCCATCAGTGGCTATTATCCAAGATGATCAGGGAGACATCCCTATGCTCTGGGCATCCCTAAATCTCTGACTGCTAGCAGCTGGAACTGGACAACAGGTAGGGTGACCAGATGCCCCGATTTTATAAGGATATTCCCAATATTTGGGATTTTTCTTATATAGTTGCCTATTACCCCCCACACTCTGTCCCGATTTTCCTTACTTGCTATCTGGGTATCCTAAAACAGAGTATAGATTACTTGGCTGATTGCTCTGTTCTGTTCATTCCCTCTGAAGAATCGGGAACTGGACACTGTTGGAAGACAGGATACAGGGATAAATGGATCCTTGGTCTGACCCAGTGTGGCCATTCTTATGATCTTATGACACTGTTTTAGAAGAATAGTTTAAGCAATTTTTAGCCGTTAATACAAACTAGCAAGCTGCTCTACAAGATGCTTGCAGGCACACTGCAAAAGTTTGATATTCAAATGCTTGCTTCTTGTGGTTAAATAAAGCCATTAATTGAAATGTAAACCTTCTGTCAGCTAAAGCTCTCTAGGTTTTAGGGCAAAAGTCTGTTCCATTCTATCAAGGACAGAAGGACAGAATTTCTACAAGGTGACTGGAAATCTAACTTACGTCCTATGTTATAAAAATGTAACAAACTTGTTTTGCAACTGTATTCCTCGGGGGCTAATTTTTCTAATAAGAATAAGCCATGGATGCTCACACATTATTGTGTGATAACATGTGGCATCCATGTTTATGACTTCACACCTATTGCACTGACTGTTACTCTAATTTTAAGGCATGTTGAGCACAGTGATTTGGGGAAATACTACAAATCAAATAATAATCCCCTTATGGGTTTGCCAGACTTTCACATGATTTAGAATTTACTGTTGGATTGTCATTGTTTAAAAACAAGGGGCTAGAAAGATAGTTTAAATTAAGAGGATCAAGGTAAGGATAAAATCCCCAGTCCTACAAACCCTATGTGCTTAAGATCATTCATATGAGTAGATATGAACTCAACAAAACTAATTATGTGAACTTAAGTTAAGCATATGTGTAACTCTTTTCAGGATTGTGGCTAAAGGGTGTATGTGCATTTACAGTTTGATTATTGTAGAAACTGTAGGGCCTGAAGATAAGGGCTTGATACAAAGCCCCTTGAAATCAATGAGTCTTGACACTGCCGAAAGTAAATAAACTCATGTAAATGAAATACTGATATTATAAATATTCATAACGAAATAAATACTTTGCCATATCTTCATTCACTGTAATTCTAATGTCCAGATGAGAGAGATGTCAAATTAAAGAATACACTGTCGCTGGCACAGGGTACCACATTGAATATTTTAGTAATTTTTATTTGGCAAAAAAAAGCTGTCTTTCATGTTTTCTTCCATTACAGTGAGTTATATGTCCTACTATGGGATTAATTTTTGCTTCATTTTAATATGATGCACTGGGATGTGAAAGAGAGGATGTTGAGAACAAGTAGACTTGGGGGCTTTTAACTGATTTTAACTAATTATTAACTCTGCAGGATGAATTGACTTAATTTACTTGTTATTATAAGGTGCCTCGGGTTGCCTCTGCATAAGGTAAAGATGCACTTGGAACTCAGTGAAGCTTCTCTAACACAGGCAGATGTTCTCAAATGGTGATCTATGGACGTCACTTCCAGAAGCTAAATCACTGCTAATACTAATTCTTCAAAAGTTCAGCTGTTGTAGTTGCAATACAGACATTATGTGACGGTGAAAGGGAGGAGAGAGGTGGTTCTCTCAACCAAAACTAGGAGGGCACAAGACACTCCTAGTATGAAAATGGTACCCAATGTGGAAAAAACGCTTGGAAAGCCCTGCTGTCAAATGTGGGTTGTATCCCTCTTTTGTACAAGGATCATTGGACTATTTAAAATAATGATAATAGGAAACAGATCAAGAGGCTCGGGATGAAAGAACGTTCACTAATGGGCGTGTCAGTGGGCAAAAAGAAGTGGGGGAGGGGAGAACGAGCTATTTTTTAAGTTGTTGATTGGAGTTGAGTTTCATTGCACCATATGGGGAATGATAAGCAGTTATTTGGATGGAATCCAGCCCTGGGCAGAAAGCCAGAGCAAGGCCTATGCACACTTAAACCACACTTAAGCCCTCGTTGTAAATGGTTCAAGGGACTTGCTGCAGAGTGAAGCACTTCACCCATAGTGAGATGAAAAAAATATGGGTGGGAAGAATCTGTAACACCACAAGCACAGGAAACATGGGAAGAAGCATTGCAGGGAAAACTTTTGGGTGCAATTTGGGTATCTGCTGTATGTGTATGACTATGTTTTTCATTTTGGAGTATAGTCTGCACTCATTCCATACATCTCTGTGGTCTGAGTTGCTTGAGCATATCCAGTGGAAAATATACACAAGGATCCAACTTACATGTGGGAGAGACAGAGAGGTTTAGGTTGTATTGGAGTAACACTGAGACCAGGTCTTCATGCTACGGCTATTCAGTGCAGGGCCTCAGTCTCTTCTCTCCAAACTGACGTATCTTCTCCTAAAGCAAATTTAGGTCTAAATAAAGGTTCGTAAACAGATAAGCCTTATGCCCAGATTGGCAAAACCAAATGCTGTAGAATGAACAGTTCAGAATTATGAAAACCTTAGGTGGCCAAGTATGGGAACTGGATTGAGAAATTCGCACTACAAATCTTGGCAAAATTGTGTTGAGCTTTAAAATAAGTGTAAAGTTCTGTTCACTAAACTGGGCGGTGAACTCTAATTGCAAAAAGGTGCGTTTTTTTACATAATTGTCCCTCTAGTACAGGGATCGGCAACCTTTGGCACGCGGCTCACCAGGGTAAGCCCCCTGGCGGGCCAGTTTGTTTACCTGCCGCTTCCACAGGTTCAGCCGATCGTGGCTCCCACTGGCCATGGTTCGCAGCTGCAGGCCAATGGAGGCTGCTGGAAGTGGTGGCCAGTACGTCCCTCGGCCCGCGCTGCTTCCTGCAGCCCCCATTGGCCTGAAGCGGCGAACTACGGCCAGTGGGAGCCGTGATTGGCCGGACCTGCAGACGCGGCAGGTAAACAAACCGGCCAGGTCTGCCAGGGGACTTACCCTGATGGGCCACGTGCCAAAGGTTGCCGATCCCTGCTCTAGTCAACAGGTTTTTGTTTCCTTTTGGTTAATTTTAAACGTTTTGATCGTGTATTTTAATTGAGCTATGTAAATAGTCCTATCATGAAACTCTGGGCACACATGCAATTTATATGCAATGATAAAAAAAACAAACAGCATTGGCAAATACCAACCAATTTAAACCCTTCCCAATCACAGCCCAACTTATCCCATTCAATTGCCTTCAGGCAAACATATACAATTACAAAGCCCCCCTACATTAAAAGAACATTACTGAGGTTGCAAAGTCAAAACATGCCAGAATTAAGGACCTCAAATCTTACCATTAAACTTTGAAATCAATAGTCTCTTCAAAATATCATACTTTGAATACAATGGAAAATGTTCCAACCAACTGTAAAGATGGTACAGTCTTTAATTATGTGATCTCATCCTATTTTGTCCCAAAGGACCTTTGCCTCATTCCGAAGTCCACAGAATGGAATGTGCCAACTGAATGAGCAGCTATTCAATATTTTTATTTTATCCCTATCGTTCAATGTGTGACCCACTGGCCCTGTGTAGTGCACACCATTCAAACTTTGCTCCGAATACAGAAATATTTAACTTCCTTGTAGGCTTTTCTATGGTACTTGTAAAGCACACAGATGCTATGACGACAAACATTAATGATTTTTTCTTTACTTACCTCTCAGGGGTATTCCCGTTCCACAGATGAACCACTGAGACACAGATTAATGGATAAAGTGTATACTAATTTTGGGTGCCCAATTTGAGATTCCCAGGGCCTGAATTCTTTTTGAGAAATTAATATCTCGTAGTACTTTGTTCAGGGCACAGTTCTGAGTCCTGTTGAGAGTGCTCAATACCCCTGCAAATCAGATGCTAGTGGCCTCCCAAAGGAACACCCCATGGCCGCCTGTGAAAAGTGTGGTTTAAGTGACTTGCCTAGTGTCACCCAGGAACTCCCTGTAGCAGTGACAGGGATAGAATCTGATTCTCCAGGTCACCATTCAAATGCCTGAAGCATCTTTTCTCTTCCTGCAATCCATGCAGAGCTTGTAAGGTGCATAGGGAATGAGGCAGAGGCAATGCCTATAATAAACAGCCATTTACATCATCTTTATTAAATGCCATTTCTCATGACTTTGTGGCCAGTAGAGCTTGTCAGGCATTGGTTTGGGACCATAGCAACTTTTTTGACTGGTTAATATTTGTTATATAAAATATTATACTTTATGAAATTAATATTTCTAAGTATTCAGTCAAAAACAAACGCTGAAACATTTTGACATTTGAAATGTTTAGACATTTTTCGTGTCAAAAATGATACAGTCTCATGAAACTTGAATTTCAATTAAATGGATTTTTTTTTATGGAACTCTGTTCCATTCAAAATTTTTCAACTAGCTCTAATGGTCCATCCCCTTCTCTCCACCCCCCACAATTTTCCTTATTCCAATTCTTTATTAGGCATTCTGCTTTGATGATAACTACCATTCCTCCTCCCGCTCCCACCTCAGTGGGTATCAGGAACTCTGTATCTGAGTGCCCAGTATTCCATACTGATTGATGGCATATGCAGAATCACTGATGCCAGGTAGAATGAAGTCAAAGAAAGGTTATATGGAGTAGCATAAGAGGCCTAATGCTACAGGGGATTATAAAGAGATCTTTTTTTAAAAGGGCGAGTATTTGACTTTTGTAAATTCTTTAAAGTTATATACCACTGTGCCTATGAGAGCAAAGGGCTAAAGATCTTTGGTGCGAAGTATGAAAGCAGTCTCAGTAAGAGGACCAGGGGAATTATCTATTGTGCAGATCTGCAGAAAGTGCAAATGGACAGATAAGTCTGAGAAAGATGCAGCAATAAAACATTTGGAGTTATGACCCAGACACCTGGTCCCTCTGCCAAGACACAGAACCTATTAAAAAGGAAACAAATGTGAAATAAGTGATCCAGGGACATTGTGTGGGTTCCCCCCTCCCCTTCCCCCACTATATTACAAAATAATAATTCTTGTAACACTCAAGATATTAAAACAAAATGTTTAACCCTGAAAGGGGTGGGGGAGACAACCACATCTTTTAAAAAAGACTAGTGTCTACTCCCCATCCTGACACCTGCAATAGCTTGATTTATCACCGCTGTGAGATTTTTTTCCTTTTGCTGATGTTATCAAACTGGAAGACACATCATATAAACAAGGAGAGATGAGAAACAGAACTCCATGAATTTAAGAAAAATAGAATAGTAGGCTACCTAACTCTGGAACTAATTGAGTAGTATTAAGATCATAATAAGTGCACTGCAAATTAATGTCAACTTTACAAAAAGTCAGCTTCTCTAGTTGGCTGAGATGTACCCACATTCTCTGCCACACAATTTTCTCCCACGAGGCATTTTCTTGTTCTTTTCTCTGATATTTCACCAGTGCATGTGAGACTTGAAATCCATGAAAGAGAAAGTGAATGTAAAGAAAATCTGGAAGCTAAGTGGGTTTTTCCTCCTATTTACAATTAGAAAAATTGCATGAAGAGCAACCATATATAAGAAGAACTCTCCCCATCATGAGACTGCTTGGAGAGACCATCAGATGTCCTGATCAGAGAACAGGTGGAAATGGTCTTCCCCCCATACTGTTTTATATTTTAGAGTTGATTTTTTCCCCCCATCTCAATCAGGATGAACACTCAATCCTGAAGATAATCCAACAAAACAAAACAAAAAGCCAATCAAAATACTTCATTTCAATTTCAAGCTTTTTTAATTTAACCTTTTCCCCCCAGGCAAATTAGCTTACATTTTGAAATAGAAAGTCATCTTGAACCAGAAAACCAGAATTGTGTTTAGAAAATGCCAAAGCGAAACCTTCAGATGATATTTTTGCAACTCTTCTCGACACTTGTTTTGAATCACAAAATTCATCAACCTTGGCCATGTTTTGCAAACAGTTTGTTTTGACAAATTGGCTCCCCTCCCCCCTTTTAACAAAACCATTTGGCAGAAAGCGATTCAACAAAAGACTTCCACCTGGCTCTAGCCCTAGTGCCAAGAACATGCAGTTAACATTTGTAACTGTACTCCATCACTACTGCTGATGCAGTCTCTGCCATCACCAAGCTGTCTCAGTGTCTGGAAGAAAACAATTTGCTAAGTGCAGAGCAGTTAGCTCAAGGTGAGTTGAGAAAAGACAAGTGATGTAGGTAGGAATGGGGATTTTGTGGTTTAATGGTTGGTGGTGACAGTGATACTGCCAGTGTTCACACTGATTGTCAAAGGGTACAAAGCTTCTTTGACTGGCTGCTATAGCCGAATAAGTGTGAGACCTTGATCCAGCCATAGCAAAGGTGACCTTGTGGGACATCCACCTACACAAGACCTTCATCATGGAGTCAAGATAAAATCATTCCTGTATAATACAGAAGAAAACTGTGCCTGGTAGGAACCCTGTGTTAAGAAAATAAAATAAATTTGAATGATAGCATAGTAAAATGTTAGCAGGTATTATTCTATCTTTATTCTGAGACCCTAAAGTACAGTTATGCACACTTTAGTGTTTCCTGCTGCTGCTGCACAAATAGCTATGACTAATTTCATGACAGTGCCAACCCAGCATAGTTTTCCTGTGGATATAAGGACTTATCATCAAAAGACAGAGAGAAATCTCTCTCAGGCATGCACAGCTTTTGAAAAGAATTCTGCGTCCCACAATTACATGTGAATTTCAGATTCTATAGCCCATTCCTGGCATCGCCTTGACCTTAATGACTCCAGGTGAGTTTCCTTTGAGATACAGAATTAGAACAGACACTCCAGCAAAACACACACACACACACACACACACACACACACACACACATGCTTTTTTCCTGCCTATTTACCATTCTAGTACATTACAGTCTGCAGTATGGTATGATAGGGCCTCCTTCCAAAAGAAGTATTATATTCATTTTATACAATATAGTTGGTGTCCCGTAAAGCAGAGGTTCTCAAACTTATTTGAACTGCAAACCTCTTCTGACAACAAAAATTACGACACGACCTCAGGAGCAGGGACCGAAGCCTGAGTCCACCCACCCAAGTTACACCGCCCTGGCAGGGGAGCCAAAGCCAAAGCTCAAGGGCTTCAGCCCCAAGTGTGGGGCCTGTAACCTGAGCTCTGCCACCCAGGGCGGAAGCCCTCAGGCTGCCCTAGGTGATGTGGCTCGGGCTTCAGCCCCAGGCCCCAGCAAGTTTAATGCCAGTCCTGGGGACTCCATTAAAACAGGGTTCCGACCCACAGTTTGAGAACCACTGCCCTAGAATATACATATGTGCCCAGAAAGGATGTGCTGCATCAAGGTTAATGTGCTAAATGTTATCTTTCAAGGTCACATTACCACATGGCTTCTAACTGGACCTTCAAATTTTGGCGGTGCATCCATTTGTGCAATTAAAGACCTGCATTTCTCCAGGCAGTTACCCCTTCTGCATAGCCAGAATGGCTGGATTCTGGAGGATTCTCCATGTGAAAGAGTCTCTGATGGCATAAGGAAACTACAGCAGTCCCTACACTTCCTTCCCTGTACTCTGGCCAGTGCAGGAGAGATGACTGGTTATCCCTTACATCTGGCTGATCCAAGGATCCTGGATCAGTTCCTCAGGGCTGATGGCTGCCTGATTAATTTAAGACAGCCACATAAATTAGCAAAGTTTTTAGGCTTCTCTACCATATGACAGGGTCTGGACTAGCACCCAAACAGCCTCAAGATTGGGAGAGACCAAGGTAGCTTAACTCCACCTTTTTACCCTTTCTACTTCCTGAACTATGGTAAGTATTCCTTGGCCAAAGCTCAGAAACTGGGCAGAATTTGGCCCATTTTGTGTATATTGAAAATATTGCCACTGTCCCATTTGCTGTTATTGAACGAGTAACAGATTGGGACCTAGCTGTCAGTCAGTATTTGTGGTGATTCCTAATATCCTGGCAAAAGTGGCTGAAATGGGAACACTAGTGAATTCATAATAGCCCCCTGCCCCCTGCTTCACTTACAAGTAATACTACTAGGATGTTCATTTCAAAGTCTTTAAATAATATTCAGGCCATTAGGAATTGTAGAGGGAATGGACACTGGGATTCAGTTATTTAAATTGTTGTGTTTTTTCCTCTGCTGTGCCTCAGTGGGAATGTTGAGTACCACACACGAGCTCTAATTGAGGAGTCCCTCACTCTGTGTGACTCTGATTGCTGTTATAATTGGAATCATTTGCATTTTTATGAAGATACTATTCCATCCGCAAGCATCGTGACAGTGCCTGATGTTGCAAAAGGCCCGCAGATCATTTGAAATATACACAGAAATGATTTGTTTTTAACAAGCTGGTTCGGAATGTAAAAAGAAGTGGGTTATTTGGGAACTACAAAGTTGGGGGCAGAGGGGAGGAGGAGATACTTACAAAGATCTTGGGGCTTGAACTGTCCTTAGAGGTTTGGTCATGCAAAGATTCCAACTGCTAAAATTGCCTGTTGCACAGGCATGCATGAACAGGCGCACTGTGGGCCAGATACTGGCATCCTTACTTTTGAAGTGCAATCTGCTAGGAGGTATAATCTGCATCTATTCATAGGGAGCTATACTAACCCCTGGGGACAGGTGATCCCAGATCTGCATATTTCAGGGCTTCTCACAACTTCCTCTAACGTAGCAGCACTGCCCACTATTGGGGACAAGGGGCTGGACTAGATGGACCCGGGTCAGATCTGATATGGCAGTTCTTATAAACCAGAAATTATTCATGGAGTGACATGCTTCCCAACAGGCCTGGGTTTCGTGGGAATGTCCCTCCTTAACTCTCAAACGTCCCTGTCCAGGTTGAAGGCAATTTACCCCAGGCCTCCCTCTTTGAGAGGGCCCCCAAACCAAGTGGCATTGCAACCTGGCACACGGCGTTGCAGCACCATTCAGGTTTGACCCCGTCACTCTCCATCTATGGAGAAACACAGGCCAGATTTGATAGGTTTGCAACCCCGGGCATTATGAGGCAATGCCTATCAAATTTGGCCCGTCCACCCCTCCGTCTCAATCTATGGAGGAGCAGATGGGCTGTTTTAGCAGTTTGAAAGGCTGGGAGGTATGGCGTAAGGTACTATTTAGCATGATTTAAGGGGTGGCCCTTTCTGGCCCATGGTTCCATTAAAATACATTGACAAATTCCTGGGCACAGGAACTGCATCCTGTCCTTCATCTGGGTTTCATTGTCTGTTCGGGCTAGATTCTGCTGCACATGTCCATGCTGAGCAGTATAGTATTTTATTCTGCAATCAGACCCAATGTTGATATTGGTGGGACTACTGCACTCTCTCACTAAGGATGTCAGAATGTGGGTCTGGGCTGGCCAGCTAAACCAAAACTCTTTGATGACATAAGCAAACTAAGGAAAACACATGTAAATGAAGACCATCGAAAAGCCAGATTAGTCGATTCTTATTCATATTTAGTGCCTTGCTTTGCATGTAGCCCTGTTAAAGTGTCTGTAACATGACTGAATATCTCAGTGAGACTATCTGTGGATTCAGGTATTGCTCAATATGAGTTAAGGCTGGCTGAATTTGGCCCCAAAGGTCAGAAGGTCAGATCGGATCTCTTTACTCACATTAAATAGTACCCACCAGATGTGTCCTTCCGTTGAACTGTTAACAGAGTAAGGAGCTCGTCAGTACTGGAGCACCTCCTTGTGGCTCATCGGGGGGATAAGCTCACCACTGGTTTGACGCTGCCTCATGCAGTTTCTCGCTCCTGGTCCCAATTTCTCACTCGGTGGACTCTCCCACACTCCATGATCCACTGTGCTTCCTCTTTGGGGCTTGGCCCTTCAGCCAGGTCACTGTAGTACCCTGAAATGGGAGGGGGGGGGATCAAAGTCTCTCTAACTGAACTGCCTCGGGCAGTCTTCAAAGGTCTACTGCCCTGTCCATGCCATTTCCCCCATTGCCTGGTAGGGGAACCCAGGCCAGCCCTCTACATTGAGTTTCAGCCTAGGGATCCTACAGTCAGCAGCTAAGGGCTGTGCAGTCTAACCCTTACTGCTGTTTTCCCTGGGCTTCTTCCTATTCCATTCTCTCAACCCTGAGAGCATAGGTGTTGGAAGTAGAGATGCGTGGGGTGCTGCTGCACCCCCTGGCTTGAAGTGGTTTCCATTATATACAGGGTTTACAGTTTAGTTCAATGGCTTTCAGCACCCCCACTATACAAATTGTTCCAGCATCCCTGCCTGAGGGTGATGGCCAACTCTCTCCTCCTGGAGTCCCTTTCGCCTCTCCTCTCCCTGGCTTTGTAAAAGCCCCTCATCTTTTTGCCCAGCTGGGCATCAGGTTCTATTAGGTTCTATATCCAGCCAATACCTCACCCATGTGCAGCCCATCCTGTCAAGTAGCCCCTTCTGAGCCCCTTTAACTCCTTTTGGAGGTGTTGTAGGGTGAACACCCCATCACAGGGATACTCAGAATGAGTATGGGTATCAGGATCTCACCCAGAGGAATTTCGTAAATGAAACAAAAATAACTCCACTGTTACATCCTAAATATGTGGTGTCTATCATGTATTGATGCAACAATAGGCTATCAGACTAAGTATTTTTTTATGTATGGTTAGCACTGTACTACTACATATGCATGATTGGCCTTAGAATAGAGGTTTAATATGAATCTGAGAACTAGGGCAATAAAATAATAAATGTATGGCTGCAAGATTCTAAAAAATAGCACATGAATGTTCAAGATATTGTAATGATCATCCCAAGAATCAATTTGTATTTCATAAATTATCCTCAGGGTTTATACTAATGAGTAAACATTTGGGATTATTTGTGCTGTTAAAGGAATATCATATATTCAGGCTAACAGAGGAAAAAATCTCCTGGTAGTAAATTGTCTCCCGGTCTAGTTCCCCCAGCTACAACACACACCCATCTCTTTATTTGTTTCAGCACTGGAACATGATTAAACATGATGGTAAGATTTAGGGGGGAGTGAATGGGACAAAAATCCCTTCTTAGTCTGGGCATGTTCCTAGGTCTTCAAGAGATTTGTTCCCCTCTAATACACTAAGCACAGTTAATTAATAATTCTCTGATTAATCTTTCAATTTCATGTCACAGCTTTAGGAGTCTTAGACTAGATCTTTTTGGCAACGTCTTAACTTTTAAAAAGCAGCAGAAGACATTATCCATTGACAGTCACTGATTGTAACCGTGAAATATGCAGTTCTGTATTTAACTGGACTTGATCTAGTTCACAGTGCCAGTATTACCAACCCAAAGTGCTCATGATTCATGAAGGAGACCCCTCCAAGATCACAAGATTGACATATAGTTCATGAGATCTTTTCTTTAAAATGGGGTCCTTTTTTATTTGCCTTGTTTCTTTTGTTTCTTGAAAGTTTCATGCTTTCAAGCTCCCCGCTGCCCCAGTTGTAAGGCTAGAAGTCTCTGTGTTGTGGGTTCTTTGCTTTAAACAAACAAACAAACAAACAAACAAAGTGAGGTAGCAATGCTGCCATGGACTCCATTGATAAACATGAACAGTCTATACAGTAGCTGGTGAAATGAAGGTCTGATAGTTATGATTGACATAGATGACAAAGATGACACAACCTTCTCGCTGTGCCGCTGTAGTGCTTCTAGTCAGGGCCGGCTCCCGGGTTTTGGCCGCCCCAAGCAGCCAAAAAAAAAAAAAAGCTGCAATCGCGATCTGCTGCGGCAATTCGGCGGAAGGTCCTTCGCTCTGAGCGGGAGTCAGGGACCGTCCGCCAAATTACCGCCGAATAGCTGGACCTGCCGCCCCTCTCCGGAGTGGCCGCCCCAAGCACCTGCTTGCCAAGTTGGTGCCTGGAGTCAGCCCTGCTTCTAATATAGACTAGCCCTGAATTCCTCTAAATGCTGCACTTTATAGCAATTATTAGGAGAGAAGCCCACATTTCATTTTCCGGGACCCATCAATATCCCCACAACACATGAATATGGTTCAAACAGCCCCAATATTTTTCTCTAAAGTTACAGGCTGAAAACATTGGCGCATCAGCATTTCTATGGCTACAACGTGATTCCTGGAGGCAGAGAGGAGCCCAAAACCAAAACCTCTGGATCTAAATACCTTGTAACATTTGGGGGAATTCAGAGCCAGAACCAAAGTGTGCAACTGGCCTCTTCTGATCTGCAGCCAGAGCTAGACTCCATGACTTAGGCCTTTTCTAAGGGCGGGAGGGATAGCTTGGTGGTTTGAGCATTGGCTTGCTAAACCCAGCATTGTGAGTTTAATCCTTGAGGAGGTTTTTTAGGGATCTGGAGTAAATTCAGTACTTGGCCCTGCCAGTGAAGGCAGGGGGCTGGATTCAATTACCCTTCAGAGTCCCTTCCAGCTCTATGAGATAGGTATATCTCAATATATTATTATTTTATATTATTATCCCTTTGTGAAAGTATTCTTTTGAGCATGCTGGTTCCAAGAACAATGACAGGAAGTGTGATCATTCTTGGAAATGATCTAAATAACCTTAGCAAAACTTGTTTGTTGAACATTCCTCAGCGATGGAATGGGAAAGGAAAGGAATTATCTGTCCAGTATCTTATTTCTCCTTACATTGTAGATGTAGCCTACTGTTTTCTATCTTTGGCTGTAACACACCTGAGGTCCTACCTAGAGCTGGGTGAAATTTTTCAAATAGTTTATTCACCAAAAAAAAATAGTTTTCAGCTGACCCAAAATGATGTGCCAATTCAACTTTCATCTGGAGCAGGATTTGAACCTGGATGTTCCACATCCTTGCTGAGCATGCTAACCACAGAGCTAAAAATTATAAGGTGGGTGGCAGCACCACCAATTTCTCCACCTCTTCCTAGTTTGCAAATGTAACCCTTTTAAAGTGCCTGGAAATGAAACCTGTCGTTTGACCCAACAGGTTTTATTTAACCCCAAGTGGATTTTTTATTTTGTAAGAATGTTTTTTTTTTACGTTTTAGGAACTATCAGCAAAGTGAAATAATAGGTTTTTTTCCCCTGATGCTAGTCCTAACCAAGTATGATCTCAGGAGAGACCACCTTTATTCTTGTCGGAGGTGCCATGAGATTTTTTTAATGCCCTTGACAATTCCAGCTCAAGCATTTACTTTCTGTCTGCTACACTTTCTGCTTCAGCTGAATATAGTATACATCTTATCTCCCATGCCTCAACTGTTAACCTCATGTTCTTTTGCTTCACACTTTAAATCAGTGGCTACATTCCACCTACACTGATGGTGTATTTAGTAATGAGTAAAAGAATATATCATCATATCTCCTTTACTTTTCTCCAGGGCTGCTGTGAGGCTTAACAAGTCAAGATTTGTAAAGCACTTTGTGATCCTTGGATGAAAGGTGTTAACAAAGTGCAAAGCATTATTATCATTATAATCCATTTGCCCCTTCAAAAGATTTCAAGAGAACCAACTTTGAACAGCTAAAACCACACAAATGTGTTCATCTATAGTAGGTTTCAAGCACATACAAGATCAAATGACAGGACTATTTTTTCTCCCAATATGGTTGTAGCATTGTTATTCATGCTGTGTATAATTAAAGGACTGTCATCATTTCTATTATGAACCTCTGTCTCTGTCGGTTTACAACTCACACATAATAATTCAGTTTGAGATCAATGCAAAATCGTATCCCAGTGGCAGATTCTTTTTACAATTACTAAAAAACATGACCAAGATTGGCAAAAGTGACCATTGCCTTTGCGTGCCCAACTTGTGTCCATTAATCTGGGCCTGATATTCAGAAGGTGGGTGCTCAGCATTTTCTGAAAATCAAGACCATCTTAAGTTGGAGGAACCCAACAACCCTACTCACTTTTGAAAATCTTGGTTTCTACCAATATACTGTATCAGCTTCTCCCTCTTCTTTTAAAGAGAAGATACTGCGAGCGAGTAAAGATCTTAGTGCCAGATACTCTTTGCAGTGCTGTAGCGTGAAAGATGCTTAATTTTCCAAAATTAAATTTGACCATGGGTTATTTTAAAAGGTGGCCTAATATCTTTTGGTATTCAAATAATAAAAGAAATAAAGCAATTGTTAGTTGGTTGAGGGAAACAGCTACCACTGCATCTCTGTAGCAATTACTTTTAATCAAAAATACCATTGACATTCAGTGCAGAGTTAGTGTTCATATGCAAATGAAAGATTTCCTAAGTACGCGTAGGCATGAGTGACTAGAATAGCTTGAAAGAGCTATTGTAGCCACTCGTGTCAATGATAATGTGTTTCATGCTTGATCATTGAGAGTGTAGTAGCATATTGTGGAGCACCATAATGATTCTATTGAAATTCCATCAGATCTTTCAAAGCCTGCATGCCTTGATTGTTTTCTCCCCGCATTGTTTTACCTGCATTGTTTAAAAAGGAGTCAAAATTAACTCCAATAGTCAGAATTTAATTTGAACAGAGAGCAGGCAATTCTCATTCCCTCTTCAGAAAATGCCACCAGGGCCAGTTCAAACATGCTGAGGGCCCATCCTTTCAGTTGCATCCCCCTCTCTCTCATACACAACTCCCAGGATCTAGCTTGTAAGCTGCATCAAACTGCTATGCCAGGCTAGAGGGGGAGATGAGAATTGCGGCCAAAATGGGGGAGGGCGTTAGGACAGGTTTCTCAAACAGGAGTCGCCAGTTGTTCAGGGAAAGCCCCGGCAGGCCGGGCCGGTTTTTACCTGCCGCATCTGCAGGTTGGCCAATCGCGGCTCCCACTGGCTGCGGATCGCCGCTCCGGGCCAATGGGAGCTGCTGGAAGCGGCGGCCAGTACGTCCCTCGGCCCGCGCCGCTTCCAGTAGCTCCCATTGGCCTGGGACAGCAAACCACGGCCAGTGGGAGCCGCGATCGGCTGGACTTGCAGAGGGGGCAGGTAAACAAACCAGCCCGGCCCGCCAGGGCCTTTCCTTACACAAGTGGCGACCCCTGTTTGACAAACCCTGCGTTAGGGGACCAGTGCACAGAGAGTTCCTATTCCAAACAGGAGGAGGGGGGATTTGTGACATTTCCCAGGTAGTGTTGTGTTGGAGAGCATAATGCCATGACATCTTACAATGCTCTGTCATCAAAGTTCTACATTCCACCCCACTGGAGCATCATACCCAGGATGTATGCATAACCCCCACACCTCCTAGGTGTGGTGCTCTGTCCCATGTAGTGGCATCGAGACCACTTAGAGATTAATGAGTCTGCTCTACAGCCTTAGAGGGCCATGTGGCTTTTAGCTCATGCAGTAGAGGCTCATGCATTTAGCTCCAGAGGTTCCAGATTTGATCCCGCCCATTGACGACCGGGATATGTCAGTGTTACATATGTATCAGGCAAAGGCTCCTGATTCAGGAAAGCTTCCCTAAACAGGGCAGCAATTGGGCTCCAGTTCAGGAGAGCGTTTAAGCACGTGTCTATTCAAGAACGTATCTAAGCATGCATTGAAAGTTCAACACATACTTACGTGCTTTCCTGAATAGGTGTCTTCCTGAGTTGGGTCCATTAGCACATCCTTAACTTGAGGCATGTGCTTAAATTGAATGTTCTTACATGCTGTCCTGAGTCAGTGCTGAAGGGAGCGGTAACTGGGCTCCCTTGTAAGGGATGTAAAATACACTCCCTTTGGACAGAGCAGTTGTCAGTTCTGGAGGGAGGTACTGAAATCTGGTTCTTAAAGACTCGATTTTCTGATTAAATAAAACCGTGGTTGAGTTCACTGTCTGGATCCTGGGCTCAGATACCATCTGTCTGCAGCACCCTCTGCCCAGGTGCACACAGGGTAAGAGACTTTGAACTTAGTTGTCTTTGGACTTGCAGGACAGTTAGTATAGTGTGTCCCCAAGAGAAGTGAAGAATGGTTGCTAGAAATGAATCCCTACAGGTGGTTAGGAAGAAAACTCTCTTTAACACCTACAAATTGTCACGCATCACTGATGTTTCCAATAGGCTGCGCCCTGACGACTCTAAAATCAGTGCCACTCACCCAGACACTAAACCAGGGGTTGGCAACGTTTGGCACGCGGCTCGCCAGGGTAAGCACCCTAGCAGGCCGGGCCAGCTTATTTACCTGCTGACGCAACAGGTTCAGCCAATCGCGGCCCCCTCTGGCTGCGGTTCACCGTCCCAGGCCAATGGGGACGGTGGGAAGCCGTGGCCAGCACATCCCTCACCCGCGCCACTTCCCGCCGCCCCCATTGGCCTGGGACAGCAAACCGCGGCCAGTGGGGGCCGCGATCGGCCGAACCTGCCCCGTCAGCAGGTAAATAAACTTGCCTGGCCCGCTAGGGTGCTTTCCCTGGCAAGCCGTGTGCCAAACGTTGCCGATCCCTGCACTAAACATTGCAGTAGCATTGGCTGAACCTGTAGCTGCTTGAAATTCAAAACTTTCCTGAACATTTTGACCAAACGAAAAAGGATGTTGACAATTTTGTGAAATTATTTTGTCTGGTTCACCTGCTGTAGAGCTGGCCAAAGCTTTTTTTACATTTCAAAACTAGGGGAAATTATTGTTGCAATCCCCTTTTCTTCCTCTCTTTTGATCAGTTCTTGAGTCTATGTGGCTGCAGGTTTGGCAACACAGGAACCAGCCCTGATTACTGCATGTGCTGCCATACCTAGTCACAATGGTAAGGCTTCAGAATGGACTAGACCAGAGGTTGGAAACCTTTCAGAAGTGGTGTGCCGAATCTTCATTTATTCACTCTAATTTAAGATTTTGCGTGCCAGTAATAAATTTTAATGGTTTTAGAAGGTCTCTTTCTATAAGTCTATAATATATAACTAAACTATTGTTGTATGTAAAGTAAAGAAGGTTTTTAAAATGTTTAAGAAGCTTCATTTAAAATTAAATTAAAATGCAGAGCCCCCCGGACTGGTGGCCAGGATCCGGGCAGTGTGAGTGCCACTGAAAATCAGCTCGTGTGCCGCCTTTGGCATGCGTGCCATAGGTTTCCTACCCCTGAACTAGACACATTCACTCCATAGTCCCCTGGTGTTTTTGTCTTCAGGTGGCTATTAGTTTTCGTATGCTCGGCAGATTCTGGTGGCTAATTATGTCTGTTTAATATATGAGCATATTTCTGCTTAGAGAAATAAGGAAGCTATTACAAGAAGTTCTGATTACTTCCCTTGCTTGCAGGAAAAAATAGTAAATGCTACTGGGACAGTTTGCATCTGGAATTCTATTAAGAAATCGGAAAGTACAAAATGAAGACCTTCTGGAAGGGAAACTAGTGACGGAATAGAATAGAATCTAATTTATAAGAAGCTCAAAGAAGGCAGATCTGAGGGAAGGAGAGAATTAAAATCAATGGGGATGATCAAAGAAATGCATTCAAATCCTGAAGGGTTCATCCACTTCAGCTCCCGCTGACTTCATTTATAGTTGAAGGAGCTCAGCATCCCAGAGATGCCACCGCATTTGGTGAATGAAGATCATCCACAATTATGACATTCATGTGTAAAAGCTCTTGGCATTGTCATTGTTACATATCCAATTGGTCTTTGGTCTAAGCAGACTGCCTCTCTGTCTTGTGTTTTTCATTGGCCACTCTGGTACCCTTTCTGGGTGGAGTTTTTCTGTTTCCCTGGAGTGTCATGGCCCAGCCACTCTAGGCCTCCAGGACCGGTGCTGACTCCCATACTCGCCAGTAGCTTAAGTACACCTTTCCCAGAGCTCCAGTCTTGTTGGCACTCTGGGTTTAACCGTTCACCTGATAGTGAAAGCAGACAAACAAGCTTTATAAAGGTTCCCAATACTTTAGGTAGCCAAAAAATATACGGTTCTAGACAAAACAATTAGATACATATCCCTGCCTCAGTTTCCTCACCAGTCTTGAGTGCAGCCTCTAAGGAGTACAGGATACTCCCTCCTGCATTTGGCTTCACCTCTGAATCTTTCTGTCTGCTGTGCAGCCAGTTTCCTTCTTCCTCTGGGGTTAAACAGGACCCCCTGCTGTGAAAGCATACTCCTTACTTCCTCTCTTCTTCCCAAGCTGCTGCCTGTCTGAGAATCCCCTGAGATTCTTGGGCCCTGCAGCTTTTAACACCAGACTTCTTTGGTCTCCTCTCAGGGGATTTAACGCTGCTCCACACCCCCTCCCTGCAAACAAACTTGTTCAGACTGCTTTCTCAAGGCTTCTTGTTACTGTCGTTCATCTTGGATCTGGGCATACATAAGTGTACCTATGAAACGGCAATTAGTTTATGGGACTTGTTTGTGATCCTATTAATTTATGCATGTTTAGAGCTACTCATGGTATGGAAAGAACTCAATACATCTGCCAATCCGGGGCAATGACTTGCATGTTTTGTTGAGCACCAGTGCCATAGTATCTGACCTGTCCCAAACGTGTCCTAATGGTTGGCCCGCGTTTCCCCTGAAATAAATGAGATAATCTGTTTTAAGGTTCTATGCAATGCAACTCCAGATGATTGACATTGCATTTGTAACATCGTGTTGCTGAGATAGTAGGAGAAAATCCTATCATGAGAGAACTTTTGAATCCCCTGAATCTCTATATAAAATTTAGATAAAGTCCTGGAATCTCTAGAGAACTCTTTAAAAGAAGATGGACAATTTGAGGGGGAGGGAGCAAAAACTGTCTCTCTGATTCCTGTCAATCTTAAATAAAAACAACTCAGTGAAATATGCATATTGATAGCTTTCATGTTTGCATTGTAGCCCAAGCTTGAGAAGAGTGGAATTGAGTTTACAACCTGATCTGAACAAATCTAGTGGGATTTGGTTGCTGGAGCCTGCATCCCTGATGAACTGCTCACTGGAGCTCAAGTAAAAAAATTCCATTTTTTTCAGCCTAAAATTATTAAATTTTAAAAAGGAGACATATTTCCCCCAAAACAATCTTACATCCAGCTATCTAATTTTGATTAAAAATGAAGGAGACAGAATAAAAAAATCATATTAAAAGAAAGCTCAGCATGATATGATAGTCAATAGGGAAAGTAATTTACTAAAATTAGCTAATACCGTTGGTGCGTGCATCTTCAGTAGCGGATTTTACAAATGACGATGCTCTTGTGGAAAGGGAAGCTTAAATACAAGGCAAAATAAGCACACCCTATGGAGATAAGATAAAATCAATTGTATTCTCAGGCTCAGACCTGAAGTCATTACTCAGGCATAACTCCAGCTGGCTTCAAAGAGTTTCACTTCAAATTGCAACACATCAGGCCTTCTCTTTGTATAGCTGAATCCCAAAATGCTCTACAGAGCCACTGTAAATAATAAATCGCCATAGCTAAATAATGAATAATAGCAGAGGGAGAGAGAAATTTAGAGCTACAGGCAAGGGAGAAAGGATATGTTTAGAAATGGCTTGGAGAGTCAATGAGGTGGAAAGGTTAGAGGGAGGCTGATCCAACTGGCAAAAGAGGCAGATAAGGATCTTGCCCATCAGCAAGGAGGGAGCTTGCTGGAGATACAGAGAAGAAGCCAACGCTCAAGGGTCATAATAAATGAGGTCGTGGGGGGAGGGTGCTAAGTTAGGCTACAACAATTCCATGGTGTGTTTTCGAATCAAATGCAATATTGAACTGGATCGGTATTGCCCTAAATCCTTAGCTCATAAAAACACAGTTTTCATGGAGTATTAATGGTACCTTCCAAATAGGTCTAGGGACAGATTTGGAGCTAAGTTCCACCTCTAGTATCAGAAGTGACTCCATTGAAACCCCAGGAATTATTCCACATCATACCAGTGAAAATCAGAATCTGGCCCTGAATCTATTTGCATCAGTGAAAATGAGATTGGGTGTCATTTTGTGTTGTCACAAACTAATGAATTTTAACTAATGATCCAAGGGACAGGAAGCACAAAAGCCCAGTATGTAAACTTTTATAGACCAACCTTCCAATTAATTTAACTGATATGTGTCTGTGGGGCTGGTCCTAGATGCCTTGTACGCCCAAATTCCCACTGATTTAATTAGGCTTTTGGATGTGCAAGCAATGCACAACTGAGTTTCTCGAGTGTTTGCAGTGTTGTGGAAGCTGTGTTGGTCCCCAGAGGCGAGAGAGAGAGAGAGACAGGGGGAGTGAGGTAATATCTCTTAGTAGATGTTGGTTCAATAACAGATATTACTCTCACCCACCTTCTCTCTCCCTATCATGTGGTGTTTGATAATCCAGACAAGTGAACTTGAAAATGTCTGGATTGCCCAATCCAGAACCCAGTGTGTTGATGTTGATACATTATAAACATCCCTTCATGGACATTTCTTGTCCATGGTGGAAGGATGGGACACAGGTACCTGGAGAGGAGCAGTCATTTTGGGGATGTGATCTACCTTCGTTTTTCAGTCTCATAAATTCCCCAGTGACCTAAAGTACCATTCCAGTTTAGGAACTGAAACTTGGTTTGCTCTACAAATGCAGTGCGGGTTGTGTTAATATAATCAATCCCTCTAGGGCAAATACCAGCTTTAGACCCATCTATTAGCTGTGTGGCAACACGCTTTACAATTTTCTCCTAAATATTGTAATTAACAAAGATGCGACACTTGTCAGATTTGACATAATTCATTCAGCAGAATGCAACAAGTAAGTGCATCTGTATATTTGCATACTAAAAATCTAAAAATACTTGTACGGAAGACAAAAGATTGCTTTGCCTTGAATACATAACCAAGTACTAGCTTCAATTAGATGCCTCAGTTTAGAGTATTATGAGCTTGTTTTCAGCTACATGGGTGTAACTATCTAATTACAAAGAAAGCTTTTCAACATAAGGGGTGATTCTGATCTTATGTACATCAGAGTAAATTAGGAGGAATGCCATTGAAGTTAATTGATTTGAGCTGGTGCAAAAAAATTGGTGAGAGGTGAATCAGGCTCATGAAATTTACTTAAAAAATGGAATCTTTTATAACAAAAATGCATCAAAGTTGAGCATTGGCTGCCTCACGGGTTGGTAATGAGGCAGGGAGGCTTTCATCATTATATTGCTGGTTTGAGCAAGACCCTTGTTTGTTCTGAGCAAATGTTATTACCACCAGTTGGCCGTTCAATATCCAGTGTGAAATGAGTCTGTATCTGTCTGGTTCCCAGTAAACAGATGTCCACCCAGGGACGGCTCTAGGCACCAGCTTTCTAAACATGTGCTTGGGGTGGCCCTTTTTAAGGGGCAGCATTCCAGCCCTCTGGGGGCAGCACTTTTCCAGGGGCGGCACTCCGCTTTTTTTTTTTTTTTTTTTTTTGGCTTGGGGCGGCAAAAGACTTGGAGTCGGCTCTAGAGGCAGGGCCGGCTTTAGGCCGATTCCCGGCATCGGGCCCTGTGGGTAAAAGGGCCCAGTGCCCGCACATAAGAGAGCCCCGCACCTTAGGCTCACCTGGAGGCGATCCACTCCGGTGGCATTTTGGCAGTGGGAGGGTCCGCTCCGGGGTCTTCAGCGTCATTTCGGCGGCGGGGGGTCCTTCAGTGCCATGGAAGACGCAGAGCGGACTCCCCGACCCCGCCGCCGAAATGCCGCCGGAGCAGACTGCCGCCGGGTATTTGAATCAGGCCCCGCACGTTCTAAAGCCGACCCTGCCTGTGTCCACATCACAGAGTACCTCTAAATTTCCCCTCCTAGGCAGTTTTGTGATAGACTCAGGAGAATGGCTAAGTTATTGAAGGGTCATGGAGCACTCCCTGTTAGAGGATCAGTGACCCTTCAATACCCCTCTGGAGTCATAGTTATGGCACGTTAAGGGAGCAATTTGTGAAACTTGTACTTCTCCCTCCATGCTGTACCCAGTCTGTATAAACAGACAACACTGTCTCCAGTGTTATCAATCCTATACTCTTCATGAGCACTATATTCACTAGAAAAATAATTGAATCAGGCGAACACTACTGCACAACAGTTTGCAAATTAAAGTTCTATGTTACACAAGTATCCTAGATTCAGATCCATGTAGTCTGACCAATATTGACTTTATTAAGGCTCCGTGCGGGCATAAGCATCTACTCACATGCATCCAATTGCAGGAACGGGGCCAAAATTTGCAACAAAAATACTCTAATCGATTTTACTGAGGCTAGTTCGCAAAACAGAGCAGGTCTCAATAATAAAAGTATAGAGCATGCTTCACTACTTTTTTTTTTCCTGTTCTACTGTTTGACAATAATCAGCTAATCACATTTTGACTTGGATAATGCAAACAAAGAATCATGGTGTAAATATATTCTTTAAGGATGTATTTTATCAGGAGCCAGCTTTCAGCATTGATAAATCGTTGACTTTTGATAGAGTGCATTTTTTTGTTTTTGTTTACAGCATGATGCATTTTCAAATCTGGCTTCAATTATGTGTCACGTTTTTTAAGCTAAAAAGTAGAATGAGTTTGATTCCTGCTTGGAAAGATTGAGAGCTATGAACTTCAATTAAGTACACTTCCTTATTTCTTATCTAGATTTAAGTGTGTTCAGAATTTCAAGTGCATGAAGCTTAATTTAAAGCATGCTTTATTTCTTTAGTAAAGAAATGGAAAGAACAAGAAACATTCTGCGTTTTAGCTGTAAATAGCTCTGCAAATGTAGTAGGGCATGTGATTTACCCAGGTTGTGACCTATCCTGCAAACCTTTAGTCATGTGAGTAATTCCATTAGGGCTAGATCCAGAATCTAATGCAGCCACTAGAAAAAATGTCCATTGACTACTAGGAACTTGATCTGATACCTACTGCAATCATTTTGAAAACCACAAACGAGTCTTCCTGCAGTCCTCTTGCATGGAACTCCCATTGAAGTCAATGGGAACTCTGCATTTGGAGAGACTGCAGAAGTGAAAGAAGAATGGTTTGGTGTTTCCAGGGTACTACTCCCTCAAGTTGTGCTAAAAAGCAGTGAGGTGCTTTGTGGTCCCTCTTGGTTCAAACCACAATAGAATGTTCACTATAAAAATGGAAGTTATGAATGAGAGAGTAACCGCCCATCTACTCTGCTCTATCCTGTTAACACCTGATTTTAATTATTCGCCATATTAAGTGGGTTCCTGTGTCCAGCTTCTCCATAAATAGCTATCTATTTAGGAAGGGAAAGGATGCAAATTTTGCTTTATAACAAATTTGTAATTACTATACCACGTTTCCCCCAGGCTCTAGCTGCAGTGCAAATAATACGTCAGAGTAAATGCACATTTTACTTATGCAGAGTCCACAGAACGATAAGGATGATCAGAACCTTTGAAGGATGAATAATAGGGAGGGAGCTCATAAATCGGAAATGATTCTATTTGGATGTTAAATTGGGTCATTCTCCTGTTGGTTGATGTTGGCATTTAGCAAGATTAGCAGCAAAACTAAGAGACAAAGAAGAAATGAATTCCCTCCCCAACCTTAGTCTGCCCTCAGACACGTTTGAAATTGCCATTAGCATCAATGGCATTTGAACATCCCTGCCTGAGAGCAGTGCTATTACTCTGCTGAATGTAGTTAGGAGACTATTATCTGCATAACTTTTGTTTCCTCGGTTCATCGTGTTTAAGTGATTGTAAACCAATTTTTTTTTAATGCTGTGAAGAAAACTTCTATTTAAATTCCTGGAAGAAGTCACTGTAATATGGCGGTCTTATTTTAGAAGGATAATTTCCTTCGTTATGCCAGATTTCTTTTAGCTTTAACAATCATTTACTTCCATCAGGTGTGCATACTTATATTTAACTGGCTTGTAAATTCTTTCACAGGGTGCATCTAACTGTATAGAAGACAAGCCAAAGTTTCTGGTGTGCAGCGTGTCATGCTCTGTTGATTTCTCAGCAGTGTGTTGATGTTGTACATTACTAGTTAGTTGTTGTAGTTCTTGTGCACATATCTGTATTTCCGAATTAAACAAAACTCTCGTTCTTTTCCTTTGCTAGTAGGCAGGAAAATGGCCTTACATCGCTTCCACACCAAACAAAAGATCTGGCCAGGGGTTCAGAAGATGTTTGCTCCATTCAAGATTGGGTGTAAAAATAAGCATGTAGCCACTGTACAACAAGAAATTTTGAGAGGGTTTCTGCCTCCCTCAGGAATGATCTCTGTGGAGCTATTCCAAGGTGGCTTGACTCCACCCCACCCCAAAACGGTCCTGTCCAGCTGAGCCCACACACACACACACACAAAACACTGTAAAACTACCTTGCCCACACACATAACATAATACGTGTATGGAATAGTGACAAGCTTAGTATGATCCTTATGATCTACAATTACTTTACACAAATTTGTTTGCACCCAGACATCCTGGTGCTGAACATGCTAGAAATACATAGATTGGTCTGACTATAAATAAATTGTCCGAACTATTGTAATTTGAGCAGTAGTTACAATGACTATTTGGATAACTCAGATGCTATGATAGGAATCTAATCTAGTGGTTCTCAAAGCTTGTTCAGGGAAAGCCGGGCCAGTTTGTTTACCTGCCACATCCGCATGTTTGGCCGATCGCAGCTCCCACTGGCGCGCTTCGCCACTGCAGGACAATGGGGGCTGCGGGAAGGGCAGTCAGCACGTCCCTCGGCCTGCGCCCCTTCCCACAGTCCGAACCGCGGACAGTGGGAGCTGCAATTGGCCAAACCTGCGGACACAGCAGGTAAACAAACCAGCCTGGGGCTTTTCCTGAACAAGCGGCGGACCGGCTTTGAGAACCACTGATCTAATCTACTTCCTGTTCAATTTAATGCTCCACCAGAACTTCTTTGTGAATGTTTTTAGGAACATAGCAATAATAGTGAGATCCTGAAAAACATTTTTCAGAGTAGCAGCCGTGTTAGTCTGTATCCGCAAAAAGAAGAACAGGAGTACTTGTGGCACCTTAGAGACTAACAAATTTATTAGAGCATAAGCTTTCATGGACTACAGCCCACTTCTTCGGATGCATAAACCTGAGCACTATTTAGTCGTGTGGTCAATAGGTCTGTAAAGGCCCAGCTCCACTCCCATTGATATTGATAGCAAAATTCCTGTAGATATAGTAGATGTATGCCATCATGTGTCAGCGATGCCCCTCTGCCATGTACATTGGCCAAACCAGACAGTCGTTACATAAAAGAATAAATGGACACAAATCGGATATCAGGAATGGTAACATACAAAAGCCAGTTGGAGAACACTTCAGTCTTCCTGGACATTCTATAACAGATTTCAAAGTCACCATACTTGAACAAAAAACTTCAGAAACAGACTTCAAAGAGAAACTTGCAGAACTAAAATTCATTTGCAAATTTAACACCATTAATGTGGGCTTGAATAGGGACTGGGAGTGGCTGGCTCACTACAAAAGCAACTTTCCATCTCCTGGAATTGACACCTCCTCATCTATTATTGGGAGTGGACTACATCCAGTCTGATTGAATTGGCCCTGTCAACACTGGTTCTCCACTTGTGAGGTAACTCCCTTCTCTTCATGTGTCACTATAATAATGCCTACATCTGTAATTTTCACTCCATGCATCTGAAGACGTGGGGCTTTTTTACCCACGAAAGCTTATGCCCAAATAAATCTGTTAGTCTTTAAGATGCCACCAGACTCTTTGTTGTTTTTGTGGATACAGACTAACACGGTGTGGAAGCAGAGCAAGGCCTGACAGGAATTTGAAGGAGTTTGCAATGCATGACAGTTTGTTAGCAAGAGTCAGGCTAACTGTAACCCTAATAATGCGAGATTTGTAGAAGCGAGGATTGTGTGAGGCGAGTGGGAAAGAACTGTGTGAGAAGTTGTTGCAACCTTGTGTAGATAACATGCAGACAATATGGAATGTAAACTAAGAGTCTACGTAAGTGAGAAAAACAAGATATCAGAATGACCAATGTATAAACAAAATGTAGCTGTTGCTTATTATTGTCTGTAACAAAAGCTATAAATGCTTGCTGTAATTGTTTACCTGTTGAGAGACCTGCCTAGGAGGGGGAGACCCTGTGTCCTAGTGCACTCTCTCCCTTTACGCAATTGCTTGAGAGAATAAAGTATCTGACTTTGCTGTACCCAACCAAAAGAGTGAGAACTGTGTTTTTCTCTGACAACAGCTACCTCCTGATATAGGCTATAGAATTTCATTCAGTAATTCCTGCATGAAACACAGATCTTGTAGTTGCATATACATGCTGAAGCATTTTTTAAAAGAAAAACAGCCAATCTTCAAGTGATGGAGAATCTATCACATCCCTAAGTAAGTTGTTCTTGTATTCTCAAAGAAAATTTAAAAATGTCCACTTTATTTCTAGCCTAAATTTTTCTACCTTCACCTTCCAGCCATTGGATCTTCTTATGCCTTTGTCATCTAGATTAAAGTGTCCTCTGTTATCAAAATGTTCTCTCTTTGTAGATGTTTATAGACTGCAGGCAACTCACCTCATATACTCTACAGATCAGAAGCTAAATTCCTGTGGCGTTCCCAAGACTCTGCAGATATTGCCTGGAAACTCTTCTCCTGCAGAGTTTATCCTTATTTAGCATCTAAAAAAGTAACTATTTTTAAGTGGCTAATAATGGTGCAGGGTTTTGGCAGCCTTACAAATCCATTTTTATAGATTGCTTGGTGACGGACAGATGAAAAGTATGGACCTGTGCCAAAGCCTACTGAAGTCAATGGGAGTCTTTCCATTGACTTCAGTGGGCATTAGATCAAGTCCTATAAAGTACTTTTGTATTATTACTAATTACAAAAATAATTGGTTTAAAACTAAGGGGGCCAGTACAGCAAAACTGTATAGCACGTGCTTAATTTTAAGGATTTGTGTGAGTAGTCCCATTGACTTCAAATCCTGCAGAATTGCTCCCTGCATGTTTATTTCAGCATTAATTGATTTTGTTTATTTGTGTGTGTGTGTGTGTTACATTATGTATGTTCAAAGTCCTAGTTAAGTAATAGTATTCTGCATCCCAGAAAACTTTTGCTTTATGTAGCTTAATAAAAAAAAAAAACCAAACATAAATGCCAGGTTGTCTCATTACAATTAAAATTCCATTAGTATATTTTATTTCTCCTTTGAATTTTCTTATCACCAGTTGTTACAAAATTGGTGACAGTTGAGATTGCCGGCATGATACATCAACCATACATTAAATGTAAGGTATAAGCCCCTGGAAGTGATTGATATTTAAATGAAGATAACAGAAAATGTATGAAGAGCCTGTGATTGCGAGTGTCAGTAACTCTATATATTTAAATAAGTCTATATCATTTAAAAACTGTGTTAATTTTGATTGTTGAATTAAGATAACTAGCGGTATGTCATAATACTTTCATTACCCTGTGATTTATGTTCACGTATTCAAAGTTGATAAAATATGTTTTGACTCGTTTCATTATTTTGCCTGTTTTTCTGACAATTAGGGCTTCAGGGATGTTTCAGTTGATGCCAGCTAGAGATGAATAGATGTGGAAAGTTTATATAAAAAAAAGGAAATGTAAGAGTTATTAAACTTTCACAATAAAGAACTAAGGTTACTTTCTAAGGAGAAAGAAAGAAACCAAAGACATCACAACAGGCATAGAACAAATAAAACTTTTTTTGTAAAATTTGTCTAATAGGAGCAGGACATGGCACATTAATTTTTTTTTAAATAACAAAACCAATAAATATCTTAGAGGTGTAATAAACTAGCAACACAGTTTACGTTTTAATATTGTGGGCTCAACTCCTCTGCTGCTCAGGTGATGTTGAGTACAAATAACTGCATGCTATTGCATTAACCAGCTTTTTTTAGCGTATATATTAAAAAGGCAATCGAATACAGTTATAATGGAAAATGTTAGGCAATCTTATTACAGGTATCACTACTGCTGCACTTATGATAAAAATATAATTTATAGCATAACTTCCATAAAGAGATTTACAAATATCTGTCTTCAGAACAATCCAGTGAGGTAAGTACTATTAGCCCTCTTTTACTGATAAGGAAGATGTTTATAATGAGAGAAAGAAACATCTGTTGCCCAAAGAGGGTGATGAAGCTTTGGTACCATTATAGATGGGCATTCTCAACAATTCACTTTTTGAACATAGAGTTCCCATATTGGACCATAGCTGAGGTCCATCTAGTCTAATATCCCTTCTCTAAAAGTGACCAGTATCACATACTTTAAAGGAAACTGTAAGAATCCCACAATAGGCAGTAATCTCTTCTCTACCCCATTAGGTCTCAGCCTGCTCTTTAATAAATACTGTACTTCAGGGCTTAAAACACAGGTTAATATCCCTTCTGAAACTCTATGATAACTCTGTATATTCTTGATATCCATATCATTATCCAATCCTTTTTTGAATCTTGTTAAGATCTTGGCCTCAACTTCTGTGCCAATGAATTCTACAGTTGAATCACATGTGGAAAAAGTATTCCCTTTTATCTGTATTGAATTTCACACATTTACTTTCATTGGATAGCCCCTTGTTCTTGTGTCCTGAGACTGTTCTCCCAGTCTTCCTTCTCTAAATCATCCATTATTTTACATACTTTTAGCATGTCCCCTTTTATTCATCTCCTTTCTAAGGTAAACAATCCTATTCTTTTCTTGACTACTCTTACCACTCTTCTCTTAAATCTCTCTAGTCCTTTTTTGAGATGAGGTGACCTCTACTGCCCACAGTATTCCTGATGGGACTGCATGATTGATTTATAGAAAAGCATTATAATAAGTCTTATTTGGTATCCCATTCCTTTATATATCCCAACATCTTGTTGACCACAGCTGTACATTGAGTAGAGGTCTTTACTGAGCGGTCTACAATGTTCCCTGGGTCCCTTTCTTGCATTGATACTGTTAATTTAGAACCTTATGCAGTGCATAAGTAGCTTAATTTTTACTCCAGTGTGCATTTCTTTGCATTTGTCAACACTGAATTTCATTTGCACATTTGTTGCACATTCACTTAGCTTGGTTAGGTCCCTCTGAAGATCCTCACAGTCCTCTCTGGTCCTGATAAACTTAAATAAGTTTGTCACTTACAAATGTTGCTACCTCACTACTCACCACCCCCACCTTCCAGATCAGTAATAAATATATTAAGGAGCAGTTGCTAACCATCCTCAGACAGGAAAAGTTCTCTTCCCCACCTCCTTAAGAACCCATCCCTGCACACCGGAGTACTTGCCAAATACATACCACCCAATCTCAGATCAAAAAGATGATTGCACTACATTTGAGGTACACTTGGACACAATTATTATCCTGGTAAGATTCTAATTTTCCATTAGCGAGGAGACTGCACATGTCAAAGTAGCAAATTATCCCCTTTTTTCTAATTGTACATCAGAATTGACTATTTAGGTCAAGCGGGACATCTCAGCAGTTTTTGATACAATTTACCATGAGCTATTGCTTCAATCACTAATGTGTATGATGTGTTTGGAGCTGACCTCTAGTGATTCATGTCATAACCAGAAGACAATTGTCTACCAATAGTGATGGACTATTGTGTGTCATCACTGAAAAACCCGAATATGCAGCATCCATGGTGATCTGCCAAGTATCCTAAGTTGGTCAGTATACAGACTGTAAGACCTGTATGCAAAATAATCACATCATTTTTGAATGTTGATGCTGCACAATTGTATAACTTACAAGTGTGGTTACTTGCGCTTACAAGTGTGGTTTCCACTGTGGTTGAATCCTTAAACAATAACAGGAACTGGATACATCAAGCTTTCTTGTTCTTACCCCTTGTCAAACTGGAAGTATTGCCATTGGCTATAGTTCAGTATGGGGATTTATTTTCTTCCATTATATTTCTGTTTGTTTGACGGAACTTTCCAGAATGGCAATATCAATGCCAGTTGTCATGTGCCAGATACGGCAAGAATGCCATTTTTATTTCTCACTGTTTGCATGGGCTCTTCCCTTATTTATTCCATGGTGAAATTGCAGCAACACCACACTGATCATAGTAATTTCTTCTTAGTAGAGTTTACAGCAATACATCTTTGTCACTTTCTGCTTGCATAGAATGCAGTAATGTTTACTTCCTGGTGTAGGCAAATATACTTACATTACAGCACCCTGCCTTTAAGCATTATCTGCCTGTAATGTGGTGGATGGACTTTGACAGCATTCTTGATTTTAAATTACTGAAGAATTTTAAACTGGCTCTACCTACTTGTGTTTTAACCTGATGAAACTAATGGGAATCTTGTCTGTGTAGGAACTGAGTAATAGTCAATAATAGGCTTCTGTCTCTAATTATCCTGCTGTATTGATTCTCCATGACTTGAAGTCTTTAAATCAAGACTAAATGTCTTTCTAAAATATACACTATAGCTCAAACAGAAATTATGGCCTTGATGCAGCAATTACTTTGAGTTTCTTTAGCCTGTGTTATGCAGGAGCTCACACTAGATGACCATGAAGGCCCTCTATTAATCTATAAACTATCTCCAAACTCCTGAGGGGGGGGGGAAGTAAATGCATAGCAAGGAATGGTGATTTCTATGAACGGATCCTTTGATATCTAGCTACCAATTGTTCACAATAGTCCACTGCAGAGAGATGGTCATTCTGCTCTTTTTTTCCCCAAGTGAGAAATTGTTTACAAAACTTAAGATACTCAAATTGTGAGGCAAACTCCTCCCTGATCCCGACTTAGTACAAATATGAAAGTCTGAATAAGTTATAGTCAGATGCTTTCATTTTATTGTAGTTTCTATATGTCCCCTCACTCATTTCACACCCAACAATATTTTCCTCTTCTTCAGCTCATCCGGAAAGGATCATATCCTCTCATCTTGAAACAAGCTTGTTCCATCCTTCTGGGTAGCCTTAGGAGCTGAATGCATCATTTAGATAGTCTCACAAGTAATCAGGACGGTAACTGGTAGGTTAGCCGCCACAGCAGCTTTCTCTGCAGATATCCTCTTCATTCAAAAACGAAAAGTGGTGACTCCCTGACTTGTGCAGAATTAATAATACCCAAAATACACTTTACAACATTATCAGCCTTCAGGCAGCATTCCTTGGGTTTCAACCACCCTCAGAATGCAAATGACATTCTAGCTGTTTTATTCTCTCCAGTTTCTCCAATCCTTGGAGTAAAATTTGCTGAGTAAAAAGGGCCTGTAAAAGTCCTTCCATCCCATTTAAGCTCCACGTACGTCTCTGGCACAGGGCTTAAACAGTATAGAGTAGTTTGCAATAAGCCACCTCTACTGGACTGTATTCCATCTTTCCTGATTGAGTTTCGCAGTCTACCTTCAGTCATGTGTCCCAACAAACATTAGAGCCGATTGGCCAGAACCTTAGCTGTTTGGGTTAAACCAGCTGACACCAGCTGACAATCTAGCCCAATAACTCTATATCAGATCCTGATAATTTAATCATGGATTCCATATTAAATTCAGGACCACATAGTTGTCTCATCTTTGATGAATTAAATGTAGGTGCATTTGTGGCTTAGTTTTGCCGTACCCCTGACTCTTGCTGTATTTAAAAACAACATTTAAAAAGTGAGGTCTAGTGATAGTCCAAAATATGTTGGGTTTCTTTTGCTGTTGTTGAGGGGTTGTAAGTATTGAAGGGCTTCCTTGTGGTGTCAACAGTGATGATACAGAACAGGCAATCGTACAGTGGAAAAGAGAAAGGGGGCTCCTTAACAGCAATGAGCACCACGGCTTCCTATAGCCACCGGAGTTGAGACATTGCCACAAAACATCTTGTGTCCCTCACTGGTAGTGGGAGGAACAGTTCTTAGCTAGATCCCTTGGTTCTTACAATGCAAAAAGCTACTGTTGCTTACAAAAAATAATGCTAGTCCTATCAACAAGGTGCAAAGGTAGTGCTGCTAAGAAAAAGGAGTCACAGTTTTTCTAAAAGTACAATTAGAAATAGTTTATATATAAGGGTAATAAGTTATTATGACACATGAGTGGTTTCTGTTGAGAAAGGTGTATATAAATGGTCATAAACAGGCTTGGAAGGATTAGATTTTTATCGGTAAATATTGGTAAAAGTCGATTTCACCATACACACACAAACCAAAAAAAAAGTCCATAGATAATCAAAATTTATAGATAAGCAACGTAAGAAAGAAATGACGCTCAAGAACTTACTAGAGTTTGATTTAAGATTTGTATGTTTTGACATTTAATGTTGACAATTTGCATTGTTTATAAAGCTTTTAACTTTTGAATCTCAACATTTCCTGTCATTAAGTAATTACTGTCTGATCCCCTTATTCTCTGAACACCCGCCCGCCCATAATTTCAGTCAACTTTGATCATTTAAATTGATAAATACAGAAAAGAGGTTGAAAGTAAACATAGATATTATCTGTTGACATTATAAAAAATGAATTCTGCCAAGCCTAGTCATAAGCAAACTATTGTTTATCTCTAAGACTCTATAAAAAAACTGCCTAACCATGTATTAAAATATCTATTACTTGCTTATTAACCCTTTGCAAACCATTTATAAATATACCTTTAATATAAACTCTGTCTGAAAACATTATATTCCCAACTGGGCAAAATAGTGGCAAGAAAATCTTACTGAAGTTGGTCTTTGCTATGGGACTTATCTGATAGTGAGAAAACAAGCTGGCAATTTTTGTTGCTTTTATTACGACAGAATGGTCTTAAAGAACTTGCCCTTCAGGTGTGTTCCAGATCTTGTGGTGGCTAGCTTCCATCTGAAATCCAAATAATCAATTCAATGTGTCTGAAAAAAGCATTATGCATATCTGGTTTTTTTCTAAATAATTGTCTGGGGGTAAACTTCCCTCAAAAGAGCAGGTCAACGCACAGTGTGGACAATGCAACTGCTTTACGCTTATGAACAATAGAGCTTTCTCCCACTTCACCGTGGTAATCTTCTTTGTAATAGTGTGAACTCCATGAGGACGCAGACAGTCAATATCAGGAGATGTGATGTGTGCCTTGCCTCTTCAGAGTGGGAAGTGGAGATGAGCTAGACAACAAAGAAGTCAGCCACCTCAGCTCTGAATATAACAATTGCAAACTCAATTAACTCACTAGCTGAATCCATGGACATTTGGAGCACTTGCTAATAAACTAAGGTTTCAGAGTGGCAGCCGTGTTAGTCTGTATCCGCAAAAAGAACAGTAGTACTTGTGGCACCTTAGAGACTAACAAATTTATTAGAGCATAAGCTTTCGTGGACTACAGCCCACTTCTTCAGATGCATATAGAGTGGAATAAATATTGACAATATTACTCCTGTTCTTTTTAATTAACTAAGGTTATTATCTATTCTCTATCAATTAGCATTACTCATGATCTCAAAACAGACACCAATCAGGTATAACTGAGTGCCTGTAAAATGAGTGAAACTATGTTGAAGCCTTCCCAGGTGGATTAGATCCCAACCATATGTAGATTTCACTAGAAACTTTCCAATGGAATGGGTTATGTTCACTGGATACACCCAGATAAGTTACATAAAAAGCATAAGATACTCTTGCTGGAAGGTTGCAGTGAAACACTATTCTTAGAATCCAGAACACACAGTAACCAAAACCAAAAAGACACAAACCAGGCTGCTCCCTGAGTCATAATTCACCCCACCTTGTTCTAGGCTGGTTCTGTCCAGACTCTTTCGGATCGCATGCTACCCTACAGTGCCCTCTAGCCTTCAGGACCAGGAAACCCACCTTCCCTGTACGCACACAACCTGTTACGGTGATAGCTTGCAATTCCATCATAGTCCTCAAAACACCACAGAATGTTTGTCTGTCAGGAAATGCTGATTCATCGAAAGCAAAACGCTTGTGGAAACATGTTGTTTTCTATGAAATTTCATTTAGAAAAAATGAAAAATTGGAATTCTCCATTCCATTTTGACCTTTCCAGAATGGAAGTTTTTGCTTTTCCATTTCAAAATGACTTTTTGTTTCAATATATTATCAATAGATGAAATTGGAATAAAACATTTTGATATCAAATGAAGTGTTTTGTGGAGGGATTTTGTTTTGTGGGAAATATTTAAAATTTTCATTCTGTTTCAAAATGGAAAATGTCTAAACTGTGGAATTTCCTATGAAACACAAAACCGGTTCCCGCTTTTCTCTATTTTACTTAAGAAAATTGTAATGTTTTCTATTCTGTACACATATGACCCGGTAAACCATATATCTTACACATAGTGCTATCAGAAAGATTCTTTCTGTGATCACAACCTCCCACGACAGCCATATTCCACTGGAACCACAAAACTATTGATCTATCTGCACAGGAGACGGGATATTCACAGGAACTGAACCTCACTACGGAGGAGGCGAGAATGACCTGACTGCACTCAGAACAAAATACAAAACTCATTTATTCCTTTTAGGTTTCCCTAAGCAATCTCTTCACACACAGATGCACACCCTATTTCTTTATCTGATATATGTATGTATGTGAGATATATAAAACAGATCATGCTATTTCTCTTATAGACTGGGAAAGAAAAAAGTAAAAGAGACAGTGCTTATTATTATTTCTACTTTTAAATGTTTGAGAGGTACTCAGGTACTGTGGTGATTTGGGGGTCATATAAACACCTACATAGACTCTGTACTAGACCCTGCAGGCAGTCAGACCCCACACAGCACTTTATTTATACCAGAAGAATGGGTGGGCAGACCTAAGAGAGCAGAAATATGAATTTACTGCAGAGAAACAATTCTATACTTGTCTGAAGTGTTATGGGAAATGATTGATGTTATGTTACTGAACGTGTGCTCACCGCACATAGCAAACACTGATTTAGAACAGCTGCCGTGAATTTACAGTGCATTTAGTGGCAGCAGATGAAAGCAGACTGGAACCCCAGTCACACTTATCTGTACTTACAGTGTCTTGTGCCCTCCTCTGAAAAATAGTATTGCAGTAGAAGCTGAACTAGGAGTTTTCCATTGGTTTTGGAGGTTAATTTTTGACTGTTGGCTCTTGCTCAAGAAGTTCAGCTTTTCACTTATACGGCCCTTTATGTTTTGGATCTTGAATATCTTAAACTCTCTGTCTTTTTTCTTTTTGATCTTGGCAGTTGATGTTAGCTGAGATGCTTGATCAAACAGTTCCTAGATGTGATCAGCTGGGGAGTGGGGTTAGGGAGTTCTCAGTGGAGAGCACTGGCCCAAGTCTGCATACAGCCAGAGATTAACCTTTGGGATCAACTGGGAAGACTTTCTAGTATTTATCCATGCTTTTCTCAAGGCAATAGGCTGAGTTGGGGGAGGGCAGTGTGTGGGAGTGTTTGTTTCTGTAATACATCTATTCAATAATGAATAGTTCATGCACTTAGAGCTAAAATCACTCCAGTCACATAAAGCCCTATTATTCAATGCCAATGTAAATGCAGTGTGTGAGAGAGAGGGCTGGAGAAGTGACATCTCTCTCACACCAACACCCACCCCCAAGCCTCCTGTCCCTTAGGGCCAGCATGATATTCTAGTCTTATACTGGCTGCACTCAGTCCTCTGGATCGATATCAAGTTGGATTTGCAGCTCCTCCTCCTATGGCCAGCTCATTGCAGGCTTCTGTGCGGGCCTATGGAGACTCTTTCTGAAGCACACAGGTCATATGTAGGCATTCGTGTGGCTGCCCAGCATCTGTACCAAACCCTCACTCAGAGCCTAGATGGGGCTTAATGGTGTTGAGTCCCTTGCACCTGAGTTGACTTTCATCCTTGGATTATGAGATATCTCTACACAAGGAAATGGGAGTAGGCACTGCATGTCTCCAGCAAACCAACCAGTGCTGGTTTCTGTGTGTGGAGGGTGGGGTCTCCCCACCAGACAGGATGCCAGATAGACAGCAAGAGGGATGAGCAACTCTGAAGCTGACTGGGAAGTTTGAAGCCAACCAGTTAGTGAGGAGTAGGGCCCATTTAAACCAGAAACAAATCCACTATCTCTGGGAAGCAAAAGTAGACTGGGTAGAGACAAGCCTATGGGACCCCTCCTACCTGCTTACCGTTTAAGGAATGCTGACTGAAACTCTCCCTTAATTCTCTCCATCCCATCATGGCTCCACACTGCTGCAATTTACCCCATGGAGCCAGTGTAAGGGAGGCAGAGAAATCAGAATCTCCTCAAGAATGTTTGTGGGCTAGGGGCAGGGAGGCTTTTGCATGAACTTCCCACCCCTTCCTGGGGCTGCATTGGTCCCATCCTTTGAGAAACCTTCCACTCCCCTTAGCACACTGATTTGAGCCCTTTTTTACGATTGGTCAGGCTGGTGCAATTGGGACAGGGTTGGGGAAGCAGAGGTTTGGGGTCCACCTCCAGCAAGGGGGAGCTAGACTGATACAGAACGTATCAAAATCATTGGACTCTGGTTGTGCTCAGTGAGCAGATGCTTCTGATTTTGGTCCAATCTTGGTAACCAGTTGTATCACTCACTTCCTTGGCCCCATCCCCTTGCTAAATATTATTTTAAAGGCCTGTCCTTGCAAAGATACTCATCTGAGCAGTAACCCATAGAATGCTACTGAAAAATCCCACAAAGAGACAACTGGAGTCTTTGGGGAAACCTCATGAGGGAAAAAGAAGAACAGGAGGACTTATGGCACCTTAGAGACTAACAAATTTATTAGAGCATAAGCTTTCGTGGACTACAGCCCACTTCTAGTCCATGAAAGCTTATGCTCTAATAAATTTGTTAGTCTCTAAGGTGCCACAAGTCCTCCTGTTCTTCTTTTTGCGGATACAGACTAACACGGCTGCTACTCTAAAACCTCTCATGAGGGAAGTGAGCAGTATTATTTTCTTAATTTTGTTATATTTTGTTTTCTCTCATCGTGCAAAAGAAATAATGTTCATGGTAATGACATACACTTGCAGTAAATTACTATTGATTTTATTGAATATCTCAGCTGAACTTTGGTGTTAAAGCAACCTCAGGAACCATTTATTGCTCCAGGCTCTGTACTCTGCTATGATAGGCAGTGCCCTTCCCATCACAGTGCTCAAAGAATGGAAAGCAAATGTCACTGTGACTCCAAAAAAATATGTCATTACTGAATGACATAAAGTCCTGAGCATACTTAGTGATGGACAACAGGTATTCTTTTTTCAAAATGTCAACAATTCAACTAGTGAATTTTAAAAATAAAATGGAAAAATAAGCAAGAAAATGGAAAAAGGTACAAGATCATGATCTAAAACAATTTACTCTCCTCTATCAAATGCAGTGTGGATGAATCTAGCTTGTGCATTCATCTCTGCATATGTTGCCTGGTAAACTGGATATGTAATCTTGTAACACATTGTGGTCTGGACTTGTTCTTGTGACATGTACCCTCATTTATATAAAAATTTATATATATATATTGGGGTTGCACCTTATACACTTAGAAGTGCTTTAGTTCCAATAAGCTGAAATGGCATGTGCTGGATGGGTTTTTCATCAGTACTAATAGGATTAAATTAAAAATGAGGAATATACTGACAGAGACAGGAATTAAAGATTATAGAAATGGCATTTGAAATGGTTCTTAAATTGATATAAACTCACAAAAAGTGGCTTGGTAGAAAAAAAAATTCTAAGTGTTAGGAACAAAGAAAATGGTCCATACAGTGATAAAAGAAATAGGAGTAGAAACAGGTTAAATAAAAACTGTAGCAGATACTTTTATAAGAACTGTCAATGCTGGAAAAATATGCCCTAAAGACTGGAAAGTGGCAAAGATAATTCTACTATTTGCAAAAGAACCAAGGGACACAACAGGAATTTACACATCAGTTAGTTTAACTTTGGCTATGGGAAAAGCTTAGAAACCTCATTAAGAGATCAAATGTAAGAACCCCTAGAAAAGCACAGCATGATTTGAGGGTAGCCCATTTCATTTCAGTAAAGTATGCTCACTTCCCTCTCTAACTTGTTGGATTTCTTTGGAGCTGAAAATACCATATTGTTAAAAACGAGTCTCATCAATTTTACTTAGGAGTTTAGAAAATGGGTGGAGAGGTGAGATCTATATTTGAAGTTAATACCTAGAGTACAAATTCACTGAGCGAATGAAAAGGATTTTTTTATTGGATTGAGAAATAGCTCAAGGGCAAAGAGAACCAGCATGAATTGTTTAAACAAAAAGTGTATGCCCCTGAGTTTTAGAAGGAGTTAAGTTAGATAATGTCCCATCCGTTTTATTTAAATTGAAAGCAGCAGATTAATAAATTGAACCAATAGCAGTAAATTGGGAGGAATGGTAAACAGCAAGAAACTACACAGTTAAAAACAGAGTTAACTAATTTTAAGTATTGACACAGGCTGCATTAGAATTCAAATGCAATGATCCTAAGAGCAAGGATTCTCCTTCCTTCTCTAGGGATAAAAGTGGATAATTGCCTGCCTCCGTGGCATTGTTTGACTCCCAGGAGGAGGGGTGGGATTTTCTAACCTCCAGCCAGCTACACAGATGCTTATGGTGGGTCAGGAGGGATTGGTGGAGTTGAAACTTGCCAGCTCCCAGGATTGCCAACCCAATCTCTTCATGGTGCTTTTAGGTACCAAAGAAGCACCCTTCAGCCATGTCCATACTTGGCAGCCTTGTGAAAATAGTTGCTCCCTTCTTCATTGCGCTTGAGGCCTGCAAGGAGAGTGTTATGAATTGGTCTTATGATCCGGCCAGAGCCAAGGCTGATTGCCAGATTTACCCTCTCACCCGAATTCTAGTTGGACAGCTGACAGGGGATTTTCCTACCCCAGGCTCAGTCTGACTTAGTGTGGGCTAGTGGCCTATCTTGGTGTTTAGTTTAGTTTAGTTGTGCTGGGTTAAGAAGTCACCTCACTGTGAGATCTGCTAGTCCACAGATGTTATTACCAAGTTGTTACCAAGAAGCAGTTGTTGGAAGGTTTCAATGTAGAGTATCCCAAAAGCACAATAATGGTGCCTGTAGAGAGATGACCCCAGTCAATTTGATGATGGGCAGGTTTAGTGACAGGTAATTTACATGCAACATTAATAAAATTGTGGTATTTTGCCCTTTAAATCCAAACCAGTGTTTGTGTGTCTGTTTTTCCAACCACCATTTGGCATTGGCAGAGAAACCATGGCTTCAGCCGGCAACTTGTTGGGGTCTCTTGTGGAGTGCTGACCGGAGCTGTGATGGTTGTTTTTTTATTTGGACTGGGTGGGGGGGAGGGTTGGATTGGTTCCTGAACCAAAAAAATGGGGGGGGGGGCAAATTGGGGGTTAAAAAAAGTATTTCATGTGACATGAAAAAAATGTTTTTTGTTGTGTATTCAGGCTTTTATTTTTAATCTTTTAAAAAGTAAATGGTAGTAAAATTCCAAACAAAAAAGGCATTTCAAATAGAACCATGGATATGTCTAAAAAATGTCACAACAAAACACGGATTTTATTTTCCAGTTTCGGTTGAAACAATCAGCAAATCTGATCCGAATTCGGAAATGTTTCTGTCAATCCAAATTTGCATTTTTCAGGGAAGAAAAGCGCCCTAAAAGTTTCACCCAGCTCCAGTGCTGAGCGTTCTCAACTCACGGTTCTCAGAGTTAAATTAATTTAAACCCATTGCCTTTGGATTATCACTTGCATAGATTCTATGGCCAGAAGGTACCACTCGGGTCCTGCCTGACTCAGGCTATAGAATTTCCCCCAAATACCTTATTTTTTTCTAGCTAGAGCATATCTTTTAGAAAAAAATAACCAATCCTGATTTTAAAAATTGTCAGTGATGGAGACTCCTTCTGCTCCTGTCTGCGTTGGGGCACCGGGGTTGCTGACTTTCCCACATCGTGTTAATACGGATACAATGCTCTTTGAAAGCATCAATGCATTGCTTAGTACAGAAACTGACAGATGCAGTTCAACACTGAATAAGAAGTGACTGCAAACATAATCCAATTAAAAAAATCTTTAAACAAATAGTCATTTGACTGTAGAACTGCAGCACACTCTTAGTAAAGATTCCTCTACAATTCAGAAGTACAATTTTTTTTAAAAAATGAAAACCTTTCAAACTATTATATTGACTAGAGGGTTAGGAGAAGAATAATCATAAAAGTGACTGAGTCGTTTCACTGGAGATGAGGTTTTCTCTGCATGTGGCTCAATTTTTCCCCCTCTTCAAAATATAACTACTTTAAGAACATAAACCTCCAAGTTAGTCTCATCACGAAGCAAAGAAACTATCACACATGACTCCCATTAGAGATAGTGGGAGTTATGTGCTGCAATCCATTTAGCATCTAGACGCAGAAGTCAAAGTGGCATGAAAACCAGCTTTTGCTAGAGTCATTGAGGTTCATTGTTAATCTTTGCTCTTAAAAAAATAGTTGCACATGAAGGAGCATTTCCTGCAAAATATCTAGTCAGAAATAGGGATTTATACACCCCTGTAGGCAGTAACAACGCCAGAGAAAGCATTATGGTATTAGCCAGATCATATGCATTTTTGATGCTCTATTTTTGGCTATTCCGTCTAACACTAGGCTGTCCAACTCCATCAAGTTGTCTTCGAATGTTACTTCCAGGGCATAAATCCCCATGAGAGGGCCCCTTTCTAGCCTCACCAGCTCAGAGCTGCATTGCATAATTTATATTGTGCGAGTTTTTCTGGAATGGAATGCGAACTATGAATTACAAAGCTATGCTCCATGGATAAACGTCAACATTAACAGTAATGATGTTGTTTGTGAGCCCAGCTTCCAGTCCATGTTGCACATTTAATTCTTTCTTTGACTGTTCTTCCATCCATTAACTCTGTTGTGAAGCTACTGCTGGCCATTCCAGTCCATGTTCATTGGCTGAGCCCAGAAGTGTCACTCCTTCAGGTGGGGCCAGTCAAGGAATATAACATGAAAGTGTGCTTGCCTTGGCCTCTCTGTCACCACCTCTAGGAGTAGCTGTGCAAAATCATACTGGATGGTGATCCATGATTCCATTTAAAGCCAGCCGGCTCGGGTTAGCTGGACAACAGCAATTTGTTGAGGTTGTGGAAGTTGGTTTTATTCTGACCTAGAACAAAACTATGACACTTTTTGAAATTGTTCATGAAAAAATATGAGAGATTGACTCTGTAGCCTGGTTGTTAGGGCCCTCTGTGGGGATGAGGGTGACTCAAGTAAGTCACTGCTTTGCCTGATCCACCACTCTATTGACTGTTTCAGGACAAGTCTCTCTCTCACCTTCCAGACAGAAATTCTGACCTGGGAAACTTTTCTAATTATTATTATTATTTTTTTTTTAGTTAAAACTGATATGCACCAGAAAAACAGTTTGGCTTTAACGAAACAGCATTTTTTTGATAGAAAATGTTAATCAAAAACTGTCAATGAGCTCTACATCCAGTTGCATGATTGCCAATACATCAGGATTACCCAGTTCATATTGATAGTAGACGGATTAAGGTACCCATTGGGGACCCTAAACAGGAATACTCTCTCTCTCTCACACACACACACACACACACACACACACACACACACACACACACACACACACACACACACACTAAAAAAGTAAATGGGGGCCCCTTTGAGTTGCTCTGAGCCCTAAGCAATTGCTTAGTCTGCTTATACAAAGTGCCAGCTCTGCTCAGCTCCACCATACTGTCTGAGAGTAGTTTAAAACTGCTGGAGGGTAGTGAACACCCAATATATTGTGGAAGGGATCATGAGAGTTGCACCCAGAGTTCTATAGTTTGCCAAGGTATCCCACAGTCCACCACAAAGTACCTGAATGCATAGACCCAAGTAGAAGTGTTTTGCAGCCTTGCATATTCACCTAGACTACTTCATGTTCATATCAAAAAAGTGACCACCCACCCCTCCTCCCACCCCAGTGTAGACAACGCTGTGTGGAGTCACAATTTTGGCTTTGATATCTCTGTATAATTAATTATACCAATATAAACTATACTGGTACAACTTTCCCATATAGACAACACCTAAGTTAGGCATACACCCCCATAATGAATGCATTAGAACTTGAGTTTCTTCCAAAATGCTTTCCAGTGTTCTCTGGTTCCATGTCCTGAATGAAATCAACAACTAACTCAACACAAACTGGGGAATACTTCTAGGTAGGGCAGGTAAAAAAAAAAAGGTGGAAAACTGTCTTTCAATAGGAAACTGCGTTTTTAACAAAACAGTTTTTTTTTCATTAAAGATGTCTGCTTTCCACAGGAAATCTCAACTCTTTGTCCAAAAATAGGCTGAAAACTGAAAAAAAATCATTTTTTGACAAAATGTCAATTTTCTGCAGGGGGTGGGGACCAACCAGCGCTCATTTTGGTCTAGATGAAATAAAGAAGCACGGTGAAAGTTGCCCTAAAGTCTACTTCCAATTGGCAGCTCATGACTTAAGTAACTACTGTACAGTATCTCCTAGATTAATATGACAAATTTGTGTGACCTTTAGTTAAATGCCTGTCTCCGCTAAGCAATGGATTTTTTTTTTTTTTGCTGGCTCCTCAGGTGGTTACGTATAACAGGTTTCATTATACTCGGAACCAGATACTCAGCTGGTTTAAATTAACATAGCACCTATGACTTCAATATAGCCATGCCAGTTTACATTCGCTGAGTTTCTCACTCTTCATCTCGTAAAGAAGCCTCATCTTGTGAGTCTCATCCTGGCTTTCAGACTCAGCGTTTTGAAATAGGTTTCAGATAAGCCTTCTTGGTATCAGCACTGAACCACGCTGAGCTGCCTGAGGTTCCGGTATCACTATTTCAAATGGGGCCCCACCTTTTTTTAAGCACAATCGCAAGCTGATTTCAGTGGGGACTTGTGCTTAAAAGTATGATGTTACAATGTAGTCCCGGGGGAAGTGTGGAAGCCTTTTCTTTTGGAGCTTACTTGATACCTTAAGCAGACAATAATTCTACCCATTTCAATAGAAATGCACCTGAAAAAGGGCTGAATAAAAGCATAAGGACTCAAGGATTTGTCACATGTTTAGAGGGGTGTCCAAGGGCTCATCACTTTGTCCTACTATGGTTCTGATGGGAGGAGGGGACATTGCAGGGGAAGGGGGGTTAAAGGAAAGATCCTGAAGACCCACATCTGCCAAAGGCTCTTGGTTTCCGAGTGAAGAGGCTATCTTCACAGCTGCCAACAATGCGAACTCAAACCTGCAATATGAATGGCAAGGTCTGTTCTTCCTGCTTTTTGCATCAGCCTCAAAAATAAAAGGTTCTGCAACTGGAGATTTGAGTTGAGTTTACCTAAGGCAGGACAGGGCTGAATGGATTCCCATGTATCCCTTGGCAGTTGTATTTGGCTCTACAGAGCTAGTGTTTTGATCAGGAAATAGAGAAGATCCGATCTGGGCATACTCAGATTATATATGTTCAATAAGAAAGTGCCTTTTCACATAATCACCTTTCTGGTCCTATTCAGACTTGACAATCTGATTCATACTGTTAATGGCAGGTAATCAGCATGGTCCACAATGAGGTGTACATCTTGACCACTTAGGGCATGTCTTTACTGCATTAGAAACCCATGACTGGCCCGTCCGTGCCAGCTGACTCAGGCTTTGGGGCTCTTTAATCGTGGTGTAGACATTCAGGCTCAGGCTGTGACCTTCCCACCTCACACAGTCCTAGAGCCTAAACCTCTGATCCTGAACATCTCCACTGATGTTAAACAGCCCAAGCCATGGGAGCCCGAATCAGCTGGCAGGGACCGGTCCTGGGTGTCTAATTGCAGTGTAGACATACCCATAGATATTCTACAAGTCCTGCATATGTTTGGCTGCATTTTAAGGCAGTGGTTCTCAACCTTTTCCATTCTGGGGCCTACCTACCATCTAGCTGGGGTCACTGATCCTGTTCAGCAATATGGAAAGGACAAGTTGGTCACAACTTCCTGAAATCTCTGACAGGCCTAGACCCTCTTGTAAAGAAGTGCCACAAAGTGAAGAATTAACATTGATTGCCTTTGTATCGCTGAAGAAGTCACTCCGTTGTTAGTGATCTTTTCCACCCTACTTGATGTTTCAGAATGATATGCTTGAGCGTAACTTTGCTGTCCAAAATTGCCATTCTGATGTCATCCCTCTTAATGGGAGCTTTTATTTGGATTTTCTAGACCAGGGTTCTTATTAAATAGCATTCACAGACTGTTTTTTATAAACCATAGAATCATAGGACTGGAAGTGACCTCGAGAGGTCATCTAGTCCAGTCCCCTGCACTCATGGCAGGATTACGTATTATCTAGCCAATCCCTGGCAGGTGTTTGTCTAACTTGCTCTTAAAAATCTCCAAGGATGGAGATTCCACAATATCCCTAAGCAATTTATTCCAGTGCTTAACCACCCTGACAGTTAGGAAGTCTTTCCTAATGTCCAACCTAACCCGCCTTTGCCACAATTTAAGCCCATTGCTTCTTTCCCTATCCTCAATGGTTAAGAAGAACAATTTTTCTCCCTCCTCCTTGTAACAACCATTTATGAACTTGAAAACTGTTACCAGTCTTCTCTTTTCCAAACTAAACAAACCCAATTTTTTCATAGGTCGCGTTTTCTAGACCTTGAATCATTTTTGTTTAAGGTATACATGATATACTTGGCTGAGGTAACAACAAAGAAAGTAAACTGAGGCCCTTGCCTGGCATCCATCTGTATTAGATTACAGGCTGGAACAACTTCCCATTGTCAAATAATTAAATCATAAAATGAGGGGGATGTCTATTGGGGTAATGGAAATTTGATAGCTTTAGATCCAGTAACATTCATGACGTTGTTATAATATGAACGCTTGTTCTGTTATGATCTCTCCTATACGTACTTAAATAAATGTCTAATGTAATTTTAAAGTAAATGTGACTCTAGAATAATCCACAGAGCTTCCATTACCTCCAATGTCACTCCCTGTAAATATCACACTGTATACATGTTATTAACTGAGATCAAAGGATTCATTTAATGAGTCACCCACAACCCGATTATTCACTTTCTAGTGACTCATCCTAAGGGGTGAATGCTTTAAAATCAAATTATTATAGTTCTAAGAAAACACTTTGGCCCTCATACTGTATTTTGTTTGTTTGCTTTCCAAGGACAAGCTGGTACCAAGGGGTTTACAGCTGAATACATTAGGAATAACATGTACCATACAACATTAGGTCATCTCTTTATTGAAGGTTACGGTTGACATTGTTAAACTATGAGTACAAAATGTGAGGGATTTATTTATGCTGTGAGAACAATAAGGTAAAAATACACCTTGTTGCCAGGATAATTAGTTATCTCACAAAGGATGAGGGGTGAAGTTAGAGAGACTTGGACCAGATTTTCAGCTGCAGCTCAGGAGCTCTCACTGCAGCTGGGTGGCGAACACACAATGTTGGCTTTATGTGACCTTTGTGCTCAACTGCCAGTAACTCCCCGGGATCTTTATAGCAGCCAGGGATTGGTGAGGGGGGCACTATGGTCCTTTCCCTCCAGGAGAAGGCAGGGCATAGAAGTCACTACAATGGCTCCTGGCCACTTGAGGATCCATCTACAAAGGGAAGATCCTGGAAGGCCTTCTTCCATCAGAGTCAAGCCACAGACTCATACAAGGCAGGATGTGGCCCAACCACTCACACGCAGAAATGGAATCCCACCAATAGCTGAACCTCAAAAGCTAAACTGAACCACTGGAGAGAGCTTCCTTCATGCCTCTTTTGTATACGGCTGAATTCTTATCCCCACTTCAGACTTATGTGATACATCCTTTCTCCTTCCAGCCCTTTCAGACCATTCTTCCTGAATTCCACAAACCCTTATTTCTCCTCCATGCCCCATCCTTTCATACCTGTATTTGTGATCTTTACTTCCCTTTACCCTGTACCTCCGCATTTAGGCCCATTTTTTTGCTGCCTCCTTCTTCCACTTTCTTTAACTTCCCCCTCCCCAGCCATTGCCCAGTCTCAAATTCTGTTTCCAGGTCACTGGGCCAGATTCTGATACAGGCCAATGGAGTAAGTCCAGACTGACGGTGGAATAAATGAGATCAGATTCTGGACCACTGTCTACTTAATCGCATATGTTAGAAGGGTTAATATGCATTGCTAGCAGGAAAATACTGTGTTGCTGGGGTCTTGTACAGGCCTCTGCCTGTGTAATGCTTGGTGCAAGCCATACTGTACTCCTGATTTGAAAAGGAAGCACGTTTGAAAAGGAAGTCCTCACGTGAAGAGGACTAAATCCTATCATAAGAAAAGAATAGCATTGTGTACAACTAAGTGGGAAATTCTAACTTTATATTGATAACAACATTATATGATTATTCTCTGGCATGGGTTCAGAAGAGTCTCTGTTGAACTGAGGGAGACAAGATGGGTGAGGTAATATCTTTTATTGGACCAACTTCTATTGGAGAAAGAGAGACAAGCTTTGAAACTATTGAACTGTGATACTTACTACAACTACTTTGCAGACACTCCACTGTCAGCTACACCTACTGTACAAACCTGATAGGATATGGCCAGTCACCCACCCAAGTCAAAGGAATCATCTAGCTAATAGTGCAATACCAAGAGCTGAAGCTGCATATTTTCAGTATTTCGTGGCAGTGGAAAGTGATTGCATGTGTAATAATGCCATTAAAGCGGTTGTAACCTTTAGATTCAAAAGACCAGATCCTGGTACCATTGTATGCAATAGGAATTTTACTAGTAGGACTACAATCTGGTCCAGAATAAAGACCACAGATGGGTGTCTAATGTTAGGCCCCCAAATCCATAATTAAGCACCTGTCTGCCTATCTTAGTGCAGATGGCCAGAAATTATTCATGTAATCATTTTTTCCTCAAAATTTAAATGAAACAGGGTCAGATGTGATGAATTTCCTGACTTGAAAAAATGTCAAAAGTTTAGAAATTGTCAAAAACATTTCATTTTGACCCTTTTGAAATGTAAACCTCTCGATTTTCTGGTTCAAAACATTTCATTTCAAGATTTAACTGAATTTACTGAGAAAATCAAAACGTTTTGGTTGCTCCAAAATGTGAAGAAAAAAAAAAGTTTCCCAGCTTGTGAATGTTTGCAAGATTTTCACCTTTTTTGTGTGTGTGTTTTGATCGGAGATGGGCAAGGAAGAACTCTCAAATACCTACACATCAGAAAAAACTGCTTCCTGCACAGCTGTAATTTTAGGTATCTAAATAAAAGGAATCTGGATTTAAGAGGTGCTAAGCACTTGCAGATTTCATTGACATCAATGAAAGTTGTGGGTATCCAGCCATTTTGGCAATTAGACTATTTATTTAATTTAATTCCCAATTTTAAGTGTAGGAGCCTAACTTTAGATGCCTTGCTTTGAAAACTTTTGCCAAAGTTTAACATAAAATCCTCCTTCTCAGCCAATTCCCACAGAAGGCCTGTGTTAATCAGAACCAGACCACTGCTGAGTTAAAGACAAACAAAACTGCTGTATTTCATTATGCAAATGTAATTATGCAAATTCTCTAGTAATTAATTACAATATAAATAACTTCCTGTTAGTTACCGGTAGCACTTATTCATTACATTCTTCATTTTGTATCTTAGCCCTTCTCAGCAGTTGTCTGATTTAGAATTTTGTGCGTATGGAATTATATATGTGGGGCTGCCCATAAATGAAGTAACACATTTTTGGTGATTTTTCCCCCCCCAAGATCCAGCCATCCACCCTTTGTAACACTTTGTAGCACCCTTTGTAACACCATCGACCCCTTAATATGTTATATAATTTATAGACTGCTCCTGTTGTGTTTTAAACAAAGAACAATATAGCAAAGCACAGATTTGGTATTTTATAATGGTTTCATTAAAATTAGATGGGTGTAATGAATGTTCTGCTAATACTTTTCCCCCCTTCATTTCCTATTTTGTTTTATTCCCTTCTTTTAAAAAAATAAAGCCTGAAAACCACAAACACTGAATGAAAAAGTCAATTTGTAAATTTATTTTTATTTAAAAGCTACACAGATGATTTTTATTATATGTCAAAATATGTATCATGCAGCTTCCTACCAGTCCATATGTATGCACTGGCAAGGAGCTGCTCGGGAATGATTTTCAGAGCAAAAATTCAGTTTCTGCAAAACTAAATTTTTCCATGGGAAATATTCAATTTTGGCAAAAAATTTACATTGAGATTCAAGATGAGTATTGCAAATTGAAGGGACTCAAAATTTTCATTTAACTCAGTTTTCAAACAACAATATTACAGGGTATTTCCTTAGCACATTCCCACATGGAAGCTATAGTTTGGGGCACCCATTGTAGTGCTCCAGGGACCATTGCCCATTAGCGACATCTGCAATACAATGAGAACCTCCCAAACTGAGTTGCATGGTGCATTAGGGACACTGTGTGATTCTTGATGCATTATGGAAGATGTAATCTACTCACGAATTTCAACTTTTTTGGTGCCTTTATGGGATGAATCAAATGTTTGAAATATCAGAATTTCCTGTGAGATGGAAATTCCAAATTTTGCTCAGCTCTATCTTGGGGTATAAAAGTAGGCCTTGTTATCCGAAGTCCTGTACCCACCCCAGGAAGTCTCTGCAGTGAGGGTCAGATCCAGCTCCCATCAAAGTCAATGGGAGCCTTACCATAGAATTCAATGGACTTTGAATCAAGACATATGTGTGAAAAGAAAAGAAACAGGGTCATGATGGCCTGAATCATTCCCCAGAGATCCATGCTTGGAAGGGACCTACTGTCTGTTGATATCCTCCCTGTACTGCAGGTGACTCAGATGTCCATCTACCTCCCTATATCTACCGAGGGGTGCTTCATAGGCCTGGGGCCCTCAATGGGGAAAGAAGAGGAGTCAGGTGCAAAGTGTGTATGATGGAGGTAGATCTGGAGGGCATGGACAGCTTCCTCCCTTTTGGTCCCACAGAACTTACATCAATGAGATAACATAGCCGGAGGCTGCACATTGCGGGCTGTGGAACCCCTCCCCTCTGTTGGCAGCCCGTTCCTGTCACCTCTCCCATTTAAACCGGAGAGGGTTGATCAGGCCACCAGGTGTTACCATGGAAGATGTTATAAGCCACAACCAACACGTGACACTTTTTTTCTAGAAATCAACCGGCAGTGAGTGCAGAACACATAGTGCAGGTATCAGTAGCACTTCTGGAGCAATACCATTCAGTGAGCAGGCAGTTCTGTCTTGCTCCAGCTGCAGTTTCTCCCTGGCAGATGCAATTCACCAGTGGCCAATGGGATCTTTTGAAACATTTCTGTCTAATGCCCAGGTCTTTTAAGGGTGATTACAGCGATAAGATCATCTAAAGAACGTGATGTAAGGAAAGCCATATTGAAATATTCTCAGTGAAGAACTGAGCTATCAGATTAGAACAGTTCTTCTGCTGTCCCCTTTGCCTATTAGGATAGGCTGTGCTCTACTAGACATCTGGCTCTCTGCTGGGCAGGTTTCAAAATCTGAAAGACCTGTGCATCCCTTTGTGCGTTCTGTAGGGCCCCTTTTTAACCTTTCTGCCCTTTGTAACATGCATCAGGAGACCTGCGATGCTAGCATGTATCAAATTGGTTTCTTTCCAGTTTGCACAGTTGTGGGAGAGAGCACTATGATGTAGTAGTAGTAGCAGTCATCCTTCAGTCTCGAGAGACCATGAAAGTAAAGAATTTACTTAGTTGGTTTTATGGCAGCCGCGAACGTGGTTGAAAAGACCCATTCGAGAGAGCCAATCTCTGCCGCATCTGTCACATTTAAAGGTGATGTTTCGAGCCTTTGGGCTCAGCCTTCTGCGAGCTCTTTTCTCCTCTGCTAAGCTGGACGGCTTCCTCTTGGAGCTCCTGATTCCAAAGGCTGTGGTCTTGAGTGCGATCTTCCCATTTGTCCACATCCATGTCCATTTCTTTGAGGTCTCGCTTGCACACATCCTTGAAACGTAATTTTGAGCATCCTTTGGGTCTTTTTCCAGATGCCAATTCGCCGTAGAGGATGTCCTATGGGATGCGCCCATCATTCATTCAGCACACATGTCTAAGCCAATGGAGGCATCTCTGTTTGAGGAGTCTTTGCATGCTGGGTGTACTGGCCCGTTTTGAGCACCTCAGTGTTAGTGACTCTGTGATGAGACTCTTTAATAATGCCGTTATCACCTTATTACAGGGTGGGAAATATATCTCAGCCTGTGATGGCTCTGGGCTTGCATTTTTTCAGTGGTACTAATATTGGGCCTAGTCCTGCTCTCTTTAATGTCTGCAGCCAAACCCCCACTGACTTCTTTGGTGCAGATTCAGACCCGTGATTTCCTGTGAAGAAAGAGAGAGGAGGCGTTAGCAGAGCAATGAAATATTTTGCAAATATCTTTGCTAATGAAGAAAGTAGATTTCCCTCCTCATATCAAAGCAAAATTAAGAGGAGAGGAGAGGAGTTAGACGCTGTGTACCAGTAATACGCCACATTATTCCTAAATCCTTGAAATATAAAAAAGAATAAGTAATAGACATACATTGCATTAGCTGCAGACTGCTGCTTCCATATTTAGAGCATAGAAAATGAAGGAGTAGAGGCAGATATTCGTCACTGACAGACTTAAAAAAAAATCATGCTTACTCATTTTGAAACACAGTTGAAAACTACTGGAGTGTTGCTCCGCATTGTATAACTTCTTGTGTAAAAATAACAGCATAGCATTTGGAAAGGCACAGACTAATTAAAGACAGCCCACCAGGTTTCTTTCAAAGCAAAGCCATGCTTCACTGAGCTTCTGAAACGATCAGAGGCAAGCCCTGCCATGCTAGACAAGGAGGAAGCTTAGGCACATTGTATTCTTACAAACCGATTTCTAGAAAGCAAAATGACGAGGTTCCACATCAGCCGGCTCCTTGGATTAGGAACTGAATAATGAGAGAGATGCAAAGAGTTGCCAGAACCTGAGTCAAGTTGGATGAGTGGGAAATACTCAATGTTGCAGTTAAAATATAAGTAAGGTTGCCTACACAGCTGCACTGAAGGAAGTAAACAAGTTAATAGACATATATTCCATAAGGAAAGGTTCTGGCTTAGGCCTTGCCTACCCTTGCAGCAGCTTGTAGGGTATGTGTATGAATGCCCTTGCAATTAAAGGCAGGCTGCGTCCACACTATGTTGTGTAGCTACACGCAGCAGTGAAAGGCTCTGGCATGGGGAAGGCAGCAGGGGAAGATTCCAGCAGCTCCCCATTGTCAGAACCCTTCCCCACTGCTTCCCTGATGCCGGAGCCTTTCACTGAGGTGAAGATATGCTTTATATTATATGTTCAGAATAGCAGTGTGGATGTGGGAGGACCTCACCATGTTAGCAACTGTACAGACACAATATAAAGACAGTCCATGCCCCAAAGAGCTTACAAACACAATAGCTGACTCATCTTTAGAAAGAAAGATTGAGAATATCAGGTTTATTCTCACCGGAAATGTGGGGATCTGAGGATTGCATGGAGCAGAGCGTTCAGTCCCTGATTCAACTTAAGTGCTTAACGTTAAGCTCTTGAATAACCCCATTGACTTCAGTAGGATACAAGCCTATTTAAATTTAAAGCTTGATCTTAAGTGCTTTGCAGGATCAGCGATTGAATGCTTAGCACTTTGCAGGTGGTTGGGGTTTTATACTGCAAGGTCCTGAATATTTTGTTGTATTATCTTGTTCATGCATCTACGAAGGAACAGGCTTCTCTGGTCTAAGTTAAAAGTTATTGATTGGCTTGGGGATAAACAATTTATATATGAAGAAAATCAGATAGCTAGAATTTATGTATGTCAATTAACCTTTGCTATAACTGTACACAAAGATAACCAGAAAACTGGACAAGATGGGACAATAACATCAGCTCATTCACTTCCTATAAAATTCAACATCAGTATATCCTGCTCCAAGAAGGGCAATAAATGACACAGGGAATACATGAAAAATAAAAGGCCAATGCCCCATTATTCTGATAAAGACTGAAGGTGATCCTCTGTAAAATACATCAGTGGCAGTGGATTGTATTGTTCCAATCATATCAGCCAATATTTATCACATTATACATAAAACCAAATAATAGAACAGTAAAAGTATAATAAATTAAAATACACATTTATTGTATTAAAATTGGCATACAAATTTAAATCGCTTTAGTGGGTAGCACTAAACTCTGCTGTATCTGGATTTCAGATGCTATCCACCTCTATATACCTATAACTCTCCAGCATAAGCCAATGCAGACACCACTCTAATAGTGGCTTGTCTATCACTGACCTAAAGGAAATCACTTTTGCATGTGCAAAATCAAGTTTATAAAAATATTGGTCTTCCTACTGACAATAGACCAAACAGTGCATATGTATTAACAAGAGGCTCAGTCCTACGTCCTTTACTCATGCCCATAGACCCCAATCATGTCACTGACTTTTGAGTAAGGACAGAAGTTTGTTCTCAGTCATGTTTGTTCACTGGGAATATACATAAAGGAAATCCATACAAAAACTATCTTAAAGGAAAATTGTGATGCAATTCACAAAAGCAATATATTTCCAGCTAAAGGGGAAATTTCATCTTGATCTGATGGAATTATGTACCAAAACCCTGTATCAGTCGGAGATTTGTATCCCTAAGTATCAGGATGAGGTAGGGATGACAGTAAGCTAATACTTAGTCACCCCTTGAATATTGCTTTTTCCTCTCCTGCTTTGTGTCACTTTGGAGGCTTAGGAATGTGTGTTCCCAAGCTTCACATGGTAAAAAGCATAACACCATGCTCCCAAATTTCCTCCTTGATATCATGCTAGACCAGGGGTCGGCAACCTTTCAGAAGGGGTGTGCCGAGTCTTCATTTATTCACTCTAATTTAAGGTTTCGCGTGCCAGTAATACATTTTAAGGTTTTTAGAAGGTCTCTTTCTATAAGTCTATAATATATAACTAAACTATTGTTGTATGTAAAGTAAATAAGGTTTTTAAAATGTTTAAGAAGCTTCATTTAAAATTAAATTAAAATGCAGAGCCCTCCAGACCAGTGGCCAGGACCCAGGCAGTGGGAGTGCCACTGAAAATCAGCTCGCGTGCCTTCTTCGGCACATGTGCCATAGGTTGTCTACCCTGGTGCTAGACCAATTTACCATCTGAAGAAGGTCCCATGCAGAAGCAAAACTATAAAGCACAAATTGGGGTGGAGGGGCTGGGGTTGATCTAGAGGAATGTGGGCAGTCAGGGAAAAGCCAAATTGATATGGGGGTGGGGAGTAATCTGTAACTGATTACAATAATGGCACTGCGCTGTTACATTGGTGTAAATCGAGTAACCGTTAACCAGACACTCCGTTGGCTATAAGTGACCTAGTGTGATATCACTGGCAAAAGAAATCTGCTTGATTAGAAAGCCACACCTTGGTTGGAGCATGCAAACTGTTCAGTTGGCTTCCTGAGCATCATTGGGGATCCTGTAAATCCGCTATCACTCTGATCCACTGCCGCAGAAGCTGTGTAGAAGTGCAGCCTTCTGCTCCTTTCCAACCATTTTTTGGTTATATTCAATGACCACCCTCCTTTCCATTAATATTTTCCTGCTGAATAGATAACATGCTTCATAGTTGCTTGCGCACCATGTGTCTGGAGTAAGTCTCTGAGGATCTTTCCCTTGCCTGCTCCTCAGTACCATGGAGAGCATAGCAATCCATAGTCATATATATTCATGCATTGGTGGTGAGTTTTTTGATGCTGCCTGCATTGACCTACACCTATGAACTTACCTCCTTTCCCAATACACTTACGGGCCTTTAGATTTAACGTAAACATGCTTAGCATTCACTACTGTGTTTTCTAGGCTCTCTGTTTACCTCTGCAATCAAAGCAGACAAAACCAAAACTGCAACAATTAACATCAGGTATTGTTTCTCTAAGAAACTTCTTGTAATTAGTATGTTAATTCCCCACAAATATGACTAAAGCTACATTAGCAACTGGTATTACCATATGCTGCTGGGAAGGAAATAATTTACAAATTGTTTCAGAGTCTTCTGGGAAAGGAGAATAGAAGAGCTGATTTAAGACAGCGTGATGTCTTGAGAAAATTACGCTATGTCCCTGTCATGTTTTTATCTATTATGGTGCTGTCTGCTTATGCGTTTCCAGTTGAAGAGTCATATAATTTATCATACAGCTAGAGCTCCTCTGAATTATCGTTAGTTATTCATCAGTAAGCACAACAGAGGAGACTGTGGTTTATAGGGGAGAAAGCTAGCCACTAGCCACGGGGTGGAACTGGTCTTGTCATATCTCATTGTACTGTGTTACCATACATCATTTGACATCAGATTTTGTTTTATGGAAAGCAAATTTGGATAGCAATCAATGGATATATTTAAAATCAGAGACACTGAATTATCCATTCTCAGTATACTTCTGTGTAGTGCGATCCAGCCCAAATTTGCCTCTGTAGCTGCTGGATGTCAAAAGCTCCAGGAGCTATCCAGAGGAAAGGTCATCCTATAGCAGAGTTAGTATACATGGCCTCCTGGGCTTGGGTAGCCCAGAAAACCACAGATATTTTCTGCTGGATCGGCCCTTAGATTAGTCACTCACGCATACACATACACACATGCTTCTGCTCTCATCTATTGCATGTAGAGACAAGTAATATGATGACTCCACATAGGGATAGAGTTAGCGTCAGCTAGGAATCAGAGCTGCAGGAGCCTAGGTAATATTCCTGACAAGTTATAGCTTTAGTTTAAAAAGAACAAACCCTCACGAGGCATATAAAAGCATGAGACAGTAAAGGGAATTCCAGGGAGAATCTCTAAGAAAAAGCAAATTCACTGGTGTAGTGGGTGACGTTTTCAAGGCTCATAGGGCCTCATTATTGACCCTCACCATTCTGCACCTTACTTATTCAGTGATACCTTTAAACAACGAACGTAAAACACAATCATTCATTTATTCCATTGATAACATTTGGCACCCACTTTGCATGGGTGTAAATTCATTTAAGTTACAAGGTAGCAAAGAATCAAGTCCACAGAGAGTCTTTGGGCCAGATTCTGCTCTGTCACACTGGTATAATGCCAGAGGAACTGTTCTGAAGTCAAGAGCATTCTTTGAGATTTATACCAATATGACTGAGAGCAAAATTTTACCCCTGATCTCTGTCTCTTACTCTCTCATATAAAATAGCAAAATGTTCAAATATAAGTTGTGGCAACTCTCAGTCTGGCTTTACTCCACGACCCTAATGGGCAAATAGCAGTGACTTTGTGATTAAGCAAGCCCAGAGGAGCCTGTTAGGCAGATTCTACAGAGTGCAGTGTAGCTGTCCTGGCAATTACAACTTTTTGGTGTGTGTGTATGTGTGTGTATGTGTGTGTGTGTGTGTGTGTGTGTGTGTGTGTGTGTACACGCACGTGCTGAAGAGTCTCATACAGAAACAATCTAGAGATAAGGCTATGAAACGACACTGAAAAAAATCATTTTTTTGAGAAAGCAGCAATCATACTGTAAAAATAAGTTTCTTTCCTGCAAGCATGTTCGGTTTTCCTTGCTTGAGCATTCCAGCAGAATATTTTCCAACCTTCTCTTTTTGGGGAATTGCATTAGTAACACATGACGCCTGGGGGTTGGCTAAGAATTGGGGTGTAGGGGGTTGATTCAGATATACTGATACTTTTAAAGTGGAGTCAGAACAGTAGACTCGCATATGGATCTGGGAGACCTCTGTCTTTCGGTCTCTGTATTCCATACAAACAATGATGTTAAATAACGTTAATATTGTACAGTTAAGCACTCATATTAAGAAATGATAGCTGTAAGCGTATGGTGAACTGCCCCAATGCATCTCAATGGGGTCATAATCCTGCAGCCTAATGATGAGTCATATGTCAGCAATAACTATTTCATTGCTGATCAACACAGCAGAAACATCTTAAGTGATTTTGTGGGATTAGCATTGTTTAAATATGATAACATTGTTTAAACTTTGATTATAAGTTGCTTGGCTGAGGTTTAGAACAGTACAGTTTAGCTATTACCCTTAATGTGCATTTAGACTGTCTAGGTACCCTACAGCTGTGTATGTATGAGGGTTTTCTTATGTTCATTATGGGCATCTTATGACCTGCTCTAGCTCAGGAAATCAGGATATAGCAATGTTAATGCATGCTAGTCCAGATAAACCATGACTAAGTCACTGTAAAATGCAAATACAGTTAACTTTGGGACACAATATACATTTGTCACTGAATATGAAATAAGAAAACTAATAAAATATATATTTTTTTATTTCATTTGAGCAGCCTCCCACTCAGAGGAGCTTTAAGAGGGAGCACTGCAACAGAGGAAATAAAACAATCAAAGAGTGTTTAGCATCAAAGCACAAGGCAACCTTCTGTTTGCTAAATAATAGGGTTAAGCATATTCAGCCAGTGCAGTGATTTGATTAGCTGAGCATCACTGGGTGCTCCATCATGGGTTATGGCAGCAAATGGCCTTAAGTACCTAATATTTGTTAATATGCATTCCCTGCATTCACCATGACAACTCTGCTGATGGTGCCATATATTTTGTGCATGTGTGTTAACAATACTATTCATTTCTGAATTATACATCCAGAATACCAAATTGAAGAAAGAGGTTGTGAATGCATCACTTTAAATTGTAGCGTATTCACGCTATTTTTGTCTTAATTATTGAAAGTTGAAGGCTCACAAAGAGAAGCATGTGGCTGTGAAACTGTCACATATAATGCATTTTTATGAGAAAATTACAAATCCTTAAATAGAATTTAAACTCTCTCATGTCTTTAATTGTAACAGCATTAATACATGCCTTTACAATATACTGATATAGTGCTAATGATCCTGCCACCTTTGACTTCCCACTCTTAACCATACTTGTGACCTTCCTATTGACTTAGGTCTTAGAACCCACGTGGTTCTCAGTACGGAAATGAGGCCTCATCAGATACCCTCTCTCTAAGAACATAAAGTGATTATTCACCCTATGTATATGTGCCTTGAGTCCAACACTTATTGCCTGTCCACCACAGATCAGTCCTTGTTTAAGCAAATGTACGAAAATAGCATGCTGTGTTTATCCACTTGTTCAACTTAGCTTTACTTGTGAAAATCAACTGATGATAATATACCACAAAATCATTAGGCAGTTTGACCTTGCTGGACTGGGAGTGGAAGCAAATTCTATATCATTGACCTTAAACTTGGCTCACTGTGTTGATGAGAGAAAATAATTGCAAACAATAGAAGAAATAATCAAATGGAGGTGTAATTCTCTGCTAATTGAATGGACCTTGGGTTAATATTATTTAGAATGATGTACTCTCCCGAAATGGAGTTTTATAATAAACAGCTGACAGGAATGGGCCAGAAATGCCAGTCCATTTAGCTGCATTAGAATGAGAGTGAATGGAGGAGATCGTGTGAACAGCCAGAGACATTGTTATATGTTGTGTGAATTTTTAAAGGTTAAAGTAGAGCAAGGGCACGGGAGGGTGGAAATGTAAGATCGAAAACACGCAGTTAATAAAGAGACCTAGAATTAGGGCTTGGAGAGTGATCCAAATGTGGGGTAGGCCTGAAGGTCAGCCCTGTAAATATCACTCCACTTCAGAAAATGTAATACACCAGCAGAAAATGTGGTCCAACTCCACTGAGCTTTAGTAGAGTTGAGCCCAGTAACTGCAGAAAGTACATGTCACTCTAAAGCTGCAGGCCCTCAAAACACCACAATCTGTACCATATTCTGCTCTTCATTCTGGGCCACTGGGATGCTCTCACTGATGTCAATGGACTCTAGGTCAGGCCCTTTGGATTTCTGCTTGAAGGTCACTTTGTATGAGTGGTGGGTCGATAGAGAGTCCTGCCAAACAGAACCTGTCCCAGAACTGATCTAGTCAGTAGCATCAGCTCTCAGGAACCTTGCTACTGAAGTTGGAGTACAAGTGGCAGAGATTCCCTAGAGCCCTTTTGGGATTTGATACCATATCTGTTGATAATCAGACACCCCCCCGGGCCTTTTCTCCCCAAATAAGACTCCTCTTTCCTTCCAGAGGCAGAAGGGGTCAAGTTCTACTTTGTCCCATTAATTTAATTAGTATTGCCCTGGTGTAACTGAGAGCAGAATTTGGCCTCGGCTGTTTAAATTAAGTGGGAGCTCCCATCAGACTGATGCTTTCCTATAACAGTGCATCTTCATTACCACATCATTTAATTCCCTCTGTGATTTCAGCCCTTCTCTTCTTCATTTCTCATGCAGAGTATCTCTCAGATAACATCAGTCAGGTGGGGCATTCTACTGCTTTCTTCACGGAAGCTGGCTATTCCCAAATGAAAAACTTAATGGAAAACACCTTGATGAACATTTGACTCTTTGCTTTTAATATTAATGGTGCAATACAAAAGGCAAGATTTCATTACCACCACTGGCCTATTGAGAACGTTTTATCAGAGAACTAATGCCACACAACATTTAATGCCCAGCTGTTAACATGAAAGAGGGCAGGCTGAGAGCATAACCAGTAAACAATTGGCTTTCTTTGCTAGAGAGGTTTTCATGGCAAACACATGAAGTTTTAATTATAAGCAGTTTGAAATATTTATGCTCATTGTGTTTCCTGATTCCTGTACAGAAACAAGATAAAAGTTCTTTTGAAATCTGATGACAGAAAACATTTGATACCAACACCATGCAGAGGTGGAGTACCTAATTAATTAGCCTGAGTGAATATTTATTTTTTTATGCTGTCTAATCCTGTAGTCTTTGCTTAGGGATGCCTTGGGCCAGAAATGTCATTTTTAAATATGGCTTGAAATAACCATCCACAAAAAGCAGTTTATTCTTACTGTACCTCTGATTTTAAAATGCAATTGCAATCATCAATTTGAAGCTCCTGTTTTTAGTGCTTCCTTTAATAACATGGAATTCTATAACAATTTCCCAAATTAAACCAGCAAATCAACGCATGCTGACAGGTAGCCGTCAGTAACATCTGAGATAGAACAGGAAATAACTGTGCTAAGTATAACAGCTGTTAACAAAGGCTGACTTCTTAATAATCACCACTATATATAAAACCTCTTGGCCAGATCTTCAGCTGGTGCAACCTGGTGCGGCTCCATCAGTAGAGCAACAGTGAGCTACACCAGCTGAGGATCTGGCCCAGTCCTTAGCTAATCGCGGCCTCACTCTGCTCACATTTATACTGAGGTATATGAGAAGTAACCCTACTGAAGCCAACTCCACACTGAGTGATATGGATGTAAAAGTGATGTAAGTTAGATAAGAACCAGGCTTGCTCTCTCAAAGGAAAGGAATATTGCAGTCACTCTGCGTGGTCCACTAAAATAACCCAAAATGAAGGGAGCATGTCACAGCCAAAAGAAAAGCAGGCTTTGTTCCACCTCCTCACCTTTCCCATTTCCCTCCAATACCTCCCCACATCCTCCCATTCCAGACACACACAGCGGTGGTTCCATCAGGCTATTCTCCAGGCCTCTTCAAGATGGCTTCCCTGCCTAATGCAGTCTCTTCTCCAATTCAGGATTCTGTCCTGCCTATTGCTCCAGCACTACTACCTCCTCAGCTTCCTGCTAATCTCCATCTCCACTTACCTAGCACTCCTTTTCATTGTGTCTGCTGCATTATAGATTCATAGATTCATAGATTCTAGGACTGGAAGGGACCTCAAGAGGTCATCGAGTCCAGTCCCCTGCCCGCATGGCAGGACCAAATACTGTCTAGACCATCCCTGATAGACATTTATCTAACCTACTCTTAAATATCTCCAGAGATGGAGATTCCATTATCTGACATACTCTCCTGTCCTCACTACTCTCATCACATGCTGCTCTGAGAGATGCCCAGCAGGACATCAGAAGTGAAATTCTATCTTTGTATCACAGAATTCAGGGATGAAGGGGTTGGTCTAAAACAAAGCTTACTACAGGAGCTAAGCCAATGAAAGAAACAGTCAGAGATAGGGATGGGATGGACAGACTCCAACTTATTACGAGCCCACTTCAACAATGTGCTTTTGAATGTTTTAATTTGCCAAGGAAGAAAAGTATTATTGGGTTCACTTTCTGCTACAAAGAAACTGAAAAATTTAGCAGAGAAAAAAAATCTAGTGGAAATGGGGTGAAAAATTGAGCCATGAGTTGGTAGAGTGAAAAGCAAATGCAGAGAGATTGTGAAACAAAAGGAGAAGAGGGGGGAGGGAGAAATACTCAGGGGAAAAAAAAAACTAGTATAGTATCCTATTTGTCTGTCTACTGTCTATATCTACTCACAATGTCTCTACCCAAAATATCTGTATGTCCACAGTGCCTCTATCTACAGTATCTGCAGGTCTACAAAATCTGTCTGTCTACGGTATGTATCAGCCCATCTACAGAACCTAACCTCATATGTCTGTCAATCCCACTGTGCCTCTAATCACAAAATCTATCATCATAGTATATATTTTATACATAGTAAATATCTGCAATATCTATCTACCTACAGCACGTTGATGGACTGTACGCAGTACCTGCCCATCTTGTACTCACTTATGTCTGTTTAGCTTTTAGGGGAGGTTTTTTAATACCTACTACAGAGCACAGGCTTCTATTAGCTTAAAAACAAAGTACATCGCCTTTAAAAAATAGAATGACCTAGACTGAGAGGATCACGAACCCTCATACTCCATGAGATTTATCCTCCCTACTTAAATATGCCCTATTTGCTCTGCTGTATCACAGACAATGCTATAAATGTGTCTCCCTTCCACCAAGTCATGAAGGCCTCCCCAAGGGTGGTAGGCTGAACTTCTCCAGTGATCTTTACTACTTGTTATCCAGGAACCTGGTCTGTAGAGTACATATAACTCTGTGTTGATTGAGAGTTTGACTGATAAACTGAGCTCCTAGGTTGGGCAGTCAAGATGTTTGATCTTTTCTCTTGATCCAGGTTAGGACACACCACAGGTTTCTCCTCCTCCTGTTTTAAAAAGAAACCTACAGCTACCATTAGCCCTTGTGTACAGGCACTTCAATTCCAGACATGTGACTTATAGGGATCATGAAACTGGATTGTCCCCAGCTAGCATGATGTATGGGTTTGGGAGAAAGTTCATACCCTGAGTCTGTGGCCTTGCAATTAAGAAGCCCAGATAGATGGCTTCTTAATGGGCCTTAAATATGCTTAAATGAGAGCAGGTGTAACCAAATTTCTAGCAATCCCTCTGGTGCCATATCCACCAGAATGCACTTTGGGGAAAGAAAGGATAACGTAACAGGTAAATTAAGCTGACATTGTGCTTCTCAGGCACCCACACAAATGTTATACCGTCAGTATGTGAATGGATCTGCAAGGTGACAGAATTTGGCCTTTCTCAAAATGATTTGAGTAAAGAGATTATTAAACAGCACTTATAACTATTATCTCAGGTCATTATTCTCAACCTTCTGACTTTCCTTTAATTAAACTAAAATTGCTACATGTAGCAGTTAGTTGTAACAGAATATGATATTTTATTTTCTCAAAGCATGAAGTTATAACACAGAAATATGCTCAGTGATATCTTTCTTCCATTCAGCTTTCAAACTCCCATTAATGCTGGAGCAATGAGGCACAATAAAATACAGTACATTGCTTGTGCCTGTATCGCTGGTGTGGAAGCAGAGTGCAATGAATATAAAAGATACTTTAAGCAAAATCACTGCAGGAAAGCCCAAAGATCATCATTTCTTATGGTGTTTCTGCTGTAGAGAGTCACAGAAGTTTGGTATAAATAAATGGTAAAGTTTTTTGTATTCTTTCTTTTTAATGTTTCTGAACATGGCCTGATTAACAGTGTTGAATGCTGAAGTTGCATGGAACAGGTATCCTATTGGTAACAGTAGTGCAAGCTTCCCCTAGGTTGTCTGGCAGCTATTCATCAGGGGTCCCGACTAGGGAAAGAGGGGTGATTGTTTCTATGTTTGGAGTGTCTCTGCCCAATCCTTGGCCTCTCTGCAGGATTAGGGGTTCTATCAGTGCCAATTACAACAGTACTTTTAGATATGAGTAGCTGCTAGGGACCCAGATTGAGAGTACCAGATGATTTACATAGACCATCACAACACTTTCAGATTATAGTGATTTAGTTGCGTGTTGCCTGGTTGTGCTAGATTTTAACTAGGGACCTAATGGTGAAAATCTCTATACTCCATTTCTCTGGTATTTCCAACTATAAATTAAAGCAGATCTTAGAACATAAGAATGAAAGAACGGTCATACTGGGTCAGACCAATAATCCATTTATCCCAGTACCCTGTCTTCTGGCTAGCCAGTACCAAAGGTTCAAGGGGGGCATACAGAGTAGGGCAGTTGGAGTGATCTGCTCCTGTCTTCCACTCCCAGCATCTGGCAGTCAGAGTCTTAGGGTCTCCTCGAGCATAGGGTTGCATCCCTGCTCATCTTGGCTAATAGCCATTGATGGACCTATCTTCCCTGAACTTATCTAGTTCTTTTTTTAATGTACTTATACTTTTGACCATGACAACATGTGTGACAGAGTGCAGGGGGAACAGGTGAGCCTGCACTCTGATCACTCAGATGTAAATTAGGTTCCCTTGAGAAAGCTGACAGAGGTAATTAGACAATCAAACTTGCCAGATGGGTGGGATAAGGAGTCAATTAACCCAGCGCTAATAAAGAGGCAGGAAGGATGTGCCAAGGAGAGAAAGAAGATGAGGGCTAGCTGACTCCAGTTTCATGGAGGCCTCAAGATAGAGAGATCTCTGTTCCTCTCAGGCCCTGGGGAGAGGGCTAAAAAGTGTGGTGGTGCTGTAAATAGACTGTTGCACCGGGGTTGCTGTGGAAATGGTGGAGAGAATTTAAAATAAAAGGATAAGGTGAAGGCACAACCAGTGGAGTCCATGCAGGTTCTGTAGGGAAGAAGACAGGAGAGAAGCCACACCCTGTTACAACATCCCATGTCAATTTGTTCCTCAAGTTAGCTTAGTGTTGTGTGAAAATGTACTTCCTCTTGTTTGTATTAAACCTGCTGCCATTAATTTCATTGGGTGACCCCTAGCTTTTGTATTGTGAGAAAGGGTAAACACCATTCATAGATTTTATAGACCTCTATCATATCCCCCCCCCCCCTTAGTCATCTCTTTTCTAAGATGAACTCCCCTAATCTTTTTAGTCTCTTTGTATGGCATCATACCCTTGATCATCGTTGTTGTCCTTCTCTGTGCTTTTTCCAGTCCTACTATATCCTTTTTGAGATGGGGCAACCAGAAATGGACAAGTATTCAAGGTGTGAGAGCACCATGAATTTACATAGAGGCATTATGATATTTTTCATTTTATTTTCTATCCCTCTCCCAATAGTTCCTAACATTGTTAGCTTTTTTAACTGTTGATATGCACTGAGCTGATGTTTTTAGAGAATTCTCCATGGTGACTCCCAAGATCTTTCTTGAGTGATAACAGCTAATTTAGAACCCCTCAGACATGTGTAGCTGGGATTATTGTTTTCTCGTGTGCATTACTTCGCACTTATCAGGGTTGAATTTCATCTGCCATCTGTTGGCTAGAATGTGATTTAAAATTATGCCGTTTTGGAGAGATTTTATTCGAAATGGCTTCCTCCCACATCTAAATAAATGTCCTTGTTAAATAATGGAGCACTATGTCACAGAAATGCCCCCATTTTTTTGTTTGAATTGTCTCTTTTAGCAACATCCTGAGATTAGTCTGGATTCTCCCACTCCTTGATGGAAGATATGTTTCAACTCAGGAGGAAGTAATCAAATTCCTTCTTTCTTCCTCCATCAAGGTTCTCCATTTTGGGGGAGCGTGGGGGTAGCAACATTTGCTCACTTATCAGGGACAGTTCATAAATATAAAGACACTTAACTGTGTATCTTTGTACATGTTGGGGGAGGGCAAGAATCCCTCCCCTAATGGATACTGTGTTTTCATTTTGATTGGTGTTGCATATGTCATTGATAGAACTTAGTCTGCATTATGTTACTATACATATATTAAACCTGTCTGCCATAGTGAAAGCCTCAAGCATGAATTTTATTTTGGGGGGAAATATCCTCATATGCTTCTATTTATGAGGCATCTGGTTCTTCACCCTCCTGTTTGATTTATTTTCTCTTTTATATGACTGCCTTTGTAGTTAAACCGCAGTGCCATGCATCAGACTGCTCTGAGTCACTTACGTTGATTCCAGCAGCTCAGCCATCCACCGCAACTACTGGGAAATATTGTCAGCAAAGAATCTGTGTTACCATGGTAAATAAATGCAAACTGTTCAGAGTGCAATTCAAACAATAGAGCATCTCTTTAGGATACTTTACAGCACACACACACACACACACACTAGAAGCACAGTGGAGAAATTAGCCAAGTGAGGGCCACCCTGGAGCATACCACAATATAATCCTCCAGATCATTATTTTTTTAATGTTGTTGTAGCTGTGTTTGCGTCAGGATATGAGAGAGACAAGTTAAGTGAGGTAATATCTTTTATTGCACCAACTTTCCTCAGGACCTGAAGAAGAACTCTGTGTAGCGCGAAAGCTTGTACCTTCCACCAATAGAAGTTGGTGCAATAGAAGATATTACCTCACCTACCTTATCTCACTCCTATTTTTGTTTATTCAGTCAATTCTTTGAATACATTCAGTGGGCCTGATTCTGATACCCTTCCTCAGGCTGAGTAGCACCTTATTCCATCGACGGTCCCATTGATTTCAATGGAATGACTCACTGTGAGTAATGGTGGAAAATCTTATGGCAGAGGTTACTCCAGTGTGCCTCCCTGTTGCACTGAAATCTGACACCCCCCCCCCCCATCTAACATGCAAATCACTCTAAACCAGTCCTTTAGGAAACGCAGTGCTGCAGTATTAGTATACATATATCACATATAAGCTGAAAGGGGGCATACATGTCTGCAGCCCTACAGAATTCATTAATGGAAAATCAATTAAGTTTATTTTATGGTACCCAGCTCTTTCCTCTGCTTATGTAACTGGAACAATGACAGTTCGGCGTCTCACATCACTTCTTCTCAGTGACATACATATGCTGGAAGATCAATACTCACTAAATATTGTATTGGAATTAAAAACCTTTTTAATAAGACTATATCTAAAATTCACGTCAGCACAGGTTACCTACTATCTACAAGTAGAGTGGTAAATTTGCACCCACGCTTGTTTTCTAGGGACTAATCAGGTTTATCACTCGCTCTATCAAATATTTTAAGATTACTGTTCTTTCCATAACCAACTAATGAACATACTTTTAAAACAAAACAAAAATTCCTAAATAAACTGTAATTGGCATTTTATTTTTTTCCGACTTTTGATGTGACATTTATGTATTAACCTGCCTAAGTTAATTTTATGTTACATCAGTCACACTAGGTTATGTCAAGTCAATAAACTGCATCTCTAACCGCAATTACCATACACCTCATTCACACATGCACCCCTTTCAGAAGCATTACATAATTAATTTCAGATAAGAACTGCATTTGTGTTGTTGTGTTTAACCCTGATTTTGCTTCTGAATGGGGAGAGGCAATGGTCATATCTTGGACTGTTTTCTTCTTCTATTTCCTCGGTGAAGCAAATTTCCCTAAATACTTTGTTCTGTGAAAAGAAAAGTTCACAGTGCATGTAGAAATTGCTAGCACCACCTCTTGGTGAAAAATGTAGAATTCAGCATGATTCCTGTTAATATTCATACAGCAATTGGAGTGCCACAGAAGAAACCTTTTTCTCATTGTCTATTATGTAAATTATTTCAAATTAAAAGCCCATATTCTGCAGTTTGAAGTAGCTACTTTGCACCATTCCACTGGCACAAGGAGATCTTAAAAATGACTTACCCAGCCACAGGAGTATTATCCTGGAACAGGAAGACCCTCTAGTAGCACAGAGCTAGACATAGCAGTTCCAACTCCACCTGCCTGTGGTCCTGGAAGCCTCACTGGGAATCCCTTACACCCAGTTGCTGTACTGGCCCATAGGGGCCATTAGCTAACTTAGAGCACCTCTCAACCTTATACCTAACCAAACATGTTAAAGCAGCTACCTTTATTTTACCTTCAGTATTTTCCTCGCTACCTGGGGGGACAGGCCCAACACTCAACTTGTTCAGGGTCAGGGGACTGCCAAGGACAAATTGAAGCCTCCCCAACTAGAGCACTTCAGCCAAGGCAGAGGATCTAGTGTCAAATGCTTATTAATTGGTAAATATGTGTATGAAGATTTTTACTTAAGTTGCAACGAGAACTAGCTTGTTAATTTTAGAAATAGTCACTAACATTCAGGAGATATGGGGGGGGGGGGGGGGGTTGAAAGTAGCAAGATGAAGTTGCAGCATATATTGGATCTTTATGGTGGCATTTGGTTTCATATGCCTGAGGTGTTTGGTGCACATTCTAACTGAGTGAATGCATGATTTTAGAAGACTCGCCTAGAGGCCAATTTTTCTTTCCTTGCTCAGCCAACAGCCAAATTCCCATTGAGATCAAGAGGAGTTGTGTGTCCATAAAGAATGCAGGATCAGGTCCATAAGAGAAATCTTCCCTGGAGATTTCGTTAGCCTTCTGTATTCATTTAAACTTAACACATGAAACTATTCCTATTGATGGTGAACTCACTTGCACTGCTCAGCCCTGCTAGGAGATTTAAAGTCTTCATGCTTAAGGACCATCTTTGGAGAAGGCATCTACTGTTGTGATCGTTGCCATCCTCCTGACAGTTATGCACAATAGAGCTGCAGGATCATGGTTAGGAGATGTTGGTAAAAGAATGTGGAGTGAAATTCTGGCCCTACTGAAGTCAATGGGAGTTTTGCCATTCACTTCAATAGAGCCAAGATTTCATCCCTATGGTGTCCATTTCTTTTGATTCTTGTTAAAATAAGTGCAGCCCCTCATGCCCATTTTTATGACAATCCACTCTTTTTAAGTCCATATCCCTTCTGCTTGATTGCATTTTTCCTCTAAACCAAGTGTAACCTGATTTTTAAAAGTTCCAAGTACAAAAACAAAAACAACAGGCAGGGACGTATGGTAGAAAAGACCTGAAAAATGAATCTGTTTGAAACGCTTTAAAAATATTTGCAAAACTTTTCTATTTGTTCTCAAGGTGCCAATATGTGTTCTCCCCAATGGGGATCTGAAACCACTTCTGATCATGTAAGCTTATACCCCAGTAAATTAATTGAAGCAAGTCAAATTTAGCCGTTTGCCGTAAGCAGTAGCCAGTGTTGATGTTTTCCTTATTTATACAGCACCATTACATTTTACTTCATAGAACATACGAATGGCCATATTGGGTCACACCAATGGTCCATCTACTTCAGTATCCTGTTTTCTGAGAGTGGCAGATGCCAGATGCTTCAGAGGGAATGAGTAAAACAGGGCAGCTGTTCCATAACCCTAATCAATTTTGTTGCCCTTCTCTGTACTTTTTCCAATTCTTCTATATTTTTTTTTAGATGGGGCAATCAGAACTGCACACAGTATTCAAGTTGTGAGCGATAGGGTGACCAGATGTCCCAATTTTATTGAGACAGTCCCGATTTTTGGGTCTTTTTCTCACATAGGCACCTATTACCCCCACCTCCTGTCCCAATTTTTTACACTTGCTGTGGTCAGCCTAGTGGGTGTACCATGGATTTATATAGTGGCATTCTGATATTTTCTGTCTTATTGTCTATCCCTTTCCTAATGGCTCCAAACATTGTTAGCTTTTTTTTGACTGCCACTGCACATTGAGCATATGTTGTCAGAGAACTATCCACATGACTCCATCATCTAATTAGACCCCATCATTTTGTGTGGATAGTTGGGATGGTGTTTTTCAAAGTGCATTACTTTGCACTTATCAACACTGAATTTCATCTTCCATTTTGTTGCCCAGTTTTATGAGATTCCTTTGTAACTCTTCGCCGTCAGCTTTGGGTTTAAATATTTTGAGCAATTTTGTAACATCTGCAAACTTTGCCACATCATTGTTTGCCCCCTTTTCCAGATCATTTATGAATACGTTGAACAGCAGGAGTCCCAGTACAGATCCTTGGAGGACCCCGCTATTTACCTCTCTACATTCTGAAAACTGACCATTTATTCCTACCCTTTGTTTTCCTATCTTTTAACAAGATGCTGATCCATGAGAGGACTTCACCTTTTATCCAATGACTGCTTACTTTGCTAAAGAGTCTTTGGTGAAGGACCTTGTCAAAGGCTTTCTGAAACTCCAAGTACACTATATCCACTGGATCCCCCTTGTCCACATGTTTGTTTGACCCCTCAAAGAAATTCTAATACACTGGAGAGGTTTGATTTCCCTTTACAAAAGCCATGTTGACTCTTCCCCAACAAACACCGTTCATTTACAGGTCTGATAATTCTGTTCTTTACTATAGTTACAACCAGTTTGCCTGGTGTTGAAGTTAGGCTTACTGGCCTGTAATTGCAAAGATTGCCTAATGGAGCCATTTAAAAAAAATGGCATTACATTAGCTATCTTCCAGTCATCTGATACAGAGGCTGATTTAAGCAAAAGGCTACATACCATAATTAGTAGTTCTGAAGGAACTCAAATATGGAATTGCAGAATTCTTGGGTGAATACCATCTGGTCCTGGTGACTTATTACTGTTTAACTTATCAATTTGTTCCAAAATCTCCTGTATCGACACCTTAATCTGAGAGAGTTCCTCAGATTTGTTACCTAAAAAGAGTGGGTCAGGTGAGGGAATTTCCGTCACATCCTCTGCAGTGAAGACCAATGCAAAGAAAGCATTTAGCTTCTCAAAAGCCTTGTCTTCCTTGAGTGCTCTTTTAGCATCTCGATCATCCAGTGGCCCCACTGATTGTTTGGCAGGCTCCTGCTTCTGATGTACTTACAAAAGCTAACACTTTTTTTCTTTTGGTAGTTGCTCTTCAAATTCCGTTTTTTGCCTGCCTAATTTTCCTTTTACCCTTGACTTACCAGAGTTCATTTTCCTTTCTATTTTCCTTAGTTGGATTTCACTTTCCATTTTTAAACAATGCCTTTTTGCCTCTAACAGCCTCATTTTACTTGGTTATTTAGCCATAGTGGTCCTATTATTTTTTTCAGTCCTATTATTGTTTTTTATTAGTATTTTGGGTATATATTTAATTTAAACCTCTGTTGTGGTGTTTTTAAGATGTTTCCATGCAGCTTGCAGGCATTTCACTTTTGTGACTGTTCCTTTTAATTTCCATTTAACTAACTTCCTCATTTTTGTGTAGTTCCCCTTTTTGAAATTACATGCTACAGTGGTGGGTTTCTTTGGAATTTCCCCTCGCTAAAAGGATGGTAAATGTATTAACATTATGGTCACTATTACTGAGCAGTTCAGCTATGTTCAGCTCTTAGACCAGATCCTGTATGCCACTTAGGACTAAATCAAAAATTGCCTCTCTCCTTGTGAGCTCCAGGTCCAGTTGCTCCAAGAAGCAATGATTAATGGTGTCTGGAAATTTTATCTCTGCAGCCTGTCCTGAGGTGACATGTACCCAGGCAATGTGGCAATATCTGAAATCCCCTATTATTATTGAGTTTTCTATTTTTATAGCCTTGCTAATCTCCCTGAGCATTTCACGATCACTATCACCATCCTGGTCAGGTGGTCGGTAGTGTATTCCTACTACTATACTCTTATTATTCAAACATGGAATTTCTATCCATAGAGAGTCTGTGGTAGAGTTTGATTCATTTAAGATTTTTACTATATTTGACACTATGCTTTATTCCACTACCCCACTAGCACCACCTATTCCAGTGGTGGGCAACCTGCAGCCCACATGCAGCCCATCAGGGCAAGCCGCTGACGGGCTGCCAGACCGTTTGTTTACATTTGCACGGCTGCCCATAGCTCCCAGTGGCCGCAGTTCGCCATTCCCGGCCAATGGGAGCTGCAGGAAGCCACCAGGCATTAGCTGTTTAACGTTGAATTGACTCAAAATGAAACATTTTGGTTGAGTTCAACAAATTGAAAGATTTAAATTTAGATCAAACCAATGCAAAATGTTGGATAATTGAAAAAAAAATCAGTAAAGTCAAAATTCTCCTGTGGGAAAATTCTATTTTTGCTGAAACTGTAATTCCCATTAAAAATAATTTAGATATAAAATCCCCAACTAGCTCTCCTGATGACTGAGAAGGCAAGTTAGAACTGGCATGACTTATCCAGTGTATGAAAAAAACTTACACAGACCTGGCCCTCTTAATTCAGTGCAATTAGTCACTCATTTTTCTGGCCACTAGGGTCCTGATCGCAGGGCCGGCTCCAGGCACCAGCTTCTCAAGCAGGTGCTTGGGGCGGCCGCTCCGGAGAGGGGCAGCACGTCCAGATATTCGGCGGCAATTCGGCGGACGGTCCCTCAATCCGCTTGGGAGTGAAGGACCTCCCGCCGAATTGCCGCCGCAGATCGCGATCGCGGCTTTTGTTTGTTTGTTTGTTTTGTTTTGGCTGCTTGGGGCGGCCAAAACCCTGGAGCCGGCCCTGCCTGATCCAAAGCCCATTGTCATCCATAGAAAGTCTCTGATTGCAGTGGGCTTTGGCTCAGACCCCGGATTTAGGCCATATTATAAACAATAATAATAACTTTGCCCTTTAACACATCTCACACTCTTGGAGTAGCAGCCTCATAAATGTCTAAGGATTGGAGTATGCATCAGATGTGCTTGCCTCTTTTCAGCTATTACCAGCCCTCCCTGTCAGCCAGTAACATGCAATAGGATGAGATAATTTCCATCTAATATTATGATACCATATACAGAACAAAGGATTGTTGTAATGACTCACAAAAGACACTTTCATTCTTGAAGAAAAAACTGCAAATAGTTATTGAATGAGACAGTTCAATGTTATTGTAGCCTGGAAAATTTCATTGAATTATATCTAACGAAATCTTGTGCTCACAACTAAACATGACGAGGAATAAGATCAGTGGTGCAGAGATAATAAAGAAATATTCTGATTTTAAGTTGAATGGATTGTAAAAATGCATTGAGATCAGCTTTAGATTCAGTTTACTAAAAGAATTGAGGCCAGAGTCTGTTGGAGGAAGTCTCCTGTCATATGTAGAAGGGGGAAATGAAACAATTGGTGGAATGTAGAGAAATGGTTGGTCAAGGGTGACTGAATGCATGGTTTCTTAGAATTAGTCATAAGGGAGGAGACGGAATAGTGACACAGAGATTGCATCCCTAATAGGCAAGAGGTGACTTTCATAGCTGGCAGATGAGTGGTTTGGATTTGGATTTCTGTCACTCTCCCTTTCCTTTTTTTTCACTTCTGATCAAAGGACTCATCCATTTTTGCCTAGTCACGGAAAGGAAACACCTATAAAAATGAGAGAGAAAAAACACTCTTATACAAATAAATAACCAAGAAGTACAGTGTAGTGAGGGGAATACTTAAAAACTGATGGCCATAAATTTTTCAAGGACACAATTTAGCAAAAGTTACTCTGGCGAGTAGTCACTGAAGTCAATAGGACTCCTCAGGTGAGGAAGGACTGCTAGTGTGGGTCCACACTTTGGACTCTGCTCCAAATTCTGCTCTCAGTTGCCCAATGAATTATACCGTCCTCTAGGTTGAGTTTTCAATGGTAGCAAGGCTGATTAGATGCAGGGACATAGGAGTGGGAAGGAAAGCTCTGTTCATGCATACTATATCAGTAGGTCTCTGCAGACCTAACAAGTGGACCAAAAAGTTTGTCAATTGCTTATTACCATTAATCATTAATAATTACCAATAACCATTATGAATAATGATTATTTATTTAAGTAGTACCACAGATGGCCATGGGACTTTGCAGGAGAACAGAAATCAGAAGCTACTGCCCCAAGGACCTTTTACTAATTAAATCCAAGAACAAAGCAAAACAGCTAAACACATTGGTGGGAAGAGAAGATTGCTTTGGAAAGCATTGTTTACCTAGGGAGAGCAGATTCTGGGTGTATCTACACAGCAATCAAAGTTGTGACTGCAGCACCACTAGCCATGCTCAAGTTTGCTTTGGTCTAGCTAGCTCGAATAAAAACGGCAGTGAAGCTGTGGCAGTACAGGCAGCAACATAGGCTGTACTAGCCTGCTCTGGGCCCTGGGTATGTTCTCGAGCTATTAGACCCACTCATCCTGGTGTAAATGACTGCACGAGGTATAGAGCAGTGGAGATTTGGGCCCTTGTGACTTCCATTCCCAGCCCTGGCACAGATTTATTGTATGATCCTGGACCCTCTATGTCTCCTTTTCCCCATCTCTACCAAGAAGATGAGAAATTCTTGCCTACCTCACAGGGGTATTGTGAGACATAAACTACCCATATTTGTAAAGCGCCTGAGTTCCTTGAACTGTCCATAAAACGATAATTGCAAAGTCATATTTTATTATCTACTAAGTATTGTTTACATTATATATTCTTCTATTTTATTATAGAAACAGCTATATCCCTGCCCCTGCTGACTCACGGAACAAGATATGCAGTCATAAGAACAGCCATACTGGGTCAGACCAAAGGTCCATCTAGCCCAGTGTCCTGTCTTCCAACAGCAGCCAATGCCAGGTGCTTCAGAGGGAATGAACAGAACAGGGAATCATCAAGCGATCCATCCCCTGTCACCCATTCCCAGCTTCTGGCAAACAGAGGCTAGGGACACCATCCCTCCCCTTCCTGGCTAATAGCCATTGATGGACCTATCCTCCATGAATGTATTGAGTCCTTTTTTGAATCCTGTTATAGTCTTGGCCTTCACAATATCCTCTGGCAAAGAGTTCTACAGGTTGACTGTGCATTGTGTGAAGAAATACTTCTTTTTGTTTATTTTAAACTTGCTGCCTATTCCTGTCTGTGAAAGGACCTGTTTTTCTGTGATGAACATTGCCTCTATTATACCCAAAAAGAACAGGAGTACTTGTGGCACCTTAGAGACTAACAAATGTATTTGAGCATAAACTTCCGTGGGCTACATCCCACTTCTTCGGATGCATATGCATATACATCCAAAGAAGTGGGATGTAGCCCACGAAAGCTTATGCTCAAATACATTTGTTAGTCTCTAAGGTGCCACAAGTACTCCTGTTCTTTTTGCGGATACAGACTAACACGGCTGCTACTCTGAAACCCCTATTATACCCAGTAATTAAGTCTAGTTCCTTCAGAATGCTGTTGGTACTAGGCATAGAATTTGCTCTGCTACGGATGCTCAAATTGTAGCCTCTTACAAAAGTAAAAAGGTAAAGAAAACTTTTAAATGGAATCCATTTGTAATGGCCTCTCTAAGAGGGCTAACATGTCTGATCCAGTAGAGTAGTCCTATCTTCCTATGTTCCGTTGCACAAAATATTGGAAAAATTACTCCATAAACTTTGTAGGGGATGGTTTGCTTTTGCTCCATAAAATGCGATCTGCATCTATGATGCTAATAATAATATTAATAATGTAACACAACAATAACTGGGAAACATAATTCTTCCCATTGGTATAATTCTCAGAAATTACAAGACTTAAAAATAACATTCTATGTTTAGTGTAATCCCTGGTAGGGGAATAGATGTGTGGGTTTGTCCCCTCCAGATTTTCTAGAAATTATCCATGTTCATGATTTCCTGGTAAAACAGAAACCTCATCTTTTTCTGCCCATGAATGTCTAGTGACATGATGGTGCAAGAATCAAGTCCAGAAAGTGTCTGAGTGTAATGTAGAATACAGTATGGGCCTGATCCAGTTCCCACTGAAGTTTGTGGGAAGTGGATTAGGGTCCTATAGGATTTTGTACTTTGGTTTGCACCAGCTGTGTGGTTATTAGTTCACATATTGTGCATAGCATCAGGATTCAAAATCAGTACCCTTGGCTCTCAGAACAGTTTTCCAATAAAGGAACAACAGCTCCATGCCGTTGACTAAAGTGACCCATTACAAAAGAGGGGAGCCGTTATATTTCTACACAGGGAAAATCATAAGTCAACACATCACACTTCTAGAAAGACATTAATAACAAACCAAATAAGACATAACAGTGACACCTTGTGACAATTCCCAGTGACATGAAGGAACATAATTACGTTATCACTTGAGAGCCCCGAAGAGACTGTGAGGTATCAATGTATAAAGTATAAAGAAAATGCATTCATTAAAACTGTCATATAAAGGGGTTGTATTTTGAACATCTTGCTTTCTGAAATAGCACAAATGTTTTTAGTGACCTCTCTTTAGGGGAAGTTCCCTGTCGAATTATCGTCTCTTTGATTTCCAAGGAAATTCCAAATAATCTTCCCAAGGGACTTAATAGGGAAAGACTGGGAGAGCTGTAATTTTTAGATAGCATAGAAAGTCATTATTATGGACATTGTCTCATGTTTATATAGCACTCCCCCGCCAGAGGATCCAAACCTGCTTTATAAACTGATACAAGAATATACACACACACACACACACTTATGTAGAGCTATTATCCATCACTTGTAAGGAGCCAAATCTGGTGTGAAAATCCACAGCTCTTCAACAGTACACAGTAACATTATTCTGCTATAGTTTAGGACAGGAAGTGAAAAATGCCAACTGAATCTGCCACGTAGATTCAGTTAATCAAAATGTAACTATCCAAAGTTTGAATTTGACCTGGACAGCAGGCTCACGACTCCTACTTTTAACAAAACATGGGGGGATCTTTCTTAACTAATAGGTGTCAGAACATTTAGTTTTATATCTTATTTGAGGTGGCAAATCCAGCAGTGCAGCCTCATAAACCCCCTGTTGGGTCATTGGCTCAGTATTGACTCAGTGGGAACAATGCGGGAACAATGACCCCGCTTATCTTGTGAGATCTCAGGCCACGTCTACACTCCCGGCCGGATCGGTGGGTAGTAATCGATCTATCTGGGATCGATTTATCGCGTCTCGTCTAGATGCGATAAATCAATCCCCGAATTGACACCCGTACTCCACCTTGGCAGGAGGAGTAAGTGGAGTCAATGGGGGAGCCGCGGCGGTCGACTTGCCACCGTGAGGACGGCCAGGTAAGTCAAACTAAGATACTTCGACTTCAGCTACGCAAATAGCATGCAGAGCTTCCATTGATGTCAATGGGAATTCTATACGGAAGAAGGGGAGGAGAGGCCCCTTTGTGCCTTTGATGCTTTAGCGGTCACAAAAACAGCCTTTGTATGATTCCTGTAGTAAATGCAGTTCAAAATAAAGCAACGCCCTTTCTTTACCCAACTAGTACTGTACTGTAGGATGGATGGATGGATTTGCTATATGAACATGAAGGAAAGTCGCTTCAGGGCCCAGCCATGGAAGACAGGGGGTTATAAAGGTGAAAGGCAGCTAGTGAAGCAGCACACACAGAAGAGAGTGAATTCAAGTTCTTTCTATTTGGTTGTCGCTGAAACTCGTAATTAAACTGGTGTTCAGTCTTTGCCCATAGATGCCCACTCCCTAAAGCACCCAAGAGTTCCTCTCTGAAGCTCAGCACAGTACTCAAGATGGGGATGGGGATGTAAGTAGTTATGTCAAAAATCCCCTCTTTTCACATGTCACTCCTGCCGGTAGAGAGAGGTGAAACGCTGGGAAAAAATTGGGACATTCCACCACTTTGTGGGATTGGGGGAAACCTACCATCACTTTACCCCCCCAATTTGAACACTGGTTCAACAAGAACCCCTCTTAGTTAAGTGCCGCCTTTTGTCACATCATTATTAAGGTTGTGATGGAACTGCTGAACTAAACTATTAGAGTCTTCTATGCTCTTGGGGCCAGGTTCTCAAAGGTATTTAGGGGTCTAACTTCCATTGACTTTCTTCCTAAACTGATGCTCTGTGACTTTTTCTGATCTCACTCCACTACAAATCAAGTATGCTGTAACTGTACTGAAGTCAATGGTGTTACACTAGTGTAAAGTTGGCAGAAACGAGAGGTAAGCAGAGAATCAAGCTAGTTGTCCTTAACTGCCTGTTGTCTTTCTTCCCCCATTCATTCAACTGAGCTAAAAGAGGCTCTGGTTCCATAGGAAAACCCATCTAGCATGGGGTGAGGGAAAAGAAAGTCAGAAGGAGAATGACTGATATGGAAGAACTTATAAAGCTCCAGTGAGTCACATAAATCAGAAGGTGATCTACTTGAAAGGCAATCAGAAGCCAATAATAAAACCTTCCAGAGGCCAGGTAGACAGTGAAGATTAGCTATCTGCTGAACAGATGATATGATAGATTTTTTGATTGCAGTTTAATAAATGGGTGGCTATATTTTCATCCACTTTAAACTAGTGAAATAATTGGTTCGGGGCAACCTTTGCCCTGAAAGGCAATAATTTTGCTTAGTGAAAAACAAAGGCATAACCCATACATCCACGCAGATCCGGCAGAAACATCCAGCTCTGTACAAATGCAAGTGATATTCTTAAACAAATAAAAAGCCAACAGTTTTTATTTAAAAGAAACTGAGAACAGAATATCAAACGAGAGAGGCCAAGAACATGAAGAAATGTTCACTGCTACGGGTGAGCAGGCTGGCTTGGAAAAACAACAACTGCTCAGACTTCCTTTGGCATATGGTCAGACTTGTAAGATGGTTAGTGAGTGCCAACAACTCCCATTGACTTGAGTGGAAATTGGGGATGCTCAGCGATTTGCAGGATTGAGCCCTTAATGTCTAGCTTCATCTCCTTTTCCCCACCCAGCTCCTTCCTACCTGCTATGACAAGTCTGTCTGCACAATGGGAATGCACTTGGTCCCCTTTTACTTCCAAGGTTTTAGGTGGACTCTTGCAGAATTAAACTGACAGTTCTAATATAATTTGAGGCCTTCTTTGGTCTCCAGAACTGGGAATTTTTCTCCCTAAATACATATATTTGGAGCATTTGGTTGTTCCAGGTATTAGCTGTCAGTTACCTGTGAGTACTGAGGTATTTCAACATACATTCAAGTGCAGTACCTCATCTCCAGACACTATTGTATTGCTGTTATGAATAATTCTACCCGCATTGCGTTTCCAGGGGACAGCTGGTTGGTTCCATTCCTGCCCTCCACAAAAATCTTCATGCCAAAATATCCCTCTAGAGGCTCTAAGAATATATGGAGATGTATCATCTCATAGAGCTTGAAGGGACCTTAAGAGATCATTTAGTCCAATCCCCTGCCTTCACTAGCAGGACCAAGTACTGTCCCTAACAGATTTTTTTTTTCTCCAGATACCTAAATGGCCCCCTCAAGGATTGAACTCACAAGCCTGGGTTTAAGCAGGCCAATGTTCAAACCACTGAGCTATCCTTCCTCCCTTTAATGGAACTATGCTGAATTAGGGCCAGATTCTCAACTGGTTTATCCCTCTGTAAGAGGAACATGGAAATAGTAACACATTCCTTCCACCACTTCAATATTCTGGATTTTGTAACAGACTTAGCTATAGCAACACGGGTGGTTGTTGTAGCTCATTTTTGGTAGCTTAAGTTACCACATTACACTTGAACAGTAAAGCAGGATAGATTTTCATCATAAAAATCATTAAGAGACAAGAGAAATCTCTCTCTTTGGGAAATTATTTCCATAATATACAGGAAAATGCACAAATTTTAGAAACGTTTATTCTCTATATGCTTTTAAATTATTTATACCGTGTATAATTGATATCTTGGGCAATTTTGGTAAAGAGGCTTAGCTTCTAATCCGTCTTTAAAGATAAGTGATCACAGGCCTGCAATGCAAATTTGAGGTCTTGTTTTTTGTTTGCACAATAATATTGGGCACTTTTCACTTTAGATGAGTGTTAAAAAAACAGCTAGACATCCAGAGATCCCTGTAGGCTAATGATTACATTATCAATGTAAGGAAATTCTTTAATGCAATGCTGGTAGTATTATTCATAACAGCAATACAATAGTGTCTGGAGATGAGGTACTGCACATGAGTGTATATTGAAATATCTCAATACTCACAGGTAACTCAGACAGCTAATACCTGGAGCAACCAAATGCTCCAAATACATGTATTTAGGGAGAAGTTCTGGAGACCAAAGAAGGCCCAAAATATAGTAGAACTGCCAGTTTAATTCTGCAAGAGTCCCGGGATCAGTGGAGGAGTAAAACAGACTTCAGAATCTCCTGTGCCTCATGGCAGCTCACTCTGTGGATATATGTTGGGAAGAAGCTGTGGAAGATTAATGGAGCATCATGGTTGTGTCTCCACTGCTTGGAGGACTAAGGAAAGATCACAGTCAGCAGCCACACAATGCATAGAAGAGCTCAAAAGTTGCCCTGTTTCCAGGTTGTGGAGGAAGGATTCTGTGTGACTCTCCCACATTGTGCATTGGTCCCTATGCAAAGCTCATTTCCTCGGGATGAGAATGAATGCTATGTTACTAAAACACGCACACAATTATTCCCTCTGGTGAACATACTTCACTCATTGTTGTATCCTACAATTAGGAGAAACAAAGAAGCCCCCAGACCTGCACCCATCTTTAAAACCAAGTCTCTTTCAGATTCTGAAATGTTTGCATGAATATTTCTGCTCTTCCAATTTCCAGATGAATCTCAAAGGAGAAGCGCCACATATCTTTCAAGGAAATCTTTCCATGAGGTTTCCAGACTTAATGTCCAGATGAGGGGTCCTGGGTAGTTTAGATAAGCAGTAGATGTGCATTCCAATTTCTTGACTGCTTATATGAATTGTATCTGACCTCTGAACCTTTTTAAGGTTCCTCCATCCCTTAGATATCTAGAGGCATTTTTATTATTATTAATCCTGTTTAATAATTAGTGGCAAAGGACTAAGAATGGGGGTCCCATTGTGCTAGGCTCTGTACAAACACAGGTAGTAGATAGTCCCTGCATCTGTCATTGCAGTATTAATAACCACTTAACTATAGACATGCATCTGACGAAGCCGGTATTCACCCACAAAAGCTTATGCTCCAATAAATCTGTTAGTCTTAAAGGTGTTACTTAACTGTAATACCCCACTCCACCCATATTCACTGGATTATATAGTAGTTCCTTGTTTTTCCCCATTTTCTGATCATTTGAGGATAGAACTGGTTAAGCTGGACAGGAACAGGAGCATTGTTCGTCCTTTTGTTAATATAGATCCATGCTTGCTCTTCTGCTCTGAGTGCACACACACAGCTGTAGGGCCTATTCTGCAAAAGAGACACAGTGCTGTATATTCTTACACGTGCTTTGTGAATTGCAGTTTGTATGCAGTCATACACTGTTGCACATCTAATTCCTAATGGACTTGCTGAGTTTATATCCCACAGGTTGCAATGTGTCATGTATTTGATTTTACAATTGCAATTTTCTTTGTTTAAACCCTGTACACCTCCCCTGAACTGTGAATTAGTCACTCAGTGGCAATGTTCCACTGATTAAGCCAAAATGGGATAAAAGCAAGGCGCTTGATAACTGAAGCTATGGGAGCAACTAAGAGTCAGACACGTGGAAGAATGAGGACCCTGTGTCCGTTTGTATTAAATTCTACATTATTAATAGTTCTGCTTTCATAGAAGAGACATTTGCAAAACGAAATGTTTCCACAGCAAACATACGTTCCCTGATATAGAAGCGCAAATCTTATGAGGAATATATGAATTAGCAAGGTTTATATAGGGTACACTAGTTAAAAAAGACTAAGGTCAGTTAACCTAAACAAGGACAGGGTATTTTTTCTCCAGTTTCTGGATGTAAAAATATTATATCGAAACATTCAGAAGAATTTGTCTCCAGATACAGCTAGCTCATATAAGTAACTAACACACGAAGCTGTCCACATTTTGGCAGTCTTTGTCTGATGGGTGTTGACATTTATTACTCTTGTAGTTGTCATTGTTTCACATCCCCTGCATCTCCTTTGAGGTTCAGATTCAAACACAAAGGAAAACTAAGCCTAGCATTACAGATTTGTATTTAATCTCAGGTCAAAACTCATTCAACTTTCCTGAGTTTTCACCCAAAACTTTTTAGCCACCCCAGGCTCCCTTTAGCCATTCCCCAATATATTTGCTTGAGATGCGATGCAACCCCATTTCACTTTTGTTCCCATCTTGTATTGCCTTTAAATATGCTTCAGTTGAAGCTTTTCAGATGTTTCCGAAAATCCTTGTATTTTTCTGTATAAACTGGATCTGGTAAAAACTGCATTTGCTTTTGATGCAGCATATGCCTCATTTGGAACAAAATATGTTTTTCAGGTGCATTGGAGACAACGCTGCCTTTTTCACCAATCCACAGTTGTAAGTAGCTGCACTTTTCCTGTTCAATTCCTGCTCTGTGGAGACCATAAACATGACTTGTCACAATTTTCCCCCAGATTTCTGTGAGGCTGCCAATTTTATAGTTCATTCTGAGTTCAAGAAAGCAAGTAATAGCCGTGGTTGGGGATTCTGTCTGTTCCAGTGCTATGTCATAAATTGTGCCTTGGTTAGTACACTGGAAGGATACCATTCATTAAGAGACCTCTTTGTTTTCCACCTGCTCAACCAAACCATCTTAATAAAAAAGAAGTCTTTCTCTCACTAGTCAAGGTTGGTTCTGGGCATCATACGTGTAAACAAGCCAGCAAGATTAAAGCAAATGGTTCTTTATCACCTCTTTCACTCAAAGTCAGCTCAGTAAAAATTTTGTACAGTTTGGTTAAATTGGCCTGAGTTTCAGACTTGTATCAAAACCCCAAATCAGGTGAGTTATGGCTGATGTCAGGGGCTTTAACACAAATATTGCACAGCATTGCAAACAGAAAATAATGTTTCAGATTTTGCTACTCTGTCACATCGAATCTTTAACCGTGTCCAAATATCTTCAATTTATTTGTATGTATTTTAGATCCACGGTATGTGCAGTACATCTTTCAAGGTGGGAGATTCTCTCTAGGATTGTCTTTCATGAGGCCCTGAGGTTCCCACTGTTTTCCCTTAGATGATAACGACTTCTTCTTTTAGACTAATTGGATAATCTTTCTTCCAGCCAAGCAGGTCTAAATGGGACTCCCTTCAATGCTACATTGAGATGTTAGCTAAGAATGGTATCGGGTGCTGACTCAACTAGGATGAGATGGGACCTGGAATAACCTGGTAGAACACCATCACAGTCAATGGGATGCCTAAATGAGCTCTATGTTCAAGGAAGGCATATTATCAAACACATACAGCAATACACTTAGGGCCCAATCCTGCAAGGTGTTAAGCATAGTGGAGAGGGGCTGGATAGCTTCAAATCCCATTCAAATCAATAAGCGCTAAGGCACTCAGTACTGCTTGGAAATACTTAGCATGTTTACAAAACTGAGCCCATATGGGCATGCATTATCTCTTTATCTTGGCACGGTTAAGTGCAATTATAGTACTGTGTACAAGCTGTATTGATTAACTCAAATACATAAATAAATGGGAGACACATTGTGGCGTTTTATTCATTGTGTCCTTTGTTTAATTCTCAAATATCAATATTAATATATTTATTTTCAACGGGGCTTTGAACTGACAATCTCAAACAAATCTTTCAGCTAAACAGTTGTCAAATTCGAGGGGAATTCTGATTTTCCAGGGCAGGTGGAAGTTAAGACTTTCTGCTCACTCAAAAGAAATGACATATTGTAGTGAACTGACCATTGGTTCGTTACAAAACAATACTCAGTAATGGTGATTTGTCATTGTGGTGACCCCATGGAAATCATTAGCAGGGGACTTTTTATTAAAATGCTGTTTCTGGGGTATTAAATGATTATCTATTCTGATCCTTGCTGCCACTGGAGTCTACAATGGGCAGGAGTGGACCTGGTATTATTTTGGCTGGACAATTCTACACTGCACTGCATTTCTGTCCCTGTCAGATGGACAGTGCTGAAATTTATATCCCCTTTGTTTTCACCTGGACTTTCTGTGGCGTCCTTTGAGAATCTTACAGAGGAACATCTGCTCATTGTAATATTTTGACTGCATGTGAGTACTTTATTAAGGGTGCCTTCCCAGCACCTAGTATAATGACTCAGTTGGAGGCCACAAATAAATGTCAACATTTCTTGAAGTGTGTGTAATTTTTCTTTCAAGATTGTTCTTCTCTCCTATACACCTATGCATCTTAACGGAGGCTTTTTGCTTACTGTGGAGAAATTGTGTAGTATTCACAAGCCTTTTGTGTGTCTTGTTATCTGTTTACTTATTGACATGCTTGTCTTATGTTGAGGCTCAAGGACATTTTTTTTTCCACTGTGTTTGAATGCCTCTGAGGTTGCTGATCACTTTGGCATTCTGCTATTCCATTTCTGGCAAGGTTTCAGTGTGTGTGTTTTTTGCAAGGGTAAGTAAAGTTACAATGCAGTTAAATAACAAGAAATAAAAGTTAATGTAGTTGTTTGGCTTGGCTTTGCAGATATCAGATTTAATAGTCAAATGCCGAAAATGTTGGCTGGAATATTATGGGATAGCTGAATTAAATCAATGGACACAAATGACAGTAGTGGTTTGTGGATTACAACATTCAGTTATGGTTATTTTCTAGTTCTATCTTTGTGGCATTTTTATATTTTCTAAATAGGAACTTAATACAAATTATCATAAAAGACAAGACACCAGAATCACATAGATAGGCGATGGAAAGGACCTATGAGGTCATCCATTCTATTCCATTCCCCTGCCAAGCTAGCATGGTTCCCTACAGTAAGTATATTTTTCAGTCTTTGGTCCAGTCTTAGTTTCGAACAGGCCCAACCAACAGGACTTCCCAATTCCACAGGCTAATAGATCTCAAGGGGTTTTCCTTAATTTCATCCTACTGCTTCTAGTTATATGTCCCCTTTCAACCCCCTAAAAACACCCTCTTAGCCATCCTTTGATGTTGGTAGACCAAAAGTTGTCATGGTCTCCAGCCATGTTATATTTAGCTTCATTTATTTACTTGTATTAATCTTTATCTCCACTCCCCTATTTTTATTAATTTATTTTTGCGCCTCTTCTCAGAACACACTTGAGTTTTGTACTAAGGTGCCCAGAAATACGTGTAATAATCTATGCAGGACTTTATATAGCCTCCATCATTGTAGCACATTCACCTGAGTCATATGTAAAAAGACTGTTGCCTTCTGAGCTATGCCTCAGGCATGCAAACCAAAATGTATTGGCTTCTTGTTTGGCTATCACATCACAAATTCATATCTAATTTACTATTCATTTTCCTCCCCCAATCTCTTGCAGCATTGCGGGTTTCTGCATCGTTTAAAAACAGGAAAAAAATATTCATGAACAATATTTTTGATTTGTGTTTTCCTATTTTTGTTTTTTGTTTGCTTTTTCTAAAATTGGCAATTTGCAAAACTTTCAACAGCTCTGGAAAATTTGGAAAACTCTCAATAGTTGGTGGGGAAAAATGGGATGGAGAACTGGTGGTCAGATTTTCAGGTTTTCTTGTTTGTTTTATTTTGTTTCATAAAATTTTGAATTCCTGTGAAGTTTTTCATCAACGTTTCAAAATAGGAGTCCTTTTAACCAGCTTAGCTGGATTTCTTCCTTTGCTTGACTGTACTTTGGTATTGGTTATTTTCCAAAGATGTGTTAGTCTGCATTTTTCCAGGCTAATCTCATTTTGTTATTTCTTGCTCCTTTTTTAATCTCTCTACCTTCCTTTGTATTATGAGTGTCTCTCAAAGCCCAGGACTGAGAATCACAACCCTGGGGTTCTATTCCCAGTTTAGCTACAAATGTGTGTGACTTTGGCCAAATCATTTTTCAGTGTTACAGTGTGAACATTTGTTAGGGCTCGATCCTGTTCCCATTGAAGGCACTAAATAATGGGGACAACAAAACTACCTACCTCAGCAGCAGCCCTGAGCATTTTAAAGTGTTTTGAGAATCTGATACAGAAACCATCACCATTTAGTTTTATAACCTGGAATTAGGGACTTTGTAAATCTGCATTAACAGAACCACAGCGTTTTTTCCTTTTATTCTCTGGGGGAGATGGGATGCTTCTTTCGCCAACACAACCCAGACAAATAGTACTTGTACTTTGCTGTTTTAATCATAACTGCTGAAGTTTCATGGTTGTGCACACTGACTAAAACTACTGACTACATGAAGTGAAGTAATATGCAAATTATCTTCCACAAAAATTAAATACAGAACCAAAATGTACCTGAGGCCAAGGTGTTGATTGAAGTGTATATCGCAATTTCACAATACAAATAATAACACCAAAGTAGTAATATCCTGTTCTTTTAAAGGGCATGGAGAAGCTGGTTTCCGTGATAACATGCTCTTGTGTTTTATCAAGACAATGTCTGACAGCTGCACAATTTTCTGACTTTTGAGAAGGAAATAGAGCACTATGGAGAGGGAAATGGAGACAGACAGAAAAACTGTATCGGAAGTACATCCAGATCTGTTAATAGTGAAGATCGGTGGCTATATCTGACACTTGCAATGATTTGAGCACCAGAAGTATATAAAAAGGTCAGCCAAGAGGCTGCCTGGCATACAAACCTGCTAGGGTAGTGATTTAGCTAGGGAACTCAGACTGAAATCTTCACTTGGGAGTTTTGGCATGGACATCAGTGGAGCAAGCTTTCACCCTCCATTTTTTTAATAACTTCTTGAATATATATATATATTGGCCTCTCAGAGTTGGTAAGACAACTCCCACCTGTTCATGCTCTCTGTATGTGTGTATATATATCTCCTCAATATATGTTCCACTCTATATGCATCCGAAGAAGTGGGCTGTAGCCCACGAAAGCTTATGCTCTAATAAATGTGTTAGTCTCTAAGGAGCCACAACTACTCCTGTTCTTTCTTGAATATATGTGTAACGCTCTGGCCCAGTGCATGTGATCAGATTTCCCTGGAGTGGCTGGTCCCAATGACTAGCTAGCTGATCACCATCATCCAGCTTAGAGAGCTATCTTTCAGCTCCCGTGGTAGAGGTCTGTGATTTTAATTCTGAATGTCTTAGGTTTAATCCCCACTACAAGTACGATGTGGCATTGGCAGCCACAATTGATCCCAAAATGACTCCCCGGGTAGAACTTGAAGTTGTCTAACTTTGAAACTCTATGATAGATTGGCCCAGTAAGTATGACTATGACTCTCCAGCATCTCTTCCCATAGTATAGTGATTATACGTTCTACTGCTAGACCACAGCTAAAAGTGGTTATCCTTTGGTTCCGGTGGTAGAGACCTGTTGCAATCCAACAGAAATAGACCTTTGAGGCATTGACACACTTTGTGATGAGAATAATAGAGCTATTTTTTTTCACGAGGAAGGGATTTAGCATTAATCTCATAGGAAAATAAGGAAGGTGAGATATAAAATAGGGACTAGACCTCATGAGCAGTGAGACTAACCCAAGCATGAGTGCACACTACAAAATAAATAGGGTGAATTACATTGTTGCCTGGGGCGTGTCAAAATTCTCCAGTTTCTAAATGATATGCCCATGGATCAAAATACAAGGACCTTGACTACTTGTGGCGTTAGCTCGCTACCATCAGTTTTTTGCTTTTCACTAAAGACCAGAGGAAAACAGGATAGTGATTTTAAAGGCTCCATGGAGAATGGATGGTTAGGGGGATTAATATAACCTTTCACCCGTAGCACACTAGTTGGAATATTATCCTAAAAGTTATTGGCTTATGTGAAAGGATCTGGAGGCCTCCCAATAAAAACAATCACTATCACAGTTGATACTAGTGATACTAAATATCACTCTTCCTGATAGCTTCAACAGGGGCCAAATATGTAATGGGCCTAGAGAATGAAATACCTTCTACCTAGGATAGTGGCTGTGGGTCAGTCCTCAGCTGGTGCACATAGGCATAGTTCCATTGAATCTAGAACTCTTCCTCTAGGCTAGGGGCTGGGTCACTTTAACCAGGCAGTGTGCAGCACCCCACAGTGGTATTATTCATGCTGTACCTGTGTAGTCTTTCCATGACTAGAGACCCTCAGTGCTGTTGCATGGATTGAGATGGAATATATGGGCCAAAAGTATTCATATGACCCTAACGGTCCAACAGGAAGCATTTTTAATCAAGGTTTGGTACACAGAGACCTCAGCCTATGTAATACCATGGCAAACACACCTTAAACTTCCTGTAACCTTTTTTTTTTTAAAGATACAGGAAAAGAAGGAAAAATAACGTTTAAAATGTAAAGTATTAAGAAAGGCTTTCTTTTTAACACCATTTTTGTCCCCTTTCCAGTTAGCTGGAGAGTCTTTAGGGCGGAAAAAAGCTTTGTTTCACCATCTCATTGATGGTATTATAGACGGCAATAACTGTCCTTTTGGGGGAAAGAGAAGACGTTAGTTGAGATGGGTAGGAGCAGTTCTTGCTGTTGTTGTTTAAGTCCAATCCCATTTCCTAAAAATACGAAACAGGACAAATGCACACCAAAGGGGAGAGAAAAGAACAGCAAAGGCAGAAAATGCAGCTTCCATCTCTGGTAGTGACTTTCACTTTCAACCTCACTGCTGGAAAAATGCCCAGCACGTGGTCTTATCAGCCACGCCAAGACCTGGCACATTTGTACCAGCTTTGGGCTGTTTAGGGCATTTCTTCTAGCTGCTTCTTTCTAGTGACAGGCAGTGTTGAAAAATATTTAGTCTAGGCCAGCTAAGCCAGACTTGTTAGACAGAAGTCAACAAGGAGAGAGATGGGAAAGAGAAGAAATAAGATCAGGAAGGAAAAAGTCTCACTTCCCAGATAGTGGGTGGGGTTCAGCTGGAGCTGGTAGTGATGGCCATGTATTTTGACTCCCTGTCTCTGGCCCAGTCTGGCTAAACTATCTCTCAGGAAAAGGCTGAGGAAGGCTCTGCGTCCCCAGAGATGGTGGGGTAACAGCCACGACGGTGAAGCTCGCTCCAGTAGCCAATTTCTCTCCTCGAAAGTCTCTTTTTTGAAGGACCCCAAAAGGGAGCGGAAGGTGGAATAGCCCATCCTCCTCATTATTTTGTCCACTAATAGGCCTGACTTCTGACAAACCAATTTTGGTTCACCAATTTTCGGTCCCATGCTGTTCTCGTTCACCGGGCATGTTCGTAACAGTTACATCAGCAAGCCTTTTTATTTGTATTAATTCAGTCTGTCTCCCTTTAGCAACTTTTCACTTCCACAGTTATTATTATAGGTTATTGGGACAATTTATGAACTGTCACTCACTTTTTACAGCTGAGCTCACAATTAGGGTAAATTTGTAGGCCCAATTATCACAACAATGCTAACAGTGGTACCTCTGGCAATAAATAAGAAAGAAAAATAGCCAGAGAGGCTGGTCTGAAAATGCAGGTTGCTATATTCTGTAAATACCCAAATCCAGTGGTGTTTGTGCAGTGTACCTGATCACTGTTTACTGCCCATGCTACATTACATTATACTAACAATATTTTTTATTTTCCTGCAGTCCTGCGATTTTCCTTCCCAGGAGCAGTGCTATGAGGCTAGCCATTAGGGAAAGTACTGTATGCTGAGTAGAACTTGAAGGAGCACACATTCTGAACAGAATAAATAGCCTGCTGGGAATTCTTCTTAGCAATAAATGGAGGTGTTTGCACAGCGTTAGTGTAACTTAATTTGTGCAGTAATATTACAATCAGTGATCTACAGCCTTTTAAGCCAGACTCGGGCAGGAAACAGCTGCAAATCTCACATGAATAAATGCTAGAATTACTCTGTACACGCCACGAAAATGGGAGTGGAGAGAAGGCTTTATGTCAAGTTTTTGAAATACAGCATGTCTGCCTACCATCTCCCCTAGAAATCCCCTCAGTGTAACAACCCATTCCTCTTTCCACCCTCAACATCACCCTGACAGTGCAAGATACCATAAAAGCTCTTAATTTTTTTCCATTGAAGGAGCATGCCTAGCTCTCTCTGAAGTCAATGGTATCCATAATTGTACTCCAGGAGGCAGAATTGGACCCTACATAAAAAGTACTGTATAACAGTTAGGTATTATTATTTTATTTATTTATTCTTTGGAAAAAACTAGTTACACTTAATATAGTGCATTAAATCTATAAATAGGATTTCTGTTTTGGGGATTTATTAATTTCATTTTTGAGGTGGTTTAGCACTTTTTGAGTTTTATGTAGATGTCCAAAAATCAGGGGGTTTGGGGGGGGGGATTCTCTTGGTATATGCTGTAATAAATAATCTATATGCTATAGATTACATACATTTGTAATAGTCCCTTGTGCTCTTTAACATAGTACCACTGATTTGATTTTTTTTAAATCAGAGGTGTTTTATTGGTTAAAACTGAAAATCAGAAGCCTTGTATTGTATATATAAAGCACTCTATAAATAGCACCATATGTATTATTACTGGGTACCTAGCAAAGCAATCCCTACACTAAAGCTTGCCTAAAGCATTTCTGTTCTAAAGGATCTCTTTTCTGCTCATTATAACTTTGCCAAACTTTTATCTTTCTGGGTGTGTTCTCCGTGCAAGGACGAGCCTTCCCCCCCCCCCCCCCCAAGGTTGGAGTACATATGGATGGATGGGGGAGGGAGATTTTTGAATAAAACAGCTCAGCCATATTTGCATGCAAGGAAAGTAAAAAGAATAGATATGAGCTTTTCTTGTGGCTTGATAAAAAAATCTTTTGATTTGATTAGTTTATAAGAGTTTTTTAAAACATACTCCATGCATTCACAGTAACAATCACCCAATTTTCTATAGACACTGTGTGTGTGTGTGTGTGTGTATGTACCATATTTAGTGGAATTTCTTGTTTTGGAGGACAAGTATGGAATCTATATGATTAGATGCATCTGAATAATACAAGAGACAGTATAATCCTAGAGGACAAGAGGATCAGAACTATGGACTCTTGCATAATACTCCTGGTTGTGACACTGACTCCTTCTTTGATCTTGGTCAAATCACTTAGATTGCAACTTTCAGACTTGAATACCCACTATTTGGAAACCATAAACAGGCTCTTAAATAAGTGTCCTGGTTTTCAACCTGAGCACCTATAGCCCCCTCTGACTTGTGTCTTGTTGATCTCCACACCCTTATGACTAGAAGTCATGTTGGCTACTTGGCTGGAAGAAAGCTTGCCGTGACCTTAGGGTCATCAGTGGCAGCCTGGGCTATATTGCCCTGCGTAGTTCTCATAAGGAAGGGTCCTGTGGCTATAGTTTCTATGGATCCCAAGGACCAGGTACGGGGTGAAAATAACAAACCCATGGTCATTACAAAACAAAAACAAAAAAACACTCTCAACCCTAATGGCCTGTCTGAAGTACTTACGTTTTCAAGAATACCTTGGTAAGGAGCTGAGCTAGAAACTGATGTGTTAAAACAATGAAAGCGAAGATTAGCTAAATCTTTAGTTGCCAGAATCAGTGTCCATGAACCTCCAGGGCCAGCATTGCTTTCAAGGTGATTTAACTTGCTGTCATGCCTTCTGTGTTGATAAGAACCATGATCTCTTCCTCTGAGACACCTTAATGGATGATCTCCTGAAATATATGCCTAAATAATTATCTGTCTAGGAGACTCTTTTGCATGGTGACTCACCATTCACCATCACTATAAAGGATTTGCTTTAAATTTTGAGACATTCATTAGCATTAGAATATCAAATACTCTATATGCCACCAACAAGACAGTCTACTTGATGTTTACCAGTAATTCTACAGTGTCAAGGGAAAACAGTCACAGGAACTCCATTGTTTTCAGTTCAGAGCAAAGGCAGGGCATAGAGTTTGTGGCATCTTGAACTCAGCCCAAATGGAGGAATTTTCTTTTGCTAAATGTCTGCAAGTGAAGCTAAACAAATGTTATGAAAATCAGAAATGAGCAGATCACATGATTATGCACCAGTTTTTGCTTAACCTCCATGAAAAGGAACTGGCAAGTATATCAGTTATTAGGTGTGAAAGACAATATTATTATTTTAATCATTGCAGTGGGAGAGAAGATAGGTTGATGACTGCAGTAGCTCTTAGAAAATGAATTATTGGTTCCTATGCAGAATAGCATGGAAGAAAAAAGGTTAAAAAAAAATGTGACCAGAATGAAAAGGTGATCTCTGGCTTGCAGGGACAGCTGAAGCCAGATAACCAGCCTTCATACACTCTTTGTAATGGATTTCTGTTAAGAGACAAAAATGTAGCCGGTTAAAATTAGAAGAAAAAAAAACATCCCATGCAACAAACAAAAGCAGAGCTTAGTATAAAGTGAGACCCCAGGAGTCAAAAAGAGAAAAAACAATCCCAGCGGCAAGATGCTTCTGCATTGAGGGACTATTGTTATTTGCAGATAACTTCACTCACCGGTGGTCAGTGGCTACCTAATAGAGCCGGGTGAGAATGGTTCATCAAAACTGAAAACTGCATTTTCAGCTCAACGCAAGTTATCTGCTGAACATTTCAACTTTTTGTTGCAAAACTGAAATCCCCAAATATTTCGGTTTTCAGCCCCAAATGTTTGCTTTTTGGCTGCAATATTGGGTTTGAGGTTTTCATTTTTCTATGAGAAATCTACATTTTCTGCAGAAAAAAGAAAAAAATCCTAGCACCCTCCTACTTAGGACCTGATCTAAAGCATTCCCATTGACTCCCGTGGCCTTTGGCTCAGACCCCTATATTCATTTTTGAGGGTCTTTTGTTGATGCACTCTTTGGATTAATCACAGTCACTGTGGGTATTTGATATCCAGCATTTCACTATTCGAGCTACATTGGTTAATGTGACTGGTCACATGCTGTTCCCCCCCCCCCAATCCCTGATTGGATCAGCGTACCTCTTGTATTCAGAAGGAGGGCTTGAGGAAGTCACTTCAGGCTTTGAATCACTCAGGGGGAGGAGTTAAGGCATATCATAGTGAGAGGTGGAGGTTTAGGGAGTGATAGCAGATAAACCAGGTTAGGGAATGTTAGACAATGTTAAATGTTGAGTGCCTTTTGTTCCTTACACAACAGTCATATCACGCGGGGACCACAGAGGTATGTGGGATCCAAACATCTGCGTTTACTAAATGCAAGGCTTAGCTACACATAAATGCCATTGTTCCGTCTGGCTTCTGGAACAGAGAACACAGCTCCACGAAAGCTTATGCTCTAATAAATTTGTTAGTCTCTAAGGTGCCACAAGTACTCCTGTTCTTTTTACAGCTCCTCTAGGGGCTCTCAAGTGTTTAAAAGGATACTAGCCTATTCCTATATAGTTCAGTGGTTTGAGCATTGGCTTGCTAAACCTAGGGTTATAAGTTCAGTCCTTGAGGGGGCCACTAAGGGATCTGGGGCAAAATCAGTACTTGGTCCTGCTAGTGAAGGAAGGGGGCTGCCCTTGATGACATAAGAATAGCAGTACTGAGTTAGACCAAAGGTCCATCTAGCCCCATATCCTGTCTACCAACAGTGGTCAATGCCAGGTGCCCCAGAGGGAGTGAACCTAACAGGTAATGACCAAGTGATCTCTCTTTTCTGCCATCTATCTCCACCCTCTGACAAACAGAGTCTAGGGATACTGTTCCTTACCTATTGTGGCTAATAGCCATTAATGGACTTAACCTCCATGAATTTATCCAGTTCTCTTTTAAACGCTGTTATAGTCCTAGCCTTCACAACCTCCTCAGGCAAGGAGTTCCACAAGTTGACTGTACGCTGCATGAAGTCCTTTCAGGGTCCCTTCCAGTTCTATGAGATAGGTATATCTCCATATCTTATTTCCATTACATTAAGCCTTTTCCTTTTTGAGACAAAGGTGTCACTGGGAAAAATGGGCAGCTGTAAAATAGGCTGGCTGGGCGCAAAGTTTAGTTTTACTTTTCTTGTGTCATATTCACACACAGCAGTTGCGTGAGCATGCTCAGTCAAAGCTTGTCCGAGTGTGCGCTTGGCACTCTCATGCTGCTGTGACAAACTGCAACACATGCTAGGTTTAATCCCATTTTACCCCATGCCTTTGGTTTGGCTTTATCAGTAACACAAATGACATCAGCAACACTCAACACTCAGCCTACTCTTTTCTCTGACTGCTGCTAGAGTTTCCTTCCTAAAGCCACAAATTCCTCTGCTCAAAGGGCCCCTCCCATCTCTTCCACATCTAGGGCGGTGTTCATGAACCCACCTGTCACACTGAGTCAACAGCTATCAGCTAGCTGCTTTATGCAGGCTTACCATGGCTGTCGATAGTGGGTCAACACAAGAACGTACCCTGTTCCAGGCAAGCTCATTTCACTGTCTCCATGCCAGGGCTCTGGTTAGGGACTGGGGAATCCAGACACTATTCCCATATCAGAGGAAACTGTCCTCCCACCTCACTTCCTCCTTCCCTTCAGCCCACACACCTCTCCTCTCCTCTCCTCTCCTTCGGCTGTCTCCATCCTCCTCCCCTTCCATTTCTCTTTGCCTTCATCTCTGTTAAAAGCGTCTGCATATGTGTCTGGTCCGTATATAGATGTAAGTTGTTAATGAATAGACAAGGTGCCACTAGGTGGCGCTCAAGAATATGTAACAATTTCTGGGTTTTGTAGGACTGACAGTACTTCTTCTTGTGTGCACTGTAAGTGACTTCCTCTCTAGCAGTTCTTTAAAGCTGCTCCTAACACTCTCCAGCTTCCCTTTTTGCTATACAGACCTCTGCCTCATTTCACCACTCCCATTTCAATAACTCCCTTCCTCCTAATAAAAGGACTCCCGTTGTCATAAACATAGAGGGTCAGATTTACCCCCACTGAAGATCTGGCCCATAGACCTCAACACTGAAGTACATGAATGATTTAAAAAAACAATCTAAATCCTTCGGATTAACAGCAGTGCAGTAAGCTACTGTAGTCTGCAGCTCTGATCATAGCTCTGCGTCCTGGTGCGACACTCAAATTGCACTACAATTAGTACTATTATCAGTCTGTACCAAGGAGGCTCTTTGAAGCACGCAATCCCTTCCTTTTATACTGTGATTTGTAACAAGTATCTATTTACCGTGCAGATTGTTCTTGGTCCTTATTATGCTCCTTGGTATAGATAATCAAGCCTTTGTTCTCTAGCTGCCAGTCCTATAAGGAAATTGGTAGGGCAGGTGGTTTCTTTTACATGAGAGAAATTGTAGGCTGGAGGTGCTAGAAGAGAGAAGCAGCAATGGGAATGGTGCAGGGGTCTCTGTCTGCCTTGTTTATTTAGAAATCTCATGATGTTCGTTAGTAATCGTGGCTCATCAAGGGAAGTATGAGCCTGAGTAACATGCCACGGCATCACCACCTTCTAACCAGTCTTACAGAATTCTCTATGAGCCTGATTCAGAGCCCACTGAAATCAACAGAAAGGCTACCATACGCCCTGATCCAAAACCCTCTGAGGCCAATGTGCTTTGCTCTTCTATAGGTGCAAACAGGTGTCCCACTCCTCCTTTCTGCACCTGTATAAGAGCAATGCACATACGGAGGGAGATGACAAGGACACCCCCCATCTCTCTCTGTACTCCTACCCTCTGCATGTGGATCAAGCACAGTTCCAGCCACTGCACCTTCCACAGCTTGGAGACCTTTCTCCCTCTGTCACTTCTTGCTAGAGGAAGGAAGGTCCAGGTCTCCCGTGATGGCTGACTGTGGAGGGCAGAGGATGCATCATCCTGAGACCTGTGTCCATGAGCCACCTAGTGGGCATGATCAGCCACGATATGTTGTTCTGTACAACATGCCTTCCAAACTACAAGTCATTCTGCTGCACTTTCCCCACATGCCGCCACCAGGGCATGTCTGCTGGGTAACCATTCTCCTCTGTATGTCGCATAGCAAAACATCACCACCACCGTCGCATTAAATGGTTGGATCTTATCCGATGTGAAACATCTACCCAGTAATCACCCTTATTCTCTGTATTCTCTCACAAGCACAATGTCTGGCCCAAGGGTCATCACGCTTATATGTTATTACGGCGGTGGCATCGGCTCTGCAATGGCGATTATTCTTATAGCTGTTCATTATCCCGTGTATGGCAGGAAATATTGAAAATAATAAAGTATGTCTTAATTAAGCTACTGACAATTTGAAAGTGTGGATTCCCCATCCTCCCATCCCCCCATAAAGGTTTCCAGTTTGTGTGAGGCATACCAACCAGTGTAGTCCATCTTAAATATACTATACTATAGCTTTAAGAATACTCTGCTGTAGGGAAAATATGCCTCTAATTCCTCCCCCACCCCCTATCTGTCATGTATATTTAGACCTAAACTCTTTGCAGCAGAGATTGTCTTTCAATATGCATTTGTACAGCGCCTAACACAATGGGGACCAAGATATCAGTGGGGGCCTATAGATCCTACTTGCACTACAAAAAAAAATGATAATGATCATTTTTATCCCCTGTGCCCATGGAAGTTGAAGTAGGACTTCATGTTAATCAGAGGGGTTTTTTAAATGTTTGTGGCAAAACCCAAAGCTGTGAGACATTTGGTTGGCTTTGGGTTTCATCCAATCTTGCAACTCTCCCCAGCCCCATTGAAAAGTTTGCTAAGGTTACCAAAGCTTCCGGGGGAACCTGGTGAAATCATATCCAGTGAATGGTTCCTTTGAACCTCAAACTCAAAGCAAACCGTAAGCAGTGCCAAGATACCTGGATTGAAACTGCAGACAATGTTCACACGAACGGATGTGGAAGTCGTGCACCAGGTTTCGGAAAGCTGAAATCAATAGTTATAAAACCCATCCGAATCTTCCATTTCTCTGCATCAGCCCATAATGAAATCCAGCACTGTTATTGCTGTAGTGGCATAGTATTCTACATAAGGAAAAGCTTTGTTTAGCCTTTCTTTAATGTATTTATTGCCATAGTCCTATATCTGGGGTAGGCAACCTATGGCACACGTGCCAAAGGCGGCACGCGAGCTGATTTTCAGTGGCACTCACACTGCCTGGGTCCTGGCCACCAGTCCGGGGGGCTCTGCATTTTAATTTAATTTTAAATGAAGCTTCTTAAACATTTTAAAAACCTTATTTACTTTACATACAACAATAGTTTAGTTATATATTATAGACTTATAGAAAGAGACCTTCTAAAAATGTTAAAATGTATTACTGGCACGCGAAACCTTAAATTACAGTGAATAATGAAGACTTGGCACACCACTTCTGAAAGGTTGCCGACCCCTGTCCTATATGGAACAGAAGTGACAAATAGACTGCCACCTGGTGGCTGAAGGAGATTTACATACAAATTAAAAGTAATAGGCTTGATTCTCCTCTAACTCCCGTGATTTGATTGGGGTCAAAACCTGAATACACCTAGAATGCATTTTAACCCCTTCCATTATGCAGGAACAATTCCTATTGGGAATGTAACTAAGGACAGTGTCTAACACAGAATATGTTGAATCAGAGTCCTACTGATGCAATGGTAGGTGTGCCGCTTGTACTGTCTCAGCATACAGGGCCGGCTCCAGGGTTTTGGCCGCCCCAAGCAGCCACAGAAAAAAAAAAAAAAAAAGCTGCGATCACGATCTGCGGCAACAATTCGGCGGAAGGTCCTTCGCTCCCAGCGGGAGTGAGGGACCATCTGCCGAATTGCCGCCGAATGGCTGGACCTGCTGCCCCTGTCCAGAGTGGCCGCCCCAAGCACCAACTTGCCAAGCTGGTGCCTGGAACCGGCCCTGTCACCATATGTGGACGTATTGTTGTATTGATATGGGACTGTTTCCCGCTCTGTGTCATTTTTATCACCTCCCTTGCAGCATGATGTTTTAGATGACAGGTAATTAATCGCAACACGTTGGATGCTGAGAACATCAGTCACAAGCTATGTTAGGGCGAACCTGCATGTTAATGAACATACCAAATGGCGTATGTTCTCATTCAGTTTGGGGAAGGACACAGTGAGAAGTGATGTCTGTCTCTTATTAGCCAATAACAAAGGGCAGGCATGTTACCATGCGTCCTACTCATACAGCCAGAAATTAGCAGAACAGGAATGGATTGTCATATGGTGACATCCATACTCTTTATATGTACCGACACATCTCTGTCCTCACTAAATCCTTGAGTATATGGCTACATTATAGGCTGAAATCTTATCCCATGCAAGCAATCCCTTTGAAGTTAGTTGCTGGTCAGTATGAATAGTGAATACAGGACCAATGTCATCAGGTGCTAAATGAAACATCCAGCAAACATCGCTCCCTCCAAAAAAACCCACGGTGCAAACAAAAAAACCCTCAGCTTATCAGAGCGATCCAGTTACTTTGTTGCTGTTGTAGATTTGCTTTTAAGTGAAAAGTGAAAATGTATGCTACAGTTTTGTGCATTTTATATGATTTTACACTGCAAAGTATTTAGCCTGAATGACAGCTGGGTGACTCAAGGCATTCTCCAGTGCCAGATCATCTCCTCCTACGGCTGTGGGGGAAGGAAATTCCTCTGGTGGAGTTTCATCTGAAGTATTCTTTGGGGGTAGGAGAGGGAGTTTGCCCCCATTCCCTTCTCTTCCCCCAAAGTAAGAAGCAAGGGCTTGGACCCCAAACTGCTTATGTGCACATAGGCCATGGACCCGTACTAGCGCCTCGATCTCTTTTTAAAGGGGCTTCGTAGCACCTAAGGAACTCTGAGTTGATTGATTGTAGTAGGACCACGAGTGACTCCCCCTTTCAGTACACACCTCTAGACTCTGAGAGAGCATCTCTGCAGCATCCCAGGAAAATGGAAACAGCCATGAAGACATCTGAAACATGGCCCCTAGTCACATGAATCTGGAGGCAATTATCAGACCCCTACTTCCTAATATGAACGTGGGAACTGTGCACCTGAATGATAAGTTGCAGATAATTGTGCACTTGAATGATAGGTTACTCTCCTTTAAATCTAAAGTAACTCTACTGCCAAATAAGTTGAGTTGCTCTGGATTTACCCAGACGTAACTGAGAGCAGAATCTGGACAAACATGCCCTCTGAATCAAGCATAAAGAGTTTGTCTCAAGGCTCAGCATACCAGCACTAGTGAGCTGTTCTGCAGATTTCTGATTCCAGCGGTCATAGTAACAAGTGAATTCAAAATAAAGGGCTACATTAATACATCCTGAGTGGACTTGAAAAGTCCAGGACACTTACTCACCTTCATAAGGCTTGTGAGACATTAGCCAAACACCGCACTCAGTTTCCCTGGTGCAACTCCAGTAACAGCAAAGGAATGGACAGAATTGCCCTTCAACTGTTCATCAAATAATGGATTTGCAAAATATTTTAAATAGATTCTTTGATGATCCATCAGCCAGCTGTGGGTGCTGGACCAGTGTTATCTTAGAGCAGATGTTATTCCCCTCCCTTTCCGATATGAATCTGCTGGCTCCACCTAGTCTTCCAATAAATTAAAACCAATTATAATTATTTTTTTATTTAATCAGTGCCTGTTTACAAGCTCCCAGCTAATTAACGGTGTTTGCCCTAAAAAAGATTTCACTACTTCACACCACACAGGAGCTAAGAAATCATAGCAGGTTTCCCAGCAGTCACACAAATCTCTTATTTGCTTTAGCAATGAAGATAATTAAAAGATACAATACTATTGTCTTATTCTTCAATCAAGCTGGCAAAACATAATGCACATATATGTATACACCTGTTTACAATTTTTTTTTTTAAATATTTCTCACTCGCAGCACATCAACTGTGATGGAAGAAGCTGTATCTAAAATTGTGAGTCTAAACTGCACGGAATCAGCATTTTCCCCCCACAAAATATTTTTCCCAATAAACTGGGAATATTTTTCCCTTTTGCCTTGTAGGGAGTTAACGGCTCTCATCCAGATCTCAGAATCTTTCCATTGTTATCAAAGCGAGCAGGAGTGGGCTTAATAACAACAGGTCATACATATTCCTGTAATGGGAATTACATGCATGCAGCAAGTGGAGACCGGGGTAAATTGTACAAAAGTACCAAGACCCGTTTTCAAAAAAGGCTTAGGGTCTGTCTACTTGTCCAGGGGTGTGACCAAACCTGGGGTGTGACTGCATTTTGAGTTGATATACCTGAGCTAGTGTTAATCTATTAGCTTGGGGCCAGAGCAGTACGGGCTTCAGCGTGGGCTAGTTGCCTGAGTCATACCCCAGGGTTCTAGGCGGCTTTGTCCAGCCTGTACTGGTGGCCATTTTGCCACAACTTCTCTCCTCAGGTTTGTCTTCACAAGCTGCAATCACACCTTGTGATGGCAGTGTAGACATACTATTGGGCAGTTAGTAGTCATGTTCAAAGAGGATAATGTTAACGGGAAGTAGGAACCTTTTAGTTTGTGCCCACAGCATCCATACAGGGGGAGTTACAGTGAAGCACTTTGGTGCCCACTTCTATTCACACCCCATAGTTCAAACTGCAATATAGACAAGCCCTTAGTCTTGTTGAAAATCAATGGGATTTAGGCTTCTAATGCCCATATCAGAGGGGTAGCCATGTTAGTCTGGATCTGTAAAAAGCAACAGAGAGTCCTGTGGCACCTTTAAGACTAACAGACGTATTGGAGCATAAGCTTTCGTGGGTGAATACCCACTTCGTCAGACGCATGTAATGGAAATTTCCAGAGGCAGGTATAAATATGCAGGCAAGAATCAGTCTGGAGATAACGAGGTTAGTTCAATCAGGGAGGATGAGGTGCTCTGCTAGCAGTTGAGGTGTGAACACCAAGGGAGGAGAAACTGCTTTTGTAGTTGGCTAGCCATTCACAGTCTTTGTTTAATCCTGATCTGATGGTGTCAAATTTGCAAATGAACTGAAGCTCAGCAGTTTCTCTTTGAAGTCTGGTCCTGAAGTTTTTTTGCTGTAAGATGGCTACCTTTACATCTGCTATTGTGTGGCCAGGGAGGTTGAAGTGTTCTCCTACAGGTTTTTGTATATTGCCATTCCTGATATCTGACTTGTGTCCATTGATCCTTTTAGGTAGTGACTGTCCAGTTTGGCTAATGTACATAGCAGAGGGCCATTGCTTGCACATGATGGCATATATAACATTGGTGGACGTGCAGTTGAATGAACCGGTGATGTTGTAGCTGATCTGGTTAGGTCCTGTGATGGTGTTGCTGGTGTAGATATGTGGGCAGAGTTGGCATCAAGGTTTGTTGCATGGATTGGCTCCTGAGTTAGAGTTGTTATGTTGTGGTGTGTGGTTGTGCCCATAGACATTTTTGAAAATAGAACAGGAGTACTTGTGGCACCTTAGAGACTAACAAATTTATTAGAGCATAAGCTTTCGTGGACTACAGCCCACTTCTTCGGATGCATTTTTGAAAATGTTGCCTTAGGTCTCACAGTATATGTAAGGCCCCCAGTTTTCAGATTTTACAAGATTTCTACTGAACATGTCCTGGGTTTTACAAAAGCTATTACTCAATTTTTACAGATTTTTCTTTTCGCCCAAATTTTGGAGCACTCAAGTGCATGAAAATACTGATTATGTTAAGAAAATCCACTGCATTACATTAGGCAGATATGTTTATGTTAATAATAAGTTAGTCTAAGTGTAAATGCAAGGCTGCCTGTTAACATAAGGCAATGTAGTGGAAGAGACACACACACACACACATACCTGTGTGCATAGGTGTTCATACAGTTAATATACAGTTTATTAAATACACCACAGCATGAAACTACTTTTACTTTCAATACTATTACTTTTCTCTATTTTTTTTTCTGTCCTCCTGTCCAACAGTAGTAACCCCGATATTTACCCAGAAAACGCTTGAGGCAATTTTTGCACTGATTTTCACCCTTTAAAAAATGTAATGAACACTGATAAACACCTGGGGAATTGTAAACAAAATAAAAACAGAAAACCAAGGGCTTTGCGAATATGTCAGTGTTAAACTGCCATCCAACATTATGACCAACAGCCTATGCACTAGATTTAGGAGAAAGAAATCCATAATATCCGTCCCTAATACTAAATGTAACTGAAGGACGACAAACAGACAAGGTAAATGAGTAATATCTTTTACTGTACCAACTTCCGTTCGTGGAATGTGCAAACTTCAAGATGACCTACAGAAGACCCCTGAGACGTAGCTCAGTGGCTTGTATGTTCCACCAGTAGAAGGTGGTCCAATAAAAGCTATTCCCTCACCTACCTTGTCCCTTTCATATCTGGGGACCAACACAGCTACAACAACATTGAAGCACACAACAACTTTATTCTTCACCTACACGTAGAGGGTTAAGTGACCATATAGCAATTACAAAGCCCCAGATTAGGATTGTTGCTACAGGGGTTTTGGGCCTAATCCTGAAAACGCTTATGCACATGTGTAAAGTGGCTCAGAGTGTTTGCATGATCAATCTCTTAGCATTATACTGGGCAACAGCAACTGTACCAGCACTCTGATCACTGGATCACCAGTTAAATTACCCTGGAGTAAACCTGAGGGGTAAATTGTACCTAATTGCCAGGATGGTTTGGAGAAAGCTACATAGCTAATTAACCCATTAGGAAGAAAAGGCCCAGGAGAAGGAAGTGCTTGGTTGGGTGGAGGAGAGAGAATGACAAGCTTTTCAGAGTCAGAGCCAGGAGAGACCTCTTGGATAGAAGATACCTTCTGTCTCCCCACTCCTTGGCCGCGGGAGCCAAGGACTGAATGCGATTGTAAATAAAGAGCTGCACACGTTTGTAAGGGTGGTGTGGAAAACGTTATAAAGAAAAATGGCGCAAAATGTTTGGCCAAGAGGAGGTCTCCGAGCAGTTTGTGGGTAGAAAAGAGACTGGAGGAGGATGATACCCTGCCACAGGATACCAGTACCATAGTAGCTCACTTTGCAGAGGTGCTAGAAATTAAACTGAAGGCTAACGTGTATATATACTGAGCCTATCAAGAATCCTGAATGATCAACACCTAAGAAGGGAACCAAGTGATTTTTTGGCATGTTATTCTGTTCTCACTCACATCAGTGTAACTGAAGAATAACTCCACTGACGTCAACTTGGATGTCCAGCTGAAGAGGAGAGCTAAGCCCACTGTATCTCAGTTCTGATGTTCTCCGTGGAGATCTGAAATTCTGATAACTAGAGATGGGGCTGAACAGGAACACTGGCACAAACCCACTCTGCATTTAGAAAAAGGTTGGCTCCAGAGCCAGGGTTTGTGGCTTGGGCAAATCTGCCCACAGGCCAAAGGAGAATGCAGGAGCTGAACACAACTGAACTTGGGAGAACTTTAGCTTAGGATCCAAATTTAGGTCCAAATTTTGCAATGCAAAGTCGTCTACAATTATCATTTTTAAAGAGTAGCTAGGCTACCAGTTTCTCCGCCCTGAAATGATGCTTGTGCTTTCTTGGGGCTTGAACCTGCATCCTGTTCATAGTAATGGGAGTTTTGACATTGAGGAAGCAAAATTGGACTCTGTGTTTTAACTTGTTAACTTAACAATAAGGACCCAATTCTGCAAAGAGAACTATATGGCAATGACTCTGCAGAGCCTCTGGGTTGTCTTTGATTAACATATACATAATAATAGGGGATTGCAGCTTTGTCATGGAGATGAGAATTGGGCCTAATGATTATCGGTTGCTGGTCTGTGTGTCTTTGTTTGCCTCTGTATGCTTCAGACAAACAAGCTGGCGTGTAATACAACAAAGGTGCTGAAATGAAATCTAAGAGGTGTGAGTCCAAAGTGTTTCAAAGAGAAGCACTGAGTCATGACGGTTCTTCAAATGTACAATCCATAACCTTTTTAATTGCAGATGTGATTGGGTAATTTTGGTTGATTTATAAATTATTCTAAGACGAGATTATTCAAGTCCTTTTTACTTTGCCACTTGAAATGTTCTAAAGTAATTTGCAATGAATTGTGATAGGATAAGATTTATGAGTAAGGCAAATTCCCATGTAGTCCTGTAGAGGGAGCTGTGGTCTGAGCAAAAAGCCAGTGACCCTTGAGTTAAACTCTCTGCTCTGTGGCTTAAATCTTGATCCAAAGCTCATTTACATCCAGAGGTATCTTTCGATTTACTTTGGATCAGGCATTAGCTCCCGTGTCTCAGTTTTTTCATCTGTATAATGGGATAGCAATTGCTATTTAACTACTTCTATGGGGAATTTTGAGGATTCCTTAAAGTTTGTAGTGAAAAATGCTACCAGTTGGGATTACTGGGATATGTATTATTTATTTGATTATGTCTATTATCAGAGCTGGTTGAAATTTTTCAAAATTTGAAATTTTGACAATGTTCTTATTGAAATTTCAAACATTAATGGAAGAAGGGAACCAAAATTGCACAAAATGTTCTTGATTTTTTTCCCCATTTTTTCAATCAGTTCTGTTTAAACATAAAAAAAAGTAAACTTAATAAAGCCAACAGAAAGTCGACTTCTCCATTTACAAATGATAGCTCAGTTCTACTCTAGGCTAGGAAAAGGGGCTGGTGTCTGGACATTTGCTACTCACTGCAACGAAAAAGATACTGTATAGCCAGTGTGTCCGTGACTCAGAGAAATAGTCCGGGCTAAATGTTCCTGCAGAAAAAAGTTCTCACTTCTACTTCCTTTGTACTGTATTTCTGCCAATGCTCAGCATAGGGGCATCAGCTCTGTTCAGCACTAACTATTGCTGCAAATTAGATCCTTGAAAGGATTTTTTTTTAAATATAATTATTTTTAATTAACAATAACTCAGTAGGGAAATAGCATGAAATGATTAAGTGCTGGGTAGTCATTTTTCTCATGATAAAGCTGTCACACAATCCAGCAGGGACCCAAAGCTGATTGTTGACTGAATGAAGATGGAAAGATTTGGTCCTAAATCTGATTGATGCATTTGGAGTGTATTGATTCTGATTGCAAGTTGCCATGATTATGCTATGCTATGTCTTCTTAGTTCTAAAAAAGAGTCCGCCTTCCCAGATGGCTATTCATTAAATGTGTTGAACTGAGACAGTATCGTGCCAATATATATATATATAAAAGAAGTAATAAAACTTTAGTGAGTTGTTGCCAAGTAGAATGTGACAAAAGCATTTAAGAACGGGAGCGAAAGAGATGAGTGAGCTGACTGCATCTACATATAAGGGTAGATTGTTAAGGACCTTATCTGAAGCACATTGAAGTCAATGAGTCTGTCCTTTTAAATGTCCAATTAAATGTGTGTGCAAAAACGTGGGCATAATTAATGGATGGTACAAAATTGCACCCACAAAATTTGAGGCCAAGCTAAAACCTGTTTAAAAATGTGTAGGGCAGCTTCACTGGCAAGCACGTCAGCTGAGACTGGGGTTATATTCCTGTTTGTGTGTGTGCATCTATAGACACAGCCAAAGTCTTCTCTCAGTTATGCCCTTCCAAGCCCTTTGTAGGCTTTAAGTGGGTTGAATGGGGCATAACTGAAAAAAAGAATTTACCGCCAAAATGTGAGAGGTATATTTCCTTTCTTACATTATATTTCATTGTCAGCCTGTCAAAACTAATAAACAGTTTGCAGAATGACAAAAAACAAACTGCTGTTTTTACGATCCAAACCTATTGGTGAAGACTGACCACTGCATGCCTTGAAGAGTTTTGTTCTTTATCTAGTTTGGGAGAGGAGCGATGTCATGTGGCATTGGTTAACTGGTTTTGGCTCATTCAGTTAATGGATGTTGTGCCGGGAATGTAAGTTTAAGTTGGCACAAGCACTGCCGATTGGAGCGCATGTCGTAAACAAGACGCAGAAACCAGTGCAAACTTAAAATAAATACATAAGCAGATCCAGTTGCCATCAAAGTCAATGGAAGGAAGCCATTGACTTCAATGGGAGGTGCATTGAGCCCCAATTGCATGCTGACGTCTTGAACATCACATTTTAGCCCCGAAGTGTTTGTTGGTGGTGGTTTATTTACATAGCAGGCCAGGAGGCTGATTTCGGTAAGGTATTTTGGTAAGGTTTCATTCTTTTGCTTTGCCATAGATGTTGTTCTAACCCAATGAAAGCCACAGCGTTGGCAACATGAATGCTGACATAGGGGGAGGGATAGCTCAGTGGTTTGAGCATTGGCTCAGTGGTTGTGAGTTCAATCCTTGACGGGGCCATTTAGAGATCTGGGGCAAAAATCTGTCTGGGGATTGGTCCTGCTTTGAGCAGGGGGATGACCTTCTGAGGTCCCTTCCTACTCTATGATTCTATGAAAACTTCTAATGTGATGATGTCTGCTCCAATCCAAATAAAAATATCTCATACAAAAATTCCCTCAGGGAGGGAAACATTGCAAACCAAGGGAAGTAACAACCATGATATCAGTATGTTTTCAGAGGGGAAAAAAAGGAGGGCAAGGTCTCTTGGTGTCTATAGACAACAATCAGAAGGCATCACTAACAGACTCAGAGGATCCCAAGGCAAGGCAACAGTACAATCTGTAAATCTACAGCCTGTTTTGACCTACTAAAGCAGTGCAAATAATGGAAAGTGATGCTTTCTTTTTATCCCCGGTAAAATGATTGGAGGAGAACTTTTATCTTTCTCTTCTTTTCAGATATATAAAAAAATGATTTATTTCAGTGCTCCACAATTATGGCATATTTATGTATTACCCAGACAGAATGGAGAGAAGGGGAATTTATGATGTTTCAGCCAAGTGCTTTCTATTTTCAAATAATATGCTTTCTCTCCCTCTTTCTCTCTGAATTCTTCATATAAAGTATTTTAAAATAGAGAAGACAGGTTCATTATTGTTGTCATTATTGTCAGCTTCTGTCAGCACCATTACAGGATAAAGGCCTCCAGGAGCATCACTCAGGGTCTTCTAGCCAAATTCTCTGTTTCTCTACTGATCCTGTCCATGCTTCTCCTTTGCCTCCTAGCTAAGGCCACATTACTTTTGCTGCTCTTGCCAGACATTAATATCTGATCTCAAGATGTTTCTATTTGTGACCCCCTCCGAAAGGGCATGTGGTCATTGCCATGATATGTCTGTCTTTTCCCCCTCGCTCATCCTCGTTACTTTATTTTCTTGTCAAGCCCATTGATTTAATTTATTATTTCATAAAAAAAATCCTCACTAATTTTGTCTCCAGATTTGTCTGGTGGGTTATAATTTTTAACTCCATATCTAGGAGAAGTCCCAAGACTTTCAATTTGATGTCCTTATCAGAAGCACAGGCTGGTTGTGATTAAGTGACAGATTATGCTTTGCCATGTCTTTGGTTCTTCTGAATATGCTCCTCCTTGATGGAGGTAGCTCAGTTCCTGACATGGATTCAGAGCAAGACAGGAAATCGTCTGTACGTTCAATGATGTCCCCATTATGCAGGCCTCAGGTAAAACTCCGTAATTGAAGTCACTATATACTTTCTGTTAACTCCTTCCCCCAAACAGTGAACAGGAGTGAATGTTTCTTCTGAAGATTACTTGTGATTAAGATAGGGCAGGACAAGACGTTTTTCTTTTTAAATGTTAAAAGGCTGAGATCCCCTTTCCAAGTAAGGAAATCCAGACATTCCACTCCCAGGGAACTCAGAAACTCTATTGGAGAAAAAAGTCTCTGCAACTTTTCTCAAGTAGACCTCCTCAAGTCTGCAGGAGAAGAGCTTCTCTCTTTTCCTTAGTGAGGACCTTGACTTAAATGCAGTCACTCTGGATTTATGCTGGTGTAAATTAGAGCAGAATTTGGCCTTATCTATTAATCAAGTAATCATTCATTTTCATAGATTCATAGATTTATAGATTCTAGGACTGGAAGGGACCTCGATAGGTCATCGAGTCCATTTCTATACCACCCATCTAAGTTCCATTCTGAGACACAGGACTAGCCTATTAATAGAAGCCTGGTAGTTTTTGGATCTCCATTAGCACATTTTTCTACTAAAGAACAACAGTATTGTTCCACATCTTTGGGATTCCCTCTTCTCTGATACCTGCTATAAACCAGTTTGCTTTTTAAAGGCGTTTTCCCCATAAGTAATCTACAGTGACTGGACCAGAATTTCAGCTGTTGTAAGTCAGACTTGCTCTATTGATGAGGCTCTGGCCTACAGTCATTAGAAAAGAGTGCCTCCTGGTATCCTATCATAACTCACTTCTTCATAGTATAGTAAGCTTCTGCTTCCTTCCAAAATATTTTGGGTCATGGTGATACTCTCCTTTCCAATGGTCTACAGGCCATGGGAAAGTCAGTCCAGCAAGCAAGCCTGCTTTTTTAAAAGCAATAATTTAAAAAAAAGCCTGTCAGGCTTATGAGCCTACAGAGGCCTTAATTGAAATTAATAGAATATGTGAAAGTAGAGGAAATTAGGGCAGCTGAAAAAGAAAACCCTAGGAGCAATAGGAGAGGAGATTAAAGTGGAGTAATGAGCAAATAGCCAGTGCAATATCTTAATTTTGCTGCAAACATTTTCTCTGAATATATCAAGTCCCCCTAAACAAAGCAACAAATCTAAGGCATATGGTACCTTCTGCACATAAATGACCATATCTACCACATTCCAGTGTTTTGTTTGGTTAGCCAGTTATCCAGCAGCAGAAAAATTGGGGGAGTGAATCTCACAGTTTACAGAGAGGGAGAATATCAATGGGGCCAAGAACCTTACAAGTATGTAGGCATCTAACCTCCTCTTTAGGCTCCTAAATCCACCATTTAGGTGCCACTGACATTTTCACAACTACTGCTAAGCTGCTGCCTAACCCTGCAGATGCCTAAGTCCCCTAGGTGCCAAAGTTTCTCCTGGCCAGCATTTCCAAAGCATCTGAACTGCTGCTGGCACCCCATTGCCAACGGGCTGCTCAGAGCTCTAGCTGAAGCCCTGGAGACCTGGAAGCAAGATTCTCAATCAAGGCAGAAGAATGTCTATCTCATCAGCGGGACCCAATGGTGGGGGTGTGTTTTGGACACACTTAAGACTTGATACCTGTCAGATCCTGCAACAGGAGGGTTGGATGCAGGCTCCCAATGGAGGGATGGACAGTATAGCACGTGCACAAAAGACAAATGGGGGTACAGGCCAGGGTGAGAGTGAGCAAGGTATCCATGCACAAGCAGCAGAGAGAGGTTCAGCTGCTAGGACTGCTTAAGTGTCTGGCCTGGCCTGGCCAGGAGAAGTTTCATGTCTGAAGATCCCGAGTGGAAGGAGGTGTCTATCTCTGCCTGTCAGCCAAGCACATCAGGTCAGCCATTTGGGATATCATAGAATCATAGAAGAGTAGGGTTGGAATAAACCTCAGGAGGTCATCTGATGATCCCTTCCTTAGGGATATGTCCACACTGTAGCTGGAAGCGTGCTTCCCTGCACTAGCAGACAGACACACACACAAGCTCGAGTAAGGGCACTGGCTCGGGCTTGCCACCCACGGGCATTCGGGTGACTTTGTACTCAGGCAGCTGGTCCTAGCTGCTGACTGTGCTATCCCTCAGCTACACTGTCACTTTCAGCATGCTAGCTCAAACAGAGCTCTGCAGGTCTGTCTATCTGCATTAGAAAGAGTACCTTAGGTACCTAAGCCACTCCCTTCATCATTTCACACCTGACTAGCTTAGAGCGCTCTCTGCTCAGCCTGCTAGCTTCTGACGATCCCTTCCTTAGGTACCTTATTCTCCCCATGTATTGCCTGGGGAGCCTGAACACCTAACTCTGAACAGAGAAGTCCACTGGGCACCAGGTTACCGAGGGGATTGCGATGCTGAGTGGAGGAACACCTATGTAACTTTAATCCCGACTCATGTGAGTAAGGGTTTGCAGGATAGGCCCCTTAATATGGAGTATAATAGGTAAATTATTTGTATTGGTCAATTATTTGTAGCTCCTAAAGGCCCCAACCAGGGTCAGGCCCCACTGTGCAAGGTGCTGTACACACACAGCAGAGAAGACAACCCCTGCTGCAGAGAGCTTACAGTCTAAAAGATCAGACAAAACAAGTGGAGACAAAAAAAAAAAAACTTGCCAAATATACAGGACGATTTCCCCATTCCCTGTCATCATGCCATGTCCAGCTGTCAGTGAAACTTCCTCCACCTTAGTATTTCTATAATAGATCTTGGCTGCAGGAGCATTAATTTAGCTATGTGCACTTTTCTAGCTTGGAATTCAGCCGTGCTTTTCTTCGGGAGGAGTTAGTTTACTGCTCAGTTCCCCCAGGTACCCTGGACGTAGCAATAGCTGAGCAAATGTTGGATACATCATATGTCTGTGACTATGTTTTTGTTGCTGTGACACATCCTCATACAGTGATACCCACAGTGGATTCGGTGACTGTCAACTGTCTATTTTGGGATTTCACAGTCTTTATTATCTTTGCCTTTTGACCAAGCATGGCTTCAGCTCTTGGCCTCTGACAGTGAGTTGGCGAGATGAGTGATCCCTGGGTTACTGAACGTACGCGAAGAAAATGTGTAAACATTTGCACTGACAAGGTGGTTTTGGCATCTCCAATTTAGTGCAAACAAATGCCTGCTCAGTGTGCCTTGACTGTGCAGGTAGGCTGGAGTACTTCTGGGGACAAGGACCCATGTGGGCTGAGTTTACAGAAAGCCCACTAACAGAAGCATACCCTCTTTATCCAACTTGAAAGGTAACAACTTGTTGTGAATGATAGATGAAATGAAAACAAACAAAAAACACCTTTCCCGGTGCTGAGAAAATACAGGCGGCAATGTATTCTCAGCTGATGTTTGCTTTCCCGTAGCAGGTGATAGGTTACTTGTTGCAGCTTGAAGAGGGCTCCTGGATAAACTGGAGTAAGCTAGCTGGAAATAATATGGAACCGTGCAGAGCCATATCTTTGACAGCATTTCTTCCACTTTATTTGGCACGGCGCTCGGTTGCAGTGATTCTGTCTTCAGTGTATTACAGACTCACACTGTTTCCTATCACATTGTACCTTTAAAAGTTGCACATGCAGAGAGTAACTCAAATACAATTTTTTTTCCCCCAAGGATGCTTACACTCTTTCTCTGTCTCTCTCTCTCTTTCTCCGCTGACAGACAGCTTGACTAAACGCATGTAAAGGGAGGACCAAAGGGTGGAGTTACTGATTCCTACTTCTCTTAGAAAGGACATGTCCTGTCAGCTGCAGAATCATTACTAGTCAGTGTTGTGCAGTCACTGTTGTGTTTGGCTGTTTGCTGAGGGTTGCAATTGTTATCTGGTAGCAGAGGGATGGTGTCGCCTTGTTAAATATAAATTGTTTTACCATAGAAACTCCAGGAGCAGACAGAGGACACACCAACTTGTGCTTTCTACGTCAAAATATTGCTAACCAGCCCCTTTTAGTATTAAAATTAAACAGTTCCCCCCCCTCCTCCCTCCACACACAACCACAAGGTTTAACTGTAGTTCCTTCTCTAAATTTCTTCAAGGCAGGAATGTGTCTAAAGTGGTGTCTAAACTTACATTGCTACAAATAATTTTAATGACTTAAGGCCTGAACCAAATTCCATTGACATTCCCATTGACTTCTGTACGTTTTGGACCAGAACCACAGGTCCCACTGCTGTCATTACAGTTGCCAGATATAATAAAATGGGCTAGATCACAGCTGGCAGTGAGTGGGTGTGGGAACAGGTGTAAGGGTCCCCTTGTGAACCCATCTGGGTAAAGATAGTCACAATCCTTGTTGCAGTCTCTGATTTCAAAGCTCTGTGTACACAGAGAGAGACAGAGGCATAGAAACACCCCCTCCCCCTTGTGTAGTTGTGTCTTACTACAGCACAACGCCTAGAATACCCCACATTTACAAATTAAATAGAACATCTCCAAGAAAAAGAAGTCTAGGTGCTCAGATCACCCTTTCCTCCAGTTCTCTCTCAAGACCCCATTCTGCAAAAAACCCTCCGCACAGAGCTCACGTTGACTTCAATGAGCATTGTGTGTGGGAAGCAGGATCAGGCGCTCAGGGTCCTTGACACATGATCTTGCCATGAATGTTGGATTCAGCATTTCCACAGGCCTCCGCATTTAGAGGACTTTGTTATAGGAGTGCTTTTCTGATAGCAGATTTGAATGCCCATAAAGTCTTGCATGTCTATTTCCTCTATTTCTACCTACCTCTAAATATGGGTGGGTGAGAGATTATGGACATTTGTGATGACCTAAATGAAATCAACATAAACTTCTATATGATTTTTGCTGAGATTTGAGACAAGTTGCCTTAGCCAAAAACAATGAATCAGCTTCTGATCCCAGGAACTCGTATTTAGATGCAGTAATGACATCTGTTGATATGGTAATTGCACCATTGATGAATGCCACCCTGTATGCATCTCCAAGTACATAGAGTAGAATATCTCACATTTCCCTGTTTGATCACCTCTCTCTCTTTTCCGTGAATGGTTTTTACTATTCTAGCTGTTAAAATAGGTTCTGATGCTAAACTTAAAAAAAGGAAACGTTTATTCTGGCCATTGCCAGAAAATTCTTACCAGTAAAGACACTCTTGAGTAGAGGGGAAAAAATTAACTAGAGGTGGTATACAAGTACCATCAGTGCAGATATCTGAGAACAGGGTAGACAAGACAATAATGGGAATGATCGCTGGTCCAGAGTTATCTTGTAAAGTGCAGCGATTCAGACCAGATAACCCAAGTTGTCCTTCCTCTCTCTTCTATCTATAGGCCATGGTCTACCATCAATCTGTATGGAGAATTTCCATTGATGACAATAGAAATTCTGCACATACCTCAAGGGAAAATATGACCCACCATAAGTTGGAACCATTTTATGCAAATTATATCTTAAGTTTGCCACTGTCTTAGATCTTGATCTTGAATTCATGCTCTGGTTTTACTTTTCAAAATTAGAACTGGTTTCTTATGGGTTTTTTTAATACCAAAAGGTACAATTCTTTGTATATAAATGTTGGAATAAGTCTCAACAGATCTGACATGATATAGTTTAGTGATAGCTCAGAAATCACTTTAAAAAGATTTTGAGCTTTCTTTTCTCCTTTCTTTTGCTACACAGTAAAAAAAAAGTGCTAAAATATATTAAATCCTTCTCTAACAACAAATTCGTATTGCATATTAAGTTTTGTTCTGACATGATTTACAATAGCATCAATATAAACCACTGTCAATAGTAGTTTATAATGCAAACAATAAAAGTAATTTAGCTATGAAGTCTGTGTTGCTTTTTTAATTCCCTTCAGTTAGATGCTTATTCATTTCATGCTTTAACAGCTTGAAGCTTGCTTCTTTGTTGTATGGGTCTGAAGTTTTCTTTAGGTGTCTAGCCAGTTATTTGAATGGCAGTGGAGTAGTGGCATACTAAAAATGCCTGATTCAATTTGACCTATTAAAGAAGCAACGAATTAGTCTAACATCTGGTTTAAAATGATAGATAAAACAAAACCAGCACCTTGATCCTCACACCTATACTTCTGTATATGTAGCTACTTTAGGTAGCTTTTTCAATCTGGTATTAACTTGTTTTACTGACTGCATTCTGTTGCAGTCCTGAGTTCCCCATCTTGAAAATGTATTTGAAGAAAGAGTTTGGGGAATTCAGGCCAAACTATGCACATCCACTTGTGAATTGGACCTCTTATATACATGTATTCCCTTTTATGAGCATAGTGCTTTGTTAATGGTTCAATAATTAAAGGCGTTTTCATTTGAAAGACTTCAGTTTTTAATTGGGTGAATATTAATCACAGATTACTTCATATCTGTTGTGATATGCAAATCACTGATGTCAGCTGCATTTGTGTTCAGGTATCAAGCTATCCGCTTAATGCAAAATAACATTCTACAATTGTTTCAATTAGATACAGTCAGCCTTCAGAGTATACTGTTTATTTCATTTCCATAAATGAAGAAATTCTGTTGCTCACTTAAAACCTCTGATTTTTGCCATGCAGAATGCTCACTCACACCTGGAATGGGTGCAATATTTACATAGACAGTTTTCTCTCTCCTACTGAATCGTGTTAACATTTGTAGCAAAGGAAAAACAGTTCAACTCCCTTCATAAGATCACATTTGGTGAACTGATTCCTCTGCCTTGGAGAGTTGTGTCACATTGTTTGTGGTATTCATTACCACTTTAAATGATATTATAAAATGTAAAGTAAATGGGAGTTCGTAATTAGCAGAATCTGATTTGCACAAGTGCATAGCATCAGAGGGAAGCTATTTTCATCATGCTGCAGCTGTTACCTAGGCAGAGGAAGAATTTCACCCAACTACAAAGAATGAGCTACCCAAATATCTGTGTTGTCTCAGGAAAGGGTAGGCTGGTGTTTCCTTAAAGCAATGTGGTTTCATAACTGTCTTCACATCCACTCTTACCATTGCTGCCCACCCAATTTCAACCTCTAGGTTGTTTAAAGGGGGAGCGAGATTAAATGGTCAGAGAAGATGCAGGGGGGAGGCTTTGTCTATTGTCTATTTTATTTGCTCCTTTGCAAAATGCGATGCTAGTTGGTGTAGAGCTGGAGTGATGCCCACTTTGTGGCTAGCTTGGAGATGCAGAATAGCCCACACAGGACAGCAGGGGCCACCCGAAGCCCCAGCTATACCTGGGCAGGTGGCTTCACTTGTAACGAACACCCCCCAGCCCCTTGCAGCACGGGCAGGCAGGGGGAGGTGGAATGATGCTGCCTGGAAACTCGGCACCGTTAAGGGTCGCTGTATTTGTTTTACTCTGAGCGCTGTTTTCTCCATCTCCTCGGTCTGCGAGGGGGGCATCTCTGAGCGAAAGGTGCAGTATCCTGCCATCCCAGCCCAAGAGGGGGAGCGGGGAGGGGGGAGCAGCTATGCATTTGTTTGTTGGTTTGTTTGTTGGCTTGAGTCGTTCGTGTTCTGGGGCACATTGGGCTCTTAGATCCACGTCTCGCTCTCCTTCGTTTCCTCTGGCTTGTCCGTCCCTCTGAGCAGCGTGTGTGTGTGTGTGTGTGTGTCTTTCTGCATGTAAGGGATGGGTGAGAGCTCTCTCTGGGTGTGTGTGATGATTCTATATGTGTGGAGGGGGAAATCTCAGTGGCTGTGTGGAAGGGGAAATCTGTGTGTGTGTGTGTGTGTGTTGGTAATGTGTGTGCGCGTGCGACTGTGTGTGTGTGTGTGTCTATAGAGCTAGTCTGTGTCACTGAGTGTATTTCCGTTGCTTTGGGGCTGTAGGGGTAATAACCGCTGTGTGTGTGTGTGTGTTGGGGGGGGACCTCACTGTGTGTGTCTCTCCCTGTGTTGCTCGTGTGTGTGTCTCCCTCCCTGTGTGTGTGTGTGTGTGTGTGTGTGCGCGGAGCAGCAGAAGTCCAGATCACGTAGAGACAATCGCAGAAACTGCAGAGCAGATAGCGGCGCAGCCGGAGATGGAGCCGGATGGCAAAGGTAAGGCAGGAAGGTGCCTCTCCGCCCGGGCTGGGCGATCCGCCGCCGGACACAACGTGGCTCCGGGGGCGAGCAGGGATTTGGTTTTTCGGTGCGTGGCTTTTATTGGATTTATTTCGGAGGCTTCCCACTGGGGGAGCCGGCTGAGGGCTTCCTCCGGCAGCCTGACCCCGGCCCGATCGCCTCTCCCGGCAAGCCGCCGCCGGCTTCCCGGAGCCCCGGGGTCAATGGCACCAAGTTCCCCGGCGCTCGCTCGCTCGCTGCCCGGCTTTTCCGCCGGCTTCCCCGCGGGGCTGCCGGTCCGCGGAGCGGGGCTGGCATGGGGCCGCGGGGGAAGGGGACTTCGCAAAGGTGCCCTGAGGGGGTGATTGTGCATTGTTGCAAAAGGGGGCTGGCTCTGGGGGGGAGCCGCGCTCCCCTCCCCCCGTCCCTCCCCCCCAGCCTGCAGCCGCGGGGACAGGGCGCCCACGACCGGGCGCTGGAGCCGGCACCAGCCGAGCCGCTCGGCTGCGGCCACCGTGTTGCGGCAAAACATTGCGGAATCGCCCCCCCCCCTCCTTCGGCGTAGGTACCGCCCGGGGCTCGCTGCTGGGGGGAGCCCGGGGTACCAGCGCGGGCGGGGGCGGAGACCCGCATGGACCGGGCGCTGCGGACCAGCCGCGGGCTGGGGGGCGGCCGTGGGAAGGCTTCGGAAAGCGACAGCACGTGGGGATCGGCTCTGTCCGCTGGATTCCCACCCCCCCCCGCCTGCCCCAGCGCCCTCCTAATTCCCTGCCCCCTTCTTCCCACCTCCCTCTTCCTTCCTACCTTCCCCTCTGTCCTGCACCCGCCTCCCTCGTGTCCTTCTGCCCTCCTGTCTGTCTCCCCTCGGCCCTCCTCTGCCTTCCCTTCCTGCTTCCCCTTCCCATGCAGTGGCTCCCTGCCGTCCCAGCTCGCTTCCTCCCAACCGTGGGGACTCCGCTAGAGCTGACTGAAAAAATCCCCACCAGCCCCTAACCCCGAGAAAAGACAGTGGCTCCCGATCTCCAAGTGAAAAATGGCAGCTAAGCATGGCCTGGCCATAGGAGAGGGGCTCTTGCAAGCTACCTTCATGTCAGGGACCAGGGCACGTGAGATCAGTTTCTTCCATAAAAGTTGCTATAAGGTTTTGGTGATGTCACGCTGGCGGATTACGACTTTGTTTTGCACTGCCAATCAGGGTATTGTTATTGGGAATGGGACTGCATGGCTGTAGATGGTCCTGACACCTCCCTCCATCGTTAACATATAGCAGATCATCCTGATTTATGGATAATGCATTGTCTCTCTCTGACCGCTTTGGAGTATGTTACTTGCAATACGTTTAATAAGCACAGTAGTGATATTTCTGTGTGTGTTCGCTCACTCTCTGTCTAGTGATAGTTATATATGTAGCTACAGCTATAACCTTGTATAGAGGCACTGCTCTTCCCCCCACATCTTTATTTTATCCATTGTATTATCTCAACCCACATGTGTGTAACATACCTAACATCAAAGTGTGTTTAACATCCTTGATGTATATGGCAATATATGTACAGTAACAGAATTGTGGATAGTTCATATGAGTAAAAATTTAAACCTGCTTTGTTTATTTTACTTTGTTAGTTATGCATGTTTGTCATGTACAGGAGATATGTTATAGACCCACATATATTTGTGTGTGTGTCCACACAGGTTCACATTCTATATCTGTAATTATTTTGTGGGGTTGTTAAAAAAACAACCTTTCATTGTACTTTATATTTAGTGTTTATACTTTATCTGTAATACTAGTCAGGTACAGTAGCTTATACAGTACAATATTAACCCAAATGACTTTTTGGAATAATGACAACTGAAAAAATATTTTCTTTTCTTTTCTTTTTTTCTTTCTTTCTTCTTTAGATTCTGTATCTTTATTCAGGAGCATAAGGTTGCTTGCTGATCACAAGAAGATGTTGCTGTGGCTCGTTCTGGTTTTGTCAACCCCAGTTTCTTCTACAAATGCAGATCCTGACATCTCGGTGGAAATTTGCAATGTTTGCTCGTGTGTGTCAGTTGAGAATGTACTGTATGTCAATTGCGAGAAGGTTGCAGTCTACCGACCAAATCAGCTCAAACCACCTTGGTCTAATTTTTACCATCTTAATTTTCAGAACAACCTACTGATTATTCTATATCCAAATACATTTCTTAATTTTACACATGCAGTGTCCCTGCAACTGGGTAACAATAAATTGCAGAACATTGAGGGAGGAGCATTCCTTGGGCTCAGTGCATTAAAACAGTTGCACTTGAACAACAATGAATTAAAGATTCTCCGAGCTGACACTTTCCTTGGCATAGAGAACTTGGAGTATCTCCAAGCTGACTACAATTTAATCAAGTATATTGAACGGGGAGCCTTCAATAAGCTTCACAAGCTGAAAGTCCTCATCCTTAATGACAATCTGATTTCATTCCTGCCCGATAATATTTTTCGATTCGCTTCTCTAACCCATCTGGATATACGAGGGAATCGAATACAGAAGCTTCCCTACATTGGAGTTCTGGAACACATTGGTCGAGTTGTCGAACTGCAGCTGGAAGATAACCCTTGGAATTGTACCTGTGATTTGTTGCCTTTGAAAGCCTGGCTGGAGAATATGCCCTATAACATTTACATTGGAGAAGCTATCTGTGAAACGCCCAGTGACTTGTATGGAAGGCTTTTAAAGGAAACCAATAAACAAGAATTATGCTCCATGGGGACTGGGAGTGATTTTGATGTGCGCATTCTGCCTCCATCCCAGTTGGAGCCTGGTTACAGCACGCCTAATGGCCACACTACGCAAACGTCAATGCACAGGTTAGTCACCAAGCCTCCGAAAACTACAAATCCTTCCAAGATCTCGGGGATAGTAGCAGGAAAAGCGCTCTCTAATCGCAATCTCAGTCAAATTGTGTCTTACCAGACCAGGGTACCTCCTCTAACTCCTTGCCCAAGCCCGTGTGTCTGCAAAACTCATCCTTCTGATTTGGGATTAAGTGTAAACTGCCAAGAAAGAAATATAGAATCATTGGCCGAACTCGTACCAAAACCTTTCAATGCCAAGAAACTGCATGTAAATGGCAATTATATTAAGGATGTGGACACCTCAGATTTCATTGACTTTGAAGGGCTGGATTTACTACATTTAGGCAGCAATCAGATTGCAGTAATCAAAGGGGCGGTTTTCCGCAACCTTACAAATTTACGGAGATTGTATCTTAATGGCAATCAGATAGAGCGGCTGAGTCCAGAAATGTTTGCTGGCCTCCATAATTTGCAATATCTGTATTTGGAATACAACATTATCAAAGAAATTTTAGCCAGCACCTTTGACTTAATGCCAAATTTGCAGTTGCTCTACTTGAACAATAATCTTCTTAGAAGTCTGCCGGCTTACATTTTTGCTGGTGCTCCACTGGCTAGACTGAATCTGAGGAACAATCATTTCATGTATCTACCTGTAAGTGGCGTTCTTGATCAGCTAAAATCTCTTACACAAATTGATTTGGAAGGTAATCCGTGGGACTGCACGTGTGATTTAGTTGCTTTAAAACTATGGCTGGAAAAACTAAATGAAGGTATTGTGGTGAAGGAATTAAAATGTGAAACACCTGTTCAGTTTGCTAACATTGAACTGAAGTCTCTCAAAAATGAGATCTTATGTCCTAAACTTTTAAACAAGCCATCTGCTCTGTTCACTAGTCCTGTGCCTGCTGTCACTTTTACTACACCGTTGGGTCCAATTCGAAGTCCTCCTGGTGGCCCAGTTCCATTGTCCATCCTAATCTTAAGCATACTAGTTGTGCTTATTTTAACAGTGTTTGTTGCTTTTTGCCTTCTTGTCTTTGTGCTTCGGCGCAACAAGAAACCAACAGTAAAGCACGAAGGAATTGGGAACCAAGAGTGCAGTTCCATGCAACTGCAGCTAAGAAAGCATGACCACAAATCAAACAAAAAGGATGGACTAGGTGCAGAGGCCTTCATTCCTCAAACCATTGAGCAGATGAGCAAAAGTCACACTTGTGGCTTAAAAGAATCCGAAACAGGCTTCACGTTTGCTGATCCACAAGGGCAAAAAATCATTCTGAGAAATATTACCGACAAGGAAAAGGATTTATTGCATGTGGATACCAGAAAAAGACTGAGCACAATTGATGAACTGGATGAGTTGTTTCCTGGGAGGGATTCCAATGTATTTATTCAGAATTTTCTTGAAAGTAAAAAAGAATACAACAGCATAGGGGTCAGTGGCTTTGAAATACGTTATCCAGAGAAACAACAAGACAAAAAAATCAAGAAGTCATTAATAGGTGGTAATCATAGTAAAATTGTAGTAGAGCAAAGAAAGAGTGAATATTTTGAACTGAAAGCTAAACTTCAAGGTTCACCTGACTACCTACAAGTCCTTGAAGAACAAACAGCTTTGAATAAAATATAGGTCATGCAATCTTATTTCTTACAGAGGACATTTATTTAATGATGAAAGTGCCTTTTGTTGACTTTTAACTTCCGAATACTATATTATATTGGTAGGCATAGAGGCAGGTATATCCAAGGGTATCTGTCTGTAGCTGCATATGATTTGTCAAGTAGAGGAGAATTTCCTTAATAGATTTTACTACATAAAGCTGATACCCTCTGGAATCCTGTAGGGATACTGCAAACTCTATTGCCAAAGGGATGCTTTAGACACATATTACACTGAATTTAACCTCAAAAGGCATATATGTTTTGTACCTTAAATGCAAAACCTTTGTCTCCTTGTGATTTGTAAGAGCAAACACAAGAAAACTGGTACCAGTGTTTGTACCTCAGCTGGGTCCTTCATCTTGCACGTGGATTAAGTTGGTGGAACTGGAGTAATCCTTTGATTTGTGGTGTTGTAACGGCACTGTTTAAAGATTATCTGAAAAGTAAAAAGCATGCAAAGAGAGAACATTCAATAGTATGTGTAAATCGGTTACATTTATGGCCTGCATCTTGAAACCACTGGATTTATAATGTTAAATTGTGCAAATATTTGTTTAAAATATACCATGCATAACATACCTATAAAATAAATTTGACCCTTGAAGTAGACCTGTCTATACATAAAATTAAAAAAAAAAGAAAAGAAAAAAAAGTGCAACCTGACTTCTGCAGCATTTGTAGTGATATGAAGAAAATACTTGATGTTCATGCAGAATCTTATGTAAGAATCAAATCCAATTAAGACTAGAGTTCCTTCTCAGTTATGTGAAACTCCTACAACCCCAAAAGGTTGACCAAACTTTTCAAAGTGCTTACTGTGTGAGCGTAGCAGAAATTATTTTTGTAAGATAATTCATATTTATGAAATACTTTGTATACTAAATAGGAAAATATGTACTCCGTAATATGTATTTAATATGCCTGACTTGTTTTCCTGATCACAATGCATTAATAATTCAGTATAAATTAAAAACAGAACAATATACCAAACGAAAACTGGTGACAAATTGTATAGAATTATCCAGGATCCCATGATCAGGTATAATAATAATAATAATAATAATAATGATAATAATAAAAAAATGTTCTGTACTATTCTTGTGAAATTAGTATATTATTATCTTATTTCAGATTTGTTACCAATGGTGCATTTTAAAATAGATTCATTAGTTTTTTTAGTATTGTGTCTCAGGCAATTATTTGCCATCGGTTGTCTTGCTTTTCAGGGTTCTGCAGCTTAATCTAAATAGTGTTCACTACAAGTATTTACAGGCATTAATGAATAAGGGTAATAGTTCAATTGTATATGCGTCATTTTTTTGGTCCCTGTTATCTATTTGACTGCTGTCAGTCAGATAATGAATCAGAACAGGAAACCATATGGCAATCATGTGTCTATCAAAGCCACATTGTAAAATGTATTTAATGGTCTTGGTTTAGTTCAGAGTATTTTGTAGTCCACATCTATAAAGAATAGAAACTTGCCTTTGTGAAAGCTGAATCTCAATTGATAGCAACAAATGGTCAAGATAGAAAACACCCCCTTTTTCTCACTGGGAAATGGTAACTTAAGATCACAGTAGGCATGTATTGGTAAAGCATCATACAGAAAATCTACCTGATTTACAGCCCATTCGAGACAATAGGGGCTTCTCCACTGATGTCAATGGACTTTGTATCAGGACCTTAATCTGTTTTGCTGCCATAAATTCTCCTCCCCCCCCCATGCCTTTTAAAATCAATACATAAGTCTATCAAGTTGCAATAGAAAATAAATATTAATGTTTTCATGAATTCCAAGTGGCAGCTATTACAACAAAGCCCGATAGCACTACTATGGTTAAGGCTGCGTCAGCATTTTCCAGTCTAAACCTCTAATTTCAGGGCTTTATAACACTGCTGTAAAATTTTATTCTGGGATGAGCCTTGGCATAACGCCTGGAATATTTTTTTAACAAAGTTTTTTAAAAACATCAGCGCTTCTTTGTTTTAAAGAGAGAGAGAGAAGAAAGAGAGATTTTCTACTTGTAATTTCAAAAGGTTTTTTTTTTTTTTTTCTAATTTCCCCATGGTACAAAATGTTTGAGGGACTTTAGATGTTTTTAAAATAAATAAACAATGGAGTGGTTCATCTTGAAAAAGCTGCTATTACACATGCGCACTAACTTATTTCATCCAAAATGTCAGAGGGATTTTCTGGATATGTTTACTAGGCATGCATGTATTCCTGGCCTAAAAGATTCCTAATTGCCTGTTGACCCAGATCACGGCACAGGCTCTGAGGAAAGTGTTTTAGTTTATTGTGTCAAGGGCCTATGGATTAAGGAATCTTAACGATGTACTGAAATGCTAGACCATAAAGGCACCATCAGCAATGAGGATAATGGGTTGCTGCCTTCCACTCAGTACTGCACAGCTTTGAGACTGCGTCAAGGGTCACTGAGATTTACCAAGGCAGAGAGCGTTTGACACACTTCAAGCCTCATCAGAGCCTCTGTCTCATATCCTTCTGTTGCGAGAGGTGCATTAAAAAGAATACACAACTATTTAATAAATAAACGCTACGTTGTTAAAGGTGATATACTTGTGGTTGATATTGATCAGAGTTAACAGAACAACAGTGAAGTTTGATATACCTCCCTCAACTACATTAATTAGGTCCGGTCTTCCCCTTTTCCGCCTGGGGAAATCTCCCATTGACTGTTTAAGAGAAGAAGAACTTTGCCATTATGCCCACATTGGACAGATCTGGCAACTCTTTTAGGTCCCCCTCCAGCCAAGCATTTAATCACATGCCCAACTTTAATCATGTGCAATGAGAGTACTCACGAGTTTAAAAGTGAGCACAGGCTTTAGCGTGTTGCTGGATCAGGGCCTAAATGCATGGCAGCATTGGCATTGACTTAAATGGGAGCAGGTGGAGGAGCACTGTTGTGTATTACATAGTTCGTCCCTGCTGTGGAACCCTTATTCATGGTGGTGATCACTTTGCTCCCATGAGTTGTCTGACTGAATTCAACAGGGTCAATGGAATGTATACTCACCAGTGTCAATAAGGGTTGCTCAGTCTGGGCATATTATGTAGGTCTCTCACTAGTGTTTGACATACGTGGTGCAATACCTAGGCATAGCAGTGTGAGTAAAAAAAAAAAAAAATTGCAAAGGTGGGCAAACCTCTATATTTCTTTGATGCTGTTGATTTAAATGACAACCTGAATGTTAGTTTACTTCCTCCAGTGTTAAGGGACAGTGTATGTGTCTGGATAACAGTTTAGTGGAATGGTCATTCCAATCTAATGCTAGTCTGTCCAGGAAATGCACGCTTCCTTGTGGCTAAACAGACCAGGCCAGCCTTTGCATTATATTGATTTAAGTGGCCATATTGTTACAGTGTCTGCAATGACATACATGCAGCACTAAAGCAGTGAAGGTGTTAACATAATTTATTGTGTTCATTGTATTATAAATCAAGTTTACATTTTTAATGAAATCAATAAAGTGTAATCATTTCTTTGAAAGAGAAAAACTTTGTGCAATTTTCTCAGAAAACAGTCATTATAATGCAGTGATTTGAGTCCAGACATCAGTTGACATTTTGCATTTAGTTTTCCAGACTGAGAGTAAATATATCAAAAGATAATCCAAAAGGTAATTTTTAAAGCCATAACGGTATACATTATAAAAGGCATGGCCTTGTGACTAATGTTAACAAATGTCTCAGAGTTAATAAACACATCTAGAAATTGATGGTGGTATACTATCTATAATATTTTTTGCATGATTTGTACATTGCTATTGTATGAAATGAGCACAGTGGGATATTTTATTTTTATTTTTTGTTTTATTTCATTTTATTTTGCATCCAAAGAGTTGGGAAGGAAATATAACAAGAATGTATTGATAATCGCTCTATTTTGAAATAAAGTAAAGAAAGCAAAATGTATTGTTTTTACCCTGCCTTGAGCATTACTATTTTTAGATTAGTTTATAAAGAAAATAGAGTTAACTTATAATATCCAGTATAATGTAAAACTCAGAAAAAATGTTTCAGTGACCTTTGTTTGCTTTCAACAACATCAAAATATTAGGCAGAATTTATTTAAAAGATTTGTATGGAAATATTAATAAAATTGTTTGGTACAATCATATTTCTGAAACTAGACTTTGTTAAATGTCTATAACATTCTCTTTGAGTTTGTTTTCAGAAGAGAGAAAAACTGTAAAGTAATTAGACATTATTTTTTATTCATAGATATTAGGGCAAATATTTTAAAATATGTATGAAAGTTTATCCCACTATCCAGTGTTTAAATCAAAGCTACTTGCCTTACTCACCCAAATAGTCTCACTGAAGTCAAATGGGACTGTTTGCATTAGTAACATGAGCAGAACGTAGCCTCTAGTCAGTTTCTGATATCTTCCACATTGAAATGCCTGGCAGTACAGTCATACAATGTCAAGGACATTTGTCTTGACCCTGATCCCCTCTCATTAATCAGTTTGTATAAGACAATTTTGCAAAGGATCAAAATTAATTTATGTTTAATGAATTCCCTACAAATATCCATCCACGTGCCTTTATTATAGCTTAGAAGCATTTGTAGCTGAAAGTCAAGAAGAGACCATCAGGTAGTTTAGGCTCCAAATTTAGATTTTGTATTAAAAATGTTTTACAAATCTTAATAAAAATCTTCATGTGCAACTAGATTAAACATTCCCCTGCGGTCCTAGATTAAACGTGCAGCCATGGTAGCCATATATGGGAATCAGAGTGAGATACAGACTAAGAAATCAGGACTTAATGCTGATTTTTTTTTCATTGCGCAAGAGCAGTGAACCCTAAAAAGTGACCCAAAAGCACTAGTGGTGAAAAGTATAGGTCTAGTCATGCAGTCAATGGGAGTTCCTGCTGAATAATATCTTGAAGCTTAAGCCCTAAAGTAGTTTTTGAAAATTATTTCATTTGTAGTTTTGACGGTGTTATTAATAATATAGCTACATACATTTGTTTTCTAAAAATAGAGGCTCGTTAACTTGGTGTATCGTTTGTATGCCTTGCATTGGCTGTACTGTATGTTTAACTGCAATGCAAATTTACTAAACACATTTTGCAGTGACTGATACTGTGCTGAAAAATAAAAATACAAAGGCAACTTTCAGGGATAAAATCTTTTCACAGATACACTAGTGTAAATGTAGTGCATCTCCGCTGACATTACTGGAGTTTCTCCAGATTTACCTTGGTGAGCATGAGCGCAGAAATTGGTTCTGTAATTGTAAGGGCTGGACGCACTAAAGTCAGGAGGGAGTTTGGTCATTGCTTTTGGTTGGAACGTGATCAGTCCCTAGAGTAAAGACAGCATGATCTTGCTTCCGCTGCCATTAAGTCAGTGGCAAAGCTCTGATTAACTTAATTAAGAGTGGTATTTAATCTAGTATGGGCTTGATCCAGTGCCAGTTGACGACAATGGCAAAACTCTCATTGATTTACATGCTGCGAGACATTATATAATAAGATGGATGCCCAAACATGTTAGTTTGCTGTTTTGAATCCCTACATTTAGTATGTACAAATTTGCCTTTCCTATAATAGCATTTTTCTCAGGATCGCTACAGTACAAACATGTATTTGGAGGGTAGTAGATATTTAATAATATTAGAACCCCAAACACCTAAAAATTATTCAAGTGATGATCCTGGATTAGATAAAAATGTTATGGATGTCAGTAACCCTTTCATCCTAATCCCACTCCTCCCAAGATAAATAAGGGCCTTATGTAAAGATCTTTACTTTATTTGTGATTTTTTCATAGTCGTTAATAATATTTAACCCTGTTTTAGATATTGGCGGAAAGCAGTGCATTTTGAATACTTTACTATGTATAAAATATCAATCCTTATTCACTGACTCCAGTGCTATATTGTATTGATTTTTCAATCACGTTATATAAAGTGTGTTGTACGTTAACACTGAGTAATTTCTCCAAGACACAAACATATATAGGCCAAGGACAAAGAGGCTCATTTTTTGTTTGAGACCCAATTTGTACTGAATATGAATCATTCAAATATAAATAGGCCAATCACAATCAGCTTCCATGGAGACACTACAGTTTACACTTTCTAAGCAGCTGGCTTATGGTCCCTGTTTATCCAAAAACAATGAGTGCCACCCTCTTGCACCAAAACAAACAAATATCTCTAAATGGCTGTCCAAGGGAGTTTCATTTCATTACTGAATCTTATGTGTTGTCCAGAAAGTTGTGTCCTCCTACCTCTCAGGGTACCCGTCCACTAAACCATCTCCGTTTTTATCTTGTATTTATCCAGTTCTGTACCATTCAGTGTTTGTCTAGACAATTTCTAAAGAGTCACAGGCCCAGGTTTCACCCACCATCAGCTGGAAAATATAAGGCAAGTTGTAGTAGACTTGCCTCTGGATGGTTTCAGAGGCCTGTCAGATAATGGATGGTGCGAAAAATGGTGAAAACCAAGCTATGAAAAGGAGATGGTATTAGCTTCCCTTATGGAAGATTCGGGTTGAGCCTGTGAAGCCCAAACCATCATAAGTTCATGACTTTCAGGCACTATGGATGCTAGGCAGAGCCAACGTGGCAGTTCAAGATGCTCCACAGATCTTTGATTTGGAAGGGGATTTGAACTGTAGGAGAAGAAGTGATCCCGCACTTTGAGGCTGCCAAGTCAAACGAGGGGCTAAATCACATCCATGTGGATCTATTTATAGGATTTACTCCTAAGTTTGGTGCCATTTGTAGGTCAGGACTGCTGGGCGAATGTTTATGCTAATATTGCCTTTCTGCAGCATATTCATTTCCATATGTGGAGATGATTTGTATTTGAGTACCAGGGCGAATTCAGGTTTTGTTTGCCAAAATTTTGAAGAGAATGTATTTTTCAGGTGTATTCGCACTCAGACCTGGATGTGAACCAAAGCCCTATACATATATCTCAATGGGGAGAGTAACAAAGTGCAGAGCTTTCTGACAGGTTTTGCAGATCACTCAATGCGAGAAACTGCAGGAAACCATGTACTGTACAGCAGATTTCCTTGCTCCCTGGCAAGATTTCATAGACGGAGAGTCCCCATCTGCATGATATTTTTCTTGTCTATTGTCTACAAACCACAGACACAAGATCCCAGGTTGCTGGTGGTTATTTTGCAGTGTGTTGGTTTGTACCCGAAAATAATTATGGCGAAAAAACAAATCCAGCCCCCTCCCCGCCAAAAAAACCCCAAACCCTCATCTATAACGTTCTTTAACTAAAAACAAAACATTTCTGGTTTACATTTTCCAATAAGGAAATAGAAACATACACAGGTTTGAAGAATGGTTACACTGGTGGGTAATTACCTATATTTTGCTAACAGAGAGAAAAAACAGGTAGTTGATATTGCTTAAAGGTTTCATGCTTTTTTACTTCATGGGCAAAATTCTGCCCTTTGCTACAATAGGGCAACCCCCCCGCCCCCCGTAAACCAGTCAGATTTCATGGGTGCAATTGAGTGTGGTATTTATCTGCATACGTAGGTCCTCATCATCTCTCTTCATTTTGCCTTGAAATGAAATGTGAAGTGGCTGAGCATTCTCACCTTCCATTGACTTCAGTGGGAGTTGAGAGCATTCAGCAGCTCTCAGGATTGGTCCCTAGGGCCTGATCCTGCAACTGGGGTGAGAGGTATCAGTGAAATCTGTGGGATTGCTTGAGTGAGTAATAGAGTAGACCTCAGTAACCTGACTAGAGATTTTTTCAGGATCAGGCCCATTGCAAAGATGTGTACTACCCCTTTAATGGCCAGGCTGGTGCCAAGAACCAAGACAGCCTGAGGTAATCAAGGAGGCACCGGGCTACTTAAATGGATTAAATGGTGTTCAGTTGTAGTGAGTTCTCTCAGGGCCCAGGAGACTAGCCTGATCAGACTCAGTGACTTTGTTTTGTAGACTTTAAGTTGAGGATCTCTGAACCGGGATGCTACGGCGAGGGTTATATAAACTTTTGTTACACTTGCTCCTTCCCTGAGAATTACTGCTTGTTTGTTTTGGCTTCTCATCACCCAGATCCTTTTAAAGTGAATGCATTGATGCCCAGTTGGAAGAAACTGAAGTGGAGCACACTTCATAGAATATCAGGATTAGAAGGGACCTCAAGAGGTCATCTCGTCCAACCCCCTGCTCAAAGCAGGACCAATCCCCAGACAGATTTTTACCCCAATTCCCTAAATGGCCAACTCAAGGATTGAATTAACTATCCTGGGTTTAGCAGGCCAATGCTCAAACCACTGAGCTATCCCTCCAGTGCAGTGCCATGCCAGGCTGCAAAGGGGTCAGAGGGGATGTACCTTTTACACCCATAATGAATGGAAATAATCATTTTAAATACTCACTGGGGCATGGATTCCTTCATAATTTTTGGCTTACTCAACAGCATGTTGCCTTGGATTGTGATAAATTAGCATCATAAGGGTTCTGCTATTATAGGAAAGGCAAATTTGTACATACTAAATGTAGGGATTCAAAACAACAAACTAACATGTTTGGGCATCCATCTTATTAGATAATGTCTTATTGTATAATGTCCTTCTTGAAGTGACATTTCTGATGTGGAGGTTGTCGACCAACACGTTCTATCTTTTGCAGTCACAGCAAAGTTGGAAAACTTCCACTCTCCTTTGGAAACCAGTCCATCTGTGACGGGGTCTGATGTTTCTCTCTTTCTTCCTCTTCCTGATTTGCCTGAGATCTTGTCTGATTGCATGAGTGCTGGAATAGGCTGTTCCGCAATCGGCGAGCAGTGTATGTAGCGAAAGAGGTTATTTTCTTATACAGGTTCTCAAGTAACTGTGATCTTTTTTACATTAATCCTTCCTGTCACCACATTGTTTGTAGTTCTGGTTATCCAGCTAATTTTTTAAGGTAGGCAGGCATTACTGTTGGGAATAGTCCTGCTGAAGTCAGTCAGACTACACACTGGGGAAAGGGCTACAGTACGGAGCCCAAGAGTAAGCAGTATATGGCCAATAGATATTCTCTCAACACACACAATGCCTTAAAAAGTACATATAGAGCAACCGCATCATGAGTAATCTACATTTCAAGACCTCTTTTGATTTAATGCAAATGTCCTTTAAATCAAAAGGAAATACTACACAGCGAGTAGTTTGAATGAGCTGGCCTTTAACTGATGAGTAATGTACTTATCCTGCAGTCTTTCTGCAGGCAAACCTTCCATTTATGCAAGGGAAGTTTTGTCTTCTGGGTAGGCTCCCCAAGGTCAGAGGAGTTTGTAGTGACTGGAGTTACGATGGTGTTATATAGTGTCATAAGTATGCTTTTGTGAGGTCCTCATGAGAACTGCCTGCTCCAGTGGCCAGAGAAATTGACGCCAGGAACTCAAGGGTTCTAAGCCTGAGCTCTCACACGTGCGCTCCCTGCTATGTGTGCAAGACATTTAAATGCTCTTCCTCAACATCCCCATCTGAAAACAAGGCGAGTCAGGCTTACACATTTAAAAGCTGCGCTTGGGAGGATTCATTTGCGTTTGTAATGCAAGATGAAAGCAGTATGTAAATGATGAGCATTATCTGCATACAAACTATTTCATAGGAGGAATACCAGGGGCACAGGAGTTGTGGGAGCAGGACCGCGGCAGAAACCATTCAGCAGGTCTTCAGGACTGGCAATTTTTAACCCTGCATAATACCTCAATACACAGTCCATCTACCTGGGTTGTACACTAAGGGGAACAACCTGCCCTCCCCCCCCCCCCAGTTTCAATCCAACTATACAAAAAGTTGGGGGAAAGGGTTTCCTGTTGTAACTGTTAGCTTTGGTTTTTTGCAGGGCAGCTGCTATCAAATCCTGGTGCTTGTGTCTGTTTGCAGGAGATATGATTTGTTTTTTCTGTTTGCTAAGCTTTATACAATGTGCGGTTTGAATTATATGAAAAAAATGTTAATGATTCTGTTTATTGTCCATTCTGCAATATTGTAAACAAAGTGAAAATGTAATACCTGTCCATCTTTGGTAGGGGTCATTTGCAGGTATACAGGTACCTGTTTTGCTCGCAAATCCTGATCACCAGATTCCTGGATAATATGCAATTGCAGTGTTTCCTATTCTCCATAACAGAAGGCATTACATGTGTTTACCTGGCTGTGACATATTTTTTTCTGAGCTATAATGCTGTGATTCTCAATAATACATTTAGGGAGAGGGCTTTGGCTTTTTTTCTTTAATGTACCAGTGATTTCTTTTTATATTTCCAGCTCATAACAAGCAATGAACAATTCTGTGCAGGAAAAATCCACTTTGTATAATGCACTGAAGATGGCACTGTAGTAACAAGTTCACACTGTAAATGATAAGATATGCCCACGTTTGTTGCTGGGATTTATAGCTTGTAATTTATTTATTTAGCTCAGCAAATATAATGCCAAAGGTCAGTTTAATGTAGCAGCACCTGACATTGATACAGTTTTAATTATAGTAGCAGTTTCCATTATTTAGACATCTTTGCAAGGGGACTACAACTCAGCTATAAATATGTGGCTTGACTTGTAGCTAATCATACAATATTTTACTAGGAAGGTGTTTTTTTTAAATCTGTTTTTTCCCTACCCTCTTATCCTGCATTGAGATCTACAGGTGCGGGAGCCTACCCCCCATGAAGCCCTATTGACACATCAGTGGATCTCTGCATTGGTGCAAGAGATCCACACATACACATCTAATTACAGGATCAGGACCTAGAAAATTGCAATATTTGTGTCAATTATACAAAATACCTAGAATTTAGCTAGCTTTGGTTTCTTGTTTCAGTCATATAAATACATTAAAAAGCTTCAGTTTTAAAAAAAATGAATGGGAGAAGATGTTAGACTCCATAATTTGGTGAAATGGCATCTGGGATTTGAAAGGGGAAATATAAGTCAATACTAAACTAATGAGAACTGGGTAGAACCATAGGCCAAATCCTGAAGTCTTTAGTCATGTCTATACCATCCCTTAGTCAACATTCTCGCTCAGGTCAGGTGGGAGTTTTGCCTGGGTTAGGACTGTGTGAACACTGAGTAATTGGACCCAGGTGCAGTAATTATTTTTCATAGCTCCTTTCCCTGCACATCACCAAGCATAGCTATCTATTTAATGGGCAGCTATTTTCTTCTGGGGCCCAATCACCCTCGCCTTACTCATGTGAAGTCATTAGGGCTGCTTGTGTGAGCAAGGCAAGCAGGGTTTAACTTTTTATTTTTTGGAGAAATAATCCAAGATTAAAAACCTCATTTCCACAACAGACAGTAACTGTCCCGAAGGATCTAATATGGTCTGTCAGGAAGCCAATTCTATGCCTGTTTAAAAACACCCTGCTTACATGCTAGACTGCAAAAAGGAAGTCTCTCCTGTCAGTCAGTGCTCATACACGTCTGTGATGGATTGTTCTTTTCTTTTTCTAAAGGCTATCATAGGACCAGCCAGCTGGCACATTGCTTTAAAGTGCTATGCAGGAGGCCCAGATTTGATTACCAGCTATGGGGCCTGCTCCACCAGCCATTGAAGTCAGTAGGAGTCTTTCCATTCATTTCCTTGTGTTTTTCCATCAGGCCTTTATGGTTGTTCCTTGTGCTGACAAGGACTGTTGCAGAAGCAGCCCCCGGAGTGGTGGGAGGGAATGAAAACAGTATTTTGCATCACTTGGCATGACTCCTCTGATCAATTAATGAGCAGTGTGAGCCTCCCAGGATAGTCATAGCTAGTGTTCCTTAGTGGGAAGAATGATAGACAGGCAGGGCGTGGGGAGAGATGTTACAAGAAAGATTTGCGGAGGAGATACAAGCACAGAAGCACTCCGTTGGAAAGTTGAACAGAGCTTTACTGCAGTAAGACAGTCACATGGTGTCACTGGTGTCTCCTTAACTCCCCTAGGCATGGGTCTTGATCTCCGCACAGAGATCTTCCCAACCTGGATTAGCCTTGATCCCTCTTTGGATTGGGCTTCTCTTCAGGCTCAATACTTCAACCAATGAAGATGTAAAGGCCCCCAGTCTTGTCGAAAGGCCCTGTCTTCTCTACCCCCTCGCTATCCTTCAATGTATCCTTCCTTCCCAGCTCAGCTTTTCTTAGCCCATGCATTCTCATGCTTCCCAGAGTTCCTTTGCTGGTGTGCCTAAAGAACAGCACCCCCAGTGGTGTAGTCTAGAACTAGACCTCCCCTTTTGTCTTTTCCATTGAACAAAAGTATCCATGTTGCCATGTTTTAAACACTGTTCCAGGATGCAACTAGCACGACATGCTACATAAACAAACTCCTTTGCCAAAAATATGGGCTCATTCTAATCTGGCCCTGCTGGAAAAGGACCCATCACTCTAATACGGTGGTTGTCAAAGTTTTGTACTGGTGACCCCTTTCACATGGCAAGCCTCTGAGTGCGACCCCCCCTTATAAACTAAAAACACATTTTTATATATTTAACGCCATTATAAATGCTGGATGCAAAGCAGGGTTTGGGGTGGAGGCTGACAGCTCGTGACCCCCCAAGTAATAACCTTGCAACCCCCTGAGGGGTCTTGACCCCTAGTTTGAGAACCCCTGCTCTAGTATCTAACCTCCGTACTCTCACTCTCACAGAACAAAAACAAAATTAAAGTCTACTTACATTTTCCTCCGAACGAAAATCAGGCCTGCACGACCTTTAACCCCTTCCTAACTCTGGCAAAATTTTCATTTATTCCAGTCAGCATTTCTTAATGCAGCTTACATACAACATGTGTCACAGACACAAACTATGTTTACAAAATTAAAATGAGATGATACTGCACAACGACAACAGCAAACTAGCTAAGCATGCGCTGGGGCATAAGAGGGGTGGTTTGAGGCAGAATTGGAGTCATTTGTTACACTTGCTTGCATGTAAGAAAGGCTGTTCCGCAGCATGGGAATAGGACTTCAGAAGGGAGGCTGTGGGATCTGGGGAACTGAGATTATGGTGGAATGGAGAGCCAGTGGGTCAGGGAGACAGGGTAGATGGAACTTGGACAAAAATGGCCGCTCTAATTTATCGTGTATAAGGGGACAGTGCCATTTCATCAGGCTGCCTCTTCCATCTCTTCTGCTTGTGGGCCCACTCCAGAAGGAGAAATGGTGGCTCCATTACCTGGGCTCCCCAGATTACTGAGCCACTCCTCTAGAGTGGGGAGCCGGGTCTGGTACTGTTGTACACATATACATGTGCATGTGTGTGTAGATATGTGTGCCTTTTCCACTGCATTATCTTACTTTAACAGAAAGCCTTGCATTTTCACTTAGACCAGCTTACTAATATGACCACATCGACCTAATGTAAGCTATTGGGTTTTCTTAACATCATCAGCATTTTCATGTACTGGAGTGGTCCAAAATTCAGAAGAAAATGGTAAAAACCAAATAACAATTGTTTGTGAAACAAAGGAAGTTTTTGGTGAAAAACAGTAAAATCCAAAAACAAAGGGCCTTGTTGCAGGGTCTGCACGTGATGTAAACTTTCCAAGCCCTCTGTGAGGGCCTACTTGACACCTTTAATATTTAATTCTAATTAACTAATGAAAATGCTGCTGGTTGAGGGATGTGTTGTCTATAAGAACTTGTTTGAAAGAACTGGCATATTTCTCCCTTTTCCCCCCTCTCCCTTTCTCTGAAAGGTATTTATAACCAGCTAGCTGAAGGTAAAACTTCTTATGAAAAAAAAAATTAGTCATGTGTAAATGTATCGTCTCATTTGAGTGAAAGATAGATACCAAACTGTCAGAGTGTGTGTCATACCGAAGCAATTGTTATGATTATATTTAAACTGCCAAAAACCCCATCAACTCACAGACCAACCTCCCTCCCCCAACCCAAAACCCACCAACACGGTCTCTGATGGGGGATGGGACAAAGAGACAGGGGATCCTAATTAGCGGGTGCAGAAAGGGGAAGTGACCCCCCCCTGCAGCATTATTAATGTCTCCACTGGAAGCTGCAGGCAAGGACGGCTCTATGTTTTTTGCCGCCCCAAACACAGCAGTCAGGCGGCCTTCGGTGGCATGCCTGCGGACGGTCCGCTGGTCATGCGGATTCGGCGGCGTTTCTGCGGGTGATCTGCCGGTCCCGCGCCTTCGCCGTACCTGCCACCAAATTGCCACCGAAGCCGTGGGACCGGCAGACCTCCCACAGGCATGCTGCTGAAGACTGCCTGTCTTGATGCCCTCACAGCGACCGGCAGGCCGCCCCCCGCGGCTTGCTGCCCCAGGCATGCACTTGCTGCGCTGGTGCCTGGAGCTGCCCCTGGCTGCAGGATTCCCTGGACAGAGCTGGGGCTTGTCTAATGGAGAGGGGTGGGCAGGCTGGGGTGAGAGGAGGTGAGGATAGCCGAACAAATACTTTCATGCATCATCCCCTTCAGGCCCTTATTCAGCAAAGCACTTAAGCACATTGTGATCCAAGTCCTAGTGGGGGCCAGCTGTGGTCACTCAATTAGGGTGAACTGCAAAGAATGAGGCAGACAATCCCCATAAGGCTGGTGGATATTCCAAAACTTAGATTTACCAAGCCAGCATAAAACAGCTTCTTTATTACCTCACTGGTTACTCAGAAGTCCAAACAACACAGTTCCCTTAAAGTGATCCAGCCTCAGGCCTCCATCCAGGTGCCCACATCAAATATGATGGAAATTTTTGTAAAATCTTATTTCATCATATACAAGAACAGGTTCTACCCATCCCAAAGGTCCGGACACATTACCCCACAGGTTAATGAATGTTTCAGATCTTACCCAAATACAGCCAATTCTTATTAACTAAACTAAACTTCATTAAAAAACAAAAGAGAGAGAGTGGTTTAAAGTTCAATATACCTACAGACATGAGTTCAATTCATTTAGGTGGTAGTGAAATCAAAGCAAGTCCACTGCACAGGCTGTAGAAGGGTTGGAGTGTGCATTTCTTATCAAGTGTAGATATGAACTAGCTTATACTGCCAGATAAAAACTATGTGAAAATGTAGTTAAGGCTAAGTACAGCTCCATTACTTATGGGTAAAACCAAACCATTATAGGACTGCAGAAATTATCACAAACATAAGTCAATACAGACAACAGAAGTAATGGATTTAGCAGGATTCCCTGCTTTAAGTGGAAAAACTCAACTCAACCTTAACTACAGAACTGCAGCCAACACTTCCATAATATTATAGCCAGATCCTCAGCTTGTATCAATTGGTGGAGCTTAGTTGACATCACTGGCTGATTTACACAAGATGACGATCTGGACGCCATTGTGTAATTGGAGGCCTTGTAAATTTAATGGGCTTCAGCCCCAATCTAACGTGTCTATCAAAATAAATTGTACTTGCATCTCAAGGAGGTAATCAGGTACCATAGAGGTGGGATGTAGATGAACTTAGATGGAGAGATACTTATCTGACCTTTTCTCTATTTTAGTGCTGCACATACGTAATGGACCAAAAGAGCTTGTACCAAACACATAATCTGTTACACAGTCACTAACTCCTCTCGGGGCCTTATCCAAAGGCCACTGAAGTCAACTGGAGTTTCACCTTTGCAGTTGGTAGGCTATGGGTCAGGCCTTTGGTGTTTACTGCTGCTGCTATATAAGCCAGCTCTGAAGAACCATAGAATCATAGAATATCAGGGTTGGAAGAGACCTCAGGAGGTCATCTAGTCCAACCCCCGGCTCAAAGCAGGACCAATCCCAAAGCAGGATGTAAAACTCAAAATCTTTTTATATCTGTGTAACCAAGGCTCCGTAAATGTGGGTAAATCCAGTGTTTACATTGTCTAGTCCAGTGTTTTGAGAAATGGAAATCACAGTATTGGGAGTACTATATCTGCAGGACATGAAAATAAAACTGCAACTTTCATTCCTCATTTATGAAATTTTGCACGCGCTGTCAGGGCCATGCTATCCTTTGTTGGCTTGGGCTTGTGTGGTTGAAATTCATGTTTAATGTCAGTACAGAGACTGCAAAGCGAAAACAACACTGACGTACAATCATGTCATTATTCAGTACCTGCTTTTTTCTTAGTCATTGCTGGAAATAGGTTGAAATCTTTGTTAAAAGAGTAGTCTCGGAAACGCAGGCAATAACTACTAGAGGCTTCTTTATTACAGACTCTTGCCCCCAAAACACTACTGTGAAGCAAAATAAGCACATATCATTCCCGCAACCTCCTATTTGAACAAAAGTCTTAGAATTCCCACATACAAGCTAAGCTTTTCATATTCAACACTAGCTTTTCCAGCCTTTTTCCCTCCAGCACTGTCAAACAGAACTACTAAGTGGGGGATCAACACAATAACAACCTTGTCCTTGTTTCTTTTCGAATTCAAGCTGATGGTATCACAATTTTTACTCGCCATGTTAAAGTCTTAATTATTCCATTTAAAAACTAGACTTAGCAAAGAATGTGCAGTCAGGGCTGTAGGCATCCTTGAGAAAAATTAAAACCACACACACACACACACACACACACACACACACACACACAAGTTGACCAGAGCAGCAGCATTTTTCATCATTCCACCACTTTCCCACTCGGCAAAGCCCCACCAGCCCTGCAGTGTAAAAAAATGTAGTGTCCAATTTATTGTTGTACATAAAGCTGGCTGGAAACCTGGTTGCCATTTTAAAAAAAATGAAAAATGCCTCCTCAATGAAAAATTATTTTTGTCAAAGATGTTCAGGTTTGTGTTTAAAACCAAAAGTTACTTGTTCTTGTAGTTGTTTTTGTTTTGTTCTCAACAGCTATAAACTGAAATCTTTTACTTGACAGTAACTGAAATCCAGATTAATGCCAGTTTGCAGTTACTGGAAAAGACAATGTCATTTTTCAGTTGCTGAAAACCAAAACAAATCTCAAGCTTTTTTTTTGGACAAAAACTCAAAATATTTTGTGGGGAAAGATGATGAAAGGGGAATGTTTTGTATTCAAAACATTTTGCAGGAAAAAAAATCAGTTTGTAGTTACATCTTTGTATACATAGAGCAACTCTGTTGACTTCAAGAATCTGGCAAGCAAACAGCTGAAAATGCTATATTTTCTATGTATTATGGGAGTGACAAATATGGTAATTTCCTCGCAGGACACTTGGAACACCTTATTGAATTAAGTTTAAGTATGTTTGGAGTCCATTGTATTATATAAAAAACTTAAATATTATCTTGGGCCTGGATGATCAATGTGGCAGACAAGAATGGGACAGAATATGTGAAGTGGATTTCCTAGGAAAAATCTAGGAGGTGAATGCAAATTTATCTCTGCCCTCAACTCCTGCCTCTGATTATGTATGCAAAAGCCAAGCCCTTTGAAGCTATGCTTTGTAGACATGGCGATTGTCTGATGATTACCTGTTCCTAGGGTCCCAAGAGCAAAGGCCCAGACTGTATGAAGGAGGAGATCTCAGATTCCTGGGTGCCCTTGTCCTGAGTTAACAGCTGATACGAACATGTAAGCACAGAAAAACCCCTTGGTGGGCTTGCTCATCTGGCGGAGCCCTTGTTGGATGTGGGGATGAACTCTGCTAATCTTATTAGAATGTCTGTAGGTTCTTGTATTGTTTTAATATGTTTGTTCTCTAGTGTTTTCCCCTTAAGACTAAATGCACTTGCTTAGAAAGCGCTGTGTGGTAACTGCTAACTAGGGGCAATTTCTCTGGATATAGCCTCCGAGGAGAAAGCAAGGCAAGCTCGCTTAGGCAGTGTGACTCAGGGAACTCACAGTGTACACAGCAAAGTGTGAAGCGTGGAGAAAAAAACAGTCAGGAGGGAGAGAGACTGCATCCATGAGAGGTGATGGCTAGGGAACCGGGAGCCTAGAACGGGTGCCCTTGCTGGACCACAGAGGGGAAATGCAGATGCAATTGCCTTGAAATGTGACAGTGGGAACTTTGTATTCAGGGAAACAAAAATATGCTCAGTTTTAGTCCCAACTAAAGCAAAACTCACCCTGAGATTTTCAAAAACACTCAGCATAGGCCTAACTCAACTATTATTGAAGTCAGTGTTAAAATTCCCTTTGACGTCACTGGGAGAAGAGACAGGTGAACAGTGAGTGATTTTGAAAATCTTACCTTAACATGGTGTTCCCACATTCAGTGGGAAATATACCTGAAGAAGGACTGAATAAATATTGAATGAGGACATCCTGAGGAGAGCAACAGGGAAAGAGCATGGAACCCTCATATTAATGCATCAGAACCCATTCTTGCACTCATAACATGTGCCTATTTTCCATATCTGTGTTCAGAACTTTGCATCATGTGTTTTCTAAAAATCCACTTTGACTTGAACAGGGGCCTGGTCCTGCAGCTACTGAAGTCAATGGCTTCCAGCCATTCAATAGGAGGACAATCAGCCCCAAATATTTGGCTTCCAGCCATTTCAGTGGAAGCAGAAGCAGTCTCATTTCTGCTCTGACTGAGCTCACCGGAAGCCAGTGGCTTCAGTTTCTGTAGGCTCAGCTTTTTCTCTCCTCCCATTCTCCTCTGTGCTGTGTGTGCCATTTTACATTCTGTTTAATCATGCACACATTTCTTTACACTGTCATTGGGGGAAGGAGTTATTGGTGTATTGCTCTTTAATGAAAACATGGTTGTGCTAAGAAAATCTTTAAGCAGAACCACATTGAGACAAACATTTCCCATTAATATCAGGACCAGGCTTGTATTATGGGCCTGCCACAAAGATCACTGATGTCAGTGGGAAGTCTCCCATTGACCTCAGTGGACTTTCGATTAGGTCCTAGTATGATAACGTTAAACAATGCTAATGTTTCCCCCTCATATAATCAGCATAAGCCCTCTTTGAGTTGGACTGACATACTTATCTAATCAAATCTGTAAACTCCTGTACTTCTAATTTTCAGGGCAGGAGTTTTTAAAAAAACACCGCCACCCCTATCCCACATCGATAAAGATGTGCTAGAAAAACATTGCAATTCCCACCACGTGAATGAGACATGTCTTGAGTTTAGTGAAAAAGAGCTTATTTCATAGCAGGTTTTCATTGCACTATACAGTTTAAACAGTGTAGCTTTATATAGTGTGTAACTACTGCAAGTAATGCTGCTCAAAGAGCAAAGTAAATCCCACTAAATGAGCCGAGAGCGATGAGTAAGAAAATGGACCACTAAGAAAGGGCAGCGTTTGATCCGGCTGTTTGCCAGTTGTTGTTGCCATATTCTTATTCACAGAAAGAACATCAAGGGCCATACTATTGTTGGTCTCTTGTCCGCATTACTTTTTTTTTCTTCTAAACAACATATTACAGCTCTTGCAGAGTGACTAGAGTCTCAATTTAGGTTCCAACTAGGAATTAGACATTATTAATTTACAGTGGTGCCTAGGAGTTCTAACCGCATAGTGTGATACACTGTACATACATATACACTATATACCATATCATCAGAGTGGTGAGACAATTCCCCTTTGAAAAAGCAACACTTAACAGGCAAATGATTTAGGGTTTTGATAAATAGCGACATTCTGCAAATTCACATTTTTCTCTTGTGTGTTCTGGCTGAATGGCAGTGTGGCCGCTTGTCTTGCAAGTCTCATAATACTGGATAGTATTCTTAAAGCCACCAGTTCCGTGAGGTAAATAATTAGGTGAGAAACTCACCTCTTATTTTTTTTAAAAACCATATGGCTCTAACCCACACTCTGGTAGAAGAAAGCTTGGAAATGTGACCTGATATGCATCCTGAAGTCTCAGAAACCAGACAAGAAATAAAATAATAATAATAAGAGGCTTGTTTTAGGCCTGATGTTTTTTGAGCCAATCACATGTTTTTGGGGGGAGAGGGTTGACACAATGTTTGAATGCCGGGAGTTAGCAACACTGGAACAGTTTAAAACCTGGAGGTTTATGAGCCATATTTGGCTATACCAGCTCTTCATGTTTACTCTCATGAGGGACATGGAAAACAGCCATTCATTGCTGGATTTCCATGGATGAATCTATGATAACTCTTAACCAGGAAACCCGTGTAGAATGGGAGGAGGTGAAAGTGAAATTTGGCTGAACACTTCTACAGGTCCGTGTTGCTATGGAAACAATTGCCTTTGTCTTCACTGTCCGTTTCATCTGTAGATGTTTAGAAGATCCAAGGCTTAGGTTTATTAGTAGGAACTGAAGAATATGGCTACATGAGGGGGCTACCGCAGCACAGCGGCAGCTATGCCACTGCGGCACAGATGCTTCCTACATTGATGGAAGGGTTTTTTTCCCCCCCATCAGTGTAGGTTAAACCACTTTCCCAAGCAGTGATAGGTAGGTCAGTGGAAGAGTTCTTCCACTGACCTCACTGTATCTACTCTAGGGGTTAGGTTGCCTTAACTACAGGACTCGGAGGTGTGCATTTTTCATACCCCACATGATGTAACTTGGGCAAGCTACATTTTAAGTGTAGACCAGAGCTAAAACTAAGCAGATCAGTTAAGCTTCTGTACTATGAGAACAATGTAAACAATAATAAACATTTTTTTTAAATGATCACCCTGTTTAATTGGCAGCATGTAGGTACATCACCAGTACCTTGCTGAAAAGGAGCCTTCTAGAAAGAAAAAAAAAAAACAACTGATAGATATAGAATTGTACACTTACATTCAAGTTGCTCACAACCTTCCAATGCCCTCCTTTACCCTCACAAGGAGTCAATCAGTATAAAATACTCACCCACTGTCATCCAGAATGCACTCCGGGAATATAATGTTCGTTTTACGATTGTTTGGTACATTAATAATGTGCAAGCCTTGAGAAGTAGATTCTTTCTGTTAAACCACATTTTCTTTCACTGGCTGCAGGTTGTTTATATGAACAACTTTGTGACTGTTACCTAGGCAACCAACAGAGAAATGAATTTTATTAGATATAGATTCAAGGATTTGGACACTGTTTTAACTCTGTGTGTGTGTGTCTCTGTTTGTGTGTGTAAAAAGTAAAGCTTGCAAAGTTTAGATGGTTGTTTTCATTATAAGAGGAAAAAGACCAAATCAAGGGGGAAAATAATTTTTATTTGGGCTTACCCCCTTCCTGTTAGTTTCTGTTCATGTTCACTAGGTGGTGGATTGTACTGAAAAGAAATTAAACTGTTCTGCATGGAAACAAATGTGGAAAAAAAAAAAACCCAGTACGGTCAGCAGGAGGAGGTAAAAAGGGTAAGCACTTTTATTGTCTCCAGAGAAAAACACACTAATCTTTTTTTTTTAATGCTATCATGCTTGAAAATGAGTATTTTAATATGAAGCCTATATGGCCTTTTTTGTATAATAAATTGTACCGGGAGCATATTTTGTGCTCAGTTGCACATGAACTGACCAGAATGGAAGTGATATAGGTGTTAACTGATGACACCATTTGGCCCAGCATGTTTATTTTTACTCTGGACACATCTGTTGAACACGCAAGCGAAGCAAAATAGGTTAAAGTGCTGTATGAACCATAATAATAATAAATTACAATTAATGGAGATATCCCATCTCCTAGAGCTGGAAGGGACCTCAGAAGGTCATTGAGTCCAGCCCCCTGCCCTCACTAGCAGGACCAAGTACTGATTTTGCCCCAGATCCCCAAGTGGCTACCTCAGTGATTGAACTCACAACCCTAGGTTTAGCAGGCCAATGCTCAAACCACTGAGCTATCCCTCATCTGTGTAGGTGGATGAGGCTTTGTAATTCAGGCCTAAACTTGTTCATTTACCCCACTGTACTTATACTCATGAGAGACGCATTTAAGAATATTTTTGATTTAAATGTACACATTAGCAGTGTAGTCAAGTCACAAAGTTCAGAACCAAACGGGGCTAAGCAGATGAATTTCCACAAAGTTTGGGGCTTTCAGATTTGATGGCCCAGGTCAGTCTTATGTTTGCAGGGACCTGAAGATTTAACAGTGGAAAGCATATTTCCCAGTGCATACTGAGGGTGACCTTGGGTGTTCTTGCACTTTCCTTTGCAGATTTGAACATGTATCACCTGTTATCATCAAATGGACTTTGGCTTCATGATCAATTTGAAAACAAATGGTATAAGCATTGGTCGAGCAGCGTTTTCTCCTCCTTAATTTTGATAATATCCCAACACCTCTCCTGGGACAGCCACGGCTACAACAACACTGCATACATTTTTTTTTTGACTCTGTCATTCTGATAAGATTTTACAGCTACAGGCTGGGGCAGAATATTGGCTTCTTGAATGTAGACGTAATAGCGATATTTGTACCGAGTTCATTGGGTGTAGGATTAGGTCTTTGGTGGCCAAAGAAACCATGAGACTATGGGGATAAAGTGAAGCCTAAGAAACTGTAATCATGAGTAATTAAAAGTCTATCTCCACAATGCTAGATCTGTAGTGTATCTTCCCCTTTAATTGCTCAGCAGTCTTGATTCCTGGTCACTTGAAAGCTAAGCTATCTCTGAGAGTGATTTGAAGGGAAGGTCTATAAGATATGATTTTATTTTATCAGGTTAGGATATACACTAGGTACAGATAAAAACCACTGAGCTGAGACAAATATTACAGTTGAAGATGGTTGAATTTACATTTTTCAAGGTGTTTTACTCTGGTCCTCTCCCCTCCCCCATTCACAATTCTCATGTTAACAGTTTGTTTTCGGTTTTGGTTTTTTACAGATTGATTTGCTAGTCATTACTGATCAACCAACAATTTATGTGAATAAGTGGCAATCAACTGGTAGCTGGAAACGTGTCACTTGGAGTGTTCAGTTGGTGCTCTGTAGTCACATGACATTGTTTCTGCAGCATGGTTGGAGGACTGTCCTTTTTTTTTTTTACAGAGGAGACTTACGAATAATGAATATGCTCCCTCCGGCAAAAAAAAAAGAAAAAAAAAAAGAAAAATCTTCCTCTTGTGCAAAAAATGAAGAACGGTCACCCCCAGATACTACTGTGAACAAAAGCCTGTTTACACAATTGCTAATAAATAGTGAATATAATGGGACACCAATCTCACTGAGCCAAATTATCATTCAGAGTTCACCAGCCATATTCGACTAGCTCTCGTTACAATAACTATGGTGCCTCTCATATCACATCTGGCCATGTTAAATTAGACCCTACTAGTTTGTTTGGACTGGCATAATTCAGCACAAATTATTTCATTAGCAACTGAATGAAATGGCAGTACATTTTACTTGTTTCTTGGAGTTCTAAGGAATAAATCCTCAAAACACAAACATTAGCCATGTGTGCAAAGTATCCTTATACTCCAGAAGACCAAAGTTATATAGTTGTAGCAAGGCAAGGACACAAGTGAGCAAATATCTAGGATCCAGAGATGTTAATTTCATTCTCCTTCCAGACTATCCAATGCAGCACAGTAGAAGAATATAACAGCATGCGATGTCTGTGTATCCAGTTATGTTTTGCACAGAATAGTTCTTGATTTTCACTTAGAAATGGGCTTAGCTAGAGAATGATAAGTCAGATGTTAATGAAGGTTTAATGCCCTCCAAGAAATGAACAAAGACGCTCTGTCAGAGATGTAGATCTGGTACGTGCTAATCTTACTGAGCAACAGAACACATTGTTTTAAGTGTAAGCATATATGTACAAAGTCCCATCTACCCTTACAAATCCTGCAGCCACATACAGGGGAAAAGAGTACTGCATGCTTTTAATATATTTATTGTGCATTAAAACTTGTCAGATGAAGAAATTACATTTAAACAGTGAAAAGTAATTCAATTTATCTATCGTCTCTTTATAACAGTAGCCTGTGTGCTTTACAATGAAGCAAATGAAGACTGAAACTTTAAAAATGAGGGAGAATTAACAGCTAAAGCTCAGTGTAATTCAGGTATTCTTAGTCTGAGGCAAAGAAACAAATCCAGTCACCTTTGCTCACAATGAATAGGACTTTTAAATCAATAGGGCTATTTAAAGAGTAAGCCCCCTGACTCACAAACACTTCTGTGCACGCTCAGCTTTCAACATGTAACTAGTCCTACTGATGTGAATGGAATTGCTCATGTGCTTAAAGTTAAGCATGTGCATAAGAATTTGCAAATAAGGGCCAGAGGTGATACACAATGTAAGGGGGCAGGAGATGGCTCTGAGCCACTGAGAATTTTTGCACTTCCAACATTCCAAAAAACAAAACAAACCAGAAACAATTCTTTTGGCACTGTGGATTGGAAGAGGAAGACATTTGTTTATTTGCCTTCCGACCTACCCGCCCCTGAAGAATTCAGGGTGTTCTGCAAATACGTTGCCCATTGAAAAGCAGAGACTGGAGAGCAAATTGCTGTTTTTGTTTTATGCCTGAATAATTTCTTTGTAAGATGAACATATGAATAATTAACATTGTTTATTTGGCATGGAGCTATGTCTAACTCTCAGTGTCGCTGTGCATTTATTAATTATTAATGTTATTTGTATCGTGGGAGCCCCACTTACAGATTAGGACCCCAATGAAAAAGCCAGAGGACTCTTGTGCCTACACAGAACCTCATTGAGATAATCCATTGCAGATACTGCACCTCAATACTTTTAGTTAGCATCATGATTTTACTGCATACCAGGCATCACCAGGTGGTTGTGTTACACTTCCAGGTTCCTTTTTCTTAGCATGCGAGCAAATGCTCAGTCTTGGAAAGACATGCTGTGTGGTTGTTTTCTCTCTCTCTCTCTCTCTTTTTTTTTTTGGTCATGCAGAGTTCGGTGATGATGCAGTGGTTGGGGAGAGTAAGCAGCAGGAGTTTACTGGCTGCCTTGGTCTCTCAATGGAGCCAATTCTTGAGGCAGAGTTGCTCCTCTGGAAATGGTGTTGGATTGCGATTTCTGAAAGAAGGGATAGCCTGAATGCTGTTTGACCATCTCCGTCCCAGGACTGGCGTATATGTGTAAATAAAATAAGTTACATTCAGACTATACTCAAGTTCTGCATCACTGGTTTCTTGTCCATTGAGAAGCCCATCTGCCAGGTCCCAAACATCTGCTTCTGCTCAGCAGAGAGACTATATTGATGTCTTAATGGGAAAGTGGGGGCAACAGAATGATACAATACAAAATATCTGTTGCAGTTATAATGAAATATAAATTCTATTGTAGACCCTTTAGGGTAAGAACCATGTCTTTTATTTTCACAATGAGGCATCTGGCACACATTTGGGCACTGTGAAATACTCAGTAATAATTAAGAATGGTAACAATGTCTTACCGTGGCAGAACAGCCAAAAAAGACTTAGAAAATGTAATCTCTGTTTCTTTACAGTGCAGAAAGGATTCTCAGATGTCTCTGTTGGAGCAGCAGAACACCCATCAAAAATCTGTAACATAAAATCTCCACACTCATACTTTGTTTGTTTGTTTGATCCTTACAAATATTTCCAATACAAATATTCAGTTTTGGGTTATTCTTATCCTATCTCAGCATTTTTTCATCATGATCAAGACTATCACATTAGCCTTCAGTCTTCACAGTCACAGTAGGAAAGTCAAAGTTGTACGTAGACCCAAAATGTGTAATTGATATGATGCCTCAGAGTTGATATCAATATTTTTGTTAATTTTTTCAAGTAAGATTTTGTGGTATACTGTCTCAAATGCTTTATTAAAGCACAGCCACATTATGTCTACTCCATTCCCTTAATCCACTTATTTGATTAAAAATAAAAAGCAAGCAAGTTTATCTGGCTTGATATAAACCCATGCTGCTTTCTGCTCTTTCAAAGATTTCAAGTCTCCCACTCTGCAGTGCCCACAGGAAAGAAGCTTTTATATTTTTGAATTAAGAAATCTTAAGCACTTCAACTTGGGAGAGCAAGATTGCTCAAGTGACTGTCTTTGGCTCTGCCCCAAATCTTGATCGATACTGAATCTTTCCATTTTCAATTTATGCAGCATTACAACTATTTTTGGATAGGCAGATTAAATTGCTTTGAGGTATGCATTGATACAGCTGTTTCTTCCTGTAGTAAATTCTCCAGATATTCTCTTAGTAACCTTTCTGTTCCTGTGAAAAGAAGGAAGGCTGGGAAACTGCCGTGAATATGTATCAAGAGGAAAGTGAAATATAAACTAATATATTCTTTAATTTAGATAGAGTGTATTTACTTCCTTGTATGGTATTTGTTTGGGAAGTTGGAAGTGTGTGTAAATGAATTCTGTAACAAATGGGTATGATTCTATCTGCCAATGAGTGTGAATGAAAGGCTCTGGATTTGTCTGTGTTAATGGAAAATCAAAGGTTTCCTCTAGCACAGCGTTTTTCAAACGAGGGTACTCCAAGGGGTCCGCGGGCCCTGCTGATCAACTGCTCCCCCTCTCTCTATCTCCCGGAGGCTACTGATGTCAAACAAGAAGAATTTAGGCGCTAAAAGTCTGGTGGCGCAGCCAGGCTAAGGCCTGCCCTGGCTCCATGCCACTCCTAGAAGTGGCCAGCATGTCCCTGCGGCCCTGAGAAGGGTGAGGGGCAGGAGATTTCCGCCTGCTGCCCCCGTCCCGAGCTCCGACTCCACAGCTCCCATTGGCTTAGAGCAGTGTTTCTCATACTGGGGCTGCCGCTTGTGTAGGGAAATGGGGTGACAGTGGGAAAATCAGCCATCACATATACCAGGATAAATTCCCTGCTGAGATAAGAGGATACAACTCCATGGATTTCAACAGAGTTGGCCCAGAGACTGTTAGTTAATGGTGATGATGGGCATATTTCTCTTGTCACCATATATAATGTAAGTGCTGCTAGACTCTAAGCCAGTGTTGCTCAAACTGGGGCCGCCACTTGTCTGGTTTGTTTACCTGCCCCATCCGCAGGTCCGGCCGATCGCGGCTCCCACTGGCCACGGATCGCTGCTCCAGGCCAATGGGAGCTGCTGGAAGCGGCGTGGGCTGAGGGATTTACTGGCCGCTGCTTCCAGTAGCTCCCGTTGGCCTGCAGCGGCGAACCGCGGCCAGTGGGAGCCGCGATCGGCTGGACTTGCAGACGGGGCAGGTAAACAAACCAGACAAGTGGCGGCCCCAGTTTGAGCAACACTGGCTTAGAGTCTAGCAGCACTTACATTATATATGGTGACAAGAGAAATATGCCCATCATCACCATTAACTAACAGTCTCTGGGCCAACTCTGTTGAAATCCATGGAGTTGTATCCTCTTATCTCAGCAGGGAATTTATCCTGGTATATGTGATGGCTGATTTTCCCACTGTCACCCCATTTTTACATAAACATCTCAGACCCCCTTTTTCAAACATCTGCTCTTCATTGCCACATCCTCTGGTGCGGCTCTGTGAAGCAAACAACTTGTCGGGAATAGAAGAAAATAGTTAAAGTGACCCAACAGAACCTTCCACAGAATGCGTTAGTCCAACTCCAGTTATTTAGCTCAATACAGAGTGACTGGGAGAAATTCTATAGCCTGTATTATACAGGGAATCAGACTGGACTCCCTATGGGCCTTAAAATGTATGAATCTGAAAAAAAGGCTGGATTATCTCCTGAACCTTAACCAAACCTCTCAGCTTGTCTCCTCATTCCATCGCACTTACTGCCCACCAGACTTGCCTCTCCATGCACCTCACATCAAAAGTTCCCTAAGTGCTCTCCCTGTGAAACTGGAGCATAACATGTCCTCTCCCCTCCCTCTCCAGTCAGCACCACACCCCTGATCCTGCATCACTTCCTTATCTGTTTTAGGAGCAGAAAGACAACAAAGACACCACAAGCTTCAGCAGAGAATTTGAGAATGGCCTCTGACCTGCTAGTCCCTCACCTCATTGACTCCCTGATAGAAAATTATCTCATCCTGAGGACCAGGAACTCAGATGATATAAATAGACATAGCTCTGCTGTAAATCATGATTTATACCGGCTGATAATCTGGCACTATAAAATACACTCAACTCCACACTGTCTCCCTCTTCTGTTTAAGAAGCTTCTTTTCTGGATCCCTGGTGCACCATTCCCTCCTAACTTTTTGGCATTCTCCAATTTCCCGTTAACGTTCTAGAAGGCTGATCAAAAGCCCAGCCTCCCACTGCCTTCCATGGGTTTTGGATACGGTCCATAAGGTACATGTTACAAGGAAGAACACAAATACTTGGTTGTGAACAGTGCACCATGGAGAAAGCAGAGAGGATACCAGGTTTTCTGGTGACCCTCCCATTGAGGTTGAGATGTTGGGATAGGAGGCAGCAGGTGTTAGCATAGAGGCAATCAGGGTGGGATGGAAGGAACTTATCCAGCTGGAACAATGGAAGCTAGGTTCAGTGTAGGAGTGATGAATGTTCAGCCAGTTCTCATTTTGTCTTATATGGTCCACGCATCTGTTAAACAGACGGGTGTTAATTGGTCAACAGAGCAAGATTCCTGAACCTCTACACTGCACATGGGTAAGCGATGGCAGGAGAGTGCCTTCAGACTGAAACCTGGCTGTGTTTCAGTAGGCCTTACCCCACATTTTGTCTTCTGTTCCTATTTGTTGTTCAGGGAGACAAAGCACAATGCATATTTATTGTTTCATTCTTCCATCTTTTGAAGCGCAAAATGAAGCAAACTTTTTGTTATGGCTTCAGGCTACCATTTGCAAATGACTGGTTATCACAGTGCGCTGTAACCTCAAGGTACCTAGAGGAGTTTCAATGAAATCTTGTTTTAATCCTTTAACTGTTACATATTGCTGTCAAACCAGACACCTACTTAATGGATCAGTCAGAATAAATGTTAAAACAAAAATACATAATAGGAGGCAGTCCCTGCCCAATGAGCTTACCATCAAAATAGACAAGACACGTCAGGAGTGGGAGACACCAGGGGTGTGGGAACACATTGACTAGTGGGGTGCTGAAAACCAGTTCCTTTACCCCTGTTGGCCGCCGCCTCGCCCCCAGCTGGGGGCGGGCGCGGGGCCAGGAGCAAAGCCCCAGGGCCGGCAGCCAAGACTCCAGAGTGGGGGTGGCAGCTGGCCAGGACCCCGGACACGTGGAGGCCAGCAGCCGCGTGTGTATGTGTCGGGGGCGGTGGCTAGGACCTGGGAGCGGAGCCAGCAGCTAAAACCTGGGGGTGCTGCAGCACCCCCCGCTCTCCTAGTTCCCATGACGAGGGAGACACGAAGGATTATTATCCCCTGTGGACGGATGGGGAACTAAGGTACAGAGAAGAGAACTGAGTTTCTTAGGATCACAGTTAGGCTGCAGTTGTGTCAGGAATTGGACCTAAAGCTTCAGCCTAGTTCCTTAACACAAAACCCTCCAGTTGCTTTTTAAAGTAGTTTCTACACCTCATATTGCCTATTTTTGATCCATATTGTATTTCAAAACATAAATGTAATACATTTGGCAAAGCTTAATACAAGACCATTTGGCAAAAAAGACACCAGGCTTAGTATGTACAGCTCCTGGAGTTGGTGACTGGCTGGAGAGAAGGCTTCAGAACATGAATATTGCACCTCAACACACCCAGCCACTTCCACTTTCTTTACTTCTCCTCCCACCCTGTTTGTGCCATTTTGACCTTGCAAGACAAAAAGCTGCAGCCCTCAACTGAGTAAAACAGTCAGTGAATTCAATGAGGAAAATAAAACCATCTTTGGTCCTGTATCCACTGAGGCAGTGGCAAAACTTGTACTCACGTCAGTGGAGCAGGCTCAAGACTACCAGTGTCCCTCTTTGAGTAAGTGACAATCAGAAAAATACGCTCACTACGCAAGAGGATAAATGGACACAAGTCAGATATCAGGAATGGCAATATACAAAAACCTGTAGGAGAACACTTCAACCTCCCTGGCCACACAATAGCAGATGTAAAGGTTGCCATCTTACAGCAAAAAACTTCAGGACCAGACTCCAAAGAGAAACTGCTGAGCTCCAATTCATTTGCAAATTTGACACCATCAGATCTGGATTAAACAAAGACTGTGAATGGCTATCCAACTACAGAAACAGTTTCTCCTCCCTTGGTGTTCACACCTCAACTGCTAGCAGAGCAACTCATCCTCCCTGATTGAACTAACCTCGTTATCTCCACACTGATATATACCTGCCTCTGGAGATTTCCATTACTTGCATCTGAAGAAGTGAGGTTCTTACCCACGAAAGCTTATGCTCCCAGTACTTCTGTTAGTCTCAAAGGTGCCACAGGACCCTCTGTTGCTTTTTACAGAAAAATAAATAAATCTGGAAACAGACCACCAGCTCCTCAGTGCCACTACAGTCCATTTACTCCACTCGAGTGACACAAAAGGAGCTACCCTTTCACCAGCACAGGTGAAACTCTGGCTGGGACAGAGCCAGCTCCAGGCCTTTCACATAGGGGTGTGCCTGCATCAGGAACTGCTGGGCTCCAGCAATTCCCCACTGGCATTGCACACCTTCGAGTTCTGATATTGCTAAGGGGAGTTACAGGAGGATAGGTCCACAGGTGGCTATTAGCCAAGATGGTCAGAGATGTGACCCCATGCTCCAGGTGTTCCTGAATCGGCAATTGTCAGAAGCTGGAACTGGACAATGGGATGGATCACTCAATAATTGCCTTGTTCTGTACATTCCCTCTGAAGCATCCGGCACTGGCCACTGTCAGAAGACAGGGAACTCAGCTAGCAGGTGACCCAGTATGGCCATTCTATGTGCAGCATTACTGCGGCTGCTGTAACTGCAACAGGGACCATACACTTTGCCCCCTCATGTTGATCTGTTTACTGTGTATGATCAGAGCCCTGTGATTGCTAAGTACCTTGAGACATTGGCCCCCTTTTCACCTCTCAGCATGTATTTTTATTTGGCTTATTGCCTTAAAAGGAATTTGACTCAAAAAAAGTTGTCAGAATTTGACCCCAACCTGTTCTCTAGAACACTCCAGAAGTAAGCTAAGGATGATTTCAAGAATTTCTGTTGCTACCTAGAGATTTCCATAAGGTGATTCATCATTCAAATCCCTCCCTCCATCCCCAGAAAAGGAACAAAGGAAGGAAAAAGAGGCATCTAGTTTCCTGCACTCATCATGCTAGATTGCTGCAAAGGCCTACTCCCTCTGATTTGCATAGTAGACGGAGAGTGTTCCTGTCAGTTACTGAAAAGGAAAAGCTCCCTCCAGAGGCAGGAAGTAAGTGGGGTTGCTGAATGTACCTTTCTCTGTACTATTCAGGCTCTGCTCTCTCATGTGATGACTGTAACTTTTATCATTGCAAACAACGGCATTGTTGTGCTATTTCTTCTTCAGGTCTTGGTCTTAAATCTGTGCACAGCTTCTTTGGCATCATTTCTTCTGAAAATAGTATCAGGAGAATTAAATTAACTGTGGGGAGAACCAGAAAACGATGAACTTTGTATATAAGCCTTTTGTTTCAATGGTGAGGTAAGAAATAAACATCTCATCCAAAGCAGCCACGAAAGCCAGAGTCAGATTTGTCACATTATTTAGAAACTCTTCCCCCTTCAGAAATAAGGGGCATAACAAGGCAGTGGTGCATTGCTAAGCGTGCACAACGCAGAATGTGACTGCACTAGCTTTACTGTCAAGCACCAAATGGCTTCGGCTTCCCCACTGGATTGTGAGGCTTTGGGCTGGAGGATTCATGACTTTCGCCACTAACCAAAACCCCTCAGTGTTTTCTAACCAATTGAAGGCAATAAAAACAGCTTTAAAATATTAAAAGGGGCAGTGCTCTGTGTTATATAATAACTCAATTACAGACCTAAAAGTCGCAATTCTCCAACAAAAAAACCTTCAAAAACAGACTCCAATGAGAAACTGCAGAATTGGAATTAATTTGCAAACTGGACACCATTAAATTAGGCTTGAATAAAGACTGGGAGTGGATGGGTCATTACACAAAGTAAAAACGATTTTCCAGGCTAATTTTTCCCCTACTGTTACTCACACCTTCTTGTCAACTGTTGGAAATGGGCCATCCTGATTATCACTACAAAAGTTATTTTTTTCCCCTCCTGCCCGGATAATAACCCACCTTAATTGCTTAGTCTCATTATAGTTGGTATGGCAACACCCATTTTTTCATGTTCTGTGTGTGTGTGTGTGTGTGTGTATATATATATATATATATATATATATATATATCTTCCTACTGTATTTTCCACTGCATGCATCCGATGAAGTGGGTTTTAGCCCACAAAAGCTTATGCCCAAATAAATTTGTTAGTCTCTAAGGTGCCACAAGTACTCCTCGTTCTTTTTGATAATAACAATAATAACTTATATAGTATTTTCACCAGGGGAATTCAGTGTAGAGCTGGGAGCTAGATGAATGACACATTTTTTAGTTCAGTTGCAGTTCCAATCCCTCTGTCCCTCCCCCCCAAAATTAGCTTTGGATCAAACAAAATCTATTTTTCCCCCGACTTTTTGCTGAATTGAAAAATCTTGTTTACGGTCAGTTGCAGAGCGGGGAGACAAATATGGGTTGTCCACATCCCAGGTGAGTGTGCTGATCAGTAGGCTAAAGGTTATAAGGGGAATGGAGTGGTTACAGCAGCATGACCTCTTCTGGCCACTTGGCAAACGTCCAAAACGATCTGTGTTGAATTCACAACTATCAGACTAAAAGTGTTGAATAAACTCGTCATCGGAAGAATCCCGTCCAGCGATAATTCAGTGCACTATTCACAGTTATGCTAATATTGCTATCTCCACTTTGTAGAGGGGGCTGATTGGCTGAACAAGAAGTAGAACTGAGTGGACTTGTAGGCTCTAAAGTTTTATATTGTTTTGTTTTTGAGTGCAGTTACATAACAAAAAATGTACATTTGTAAGTTGCACTTTCACCACAAAGTGATGGCACTACAGTACTTGTATGAGGTGAATTGAAAAATACTATTTCTTTTGTTTATCATTTTACAGTGAAAATAGTTGTAATAAAACTAATATACACTTTGATTTCAATTACAACACAAAATACAATATATATGAAAGCATAGAAAAGCATCCAAAATATTTAATACATTTCTATCAGTATTCTATTGTTTAACAGTGCGATTAAAACTGCGATTAATCGCGATAAATTTTTTTGAGTTAATCGCGTGAGTTAACTGACAATAATCAACAGTCCTAATTTTTAGTAATATATATTTGTGTTAAAACATTTCAACGTTTTCTGAAGAGACTGCATTACATGGAAAAAGGGGAATTAATACTATGTGTTATAAGCATACTGCATATGATGTGTGACGCTCTGCTGGAGTCCAAAACGATGCTGAGTCTGAGGTTTGCATAGTGTTTTTTTTTACTTGGTGGCATATTTGGTTGCTACTAAAGGAATCTGCTTGTGAATGGCAGTCTGTGTTTCATTCCATAAGAGGCAAGTGCACTTGGAGTCAAGTTTCCTGGGAGATATTTGTCAGCGTCTGAAAGACATTTCTAAAGTTGTGAGAGAGACGGTGTCTGGAATCTCAAAAATAGCAACTGAGCTGCAGCAAATGTAGTATCAAGTATTTGTTTCCAATAACAGCAAATGAATGTTATCTTGCCAAAATACAATCCTGCTGGCTACAAGGTAATGGGGACTCAGGGGGAACTTTCCAGTTCCATGCAGGAACTTCTTAATTTTATCTTCATTGGCAATGGCAATTTCCATAAATCTTTTTATAACTTGATTTACTAACTCAGTGTCAGTTAAGCAATAGAATAGTATGGTTCTGAGATACAAAGAGACTGTACATACAAATGAGACTGAACAAGCTCAATCCTGGAGAGGGGATTAGAGGAAGAGATTCTAAGCCAACTTTTTGCTCCCCCAGACTTGAGCTGGCCTAAGCTTTCCTCCAATAATTGACGCCGTCTGCAGCAGTGTCCTAGGGACCTTGTGCTAGCCAAGGAGCAGCGTGACTCCACTTCACGCCTACCCATACCCCTTCCCTCCCACACATACCAAGATGGACTCTTCAGTTGGTCCTTTAGGGTAGCTTTTCTCTTCCTCAGTGTTGTGGTCAAAGACACCCACGCAATGATTTTAGTTCAAAGACTCAAGCCTGAGTCCAGTTTATTGACATACATACCAGTGCACTGGGGTGCAGTCCGAAGACTGACACCCCGAGGGCCGCTCGCTTCATTAAACCACAAGCAAAGTACAAACAATACGTCATGAGTTAAGAAACTGGGGTTGGGGTCAGCCCCCCCCAAATCACAAGTTAATAAATTAGGGTTGGGGTCAGTCCCTCCCCAAACCGCAAGTTAAGAAATTAGGGTCGGGGTCAGTTTCCCCCCGCCTCCCCCCTAGGTACCTTCCTCATTTTTCCAAGAATTGGATGTTTATTTGGGTGGAGGGGCGCTTGGTGGTTTTCCCCAGGGGTGGTACTTGGCACCAGTTTGGGTACATTTCTCAAGACACATGTTATTTTCCGGGGTCTTTTGGTTAAAGATTGGGGGGGGGGTTCCATGGGATGCCTAAAGAGGATCTATGATTGGCTATTTTTGCAGATAGCTGGAATCATGGCGTGGGTCACAGATCACCCAAAGGAGAAGCTGCATGAGTCAAGAAATTGCATTTAGCTAAAGTTACCTATTGCTTCACACAAGTGGTTATTATATTTCATTAGTCATGAACATATTTCATTAGTGCTGCTGCTGGGGCTTTTTTTTTTATTCTTTCCCTCCTTTTTCTTCTTTTTTTAAAGTTAGCTGTTAGAACACTAAAGAAATTGCTGCCATGGATTGGTGTTTTCACATGACACCTATGGGGCAGCAGTGTCAATTTCCACCAAAAAACTGATATTGCAAGAAAAATACTATTGATTAAAGTATTTTTGCCCAAATACTGTCTTGCTGAAAACTTTTAAATCAACTGAGGCACTTTCCACTTCTATTAATATTCATGCAAGTGAGAAATCATAAAACGAGTCAACGACATCATTAAATTGAATACTAATAAGATCTATTGAAATGAAATGTAAATATTGAACAAGCTTTAGTTTTTCATTTCCAGTGGTTAAAAACAATACTAAATCATAAATATAAGGCAAAGTATGGAAATGTGTCAACTAAATTGAAGGCACAACTCTGAATAAATCATAACTTCTTGTCTAATGTTAGTTTCAAAAGGTACTGTTGAGTTGAAAAGAAGAAAAACAGCCTAATCAGTGATTGTTTATAACTCATGCTTCCATGAGCTTCTTAGTGCCTGGGATAAAACCTTTTTTTTTTTTTTTTACAAGTAGCAGGGATATTTATAACTTTTTTCTATTGGATCTATTTTCTTGTGAAAAAGAAATAAACTCGAACATAGTGCCTTCTTTAAAGTTCTATTTCAGGTTCACAGGAGAAAGTAAAAGTTAAGAGTAGATAAAAATGTAGGTCTCAATATAACAAAGACTATATGCATAACCATATACATCTTAGTACTCCTTACTATATAAAGTTATGCACATGCTTAAAGTCTTTACAGGATCAGGTTCTTCTTTTGTATGAGTCAAAAGCCTTGGTCATTCTTGCATGGAAAACTGACAAATAAACTAATTTAAGTCTCTGTCTTCAAAAGCCAGTCTCAGCTTTATTTTTCTAATTAGCAAGACAGATTTTTATACGGTTAAAGCAAATGAGCTGTCTGTCAGAATCAAGGATATTATGTTGTCCTTGTCATCTGTCAAATGTAATCAAGGGCTTTGTCTTTGTCATTATCACTAGGCAGGTGTTGGTAGACAACGAATCCCCAAAACATTCCTTTTATGTGTAAAAAACGTTATGATTCCACAGATGTTCATTGCATTACTACCATTACATAACCTTTTTAAGAATTAATTTTAAGAAGTAAACTTACCTGCCTGGATGCCATCAAATATTTGTAAACAAAACCGATTAATATCTGAAATCACAGTCTTTAGCAAATCCTATCAGGTAGTTTAATTGAAAGAAATATAAATGAGTGGTTTTTTTCTGCTGAGCAGCTACTCCTCATTAAAATTTCATGCACTGTAATAGTGTGGGTTTGTTGTCTCTTCTACAAAAAAGATCCAGCTTTTTCTAGGTTCACTTTGGAGAGCTTCCTTATAGCTGCGCCCACATCACCAGGGCTATGCCCTATCTTCCCTTTGCTTTTCAACCTGTCAGCTAATCCATAGCATTAGCAAACCACTGGGATGTGTTTGCTATATAGAGGCTGTTTTTAGTGCACCGTTAGCCAACGACATAATGAATTCACCATTGACACAAAAGTGTCAGTCAGAAAAAGTTCAGTCACTATATAGGCAACATATTTAAGATGTGGGAGATAATTGTCCTGCTCTGCTCAGCACGGGCGAGACCTCAGCTGTAGACCAGTGTCCAATTCTGTGCACCACACTTTAGGAAAGTTATGGATCAATTGGCGAGAGCCCGGAGGAGAGAGACAAAAATGATTAAAGGTGTAGAAACTAGGGCTGTTGATTAATGGCAATTAATTAATGCAAGGAACTAAAAAAAAAGTAATTGCTATTAAAAAAAATTAATCACGATTAATCACAGTTTTAATTGCACTGTTAAACAATAGAATGCCAATTGAAATTTACTAAATATTTTTGAACGTTTTTCTACATTTTCAAATATATTGATTTCAATTATAACACAGAATATGAAGTGTACACTGCTCACTTTATATTATTATTTTTATTACAAATATTTGCACTGTAAAAATGATAAACAAAAGAAACTGCATTTTTCAATTAATCTCATACAAGTACTGTAGTCCAATCTCTTTATTGTGAAAATGAAACTTACAAATGTAGATTTTTTTCTTACATACCTGCACTCAAAAACAAAACAATGTAAAACTTCAGAGCCTACAAGTCCACTCAGTCCTATTTCTTGTTCAACCAATTGCTAAGACAAACAAGTTTGTTTACATTTACAGAAGATAGTGCTGCCGCCTTCTTATTTACAATGTCACCAGAAAGTGAGAACAGGCATTTGTATGGCACCTTTGTATCCAGCAATGCAAGGTATTTACGTGCCAAATATGCTAAACATTCATATGCCCCTTCATGCTTCAGCCACCAGTCCAGAGGACATGTTTCCATGCTGATGACGCTTGTTAAAAAAAAGAATGTGTTAATTAAATTTGTGACTTGTCTCCTTGGGGGAGAATTGTATGTCTCTGGCTCTATTTTACCTGCATTCTGCCATATATTTCATGTTATAGCAGTCTCAGATGATGACCCAGCACATGTTCATTTTAAGAGCACTTTTGCTGCAGATTTGACAAAATACAAAGAAGGTACCAATGTGAGATTTCTAAAAATAGCTTCAGCACTTGACACAAGGTTTAAGAATCTGAAGTGTCTTTCAAAATCTGAGAGGGACAAGGTGTGGAGCATGCTTTCAGAAGTCTTAGAAGAGCAACCCTCCAATGCGGAAACTACAGAACCTGAAACACCAAAAAAGATAATCAACCTTCTGCTGGTGACATCTGACTCAGATGATGAAATTTAACATGCGTAGGTACACACTGCTTTGGGCTGTTATCGAGCAGAACTCGACATCAGCATGGACGCTTGTCCTCTGGAATGGTGGTTGAAGCATGAAGGGACATAGGAATCTTTTGCACATCTGGCATGTAAATGTCTTGTGATATTGGCTATAATAGTGCCATGTGAACACCTGTTCTCACTTTCAGGTGACATTGTGAACAAGAAGCAGGCAGCATTATCTCCTGCAAATGTAAACAGACTTGATTGTCTGAGTGATTGGCTAAACAAGAAATAGGACTGAATGGACTTGTAGGCTCTAAAGTTTTACATTGTTTTATTTTTGAATGCAGTTATTTTTGTACATAATTCCACATTTTTAAGTTCAACTTTCATGATAAAGAGATTACACTACAGTACTTATATTAGGTGAATTGAAAAATACAATTTATTTTGTTTCTTACAATGCAAATATTTGTAATAAAAATAAATATAAAGTGAGCACTGTACACTTGTATTGAACACTGTACACTTGTGTTATAACTTGAATCAATATATTGAAAATGTGGAAAAATCCAAAAATATTTAAATAAATGGTGTTCTATTATTGTTTAACAGTGCAATTAATCACATGATTACAGTAACTCCTCGCTTAACGTTGTAGTTATGTTTCTGAAAAATGCGACTTTAAGCAAAATTATGTTAAGCAAATCCAATTTACCCCTTGAGAATTAATGTAAATAGGGGGGGTTCGTTTCCAGGGAAATTTTTTTCACCAGACAAAAAACTATAGTTATATAGATATACACACAGTATACATTTTAAACAAACAATTTAATACTGTTCACAGCTATGATGATTGTGAAGCTTGGTTGAGGTGGTGAAGTCAGAGGGTGGGATATTTCCCAGGGAATGCCTTGCTGCTAAATGATGAACTAGCACTCAGCTGAGCCCTCAAGGGTTAACACATTGTTGTTAATGTAGCCTCTCACACAAGGCAGCATGAACACGAGGAAGGGGAGACAACATAGCAGACAGAGACAGACACACACCTTGTATGTGGAAGAGAAAGACAGAGAGAGAGAGAGAGAGAGAGATGCACACTGCCCCTTTAAGTAAGCTGACCCACTTTTAAGTGCATTGTCTTTTTAAGTGGATCAGGAAGTTGAGACAGCAGCTTCTGCCCCAAGCTCTCTATGTCTCTCTCCGTCCGTGTCCCCTCCCTGCTCTATATGGAGAAGGGATAAGCGGGGTGCGGGGGGGTGGGGGGAACACCCTGACATTAGCCACCCCTTCCCCCTCTGCACAGCAAGCAGGAGTCTCGGGGAGCAGCTCCAAGGCAGAGTGCAGGAGCAGCACAGAGCAGTGGGGGGCGGGACAGCTGAACTGCCGGCAATTGATAGCCTGCTGGGTGGCTGCAGCACAGGGAACATAGGGGAGCAGGGAGCTGATAGGGGGAGCTGATGGGGGGCTGCCGGTCCACCCTGATTACAAGCCCGCACCAGCTAGCTGCAACGGGCTGTTCTTCCTGCAAGCAGTGGACAAAGCAGGCAGCTGCCAAACGACATTAGAAGGGAGCATTGCACAACTTTAAACGAGCATGTTCCCTAACTGATCAGCAATGTAATAACGAAACAATGTTAACCGGGATGACTTTAAGTGAGGAGTTACTGTAATTGTGATTCGTTTTTTTAATCGCTTGACAGCCTTAATTGAAACCTGACCTATAAGGGAAGATTTAAAACACTGGGCATTTTTAATCTTGAAAAATGAATGACTGAGGAGGGACCCAATAACAGTCCTCAAATATGTTAAAGGTTGTTATAAAGAAGACGGTGATCAAGTGTGCTCCATGTCCACTCAAGGTAGGAGAAAAAGTGATGGGTTTAATTTGCAGCAAGGGAGAGTTAGGTTAGGGGAAAAATTCCAACTATAAAGGTAGTTAAGTTCTGGAATAGGCTTCTAAGGGACGTTATAGAATCCCCATCACTGAAGGTTTTTAAGAACATGTGCCAGGGATGGTCTAGGTTTACTTGGTCCTGCCTCAGTGTAGGAGGCTGGATTTGAAAACCTCTCCAGGTGCCTTCCAGCCCTACATTTCTATGATTCTATGTCTAGCAGGAGCAGTTCTAATATCAACACATTCCCAAATCCATTAACTCAAATTCTGCTGTGAATTTTCACATACGGTGAGTATCAGCTAGTGCAAGGGAGTATATGCATCCGAAGAAGTGGGCTGTAGTCCACGAAAGCTTATGCTCTAATAAATTTGTTAGTCTCTAAGGTGCCACAAGTACTCCTGTTCTTCTTTTTAATAAGAAACCCCCTACACTTACACCCCAGTAGAGGCTACCGTGGGTCCACATGTGTAGGAGTAAGGCTACTTGCCTTCCTACTCTCTCCCTGGAAGAGGCGGGAAGGAAGTGGATAGAGCATTGGCTCCACCCTTACTCATTGGGCAGAGTGGCAGAGTGAGTGGTGGGGGGAGGAGTTGTGATTTCCTGTTGGTGGAGGGAAGCAGTAAAGTACTACCCTGTATGCGAAAGGAAGAAGCAGGGAAAGAGGATGACTCAGAAGCCACCTTGCTGGAAAATTTCCATCAGGAAAATGGAAATGAAATGTATCGTTTCAACCCTGAATTGGAATATTTTAGTTTTTGAACCGACCTGAAATGCTTTGTGTAATCCTGTGAGGAATGAGCTCGGAGAGGTGAGAAGAGAGGCCCATCTTAGCTCCAGGTAGACGACGTGCAGAACATAAATCTGTAGGGCGTATATAAGTAGAGGACCACGGGTTGGGGAGAAAAGCCAAGACTGAGACGTTGAGCTTGTTTTACATAATCTTATTTTGAAGAAATGGGACTGAAATCCTGTGGCTGGGAAGTGTTCTTTGGGGACCAGCCTCACGAGTTATGTCCCCTACACCCACACACAAACAAAATCTACCTATAAGATCTTGATCCCGTCTCCTGATCCCTTCTATTAATGGGTTTTTATCCTGTACCTAAAGAGAAGCTAGAATAAGGTATAAAGGATAGAAGGGAAACACCCTTCGCAACATTAAAAATATCACTTTTTCCTCTTAAAAAACATGTGCATCTAAAATATTTGAAGTTTGCAGTAACGCTCAAGGACACTTTCCTTTGAGACGTGCTCCCCTTGTGTATCTGCACCATACAATGTGGAATTATTTGTTGTATCCGTACTGCAACTGAAATTAAGAAATATTTTTGCACACTCCGCACGAAGGAGATTCTTGTTACAATACATTTAAGGCTATTGCCATGCTAAGAACCAATACGGATATGTTACATGCACCAATGCTTTTCTCTGTGAGTAATATAGTCTGTTGCTAAACTGTGTACTTCACTGGAAACAAGGATACATTGGACAAAACTGAAACAAGAAAAGTGTATGTATTGGCAATGACAATGAGCCAAGTGACCATGTACTGGCAGAAAATAGCCAGTTTAAACACGGTTCGCTGAGAGCAGAAAAAACTGCATGGTTGAAAATCACATTCTGCTCGTAGCACGTAGGACTAGAATATAAACCACTGAATGAAAAATGATCAAGCCTGAGATTTTCAAAGCTGCCTCTGGGAATTGGATGTCACATTCCCATTAATTTTAGTGGGAACTGGGCATCAGTTTCCTTAGGGAACTTTGAAAATCTCAGTCTAAATGTCAGTTATCCAGACATAAAATATAGGGTGAATTCTTAGCACTCTTGCTGTGTTAGTGGATGCTGTCAGTTGCAGCACTTCAGTTGAATTTAAAATGCTACTTTCACCCTAGCTCCCCATCTGGTCTGTTTTTACAGGCACAATTCTGCGTCTGCAGCTATATTCACATTTTTGGCCTATAGCATTAAACTGCAGGTGCAAATATTAGTAGTTACACATCTGGCTTTCTGGATTCAAATTATTATTAGATTTCTCACTACTACTACTTAAACACATTCAATTTACTGTGGAGTCATTTCATTATGGACACAAATATCCACCCGCAGAACCAAAGGCCCTGTATGTCTATCTGCACGTAGACAGCTAGTGAGAGAGAGAGAGTGAATGCATTCGGAGAATTATTTACTCTGTCTCAGACAGTTGTCTTAACATTTTATGCCAGTGGCTCTCAACCTTTCCAGACGACTGTACCCCTTCCACGAGTCTGCTTTGTAAGTTTCACCTAAAAAACTACTTGCTTGCAAAATCAGACATAAAAATACAAAAGTGTCACAGCCCACTATAACTGAACAATTGCTGACTTTCTTCATAATTATAAAATAAATCAACTGGAATATAAATATTGTACTTACATGTCATTGTATAGTATATAGAACAGTATAAACAGTCTGTATGAAACTTTAGTTTGTACTGACTTTGCTAGTGCTTTTCATGTAGCCTGTTATAAACTAGGCAAATATCTAGAGGAGTTGATTTACCCCCTGGCAGACATCTGCATACCGCTGGTTGAGAACCACTGTTTTATGCCATCCCCTGTCCAGTATGTGCCCTTTATGAGACACATATTTTTGTATTATTTCAGAAACATAGTAGGGAGGTTTTACAAACATTATTGGTCCATTTTTACTCTTATGCCTATCTATAAAGGTGCTTTCCCCATCTCCAAACTCCCATAGGGGTGAAATCCATTTCTCAGATAGCAAAATTTGCAACTACTTGTGATTCAGGGCCGAATCTGAATGCGTGCATTACCCTAATTTGGCCAGAATGTCAGTATTCTAAGGGCTGGTACACACTAAGCCCCCAGTTCGAACTAAGATACGCAACTTCAGCTACGTGAATAATGTAGCTGAAGTCGAAGTATCTTAGTTCAAACTTAAAGGTACTTACCGCGGGTCCACAAGCGGCAGGCAGGCTCCCCCGTCGACTCCGCCTACTCCTCTTGCAGAGCAGGATTACCAGCGTTGACGGCGAGCACTTCTGGGATCGATTTATCGTGTCTAGACAAGACGCGATAAATCGATCCCAGAAGATAGATTGCTTGCCACCGAACCAGCAGGTAAGTATAGATGTACCCTAAGGCTTGAACAGCCATAAGCAATGATTCTCAGCCTTCTGGAGTTTATAAGTCCCATGGGCTGCCATTCTGGTGGTACTACAGGACTAGGGGAAAGAGGGACCAGACCTATTGCATGAGACGTTCCCCTGCAATGAGGAACTGCAATAGTGCAGATAGAGGGAAAGTTGTCTCATTGTGCTATGTTCTGGAACTATGTCTATTCTATCATTCCCAGCTGTGGCAAAGAACAGGGACAATGAGCCTGACCCAAAAGCCCATTGAAATTAATGGGAGACTTTCTGTGGAATTCTACTCAGAGCCAAATATAATTTTTAAGCAGCTAATTTTTTTTAATTCTGCTCAGATATATTGGCCGGATCCTCCACTGATATAAATTGGTGTAGACCCAGAGACGTCAATGGAATGACACTGATTTACACCAGCTAAGGTTCTGGCCCAGCGGTTTATCTCAATTAGAATAAACTAAATTCCCTGTGATTTTAATATTAGGGAAAAGAACGGGTTAAAAAAATACTTTACTCAGTAACCCAAACATGTTTCAAAGGCAGTCTGTTGTAGATCCTATAGAAAGAGGATTGTTCTCTTTGTGGTCCCTTAATTATTTATGACTGAGTGATTTATGGATTTTAGGCTGTGGTTTGCTTTTGATTTTTTTTTTTCACCTTTGCTACTTTTTCCACTTCCCTAATCTAAATGTAACACTTTCTTTAATATTGATCCGGTATCTGTTTATGCAGCAAGCAATGTCATTTGTCAATGTTTTCACTGTTTGGCACGCTTCAATTATTGGCATTTATTACCATGAATAATTTATGACTATGTTCTTTTAATCTGTCATTGAGCGGAACCATCTTTTCTCAAAATGAATATAGCACTCCTGAGACTTGCCGGACTGGCAGGCCCGGATAGACGTCTTCTATTTAGCCACAAAATGGATGTGGCAGAAATAGCAGCAATTGAAGCTTTCACACACTCCTCCACCAGTATGCCTTCGACCTGGTTTTTGCCCATTTTTTGAAGGGAAAGCGTCTTCCAGGCTCTAGGACTGACACTTCTGTTGATGCAGGAAAGGAGATCTCTAGTTGTAATGTGATCCACTCTGGATTGAGGCCATTACCTCATTTCCCACCCTTTAAGTGCTAATGACTTTCATTCACTACTGATCTGGGTTGGATGTGAACTAGTGACATAGCAGTATAAAATTCCTTACCCTATTAATAATCCCATTTCCTAGCCAATCCTCCTGATTGCTACGTGCTCACAAGTAGATGCATTATGGAGAATGTAATATATATGCTGTACTCAGGTAACCATGAATGCAGATGTTGTGGGGACCTCTGCAAGATTCAGAAGTCCCTGAGCAGGCAGTGCAAGTATTTGTGTACCTATGTCATTACTGGTATACATACCATCTACAATAACCTACTAGGTCAATGTGCCCATTAGGGGGCGGATCAAGGGAGCAGGCAGATGTGTTATGTGAAGTTCTCCTTGACCTATTCCAGGTCCTGCATTGAGCACAGTTCAGTTAGACCCAAGGTCTCCTCTGCTCTCTGCATTGGCTTTCTCATAGAAATCAAGTCCAAGGTGTCAGGGCTAGATCAACAAAAGGACTTACGGACTGAGTCCAAAATATAGATCCTCTAAACCCCCACTACGCTTCTGCCTAACCCTAGAGGCATCTAAGTTTCTGCCGGTGGGCATGCACAAAACTACATTAAGTCCTGACACTGTTGAGCTGCTTGGCATCCTAGCTGACACCTAATGCTCAGATTAGGTGTTCCCCCATCTACCTTGTCTGTGGGGCCCTATGTTGTAGATATTTTCAGAGCTTACTTATCAGAGCAGGCCTCACATAAGAGACAGCAAGGGGTGACCGGGTTGGCAATATTTGGGGATGTGTGTCCTAATCCTGATTTGCACTCCCTTGGGATGTGGGAGAATCCCCACTCTGCCTTTTTGCAGCAAGAACTTGAACCCAACTCTTCCATCTGCCAGCTGAGTGCCCTAACCACTGAGCTTTGGCTTTAATGTGCTGGGTCTTTGTCTCCTTTTTCTATGAGAAAGCCAGCTAAACCAGTTCAGCACGAACTCCAGGAGAGGGATCCCAGCTGCGAATCCGGAGCAAAAATCGGCGCCTCCCGCTGGCTCAGAGCTAGGGGCCAAACCTATCCTCAGCTTTTCCTACTGACTATTTTATGGGCTCCTCACTCCGTTACATCCCTTTGGGATTTGCCAGGATAACCATGACTTGGTTCCCACTGAATCCCATTCTTAGGCACCTAACTCTCCCCATGCATTGCATAGGGATCCCTGGCACTAAAGGATCCAATGCCCAAGCTCTTTGTGGGTCTTGCCCTCAGTCCTAACCTACAAGAGGCTCTGTGGCTCGGGCCCAGGGGATCTGAAGGATCTCCTGAAGTTCCAGGATGAAGACTGTGCTCAACAGCGCCACTCCTCAGGCACAATAGAATTTTCCACCACATGGATAAATCTTGTCGGTGCAGGAGACAGAGCTTTCTCAGGAGCTGGTCTGAAACTGTGGAATGAACTCCCACAGGAACAAAGGACCATCACAAACCTCATCATCTTCCTTGCCAAGTGCATGGTGCACTTCTTTGACCTGCATTCTGTAACATAAACACAGAAAAAGTGTGTGTGTGTGTGTGTGTGTGTGTGTGTGTGTGTATAAACCCTACCAAAACAAAACACTAAACTGCACACACGCTTTTCCCCCTGGTGAGAGCACAAGAGAACAGTCATATTACTTAATGCACTCGTGGAAGATGCTCAGATACTCTAGTGATGGGGCCATCTAAGTACCATAGATAAGTAGATAGATGAGATGAGAAATGGATATTTGTAGAAGCTGAAAAATGGGAGACTTAGAATATTGATGAGACCTTGGAAGAAATGAACCAGAGCCAAGATGGCAAAGGGAGGCGCAGATACTCCACTATTAAAATCACCTTGGGGCTTCAATAAATGAAAAGTGCTTGGAACCATGATGACACTACGGTGAAAATAAGAGGTGTGACCTGAACCTGACAGCAGAATTACTTCTTTAGCAAATGCAAGGGCATCTCTGCCAGACAGCCTGTGATTGCCAGTCTTCTCAGATTAAGAAAATAGCTGAATCAAGGAAGAAATAATTCTAGAGTGGAAGTGATTCTGAAAAAGAAATAGCTGCTCTTTCTAGGAAGGAATAACAACAGTGATCCTTCCAGGTAGCATCCTAATTTAAATGCACAGCTGCATCCCAGCCAGAGAAAACAAAGAGCCACAGAAAAGCTACACTTCTGTACTGTTGCGATCCTCGGGCTGAGTTCCTAGGATAATTATTGTTAGATGAGCAGAGCTGTTAATGGGAATTTTCGTTCAAAATAAGGGAATAAGATAAATGAGTTCGATAGAGGGAGACTGAGTAGACTCATTAACAGAGTGATTTGCTTAGTGTTTCCTGACTTGTCCTTATGTCTAATGAGAAATTGTCATCTCAAACTGAGATCACTACGAGCAGGCATTCCCACTATTTTTTTGGAAAAAAATCAGTGTCCATATTTTCAGAGAATAATATATTAATAGTATTTGGCATTTACGTAGCAAATTTCCTCCAGCTAAAGTAAAGGCATGCAATAGTACTTTCCAAAGGATAATTGTTCCAGCATCGCAGGGTCCCCTGTAATGTGGGTATTAGCCCTGCTTTATGGATGGGCAGATTGAGGCTTGAGCCAAAGCAGCTAAGGGTGGGATTTTCAAAAGCATATAATGTCGGCCTAACTTTACTCCTCGAACGGCCCTTTCACAAGGTTTCCTTGGTCATTTTTGTCTTAGCAGCTGACAAACCCTTGGCCATTTTAGTTACAAGGGAAATTGATCAAATTGTCACCGGCAGTTGGCTTCTGCAAAAACATCCTCATGACGTGAACGTACTGACCTCCAGGGGGGCTCTGCATGTCGGTGGCTGAGCTGGGTGGTGCTTGATCTTCGCGGAGGTTACATCCCTTTGGGATTTGCCAGGATAACCATGACTTGGTTCCCACTGAAGCCAATGAGAGTTTTGCCATGGATGTCTACAGCAGCAGAGTTAGGATATCTCTGAGCCTTTCATTGACTTCAGTGGGAGAAGAGATGGCCCAATGCTGAGCACTCTTGAAAATCTCTTCCTAAGTGACTTTAATCAAGGTATCAGAACAAGGTAGTGGCAGAAATAGGAACAGCATTTGAGTACCCTGATCTAACCCCCCCACAGCGCTGCCTGGCTAGAGATGTTTTCAGAAAAGGCTTTAGACAATTGCTGAGAGCCAAAGGAACAGAACCTAGAAAAATTCAGTGAAAGGAATCTATATTCCCTTCTCCCTAGAGCAGAACACAAGGAAAGGGCGAGAGTGCAGAATGAACATCTGACATTGCTGCTTATATTCTAAACACCAGATGAGTAGGAGGACATTTCTGCACGCTGTCACATGTAGAACAAAACTTCCAAGTATGTTTGGGATCACAGAATCCAAGTTAAATATTACAACTCATTATACGGTCACAAGTCATTAGTTTCAGCTCCAAACTGTCAAGAAAGAGCAATTCAGACGTATGTGGGGGGGAAAGTACCCAGAATAAAAATGTAAAAATTAGTCAGAAAAAAAATGTTTCATAGCAATTCCCTCTTTTTCCTTTAACACCCTATTGCTTATGATTATGGCTCATTAGCCACTGTCTAATATTTCATCATTTAATCCTCAGCCTTATTTGAGAGTGGCTGTATTACATTTTGTATACTGCCTATCAGGAGACTTGTACTTGCGAGTCTTGTTTTTCCCAATCCACTTTACCAATTCAAGTATATGATTATTCATTTGTCAGTCCCTTCTAAAGTGCTAACTCTGTGATTCAGGCAAAGAGGGAAATTGTATCAAATAAGTTCATTTCTTCTTGCAATGCTAATTATAATGCAAATCATCACTCAAAACTAGTTTAGTGATACATATGGAAATACACAAAAAAGATGTGGTCTGTACAATTAATGACTTCCCCTCCAATATGCAGTCCATTATGTTTCCTTGGATCCAGCAGTCTGTCAAAATAGTTCCGTGTGCAGCTAGCAAAAACTCTGAACATCTATTAAAACATGACAAATATTTTCTTTCCTTAGCCTGTCTAGGATTATAAGGATTTGAGAATTACTAAATGCCAGAAACTTTATTGCAGCTGTGCCTGCACCACTTATTTAAACAAGTGGGACACATTTATCTTGGTTTGACTTATGTTTTTAGATGGAGCAGACAGACGGCATATTGTTTTTTTTCTGAATTTACTAAAGGCTTAGGGCGTCCATCTGTTGTCTTGCGCGATGGAATGCTATGAAACAAATGTATTCGTTCAATCAATATGTGGAATTTTTCTTCATGGGGAGAAGTACCGCTCAGTAAATGCTCTGTGCATTTAAAAATAAAATGGCATAACTTGCCCAATCAGTCAATGATAAACTATAAACCGTTCAGAGCTGCAGATTAGACTTCTTGCATCTGGAGGAAATATGGGTTGAAACACTCTAGGATAAAATAAGATCCCCTTTCCCCAAAGCTTTGCCACCACTCAAATGGAGCCCGAACTTTGGGGCGGTTTGAGGAAATATTGGTTCTTTCACGTGTGTGAGAGAGCTAAGCGTGAACCAGATACTCGGGGTGAGCACTGAGCTTTACTCAGTGCTGGCCCCAAGGAGGAAGGAAGTCTGTGTTTAAGCCACCTTTCCACCCGCAATCCTGGGAATACCTGGGGGAAATAGTTAAATCCCAGATATAATCTAAAGCAACCCTGGGACTGCTCTAAATTACATTAGCAGTGCACTACTGGCTCTCTTGGTGCTTATTTACTGGCCCACGACAACCAGAGAATAACATGCTATGGCCACATCATCTCTCTCCCCCAGGCTATCCCAACACATCCCCTATGTTTTAAGGAGAGTGCAGGGAGTAGAACTGATGTATAGATCCAGATGCAACACCTTCATGCCAACCGTTTATTCCCTTCTATTCAAGGGGAATCCTCAGCTACACACTCAACACAGCTTTCCACATGCTTGGTGTAGATGTAGAGGATCTGTCTTGGACAGTTTAAAGTTTTCGTGTGCTTCTGTGCTTCCTGATTTAATCCATGAAAGGAAGCAGAAATATTGAAATAACAAAGGACCCTAGGAACTGGAACACCAGATTAGATTAAGATCCTGTACAATGTTTCTGACAAGGTCCACCAGCAGGTGCTTCAGTAGAAGGTCAAAAAAGTCTATAATGAAATAACCTATACTTAGAAGAAGATTTTCCCCTAACACAGGTTATTTAAGGGTTTGTCTGCACTAGAGTTTCAACTGCAGTTAATTGATTGCCAATCAATATGCATTAACTAACACATTTTATATGTGAACTTGGCTATTCCACCAACCTTCCAGAACACAGATGTTTGAGATGTACCCTGCAATGTCCAGGATGCAAGTACACATTTTAGCTAAACTAGAATGAACTGGCAATCAATTAATTTGAGTTAAAAAACTCTAGTTGTCCAACACTTATTCATGGATTATCCCCAAATCATAAGGATAATTATGTAGCTTCTTGCAAAGGCCTTAAATTGCTATAAAATAGGAATTCTCCTCTCACTTGTACATTGGCAAAAGCACTTTGCAACCACTTAGCATGGCTATAAAAGACCACACAAGGTATAAGGCAACAGAGAATTGGGCTCTAAGATTTTCTAACTAAGTAACATTACAGTGCGTGATCTGTGGCACAGCGGAGGAAGGTTTATATTAGATTGTACATGCTTGTCAGAAAACAATGAGAGGAAGTTGTCATTTCATTCCAATGCCATAGAGTCCAGTAGCATTAACAGTATTGCAAGCACAAGGTCCTTCAGCATGATTAGTATAATTACAATGATTAGGGTAGTGGTAGCATGTGCAGGAATGCAAGCAATTAGCGTAGGATAGCAGGGCTTTCAAACAAATAAACTAAAACAATGATGTCAGATTGCTAGAAGAAAGAGAGCCAAATTTGATCTGAGGACTTCAGTTGCAAATATGCAGTAAAACAGGATTCTGCAATGGATGCTACAGAAAATAATGTAATCTGGAGTGCACTTGAGAAATTAGTTATGCCTCTCTTTTGTTGCTTTTTTGACATGACGGAGATCTGGATAAGTGTTAGGTTTTAATTTAAATCAAGAAGATTAGGATGTCTGCCATTTATCTACAAATAGTCTTCATCTGTTTAATCTCCTTCAGTCCTGTCATCCTCCATTTCATCCTTGGAGAGATGATTTAAGGGGGTGGGGAGCAGGGGCACAGAAATTATTTTGATTTCATTTTAAGAAGTCATCTTGGTGTTTTGACTATTTCTTTTGATCAGTAACTTAATCTTTGGTGGCATATAAATATTACAGAATAAAATGAGATTGCACTTTCCTGTTCTAAAGGAGTCCAGCCGCTCATAACATACAGTGAAAAAATATTTTAATCGCAAGACAATAAAGCCATGTTAAGTGGATTTTTACCTAGGAGCCCATGTAAAGGTTGGACTTCTGAATGGAGTTACCCATGGCATCCTTCCAGTCAATGAACTGTCTAGGAGAAGTTCAGCTAGCACACATAATTCGTAGTATTTTCAGGAGAGTGGAGAAATTTGCGATAGGGATAGGCAATCTATCTGGCAAATGGTTTCAGTGGTTTTGGGCATCAAACTCAAATTGAACTTTTCCTCCAGTTCTGAAATGTTTTGACAACTTTTGATATATTTTTTCCACAATCATGTTTTGGCACAGGTGACCCGGAAATGCCAAGATACCCAAAGAAACACTTTCCTTTTGTGTTCCTAGCCTAGACAGAGAGGAATAAGGAATAATCTATTCTCATTCTCATAAGATCTCTAGCCCTATTTTACAGATTTGAAAAGGTTCCCACGTTCCAGAAGACTTTTGAAACTGTAAATTCTTTTCAAACACCAAACCTGAACTTCTAAACTCTTTGAGGTTCACTCATCACTTATTCACACCTGAATAGGTCCCCCCGCTTCCAAAAAAAAAAGAAGTGAAAATTAGGAATTTTGCACATCATTATTAATCATATGCACAATGATATGGCAAAATTCTACTCTTATTGGCAAGTAAATCCAGTGTGTTTGTGATATGCAACCGATGGTTAAATGTCACTTTACTGTATAGATTTTATTTGCCAGTTCAGCTTTTGCACATGGACCTTTTCAATTATCACACTGTGTAGTACAAGGGCTTACACAATATCCAGCAATTTTTGGCAGCAACTTCTCAGTCTTTGGTTGCTGCCAAATCTCTGGCCGTATAAGCTGAATTCCTGTCTAGTATACAACAAGCACAAGGTTCTCATTATACTGGAATTTGATACTCAGGGCCAGAAGGCTCCACATACAATATATACCCAGAAACTCTGTCTTGTCTTTCGACTGAACAACTGTTTCATCTGTGGTGTGTTACAAAGCTGCCATAACTAAATGGACAATTGTATACACACAGAGAGAGAATTAAAAATAAATCAACAAACAATGGAATAAGCGACAAATGCAATATCTAAAGATGAGAGTTATTTCATCAGAATGCATTGAAAACTGGCAGAGACCAGCAAAGGGTAATTGTAACACTCTTAGTAACTAAGCTGGTGCTGCTATAGTAAAGCAAGCTAACACCAGAAATGATTTTATACGTAGGCAACAGTAATCAGATTTTATTATTCCATGATAAGCTACCGTAAATAGTAGCAGTACAGTAGTAACAATAATACAAATTGATGTTTTAACATGATCTTTAGGGTTTGATTTAACAACCCCTCCATGCCCCTAAAAAGAAAGGAAGGAATGTGCACAATGATTTGTAGATGGGCCTCCCAGCAAAATTTCCATGTGAGTGTCCTTTCCCCACCATTATTGTACTAATCTCCACACACACACACACACACACACACACACACACACACACGCACACAATCAGTTAAAAAATAGTGATAAAACAATAGTCCCTGCCCTGTAAGAATAACCATCATGTTCCAACTGTTCTCTACCATAAAATGTATTAATCACTATATTCCCCTCCGTAAATATGAAAAAAAAACCCACCCACAAGCACACACATAAACACGCACACACTGCAAGTCACTGCTATGCCCAACAAAACTATATGAGTCTCAGACTCCCCCACATGTGCTTATGCAAACAAACATGCCTCAGTTCAGTGCTCTCTCTAGCTTCAAACACATCATTTCAATACTCTTTGCCAAATCAATCACACATTCCCTCACTGTCCCCTGGGCAGACCCAATAATTTAAGACCTCAGGTTAAGGGGCAATTAGATCGCAGTTTATAAGTACCTACATGGGGAACAAATATTTGATAACGGGCTCTTCAATCTAGCAGAGAAAGATATAACATGAGCCAATGGCTGGATGTTGCAGCTAGACAAATTCTGACTGGAAAGATAATTACCAGTTAGAACAATTTACCATGGGTCATGGTGCATGCTCCATCACTGGCAATTTTTTAAATGAAGATTGGATATTTCTCCTTAAAGATCTGCTCTAGGAATTATTTTGGAAAGTTTTATGGCCTGTGTTATGCAGGAGGTCAGAGGAGATAAGCATACTGGTCCCTTTTGGCCTTGGAATCTCTTAATCTTCATGGTAGTTTTCAGGTTGGTTAGTGCAGCAGTGAGAGGGAAGTTACGGTACTGGTTGAGACAATTTCCTTGCTTTGCGATAGACTTCCTGTGCACCTCAAACAAGTCATGTAGACTCTCTATGCCTCAGGCCCCATCTGTAACATTAGGGAAATGGTACACTTCCCTACCTCCCAGGGATATTGTGAGGATAAACACATTAAAGATATAGTATTTGTATAAATGGAACCTTGTATTTCTTCCCCCTCTGTCCTTTCATATTGCTATCCTCATTCCTACCAGATGCATATTTATTACAAAGAAAATTAGAGCATATTAAAATGGTTCAGGTCAGAGATGGGGACATCTCTTGAACTGTGAGCTGCAATTAACTAGGCTCCCTGTTCAGGGAGAAGGAGAAAGGAAAGGAACACAAGAGGGGGGGAAAGGTGAAAACAGAAATATCCCAACAAGACAATCCAGTTTTTCATCCTCGGACTTCTAAGCATTGGTGCTTCTCTCTAACCGTGTCTCTATGAGTTGAATATTCTCTGTCTGGCGTACAGTCACTGTACTTCACACCCACCAGGGATGGAGCCCCATTGTCTGCATTCTCCAGGCAGATATTTTTCATTTGATAGCTCCCACGATGCTCTGACTCCAAAAATGTGAAATTAAAATCTTCACCCTTTGCGTTAGCACAATAATTGAAAGGAAGATTTGCCTGGTGGTTTTAAGGTCGTTTAAATAAAGCAAAAGTGGGATTGCCGAGCATCACTAGTGGAGTCTCTTTCTTTTGATGGGGGTGAGCACAAAGGATGATACAATATCTGTAGCACCTAAGAATTATGCTCTTTATGCAGAATGGGTTCACAAGTGCAGCTGCTGCATCCCCAAGCAGGCTTTTCTCTTTGAATTTCAGGCTGGATAATATTTTGAGAGGCCATGCTGCCCATGTTTCTTCTCTGTAACTAATTACTTGCTAAGTCACAGGGCTAACATTGACAATGACAGGGGTTGCCCAGCAGAGTCTGGGCCATTAGCCCCAGATGATGACCCTGTGGGTGGGTTGACTGCACAGCCTCTCAACGTTCTATGGGGAGTTTTATCCTAGGTGATTCAATCAACAACCATTAATAGGTGAGCATTACCCTTCTCATAACAATATTCAACACGCTATGAGTGTGGGAACATTACACACCAACAAATGTATGGGGAGTGAGCAGGGAGATGCTTTCTGTTGTGGGTGATCTTAATAAAAAGAAATAGGATTGCAAGTCATGACTGCAGCCAGTTCATTATGTAATATACGAGACAGAGCACATTGGTTAATTTCCCCATTAGATGTCCTGGCCATATCCAAACTATAAGGCATTATGAAGTATAGAGGCATCTGTAAAGTCACTGAAAGTTACACTACCTCATCTGAGTCAGCATCTGATCTTGAGGAATCTATATTAGAAAAACACTCATGCTAGTGCACATGCACATGCTGCCATAAACACCGATCTTGCACAAACCTGCTGTTAGCATGCAAGTTTCAATATGAGCATCTTTTCCTACCCATGAGTTAGGGATGCTGGAGGGTAGAAATCTATATTTCTTGTTCCCAGAAGGCCTGATCATTGACTTCAAAGGGCTTTGCAGCAGGCCCATTGTGACGTTGCACCCCATATGATTTTATAAAATATGCTAATATTTGTGAATATAATGTAACTGGAATATGCTTCATGCAAAAGGTCTCTTGTAAGGTATCATTACAAAGCTCATAATCTACTGAGTGTGATCATCTGATTTGTAGAAATGTACCACTCTTGTATCTAAAACTAGAAATATGAAATATAACTCTGATGTCCTATTGTAATTATGAAAAGTGGTGGCCATTAATGGTGGTTTGGAATCTTGATGGCTCCCATCAACTAGAAAAACTGGTTGTAAATGGCTCTGTTTACTTTCAAGCCTTCCTGTGGGTCAGGCCAGGAAGAATGAAGGCTTTGGGTCTCACAGGACATGTGATCATGTCACCTGGTACTGGAATCCATCTAAAACTTGGGGCTTTTCCAGTTAGAAGGAGGGGTGGGGACCCAGAGACCCAAAAGATTCCCACCCTGTGCCAAAGCTATATAAGGGGGTGGAACAGAACAAAGGAGGTTCCATTCATGAGAAATCCCCTAACTACCATCTGAGCTGGAACAAGGATTGTACCAAGGGAAAGGATTGGGCCCAGACTAGGAAGGAGTCCAGTCTGTGAAAGAAGCTTATTAGAACATCTCTGAGGGTGAGATTTCATCTGTAATCAGTTTCTTAATCAAGGCTTAGACTTGCGTGTTTTGTTTCATTTTCCTTGGCGACTTACTTTGTTCTATCTGTTATTACTTGGAACCACTTAAATCCTACTTTTTATACTTAATAAAATCACTTTTGCTTATTATTGAACCCAGAGTTAGTAATTAAAATGTGGGAGAACAAACATATGTGCATATCTCTCTATCAGTGTTATAAAGGGTGGACAATTTATGAGTTTAGCCTGTATAAGCTTTATACAGAGTAAAACAGATTTATTTTGGGTTTGGATCCCATTGGGAGCTGGGTGTCTGGGTGCTAGAGACAGGAGCACTTCTTAAGCGGTTTTCAGTTACGTCTGCAGCTTTGGGGCACATGATTCAGACCCTGGGTCTGTGTTGGAACAGACTGGTGTGTTTGACTTGACAAGGTGGGGTTCTGGAGGCCCAAATTAGCAGAGAAAATGGGCTCAGAGGTAGTCTCAGCACAACAGGTGACAGTCCCAAGGGGGTCACTGTGACCCAACCCGTCACATCCATATTTACCAAAGTGTTGCTTTCAGGAAGTACTGTTTGACCAAAGGCCAATTTACTAGCAACTCTGCCTCAACGGCACTGAATTCCATTTCTAGACGTAGTACTACCAAGAGGGTATGCGGAGAAGGATGGTGTAATGGGATAGTTGTTTGGAGGGCACATGAGTAAAAGATCTTATAGTGATGGCCACTTCAGAAATTCAAGAAGTAATAAATAAGAAAATAATTAATAAATAATAACAAAAATAAAATGTTCCCATGAGCAGACAAATAGATAATGAGGTGTTCATGTGCCAATATACACATCCAGTACATTCATATAAGGTTAGATTCTGACACTTTATGCACACTAAGTAGCAACTTACTCCATGAGTATTCCCACTGAGCAAGGGGACTATCTGTTGAGTAAGGCCCAAATCCACAAAGGTAGTTAGACACCTAATTCCCATAGGCCTACATGGAGTTTGGCCTATATTAGTGTCCAACATGAGTTATGCTAGAAAAATCTGGCCCTTAGAAAGAGAAGAGAATTGACTGCTCAGAATGTCAAGGCTGTAAATGAAAATGTTCTCTTTATCTGCTTACCTTTATAGTTTTGTTTTGTTCTCTATTAAAGTGTCTCAGAACAATCTATAGTTAGGAAGGAACATCCTGTTCAGGCATATAGATATATATACAGAGGAATGTGAGTGAATTAAACAGTTATACTATTGGAAGAAACTCCATTCTACCTTCATTTAGGGAGCCCTTAATGCACCGAGCTCACTAACTCCCCAGCAGAGATGACTGGATGAGGAAGACCATCTTCAAAAAAAAAAATGGTTACTCTCCTTCTCATAACTTTTGTTCTTCGAGATGTGTTGCTCACGTCCATTCCAATCAGGTGTGCGAGTGCTGCATGCACGATCGTCGGAAAGATTTCCCTTAGCAGCACCCATCGGGTTGGCCATGGAGCCCCCTGGAATGGCGCTTTTATGGCACTCAATATATGACCCAGCCAATCCGACACCCCTTTAGTTCCTTCTTGCCGGCTACTCTGACAGAAGTGAAGGAGGGTGGGTATTGGAATGGACGTGAACAACACATCTCAAAGAACAGTTACGAGAATGTGAGTAACAGTTTTTTCTTCTTCAAGTGCTTGTTCACGTCAATTCCAATCAGGTGACTCTCAAGCTATACCCTGGAGGAGCGGTCGGAGTCAAGGAACCACTGATTGGCGCACCGCTCTGCTGAAGGTTGCATCATCTCTGGCATGATGGGTGATAGTGTAGTGAGAGGTGAACGTATGCACCCATGACCAAGCAGCTGCTCTGCAGATCTCCTATACCGGCACTTGGGCCAGAAATGCCGCTGAAGAGGCTTGAGCTCTTGTGGAATGAGCCATAATAGGTGGAGCCGGGCCTTGGCCAGCTCATAGCATGTGCGGATATAGTCTGTGATCCAAGATGAAATATGCTGAGAAGAGAGACTAAGCTTGATAAGTTTATGGAGAGGATGGTATGATGGCATAGCCTAATTTTGGCAATTAATTGATCTTTGATAATTAGCAGGCAAATATACCCAATGGTCTGGGATGGGATGTTAGATGAGGTGGGATCTGAGTTACTACAGAGAATTCTTTCCTGGGTGCTGGCTGGTGAGTCTTGCCCACATGCTCAGGGTTTAACTGATCGCAATATTTTGGGTCAGGAAGGAATTTTCCTCCAGGGCAGATTGGCAGAGGCCCTGGAGGTTTTTCACCTTCCTCTGCAGTGTGGGGCACGGGTCACTTGCTGGAGGATTCTCTGCACCTTGAGGTCTTTAAACCACAATTTGAGGACTTCATTAACTCAGACATAGGTTAGGAGTTTGTTACAGGAGTGGGTGGGTGAGATTCTGTGGCCTGCCTTGGGCAGGAGGTCAGACTAGATGATCATAATGGTCCCTTCTGACCTTGAAGTCTATGAGTCTATGAAACATTTCACAGAACCAAGCCATGAAGTTGTTTGACACAAAAGCCCATAATGACATTCAAGTTAACTGGAAATCCAGGTAAACAGCGTGTGAGAGTGCTTAAGACAATGTTATAAGAGAACAACTTATTCCTCCTTCAGAAGGCATATTTCTATTTATAGTATAGCTAGTAAGTCTCTGTCAGCATTTCCATCAGACTATAGTTCAACCAGGGAAATTCCCTCTGGATTGGAATGTGTCAGAACAACGTCTCAGTTCTGTATTATTATTTTTTTAAAGATGAATTTCAAATAAATCCTTTGGGAGCGAGGCTACAAAGGGCTCCAGGTGGATCGATGCTTAAGTCTCATTGACTTTGATGGGATTCTATGTGGGTATATGGCTCCTCATTGTGCAGTTACTTGCAGGATCCAGGTTTTAGGATTATTGCCAGGGATTGGTTTAGGATGATTTTTAGTTTAATTAATTACAGTATTGCCAGCACCGAGTATTAAAAAAATAGGACCCAGATTCCCAAAAGCATGAGATTAAAAAAAAATTGTATGATTTTTCAGCTAATGTTGCCTTCTCGTTTCTGAATCTTTAAGGTTCATGTTTGCAAGATTTTCCCTGCAACAAGAAAGGCTAGATATTTACGTTTTTGTCTCATGTAGATAGAGATTCTGACGTACTCACATAACTCCGAGTGCTGGGCTTTTAAGGAAAATACAACTATCACACAACATGATAAAATTACAAGATGGCGACAGTATAACGTAATGTGTTTATTTACTAGAGTTGTAAAATATGCTCTTCCATAAAGTCCATGCCCTGGAATTCAATACCTTTCTGTTATTTATAAAACAACATTGTATAGAGGTAGGGAAGTTAAGAAGAAAGGATAAAATTTCCAATCTTGATTGCCTAAAGGTGGCACCTGAATAAGTGGTCTGATTTTCACATGTGGTAGGCACCTGCCATCCTGCCTGCCTAGTTTCTTACATGGCCTTCAACACTAATATCGGAGCACCTCACAATCATTAAAAAATGTTATAGCCTTATGACACCCTTTTGAAGTAGAAAAGTATCATCCCTGTTTTACAGGTGGCCCACAGAGACGTGTCCAAGCTCGCATAGAGAGGCTGTAGTTGAGCCAACAATTGAACTCAGGTTTCCTGTGGTCCAGCCCAGTTCTTTATCTACTAGACCATCCTTTCCTACAACTGTCATTTGGGGTGGAGGTTGGGGGGGAGGGGAAGGAGTAATGTCATTAATCCCGAAGTTTAGTTGCAAGAGGTATCAACTCCATAAATTCATAAACTTTCATAAATTCAGAGCATAAAAATGTCACATGCATTTACAGTTCTTTTTTAGTAAATAGAGTAATAAATAATATATACTTTAGATCAATACGATATAAATGTGCAGTATTCATGTGCACCGCAGTTTCCAAAGAAAGCTATTACGGTGTAATCTAAGATTATGTAGCACTAAGAACAATATAAAAACTCAGCGGTAGTAAGGATTAATATTATGGAATACACACAGAATGTTTTGTAGCAGGGCCCCAAAGGAGCTAAGATATGTGCTGTGACTATGTGTTAAGAATAATTCACAAAACCTAACTAAATCTTAATAGGTCTAGTGTTACGATATTAAGCTCAAAGGAATCCATAGCATATTAATAGCACATTTAAAAACTCATATTTTAAACCTACCAAAACAGAATAAACAAAAGAGAAAAGAATGAAATTACTGTCAACTACAACAAATGGTTAAGTAATAATTTGGTTCTGAAAAGCTGCTAAACCAAGGCTAGTCTCAGGTATTATTATTAGGGCTCATTAGGAATTTTCTGGGGGAGAAAAATGTTTTTTCCTCGAAAATGCAGATTCTTTGAACCCGGAACTTGTCATGAGAAATGGCTGGTATCAGCAAACCTCCTGATCCAAAAAACAAAACCAAAAAGCCTTTCAAAGATCTTGCTATTTTCAAAATGAAAAGTTGCATTTTTTGGTTCAAAGCAACTTTACATTTTGAAATTTTAGTTAATTTAGATTTAAAAATTAAAAAGAAATAAAAAATCTGAAAGCAATCCAAAATATTTCAACAATATTAAAATGAGATGTTTCAATGACCCAGTCTGATATTATAGATATATATTTGGATTATTGGGCACGAACGGTCTCAAAATTTTGAATTTTCATCCTGATTGGGACCAAGAAAAATATCAATACCTATAACATTCTCAAGGGATGGATTTCGCCTCCCCAGTTCTAACTCAATCTGTTCTTACTGAAATTTACCCTGGCTTATGCATTGCAGTGGTCTTAAGCCAATGACTGATCTTGCATAATATAGGCCATATCCCCTTTCGTGTGTGTTATGGAACAAATGAAACTAGCACAATTGCAAGAGCTGCCTGAAAGGGCAAAAAAGGGAAATTTTCCTTTGTCCCTTCAGACCCCAGCAAATGAAAATCGTACAGTAGAGGGTGTACAGCGTGGAACATAGGAACTGGCTTTTCACTCCAGCCTCTCGGTATGACATCAGCACCCTTATCTGTTGGAAGTGACAATTTGTGCATGAAGTCCCACTCCACACCTTGGGGGTGATCCAAAAGTAGTATGTCTCCCCTCTGAGCTGTGAGGCTGGTATGGGTGGGGACAGGATCCTGGTGAGGCCCTGTATGTAGATGCCTCAAGCTACAGGGGATTTCTCCGTGAATTTTGTTTTGACAGGACTGGGGTTAATTTGCATCATTTTTTCCACATTGTGCATAGTGGAAAAAGACAGGCAAATCAAGCCTCCAATACTGTAGTGAGATTAGATTTTAGGACCAGAAGGGATTATTGTATTGGCTGGCCTCCTATTTAACACTGGCCAAAGAATTTGACCCAGTTATTCCTGTAAAAAGAGCTCAGTAACTGGTTTTGACTAAGGCATATGTTCTGGAAGGGCAGCTAGTCTTGATCTGAAGTCATCAAGAGATGGAGAATCCATCACTTCCCTGGGTAGTCTGTTCCAGTGGCCGATGGATTCAGTCCATTGTATATTGAAGTTAATGGAATGCCTCACAATACGAGGGATCAGGCCCAATCAGAGGGACTAGAAGGATGCCAATATCCTTTTTGTGTGTTTCCCCAGTATTCCCACTTTAATTCATCGGGACTAGTGGGTGAGTGGGTGTATTTAAAAAATGTTCAAGGGGGCCAGTGGTGGAATGAACCGAACAGCATCCAATAGCTAGGATGTGTTTCTTTTATAGCACAGGTGTCCTCTCTTTTTTTAGCATGGCTTTTTTGGCAAGACCATATTAAGCTGAATTTCAAAGCCAGGAAAAGCTTGACTAACAAGCCGGATGACAATGACATTGTCTCTTGAATCAAATGGCAGCAATGTCTCCTCTCAGAAAAGGAAGCAGATAAACTTTAACATTGTTTGGCTACCAGACAAAAAGGTGGAATGATACAGCTTCCAGAGTCTGGACTTTCTACCCTGTCTCTATTTCTTTTGTTTTTCGGTCTATTAACAACGAAAGGGATTTCCCCTGCACTTAAAAGCTATAAAAAAAGCTATCCAGTCGCTTGTAAAATTCAAATTCTTCAAGGTTTAGGGGATTTGATTTTTACAGTGGTGTTCTAGGACGGTTTCATGAGGCTTTCACAGCTCAGCACCAGTTAAATCTAATTCTGATTCAGACTCTAAAAATTGCTTGATAATCCTGCCACTACTCAATGGCATTTCTCACTGATTAATGCAAAACAACAAGGCGTGTTTCTTTTCATGCCCTTGTGAGAACGGATGCTCGTTGTGACAACTGGGATGCTAATTCAATGAAACACTGCACAAAAAGAACATTCCACTATCGTCGCACGTGGAACAATAAGTTCAATAATACTACCTCTGCACCCAATTAATTTTAACACGGTATTGATTATTTTTCTCTTCTGTCTTTCATCTTTCTCTGGGGTTTTGATGTCTCTCCAGCACACAATGTAACCACAATAGGGCAGTGCTGGCCTGCTATTTGACCTCTTATGATGTGATCATGTTAACATTTTACAAGCTAAGCAAGGTTGGGCATAGGCAGGGCTTCTGGATGGGAAGCGTCTGAGGAACCACTATGGAAATGCTGATGGTGATTTAGTAGGTGGCACACTTACTTCTGAGTAAGGGCTGAACCAATTCCCCAGCAGGCTGATATACTGGGGGAGGTGCTGTCTTTCTGAGGAGATAGAAAATGTAGATCCAAATGTGGCCATTAGGTCTCTGCTGTGCTTTTTGGAAGAATAGGGGTAGTAATAACCTTGGCATGTTGGTCATAGACCAGTCAGAGAGGCTACATTCTCCCTTCCAGTTTAATTAGAAAAGGGGCAGATTCTGCTCTAACTTGATGAGTTACTCCAATGAAATGTAAGTGTAAAATGAGATCAGAATCAGCCCCATAATGATCATCTCTCTACATACTGCATCTTTCTGTATGTTGATGTGCACTGGTAAGTAGCCTCCATGATTCACCCTGTAGGAGGCTGCCTGTCAGCGGTGGGTGAGCAATCCCTATATATAGTCCGTGTATGAGTTTGTAAAGCATTTTCGGATGCTTTTGAATGAAAGGTGCTCTATAAACCTACCAGTAAATCATTGTTATTTTATCATTACAGTAGAGCGCTAGAAGCCAACAATTTCAATAATTTGATCAACTCCTTTTATTGCAAACCCCAGCAGGGTTGACTCAGCCCTTTATCTTTCTCAGGCAGATAAATTGAGTTCCATGAAGTTTACTGTGTGCAGATCTTTTAGATGAGACTTTTTAAAAAAGTGAGATCCAGGTTGTTCCATGCAGACATTAAAGATCCGGTGGTAGGTTCTGTAAGAGTGAGGCATTTGCCCATTGTCCGTGGCCAAAACGTCTTCACCCAGTTATCCAGCTAGTTTCCTTGGTGCTATATGTATAAAGGGCTTGAAACTGCAAGTGTGGCGCGATGATCCAGGGGCACTAGCCTAGGACTTGGTGACACAGGTTCAATTCCCTACCCTGCCAGAGACATCCTGTGTGACCTTGTGAAGTTGCTTAACTTCTCTGTGCCTCAGTTCCCCATCTGTAACATGAAAATAGCAGCACTGCCCAATCTCCTGTTGTGAGCATAAATACACTAATAACTCTGAGGTGATGGGAGAGCCAAATCAGTACCTTAGATATTGGCTCTTGCAATGTGCTGAGCAATCCCCAGTTCACACTGACACTCAGTACCCTGCAAGAGGGGGAACCATGAGGCGCTTGGATTTCTTTCAGGATGAGAGGTGCTATATAAAGTGTTAGTAACTGCTACTTTTACATTGAGGGTTTCACTGTGCTGCATTCACTCTAAGAAGCCTCTTTAGACAACACAGCAGCAGACAGATGGCCTGTCCCCAGCATTTCCTGGGGAAGCCCTATGCAGTCATTTTTGAGACTTAGGGAATTCGGTAACCAAAACTGAGCTGTCGGGAAGGAACAGTCACATGGAGCAGATCTGGAGTTGCACCAGGGAGCAAGCATTTTCATTAAAGGTCGTGTTCACTGCAACTCGTTCAATACATTATATATTGCTGTGTATTACAGTAGCATTTAGAGACCCTTTGGGGGTGGCTTCTGTACAAACACCTAGTAAGAGGCAGTTCTTGCCCAATAAGTTTACCATCTAAATAAATATAAGAGACAAAGGGTGCTAGAAAGGAAAGCTTATTATCCCTGGGGTTTTACAGATGGGGAACTGGGACAGAGAGAGAGAGTAGGGGCCCAGTCCAACTCCCTGGAAGTAAATAGAAAAGCTTGTATTGATTCCGGTTTGGACTAAGCTTCTGGTGATTTGCCCATTGTCAAACAGGGAGGCTGCAGCAAAGCCAGGAATGAAACCCATATCTGGTAAGTCCCGGTCCAGTCCAGCCCACAAAATAGATCCTCTCCAAATAATAAATAAAGTCCAATTATGCCTGGAATTTTCAAAGGTACCTAAGCAAATTAGGCAACCAACTTCCGTGGAATTCCAACCGAAACCCCAGCCTGCATTTGTACATTGGATACGCTCTGTGTGTCCAACAGAAAAACCCTGTCTTACCTCAGGGAGCATTTCTGAAAAGGCCCAGTGACTTCAGAGGTAGCACTTATGAGCAAGTAGACACCATCATGAATCAGACTTCTGCAATCTGTCCCTCTGAAAACCAAAGCTAGGGTGTTATGAACCTCAGAAGAACATGTATTATTCTGCAATTCTACTCTATTAAGAACAAAAATCAAAAATCTCCTTGTTGGTTTCTTGGGGTTTTTTTGTTTGTTTTTTTAAATTAATAATGTACCACAATTTTTGTTTCTTTGTCTCCATTAGTTTCAAAGATATTAGTTTTGTACAGTAACAGATAAGATGAATACACAATTAGGAAGTTTACTTTCTAGGGATCAGTTGTTGAATTCTGTAAGGGGCTCTTCTGCATCTAATGTAGTTGAGGGCCATGCCATCAATTTCTAGCTGACAGCAAACAGATGGCCTGTCAGCAGAATTTTTCATAGTTTTAGTAAGGTTCATCATTAATGAAGCCAAGTGCTAAATTACTATTTCAGCTTCCTGGTATTCTATAATATAGAGTGATTTATTAGTTACTGTAGGTCATTCAAGGAAACTGATTATGCTGAATCTATGACATGGAAAATCTCAACTTTCTCAGGTAGTATACCCTGATCATACGTTGTATTCTGCTGGACAAATTAAATTTGTTCTACATGGGAGTGCATGCTAAAATATTGCTTAGAATCGCCATGAACAATACTGCATTGCTATATTTACTATCAATTATCAGTGCTTATGTATTGCAGCACTGAAAGTTACAGAAAAACCTAAGACAGAGAGAATTACCAGCAAATCAGCATTTTGAGTTGTGTATCATCATTTTTGGAAGCATCTTCCAGAAGCTATCCACTTGAGAATGATATCAAAAGCATAGTGCCTTTGTAGGCAATTGTAGATAAAAGCTCAGGTTTTGAAATATGTGTAAGCTTTGTGTCCTTCAAAACTCAGCTCACCTTAATCAAAGAATCTCAGGGTTGGAAGGGACCTCAGGAGGTCATCTAGTCCACCCCCCTACTCAAAGCAGGACCAATCCCCAGACAGATTTTTGCCCCAGATCCCTAAATGGCCTCCTCAAGGATTGAATTCACAACCCTGGGTTTAGCAGGCCAATGCTCAAACACTGAGCTATCCCTCCCCCACAAATAGTCTTCTTGAAGTTAATCACGTGAGTAAGGCTATGTTTACACTACTGCGGTAAATCAGCCTACACTACGCAACTCCAGCTACATGAATAACATAGCTGGAGTTGACATACGTTAGGTCGAGTTATCGCGGGGGTCTACACTGCAGGGGGTCAACAGGAGAAAATCTGTCGACTTACCTTACTCTTCTTGCCGGGGGTATATTACAGGGGTTGACTGGAGAGCGATCTGCAGTCAATTTGGTGGGTCTTTACTAGACCCGCTTAATCGATCGCCGGTGGATTGATCTCAGATCATAGATCCCCACGGTAGTGTCGACCTAGCCTAAGACAAGAAGGATTTGTGGTCTAATTGTTTGTTACTTAGCAACAGGTCTCATTCTCCACTGCTTTGTACTTTGTGTAATCAAGTCCACCAGTGCAAAGGAAGGTGTAAATTCTATTAGAACAATAGTGTTTTATAACCATTTTGTACTGTAAATGACTATACAAGGTGCACCGATATAATGAATCAGGATTTGATAGTCCAAACTGCTAGAAACTACAGATATTTTTTTCACTTAAAAACAAACAAACAAAAAAACAAAGTTTAGACACAATCCTTAACCTTGGCAGTGGCCTTTGGATTATTAGCAGCATTATCGGCAACAGTCTCCATAGACGCAATGCTAACCATTCATACTTTTTGTTCTGTCCTTCTCATCTATTTTCCATCTCCCGTCTGACGTACTTTTATCTCAGCTCTTTTGAAAAATGCTTCCACAGATCCCCTCAGCCATCCATGTCAAGTATATAATTGGTCAGCAGTTCCGTAATTTATAGTACTTCAGAAGGTTTTCTTATGTACTGTCTCCTTTGGTTAGCAAATTCCTTCAACATCACACATAGGAGGGTGGATAATTTCTGAAGGCAAAAGTGCTTGTGTTTGAAGGGGGTGGGTTGGGGTGGATTTTTTGTTTTGTTTTAAATAATTAATTATCATCTTAGAAAAAATAAAGCTATGGCAAAGATTATAGCTCCCAGAGTGTATTGCTGTACATTTCTTCATGTTCAACACTTTCTATTCTTCCTCTCCTGATTACTACTGATGCTCAGGATATCTGTCAGCTGATGCCTTTTTATATTCCGTTCCGCAAGTTGAACACAAATAACATGACAGCTTGCAGGCTTCTTGTTGTCATGGTGTTCAGACTTTGCTCTTAGCAATGCCATATAAAGACTATTACATCTCAGCTCCTATTTGCATCTACCAAATATTTTAACACTAACACAATGATATCAGGATGCCAGGATGTTTATATTGTTTCCAGCACCAGAGACAGCAGAATCAAATTATGTTCTGCTTCCACCTTCGCATGTTCACCCCCCCCAAGTTCTATACAGTCAGAGTTATAGAATTGCTCATTGCAATGGAGCAAGCCTGATTTACACCAGCTGAAGATCTGGGGCCCACTGCCAAACTTATTTGAAAAAGGCATGCAGAATACATAAGCCCACCTGTTCAGAAGCACAGACCACCAGGAGTACATCACTCTGCAGCACTGGCTTTCCATTGAACACAGAGTCCAGTTCAAGGGAGCTGGCCTGATTTTCAAAGCTCTATATTATACCTGCATTCCATTGGACCAACGATACTGTCAACCATGAGCAGGAGGCTCATGACCATGGGAGAAAGGACGTGCACCAGAGCTGGACTAAGACTATGATACTCAGTACCAGGACAATAAGAGCAACCTCTACCCTCACCATGTTCAGACCCACGCCTTCACCTGGACTTTCTCACAATGGTATCCTCAGGGTGTCTCTGCACTGTGTGTGGGGGAAATCAAAATGCATCAGCAAGTCTCAAAGCCTGAGTCAAAGGAGTAAAAATTGCAGTGTAGTACTGTCTCTTGGGCTGGAGCTGGGCTCTGACATCCAGCCCCCTCACCAGGATTTAGAGCCTGGGCTCCAGCCTGAGTGAGAATGCCTACACTGCTATTTCTAGCCTGATAGCACGAGCCCTGTGAACCTGACTCAGTTGACCTGCTCTCTGAGACTCATTGCCACAGTTTTCTTTTCTTTTGCAGTGAAGATGCACCCACATTCTCGTGGGCTCAGTCATTAAAAGAAACAAACCCTAAACTCGCTTCCTTGTGGTGCAGAAGGAAGACTATTTTGTTATTCATAGATTTTAAGACTAGCTGAGATCATCTAGTCTGATCTCATGTACGATCCAGGCTAGAGAATTTCACCCCGTTACCTCTAGTGTTTTGGGCTGGTCAAACTCTAGAAGGTGTTTTCTGCAAAAAATATCCCAAAACAAATAATACATTTCACTTTGCTGGCAATTTTCTCACAGTATTTCTTTCTCTTTTTTTTTGACAAAACCAGCGGAAAATATTAGATTTTTCATAACTGATTTTTTTCCCATTGACAAAAGGGGAAGGAAAAAAGAGAAAGAAAAGTGTGGAGAACACCGAAAGCTGAAAACCGAAAACTTTTTGGTTGTCTAAACCAATGTCATCACATTTAAAAAAAAAATTAACAGAAATTATTTTTTTCTGCAAAAACATTATCTTTGATCAAAAACTCATTTTTCAGTGAAAAAAAGTGTTAACTTTTTTTTTGGGGTCAAAAATCTAACCTGCTCAAATGTTCATCTGAACATAATGGGAGGCCCAGATACTGTGGGGATGAGGGACATGTAAGTACTCGGAGAGATCCAGGCAGTGATAAAACTTGCCTTTTTATCCAGGCATGGTATAATAATGTACTGGATGCTGATTTAGAAGGCTGATGCTCATCTCCACTAACGCAAGTGGAAGGAAGCAAAAGTCTGCTCAAAGTATTGCAGATGTAGATGAAAGAGAACAACAGCTCTCTGGCATACTCAGCATTATTACTTGGGCAAACTGAGGCACCTAAACCCCAAGTGTGTGTGGTTGGGTTGTGCAGTACAGAAGGGGACAGGTCTGAGAAAGGAGCTTTACTTTTTCAGCTATGCTGATATCTCAGTGTATGTCTTTGAAGGAGATAATGCTGCATAATATTTTTCACTCCATGTTAGTCTTTCAGAGATTGGCGAGGGGCTTAATCAGGCATAGGGAAAGGTGCCAATGGCAGCATGAGTCCAGCTATGATGCCATGGTAGAAGATCACCATGACCGGAACTTCAAAGGGGTTTGCACACAAGGCTACAGCTTCCTTCTTCTTGGGTTGGAAGGTGACATTCTCCATCTACGTTGCAGCCTCTCTAGTCCTTTCCCACTGAGGGGAGCATTCAAAGGAATATCTGCAGGATAAACCTCTACATTTGTTTTCCTTAATTCACTGTCACTCACCTGTGGTTTGCGACACAGCAGGTCACGGTCTGATAGGTTTGCCTGGATCGAGATGCTGTCAATGGATTTTGATATGATAGGAACAAGATTTCTCTCTCTGCACCTGAAGAATTAACAGCTTTTCCAGGCCTTCACTTGCTTATTTATTTCCTCAGTGTGCATCATTCTCCAGAAACAGAGGTATTAAGGGAAGTGAATTGCACTTTGGTTTCTCAAAGAAAACACAATACGCCCCACAATTGCTGTGGATATAAAGATGTATAGAATTATTGTTTTCCTCCTTCTTCCAAACACAAAAGTGTAGGTGTAATTTGTTAAAATAGACTCTAAAAGAGTAGCGATTAGTACATAATGTATGTAACTGGCTTACGGCCAGTTAACGAACAAATTAACAATGAGGCAACTTCTGTAGCCTAGTAGCTTTGCAGCTTCTTATTAAAAAAATGGAAAGTCGCCAGGCAAATTGCATCCATATTTATCATTTCCTTCATTGCTCTTACTTTAGACAGTGATGTTCCCTTAAAAGGTGGTGGTGTTTTTTCCTGAGAAGTTTTACATGAACATTTTGGCCTTGATTCCCCCAGTGATAGGTCCCATTGCACTACAGGGCTGCTGCAAAGTGGCTCTAAACAGTGACTTCCAGGGGAGATTTGTCTAAGGAAGGACTTCTATATTCGGCCCAGATCAACCAGTCACAAGCTCCCCCCCCACCCACCTTAATGCCAGCCTCTTGCTGTTCATCGAGTTAGAGATAATAAAAAATAATGGTATTGTTTTCTTGTTATTTTCTGGTTTTTACTTTCAGGGTGTGTATGATTTTATAATGCCTTTATAATGGGCCAAATTCATCCCATTTGGTCCAATATGATGCATAATACCTGTGTAGGAATGAGCAACTCCCAACATCCCCGGGTGGCAGATAGGGGAACATTCTGCAAATATACAGCTGCAAATATTTCAGCAGCGGTCACGGACCAACTGGTGACATCTCTCAGCAGGCCTTGTGGGGTAGTTGTTGGCACAACTGCTTCTATAAAATGCCACTTAAGTCCTATGATGAGTATGACAAGCAGAATAAAGATGACTTTAAAATAAGTCTGTCTGGGACAGGTGAGGCTCGTCAGCCTTGGCAGACAGCTCACCTAGGAGAAGCAAAACTCCAATTTCAAACCAAAGGTGTCAGGCTTGGACAGGCAACTTGTAAATCTCATCCAATAGATATGCTTATGTAAACTGACCAAGATATATCCAGCAGAGACTGGAAAGCTGTATCGGTAGGAAGGCTCTTGCAATGATTGTGGATGGAAGATTACCAAGGAGGAGTCCAAAGAGGTAGCACATGGAGTGACGTATCAGAGGGGTAGCCGTGTTAGTCTGGATCTGTAAAAAGCAACCTTCTTAAAGGTGCCACAGGACTCTCTGTTGCTTTTTACATGGAGTGGATATCAGCAGACCTGAGAGAGACCAATCTGCAGCCTGGAATATGACCATGAATTTTGGAAGAAGGCTATAAAATTTGCCAAACCTGAATGAAGAAATGGCAAGAACGAAGATGCATCATGCTGTTCCAAAACACTGAAAACTGGAAAAGCATCATAAGAGTCCATGTCCACATGCCAGCTTTTTAATTCTGAAAACTAGTGAATGAAATACTACTGAAAGGATATTTCATATTTTTATTAATGTGGTATAATGTAAGGTCAAGTGCTTATAGAGTCTTCTGACATTGATTTATGCCATATATATTATATCTGTAAGCCACAGAAAGATAAATGGTTGGAGTATATTAGTGCCTGTCTGGTATCTTCTTGGTAGGAGCAGAGAAAGCTGATAATACTAATTTTAGAGATTGACATTTACACCATTTGAATATAAAAAAAAATTAGAAGATGAAAACTTGCACTGAGATAACTCAAAGGGATTTTGGAACCACCAATGTGAAACACTTTAAAATTAAATCTTAAATTCCATCACAGAAATATCTCCATACCCATTGTATATGATGATGACGATGCTTTAGTTCATGCAATTTCCAGAGAGACATGGAATTACAGGATACCATAATGCTTATTTAAGAGAGATTCATTTGTCTCTGAGGTGTCCACCTGGAAACTATTGAGTAGGGATTTGAGTACTACAGCAGGAATGGTGCCTACTCTGTCATTGAATGGGAAGGAAGAAGAGTTTTGTACAAATGATACTGTCTCCAAGTCTTTCCTATAGAATTGAATAGCAACAAAACTAAAAAGGTTCAATGAAAATTACTTTACCCCTTTACAGCCAGCTCCTCAGGCCCCTTTGTGATATTCCAGTGGTGCAAAGTGACCTTAGAATTGGTCAAATGGGGCCCAATAGAATTCTTCCAATTTAGGGTAATCCTGGAGTTTCACCAGGCACTTCTGCACCCCTCCACCCCAGCACATGGGGTATGGTCGAGCAGACATGGGGCTGAAGGAGCATGACAAGGGAAGAGAGAGTCAAGCTGCAACATGATGAAGTGATCCCCGGCCACTGAGTGGTCCCCTGGAAGACTGTTCTAGCTTGTGCAAATGATAGCATCCCTGCATAAATCCAATTAGAGTCTGACTTGGCCCCAGATGCTCCAAGAATATGAAGAAGCTTGCAGGGGCTTATAGCTATCTTTGCCTATCCTCCTCTTGTCTCATGAGTGCATGACAGAGAATTATATTTTTGCTCTAGAATGCGATGATTGGTTTCAACGGTCTATAGAAGAATCATCATTCTCTGCTAAGCTCAATAGGACTTCTTGCAGAGCTTTGTATAGCTGTTACTTGGTGGGGGAGGGGGGTTGTCTGCGTTTTCATTTATTGTGGAATGTAATAAAAAGAGACGTTTAAAATGTTGCTAGGGAAACCTAAAGCAGATGGAACTTGTTTGGACTTTTGTTGCAAACTCAAAACTCAGAGACGTCTTCTGCTGAAACACTGATTAAGGGTCATGAACCTACCGAGCGTCACTGGTCCCCTCTTTAATTGAACCTGCACTGGGTTTACTGTTTGCCATCTGCTTCCTGTTTAATTTTCGCAGTTTTGAAGGTCAGCAAACCTAGAATGTTTGAGACCAAGGGAACATGAATTCCAAAGATCAGCAGCCCTCACAGAGAATGCAGTGCCAAACAACTTTTCTCTCTGAAAAACTGTAGGTAGTTCAGCTCAAGCACATTCACTGATCTCAACTTTGGCAAGATGCTTAGATTCTGCGGCCATTAGAATCATCTAAGTCAGACCTCCTGTGGAATTCAGGCCACAGAACCTCACCCGTATGTTGCCGACCCCTCGCCCCACAATAATCACATCAGGCCATGAATTTTGAGAATTAATTTGGCAATTGACAGGGTCCTTTGTAAGGGCTTGATCCAATTACCTCACCTGCTAATTCCTGCTTTGGGCCCCAATAACATGTGGTGGAGCTAAAGCACATCTTTTAGAATGATATCCAGTAACAACTCCAAGTGATGGAGAATCCACCACTGTTCCAATTGTTAATTACCCCCATTGCTAAACATTTGTTCCTTATTTCCATTTTGAATTTTTCTAGCTTCAGCTCCAAGGCATATGCTTTTGTCTGCTATATTAAAGAGCCCTCTGTTTGTGAAAAATGTTTATCATGAAATGCACTGGGTTCATTAAACATTTACTAAAAAATCTGCCTTTACCAAACCAACGTACAATTTATTCAGTTCCTTGACACTTTTCCTCTTTTCTAAGACTAGCCAATCTTATAGTAAAATTACTATTAATGCTTTCTAATCTTTTATCCTTTTTCACAGAGATCATTCTTAAGCCTTCTCAACAAGCCAAATGATCACCAAATCCTCCCCATGCCATATCATAAAATGTTGGGTTCTTAAAATTGCTTGTTTCATTCCCAGAAGAACTAAACCTGCTTCCAAAAGTCACTTTCTTCATATAATCTCAGAATCACTCCATTAATTTGTTCTTACACTCTTCACTTCTTATCCCCTTTGTATGTGCGTTGCCAAAACCAGCCATTTCTAAATGTGCCATTCTGTTCTGTTCATTACATTTCCACTGTATTTGTTACCTTTACCTCTTGCTGAACTAAAAATCCATTTAGTCCTTAACCTCTTCTCACAAACCCCTACATACATTTATAAGGCACTTGTACAGCAGCCGAGTGAGCCATTCAGGTGCACTGAATTAAGCTGATAGTGATCAGTAAATGTTCACCAGCATGTTCACTTAGCAAACATCAAGATTCCCATTATTTTATGATCCATCTGTCAAGTGAATTCAGTTCCGATGTGTCTCTGAGAGCTTAAGACACATTTCATGTTACAGGCTGAGCTTAGTAAGAAGGGAAACCATTTTCACAAGAATGCAGCGTGTTTTTATAAAAACCCTGACATCTATTTTCTAGGTTTTGAGACTTTATGCCAAAATTTATCACCATGGCGATTAAGAATTAAGTGGCTCAGAAGAGCTATGAAATAAATAAGAGCATCCATGCATAGTGGGCTACATTCTACCCTGAGTTATACATGTGCAACTCACTGACGTCAATAGGGGATAAATTCATCCCATTTCCTCAGACTTTCCCAGGGCCGAGTATGCATACAGCTGACTTCTGAATGGTTCAATACATCTATTTTCCCCACTCTGCCTTGGTACCAGGAGAGAAAGAGTGTGTGTGTGTGTGTATGTGTGTGTCTAATCCCCCCTTAGTGTGGACAATGGACTACATGACATCTCGAGGTTCCTTCCAGCCCTACATTTCTATGATCACCACAGTGGGCAGAAGACCAGTGTCACATCTTGGTCACTTCTCATTCATGTTGAAGCCCTAAGGGCCAGATTCTCAGCACAAAGCATAGTTTAGGAAGGGGAGTGGTGTAGCGGTGGCCTTTACAATCTCTCAATCCTGACCCAGCGATGTGGCAGTCCATTTCCCTGGGGTCACTTGGAACAGCAGGAAGCCCCCCTTATGTTACACAGGTTGTCAACAGAACCTAAAGGTTGATACTACAGCTAGGAAGGGATGCTGTAGCAATGCTCCTTTCCCTTGGTCAATCCACCTAGGGCAGGAATAGGAAAGAGTATGAAGAGAAAAGGAGCCACAACACCAACTCAGTGCCACCATGGGATGACCCATTCCATTGTGGTGATCCTTCCTTGGCCTGCTATGTCAGTTTTAAGACAATGATCCATCAGCAATGTGGTACAAAGCTGCTGCATTGGACTGGAGGATCTGGCACTAGATCTCCAAAGAAAAGTCTCCTTGCTTTGGTATGATTCTTTAATAGTTGTGATGTACTGAAAACTCTTAAAATTCCAAGATGTCTCTTTAAAAGCAAAGAGTTTCCTGGTCCTGCAGGCAGACTAGGGGACTCTGTAGAGAAGCATGTTATCGGGATCTTCTGCTGTCAGTCTGCAAATAGCAAGCCGGGGAGAGTTGGGCCTCTCTGCCTTAAAGAGCACCCTATTTGTCTCTCTCTGGTTTTGGTTCTTGTGTATTAGGGTTCTGTTTTTTAAGAAATAAAAGTAATGTTACATGGCAACCTTCTGACCGAGTATTTAATGTTTTTATCTAACTTGTTTGCATGTATTCTATGAATATAACAGAAGGGTCTAGATATTCACGGCCTTGTGCGAAGAGAAAGAAAGCACTGAATTGTTTGTTCTCTACAAGATCATCAATATTCTGATTCTCTCTGATTAACAGAATCACAGTTAGGTTCCATGTGCTCTAGGAATATAATCAATTAAATATTACAGGAGAGCTAATTATATTGGCGTACCGATGATGTAAAACTGGGTAATTCCTTTGCAATGCTACAATAATTTTATCGAAAACCTCATTCCCAACAGAATGTAAGTCTCTATAAGAGGATTTTGTGTTCTTTTATGGCATTGGCCTCACTTTTACTTTTGATACCATAGTTTCTCAACAGATCAGTGAAATCCTTGATACTCTTTGAATATTTATTGTAGACAGCTTTCCACATACAGATAGGGAAATATTTCTAATCTCCTTCATTAACTCAACATTCAGAGGAATCTAAACATTTAAAGTATTTCCTGTTTTGAATATTGTCCATATGAGTTCAAAATCTTGCTAAACATACTGCAAACCTCTGTGTGATGTTTTGGAATGAGATGGAATGTAAAGACTAATACAGCTAACGCTTGCATAGAAGAAGATTGAGATTCATCTTTGCTTTTAGCAAGTGAACTTTGGTTTGACCACATGGGTGGTTTCATTTGTTGCACATTGATAAGGACGGTTTGATATAAAACAATGTTTTTGAAATTTAAAATATTTATAGTCAGTGTCACGATGAACACATCTACACATGAACTGGAGCTGTGATCTCCAGATTGGGTAGATGTAGGTGCTAGTAAAAAGAGAAGTGTAGCAGTGGCAGTGTGGATGGCAGAAAGGGCTAACTGTGCCAATTACAAACCCACCTGGAACCGTAGGGACTAGTGTGGCTAGCCTGTACTGCTGTGGCTACAGGGCTATATTTAAAGCAATCGATCAAATCTGGAGCGTGTATGTCCACCTGGGCTGCAAATTACACCTCCAGCGTATGTATAACCATACCCTACTTCAGTAGTTCTCAAACTTGGGCCGCCGCTTGTTCAGGGAAAGCCCCTGGTGAGCTGGGCCGGTTTGTTTATCTGCCGCATCTGCAGGTTGCGGGAAGGGCGGCCAGCACGTCCCTCGGCCTGCGCCACTTCTCACAGCCCCCATTGGCCTGGAGCAGCAAACTGTGGCCAGTGGGAGCCGCGATTGGCCGAACCTGCGGATGTGGCAGGTAAACAAACCGGCCCGGCCCGCGAGGGGCTTTCCCTGAACAAGCGGTGGCCCAAATTTGAGAACCACTGCCCTACTTCATATTAAAATAAATGCAATGCTCCACGTCCGTACACGTTACCGTTGAGCCAACAAATCTAACTCACCTGTTTCTAGTCACACTTACCGCTCCAGTGTCACCTTGACAAACAGAAACAGGAGATTCCAGTGCCTGGATTATGGAGGGCAACTTGGGGCTGCTCTTGTCAAGTGGGATTGAGGGTTGAGGAAACAACATATTTCTATAGGTTCATGAATGGTTCATGCACCTTGCTGATATTTGCAAAGACAATAGACCCAAGCCCTAACTCCATGTTTAGTGTGCTCTATGCCAGATGTTTCCTCAGTCTATATTGACCCTCTACAATGTCGGAGGTCCGTCCATCACCAATGAGAAGGAGGAATCCTTGGGTTGTACAGTTATGGGCAGGAAGGTCTCTGTTTGTACTTTGGCCAACATTAGGGGCTCCCATCTTTAATGAGGTCTTTAGACACCACAATACGAATAACAATATCTCTCTAAAGGAGAAAAAATTAGACCTCTTTAGCAAATAGGGAAACTGGGACACAAAGAGGTGAAGACACTTGTCCAAGTTCACAGAGTGAGTCAGTGGTAGAGTCAAGAACAGACCTAGAGACTCCAGCGGGTGGGGGCAGAAGCAGCCAAAGCAGGGACTGCTTGATCATGGGGAGGGGTAAAACTGAGCCCAGCCAAGGACACCTCTCCTCCCGGCCACAGCCCTGAACCCAGGACTGTGCAGGAGAGATTCCTCCAGTCAGAGACTCCAGCCAGCAGGGGCAGAAGCACACAAAGCAGGGACCTCTGGTCCTTTGGACATTCAGAGAACAATAGTTTTGACTGGACTTTCTCTGTCCTGTGCTGATTGGCTGTTTGATTCAATCCTCCCGCTCTCTCACAGGCTCTTCACCTCAGTTTCATACCACATCTGCCCCTCTTACCATCTTCTCCCTTGCCCTGTCCCTCTCATCCTCCTTTCCTCCCCCCCTGAATTTAGCTGACCACCCGCAAAAAATTGCTGTCTTTAAAGTGCTAACTCTGCTTGGGTGTCCTACCCCTTCCCCCACCCTGTGTCTGTCTTGTTTATTTAGATTATAAGCTCTGGGGGCAGGGACCACGTACTACACACTGTGTTTGTACAACACCTACCACAATAGGGCCCCACTCTCGGCTGGCCTTAGGCATTAGCATAATAAACATGATTATTATTAATACAAACCCAGGAGTCCTCACTCTAGGGCCTCCACTCGAGCCACTAGATTAGTTATTTGAATATTCGGCGCCCTTGTTCAGGCTTTTTAGATTTTCAGCAGCTAGACAATGGATTTGGTTTTGGACAATACAATTTGTACTCCAGGGCCCAAATTCCAAGAGGACTTACATTGATTCCAATGCAGTTTTATGGGGCTTAAGTCAGTAGTAATGCTAAGCACCAGTGGTGCAATATCTGTGTGCATAAAGGAAGTAGCTGTTACTGCCGAGCAATTAATAGGTTACCTATGTCCTTGATTGTTAGAATGTCTTTGTTTTTATTCAGGGAGGGAAAATGTGGGGAAGGAGCCTGGGTTATCTTCATGTTTTATTTAAGAAATGTACAAGGAATCTGATAATTGTAGGAATCTGGCTCAGTAACTGTAAATATAATAGATTTGTAGCCCTCTTTTGCCTTCCATGCAATTTAAACTGACAATAGAAGACTACAGAAAAAAATAATGAGAGTTTACATCATTAAAGTTATGAGTTAAAATAATAAGCAAGAGACTATCAATATAAACATCCCTTGGGGATTTTATCCAGCTGGACTTGTTTGATCATACTGCTTCTGCAATTATTTTACAAACTACACTAACCACCTTATTCTAAAAAGTTTTCTCGTTGAATTTAAAGAAAAAAAATCAAAACACCCACACATTTCCTAACTTCAGATGCTCATCCAATTTTCACATTATAATTAGCCAAAAAGGCCCTGATTCAGGAAAGAATTAAAGCAACTTTTAAATCCAGCCCTATTCAATAAAGTTTTTCCATACATGTTTAACTTTAATATTTCAATGGATGTTAATACTTTATAAAAATGATTTTAACTTCAATGGACTTTAATTGGACATTGCACATACTTAAGTGCTCTTCCTGAATGTGAACGCATTCCTGAATACAGGCCAAAAACTTCAGTTCCCAACAACCTGGGAGTTTGGGGGTGGGGGATCAAAACCCAGATCCAGATGTCTACGTCAAGAATCCAAATCAAACCTCTGCCTCTGAACACCAACATACTTTTTGGAGTAGGGTTGGGGGGGTCAGAATCTGGATCTGAATTTTATGTATAGGGTCCATATCTACTTTAAACCAAAACATTCTCTGCTTTTTTAAGAAGGAAGGTCTTGCTGGTTCTATCAATGTACAAAAGGTTATTGTACTTTCAAGTATTTTAGATACCATTAGCATATCTTTCTTCAGCTGCCCATTCACAATCTCCTTTAAAATTACTTTGTCCTGCTTTAACTAACATGACTAATCTAATTACTAAAGCCTTAGACCAAAAGGAGCAGTTGAAAAGCATCATACAACATTGACTGGAGAAAATTTAAAATCTATATAGCAGCCCAGAGTGTAGCAGTTTTCCTGGTGCATGAATGGTATTTTAAATGAGCAGCTATTATGGATGAAGAATAAGTCAGTTAATTAAAAATAAGAAGATGATGTACCACTCATATATGCCTCTCTGCCTCCTAAAAACCTTAGTGCTCTGTGAAGGCTCAGAAAATGGCTGGGAGGGTAAGCACATTCCATGAGCAGTGGTGGCTGGGAGCATTTTGTGTAATACTTCAAGATATGCTGAGGGGCTTATTAAATATTTACAAATGTGCTGGGAGGAGTGCTACTTGCTACACCTAGATAAAAAGCTTAGCACACGTACTTCTGACCACAGCCCTGCTGTTGCCAGCTAGTGTGGGGAGGAAAGAGATGTTGACTATCAGCACACTCCCACCAGACAGACACCATCCAAGGTGGTTAGTACTAACTGAAGCTCACCAGAGCACTTGTAGAAACATCATAGCTGTTTGCTGAACAAAAGAACTGGAAGTAGAGTCTCCATGCCTTTGTTATGTTCTCTAACATGTATTAAAAGGTGGAGACATGATTTAGTCCCAAATGTATAGAGGGAACCTGAATATCAACACCGAGGGCCAGTGCCTAAATCAGATTCCATCGCCTCCACTCCACCAAAGCTCCTAACCATATCCGCCCATTTGTCAGCTTCATATACTACTGCTTCTGTGCTCTCTTCCATGCAGGCCCCTATGCATGGCATAACCTCCCTCAGCTCATACACGAGGCCTGTATCCTGCCCACATCTAAGTCCCTGTTCAAGACCCACCTCTGCTGTGCTGTTTGCATTTAAGCAAGCTGACATAGAATCATAGAAGATTAGGGTTGAAAGAGACCTTAGGAGGTCATCTAGTCCAACCCCCTGCTCAAAGCAGGACCAACCCCAACTAAATCATCCCAGCCAGGCTTTGTCAAGCCGGGCCTTAAAAATTTCTAAGGAGGGGGATTCCACCACTTCCCTAGGTAACCCAGTGCTTCACCACCCTCCTAGTGAAATAGTTTTTCCCTAATATCCAACCTAGACCTCCCCCACTGCAACTTGAGACCATTGCTCCTTGTTCTGTCATCTGCCACCACTGAGAACAGCCGAGCTCCATCCTCTTTGGAACCCCCCTTCAGGTAGTTGAAGGCTGCTATCAAATCCCCCGTCACTCTTCTCTTCTGCAGACTAATCTTCTCTTCTGCAGACATATATACATTGTTGCTCCCATTTCCCTTGCTTGTTACCCTGACCATCCATAGACTGTGCACTTGTCAGGGTGTAGATCATCATTCTTCAGTGTTTGAAAAGCCATGAGTACATAGTGGGGGTGTGACAAGTTTTGGGGTACAAACCAGACTAGTAAAGGGTTGTGTCACCACTTCCCCTGTAACATGAGGTTCCTCACAATGCTTTGCTACTGTAGCGCCAACCTGGGACACTGACAACTAACCTACCAGCATGTAGGGTCACACCTTGAATGTCTGTGTGCTAGACAACCCTGCTTCATCAGCTCTGACCCCAGAAGCCTGTCTACAGCCACACAGTCCTACTCTGGCTTCCATCAGCCTTGGTTAGTACTTGCAGAGTGGCTCCAACAGATTCCCAGTCCTGAATTTTCCTAAAACTGTGTGTTCTGTAATGCCTAGCCCTCTCCTGGACAGTTCAGAGAAATAATAAGATTCAGTTGTTCCTCTAAAGACACAAAAGCACATCTCAGCTTATTAAATTAACTAGGTATAAATACACCCTTCCCCTTAAACGCTGAACTGAGTTGGTTTATAGTAAAATAAAACAAATTTATTACCAATAGAAAATAGGTTAAATGATGCCAAGTAAAAGGAATAAAGTTAGAAAGGGTTACAAGCAAATAAAAGTGAAAATGTACATCTAAAAGTCTAAAATCTAGCAAGGTGCTGGCTTTGTTCAAGATGGTTTCTCTAACTAGTCATTTTCTTTCCAGCCATGGATGATTTTTCCTCAGTCAGGACCTTCCACAGAAGTACAAGACACTGGCTTCCCTTGTCTTTCCATGTGAAAGATCTTTGCCTAAGCAGGTTTCTCAACTATATTCAATTTCCAGAGACTTCAACCCCCTCCCTGCTTAGTTGAAGGAAAGATAGCAGGATGACCTCATGTTCTTCCCTTCCTCTGGGCATCCCATCCCCCCATATGTAAATAGAGCTTCCATTGTTTTGATTTCACCATTCTTAATTTACATAGGACACAAGTAAATAGCTGCCTTCTCTTCTGCCAGGAGGGAACTTGTTTCTCCCCATTTGGCCACAGACTTTCCATATTTCCTCATATAGTGTTAATACATAAATTTCACAATGATACTAATCACTAGGATGTCATTAGCTTTTAGATGGGACCTCGCTCTAAACACTGTATACAATATTACTGTATTATAAGAATCAGTTGATTCAACTGCTTATCAATTGAGGTTCAGCCCCTCTGTCTTTATAGACCAGTTAACCATTGAAAAGAATTTATCTGAGGGTTACCCCTCAAACTAAAGTTTATTCAAGCTGCTAGGAAGACAACATGGAGTCTGGTGGTGAGGGAAACTCCATGTTCTTGCTTCTCCCACTTCTGTTGGCTGAAATGCAAATTGTTCTGTTTCCTGCCATCTTCTCCCCCTGACATGTCTGATTTAAACCCACCTTCATCATAAGTCGAGCATGTATCCATAACTCTTAATAGCCACTGCATACATACATCATGCAAGAATATTAATGATCAGTGATTTATTAGTTTTCAAATGATACTACACAAGGCATACTTTGTACAAGGATTAATACAATAGTGTGGAGGGTGTGAATATGGGGTGCTTAGTGTGAAAGTGGGTGCTATTGTAAATAAATAATAATCAAATAATGATGATGCTACAGCTGCCATGCTAGAGTCATCTCGATGATTTCTCCAGCTGCACATCCACTATAGAGTGAACTTTTCACTCCATTGCTATTTTCAATGTGAAAAGATCAGATGAATGCCAAGAACTCCTGTAAATACACATAAATGTTTGTAGAACCCAAGGAAGACAGACCTGCGTATGACCAAACAGTCTAAAATACAAATCTCTCTCTTTCTCTTATCCTTCTGCCATTTCTGCTTAAGACGTACCATTTCAAAGCCTGGAGGCGTGAAAGGCTTGTGTCACTCCTACTCTTCTCAGCATGCAGTGCTTTTAGATCTCCCATGTGTGTAGCAGAGGTGAACAGGGACCCGCAGAGATGTTAAAGGAACATGAAGTTTCAGGCAAGAGAGACTGTTAAAGGGCAACAGTGCTGTGTAAATTATGGGTTGAATTAACTCCAAAAAATAACAATCTGGCTTATAATATGTAGCTCAAGGGTAGGATACAGAGTTAATCAGACTTAATAATTAAAACTCAGCTTGTTATAAAATCTTGAGATTTATGGTTCAGTTGTGAAAGGTGACAGGTCTGGCCCTAAACACACAGAGCCAGCGACCTTCCCTGCAAGCCCTCTCGAGATACATGCACACAGCCCATGGCAGCAAGCCTCTGATCCCAGGTTAACTGACTTGGGCCTGTGGGGCTCTTGCTACCATGCTAGAAATAGCTGTGTACACCTTGTGGCTTGGGATTATAAGCCTAGGGAGGACGCAGGCTTCAGAGCCTGAACTCCAGTCCAAGCCACCACTTAAAATACTGTCTACACAGCTCATCTGAGTACAGTGGGGCAAGCCTGAGTCTGTTGACCTGGGCTTGGATGCTCACTGCCGTGAGCTGCTGCTGGCTGTGCAGATGGACACTGGAGTTCAATGGATTCTACAGTGATGCACGCAGATCAGTACTGAAGTCAGATGCCTCTCCTACCCAAAAGGAACATGGAATGCATTGCTCGTCTATCCTTGTAAATTCATGCTCTCAAGGTTTGGACAATTGCTTTGTGTCTTTAGCTATTCTCCTCCTCCTCCTTAACATTGCTATAGAAGCTAAGCTGTCAACCAGGTGAAAATGACATGATTAGGATGCCTGAATTCCCAGTGACGCAATAGAATTCCCTAAAGTGAATCTCATCCATCCCGAATTAGTCAGGATTGAGATAGATTACTATATGATGACTTTTGATGACATTCACACAATAAAGGGGTGGCCTCAATCCATTTCAGATTAGATGCAAAAAATATCATTTGATTAGATAGAAAGTAGCAGCATCCTTTCTGTCACCGAGGAGAAAGGCTGGTCAAAAGTTTTCAAATAAAAATTGGCCCTCCCCCACGCTCCCACCCCAGACAAGAACTGAAAATTATTGAGATTTAAAAAACAGAAATATTGACACACAAAAAAGGAATCGTGCCTTTTCCCTTCTCTGAATTTGAAATTGAAAACATTATCATAGTGGTCATTGACATTTTTTCACATACCGAAAGACATTTTCTTTAAATTAAACATTTCAGTAATCATTTTGATAAAGCTTTTGATTTTTTAAAAAAGGGAAAAAGGATCGAAACATTTTGAAAGAAACAAAAATGGGTCCATTTCGAGAACTTCCAAATTAAAACAACTTCTATATTTTTTCACAGGTTATTTTTTTACTGGCTCTAAGGATTAAATGGGAATGGAGATTGAACCACTTCTTGACCTTAAAGTTGACATAGTACCTTCAGAGAGAACTTTTGGTTTCCTGGCAATCCCAGAATGTTTTTTAAAGAAAATGTACTCAGTCAATTAAAAAAAGTAATACAAATATTATTTGGGGGTCAAATTAACTGTTTTGTTCAACCCAAAACAAAACATTTCATTTTTATTTCGAGCTTGGCTTTTTGTTTTACATTTTTTTAAAATATACAGTCAAAGGGAACATTGAAAGAAAAGACCATTTCCAACTGAAAAATCAAAATGTTTCATTTTCAAAATGAAACAACTCCACGTTTTCAGAATTGTTGTGTTTTCAAGGGGAACGCTTTGGCAAAACCAAAACCAATTCACAAAATGTTTCAGTATTGCCGAATCTGCATCTTTTGCTGAAAAAGAGTTTTGGCTGAAGACTTTCACCCCGTTCTACCTCCATAGTAAGGTTGAGGCACCCTCGCAGGGTCATAAAGCTGCTTATGTTGTGTTTGTTCCCCAAATAAACAGAGGACCTCATTCGCCAGGTTTGTCAATCTGGAACTTTTCATGTGCACTACATTTACTTTCAAGGAAAGGACATGATCATTCTCTCCTGGAATCTATACTGCAGGCAGCTATCTATGTCAATCTAACTTTATGTCTTTCTGCTTCAGTGATCCCTAATGAAGAAATATAATGGGAAGGAATATTGTATGTTTCTGAGTGATCATGAGGTAATATGAATGAATGTTTATCTCTGTACAGGGCTAAACCAGGGGTTGGCAACGTTTGGCACGCGGCTCGCCAGGGTAAGCACCCTGGCGTGCCGGGCCAGTTTATTTACCTGCTGACACGGGAGGTTTGGCCGATCGCGGCCCCCACTCGCCGCGGTTTGCCGTCCCGGCTTCTTGCCACCCCCATTGGCCCGGGACAGCGAACGGCGGCGAGTGGGGGCCGCGATCGGCCGAACCTGCCGCGTCAGCAGGTAAATAAACTGGCCCGGCCCGCCAGGGTGCTTACCCTGGCGAGCCGCGTGCCAAACGTTGCCGACCCCTGGGCTAAACTGTGTTTGTGTGTTTTGCTGGTGGTAGTCTGTGTGAATAGTGGTATATGAAAATGTTGTCAGAGATTGCTATGCTTTTAGCTTTTCATAAAGAGGTAAAGATGGTTGTAGATATGAGTAAGCAAACCAGTTCAATTAAAATAAAGAAAACAACAAAGTAATGTGGTATTTTAGCTATGCCCTCAAACTGAATCTAAACCAATCAGCATTTTCTCACACCTTTTGTCTTTCTGGCTCTGGTTGGGACCAGAATCAGGAGTGGCAAAATATCCTGAGACAAGCTCCACTGACAATATATTTGGCACATATGGGAAAAATGAGGCACCAGAAATTACACAGAAAATCCCTTCTTCCCAGTCTTTCCACGCTAATTGCGCAGGCTAAAGAGTTTAAAATAGGTCAGGATAGTGCAGATCATTGTCTGAACGAACTGATTTTAATTTAAACAACACTGACCCACCAACATTTGTGATAGTCTCCCATTATCAATCATGTCCAGACATGCCCAAATGATGTGTTGCGGATAACATTTGCTGCAGATGTATCTTAATTTTGTTGATGAATAATTCCTGAGACATTCCTAAATTCTACAAAGGCATTTGCTATCAATAAGTGGCAAACACTTATTGACATGACAAATAAATTTGGACAAATAATTTTCAGGCTATGGTTCCTTCATTCATTTCCTCTGCTATTTGACTCTTTCATTGTTCATGATTAAGGCTATGAATTTGTCACGGAGGTCACGGATTCCATGACTTTCCGTGACTTCTGCAGCGGCCGGTGCATCTTGTCCAAAGGCAGCTCAGGCAGCCCCTGTGCCAGTCGCACCAGTGGCTGCTGGGGCAGTCTTGGGCCACTGCGCTCCCTCCCCCACCCCACAGCAGCAGCAAAGTTTGGGTGTGGGAGGGGGCAGGGGGTTGAGGCACGGGACGGGGTCAAGCGGGCTTTGGGCGGCGCTTACCTGGGAGGCTTCCCAGAAGTGGCAACATCCCCCTTCGCTCAGCTCCTAGGTGGAGGCGTGGCCAGGCAGCTCTGCACACTTCCTCTGCCTACAGGCACCGTCCTCGCAGCTCCCATGTGGCCAATGGCAAGATTTGCCCCATAATTAATATAATAATTCATTCCTTAAGTGCTGAAATACATTTTGAATGCCAGGCTCTGTGTAAAACTAAATTCTGCTTTAGTGTACACACGGCGGTTGCTCTGAATACATATACCTCTCTTTTCCACGGTCGCTTGCTTTTGAAACATTTCCCTAAAGCCCCCGGGGAAGATTGTATCCTCAAGATCTGTGTGAGAAAGGTCCCTCCCCTTCCTTGCTGCACAGAAGAGGGGGCCAGCTGCCCCATCACATTATCCCCCTCCCCCAGCCCGAGGAGGTTGCCTGGAGATTCATGTGGGAGGAGTGGGCTAGGAATGCTGGGACTTTCCCAGGGAAAGTTGTTCCCAGCTGTTAAGAGGTGCTTAATTAGAAAGTTATTTGCAATTCATAGCAGCAACTTTATTGACCCTGCTAATTTAAGAAGAATGCTACACATTCTTGGTGTGTCATTAGATGAGGCTCTTTCAAGTACACACATGTTCAGCTACATTTCTTTTATACAGCACCCCTATAACTTCAGGATTTTCTACCTTTTTTAGCAGAGACACATTTAAGAAAGTTTCCAGGGGGAGTCCCTGGAGGAGTGTCCAATTGAAGTGACCCTGCAAGGGAGGGTGGAGACAGCAGTTGGGATGAATGGGCCTTCCAAGAAGATCCCCTCTGTCATCCTGAATCCTAGTCCCAGAGCCCGGGTGAATTGACTCTGTTTTTATGGGACTCAGACTGCCGGGCTAACAATAGGAGTGTAAATGTTCAGGCTTGGATTGGAGCCCAGGCTCTGAAACCCGGCAAGTGTGCTTCCCAGTTTTACCAAGGGATGTGTTCATTCAGCTCCATAATGAGAAACCATGGACAGGAGCAAAATACAGCTTCTCCTGCCAGGGCTGTTTCATCCCTTTGTATTGGATATAATACAAAAAGAAAAACAACCCCCCGAAATCTTTCTCTCTGTCTCGGGTCCTGGCTCTAGGAGGTGCTGAGCGCCCTCCACTCCCACCGAAGACAATCGGAGTTGAAGGTTTAAATGATCACATGGAGCTGCTCAGCCCCTATCAGACCCAAGGAAGGAAACTCTCTTCATAATAATCTATCAACTGCTTATTTTAAAGCGGAAACCGTTAGGGGTTGGTGTTTCTAAATTCCCACTAGGATAAGAGATCAAAGATTTGCAAGTCAACATTAAGTTCTTTTGAAATCTCATTTCAGTGTAGTGCAGTTCAGAACAATGGCACTCCATTTTATCAGCAGGTTTGACAATAAAGACCCTTATTAGATTGTAATTGATTCGCAGCAATCTATTCATTCTTAGTCAAATTAAAACCACCTCTTGTGCAGTGGCCCAATTCATGCAGATATCCTCACTGCTCTGTGTGAGTGCTTCCGTTTTCCTCCCCACCCCCACATAAAAATTCATAGTGCTGAAACTTGTCCTACAAAACCTCAGCCCATTAAGCTGTGAAATAAATAAATAAAACTAACAAAAGGAGTTGTCCATTTTCCGTTATGCAGGAGTGCAGAAAGGAGCGAGGCGTTAAAGGTTCTGGATGCTTTTCACCTTCCTTTAAATCAAAAGGACATTTTACAAAGAGTGAACAAGATTCTTGGCCCTACATCGCTCCCTTTGTGTTGCTCGGAAACCACCGGCAATGCCCCCGTTGGGGGATCCCCACCCACAGAGAAGTCCCCAGAAAGCATGCAGCCTGCCCCTCTCTTTCCACAGCCCCAGCTGTATCAGGGGCTAGAAGAGACATGTCAGGTGCACTGAGGGGTGGTGAAGAACAGGGAGGGAGGGTGGCCAAAGTGAAATGTGCTCCACCTATCCCCAGATGGTGTGTAATCCCAGGGAATGGGGAACTGTAGTATGCTGACAAAGATTAGAGCAGTTCCCAGGCTGTTCTAACCTGTGCCTGGGGGTGGGTTCGATCCGAGAATCAAACCCCTCCCCACTCTTTTGCACCTAGAATCTGGTGCTAAATGTTATGGTTGCCACCTGTAAAGAGGATCATTAGTGCCTTTAAATATTGTGTGGGCCAGATCACAGCCGTACACAGATTGTCCATGCAGGGGTCAGGAAATTCTACAAAGTTCCCCTTGTGGGATTTCCTCTGAATTCTTCCATCAGAGGAGTAGGGCCTCATCAAAGAAGAAACCAGGAATCCTGCCTCCAAATCCCATGGATCCCACAAGGTGTGCATGGATCTTATCACTCCCCCAGGGCAGTATGTGAGCTGAATGGAGAGTCTGGGCTTTTCATCAGCTCCAGACCCCTGCAGCATGACAAATTCCATACACCAGCTGCCTGTAAGCCTTCTCTATCAGGGGATTTCCAAGTGCATAGGAAATCTGGCTGTATTAACTTTCCTCTTGAGTTTGCACTGGGTGCTGGCAGGATGACGCTCATTTCCTGTTGTGCTGGCCTACCTACTCCCTTCCCCTCCCAAAAGAGACCTTGTAGGGTTTGACTGAAGGAGAGAACAACGCCATGAAGGTAACTGACCTTCTGTCTGCACATCGGGAGGGGGAGCTCTGCCCATCTGACCTTGTGTTACAACTTTAAATGAACCTCCTCTAAGTGCGCACAGCAGTAATGCATCCTCACCAGTAACACATTTATGGGGCAGGGGTTAAGTATGCAGACATACGGGACTGCCAAAGAGGAGTATTTATATCAACGATTTATATCATTTCTGCTTTCAGTCAACAATCTGCATTCTGAAATGTCCTGAAATACTTATCCGGATGATGGATCATAACTCACATAACAGTGTTTAAATCTCCCTAAATATAAATTTAGATAATGGACCATAATAGCTTGGAAGGGCTGTTGTAATCTATTGGGTTGTTAATATGCATTTTCCAAACTCCCTAAATTCCTATTCTGAGAATAGTTGATAAAAGAGGAGATGATTATTCTAGTAGTATTAGGGTGGCGGACTCAGATTGGGGCCACATCCCTCTAGGTGTTAAGAGAACTCCTGTAACACTCAGCACTGTGCACATACATCAGACAGTCCCTGCCCCAAAGAGCTTACAGTCGAAATAGACAAGATAGACAAAGGAGGGGAGAAAGGAAATGCTCTGATCCTCATTTTATTGATGGCAAATTGAGGCACAGCAAGATTAAGTGATTTGCCCAAAGTCAACAGAGGAGTTTATGGCACAACTGGGGATAGAACCCAGGTCTTCTACCCCTCACTCCAGTGCTTTGAACATAAGACAAGGCTTGGAAGGAGATTTTTATTGGTAAATGTCGATTTCACCCCCACACGCACAAGCTGACAATAAATATTTCCATTGGTAATAACTGAAATTTGCAAAAAGGCAAAGTGGGGAAAAATGCTACTTGAGAACTTAGCGTTTGATTTACAGCTCTTTCCTTTATATATTTTGACATGTGAGGTTAACAATTTGTGGTTTAATGGTTACAAAGCTTGAACTCTTTGAATCTCAACATCTGCTGTCATTCAATAATTATTGTCTGGCCTCTCCTTCCCTCCCACAGTTTCCCACAACTATGAAAATTAAAGTCTATTACAATAGGAAAAATGCTTAAAATAATCATCAATGTTATCGGTTAAAATTATAAAACAAATACAAATGCATTCTGCCAAACCTACACAAGAACATCCTTCTTTTAGCTAGAACAGAAGGTGCAGCACTAGATGGTGCATAGGGAGTGGGGGCATGACCTTCACTTTCCTCCCCTTTCCATGGCTTGAATTTAAAGGGGCACACCTGGAGAGCAATCTGCGTTATGGAGAAAGGCATGCCCTGCTGCTGCATAGGGGTGCAAAAGGGATGGAACCCTCATGCCTAGAGCAGAAGGGAACAATCTGGCCCAGAGGGAACATACGTGGAGAAGCGAGAAAGACACAGAGGATACGTCTACACTGCAATTAAACACTGTGGCTGGCCCATGTCATCTGACTCAGGTTTGTGGGGCTTTGGCTATGGGGCTGTAAAATTGCGGTATCAATTTTTGGTTCATAGAATCATAGAATCATAGAATATAGGACTGGAAGGGACCTCGAGAGGTCATCGAGTCCAGTCCCCTGCCCGCATGGCAGGACCAAATACTGTCTAGACCGTCCCTGATAGACATTTATCTAACCTATTCTTAAATATCTCCAGAGACGGAGATTCCACAACCTCCCTAGGCAATTTGTTCCAGTGTTTAACCACCCTGACAGTTAGGAACTTTTTCCTAATGTCCAACCTAGACCTCCCTTGCTGCAGTTTAAACCCATTGTTTCTGGTTCTATCCTTAGAGGCTAAGGTGAACAAGTTCTCTCCCTCCTCTTCATGACACCCTTTTAGATACCTGAAAACTGCTATCATGTCCCCTCTCAGTCTTCTCTTCTCCAAACTAAACAAACCCAGTTCTTTCAGCCTTCCTTCATAGGTCATGTTCTCAAGACCTTTAATCATTCTTGTTGCTCTTCTCTGGACCCTTTCCAATTTCTCCACATCTTTTTTAAAAATGCGGCGCCCAGAACTGGACACAATACTCCAGCTGAGGCCTAACCAGAGCAGAGTAGAGCGGAAGAATGACTTCTCGTGTCTTGCTCACAACACACCTGTTAATGCATCCCAGAATCATGTTTGCTTTTTTTGCAACAGCATCACACTGTTGACTCATATTTAGCTTGTGGTCCACTATAACCACAAGTTCATGCTGGACTTCATGCTGGAGCCTAGACTCTGGGACTCCGAAAGAGGGCCCAGGCCCAAATGTCTACATTGCAACTTTACAGCCCCGTAGCCCAAACCTGAGTCAGCAGACAGGGACCAGCCAGAGATGTTTAATTGCAGTGTAGATGTATCCTAGGTGTCCAGATGAAGGAGAGACTAAAGCATACCTTTCATTTCTGACAGCTAGTATTTAACCTGGATTCATGCTTTGGGCTATATTTTTAGCTCAGTGTTAATGGGAGTTACACTGAAGCTCAGTGCTTTGTGCTGAGAATGCACTCCTAAATCTCGTTTGTGGGTTTAGCAATGCACAAACCTGTAGCTCCAGAATACATGCATATTATTGATTTACAAATGCACGAGCCATTGTCAGTCCTCCAACGTCAAAATGGAATTATCCATCACACTGGAGTTAGGCTTCCTGCAACTATGCTAAGTTGGCCATATTTCTGATCACGTCTTTTTAACCACATACACTTTACAACGTAAACCATTACCTATTTAAATATGCATTCAATGAGGAGGATTGCAGCATTGCGTGGTCTTCAAAAAACCATGAGTCAAGTCCCCCCAAAATTGTGCAATATGTCAATGGGAACAGACAGAAGACAGGTCTGATTCTCTCTGCTGGTTCCCTAGGACTGCCCCAGCCCTGGTAAGAATTAGAGCTGCTCTCTCTTGTGCCACTCACCCAGAATCCTTAGTGGCCCGATGCCAACGAAACATAGGCACAGCAGAGTGGAGTTTCACCACACCTGCTCCGCACCCTTGTCTGCCCCTGACAAGTCCGCAGTGCTAACAGGAAGGGGGGTTCACGTAGGATCCAGCTGCACACACATGTGCCAGCAGCGTTCTCCTTCAACAGGGGCATTCTCTGCTATCTTGTTGTGGCCAATTGCTGCCCTGCTTCCGCCACTGAATTGCCACAAAGGGCCTGGATCTAATGTTAGAACCTGGCCCAGTTATTTTTACCCACCCACACAGCTGAAATATGGCTAAACTGATTTGGCTTAAACCAAACAATTCTAGCTTCAGGGTAGGCTCCAAACCACAACACCTAATCCCCAAAGGTATTTGCATGAAAAAGTTAAGAGCCGTTAAAAATGGGTAAGAGAATGGAAACAGAACCTCCACCTGTACCAGCAGCAAGCACTACAGCTGCACATTACAGTATTATATTAGTATCAGTCCTTAGTCCTTGTTGCCATTACAAATTGCTCTCATAGCGGTTTGTTTCCAGTGAATTTTTCTACATGCACAACTCTGCATTGTTAAAGTGAAATGTCGACATTTACGTAGGTAGCACGCCCTATTTCCAGGATTGACAGCGAAGAAAGTAATCACTGAAACTTACAAGTGATAGTACAAATGACATTACCTAATCACTGCAACAAAAACAAAACCCCTCCTTTATTCTTCTGCTCTCCTACTTTTCTCACCACAACAACCAGTTTAAAGTAACAAAAGCCTATCTGCCCCAGAACACATGATGAGCACCAATTTAACTCTCTCTTAAAATTAGAAGAGTTAGAGGAAAGAATCAGAACTTCATATCACAACATCTTTTCAGGTTATATAATTGAATGTAAATGGGATTAGATAATGGATTCAGAAGATAATGAACACTACACCTTGGTGCTTTCCTCAACCAAATATTTGAAGAAAAATATTCCCTCAGTATATTATCTGTTTTCTTTTCACCCACAGGGAGCTCCTCATCATTACGTTCCCATTATGCCTCTGGCGTTTAGGGCAGCGATGAAGCTACTCCTCTCCTGTCTGTTTCTGGTAAGTCTTTCAATGATTCCCCAGGTCTGCCCCAGGCTTTTCAGCTCGGCTTCCACAGCTCTTCGCCATGTTGTTTTCGGGTGGCCTAGTTTTTGCTTGCCTTCAGGTGTCCATCTTATTGCTACTCTGGTGATGGAATCAGTTTCCATCCGAAGCACATGACCGATCCATCTCCAACGCCTCCTGGCAATGATGGTGCTCATGTCCTCTTGGCTGCACCGTGTCAATAGATCTCAGCTTGAGATTGTTCTGGGCCAAAAGATATGGAGGATTTTTCTGAGGCAGGTTGTATTGAAAAGTTCACTTTGCACACAAGAGGCAGAACTATAAGAAAAATTTCCCAAGCAGCGACACAGCTGCTAGGCAAGTATGTGCTTTTCTGAGAAGAACTGTTTTATTTGTATAGTCTTAAGTATACATGTGGATACATTAGGAGATATGTTAGGTTCTGTTCCAAGATCCATTAATATCAATGGAAAGATTGCCATTGACTTTAATGGGAATTGGAGTGTGCCCATAGGACGTGATCTTATACCACTGAAGCCAAGGGCAACTCTCCTATTGACTTTAATCAGTGCAGGAATAAGCCCTGTGTCTTGCTTATCAGGATATGCTTTGAGCATAAGGTCCTGATACTAGACTCCCATTGACTTCAGCATGCTTTAGATCAGGCCCTGTAGCCACACAGTTCCACTCCTGCACTGTGCAACATCCAACCCTGAAGATTCCACTAACAGAGGATGCATTACAATATTTTTAAAAAAATCTTTCCTCAACAACATCAACAATGTAGATCTCCCAAAACAGGGCAAACTGCACCCACTGTTCAATCTTGAAAGAAAAAAACACAATGGAATATTAGGGGTTTTAGTGCTTCCATATTACCCTGCATTGATTTGATTTTATCACAATCTGATGTTTATTGGCTCAATTTTAACATTTCAGCCAACCTACTGAAAGAGGATAGTGTTTTACTTTCCCCCGATATCTTATTTCTTATCAATGTAGAGCAATTGCCAGTAAAGTGAATCAATTCTTCTGCTGTTATACAGAATTAATTAGCTGCTATAGAAAGAATATGATTCAGTTTCCATTATTGAAAAAAAATCTGGTGACTTTTTTCCCTAATACATTTATTCATCTGTGACTGTTGATGACTAATATCCCATGGATATAATACAGATCATTAAAAATTCCTCTGGTTACTAGTAAAATACAATACAGCTCTTATACAGCACATAGAAACTTACTTAGATAGCCTTAAAAGGTTTCCAATTACATATAGAAATGAACAATCCTTGTGTACTGTAATCCTTTGACACCAGATTTTTCCTAAAAGATCACTGATACATATCATTTCATAATCACCATCGTATTTTCTAGGACATGCATTCATTAATGTGTACATATCTTAGACTGTTGAAGCTTTTGAGATCTCATCAAATATCAGTATATATTCATATGATGAGACCATGCATCGCCGTATGATTCAGTAAGGTATTGTTGCCCTAGCTTCCAGTCCCTGTGTCCCAGTCCGACACCAGCAATGCTCCTCTGCCAAGTGGGGACAGATGTCCAGGGCTTTGCACGTTGACTTCCCAGTAAAGGAGAAATCAGTGAGGTGGAATCTAGGTATACTCTAAGTGTGACTTGCTTACACATTTACACCATCCTGACATGAGAGTCATACAGCATGCAGGGCAATTTCTTCTTCAGGGATCTCAGCCCAACACCAAACCCTAGTTCCCAGAGAGCAATTCTGCCTCAAGAATTTTACAGCAATCAGAAACCAAGACAGAAACAAACTCTCCTGCTTATCAGATAGCTCCTTTCCCAAGGACCACAGCTTTGCACAACAAAAACTAACACCACAAAAGCATGTCTTCCCAAGACTGAACGTTTGCTCACACACTAAGAAAAAGAACTTGGAAGACTGTAACTGCACCATAACAGGCCGGCTCTGGGTTTTTAATTGCAGTGTAGACATACCCTTTGTGTCTCCTTTTCCCCATTGTAAAAAAAAAAAGAGGATACTAGTTCTCACTTAGCTCACGGGGGGGAGGTTGTGAGAACTAAGTACACCTCTACCTCGATATAACACTGTCCTCGGGAGCCAAAAAATCTTACCATGTTATAGGTGGAACTGCATTATATCGAACTTGCTTTAATCCACCGGAGTGCGCAGCCCCCCCCCCCACGGAGCACTGCTTTACCACGCTATAAATTCGTGTTATATCAGGTCGCGTTATATCAGGATAGAGGTGTAGTTATTGTTTTTAAAGCACTGATTTTTTCATGTAAAAAATGTCAATTTCAATTAAACTGTTCAATAGAAAAATGTGAAATGTTTTGATTTGAATTGACCTGTCAACATTTGTTTCACTTCAATTGAAAATATAAAAATGTTTCATTTCAACGTTTCTGAATAAACATTTTCTGTGCTACTTTTTGGCAACTTGTTTTTGATATTTTGACTTTTGTCCCCTTTCAGGATGAAAATATTCAAATATTGGAATTTCTCCTAGGATGGAAAATTCATTTTCCATAGCTAGACTTCATGCATATCACTTCTGTGAAGGATTCAGCCCCTCTTAAATACAAATAAAAAGTGTTTATCTATTATGTAGAGATTTGACTTTTCTTATTCTTTTCCCTTAGTTCTCCTTTCTTCCTTTCTATCAATGGACAAGAGAAATTGTGTTGCCTATGCAAGGTAAAAGGGAAAATACAAACAATATCAAAAGACATGGTGTAAACTAGATGTAATACCAAATAATGTTAAAGCACAACAGTGACTATGTATGATTCTTGAGAAGGTGGTTCTGTTGAGAAATATTATCAAACAGTCAAACAAACAAAAGTAAAAGTCCTCTGAGCTGAAGAAGTAAGTCAGGTAATGCTAAATTTAAGTCTTCAACGGGAGTTTTATAGTTGCTTGAAACATTTTAATTTAGGTTGCAGCTTAAGACAGACAGAGATTTTTCATCTCTCTTATGCAATTTATGACCCCAGTCCTGCAGCCTTTCCTCCCATGAATAATCCTTACCCACCAGATTACACCCACTGAAATGTGTTGTTCGCTTGAACATAGGTTCAAGGTTTGGGCCCTTTGTTACAATGTCTGAGGAACTGCAATATGAATGAGTATTATTTCACTCATTTGTAGTGGTGTTGTAGCCGTATTGATCCCCGGATATGAGTAACAAGGTAGGTGAGGTAATATCTTTTATTGGACCAACTTTTGTGGTGGAAGGTACAAGCCTTCAAGCTACACAGAGCTCCTCCTCGCATGTGGGGGAGGAAGCCATGTGTCACAGTTACAGACACGTTGTGACAGACTGTTAAGCAAAAGGTGTAGTGCATGTGTGTCACTGGTAAGACAAGTCCCAGCTCTGGCCAAAGTCTAGGCAGCAGTTGAGAACTGACAAACTCACAGCTGGAAGCTAAGCCAATTCACTTGTGTATTAGTACAGCTCAAAGTTAAATGTAGAAGAATGTATTGGGAGTTTAAACTTCATGAAAACAAATGGGATGCTGCATGCATTGTTTTCACTTCTCTGCATCTGCTAAACTGTAACAGCAAACATTTACATTGCCTATACCCCTGTAACTAAATAACCTATCAAATGAGAAAGAAACCTTATGTAATGCAAATGAAGAACTTTAAACAGGAAAGTGCAAATTCTTGTGCATTTGAAGCCAAGTGGTCGGTGTGATGATCAGAGATCAAAACCTCTAAATACACTCCTGTCTCTGTGCCATCAAAGAAAGAGCCCACATGGGAAGTGACCCTGTCAGCTTGTTTTCTGTGAGAAGCTAGAAATATGGACACAAGGAAAGAAAAATCATCCCTAGATTGTTTGGATTCTAACAAGGCAGAATAACTTAACAAGTAGACGGAGATCCCCAGAGTTACTCTGGTGAGCCCTGAGAGACTTTGGGAAACTGCCAGATTATATTTCTGCTACCTTTTGAAATGATAGATTGTGATTCAGCTAGACATGTATATTTACCTGCTTTAACCTCTCAATAACTCTCATTCTTTTTTCTCAGTTAATTAACCTTTAATTAGTTTACTTTAGAATTGGCTATCAGCGTTGTCTTTGGTGTGAGGATGGAAATGGACCTGGGTGAGTGACTGGTATCTTGGAACTGGGTGTACCCTGATATTTTGTGATTTTTGGAGTAAGTGACCATTTATCACATATTCCAGTTTACCTGGGTGGCAAGACAGACTGGAGTGTCTAAGGGGACTGGGTGTGACTCTATTATAAGACAACTGCAGTATTTTGGGAGTTCACATTTGGTACTGGCTTGGTGAAATATAAGTATAGACCAGTTTGGGGTGTCTGCCCTGCTTTTGACAGTCTGCCCAGAGGTAGGCATTCATGGTCATGAGCCACTCTGGACAGTATAACAGCATGCTGAAAGCAGTCACTTGAAATAAAGAGGGCAACTGTGGGCTGGATTGTTATTCAAAAAGGGTTGGAAGCGGGTAAGTAAGAGTAGCGGGCAGTGTGGTGTGTTCCAAGTTGTTGTAATGAGCCACAAAACCAGTGTCACTGTTAAGTCCATGATTTTCGGTGTCTAGCAGAGTTATAAATTCAATTCAGTTCACAGGCTTGCCTTCTGAAGGGGTTCTGCTTGTTTCCCATACTTCACTTAGCATAAATTGGATCGTTACGTGTGTTGAGGACTCATTCATGAAAGCAAAAAATATACCCAGTTGGGACAGAGACACAAACAAACAAAACCACTCCACCTCCTGTTACTGAAGATTTCCAACTGCGTGATTATTCTAATTTGATGTATGTATTTGCTTAAAGATGGGTTACTATTAAATCATCAAATCTAGTTATGAAATTGATTAAACCATCAAGTAAACCAAGAATTCTTTATACATTCAATGTAAATTGAGAAAGCACCCTGTTTAGCTATTGGCCCCAAAAGTAACAGGGTATTTTTAATCTAAATGACAATTGATACTGAAGTTTCAGCCAAGTAGCTGCTATAGGAAATCACTCCCAGGTTGAAGCTAATGTTGAGACTGTATCTCAGATGCCAGTTGAAGGAAGCCCACCCCCAAATTATGGGTGGTTAGGTAATAGCCAATCTTCCCCATGCCACAGATAGGGTTATATGAAGAGTTGTCATGCTGAAAGTTGTTGCATTTAAAATGCAAACAAGAATTTAGGTGACAATAGAGTGACCTCTCAGGCTTAAACATGCAACTCTGAACTCATTAGATATATGCATGAGTGATTTCTTAAAGAAAACAAAGTTATTGAACCTAAGGCTGTGATGGGTGTTTAAGAAACTTTCCTATAAGCAATAGTTTTTGATAAATTCTGTGAGTGTCTCTCTCTCTCAGAATCCAGGTGATTATGTTCTATTAACTTGCTGACCTTTGGTTTCCAGGGGCTGGTTCCCTTCCCATGAGGTTCCAGACAGGATTTGAATGGCAATCTGCAGGAACTCAGCTGGAAATGTGGATACATATTGCAGGATCAGACCCAGACTAATGTAGGACCTAATTCTGTCCCAATTCATACCCCACTGGATCACCCTGAAATCAGCATATTGCATAGTGGTGTCATTTAGAGCAGAATGCAAAATCCTACAGGTTTAGAGTTATTCATTATGAATATTTCAAAACTGTAATTGCTAAGTTGCGGTTGTTTCCTTCTAGAATAAGGATGTTCCCTGACTCTTGATTTGTCCTCTGGAGGGAGATTCCCAAGCTACAGCCAGATGGCTGTGGGGCTGCTGCAAGGCCTGAAGCATACCAGCCAATTTATGGAGGACTGGGAAACCTTAACCTGACACATTTCACAACCTGAGGGGGGGATCATGATATATTTGATATCAATAATGCATCTGTATCCTTAATGGCTAGTTACAGTGCTTTTTCATATTGGACCACAGGATCCAGTAAAGATATATGAATTCCACTGGCATGGCAACCCGTCACATTTAATTACTGTAAAGCTAAAGGCATTACTATTAATATGTTTCATAGACCAATGCAGACAATTTGGAGTGGACGGGGAGAAATTAATATGTTAGGAATCTAATTTAAGTGCAATTCCTAAGCTGCTCAGGAAGGAAGGTGATCGTTTTCTTACAGCTGCTTATGAGTAACGTGCCCGATTATTTTACTGAGAAAGGGGAAAACGGAGACTAAGCAGAAATTGCAGTTCGGGAAATTGTGACCTATAAATTATGCTGATAAAGAAAGTGAATGCTGCCTGGTCTTTTTATTTTTTTAACATTCATAATGCTTGAGTTTCAAACTGAATTGATATAAATAAATGTACTTTCAATGCAGGGTAGAGCAGTTGACTTCCTATCAGAGGGCCATTGTCTTGCTTTCAGGAGATCCTATCAGTTAATGAAATGGATATTTGTGCATTTTATTTACCTGATGCATTTTATGCAGAAGATCTCACATGGAGCAAGAATTTTGTGATGAAAAGGACTGTATTGGTCAGTCAACTATCCACACACAGATCTGTAAAAACTAAAAATAATGAAAACGTCTAGATTTTATCTTCTTTAAAATGTGCCTTTGCTTTTACGACTTCTAGTAGTTCCGAATTTTTTAGAAATCAGAAAAGCTCATATAAAAGGCTGCTCCAAATTATTATCACATAATAGTTGGTTCATTGTTATTGGATATATGTAAGATAGTCTCAGCAGAAGAGAGCGGGGGCTTGGATTCATGTCAAGGAACCTACTTTACTGATGACCATAAGCTAACTAGTAGTACCACACTTTTCAGCTCAAATCAGAGTTGTCTCTGTATTTATCACAGAGGTAGTGTGAAGGCTAGGAATCCTCACTGTGCTGTAATGATTGTGATAGCATCACCTCAGATGTAGATCAGAACATTAGAAGTATTTTATCATTAAACAATAAAGGTTCCTGAATGGTGGACCTCCCCCCACAAGCCAGGCGAATCTTATTTAGAATACTCCTTGCCTACTACTCAGATCCGGATGTTGGAATTCTGTTTTCTCTAGATTGGATCCACTCTCCAAATGGTCATTATTTAGCCAAGAACTTGAGATTAAATTTATGCGTAAATCTTTGGTCCACTTGATTATTCTGGCTAGCAACTACAATATGTGGTCATTTTCCTAAATGACTGCAGAATGCCAGATTAATCTCGATTCCTCTGCCCACTATTTCCACAGGTGAGGGGACCACAACACATCAGTGATTCCAAAAACAGAGGAAGCATCTTTTTCACCTATTAACTTTATTTCTCCACAGTTGGAGATATCATCTGCATTTATCATGCAGTATGCTAAAATGCTCTCTCTACTCAGACCACAGTTCCCTTTTGGAAATCCTCTGGAGACAATACAGAGTTGGCAAGCAAGCTTCAGAAAGCCTTTGTTGTAGCATGAGAACATCTGGAGTAGTCACCATTTCTGCCTCTTATCCAACATCCTCTGTGGAATATGAGAGATGGATTTTTGGTACTACTTTAATAACAAAGGCCCAGACTTTAAAAGATAAATAGGCATTGTAACACTGAGTGAAGGAACCCCTAACTGATTTAGGTGACTAGCTCCTAAACGCTAGCTGATTTAAGAGGTTAAATCTCATTTTCAAAAGGGATTTAGGCACTGAGTCAATGGGACTTTACATCTAAATGTCTAATTTTTTTTTGCAAATGAGATTTAGACTCCTAAATAAGCTAGGCATTGCCACACAAAGTGCAGCAGCCTTTAAGTAAAAATCTGGCCCAAAGATGCAGGCGGGTGGTTTTGAAAATCCTACTAGGTGCCTATCTGCATTTTTAGGCACCTAAACACCTTTAAACATCCGTCCCAAAGTCTCCAAAAGATTCAGCAACAGTTGATAATGAGTAAACTTAGCCTGAGAGGATCTAAAGCGGTCAGGACTTGCAAATGTATAACTACAGACAATTAAAACACAAGTGCACAAGAGTACAGCGATAACGCACAATATTATTTCCATTTGAATTCCATGAAGCTTGCCCTTGATTTCAGATCTCCCACAATTGTTTTTGCTTTCAGTGTTGTTGATGCTTCCTTTTCAAATTCAGGAATTGAAATTCTTTTGATGGATGTATTTAGGTTGCAGACTTTCAGTGCTTTTATCGCTCCTGGGGAAACAAATTAATGGAGCCTGGAAAACCTCAGGGCTCTTCTGACAAAATTAAATCTTCATTTTGATGTGTTGGTGCATTAGTTAGCCAACATATACTGCTCACGTCCAATGGCCATCCTGACCTAAGACTGCAGATGACATTGCCCCAGAGAGAAGTTTCCTAAAGAAGAACTGGTTCAACCATTGACAGATATTCCTACAAAGAGAATTATTAAAATCGATCAAAAAGCTTCATGTTTAAATGACAGATATCAAACCTCAGACTTATGATGGTGAGATCTAAAGCAGTTTAGGGGATTTTTGGCTCTGTTTTGAATACATATGACATAGATTTCATTTTTAGACCCTCCTTCGCCATTCAGGAAAGCACTTAAACATATGCAGCAACTCTTCTACTCCAAAAATAAACTAGCAGGTAAAATGGGCCTAGACTTTGTCTACACTTGAAAGCTATATTGGCATTGCTACATCTGTCAGGGGTACGCAAAGCACCACCAATATTACCACTACATCTTTGACTGATGCAGCTATGTGAACATGACCCCCGGCATCAACATAGCTCCGTCAATAGAAGAATGCTTCAATCAGTGGAGCTAGTGCTGTTCGGGGAGCTGGTGTTCTTACACAGACTGAAAAACTCCTGCTCGTGTAGGCTGCATCTAGACAACAGGGCCACATTGGGATAGCTATGCTGATTCAGTGATGCTGGGATAGTCTCTGCAGTATAGACCTAGTCCTGCTGGACAGATCACACCGCTGTACTGCAGTCTCCCTGCTTGAGCTGCCAGACTTTATAGTTGAATTACAACTGCAGAGACTGAGAGGCAGGAGTTAAGCAGGGCAGAGAACAGTTTTCCTGTCCCACGAAAATTTGAGATTTCAAATATTTGTTCCTGTCCCGCATCAAGATGAAGTGGAGACTTTTCAAAGTGTTATCAATGGAAATTAATTTGGGTGGGAAAAGACTGTCACCTTGATTCACTTTTGCTCACTTTGGACTCTATCCTCCATAAGAATGAGTCCCCTCCACTCCCACAGGAGTTAATAATAATGATTCCTTTGAGGTCACATAGCACCTTGCAGAGTTAGGCCAGGCTCCCTATGTTATGGCCAAGACTTGCTTTGGAAACATCCACGTTTCTCCTTAAATAGCGGTAGGGGTTACTGCCGAGAGATTCAAGGCTCTGCTACTGCCAGAGCCTAAGAGTATGTCTACGCTTTGTTTTAAAATCCACGGCAGCGAGTTGCAGAGCCTGAGTCTTCAGACGTGTGCTAATGTAACCCCCACACCTTCTGGGTGTGATGTTCTGTCCTATCTAGTGGCACCAAGGCTACTGAGGACTGGGTGGGGAGGGTCGAACTAAGATAAGCAACTTCAGCTACATTATTCGCATAGCTGAAGTCAAAGTATCTTAGTTCGACTTACCTGGCCGTCCTCACGGCGGCAAGTCGACCACTGTGGCACCCCGCTTACTCCTCCTGCCGAGGTGGAGTATGGGTGTTGATTCGGGGATCGATTTATCGTGTCTAGATGAGACGCGATAAATCGATCCCTGATACATTGAACACTACCCGCCGATCCGATGGATAGTATACACGTACCCTTAGAGAGAGAGAGAGAAAATGAGTTTGCTCTTCAGCCTTAGCTAACAGCCAGTTGGCTTTTAGCTCATGCGGTAGAGGCTCGTGCATTAAGCTCCAGAGGTCCCCGGTTCGAACCTACCCACTGACGACCAGGGGCTGTTGGCGTTACACGCACAGATGCTGGAGCTCTGGTTCTGGAGCCTGGGGTGGGAGAGTGGATGTCAGTGACAGAGCGACAATGTCTGTGTTATTTTATCTTCAAATAATCCACTAGTCTTAATAATAAGCATGCGTCTGACGAAGTGGGTATTCACCCACGAAAGCTTATACTCGAATACGTCTGTTAGTCTATAAGGTGCCACGGGACTCTTTGTTGCTTTTATATTTGCTGTACTACTGAAGTTATTATATGATGTCAAGTAACAGAGGGGTAGCCGTGTTAGTCTGGATCTGTAAAAAGTGACAAAGAGTCATGTGGCACCTTATAGACTAACAGACGTATTGGAGCATAAGCTTTCGTGGGTGAATACCCACTTTGCCACATGCATCTGACAAAGTGGATATTCGCCCATGAAAGCTTATGCTCCAATATGGCTGTTAGTCTGTAAGCTGCCACAGGACTCTTTGTCGCTTATTACATGATGTCATTTTCTTGCTGCTTTTGTTGCTGCACTATATCATTTCTTCTTTCAGAAGAGTCTGGTCTTGCAGGTAATTATTGCAACTGTCTCAGATTTCATCTATGCACTTGACCATTATTATTCATGATATCATAAAATTGAAGTAGCACTGCATTCTCTTAGAGCCACAGTAACACCATAGTCTACACGGCTGCTTTTAGCACCAGGGCATGAGGTCTGTAGACCTCAGCTGTGTGACTCGGTGCCATGGGTTTTAAAACACAATGTGGACATACCATCAGAGTATTGTCTGCATAGAATGGATATCCTGCTACCTAGGACACCCCGGTAAGCAGTGTAATATCATAACACTTAAGTATGTACTTGACATGGAGCCCGCATTGACTTTGTACAGAGAAAGGCATAAAATTCAATGGCTGCAAGTTGAAACTAGACAACATCAGACTGGAAATAAAGTATAGTTACTCTCACTGTTTAAAAGTAACCATTGGAGCAACTTACCAAGGGTAATGGCGGATTCTCCATCACTGACCATTCTAAAATCAAGATTGATATTTTACTAAAAGATTCACTGTAGGAATTATTTTGGGGAAGTTCTATGGTCTGTGTTCTACAGCTCAGACTAAATGATCACAATGGTCCCTTCTAGTCTTGGAATATATGAAGTGTTTTGCCGAATCAGGGCCTAAGCAACTTTCCCTGATTAAGGGCCTGATCCAAACCCCAATGAAGGTAATGGAAGCAAGGGCGGCTCTAGCTTTTTTGCCACCCAAAGCATGGCAGGCTGCCTTCGGCGGCTTGCCTGTGGGAGGTCCCCGGTCCTGCGTACCCACTGCCGAATTGCCGCCAAATCCGCGGGACCAGCGGACTTCCCACAGGCAAGCCGCCGAAGGCTGCCTGACTGCCACCCTCGCAGGGACCGGCAGGCCACCCCCCGCGGCTTGCCACCCCAGACACGTGCTTGGAGCGCTGGTGCCTGGAGCTGCCGCTTAATAGAAGGACTCCTTTTGACTTCAAAGAGCTTTGAATCTGGTCCAAAGACCCACACCTTAAGAACAATGGGACTGCTCATAGTCTTAAAGTAACACGTTTGCAGGATTTGGGCCTAAAAGAAAACTTCATTTTCAAAAGTCTGAAGAGTTGACTGACTAAAATGACAGGCACAAAATGTATATGAGGAGTCAGTGGGGTTGTAGAGATGTAAATTGCAGAAGTTGACTGATCCTTTATTAGATTCTAAAAAGAGAAAATTGTATTCACTGTAATAGGCTCATGAGACATAAGTCTCATCTTCATTAAGGTTTATCTGTCACCATTAAATTAAAGACTCAACTGGATTAATTAAATTCCATTTCTAATTCTGAAACTTTTTTATTATTATTTTAACTTAGGTTAAACAAAAAAAAAATTACAGAAAAACCCTATCTGTTGTGATCAAATCAGGCTCTTCCTTTAATTATATGGTATTTTGCCAATTTTCCAGTCATTTCAAATTACAGTATAATTATAACAAAGATGACACAAACACTGCAGAGAAATGCTTTTGAAATGGTAAGTCTTGCCCATGTGGACAGAATTTGTCTTCTCAAGGGAGAGAAGCTGACCTTGCGGATTAATTCTCTGGAGGGAAATATAAACTAAATCCAATATGTCACCCTTACTGCTGTAGCAAGGCATTGCTGGTTACCTCAGTAAATCACGTCTCCGGGGTAGGTTCTTCGCTAGCATTCCATAAGTGGGAAGGAGACTTAGATCAGCTGGGACAGGCAAAGGAGTGGTGGAGTACTGGCTTGAGGACATGCTCCAATCTTATTTCCCACACCATCAGAGGTCATATGTAGTAATCTGACCGGGCTGGAAGAGAGGCAGGCCAGAGACAACAGTTCTCCAATCTCTATACTGCTTTGCAGTAGGATTTTTTTCCCCTATAGTAATTTGATGAGTTGCTTGCATATAGATTGACCAAGCGCTCCCTTCATCAAACTGTAACCCCCTCGGGCTTTAGAGAGTACAGCCCCTTTAAACCTTTGTCCTGAGGTAGAGGAAGTGCTGGTGGGTCCAGGGGCATGGGGAGGGGGAGGGAGAGAGAGAGCGCACACACGCTACAGGGCTACAGCAAGCAGGCCCTCACATAGCCAAGCAGCCAAGAACCAGCCTGAAGCCCAGGAGGGACAGAGCGCCCGACCGGGGACACCACAGAACAGGAGACACGAGGAGCACTGTACCAGGGAGGAATCATCTGACAAGGACAAACTGGAGCTGGACCCAGTATCACCACTACCCAGAGAAGCATGGGGCCCATGACTATTGGGGCTTGTGACCTTGCATTGGGAATGAGGGGGGAGGCTGTAGCTAGATAAGTGGGGAGATTGTCGTTCTGCATGGGTTTGCAGAGAGCGGCAGAAGAGGGCACCGGAGAGTTTGTTGGGGAAGGTTGGCTGGTGCCAAAGATGACCAGGAGCACCCAAGACTCACTGCCAGACTGGAACTTTGCCCAGTACTCCTGAACTCCGTGTCTGTCCTTTCAGACTGTGGTACCACTGGGCCTGTAGGATATAACCCTGTTTTATCACTCCACCATCTTCCCCCGTTTTTCTCCATTCATCACCCTTGATCGATCCATCCTTCAGCACTCCACTCTGCTGTCTGATCACTTCATTGGGGACTCGGTCGCGGATTGAAATTCCCAGAATTCTTCTTTCCATCGCCCTCTCTGTGGCAGCCAATTGCTGCTCCGCTGTCTTCGTCAGCGCCCATGTTTCGCTGCCGCACAACATTGCTGGCAGAACTGTTGAGTTGAAGAGGCTGGCACATATTGCCTTGCTGATTTTTCTTTGGAGGACATCCTTGATAGAATTGAAAGCGCAGCAACCTACTTTCACTCGGCGAGAGTTCACCTTCCTGATTGTGGCGCATGTTAGTTTCTTGGCCCAAATAGACATATTCCTCAACTTCTTCTATTTGTTCTTCCATAATTGTTATTTGGGCTTTTGGCAAAGTATCAGACTGCATAAATTTAGATTTGGAGCGGTTACTTTTCAGTCTGACTTGTCTGCTTTTTGTGTTGAGTTCTCGCAGCACTTTCTGTAGTTTGATAGTATTTTCGGCAATCAGCACAATATCGTCCATGAATCTGAGATGGTTTAACTGCTCTCCATAGATGTTGATTCCACCCTTCCAATTCATCTGCCTCATTACCATTTCAAGGCAGGCTGTGAAGAGTTTCGGTGAAACCATGTCTCCTTGTTTCACACCTTTCTTAAATAGGATGCGAAAGAGGTATCAAATAAAGTTATATCTGTAATACAGTCAGAATTTGCTTCCTTTAATAATTTGATATAGTTTGTTTCAATGCCCTGTTCTGCAAGAGCTTTCAACGCTGCATTGATCTCTACACTGTCGAATGCTTTTAGTTGACAAAGGCAATGCATAAAGGGAATTTGTATTCCTATGAGCATTCCAACAGCTGGTTTATAGTGGAAAATATGGTCCATTGTGCTGAAATTCCTTCAAAAGCCTGCTGTTCTCTTGGCTGCTTGTCCAGACTCTGTGAGAGTCGGTTTGTTATTATTTTGGTGAACAGCCTGTAGACATGTCAGATCAGACATATTGGACGATAGTTCTTTAGATCGTCACGATTGCCCTTCTTGTACAGCAGAATGGTGTTGGACTCCTTCCAGCTAGATGGTATCTTCTGCATTTCCAAGTAAAGGCTAAACCTCTGAGAAAGGGTTTCCCAGAGGTCTTGGCCTCCAGCTCTTATTTCAATTGTCAGTCCATCTTTACCTGGGGATTTTCCTTCCTTCATTTGGTGAATTGCATGTCGAACTTTGCTGACAAGGACCGGGAGTACATGCTCATTGGTCTGTTGAAGTGTTGGTACTGGGACATTTATCTGAGATGTGAACAGTTAGGTGTAGAAATCTCTGCAGACCACTTCCATCCCCGTTCTGTCAATTATTGGTTTTCCATCCCTGTTCTTCAGTGCCATTATTGTTGACTTGTACAGTGTCAATTCCCTTTTGTATTTTTTAGGCTTCTGTGATCTTCAGCCATCATTAAGAGACTTTCATTTCAGTACTTCTCAAAGTCCTCCTTTAGTCTTTTTCTTATCAACTTGCAGAAGAGGGAGTACTCAAGTTTGTCACCATCGTTTTACTTCATATTCCTCCGCTTCTCTAGCAAGTTCCGTGTTTCCTCCGAGATTCTTCCCTTTGTTCTTTTTGGTCTTTCTTTCTCGGCTAATTTCACACATTGCCTCAATTTATCAATTAAGTTTTTATAATCCTCATCACAGTTATCTATAAGACTCCAGTCTTCCTTGGAAATGTTTGCTTTCAAGATTGCCTCGTCGAATATTTTTGGCAGCTGTCTCTGATTTGCCATCTGTAGCACTTTCTTCTCCACCTCTTCATTGAAGCTGAGCTGTGCTTTGAGCCAGTGACGGTCACTATCAGTGTTAAATGATGGTACTACTGAGATGTCTTGTACAATGAGCCGCTTATTGACCAGAATATCGTCAATTTCATGCTTGTTCTTCACATTGGGCGTGATCCATGTGCACTTCCTCTTGGCCTTCTTCTTAAACCAGGTGTTACCAATAAACATTTCTTTTGTCTCCACCAGAGTTGCCAGTTGCTCTCCTCATGGATTCCGTTCACCAATGCCATATCTTCCAATGAACTTTTTGCCTTCTTTCCCTCTTCCAACTTTGGCGTTGAAATCTCCCATCACAATCATATATGTGGATTTTTGAGTGAGGGTTTCCTCGAGCTCTTGATAGAATTCTTCCACATTGTCATCTTTGCTTGTGCTAGTGGGAGCATAGATCTGAACAATCTTGAGGGTGCTGTTCTTGTTCAGTTAGAGGCATATCACTCTGATGCATGACTTGAACTTGCATGAGATATTTTTGAAGACGATTCCTTGTTGATGATGAAGCCATTTCCTTCAACGGTTCTCATGCCTTCTCCTTTTCCCAACATGATGGTACTTTCATCTCTCCACTTCACTTCCGTCTCCTTTCTTTGTTGTGTTTTGCAGAGACCAAGGATATCTCAGGTTGTCCTTACCTTCTCCTCCATTAGATGGTTGATCTAATCGTCTCTCATCAGTGTCCTGCAGTTATAGGTAGCCCTCTTTCTGGCCCTTGAGATTTTTAACAGCCTCTCATCGACTGAACTCTACACCACTGTCATAGAACAGATCAAGGAGTGCACAAGGAGTTGGGGCCCCTTTATTCATGCTGTTTTAGCCATTTCTTCATCCCCCCACTGGCTATGCTGTCAATGGCATGTTTACCTCCTTAACTTAGCTAGCACCCAACCTCAAGAAGGAGAGCAGCTGTCCTCTCCCTGGGTTGGCAGTCTGACACCTTACTAGCATGGTTGAACCTACTAAAGAATACACTCCATTACCCTCGCTGTGAGACAAGCCAGGGTCACTGCTACACCACTTTGAGGTGCTGAGGTAGGATTTTTCCAGAAGCTCCATTCATCCCTTTGAAAATAAATATTTCCATTTCCTATACTCATTGTACTATTCTGGTGTGTGTGCTTATTCCAGGGGGGGTGGAACAGGTGCCCCGGGATAGAAGGATGTGTCCCCTGCTACGTTTCTGTGCGCGTCTTTCCTTGGCTAAAGCTGCCTGCAGAACAGACTCCATGTTGGCCATGAGGGTGCTACAGTTACAAAACATTTCACAAACAGACAATTTTATAACGGATGGATACATAGAGAGAGAGAGAGATGGAATACAGGACATTGTGGTATAAAGGGTTTTAGCAACATGAGTTTGAGATGATTACTAATGAGTAGCACAGCTATGAAGGAGCTATGCAGATTATCCCAATTGAGTACAGATAAAGCCTTTATATTACTCCATACCATTGTGTGTTTTGCATTAGCCACATAGGCTATAGAAACCTGTTTTAGTAACAGAGGGTACATCTACCCTGCAAACTAAAAACAAAACAAAACAAAAAACAGCAGTGAGCCTCGGTGCCTGGGTCAACTAACTCAGGCTTGTACTACAGGGCTTAAAACAGATGTGTAGATGTTCCCACTTGGGTTGGAGCCCAGGCTCTGAGACCCCACCCGCTTGCTGGGGTTTGGAACCCGGGCTCTAACCTGAGATGGAACATCTACACTGTTCCTTTTAGCTCTGTAGCACAAGGTCTATGAGCCCAAGTCAGTTCATTTGGGCTCTGAGACTCACTGCGGGGGGAGCGGGGAAGAGCACAGTGTAGAAAGTACTTTAAGGCACAGGACTTCACAGTCAGTGGGATGGAAGAACTAGTCCTAGTAGATTTTTTTTGTTTTGTTTTTAAATCTCGCTGTAAAACACGGCGAGCATGCACATGTGAAAGTCACAGCTAAAATGTAAATGAGTGCCGATGGCATCTGGTATGATCTAGTGTCTGAAATTAAATTAAGACAAGCCAGAGTGGAATAATTAATGCTTCTTTATAACCGTGGAGGCACGAATTTTGAAACTGAAAAGCTGGAACAATCTGTCCTGGACCAGCATCATCAGGGAAAGCGTTCTGGCACAAATGGTGTGGGCTCCCATGGGATTTGAGACCAGAATCCGGCTCATTATGTTTAAATCTTTTGCGATTATAGATCAAAAGAAATCAAAGCCGTATATATAAAGAAATAGTTTAACCTAAACGTAATGCCTTTTAACGAGGCATGAATCATTAACCATAATATACATTGTTCTTTTTACAGATCTCGCTTAGTGGAATATGTTTTAAATTGTGATGCTTCGGGATATTCAACCCCTTCTGAGCGGAAATGTGAGCATCCCCTAGAGCGTCGGAGAGCTGAAAAAAGGGAGAGGGAACATGTAATAAACTGATCTGAACAAAATGAAGGTCAGAGTCAACATTCATGCAGAAAAGAGGTCGCCTGAGAAAGATGTATTATTAAATAGGACCTGGAACAAGTAGCAGGAGGAAATAGTTGCTTAGCTTAGGTAGTAATCAAATAGTAAATAATCAAGAGGATCCCCTAGGCGAGGAGGAAGAACAGCTGCAATGCCTCATAGAAGCTATATCACACTGGCTTGGGAAATAGTTTATGACTTACTCGTCAGCTCCTCAACTGGTATAAGCTGGCATAGTTCCACTAAGCATAATGGAGCTGTGTTCATTTACACCAGGCAAGGATATGGCCATATGTATTTTTTTTTTAAATGCAGACGTATGAATGATTTTCTTACTTCCCAATAAAATGGATTGAGTTTTATCATCAAAGAATTATAGGAGGAGGAATGACAGCTTTATGTTGCAACAGAAGCAAGACACAAACAGATGTGAAATTAAAAGTAAAGTAAAATACATCACTGAGATGATCAAATGAATGACAAGTGGGAAAAAACCTCCCTCCAGACAGATATCATCATGTGGATAAAGACTAGCTATGGATGATGAAGACCGATCAGCATCACATTCATTACTCTGGAGGGAGACAAAATACAGTAGTAAACTCAGAGCAGCATGGGTGCAGAGCGCTGTGAATAGAAGTGAGCAGGTAAATTATCAAAGAGAAATGACTGACAGAGCACCTGATGATATACTTGTGCGTCCCATCTATCAATGGCATGCCTTGTGCTGTTCACCTACAAGCTGAGTGAGATAATAAAAGTTTAATAACTGTCGGTGGCTCTCGCAAAGCAGCAAAAAAGCCAAATAAATGTGACAGCACAGTGTGATGTTTGACGTTGCAAAGTTATTCCATTCCCAATTCATCTGGGAAGTCCATGAAAGAAGGATCGGCTACTAAAATTCACCTAGAATGATGGCCATTGGTGCTCTCTCCTTCTTTAGAGGTTTTTAAGGTCAGGCTTGACAAAGCCCTGGCTGGGATGATTTAGTTGGGAATTGGTCCTGCTTTGAGCAGGGGGTTGGACTAGATGACCTCCTGAGGTCCCTTCCAACCCTGATAATCTATGAGTCTATGATTTTTGCTCTCTCTGTCTAGCAGTTTGTCTTAAACAATCTCTTCCTACCTAGCCTGCTGCCCCGTAAGAATTTTAATTTTCACACTCAGTAAGCTCCATAACCTGATGCACAGAACTGCAGCCTTTCAGTCAGTTTTTAATATGGCTATTCCTCCCTTTCTGTTTTGAACGCAATTTACATAAATTTAATACTTACACCTAGTGATCAGAAAGATTTATTAGTTGTCAGCACATCGTAAAAATTACAGTTGCTACTCTGCAGTGTGGCAAGAAACACAAGCATTAGCCTAACAGGTTAATACTGACACTGTCGATGACCTTTGGAGGTATTCACAGAGCATGTGTATACGAAATACATGGAGAAAAGCTGAAAAGCTGACCTGTGATTTGTGCTATGGTTTGCAATCTCACATGACTGTAACAATTAGATTTAAAATTGTAGATCACAATTCAGTCCCTCGTTACAACGGTGCAAGTCTAGAGTAACTCCGGGGAAACCAAAGGAGTTCCTTGGACTTCAGATCAGTAAAACTCATAGCAGAACTGGGCTGACTACTCTGATGATGCCCATGTTGGGCTAGGAAATATGTGTGTAAGAAAGCCATAGCTCAAATGTCAATGTGTGTCTATGGACTACCATATGATCAAGTGACTTAAACTGATGACAGACGGCATTGGAGCAACAAACACTCCTTTATAATTGTTGGTGCAAAGACTAGTCTATAAAACTTTTAGGGATGGGCAAACTCAGTTTGCCCAATGTCAAGTCCACTCAAACACTGACTGTTAGCCACTCTGGGTTTGTCTACGCTGCAGCTGGGAGCAAGTCTCCCATCCCTGGTGGACAGATTCACATTAAACAGATTCGCACTAGAAGGGCTTGAGCTAGTGTGCTAAAAATAGCAACGTGGATACTCTAGCTCAACCAGAAGCTCAGACTCTCTAGTCCACCCAACCCCCAGGCTCCACAGCTCAAGTTCCAATCCGAGCGGGAACATCCGTATTTCTAGCTGCAGGGTAGATATACCCACTAAGGTCATGTCTACACTAGAAGAATAACATGCGTTGGCTCATATGGCTTTAAACACAATGTAACTACCATGATTTTGGACAATAAAGGCCAGCTTCTCAAAAGCTATTTAGGTGCCTAACTCCCACTGAATCAGGAAGAGCCGGGACTTGAACCAGGGTTTCCCACATTCCAGGTGAGTACCTTAAGAATTCTGAAAGGTCTCAGTTTCATCCCCCTGTGGAATGGGATTTTTTTTTTTTTGAATCTCAAAAATTTTAGTAGGATGGGAAAACCATTTTCCATCCAGCCCATGTATGCAGAAAATGAAGCAGCAAACACATTTCCAAATGAGGTAAGCTGACGTGTGCCTAAGCCTCCTGTCTATACTTGCCTCCATTTAGCTTTAGTGTGGTTCCTAATATATAGCAAAGGCTTCACAGCATTTGTTTAGTAAATCACGCTTGGGAGGAAGGGTTGGGAAACAAGTCGAGAAAACGGGTTTGCAAACTGGAGTTACTTTGACAAATCTCCAAATAGTCTGAGATGTTAGCAAAAGTCAAACTTTGTGAGATCCATTCACTTCACTAAATCATTGTCAATAAATCTTTACTTCCTCCAACAGCTGGCACCCCTTTGTCACCTAGTGACCTAACGAGGTACTGAAAATGATCAGCCTTTAATAATCCTTATTGTTCAATACAAAGCAAGTGGTCTCTCTTTCGCCTAGTGCATGAACTTCTTTATCTCACAGTACAGAGAAGTGTACCCTAGATATGCATAGCAATTTACAGATATACAAAGAAGCAAGGTCCCTGATGTGTACTGAACCTCCTTATGCAGAAGAAGATTGTAACGGGCTTTTAACACTAAAGATGTATGTCTGCGTCTAAAAAAATGCCTTCTCTTCAGTCGAGTATCTGATTCAGATTTCCTCCCACTTCACATTTACTAAATACAGCTGTTAATTTTAACAAGACTTTAGTCCACAAATGGAAACACCTACAAAGATGAAAAAAAGCTAGCTTCCAGGAGTGAATTGTGGAGGGTACATCTAATAGCCTAGGCCTGTCATTATATTGAGTAGCATCTTGCTCTATAGAAGGTCCCATTGACTTAACTGAGGTCACTTGTGGAGTGAGAGTACCCAACATGAATACAGGTGTTCTAATCTGGCCCATTGTACAGTAAATGACTTCACTAAATGGTTCTGATCCCCCTGAAGGATATCAGAATCTGGCCCATTGTATTTTTCTATTACCTGTTTTTATTCTGGGTTTATAGAGTGGTGTCAGGTTAATATGTAACTTTTGGGTAGGCTAGAGTTTACTTTACCACCCCTCTCCTCGTGCTTCAAAACATAATTCCTATAAACACACACACAATTCAGTCACTGAACATTTTCAGCCAGAGTCAACTTCCTCAAAGTCCAAAAAAGAACAGAAGGAATTAACTTAATTCTTAAGCACTGACTTTACAAAATTGTGTAATAATAAAGGAAAATAATAATAATAGATTATTTCTACCTCATAACAAAGCTATTTCATAATCCACATATATTACCTTCATAGTTATAAATACAAAAAAGGAAAATTAAATCTAAACAGATCAGTCCCCATAGACACATAAGGAGAAGTAACTCAGAATTCCCAAAGCTTAGACTGAATTCACCTGAGTCTCAGAGTCTTTGTTCCATCAGTTCTACACAGTCGGCTGAATCTAAAACACTGCAATAATATCTTCCCTCCTCTTGCTTACAGAAATCTTCAGTCACAAACCATACAGACTCTTTTGCCTCCTCTGCTGTACTGTGGAATCACTCCATTAGTTAGTCAGCTAACTAATTAACCAACCAATCAGTAGTATATTTATAAACGAATAACCTTGCTGCAAAATGCTTCAGAGTTAAGGGGAAAACAGGCTGCTTTCTGCTTCTTTGCTTCTCCAACCCAGGCCAGTCGGTTGCTTTGTAAAGCAGCTGCTCTAACTACTAGTCCTCAATGGACTAGGCTAGAAACAGGGAGCCTATTGAGCATGCCCAAACTACCACACCCACATCCAGAAATTTCTGGGAATGGAAAACTAATTGTGAGTCTGCCTAACCACAATGAACCAGACAACTCATTCCTCCCCCACCCCTTCTCTCGAGATCTCTTAAAAAGATCTCTAGGCATGTGGTTTACAAATACAAGGGATGCCAGCAGGTTAAAAATTATATAAATACATTTCAAGAAGCAAGTTCTTTCCACTTCTGTTATTAACATAGTCGATTTTTAAAATACTTGCAGCAATCTATTTCCCCCCCCCCCATTTATGCTGATTTTACCTACTTTTTTCCCCATTGGCAGTGAACACAGATTAGTCACGTTATACACTTCTGGTGAGTTCCACTTTTTGGCCACCAGGCCTGAGCACAGCATTGCATTGTCTGGGTTACAAACATGGATGGGGAGCATTTCAAATCCTAAAAATAAACTGTTTTCTTTGGAATTTTAAAAGGTCACAGAGAGAGAGTTGCATTTTAGTCTTAGAATTTGTAAAAGCTTGTTTCTACCTTTGAGGCCTAAATCAATCAGTCTGATAGTGTCCCCTTTTAAGAATATCTTTAGAGATATTGTGGGGGTGGGGATTTAAATAACAAATCTTAAAGATCACTGAGGAAAGGTGCGCACACACCACCCCCAATCATATACAGCCTTGTAAATAAATCCAGACTGCAGGCATTATATGATCAGAATTAATGGACAAAAGTATGACTATAAACATACAAAAGGTTTTTATCATAATCAAAGCTTGTTAAGTAGAGGCCTATAGTAGATGGAAATGAAATCGGAGCATGTATTCATCTGTACTTCCCTTCCCTACTTGGAAAAAGTAATTTAATTCTACTAGAGAGAGAGTAGAAAAAGCCAGCAAAACATCAGGATTACATGGTGTGCCAGAGGGAAGGAAGAATAGGATATATATTTTTGTATTGAAATATTAATCTGGGCATCTCTATAAAATTCTATCTGCATACATTTTACTGTGCTATGCTATTGAATCTAGGACTGGAAAACATGGATGAAAAGTGTAGTGGAGATGTTTGGTAAATGAAAGTATATCTTAAAAGCATGCAAAGTGCAAAATGGTGTAGGTCAGCATAACTCCACTGAAGTCAATTGAACCATGTTGATTTACAGCAGCTGGTGATCTAGCCTCAGATGTCCTGTCTCTGATTAGGATCATGTTTTGATTTCTAGCCTTTATTTTTAAACTCACACCAGGACAGGTGCAAGGATTATACAGCGTTAACCTGAAGGCCGTTTTGCCATGAAGACATCAAGGTTGCCCATCTTCATTCAGCGATTCTGCAAATTAGTCACCGAAAGGGCCTCTCGAGACCTTTACCTCGGCATCCAAAGCACTGAATCATCTGAAGCTGTCTGTTGCTGATCAGATTAGACACAAATTAATTTCTAACAAAACTGCCTGATGACATATCACAAGTTATCACATGTGACACAGTGCGATGCCTTATTATGTACAATGACGTTACTAGGCGATATGTTGTGTTCAGAGAGCACCAGGCGTTTAATTGCCTGTCACCTCAAAAATAATTTATTTTATTTCCCCACAGTTGGAATTACACTGTATTCTAAATAAAGAGTCTTCTTGGGGAAAAAATAATGCTGTTGGCTTCCTAAAAAAGGAGATATGAGAGTATTATTTTATTTACTTAGATTTATAGCTGCACAAGTAGCATGCGTCTCACACTCTCGGTACCCCTTACAATTAAAAATGCAGTCAGTCTAACCAGAAGGGAACTAGATGTGATACCACAACCGAAATCCAAAGATATACTTCTGTCCTGTCTAAGCATCATCCCTCAAGCTGTATTTGAAATTGTTGTATTAGGTCTTGATATCAACTTACCAACGGAATTTAGCCTTTTTTAAAAATGGACTCTTCTGCAAACAGAACTTGGTTTCCATTATGTGCAACTATTTACAAACAGTTTCTGTGAACTAATGTCAACCTATTAGGTGTTTTCAAACTTTTCACTTTGACGGTTTGCTGTTCGGTATTAATGGTATATTATTACTGATATAAGCCACATTTTCTCCCGGTTCCCTGAATAGATGACTGAAATGTTCTAAACAACAGAACAGAGAACAAAGAATAAGCAGAGAATAATGAATATTCTGGTTTGTGCATGAATGTCTTTGTTCAAATCTAAATTTGCATGTTCATATGAAGTACTGACATTCCCCCAAACAAATACCCAGTTGCCCAGACATTCTCAAATAGCAAACAAGAAGTTTAAACAGGAACAAACCGAACATCTTTAAGGGATCCAAACTAACATTTTCTACCACTGTTTTCTGGTATTTATCTGTCTACAATGAAAAATAATACATATTTGTTGAAAGTGCTGTATTGTTATTACTGGGTATCTAAATCTCTTCTTCCAGTAAACTCTGGGGAGATAACCAGATATCTAGCAAAACACTCAAAGTACTTATTTTCTATATGACATTCTTTTTTAATGTATACCTATCAGAAAATACATATGCTTAATCACTTCTCTATAGGTTCTGAAAAATCTACCACTCCAAATAACATTTTTACCTTTGAGGCAGAGAATAGATGCAATTTTTTTATATTGTAAAAACCTCTTCCCCACACATAAATTCACAAGAACATTCTTCTCTTGCCATTTCCTTCATTCTTAGCCAAGGACCAGTCAAAACTAGCATGTTATATGGACTATACTGTAGTTGTAATCTGTTGGGCAATACCGATGGTAAAAACACTGCTACGTAAGGTTCACGATTTATTAACTGTATCAGTGTTTCATTTTTCACCAGTTTGTTTTGTGAAAGACCACGACAGAGAATCTTCATCCTATAACATTTTAATAGGCAGTAGATATTAAATGGGAGTTTCACAAGTTAAGGGGCAGATTTACAGAGGTCTTTAGGCATGTAAAGAGAGGTACCAAAGTGCCTAAGGAGGTTAGGCATCTAACTCATAACTTCCACTGACTTTCCTAAATACCGCCATAACTCTGGCCCTACATGATATAGGAGCACATCACCCATTGAATTTCATGTATTCCAAAGTAGAAATGGTAGAAATTTTTGCAAAGGAAACGGTTTTCTTCTTAGAAAATGTTGATTTGACAAAATTGAAACATTTCATGGGAAAGTATTGATTTAATAAAATCATTCTGGGAAATTTTCAAAACATTTCACTAAGGTCAAAACGTTTTGTTTTGCCTTTATCATTTTGCCTTTTGTTACATTATAGTTTACAATACAAGAGACAATATAGTTTGACCGCATTAAAACAAAATATCTTTTCTATGTAAAATTTTGAGGTTTCGACTTTGCATCTTGATACTGAGCCAAAACTAAACTTAAAAAATTCTGAATTTCAGCAAACTCTACTCCTAGGCCACCTAGGAACATTTGAAAATCCCACCTTTTATGGCTAAACTGATTTGAGAATATTTCAAAAGAGAATGACTTCAGTTCATTCATTTAGGCCCCAAAACACTTAAGCATGCACTGAACTTTAAGCACATGGTCAACTCCTGTTGAAGTCAATGAGCTTTTCTGTGGAGCTAGTAAACCTGGCTGATGCAACTGGCATTTGTACAAGAAGCCTTCCTTGAAGTACTATATTTCACATGGTCACACTTTCATGTTTTAGATGAGTTAATACCACTGCAGCCAGGCAAACAAAGACATCTATTTTGTTGTTACACATTGATAATTTGGTGGGATTTTGATAAATCATCCTCTTCTCTCAGTATCATGGAATTACTGAATATTTTCAAGATACTAAATAACGCACTGAAATATATCTTGTATGTTAATGCTTTGACCAAAGAATAATTATTTGCTCTTTTTCATCTTTTACAAGCTGTCTATATATAATGCTTTGTCAATGCGAACCATTTAAGTTTAAGATTATGGCAGTATGCCTGGTTTCCTTTGCCCAAGTTACTGAAAATATCTTAAGAATTTAATCTATTAATTTAACATAGCTAATAATTCATAGCTAATCAAGTTCATGGCAAGAAATTAAGTGCTATTTTTAAACAAAGGCATGGCTGAATATGTATCTATTAAGCACTGTCTTAGCTTGAGAAGATTTAAAGGAATTCCTGAGCTAACAAGTTAGCACTTTCAATTGCCATTATTTCCCATGAAAGTTTAATTTTCCAATAAAGTTAATTAATCCAAGCTGAAAACTGCTATGTCAGAAGAAAGCTAGAAAAGCTACCATACATTGAAAAATCATGATGGGTATAGGGTAGGATTTTTAAAAGCATTGAAGCCCCTTAGGAGCACAAGTCTCTGTGACCCAAGGACCTCCTGATGCCAACTGGCAGAGGATACAGGGAGGCATAAGGGTTACAGGGTCTGTTATGTACATTCTAGTTCACAAAAGTGGGTCATGTAAGGTTTCTACTGAAAGCCTGTGTCACACTTGTCATCATAATCTTTGTGAAATGTACGTATGGATAATATGTAAGGCGACAGTATATTCCTAAGGCCTTACAGTTAAAGGGAAAACACCCAGCGGTAGCTCACCTTGAGGCAGAACTTCTCCAGAGAGGTAGAATACATCTCCCTAGATGACTATTACATATTCTGCATCTTACACTAGAAGTCTATTAAAATACTGAGCTAACGGCTGATGAAATCTTGGGGATGTAAGAAGGAGCAGGGAGAAACAGGAAGAGGTTAAATGGAGGTGGAGAGACTCCCATTTTAGAGGTAAAGAACAAAAGGAATGTTCTGGTACATCTGGGAGAAAGAAAGATGCCCTGGCACCCTTCATCAGGGGGAGGCAATTGGGCTTCGGCTCATGAGAGAAGCACCTCAGCCATTCTGGTTGAAAAACGCTCTGTGAAGCCCTTCAGGGGAAGCATTACCTTACTAGGCAAGAGGACACCTTGTGTGGTGTTTTTAGGCTCGAGAATGCAGGTTATGATTTTCTTTTATAGGTTAGTTTCTATTAATCCTACTTGCTGTCATTTGAATCTGTTCTTTGTTAAAAAGCCTCCTTGTTTTCACTATAAACACGATAAACATATGCACATGCTGTGTGTTAAGCAGACCTGAGGTCTTCAGTGAAAACAGCACGCTGCAGGGGACAGTTTCTTTGGGAACAGCAGCTCTGGGAATATCATTCTTTGTGCCTTTGAATTGTTCCCCCGACATTCTTTAATAAAGAGAATCTGGAGACTTAAGGGGGCAGGGAATGTTGGACAAATTGTTTGTGCAGTATTATGAATTGCTCTGCCGTAAATAGATAAGAACAGTTTAGATATTCCTGTTCTTTACTGGGGGGGAAATTGTGTTGTTTCTCATTAAATAACTAAGTTATGGTGATGCTTATGGGAAGGGGGGTCAACTGGGACGTTCATTAAGATAAAGCTACCCAAAATGGCCACCCCTGCAATGCAATTAAGATTTTGCTGAGATTAGGGCATAAACCAATACAATAATCCTCATGGGGGAAAGCCACTAGGAGCTCCATCCTGCACAGTGCAGTCATTTGGCTCTAAACATATGCTTAACTTTAAGCATGAATCGTCCCACTGAGTCCAATTAGATCAACCACACACTTAAAATTAGGATATGTGTACGTGTTTTGCTGGAAGGGGCCAGTATGCTTAAAATCTTGCAGGAAGGAGGTCAAGATGATGTTCACATAAGAAATGTCCTCTCGAGCTAGGTTTTCATCCTGATAGTCAAGTGCCTAAAACACAATGGGCCATTACTTAGCAGTATCAATTACAAGCTGAAATATTCCTTTGCTGCAATTATGAGAGAGACAACAAAGAGAATTTAAACCAGTGAACCTTTATTTTTGGGTCATGGGAAAGATTGCTTGTCTAGAGAGAGATGTGAACTTTAACTAAGCTAGTACCTGGTTTGAACATGGAGACAGGTGTCATATGAACTTTTTTAGTATCTGCTAATCTCTTACCGACATGGGAAGGCAAGGGTTCTTACTGGAGCTGAACAGGCAGATGACTCTAGGAGCTGAGTTTTGCAGTTTCATTGGAAGAGTGCAGGCCAAAGATCATATGGAGTAAATCACAGAGATCCCCTCAGTCAATGCTGGCCAAGATCCTGCACTGCGTATTGTGGGTAGTCAGTCCATATATAGACACAGGAGGTCAGAAACACACCGTGGGAGAATTTAGCTGAGCTCTGTAATGCCACTCTAACAAAACAAAAAAAAGTTTAGTTTTTATTTTATTTACTAAAGGTAAGAAGTAATGAACTTATGTTTGTAAAGAAATTTGTGATCCTTGAATGAAAGTAACTACATAAAAGTGCACAGGAAGATATTATGTATAAAGCCTCCATCAGAAGCAGCCCCCGGGACAGTGTCTAGTCATACACAACATTAAGTCAACGGGAGCACACTAGAGAGAAGACCATCATTCCCTCAACAACAACAACAAAAAAGTGGATAGTATGTAAATAGGGAAGATATTGAAGCCAATGGCGTTGCATCCATTCTCCGCTAATGTAACTGGATATTCTTGTACAGCAGGGAGTGACACCTAATAAAGCTTAGTGCTATTCACTCTAGGCACTGGTGCTTTTAATTATCATTTATTACTATTAATAAAAGTGTCAGCAGGAGCAGCAAAGGTGGCCTCTCACCCAGCCCATCCAAAGCACAGCGTGCTCCTCGAAGAAGCCACCTCATTTTCAAGTGGCTATAGCTGGACGTGTAGCTTTCTATTTCACCATAGCCTACCAGCCAACCAGGAAAATTCTATTTCTCGTCCCTCTCCAAACGGTTAGTGATCTGCTGCAGCCAAGTCTGCCAGAATCAGGAACAATAAATAAATACAGATGATTCCCAACCCACAATGAAACCACATGAATCAAAATGATAAACAAAACAATTAGACAATCTCCTGCTAACCCAAACTCCCCCGTCTTATCCTGTTCCAAGTATATGGTCCTATTGACACGGAAGTCAATGTTAAAACTCTCATTGACCCCACTGGTGCGGGATCAGGCCCTAAATGCATGCCAAGAGCCACAGGAATAGGAGTGAGAATTGAATGAGAGTTTTGCCATTCAAAAATATCAGGTGGATTAGCCGCTTTCTCCGTCTGACCAGGTTTATAACAACTCCCAGAGGCAAACAAAGGCCTGGTCTACACTACCTACTTACTTTGGTATAACCATGTTGCTCAGGGGTGTGAAAAATCCTCACCCCTGAGCTATGTAGATATACCAACTTTAACCACCCGTGTGAACAGCACTAGGTCAACCGAAAAGCTTCTCCCACCAACATAGATACCGCCACTCTCAGAGGTGGCATTATTAAGCCCATAGGAGAGCTCCCTTCCATCGGCTTAGAGCATCTGCACCAGACGTACTATAGCAACACCGACGTAAATTTGTCATGTAGACCTGCCCAAAGTAATCAACTGGATTAGACTCACATTCTGGAACAGATTATAATTTGCCAGTCACTGGTTTGGAGTCATTCCATTACAGCTGTAGGTCTGGAGTCTTCTCACTTACGCCAGCAAAAGCCTGGAGTAATTCCATTGAAGAACTGGAAAATGATAATGTGTAAAATTAGTGCAAATTAATAGGCTACTGTTAGCTCAGATGCTTCCCACTTCTGTTATTCGTCAATTCAAAGGAATTTAGCCAAACTGCACAAGCAGAAATTGTTCTTCATTTGTACCTTTGACCCAGGTGAACAGACATTTTATTAACCTTATTCTCAGCCCATAACAGTAGATCTCAAGACTGTGCAGCATATGTGTCAAATCCTTTTGTGACATGACTCTATTCAGGATTCTTCTACGTACCCAATGAAATTGCGGTCAGGGCTTTGAGATTTTTTGTACATATGGCAACTTTAAAAAAAAAAAAAAAAAAACAAATGTTTTCTGAAGCAGTGTTTCCATCCAAGCTGTGCCACCAAACAGCAATTAAACAAAACCACGCTCATCATACAGCCTAATAATAATTCACCTATTGATCTGCAGTCACTGACTTGAAGCTCTGTGCAACCAAGTAACTGAGCCATGAACGGGGAGAAAAGCGTATAGAATTCTTTGCTTGGGATGGATGAGAATGCATTAGCCAGTAGCAGCACTGAAGCTGATAAAGAAGCAATCATTAACACAACTAAAGAATGGTTGAGCTGATTCTCATTTGCAGTCTGAAGTCCATTTTACATTGACAGCATTACTTAAAGCAGCAGTAGTGTAAATGAGAATTAGGCCTGGTATATTTTAATCCTGATTTTTGTAAGGCTTATCCTGATCTCACATGTCAATTTTTCAAGTGATTGAAAACCAGACTGTTGAGTTGGTACATTTTATAAAGTTGTCTTAACTTTTCACATTACTTCTCCTGCTATTAGTGTTTCTCTTCCATCTCTTGCCCACATATCATCCTTTCTATGCACTTTAGTTTATAATGAAACCTGACGAAGAGATCACACAAGGGACTGACAAAGATAATTTCCATCCAGCTATTGATTTCTCATGCTAATACAGGTGGAGCAGAGCTGTACTCAGTACAGTTGATACTCCTATAGTGTGATATCTTAAGGCAGGAGGTTGCCTAACTAGAGTATCAGATTTTAAAACACAGCTAGGAAGTGGTGAATAGAGATCATGGCTCCTGATGGGAAAAGAATAATACACATCCTATCATTTTGTTAGATCATCCCTTCTCTCACCAGCCTGCTTGTGCATTCTTTCACTAGTTACATCTTGTCTTTTAGAATATAGACTCTTTGAACTAGGAAATGTCGTAAGTTTGCTCAATGGCTAGCACCATGAAGCCCCCGTTTGGTTGGACTCCAGCCAATATAGGAGGTGTGGGGGGAGGGGAGGAGGAGGAAGTTCCCATTCCAAATAGGGACAAAAAAATCTCAAAACTTAGTGTGAATCAAGAATCTGGGGGGAAAAAAAACCAAAAGGTTAAGATCAATCAAAATGTTGTCTCAATAACTTGATTTTTTTAATTTAAACCGTTAACTTTTTTAGTCTAAGTTTTCAAAACAAGTAGTTTCAACTCATACAAATTAAAAAACACAAAAATAAAAAAAGATTTTTAGATTTAACAAATGGCCAAATGGTGCATGGACAATTTCTATTCCCCCCACACTTTTCTTGAGTCCAGGTTGTGTCAAGACTGATGCGGAAACCGTTCACAGAACAGGAAGTCAGCTTTTTTTCTGTGGAAAAAAAAAGTTAGTCAAAAAAATCCTGACCACCTCTACCAGCCTTTATCACAACAAATATGAAACAACATATTAAATAACAGGGCAAAATAAATGTGCTGTGTAAGGAGAGAGGACATTTGGGCAGAGATCATGTAGAATTTGGAGCTTTTGATGAGTTGCTTCATCTGTTTGGGATATTTAATATTCAACAAGATCTCCTTTACTAGTTTAGTTAAATAATGAATATTTTTTCAGTGACATTTAAGTGTGTTAATTGATATCCAATTTACTGTTTTGATAATGCCAATGAAATAATTAAACATTTCTTACAATTTTAATGAACTAAAAGAATATAATTATTCATTTATGGCTTCTGTAATTTTCAGTTAATTAGATGACAACTAGATTTCTATTTTGGATAATAATTATACTTCAGATTGTGTCCAATACAGGCTGAAATGTAAGGAATTATTGTCAAGAGGGGACAAACAGATTTAGACCATACAGCATTCCATCCATGTGGAACTTTCTCCCTGTTCCTCCAGAGATATTAGCTAAGGCTGAATTAAGTAAGAATGAGATTTTTAGAAGTGCTTAGCATTGACCTAATTCAGCTCCCACTGAAGTCAACTGTAAAACTATTGACTTCAATGGGACAGAGCTAGAAAGACCTCACCTTCTCCACAAAAATCAGCCATTAGGTGCATGCAGGGGTTAAATTCTCAGAGATGATTTCCTGAAGCCTCCCACCCTATTTGGGGCTCAGGGCTTTCAGCCCCACAGGAGGAGCTGGGGCTCCACAGATTTAAAATTATTTACCGGAGCTCTGCTCCAAATGGCTCCAGCTGAATATAAGCCTGGGTAGACGTCCCCATTCGGCAACCAAAATAGGTCAGAAACAAACCTTGTGAAAACTGGCATAGCTTCATTGACTTCAAAGGAGCAATACTGATTTACACCAGCTCAGGATCTGGCCCATATTTTTAAGTTTATTCTTTTCCTGGTGAAGCGAATCTTACTCTTCATTTATAGACAACAGGCCTGAGCCTCCTCTCACTCACACCGAAGGAATCTAAGGGGTGTCAGTGGAGTCACTCCTTGTCTACACTGGTGTAAGTGAGATGAGGGTCAGGCCCAACCAGTTAATTTTTCTGTCAGCCATTTTGGGTCTGAACATGTTGAACAGCAAAACTCACAGTGACCTCAGTGGGAGAATAAAATCAGGTGCCCAGAACCTGAATTCTGTGACCAGCTGCTTTGCTGTCCAACAAAATCAGAACTCCACCCCTTCCACTCTCCGTCCTTATTAAAGTCAGGAGTAACTCAATCATAACATTATCACGTTCTTATCCATCAGACCTTTAAGTTCAGAGCTGGGCAAACAGTAGAAGGCTAGAGAGGTTTTCATGCCAATCCCGGACACCATGCTTGGGAGTCAGAGCGAAATTAGGGCTGCCAAGACAGAAAACCTGTGTCCAGCATAACGCTGATGAGTAACCCCCATGTCCCCAGCGCAAGAAAGAGCAAGTTAAACATGTGTCTTTTCATGAAAAACTTAAATACATTTAACAACCAGGTATTAATAATTATGTAACAGTGACAGGTAAAGAGTAAAACAGAATTCAGATGGTTGAAGAAGTACTTTGGACAAATGCTTACAGTTAAACTGATATATTCTTCACACCATGCTGTGGCCTCCGGGTATAGAATAGAGATTTTTTGTATAACTTCAGGTACATTTCAAGTTCTCCTTGCGTACATTTATGTTGCTTATCTGCAATGTCACTGGTTCATTTCTATATCTTTCCACACCTCAACCAGAAACTGAAGGTCCAGGGTCTGCCTTTTTCAGACACCCCAATTTACTAGAAAAAGAATACATTTTTAGGGCACTATCAGGAGATGAACGAAAATGATCCAGAGACCTTAGTGTTTGGAGGGGTCTATAAAATGTTAACACAATCCTGGATGAGCACAGTGTATTGAAAAAATTACACAACCAACTTTCAACCACATTATGAATTGCTGTAAATTGACATAGTTCTATTGGAGACAATTGGGCTATACCAATTATACCAGCCAATGAGCTGGCCCTCCATGGCTAGCAATGTAATTTGCTCTCATTTCTGAATGTAGTAATTCCTAACAGGATCAGCTGGAGAAATGAAGTCACTCATGATTTCTGGGTGAAATACTTTCAAGGATAACATTAAACACATGATGTCCTACTTTTCCGCAGGTAATGTAGATAGGCCATAAATGAAATAAACAGCAGTAGTATTTCATACCACTGCATCTCTAATACGAACCAAGTTCAACATGACACATAAAATACCTACTTAGTACCTGACCCAAAAGTCACAGAAGTCAACAGAAAGACTTCCATTGATTCCACTGGGATTTGGATTAGGCCCAGAGGCCCAAATGTTCCCCTTCATTTCTGTGAGCAGAATGGATCAAAAACCATGTTTCTGGAACGATGTGTACCCTCCCCTTGGTCAGAGTGTTGCATGGGATCTTTGTCTCTGGCACCCCCTACTGGGCTCTCCCTTGGCCCTGCAATGGCCTTTCCCAGCTTCTATCTTTCTCCTGACTGACCCTCCAGCCAAGTCACTTGAAAGTCTAAACCCCTTCCAGGGTAAGACACAAACAAGTCCAAATGACAGTCCGAACAAGTCTTGAAACACCCCCCCTTTCAGGATCCTCTGTTGACCCACCCTCACGGCTTCCCCTGTAGGAGCCTAACTTGCACCTGTAGTGTTCTTCCTTCAGATTTCCTGTCTGTTAAAACCCATCTCAGGGCTTCTCTCTGCCAGACAGACTTGTCTCCCCTGGAGCCTGTCACCAATTGAGCTCTCAGTCTACTTAGAAAGCCTACTTCCATGCCCTCTGTACAGGAGGCAATCAGGAGGCAATTAATCCTCCCTCCCCACACACACCCTGTAGAGCATGACTAATAAGGCTTATTTCCCTTGCCTTGCTGGTGATGGCAGTTAAGCCCCATCTCAGTTGGGTATAGGGGCCAAGAATCAGGGATTGGCAGCTCTGTAGCCTGGTTTCTCCTTCTGCCTCATCCCATGCATATCATTCCTCAGAGTGGGGAAGAAGTGGGATAAAACCAGGGAACAACTATTGTGACATACACATTCTAGTAAGCTGAGTGGAACTGAAGATGTCAGGTTTCAGGAGGTACCTACTTTGAGGGACACTAGGGGTTTAGGAGTTCTGGGGTGTGTGTGGGGGTGGGGTGGGGGGGAGGAATGATACCAGACAAACAACTCTCACAGCATGTAACACTGGCCTCTAAGAATGCTCAATAAATCTCTAGAACTCTTAATATTCTAGAATAAATATTCTAGAACTCTGCGAGCTGTATCACTTATTATGCTCTCCCTTTCTACTCCTGCTGGAAGGGAAGGGGTAGATTTGTAGTCTTTGCTGCTGAGTGGAACACACACTCCAGGAGGGAAGGCAGACACCAGCAGGTGATAGTGGCATGGTTCCAGCCCATGCGATCAGAGATTATGTAGGCCAAGCTTCTGGTGGATGCTCATAAATCAGGAGCTCCATGGCTCACCCTATTGGTTCTGCATGATGGAAGAAGAAGAAAAAGTTCCGCCGACCGCACTGGAGTGCTGTATCAGAAATTGCTCTGGTTGTCCATTCTCCTACACGGGAAAAATTCAAGCAAGGAAAGCTTTGGACCAAGGTTTTCTAACATCAGAGGGGTAGCCGTGTTAGTCTGAATCTGTAAAAAGTAACAGAGGGTCCTGTGGCACCTTTAAGACTAACAGAAGTATTGGGAGCATAAGCTTTCGTGGGTAAGAACTTCACTTCTTCAGATGCACTGGTTTTCTAACAGCGACTCATGTTTCTGAGTGCCCAATCTGATACCCACTCTCTGAAAAAACAGAGCTCTAGAAGGTGAATCACAAGGAGACATCCTGACTCACTAGTCACTTCACAAAAGAGGGTTGGTCTGTATTTACCACGTATCTAAAAACAAAATCCAGTATTATTGCTAAATCATTAGATGAACAAATAAAAGCTGTCCTCCAACATATGCATAAATTCAGTCCAAGAGAGAACCAAATAGAAACATTATGATTAAAGGGAAAGAATGCTACTTCCAAGAGACTATACATGTACACATTTAAAAATATTTTCCATTGTGTTTTAAGGTGTCCCCAATGATCAAGGTTATCATGAGAAAAATATGGAGAAAACATGCTGTGCCATGTTATTCAAGTTAATCTGAAAGCCTTTTACTAGGAAAAATCCTGCCAAAACATTTACAACATCAGGGCACGCCTTATAATGTCTTTAAGATAACACCAGTGATCTAGAAACTAAGTTCTACCTATGACAATGGGATATACCATGTTGCATTCGACCACAACTATTAGTTTTCTAAATATTTTGCTAGTGAATCACGCTAATGCTTTGTAAGGTTTTTTCCCCACGGTCTAATTAATTGTCAGGTCTTATTACATAAGTCGTTGTATGCCACCCTCATCCTTTCACACCAAGTGAAAATTCACTGTACAGGGTGATTAGCAAAGTTGCAAGAATCATAACTGTGTGCTTCAAGGCAATCAAGATCTATTGAGCCATATTTTGCTATAAATCCAAAAACCAAACTAGTGCTATTTCATTCTAATAATGAAAAGATGGATTTATGTACATTTAAGTTAGCCAAACAGATTGTTTCAAGTGGATGTTGCCTTTTCTTCGTTATACAACATCATAGTTAAGACATGCACTAAATTAAAAGTTCATTAGCAATACTGATTATGTATTTATATTCATCAAAAGACATTTGGAACACCAAGATGCTAATTTGTTAGTGTGAATCTCTATGACCACATACATTTCCATAGAAGTTAATGGGGCCAATGCGAGTTTACACCACCTGAGCATATGAATGGGCACTAATCTCTTGATGCTAGCCCTGGATATTTACAACACACACAAGCAGAAAAGGGTTTGCTAAAATTGAAAGGCTCCATATTTTCCACTATGAATCCCCTGAGCCATCCAGTATTCTGCCCTAACAATTATTTAGGCCTGCAACCACTTATGGATGTGCCTAACTTGAAGCATATGAGTAGTTGCATGGATTTTAATGGTGTGTAACAAAACTGCTGCTTACCGAGCACTCCTTTCTAGCTAGGGGTGTCTCTATCAGCCCCACACGTCAGTTTTTCCTCTCTTCGGGGCTCTTTAAAAACTCACAGAGACTCCCTCTAGTTAACAACTCCCCTTACTTGGGGCTAGTTTAATACCAGAACCAGTTTACAACAACCCAGAGTCCCAACCTAAAGTCCATTCCAAAAACACAAAGAAAAGGGGCCTACACTTAGCTCTCATGTTCTCTTTCACCCCCCACAGCTCTTCCTCCATCCACTTTGATCTCCCAGCCAGTCTTCCCTGATCCCCCTCACTGGAATTCTGACATTCAGCTCCAAACCCCGTCAGGGTTTCCCATCCCCCTAGAAAACGCCTGCTAACCTGTGCCCTACGGCATTGGTATTTCTGCCGGGGCTATCAACTCAGCTCCCCCAGTTTCTTCCTTTTGCTGCAGCCACCTGCTTTTTATGGGAAATTGCCCGATTCCCCTCAGATGGAGCTCATTTCATAATCAGGACTGGCTTAGCCTCAGGCCATGGGACAAGCCATTCTCTTATAGGGTTATTATATTAAAAGCTAAGCACAGGCTTACATATGTTACAGCAAACCTTTAAGACATTTTCTTAATAACATAATGTTGAAAAAAGCTGTAGAGCAAAAATACCATAAAGAGATGACCAACCTTTGTCCAAATTCTGCTCACCTACAGACTCATTAATAGTCTTGTTGACTATTGGTGGGTGTATGGTAAGCAGAATGTGACCTCTGTATATGTTCATGTCAGACCTAGATACAATAAGATGAGTTTCCACCAAAGAAGGAGAAAGCCCCATAACAACAAAAAGGAAAGACAAATTTTAACAGGGACCCTGCTTTGAAGCAGATACCTGGAGATAAATCATTCATACCACTTGGCTGTGATTGCTTAAACACTGACATATTATGGCCTGATCCAACAGAATACTTAAGCACGTGCTAAACATTAAGCAGGTGAGTAGTCCCATTGAAGTCACAAGCACATCAAATCAACTTGAAATCAATAGCACTTGTGATTTCAGTGGTACTATTCAACTGATTAAAATTAAGCAGATGGTTCAGTGCTTTGGATCAGAGCTTATGATACTAAGGCAAAAATCATATACAATTATGGCAATTTAAGTGATTTTGCTACTTTAAAATATCTATGATTGACTCATAATTTAAAAAAAAAAAAGACTAACACATTTATTGGCTGAATAGCCAGTAAAAAGCTCTTCTGTCTTCATATTTCAATTGTGTTTAAAAATATATTCCTCCTTATATTTTCTTTTTTTCCTTTTCCAGGTCAGGTTATTCAAGCCTTCCACTACTACTGAAATGGAGAGGACACAATATGACCCATTTTGTAGATACTCTAAAAACAGGAAATTTGATTTCCTGTCTATATGGTGTGTTTGAAAAATGAATAAAGTCAAATCATTTTTCCTTCACCAGTTATCTGCTAATCTTTACCAATTTATTTTCTTGCAGACTGCAGGTGCATCTGTGGCCTAAAATGGTCAAAATCCAAAGCACTAGATATCTAGCAGTTAAGTGCAGATGTACAGTACTTGTAATTTAACAATATATTTTATTTGTTCCCTTCTTTCCTGGGAGGGGAATCTATGAGCCAGAAAGTTTGTCTGCAATCCACAAACCCCTCATTGCTGAAATCCCTAAAATGTCGGAGTCTATGAATTGATGTTCTTTCATTCCCGGCTGGAGGCATAACTGTTAATGAAGTTGCCAGGTCTGTTGAGATTCTAAAGATTTATTTGTTATACTGAACATAATATCAAGACAGAGAGTTATTGGTTACTTTTCTTGGACAGTTTTATTCATGGAGCAGAGTACTGGACCTTGTGGAAGCTTAGCTCCTTCAATATATGGCTTCTGAAACTTTGTTAAGAGCTTAATGCATACTTTGTTTAAAAGGGAACAATTGAATGCAAATATTTTTATAATGAAATTGCTTCTCAAGCTAAATGAATTACTCTGCCATATAATCACACAGAGGAAAAATAAAGGGATTACTTGCTTGTGGTAGACCACCCTGAGCCCAGACAGCTGAATTCAATGTTAGAAAAGCTAGTGGTGTTCTTCATTTATATCTGTTTATTTTCAAACACACTGAGCCAGTTTCAGGACTCGACATCAGATTGGGAGATGGCTTCACGTTTGAAGCAGCAGGGAGCTCCCCAGCTCTGGAGAGTAAATGGGAATTAAACGTCAGCAACTGTCATTACTTATTCGTGCTAAGAGGCTCTGACCAAAATAGGAGCCCCATTGTGCAGAGTGCTGTATGGACACCTAGTAAGAGATAACCTCTGTCCTGAAGAGTTTACTATCTAACTAGATGTGACAAAGGGAGGATTTTTAGTCCCATTTTACAGATGGGGAACTGAGGCATAGAGATATTAAGTATTTATCCAACACCACACTGGAAGTCTACAGCAGATCCAGGAGTTAAACCTGAGGTCAAGTCCAGGAACAACAAGACCACCTCCCTTTCCTTCCAGGCCAGCCTTCTTTATAGCTGGCCAGCTTTGAACAGTTGAATGCCAGATCTCGGGTCCCAGAGAACAGGAGAATGATGGACTGAGAGCCAGCACACACAGGAGGCTCTCATATTCTGAATCTCTATCCCAACTACAGACCAGAAGAACAAGACACTGACGGCTGGCTTATCAGTTAGCCATGACGACCCGTTGGTCTGTCATAGTGCCCCATTATATTACGGTCCACAGTTTTCACAGCTCCTCCTAGCCTAGCAGGCAAGTTTCTTACTGGACCTTCCCAGGGTTTCTCGCAAGGAAGCTCAGCGCTCTAATTACTGGGCCACCAGGCTTTTGATATACGGTTAGAACAAACGGTTAGCACAGGTGAATGGAAACATTATTGTAATATGGCAGGGAAGCTTACACTGGCCTCGTCTTTGCTGCAGCGTTAGCTTGAGTGAATGCCTCTTGAGTTAGCCTAGCTGCACTGCAAACACACTGATAGTATTTGCAACACAGAGGATTTGAATTAGCAGCACAGAGCAGCTGCATCCCCACTGCTTTACTAGCTTAAGCATAAGCAACACTCAAGCTTCAACCCACCCCACCCCACTTACCCTGATGGGCCAGCTGGCTTGTTTAAAGCACCATTTAGATCGATTTCCTCCCCCCACCCCTGTAGTGTAGAACACCCCTTATACTTCTGAGATAAGTCTTTGGTGCTGGCTGGATTGGGACCATTGACAGATGGTGGGAAAATTACTTCTACAAAACCTCAGGAGAGTTCCCACACCTTTTAGACCTCAGTGGAAAAGAGATAAGTTTGCTTTAAGCTCCTTCTGGGCTGTATGCCAAAGTTTGGCAGAGTGCATAAAAGTAAACAGCTCCCAGCTCAGCAGTCACTCAAGCCTGGATTTGGGGTCTGCCAAGGAATGCCTAATATGAGGCAAAACTAGGAGTGCTGTTTTGCTTTGATCAAGTGAATCAGGTGGTACAGTATCTCTTGCAAGAGGTAATTTAAAAAGACAAAAATCTATCTTTTTTCCCAATTAGAATGGTGCATGTGTGTGAGTGAGACAGCATCGGGAGTAAATCCAGAGCCATCAAAGTAACTACATGCATAGACATCATAATTTGCCAACTATTCTGTGGGATGATTATAAGAACATAAGAATGGCCATACTGGGTCAGACCAAAAGTCCATCTAGCCCAGTATCCTGTCGTCCGACAGTGGCCAATGCCAGGTGCCCCAGAGGGAATGAACAGAACAGGTAATCATCAAGTCATCCATCCCCTGTCACCCATTCCCAGCTTCTGGGAATATATATATCCTCATGTGTAATTTTTCAAATGCACATGACAGATTAGTCATAAATAATAATCCAATGCACAATTGTAGGCTACACCTGGGGGGAATAATGTCACATTATTTTCACTTGTGGATTATGAACCCTCACGTTAATTCTTGGCATCAGGTGCTTCCAAGTCCTTCAGGCCAAAGAAACTTGTGCTCCCCACCTTCATAAATAGGGCTGGGCTTTTGTGGGTAATTTTTTTTTTTAAAGCAACTGACACTTGACTGCTACATCTTAACTGTCAATTGAGAAGCACTGGAAAGGTTGCCTTCTTCTACCACTGTACAAGAAGCTTTATAACAGGGTTTCTCAAACAGGGGTCGCTGCTTGTATAGAGAAAGCCCCTGGCAGGCCGGGCCGGTTTGTTTACCTGCCCCGTCCGCAGGTCCGGCTGATCGCGGCTCCCACTGGCTGCGGATCGCTGCTCCGGGCCAATGGGAGCTGCTGGAAGCGGCGCGGGCCGAGGGACGTACTGGCCACTGCTTCCAGCAGCTCCTGTTGGCCCGGAGCAGCAATCCGTGGCCGGTTCAGCCCGCCAGGGGCTTTCCCTACACAAGCGGCGACCCCTGTTTGAGAAATCCTGCTTTATAAGAACAGTGTCACTCTTAAAGTTACTTCGCCTCTGTCAGCTTCACAGTGACGTTCCCTCCTATCAATAAGCCTCTTGAACGTCCTTCAGTGGTTCCACCCACCTTGCTGACAACAGTGAAAGAAGGGGTCAGCATGGCTATTCCATTGACCAGGAATCCCTTTCCAGTGTGGCATGGAATGCTCTGAAGTCTCTTGAAAAGCAACTTCCCTCCATGCACAACACTGTGCTGGGGTCTTGTTGGGGCACAAGGGGAAGTCTCGGATTGGATATCGGGCAGTGAAGAATTGGACAGCAACTTTCCTTCCACTGGATCTTGCTAGGTCCTAGGATTTTGCCACCACCCCTCGCCACCAATTGGGTTGCACCTCATTGATGACCAATCTGCTGGTCACACCTGACCAGTCCTTCCAAAGACCATGATCAGAGGCTTGATAAGTCTCAGGACATTGAATTTCTATAGGATCCCTGAATTACTCCCTTCCCTTCCTTCCTGGGCAGGCTACTCATCTGTCTGATTGGCTGGCAGTCACATTTCTACCTATTGTCATGGTAACTAAATGCTCCTAACTTATTATGGGCCCTCTATTCTAGAGGACACAAAATGGTGTAAATAGCTTTTTTCACTTGTAGGTTTATGAAGTGTCACTTAAATTCTTGGCATCAAACTCCAAGTATCAGGGGGTAGCCGTGTTAATCTGTATCCACAAAAACAACAAGGAGTCCGGTGGCACCTTAAAGTCTAAGCACCCTACTCTGCTCCTGGGATGTGTCACTCTCAGACAAGTCCTCCCATACCTCCCATGGTAATCAGCAGAGCTCCTCTATGCATATGCTGGAATAATAGTTGATATTTTTATATACTCAGTTTGCTTACGTTATCAAGGTTAAGAAGAGAAGTATGGTCTGCAGGACCATACTTATGGTCCTCTTAAGTCTATTTAAGTTTACAGTGACACTGTAACAATTCCACTCCAGTTTAGAAGATTAAAGGTCTATATATGTTTTACATGCACTTAGTTTTCCACACCTTAATTCATTAGTCAAAAGCCACAGGATGCAAGTTTCATTCATACTAGGAAGGGAGTGCAAGCTCTCTGGCATGAGATGGTCTTGAAGCCCTCATCTGACTCCCAATTTTAAGATGACACGTGATAACGCACAAGTGAGACTAACATGTCATTATTCTCCCCAGATAAGCATAATTGCCTTTTATAAAATCAAAGATAATTTGTTTCCAGCTGACAGTGGGAACTAAAATACATCATGACTGAGGTCATCAATAATGTGCTGGATTGCCTCAATGGTGTCGTTTCCATAGCAGCCTATAGGATGCTTGCAGAACTGCAGAGAGAGAGAGAGAGAGATTGCAGAGCTCACGGTGCAATCTGCCTTTTGCACGTCGCTCGCATTTGACAAATTTTTCAGCTAACATCAGTGAACGTTTCATTATTTCATCCTCAGCACAGGAAAAGGATAACAGGAAAATGAATCAGATTCCACACCCTGCCGATGATGTTCATCAAACGATCAGCACAGACTGTACTGCATTCTCCGCTGGCCGGATATAAACATACATGGTGAACACATTTTTGGACATTCTGTTCATATAAATACAATGACTGATGCAATCTGTATAATTCGTAGTCTTCTAGCAGAAAAAAAGAAAAACAAAACATTTCCTAGATTTTTCCAATTCAGGAAAGTTAATTCCTACTTATGAAGCTCCTGCCATCACAGTCATATGTTGTAAATAAGGAGGAACAAGACCGAGCTAATGGATAGCTCAGGGGTTCCATTTTTAAAAAAAATTAACTATGGCTACATTCCTCTGTGGTATGCACACCTTCATCATCTGGACCATATTCCCCCCATCTGCAACCATTCATGATGCCTGAGGCAGTGTCCCACTCCTCCTTGGCATACCATGCCCTTTGCTCAGGAAGTGCCTAGGTGGCATGATCTAGCCATAATTTGCCTCCTGAAGGTATCAGTGTTAAAGAGGTTTATGCTTTGGCAAAAGCACATTTCTTTTGCTAACAAATCTTCTCTTTAAGAGCTTGGTCCTGCAAAGTATTTAGCACTCAGAGTCCTGATCCAGCAAAACACCCAAGCGCATGATTAACTTAAAACACGTGAATAATATCCTTGACTTCATGAAGAGATGGAGGATGCATTGAAAGATGGACTTCGGTTAAATTAACTGTGTGCTTGGAACTGGCCGAAAGCGCTCACCACCATGCAGGAGCTAGGCCTCGATGAGCAGGATTTAATTTAGCTTGGTTTACCCTATATGTGGCCAAGCATTTGTATTCCAAACCAGCTGATGAACATGTGCTTTAGGCCTTCTAAAAACTACCAATTCTAGTGTCAGACTTCTTTACTGATGGTTCTTGCTGTGGCCACCACCTACGGGTTTGCCTTCTATCGTAAGTGCAGGGCATCTACCCTCTCGGATTCTTTAAATACATGCAGATCATTGACATGCTGGCTACTCCCTATTTTTAAGTTGACCTTTTCCTTGGTTTGACCTCTCCTATTGATCAAGCTTAATTCCCACTGTGCTGCACTGTCCAGCTTTACCACCTTCTGCAGCATGTTTTTGAAGTGCTCTCACCTTTCTTCATGGCTGGGATACAGATTCCAATGGCGTCCCTTTTCAAGTACAGAGGTGTGACCCTCAGAACCCCCCAGGGTCAACTGGCAATGGGTTCGCTGTTCTGTAACAGTAACTCTTGTCCGGCCTGACAAACTCACCGCACCTAGCACACCGCTTTCATCGTATTTATCCCAAAAGGGTTCAGGGAGGTGTCTAATGGAAGCTTATGTCATGCCAATCCTCATAATTGTTGGGCGACGTATGTACAGATGGTATTTAAGAACGTGTAAAGGTGTATTGAAACTGTCTTTTAGAATCTATGTCCCAGGAAGGGTTGCAAGCTGGTTTTGCCAGACAAACTGATGGGATATACCCTGCTTTGGTTCATATGTAAATTAAGCATTGTAAAGCCAACATAAAGGAAGCCCCATTTATATGGGAAAGTCAATAGGAAAAAAGAGCTCGACAGGGCGGATGTGAAACAAACAGGAGACTGGGAAGACACCTTGGAGGCAGCACCGCAGGAAGGAAGCCACGGGGAGTTATCCTGATTTGTGGGATAAAAACAATGGACTTTGAGGTATAAGAGGATGACATTAGGGTCTCTCTTTTATCCTGCACTCAGGAGGGGGGTAATGAAGCAGTGTGGTAATATTCAGGAAAACAGGATATCAACCAACCCAATCTGAAACGCTGAAAGCAAAGGTTTTGGTGAGACATTTCCTTAGACGAGGATAGCCTGTAAAAGTTTTAGTCTAGTAGAAGTGGGTTACGCTTTTGTTTTATTTTTTTAACCTGTTGTTCTTATTATATTTGCTCCCTGTCTCTGAAATATTTATCTTGGTTAATAAATTTGTTTTCACTATAAATAGATTACAGTGCTATGGTGTTACATTGGAGCTCATACGCAGCTGACTCAACCAAGTTGATGTGTGTATATTGGACACTGCAGGGGGATGCTTCTGAGGTGTTTGGACACTGGAGTAAACCAAGTGTTTACTTGCAAGGCAAAGTAGGGGCTGGTGGAGCTCCGAGGAAGTTGACACCCTGCTACCACAAGAAACCCTCCTGCCTCCAGTGAGAGGGAGGCAAACATGGTGCCTCTCTGTCCTGGGTACCACAATCTCACCACAGGTTAGTGGCCTTGGGGCTTCTCTAAATTGTGCCAGCAGGTTGTTATCCACCAGGTGGTGAATCCCAGATGTGCTGCTCTCTCTGAAACACCCTTGCCATTCCCTTGTGCCACAGGCTCTGGGGGAGGGAGATGAAAGACTCTATACCTGCCAGGGATATCTCCATGCTTGGTAGATCCCCAGCAGGGTATCTGTTTGTCTCCCCCTCACCCTTTGCACCACCTTAGGGAGTAGCTTAGGACAGAGAATCTGATCTGATGTTTGTCGTTAGTTTAGTTACATTAAAGGTTGGTCATATAGCAAAAAAGGAGTTACTGGATAGAGTTGGCAGAATATAATGAGTTACCGTATAGAGTTGGGGGAATACACAAAAAATACTTTGTGAATATTCATTTGAATTTCTAAGCTCTATTCATAGAATCATAGAAATGTAGGACTGGAAAGGTTCTCGAGTTCAGTCTCCTGCACTGAGACAGGACCAAGTAAACCTAGACCACCCCTAGCAGGTGTTTGTCCAACCTCTTCTTTAAAAATCTGCAATAATGGAGATTGCACAACCTCCCTTGGAAGCCTTTACTATCCTTATAGTTGGAAACTTTCCCTTAATATCTAACCTAAATCCCTCTTGCTGCAGATTAAGCCCATCATTTCTTGTCCCACCTTTGGACATGGAGAACAATCACCATCCTCTTAATAAGAGCCTTTAAATGTTTGAAGACTATCACGTCCCCCCTCCTCAGACCATTTTCACAAGACTAAACCGGCCCAGTTTTTTGTCACCTTTCTTCACAGATCAGGTTTTCTAAACCTTTGATAATTTTTGTTGCTCTCCTTTGGACTCTTTCCAATGTGTCCACTTCTTTTCTAAAGTGGGCTCCCAGAGCTGGACACAGGACTCCAGCGGAGGCCTCATGAGTGACAAGTAGAGAGTGGCAATTACTTCCTGTGTCTTACATAGGACACTCCTGCTAATGTATCACAGAACAATATTAATGTTTTAGCAACTGAATCACATTGAATATTAGTCAACAATTTGGGATCCACTATAACCCCCCGATCCTTCTCAGTAGGACGACTAGCCAGCTAGCTGTTCCCCGTTTTGTATCTGTGCATTTAATTTCTTCTTCCTCGGTGCAGTACTTTGTACTTGTCTTTACTGAATTTCATCTGGTTGATTTCAGACTAAATCTTTAATTTGTCAATAAAAATAAAAAAAAATAGAGAGAGATATACCTATCTCATAGAACTGAAAGGTCATTGGGTCCAGCCCCCTGCCTTCACTAGCAGGACCAAGTACAGATTTTGCCCCAGATCCCTAAGTGGCCCCCTCAAGGATTGAACTCACAACCCTGGGTTTAGCTGGTTAATGCTCAAACCACTGAGGTATCCCTCCCCCTGATTGTTTTGAATTTTAATCCTGTCCTCCAAAGAACTTGCAAGCTCCCTTGCCCCCAGCACCACCTCCAGGCTGGTGTCAGTTGCCAATCTGATAAGCATATTCATGTCTCTGCGTTTGTTTTCTTCAAGTACTATAGCAAACAGGCTTTTCTACCATAAAAAATTGCAAAAAACCAATACTGTATACTTGAATATTCTTGAGTTGCAATTGAGAAGGTTACACCCAAATACGCAATTCTTACTGTTGTTGTTTAATTATAAGTCATCCAAACAGAGAACAGAAAAATGTACCATGTGACCGGGTTAAGTGACCAACAATGTGTGAAGTTCATTCCTTAACAGTCAAAATGAGTTGTTTGTGAATGGCTAGCAATTACTGGCGGTGGAGGAAAAAACCCTGCAAATAATTCTGAATAATGAATAAATCAGATAATGCTGAATTGATCAGGACACAGGAGAATGAAACGGAGAAAGGGATGGATTTTAAAGGAGAAGGCGCAACTTTTAACTTTAATAAGGGGGTTAAATCCTGCCTCCCTCACAATAATCTGGGTCTAGCATGGTATAAAGTAGTCTCCAAGCCAAATATTGAGTTCTGGTCATCTTCAGCCTAACCCCTAGGATTCAGCCCACCTTCACCTCCCGCAGAAGGTGATAAGAAAGGTACCTCTGCCTGTAATAGGACCCACCAGTTATCTGCTGGGTCTCCTGTCCTTATCCTTATTAACCTAAAACTGGGCCTTCAGGATGTTGTGGGGAAGGCAAAAGAATCCACTGGACACTTTGCCAATCTTGCCCTGGGAGACAAATTCTTTCCTGATCCCCAACACTGACGAGCAGTCAGACTCACAGGATTTGAAAACAGTTCACAGGGTGCCTCCATTGCAGGGCATTGGCTGCTGCATACCATGAAGGATTCATGTATGAAAAGCAGAGGGTGCAAGAGATCATCAGCTCTGTTCCTCTTCCCCACCTCCCCCAGCCCAGCCAAATGGCAACAGGGAGAGATCAGGTAATCTCTCCTCCTTCCCTTTCTGCTCTGAATCCAGACATGATTTCCACATGCACAGGGGGCCTCAAAACCAGCCAAATCTGTCCCTCCCTTCTCCATCTCCTCTCAGGAACTCCCAGGTTACATTTCCCCTGCCAATCTGATCAGACATCCCAGGCACTGAGAGGAGGGCAGAGGTGTGAAAAAGATGCAAAATGAATGGAGAATATTATTCATAGAAAATTGTTTGCCCAGCTCTTATATGAAGCACTGAAAATGTACTTGAGGCAGCTTTGCGATTTTGTAGTCGACCTTATAATTACCTATTTATTTCATCTTAAAATGATACCAAATTATGGATTTCACACTGAAATGATTCCTGAATGTCATGATGCTATATACAACCGGGGGAGGTGGGGAGGGGGAATGTTAAATTTACTACTTGCCTCATTGCACAAAGAACATTTTGATTGCTTATTTATTGAGTTCTAACGATTTTTTTATATACAATGCAGTCAGGCCATGGACTTAAGTGACCTGTAACATGTCCGTTCTTTTCTGACCAATAATATTGGAGGTTCATGTTGCTTTTTATGTTCCTATGGGTCAAATTCTGAAGCCCTTATCAGAGCAACACCTCCACTGAAATCTGTGGGAGCAACATATTTGCAACTGAGAGAATGATCTGACCCCAGAAGAATGACTGAGAGACAGTAAAATGAACCAAGCCTAGACATTTAAAGCCTGTGAGACACAGCCAGAAGTTTTCCCTGTTGGGGAAGTCTCTTTTCACCAGAGACTTGAGGTTTAATGGGGTCCATAACCTTGGTTTGATCTACATTAAGAAATGTGTCCATCGGAGCAGAGTTGTGCTTGGTGTATGAGGATGCTTTCTTAGTGGAAACCTAGGAGATTGCATTGATTTTCTAGTGAGAGATTACAGCGTTCCCTCGAGTTAAAGTTAATTCTGTGGGATGCTGTTTATCTGTTTAAGCAACATTGACATAGACCATTTTTCAATATGAGAAGATTTAGATACCTATTTGTGACCACTGTCAGAAAGGATTCCTGCCTCATTGGACTGAGAACAAGCTGGGAAAGCATGCACCCTGTGAGAATTGCCTGCTGTTAGTAAAGCAGTATATTTTTCAGTTGTTGTCACAGTGTGTCACTCTTCAAAAGATTCCCCAGAGAACCCGCGCTATCTAACTGACGAAGCATAGGTGAGCTTTGTGACAATGTGTCCAGGAGTCTTATAGAAGGTTTTTCCAATCCAGTTTTTGCCAGTGATTTCCAATGCCACATCTATTTCCACTGAGACAAAAGTCTTCTGATAGTCCTCAAGAGTGTCACGCAAAATGGCTTGTATCTGTCAATCTTCTCCGGAGTAGGCGTCACTTCCCCCCACGCCGCTCCGAGAGTCCCCTTAAGACTCACATTCCTCTTAAAGCCTCTGTGTGGCAGACATCAGACAGCAAGAGGCTTAAACAACACTAAGGGGAGCTACATGCCAGCAATAAGTGAAGAGTGTAGCCCAAACATTTTTCAAGGGCTTAAATTCAGGGGTTACAGTAAGAGGTGCAGAGGTGGGAGAGGGAAATTCACATCCCCCCTCCATCCCCCCCAAAGTTCTCCCCCTCTCAGGAAAGCTTTTCACTGTTGCCCCTTTCCCTTGGGGGAGCTCCCCTTCATCTCAGCCTGGTGAAGTGGCCCTTGACAGTCTGGAAGTGGGAGCAGGTCGAAGAGCTAATGCCTGACTGGGGAGTTCACAGACTTTCAGTCTTTTCCTTCTGTGGTGGAACAGCAATCACCGTTGATGGGAAAAGCACCAGCTCCTGCGCTCCTCTTCTCTGAGGGAAGGTCTGTCACTTGGACAGCTTCCCGGCCCCTATATAGGGAGACAAGAACAGGGACAATCTCTGCTGCCTGTCCTCCTTTATGGAAGCAGACGGGAAGGAGGAAGGTAGTAACTCCCACAAGCCTTCTCTGGGGAAAAGGGTAAACACAGAAGTGGCATGAAGATTCTCTTTTTTAAAGGTCCTGATCTATCTCTGGGTTTATCCAGATGCCCATTACTGTAGTATCTAGATACCGTCCATGGAAACACAATAGCAATAGGGAAATCCCTAGTGGACTTTATGGAGACTCTGGCACTTCTCCCTTTTGAGGAAAAAAAACCCCCACCAAACCCGTTGGGGGTGGGGAGTTGTTTGGGGTTTATTAGGTGGACGGGGATGTCAATCTTTTTAAACACGTGAAGATTCTCGATCCTGGTCATATTCTCTTTCTGGGTAGCACCCGGGATGTGCCCCGCCCAGCCCTAACATTTACACACACGTGCACACACACACACACACACCTTCATTTGGCTGGCTGTGAATCCTCTAGATTCACTTCTTCTTTCACCTGCATTCTCGTCCGCTTGCTGCATCCCATCACTACAGGAAAATGCTTCATTACTGAAGTGTGACGATCAAGACTGGGGCCTCCCCCATTGCCTACTGATGTCAATGTAAAGGCTCCCATTGACCTCAATGGACATTGTGTAATTCTCTGCCACACGTCAATCGCAGCAACAAGGGCTGTGCTCAGTGTGCCGGGGTCTGTTATAAAATAAAACAATGGCACAAGCCCCATTATTGTTTCTGGCTCTCAGAAATTAAATAAAACCTCCCTGGGCACCTTTGCAGGCATCCCCCCCTCCAACTCACAAACACTTAGAAGTCTTCTGGGAACATGGAAGATCTTTTGATTAAGGGGGAAAGGGAAAAGCAGTCAAACCCATATGTATATTTGCATATAATAAACTGTGCAAACAAAACAACACCTCAGAAGTTTGGCCAACCACTCCCTATCTCAAATAATAAATGTCTGACTGATAGAGGTCTACAATCTTCTTTCACCACAAACCCCACCCATGGGTCAAGTCAGCCTCAGGGGTAGCCTGCTCCAGTCCTGACAGAACTGGTACACCAAGTCCCACTCTAATTAACACCTACCCCTTTCATGAGTACAGTACTGATAATAAACAATCATCACATTTACACACTACGACTCACCCTGCGGCACCTCCTGCTGGTCATCCAGGGAATTAGCTCGCCAGCCTCTGGACCTCCCTCTGCAGGCTGGTGCCCTCGCTGCCCGCTGGCCCCGTGTCCCTCCTGAACCCCAGTGCCCCTTTCCCTTGGGCGCTGCCCCTTGGCAATACCCCTTCAGCTCTCTGGGTCTCCCCTTCCAGGGGAACCCCCCCCCAACCCTTTATCCCCACCTCGCCTCAGTCTTGGGCTACTGCCAGTCACCATCTAGCCCCCGCTCACTGGGGCAGACTGCAGTGTAAAAACCACTCATCGTAGGCAAGGGAGGTTTGGACCTGCTGCCTGTACCTAGCCTTGGGCTGCCCTCTGCAACCCTAGTACCCTTCTGGCTTTTGTCAAGGCCTGCAGCCTGGGGCTTTCCAGGCCGGAGATCCCCAGCTCCTCTGGCCGTTCCCCAGCCCTGCTACACTCCAGGTACCTTGCTCAGCTCCCAGCAGTCAGGCCCATCTCTCTCAAAGGCTAGAGAGAGACTCTGTCGCTCCAGCCTAGCAGCCCCTTTATAGGGCCAGCTGCACCCTGATTGGGGCGTGGCCCCAGTTGAGGCTGCTTCCCCAATCAGGTTAGGCTTTTCTCCCAGGGGCAGCCCTTTCCCCCTGGGCTGTTTTAACCCCTTCAGGGCCGGAGCGGGTGACCACCCCACTACACACACCAACATGTAAACAAATTCCAACCAACTAAAAAAACTCAGTAGATGGAATTATGGAAAAACAACATCATAATGTATCTAAATTAAGCTGCTCGGAACAGGCATTTATAATTCAACGGAGGGAGCAGAGAGCTCTATCCCTCTAGGTCTTCCAGACAGTGGGTTAACCGTTGGATCTGGGCCTTGGTGCACTCCCACTTATCTTGATCTACTTTAATTGCTGGCCAAACTATGAATCTGTAACAGTCAAGTGAATATAAAATATATTGCAATGCACTGATCTGTCCTGTTATAGAGAGTATAGGAGTGGGAATGTTACAGAATATGTTAGTAGCATAAGTGCACTTGATTTTTAAATGCAAAGTGCAAAATGTAAATCTGTCCTTTACTTCCCTCATTGATATTGCAATTGAAAGAGTCTGCTACCTGAGTGGCTATGGTGGGTAATGTTATAAATAAATGAGTTACAATACTACCTGCAAATACAACAGGACAGGTTCAGAATGGAGATCGCTAACTTGAAGCCCCTTTGGCTTGGTGCCATTTTAACCTTAACTTTGATTCCATTTGTTTATGTAAACTGGAACTTTAACATGATCCTCAAGTTTTTCAAATGTAATTCCCTTTCACAACTTGGGCACTACACACAGTAGGCGTCCATTAACAATGCAGCAGCTTCGACAGACTAGTTCCAACGTCAGCAGATGATCGTCAAACAACTTCAGCAACCTACAGACTCTTTGGGAAAAGGGAGGCAAGTTGTGCAACGGAAATCTCTAGCTAATCTCTATAAAAATCAATGGATTTTCTCTCAGGAAAATCACTAAATTGTTAAGCAGAGAACGACACCTATTACATTGAAACAGGGCACAAAACTGACTTTTTAGACAAGTGTATTTTTCACATTAAAGACAGTGCAAATATTTTGCATCATGGGTTGCTCCCCCCCATTGTTTTGGGTTTAATTGAAATTAGACCCTTTTGTCCCTTTTATTACTAAGAAAACGACTGCAGACACTGGTGGATTATTGTCTTCTAATTAGCTGCAATGCCACAAGAGTATAAATGCTGGTAGCTATTATAGACCTAGTTCAGAGTGAATTCAAACCCAGTTTGGGTGCTTTAATAATTAATCATCTTAATTGTACTGCTACTTGCAAGTTACAGTTACAACATGTAAAGGACCTGAGAGCCGTAAGTGATACAAAATAAATAAGGTGTAATGAATCTTTTAAACTTTAAAGGTTTTTCAAAGTGTAATGAATCTTTGGTGTTAGCCAAGATTATAGTTTGGAGAAGTAAGAGGAACATTGACCTTCACTTGCTGAACCTTCTACACCAGGGGTCGGCAACGTTCGGCACGCGGCTCGCCAGGGTAAGCACCGTGGCGGGCTGGGCCAGTTTTATTTACCTGCTGACGCGGCAGGTTCGGCCAATCACGGCCCCCACTGGCCGCGGTTCGCGGCCGGGCCAATGGGGGCGGCGAGAAGCCACGGCCAGCACATCGCTCGCCCACGACGCTTCTCACCGCCCCCATTGGCCCGGGACAGTGAACCGCGGCCAGTGGGGGTCGCGATCGGCCGAACCTGCCGCGTCAGCAGGTAAATAAAACTGGCCTGGCCCGTCAGGGTGCTTACCCTGGCGAGCCGCGTGCCAAACGTTACCGACCTCTGATTTAAGTGAATACTGTGCAATGTACACAGAAAATTATTTTTCTTTTCATGAATGTAAGTATTTGCACCTAAGGCCTGAATCTTGTATTATATATTATCCAATCAGGGAACAGATATCTATTGTCCAATCAAACCAAATATTATACCACCTATTGTCTAATCAAAATAGCTCAAATTTTATGACTATCAGATGCTGAAAGTGATATTTGTAGAAAACACCAATCGCACGTATCAATTTACTGAAACTGTTTTGAACTTACAAACAGGTTAAAACAGAATCATAATGTGTAAAGTTCCAAAATGACTGGCTAATTCTAGCTAACTGGCTTTTCAAATGAGGTACAAATGACGAGATACTTTATCTAATACAATTCACAGGTGAAAACGTGTTCACATTAAATCTTCACTGAATAATGAACGACACTAAACACCTTCATAAAGATTTTGATCTACACATGGATGATTCAGACCAGAAAAAGTACTATGTTTAACTAGTATAGGCTCTGATGCAAATAATTCACCTAGCTCCATATTTATTACTACTTGTGATCCTGTTTCAATCAAATAAGAACATAAGAATGCCCATACTGGATCAGACCAATGGTCCATCTAGCCCATCTATCCTGTCTTTCAACATTGGCCAGTGCCAAACAAGTTAGAGGGAATGAACAGAACAGGGTAATTATTAGATATTAGGGCTGTCAAGCAATTAAAAAAACTTAATTGCAATTAATCGTGAGATCACACTGTTAAACAATAATAGAATACCATTTATTTAAGTATATTGGATGTTTTCTACATTTTCAAATATATAGATTTCAATTACAACACAGAACACAAAGTGTAAGGTGCTCACTTTATATTTATTTTTGATTACAAATATTTGTGCTGGAAAAAACCCAAAGAAATAGTAGTTTTCAATTCCCCTAATACAAGTACTGTAATGCAATCTCTTTATCATGAAAGTTGAACTTACAAATGTAGACTTATGGACAAGAAGCCAGCAGCATTATCTCCTGCAAAAGGGCCATGTAAACACCTGTTCTCATTTTCAGGTTAATTGTCAATAAGAAGCGGGCAGCATTATGTCCCATAAAGGTAAACCAACGTATTTGTCTGAGCGATTGGCTGAACAAGAACTAGGACTGAGTGGAGTTATAGGCGCTAAAGTTTTACGTTGTTTTGTTTTTGAGTGTAGTCACGTAACAAAAAAAAATCTACATTTGTAAGTTGCTATTTCATTTGTTTATCATTTTTACAGTGCAAATATTTGTAATAAAAATATAAAGTGAACACCGTACACTTTGTATTCTGTGTTGTAATAGAAATCAATTTATTTGGAAATGTAGAAAAACATCCAAAACATTTAATACATTTCAATTGGTATTCTATTGCTTAACAAGAACAGGAGTACTTGTGGCACCTTACAGACTAACAAATTTATTTGAGCATAAGCTTTCGTGGGCTACAGCCCACTTCATCAGATGCATAGAATGGAACATATAATAAGAATATATATGTACATACAGAGAAGATGCCATACCAGCTCTAAGAGGCTAATTAATTAAGATGACCTATTATCAGCATCTTCTCTGTATGTATATATACTTTTATTATATGTTTCATACTATGCATCCGATGAAGTGAGCTGTAGCCCACGAAAGCTTATGCTCCAATAAATTTGTTAGTCTCTAAGGTGCCACAAGTCCTCCTGTTCTTTTTATAGATACAGACTAACAGGCTGCTACTCTGAAACCTATTGCTTAACAGTGCGATTAAAACTGTGATTAATCACAATTATTTTTTTTAGTTAATTGCGTGAATTAACTGTAATTAATCAACAAACCTATTAGATATTCCATCCCCTGTCATCCAGTTCCAGCATCTGGCAGTCAGAGGTTTAGCCATCTTGGCTAATAGCCATTGATGGACGTATCCTCCATGAATTTTCTAATTATTTTTTAAACCCAGTTATTATTTTGGCCTTCACAATATCCCCTGGCAATGAGCTCCACAGGTTGACTGGGTGTTGTGTGAAGATGTACTTCCTTTTGATTGTTTTATACCTGCTGCCCATTCATTTAATCAGGTGACCTTTGGATTTCAGTAGGAGTCAGTATTGTTGATACTGCAACTACATGATTGTACATAAGAACATAACAACAGCCATACTGGGTCTGACCAAAGGTCCACCTAGTCCAGTATCAGGTCTTTCGAAAGTGGCCAATGCCAGGTGCCCCGGAGGGAATGAACAGAACAGGTAATCATCAGGTGATCCATACCCTGTTGCCCATTCCTAGCTTCTGGCAAACAGAGGTTAGGGACACCATTTCTGCCTATCCTGGCTAATAGCCATTGATGAACCTATCCTCCATGAATTTATCTAGTTCTTTTTTTAACCCTGTTATAGTCTTGGCCTTCACACCATCCTCTGCCAAGGAATTCCACAGATTGACTGTGCGTTGTGTGAAAAAATACTTTCTTTTGTTTGTTTTAAACCTGCTGCCTATTGTAGGTGATGCATATTTATATTAAATTTGGATCCAGATATATTCATATAGGGAATATTGACAATTGAAAAAGAACTATAAGCATTATTTATCTCTCATGGATTAAGTTTTGATTGAAGATATGCCAAGGTTGGTGGATGATTGTTAAGGAATTTGATGAAATGTAAACCACTCTATGTCCTGTAGAAAAAAATCTCTATATACTGCATTATAATAGCTGTTATATCTATAGGGAAATGGGATAGTGGCTAGTCTCACCCAGCAATTGATGCAACTCTTTCTAAAATTATCCTTACAAGTAACAAAGTACTTGCAATACAGGGGGGAGGGCAGGAGGAGGAGAGACTTTAAAGTGAACCTGAAAATATTTTTTGAACAAACTGTTTTGTAAGATTATGAGATGAATGCTTCAAATAGATAAAGTTAGAAGGGCATTGAGCACATACAGAATTTTAAATGTACCTTTCATTTCATTTTCAGGTTCCTCAAAGAAAGTTTGGGAAAAATATGTTTAATGCAAAAAAAACGGGGGGGGGGGGGGACGAAACAACTATGAGTGAATATAAACAGAATATTAAAAAGGCTACACTAAAAAACAAGACTAAGAGTCAGTCAGTTCAAATATTATTAGCATCAGTTGCCTCTTCTCCTTCAAATTTGCTGAAAGCTAAACTCTATTTGGCTCTGATCTGTGCTGGAGTTGCACATTATCAGCAGTACTAGGAATTCATCATGTGGGTTCTGGAACAGCCCTGTAATTAACAGGTACTGGGTACAATTCTTCTGACACAAAGGTGTGGATCTTCCCTATAATGTTACTATGTAAAAATATTGCTTTCTCACTCCTTTGCTTTTATGTACACACATTCAAAGCCAATGACGTTAGTGATTGCTGCTGCTTTTTCTCTTGTAAGTAACGTCGGCCATAAAAATGGAAACACTTTCTGATGAAAAATTTCATGATTTTTAACGGTTTTAAAATTTTTTTTTCCTTCATCCCAAATCAGGCCAAAAGTTAAGCATGTGGCATTTTTCACAGGAAGGGATTTCCAGAAAAAATCTGTTTCAGGAGAATGGAAATTAAATGTTTTGCTTATTGGCTGCCTACCTGGAAGGCTTTTGACAGTTACACTTGTTTTTTGGGGGGTGGAGTCTGAAAGTGAAATTGGCAAGATCCCGCATGGTGGGCAGCCATCATTTCGATTTTCCCAATGGAAAATCTTTTTTTTTGGCCTTTTCAGGAAATCATTCCGACAGAAAATTCCCAACCAGCTCTACTTGTTAGCACTGCAGAACCAACATAGTACGTGGGAGAACAAGCTGGATTCCGTTCCCTCTTTTCCATTTCTTTTTTACTAGTTTCCAATCCTTCAGATCTATCCAAACCCACTGAAGGCAAATGAACTACACAGGTGTCACCAAGGAAACCAGATGAAGAAGATGGGAATGCACAGTTTTGTCCAGCAGAATGATTATTACTGGTGCTATGTGAGAAAGAAAGACAAGAACAAATGAATGAACCCAGGTTGACCTTCAGAAATCAAGCATCGTTACTGAGGCTGGTGATAAGAAAAAAAATCATTATCCTCTGTTAACTGACCGTATTTGATATCAGAATCACTGAGGAGCAATAAGCATACTTCTCCACAATGCCTCACAATGTGCAGGCACTCTATACAAACTTTAAAATGTCACCTCTGCATGACTCACACGAGTTAGAGCTTTTCAGCCCAGGTGAGTAGAGACTGATATTGTTACCATCTACAGAGGCCTATATTTTGTGAAATAAATTGTCTGGTCCAAATCCAGTTTAGCAGACATTCATCCATGTCACGATAGACTCCACTCTACTTAGGATACCACTTGGTACTCTGAACTGGGAGATCCACAACTGTATGAGCACAAAGACTGACTGAATTAGCTTCTGACCTCTAGAGCTGGTCCTTCCATTTCAGGGTGAAAACTAGACATGTGCAAACAGATGAGGTATGTGCTGTAACCTGCCCCAAATCAGGTTAGGGTTGGGTTTAACAGGTTTATGACGCTAAGGCCAAGTCTCTAAGCTGTTTGTAGCGTCTAGGCGGGTGTTCACAGAAGAGCTCAGTGAAAATGCCCCAGCAACAAATGTTTTGTCTCAATCAGGCACTAAGTCTTCTGGACAAGATGGGGGATGTGACACTCTTGACAAGCTGAGCAAGTACACCTCCTTCACCTCCTTCCCCACATTGGGGCCAGCCCTTCTGGCCTGTGTGGAGAGATGATATTGTTGCCTTTTATGGCTCAGATAGTTACCCAGTATTAGGGGTCTTGCTATATTGTTTTGACTCGGAGGAGAAATTGATGATATGAGCCAGGTATTTCTTGGGTGCCATCCTGTTTATTTACAAAGAATGTACACAAAGTCCGGTTTCCCTGACCACGGCAGAAATAAACAACAGCAGGCCATTTCCTTGCTCAGAAGTCAAAACCTGCCTTTCTTATAAGTACCGTGCCCCAAAAGAAGCTCTGTCTCCTGGCTTCCTCCCAGCTCCACACCCATCTCTGCTTCTTTTGTCTTCTGTTCGCTTCCAAGCTCTAACACACAGACACACACAGCTGTGACCAGTCTTCTTGCTCCATCATTTACAATTAATCCCAAGGAAACCCCTCAGCCCACACAGTTTAGCTTGTGATTGGCCTGGCCATGTTTCCAGCTCTCACTACATATAAGGGCATTTAATTGCTCCTTCCATTTAGCCTGCATGAAGAGTGGTTAACACACTGGTCAACTTTAACAATGTCTGAAGACAATACCATGGAACAGTGGCACCGCCCACTCCCTCCCATGACCTACCCACTTTGGGGAATCTGTTGCTGCTTCTGGTGCTAGAGACTCATGTGGATCTTGCATTCCTTGAGTACAGGTAATAAGATGGAGTCTTCCCCTGAAAAGTGCGTGGGAGGGAGACGCTTTGGACATCCAAGTAAGACCAGTCACAATATAGTGCTTAGTGATTTTCAATACATGTTTTTAAAATTCCATCATAAAATAATAGATTCATGGAATTATAGAAGATTAAGGTTGGAAGACACCTCAGGAGGTCATCTAGTCCAACCCTCTGCTCAAAGCAGGACCAATTCCCAACTAAATCATCCCAGCCAGGGCTTTGTCAAGACTGACCTTAAAAACCTCTAAGGAAGGAGATTCCACCACCTCCCTAGGTAACCCATTCCAGTGCTTCACCACCCTCCTAGTAAAATAGATTTTCCTATATCCAACCTAGACCTCCCCCACTGCAACTTGAGACCATTGCTTCTTGTTTTGTCATCTGCCACCACTGAGAACAGCCTAGCTCCATCCTCTTTGGATCCCCCCTTCAGGTAGCTGAAGACTGCTATCAAATCCCCCCTCACTCTTCTCTTCTGCAGACTAAATAACCCCAGTTCCCTCAGCTTCTCCTCGTAAGTCATGTGCCCCAGCCCCCTAAACATTTTTGTTGCCCTCCACTGGACTCTCTCCAATTTGTTCACATCCTTTCTGTAGTTGGCGCCCAAAACCGGAGGCAATACTCCAGATGTGGCCTCACCAGTGCCAAATACAGGGGAATAATCACTTCACTCGATCTGCTGGCAATGCTCCTACTAATGCAGCCCAATATGCCGTTAGCCTTCTTGGCAACAGTGGCATACTGTTGACTCATATCCAGCATCTCGCTCACTGTAATCCCCAGGTCCTTTTCTGCAGAACTGCTGCTTAGCCCGTCAGTCCCCAGCCTGTACAGTGCATGGGATTCTTCCATCCTAAGTGCAGGACTCTGCACTTGGCCTTGTTGAACCTCATCAGATTTCTTTTGACCCAATCCTCCAATTTGTCTAGGTCACTCTGGCCCCTATCCCTACCCTCCAGCTTAGCTACCTCTCCCCGCAGCTTAGTGTCATCTGCGAACTTGCTTAGGGTGCAATCTATCCCATCATCTAAATAATTAATGAAGATGTTGAACAAAACCAGCCCCAGAACCGACCCCTGGGACACTCCACTTGATACCAGCTGCCAACTAGACATCGAGCTCTTGATTACTACCCATTGAGCCAGACGATCTAGCCAGCTTTCTATCCACCTTATAGTCCATTCATCCAATCCATACTTCTTTAACTTGCTGGCAAGAATACTGTGGGAGACTGTATCAAAAGCTTTGCTAAAGTCAAGGTATATCACGTCCACTGCTTTCCCCATATCCACAGAGCCTGTTATCTCATCATAGAAGGCAATTAGGTTGGTCAGGCATGACTTGCTCTTGGTGAATCCATGTTGACTGTTCCTAATCATGTTCCTCTCCTCCAAGTGCTTCAAAATGGATTCCTTGAGGACCTGATCCATGATCTTGCCAGGGACTGAGGTGAGGCTGACCAATCTGAACTTCCCTTCAGGGAAGGATTCTCCTTTTTCCCTTTTTAAAAGATGGGCACTATATTTGCCTTTTTCCAATCGTCCAGGACCTCCCCCGATTGCCACGAGTTTTCAAAGATAATGGCTCTACAATCACATCAGCCAACTCCCTCAGCACCCTCGGATGCATTGCATTCGGCCCCATGGACTTGTGCATGTCCAGCTTTTCTAAATAGTCCTTAACCTGTTCTTTCACCACTGAGGGCTGCTCACCTCCTCCCCATACAGTGCAACAGTCTGTGAGCTGCCCTTGTCTGTGAAGACGGAGGCAAAAAAAGCATTGAGTACTTCAGCTTTTTGCACATCATCATCACTAGGTTGCCTCCCCCATTCAGTAAGGGTCCCACACTTTCCCTGATCACCTTCTTGTTGCTAACATACCTGAAGAAACCCTTCCTGTTACCCTTCACATCCCTTGCTAGCTGCAACTCCAATTGTGCTTTGGCCTATGGCCTTCTTGATTACACCCTTACATGCTTGAGCAATTTTTTTTTATACCCCTCCCTAGTCATCTGTCCAAGTTTCCACTTCTTGTAAGCTTTCTTTTTGTGTTTAAGCCCGCCGAAGATTTCTTTGTTAAGCCAAGCTCGTCTCCTGCCATATTTGCTATTCTTTCTGCACATCGGGATGGTTTGTTCCTGCGTCTCAATAAGGCTTCTTTAAAATAGAGCCAGCTCTCCTGGACTCCTTTCCCCCTCATATTTGCCTCCCAGTGGTTCCTGCCCATCAGTTCCCTGAGGGAGTCAAAGTCTACTGTTCTGAAGTCCAGGGTCCATATTCTGCTTCTCTCCTTTCTTCCTTTTGTCAGGATCTTGAACTCGACCATCTCAAGGTCACTGCTACCCAGGTTGCCACCCATTTCTACTTCCCCTACCAATTCTTCCCTGTTTGTGAGCAGCAGGTCAAGAGGAGCCCAACCCCTAGTTGGTTCCTCCAGCACTTGCAACAGGAAGTCGTCCCCAACACTCTCCAAAAACTTCCTGGATTGTCTATGCACAGCTGTATTGCTCTCCCAGCAGATCCCACACCAATTAATCTTTAATGCAGGCCCATTTAGTCAGATTTCCATCTGGTGTAAATTGACATAGGAAGACATTGTATGTTGGTTTATAGCAGCAGGTTGTCTGGCCCATTGACTCTAATGGGAGTACTCATAGAAGTAAGGGAGGCAGGAACAGACTTTGGAATATGTCTTTCATCTCTTTCTTATCCCATCCTCCTGTGTCGTATACTCTGTATTTACTCTAAGAAGAGCTATTATTCTCTGTTGCCATCAGAAACCAGCAGATAAATCAAAATGCCTTGACCTTGCAGACTCACTTTTCCTCATGCATAGACTCACAAAATGTGCTTCATTCCAGTCTGGTTTCTTTCAACATGAATCATTCCATTAATGCACATGCAGCTGCTCCAGACTTTGCAACACCTTTATCAGCCACCCAGTTGCACAGACGTTTGAGTCCCTGACTTTTCCCTTTAACATTTCTTAGGCAAACTAACAAAATAAAAATAACCCTGCTGGTATTCTGAAGAGCAGCTAAGCGTAGGCCAAGAACAAAGCAATTCTACTTGAAAAGCTGTGCACAATCCTCTTGTGCTTACTGATTTCTACAGACTGTCATATCCTGTTGATGATAAAAAGAGACTCTTTTTCCCAGACATAAAAATTATGCAGACCAAATATAATGGACATCCTTTATCTGATGGTTTATTATATCTCTAATCTAATTAGAACTGACTGTGGTAATAAGAAAGCATGCATCTTTTAATGTCTATAGATCTGTTATGAATAATTTACTATATTGTAAAATCTGAAGAATGTTTACATGATTGTTCATTTGATTTGAGATAGTGGATTTGGATTCTGTCATTTAAATGTCCTTAGAAACAGCTTAAACTAAGGGATTCTTTCTCAAAAAATGTGCACCTTTGCAGTATAATTTGACTCTCGCTACTTTTATGAATATTGTTGATCCATACCATACTTACCTTTTGTAATGCTGTGCAGGAGGGACCCTATCCTGCCAAATCACTTGATCTGCAACGTGCCTGAGATTTCAGCCCCAAGCCTCTATTGAAAAGAGACCACCATGTCTGCTGAATTTTCCTGAGAGACTGAGTTTTTGTAATGTGGACAAATACCCATTCAGACCATGAAGAATCTTCCAACTCATGTTCATTTGTAAGTAAAGATGAACCCAGTTCTCTGGAGTTTACAGAACTGGACCAAAACAAAAAGCTTTTTAATGTGTCAATTAGCAATACAAGTTTGACCCGGTGATTATCTCTAGCTGCACTTGGGAAGCATTAAGCTCATTAGGACACCCTCTTACCATAGCATATAGGTGTCTGTTACATACATCAAGGGTCCTTCAAAAGAAAAGGAAATTGGTTTTCCTTTTCTCCTGTGTAGTTTCAAGCTGCTTAATTACAGGCAGGTGGATCTAGTTTGTTTACTCCAGGAGCACTTTTATCAGATTTATTCTCCCGCAATCTGGCTAGGGGAATATCCTGACAGAGATGAGTCTCACACCTGATCTGCATTCTTCAAGATGTAACCACAGCATGATCTCTGCTGCTGGTGGATTCCATATCTGAAGGTTCTCCATAGAAAATATCCCACCGCATTAATTTCAAACTCATACCTTAAACATGCTCAGAAAGGGCCTAGGATGTGGTAAGAAGAAAAGTGTTGCTGGAGTTGGGTAGCCACAACCTTTCAATGGTACTACCCAAGGAGGGGAGATCAGAGACAGAATGGCAGTGGATGAGGTTGTTGACATGGAATGATATTGTTTTGACCCTGGCTGGATCATTGCACATTTTAGGCTAACTAGGGACATGCCTTTTTTGAGGGAAACATTGTTCATCTCTATCGCTAATGATTTATGTATTCTGCGTTGGCTTTCATAAGTCACAAGGCACATTGGTCCGATCCTTCCCTCTCATCTCTGCGACACTCATCCTGGGCCAGGCACTTCCATTCTTCCCACTCCTCAGGGCCCTGGAATAAATGCCAGGATCAGGCCCTAAATCATTAAGCCCATGCTATGGAGCAATGAGGTCACCTCAAATATGATTTATTTCAAAGAATTTATTATTTTCATAGCCTTACCACTTATGGTACAAGGAGATGATCTCCTCTGGAAGGATTCATTTCCTCAAGTCTTGCCATATGTGCCTACAGGATGCTTCTTTGTATTGCTAATGAAGCTAAACAACACCTTGAAGCAAATCTGGATGAGTGTGTAAATTAGGAAGTTCCTAGCAGCACTTTGGGTGACAGCTTACTCCCAAACACCAACAATAACATGTATTCAGATGAAGACATCGGGTTGAATTACAAAAATGGGCAACTTGGAGATTCATGTGAAACAAACTAATCTCTGTATCTCTCCCCCGGTTCCTTCCCCCAGTTCTACATTCATTAGCACAAATCCTGAGCAATCCAATTCCTATAAAAATTTCAGTCAAGTGATAAATACTCTAGCATCTATATCAGGGGTTGGCAACATTCGGCACGCGGCCTGTCAGGGTAAGCACCCTGGCGGGCCGGGCCAGTTTTATTTACCTGCTGACGTGGCAGGTTCGGCCGATCGCGGCCCCCACTGGCCGCGGTTCGCCGTCCCGGGCCAATGGGGGCGGCGAGAAGCGGCGAGGGCGAGCGATGTGCTGGCTCTGGCAAGCCGCGTGCCGAACGTTGCCGACCCCTGATCTATATAAAAATCTGTGTTACTTGGGTTTCCCCTCCTGTCGCGCGTGCGTGTGTGTGTGTGTGCGCGCCTTCAGATGCAATGCTTCTGAAAGGTACTGGATTGAAAGTCCTGAAGAGAAAGGATGGTCCAGTGAATAGGAGCCCTAGCCTACTAGTTAGGATGTATGGGTTCAAGCCCCTGCTCTGCAGCTGAATGCCTGTGTGACCTTGGTCAAATCACTTACTTTTTTGTGTCTCAGTTCTCCAACTGAGATAAGTAAATGTTCCTGCAGTAAAACAGTGATAATAGCACTTCCTTACCCTCATAGTTTGCCAGGATAAAATCATTATAGACTCTGAGGTGCTCAAATACGATGGTAAGGAGGGGAAGTTGGGCATAGAAGTACCTACATAGATATGTAAGGTCTCTGTTTAGCTATAAAATGAGTACCAAAATGGGCAGCAGCAGGGCCAGCTTCCCCAGCAGCCCTGTCAGAAGCTCCAGCCCTGACCTAGAGTGGTTACAGCGAGGGGTGAGTGGGTACTTGAGTCTCAGTCTCTGATGTCTCTGCTCAGCTTGCCAAGAAAGGGGTTGATTATTAATTATTAATAGAGGTATAAATTGGATTTTTATCTCAGTTGAGGGACTGTGGGGGAAAAATCCTATGAGAAGCTTTCGGTCTTTGATCGGTCCCCAACCATCATCTCCTTCAGGTCTAACTCACAATCCATTGAAGTCAGTGGGCATCTTTCCTCTGACTTCTGTGGGGTTTGGATTAGGCCCTCTACCTCAGGCCAGATTTTCAAATATGATCCATTTTTTGCACTATTGAGGGCCAGGTTCTGGTTGTAACTGGCCAGCTGAAAGTCCCACTGGTGGAGAGGGAATACTCAGTTGGCATACAGCTGATGCCAGCTGCCCCTTTAAGCCCCACTCTGCCAGGCCAACCCTCAGCGGGTGTACGAGTCCCTTACATCCTCCTTAGCAACCATACACCAGTGGCATAAGTTAGAGCAGCCCTAATGTTGCTCTAACTCACAGGGGGTGAGCATGACCATGTACCAGCTTTTTGAATCAGAAAGTCATGGCTATCGGCCTGCAGTGTCACCCCAATACTCAGATTCTCTCTCCTCTGAGAGGAGCACAACTTGATCACAGACAGGAATCCAGACTCTCATTGTTTCTTGGATTAAACACAACTTGGTTTTCCTTTCTTGTCGATTACAATTACTTTTCTATCCGTTATGGAGCCAAGGCTCATCTGGAGAACATTCTGCCATGTGCATTTCAGTGATAAAGCACAGCTCCTGTCAAGCCACATTCACAGCTCAGTGAGGCATGCTCACTTCTTACCGTAGCTGGGTGACTTAGGCAGATAGAACATCTAACAAAATCATCAACCTTAGCTGAATGATTTTTTGGTGGATATTAGTCTTTTTTTTTTTTTTAACGATGAATTCTCAAAATATAAGGCCAAAATCTTTCACATTTATTCTTACTGAATAGTACTTTAATCTGCAAGTAGCCCCATTCATTTCATTGTGGCTCCTTCTAGGCAACGTCTACACTTGGAAGTAGGCATGCGACTCCCATCTTACACAGATATAATGGCATTAGCTCTCATGGAGCATGCTAAAACTAGTAGCATTGTCATGGAAGCAGAGGCAGTGGTGGTACAGGTGAGCTGCTCAGAGTACAAACCTGCCTGCACCCCATGGGTATAGACTTGGGGCGATTAGCCCAGGCTGTTAATTACAACTGCCTCTGCTTCCGTGGCTACACTACTATTTTCAGTGTACAAGTTCAATGACCGCTAATGTGAGTATGTCTACAGGAGCTGGGAATCATACCACTAGCGCCAAGTGTAGACCTAGCCATGGGAATTAATGTGTAGGTACTAATCAACGTAAGTCACTGTGGTAGAATCTAGCCATTTTTTACAACTTGATGGCTGATTTTAAATGCTTTGGAATCATTATTTGCATCTCTTACCGTTGGATCATTTTTCTGTCATTGATCCCCGTCCATAGATTAGGTAAATGTTAACACAAAAAGGCACTGCATCAACTTTTCAGTGACATGTGACCTAATGGGGCTTGGAAACCACTTTCAGTAAAATGCGGACTACAAAAGTGTACTCTGTGATGGTGTCCATTTCAATCAATGGCAGGCAGTCGTTTATTTTTGTAGCAGCCATTTATGGAAAGTGAAATACAGGCAACCACATTTTGTTTATGAAAACCTCACTTATTTTTAAGAATAACCTAAAAATGAGGTAGGAAAAAAAAATCCACAACTGACAGCATGTCTACACTGGAGGTTGAGGTGTAATTTCCAGCTCAGACCTGAAAAAGAGCTCTGCATAGCTGAAAAGCTTGTCTCTTTCACCAACAGAAGTTGGTCCAATAAAAGACATGATCAAACCCACATTGCCTCTCTAATATCCTGGGATCAGCATGGCTACAACTGTGCAAACAGCTCAGGTAGACATACCTGCACTAGCTCTGATTGAGCTGTTGTGCTAAAAACAGCAGTGCCAGAACAGACTAGCTGCCCTGAGTAGGTATCTAGGTTTTCAGATGGGATCATACTTGGGCACTAGTCCCTCCCACCTTTGTGCACCACCACAGGTAAAATTCTATTTTTAGTGCACAAAGGTGGGAGGGACTAACTTGACCAGAGTTAGCAAAGATACGTCTGCCCAAGCTGGAAGTTATACCTCTATCTCCAATGTAGATATAACCAAAGTTCATTACAAACTAGAATATAGTTGTTCCCTTCATCCAAATATTTAATTTGGTCTTAAAACATCCAGGTTCTATTAATTCAAGTGGCTACTTTTTAAATAAGAACGTGATTTTATAAACCCCATATTTATGAATACCCTTTTAATCCAAATGGCCTATCAATGTGAATTAATCAACTCTCATCCTCCTCCTCAGCTCTAGAAAAAGGCTATTGAACTTTTCCCTCAATTCACTGTTCCTCAGATAAACACGGTTTCTGGGGTTACTGCCTGAGAGCTTCAGAAAACTGGGATTCTTCTATTTTATTTGTGTAGCCCAAAAGTGCAGTTTACATTCAGATGGGGAGTACAGCATATAAAACAAAATAGTATTCCTGACTTGTTGAAATCTAGAACCATATTTGGGTCAGGTCTGAAAACACATTGGAAGGTGCTACCAGAATTGGTCCACCACCACCATATTGATGATCTTCCCCAGGAAGGATAGATTAGCGACAGGGCAATGTCTGGTGAAGTCATTAGCTCCGAGAGAGATGATTTCTTGAGGTTTGGACGGACCATCATGTGCTTTAGGATAGCTAGTGGGTTCAGTCCCTAAGAGAAGCGTTGCTAACTCTGAAAGTAGTGAACCTGGGCTTTCCTCACGTGCGTTAGCCCAGTAAGGGATTAGGCAAGACTTCCATTGTCTTTAGAGTGAAGTTTATGGATGGATGATGCCTAAAACGAACAATTAAAATTTTCCAAAGGAAATGAGAAGATCTGAAAGATCAATTGCCCACTACTCTCATGAATGTTGTATATACTTATTGTAAATTCTAATTGATTCTTAACAATAGAGAGCTATACAGTTGTCAACACCGAATCTTTCTAACAAAGATGCTTCAGTTCACAGTCGAATTATGAAAGCTCACGGAACACAAAAGTAAATAATTTGCTATGGCTTTAACCTCACTGGGAAACATAAAGAAGTTATTATGCATTCCACTGAATAAGTAGAAGTATAATTGATGATGGTATCGCTTATATTAGCATTGGGAATGAGACGCCATAAAAATGCTGACAACTGCACCATCAAGTTACAGTTGTTAAAAATAAATATATATATTCAGTAACTTTTTCTCTTTGCATGTAGCTATTTTGTAACACACATTTTATGTGAACATAAATTTTATCTCCTGTGCCATATGTTTTCATTTAACTTCATTAATATATTATTTAAGGGAAGAAAATATCAGTAGGGAAAATTAAAATCTTGAAATTAGTGTTAAAACGATTAAGTGTAGGCAGCACTATCATGTAAATTGATATCACCAGTGTTTTGGAATATATGATTGAAAGAAATGTGGTACTTTTCTCTTTCCCACTTGTGTCCTCATAGCCCTACATGGCAGGATGAAAATCGCCTGGTATTTCTTGAGCATCGTATGTTTATATATCCTAAAGGAGCCATCTCTCTAGTCTCTACTGTATGTCTATATAAGAAGAAAACAAGTCACACTTGTAGGAATGACTTGTGAAATGAACCGTGATCCATCTAGTTGGTTGGAGGAGGCAGAAAGGGTCACACACCAGAGGCTGATTTATACTATTTAAGTCTGGTTGGACTTGAAGGAAAAATAGAGGGCAGCGATAACAGAGGAACCAGCGAGCAATGAAGGTGGGAGACAGGAAAGAAATGAGGTTAAGGAGCATTTGGGCACCAGCCAAGAACAAGAAGAGAGGAAAGACAGCATAAGGAGCAGTGGGAAATCAGGTTTAATGATATCTCACTCCCCAACAAAAGAGCTATTAACAGAGGTGAATGCAGAAAGACTGGCCCTAGTATCTGCAAGAGAATTCTCTGTATCATAGAAAGATGGTAGCACAAAGCAGGGATGGATGGCTCAAACTGTTCAAAATGTTTAAAAGAATCTCGGCTCTATGAGCTAAAATGTGAAAAAATTATCTAAGTTACATTCATTAAATTTAGCTAGGATAAGGATACCATATGGAGATCCAACAAGGGTCTTTCAGGGAGGCATTGACAATGAGAAGGCATGCTGTATTTGTCTCTGTCATCCACTTTGGGTGTCATTGGCAATACTAGGCAACTATTTTAACAGAGACAGTGAAATCCGGGCCCTACAGACATCAAGGGGAGTTTTGCCATTGATTTCAATAGGGCCTGGATTTCACCCAGACCATTAACAAATACACCTCTACCCCGATATAACGCGACCTGATATAACACGAATTCGGATATAACATGGTAAAGCAGGGCTCCAGGGGGCGGGACTGCACACTCCAGTAGATCAAACCAAGTTTGATATAATGCGGTTTCACCAGTAACGCGGTAAGATTTTTTGACTCCCAAGGACAGTGTTATATCAGGGTAGAGGTGTACATATCAGGTCCTAAGGGAGTGCTTTGCAACATAAAGAAAAAAAAAATTATCCTTCGCATGTCCTATACTGAGAGTCAGAGTTAATTAGAGAATCCAGAGGCTAACTAGGCATAATCCTGTGAGTTTATGAGCATTCAAGGACCTGAAGTAAAGTAGTTTTTGCAGGAGAGCAATTTTTTATTTAAGGAAATTTCTGGGAACCGCATTGAATCAATTCTGCAATCCCAACCCATCGGGGTAGTTTAATCATGGAAGTGGTTACTAGGATTGCAGGACCAACCATAGAGTATTAAGTAGGCTGCAAGTTCACAACCTTACTATATATCTGAATACAAGATTATTTTCCCATTGGTTTGACTTGCCAGAAAACATACCCATGATTTTGGTTTGAAAGTCTACTGTAGCCTAAAACGAAACCCATTCAGTTCAATGGAATGATTACTACCAACCTCAACAGGCTATGGATTGGGCCCCTGGTGAGGGGATAACATTGCCTATAGCATGGTTTCCTGCTGAGTGTGGAGTGTAGGATTAACCACTGGTACAGGACTCCTAGAGATGTCATCTGGTTTGGGAACATAAGAAAAGGCATGGAAACATATATATGACAGACAGTATTGCTGTCAACCCTTGTGATTTGGGAATATTATTCCTGTAGGAATTTAAAGGTCTCTTTTCATCATCAAGGTCAATAAAATCTGTGTTTAACAGACTCTGTAATTATAAGATGCAAGAGATTCTGGAAAAATTTATTGTAAACATATTTTAAATGTATTGTAACATGAAGCTGCAGCATTTGTTTAGAAAAAGACAGTGTCATCAGATGTTTTTAATTGAGGGGGAAAGGAAAATTGTGGCTGCTTGCCAGTGTTAAATTGCTTGTTGCCACTGTGAAGATATCTGAGAAATGTCTTTAGCACATTGCATTTGGGTTGCAGCTGAAAGGTCTTGGAGTTCTTTTAGTTGCTTAAGAAATATACACCCATAGTTGGCATACAGAATCAATAAATTGGCTTTTCAAGTGAGATATACAGTAGTATTACAGATGCTTAGAGAATATATTGCATAACTGTGGTTGCATTTAAAACATACCAACGTCACTTTAAAATATTTATAAAATATCTACTTTAAATGAAAAGCATGCAGAATACATATACATCCTTGTTCGAGATCTGTTGAAATTAATAATAATTATTCTTCTATTACCTATTCTATCATCAGCAGGCTAATATTGTCCTTGTCAATTTCACTTAGTTTTATTGCAGCAGAGCAGTTCAGAATTGGCCTCCATTTTGGGACAGGCCATTCTAAAGAAGCCCATTGAATTTCTCTCACTCCTGGGCATACATTCTTTGCTCCGTCCCTTTAATACACATCTGAATATATTAGAGACTGATATGGAATTTCAATGTGATTTAATACTAATTCTTCAAATTCAATGACATACACCCTTGTCATAAAAACCCTACAATCTATGGGTTACATTGCAACTTGGACTACACCTACTGTCCAAAGGACTAAAGTTCTTCTCCCTTTGGACCCAAAACCATAGGAATAAAGCTGGGCAAATAACGGATTTTTTAGTTTGCTGGCAATTCTGAAAAAGTGGGAAAAAATTGTTGTGTGTTGAATTTTGACAAGTTTTTAGCAAATCAAAAAATCTGAGAAGTTCACTTCCGGGAAATGAAAAATTTCATTCAACCCAAATTAAAACGTTTCATTTCTATTTCTAGTATTTAGTGCTTTTGAAATGTTTTAAAGAATAGGATGGAAGTTTTGAAACATTCATTGTGAACTGAAAATTTTAAATACTTTTGTTTCAAAAATGCCTGTTTTGACTTCTTTGTAATTTTGGTTTCCCCTTCCTCAATCCCCATCAATTTAGTGAAACCAACACACGAATGGTTCAGTGTCACCATAGCTTCATTTTTCAGTAGAAAAAATGTTTCAGCCCAAACATTTTGCCCAGCTCTACATAGGAATAAGTGTGGTTATTTCCAGTTTACTCTCTCCCTAGAGAAAGTGGGTGGGGTGCCACTGGGGATGGGACAGGAAATGAGGGGAGACTTGACTCTACCCCTGAATGCTGGAGTAACAGAGCAATTGGGGCATAGGTAGTAAGTATAGGCCATCTGTAAATACTGTCATATATAGACAGCACTGGTAGAACTCCCTATCTTAGCTGGACATTCCCCGTGTGCTTTAAGCCTCCAGAGTTTCAACATAGTCCAAGTGCTACCTTAGCACTTGGGTTCTCTAGGCACACTCTTGGGTTGTGGATCATCTGTCTGGAACCCTTTGAGAGCTGAGATCCCCCACAGTCTAACTGCCTATCCCCTGGGAACAATGCTGACCCCTCAGATTCCCCTGTCTTAAACATACCCTCTACCAGAATTTCAGCCATGTGAGTGCTCTGGTTTAACAGTTTCCCTCTTCAGGGGTATGCAACAGTGAAAGTCAACAGACCCAGAGACTTTGCCCAGGATTCTAAAGTAACGTCACTTTACTCAGCAGAAGAGGTACACAGTTCTAGGTAAGATAACAAACATACCTATAGGCAGTTTCCTTACCACTTTGTAGAGTTCTTTGGGCATAGATCAGAGATCTCTAAGAAGCCCAGGATTCTCCCCAACTGTGGGCTTTTTCCACATGGCTTCTCATCCAGAACATGAAATCTCTGGCCCTTTCTCCTTCTCACTAAACTGGCTGCTAAGACACTCTTATAATCTCCAGCCCCCTTGGTCAGGTGACTGCCTGATCAGCCTCAACGAGTCATTACTGGCTCCTACGAGGTGCCTTAGTTGCCAGATAACCTCTGCCCTGGTAAACCAGTTCTGCTGCATAGAAACCAGCTATTGTCTAAGGGGCTTCTATCTGAATAGAGAACTAACGAGGTTTAGCGATCCTCTATTGCTAGCCCTCTTCTATTAGCTCTTGAAATTCCAGTCCTACACAGAGTAAAAGGACAACTAGACAAACAAGCTGTGCCTTCCATATGGAGTTTGCAGCTTGATAATGATGCATACAGAGTTGATGATTTCATACATAACTCATAAGCTGTACACAGACAGATTTCCCAATTGTCACAACTACCCATTGGGAGCAAGGAGGAATTGTGACTCAGAATGCACTAGCCTCCCGGGGCTATTCCTGAGGTGGTACAGTTTACACGAAACCACTTGTTTATGGTTTTGAGAAAACTCTATTGGATTTCTACAGAATGCAAACACAGAAACACATACACAAGGACATATGCATAATTTTCATCCAAGTGGGTTAGATGCTCCAGTTAGTTTTGGTTTCTGTGATGGTGGAAAGGAACAGAAAGTCACTGGATGTCCTCTGCAGGGGATTCCTTAGTGTGGGGGACTCCCTAGCTAGTATAGAGCCAGTATAGCATTTCACCAATCCCCGGCTGGCAGACAGCTCCCTGGGGAGCGGCGAGAAGATGGGGGGTTGGCATGGATTAGAGCATCACTAAAGCTACTCTAATCCAGGGGGGCTGGAACAATTTGTATAGTAGAGATGCTGAGAGCCATTGAACCAAACTGTAAACCCCGAATATAATGGAAACCACTTCAAACCAGCGGGTGCTGCACCCTCCCCCCCCCCCCGCCCCGCCCCACTTGCTCCAGAACCTATGCTCTGTGCCAAAACTGGTGTTAAACCAGACACAGAATCAGACTTCATTATCAGCTGTGTCCAGTGGGTACTGGGTAAATACCTATAAATAACAGCACACACTTCTTTCAGTGTAGTTCTCAGTCTGAATACAAGTCAGTGCATTTCCCTTTACACAGAATACAACCGTGTTTAATAGTCCAGGGGGGAAGAGAGGCAGAGTGAGAATATAATGTATTTATCGTTCTTTACCCTCATTCCCAGACTGTAAACAGCCACCAAAAAAAAGGGAAAATGTGGAAGTGTCTATCCCTGTAGTTTGTGATGGGGTCTTTGAGTCACCTTCATCAGCCAGCAAAGAGACAGCACACTTATCAGAACTGTTCACTAAATAAAATCAATGTACGTTACAAGGCTTCTATATTTATGTTCCAGCTGGGTGAATAGCTGATTTTTTTGGTGGTAGTTTATATATAATGTCATTTTGAATTGAAAAATAAAAACATTGTGTTTAAAAAATGTCAAAACTGAACGTTTAAATTTCTTCTAAATTTTTGATTAAAAGAAGTCAGTGAATTTGGCAAGAATTTGTGAAATGTTTCAGGTAACCTGAATCTGCATTTTCACTGACAAAAATGTTCATTTGAAAATTGTCACCCAGTTTTACTTTCATATATTTTTTACTGAGCTAAAGCCAAGTTGAAAAATTTAAATGCAGCTCCAAATGTCAAAGTTTGAAGGCATTTAATCCAATGGTTAAAATTCCACCACGTTAAGGGTAGTAACTACTCAGGACATTCACACCAGGATATGACATACCCTGAATTTAGAGCTTGTGGTTTGGTTTAGACCAGGGTGGGCAAATGTTTTGGCCCGAGGGCTCCATCTGGGCATAGAAATTGTATGGAGGGCCATGAATGCTCATGAAATTGGGCTTGGGGTGCGGGAGGGGGTGAGGGCTCCAGCTAGGGGTGCAGGCTCTAGGGTGGGGCTAGAAACGAAGAGTTCAGGGTGCAGGAGGAGCGTGTGGGGGGGTGAGGGCTCTGGCTGGGGGTGCGGGCTCTGGGGTGGGGCTGAGGGGGTTAGGATGTAGGAGGGTGCTCCGGGCTGGGACTGAGAGGTACGAAGGGTAGGAGTGGGATGGCTCAGGGATGAATGCTCTGGGCAGCTCTTACCTCAAGCAGCTTCCAAAAGCAGCACGGACCAACCCCCAATCATGCTCCCCGGTTGGAGCGCTGGAGCAGGGCAAGCCCCAGGCCCCACTCCCCAGCGGGAGCTCGAGGGCCGGATTAAAATGGCTGGCGGGCCGAATTCGGCCTGCGGGCTGTAGTTTTCCCACCCCTGGTTTAGACCCATTGCTGGGTTTGTTTGGCTTTTTCACTCTAATTTTTCTGTTGATTTTAACTACACACTGGCCAAGAAGAAGCCCCTGTGTGAATATTCATGGATGTTTTTTTTCCCCAAGTTTTGGATCTAGATGCAAAATTGGTGACTCAAGGCTATTTAAAATGTAACGTTCCTACCCTAATGTCCTAGTTCCTAATGAGTTCACTACTTAACTTCTCAGTTTAGCTAATTCCACGGCTATATCTGCATCTGTATTTCACTGTTTTCAAACTTTTCTCACACTCACTGGGGACGTATTTTACTTCTTTTAATTGGAAAGGAAACTCCCTCTAAATTAAATCAATGCGGGGGGGGGGGGGAGGGGGGAGGGGCGGGGGCGATTATTCACAGACTTTGACCCTAATTCACAAATAGTTTCAGTGCCCTAAAAAAAAAAAGCATGTTTTGTGTGAATTTTCTATTTGCCAAAAACATTTCAACCAGTTCTACTGCAGACCTGATGGGGGAAGGAGATGCTGTCAACCCAATCAGTGGAGGGTTATCACCGAAGTGGATAGTGGAGGTTTGGTAACACTCACTCTGCATGGTGGAGTGTAGATTCACCCAACTTGGTAGTCGGGATGCTCTAGACCTTTTCACGGCACCAGAAGGGCTTTAACGAAAATATCATTAACTAAGTAGTTTGAAGTGACACTAATAGAAACTCCCCTTCAGCATTACCAGACAAAAGCTGCCACTTGAGCACATATTTGTGTTTTGTTGCGACCAATTGTCGACTACCTTGCACCTCATGCTGTCATTATGGATGGGAGGGGGGTAAATAATGCCATGACAATGGGGCAAACCGGGGGGGGGGGGAAATGATCAAGTTGATGAATGTGTTTTTATTTTAATTAAAAAACAGGATTAATGTCCACTTTATAAAATACGCTATACACTTAAATGTGGTTTTCATAACACCCAGATGGAGGGTGGATGTGATTAAAAAAACAAACTCCACATCAATGACCATTTGGCTTCCTTTAGGTTTTCATACCCAACAGTTGACAGAATGATTGTACACACTCTTGACATTTTACCAATGTTTGTCATATTTGTCAACGATGTGTTTCAGAAGAGCAGCAACAGAAATAGCAATGTTGTGACAAAAAATGACTTGGTCATCATGGTGCCATGAAAGCTTTCCATAGTCATGTCAAAAATAAACACTGAAGTAAAGACATGGCAGTACAGTACCATCCGGCAGAGCTTATCCTAGGAAATGCTTCACCTAGTGAGCCATCAACTTCTTTTAGCTTATACCAGACTGGAGAGGCTGCATTGTGCTTGTTCATTTTTCCTCTAAACTTATGTAATAGTTTTTTCATTACAAGGTAACTACTCTGAGGCAATCGGAACTTAGAGTCGATGGTAATGAGGATCACATAGGTACATAGGTAGATAGACAGATACCTTGTTGACAGATTATAACTGTTACCTAAGGGGTATGTTTGTCTACATTGCAGCGTGGAGTGAGCTCCCCAGTGCAGGTAGACTAACATACTCTAGCTCTGTTTGAGTGAATGTCTTAAAAATAGCAATGTGAATGCAGTGACAAGGGCTAGCCATGCAAGTACAAACCCACCCAACCCCGTGGTATATACTTGGACAGCAAGCCACCAGGGCCTACTGCTATTTTTGGCACTCTAATTCAAGGAGCGGTACTGTGTGTCTGTCTACCCACACTGGGCATGCCCCCAGCTGCGGCATAGACGTATGCTAGGAGACAAGTGTTACTTTGAGGCCCACAAAATATTCAACTCAAGCCTCAAATACACTCAAAATCAGCCTTGGTTGGAGCTCAGCTTGCAGTCACGGTGCTCTTCATGAATTTAGTTCTCATGTCAATTTTCAGGCAAAGGCAAATATGAAATTTTTAGCTATCAGCAGAGATCTGCAAACATTTTATAGATCCACTGGTGCATTTTGAGTCCAGATTACATCTAGGGGGGAGGGATAGCTCAGTGGTTTGAGCATTGGCCTGCTAAACCCAGGGTTGTGAGTTCAATCCTTGAGGGGGCCACTTGGGGATCTGGGGCAAAATCAGTACTTGGTCCTGCTAGTGAAGGCAGGGGGCTGGACTCGATGACCCTTCCAGTTCTAGGAGATGGGATATCTCCATTTATTTCTTATTTCTACTGGGAAAGAGCACATAATATATAGATTCATAATTTTTAAAACCATAAAGAACCATTATGAGAAGTAAATCCAGCCTCCTGTGTAATAAGCAATAGGCTTTTACCCAATAATTCATGCAGTGGAGGGAATTACTCTTCCTGACTGTAAGAGAACACTATCAAGCCCAATAATTTATGATGGAACTAGAACATACCTTTTAGAAAGGCATCTAATCGTAAAGACTTCGGGTTATGATAAATCTACCACATCCTTTGGTAAAATGATCCAATTGTCACTTACCCTGACAATGTGTCTTGTTTCCCATTTGAAATTTTCTAACTTCAACTTTCAACCACTGGATCTTGTTATGCCTTTGTTATTTTAAAGGATTTCCAAATGTCAGACATCGTCATAGATTTTTCAGGTTTCAGAGTAGCAGCAGTGTTAGTCTGTATCAGCAAAAACAACAAGGAGTACTTGTGGCACCTTAGAGACGAACGCATTTATTTGAGCATAAACTTTTGTGGGCTAAAAGCCACTTCATCAGATGCATGGAGTGGAAAATACAGTAGGAAGATATATATACATATAGTACATGAAAAGATGGGAGTTGTCTTACCAAGTGGAGAGTACGTTCTAACAAGACAATTCAATTTAAAGTGGGATATTATCAACAGGAGGAAAATCACTTTTGTAGTGGTAATCAGGGTGGCCCATGTCAAACAGTTGACAAGAAGGTGTGAGTAACAGTAGAGTGAAATTAGCATGGGGAATTAGTTTAGTTTTTGTAGTGACCCATCCACTCCCAGTCTTTATTCAGTCTTATTTGATGGTGTCCAGTTTGCAAATTAATTCCAGTTCTGCAGTTTCTCATTTGAGTCTGTTTTTGAAGTTTTTCTGTTGAAGAATTGACACTTTTAAGTCTGTTATTGAGTGTCCAGGAAGGTTGAAGTGTTTTCTGACTGGTTTTTTAATGTTATAATTCTTGACATCTGATTTGTGTCCATTTATTCTTTTGCGTAGAGACTGTCCAGTTTGGCCAATGTACATGGCAGAGGGGCATTGCTGGCACATGATGGCATATATCACATTGGTAGATGTTCAGGTGACCGAGCCCCCGACAGCATGGCTGATGTGATCAGGTCCTATGATGTTGTCCCTTGAATAGATATGTGGACAGAGTTGGCAACGGGGTTTGTTGCAGGGATAAGAACACGAAAGCTTATGCCCAAATAAATGTGTTAGTCTCTAAGGTGCCACAAGTACTCCTCGTTGTTTTTCTAGATTTTTCAGAGATTCCAAGGCCAAGAAGCGACCATTGTGATCACCTAGACTGACCTCCTGTATTACACATACCATAGGACTTCCCTAAAGTAATTCCTAGAGTAGATCTTTTAGAAAAACATCCAATCTTGATTTAAAAATTGTCAGTATTGACGAATGCACCATGACCCTTGTTAAATTGTTCCAATGGTTAATTACCCTCACTGTCAAAATTGTATGCCTTATTCCCAGTCTGAATTTGTCTAGCTTCAACTTCCAGCTATTGGATCATATTATACGATTCTCTGCTAGACTGAAGAGCCCATTATTAAATATTTGTTACTTATGTAAGTTATAGACTGTAATCATGTCACCCTTTAACCTTCTCTTTGGTAAGCTAAATAGATTGAGGTCTTTGAGTCTGTCACTATAAGGCAGGTTTTCTAATCCTTTAATCATGCTTGTGGCTCTTCTCTGAACCCTCCCCCATTTATCAAGACTCTTCTTGTCTTGTGGGCTCCAGAACTGGACACAGGATTCCAGCAGACATCGCACCAGTGCCAAATACAGAGGTAAAATAACCTCTCTCTACTCCTACTAGAGATTCCCCTGATTATGCATCACAGGATCCCACTAGCCCTTTTGGCCACCGTGTTACGTTGGGAGCTCATCTTCAGTTGATTATCCACCACAACCCTCAAATCTTGTACAGAATCACTGCTTCCCAGGATAGAGTCTCCTGTCTTGTAAGTAAAGCCTACACTCTTTGTACCTAGATGTACACATTTACATTGAGCCATATTAAAAATCATATTGTTTGCTTGAGCTCAGTTTACCAAGCAATCCAGAGTGCTCTAAATCAGGGACCTTATTTGCCACTCCCCCAATTTTTGTGTCATATGCAAACTTTATCAGTTTAACTCCCTGTGTAGTTAGCCAGACTGGGATTAAGTCACCTATCAACCCTAACCCTAATCTTCTCTTTGAGGAGTTAAATAGACAGAGCTTTTTAGTCCCTCATTGTAATATATGTTTTCCACTAGGTATGACACCAATCCCCACCTCTGGTTGCAGTTAAAAGCCTGCAACCCCAACCTTTGCCTATGGATTCACCATGAGATTTAACTAGGAGAAGAAAAGATGCATTTGAGTTCCAGACATTTTGCACATCAAAACCCAAGAAAGTGTATGAATTGCTGCTGACATACAAATATGCAACCTTGTTTTGAACAGAAATTGGAAGCATTGTGCCAGTTCTAAGGCGACACATTTTTTGCACAATTAAATTTGGATTTCACTTGACTTTAACATAACCCTAGCCGAATGTTTCATTTTCTTTCACTGCCTAACAAGAAACAGGTTTGCATGTCAGCTGGTAGTCTAATACTTTAAGTAGTTGAGTAGACTTGGACAGACGGTGGATTGTCAGAGGAACTGGCTACAGAATCCCACAAATGGGATCTCAGATCTGGAACTTCATAAGCCAATGACAACAAGTCTAACTATGAAGTTCTTATGGGCTAAAAACTTTTTGCACCTGAAAATTTCTCTCATTCATTAAACATAAAACAGGCATATGGCTTCTAAACCTAGTTCAGAATCTGTCCCAATAGGCTGTAGTCAATGTGTATCATTTTCTAGAGTTCTGAGATATCCAAAGCATCTGAAGGAACAGCACCAAAATGAAAAGCTGATCAAAACCAGTTTGAAACTAAAACTTGGTAAATGCCAACTAGTTCTACCATCAATCCACATGCAGTTCTCATTCCCTTCCACTGAGCTTTCTGTTCACAGAATGAGGGCAAGATGAAGTTTCTTTTTATACCTTTAGTAAAGATGTGTGGACTTTAAAATATCTATGAATCTCCATCAGAGACTGGAAAATACTGAAATAAATGACACATTTCTCTGACCACAAACACGTCCTATGTGCAAGGATATTAGATAGTGTAGTGCAGCCAAGTTTTTGTGCCTTTGTTTTCTGTGTATGTCACCTTTAAATTTCTAAGAGCACTGTCTCTCTGCAGAGACAGTTGCCATTTGGTCCTTGTTATGCTGCCAGCGGGGAAGTCTTCTCTTCCAAATGGATCATAAGATTACATTCCAAGGCAATTTTCACACTGACTGTGGGAGTTAGTTTGAGATCTTTTTACTGGGCTAACTCAGAAGCCTGGGTTTAAATGGTAAGATGCTCATTACCAAGTCTCCCCCAGCAAAGGAAATATCCAATCACAATAATTCTGGTGATCCTCTGATGGAAAGCATCACAGAAGGATAGGTTTTCTTTCCCTCCGATTATTTACCTGGTAGTAAAGCAGGTCAGAAACTAATGTGTCCAGAATTGGCTTTCTACATTATTAATGTCACAACTGATGGTCATTCTCCCGCCAGATGGCTATCATCAAAAGAGAAGGAAGCTGAAATGTTCTAATTGTATTTAAAAGGCTTGCTAGTGTGAGAGGGCACAAGTCCAAAGTTCTACCCATTTACGCAAGCCGTGAATATGGCTTGGAAGCTTTATTTGCACATGCAGTTCAGTGTATTAGTGGTGAGGGCAAGTGGTCCTCAACCTGACATTGTAAAAGTTCTAACATTATTATGTATTGTTTGTATTACTACAGTGCCTAGGAGTCTATGGACCAGGACCCCACTGTGCTAGGCACCGTACAAACACAGAACCAAAAGTTGGACCCTGCCTTAAAGAGCTTACAATCTAAGTACAAGTTTGGTCACCCTGGTATATACTACCGAGTGCTTCCCACCAGGAATACATTGTGAAACATGGGAATAGATTTTCAGCCAAACTACAACTGATGTAAGTGGGAGCAACTCATTAGGGCTCTGATCCTGCAAAACACTCACGCACTTGCTTAACTTCACTGCCATGAGCAGCTCCATGCATTAAGCAAGTGTGTGTGTCCCCAAGTGTGTGGGACTTCGGGTTGTAACCCTTTACAGGCAGTGACTTCCACTCAAACACTTTATTTGAAATATATTTCACAGTGTATTAAATGGCAAGAAAGGTTTCTGGCACTTTGGACTTGAAGAATGAATGACACTCAGTAAAATTAATGCGGCTAGTGTGTCCTTAATAGAACTTTAACGTTAAAAACTAACGTGCTTAATATTGGATGTTTGTTTCTACCATCTGCACTATTGAGGGCACTTGGGATGAGGAATATGAAGTGGTATTGTCTAAATTAGTAATGTCCACTCCCTATGGCATTCCATGACAGACACAGCGAGAGATTCTTTAGACACACTGACTGTGAATGATTCAGTTAAACCACAATTCAACCCAAAAATAAATAGCAAACCCATTACTAGCCAGCACACCACAGTCCCAGTGCTTACGTAACTGAAACCAAAGGGAATTTGTGCAATGCTTTTTTAGTGAAAGCACATTAAGTTATGACAGACTCCAGCCTTCAAACAAGCAATGAGACAAATGTGGCCATGTGATTTTTAATGCACCCTACATAGATACTGTAGAAGACACGGGGCCAAATAGTCTATGTAAAACTCCCCAGAAGGGGAACACTAGTGATAAAATTACACAGGACTGGCCATCATATGGAAACTAAATCATGTTCTACCCAGGGGAGAGTGGTGCAGCAGCATGGAACGGGGAGGGAGATTGGAGACGATGCAGGTACCAACAAACTATGGAAAATACCCGTAGGACTTTGGGACACTTTCATGGAGTTCTTGGCTCTCCATGTACTGTCTGTCCCCTCCTCAAGCAGTGCAGCTAGTTTAGTGGTCACGTTGTCACTCATGAAGGAGGCAGAAGCCATGAAGTTAGGACTTCATGCTACAAGCAACAGCTGTAATGTGCACGTTACCTTTCCTCTCAGTGAGCCCCTCCAATACACATAGAACACATTTACACATATGCTCACATGTGCATGGACTAGCTTTCGGCCCAGCACAGGCTTCCCTATGGTCTTATATGCCAGTTAAGTCTTTACTATGGGGCACAGATGGGCACAGGTTCTCTGCACCACAGGGTGAATTTCTCCCAAAGCGTTAATAAAGGGGCTGACGCACTCATGCCATGCAGATGCTATTCCATGCTGCTTGAATTCTTTGCTAGTCTTTGGGTGCCTTTGCTCCTCCCCCGGCCTCTGAACAGAAGTGAACACCTGTCCATTGTATCCAAGTTTATGCCTCGCTCTTATTTAAAATTCTACAGTAACCCCACCACAGAGAGTGAAGCAGATTGAAAGCCTTAAAATGTGCATGTTTCCCCCCACCTGCCTATCTGACTATCTGAACACAGGTTGCTGTTCTCCCCCCTCCCCCCAATGTCCTTTATTGTTAACCACAAACATTTGGAAAATGTCCAACTGCTTCATTCTCATATGGTCTGTTGAGCCTTCAAGCACCTGTTGATCTGGGTGTTGCCATATTGAGGATATTGTATATGATTCAATCCATGCGAATAATCCCTCTGTCTTTAACACATGACAACATGGATCTTTGAAATCCCATAGGCTGTCACTGCTAAATATATAATGCCTGATCCTTGACTGGTGTAAACGGGCATAGCTCCAGTTAAATCAATGAGACCATGCCGACTTACACGAGCTCAGGGGTTGGCCCATGGCTAGTAACTGACAGCTCTTGGATAGTCGATAACATATTAATGAAAATTAAGGAACTATTTACAAGTGGCTCTTCCACAAGACATGCCGTGCACTATTTATTGACTGAGATTTGCTTTACCTGTATAAAGAGAGCTCGTCCTAGGCTATGGGTGCCCTGGCCAAAGTCTTAAAAATATATTATGTTCAATTCAGATGCTAGCAATTGATGCCCCGTGGAAGCACCTCAGTATTTCTCAGAAGTAATTTTGCTGCATTATATGCATACGACTAGTACGCCACTTCCCTTTCTGAGTAAGCCATGAACTCCCAGCCTTCATATTTATATCATACACAATCCCATAGAAGTGTATGAGTTTAAGAGTTTCCAAAATTGCCTGATAGTGACTGGCCTTTGCAGATGATCACAGGAGGGTAGGGGATGGGCAAGGTGGGTGGGAGAAGGTTTATAGATTCTAGGACTGGAAGGGACCTCGAGAGGTCATCGAGTCCAGTCCCCTGCCCGCATGGCAGGGCCAAATACTGTCTAGACCATCCCTGATAGACATTTATCTAACCTACTCTTAAATATCTCCAGAGATGGAGATTCCACAACCTCCCTAGGCAATTTATTCCACTGTTTAACCACCCTGACAGTTAGGAACTTTTTCCTAATGTCCAACCTAGACCTCCCTTGCTGCAGTTTAAACCCATTGCTTCTTGTTCTATCCTTAGAGGTTAAGGTGAACAAGTTTTCTCCCTCCTCCTTATGACACCCTTTTAAATACCTGAAAACTGCTATCATGTCCCCTCTCAGTCTTCTCTTTTCCAAACTAAACAAACCCAATTCTTTCAGCCTTCCTTCATAGGTCATGTTCTCAAGACCTTTAATCATTCTTGTTGCTCTTCTCTGGACCCTTTCCAATTTCTTTACATCTTTTTTAAAATACGGTGCCCAGAACTGGACACAATACTCCAGCTGAGGCCTAACCAGAGCAGAGTAGAGCGGAAGAATGACTTCTTGTGTCTTGCTCACAACACACCTGTTAATACATCCCAGAATCATGTTTGCTTTTTTTGCAACAGCATCACACTGTTGACTCATATTTAGCTTGTGGTCCACTATAACCCCTAGATCCCTTTCTGCCATACTCCTTCCTAGTCTCTTTCCATTCTGTATGTGTGAAACTGATTTTTTCTTCCTAAGTGGAGCACTTTGCATTTGTCTTTGTTAAACTTCATCCTGTTTAACTCAGACCATTTCTCCAATTGGTCCAGATCATTTTGAATTATGACCCTGTCCTCCAAAGCAGTTGCAATCCCTCCCAGTTTGGTATCATCCGCAAACTTAATAAGCGTACTTTCTATGCCAATATCTAAGTCGTTGATGAAGATATTGAACAGAGCCGGTCCCAAAACAGACCCCACTCGTTATGCCTTTCCAGCAGGATTGGGAACCATTAATAACTCTCTGAGGCTTGGTCTACACTACCCCCCCTAATTCGAACTAAGGTACGCAACTTCAGCTACGTGAATAACGTAGCTGAAGTTCGAAGTACCTTATTTCGAATTAGTTCAAACTTACCTTGGTCCACACTCGGCAGGCAGGCTCCCCCGTCGACTCCGCGGTACTCCTCTCGGCGAGCTGGAGTACCGCAGTCGACGGCGAGCACTTCCGGGTTCGACTTATCGCGTCCAGACTAGACGCGATAAGTCGAACCCAGAAGTTCGATTTCCAGCCGTCGAACTTGCCGGTAAGTGTAGCCAAGGCCTGAGTATGGTTATCCAGCCAGTTATGCACCCACCTTATAGTAGCCCCATCTAAATTGTATTTGCCTAGTTTATCGATAAGAATATCATGCAAGACCTTATCAAATGCCTTACTAAAGTCTAGGTATACCACATCCACAGCTTCACCCTTATCCACAAGGCTCGTTATCCTATCAAAGAAAGCTATCAGATTGGTTTGACATGATTTGTTCTTCACAAATCCATGCTGGCTGTTCCCTATCACCTTACCACCTTCCAAGTGTTTGCAGATGATTTCCTTAATTACTTGGCTCCATTATCTTCCCTGGCACAGAAGTTAAACTAACTGGTCTGTAGTTTCCTGGGTTGTTTTTATTTCCCTTTTTATAGATGGGCACTATATTTGCCCTTTTCCAGTCTTCTGGAATCTCTCCCATCTCCCATGATTTTCCAAAGATAATAGCTAGAGGCTCAGATACCTCCTCTATTAGCTCCTTGAGTATTCTAGGATGCATTTCATCAAGCCCTGGTGACTTGCAGGCATCTAACTTTTCTAAGTAAACAAATCCTTTCTGTTTCATATGCTAGATAACAATATAAGAGGACTCCATATTTATAAAGCTAAACTGGCTCTGTGTTAAGAACTGTTTACAGTGGTGCTACAAATGCAGCTAGCAGTCTAGTCATGTGCACACAGACTGACTTTCTGATGTTTCCTCCAAACTCCTCCCTCCTGCAACCCGTGCTCCTCCTCCTCAGTTCCATACTGGTTGCTTCACTCTCCTCAACTCCTTTCACTGCCTGTTTGGCCTGAAAGATTCTATTGAATTCTGAGAATTGTCTTGGGATGCTGGTGTTGGGCTGGCTGGTAGAAATTTAATGGATTTCACTATTGTACAAATTTGACCACTTCCTCTAATCTCAAAATTCTCAAAACATGTCAAACCCCAAACTCAAACCAGCTTTGTATGGAATCGAAGTTCAGTATCAAGAGCTAGCCCATACAGTTCTAGTTACTAGCAAGTGGATTTAGTTCTCTATAACACAAATACGATTTCCAAAAAACAGAAAACCACTACACCTCTCTTGCAATTTAAGAAAGGTTACGTTTCTTCCATTCTAAAGCACACCATTGTACCATAAGAGAAAAGTTTTATTGGATTTGTGTTGGAAGTTGTTACAGGAACTTTAGAGCTCTATTTCATGATGCATGGGTTGTAGTTCCCAGCATACCAAGTTTGGCATTATTGATTGGATTTCTAGTACTGGCTGGAAAAGTAGTTGGAATGTAAGATTATAGGATACCAGTTATGCCTAGAGTGAGGGGTGGGTGACGCCACCTAGCAGCCACTGCTGATATCTGTACCAGGTTTTCAGTGTATGTTTTGTGGGGTAAGGGCATGCTTGACCCCCAAAGTTTGGGAGCGGGAGGCTATTCTCCCTCCTATCAAAAAGGGCATTAACACAGACATTGCCTGGGATTCAGAGTGAGACAACATGATGCCACTGCCCCTAGCAGCAGAGTCAGAACAGGAGCCTTGAATTTAGGCACTGATGTGTCTACAGCCCTTGAACTGCAGGATGGCTAGGAAGATCATACCAACAGGAAATGGGGAGGAGACGGTGGGGTCAAACCCAGCATTTCCTTCCAGCTGTCAGAGCTTCCCATGTTAGAGTTCTTTGATACCCAAGCAAGAGTCTGTGTTGGCACGGTGTGCTTCCTTTCAGCAATGCCATACTATTATTTCTAATATAGCATCCTTAGGGCCAGATTCTTGACACAACTGCAGAGAGCATGGGAGAAAGGTAGCTCTAAGCCAGTGGTTCTCAAATTAGGGCTGCCGCTTGTTCAGAGAAAGCCCCTGGCAGGCTGAACCGGTTTGTTTACCTGCCGCGTCCGCCAATCGTGGCTCCCAGTGGCTGCGGTTCGCCGCTCCAGGCCAATGGGGGCTGCGGGAAGTGGCGCAGGCCGAGGGATGTGCTGCCCACCCTTCCTGCAGCCCTCACTGGCCTGGAGCGGCAAACCATGGCCAGTGGGAGCCACGATCGGCCGAACCTCTGGACACGGCAGGTAAACAAACCAGCCTGGCCCGCCAGGGGCCTTCCCTGAACAAGCCGCGGCCCTAGTTTGAGAACCACTGATAAGCTGTCTTTCCACTCTCCTGGTTTGTTGCTGGCTCTGCAGCTGAAATGCTTCCCTCCATTTCACCCCACCCCAACTATACCCCCCTCTGTCATCCTTCGCTTCCAATTGAACACCCCTATGTCCTTGTAAAGATTTTACTTTGCTTCTCCCTGTTCTGACACAACCTTGCCCGCTCCCTGCCCCTCGTGTGGGGGCTGGGATGGGTCTATGCCATCCAAGGATGCTCCTCTGTTATAGTTGCCCCTTTAAGGTCAGCTTTCTGCCTGCTTTGCTGTGCTGTGCAGAGTCAGGGCTGAGAATCTGGCCCCAGCAATCTATTAATTCAGTTAGAGAACAGCAACCTTAACAAAAAATTATTCCCAATGGTTAATGTTCGCTATAGTGAAGTTATATTAGCTCATTGAAATTTAATTGCTCAAGGGTTATAAGAGCGTAGAAATAGGCCTAGCATCTGTCTCTTTTTAATGTCTCAATTATCACCACAATTATTTAATGGCACCATGTTAGAGACTCACCACTGACATGCTAATGAATGGCACCTTATTCATTTACATTAACTCCATTTTCAGGAGGTTATAGGTTGAAGGCAGGCATCTTATGCTTCAGATATCACCGAGTCACATTTTCCTCCTTTTACTTTTATAACTGAAATTACGCATCTTAAAAATGTTCACTCAACAGTGAACTGCAAATGGGTTAAACTGTGGTCAATTACAATTATGTACTCATTTCCCAAGATCAAGCTAAGTAACACAAATCATTTCAACCCCCTTATTACTTAATTTGTCTGTCAGCGTTTACTGTTGAAATTCAGTTAATCAGTTTGTTTTGTGAGTTGCCATTAGATAGATATGTCCATCATCCTGAGCTTTTTAATTGAACATCTCTGTTTTCTTGTAAATATTTTACTGTATTCTTTTCTTTCCACTATACCAGATTTACTTATCTAATATTTTTCTTCCATTTTTTCTGGAGAAACTAACCTACTAACTTGAATAAAGTGTCGGATCCATTGCATCTAAACTATCATAGCATTAATTTCAGCCATAGAGGATGCAATAAAGATATATATAATATTTATTTATATACAATGCTGTTTATTTAAGCCTTTCAATAAATCACACATGGGATGCTGTAGACAAAACATTATTTGCTTCATAGGCAGTGGAAGTCTTCTGAGATCAGTCAAATGTTGGTGTAGTCATAAAATTAATTGTGCATGGAATTCTTCATTGTGACACTAATTCTAGGAGATTTCTCATTTTAGCAAAATTAGTAGAACAGTGGGGAATATAAACAAAAACAAATCAAATAATATCTAATATTAATGTACATTTAAAAATCTTTTACAAGTGATTTTATTCTAACATAATGCGACCACTCAATAATTCTCTTACACAGCCCTGTTGGGCTAAGCACAATTACAGGGTACAACTGATGTCTGTTTTATGGACTAGAATGGATCAGGATGTCTAAAATGTCCCCACGTGTTGGTACCACTCATGCTACAAATATTGAAATTGAATACGCCAGACGATACAAAATAAAGTATTAGGTATTATTATTATTATTGTAGTGGTGAGGAAACTCATTCATATATGATTTTGTGAGTGACATACATTTATCAGGTAATTGTTATAGTAAATGCATATATTCATCTCGCCTTTGTATAACACTGAATTAAGGTATAATGCATTTGGGGCCACACTTCCTGTGTTGCATGCTGAGGAATCTATCAGTTTACTGCAAAATCTTCAGTCTCCACCCTGGCTTATACCCTCTCCTGTGTTATATAGCATAGGTGGCATTAAAGGAGTAAGGAATAGAAATCTCCCATGGGTATCATGTGGCTCCTGCAGATCACTGGGGATCCAAGTGGATCCCTGGAGAGCTGCGAAATTTGTGGAAAAGCCCATATCCTATTTGACATGATGGAATCATCAGGGATATTTCCTACCTCAGAAGCCGCTCCTACAAGTTCTTCCATAGGCTGATCTGAGGCAAAATCTTTAAGGTGGACTACACTCCTATTGAAGTCTAAGAGTTTTGCCTGAAACAGGATTGAGTGTGGGCTGCAGTATTCAGTCCTCTGCAATCAACTGCCCTTCTCACACATTTCTAATATAAAGGGAAGCATGTGGCCCTTTAAATGAAAATGGTGGAGTTACATCACATGAGGAATCTAGTCCATCTGGGAACATGTATAACTGGGGACTTTCAGATCTATGAAGAGCTGAAATACTAAAGGAGACTCACTGCTTCACTACCAGGCACAAAATATGGCTCAGGATACGATTGTTCTAAAATTGAATGGTTATCAATCTCATTTAATTGAACCACGTAGGGGTCATCTCAAGTGAAATTCATATTCTTAAATATTCATGACACGACATAGCGCTTCTTAACCTGCAGAGGGACCTAGTTAGAAAGTGTTAGTCCAGGAAAATAGACAGTTATGGGGCACTTGTAATTGGATCTGAAACCTTTCACCTCAGGGTTACTGGTTTGAATCTGACCCCTCTCGACAGTGATAGAAAACTATACTAGCACTTCTAATTTCAATCAAAAATCTTTTGAACCAGAAGAATGAATTCATTACTATCGGATGATTGAACTCCATCTTATTAAACTGAACAGAGAGAAATAGCTACATATTATTTACAAAACATAATGATTAATACTGCAACTCTGTATGTATGTAAAATCCCAGGTGTTTAACATTAAGAAGGCCAGATGAGAAGGTCAAGAAAATGTTATGGAAAATGTCAAAGCACTATCAAACATTTTAAAGGTCATTCCTAACACAAAGGTGACTTCACATAGAAGGGTAAAGGGGGATATCAAGTATTGTATCACCTTTCCAAAGGGATGGGAAAATGGCGAAAGTCATGTCAGGAAAAAAGAATATGAAATTTCCAAATAGATAATATCAACCTTTGGATGATAATAGAAAGTAATGTTACCAGAAGAAAACCACGCTGGACCTATAAAACTGATTCATTTCATAACATTTATGAAAACAAGAGCTTTCTGAACATTTAGCCATGAATCACAAAGGCATCCATTCTATAGTGAAGATCTAAATTTCAGCTTCAAGTCAACAACAAAGACAGACACGTACATACAATTCTATCAGGTGAGCAGTCCGTAGCAGAGGGTAAGATTTCTCGGGAGATCTGGGATCTGATTTTCAGAGGTGCTGAGCACCCAGAGCTCCTGTTCACTTAGCTGGAGGTGAGGGTACTCAGCTATCCTGAAAACTGGGCCCAGGCAGGATAAACTAGAGCACTCTCAGTACAGTCTTATGCCTCCATATGCAACGTTACACACACAAGTTACTTCCCTCTGGCACTCATTGGCAAAGTCTGTTATAAATTATTTCTTTCTTACACAGAGCTGATTACATCATGCATAATCAACTACTCTAAAGAACAGGAGTAGGTGTGACATGGGCAGGTCAGATGCTAGCTCTTGCCTATGCTGCAGGCATTAGCTAAGAACTGACAAACTCATAGCTGGAGACCAGACCAGATCACAGGTATGTTAGTTTTGCTCAAAATAGGTATGAGTCTTATAAGAATGTATTTCGTGTTTAGATGCTATGAAATGCTTGTAAATTGCTGCCTGCATTGATCTCACTTGTAATATCGGTAGTCCAGGCTGTAAGAAAATATGTACGTTTTTCCTTAGAACTTTGAAAATGTTTGCTGTGAACTTGTGAACACAGGCACAGGAATTATCTCCCCCTCCCCAGCCAGAAAGCCTGTCAAAATCAGATGGATCATCAAGGAACATTGCAATAGAAAGGATTGGTGAATGGCCTTATCACATCTTGGAAATCTTATGTGCCAGGAAGTTCATCCAGTGGACTTGGGAGCTGAACGAAGGAAATAATACAAAGCCACAGGAAAATTGTCCATCTCTTTGCCACTTGAACTCTGACGGGGCTAGAGGCACCAAACTGCCTCCTCAACCCATCCCGAAAGACACTTGAATTGACAGATATAACTCGGTCACTCTTAGGATCTAGATGGTGACTCGTGTGTGTGTGTGTTTGCTTGCTGTAACCTGTAAATAACTCTTGTTTCTTTTTCCTAGTTAATAAACCTTTTGATAGTTTATTACAGGATTGGCTACAGGCATTGTCTTTGGTGTAAGATCTAGGGTACCAATTAATCTGGTTTCTTGGGACTAGAAACAACCTGAAGAATGTGTGACCTTTTGTGTGACCATTTCTCGCTAAGTCCAGTTTGCCTGGGTGGCAAGATGGACTGGAGAGTCAAAAGGGACTGTCTGATTCCATGGCAGCAGCGGCTCCAGGCCCCAGCGCTCCAAGCACGTGCCTGGGGCGGCAAGCCGTGGGGGGCCACTCTGTCGGTCCCTGCGAGGGCGGCAGTCAGGCAGCCTTCTGCGGCATGCCTGCGGGAGGTCTGCCAGTCCCGCGGATTCAGCGGCAATTTGGCGGTGGGGACGCCAAAGGCGCGGGACCGGCGGACCACCCGCAGGCATGCCGCCGAATCTGCAGGACCGGGGACCTCCCACAGGCGCGCCGCCGAATCCGCGGGACCGGGGACCTCCCACAGGCATGCCGCCGAAGGCAGCCTGCCTGCCGTGCTTGGGGCGGCAAAAAAGCGAGAGCCGCCCCTGTTCCATGGTAACACTGTTTAGAGTTCACATTTGTTACTGGCTTGGTAAAATCTAATTATAGAACATACCACCAGTTTGAGATATCTGCCCTGTTTTTGACAGTCTGCCCTGACATGAGCCTCACCCGACAGTGTCTCATCCCTTGAGTTCTATTCTATCTAGGTTCTTATGCCACACTCATCACGTTAGTATCTAAGTACCTTCTACCAGCACATTAAGCCATGCTACTACTCATCTGTCATGTACTGTTTGTGCAGTGTTTTTGTCGGAGTTTAGGGTTCTTTATTAGTTTTGTTTTATATATCTATATAGATCTCTCTCTTTCTCCCCCCTCTCTCTCCCTCTCTAGATATATCTATGCAAAAATTGATGAGCATGGACTCTGAACTCTAATTGGCTTGAGCAGGAATTCAGGGTACTCAGCACCCATATAGGAAACCCTGAGCATCTCACCAGAGCAGGCCCCCAGAGTCCTGAATATTGAGTCAATTAAATGTGTGAAGGGAATTAATAACACAATTATCCTTCTCATGTTGTTTCCTGTCTCCCTTTGGAGGGAACATGTGATTTTTATGTTTATACTTATTCTGCAACTTTAATTATTAAGGATTCAGTATAAAAATATATTGTATATCTGCCACACTTCAGCAACCCTTAAACTCCTAAACTCTATTGTCCTTTGGGCTTCAATAATGTATGTGTTACTGAGCTAAGTACCAGAATTACTACCTTTGAAGAAAATCCTCCTATGAACTGGTTGCACACATTCAGCAGCATTTCAAGCTGTCTTGTCAGACCCGAAGCCCACCACCAACCATCTCTACCCCCCCATCCCCCTCACTGACCTCTTATCTACGATGTTGGCTCTTGGGACGCTCCCAATATTGTCTCCCTTTCATCAGAAGTGGAAGGTTACAGCAGCTTTACTTTTACAGTATCTTTGATGGCAGTCTAGTCCCGATGGGGGCTCTACTCAAACTGACGTCCTTTTGAAGTTCCTGCCAACACAATCAAAATGTGCCACATGGTGTTTTGAAGCATTAAAAACGATTAAAACCTGTGTCCCTCTCCGCCCCATAAACACAGCAAGCAGGGCTAGTTGGCATGGGTGGCAGGTGAACCGGCCATTGGGGGAGGCTAGCTCCCGGGCCCTCCCCTTCTGCCCAAGGCCCCAACTCACTCATCCCTCTTCCCTTCCACCCCCTCTCCTTCCTGAAGCCCAGAGCACCCCCACCATGGACACGGCCCCCCGCCTCAGGAGCCCCCAATCCTGGAGCACCAGGCAGGAGACACAGCCGCAGTATCCCAGTCCCAGCCCCGGAGCACCTGGCAGGCAGGGTGGCCCCGGCCCCAGTGCCCCCAGCCCCGGGCCTTGCAAGCACCGGCCCTAGCTGCCCCCAGTCCTGGCAGCAGGCCGGCCGGCCCAGCCCCAGCCCGGCCCATGGAAGGGTACGAACTGGAAGGAGGCAGGAGGAGACCTGGGGGCAGAGCGTGGGCAGGGCCATCCTGGGCTGTTTGGGGAGGCACAACCTCCCCCAGCCTATCATATCTGACACCCATGCTAGTTGGTACACAAGGGGTTGTGGTCCAATGTGCCCTTTCAAATTCTGCACTAGCCAGCACCTGGTTATACTCAGGAAGTACAAGCACTAGCATTCTGGATGCTTCAGGTGGAGCACTGTAGGGGTGCTGAGGTTAATGGGAGGCTCTCCATTAAATTACTCTTGGACCAGATGTTAAGAGAAGGCCTCTTGCTCCCCTTGTGCCATCCAGGCAGCGGCAACCAGATTCTAGCCCAGCACACAATGAAAAACATTAAGACCCTGATCCTGCATTCTTCCTGAACCCCAAAACTTCCATCGACTTTGCTGGCAGGTTTCAATTCCTGAGGAATACAGAATTAGGTCCAGATGTTGCAGAACTAGCCAAATTAGTTCCTATTGCTATTTTCTTGCCTTGCTAAAGTACTTTGTTATTGAAGAAGAGTGGGTGAAGCAGAATACAGTAAACAGAGTCAATGGCCAGCCTCACGAAAGAGAAACAGTTACACATGATAAATACACTCATGTTTTGAGACGTTGCTATGAAAGTTGTTAAACCAGATTAAATCCAATTCTTTTAGTCCAGTAACACTTATGCAAAGTCAATTTTTAATGATAAGAATGACGGTCTCTGCACTCGTTCTCTGCACAGAACAATTGTAGCTTTTAGAGATTAGCGGGTTGCAAATCTAAACACTTCAATTAAAACTTTTTTTATAGTGCCATCTAAAATGAGGCATAGCACCAGGGATTGTGGGTGACGTATGCTCTGGGCTATTGGCCAGAGATTTGAACTCTCATGAAGAAAGCTCTCCAGATTGCCTTGAAAAAGGCTATAATCAATCTCCTCTGTTTGTCCATTGGACTTTGGATGAGAGAGAAGCCTGAAGGCTGCCAATATTTATGTATTTATATTTGAGAAATTCAATTTTTTCTGACAGTGACATTCATCAAAAAACAAAAAACAAAATAAAGCAACATACTACAGTGGTTAATTTTTCTTTTCTCTTCCATTGCAACTGCACTATTAAATTTCATGAAGTTCTCTCCAAGCACTTTAAAGCAGTCAGTTTAAAGAATCAAGAAGGGTAGTGGGAGAAATTGCATTGGGAAAGTTTTCCTAACTATACCAATGGGAAATTTTTGAAAAAAAAAAAAAAAACAGTATAGACAATGCTATATTCCTACATAAATGCCTCTGTTGAGTTTCCGCTTCAGCTCATCTGGTAGAGCATTAAATTTTGGCTACTTGGGTATCCCAACAGATGGTCTTCGGTTAGTATATTATTGATTTGTTATTAGTTTATAAATTAGTATAGAAGGTATTTTTTTCTCCGAGGGATGCAGTGTCCTCAGTGGTGGACTTGTGAATGTCACTGTGCCATTGGTTGAGTGAATATTTTCATACAAGGTAAGACAATATGTTAACAGAAAAAAAAGACAGGAAAATTCAAGATACATGTGTCATGTATGTATGTATGTATAGAATAAACATGACAGGATTCCTCCCTCCCTGCACAAATCAGGATGAGAGACTCTTCCATCTCCTTTGGCTTTCAGTTAAATGAGAACATTTGAAAAACAAGTTACTTCTTTTTACTCATCTAATTTTGCATTAGAGATATTTCTCTCCCACTTAGCAAGTCTGATCTACCCCCTGTCCACAAGTGCATACACTTCAGAATGGAGTATGAACACCAAGATGTAGGCAAACACACACAACAACATTTAAGCTCTTGAATGGTTAGATATTTCAAGATTGTCTGTCACTATGTTTCCAATTTATATAGGACATATTGTACTGCATCAATTCTGTTTTACTATAAGCATTTCAGCCTTTTAAATATGAATTATGTAACTCCCCTCTCTTGTAAGAAAAAAGATAACAATGACATTCAGTTCATGGATTCATGTTTATAACTGGAAGTGGTGAGCATTCTAAATAGGTCATTCATTTATTTTTCAATTATTTTCTTTTAATTTCTATGTAATTTTTGATGCCTGCATGGCTATCAGATATAACGCTTTTTTCACCCTAACCCTCAGTCTTATAGATCACAATGAGATCAAGCCAAAGAGGATAGGTTAATGTCATGCTATTTTTTCCTTCAACTATTCTACTTACAGAGAGTAAGTGGACGCAGGAGAGATTATTGAAAAGAGGTCAGCTCCTTATTTAAATGGACAGGTAGAGCATATCTGTCTGATGAGTGGTCTGATTTTAGATATTGGACAAAAGCATCCTTGGTGTAATTCCAAAGTCTGTGGTATTACAGGGTATTTAGTAGGGATGCATTTCACCCAAAAGAGCTTGACATTGAAGACCTGATTCAGTGTGCATCTATAATTCAACATTATGTACATTTCACATGGGGTCTGACCACCTCCTGCCAATCATTCACTTATTTAATAAGGAGGGCATGGGAACCGAACATATCCTTTCCACACATATGGACAGAGAAGGAACACCATGAATAAGACAGAAAATAGACCATATTGCCTCTGTATAAATCCATGGCACTCCCACATCTTGAATACTGTGTTCAGATGTGGTTGCCCCATCTCACAAAAGATTGGAATTGAAAAAAGGTACAGGAAAGGGCAACAAAAACAATTAGGGCTATGGAACGGCTTCCGTATGAAAAGAGATTAATAAGACTGGGACTTTTCAGCTTGGAAAAGAGGCGACTAAGCGGGGATATGTGGTCTATAAAATCATGACTGGTGTGGAGAAATAAAACAAGGAAGTATTATTTACTCCTTCTCATAGCACAAGAACTAAGGGTCACCAAATGAAATTAATAGGCAGCAGGTTTAAAACAAACAAAAGGAAGTATTTCTTCACATAACACACAGTCAACTGTGGAACTCTTTGCCAGAGGAAGTTGTGAAGGCCAAGATTATCACATGGTTCAAAAAAGAACTAGATAAGTTCATGGAGGATAGGTCCATCAATGGCCATTAGACAGGATGGGCAGGGATGCAAAACCATTCTCTGAAGTGTCCCTAGCCTTTGTTTACCAGAAGCTGGGAACAGGTAACACGGGATGGATCACTTGATGATTACCTGTTCTGTTCATTCCCTCTGAAGCTCCTGTCATTGGCCATTGTCAGAAGACAGGATACTGGACTAGATGGATCTTTGGTCTGATCCAATATGGCCATTCTTATGCTCTTATGAATAGATCATTCACTAACCTAAAAACACAGTCCATTCAAAGGCTATCAGTTCTGTCTCAAAAGTAAATGCATTCGTAGCAAAGGCAAACCTTTGAAGATATAGACACAATGAGCCAAACTGAGCCCTGCTGAAAAGGTCATGGAAATCAATGAAGTTACAAAGGGGATGAATTGATCCCAATGAGACGTACTAGATTGGTGACAATGGTAAGGAGGTCCCTCACTGGACTTGTCTACACTGGATAATTATAGCAGCTGCCGCTAAACATATTAGTGCTGGCCCATGTGCAGCTAGCACATTGCATAGCCATTTGCATTATCGCTTTCATTTCATTTGCATTTATCCTTCCATCCAGATACAGCAATATGTTTGCCTACACTAGCCCTACGATGTTACACATTGACACAGGCTAAGAACACAGGGCTAACAGAAAAAGGACAATGCACACCCACCGGAGCTCCTTGTGAATACACGCACTTACAAATTCTTAATTTCTTTCCTGTGACTATTCACAAAATGTTTCCTATGTCTGGGAACCGACCCAGCCCCAATGCTGTATCTGCTATTTCCACAGACATTCCTGCCAGCAAACTCAGTGACTAGAATACTGGGCTTGGAAAGTGACTGTAAAAAGAAGACTAAGTAGAGTCCAATGCAAAATGAGTTTTTATTTGAGTAAATATTAGCAGGAATTTTTTGAACTACTCTGCCAACTGCATAATTGCCTCTTACCTATAGATCAGAATAGGGAATATTTTAGCATTGGCAGGGCGATATTGGGAGGCTTCCACTACTTGTGCTGAGCTTATTTTAAATTAGACACACATTCAGCTCCCAGGATTCTCAACCTTGCATTTTTTTCTCGAGAACTAAAATTCATTACAAAATAAAATATGTATGACATTTGAAAATTATCATGAAAGACCAATACTCATAACTACTGTATTTTATATGAGAAAGTCAGACATTTCTTCAGTTGTCAATCAGCCTTATTCACTTCAAAGGACTGCGGATGTTATTTTCAGCACGAACTTTGTTTTCTCCCCAGAAATAAATATAATTACTTCATGGAGATTTCAACAGTTCTTCTTATTCATTATTTATTCTGGCTTTGTTTGTAAAACATAGGGGCCAGATCCTGAAGTCTATTTTCACTAGCTTTTAGTTCTTACTCAAGAAGAATTCCCATTGCCTTTACTATTAATTATTGGTAGTTCAGTAGAGCTTTGAGCAATGGGAAAAGAGGATTATTGAAGCATACTGAATATAGGATATGAAGGAGAGAGAGAAGTGAGCCAATGCATATAGTTAATTACATAGTTAGCATCAGCATTACAGGTCCTAGATGGGTTCACTTTGAAAATAAAAATGAGATCACTGTATAGGGTCTCAATCACTCTATGGGCTGAACCCAGACTGCTTGATGCATGCACACAGCTTGCATCCAGATTGTGCAGAATCTAAGACTTCATTAAAAGGAACAATAATGTTGCTGTCCTTCCTGTTTTGGAAAAAAAAAACAACCAACCAAACAACCACCTTCCAAATGTGAACCAAGCGGGCCTGATTCTGTCTTTCTGAGGCTGCTGGTAGCCAGACACAATGATTCAGAGGTGTGAACTAAAACAGTGGTGATCCCCAACAGCACTGTCACACCCGCTGTTGCCCTGTGCTGAATGAATCCTCCCCAAACCCATCACTGTTTAGAAGAGTTTCTTAGGCAACTGCTAGTTGGAAGTACAGCTCCTGCAGGAACAATGACCCTATGGCGGCTGGGAAACTGAGAAATGGCACCAGACCCGAGTAGTCCCAATTTCCACAGATCTTGAAGAATCAGTAGGTTCTGGAGCTGAATCTCTGCCAGCCCAATGAGCACGAACTCACAGATTTCCCAGTCTTTCCACCATCCGGTGTGGACTCGCTCTGATGTAGCCCCTTGCATGTATTCCTAAATGTTTCCTAATCCATCAAAACCTGCACCTAGCATTTTAAACAGCTACCTTTAAAGATGTGATCTTTACTGTTGAGTCATGTTAAGTCAGTGTTTCTCAAACTGGGGCCGCCGCTTGTGTAGGGAAAGCCCCTAGCAGGCCGGGCCAGTTTGTTTAACTGCCGCATCCACAGGTCCGACCGATCGCAGCTCCCACTGGACGCGGTTCGCTGCTCCAGGCCAATGGGGGCTGCTGGAAGTGGCGCGGGCCGAGGGACGTATTGGCTGCCGCTTCCAGCAGATCCCATTGGCCTGCAGCGGCAAACCGCGGCCAGTGGGAGCCGTGATTGGCCGGACCTGCGGACGGGGCAGGTAAATAAACCGGCCTGACCCGCCAGGGGCTTTTCCTACACAAGCGGCAGCCCCAGTTTGAGAAACACTGTGTGAAGTGAACATCATTATTTTTATCATAATCCCTTCAACTTACTTATGAAAACTGTACTTTTACTTCTTTGGGGATCAATACGGTTTGCCTGCAATCACACTCATAAAATGGAGAGCTCAAATTGCATGTGAGCTGTTTGCCCGTTCATATAGGTATCTGTAAATGTAACACACTTATCCTGAACTTGGCAGGCAACTGACAAAATTACATCCAAATCTAAGGTGCTTTATTAAAATATGTAGTTAAAGCAGTATCTAAAGAAAGAGAACAATATGGCTTGGTAGCCTTTGAATTTAATGATTCCACATTAGCCATGGGATAGCCTGAGAACTGCACATGGGAATATTTCATCCATTGATTTGCATTACAGTGTCAATGACTGATTTGCCTAAACCACTTTGGGTTAAATTCGCAAAGAAACGTAGGTATGGTGACACTGAGTATTACTATACCTTACTTTTAAGCACCTAGAAAATCACTGGGATTCACGAAGCAAAGTTAGGTACCTAGGTTCCCTATATAACAAATAGGGAGGGAGAGGCACCTCAGAATGAGATTCACAAAACCCAACACACTAGGTGGCGCCTCGCCTAAGCTGGCATCTCCCACTGGCTAAGCCGAGGGATGTGCGATAAACCCCGCCACTCTCTCAGATGGGCACCTAAGTCCAGGCTGGAGGGACGTGCTTCCCTTTGCTTGTGATTTTGTTTAAACCTTCGCTTGGGTTAGGCACCTATGCGGTTTTATTTGGAGGGTGGATGCAAGTCTCTCTCCACCTTAGGAGTAGAAGGGATCTGCCACATCTCAGGCGCATGCCCTAACTTCTGCACTATGGCAGTGGTTCCCAAACTTGTTCCGCCGCTTGTGCAGGGAAAGCCCCTGGAGGGCCGGGCCAGGCCAGTTTGTTTACCTGCCGCGTCCGCAGGTTCGGCCAATTGTGGCTCCCACTGGCCGCAGTTCGCTGCTCTAGGCCAATGGGGGCTGCTGGAAGCGGCGTGGGCCGAGGGACATACTGGCCGCCGCTTCCAGCAGCCCCCATTGGCCTGGAGCAGCGAACCGCGGCCACTGGGAGCCGCGATCAGCCGAACCTGCGGATGCGGCAGGTAAACAAACCGGCCCGGCCCGCCAGGGGCTTTCCCTGCACAAGGGACGGAACAAGTTTGGGAACCACTGCACTATGGGATAGTCTGATGTGGGACTCTCTGTCTCTTCTGTGGGAGCTGTTCCACTGCATATATACAAAGCAAGAATCCTGGGGCCAAAGAGAGGGAGAGTAGAAGCATGAGAATGTTTCTGTAGCCAGGTGGTTAGATCCCTCATGTGGGAGAGCCAGGATCCAGTCTCTGAGCTTGTATGACTTAAAAAAAAAAATATTTATCCACAATGGAGCAGCTTCAATAGAAGAGACTGAGTTGAGCCACGCATTGGCACATCCCATAGGCCGGTGGCTAGGGCACTCACCTATGGTGACCAGACATCCCGATATTAAGGGCTGTGTCTTATACAGGCAACTATCCCCACCTAAGTTCCCTCTAAGCTGCGTGGCTGTGCAGCAACCTATTAAGCACCGCGCAGGCGCTCAGGGCTGCGTCGGGGCGAGATGCTTCTCCCTCAGCCCCGGACCTGTCACAGCTGGGGGAAGAGGCACCCCTCCCCTGGCCCCAACCCAGCCCTGGCCCGGACCTGCCATGGCCGGGTGAGAGGCGCCTATCCCCCGGCCCCAGCGGGGAGAGGTACCTCTCCCCCCCACACACCCTCCCAAGCCCAGGTGCTGCTGTGGAGAGAGAGCTGATCCCCATTGTAGCCCCGCCTCCTCCCCCCCCCCACACCTCAACCCTATGCCCCAGCCCTGAGCCCCCTCCCAGACTCCGAACACCTCGGCCCCATCTCCACCACATGAATTTTGTTACGTGCACCAATATGGAGGTGCTATGTCACACATCACTTTCATATTGGTGCACATAGCAAAATTAATTCCTCACATGTGTGGGAAAAATTAGAGGGAACACTGATCCACACCTCCTGGAAAAAAAAAAGTGTCCTGATTTTTCACACTTGCTCTCTGGTCACCCTACGCTCACCTGAGAGGTGGCAGAGCCCTGTTGAAATCAGGCACAGTGGGGACTTCAACTGGGGATGTCTCCTACATCCCAAATGAGTACCTAACCACTGGGCTAAATGTTCTGAGGGAGCTCCTTTTCCTCCTCCACTCTGCCATTTTGTGCAAGCTCACCTATAGGGCTCCAATCCAGTAGGCAAGCTCTGAGAATGCCTTTGATATCAGGCTCCTCAGGCAAGTTAGGTGGAGGAACATCTATCTTGCCCCATTCATGAAGCACCCTGGGACTCAGGCGTCCAGACACCTGGCGTGCTGCTGCAATGCACATGCTCAGAGGAAGAAACATAGGCATTAGGAAACATTTAGTTCAAAAAGTTAGGCCCTGAGCAATTGTAGGTGCCCATCGGCTTCAGGGCAGCTGACTGGGAAGGGGGGGGGGGTGAGGGGAGTCTGTGAATCCCAGTGGGGCCTGCTTCTGGGATTTAGGCACCTAGAGTGGCAGTTAGGCACTTAAGTCCTTTGTGAATCTAGCCCTTTGTAAGTGTAACAAGGGTGGTTCTGCAAGTGGTTATGGGCTAGATTTTAATCGTACAACAGCCCGTTTCCTGGCACAGCTCACTGCACCCTCCATGTATGCTCAGCCAAGGTTCTGCTCCTACCTCCACCTTGCTCCCCTGGATGGATGCACAGCAGTAATTGCCATCTGGACTCATGAGCCTTAACAGATGTGCTTTGCCCCAAAAAACATGTTTTTATGGTAGCATCAGTGGTGCTGCTATTTAATTATATTCCCACCAATGCTCATGCTGCGCAAAGATTTTTTGCATTGATGGAAACTGACAGGACCATCCAACTCAGACTACATCAGCAAATCTTTTGTTGTTCCTGAGTTCAGCAGTTGACTAGCATAAATCTGGACTCTTTGGTACAGGTCTCTGGGAGCGGTCTGTCTGGCCTGTACCTGCAATTTCAATTTATGAAGACAGTTGAGCACATGTTGTGAAGACAAGAATATTAGCTTGGCCCCATCACCCCGTGCATGTTCACAAATTAATTCCACTTTTGAGTCGTGTGGTTCATAATTCTGAAACTAGCACAAAAGAGCTGGCTACGTGTTCGCTCTTCACTTGATGACTTTGTGAAGGCTTAGTCGTCTGTTTGGCATGAGTTGTATTACTTTATATGGCTGTACATCAAAATTGAAAGCAAACGGCTCTGGCTTCTGCTGCTGTCACTTAGAATTTGTAGAGGAAAAAATGAGTGCCTGAAAAAAAGCCCACCACAATTATTGACAGAGCTGTTAGATTAGGCTTAAACTTAACAGAAACATCTTCAAAATAACCCAGGCAACCAGTGTATACGGTAATGTTGGGTATCAATTTGCAATGAACAATTTATTTAGCTAATTTAGAACTTTTCAGCTCACAAATTGTCTTAGAACAGATTCAGTTTTACTAGTCTATTCACTATTCAAAATTGTTAACTAGAGCCGAGCTCTGATCCCTTTAATCATGAGAGGTAGCAGCTTGTCCTACTAATGATTCCTCCAGTGATTTCCATGAGACCACTTGTTGAATAGGATATTATTACCCCATGTGAAGAAGGGGTAGAGCTCTGTGATTAATGGATTTTTTCAGTTTTGTGACAATTCTGAACAATAAAAAAAAAACCTGTATTTTGGGAAAAAGTCAGATGATGTAGTCACATCATATGATGATGACACTCTTTCTATTCCAATAGTAGCTCAAGAGGATATTAAACAGCTGCTACTGAAGTCAGACATTTTAAAATCAACAGGTCTGGATAACTTGCATCCAAGAGTTTTAAAAGAGCTGGCTGAGGAGTTTGCTGGATCATTAATGTTGATTTTCAATAAATCTTGGAACACCGGGGATGTTCCAGGAGACTGGAAAACAGCTAATGTTGTGCCAATTTTTAAAAAGGGTAAATGGGACGACCTGGGAAGTTATAGGCCTGCCAGTCTGACATTAATCCCTGGCAAGATAATGGAGTGGCTGATACAAGACTCTATTAATAAACAGTTTAAGAAGGGTAATATAATTAATGCAAATCAGCATAGGGTTATGGAAAATAGATCCTGTCAAATTAACTTGATATCTTTTTATTTTTTTTAAGAGATTACAAGTTTGGTTGATAGAGGTAACATTGCTGATGCAACATATGTAAACTTCTGTAAGGCATTTGACTTGGTACCATGCAACATTTTGATTAATCAGCTAGAACAATACAAAATTAACATGGGACTTATTAAATAGACTAAAAACTGGCTAACTGATAACTCTTAAAATGTAACTGTAAGTGGGGAAATCATTATTAAGTGGTTATGTTTACAGTGGGGTCCCTGAGGGATCATTTTTGACCCTACACTATTTAATGTTTTTATCAGTGACCTGAAAGAGAACATAAAATCGCCACTGATAAAGTTTGCAAAGATTGGGGGAGTGGTAAATAAGGAAGAGGACAGGTCACTGACACAGAGCTATCAGGATTGCTTGTTAAGCTGGGTGCAAACAAACAATATGTATTTTAATATAGCTAAAATGTAAATGTGCACATATAGGGACAAAGAATTTAGACCATACTTACAAGATGGGGGACTCTATCTTGGGAAGCAGTGACTCTCAAAAAGATGTGGGGGTCATGGTGGATAATCAGCTATAAATAAGTTCCCAGTGCGACACAGACAAAAAGAGCTAATGCCATCTTTGAATGCATATATAGAGAAAGCTCAAGTAGGAGTAGAGAGGTTATATTACCTCTATTTGGCATTAATGCAGCAGCTGATGAAATATTGTGTCCAGTTCTGATGCCCACAATTCAAGAAGGATGTCAATATATTTGAGAGGGTTCCAAGAAGAGCTACGAGAATGATTAGATGATCAGAAAACATTCCTTACGGCAATAGAATCAAGAAATTCAATCTATTTGGTTTAACAAAGAGGAGATTAAGGGATGATTTGCTCACAGTGTCTAAGTACCTAAAAGGGGAACAAATATTTAATAATGGGCTCTTCAATCTAGCAGAGTACAGTATAACACAAAGTTGAAGCTAAACAAATTGAGCCTGGAAATAAGGAGTAAATTTTCAATAATGAGGGTAAAAAACCACTGAACAATTTATCAAGGTTCATGTCAAATTCTCCATCACTAGCAATTTTTAAATCAAGATTGTTTTTTTTTAAACAAAAAAACAACGCTCTATTTCAAAACAAATTATTTTGTGGGAGTTCTATGGCCTGTGTTATACGGGGGATCAGATTAGATTATCACAATACTCATTTCAGGCCTTGTAATCTGTGACTCTATGAAAAAAAAACAAATAATTTCAGCTTGTATGGAAAACAATTTTCAAAAATTTTGAAAATTTTGGCAAATGGAAGGGTTGAAAAAAGTTTCATACAACTCAAAATGAAACAATTTGTATTGATTTTGAGCATCTAATTTAAAAAAAATGTTTTAAAAATAAAATTAAAGGAAATTTGGAAATGTAAAGTTGTTAGATTTCTTTTGACTGAAGCAATTTGGTGAAATTATCAAAAATTCACAAAATGCTTCAGTGTTGCTGAACCTGCATTATCCACCAAAAATAGTTTTGGTCAAAAAAAAAAAATTCACTTAACTCCAGTCAGGGGATCAGAATCAAGACTTAATGTGTTGTGTGAGCAAATTAACTGTCTGCAAACTATTGGCTGGAAGCATTGCTTTGAATTATCCTTATTTGTGAGTCAGAACCAAAGATGAATCAAATGACCTAGCCCTTCTACACTACTCCCATTCACAATGAATTTCATTTACTATTCAACAATATTTTGTTTTGCAATTAAGCTAAACAAATTGTGGCTAAAATTCAGCTCCTAAAATTCACTTGCTTTCTCATTAACTTTCAAGTACTTTTGGTCCCAAATGGAAATACTGTATGACCAGCCTGTCACGTGTTATTTTTTCATTTTCACTTCTTGTTGTTGTTCATCCTTCAAATTTGAAAATGACCACGACATGACTGATTGGTTTGGTTTCTGTGAACACATGAGTAGTTGATCAGGCCAATTTGAGCTTTGAACTGTCTGTGGCACACTAAACAAGAGATGCCTCTATGGGTTACTTGATTAACAGTGGACATGCTGCGGTTGTCAGATTTACACGGCTGGCGCTTCTGTTCTGCCTCAATAGTTCTCCTCTGCTCATAGACTGGAGCTCCAGTATGGATGAGGCTTAGCCAGGTAGACCATTCATGAGTGATATCTTCCTAAAACTCTGGATCCATGTTGAAACATCTCAAGGATAACTTGAGGGAGTCTTTATAACATTTCTTCTGGCCTCCTTGAGAACGCTTTCCCTCTTTTAGCTCACCATAAAAGATCTTCTTTGGTAGTCAGTCGCTCGTCTGACATTCTGGAGACATGGCCTGCCCATCTCTTTTGTGATTTCATCAACAGAGTATGGCTGCTGGGAATACCTGCCCATATGAGAATATCAGTATCTGGAACCTTGTCTTGCCATTTTGTCCTCAGACAGCCCATGTGAAAGTGATTTAGCTTCATAACATGGTGTCTGTATAGCATCCAGGTTTCGCATGCATACATCAAAGTTGGCTTTGTAGGCCATCAGTTTTGTTTGTTGACTAATGCCTCTGCACTCCCACACATTTACATGTAGTCTGCCAAAGGCTACACTTGCTTTTGCAATTCTGGCATTGGTTTCATCATTGTGAACTCCATGTGACAGCGTACTGCCAAGGTAGGTGAATTTGTCCACGCCTGGAGGGTTTGGCCATTCACTGTGATAGCAGACTCTACGTAAGGCTTTCCTGGTGCAGGCTGATACATCACTTCTGTCTTCTTAATGTTGATTGTGAGACCAAAATTGTCACAAGCTGAAGAGAACTAGTCCATGCTCCACTGCATGTCAGACTCAGATTTGGCATTCGGAGAACAGTCATCAGTGAACAGAAGATCACGAACACTCACTTCCCATACCTTCATCTTTGCCTTTAGTCTCCTCAGATTGAAAAGCTTGCCATCAGCCCAGTATCTAATGCCAATCAGATGTCATGAAAGGCATCTGTAAGCACAGCAGAAATCATCATACTGAAGAGGGTTGGGGCCAACACACAGCCCTGCTTGACTCCATTGGTGACTGTGAATGTTTCAGATGACTCACTGTCATCCATAATGTAAGCAAGAATGCCATCATGGAATTGCCAAACCATTGTGATGCATTTCTCCAGGCAACCGAATTTTGCTGTGACCTTTCAAAGGCCCTACTGACTGACTGTCTCAAATGCTTTTGTCAGGGCCATGAAAGTCATATACAGGCTGGAGTTCTGCTCCTGGCATTTCTCCTGAAGTTGACAAGCAGCAAATATCATGTCTATGGCCCCGCGTCCTTTCCAGAAGCCACACTGACTCCCAGGCATTTCTACTCCTGGTGCTAGAAATCTAGAGGTGAAGAATCGGGAATAAAATAAGTTCACTATACAGATGTGCATGTCTGTAATGGCTTTGTTAGAACATGGAAGACTCTGGCATAGGGCCACAAACCTTATTTAGTTATAATATTTCTACTTGAACTGCTCAAGTGCCTAGTCCCTACATAGGCCTATTGTTACAGGGTGGTTGGCCTCTGTAAATAAAACAAGTCCAGTTTCTCTGTGCCAGAACAGGTGCTCTCACTTTGGCCAATTCTGACAGCTCTGCAGCACCTGGGACGTTAAAGTATGAAGGAGAATCTGAGAGGAAGAGATTTAGGATTGTTTGAAAACAAAACAAACACACACCACACCACTGCAAATGTTCTGGGTAATTAATTATTGAACACAGATGTTATTTTGGTAAATAACCCATGTTTACTTCCTTCCAGGAATCCTGGGTATCTGCTGGTTCCTCTCACACATTACTGAATCAAGCTGGGAGGCTGCCTGGGGGAATCTCTACGGCAGCAACACATGCTATTACTTGGTCTATGGAAAAGCCGAGGAGGACCTCAGTCTACAGGGCACTCACTCTGGTGCCTTTCATAAATGCGGCATTCACCCTACACTAATACAAGCTGCAATGTTGGCTCGCATCTAAAATTATAAAAAATAATAAATAATCCAGCACCTTATTCTTTTGTAAAATGTCATGAACTTTTCACTCTGATTTGCAAATTGCCCCAAAGCACCGTATGACAGTTACAACTAAATGCTAAGTTAAATTTATTCATACATCAAAATGGTCGGTCGGCAGTTCATTCCCTCCCAGATTGTCTAATCATTATCTAGAAGCGTACTGAAGACTAAAATGATGTCTTCATTGTGTTTAGGAAAAGAGCAATAATACAAGAAATGACTTCTCATTTATTTATGCACAGCAGCACATCGCACATGGAAATATCCACTTTGTTCCTGCTACAGTGCAACTCAGAGTTTTAAGGTTATAGATCTGGCCAACTAATATTTTAAACCTGAAGGTATTTTCTTCCTAAGATTTCCGGAGATGTAGCTATCTGAAAATTACCTTTTGTATTCCACCCCTCAGCATGATAGTTTGGACTGCAGCAGAGGACAAATGGAGGACATCACAGTAAAAATCCCTCTATAATGCATATCAGCTGCTAAAACAAATGGATATACTGATTTACAGTATCACGTGCTAAAAGGGACCATTTTACCAGTATGATCTTGTCTAGTAAAATGTTGTGAATGTCAAACCTTTAGCTACAAGGGCATTTGAGACATAAAGGAATTAAACAGATATTATGCAGGCAGAGCAGCAAAATGTAGTATACTTATCTGCTTTTTAAATTAAATAGCTCCCGCAAATTCCTTAAAATGCAAGAGATTTATGAGGAGAAATTGCATGGCACATGGCCTAAGTTTCATACACAGCACACCAGTTGTTCAAGATATGTAAACAGTTAAAGCCTTTACCATTCATATTTTATACCTTGCATGAAATCTGGGATAAAATTCATACCATAGGTCCCCCCCTTCCTTACACTTTCCTGTATTAATTTTCTATTTTAATCTCAACAAAGTGCTAGTGCATTAATTATCTTAGAAGCCTGCGAGTTCTCTCAACGCTACATGCTGAGCCAAAGAAACAATTGGTGTGATCCGTGGAATTATAGCCAGGAAGAATATGGGCCCACAACTAATTTGCCAACTCCCATTTTCTTTTTCTCCGCCTCCCAAACACACAATAGCATTAAGCATATGGTATCGTAGGACAGCAGCTCCCCAGCTGCCAGTTCCATCACTGCCTATAGTTATAGCACGATATTGGCTGGGAGAGTCAGTAAAAGTTGGTGACTGATAACAGTACATAGGGAGGAATGGACTGAATAAGCAACCAAGTGACTTCCAGGCTCACTTGTCCGATTTCTTCCAGTGAGAGTGGCCAACAGCAGGAAACCTGGGTTTAGGCAAATGTCCTGGCAAGACTGAGGCTGTCCTCATTACTTTCCCTTGGTAGGGCAGGCTAGCTCTGCCGAAGGCACATGAGCTCCCAGCAGGTGATACAGAAAACCCCACCAAAGCTTCTCAGTGCTCCAGCAGGACACAAAATAATATAGCAACCCATGTGAGAGAATTGAGGCCCTTACCCCCGCCCCCACAAGACACGTAAATGCATGTATCCATATCCGGGGTAGGAGTGACGTCAGGGTGGTTAAGAGAGGCAGGACTCCTGGATTCTGTTCCTAGCTCTGGGCCTTTGGGAGTCTTGTCTACTGATTAGCGCACAGTAGAACTGGGAAGTAGGGTTGTATCATATTAACATAAACCAGCACAGAGCCTAGGAGTCTGGATTCCCAGTGTTCTCACCACTGGTCATGCGTGTCTTTATGGGGCTTGTGTCTTACCAAGCATTTGGGGAACCTTGCAATAAGTGTTTGCTGCTTTCTTGCTTATCCCCCAGGCACAGATCTGCCTCTTTAGTCCTTGCCCCCATCGCTTCCCTACAAGGAGAGGTGCACGTTGGCTCTCATAGAAGCGAACAATATGTTTTGTCCTGCATTTGTCACACTTCCCAGGGGGGACAGATAATGAGGTGCGTTGAAAGCTTTGTCAATCCCACTCAGCGTGCACTCAGACAACTCAGTTCAAAGGAGGATTCATAGCCTTTAGTTTTTCCTCAGCAGCGGGGTGGGGGGGTGGGGGGGGGGAGATACCAACGGTATAGCTAGATCGAAGCAGAGGCTGTTGCAAGGTACATAATCCAGTATGCATTGGCATTAAAAAGGAGCAGATAGCTCTGAGGCATTCCACCTTCCTCAGGAGCATGGGCATGTTTGTAAGGTGGAGTAGGGTAGAGCAACTAAGGGGCTATGTTCCGATGCACACCAGAACAGCAATCCCAAATCATGAGGAAATTGAAGCAAGGCAACCAGGTAGGTGCTCCGGCAGAACAGGTAATAACCACTCATCAGTTAAGTCAGCAACAGTCTGGACAAAAACAGTCCAAACGGCAGGTTATGTAGCAGCAAAAGTAACTGCACACACCCAGCGCTATGTATACACACACACCCAGCGCTATGTATACACACACACACACACAGAAACAGTAACTGGAACCCTGAGTTCAGGGAGCAAGAGCAGGAAACAAATGGATCAGAAAGCAGTAAGCAGGAAGGCAACACACACCGGAATCACGTCTACACTGCAAATGGGAGTGTGCTTCCCAGCACAGGTAGACAGACATGCTAGCTCTGCTTGAGCGATCACATTAAAAATAGCAATATTGTGGGGCTGGCAGTGGCTTGCGGCATAACAATGGACCCAGAGGGTCGGGGCAGGTTTATGCTCAGGCTGCCCGTGCTATCCCGGCTACACTGCTGTTTCTAGCGCGCTCCCTCAAGTAAGTTACCATGTCTGTCTACTCACACTGGGAAGCACACTTGCTCCCAGCTGCAATGTAGATGCACCCTTAGACACCTTTGCTAAGGAGCCTTAGGTGTGATGACACCACTGCAGCAGGAAGAAAAAGGGTTGTATTCAAGATCACATCCTATTTGAATTGACCGCACTTTGAACCTGATTCCCCACTGTCCCCTGACAGTGAAAAGTGGGTGTGAAGTGCTACTACATCAGAAGCTTAACAATGCAAATAACCAGGCACAGTTCAAGGCTGAGGAGAATCCACCTACCTCACTGCTGCTATACTGCCAGTGCCTAGGGATGCAAGACATACTCACACTGTGATTGACTTACAGCAGCATACAAGTTACACCCTGTAGGCAGGGCCGGCTCTGGCTTTTTTGCCTCCCGCTGCTCCCCCTCACCCCCAGCGTGGCAGGGGAGGGCGACGAGCCCGGCTGCGGGCCGCTCTCCCGAACTGGCAAGAGCGCCGGGGGGAGGGCGGCGAGCCTGCCGCGGCTCCGCTGGCGGCCGTAGCCCCAGGAGGAGGGCAGAGAGTCCAGCCGGGGATCCGCTCTCCCCGGCGGCCAGAGCACTGGGGGGAGGGTGGCGAGCCCACTGCGGCTCCACTCTCCACGGCGGCCGGGGCCGGAGCGCCGCGCTGCGCCACCCCCCTCCAGGTGCCACCCTAAGCACAAGCTCGGTGGGCTGGTGCCTGGAGCTGGCCCTGCCTGTAGGCAGCAGGCACTCACATCTCTTGGGTGTCTAATGAAACTGGTATTAACCAGTCACACCATTTCTTATGCCACAATAAGTACAGCCCTGGAAAACTGGAAAAGAACAATCCAGACAAAATTAGTTATACTATCATTAGAATGCCTTTGGGTCTTCTGAAATACAGAGCCGTCAACAATGTGCAAAAGTGTCTTCTTTGGTTAAACATGTGGCATTTGAGCCATAATGTGGCACAAAAGAGATCTCGGTCTATCAAAGCCATTAAGAACAAATTAACAAGCAAGATTTCCACAACTAAAAATATATCCTGTAAACTTTACCAAACTATGGGTCATTTCAACCATGTCTGTAACCAAACAAACATGGCAAAATGTCAGTGGATGCCAACTGGAGTTAACCTGGTGAATCAAAGGTGATGCATAGTCCCTAAAAAGCAACAAGGAGTCTGGTGGCACCTTAAAGACTAACAGATTTATTTGGGCATAAGTTTTCATGGGTAAAAACCTCACTTCTTCATATGCATCTGAAGAAGTGAGGTTTTTACCCACAAAAGCTTATGCCCAAATAAATCTGTTAGTCTTTAAGGTGCCACGAGACTACTTGTTGTTTTTGTAGATATAGACTAACACGGCTACCCCCTGATACTTGACACCATGCATAGTCCCTAGTTACTAACAAACTGAACTATTATATGCAGCTGTTTCAGAACACCTTTGGTTTTAACAGGGGGGTGGCTGACCATAATATTTTCTGCACCTTCCACTGGTTGTGCAAAGGTAATGGAAAGATTCTCAACTCAGGATAGAGTTAGTAATGACATGGAATTAAGAAGTTGCATGTAAAAGCTCAAATGTAGATACCTGGCATTACAGCTGCAACAACCTAACAAAAGAGGCGTTTTCCCTTTTGTTATACACATTTTGCTATGCTATGCTCATGGTAACATTAGGAGTTCCTCATCACGTTGCAATTTAATTTTCATTGACTTCTAAGGCACACAATATACTCCATCTCCTTCAAATCATATTATACTCATGCTGACCTCTAAGGTGCATCATAATAAACCTAGTCTCCTTCACATTGTAAAGTAATTCCTAGCCACTTAGTTCGATTGCACATTGTAAAATAACCAATGGTCTTCAAATGCCACAGTAATTACCACTGATTTCAAATGAATATCTCAATATAATTTTGACATTTTAATGTTATGCTCATTGCCTTGTGTGGCCTATCAAAACACAAGTCCCATTTTCCCACATGAAACATGACGTTACAGTGAATTTATTTCTGTTCTAAAAGAGAAGACAAAATTGTCACCATCAGATCCACAACAGAGAAGATCCTTCATGAGGAAACGTGAGATGAAGAGCAACAATGGGCAGTTCAGAGGGCAAAGGTGGGTGTGTCTGGCAACCAAGATCATTATACCAGTTTCTGTGTCTCACAAGTGGACTATGCTTCTTTTCCAAGAGCCAACAATTTAGTCTAACAACAGAGCTAGAGCAATAATAATATATAGCCTCTGCCCCTTGCAAAGCCTTAAGAGAAGAAGAGCGCCACTTGGCAGCCAATCACAGATCCTTCGATATGTTGATGGCCTTTTCCACAAGTGAATGCACCTTCCTCAGTTATCAGACAGCTGGAGCGCATGGCAACAGTGCACCGAGAGGTTAGCGCTTCTTATGGCTGCTGTTTTCATATAGGTACGAATGGAGGTGCAGTAAAAGGCTGGTCACCAACTCTGTAACTGCACTGTCCACGTCTGGCTATGGGCTGGGCTAGAGAAAGTTTGGCTAAATCTAGAGTGACCAGATGTCCCGATTTTATAGGGACAGTCCTGATTTTTGGATCTTTCTCTTATATAGACTCCTATTACCCCCCATCCCTGTCCCGATTTTTCACATTTGCTGTCTGGTCATCCTAGTTAGATCCCAGAAACCAATTCAGCATTTGTGCCTGACTGGCTGTGCATCAGGTGCATGGTGAGTTGGCAACTCATCAGTAGGAAAACCCTATCTAAATCCTTCTTTACGAGTCACCAACTGTATACAGCCTCTCCTCTGCAGTGCGGAACATGGGGTAGTCCCAGCGCCTGTCACAGCATACGTATGAGGCTTCTGTAGGCTAGACGACTGAATTAGACCCGTGTTCTAATAGGCCAGTGTTTCTAATGGTAACATTTTTCCTTATAAAATAGATGAGACTTTCTATATGCTACCATGCGAAAAGACATAATTAAAAAAATGTTTAGTCTAATTAATACCATTGGGTTAAATGTAACAATTGAAATAATTAGCATATTATTTACCATGACTGATTGTAAACTTAATTATTTTCCACAATTCATGTCAGTGTTTTAGTTGCTCAAGAGACATAGTTAGGTAGGCTCATTTGACAACATCCTTGTTGTTTTGCTTCCCTCATACTAATTAACCTCTTAACATCTGTAGTTAGTTCCTCTCATGGGCTTAACTCACATCTAAGGTGTCCAATATATACCATCTCCCCAAAGCCTTGTGTTTCTTTCACTTGGCTGCAGGCCCATTTTTTTCATATCGACCTTTCCCTTTCCCTTAGTAGTTCTGTTTGCTATTGCTAGAAAACTGATTTTATTGAGGAAATGTATTCCTTTGATTTGGGGGGGGGGGGGGGGGGCGAGTGAGGGGAATGGTTTTTTAGGACGATGAGTAAAACTGGAAAAATCCATGTAAGATGGTGAAGCCTCCAAGAAAAATCTGGACTTTGCAAGGCATAGCTAAGCAAACAACTGTGAAAACTCCATAACTTTTGAGGTTCACAGAGAAGTAGCTATCATGTCGTATTAGTTTGATCTTAAATACTGTACTGAGAAAATAGCAGAGTTCAGACTGCTGAACTTTCATTGTCAGAAAGGGCCTGATCTGCTCATTGAAGCCACTGGGAGTCTTTTCAATGTCTGGGAGAAGGCTGCAGCTATAAAATTCTATAAGTATTTAGATTTGTACAACCTATGATGAGAAAGCATCCATCCAGTGCCTTGAGCACCCTGACAGTCAGAAATACACAAAAAGACAGACATATCATTTACCCCAATCAAATCAAAACCCCAGTGACAATAAGACCTTGGCTACACTTGCAAGTTACAGGGCTGTAAAGCCGCCCCCAGCGCTGTAACTCACTGACCGGCTACACTGGCAAGGCACGTACAGCGCTGTATCTCCCTGGGTACACCGCAGCAGGTACACCGCGGCAGGTACTCCACCTCCCTGAGAAGCATAAGAGATACAGTGGAGTGGCTACGACTCTCCCCTGTGAGTGTGTACCAGGAATCAACCTGCAGCGCTGTACTGATCCCCTTGTCAAGTGGCCAATTCTCTCCATTGTTGTGACCAGCTGCAGGAATGCGGAAGTGTCGGTTTGTACCACAGGGAAAAAGCAAACAGTTTGCTGTTTGCTTTGAGTGAGTGAATGAATGAGCAGGGGGGCCGGGAGTTCGGAACTTGCAAAATAGAGAGCTGACACGCTCCAAAAAGCACTCTCTCTCCCCCCACACTCCCTGTCACACTCCCCCCCCCCCTCTCCCCCCGTTTTGAAAAGCACACTGCAGCCACATGAATGCTGGGATAGCTGCCCATAATGCACCGCTCCCAACACAGCTGCAAATGTTGCAAGTGTGGCCACGCCACTGCGCCGGCAACTGGCAGTGTGGATAGACTGCAGCGCTTTTCCCTACTCAGGTGTATGAAGACAGGTTTACCTCACAGCGCTGTACAGCTGCAAGTGTAGCCAAGGCCTAAGTAAAATAATCAGCCTACCCACACAATCTCTACACTTCTGCTACCAAGCTGTACCCAACATCCATCTCTCACAGATACAGGAGTTACAATGGGCTTTGAAGAACCCCCTGAAGGCTAATGACTTGGAGAGAAAAACTTGACAATAGGAATGATAATTGCTGCATTCCCATGCCATAATGGAATAAACACGGCTTTAACATTCTACACTCTGGGGAGCAGAAGAAGCTGCAGGTTAGACTGCTGAAATCATTATCTAGAAAAATGGCTTTAAAAACTTCTAAATATAATGAAGTTTAGTAGAGTTTTAATGGTGTTTCTCTGCATAATGTGGCTGAATGAATGACTGAATACATTGCAATCACTGGAGATACTGAAATGAAACCGATAAAAAGAACATTCACAAATGGCTTTATCCAGTATATGCTCCACACATGGATTGCCCACTGATTTCAATGAGGTTGCCACACCCAGACCACTTACACGATTCACTCCCAAATGATAAACAGCACCCTTTCTAGGGTAAAATCACAAAAAGTACAAGACTGGACTGTGATCAATACAGTCACTGCACCAATGTGATCCTACTAAAATTTAACACAAGTGATCAAGTGGCAGATCTGTCATTTTCATCATTGGCCCTGCAGTAAGTGACAGGGTTTACTCTGGGTAGTGAACTCCTGGATCTAGCTTGTGAGGTACAGGAGAGAAACCCCTCAGAGTAAAGAAGTTGCTTGAGGTTGGCTCTACGATGTCTTAGTGGAGAGCTGCAAAAGTTTGGGAGTTTGCTGCAGTTCCTTTTTTTCCTCTTTTCTCTGCCCAAACTCCTAAGGGAGTCCCTTCTGGATGAAGCAAGTGCTCTGAATATTCTGCAACAACTATAGAGATTTATAGATTTTCATTGACACGTGAATTGAAGGCCACAAAGGACCACTGTACTAATCTAGTCTGACCTCCTGCTTAATGCACACAGACCATTTAACTTCACTCAGTGATTCCTGCCCTGAGGGAAATTCATCTTCCCTACAACATAAGGTTGAATGCTAACAAGGCTAATAAGAAACGCGAATGGAGAGATAATACTGGGGCTTTTGCTCCAAGACTTTTGACATTTGAAGCCAGGGTTGAACATTTTTGGAGTGGGAAAATGAATAAACTGTAAGTAGTGATCACAAAACTTTTAAATCTCAGGTGAAAATCTGTAAACCTATCCCTAGAGTTATAATGAAGAAAAAACCTTATGCTACAGGGGGAAGAGAATGCCAGAGCGAAATCAGAATTTCATCCCTCAGCATGTGCAGGGAGATGGTATTCTGGGAGTCTTGGAAATTATTTTAGATAAATCTAGCTCTTTAATTGTTCTGAGCTTTCAGGATTCCACGCCCAGTTAACAGGAGTTTTTGTTTCATTACTGGTAACATTGGTGTGACAGAAAGCGTATGGAATGAAATTGCCCTTAGGAGACCTTTTTGAATTAAGTTTCAGTATCTTTGGGTTTCAGAGTAGCAGCCGTGTTAGTCTGTATCTGCAAAAAAGAACAGGAGTACTTGTGGCACCTTAGAGACTAACAAATTCATTTGAGCATAAGCTTTCATGGGCTACAGCCCACTTCTTCAGATGCATAGAATGGAACATATAGTAAGGAGACGTGTATACATACAGAACGTGAAAAGGTGGAAGTAGCCATACCAACTCTAAGAGGCTAATTCATCAAGATGAGCTATTATCAGCAATGGAAAAAATACTTTTGTAGTGATAATCAAGATGGCCCATTTCAGACAGTTGACAAGAGGTGAAGATACTTAACATGGGGAAATAGATTCAATCAGTGTAATGACTCAGCCATTCCCAGTCTCTATTCAAGCCAAAGTTAATGGTATCTAGTTTGCATGTTAATTCAAGTTCAGCAGTTTCTCGTTGGAGGCTGTTTTTGAAGCTTTTCTGTTGCAAAACTGCCACCTTTAAGTCTGTTTCTGAGTGCCCAGTGCTGGCCTGCTTAGGCAGTCTGTCTTGCTGGGAAAATGAGGATGTAAGGCAGGGAACTGTGCAGCCTGGAAAAAACCCAGGCAGGAGGGAGTGAGATGTGGGTCTCTGCCCAAGAGAGATGATGGCTGGGAGATGGACATTTTTAAGTGGAAGCTCTTGGTGGACCACAGAGGGGGATTATAGGCACCATTGCCTCAAACTGTATAAGTAAGCTACCCCAGACTGCTTCTGCAAATTCATTCTCTTTTCTCTCCCTCAGAAGACAAATTTAGTTGTTCAAAAGGAAAATAAAAGATCCCCCCTGCCCCCATCATTACCTGAGGGAGACACAGCCATATGTCCATCGATGTGTCTCTGTAACTCAGCCCAGGAGGTGTCAATTTGAATTGCTGAAGCCTGAGTTCTTGGACTGTCTGAAAGTATGCACTGAACAAATATATTTTTCCTTGATATTGATGAAGCCAAGAGGATTTAGACTTGAAACCTTTATCCTCTCTGGGAGAGGAGTTAGAAGATGACCTTTTGCTTTCAGTTGACCTTTCCAAAGACACGATAAAAAAACTCTTATCTGCTGGCATTCTAATTGGCTTTCCCTCACAAGATCATTTATTGGATGATAGCTATTTGTAGACTCTGAAATATATGATTTGTTGTCTTTACATATCAATCTGCAGCTCAACGGAAACCTTTCATTCCCAATCCACTTCCTTAGAAAAAATATCTGATGCAGACTGTCTGGCTTTGTGTGCCAATTTGCTCCACTAGCAATAATGGTACCAAAAACACACCTGCCAAAAGAAACATCTGCGAGCAGAACCACCTCTTTATGCAGAAAGACAAGATAGGGTCCAATCCTGCAGTCTTTCCTCGAGAAAATTTCTCATTGCAGTCAATGGGAGAGATCCTCACCTGCTATAAAATCAATGCTGACTATAATGGAGCCATAATACTCACCAGCAACCACACATCACTGAACAAAAACACTGACCCAGGAACCTATCCTTGTAACAAAGCCCGATGCCAACTCTGTCCACATATCTATTCAAGTGACATCATCATAGGACCTAATCACATCAGCCATACCATCAGGGACTCGTTCACCTGCACATCTACCAATGTGATATATGCCATCATGTGCCAGCAATGCCCCTCTGCCATGTACATTGGCCAAACCGGACAGTCTCTCCACAAAAGAATTAATGGACACAAATCTGACATCAGGAATCATAATACTCAAAAACCAGTGGGAGAACACTTTAACCTGTCTGGTCATTCTATGACAGACCTGCGGGTGGCTATTTTACAACAGAAAAACTTCAAAAACAGACTCCAACGAGAGACTGCTGAGCTGGAATTGATATGCAAACTAGATACAATCAACTCAGGATTGAATAAGGACTGGGAATGGCTGAGCCATTACAAACATTGAATCTATCTGCCCTTGTAAGTATTCTCACACTTCTTATCAAACTGTCTGTACTGGGCTAGCTTGATTATCACTTCAAAAGTTTTTTTCTCTTACTTAATTGGCCTCTCAGAGTTGGTAAGACAACTCCCACCTGTTCATGCTCTCTGTATGTGTGTATATATATCTCCTCAATATATGTTTCACTCTATATGCATCCGAAGAAGTGGGCTGTAGTCCACGAAAGCTTATGCTCTAATGAATTTGTTAGTCTCTAAGGTGCCACAAGTACTCCTGTTCTTTTTGCGGATACAGACTAACACGGCTGCTATTCTGAAACCTATAATGGAGCTATGACAATTGACAACAGCAGAAGATCTAGTGCTTAGGTGTTTCGCGCTAATATTACAAGTCTGATCCAAATTGTACTGGCATCTCTGGGAGTTTTTCCACTCACTTAGGCCCTACTTGATATGGGTCTGTAAAACCAGGAGACTGGATGAAACAAGAATAGAGAAATGCAACGTAAAACCTCTGTACAGTAAAAAAAAACAATAATAAAAATAATTAGGAGAAAACTATTAATTAAGCTCAAACTGAACCTAGAGGAACTTACAGAGTAACAGGATTATAAGCTTTTTAGAGCAGGGTGCATCTTTAAGGTATGTGTTTTTATAGCACCAAACACAGTGGAGTTGGAGCCCATAGTCCCCTACCGGAATACAAATAATAATAGATATACAGGTAGTGTTAGTGAAGAATAACTGAAAGTGATTATCTGAATTCAATAGCTGAGACTGGAAAGGTCTGGACAGTGATTTCCAAAGGTCAAGTTAAGGGGGGGGGGGGGGAATAAATAAAATAAAGCACAGTTAAAAAAAGATGTATTTTTTAATTCTACAATTTTCAAGTAATTAACACCTGTTATTACCTGGTTGTCATCTCCTGTCATGAGATTCTGAGGGGAAAAAAATACTTAAAAAAAAATGGAAACAATCTCTTTGTAGTAAAGCTCTGGGTTAATCTTAGCACCATCTGTGGGACCATTTGGGTTCCGGTCCTGTTCCCATTGAAGTCAGAGATATGTACATATTTTCCTGAACACCAATGATACAAGCCCCCTTCAGAGCAGGCATGGGGAATTTGACAGCCTCCTGCTGAGCTCACTGACCCTTGACAACCTATTTCTTTCTCAACAGGCAGCACTATAACTAACAAGAAAATACAGCCTTTTATGCAGGTTTTACGTTGTCTTATTCCTGTACCAAAAAACCCTCCTGCCAAGAAAAGCGAGTGTGCTTTTTGCATTGTTTTAATTGGTGTCAAAGGATTATATTGTTTATCAATCTGATCCTGCAGATGCTTACCCTTGTGCTTAACTTTTGGCATGAGACGTTCCCATTGATTGCAAAGAGACTACTTATGCTTAAAGTTAAGTATGTGCAGAAGTGCTCACAGTATCAGAGATTGCAAACTCTGCACAAACATATAGAGCTTTGTTAATCATACAAGTCAAATTTTGTTAACTGTTATGTCAGCTTCTAGGGCATTCACTTGTCTTTCTAAGCCAGTGCCTTGTAGGAACAAAGGAACTGGCTAGTTGGATCAGACCAGTGGTCCATCTTAACCACTATGCTACCATCAATCATGGCCAATACCAACTGCTTCAGAGAAAAGAATCCTGGGCCCTGAAACTTGAGAATTTATAAAGTTCCTGGAATGTGCAGTACCTAGAAGGAGACATCTTTCTTAGGATCCTCAATTTAAGTTCAGTTATATATAAATTGGGCCATTCGGCTGAAATTGTTTAAATGCAAATATTATCCCATTTAAAATGGATCTCAGAAGCTTAAACTGGCCACATCTCATGAAAAGCAGGTATTCTCTCTAATCCCAGCACTGGTTTGCCATCCATTCCCTCTAACAGTCCCATCCAAAGCCCACTGAAATCATGGGAAGCTGCTGAATTCTGTGTCAACATCCTACCGTCTATTCCAGAAATCAGCTGCCTGGATCCCTCCTCCAATTCAGTGTATGAATTCAAACTTAGTACCCACTGGAAACTGCTTGCCACTATCTGTTAACTGACACATCTTCCAGAGTGGATTTGTCATATCCCTTATCATCACTGAACCCGTGACATTCCCCACAAAACGTGTGTCATGCAGTGTTGAAAATAATACTCGCTATTTGAAATACTTCTCCCGCCACTTACAACAGTATTCTATTTATGATTAAAGAATCTGTTTCTTTGGTTGTTTTAAACTGTCCCTTACACTAGTGGAGGCAAGGTTGGCTTCTTTTACAGATTACTCTGAGAGAAATATCTGAAGATTGTACATTGTATGTATTTGTATCAATTGACAAATAATTTATAATGATGTAGGTTCTGATTCAGCAAAGTGCTTAAGCACATGTTTAATTTTAAGCATGTGCATAAGTTGCTTTGACTTCACTTGGACTTCAGCACACGCTTAAGTGCTTTGCTGAACGGAGAGCGGAAAGACTATACTGTAACACACTGGGGACGAGGAGCATAGCCTTCAACTTAAAGTTGGCATTTCCTGACTGGGTAGTTGACTTCTCAGCTTTAACATTGTTTTCAAGCAGAGTACACATAGTAGTGGAAAATCACTTCATTTCACTGACCACTGAAATGCAACCATCTCTGTGAGCAGAGTCTGACACATTTTACTAGTCCTAGGAACACTATACAACAGTCTAGGAAGGATGTGCAGAATAATGTATCCAGCCGAAACTACAAGGGAAATGTAGGTTAGCCAAAATGTAATTACCTTAGTAAAAATGTACAGCACAGAAGTAAATTAATATCTAGATTTAACATTAATGTAAATTATGCATCTGCTCTGGGAAAAGAATGTATCCCCTTACATTTAATTACATTTTATCAAATGTGATTTATATATAAACATGTATGCCTATACTCAAATTAGCATAAAGTAGATATTTTACTTGAAGGCAAAATTAGTAGGGGTCTTACACTGCAGTAAGCACACATCTATAAACAAAGACTGTGGGACAACTCCTCAGTCCTGCTAAATCCCCTTTGCTCAATTCTGGCAGCACAAAGCAGACTTATAATTCAATTCTACAGAGCACTTAAACTTGTGCTTAACTTCAAGCTTCTGACTAGTCCCACTGAAGCCAAGAGTGTTTTGCTGTATCACAGAAATGTAGGACTGGAAAGGATCTCAAGAGGTCATCTAGTCCAGCCCCCTACTCTGAGGCAGGACTAAGTATTATCTAGATCATCCCTCACAGGTGTTTGTCTAGCCTGCTCTTAAAAACCACCAATGATGGAGAGTCTACAATTTGTTCCAGTGCCTACCTAGTCTTATAGTTAGGAAGTTTTCCCTAATGTCTAACCTAAATCACTTCTTGTCCTGTTCTCAGTGGGTAAAGAGAACAATTTATCACCCTCCTCTTAATAGCCACCTTTTATGTACTTGAAGACTGTTATCATGTCCCTGCTTAGTCTTCTCTACTCCAGTCTAAACAACCCAATTTTTTTCAATCTTTCCTCATAGAGACATAGATCATGTTTGTTGCTGTCCTCTGGACTTTCTCCAATTTGTCCATAGCTTTCCCAAAGTGTGGTGCTCAGAACTGGACACAGCTGAGGCCCTATCAGTGCTGAGCAGAGTGGAAGAATTCCTTCTTGTGTCTTGCTTACAACACTCCTGCTAACACATCCCAGAATGATGTTCACTTTTTTTTTTTTTGCAACAGTACTACAGGCCTTTTACGGAAGCTGCAGATTCCCCTGAGGTGACAAGTGGTATAAAGCTGCCATCTTGATAAACATTCAGCAAATGAGTATGAGAAATGACAGGGAATAGATCTTTAGGGCCAGATCCTGCATTTTCTGAGCTGCCTAAACCAAATGGAATGTTGAGGTGTACAAGGAATGAAAAACCAGAGCCTCTGTTATTTGTCACCCCGTGTAGGAACTATAGAGAGTGGTGCTGACAGCAGCCCACTAGGACTTGCAGGTGATTCCCTGCAATTTACACAAGTTTGTTATCACGTAGATCGTTAGCAGGATAACATCAAAGAAGAGAAAAGATGAATGTGTGTGTGAGAGAGAGATGGTTACAGTGGTGAGATGATGACAAAGGGGAGAAAATTGTAGCCTCTACTGACAGAATGGATTAAAATGATTTGAGCGGGGGAAAGGGATACATATTTGAGAGCGTACATTATCTTTTTATCCAGAAGAAAACATCCAAAGGGACACTTGTAAATGGTATTAGAGGCAGAGTGACTTTTAAAACCACATGGTAATTACAACAAAGGACATTTTAAATGTTACTTTGTTTTCAAGTACATGAAAGGTGTGATCTGCAGTTCTAATGTACATATCGGGGATTATTTCATTAGGTACACTGGCCTGCCACTACATGGGTTTCATTTGCAGAGGCCTTAATCCTAGTTTACATTTGGGAATAACTCTAATTCACCAATCAGCAGCTAGCAATGGTTGCAGTTGCACTCGAGTTGACCCCTACGCACAGATGAAACAAGCCAAAGTTTGCACTGATTCAACTAATCAAGGTTAACTTGTGCCCCTAGGCTTAATATGAGCAAATGTCTTCACTCAGAGGTCAGCATCAAAACAACTACACCAATTGCTGGCCATCAACTTGGCATCGGGGGCTTGATTGATTCCAATGGATGCTGTTTTTAGAAAATTCCTGAAGTCCATCAAGTTCAAGGATGCAAACCCCAGAAGCAGAAATATACTGAGGCCACCTTAAATAACAATGAAACCTATAGATCAGATCCTCAGTGTGAATAGCTCCACTGAAGTCAATGGAATTTCACTTATTTACACCAGCGGAGGATCTGGGACTTTATTTGAACTGAGCGGTAAAATATGTTCCCTTAACAGTTCCCAGAAATCAACAAAGAGTCCTGTGGCACCTTAAAGACTAACAGATGTATTGGAGCATAAGCTTGTGTGGGTGAATGCCCACTTCGTCAGACACATGTAATGGAAATTTCCAGAGGCAGGTATAAATATGCAGGCAAGAATCAGTCTGGAGATAATGAGGTTCGTTCAATCAGGGAGGGTGAGGTGCTCTGCTAGCAGTTGAGGTGTCAACACCAAGGGAGGAGAAACTGCATTTGTAGTTGGCTAGCCATTCACAGTCTTTGTTTAATCTTGATCTGATGGTGTCAAATTTGCAAATGAACTGAAGCTCAGCAGTTTCTCTTTGAAGTCCAGTCCTGACGTTTTTCTGCTGTAAGATGGCAACCTTTACATCTGCTATTGTGTGGCCAGGGAGGTTGAAGTAGTCTCCTACAGGTTTTTGTATACTGCCATTCCTAATATCTGACTTGTGTCCATTTATCCTTTTACATAGGGATTGTCCAGTTTGGCTGATATACATAGCAGAGGGGCATTTCTGGCACATGATGGCGTATATAACATTGGTGGACGTGCAGGTGAATGAACCGGTGATGTTGTAGCTGATCTGGTTAGGTCCTGTGATGGTGTCGCTGGTGTAGATATGTGGGCAGAGATGGCATTGAGGATTGTTGCATGGATTGCAATACATCTGTTAGTCTTTAAGGTGCCAAAGGACTCTTTGTTGCTTTTTACAGATCCAGACTAACACGGCTACCCCTCTGATACTTAGTTCCCAGAAATGCTCATCCACCTGCACATGGCTGAACCTCATAAACTGGCAGGTGGATCCATTTAAGTCAACAACAACTTAATATAGACATTTGAAGAATGAAACATCCCTTCATTTGAGGAAAAAGTAAAACACAATCTTCAAATCAGGGCAATGATAAGTTATCTGCCATGTAGTTTGGACAGAATAGCATTCTTGGGTCTGGGCACTGTAGGGTCCTCTTATATGAAATTGTCAGGAATTTTTCTTGACAGATTAGACGGTCCTCAAACCATGCTTTCACAAATTCCATATAAAGGCTTCGAACTGATATGCATACTCACCAAGATAGACTAGGATACTTGTAAAATATAATATTCTGCCATAAAATGAAATATTGATACAGCAGTAGGACAAACAAACAGAGGGAGAAGATATAACCCCGGGGGCATCAGATGAACAGTACAATAAGAAAGACAGAGCAACGTGCAGGTGGATAACTTTTCATTGAATCTTGACACCATGAACTGAAAATAACCTGAGGATGTTCAGTTAATCAGTATGCTTCTCTATCCCATGGGTGGAATCATGCAAAAAAAAAAAAAAAAAACCTAGCAAGTCTCGGGATAGAACTTCATACCTGTAGCCACTCATGGGTTTTACCAAAGGAAAAGGGCAGTAGATTATTGCTAAAATAATAACTAAAAGAGTGGGCCAAATACTCAGTTGATGTAATTCAGCAGAGCCCCACTGAAGTCAATTCAGCTATGCTTATGTTGACTCTAAAGAGAGGCCGAGAAAGATTTTAAGGTTTGCCAAGGAACAAGACTCTCATGATGCTTCGCAGTTAAGATGACGCTAACTGTAAAGAGGGCAATTTTACCGAGAAGTAGCCCTTAGCATATCTTGAAAACTGTTGTAGGAGATATCTTAGCAATGTACTAACCTGAAAATATGAAATGAATAAAAGGGCATAAATAATGACTACCCAACAGGTGTCGAGACAATTGGAAAGTTGCAACGAAACTGGTAACCTAGAAATTAGCCGAAGATAAGAACTGTGTTCCAAAAAGAGGAAATAGATAAGGACCAGAATGATACACAATAAAGGTAACAAGAGTATATTTGCCCCTAAATCATGAGAAGAGTAAGACCATCAGCAGACTGACCACAGGCTGTCAGAGAACTATGGGGAAGGTTGGTATGGTATGCCTGTCTGCACATGTGCCGTATTCACTAACTGTTACATCGATAAATCTCATCACAGCTAATTTATCCAAGGTTTGTTATTATTAAACTAATCTAAACATATAATCACAGTTACATTTTTAATCAATTAATTGGCTAGTGATTATTAGCAAATTATTGATCGTTAAGTATTGATTATCCTCCTGTTTGCACCAGCTGAAGCTGCTACCACGCACATAGCAAAGCAGACATTGGCAAAGATAAAACCAATCATTCAAAGTCTCAGTTGCTTCTCAATATATGTTCCCAGACCTCTGAAAATAGCCTAAGAAAAATCTCTCTTATTCAAGCTGATCTCTCCCTTTAGCCTGAGCAGTCTCTGCAGTCAAACATTAGAAAGCAATGCATCTTGAGCCAGTAGCATTTCAATAAGGCTGCTGACAGGGTGCAAACTGTATTGTCAATGCTTGCAGCAATTTAATCTTTTACTACCATATTAGTGAATTTATGCAGGGCACTAATCATTTTAAAGTGAAGGCAAAAATGGCAGAATACTCTGCATCCTTGCTTCCCTGGATTTAGTTTAGACTGTACAATCATTAAGTAAGACTGGAGGTAAAAAGGTGTTTAGTGCTTCCTATAATGTTCTGAGTGCCTCCAAGTGATATCTGTGGTGTCGAGCATCTCTCAGGATGTACTCAGAACCCTGCAGGATTTTGATCCTGAGATTGTAAACCTTTTATGGCAGGGACTTTGACCTATTTTATTTCTGTAGAGTGCCAGACATAGTTATGATGCTTCACACATAATGATTTAGGCTCAAACGTTCCTTTCCGTTCTTGAGTAGATTAGCACCTTCTCAGTCATAAGCAGCCAACGATGCTATGCTCTGATGTGTAAGTGTTTGACTCTGTTGGTATCTTGCCAAATTAGCAACTGCCATTGTGCACATGTAACACTGGCCATCCTGAATGTCACTTGGGATTGAATCCAGGATCTCCTGTGTTAAGAGCATAAGCATCTACAGCTTCAGCTAAAGGATTAAGGCCTGGAGTTTCACAACTATTGAGGCACTTAATGCCAATGGATATCAAGGTACCTCAGATGCTATTTTTGGCTACCCAGAAACTTCCCAGTTGCTGGTATGCTGCACACCACAGCCAATAAGAATTCACAATCACAGTGAAGGGAAACCACAGACTCCTGCCTTTTCAAGCTAAAAGCCATTTTCCATTATCTGTTAACGTATGGTCCATTCTATGACACACAGTTGAGTAGTACTAAGACTACCCAGTAGAAGAGAGTTGTACACATACCTACTAGTCAGTCGATTACAATAAAAACAGCATCCACATACAGAAATATGCTAGGATGGTGGCTCTAGAACATGAACATGTTTTTAGGACCCTCATCTGGTACTGGTGTTTTGTTTTGTTTTAAATTAGGCCTATTATTTCTGTATCAGAAACATAGTTGGGTACTTTACCCTCAGGAGTCTGCATATGAAAAAATGCAGCTTTGACATTTGATATTAAGCAGCATCGGGGAACGTGCAGTTGTTCAAGTTGCTCATTCGGCTCAATGTTCCCTACACTCCTTTCCCACAAAAGAGAGATATTTGTGTGAAATGGGGCAGGACACTATTGCACTTTGGAAGGAAAGGGGGGAATTAAAGTAACCAGATAGCTGAGGGACCCATTCTTCTTTATTGAATCCTAGTGCACAGGTTCTGTTCAGGGAATGGGTGATTCATCTCTTCGGGTGCCCAACCCTCCTCTGAATAAATATTATAAAGTGTCATAGTTTTCAATATGGGAAAGCCTTGAACCTCTCTCACTTCAGTCTTTGGTATCTACTCTCCCCCAAACAGCTCAAAAGAGCACCTTAGAAAGTCACAAAGAAACAGGCAGGGAGCCCTTTTGGTACAGAATTTGATACATAAACTTGTCTGGTCAGAAAAATCTACCCAATCCTGCCATTGCCATCCAAACTGAATATTTCTTTCAGATTTCCCATAATGCTTAAGTCTGCATTTCAAGCTGTAACCTTGGGGCCAGATTTTACTCTGAAGATGGCAATGTCGTTGCCCATGTGTAACCAAGAGCATAAAAAAATTTACTCAGTAAATGAGTGGAAGAGCGGTGGGACAGAGGTAGGAGACACTGACAGATTCACTCCCAGTTTTCAAACAATCACCATCTACGTCATAGAATCATAGACTATCAGGGTTGGAAGGGACCTCAAGAGGTCATCTAGTCCAAGCCCCTGCTCAAAGCACTGTCTTTATTCACCATCTAAGCAACCACACTGAGCTACTCTGTACTGTGCCAGAAAATAATTGCATTGGATACTGTGACTATCAGGGGTGTTGCTTTCTGCAAACCAGGAGTTAAGTGTATTCTGTCTGGCAGCAAGCATATGAGTTTATTATTCTGTCACAAGCAGACAGGCAGTTGATAGTCAAAAAATTCGACACAATTGGTAGTGCATTTACAGAGGATTAAATCCATTCTTCAGATATGCTGTCCCTCATGAGACTGAAGGTCAAGTGCTTTCAGCCACCGGAAAAGTGAAATAATCCCCCCGATAGACATTGCCTGTAGAGATTTATTACTATTCTGAAAGAGAGATTAGTAGGAAAAAAATATAAGGAAAATGTCCAAAGCCCTATATTTATAGGAGATCATTTCCATGAGGATGACATCATTAAAGCCAATCAGAAAGGAAAATTTATTTCAAGCGTTCTATTTGTTGACTTCAGTTGTTCTCCAGAGCATGAATGCTTTTATACACGGTACAATAGCATTACTGATATACATTAGCTGATTGTTTGAAACCTACGTTGTTGAGTTTTTTGGCAGTTCTGAAAGACTATAAAAGTCCGCATGCGTTCATCGCCTAGGTAAAGAAATTCTAAGTTGCTAAGGTGCAATGCGTTTGTTTAAGTAGACGTACGTCTGTAGGGAAACTGAAGATACTGTGCCATGATTAGCCTTATCCATGCAAGAGGAGTATTTTGCAGAGCAGAGGTGATTTAAACAAAGAAATCTAGTGAAGATTTTCTGTGTGTGAGTCATATATTTGCTGATCCCTGTAGCATGCACAAGATATTTTAGTGAGGAATTCCACTTAACTGAACCGCTGTAGTTCCGGATCTGCATTCACAATGGGGTTGTCCTTGAGGGCAAATCAGGATCAGCAGTAGTCGAAACTGTGATGCTGGGGAAAGCCTCAGCAAAGCAATGATTTAGCTTCTAATCATGCGATAGCAAGACCTGAATCCACAGCACAGACATCCATTAAACCAAAGAGGATACATTTCTCAATGTCTGATTGAAAACGAAGAGGCTCTGACAGCTATTCTGTAGGAATTTTTTCAATTACATCACTGCCCCACCACACACAAAAAAAAGATAAAAGTCTGTTAAAATTATAAAGGATCGGATACTCATTAGGCAGACAGGAAACCCATACAGCCAGGCTCAGCCCCTTAGGCAGGGCAGAGCCATAGGCCATCTTTAGCTCCGCTCTCTGACTGGGGCAGACAGCAAATGCAGTCAGGCTCAGCAACACTCTAGAGATCAAACTCCCTGGCTGGGCAGACAAAACACTGACCATTCAGCCTAACGTAGGTAGGTTGCCACCCTGGGGTGGGGTTGGCAGCATGGGGTAGAGGGACCCAGACCCATCCTACTCCACCAAGTCCCAGCCCAGGGTCCTAATAGTGGCAGAGGGGTCAGCCACTGAGTCGGGGGGATCCAATTGAAACACTCTGACTTACGCTCTGGTTGCAACACCGGACTAAAGTCTGGTTTCCCTGGTCTCTTTCCTACCACAGTCCAGGGACAGGACTCCATAGTCCAAGGGTCCTCTGTCTCCTCGAGGTACTCTGCAGCTGACAGTCCTGGCCGACCCTAAGGGTCCTCCTCCACCGGCAGGGGTTGGCACAGCTTGGTCCCTGGTTGAAGCAGTTTGGTCCCTGGTCCAGGAGCCAGTGGCAAGGCAGAGGCATCTGACTCCTTCCCTGTCTCTGCCCCAACTGAGCTGAAGGCCCTGCCTCTTATAGTTCCTGTTCTGCCCCTCAGTTTCCGGCGCGAGGTGCAGGCCTGGCCTGGTTCCACCCTGCAGGGGGCAGAGAGTGGTCCCTCCCCCTGAGGCTTGGAGGGAGGCCATTCTGCCCCACTACACAGTGACAGATTAACTTAAGAAAATAAACTGCAAGAAATCACTAGCATCAATACATTTCTGATCTTCCTTCTCCTAATCTTCTTATCCCATCCCCCTTCCAAACCAACCAGTAATTTCCTGGATCTTGTTCTGCTAGGAATGTCACAAGGAGAATAGGGTGCCCTCCATCATGTGTAGGAAGTAGTGCAGATAACAAGGAGACTTCCACCTATAGGAAGCGGGGCTGGAAGAGCATGACTCTTTGGGAAGCCACCGCCGTATCCTCTCCCTATTGTTAAGTATGGTATCTGTCATCTTTCAGTAATTCTTAAACCTAAAAATATTGCTTAGGACATTTGTTTGCTCTTCTGGTCTCAAACTCAGTCAGTTTCTGCAGCAGATTCTGACATTCTCCTGTTTGCTGGCTGAACTCATTCTGTCATGAAAGGTCAGAAAGTAGACTCCTTTAGAATGTCAATAGGTGTTTAAAGTATTCCACCTCTACAAGGATTTCTTCTGCTTTAAAATACCAAATGTTGATTTAGAGAGCATTAACTTTCTGCTATGCAACTTGAACCCGCAAATACAGCATTTCATTTTGCTCATCCACTCTGATGTATATAAGTGGTCCAGGGGGTCGCTTTGAGCATTAACAATTCACAAGGAAAGCCGATACAGATTGCATTTATGTACGCCTACAACGGTAGTTCCATGAGATGTAGATTTTGGTGCTGCTGCTGCCTTTATTCGTGTTTTAACACATATGTTTGTTGAACAAAGCTGTTGGGCCCTGGTCTCAGTTACTTTCTGGCCCCTTTACACTGCCAGAGTGGTGTAGACGGTCTTGGTATTAATGAGACTCAGACCCATTGGTTAATTTTCCACAGAAAAAATGGGAGTCTTGTTTCCTTGGATGTGATTATCTCCATGCCACGAGTAAGGGGAAGGCATTAAGGAGGAAGTGGAGTGGACTCATCAGTGCAAGAACAAAATGAGGAAGACTCAGAGACTGTGGCCTTTTAATGGTACCATGGCAGGACACCGGAACACACCTAAAATTGCCTAAAAATCTCAGAGGAATTACTTCTACTTTAATGACGTGGAGCAGAATTTAGCCCTGTACACCCATTGAACGTAATTTTGAATATGACTTTACAGGTTCTATTTATTGCATTGCCTATTATTTAATAAATAGTATTAAAAGGGTTCCAACAGAAAGTATTGTGATGTATGCCTGTTAAATTGAGGTTGAGCATCCAATATTATTTATTAAACTTAACTCTGCATTTCCTGACTTTGGAATGCTTGGTTGATTCCTCACCCAGATTTCTTAAAACTGAGAAAGAAAAAGAAAGTAAGAGAGAAAGACAGACAGACAGACAGAAAGAAATCCTTATAACAACCCCTCCCCCCAAATTTTAGTGTTTTCATTCTCATCTTTTACATTGCTTTAGTGCTTGAAGTTTTTGCATGAAATTGACATTTTAAAGTACAACTTTACCTTTATTCCAGTATACACTGACCCACTCAGTTAATCGCGTCAACCAAATAAAACAACGATAAATCGTAAACTAGGTCACATCTAAAACTCAAACATTCTAAGGTCTAGAATGAGCGAAGAAACCGATCGGAAAATTCCACTGCGTGTGTCTGAAAAAAAGTTCAATGTGCATAATTTTAAAGCTCCCTAGCCTATTTTCTCCAGACAGAACTTGTTCCTGAGATCCTAACGAGAGTGACAAAACAAGACAACTGTGAAAAAAATGAGTGCATGAGATCAAATAGGTTTTTTGTTTGCTTAATTGTCTAGTGCATTTGTTTAAGAACATAGGAACATAAGACTGGCCAGACTGGGTCAGACCAATGGTCCGCCAAGCCCACTATCCTGTCTTCCGACAGTGGCCAGTGCCTGATGCTTCACAGGGAATGAAGAGAACACAGCAATCATTGAGAGATCCATCCCCTGTCATCCAGTCCTAGCTTCTGGCAGTCAGAGACTTGGGGACACTCAGGTCATAGAGTTGCATCCCTGACCATCTTGGCTAAATAATCATTGATGGAACTATCCTCCATGAACTTATCGAATACTTTTTTAACCAAGTTATACTTTTGGCCTTCACAATATCCCCTGGCAATGAGTTCCACAGGTTGCCTGTCCGTTATGTGAAGAAGTACTTCCTTATGTCTGTTTCAAACCTCCTGCATATTGTGTGTTCTTTTAAAAAACACAGGATTGAAAAATACTGAACTGGAACTGATTTTGCTGGAAAAAAAACAGCAGCAAAAAACTTTGGGCTCAAGCATGGAAAAGTTCATCCCAAGAGAAATTTGTTTGTGAGGTTAGGAGCAACTGAAAAGGAAGTTTCTGGTGGAAGTTGCATTTCCAACTTCACTTTCTATTTGATAAAAGAGATGAGAGAAAGATATGTCAATATACACTGTAGTAAAAAAAAAAACAAGCAATAGATTTAATAAAGGACTAATTTTCAAACACTGTTTCAGTTCACCATATCAGGGGCTGTTGCTTTTACCCAAAAGCATTTAAATTAAAACATTTTTGCTTATTTCCAGTCTTCCCCCCTGCAATAACAGATAACGAGAACAGCTTATTAGCCTCCCTATCTATTAGTATGCCATATGTATGCTGTGCTCCAGCTGTCATGTTAAAAATGCATAAGGATACATTAAAAACGGCATAGACTTTTGGGTGATAATCAGATAATCTTCTCAGGAAAATATTATTTAAAATGATCATCTTTTCCACACATTACGTATCTGTAATGCAGCTGAAGTAAAGGACAGAGTCCTTCCCTAGTGACTGCACTGTGATGCGGTGAGAAGGCTTGTGTGCTTCTGTGACCATAAGAGCCAGGCTGCAGGAGTGCTAACTCCGGATAGGGCCCCCAAGCCAATTAGATCAAAGGGTAGGGACCAGATGTAAAGCAGTCCACTAGCCTCCAGGCTGGGGACTGAAAAATAGGCCAACAACCTATCCTTGTAAAATCGTTAAGTTATAGATACACCCCAAGGGAGCCATTCTGGCAACCAGCATGATAGACAGGGATGGGAGAGCCTTATTTGTACCTTAAGCCATGTCTGATGGCACGGGAAGGATTCAGATTCAGCCAGGACAGTGTTCTACATTTTGCTAGATACACTTGACCGAGATTCTTTGTCTCATTATAATGAACAATATTTCTCAATAGAAATTGATGCAAAAGACTAGGCCAGATCCTCAATATGTATAACCAGGAGTAACTCAAGTGATTTACACCAGCTGAGGAATGGCCCAATGAAGAGGCTTCCTCCACCCGCCATTCCCAAGATTGGCGGAGTCTAATGAAATGCAGAGTAGATTGCGTTTGCAGGTGGTGAGGCTGCCACAGGTCAAAGTGCCCATAGCACCAGATACGGCCAGGAGCACCTGACATCTGAAGTAAAAAAGAAAGTGGGGTGCAAAGGTGAAAATGGTATTGAAATCAGCCAAGCAACACAATGGTAGCTGAGCATCCCCATAAAGGCCTCCCACAACACTTAGGGGTAGCTCCGGAAGAAAGGCAGAGTCAGAAGCCAATGGGGAATGTAGCAAGATTGCGCCACTATTGGCAGAAGGGAGAGCATGAGTCCCAGGGATGAAGCCAACCCAAACGACCACACTATGTACATGCTATGTGTGTCCTGGACACTATAGTTTACATTTGCATCTGATTGGCTTATTAATCTTTCATGCTATGCGCCTGTCTCTACTATGGACACAACTATGTCCCGCTCATTGTACCCTGTGGCCACGCCTACCTTTGCTGTGTCTTGACACACTATTTTTTCCCCTTTTTTATGTGTGTGCACCGTTGCTACCCTCTCCAGCAATGGCTCTGACCTTGTCTGAGAGCAGCATTCCAGCACTGGCCTTTGGAGCACTTTTGTACTTAGCAGGTGGTTAATTTTTTTTGGCTGCTGCATGCCATAAAAGGGACAGGATGTCAGGCCTCAAGAAATCACAAGGAATGAAGTCAGGCTGGATGATCAGGCTTATTGTCTGCAGGTCAGGTAACAGCTGAATCTTTCTCTCGCAAACTTGCAGAGCAGCCCGTGTGATCACTGAGAGGCAGCCTGGTGCTGTAGATAGAACAGCAGAGTGGTTGCCAGGAGACTTGGGACTTAACTATACTGCGCTGTGGTGTGGACTACTAGGGTGTGAACTGCAGAGCGCACAAAAGGGTTGCCACCCAATGGTCCCATGTGGACACTGCTGGCACAAACTAAAAGGTTTCTAGTTGTGTTAATGTAGTCATCTTTCAATCAGGAGTATGTTATCATGAAGTAGGAACCCCACAGTCCACACTACGGCACAAGGTAGACATAGCCTTGGATTCTGTAATGACAACCAGCTCTTATATAGAGATAGAGATCTTTAGATTTCAAAGGCCCAGCTCCTCAAAACTATGCAGGCATCCAACTCCCACTGGCCAAAGCACTTTACGAAAGAAGTCAGTACTATTATCCCCATTTACAGATGGGGAAACTGAGGCACAGAGGGGGGAAATGATTTGCCCAAGGTCACCCAGCAGGCCAGTGGCAGAACCCAGGTCTCCTAAGTGCCAGTCCAGTGCTCTAGCCACTAGGTTATACTCAACTGCACTATGAAGTGCAGTCAGGAGCAAGTCACTTGAACGTTCTGTGCAGCAGCATCTCCTTCTATAAAAGACCTTTGTAAAGTATTCACTATCAATGGACTCAGAGTGATAAGTATAATTGCTGTTGGATCTCCAGTGTCCAACAGATCTTTTGGCACAAGAGTCCTTACTGAACTAGCCCATCTGGGATTTTCAGAGTCCTCTCTTTGCAAATAGGAGATGGTAGCCCAATCCATTCTGCTTCTTTCCCTAGTCCTTTCCCTGGCTTCATTCCTACAGAAGGAGAAACAAACCTATCAAAATAGTCATTTATCAGATTTTTTTTTTTAGAAGAACAACATTATTATTCTGGACCATCTGTACATTTGCACAGAAATTAATAATTATTAAGTTACAGAATGACAGACACATTTAGTTCATAATTTTAATTAGTTTTTTTTCCTTGGACTTCTGGGTATTCTCGCCTAACAGCTATATTTTTCTTTCCAGAGTTTATGAGGTAAATTTCTAAACATATGATTATTCAATTTAATGCAAAACAAGATATGTATTTGTGACTCAACTGCTGGGGAAAGATTAGAATTAAGAGAAGTTCTGATTGTAGATAATTAAACATTCTTATGTGATTTTTTATGTTAAATAAACTTCATGTTGCATAAAAGAGTAACTTCATCATCCCATTATTAATAAGAAAAGAAATCTTTTGGACATGAATTGAGGCTATTATTGTATCTTGTCCCAATGTCCAAAATGAAGTGTTTCATACTATTTTTATATTCATGCATGATGATATCTATTTATTGGGGGGGGGAATCACCTTGAAGTAATACAAATGAATGAGCAGAGGATTTGTAAATAAGAGCTTGTGGTAAAGGAATAATGAAACATTATTCTCTACTTCTGTTGAGTAGGGACTGTCTAGATTAATGACACTATTCACACCACTGAAAACCCTTTATGTAGCCACACTGAGCTGGTGCAAAATGGGGCTTCATGCAGGGTCACTAACCCTGGCAACTTAACTGGAATAAGTTTCAGCAGTGCAGGGCCCATCTGACATTGTTACAGCATGTCTACACTAGGGGTTTGCTCTGGTGCACCTACTTTGTTTTAGTCACACCACTGCAAGAACAGTATCAAATGGGGCTTACAATGCCAGCAAAATTATACATGGGTAGTTCCCATATCACACACCATTATGGTGATTCTGTGCTGCTCCGGGGCAGTCCCCGAGAGGCTGCCATAAATTAGAGCTGCTGGCCATTTTAAGCCACAGACCACATAGGCTCTCACTACAGTCCCAAATCCAAGGGGAGCAAAAAATGAACTAAGGTCACTTTACTGCCACGCTCCCCTGGGCTACTGCGTTGTGTACTGCACCTTCTAGAGGTGCAAAACAGAATTACAGCCCTTGTACTTAAAGTCACAGCTTGCTAGACTGCAATAGAAGAGAACATCCAAGATTTAGATGAAGCACAGAATGTTTAAATTTAGTCTTAAAATCAAAAGACTATTAGTACATTAGGCAGAAAAGTAGGTACTCAGCAATAACCTGAATCCAAGCAACTCATCCAAAGAGATATTGCTGTTACAATCAGACCTTATGGGAAATTCAAATAGGTCAGGCAGCCTTTTGTTTCCTCCAGTTGTTAAACTAACATTGCTAAATGTTCAGAGTAATCATTATGTGCCCATTGTCGCGGGCAATCTCATTCCTAAATTATATTAAAAAGAAGTGTTTCATTTCCGTGACATGATCCACAGTGGCAGCGCTTCTCAGTGTAAGGGCCGACAGAGGAGTCTCCCGAGGAACGAAACACTGACGGTTTTTGGAACAGGAGCCTAGATGGAATTGGAACATGGCAAGAGTCCTGGAAACAAGACTGTCCTTTAATCAACAATAACCTGGGCATGCCAGTTTGTGAGTCTCAGGGGCCTTATCATTTGCTGCCTTACAACAGTAATTTTGTGAATTTCCTTTCACCCATTTTTGTATTACCGGCTTCTCTCTCTTTTTTCCAGCATGTACCCTCTTATGCTTTCTCTGCAGCATGGCCTTGGCATTACCTTGATATTGTTCTACTAGTTTCCACTTGCACATCCGTGTATGGCAACACCACATTATATAACTTAGCTACACCCGTCCCCTCATTTTTTCCATAGAAACCTTCCACAGAATCAATGCCCAACTGTTTACAGCTCCTGCCTCCATTGCCTTGTCAAGGAATGACCCGAGGGCACTAGGAAACAAGCTCTTCTAGGGTACCTCCATATGAGAAGACGGATGAAAGGCGCCAGACACTGCTGGCTGCTTCTGGATTGGTCAGCATGTGTGTGCTGCCAGAGAGGGAAACGGGGAGCTATAAACAGAGTTAGTTAAGAAAGTGGGAGGAAGGGAAACCGGGAAAGTGCTCACAGCACACAAGGAGAAGGGATGAGCCTCTCACTCCTGAGCAGAGCCCTTCTTGTCCTCCATTTTCATTTTTTCATCACCACAGGCTGCTGGCTTCGTATTCAGCGACTTGCTTTTTCCCTTCATAATCCCAGAAGGTCCCTCTTCTGGTATTCCCTACGTAAGTCCTTTGAATGTAGTTGGAGATGATAGGAGATGGGGACACAACCCCACTTACCGGTGCAGTCCGGTGGCTAGCCTGCAGGCCAAGGACTCGTGAGACTCCTGGCTCTGACTTGTTGGACTTCCCCTCTCCATGCTTCTGTTTTCCTCTCCCATTCGTGGTAGTCTTGTTTAGTGCAACTGCAGTACTGGGGCAGGGACAGTCGTCACCGTGTTTGCATGCAGCACCCAGATTGATAGAGGCCAATTTCACATGGGTCCTCTAGGCAGTGCCATGGTACAAATAGGGGTGGGGAGGGGAAGGGGAATCAGAGGGAGAATCAGGCCTTTGGCAGTGGTACCAGCTTGGGACAATGCAAAGAATGAAAGAACCTTCCCACCAGTCCCTGTATAGCTCTTAGGGCCTGCTCCAAAGCCCATTGATGTCAGTCAGAGTCTTTTCTTTGACTTCAATGGACTTTGGATGCAGCTCCTACAAAAGTTATTGAACACCTGGTTTGGCAGTGGCCTCCTTTCTGCAGCCTGGACTTACACATCTGCAGTTGAGAGCAAACGCCCTCAACCGGCCTGTCCAAACAAGAGGCAGGGGTAGCAAATATCACTGACATCCAAGCCACGGGCCTGTCCGGTTTGGAGACTCTCTTTGGCTGGCTCTGTCCCCGGCATTGTCAGAACAGCACTCTCCTCTCTTGGAGGCAGGGGGTGGAGACAAGACAGGAAAAAAAAAAATCAACAGCTAATTTCCATTTTCAGAAGCAGCTGGGGACTCACTTTATGGGAGCTTTAAAAAAAATAGCTAGGAAGATGATGATTTCAACAGGATCTGATCCCCAGCTGGGGTCTGCAGCAACAAAGCATGCCTCTACCACAGTCACTTTCATTTTCTCCCCTTTTGTCTATTCAGCTCAACTTCGGTCCAGCAGAAATGGAGATGTTGCCTACTGGCCCTGACACATTCTCTTGTTTTTAAACCCTACCGCAATCTTTATTATATCCAAAGAACTGCCTGTTGTTATTCCCCTGAGCTGTGCCCACATGTGTCAGTGATCCATTTAGATTGCGAGTCCCTCAGAGCAGGGACTGTCCTAATGTGTGACAAAAACACCTAGCGGGTGCGACTGCAAATCAATAACAAAACAATAATAAAAGTTCTCCTAATACGTAGAAACAACTGAGCCCCTCATTCTGTTTAGTAACATGTTCTACTTGGTTGAGAACAGCTGATTGGCACTGGCTTTCCCCTGTGTGAACTACGAGGAAAGAAATAGATCTGTTATCACCAGGCCAGTATTTGACTAACTTGGCTGTTTGTTTTTTTATGGATTTGCCAGTTGCCAGAAAAACAATTTAATCGGCTGGGTTCTTTTTTACGTGGGCCTAAAGATTTGCATTGTCATCACAATACACTGGGATATCTAATGTTAAAAGTTTCTGTGTCCAGCTAAAGATGCTGCAGTATTCCGACTTCTGCAGTGTACATGAGGACAGATCAAAACTGTTGAAAATACAGCAGCTGTCTGCCCACCAACACCGCAAGTGCACTGCTCATGTGTGTATGAGAGAAGGTTTAAGTCACGCAAGAATGGGGAGACGTGCGAGGCATATTAAATCACGGAAGATCAGGGAAATGCTGCAAGTGATCCTACTGCATCCCCCCGGAAACAAAAAGCTCACATCAGAAACTGCACGGTTAACGACAACTGGCTAAGCAAAACAGACTAAAAAGACTGGCTGGCAAAATGTGCTGATAAAACTAACTCCATTTGTTATCAATGATGTTATCAACCTTATCTATATGTGTTCTCTCTCTGGATACTACAAATGGCTGTTGAAGGGATTGCAGGGTTACCTTGTGGTTGGGGGTTGGTGTTGCAGCAGGCTAGCCTTGGAGGGATGTTTGCATTTCAAAGGTTGTAACCCCAAGTAGGGTTTTATCGCTTTTCATTGGAGTCTTAATTTGTAGGGTATCAGAGGGGTAGCCGTGTTAGTCTGAATCTGTAAAAAGCAACAGAGGGTCCTGTGGCACCTTTGAGACTAACAGAAGTACTGGGAGCATAAGCTTTCGTGGGTAAGAACCTCACTTCTTCAGATGCAAGACTGAAGAAGTGAGGTTCTTACCCACGAAAGCTTATGCTCCCAGTACTTCTGTTAGTCTCAAAGGTGCCACAGGACCCTCTGTTGCTTTTTAATTTGTAGGGTAATGCTTCTGTTGGCAGTAACAAGGGCCGAGTTTAGATTGCTAGGGGTATCTCTTAAGACCACAAACATCACTGGCTTGACTCCCCCTCGGAAATTCTAGGTCACGAAATACCTTCCCCGGATGCCTTTAATATGCAATATTTCCCTACCTGCCAGAACTGAGTCTGTGTATGAAACAAAGGAAACCTTTCTAGAGGAAAAAAGAGAACACAGCATCAACTTGGGAAAACACAGCATTTACAGATGAATGATAAGTAAAAGATTCCCCCACAGTAACTCTGGCAGTAGTCCATTAACTTGGCTCCCCACCTGACACTGTGACCATCCAATAGACAAATGCTCCTTTACCACATCACTTCTCCCCCTTTCCCATCTGCTACTCCCCACTCACAGTTTGAAGAAACCAGTACACACATAAAGTACCTTTGAGCAGAGCCCTTGTCCCTGGGCATGCCCTCCTTACCACAAAGTATAGGTCCCTTTTCCTCTTTCTTGTCTCATGTCAGATCCACTACCCAACCAATTCTAAGTCTGTGTACAGTTATAGTGATTCCCAAACTGCCACTGGATGAATTCTGGGTAGAAAGTAAAGCAAATAAAGTTCTCTCTGTAGCTATAATTCCCACTGTTCACCAACAGATGGGGCAGAGAGCACCTTCCCACATGGAGCTTATGTCCATCTGGAGTTCTGGGTAAATATCCATCTTGTTTCTCTAATATCCTGTGACCCACACAACTATACCTACACTGCAACTAGCTTTTATACATATGAGGCAGTTCTGGGATTGTTCTTCCCCCTGTTCGCCAGCAACAGATGGGAGCGAATTGCTCCTTATCCTCTAGAACTTCAGGTCAAGGGGCTTACAGCAGGTTATATAGATGCACCAGCCTCTACTCCTGCTGCTCTGCACTCTTACAACCTTGCCTTGGGCTTTTCTGACCCTTCAGATATTCTAATCTCCCTGGACTTCAGTGGAGCTATACTGATTTACACCAACTGTGGATCTGGCCTTCTGTTCTGTTGGTACGTTCTACTCCTCTTTCTATGCTTAATTCCTGCTGTTCACCTCATTCCAGAACAATCATCACAACCTTTTACAGATCCTTAGTTCTCTTCCTCTGTTGTTCTAGCATTCCCCTGTTCAGATCTCTTCTGAAACTGCTGGCTATTTTGGGCTTTCGATTATTCTTACACACGGCGACAGCAACTTCTATTACTTTCTGTGAAGCTGGATTGCAGAATATTATGCTCCTGATTTATCTTTTTAATTAAAAATAAAATGCCTGGTTAATCAGTAGTACTGCTGGAGTTGCGCAGTACTGACAAATTCAGGTCATTTGATGTGTCATGCTTCTTCCTGTACTTTTATTCAGGTGGAGTCTCTCAAGCATCAAGTCATTTTACTATATATGTGACTGCACACTGGTTCCCATGCCCTTGTATAAATGTGAGTAACAACCATGCAGCTGAATTATTTAATCACTAAGGGGAAAAAACATTAAGGAATAATATGTGGAAGAAGACTGATTGTAATAGTACAGGGATATACTTTGTTGCCTTAGCTTTACTTGGAGATGAAATTAGACTTGTGAGAAAGAAATTCGGAAATGTTCTTACTCATCTACCTACCTATGTACGTGTGTGTTCGTGCACAAGTGTTCAGATATGTTGAATCGCCTTTTCACTCATACACACCAAGTTATATACTCCTTGCATTTTTACCTCTATTTTCTTTGTTTAACCGGTTTTGTTTCTTTGTTTAATAGATGTCAGCCTTTGCATTTCTCTCCTTTTTGCTTCCCTCCCACCCACCATTTTGTTTTCAGTTTTGTTTTGGTTTTCTACAGCATGTCACAAGATAGACAGAAGAACAAAAGGCCCAGAGCTTTCTAGGGAATTTTAGAAAAGCCATCAAAGCCTTCTGAAGTCATCCTGTGGCTCCTGAGTCTAAAGAGGGAAATTTCCATTTCTGTGTCAGCCAGTAAAGATCCGCACATGGTTCATATGGAAAGATGCATGTTTGTTTTATGAACGAGATCTTTGTCAAATTGATATCAATGGCAAACCTCCCAGTCGTTTCAGTGGGACCAGGATTTGGTCTTAGTTGGTTATATAATGAATGTTTTGAGTTTGTTTCTGTATTCTGGTCATCAATACATCCATCTCACACACTTCTCAGAACTCAAGCACCTCCTATGATTTAATGGAGACCTTCAGCCTGATAGAGTCACAAAAATTCCCTCTGAGCCAAATAAAGGACCTCTGGATTTTGCATACTCTCCAGGGCCACCCAGATCATTTTGTAGGTTGCTCAGAAGAAAGGAAATCTGTGCTTATTTTAGGGGATATAGAGTTTGTTTGTTTTTCAACTCTAGCCCAAACTGTCTTTTTGTTCTGTGTTTATACAGTGCCTAGCACAAAGGGGTTCTGGGCCATCATGACTTGAGAACCTCGTTAGTGCCGCAGTACTAATAAATCAATAATATCCCCCTCAAATCTCCTTTCATACAGAGTCCCAGCCTAATCCAAAGTGTGAAGAACCAAATAGAGGGAGTCCTTGACAGCCAAACTCCCAAGTAGCTAGGGGAAGATTGGAGCAGGGGTTAGAGCAGTCAAAGAGGCACAGCCCTTCATGTGAGGAGACAGCGGATTTGTCAATTGTGGGAGCGAGCTACACAGACTATTCGGGGGGGGGGGGCAAATCCAGGCCCCCTGAAGGGGGAAAAAAACAAGGAAAAACCTCTATGAAAGGAACGTTGCAGATATTTCCTCCCTCATCATCCCTTCCTGAAGATTTCCGCCCACTTCAACAGCGGTATTAGGTAGAGCTTCTAAGGATATGTCCGCACTGCAAAAAAGAAAAACCATGGCACCAAGTCTCAGAGCCTGGGACAGCTGATTCAGGCTCAGGGGGCTTGTCCTGGGGGGCTATAAAATTGCAGTGTAGATGTCAGGCTGGAGTCTGGGCTCTGAGAACCAATGCCACAGGTTTTTCATCACAATGTCGACATACCCTAAGGGTTAAACAACGACTAATGGATTTCATGCAATAGAGTATCATTTACTTAGTTATCCATCTTTAGCTGAGTTCCCATGGAGGAGGAAGCATGACCTATAGCATGACCATCACCATAGATCAATTGAGGATAATCTTTCTAATCCTTTTGTTGTTGTTATTAATTCCCCTCCACAATCTTCAGTAATAATCATCTTTGCAATTTATTCAGTAGGCAAGGCAGCAAGATTTACACAGAGTTCTACATTTATTGAGTTTGAAGATAAAGTAATAGCAAAGCTCTCCTCATTTTTAAGAGTAATACATTTTCTTAATGTACCATCTGGTACTATGCACATTTAGAAATGGAATAAATAAGTTGGGAACAAGATAGGATTTTTTTTTCTTTTCTTGTAGAAGTCGGTTAAGTTTTTGCTGAGTACAGAGAGTTGTTTGCCTCGCCCACTTCTGAGGTCTTTAAAACTTCCATCAGGGTCTCTTCTTTTTTATGTGGGTAGCAAAGTAAAATCAGGATCATGAGGAAACAGACACGAAGAGAACTAATTTCTAGAAGTGGTTGGACATTTTTTGCAAAACTTTTTTTTGTTTGGAATATGATTAATCAAAACCAAAACTTTTTATGGGAAAAAGGTCGGTTTGGATTACTTTTTTTTAACTTGTTCTTTTTAAACAACCTTTGAAATGATAAATTATGGAATACCAGACAAGCTGATCAGCATAGTAAAGAGTTTATATGATAGAAGTAGATGTGCAGTATTATCACCTACAGGCATGAGCGAGTGGTTCTGTATTGTGACTAGAGTTAGGGAAGGGAGTGTGCTATTACCAATCCTCTGTGCATTGGCAATAGATTGGGTGATGAAAGGGGCAACAAAAGGCATAATGGACAATGTGAAATGGGTTAACAGAAACCACTTACACAACCTTGACTTTGCCAATGACATTGCTTTACTAAGTATGATGTGGAACGAAAGGATAGCCCTTACCTCAGAGGTAGAACAAGAAACAGTAAAAATGGATTGAAAGTAAATTCAGAGAAAACCAAGATTATGAAGGTAGGAAACTGAACTACAAATGCAAATGTTTGTGGATGGAAAGGAAATCAAACAGGTAGAAGAGTTCTTCTATCTGGAATGTGTGATGACATTTGAAGGTGGCTAAGATAAAGATATTCATACGAGATTTAGAAAAGTCTCCTGACTTTCGTGACCAACTCTCACCTGGTCTCTCTTTTCCTAATCCCTTTCAGTGGCTTCCCTAATTCTTTATAGTCCCAAGTGCTGCTCTGTCCTCTCAATTGGCCAAACTAGGAACTTCTGTTCTGGCTCAGGGGAGCCAGACCTCCTGTATTCACAGGAGCCAGCCATCCTCTGACAAGCCAGTAAAGTCTGCTTGTATCTCTCTCTTTATGCTCTTGCTATGTTTTCTCCCCTGTTGTTTTCTTTATTTAAAGTATTGTATATTATTTTAATTTGAGATAAATGACCTATAAGAAAGGGTGTCCCCAAACAATCTAACTCTTCATTGAGTGGGGGACTGGAATGCAGTGAGGAGAGGAAAACTACATGGGTCCCATGCAAAGTCACCTATGAATGCTTCCATCAGAGATGTTGGTGGAGAAGTTGCCTCAGCCCATAGAAGCAATAAAGGGTATGGCTCCAAATCCAGGAAGATCTCAGTGGATCCTCTGGGATATTCATGGAAATGAATATTTTCTTTTGCACTGACTCAGAGGCCCCCCAGCTGCCCTACTGTACCTCCTGAAATGGAACTTTACTGCCAGACTCTTCAGCTCATGGATACCCTTGGATCTGCCTTTCAAGGGTCAGGCTGCATTAGCTTTTCTGCAGATTCTCCATGGGGATGATGGGAGGATGATGTTCAGGCCATCTCAATTCCAAACCTGGATTAGCCCTTCCCCGCCTATGGAGCCTCAGGTTTGCAGAGGATCCTCATGGGGTCTGGAGATAGGGGAGAACAGTGCCAGCAAGCGGACAACCCCTGTGGTTTCCACAGTTGCACAGGAAAACCTGTAAAAGGAAGATCAAATTTGCATGCAGACCCAGGAGACACAATCTGACTTGGCCCTATTTAATCTCCATATCTTCAATTCCCTTTATTCCCAATTCCACCCACATTTGATGCTACTGTTTGTCCTATCTACCACGCCTCTTATACACGACATGCAGCCAGATTCCCACCCACCAATAAAATGTGCTGTGCAATTTTAATTAATTCTAAATATTCATAAATTCTAGAGGTTCACAACACTGAAACCCATTTTTCCTCCACCAAAAATGAACAAAATCAAATCCTGCTCTAGTCAGAGATGCTATACCTCAGAAGAGAAGTGACAGAGACTTGACCTCCACTATGGACCTGACTAGTACCAATCCAAACCCAATACAGTTTTTTTTTTAAATTTAAGAAATAATGAAATCTGTCAAGAATACCACCAAGAATATAATTCCACTGAAACCCCACAGTACCTAAGCCCAGACTCTCATCCTCAGGATGATAGAATATTTTCCACACAAAGCTAGTATTGTACTGCATACTTCCAATTAATATTATTTCCTTCTTGAACAACACATTCAATAGTTACATTGGGATAGTCGGGTAATTTGCTTGTAAATCCATGTAATTTGCCTCTCACCAATTATGTGCATAGCAACTCTATCAATCAACAGGGTTTACTTGCTATGCAATGGATGGTACAACCTGCACTCACAGTGATCAGTATTAAACATTAGCATTCAAATAGATCCGGTGACAATGAGTTCTTATGCACAGACAGCCAAATGAAGAGCAATTTAGCAAAGAAACTAAAATTGCATTACATTAGGGTAGGAGGTGGAAATCAGCCCAGCAGGAGTTTATGTCATCTGGGACATAACTTTTTACAAAAGGACAATTGACACTATTTATTTATATTTCAGCTTCAGTACAAGCCACAATTTTTGACTCCGACTCAGGAAAACTCCCATCAGTGTGATAGGGAATTTTATAGGACTAAAGAATTTGGCCTTATGACCCAAAATGAGTGAAACAAGTTGTTTGCAGTGTTGTTGCAGCCGTGCTGTTCCCAGGATATTAGCGAGACAAGATGGGTGAGGTAATATCTTTTATTGGAGCAACTTCTGTTAGTGAAAGAGACAAGCTTTAGAGCTTATGCAGAGCTGAAGAAGAGACCTGAAGAGATCTGTGAGAGCTTGTCAGAACCGACAGAAGTTGGTCCAATAAAATATATTACCCATCCACCTTGTCTCTCCAAATCACTTCAGCACATACGGAAGTGCTTTACTAAATCAGGGCCTATATGACTAGGCATATGTGCAGATTGAAACAATGAATCAAAGATTAAAAATGTAATAGAAACTGAACAAAACAGGCTTTTTCGGTAGGCAAAATAGAATATAAACATACTCCCAGGTCACACTTCCAGTAAGAGTCTGAAAAAACAGTCATGTTTCAGTATGTGGTTTGGATGTCAAAAAATCAGGGTTATGACAAACCAACAGGGAAAGCATTTTCCAGTACTGAAGACCCACCTCTAAAAATAACCTCTCCCTTGAGTTCAGCAAAATTCCACTGATTTACACCAGCTGAGGATCTAGGTCACATTGTTTTGTGACAAATGCTCTACATAGATTTATACCTGACAAGATACATAATGAAAAGAAGAAAAGAAATCATTGCTCTAAACAAACTAAAATATATTCCAAGTGTAATTTACAATGGAAACATTTATTACAATGACAGTAAATCACACTGTTCTATTTCACTAAACTCCACAGTTCTGTAGAGTATAAATCAAACATTGCTCCATTTGATTATTTAAGAAAAGCAGTTATTTTATAGAAAGGAGTAGATGGCAATAAAATAAAGTCTTAAAATCTAAAACAAGGACATGAATCCTAAGGGCCATTTATGAATTATTTGTTGCAATCTGAAATATTTTCAAATAAAACGCTCTAGTTTACCATTACATTTCAACCCAGTGTGCTGCTGTTTCAACTGCAGCACGGCATACATCTGACTGTCTCAATCAGATGGATTCCTCTGAAAAGCCAATTCTAGAAAAAAAAAATACACCAACGGACCTAGAGATTCATTCTGGACTCACACGGATATAAGCCGCCAATCCAGCATACCGCTTCGCCACATGCTTAGCTTTAAGCACATGAGTAGTCCCATTGACTTCACATACTCCAATGCCTTATTGGAACTGGATCTAACGCCTAGGTTGAGAATTTAATCTCGACCCATAGCAATGAGCAACACATAACGGTGCTGCCTTGGATCACAATTGTGAAGTCACAATTCGATCCCTAGCTCCTGTCTTGCTCTCGGGACAGCTGGGAGGAATAAGGTACTGTCTGGCACAGATTACTTCCCTCAAACTCTTTGGCTGTCACTCAAGGCTGTACCCATTTCCTGCCTGAGTCCATTCACTCTCTGCTAAGCTGCTTGGGAAGGAGGGTAGCATCCCAGTGATGGCTGGTTCCCCCTACTACCTTGCTACCGGCAATGCAGGTATCTCGTGTAGGGCAGTAAGGGGATGCCTTGCCTCGTTACTTGCTAAATAGGCAGACAGCAAGTCACGATTTTGCCCAAAATTAGGAATAGCTCATTGAAATCAGTGGAGTTACTCTGTTGTTACAAAAGATCAAAATCAGACGTATGGTGCTCTATGGAATTTGTAATATGCAAGATGAGATATAGTCATTTCTTAATGATATCTCCAGCATTTCCTGCCCTAGGCTACTTTCACAGCATTTATCAGCAACTCACATGTGACATAAAGCATTCAAAGATTTCACTATTCCAATAGATTGCACAGACGGCTAACATTTCTGAGTCCCGAATTCCAATCAACATTTTCAGCAAAAGTTGAAATTTTGAAGAGACAAAAAGAAAAAAAAAAGATGCATATACATTTCAAAATTCTGAGCAAATTTTCATTGAAATTTGAATGGCAAGACAGAAAAGTAAAACATATTTCTTAATTTTTCACAAATTTCCCACTCTGTTTTGACCAGCTCTACTAGGCAGGTAAAAAAAATCAGATTTTGCAGCTTGTAACTGATCACTTTTCATATTTAATTTATATATGTAATGTATACTTTGCATTATACAGGAATCACACACATTTAACCACATCTTCACATCCTATAGGCTAGAGGGTGTTTCCCTTCTTTACTGTAAAACACACACCATCTCTGTATTCTAGGGAGTACATCAAGTTCTAGAAAGAAGAAATAACCTAATGCCTGAACAGTTACCTAGTCTGGCTTTTTTTTTTTCTGTTAAGAAATTACAGTGTGACCTTGCATGACTAAGTTATACAGGTTCCAATCTGCTTTTTGGGAAGAAACCTCAAAGCTTTAATGAACTGGCTTGTACTTAATTTTCATTAAATGATTGTAATTTTAGGTAAATAACTTGGTAGTGAGAATGTGCCAATCACAGAACATCTACTTCCGATAATGTTTTTTAAGGAAAATTGCCCAGTTCACGCTGATTATTATTTTTTTTTTAATGTGCGGTTTGTTTATATTTTTATGTCAGATGATATGTACAACCACAACATATCTGGTTTTCTGAGGCTATGTCTACACTGTTCTGCAGTTCGGACTATGTGGTTATGAACAGTGGTGCATTGTAACTCCCCAGTGTGGATGCTGTGGGTGTGAACTAAAAGATTCCTGCTTTGCATTAATGCAGTCCTGAAAAGATGACTATGTCAACTCAAACTAGGAATCTTTTAGCTCACACCCACAACATCTACATAGTGGAGTTACAGTGCTGCACTTTGGGGCAAACTGCTATATGCACCCTCAAAATTTGAACTGCAGGGCAGTGCAGACAAGGCCTCAGTTACCATCTTCGAATGAAGCCAGAGCAGAGCAATGCATACATCTTTGGCGTGATTAGTAGAGACGTTGGGCCAGATACTCTGCTGGTGAAAATCAGCATACATTGAAGCCAATGAAGTGCCAGCAGTTTACACCGGCCAGGTAACCCATTATTATTTAATATTCAAATTACAATTGAGCCCAAAGGCTCCAAACACGATCTGAGTTTCATTGTGCTAAGTATAGTACCACAGACATAAAAACATGGTTCCTGCTGTGTAAAGCTTGTAGTGTAAGAAGCCACTCGATATTCTAAAGGTAGGGGGAGAGATATGCACTCAAATACATGCAGCTTTTATACAAATGCATGCATTTTCCATTATTTTATTATTATAAATGTAAGTACCAGTATCCACACTTGTTCCTCCATCTGCTATTATTAGTTGGCTGATTTCTTATGGATAATGTAGCAGAAGTGGTTCTTCAGAAGATTTGAGGGAGAGCAGGGAAGGGTCCTACAGATCAATTGTAAGAGGGAGCACGGATAACATTGAAATCAGCATGTTTGCCTTCCATTTATATCCCCCAAACAGCGGCATAGTCTCATATACTAGCTACCTGGGCATGCCGTACATGAGTAGTCTTATATCAAGAAGAGGTAATTCTGACAGTAGTATCACAGAGCAAGCAAACTAACATGCCAAACACGGCAGCCCAAAGCATTCCCGAAGGTCACTACTTTAGAGGATGGTATTCCTAGGAATAGCATCAATCCTTCCCAAAGTCTTTGGCAGATAGCAAAATACTCACTGCCTACCCAAACCTTTCAGAACCTTAGAAAGAATGGGTCAGATTGTGCTCACTGATACACCTGGACAATAGCTGATGATTGCTATGATAGCTCTGTGGGAGAGGCGGGAGAGGAATTTATCTATTTCTGGGAAGAATTTGGTCCAATATGTTTTTAGATTAATAAACAGATGCAAAAATACAAATGCCAGTCAAGGTCACTGTCAGTGAATTAAATTACATATATAGAAATAATAGTTATTTACCTGGAAAATATGGCTTGCAAAGGTGTAACTCAAATAAATAAATTTACTCACAGGAGCAGATTCTAAATGACAAGAGACAAAAACAAACTACAGGACAGATACTTAGCTGTAGTAAATTGGCATAACTCTATTGACATCAATGGATCTGGGTGGATTTATGCCATCCGAGAGTCTGGCTCAACTTGCTTGAAATTGGCAGTTCTAGATTCCCAATTCTTCCGAAAAAGAAAGACCCATCCCTTTTTAAAATGGCTCTGAAACGCATAGAAACGACTTATCAACTCCAGTGAAAAGATACTAAAATAGATCCTTGAAAGCTAGAGTATAATGAGCTGAATGGCCTTGTGAAAGTTATTGCCAAGAAATATCTGATTTAGAAGAGGCAAATACGCGCTCAGAATTCAGAAGCTTCTTGTTGATTCATGACTTGGATAAAAAATATTTTATCAAGCTCAAGAATTTGGCAGTTCTGACATAAAGGTCACTCAAGCACAATATAGGCAGCAAATCAAATAACAAAAATGTATAAATTATTAAAAAAAGAACAATTTTATCCATCATTTCCCAGCATCTTTGAATTACAGCTGCAAATGCTCATTCTGTGATGTTTAAACAATATTTTCACCCACTCGTGACACCAAAATGAGCTGTCACTCACAGTAAATTGCACAGATCTGCATAACAGGGAAGAGTCCTCCTTTCTCACTAGCTTTGATCAAAAGTAAAAGAGTTAACAATGTTGACATTTAAAATATTATCACATGACCCAGGACACCTCACTAAACTGAATGGGGCAATTCACAGCTCCCAAAACTATCGTCATTACAAAACACCACTTATCTACTTATTTCTGCTTGCAGTCCCTTAAAGATTTTGTACCCAAATAATGGGCATTTTAGAAATCATTGCAGACAGATGACACTGTACCATTGCCAACAGAGTGAAGTATTATTGAGAGTTTCCCATCATCATCATCTTCTCGTTTTGTCTCTGGCGTTTAGGGCAGTGACAAAGCTCCTCCACTCCTGTCTGTTTCTGGTAAGTCTTTCAATGGTTCCCCAGTTGTGCCCCAGGTTTTTCAATTCGACTTCCACAGCTCTTCACCATGTTGTTTTCGGGCAACCGCATTTTTGCTTTCCATCAGGTGTCCATCTGATTGCTACTCTGGTGACGGAATCAGTTTCCATCCGAAGCACATGGCCAATCCATCTCCAACGCCTCCTGGCATAGATGGTGCTCATATCCTCTTGGCTGCACTGTGTCAATAGATCTTGGTTTGAGATTGTTCAGGGCCAAAAGATATGGAGGATTTTTCTGAGGCAGGTTGTATGGAATGAAGACAGTTTGGACCTGTCATACTTTCTCAGTCCCAAGCATTCTGCACGATAAAGTAATGTTGAAAGTACACAGCTCTGATAAATCTTGAGTTTGGTTTTGGTGTTGTCTTTTGATGATTTCCAGACTGTATTTAAGCTCCTGAAGGTGTTCCTGGCTTTATTGATTTTGTTCTGGATGTCCTGGCTTGTTCCTGGATGTCCGGCTGATGATGCTACCCAAGTATATGAATGTTTCTACATTGGTGAGAAGATAGTCCTCTATCCATACTGGTGATGGTGAGGCAATATTAAAGGTCATGACATCTGCCCTACTGCGACTGATTTTCAGTTCAATTTGCTGGCTGAATGCGTTGAGTCGAGTTGTTTTTTCTTGTATATGGTGTTGGGTATGTGCTAGGAGAGCGACAGCATCTGCGAAGTCTAGGTCTTCAAGGAATGAAAAGGGTGTCCATTTAATGCCTCTTAGCATGTCTTCTGCTGTACGCTGCATTATCCAGTCGATGGCAATGTGGAAGCGGATTGCAGACATGACATACCGCTAACATACTCCTGTTTTGACTTCAAAACTGAGCTCACTGTGATCAACACTGCATGTAAAGTTGAAATAAAACAACTATATATCGGCTCGATGGGTCATCAATAGTTTAGGGACAGCTCAATAATTCCAATGGGTTGTTTTTATTATTATTAAGCAGCTGTTTCTCTCCTTGCTGCTATCTAGATCACTCATCTTCATTTTCAGTCTGCAGAGTTATCAAAAAGATTTATAAAAATAAAGTAAGGAACATACTGACATGATGGAAAGAGACAAGAGAATAGATCTAAATTTATACATGTGATAAAATAAAAACAAATGCATGGTTATTTCTGATACGGTGTATTTTGATTTTAAATAACAAGAAAATATGTGACAGTTGATTGTATTGTGACCATCCAAAACCTCAACTCAGCATAGAGAGGAGGTGGATGGGTCTTGACACTACTTTTCACACCACTTTGGGGGACTGGGCCTGAGGTGCCTCAAGGTGCTTTCTGCTGTGTGTCGGTGTATGTCACCTCAGAGCAGACCCACTCAGTCAAACCACCGGGAGCAAAGTTTTGTTCTGTAAGGAATCATAGACCAGGATGACAGTCCAGCAGCCTCCTCTTTGCTTGCCTCGTGCTCCCAGCTTCAGTGCTAAAATGTCCGGCTGCAAGGGCAGAGGGTACTTCCTGGCAGGAACCAGTTCTCCCAACTTGCAGCAGATTGGACCCCACGACGTGTTGTTCCCACTGCTGCTGCGGAAGCACATTGGACCACTTTGGGCTACACAGAAAGCAGAAAAATAGTGCAATGATGGGTTCCAATTGACCTTATGTGAATCCTGGGATATTAGAAATGCCCGTTTCTATTGGCTAATTCAAAGCTGAGTCTGTGGTAGGTTTTAACCCACAATGCGTGCAGTCAGTGGGTGAGGAGAAGGCTCTCCGAGAGAGCAATCAAAGCCTAAAGCGGACACTGATGTGGAGACACAGGCAATTTCTGAATCCCAAATAAATGATTAACCAGATTTGGGCTGTCCTGGCACTTGCAAAAATTCTCCTCCAGTCAAGACCGAACCTAATGAAAAAAACAGCCACCAGTAAAGCCAGGCCCCTTGGAATCTCCTGCTTTCTGGCTATCTACGAACCCATATCAACCCTATCTACTAATGGCAGCAGAATTAGATCCCTTTGGCCATTCCCCCTCAACTACAATCTTCCATGACCACATCTGTGCTCTGAACATCAGAGACTGTCTCTCTCCTTCACCATGGGCCCATTCCAAAGTCCACTGAAGTCCATGTAAGACCGCCGGTTGACTTCCACGGGCTTTGGATCAGGCCCATCTCCTGCAGAGCTGCTTATTTCTGTAATCCGGTTTCTGAAAGAGAATTCCAAAATACCATACGACTCATTGTGATTTCCCCTTGTTTCCCCCCAGAGTACAGCTGTCCTCTCCCAGGCTAGGCCTGCATCCTGGGCCCTGAAGAGAAATCAAACTGAACAGCCTTTTATTCCACTTCCAATTTGGAAGATAAAGGGGTAAAAAATAACACACCAACAGGTTTCCAGCCCTTGTCCCAGTTGCAGCAATGTCTGTAGCTGTTGAGGGATCTTTTCTCTCACAGATGTTACACTGCTACTTTAGGGCATAGTGCATAATGTTTTCTTTTGTTTTGGTTAATGCTTATTATTAATGTATGTAACATGTGGCAGCGTGTTATAAATTCAATTAAATGTTAATATACACATCTGCTCAACTTTGCGTGCATACTGATACATCAGGTTGAGAGGTAAAAATGTTACCCTTCAAGTGGTTTTTTTTTCCCCTCCCCAAGGAGAAAGAGAGAGAGAGAAAGGAGCCTGGTATACTGGACAGTAGATGGCTACAAAGATCTCTAAGTTATTGACACTTGAAAAGAGTTAGATCAAAACAAATGACATGAAAGACAACAGCTAAAACATTCCCTGCTAGGCCCAGAATATGTATCTCTATTTAAAGCATAAGTGACAACCACCAAAAGAAAATGCGATGGGTCGCACAGTTGCTACAGCAGCATGTGGGAACAGCAGAGTGAAGCAGACCTGTGGACATGAATAGAAATACCTGCTATCTGCTGGGACCTGAGGTCATGCCCAAATTGTCAAGCTGGGACAGCATTCTCAGACATGCCCACAGGTGCAGGTCATTCATGGAAGAGCTGCTAAGAGAGTAACTGCTGGAGAAGGCATGAAAAGGATAGTATCACCAACAGCGGCAGAGGTAGCAAAACAACCAGCATAAATCCTGGGCTTTTAATCATAGGGTATTTATTAAAAAATATCCCAAAGCTGCTCAAATAAATCACCAGTTTGTTCAAACATTCAAAACAATTTAAGAAAAGAAAGTTGCATATATTTAAAATTATGGAGAGGTTTTCTACACGTTCAACCTTCTTTGGGGGATACTTTGGGCTATTAGACACAAGATAGTCCTGTGAACCAGAGAACTGTAAAGACCCCGGACAGAATGGGTGGGAGTGGTTACCCTTCTGTGGCTTTGCCTATCAGTGGTTCTCAAACTGTGGGTCGGGACCTCAAAGTGGGTCAGGACCCCATTTTAATGGTGTTGCCAGGGCTGGCATTAGACTTGCTGAGGCCCAGGGTCAAAGCCCCACCCAAGGGCTTCAGTCATGGGCAGCAGCGCTCAGGCTTTGACTTCAGCCCTGGTTTGCAGGGCTTAGGCTACAGGCCCCCCGCCCAGGGCTGAAGCCCTTGGGCTTCAGCTTTGGCCCCCCTGCCTCGGGTGGTGGGACTTGGGTTTTGGCTTTGGCCCCCATGCCTGTGGTGACGGGGTTTGGGTGGGCTCAGGCTTTGGCCCTCCCTCCTGGGGTTGTGTAGTAATTTTTGTCAGAAAGGGGTCATGGTGCAATGAAGTTTGAGAACCCTGTGTTAGAGTCTCTGGAGAAAATGGGCTTTGTTCTACCACCTAACAAAACCAGGCACCCTCCTCTTAGTAGAGATAATGGGTCAGAGAGGGCTTCCACAACACATTATTTGGTACTGATTGGCAATAGCAAAGTACAACTTGGATTAGTAGTTGCTACTGAATGATGTGTACACACTAGCTGGCTAGGTGGCTGGGCAACAACAATTTACACCCGGCTGAAGACCTAGCTCCATGGTGTGCATGAAAGCATACTAGCCATGTCTATATGAGTGCTACGGGAAATAGTGCTCTCCTGTTACGGGAACAGTTGTAGGAGAGGGAAGGAAGTGACTGAACTGGTGGTCTTCAGAAAGAACAGGTAATGTACAATAATATGCACCAGAAAAAAATGGTACATGGATGATTGGAAGTCTGTGAGCATGGCTTGTGGTGCTGAAGAGGAAGGGCCTCAGATTCATGGGTTTGACAGAGGATGATGTTGGAAACACCATCTCAACTATTCCACTGCCTGATTCCTGGGAGGCAGGAATGGATGGGGTCAGCGGTGTCACTCTGATGTTGAGGCGTGGAGTTTGGTGAAGAAGTTGGAATGTCTTGAATTAATAGGATTAAAAACCATGCAATTACTAGGATTACTCAGTCTCTGCAATTTAATAGGATTTTTTCTTATCAAGCCTGAGCTTACACAATATGAGGCCCTGCATGTGTCCGTGTTTTTAATTTGTAATATTCTTACACTGGTGCCTCATGTGCCCTCACTCCAGGCAGCACCCAATCTCATATGTACAAGGTGGCTTCTTTGAAACCCTAGCTCTTAATCATTTTAATCAGATATTTCCTAGCTCCTCTGAATAAAAATGAATACAGCAGTGTGGTATATTTTCATTTCAATGTCCTAAATGTAATCGATCTCTTCGTTGAACGGAATTCTCCAGGTATATATATACACATGAAATATGTTTACTGAAACAAATGTTCTACTGAGCCCGTAATACCACGTTCCTTCCAACATTAAAATTTGCACTTATGATTGCTCTGTTTCTTGGCCTTAGTAATTTCCAATCCATTAAGCCGCAGTACTTTTCTCTTTTCTACAAGTATTTCACTTGAGTATTAACCTTTGTGACTGGCCACAATCTATTAAACATATATTTCGTTGTAATATATTTACCCATGCTGTCAGATACCTCTTTCTTAGAGATAGAAAGGAAACCAATGAAACTCACTTTGGCATATTTGCTGGCATTTCTACCTCTTAACCTCTCCCAAGCTACACACGGCCTTCTTCCTGTTCTTAGTCTCAGAGATGAAACTCTAGCATCAGCAGGGTTAGATTCATGTATGCAAGAGCAAACTTTGGCCCCTTATTTACACTATCTCCTATGCCAACTCTTTTAGAGAAATTCCTTTTGTTTTCAATTACCATAATAATAAGCTACTTCTTGTGGGCCATAATTAGGACTGTTTTAAAGAATAAAATCTTAATGTTAAAAAACATTTTTTAGAAATTTAAATCTTTTTTTATATAAAACGATCTTTTTAAATTTAAATTTACATTTTACTAAATCTTTACTTTTTTCCCCATTTTATAGTCTTCAATAGCTAAACTGTATGGTTTGTACTTCCTTCTCTAAATTAGGCTCTTAATTGTTACTAGAATTTCAAATTTTACATGGGAGATTTTTTTCTGCTAATAAGTTTCAGGCTTAAAATGCTCATCTGTGCTGAACAGGCCTCATCATCATCCTTAGAGTCAGAACAACACAAACTCAAACACAACATGGATACGCAAATAGCCTATGCTGGATTTGCGAACAATATCACTTTCTGGTATATTGAACTTGAACAAGTCAAGAAAGCAGAAATGCCTCTAACAAGTCTATCCTCCTTCATCAAGGCTTGCCATTTGAAGTCCGTGGAACTTGTGATCCGAGTCACTCAGGTGCTTTTGAACATTCCACCCTCAGGTGTCTAAACAGGGACCCGAGAGCTTAATTTTAGGCTCCCATTTTCAAAAATTTTGGCTTAGGAACATAAAAAAAGTTCACAATAACGTTCTGCGGTATTGAAAGTCTAGATAACTTTTTGTTGTTCAAATGGAAACAAATTTGTTGTGGACACATGGAATTAAGTGGCAGGCTGCAACTTTTATTAATCTTTAACAAAGGGGAGGAATATTACATGTCCATCACCCATGCTCTCCTACACCAGGCATTTAATTGGTCCTGGGGGTGGTGGTGGTGATAGGACTCCTTACCATATAACCCATAACGTGGGGTAGGGTCTCGTCAGCCTACCCACCAGGACTTAGCTCTCTCTGAGTCCTAGCACCCTCCCTTCTGTCAAGGGGATGGGTTACAGCAGGGTGGGGATCTTGGATCATGAGGGCCACAAGGTCTGACTTTGGCCCACATAGGCCACAAGGTTTCACACTATCACCAAAATGTCAGGTCTTTTACCTCGGGTAATGATTCGTATTATTCTCTTAACCATGCTGGAAACTGGCCGCAAGTTGAAACGAATAAACACCACCATTTGAGTACCTCAGTTAGGTACTAAGAGCATGTTTACTTAACTCATTCTGGCTTGAAGATGCTGTGAGGAAGGCAAAAATCTCCCTGGTCCCCTTCTGCCAATTAGCCCACGAAAGAAAAAAATCCTTCATGACCCCGAAAACAGGCAATTGGCTAAACCTACAGAATATGTCAGAGTGGATTCCCATTCCTAGTTTGAGTGAGTAGGGTGGGCTGCTGTAACAGAGCCAACAGAGGCTCCACATGGCCTCTGGGCTGGGCTAAATCTTAGGAGATGGGAAATGCTGGCGAATCAGCACCCCTCTCCCCCAACTGGCCAATGGATGCCAGAGACATCCAGGGGGAGGAACTACCTATTGTCACTTGTTCTCCCTTCTTGGCTACAGGGACTGACCCCCTTTCACCACTGGCTCCATCAAATTCCCCCACACGTTGATGCTGGTGAGTGGCATTTGGTTTGAAGTAGCAAAGATATTATGCCACTAAGATAGTGGTTCCCAAACTTGTTCTGCCGCTTGTGCAGGGAAAGCCCCTGGCGGGCCAGGCCGGTTTGTTTACCTGCCGCATCCGCAGGTTCGGCTGATCGCGGCTCCCAGTGGCCGCGGTTCGCTGCTCCAGGCCAATGGGAGCTGCTAGAAGCGGCACGGGCCGAGGGACGTACTGGCCGCCGCTTCCAGCAGCTCCCATTAACCCAGAGCAGCGATCCGCGGCCAGTGGGAGCCGCGATTGGCCCATCCTGCGGACGCGGCAGGTAAACAAACCAGACCGGCCCGCCAGGGGCTTTCCCTGAAAAAGCAGCGGAACAAGTTTGGGAACCACTGCACTCAGAGATACATTTTTAATAAAAAATACAATTTTAGCCCCCAATGCTACAAACACAAGCCTTATGTATTTGCTTAACTTTAAGCACATGAGTAATTGCACTGAAGTCAATGAGACTATTTGCCAGAATTAAGTTTGGTACACAATTAAGTGTTTGCAGGACCAGGGCCTTAGTCTGCAATATTTCATGTTTTGCTTATAGCAGTTTTGTAAAATTCAAATGAGAAAACCCACCAAGAGTGGCATTTAAGATTATATATACAATTCAGTTTGTTATACATTTCTAATACAAAATTACAGTAGCACAAATTTGAAATTAGTTTTTACAAATCTCAACCTAATTTAAAATGATTTTTTTTAAAGTGATTTAAATCAGCTTCATTTAAAATCACTCTAGCCTGTTTGTAAGGCTTTGCTATAACTTGAAACCCACCTGAGACATTAGCTTTATCAAGTAAGCCCCTTGTACACATTATCCTAGGTGCTCAGGGATTCCACAGGGTGCTAGGTGAATTGCTAGGGAATCTAACCATCCGCTGTTAATCCTTACAGAACATTTTCTACCCAAGTGATTAGTGTAGCAATGATCAGTGCTGAAGGTCTACCTGCCTTTCCCTGCTGAGTTTGTGGGGGATGCATCATAAATTCTGCCAACTTTTCCCACAGTATTTATGCCATGTAGTCATAGGAACATACAACACTGAGCAGCTGCTTCCTGGTGCTGCATCCCTGCATAAACATGCTCTCCCCAAACCTCTCTAGCTAGGTTCTTAAGTCCTTTTCCTACCATCATAGTAGCTGAATGCCTTAAACCCTGGAGAGCCAACCCTATGGTGTTTGCATGGAGTACCTCCTGTGGTCTCATGGAACCATTACTTCACCCACCTCAATTGTGTGTTGGTTCCTTCCAAATCGTATCTCCTCTCCTTTCCTCCTCTCCGTGTGCTGTGTAACAGAGGGAAGCACCTGGGTGTTGGATTTCAACTGGCTATTTTTACTCTTTGATAAAGGGTGCATTCTCTCATAGAAAATTCTTTTCCACTTAAAAGAATGCCGCTGGTTTGGGGCGAGGCGGGACGTGGAGGAGGGGGGAAAGCACCAGCATCTCCTTAAGAGCCTATTTGACCTCAGCAATAACAACAAAACAATACTGGAAATCAAGGTTAACTTATTGGCAAGGCTGAATGGCACAGGATCAGGGTTTGTTATGACTTTAACAGAAAGGGGAAGGGATCCAAACTATATATAAACACCTATTAAAACAAAGTGTGTTTGATATTTTCTTCTTTGACACATTCAGGCTCTGAACTGAAGCAGATTATGTAGGCGGATTATGTAGGTTAAAAACCACAGTGTCAGGCTCTGAACATTTCTAATGATATTAACGAATCAATGGGCGGTCCCTACCCTGAGCTCTCAGCCCAGCACCCCTGGGGTTTATCTTTGTTAAGAACCAACAAAACATAAATCTCAACCTAAACTTCACTTGTTTTTCCACAGGATAATTGAAGACTTGAGTCAGCAGTACGTGGAGAGTTGTAGACGGGCTGAACATTCCTGCTCAGAATTTAGCGGAGGCTCAGCAAAAGCCCGGATCATGCCCAGCAGCGGGTGTTATAGCTGACCTGGGGTGTTCCAAGGGTTTTTTGCCTTCAGCAAAAATAGCCTGAAGGTGGTGAAATGGGCAGTGGTGGACTGGGCGTAGGAGCACAGCATCCATTTTGCTCTACAAAAGCTACTTCAGTGCTATTCACTCTCACAACTTGATCCTGATCCTCATGATATTTAGGGTTTTTCTGAACATCTCAGCCCATGGAGTCATCTGATTATTTGAGAATCTTCGCATTTATTTAAAATCAAACACAAACAAAATACACCCCAAGTTTCTAGCTTGTACGATTGTGGGAGGGAAAAGCCTGACATCACAAACTCTAAAGGCTCAAAAGATAGAAAATAATAAGAATCTGACATTTATTATTATTATTTAATCTTATGGGCTTTAGACAGATCATTTCATTTGGTGAGTGGAGGAGCGAGATTATGACTTTTGAGCACTTGCAGGTTGGCAGGACAGTACTTTTAAGTTTTACTCTTCAGTAACTCCATGGTCACTCCATGGATCTGTGTGCTCACTGGCAGGACGGGCATTCTGGAAAGCACAGCAAAAAACCCAGCTTGGAGAGCAAGTATGTTTATCCTGAGTCTGAGACCTGACAGGGAAAAAAAAAAAACTCCTGCAAGGTCTTTCCAAATGTATCCACACATAGTATTCTGACCGTCTGTCACCATGCCTTAAGGTGCAGCTTGTTTTCCTTTACGAGTACCTTAGTAACCACAGAAGGAATGCATGAGTCCCTGGAATGCAGAGCAAAAGATGTCTCCTGGAGGAAATTTGAACCTCAAGAATCAGCATTTCTGACTGAGCAGATCCTTGCCCTAGTGTGCAAGAAGCACACACAGAGAGAATAAACTAATAAAGGAACCCCTGACTTGGGCTTCCTGCCGCTTTAAAACTTTTGCCATAAACTTCAAATCAGCAAAATGGCTGATTACCTTGACTCAGTTGGTATGATTGGGAGCAGCTAAGCATTATGTTCAGCATACTTGGCAGGGGCTTACAGGTAACTTCTGCTAGCCACAGGCACTGTCACACCTCTTCAGGATCAAGTCCTTCCTCCCTGCCTTGCTCTGCCTTAGTAAGTGAAAATACAAACATGTTTGCGTGGTAAACCAGATTGTGAGTATGAGGTAGGAAAGGCTGACAGCATCTTGGGTAAGATATCCTGCCCCCACAGTCAACTCATTTCCCAAAATCATTTCCTATTTTCGTGATAAAACAAGGACTCTGTCAAGAAAAAAATAAAATCTCAGCCAACACTATAAATAATGAAGCATTGCATTCAAGTGGTGCCGCACACGAGGGTGGCATGAAGAACACATTCAGCCTTGTTTACAAGAGAAGGAGGTAGGCAAAGAAATATCACCTTGTTATAGCTGCACAATGTTTCTCTGTATTTGCCCCTGAAAGTTTTTATTTCCGCAATGCGCATTTCAATGTGCTCCTAAAATACAATTGCGGCAATAGATAAATCCATCCTGCAGATGTGTGCTTACTTGGAAAAAAAAAAGTCTAACGTACTATTGGCACTTTAAAATTTTCCCTTTTGATGTATATTAGATTATATTATATCACTATAAATAATGGCATCCTAAAATTCAGTTATTGTTCTTCTCATGTGTATCTGATTGAAAACCCTAACTTGAAAATTGAGTTTTCCGGATTATTTGTAAGTAGATCCAAAGCAAATCAGCACTGCTTCATGCTTTTTGCCGACCGATAAATTGAATCGACTTGAGCAGAAACACATTAAAATGTAACATGAGAAGAATATTGGAAAAGAGTGGCATGATAATTACCACAGACACATTATATTGACCCTGCTATTAGTTTTTTATGTCACAGGCAAAACTGAGAGGGAAGTTCATTAGAGAAAATGCAGACTTATTTTTAGATATTACAATAATTTTGTACTTATCTAGAGCATGGCAAAGTTACATAAATTGTATGCATTCGAGACTTACTGTTTAGATGGTTAAAGCCCAGGACGGGCAACAGAAATAGACTGGTTCCTAGTAGTTATGAGAATAAAAATTTCACTTTAGCACTTGAGCTTCATACCTTAAAAGTTTCCAAATTTGCACTAATTAGATGTTTTCATCTCGCTATGGAGTCAATGGAAAGGTTCAATAGTCTTTGGATCAGAGCCTATCTGCAGTATGTCGTATACTTCTAGGAATGTATATGGAATACTGCAAAGACAAAGGTAACAATATTTACTAGAGCTGGTAGAATAGCAGGAAAAAAGTTTGTAACTATATCATTCAAAAATTTAATTAAATAATAGATTTGATGAGTAGTAGAAAAAAAATCAGTGAAATTAATCAAATAGCTTATTCACTATACAGTATTTAACAGCAGTATGTCAAGTTATCGAAGGCAACTGAGAAGTATTTTTTTTAATATAAACTCTGTAGCTAGCTTGCCCAGAACATCGAAAATTAGTCGTCAGGAATATTTTTTCCTTAATGAAACATCAAGTAAAATGCTATTGACTGGATTAAAACTTTTGGAAAACTTTGAAGATCTCCATCTATAAAAGATTTGGAAATCCGTTATATTGGGAAATTACTGTTCTGAAAATGATAGCTGTGAAAATATCATAGCACCATCTAATACAGATTAATTGACAAACAGATGCATCTTTCTACAGGTAACCACTTATTTTTAGGCATGTGAAAAGCATATGAAAACTGGAGGTGCAGAAAGCTGTCTGCCAGAAATTCAGTCTTGTGTAGTCTTTGGGAAAATGTGCACACCCACTGCTATTCACCTGCTAGGCTCAAGATGAAAAACATTTTTTATGCTTTGATCTGTTTTAGAGCATGCATTGAAAGACAGAATGTGTAACTTTAGAACACTAAAGCAAGAATACAAGTCCACCTTCCAGGAACTCACCCCATCATCAGGTCATGACCTGAACACTGCTGCCAATACTGGACTCTGGCAGTTGAATACAATAGTATGAATGATAGCACTGGTGCTTCTACCAAGTAGTCTGCTGGAAGCCACTTTAAGATGTTTTGTGGCTGCAGAGTTCAAGGAGCTGGAAAGATCAGCAGGAATGTGGAAGCAAATTCAACTTCTCTCTCAACTGGCCCGCAAACCAACCAATAAATTGTATGCTGGAATTTTGGGTGGTACTGGCCAATGATAAGCCAAATACAGAAAAATTACAGTTATTGACCAGAAAGAGATAAACAGGTCACTCTGCCACACCTCCAACAAGCTTTCTATAGAAAGCCACTTTGAATTTAGTAAGGATGAAACCAATAGAGTTTGGCAGCAATTTAATAGCTTTTACTCTAAAAATGTACATTATTTAATTGAGAATCACCTTCTTTCCACAGGTTTTCGAGCCATCCTATGACATTCTGTTGTAGAGATTTCCAGGGAGATGTTTAGAAGTGCAGAGAGTTGGCCTAATTCTGCCTACATTGAAGTCAATTGTAAAACTCCAGTTGACGTCAATGAAAGCAAAGTTTGGTTAACACTGAGCATTTCCCCAAATCGAATACAGTTTTATACTGTGGTCATTAGGATGGTACAAAAAGACCTGCAGAAAGATTAATAGGCTCTTCACTAAATTATATAAGATCAAAGGGTAGTGCATTGGCTAATGTAAATCTAACCTGTCTCTATTTATATACGGGAGAGATTCCAGAAGACTGGAAAAGGGCAAATATAGTGCTCATATAGTGCCCATCTATAAAAAGGGAATTAAAAACAACCCAGGAAACTACAGACCAGTTAGTTTAACTTCTGTGCCAGGGAAGATAATAGAGCAAGTAATTAAGGAAATCATCGCAAACACTTGGAAGGTGGTAAGGTGATAGCGAATAGCCAGCATGGATTTGTAAAGAACAAATCATCAAACCAATCTGATAGCTTTCTTTGATAGGATAACGAGTCTTGTGGATAAGGGTGAAGCTGTGGATGTGGTATACCTAGACTTTAGTAAGGCATTTGATACGGTCTCGCATTATATTCTTATCGATAAACTAGGCAAATACAGTTTAGATGGGGCTACTATAAAGTGGGTGCATAACTGGCTGGATAACTGTATTCAGAGAGTTGTTATTAATGGTTCCCAATCCTGCTGGAAAGGTATAACAAGTGGGGTTCCGCAGGGGCCTGTTTTGGGATCGGCTCTGTTCAATATCTTCATTAATGACTTAGATATTGGCATAGAAAGTACGCTTATTAAGTTTGCAGATGATAACAAACTGGGAGGGATTGCAACCGCTTTGGAGGACAGGGTCATAATTTAAAATTATCTGGACAAATTAGAGAAATGGTCTGAGGTAAACAGGATGAAGTTTAACAAAGACAAATGCCCAAAGTGCTCCACTTAGGAAGGAAAAATCAGTTTCACACATACCGAATGGGAAGAGACTGTCTAGGAAGAAGTACGGCAGAAAGGGATCTAGGGGTTATAGTGGACCACAAGCTAAATATGAGTCAACAGTGTGATGCAAAAAAAGCAAATATGATTCTGGGATGTATTAACAGGTGTGTTGTGAGCAAGACACGAGAAGTCATTTTTCCACTCTACTCTGCACTGGTTAGGCCTCAACTGGAGTATTGTGTCCAGTTCTGGGCACCGCATTTCAAGAAAGATGTGGAGAAATTGGAGAGGGTCCAGAGAAGAGCAACATGAATGATTAAAGGTCTACAAAACATGATCTATAAAGGAAGGCTGAAAGAATTGGGTTTGTTTAGTTTGGAAAAGAGAAGACTGAGAGGGGACATGATAGCAGTTTTCAGGTTTCTAAAGGGTGTCATAAGGAGGAGGGAGAAAACTTGTTCACCTTAGCCTCTAAGGATAGAACAAGAAGCAATGAGTTTAAACTGCAGCAAGGAAGGTTTAGGTTGGACATTAGGAAAAAGTTCCTAACTGTCAGGGTGGTTAAACACTGGCATAAATTGCCTAGGGAGGTTGTGGAATCTCCATCTCTGGAGATATTTAAGAGTAGGTTAGATAAATGTCTATCAGGGACGGTCTAGACAGTATTTGGTCCTGCCATGAGGGCAGGGGACTGGACTCGATGACCTCTCGAGGTCCCTTCCAGTTCTAGAATCTATGAATCTATATGCCCTTCCTCTCCCCCCCCCCCCCCACAGTACCAGGTTATCTGAACACAACAGAAATTGGTGTTTAATAATTAGTTGATTTTTGTCTTGACAGGCATGTTGTCATTGATACTGGGTCTATATATAATTTGTTAGACAATGTACACCATTCACATAAATGTAGTTGATCCTAGACTGATATATTTTGATAGATGATATATATAGGAGAATCAGTAGGTAGTGATTTTTAGTTAACATCTTTACATTTAATTCAGCAGGTGATACTCCTGACTCAGCAGCTGACAGATCTGGTTCAGTGGCTGATATATCGAATTAATTAGGTTTATAGAGCTGTTTCAATAGATAATTTTTTCCACTTAGTGATTAATTATTTTTCAATTTCTAATTTATGTGTTTGGATATGAACATATCAAAGCCATCAGTCAGCATATATATTTCAGTGTCCGATGCTGTGTAAACCTCTCCATTAATACATATTACACTCGATTATTATAATCATATACTCTGTTCACACTTGTTTTTAATTTTGAACTGAATGGTTCATCGTTCCTTTCAACTCTAAACACTACTCATGCTAATTGTATTAATGAATGAAAATTGAAGTGTATCTGGCCTGATCCAATACTCACTGAAGTCAGTATACACACGACCGATAATGTAAACGGCCACGTTTTGTAACATCAAGGCTAGGTTTTTGTAAGTTAGACACAGAATGGTGTATATCCATGCATTGTGTCCAAATACCCACTGTGCCTTAACAAATCTAGCTAAGCACACACACAGGATGAATTAGGCACTTTATTGATCTTGTCCATGCACAAATACTTTATTTGCACATTGGGTCTGTATGTAACAAATCACATCTGCCTAACCTTAAAAATCAGGCCAAGGTTTCTCAGGCAGAGATGCCAATATTATATGTCTAGCAGTCTGTCTTGTTTATCTCCTTTATATAACTCTGTACAATCAATCCATATATGGTCTAAATGTACTTGGTTCTGCATCAGCACAAATGAAGGGACTAGACAATTTCTAGAGGTTCCTTCTAGCCCTACATTTCTATGATTCTATTAGGTGAGTTTAATTTTTATTGACAAATAATTCATATTAGTTCTAGTAGCACCAACATTTAAAAATTAGGATGATTAAGAAATCCAGACATTTATAGGATATTACATTGGTCCAAAGAAACAGTGATTAAAAACAGAAAAGTCGTCTTCAAAAAATAGAATTTCCCACCTAACAAAAATAAATAAAATAACTTACTATTAAGAATATCAGCCTAATTTTTAGTCTTGAGATTCTAGAAATCATTATTTCTCAATGTGAGGCATCATTTAAAATCAAATACATGGTGCATAGTGTTTAACAGTATTATCAAAAAAGCACAAATAAATACACTCCCGGTCTCTTGTCATATACAACCGGAAAAACTGCAGAGTAAAAAAGGATCTGGGTTAAAAGCAAGGCAAGGACACTCTTTGAGCTGTAAATATTAATGGATTGAACAATCTTGCCATTATGTAGACAAATCTTTTACATATAGCAGAGAGGACAGATGTCAGAAAAATGCCTTGAGTCCAAGTAATGGATCTTAATCATGTTTTGCCCGGTTTTTGACAGTAGCCACTGTTAAACATTTATATCCACCCATTTTAAGGCAAAGCATTGTGTATCAGGTGACATTTTGATGCCATGTCATAAAAGAGAAAATTTTAGTAATAAAAATCGAATGAACCTTCTTTTATTCTTGTAATTATTGATTTGTCTCGCTAGCCTCCAGTATCAAGTAATACTCTCAAAGTTAAGATCGTTGTCAAACATGCAGACTCAAGATTCACTTTCTTTGTTAAATTCAATAGCGTTTTTTATTCACTGCTCAGCATATAACAGTGATGTCTTTATTTTTATCACCCTCCCCACCCTTATATTGCTTCATCTTCTAGCTAGTCATTTGCTGTATAATAAAGAACAATGTCAAATGTAATGAATTCCTGGTAGCTAGGTACCTTTTTATTAGCTCTCTTAACCTTTTCTTCCCTAATTAAAATGCCTTTTCAAATAATAGTTTGCTGTATTTTAACTGTACTTTAGAAAACAAGATGTTGCATGATTGGTATTTTATGTTATAGATGATCAGCACTCCTAATTAGCATATCCTCCCCAAGCATCCACAAATTCAAAAGGCAGGCCAACATCTTTGTCCAATACTGCATAAAGAGTGGGGGATAATTTCTGGGTCATATTCTGCCCCATCAAATAGTTCAGCTGGAATACTTTATACAAGCTCATTGCTGGAAGGAAGGGATGGCTTAGTAAATATACAGAATGCACGTTATGGGGGTCCATATGAGTTTTCTGCAGATACTATGGCACGCAGCATTATTAGGTCTCTCCCTTTCTCTCTCTCTCAGAAAACCGTGGTAGGATTATCCATTAGAGCAAATGCCTACATCCATATGCTTAGGCAGAATACCGAACCAGACTTCATTGATTACACACACACACACACACACACACACACAGAGGCACCAGCCCTGGTTGTGGAGCCCCATGTGCAAGTTGTTCCTTGTTTTCATTTGTGTATTTCTTACCGGTCTGGCGGGCAGCTCAGAATTCAGATGCAATAGATACTGAATGGTTGTATCTGAAGTTGGACACCAGCCACATTCTCTTTCCAAGTCCCAAAGCTCTAACACATGGTGTTTATCACCACTGCTCTGACCCCAATTCTTATGTGGACAAACCTGAGTTTCCTCCCTTACTGTAGCTCCCGTAGCGTGTAGCTGATGTAGTGAGGTGGAAAGCATGTGGTGGTCACAGGTAATCAGATCCTGGTGCAGTTACAGCTTTAAAGATAAAGTTGGAATGGGCTCAACTTGCAAGGTACACAGGGCAGGCCCAAGAACAATGGTGGGATATGTGGTCTACCTACTGATTCTCTGCCAGCTGTAGTTGCTGAGTAGTCTTCAGGGTCAGTCCTTGGTAGACCACGTAGCAACCATGTAACCTGACGAAGACTAGTGCCCGGATAACGGTGGTTATATCTCCATCTAATATAAATGAGTTCAGTCTCTTGGCTTGTTGGAGATAATAAAAGGCTGTCTATTTCTGCATCGAAAGCACCCACGAGAAGTGATTCATTCAGTAAATCCTTGCCTTTTCAAATTTGTGTGTATCTGTTGCGCCACTGCTTATCATAACTGCAAGTTTCGTTTTGAGTAGCACACGAGTCACTAGGAAATCCAAGCCTGTTCTACACTGTGGTGTTTTATGAAATCTAGATTGAGCCCCACTGTTGAACATTTTTAATTCCGGGATCCAGATTTTCTTTTTACCAGCATTTGATCATCTGTCTAGGTTTTATATCTCACTTATCCCTGTAGTATCTGAACACTTGATTCTGGAATACAGAACAGAACGATATAGTTCACAATGTATTTACCTTACACGCAACAGAATATCGCCACGGCTATTTAAATGACTTGATCAGACAGCAGAGAGGCAGGAAAATCAGTACGTTGCATTGCGTCACATATTTCTGTTTTAAGAATGCTGCTGGCCACTATATCACGGGTCACAAGCTCCCAAAAGGCAGACCCGCAGATGACTGATCCCAGTCAGACTGTTGGATAATGATGGCTAATACACAGGATACTGTAGCGCAAGTCCCACTCTCAGAAGTTCAACCTCAAGACTGGTAAGGGTATGAGGGGGATGCTTGAAGGGATGCCATCAGAGACCAGAAAGGAACAGAGATACAGCTAACCTTATAACTGTGCCAAGATCCTAAAATCTTTGTATGATGTTGACATGCAAAGTTCTAGGTACATTCTAAGTGCCATTACAACAGGCTCTGCACTCTCCATGAAAACCTATTAATATTAATGAAAACTACAAGCATTCTTCAAAGAGACTATAATACTTATTTTCTGTACATATGTATAGTTCCTCACCGCTATAATAAACTAATTTAGATAATTATTACAGTAATTCTCTTCAGCAGTTGAATTTTTAATGTGGATTTCAGTTTGTACTGCCAAATGAAAACCCAAAATAACATTAAAATACTCTGCACTTTCTAAAACACCTCTAGTCTATGAATTAACTATAGTCCAATGAAGTGTGACTATCTGGCAGATCAAGAGTTCGGGAGAGGACATGCTAATCTTCCACAATGGGATGTGGTATAAGAACTTTTTGGCTTCTCTCAAGCCCTGTGAGGAGAGATATAAATTTACTAAGAGACAGAGGCAGGCATAGAGCTGGGAGGAGTAAGGTTCCAAGAAGGATTTTGATATTTTGCAGTTTGGTTTCCTTTCGATTTGGTACAAAAGCCAACAAACTTTGAGATTCTCAGTGAAAAGGAATGGAGTCCCAGCTTGAGGGTAATCTGCCTTGGTAGGCTGCCTTGGGACCACAGATCCTGGAAGTTCTAAAGTCCCTGACTCTGAGGCAATTTGGCTGCGGGGTTGCCCCAGAGCTGTGGAGCACGAGCTGCCAAGGAACTTGGAGCGTGGGAGCCAGGACTTACAGGCGCCTATCTCCCTATCAGCCACCAGGTGGTCTGCTGAGGATATGGCAGCTTGGAAGCCAGGGGTGCTGTTGAGGAGGCTGGTTTACATCAAAACTTTTCTGATCTCACACCCTCGCCATGAAACGTTTAGATTACAACAAAAACACCAAATCGGATGGAAAAACCTTTTGTTAGAATTTTTCCAACCAGCTCTTGTTAGGAGTCTTGCTCAAACTGGCAAAAGGACAGCAAATAATTTATTTTCACGCCTAACCAAAACAAGTCTTGATCCTGCCTCCCACTACGTAGAGTGCATGTCCTAGAGAAATTCACTACTGTGCTTGCCTACAAAATACAGTGCCCGGGATTTGAGTGGTGAGCACTATAAATCTTAGAAAAAAAGGATCAAGCCCACACTGTTTACTTGCAGATTTTACTTTATTAGTGCATAAATAATGGGGGGCGGGTGTAATATCAGACTTGGTGTTAGAACTATAGATTTGAAATGTAGGCCACAAGCAGGGACTGGAGATTTTATCCTTTGGTTCTGATTTTACAGTCCTTGCTCAGGCAAATCACCCATTGCCTTCAATAGATCGAATCTGTTTCAGACTTTTATGAATTGAAATGCAAGATTATCTGAGTGCTGTAAAATAAATTCAGCATTTACTAGGATACCTTCATTGAACTCTTCAAACAGAACTTAGTGTTTATCAGCCCTGGAGAATGAAGTCCTGTTTAGCCACAGAAAATTGACAGTATGTTCAGCCGTGCAAGCTTCATCACTCTGAGTAGCTGATGTGTCTCACTTCTAACCTTGGAAAATATCTGATAGTTCTGCCATCTGTGACATGAACATGTGGGCTCAGATTCCCTGATTCACCCAAATGACGTTAGTTATAGACTAGAGAGGATGGCACAAAACGTTTTTTTTCAGTTCCGCAAATCCTGCGGCTAACAAAATGTGAGTTTAGCTCCTGGTGCAAATTAGAGCAGACACGGGGTTGCTCTAGTCTAGGTTATACTCAATTGCCCCACAAGGGGGTCATGCCAGCAATTGAGAATTGCTGGAGTACAGCAGTTTCCTTACTCCTCTTTTCCTAGCCATACCTCTGTGATGTGGCATAGTGCCACTAATAAAATGGCACTGCATCCCCAAAGGCTCTCTCTTGCAAAGCCTTCTGGCCAATTTGCACTGTTGGGGAGGCACAAAGCAGCTGTTTCATAGGGCTGAGTTGGGGCCTTGTTCTCTAGGAATTGGCCGAAGAATCACAAACTCACTTCTTAGAGGTCACACGAATGTCATCACATGGCAAATTTGTTGGCATTACTGATTGCCTTTTGACAATGGAACAAAAATCCTAGAAATTATCACTTTTGTATTAGTTCCTGGCTATCAGTTTTAATAAAACCATTTATTAGGAAATTCCCCACTGCCCCAAACTAAACAGATCATTAGTTCTTTTCCTCATTGCAGCTTTAAATTAACCAGTAATAGCAATTTAATTTCACTCTAAAACACTTTTATTAAGGGAGTATGGCTGGGTTTCCTTGAATTGACACATTTTCAAACAGATAGATGATAATTTAAAATTCTTTGGATGCTTGACAGATATCAATCTGCATGCTTCACAGCAAGCCTAGTTGTTAGGGGAAATTAAATTCCTGTACAGGGACTTCTCCCTTCCTCACTGGTATGTGAGTAGATTGCATTGTCAAGCTGGTGCTGATTCTGGGAACGGATTATGAAATCCTTACCTAAACTCCCATAAACTAATAATGCTTCTCACTTGGGGACTAGATCCGCCATTACCAAAGTCCATGAGAGTCTTATATTGGAAGCATGCCTGGCATAGCAGCTTTCTAATCAGGACATTGAAGTGTGTTACAAAGGTGGGGAAGATTTGTTGCACACATTTTGCTCATGTGAAAATATTTGCCCAGATAATGTAATGAGTTAGCAACAGATCTGAGAACAGAACTCAGCTCCCAGAAAACTGTTTTATCGCAGTATTTGAATTTTGTGAGGTTAGTTATTTTCTTAATCACATGACTCCAGGAACTGAGGCTTTGTGAGAATCTCAAATTTCCTTTAAAAAACAATGTTCCTAGCCCTCATGGTAGTTGAGAAAAGCTTGAAACCAAAAATCTTAAAGGTTCAAACACCAGAAGGCAAATTAAAAGAACCCAAATATATTGGATTTTTAAAAAAATCTCATTCTTTTTAAACCAATCTCATGATTTGGGAGGCCTGACTCATGATTCTTGAACTCTTTGGGTTACAATGCTGCTAACCATTAGGTAATTCTGGCTCCCTCGGTCTGTGGGAATTTTTGCCAGAGTAACGATTGCATATCTTGGTCCCTAGTGTTCATTTTCCTGCCATTCCTTAGAGTCCATTTTAAACCTGCCCCGTAGGAATAAAGCTAAAGGGTTATGGAAAGAAAGAATAAAGATCAAAATATTGTGACTACATTTGTGAATATTTATATTACTGCTACTGAACTGAGTCAAGTTGTATCTATTTCTAAGGCACAATAATTTACTCATTAATCTGAAAATAATCCATTTCTAGAATGGATCATTTATCTTTATGTAGGATAAGGGCATGGTCATTCATAAGGGACTGGTATTTGACAACGTATTTCATTATCTTGCTTTACAATTAGATGGCATTACCATAGTCACTACTTAAAGTTGTCCATGCAATACAAGCACTTTGTTCACTGACCTTTCTATAGGTGAACTATGGGAATTACCAATCCTGTGTGTTCTGAATACAGGGCCCAGTTCTTCTTTTAGTTAAATTGTATAAATCTGGACAATTTCACTGGTATCAATGGAGTTACTTTGGATTTACACTTCTGTAACTGAATGAAAGATTTGGCCCATAATCATTTTATTGCCGCCATGTACATGCCCACTTAATCTTTACTGAAAATAGTAAGCTAGATTTTCTGGCCCATTAACATTGATTTGTGCTGCTCCAGTGGCAAAACGAAATGTAAAGTCTGCTTAACTGGCCGGTGCAGGATTCCCTTTGCACTGGTTAATCTGCCATTGGCATATCACTGACTCCTGGAAACAGGGAGTGAAATCCTGGCCTCATTGAAATCATGACAAAACTCCCACTGACACCGACTACCATGGAGACAGGGACCAGCCCAATGTATGCCATGTATATTCAAAGCACAAGTTTTCTGTTCCCTAATGTTCATTCCACTCCTTGTCTACATTCGCCACTATTCTCACAGTATCCGATTGTAATGTTTTCATAGTTCATGCAAGGTACTTTTAATGTGTTTAAATTCATGGCCCTAAACTACACGGACACTACAAAATTGAAAAGCTATTACCTGAGACAAGATTACCATTCATATATAGGGCTCTATATAGCATATAAGATTTGCAACTACAGTTAATATTGGGAGTTATTGTTCACAAGACAGCTGTAAGACCCAAAACATTTTCCTCACAGTTTTAGGAATCTGATTTGAGAAATGAGGAAAGTCTTCATTTTCTCCTACGTATTTTTGGTAGGAGAACATTTGACTTTGCTGTTTTCCTAGATCACAAAGGAAACAACATTTGACATCTTTTGGTGTGTTTCTTTAATGGAAGGTTACAGTACCTCGCCCTTTAGAATATACACTTTACCATAATGCAAACATCACACTGCTTGTGGCACCTTTAAGACTAACAGAAGTATTGGGAGCATAAGCTTTCGTGGGTAAGAACCTCACTTCTTCAGATGCACTTCTCACTTCTCCTTGCATCTGAAGAAGTGAGGTTCTTACCCACGAAAGCTTATGCTCCCAATACTTCTGTTAGTCTTAAAGGTGCCACAGGACCCTCTGTTGCTTTTTACAGACTCAGACTAACACGGCTACCCCTCGGATACATCACACTGCTTGTCTTTCTTTAGCTACAAAACTATTTTCATTTCTTCTAGTGTGATGTGTGTCAACGCTATAAAGGATGACAATGAATGCAAAATAGGCTTGTTAATGCTTTCTACAAGGACTCTCAGTTTAGCGAGCCTGAATTCCACTCTAAGCAAAAGAGTAAATTGCATTCTAAATAACGGGAGTTGAGAGGAATGGAGATAAATTGCTAGTGAATATCCCTATAGTGTTCAGATATTCTTGTCTCTTCACCAACATGTCTCGTACGATTTGCCCATTCTGAATATGAATCAGAAGCAATCTGGTTGAGTATTATTTTAGCATATTAATACTCATAACACTGTACATCCTTTAGTTTGCTAAGCAGTTAAGTAAGGTTTGGTCTACACTACAGAGTCAGGTTGACATAAGGCAGCTTATGTTGACCTAACCATGCCAGTATCCAAACTACAGCCATGCTCCCACCAATGTAAGGGTACGTCGGGGATTGATTTATCGTGTCTAGCGTAGATGCGATAAATCGATCCCCAATCACTCTGCCATCGACTCTGGAACTCCACCACAGCGAGAGACAGAAGCAGAGTCGACGGAGGAGTGGCGGCCATCGATCCCGTGCCGCGAGGACGCGAAGTAAGTGATTCCAAGTCGATCTAAGATGCGTCGACTTCAGCTACGCTATTCTCGTAGCTGAAGTTGCGTATCTTAGATCGATCCCCCCCCCAGTGTAGACCAGGCCTAAGTGCCCTACTACACCGACATCATAACTCCACCTCCACAAGAGGAGGGGTAGGGCTTATGTTGGTGTAGTTAGAGTGACGCAGTGTCCGTTTAGATACTGCGTTCCTTACATCAGCTGTTAGCTGTCTTATCAATTTAAATAGACAAGAAAGCTGGCTCCTAGCTCCCGAGCTAGGCTGCTGCCAGGTTGCTGCTCCAAGCCGGGCTGCCCCCCAGGCTCCTGGCTTGGGCTGCCACCTGGGCTCCCCAGCTCACCACCAGGAGCACAATAGCTGACCAGATTCCAGGTGCGGATCTCCCTGCCAGAGGCTAGAAACCCTGGGAGGCTGCCCCTCCACCCCACTCCCAGCTGGGAGGTGAGGAGGCCCACCCCTTGTCTGATAGTCTTGTAGATGGAATCAAAGACACCATAACTGTCCTATTTGGGGAAAGAGACAAAATTAGTCAACATGAGCGGACACTGATGTTGCTGCTGTTAAAATCTGATCCCATTTTCTAGAAGTCAAAATAATACACAAACAGAACAGCAAAGACAAAAACCCCAGGGTCTCTGGTGTTGACTTTAACTTGCAACCTCACCACTGGAAAAACAGACCCAGCACATAGGCTTATCAGCCACTCCGAGACCTGGGAAACTTGTACAGCATCAGGCTGGTTAGAGCATTGCTTTTAGCTGCTTCTTTCTGTCACAAGTTCCAGCAACGTTTCAAAATATACAGTCTTGTCTGGCTAAGCCAGACTCTTATTAGACAGAAGGAAAAAAGGCGAGAGATAGGGAAGAGAAGAAATAACGTACTGAAAGAGAAGGCTACACGTAGGGGGAGGAAAGAAAAAGTCTCACATCCCAGGTGGTGGTTGAAATTCATCCAGAGTTGTTAGAAGTGACAATATCATCTGGGTTCCTTTCTCCAGTCCAGTCTGATCAGGACACCACTCAGGATCAGGACCACAAAGACCTGGGGTCCCAGGAGATGGTGGGGGTGGCACCCATGATGATGTAGCTCACTCCAGTAGACAATTTTTCTCCCAAAATCTCTCTCTCTCTCTTTTATTTATTTATTTATTTAAGTCCCACATTTTTCTTCTTTGCCAGGCATGATCTTAACATACTTCTTGAGTTGTGTCAGGAGGCTTTTTGTCTTTGGACTAATTCAGTCTGTGTCTTATTTGCACCTTTCTCAATCAACACTGGTTATAGGTTATTGTGACATTTTATGAAGTTACCCTCACTTTTTACAGTTGGGCTCACAGTTAGGGTAAACGTGTAGGCCCGATTATCACAACCATTCTCTTCCCCTCCAACCCTATCCTGCAGAAGAGTTTCCTTCAATGTTCAGTGAAAGGTTTACTGGCCCCAAAAGTTTGACAAACCTTGATTGGTTTTATTTCCACGTTTGGACCTAACAGAGTTTTTTTCCTTGTCTTCAGGTTTTGTTGGGAAGAGTTTGCACAGCTCTTGCTGACATATCTTCAATTATTTAAAGTACTTTTTTGCTCACTGCTCCCCAGAAGTCCTTAATAAAACAGAATATATATATGCTGAACAACTCAAACATTTCCCCATAGCAATAAAGTGTATACCCTCTTATGTATTTGAGTACACTACACACTGCAACATTCCATGGTGGTGTAGAATATCTAACAACTTGTGTTGAAATATGCTGTCTAGATTGCAAATCCCTTCTCACACAGTCTTATTGTAGACAAAATAGGGCTCTTATGTGATGCTGCAGACATAAATTCAGATATATGTTATGTTTAGAAAGTTGGATGTTAATAATTTTACAGTAATGTCCTTCAATCATCTGAAAGCTTCTGTGATCTGTATTCTTTATTTTCAATAACTTTAAGATATGGTATGTGATCAGCAGTACGATTTATAAAAGGATTTGTATTTAAAAGGAGCAATTTCAGTAGATTACCATTCCCAACCAGGTATACTTCACTAAAACTTGATCCATCAATACCAAGGGTTCTCAAACTGGGAGTCGGGACCCCTCAGATTATTACATTGGGGGGGGGGGTCGCGAGTTGTCAGCCTCCACCCGGCTTTGCCTCCAGCATTTATAATGGTATTAAATACAGTGGACCCTCGCTAGAACGCAGGGTTTGGGATCCATGTGCGGTCCTGCGTTAACACAGGGACCGTGTTATAGTGGGGACTGCGTTACCATGGATTCCAATTAAGGTAATTAAATTTGGGGTCCATGCGCGGTCCCGCGCTACAAGCAAATTCGCGCTATATAGACACACGTTCTAGAGAGGATCCGCTGTATATAACAAAAGTGTTTTTAATTTATAAGGGCGGGGGGGTTGCACTCAGAGGCTTGCTATGTGAAAGGGGTCACCAGTACAAAAGTTTGAGAACCACTGATCAATACCCAGGACTGTGCTAAAACGTAAGAACATAAAAGCATTTTGCCCCCTAACTCACAACGAAATCAAGGGCAGTTTATGGTCCAGATCCTCAGAGATAGTTAGGCATGTAATACCCATTGATTTAATTGCAAGTAGATGCCTAAATGCCTTTGAGAATCTGGGTCATAGAGCCTGAACAAAAAGGCCTATTGCAGTCATTTGAAAGACACCCATTGGTTTCATTGAGCTTTATATCAGGACCATAATGGAAAATGCCACATTCTTTTAATGCCACATGCTCTAGACATGAGGCCTATGGTACAGTCCATTATACTTGGGCCACTCAGCTGGGCAGATCTCTGTGACAGACAATCATCTGGAAGTGCTAAGGGAAGATCAAGTGTTTTCAAAAAGTTCAGATAAAGACATTCATTTTAACATTGCAGAAGCCTGTGGCCGCACGCTTCATAATACAGCTAAGACACTCGTACAGTTGTAAAACCAGAAGTGTTTCCACAGAATCAAGTAGGTAAGTTATGTACTGCTTCTTGGTTCCTGTGGGAGCGCTTCTTTCTTCAACAGATGGCAGTATATAACTCACTACAACTGCATGTCAAGGACTATCATTCAAATAGTAATAGATTCTGTAGAGTGCTGACAGTATTTTTTTCCAGCAAGATATAGTGTGCTATTTTTTCGCATGTTAGCCCAAAGCAACCAGAAATCATCATTTCCATATAAGTTCCACATTACTTCACTACTTTGCTGAGAGTTGGGCTTTGTAATCTTCTTACCTTGGATGAGGGAGTAAGACCAGGTATACTTAGAGGCCTGCCTTTCTTCCCACCCACAGATCCTTCAGCACCAACACCCTGTGTCTTTGAATTAAGATGCAGTGATGTTTCCATCTTAAAAAGATATTGTTGCAAGTCATTGTCTTTTACAGAAGCCCCTTTCGAGACATCAGTATTACAAAGAAAACCCCAGCATTTAATCACCTTTCGCACCACGGGCATTCCTTTGTTTTGTAATAGAAACAGACATTTCATGTCATATTAGATAAAGAACAAACAAACAAAAAGCAAACAAATTTTCAACCAACAGTGAGCCCTGGCCATGACAGCAGGCAATGTGGAGGTAAATGTTCTTAGCCCATCACATTTGTCAGAAACATCAGAATGAATTCCCTTTGGTGAGACATCTCCAGTACTCTACTATTAAATAAACCTATCCTAGAAAAAGGCAGAGTGGTGGGGCTTTCTTCTGTCAGTGAATAAGTTGCAAAAACGTACTGTCTAAAACCTGGCCTTGCATTAATGGTCAAACAATGTAGTTAGACAGAGCTGTTTTGTGATAGTACTGGACACAGGACTCATGAAGTACTGATGTATGTTCGATTTGTGCTCCTTTTTGTGTGAATATAAAGAACGATCAGCCAATATGGAACTCTTTCATAGAAATGCAGACACCTTAACAACGGCACAAAGGTCACGTTAGTCTAGGCTCTCTTGGCCAAAAGGAAGTCGATTCCTACCCATCTTTCAAACTGCAGTAGGGCATGCAGTCAGTCACACCAGCAGGCCAAAGACGGGTGTGCAGCTAATAAGCCATCCTGCCAGAGGCACAAAATTACGAGGTGAAAATTCAGAAATGCCCCTATACAAGTGACATGTCACTTTGTGGCAAATTTGCAAGTCATAATATAACCCTTACGGAAACCAATAGCTAATATTTTCCTTACTAATTACATCTACATTAATTACCAGGGTTATAATTCGTGAATGCCCTGAAATTTGAGAATGTATTACTTACCACTGTGATTAATTGCTCACTGCAATACCATATTATGCCACTTCATACTTACAGCCAATTTCCCGTTATAAATCTTCATCTATATTTTCCCCTTCTTCTCCAACCTCAAAATATCTGATCACCTGAAAATTTTGCATAGCACATCCCATCCCTAATATACACTAAGGTATTCTCAGCAGGCTGAGTACATGACTGAGGAGCTAGCCCTTACATCTGCAAATGTTTCTTTGTGTGACAGGGCGGGACTCGATAGCACCCCCTTGTAGCCCAACTTTTTCCCTGTTCTGGGGTCCCAATGGTTGGCTGCCACTTTACACAGAATCTGGTGCAATGGTGCATAGCCATCTGGCTAAGGTATACCTGAATCCCATTGCTTCCAGGATACTAGAGCCCAAAAATAAAGGAATGCTACAAACTATAAGCAGTTGTTGGAGAAGCCTTCAGCAGGCCCCCACCCTTCTACTCAGGGCTTGTCTTCGGGTAGCCAGTCCTTTTGGTTGGTCTCCCTGGGCCCAGTGGTCCCATCCACCATGAGGCTAATCCAGGCAGCAAGATGTCTCCAACTGTAGACTGAAAGCAGGCTTCCCACACTGAGACAGAAACAGAGCTCTGCTGTCCTTCCTGGTCATCTCCAAACACAACTGGGCTTTCTCCTTCTAAGTCCCTTCTCCACTCTTGGCATATGCTGCACGTGTACTGGGGCAGGACAAATTGGGTCCACAGTCCCTCACTATCCCCCTCCTGGGCAATAGGGGACCTGCATGCCTCATCACATATTGGAATCTAGCTAATACTCTCCTACACAAGCCACTTGATTTGCACTACCCCCTCCCCACCCCAAAATGTTAAGAGGTTGTCAAAGCCATTTTTCAATTCAAGGATTCAATAGCCAATGCAGTAACATATATTATGATACCACTCACTCCAGAAAATACCTCAGTATGCTGCCACATACAATAAAGTTAATGCACATACACAGAATAGAGTTAAATACAAACTCAAACACTCTACACTACACTTTTGTAACCCTATAGCAGCAACACAAATAGATCATTTCATTTCTATTCATAAAAAGATCCTTCTGCTTCACCAACACATCACACTGTGAGAAAACACACCCAGAATTCTGACATAACTGAATGAGCTCCGGAAGTACATTTTTCTGAGCTCATTGTTAGACACAATCATATACAAGTCAGTACATTTTCATTATATCGTAGGACAGAAGGATAAAGTTAAAGTTGGGTGGACAGTGTAAGTCACCTGGTCGGATAGGGAATGAAGAAGAATTAGATGGCAGAGGAAAACTGGGTTTCTTCATGGATGGGATTTGCAAAAGGGCTCAATGGGGGCCTAACTGTTGTTATTGAAGTCAATGGGGCAGATCCTTAGCTGGTGTAAATGGTTGTCAATGACCTGCCCCAATGGGAACAGATATAAGTCAAAGATGTGTACTTTTGAAAATATTGCCCTGTATGTTTGTTTTGATATTTTCTACATTTTTTTTAGAGTCGCATAGATTCCCTTTATTTTATTTTTAATTTAAAAATGTAATTTAGGGTGCGGGTGGGTGTTGGGTGGACCCCAAATGAAACAAATTTTCACCAGAAAAAACCCTGAATTAAGGATGAATACAGAACACTAATTCCTCCAAGTTCTTTCTGGTTTTGCCCTTGCTACGTGCAGTCAATAAATTGCTTCATTCGGGGTCATAAATATTTCTTGCTTTCATTTAAAAATCGTTCATATGCTGGTAAGAGGCCCTGTAGTTATGAATTCTTTCTGTATAATGGCATTTGGCCAATGCACTAGTCTAACAGGGAGACTGCACAATGGGGAAGAGACACCTAAGCTAGTGAAATACCATGGTGACAAGCATTATGTGGTTTCCTGGCAAAATGTGATATATTAATTTGTATGCTACAGACCCGCTTCTGAGGAACAGAAGCCATCATTTCAAAGAAGATAAAAGCAACCAGAATTGACATTTTTCTGCAAGTTCACTTTAATCCGTAGCTACTATCAGATGAAAATGCAAAAGAGGAAACATGTCACCAATGAACAGTATTGAAGTTGGATGCCTTTTTAACTCCCGAAAAGGTTGACTTCTATTCTGTACCAATACAATTATCGATGCCTTCAGGATTTTCACTTTAAGGACAGATTGTCATTTTTAAATTTGCCCTGTGTAATGGAGAGTACGTAACTGATACCGTTACTTACAGTACCTATGAATATGACCCAGGTGAAGTTGCCCCCCTTATACCAGGGCTTAATTCTACCCTATGTCAGCAAACTAGGCATGACCACAAAGGCTGCTTAGATGAATTTGCCTTGCTGGATTCGTCACATCACAGCCAACAATCTGTAATGGAGATTTCAGCCCCCTGTGTCATGGCAATTGCATACAGGAAATCTTTTAAGAGCTCTAGAGATACATACAGTACTGTACACATTAGTCACTTCACCATGCAGGATGAGACAAGGGAAATAAATTACATTAACTTTTTATTGGGTTATCATGAATAGCCTGTTAAATAATAAAATCCAGGTGCACTTTGAAGGAACAAAAGAAAAGGAGCGTGAAAAAGCATATCTCTGTTTGCAGCTTCACCATAGGGAAATCTAATTCATGTTTGCTTAGATTTACTATAAGAAAGGACCTTGAAAATGAGACACTCTTTGTTCCAGCAGTCCTATTTAATCCATACATGACTGGATTGTGACAAGTATTGTACCTTGCTGATTCGTCACTTCTAAAGGAGAAGGGCTTACAGTGGGAGTATGCAGACAAGCAAGTACAAATTTGAAAAGTCACACCAAGCTTGGGGAGGGCAGGGCAGTCACATTTCAAGTGGGGAAACCTCACGGGAAGTTTTTGATTTTCCTTCAGAGACTGTGTCCAGCTCTGGGTGGGTGGGCAAAACTTGGGGGACAGGATGCATAGAGCTACTTGTGCCTCACCCTGGGCCTGGCGCAATCACAACCCTTTTGTACAGGAGGCACAAGTGTAACCCGCTGTTCAGGGTCAGAGCATGCTATGCATTTGCTACACTATGCTAGTCCACAGAGGATACTGGTCTGTTACGGCTCGCGGCTTGAGAGCCTGAATCTTTAGCCAAAGCTAGAGAGACTCTTGCTTCTAGTTGAAGAGCTCCCCAGTTTAATCCCTGGTGCTGGCCAAGATAGCCGTTATACCATAAGGACTGCATGAGACCAGCACTAGCGTGTAGAAAGGGGCATGGCTGACCCCGTGCTCCTCTTCCACCCAGAACAGGAGAACCACTGCTGAGTGGTTGGGATAAAGGAGAGTGCTGCACCTTTAACAAGATGTAGCTATGGCGCCCACTGCCCAGAGCTTTAGGGGCAGCGTGCCGTCTGGCAGTGGTAGGCTGCCCCTCTGTGCCAAGTATGGGGCTCTGCCTTAATGACACATGATGTTTGTTCTGAGGATGTTCACTTCAAAACATTTACAGCATCAGCTGGTGTAAATCAATGCGGCTCTATCGACTTGTGCCAGTCGACAGTAGCTAAACACCCAGACCAGTAAATCCACCAACAGCCCCAAAAATCTGGTCTAAGCACAATCAGAAGTCAATACCCTAGAGCCAAGCATCTATTGTCTTATTAAAAGCAGCCAAGAGTCCTGTGGCACCTTATAGACTAACAGACGTTTTGGAGCATGAGCTTTCGTGGGTGAATACCCACTTCTTCGGATGCATGTACAATATTTTCTTATTGTGCATCTTAAAAAAGAGAGGGAAAAAATCTGTTTATTACTCATTGCAGGTGGGTGCTAATCTAATTTAGCAAAATAAAGGTAAATTCAGAAATTTTGGGTAACAATTCTGAATCTGTTACCGTCCGGCAGTGTATGTTTTTGAGAAGTGAAATTGAGGAATTCCACATTGCTCTAGCCGTGAGCCTGCTCACGGTTTTAGGCTAATCTGATGCTATCCAATGTTCCAGCATTTTACAAGCTTGTAATTGGCATTCAAAATAATTCCAGCAAGGGTTGTAGTTTTTTTTTTCTAAAACAGTAATTGTATTTATGGAAAAGTCATGGTGCATCCTAGTAGATTTCTAGTTTATTTAGAACATTTTCTCTGCCTTTTCATTTCCAGATAAAATAGAGGAAGGATGGTCTTGTTAAGACACTGAGCTGGGACTCTGGAGATCTGGCTGGATTTCTGACTCGGCAGCAAATTTTCCATGTGATCTTGGGGAATATATTTAATCTCTGTGCTCAGTTCCTGACTTTTTACATAGGCAGAATAATCCTTACTCTGCCAGTTTGGATTCCCTACCTAGATTGTAAGTTTCCAGGGCAAGGGCTGTCTCTTTCTATGGGCAGCACTGTGATAGGGGACAGTCACCTCTTGTTAGCATCTCCTGTCAGTCAAACCTGCACTCTCTCTCTTTCTCTGCTCCTGGAGCCCCCTGCTGGCTGTTAACCTCATCAGGTGGCTCTTCAGTGGCTCAGCCCTCCAGCCAAGTCACATACAGTGAACATGCATGAACATGCACGAACAAACAAACAATCCAACATGGCCTGTCACTGTGCCCTTGTTGGTATCCTTAGCCCTTTCTTTGGGCTCAATTCTCAGTCCCATCTGAGACAGCTTTAAGTCCATGTCCGCCCTGTTATAGAGCAGTGACCCCAGGGCTTTTCCCCTGGAGACTAAGTTCTACCCTTCACTTGGGCCTCTAAACAAACCTTATCCCCTTCTTAGGGCTTAGGTCACCCTGTCAGTGGGGGGACCAGGGCCCACCCACTACCTCAGGTCCCAACCCAAAGACCCTACAAATAGCAGCCACGTGCTGCTTCCTTTACTCCGTTGCTGCTGCTATTCCCTGGGCCACTTCCCACATAGCCACTTCCTCTTCACCTTATCTCAGGGCTGAAGTTCTCTGTCTGTTTGCTGCTTAAGCAGGGTCTCTCCCAAGCCACCTCACCTAGAGAGTTTCTCAGTCTTCCTCACCCTTCTGATCTCAGCCACCAACTGATCTGCTCAGGTCCTGCAGCTCCTTTTAACTGGGCCTGCAGCACTCTGATTGGCTGCTTCTCTGCAACCTCTCTAGGCAGGCCTGGAAGACCCACCTTCACTACTCCTTTTCTGAGGGGTGGAGGGTGGTAGGATTGTGAGGCCTCCAGCATGGGGCCTCGAAGGACCTGATACACCCTGTCACAGCACCTAGCACAATGGGGCCCCAATCTCTGCTGGCGAAGGTTAGGCCTTACTGCAATATAGATTATTACTACTATTAGGCTTAAATGAGCACAAATAATAGCAAACAGAAATCCATTTTTAAAACTTTTTTTTCAAATTTTATGAGGGTTAAACTACATTTAAGTGTCAGGAAATGTACTTTGAAATTAAAATAAGAGGTATTTTATCTTCAGCTTGCTCTATTCAACACTGCAACCTTTGCTACTGCCCTTCATAGGTCTCCACTCCTGCAAAGTCTGATGTCTGTGGTTAATTTTATGCACAGTGACCCCAATGCAAGAAAGCCACTTAAGCACCTGCTCAATTTTAAGCATAGAAGTAATCCGCACTGGCTTCCATGGGACTATTCACATGCTTAACTTTAAGCAGATGCTTAAGTGGCTTGCTAGATCAGGACCTAAGTGTTGTCCAATTGATCTCAACAGGAGCGTTCTCAGAGCATGAAGTTAAGCACATGCTTAAATCTTTGCAAGATCAGTGCTTTGTCAGTAGCACTCACACTTCACAGACAGTTTGTGCTTAGAAACTGTTCTTTGTAGGAACATATGGAAATCCAATATGGTCACATATTCGGGCTAGCACAGGACAAATCCACCTCAACATCTATTTATTTGTGTTAGAAACAGGAAAGCTAAATAGCTGAAGTCATGCTATCACTCAGGTTTACTTGAATAATTAATAACAACAACGTCTCTCTTATTTGGTGCTTTTCATCCATGGATCTCAAAGCACTTTACAAAAGAGGTCAGTATCATTAGCCTCATCTTACAGATAAAGAAACTGAGGCACGGAGATGTTTAAGTGATTTGCCTATGGTCGCCCAACAGGCCAATGGCAGGGCTTGGAATAGGACTCAGCTCTCCTGAGTTCCAGTCCACAGCTCTATCCCTTATGACACGTTGTCCCAAACTTTAGGGAAATTCACCTGCTTTAAAAACTGTTATATCCTCCTTGAATTTGAGTTAAGTGATAACATGTGCATTTGCTTTGGCTTCTGAGAATACAGACAAGAATGTTGCATCTAAACAAATTGTCTACCTGCTGGTATGATTAAAGAAAGAAATCTCATATTGTTTCATAGGAAAGATAGATTACGGTGTATAGAATTCCGTGTTTGTTTTAGTGTTCCAAGATTATAGTCTACTGCATTAGGATATGCATGTGGACAGCCTGAATATATTTCTTGATTCTGAGCTTGATTCTTTAGACCTTTATCAGAAAGAGGTTGAAACTGTGAATCCTCGCTTAACAAGAGAAATGGAAATGAAACGTTGCAATATTAAATGCCCCAGTAAACGAGAGGCATCAGGGAGATGGGCTGTGAAATGAAAATGCACAATTATCCCAAATTAAGGGAAAAGATTTGGGTTGATTACACTGGTCTACAATTTTTGAGAAGTTGTCTGCTTCAGAGATAAAATGTGCTATTTATTATGTATTTTGATGTGCTGAATTCAAATATGACAATTAAAACAACTGATTGGCTACTGTTTCTAAGATATTTAAGTTTTTACATTTTATGTCTATGTATATTGTGTAGATAGTAGAGTTTTAATCATAAATTGTAAACCTAGGTCTTTTCATGTGTTTATGGTTGCTTTACATGATAATAGTTCACCTGTCCTGTTTATGTAACACTTTAAAAATCAGCAAAAGGATTATATAAATAAAATTTCTTATGAAACAAAAGGCAAAAAACTATTCTGTACATAGTTTAGTCCTATTCAGTGTCCACTCGGCGCTTCTTGGCTTGTCTCTTGTATTCATTAAATGGAGCATCTCTTGTCACTGTTCAGCAATAGTCTGCAAGCATTGATGGGCTCCATTTGCCCTGATAGCATTTCTCCATTGTTGCAATGTCCTGGTGAAATCGCTCGCCGTGCTCGTCGCTCACTGCTCCACAGTTCGGTGGAAAAAAATCTAGATGAGAGTGCAAAAAATGTATCTTTAGTGACATGTTGCAACCAAGGCTTTTGTATGCCTTGAGGAGGTTTTCCACCAACAACCTGTAGTTGTCTGCCTTGTTGTTTCCGAGAAAATTTATTGCCACTAACTGGAAGGCTTCCCATGCCATCTTTTCCTTGCCACGCAGGTCATGGTCAAATGCATCATCTCGAAGAAGTTCACGAATCTGAGGACCAACAAAGACACCTTCCTTTATCTTAGCTTCACTTAACCTTGGAAATTTTCCACAGAGGTACTTGAAAGCTGCTTGTGTTTTGTCAATGGCCTTGACAAAGTTCTTCATCAGACCCAGCTTGATGTGTAAGGGTGGTAACAAAATCTTCCTTGATTCAACAAGTGGTGGATGCTGAACACTTTTCCTCCCAGGCTCCAATGACTGTCGGAGTGGCCAATCTTTCTTGATGTAGTGGGAATCTCTTGCACGACTATCCCATTCGCAGAGAAAACAGCAGTACTTTGTGTATCCAGTCTGCAGACCAAGCAGGAGAGCAACAACCTTCAAATTGCCACAAAGCTGCCACTGATGTTGGTCATAGTTTATGCACCTCAAAAGTTGTTTCATGTTGTCATAGGTTTCCTTCATATGGACTGCAGGACCAACTGGAATTGATGGCAAAACATTGCCATTATGCAGTAAAACAGCTTTAAGACTCGTCTTCGATGAATCAGTGAACAGTCTCCACTCATCTGGATCGTGAACGATGTTGAGGGCTGCCATCACACCATCGATGTTGTTGCAGGCTACAAGATCATCTTCCATGAAGAAGAATGGGACAAGATCCTTTTGACGGTCACGGAACATGGAAACCCTAACCTCACCTGCCAGGAGATTCCACTGCTGTAGTCTGGAGCCCAACAGCTCTGCCTTACTCTTGGGTAGTTCCAAATCGCTGACAAGGTCATTCAGTTCACCTTGTGTTATGAGGTGTGGTTCAGAAGAGGAGGATGGAAGAAAATGTGGGTCCTGTGACACTGATGGTTCAGGACCAGAAGTTTCATCCTCTTCCTCATCTGACTCAAGTGAGAATGATTCTGGTGCATCAGGAACCGGCAGTCCTTCTCCGTGGGGTACTGGCCGTATAGCTGATGGAATGTTTGGATAATGCACAGTCCACTTTTTCTTCTTTGACACACCTTTCTCAACTGGAGGCACCATGCAGAAGTAACAATTGCTGGTATGATCTGTTGGCTCTCTCCAAATCATTGGCACTGCAAAAGGCAGTGATTTCCTTTTCCTGTTCAACCACTGGCGAAGATTTGTTGCACAAGTGTTGCAGCATATGTGTGGGGCCCACCTCTTGTCCTGATCTCCAATTTTGCAGCCAAAATAAAGGTGATAGACTTTCTTAACTATAGCTGTTATACCGCGCTTTTGTGATGCAAAAGTCACTTCACCACAAACATAGCAGAGGTTATCTGCACTGTTCACACAAGTACGAGGCATCTCTGCTCACTTTGGCTAAACAGAAATGTGTCCCTTTGCAAAATCAAACATTGACAAATAAGAGAGCACGACACTGTCTGATTTCTAGAGCTGATATAGGGCAATTTGTTCAGCAGAGTGATGTAAGCTTCATTATGATTGCATCATCCATCACTTCTAGGAATAACATGATGCAATTCATATCATGTATGATGCAATACCACCTTCAGATTGTATCATTCATAGTTTTGCCTAAAAAGCAAGTACTGTCCAAACCCAGTCATAGATTTATTCATAGATCCAGTCAAAGATGTATTTTATTCATTTCTGGTTTAAATTGAGATCCCTTCCCTTTATAACTCACTTAACCTCCACCATTCCCAAGTCAAGGGTCGTCTATACTGACCCAATAGCATATCTTGAAAACTAGAGCCAACCAACAATTTTAAGCATCATTTTCGTTCTCAGTGACCCAGAATTAGTAACGTTTGACTATATTTATTTCAGAAGCATTTTGGCTGTAGAGCAGTGTTGTCTGAATTTCTTTTCCACACATGATTGTGACTCTGGCATCTACTGGCTATTAGTTACATTTAGTGTCAATGTGTAGTGAGCTGAGCAAGTGAGCAACTGACCTTGGTGTTTTCTTACAAAGCCATTTCCTGCTGGTTATGCCTACTATGCAGAACAAAGTTAAAGCCATGCTGCTTAGGTAGGGGCAGAAGCATAATTAATAGACACTATTAGGTTTATGACATGAACAGGAAATACCATCTCTTCCATATAAAGAAGTGGCATGACTTTTCGCCTCACATTGCATTTTGATTTTGAAATTGGAATATCCTCTGTGCAATTCTTTGTATTGCAGACTTTTCAACTGAGAGTCATTTGGAATAGAAGAACGTATGGGGAATGTACCAAGCGTATTCATTTAATAATGCATAATACATCTCTGCCCCAAATTTCCATGTGCTGAGAGAAAGACATGAACATTGGGAGGAAAGGAAAATTCATCCCAGAATAATTGGGAGGCAGGGAAAGAGTGGATAAATCAAAAGGAAATAATCAGTTTTTTTATAATGTTTATAGCAGATTTGTTAGCCCTTTAATTATTGTTGTTAATTTTCCATCCATATTAATACTCTCAGATGAATAGGTGTGGGAATAGATCGCATCCACAAAACAACATGAAAATACTCAATTCATAAGCACTTTTAAACGATCATAGTGAGAAGTAAAATAAAAAGTAGGTACTTGAGCTGAAATATGTTTTTCATATGGGGAGCCAATAGCTAATGGACACCTATTCAACTGTAACATGCTTTCCTTGCATTTGCTCTGGGCAGCACAATTAGAAAACCAGAAGAAATAGCCAACGAGAGTCACCTGGTGTTCTCTGCTACACAGATGCAGTTCTCTGCTCCTTTGAAAAAATGCCTTTCAAGTCACTGATTCCCCTGACAGTCAGGAAAAGGAAATGTTTTCAACCCTTTGGACAAAATTTTAAACAAATAATATTTTAACATCGCTTAAAACCCTGGGTTTTCTCCCGAGAAGTTTAAGGGGGTTGTGAACACACTTTTTTCCCCCTTTATGGCTAGATGGATGGGGGACTAAAATCTGTGGTGCCCAGACCATTTATTTTTTTCTGTAGTAGCATGGGGTCGTGGCATGGAAAATGTTGAGAGCCACTGACAAATAACATTTCTGCAATACAGAAAAATCTTATTTCCTACACATGTACTCTACCATATATAAAATATACATCATATACTCCATTCCAACCTCTCCTTTTCAGTAACAGCCCTTTGCAGCAGATGTTGGAGAAATCGATACTCCTGTTTTAACTTATCAGAGCAGCTGACGTTATTCAAGAAACTCAACAGCGACAGAAAATGGTCTTTCACCCACTACTAGTGAGGACAGAGAAGGATAGGAACAGGATCTGTGTGAGAGAGGCTCTAGCATTACCTGCAATACAGCCAGATATGAACCTTCCCTTCCTTTAAGAAGAGTTGGGAAAATCTAGACTGAACAAGCATGAAAGTGAGAGTCATTCCATTGATTTCAAAGGGCTTTAGATCAGATCCTAAATGTGTATTGTCATCATTTATTATTACAACCCTTCCATCTCCTTTTGGGTCAAGCATCAGATAGGTAAGGCAAGTGCACATTAACAACTGGCAGAAAATTTCAGATCATTACTCCTGACTTTTCCACAGCTCCAGAATCAGCCAGTGAGCAAACTCTGAACTGATGTGCTAGCATGTTCTTTAAGGTAAGGAAGAACATTGTCATTCTCTGATTCCTCTTTTTATTTTATTTTATTCTCCTATGCGTCGTCCTGAGTGGTAGTATGCGGACTTGCTGGTGGAAATGGAAACGGGTGTGTGCAGTGTCTGACCGAGGTAACCTGGTATCAAAATCCTGGCCTGCCTAGGACTCCTTCCACAGGCTGGGAACATGGGCGATGTTGGCTGTCACTAGGATGGACAGGCCCAAGCAGCAGTGAAGCTGCCACTTAAATAGTCTGCGGTTGCTAGGCAGACTATACCGTCACGTGATTCCAACCGCTCCATGCCTTTTCCTGCTCTAATTTGAAAAAGGCAGGGGAGGGGCAGGGAGCTGTCCGAGAAGGAGGGCACCCAAGATGGAGTCCTACTTGTTGTTTTTACAAAACAAGATGGAGACTAGAGGAGAACTATACCCATTAAGGTTTTTCCCTCAATGGGGGAAGCGGGAGGGAGGTGGACACGATCCAGTGAGGGAATGGGGGAGAGGAACGAATGATGGGAGCAGAGCCTTGGGGGGGGGGAAGAGGCGGAAGAGGGGTGGGGCCTTGGGGGTCCAGTTACCAGCAATTAGAAAGGTGGCAATCCTACAGAAAATTCTGATTTGCTATGAAGTGCAAGAGTCTGGTATGTAATACAAGAGATGGACTCAGGCTGCAAAATGCAGATCTAGATTTTGAAACCTGCTCCCTGCCTCATACCCACTCCCTTCCAAGAGAGAGATTTAGATTGTGATTATTTGTTCAGCCTACCATAAAGGTAGAAGCCAGCTACAAAATTCCGAATTGGACCTCAGTTTGGATTCTGACCCAAATCCAACACACACACAGTCCAGGTTTGTTCTATCTCATGTTTAGTGCAGGCCCATCTCTATTTAGCAACTTGAAATTATACAAAGCAACAGAGGGTCCTGTGGCACCTTTGAGACTAACTCAAAACTAACTAACTCTGTTAGTCTCAAAGGTGCCACAGGACCCTCTGTTGCTTTTTACAGATTCAGACTAACACGGCTACCCCTCTTATACTTGAAATTATACAGTAAGTGCTATAGGCTGAGTACAATTATTATAAGTTTGCCTACAGTTTCTAAACTAGTTTAAGGAGGTTTTCCCCCTATTCAAAGAAAACCAAAAATGTTTTCAGAACTCTCTACAAATATGCCAACTCCAAAATCTTAGGAAATCCTCCCTATTTTTTTCCTGACTTCAGTGGGAATTTAACTGAGTAAGGGGAGCAGATTTCATCTTTTGGTTGAACAATCTGATCTAGCACTTCATCTATTTGCTCATGAGGATAGTTGAATGTCCCATCTCTGAGACCAGGGCTGATCTTTCCAGGGCGAGACACTGAACAATTTTACGATCCTGCTGAAGTGGAAAGTTGTCCAATGAGAGTTATTTAAAAGTTGAGAACGCCCAGGGCCTAGATTAATTTAATTACAGAATTCATCAGTGAAATATCAAGCCAAAAATTAAAGCCTTTGGCAAAGTTATTTTTGACAGATTGCAGAGGATGTGGGAGAGATCAGAGGATTTTCAAGTGACCCTCTTATTTGCTCTTACTAAGTAGTTCAGAGAAATAGGGAGCATTGACTAATCCCTAACTGTAATTGTGAGTACTTGGAAACACTGATCTGGGACAAGATGACACTATACTTAGAAACTGTGATTGTTAGTATAATGGATTCAAAAGGGAGATATCATGCATGATATAGTAATAGAGTTATTTACATGGATTACTGAATTATTAAACAAAATATACCACTGCTCCATCCTTATCTTGATTTCATGACAGCTAGTATAATCTTCTATAGCACCCAGAGTGCTCTGGGTAAATAAAAAGACAGTCAATGACCCAAAGAACTTAAACTAAGACCTGATACTGCAAGCAGACCTGTGTGAGCAAACCCCTCCTGGAGTCCCACTGCAGACAACAGGGCTCCATATGGGCACAGTGGCTCATCCACTCAGATCCAATTGCAGAACTGGGCCTAAATTTAGACATAATATAATGAGTTATAGCAATGAGTAATGGTGGGAAGGAAGAACCACAACACTGGTCACTTCATTTTCCTTGCCATCTTTCAAGGCAATTTCTTTATTAAGGATTTGTCCTTTGTAACTCTGTAGCTAAGTTATGGTGTGTGTATATCAACAATATGTATGCGTGTACAAAAATATTTTTACACAGATTTTGGTTGTGGTCGGAGTTAATTGGAAAAAGTGTGATACTATCATCTGGGCCCTGCTGCCACACAACTACCTGAAGTTTATACGTGGATGGTCCAAGAATGCTTGGGTACATCAGGAGGGAAAGCTTCCTAAAACCTACCTTTTCATAGATTGTCTAAGGACTTGTCTACACAGAGGGGTAATGCACTCTACGGAGGTGTGAGTCATAAAGTGCATTAACATATTACACAATAATTGGTCTGTGTAGATGCTGCAGGTGGAACCTAGTTTCCTAGTGCACTTTAAGCTAGTACCGTTTCAAAGAGCATGACGTTAACGTTCACTAGGGACCCTTTAGTGAGCACCAGCAGGATCTACATGAACTAATTAATGTGTGACACATTAGTGCACTTTAGAAATCACTCCCCTGTATTACCTCACTATGTAGACAAGCCCTAAGAGGCAAGGATGGTCCAACAGTGCTGTGAAGTTGATTTTAGACTAGGGTATCATAATTTATCAGCATGGTTAGAGATACACTAAGCCAGGAAGCTCAGTCTGATCTAAGCATGTGGAGAAATAATTGTGGCTATAATAATAGCAAATAGTATTTTGTTTGTGAATGTTAAATTTGGGAATGTTTCATTTCTAGCAGAATTATCACTAAAGCTGCCTAAATGGAACAAAGCATGAGAGAGAAAAAGAAAAAAAAAAAAAACAGCCTACAATGATCTGTCTTCCCTAAAGTCATACTGTCCTCTAATGGCAACCTAGGTGGGTCTAGCTTCTTCAGACATCCCCACGGGTTCTAGTGTCTGAGTTTTGTTTCAGCCTGGTCTCGTCCCATTCGCCTGAGAAATGGTCTTTTAAAACCCCTGCAGACATTCTTTGTCCTTATGTGATGGTGTGTTTAGGCTCTTATAGTCAAAGCAGTCCTGTAGGAGGAGCAGGAAATCAAGCCCCAGTCATCACAGCCAATGGTTCTGGCATTATCCCTTTATGTTTCCTAAGTGACAGCCAGAGGTGAAAGTAAGCCGGTATGGTCCAGCACAGCGTACCGGCAAGAGCCAATATGCCATACCGGACCATCTTCCCCAGGCTGGCGATTTAAAGGGCCTGAGGCTCCCGGCAGTGGCCGGAGCCCCGGGCCCTTTAAATTGCCACCATAGCCCCGCTGCTGGAGCCCTGGGTTAGTGGCGGCAGCCGGGGGCTCCGTCAACAATTTAAAGGGCCTGGGGCGGTAGCAGCGGGTGGTGCCCCATGCCTTTTAAATCGCTGCCCGAGCCCCGCTGCAGAAGCCCTGGGGTAGCGGCAGTGGGGCTCCGGTGGTGATTTAAAGGGCATGATATTTCACCCAAATATTTCACACAGAGAACATTGCCAACATACAGTATTAAGAAATTATTACAGGGCAGCTCGGTATTCAGTATGTGTCTGCTTATGGATACAGGCCTGATGGAGCTAATGTTTAGAAGCCCAGGTGGCTGCAAAAGGAAAAAAAAATATGGGTAATATGGACTCATTAGTTGCACAATTCTGTAGACCTTCAGGGGGAAAAAAATAGACAATGTCTTCACCGCAGAGTTAATTCAAGTGATCAGCACCCAGGCTGGTCTAGCCCAGGTGTGAACAGCCACAATACAAAGCCACTCAAGTTACTGGGTCCTCACTGGTGATGCACTGTGTGTATTGCTAAGATTTCTGGGAGCATAATACCATGGTTCTTTGTGCTACTCTAAACTCAGCTACTCTATTAATCTCTCCCAGTGGTCGTGGGAGAATTTGTCTGTCCTTCAGAGCACACAGAGGGAATTGTGGGAAGGCATTGGAGGACTATAGATCAGTGAGTGGTTTAGCCTGCATCCTCACTGCAAAGTAGTTGGGTTAGCAGCCAGAGTGAAAGCCTCTCCCAGGCTCTAGTTTATAGCTAGTCCAGGAAAGCACCACCAAATTGGCTTGTGGGTGTGGAGAAGAGGGGACAATGGAGCAATAGCCAGTTAACAGCTTGGGTTAACTCTGTAGCAAAGATATACCCTAAAATATTTTTAAAGCTGGAGCAGTCCTCCAAGCAGTGTGATTTCAGGGCTTGACAATGCTTGCTAGAATGATGGAAGACTAAGAGTGATCCTCTGTTTAATGAATCAGCAAGGGAAATAGAAGCCCACTCTGCCAACTAGTCATGGCCAGGATCAACCCAATAAATTCTGGGATGGCAGAACTGTAAGCCAAAGCTGTTGGGTCTAGGACTGTGAAGTGATTAAAAAATTAATCATGATTAATCACACAATTAAAAATATTAATCGTGATTAATCGCACTGTTAAACAATAATAGAATACCATTTAATTTTTTTTATATTTTCTATATTTTCAAATATATTGATTTCAATTACAACAGAATACAAAGTGTACTGTGCTCACTTTACATTTATTTTATTTATAAGCATTTGCACTGTAAAAAACAAAAGAAATAGTATTTTTCAATTCACCTAATACAAGTACTGTAGTGCAATCTCTTTTTCATGAAAGTTGAACTTACAAATGTAGAATTATGTATAAAAAAAACTGCATTCAAAAATAAAACAATGTAAAATTTTAGAGCCTGCAAGTCCACTCAATCCTACTCTTGTTCAGCCAACCACCAAGTTTGCTTACATTTGCAGGAGATAACGGTGCCCACTTCTTGTTTACAATGTCACCTGAAAGTGAGAATAGGCATTCTCATGGCACTGTTGTAGCTGGCGTCGCAAGCTATTTACGTGCCAGATGCACTAAAGATTCATGTTTCTTCATGCTTCCGCCACCGAGGACATGCATCCATGCTGATGACTGGTTCTGCTCGATAAACCAAAGCAGTGCGGACTGACGCACGTTCATTTTCATTATCTGAGTCAGATGCCACCAGCAGAAGATTGATTTTCTTTTTTGGTGGCTCCGGTTCTGTAGTTTCCACATCAGAGTGTTGCTCTTTTAAGACTTCTGAAAGCATGCTCCACACCTCGTCCCTCTCAGATTTTGGAAGGCACTTCAGATTCTTAAACCCTGGGTCAAATGCTGTAGCTATCTTTAGAAATCTCACATTGGTATCTTCTTTGAGTTTTGTGAAATCTCAGTGAAAGTATTCTTAAAATGAACAACATGTGCTGGATCATCATGCGAGACTACTATAACATGAAATATATGGCAGAATGCGGATAAAACAGAGTAGTGGACATACAATTCTTCCAAGGAGTTCAGTCATAAATTTAATTAATGCATTATTATTTTAACAAGCGTCATCAGCAGGGAAGCACGTCATCTGGAATGGTGACCAAAGCATACGAACACAAAGGGGCATATGAATATTTAGCATATCTGGCATGTAAATGCCTTGTAATGCCAGCTACAAAAGTGCCATGCGAATGCCCGTTCTCACTTTCTGGTGGCATTGTAAATAAGAAGTGGGCAGCATTACCTCCTGTAAATGTAAGCAAACTTGTTTGCCTTAGCGATTGGCTGAACAAGAAGTAGGACTTAGTAGACTTGTAGGCTCCAAAGTTTTACATTGTTTTGTTTTTGAGTACCAAAAAAACCCCTACATTTGTAAGTTGCACTTCCACGACAAAGAGATTGCACTACAGTACTTGTATAAGGTGAATTGAAACATACTATTCTTTTATCATTTTTACAGTGCAAATATTTATAATCAAAAATAATATACACTTTGATTTCAGTTACAACACAGAATACAATATATATGAAAATGTAGAAAAAGATCCAAAATATTTAATACATTTCAACTGGTCTTCTATTGTTTAATGGTGCAATTAAAACGATTAAATTTTTGAGTTAATTGCGTGAGTTAACTGCGATTAATCGACAGCTCTAGTTGGGTCACAACCTCAGTTAGCTTCCATTATGCCAGCAGAGGGCAAGAGTGGAAAGGTTTAGCTTTAAAAAATAAAATAAAATAAAAACAACAACCAGAAAACTATTCTGACAAAAGCCAAAGTATTCTCTTTGGGCCCAATTTTTATTTACCCACTAAGATCACTTTATACCATTTTGGTCAAAAAGATATGGTGGAGGAGTGCACCATTACAAGGGTGGAGGGTGGATGGCAACACCTTGCTTCCGATATTCGATGATGCAGCAGATAAATGAACAAATCAAGATATCGATTTGTGACACATATGAAAGACCACCACTTTGGTAGTGCGAAGGGGCCATAAATGTAATTGGCATCCTTTCTAAGACTAGAGAAGTGTAAATGGTGAAAAGTGGTATAATCCAGTGGGTTTTAAGAACTGACACTATATATGTAAAATAAAATCTTGCTTTTATCATATGCGTTCTGGTCTCATATTAGACAAGATAGTTGGGATTATGTATTAAACAATGATGGAATGCAGCAAGAAAAGTTTCTTGTGCAATTAAAAGTACTTAATACATTTAAGAGTAGCAAAAGTGTTCCATTGCAGGCATGCTCAGAGAAAGATAAAAGGCTACAAATGCAGTCGCTTAGCTATGAACTTTATTATCCAAGTCACTGTAAATAAATGGCAGCATTCATCACCTAAATTAAATTCCAATAACGATAGTTGGGTCTCAGTTAGAAAACCCCTCTACTACTTTATTTTTCCTTTCCTGAGTTATTCCATTATGACTTTAAGTATCAGGGGGTAGCTTGCTATGTCATTATGACTTTGTTAGCCAGGCATTCAAGTTAGGTGACTATAATTGAAATTAATAAAGTTCACATTATTCTTTTTTAATTTGTATGCACACTATATCATTTTTATATATCATGAGATTGAGAAAATAAAGCCGCAGTGTGGTAGTTTCCTGTTATGAAAGTATTGCAGAGTGCATTATAACTAATGAGGTATCACACTGAAATATAATACAGATTATCATATAGTGGATTGATTTGACTGCAATTTCCTACTAATTGCTACGTGGTATTTCAAGGTGACAGGCAACCTGGAGCTCAGACTTGCCCTCTGACATGTAGTACACAGTTCATCGGTTTATGAGAACAAGCAGGAAACTGCTCCTCTCTCCGCAGCCCAGAGGGAGGAAAGCATTTAAGCATGTGCTTAAACCAGAGGGACATAGGAATGGAAGGAATCTCCTGGGTCATAAAGTCCAGTCCCCTGCTGTCGCAGGCAACCCCCTCATACACGCTCCATCTTAAAAAATAATTAGGTTGTTTGCCCCCTACTACTACTCCTAGGGAAGACTGATGCAGAACCTAAAAAATCACATGAGGGCCCAATGACATTTGAACTCACCCCAGAGGTTTAGAAAACCAGTTCTCTAACCACTGAGCTATAGAGTCACACGTGGTAGGGAATGTCTGACTTAAGCATGTGCTGAACTGTTTTCTTGACCTGAGGCCCCATAGGTCCTGGAACTAGGGGGATTGCCACATCCCCTGGCTTGAAGTGGTTTCCATCATATACAGGGTTTAGGTTTACAGTTTGGTTCAATGGCTCTCAGCACCCCCACTATACAAATTGTTCCAGCCCCCCTGTGAGGCCCACAAGAATAAATGCAGATAATATAGTAATAAAGTTGCTTTACAAAGCACACACTGATGAACGCACTACCTAAAAGGACTGAGATTTGAGTGAGAACACTTAACAGGTTTAACCAGAAGACTGTGCCTTGATATACTGCTTTCGATCAGATTTATTACTACAGCAATATACCAATATAATCTAACTAAGGCAGCCGTTGTTTTCAACCCATGTACCAATGCTTTGCTCTGTGAAATAAAATTCCCATTTCGTATTTCCAAAGAAGGGGAAAGAGATCATTCCTCCTCAAAGCATCTCCTTTCTCCCTGGGCAGGTCTTCACTACCCGCCGGATCGGGTATCTATCGGGGATCTAGTGAAGACGCAATAAAATCGATCCCTGATCGCGCTCCCCGTCAACTCCGGAACTCCAGCTCATGAGAGGCGGAAGCGGAGTCGATGGGGGAGTGGCAGCAGTCGACTCGCCGCCGTCCTCACAGACAGGTAAGTCGATTTAAGATACGCCGACTTCAGCTATGTTATTTGCATAGCTGAAGTTGCGTATCTTAGGTTGATTCCCCCCTTCCCGCCCCCGCTAGTGTAGACCTGGGCCCTGTCTCAGTGCTCACCCATTGCTGAAAAAAATGCTAGGCCTCATGATTGGTGTACAGAGCCCTCAACGGACGGTGGTTCTGGGAGGCCTTCGGAGGTAGAGGGCCCCCCAGCCTGTAACTCTCCCCAAGCCTGACACACTCATTGCCCCAACACTGTTGTTATATGTATCTCATGGGTGTCAGGTGTAAACTGGCAACATGCTAGTCCCAAATATCATAGTGTGATGTATGTGTGGGTTGTGTACACAGCATTGTAGATGTGTGCTGGAGATATGTTCTTCAACCGTGTTCAGCCTGCCCTAGACACAGGAATGTGTGTTTCTCTGTCAGACTGGTGTGGTTACCGGACAAGTAAAGTACAATTACATAAGCTAAACAAACTTGGGAGAAGACCATTTAACAATCATGCCCAGGGACAGAATCTGCAGCCTAGGAAGCCTTCCTGGTTCTTGAGACTTTGGGAGCAAACAGACCTTGTAGCTATTCACCACTAAGGGGACATAGGGTACAGCACCCTTTGAGCCTGTGAATGTTGGATCCTCTAGTCTGAAGGACGCTGGTAACTTTCTCTAAGCAGTTTTCTTACATCAAGATTGTAACTTGCTGAGATTAAGTTTTAGTCACTAGAAAGCATGTTTTATTTTGTATTGTTTGCAAACAGAACCTGTCTCTTTCTCTTGCTTAGTATCACTTAAATCTCTCCTCTTTGTTAATAAACTTATTTGTGTTTTATTACAAAGCTCTCTCAGTGGTGTGTATTAAAGTGAACCGTGAGTGTTCAGCATGTCATGGAGCGGACAGCTTAGTAGCAAAGCTCTCACTCTTGTGGAGGCAGAGCGGTAACACAGACCAGTCTCTTGGTTCTGGGCATTCTGAGCATGACAACTCACTGACGTGAGAGTCTTCAGTGAGGTACTGAGCATCTGAAATTTCCAGGGAAATTAATAGGAGTGCAAGACATTCATCATCCGGTGGGGGATGGTCAGTACTCCATAGGGCAATGCTCTAGTTAAAAGAGGGCTTAATTCATAGAAGTCCTCAGGCCTGTGGTTCCTTCTGGCCATATAAACTATAAGCACCAGACCATAAGAGCACATGTAGTCTATTTATTCCATAGCCCTGCCTTATGTGCAGAGGACTGGATTAGGTGACCTATTGAGGTCCCTTCCAGTCATACACTTCTATGATTCTACGTCCATGACGGGAACGTTGGGCCTCAGGCTTGCATTTTAGCAATTAATGTATTTTTAAAAATCCAGAACAATCAATTCCTGACTAAATTACCTGCACATCCTTTAGCTGGAACCAGATTTTGTTCTGAGAAAGCAAGTCCCTCTAGAGATGGCAACATCCGGTTGTCTTGACACACATGCAGTTCCAACAACCAATTTCAGGGAAGAATTAGCTTCTATTTCTCTGCAACCAAAGCAGGACACCACACAACTGTGTGTCAGTTCCCAGCTTCTTACACGCTTCTTGAGTTGCCTTTACAGCTCTAACAGCATCCATCTATAGTCTAGAATCTCCAGTTTCACCATCAGTCCCAAACCTTGGCTTGCTTTATAATCTCTGGCTGCAAATGAGGAAATCTGAATTTAAAATTCTGATTAATTGTTCTACTGACCCCCTCAATTTCTCTTTCTAGGTGTCTTGCTGAGCTTCCACTAGGTTTCTTCCACCTTTGAAATGCTTTTTTAAAAAGTCTCTAATATTTAAACAAACTTTGAAACAAATAGAGGAAGACCCAAAAACCATTTTGGTTCACCTTACCATAGACTGTATCAAAAATAAAATAATGAAAATTATTGAAGGCTACATTTTCACTAAGCCAAAGCAAAAGTATTCTACATTGCCATTCAGTGATGCTAAGAGGCACAACATTGAGAGCCAAAGTGCCAGAGCCTTCCTGGGTCATTGCTAAAACTAATTTCCCCATGCTGATTTCCCCCTAGTGTTACTCACACCTTCTTGTCAACTGTTTGAAATGGGCCACCCTCATTACCACTATAAAAGTGATTTTTCCTCCTTTGGTATTCTGTTAATTGAATTGTCTCGTTACCACTGACCCCCCATGCTTGGTAAGGCAACTTCCATCTTTTCATGTACTGTGTATATACACCTGCTACTGTATTTTCCACTGCATGCATCTGATGAAGTGGGTTTTAGCCCACAAAAGCTTATGCCCAAATACATTTGTTAGTCTCTACAGTGCCAGAAGAACTCCTCGTTGTTTTCGCTGATACAGACTAACACGGCTACCGCTCTGAAATCTGAGAGCCTTCCTAGTAAATCTGCTACCTAAACACAGATCATTCAGTGAGAAGCCTACTTTGGAGGAACAAGAGGGATTAAAATCATGGCAGCTGCATCTAAATTGTCAAAGAACAGCAAATAACTCTACCACTGGGATTCACTGTGAAACATGGCTAATGTAATATATTCCAGCACATTTCCACCAGCCCACTGGTGCAAAGAAATTTACGATTGGTCAAGTGATAAATAACGGGAAACAGTTTTTATTCTCTAATTTTGTATCCGTCAGTTGGACTGTGTTTGTCCAATGGAGGCTGTAAATATTATTCTTTTTATGGTATTATTGTACCTCCTAGGAGTCTCAGTGATGGACCAAATCCAAACGGTCTGCCAGAAGCCATCTACCAATGCCAAACTTTTCTTCTGGAGTAAACATCTTTGTACATGCTTGGGGAAGCAAAGAGAGCAGAGTCTGTTAGATCTACCCTTTGCGAAACAATATGAATGAACAAAATCAACAGTGTCTATCAGATGGCAGTGCTTGTTGGCAATTAATTGCTCGTGTTTAGACACACGCACGTCATTCACAATTTAAAAGAATCGCTGCTGCTTCATGGTGAGGGCTTTAGTGGGGGACAAGATCACAAAAGGCATACAAAGAACAGGAGTACTTGTGGCACCTTAGAGACTAACAAATTTATTAGTCTCTAAGGTGCCACAAGTACTCCTGTTCTTTTTGCGGAAACAGACTAACACGGCTGCTACTCTGAAAAGGAATACACTTACTCTACCCTACCTTGCCATACAGGAGGCATACATAATACTGTAGCCAACACTCCTCAAACACAAGAGGAAGCTTGTACCACCAGCTTCATTAGAAAGAGATGGCTCCCTAGTGACCACCTCTCCCCTCCACTGCATAAATGATGGTTTCTGCATTATGCAGTCTTAATGCTATCAAACTGGCCCCTCCCTCCCTCCTGTCAATACAGCACTGGCTCTAGAAACCTTAATTGAGTGAGTTCATCCAATCACTGGTGGATTCTGACCTACAATGTTCTGAATGTCCTGTGGCACCTTTAAGCCTAACACATGTATTGGAGCATAAGCTTTCGTGGGTGTGTGACAGTGCACCCCATAAGGCTTTATGGGGAGGGGGTGCTTATAAATGTATGTATAACATAACTGGAATATGTTTTGTGCTGCCTGTGCCATGTAACATATCTCCGTAAGGGTTATGATCTACTATATCTATTCATCCTATTTGTACATATATATTATTTTCTACTCGAGGTTAAGAATATGGGCTGTATGCTTGCCTGATTTCTAAGTAAGCTTTGTGAGGCATTTGGTCAGCTTCTTTAGGAAGGAATTTGCCAGGTTAAGTACCTGATCAGGAGACACTTAGGGAACAATGCATCTTGGAATGCTCCAATCCACATGAGAAGTCTTCCTGGAGACATGCAAGATGCCATGTGGACAATGGCGTCGGCCTGCAAAGACTGAGTCATGCAGGGGCATGTGACTTACCCAGGTGACTCCAAAACTCCATCTTGGAGCTGGGCTTTGCAGAGGAGGGAGGAGGGGGGTCTCCACCCACAAGAGAGAGTCTATTTAAACCCAGGGGAGACCCCTCCATTTTGTCTTCAGCTGGCTAAAGAAGGAGCCTCTCCACCCCCCCCCCCCCCGAGGATACTTGAAGGAGACTGAAACAAAGGACAGTAACTGCAGGGGGTGTGAGTGATTGCTGGACCCAGGCTAAAAGGAGATTAGCCTGTAAAAGGGAGCACTCTGGAACTGGTGAGGAAATTATCTGTATTCAGTTTGATTAGGCATAGATTCGCGCATTTTATTTTATTTTGCTTGGTGACTTACTTTGTTCTGTCTGTTACTACTTTGAACCACTTAAATCCTACTGTCTGTATTTAATAAAATCACTTTCTATTTAGTAATTCACTCAGAGTATGTATTAATACCTGGGGGAGCAAACTGTGCATATCTCTCTATCAGTGTTATAGAGGGTGAACAATTTATGAGTTTGCCCTGCATAAACTTTATGCAGGGTAAAACGGATTTATCTGGGTTTAGACCCCACTGGGAGTTGGGCATCTGAGTGTTAAAGACAAGCACACTATTGTGAGCTGTTTTCAGGTAAACTTGCAGCTTTGGGACAAGTGATTCAGACCCTGGGTCTGTGTTGGAGCCAGACAGGAGTGTCTGGCTCAGCAAGACAGGGTGCTGGAGTCCTGAGCTGGCAGGGAAAACAGGAGCAGAAGTAGTCTTGGCACATCGGGTGGCAGCTCCCAAGGGGGTTTCTGTGATCCAACCCGTCACAGGGTGAATACCCACTTCATCAGACACATGTAATGGAAATTTACAGGGGCAGGTATAAATATGCAGGCAAGAATCAGTCTGGAGATAATGAAGTTAGTTCAGTCAGGGAGGGTGAGGTCCTCTGCTCGCAGTTGAGGTGTGAACACCAAGGGAGGAGAAACTGCTTACATCTGTTAGGCTTAAAGGTGCCACAGGACTCTCTGTTGCTTTTTACAGATCCAGATCCCCTTTGATACTTGACACAATGTTCTGAATGTTTGACATCTGTGGAGATATACATCAGCCCTTTGAAGATTAGTGTGAGCACTTTCATACTTCCAGAGTAAACACATCACTCATATTGTCTGCAAGTTATCTAAAATAAGATTTAAAATATGAATGGCATAATATCAAGCTTATCAGTCAGCTGGTTGACCCTTTGGTGTCCTATTTAGATCATTCTTATACGTGCTAACAAAGACCCTGATTCTGTACAATACTGACTGACTGCAGCCCCCTTGGAAGTCAGTCAGTTAGAGTTGAGAAAACTCACCACCTCCCAGGCAGCACTCAGCTCCTGGCAGTACAGGCCCAAGCATGGATTTCAGAGACAGCAGAAAGTTGGAATATGGAAAAAGTTTTCTGGGGCCAGCACGCATCACTGAGGTTTCATTGCACACCTAACAAAACTTCACACTGCAGGCAAATATTGATGATTTTGCACCAGATCTGATAAAAGAGTGGTTTCCTCAGAATTTCTTCTGGCGTTTGCAAGATTTTTGCACTTGGTGGTCGTAAACCAAACCCACTTGAGAAATTAACTTGTGGGAATTGAAACCGACAGATTTCATACAGCCTTGCCACCGACAGAGCACAGATTGTGCCATGCGTAAGGATGACTAAGTCTGTAGTGCCTCATGTTTTCTAAATGAAGTTATTTCCTAGCTGAGAATTGATCAACTGAAGATGATTAAGAAGTTGTTTGATCTAGTAGAAGGAAAGTTGATATTCTCTAAGGTTCAATACTTGGAACAAAAGATTCAGTGACATGAAAGATCAATATATTTGAAATCTTTCACATCCATTAATAGATTTTAATTCCAGAAGGCACCACTGGGATCATCTAGTCTGCCTCCTGTCTAACACAGGCCACAGAACTTCCCCCAATAATTCCGAGAGTAGATCTTTCAGAAAAGCCATCCAGTCTTGATTTTAAAATTGCCAGTGATGGAGGATCTACCATAACCAGGAGCACTGCCAGCTTTTCTGCCGTCCTAGGTGGCGGAAGGTCCCGCCCCGAAATGCCGCCTCCCACAGAGATGGCGGAAGGTCCCGCTGCCGAAATACCGCCGCGGTCGCTGCCCCCCAAATTGTAATGTCCTAGGCGACCGCTTAGGTCACCTAATGGGTTGCGCCGGCCCTGACTATAACCCATAGTAAACTGTTCCCATGATTAATTACGCTCACTGTTAAAAAATTATACCTATTGCCTCATCCAATAGTGCAGATGCAAAATGAGATTAATATATAGATCCCTAATAGAAAAAACAATACTTTTAAGAACTTGTTTTTGTTGTTTCAGATAAATCTATTTCAAGGAGTTAGATGACCTCTAAGTGACTTACCCAACGTTACACCAGAAGCCTGTGGTAGAGCAGGGAATTGAACTAGGGTCTCCCAAGGCTTAGTTTAATGCCCTAGGCATTGGACTATCCCTCTCTCTAAAGGACTATAACACATTTCTTAATCATGACATAGAAAGAATAGGCAGGTATGATGAGCTACACTTCTTAGACATCTTCAGAAAACTTGTTTATAAAGACACGCACACAGACAAATCCACATTTATAAGTGAACAGCGAGGAGATACAGTAGAAGGAATTAATTCAATTCAATAACCAGATGTGGAGAGGTAATTGTGAGTCTCAGAGAAACTCAGAAGAACTTCCATACTGTCCATATTAAATGCAAGAAAGTTCTTTTTTTAATCTAAAATGAAATGTCAGCCAAGCATATATAAATATGAAGGCAAATGTCATCTGAGAGAGAGAGAGAGGGCAAAAAAATCAGAAATATGGAGATCATCCTCGAAGAGTTGGTAATTTAGCCCAAATGAAGTAATCAGAGACATCAGAAGAGATACAGAGACAATATTATAGGACCTTAGACAGAGCCTTAATGCATACTGACCAAGAGGGCATAAAATGAATCCCTGACTCATTTCTTTCATCACCGTTGTGATCATCATCATTGTCACACCAATGCTCATATAAAGTTTTGGATTATAGCTTAGTGAAGTATTAGGCATAACTTCTCAAGTTGGGTACTGTAGTTCTCCAAAGACCTGAAGGTTCCTAGGAATGGGGAGTGAGCCATGTGAACTTTTTTTCGTTGAGCCTGCTCTGAACTTCAGTTGGGATTTCTGCTTCAAAGCCAAGCCTTGACCTGAAACAAGGCAAACCTTGGTGGTTTGGACTTTTTGACTTCGAATTTGGTCTAAACCTGAAAAACTCAAAAGCCTAACCCAAAGAGTGAGAAGCTACGGGATCCAAAAGGAACAAACAGGTTTTACAGCCACCCTGTGAACCAAAACCACTGACTTAAGCACATCTCCAGCTGCCATTCTGTAGTGGTCACATACTATCTCCTTACAAGAACCCCTATATCATTGTGTAGCTCCCCCAGTGGGATGAAAGCAGGAAGTTTTAGGAGGCAGCAGATCAAGGCTAATGTTGGCAATCAGGCTGAGAAAACCTCTGCATAAAGCTCCTGTATAAAATGAGGCTTATCTACCATATACAGAACCAAAGAAGATTAGTGGCAATAACCAATTCTCTGGGGTACAGGTTTCATACGATTATTTTTATCCTTCCCACAGGGCAGTTCATATTTTCCATACAAGTCTATGCTCAGTTTCTTTAACAGGAGTTTTTTGTATGACAATCACATCCTTGTAATGGATCCAAGTTTTCTACATATTTCGCTTGCCAGTGGTCTAAGTGGTGGATTTAGTCATGTTGCTTGTTTGGTTAGTTTCTCTGAATAAAGCAAGGAGGAAATCATTCAAAAGGGATTTTGTAATCAACTGCTGGCTGTTCATTTACTAAAAGCAAACCACAGTTTCATTTTGCTATGAAAAATTGCTTATAATAAAAATCTATTTTACTGTCCCATCTATACTTTTTAAAGGGGGATGTTTAAAAGGAACGACCCCTGGCTTTTTCAATGCTCCACAAGTCTATCTTTGGAGTGGTGAAGACAGTGTTTTCTGTTCTAGCTTAGCCATATTGCAGCTGCAGTAGCTGATCTGACTGGAAGGTGCATGCAAGTCAACTAGTGTGCTCAATTAATGCTATATATGACTTTGGAGGGAATCTCTCACCTGATTCATCATAGAAAACCCACCAGTAAATTACTGTATCATCTTTGAACATAGTAATATCCAAATTGTATCAGACCAGTCCTCCTCTAGAGCAGTATCTCATCTTGGACAAGAAACCCTTTAGTGATCAATTATGGATTAATTACCTCATGGGTTTCTTCCTTACCTCCAACAGTTAGTGGCTGATTTATGCACTAGCGCACTAAGGTTTACTTCTTGCATCTGAAGAAGTGGGTTTTTTAACTCATGAAAACTTATGCCCAAATACATTTGTCAGTCTTTAAGGTACCACCGGACTCCTCATTGTTTTTGTGGATACAGACTAACACAGCTACCCCTCTGATACTTAGGGTTTACTTTACTTCTTTGAAAAGCAGCAGAGCTCAGGACCACAGTGCTTACGTGTTTAAGTAAATTTATTTCTCATGAATCATAGGAAATTTTAGCCGTGATGTTGAAAGTCTTCTTTATGCCTGCAGAGAAGGTATAAAACAGGTGGCAGCAGTGCAAGCCTCCTTACCAGGGCATAGCAATGTGCCAATCTTTAATTCTAGAGAGACCATCACCAGCCCAGAGAAGGTAGCTCAGGATTTGTCTACACATAGATACTGGAACTAGAGGTGCTAAGGGTGCTGCCGCGCCCCCTGGCTTGAAGCAGTAACAACAACCAAATACATGGTTTCCACCTTCATCACCCTCGCTTTAAAAATTGTTTCAGCACCACTGTGTTTATATGGGGAAATTGACCAGAATAACTGTTCTATAATAGCTATCCATGTGGACTATTTTCTCTGAAATCAAAGTGACTTCTCATTCTGGTATAATTTCTCCACTTTATGAGCAGAGTAATTATTCTGGAATAAAGCCATTTTTATTCTGGAATAAACTGTCCACACAGGGGAGTTATTCTGATATAGATAAATTATACTGGAATAGTTCTATCAGAATAGTTATTCCAGAATAGCTATGCCCATCAATTACCCATATGTAGACAAGCCCTCAGTCTGACACTAATTGAATTCTTGACCTCTTTGCTCAGGATTCCAAAAAGAATCCCAGTTAAGGATACATTTTGCAATGTGGACACTTCCATTAGGAATTGAATTGAGATGCCAACTCACTTTGCACACGGCTCCAAAGAGCCATCAACATGCCATAATTTTTGTTCTGTTACTGCAATCCTGTATCCCCCCCCCCCCCCCCCCGGGAAACCTTTTCCACATCAGTAAAGTTTTCTGGTTAAAGAAATATTTTATTGGTTGACCGTTTCCTTGGTGATGACTGACATCAAACACCTGTTCATGTTATTGTCTACTCTGTCTGAAATCAGTCTGGATTTCCCTTGCCTGTCTGTGACTGTTCTCACTTACATTGTATCTCTAGGATAAACACCTTTCCTATCCATGACACAACTGCACTCCCCAGTTGTTGCATTCATTTAATAGTCCCTTGTGGGTATATCTTGTAAGCCTCTCAACTGATGCCAGGTGTATCTGGTATGGCAAGTGGATTGCACCTGCTGTGCTGGGTAGCATTGTACCCCAGTGCTTTTTTCCAGTGGAATCTCTGCAGCATACCAATAGCCACAGAGGAGTGGAAGCAAATGGGAGGTGGGGGAGGGGAGGAGGAGAGGAGGAGAGATCCTCTTAACATCAACATGTCCAAGCAGTTGATCCTTTTTAGAAACAATATTTTGTTTTTAATAATGAAACAGAAATAGAATGCAAAATTGTATTGAAATAAAAGAGATGGGCAAAATGGAATCTCGAATGAAATTCATCTATGAATTAGCCTAGGGCAAAGTACCCAGAAATCTAGCTTAGTCTGAGTTTGAAAAGCACCTGTATGCTAGCTGGTGTATTGTAGACTCTCAGACTTTAAGGCCAGAAGGGACCCTCATAATCATCTCGTCTGACCTCCTGCACCTCACAGACCATAAAACTTCACCCAGCCACTCCTACAATAGCCCCATCGCCTCTGGCTGAGTTACTGAAGTCTTCAGATCTTGACTTAAAGACTTGACAATCCACCATTTAGTCTAGTTCAATACCAGCAAGTGATCAAGGCCCTAAGAAGGTGAGAAAACCCACAGGGTCTCTGCCAATCTGACCGGGGGTGGGGGGGAAATTCCTTCCCAGCCCCAAATAGGATGATCATGACCCTGAGCAGGCGGGTGAGATCCACCAGCCAGACAGCTGGGAAAGAATTCTCTGTAGTAACTCAGAGCCCTCCCCTTCTAGAACCCCACGAACACTCAACAGAAGCGGCGTGGGTGGATCCCCAGCAAGCACATCAAGAACTGTTCAACGGGGGGCCTTAGAATGAGAGATGCCAGGATATACTTGTCCAAAATTCAAACAATATCATGGTTTAGCTCTTCCATAAAATCATATCCCTTCACTCGCCCTCCAAGAGATGCACTCCATCAGACTAAGACCATTGTTCTGAGAGATAACATCACAGGTTTGCATAGCTCAAGATCATACACTACAGATCATTTATTATTTGCTTTAGACTAGTGCCTACAGGTTCCACTGCACGAGACACTGTTTGGAGACACAGGAAGGGATAATTGCTGCCCCAAAGAGCTTACAATCCAAACAGACTAGACAGGCAAAAGATGGGAGGGGAAACAGATGTACAGAGAGCAGTGACTTGCCCAAGGTTGCACGGCTGATCAGTGGCAGAACTAGAAACAGAATCCCAGCAGAGTGCCCTCTCCACTGAATGTCAACATTGCCTTTCTAAATGCACCCAAGCTGCCTTCAACACATAAGGTACCAAATAGCCAAATTCATGCTATGAAGCTCTAGTAACAGGGAGAAAGCAAGAACAAGGTAAACAATCATGTCTTAAATTCACTCTACATATTCAGCAAGATACAAACTCTGTCACACTCCCTCCCCACCTCTTCCTTTGTTCCCCCTATTCAAAGTGGTATTGTGCTGTGAAGCAAAGTTTCTCAGACTAAACTGAAACTAGACAAATCAATTTGGGGGGCGGGGGGAAGAACAAAACAACAACCTTGTGATAATTCTGAAACATACAATTCACAGCTCGTCCATCACTTCCCCAGGAGCATAGCCACGGAGCAACATGGGCGATCAGCGGAGCAGCTGTCAAGAGCTGTCAGAATGATCTCCCATTGCTTTTAGCCGCTGACAGATCTGACAGGTACGGTTTTCCGGAGCACTTTTCATTATTGCAGAATAGAAATGGGCTGTAATGCACCATCCCCCACCTGCCTGGCACCCTCCAAAAATATCTCCCCTTGCCCTGGGTATGTTGGGGGAAATAGGGCAGGTCAAAGCAGCCACCCCTCCCACAAATAATTGTCTTGAAATGGTCGCTATGCAGTGATCACTCAAAACAATTGCCAGTTTCCCCTTGGATAACCAAGTAAGAATGAACCAGTATCTGTAGCACTTTAGGGAATGCGTAAGGAATGCCGAACACATGAGGGAAAGCTTATTGTGTAACCTAAATCATTATCAGCTATGGGAAATTTTTAAGAGGGATCACTGCATGATAAACTTGAAGGTTTTACAACAGATAGCTCCTGGTGGTCCTTTAAATGCTAGTTTCCAGTTCCCATGCTACCGTACTGTTATTCAAGATGTCACTAATGTCAAGACCCTTTCATTTGGATACCAAAAGCCCCCTATCTCCCTGCAGGCTTCTGCATCCTCTGTCTGTATTTCAGGGTGAAGTCACACTACTCAAGCCCTTCCCTACTACAGACTCTCCTGAGTAGCTCTCGTGTTGTTTACTGCTAGATGCTAGGGAGGAGACATACTTGACACAAGTAGCAAATATCCATTAGACACATGCACTCAGGATCTGGTGAGCATAGCACAGCACATGGGATTTAGGTAGATGGATAGACAGATTTTAATAAACAAACAAACCAGCAAACAAGTAATCATTCTTGCACTATAAGTATTTCAAAGGCACCTGACTCATGGAATCCAGGACTAGATACTATTATGTTCATTTAAAATGATTTTCCTGACCTGTTGGGAAAGAAATCAAACTCTCCTCCCAACTCCCTGAGATTAAAAGCCACTTATTTACAATAAATCCGAGGGTGTTGCTTAGAAGAGCAGCACTCCCAGGACTCTTAGTAGCTCAGTTATTTATTAGAAGGGCTGCTGAAAGATCAGTCTTCTTATGCACCCTCAAGGGTACAAGTAGGGGGCCAGGGGTCCGGTTTTCGACCAGAAAGTCCAATCAGAAACAGTACCTGACAGTGTCCAGTCAGATCTACTGACCGGACACCCAAAGTCTGGTTACTATGGGTGGGGGAGGTGCCAGGTCATCACCATGCCAGCCCTTACTCAACTGGGGCCGCCTTCTACCTGCATCGGGCGGCTGCAGCTCCCTCCCAACCCAGGCAAAGGGGAGTTGGGAGCAGAGGGGGAAAGAGGAGCGAATGCCGGGCAGGGCCTTGGAGGAAGAGGCAGGGCAGGGAGAGTTCTGGCACTCCTGGTGGACTATTACAAAGTTGACAATCCTAGTTACAGCCTTGTGCTCATCCTTGTATCAGATTGCAGCAAACTCTATGGCAAAAACCCTGTGCTGAAAACGTCCTGTTCCTGCCCCTGCAAGTTCAAGCCTGGGCTTTGTCATCCACAGCATCCCTGCTTAGCAAAGTTTCAACAAAGCAATGCAGAGCAAGAGATGGTTTCTGGCATAGGCAGATCCTTGTTTGTTTAATACGGCTTTACAGACAAGGCCAAGATCTTGGAGAGGAGATTGGTCTGATACGTTTTCACCCCACTGCTCATCCTATTACTTGTTGAAGCATAAATATTAAATTATATTAAAGTTTGGTTTGCTAGACTAGAGTGATAAAACAGTGGGAATCAGCTACATGCTTCTTAGCGAGATGACTCATGGCACACTTGGGTTCACTTAGGTTTCCAGGAGCTGCCCATCTGGCCCTGCAGCTTCCATTGCTTAATGTTGGATCATTCAAACTGACATTTTTTGTAGTTATTGCAAAAGCCTGAAGTGTCTTTTTTTTTTTCCAGGGGAGCTTCATTATGGAAGCCCTGATGGCACAAAAACCAGATAGCTGCAAAGCTAAGGCAGAGACCATAGGCTGAAAGAGAGCACTGGCTAGCTCTGTGCTCCAGTGAGTCTCAAATCCAAGGTACGTTTTCCAGGGTAAGACAAATGTCCCTCCCTATTCATCTGCATGAGAATCACACGAAGAACTGGGAACTAACTTACTCCCCAAACAAATATTAAGGAGGGTTTAGGAGGAATCCTCGATATTCAATCAGAGGAAATATGTATTAAGTAGTGTATTTTGGAAGCAAGTTTTATTCTTTCTAAATAAATCAACAATATATTATAGGACTCCTGTCAAGTTAAAAGTCTTCTGATCCAGCAAAGTTTTACCCACTCGCCCTTTATTTGGCAAATTTTGAAAAGGTGCTTACTTGGAAATGTTGAATGGTCTATGCAAAGAATTAATCAGAGAGCTCCAGATCTTCAAAAGTACTTAGCTCCCAACTTCAATTGATTTAAATGGAAACTAGGGCCTTGGCTACACTTACCCGCAAGTTCGACGGCTGGAAATCGAACTTCTGGGTTCGACTTATCGCGTCTAGTCTGGACGCGATAAGTCGAACCCGGAAGTGCTCGCCGTCGACTGCGGTACTCCAGCTCGCCGAGAGGAGTACCGCGGAGTCGACGGGGGAGCCTGCCTGCCGAGTGTGGACCAAGGTAAGTTTGAACTAATTCGAACTAAGGTACTTCGAACTTCAGCTACGTTATTCACGTAGCTGAAGTTGCGTACCTTAGTTCGAATTAGGGGGGGTAGTGTAGACCAAGCCTAGGAGCTTAAATACATTTGAGGATCTAAATCAGAGAAATTAGGGTTACCATATTTAAAAAAATAAAAAAGAGGATACTCCACGGGCCCTAGCCCCGCCCCTTTCCCACCCCACCCCAACTCCGCCCTTTCCCCGCCCCTTCCCCAAAGTCCCCGCCCTAACTCCCCCTCCTCCCTCCCAGCCACGTGAAAAGGGCTGCCCGAGAGCTACTGGCTTTACGGTTTGCCGGGCAGCCTCCAGACCCTGCGCCCCCGGCCGGCGCTTTCCCAGCACAGCTGGAGCCCGGGAGGGGAAGCGCCCAGCCAGGGGCACAGGGTCTGGAGGCTGCCCAGCAAACCACGAAGCCAGTAGCACTCAGGCTTCGGGCAGCCCCTATGCCTCCAGACCCTGCGCCCCCGGCCGGGCACTTCCCCTCCCCGGCTCCAGCTGCTCTGCTCCTCCCCGGGCTCAGACTTCGGCTCTGTTTAAGAGCCAAGCTGCCCGAGCCAGCGCTACCGGCTTCGGGCAGCCCCCATGCCTCCGGACCCCAGCCGCCGGCCGGGCACTTCTCCTCCCCGGCTCCAGCTGCTCTGCTCCGGCAGCGCAGGGTCCGGAGGCACGGGGGCTGCCCGAAGCCGGTAGCGCTGGCTCGGGCAGCTTGGCTCTTAAACAGAGCCGAAGTCTGAGTCCGGGGAGGAGCAGAGCAGCCGCGGGAAAGGAAGTGCCCGGCCGGTATTTTTCCCGGACATGTTCGGCTTTTTGGCAATTCCCCCCGGACGGGGGTTTGATTGCCAAAAAGCCGGACATGTCCGGGAAAAACCGGACGTATGGTAACCCTAAGAGAAATTGATGATAGCACTACCAAGCCACATTAATTTTTGGCATATAGGTTTATAAGAGTGACCTGCAGACAGTGTAATAACGATGTATTGTTTGTTATAATGCTTTGTGGTACATTGACAAATCAAAAGCACTTACTTGGACTTCCTTAATAACATTCATTGCTTGCTTCCTATATAAAGGAGGGGATTCCAGGGTGAGAGAGATCAAACAATCAGTCTAACCAGCTGGCAGACAGCTCCATCAGCAGCTTTACATTGAACAGACAGTGTATTAATTAAGCAGGTGCAAACTAAGGGTACATCTACACTACAGCGGGGAGTCGGTTTAAGATACGCAAATTCAGCAACGTGAATAGCGTAGCTGAATTCGACGTATTACAGCCGACTTACCCCGTTGTGAAGACGGCGGCAAAATCGACTTCTGCCGCTTTTTGTCGGCGGCGCTTACTACCACCTCCGCTGGTGGAGTTAGAGCGCCGATTCGGGGATCGATTGTCACGTCCCCACGGGACGCGATAAATCGATTCCCGAGAGGTCGATTTCTACCCGCCGATTCAGGCGGGTAGTATAGACCAGGCCTAAGTAAACAACATTCACCTTTTGATCCCAGCCACCTCCTGCTAACAGAAATACAGTAGGTACCTTTTGATCCAATGAAAGGGACACCAACTTAAGAATTACATTACCATTTGAAATGTGTTCACCCTGCAGTCTTATAAATAATCCCTATCATTACCAGAAAAGAAAATTTAGAGAAATTACACACACACTTTATTTTTGCAGTTTGCTCATTTTGGTGCATTTGACAGCACTTCATCAATAATGTAGTGAAACCAACTATACACAGAGAGCAACACTCTCCTGCTCTGTGCTCCAGGGAACTCACCGACATGGTCTTTCTCCACTCTGCAAGAGGGTGTTTACCTGGAATAGCAGCAGCAATGCTGAAAATGAAAGCAAAACTGGAACAGCAGTCGATAGATTTCTGAATGGAACAAAGGAAGGGGGAGGAGTTATGGGTAGAAATATACTTGCTTTAGAAGCTTCCCAAAAGACCTATTTTTAAAGAGAGATAAATAAATTAAAAGGCAGGCCTTATTAGTAAAAAGGGCATTCCATAAGAAAATGGAAGTTTTTATTTTTATTAATATTCAGGGAACCGTGTCAATTTGACCCAACTTTAGAACTCATTTAAACCTTTAGTTGTTGGATAAACCCAGTGCAAAAGATGCAGCTAATACCATTTTTTGAAGTGCTACACAAATCAGAGTTTTAGTTCAAACAAGCAAATATGGAGGGAGACTTCTGACGAGCAGCTGGGCTAATATTTGCAAAGATTGCCTCTAGTCTAGTCTACCCATACCTTCAATTTTGCCTCTTTTTTTCCATTTAATTTGGCCAACTTTTTCAGGTGCAAGCAGAATTAAGTGGTTACAATTCTGTGTTTTATTATTTCCACAAGCAAGTGATTGGTGACAAAACGGTGGATGTAAGTACTAACAGGTGCAAATTTAGAGACCAGGTGGAGGCTTTATTCCAAATACATTACAAAGAGATGTAGAGATTTATATTCCATTTTCTTCCACAGTCCCCTTAGGGGTCTCATATCAGGATCCCTGGAGTACAATGTATCCTCTGTGGTTTAGAAGATGGAATAGATGTGGAGAGAGAGAGGCCCCTCCAATCCCCTACCCATTTTGCTGGGGAATGAAAGTGATTTCACTTTTACTGGAGAAAGATAATTGAGACCATGACAAATGTGACATCCATTAAAGAGTCAATATGTAAAAACTATAACTGAGAACATTTTTCTATGCCCTGTCCACAGGTTGACTGATCTAACACAGAGTTTGTTCTGATGATATTGTCACAGTTCGGGGCAACTGCCCCTCAATTCCTCCCCCATGATTCCTTGAGGCCACCCACTCTAGGCTCCCAGCTCCTCAGCCATCACCTCTCTTGGGCAGACATGTGTCTCTCTCTTTCTTGGCCAGAGTGTTTCTCCAGGCTGTACCATTTCCTGCCTGCACTGTAGTATCCCCACCAAGCCAAACTGCCTTAAAGGTCAGCATCTGTGCTTTGCTTTCCTTCCAGACATTATGAATGGTGTAATTGCCTGTAGTTGCAAATTACCACACTGTGCTTTATAGGCAAGCACATTTATTCTCAAAATGAAAGCATTACAGAGACAAACATTAAAACAACCACTACACATGCCTCAAAACTTACCAGAGGTCACCCCAACTCCAACTTCAGGCACTGGTAAGTTTTAGTCCCTCAAAACCCAAAACTGGGTTTCCCCCATATTTAGAAGTTAATAAATCTCTCAGTCAGAACCTGAACCACCAGGAATAATTCAGTCTTTCTTTACAAAACTTGGGACTTCGATCTTGGCCTCAAGTAATAGGTGATCAGCTGACAATGGCCCACTCCTCAGAGCATAACTTTATAAGGCGGCGGTGGCTGTGTGTGTGCGTTGTTTTGTTTTTGCATAACCTCCCCCTCGTTATTCTTCAGGAAAAAACACTTGTTCCAAAAATCCATCCTTGTCTGGGACGTTGTTCAATGTAGTTCTTTGAAGCCTCAGGTCTCACATCTCCCCCCTCAGAGATTACACACAATCCCAGCCCACCCTAATACATAAGCAATTCATTTACTACAATAAATCCTAAAAATACTGAAACTTAATTCAATAAAATCTCCCAAGGATATTGCAGGAAATTGCTCTGTCACCGATATTTGCTTGTTATTTAGTATCTTTGCAAGCAGGCTTGGTGGACGGGGCTCTGTAAAAAATGCTCTGATTCTAGTTAGTTTAGAAGAGATTCCAGCCATCGAATTAACCTTTCTTCATAACCCCACTTGTGTGGAAGGCCCTGTACAAACACAGTCTCTGCCCTGAGAGCTTACAAGCTAAATGGACAAATGGTAGGTGGAAACAGATGAAGTGACTTGCCAATAGTCACTCAGCAGCTGACCCAGGAATAGAACCCAGGTATCCTGACTCCCACTCCAATGCCTTAGTTGATACTGCCTCATATTAACAGGTTTCAGAGGGGTAGCCGTGTTAGTCTGTATGAGCAAAAACAACGAGGAGTCCTTGTGGCACCTTAGAGACTAAATAAATTTGTTTGTCTCTAAGGTGCCACAAGGACTCCTCATTGTTTTTGCCTCATAGCAGGCTAATTCCTGTTTGGAAGTCTTCAATGACTTTTTTTAATATTCCCTTACTGTGTCATAAGAATCTTCAATTTCTGTGTATCAAAGCACTTCACATCAAAGAACATTTTGAAAGCAATTTAACACGATGATTTCTTCTCATAGCAGCCCATAGGTAGGCTGATATGATACTGAAGCATATTATTTTAATACCTGGGGTACAATAAGCAAATCAGACTCAATCTTACTTTATTGCTGCCTAAAGGCATTTGGGTTCTTAATACACAGCAGATGTTGAGGCTTTTCACATAGTTGCCACATAAGCGAATCTTTCAAAACATTCTTCACATGAACAATAGGGAACCTTCAGATTAGCTATGATAGTCAATGGTACAACCCACATGCTCAAAGTGAAGTGCACACTAAGGTATTTTGCTGCATTGGGGCTATAACTTCCTATAAATCTTACCTCTTTGAAGAGAGTCCATACAATTGTACAGGAAAGTTCCTACAGGAGACTACCACCCTTCCTGACCTAGCTGAATGCTGCTGCTGATGGCCGCTTACATTAGATGAGAGCATGAATAGAAAATTCATGTGTCAGTAGAAGTCCATACAGACAGCTGAGCTGAAAATAATGTGTTTTTAGGGAGATTCAGTTAATTGAGAGAGGCAAGAAAACAGACTAGCAAGGGACTGGTGTGGCCAGCAAGATGGGCAAACAAGAATCAGCCAGCATGGGCCAAATATCCAACAAGCTATCCATCCAAAATAAAAATCTATCCCGTGAGTTCACACTGAAGGTTATTTGGGAAGTACAACTGTCAGAGAATAGGAATTATTTCAGGCAAGAAATGGAAGTTGGGGTCACATTTATTACCTATCACAACTCGGGAGGTTAGACAACCTGCCAAACTCAAAACCAAATGCACTATTAACAGGACAATATGGTTGCTGACAGTGTGATCATGGCTGTGAAGCCACAATGGACTCGTCCCATGATGCACCTGCCTGCCATGTTTTCAAGATTTTCCTTTTGGAAAAGTGAAAGCTTTCAAAAACATCTTTACCTAAATGACTATGGGGGCAAATCTTAGCCAGGTTCATCAGGCAACCCTCCCATGAGTGAAAGTAGTGAGCCTTTTAGCAGGCATATGGTGTGTAGGACATGGACTGGAACTTGTAAAATCTTAGCAGTTTTTGCTCTTAAAATTCAGTGCATTGAAATGATCAGAAGCATGTGATTTTTATTTTTTTAAATTAGGTTGAACTGGCTGTTCATCAGAGAGACCTGACAGCACACAGGTAGCAAAGGCCCATCTCTTCAAAAGGTATTTAGACACCTAACTCCCATGGTTTCCAATGGGAGTTAGGCCTTTGAGGATCTGGGCCAAAGTGTCAGCAGGTAGATATAAATTCATCTCTTAATGGCATTGATGTATTACCAATATTTCAACAAGAAGCTGCCATGAAATTTCCTCCCCCTGCCTCGTTTTCAAACCCTAAGGATGCATATGCCAAAAAAAGGGGGGTTGGGGTAAAAGGAATCCACTCATTGCAACTTAGCAAATGTTCATGGTCAAACTTTCATTGACATCTGAACCACTGAAATCAGAAGAGTGTCTTTTTAGACATGCTTATTTTGTATTCATTTTTAATTAACAAAAGGTGCCCAGGTACTGAGGGAGTGGACTCCAGTTATTAGTCAGAAAATAAATAAGCCTGTCTATGAGCACGAAAGAGATTGTTCATTTTGATTTACATAGGGTTCCATTTGCTCTCTTTGGAAGCAGATAATGCAAATGAATCCCAAAATAGGAAGGATTTTTTAATGATGCCTATATTTCTACAGTCTAGAGGATTATTTGTCTTTTTATTCTGTTCAAGAGATTTTGGTCACGCAGAGAAAATGAGCAATAAGAAAGACTCATTAATAAAATATTGACCACCTGTAAGTCCTGTAGGGTTTTGTTTTTAATAGAGTCACAAGTTAGGTGTAACTATTTGCTGAAAATTGCTTTTACTGTAATGGATTTCTGTATGCCTTCTATTTATAAGATCCTACAAATTAATATCCTGAAGTGTAATACATTTACAGTATAGTATTTAATCTCTTCACAAAGTAAGAAGAAATGTATATTCTAGGCTAAGGAAAAAAGACTGCTGCGTTAACTTTCTCATTTCTGATTTTTTCTTTCCAAGAGGGAATCTGAATAAGTCTTGGAATACTATCTGAAATCAAAACCCATCACTTTAATGCCATCACAAGTAAGGAAATGTTAATAAGTTCTTACTCTGCATGCTGTATAGACAAAGACCAAAAAAAAAAAAAGATCTTCTATTAGCATGATCAGTCCAAGGTTTTAACACAGCTTTCATTCGGTCATAAAGCAAAATCTTTCCAATTTCTCAAATTTTTCATGAATTGACAGCAGGTAATGAAACAAAAGTAAGACCAACAGCCAGGGAAAAAATATCATAAGCTTGTTAGCACAAATATTAATATATTAAAATGGGGATTTTTTTTAAAACTGCCACTGATATTACATATGCATAGAATATTTTAGAGATGGTTATTTTATCGAATCAGTTACTTATCTTGCCTAATTTATATGGCGTATTCATTCCAGTTAAATTAATTTACAGGTAAAAAAATAAAAGAGCAGGTAGAACGTTACATCAGAGTACGTCTCATTTAATCATAGCTGAATCTTTGCTTTTCCCTGTTCTGGCCATGAAAGCAGCACTGAGACACATATTGCCCTGTTGAGTTTTAACCCCGTGAAACGGGAAATCATCCTGTTCCATTCCTTTCATTGCTTTTACTTTATTGTGTGGGTGGCTTTGGTAACTTCAAACTCTGATTAAATTGAACAGGACTTTTAGAACTGTCTAGATTCAGGCTTTCAGCCAAATTCTTCTCTTCTTGTGAATTTCATATGGAACTGTCATTTCAGTGGAAGTGTGTGGGGCTTAACGACAGCCTAATATCCCTGGTAGGCTGCTATTCCTTTTCTTTAGGCCTCTGCTGATGTATCTAGCATAGGAGGTTCTGCTTCTTCATGCAGTTGGCAGTATAGATCAGATAGGGTCCTTTCCAATTATATTTTTGACATTTTACAATCCTTTCCTTCTGCTTATATTGCTACAAGGTTCCTTGTTTTGGATTATTAAAAGAGAACTGAGTTACTTATTTCTTTATCAACACTAGCACATCTAACATCTGTACAATCGACTGTAGACATTCTAGTGACTATGGATGGAGTTTATTTTGTAAGTGGAGCCTGAAAGAGTATCATATTTCCCCCCCCCCCCCCCCCCCATTCGACTCCTGATTATCAACAAGGGCCAGACTTTCAGCCCTTTTAGTGGTTGGAGTATTGGCCTGCTAAACCTAGGATTGGGAGTTCAATCCTTGAGGGGACCACTTAGGGATCTGGGGAAAAAATCAGTACTTGGTCCTGCTAGTGAAGGCAGGGGGCTGGACTCGATGACCATTCAGGGTCCCTTCCAGTTCTATGAGATAGAGGATACAGCCAGGCTGCAAGCTCTTCCCTGCTTGTGCGATCATCTGCACATGCAGGTCAGAGACTAAGGCTTTTAGGTGTTGAAATTTTCCCATGCAAGTCCCATTGGGACAAATGGGTTTTAGCATTGGCTGCAGAGTCCTAGGCAATGTGACCATCCGCACCCTTCCGAGCTATACTGTATGGAGGGGAAGAGATAGAGCAGGGGAACCTGGCAGAAAAAATGAAAACAAGGCACTGATGCATCTATGGCTCTTCACTCTTGTTCCTCTGCGTCCATACCGGTCTTGGGCATGCACAGGTTTTTATAGGCCAAGCGCCTCCCTCTTGCTTGTGGCGGAAGAATACAGAGGCCACTCCATTGTCTAAATATCCGTGTGTTTCTAGCCCCACATGCAAGTTTATTTTTCAACCCCACTGAACACAGTGGGAACTGAGGGGGGATCAACATCGCTCAGGAGACACTGCCCATCCCATTGAACCATTACAGTGTACATTTACAACAAGGAGTCTGGTGGCACCTTAAAGACGAACAGATTTATTCGGGCATAGGCTTTCGTGGGTAAAATAGCACTCTATGCATCTGAAGAAGTGAGGTTTTTACCCACGAAAGCTTATGCCCAAATAAATCTGTTCGTCTTTAAGGTGCCACCGGACTCCTTGTTGTTTTTGTAGGTACAGACTAACACGGCTACCCCCTGATAGTGTACATTTAAAAAGCTTGTCCTAAAGAATTACATTATCTCTTCTGTGAACTCACCTGGCTACTGGACTGAACAAGGACATTTCAGCCATGCCCTATCTATGATCATTTCTTATTTATTACATGAAAGCCCAAGGTTGTCAGAAGTGGGTGCCCTAGAGTTAAACGCCTACATTCGTATTTAGATGTCTAAATAAGGGGCTGGATTTTCAGTGCTACTTAATAGCCAGCAGCTTACACTGACTTCAGTGAAAGTTGTTGAATGCTCCGCACCGTTGAAAAGTTAAACCACTTCTTTGGGTGTGTGCATAATAATTTAAGAGCCGACCTTTAGGCACCCCTTTTTGAAAATCTTGGACAAGGGTTTGCATGTGTCTATACTGTAACTTTACATGTGTCCTGAAGAGCAGAGGCCTGGAGGAATGGGGAGGGGAAGAGTAGAAGTAATTGGTCTTGACACCTTTAACAATAAACTGTCTTGTGAGTTTAGTCCAGTTAACAATGCTTTGTTCAGTTTAAAAGTGTTTGGTTGGAACCCTCTGCATTTTCAAAATGACCTATTATGAAACAAGCAAGTTGCAACCAACGTCAACCACCATAAAATTCCTGCAACAGAATTGTAATCGAGACCATTGTCGGCGGCAAAGCTTCTCTCACTCAGGTACAAGAAGGTCAAATTCTGGTTAACAACTGAATCTGGGAAGGACAAATACCTTTCGGGTACATGGTGACCTTGCCAACCCTTTCTCACTAATCAACTACCATTCCCCATGTTCAATATTTCTTAGGTGTCAGCATGAACTTGGATTTTACATCACTTCCTATATTAACACGTCTAGTTTGTTCTGCTTATGTGCAGGCAGTTATGCAGCTAATAAATGATCTCTAAAGTCAGAACATCTGATTTCTGGTTGGCATCCCACACAAAGGATGCTAAGGAGTTCCAAATATTTGTATAAAGATACAATGCCTATTATCTAAATAGCTGGGCTATTTGACCTGCCCTCGCTAAGCATTTTTCTTTAATTCTGAGCTGATATGGTTAGCAATTTTTTTTTGCACAATTTGACAGACTTCTATAACACATGGACAACTACTATGTTTATAAGAGATTGCATCGCATCATGTGAAATATAACCTGTCATTAGACCCACTAGCATTTGTATCTGACTAGCATAAATCAAAAAGAACACATTCTACTTTTTAAGATAAGCTATTGTTTCAGCAAAGAGCATTATCACATAAGACCCATCTGTAGAAAAAAGGAGAAACATATCATCCAGCTTATCAGGGTATACCTATAAAGCTGTCCTATAAAGCTGACAATAAATGTTAATACAGTACAGTGTGCAGTCTGTACTCTGGCAGGATCCCATAATATAGAGTGAAGTGACTTATTGATGGAAACATGTTACTGCTAATAAATATGAATAGCAGGGATGATAAGGATGCAGTGATTGTGCTTTGTTTCATCATTCTTTACAGGATTTTTAAAAAGTTCAAAGCCTATTTTACAGCGGATGTTAAATTAATATTTTGACATGAACTTAGTGTACAGGATTGACACATACTCACCTAGCTCACTTGAGGGGACGTGTGACTAAGGAGTACAAAATACAGTCCTCATGTTGAAACGTCCCCGTTTCCAAGTTTTTCAAAGGGCAAAATACAGTGTTTCAGCCCTCCGCCGAATCTTCAAAACATGACACTACTGGCAAGTGCCATTCCAATCACAGTTCCAACTAAGAAAGGGTAGCCAATTCATTGGAAAATGCATGGTCAATACTCAGATCTATAAGGCATTTACTTCACTGGATCCAGACAGCGTTTCCACTGGATTGAATGGGACTTGCATGCACAGGGTATGTCTACACTGCAGCTGGGAGCAAGCCTACCAGCATGGGTAGCAGACTAGTAGCTTGAGTCAGTGCATTAAAAACAGCACAGCTGTTCCCAGCTGTACCCCCCTAGAGAATGCAATTCACCCCTGCCACAAAGCCTATGTGGCACTTAAGTCCCAGCAAGTCATTGTTCTGACCGCTTAAGTGGAACAGAGAACATGTGGTGGCCTTCTACACGGGAGAGGTGTTTCCCGTAAATGAGGGCAGTGTACATATCTATCTCGGGGGTGACTTGTCAGCCCAGGCAAGCGAGCCACAGCCTAACCAAGAATTCCCAAAAGCTCCAAAATACCTCTTGCCTATTCTGTTTTTATTTGATTGATACATAAATACAGATTTGAGGACAAATTTTGATTTAATTTTAAATATCAACTCCAGGAGCAAAACGCAGCACCAGAAAGTTCAAAGCATGAGGCTCACATCTTAGCATAGCTAATAGTGCCTCAAGAAGCTGCCTTGTTACCAGGGCAATTTACCATGCCCAGGAGTCACTTTATAAGGGAGTTGCAGTAGTAACCACTGATGAGTGAGGCCACAGCAGAATTGTAGCAGTTAAGCCTGGGCTCCAGGGAGTTTGCATGGGGATGGCGCCTGCATCTCTCTGGCTCCCTACTGGGTAGGCCCCATGTGTATGCACGAGGAGAAACCACCACATCCCAGGACCCCCTCATGCTCTGCATCAGCCCAGGTGCCTGCTTTTTCTTCACTATAAACAAGGTAAGTGTCTAATAGCCATTAAAATATGCATAGGACGGGGGTGGAAGTAACCTTGTGATTTGTGCCTTGCCTGTCAAAAAAGTCACAAGCCGCCACTGAACTAGATAGACGTGCTCTAGTCCAGAATGAGCTTTCTTCGGTTAGATTCTGTTGTATGTCATGTGGAACCAGTTAATAATCTGAATCCTTAACTCAAATGTTCACCTGTGGCCAGCGTTTTAATATCATCTGACTGCACAGCTCAGTACAGCTAGCTGCAGTAGGCACACTGCACCTGGTTGCTACGGATATTCAGGTGGGGGAAGTGGCATCAGGATGCCATATTTGATCAGACAGCAAATGGAAATGGCAAATACAAAAATTAACTGTATTATTTTTAGCAATACCACATGATTTGGAATTTGTCTCCATCACAACTCTGAATTTACTTATATTTATTTACATAGCCCCAAAACTATCTTGAAGCACCTTCGTATGTTTGAGAAATGGTTTTGCACACAAAAATGCACAGGGGAATAATTTTCCACTCTACTGCATTGGTTAGTTAGCCATAACCATTGTGAAGCTATACTAGAAAGGTTTCTTTTACAAATGAGTATGTTTTGAGAAGAGGACTGGAATGGAGATCGGAATAGTACATTTTCTGGCACTATAAATAATACATCTGGTATTTGCATGTTTATTAATAAAAAATTGAACTGAAAATATAAAAGCACTAACAACAAACTTATCACCATGGTGAATTTATTCATATTGAAATCAAAATCAAGTGAAAGTTATTAAAATGTAAATAGCCTTTCATATAATCTGGAAACATTTGTGGAAAGAAATTTACAAAAGGGAAAACATGAACTGGGATTGTGTTTTCCTAACAACACTAAGAGAACCGAGAAGCACTTAAAAAAAAAAGAAAAAAAAAGAAATCAGTGATAGCTTGTACAGCAAGCAAAGTATCTACATTGCCAAACAAAAATAAGTCAGTCAGTAAAGACCACCTTTCTACCAACTCAGTGGTAAATGGTGCCTACAAGATGCTCAGTTGTGAATGGATTTTTAAAAAGCACATATACAGCGATGCATAATAGCACAACTCTCCCAGGGGACCTGATTCAGGAAACGACACCTATTCAGGAAGGACAGTTAGATACATCCTTATGTTCTCCGGGTACATCTACAGTCGAGCTGAAGGTACAATATACAGCTTAGATAGGGATATGCACAGTGGTGGCACTAAGCATAAGCAGATTAAGCAACTGCTTAGAGCTCCAAGCAGCTCAAAGGGGCCCCAATTTAGTATTACCCCCAAATATCATTCATGTTATTTAATGTGGACTTTAACAGCTATATTAGTATGTGTTGTGTCATAATTTTAGGTTTGTGGGGAAAAATGTAGTTGGTGTTTTTAGGGAGTGGCTGAGGGACAAGGTAGGTGTGTATGTGTGCACGCGCACACACACACGTGCGTGCAAAAATATTCCTGGATGGATGTAACACTCCGCTGGGGATACCCAGAGCTGAGAGCCACCCTGTTACTTCCCTGCCACAGCAAGGGTGAGTTTTGCTAGAGATTGGACAGTCAGCTCAGTTTTCTTTTAAAAAGGTTTTAGTTTAGTTAACTGCCCTTAAAATATTCTCTGCCTTAATTTGTTTTGCTTTGAGAATTACAAATATAGTTAGAACATAGTGAAATACAGCTTTAGTGTTCAAATGTTTAAAAATCAATATATGTGAATGGTACAGGTATTCCATAGCAAGATGTTTAAAAAAAAAAAAAAACAGCTCACACATTATACCTGTCCGTACTCAGTTGAATTAAGTCATTTGCTTTGCTTAAAGTAGCTAATACTTCAGTCTTGCTCACCGATCCATGAAACTTACTTGAACGCTCTTTCAGATGAATATTCTACTATACGAAATTAAAAATATACAGTCTTTCTTTATGGGCCTGATTCTACTCCCATTGAAGACAATGGAAAATTCCCTCTGGAACTCAGTGAATGCAGGTTGGCATTTTGTCTTTTAAGCACATCACACTTGTATTGTACAGTAGATACTAAGATGCAAATGCCTGACATGTCTAAATGATAACTGCCATCTCCTAGCTGGAAATGCTCCCCTTTTTAAATATTCAACAGATAAGTCTCTCCTTTTTGTTTTGTAGACTACTGGGCACTAAGGCAAAACACAACTGTCTCCTCCTATCTACTCTATTATGACTCTTTCAATATGCTGGTACTACTCAGACTGAGGGAACTGGGCTTTTTTAGTCTGCAGAAGAGAAGAGTGAGGGGGGATTTGATAGCAGCCTTCAACTACCTGAAGGGGGGGTCAAAAGAGGATGGAGCTCGGCTGTTCTCAGTGGGGGCAGATGACAGAACAAGGAGCAATAGTCTCAAGTTGCAGTGGGGGAGGTCTAGGTTGGATATTAGGAAACACTATTTCACAAGGAGGGTGGTGAAGCACTGGAATGGGTTACCTAGAGAGGTGGTAGAATCTCTATCCTTAGAGGTTTTTAAGGTGTGGCTTGACAAAGCCCTGGCTGGAATGATTTAGTTGGGGTTGCTCTTGCTTTGAGCAGTGGGTTGGACTAGATGACGTCCTGAGGTCTCTTCCAACCCTAATCTTCTGGGATTCTGATGATTCTACTGGGAATATGATGGTGGATTATGTTCCTGATGTGCAATTTGAATACATTACTTTCTTCTCTAGATCATGAGCAAGCTAGGTTCTCACTGACATGGTGTTGATCTCAAGAGACTACACTTACTTGTTTTTCAATTATAGAATTTATTCTTTGTGATGATCTACCCAGCACTCCATTGTTGAAAGCCATTTTACAGCAGGACCCAGAGTCAACAATTTATTTAATTAAACGCATCACTTTTTTAAGACCAAAGAACAATTTCTCTGTCAATAACTAAGCCATAAAATAAACTACTTGGCATTGGTCAGACAATAATGTATATATTCTTTCTCCTTTGATCTTCAGAGATACATGTTAAATAATCATAATTAAGTTATGTGACAGTGGTATCCCAGACACCCTAGTCAGGATCAGGGCCCCACTGTGAAAGATACTGGGACCAAGAGGTATCAAGAAACAACCCATGCATTGAAGAGTTTACAGTTTAGGATGTTCTAAAATGTAGAATGTGCCACCTGGGTTCTTCTGCTGTCTAAACAGAAATGGTGTGAAGACAGCAGCATCTCTCAGTCCAGAACCAAATGCTTCTACCTTGTCCACCAAAATAACTGTCTGGTCTGTATGTTCTCCCAGCAGCAGTCCTATTAATGGCTAACTTATTGTGTCTAACTCTCTTATCCGATAAGAAATCTACCCCATAGCCAAAGCATTATAGGTATGAGACCCAGCTATGTTGTCTTACATCTGCCTTCAGACTGTGCCTAATAAGAATACTCACCAGCTCATAGATGTAACCTTTCTCCAATGGCCTCCAATTAGCTAGTTTGAGGTCTGAGGCATGCAGAATTGCTTTTGCTTAATGGTGGCTTCCATGCTGGCTTTAAGAATTGGCCTGGTCTAATTATTCACTAGGAACAGCTTATCCAGTGAATTTAGTCCTTCCTTCTGTTCAGAAATCTTTCATGAACAGCTCCTGATCTTGACTGATGCATTTGTTACTTGCAGGTACTCACCAGGAGGTTTGAATGAACAATTTGAGACTATGGATTGGCCATCAAAGAGCTGCAATTAGTCACTCTTCAGTACTAGCTGTTTGGGTGGCATGTTTTAGCGCCTAAGTCACACGATACTCTCTCTTATCAACAGGAGGCATACCTGAACAAGCCATAGGAATGTTGATATTTCCAGGTAGGAAAATCAAATGGGCTGGGATAGAGCTGACTGGAAAAAAAAATTGTGAAAAATACTTTCATTTTTGGTTTTCAAAAAAACTTTCAGATTAAAAAAACTTTTGTGGTACAAGTTTCTGGTTTTCAAAAACCATATATATTTTTTTTCAGTAAAAATGCTGGGGGTGATACATCAATGGAAAAACTCCATTGGACTTTGCTGGAAACAGGACTTTACCCTCAATCTCCAGTTTGTCATTGTAAAACCATAAAACTTCATTGCAAATTTTTTGTTTTCATCAAATCCATTAGCTCCAAAGGAGCTCTCTCTCCAAAATATTTTTACCAGGTCTAGCTGGGGGAATAAGCCATTCGAGAACAGAACGCCCTAACAGTGTTTTCTATTTGAGAAATGTTAGTGTCTCCTCTTCACACTTCCCTTTACTTTTCATCCTCTCTCTCGTTTTATGTGCTACCTATTAGCCTACCCCTCTGCGCCCCTCCCCCCCCAAAATCATATTACTTGCCTTTTATAAACACCATGATCTTAAGACTCTCCTTCACTGTAGGCAAATGCATTGTAAATCTCTGTGGGGATGAATGAAAACCTGTGATGTGGTACATACAAGAACTGGGGTTCAGTATCTCTCTCATGGTGCAATGAAACAGTACCAGACAGCTCTTGTTACTACTGTAATTTGTTCTGCATATCTGAGAGGATGGTCAGGCTCTTCAAGACAGCGGGTGAAGTCCCTCCTCCCCGCATATAAAAGTGGAGTAAGATTAATCAGTGGCACAACATGAGAGCTGAGGAGTGTTCATTAGTAAAATTGGTGAGCACTTTAGCAGCATTACATACAACAGAACAGGAATATAGCAGCCTGTGTTAAAGATACCAAGATTCTGTAGGACAGCTTCTTCGTTGCTGTACATTTTGTATGGTTGAATACATCAGTGCAGGGTGGGGGTGGGAATCATTACTAAATCAGAATGATGAATGATTCACACACCCACCTTTGCACTGGCATATGTGACTACACAAGATGTACAGCAACAGAGAACTGGGTCCAGTTAAACGGTTACATTTTTAGTGGGAAGATTGTTGGGATTCTGGACCAGAAATAACTATAAAATAGTTCACAGAAACAGTCTCCATTTGGGGGTGCCTAATAGATTGATTCTCTGATTACCTCCAAGGTATTTGCAGGCATAATCTAGCTGAATATTCCAGTAGCCTGTGTCAGATCTGAATACATACACTTATTGAAATTAAAACCATTCATCACATTAATGTACTTCTGTCACGTATAGCAAAGGAAGAAAAATCTTTACATCATCCTGAAAAAGGCAACAAGGTAAAAATAGAAGCCACTGTAATAAGATAAAACATTGACCAATGTAATTGGTAGAAGGCTAATACATTTGATCTTTCTACCTTAACATTCCATATGCATTTAAGTGAAATTTTACAGCTTGCATATATATACACACCAGTAACAATTTTCAACAAATGGCTGTCATCAGGCTTCCTATAGGAAGCAATGTTTAATATATATACACAAGTATCTTGTAAAGCAAACAAAGGTCTACTTTAGCAAACATTTCCCATATTTGGTACAGATAACTATTGGCAAAGCAGCCCAGGAAACCCCAGTTTGAAATATACCAGTCAGTGGCAAAGAATGACTTGCTTAAGGAAAAACATCCTAGCACCTCGTCTGACTGACCGGAATCTCCACATCCTTAGCTGGTTTTGTTTATCCTATTAAACACATGTTGTAAACTTATTTAAGCACATGTTTAACATGAGGCTCCCTAGTGGTGTTCTCCACCTCTTCAGAAAGGTCAGGCAGGTCACAGGCCATCCTATCCAGCTGGTAACAGTCACTAAATGTTGTTTATCCGTCATGTTCAGATGATCTGACATTTTGACATTCATGCTTCAACCACCATTCCAGAGGACATATGTCCACGCTGATGACGGGTTCTGCTCGATAATGATCCAAAGCAGAGCTGACCGATGCATGTTCATTTTCATCGTCTGAGTCAGATGCCTCCAACAGAAAGTTCATTTTATTTTTTGGTGGTTCAGGTTCTGCAGTTTCTGCATCTGTGAGTTGCTCTTTTAAGACTTCTGAAAGCATGCTCCAAACCTCTCAGATTTTGGACAGCACTTCAGATTCTTAAACCTTGAGTCGAGTGCTGTAGCTATTTTTAGAAATCTCACATCTTTGCGTTTTGTCAAATCTGCTGTGAAAGTGTTCTTAAAACAAACATGTGCTGGGTCATCATTTGACACTGCTATAACTTGAAATATATGGCAGAATGTGGGTAAAACAGAACAGGAGACATACAATTCTCTCCCATGAAGTTCAGTCACAAATTGAATTAACACTTTTTTTTTAAATGAGCATCATCAACACTGAAGCATGTCCTCTGGAATTGTGGCTGAAGCATGAAGGGGCATACGAATGTTTAGCATATCTGGCATGTAAATACCTTGCAATGCGGGCTACAAAAGTGCCATGCGAATGCCTGTTCTCACTTTCAGGTGACATTGTAAATAAGAAGCAGGCAACAGTATCTCCCATAAATGTAAACAAACTTGTCTGCGTGAGTGACTGGCTGAAGTTGGACTGAGTGGATGTTTAGGCTCTAAAGTTTTACATTGTTTTGTTTTTGAGTGCAGTTATTTTTTGTACATAATTCTACCTTTGTAAATTCACCTTTCATGATAAAGATACAGTACTTGTATTGGATGAACTGAAAAATACAATTTCTTTTGTTTTTTACAGTGCAAATATTTGTAATCAAAAATAAATATAAAGTGAGCACTGTACACTTTGTATTGTGTTGCAATTGAAATCAATATACTTGAAAATGTAGAAAACATCCAAAATATTTAAATAAATGGTATTCTATTGTTGTTTTACAGCGTGATTAATTTTTTTTCAAATTGCTTGAGAGCCCTGGTCTAAAGATGATCATCCAAAATCGAGGCACCTAAAATTAGTCATCTGGGCCTAATGCTATAGATATCCTGTTATACAATATGATGCATATGTCCATGAGGTATGTGGCTTTATACATAGGGTCAAAATCAACAGATTAGCTGAAAGCAGATTTGGGCCCAGAGTCTGCAATGTACATATATACTCTATTTCGCCCTCCTACAAAGTTCTCTATAACCCCATTTAACTGAAAGGATGGCAATCATTGATTACATTATTTGATATGTAAAAACTACGTGAAACCGTTATTTCCTCTGCCCACCCAGACATTGCAACCACCACATGACAGTTTGCTAATGAACTCTGACGATAAACCTAAGCTTTGCATCTAAGATCTTAGTTGGCAAAGGTATATGATTTTATTGCTGTGGATGAAATTTCATTAAGAATTCACAATCTGTTTATATTCAGGAATTTTAAAATGTTTCATCCCTATTACAATGGGATACTCAGGTGAATGGCACACAGCTCCAAAGAATCTACACCTAAAGATTTGCTGTACACCGAGGTATTTTCAAAAGGTTGTGGATTTAGTGGGAAGCTAGGAGGAGGTTTTCCCACTAAATAGCAGCTAGGCACGGAACTCCAAAATGACCTTCAGTGTGAGTTAGGCACATAGCTGATATTTGTACCCACGAAATCTATCTCCAAGGTATTTTTTACTCTTATACAAAATAACTTTTTCAATATGATGCGTGTCTTTGCATGGGCTGCATTGATTTTTAAAGGCTTGATTTTAAAATAAAATAAAATGAAGAGTTAGGCACACAGCTCCATGCCTAATTAGAACACACAATTTTTGGACTTCTGAAAGTATCAGGTAAACTTGCACATGGAACTGGCCAGTTATGTATTTAACTAACAATCTGTGCCCTCAGTTACTTATGAGTACAATCCCACTAACTTGTTTACAGGCCAAGTATGAAATTCTACTCCTAGCTTTTTAACCCACCCAAGTCAGGCCTCATATTTATAATTCTCTTATAATTTTGATATAGATTTGTCTCTGCAGCCAATATCAAAATGTATTTTCCACGTGGGCTGCTGCTTCCCTGTGCAGCCCTGAATTCCAACAGCCACACGAGGCCCCACAAATTAAAAGAGTGACAGTTGTAGACCTGGAGGAAGCCTCGCACGATGCCTTTACCATGTTAAACTGAGAGCATTATTTATACTGTATGAAAAATGGTGAGGTCCTTCTAGTTTTCTAGTAACTTATTAGTCATAGGGAAAAAGCATGAATATGATTTAGCAAATGATACTGGCAAAAAACCCAAACTTAAAGCTGTTGCAACATTTCATCTCTGCTCCCTATCGTAAGTGTAACGTATTGGTTTCAAAATGGTCTATAAATCCTGGCAGGTTATTTAGAATCTCATTTTAACAGTGATGTATGTTTTGATTGTCCTAATAAATATATAAGATACAAGTCCTGATGATTGCCCTTGGTCTCCAGAACATAATTTGCTCTGTAGTTGGATAGGAAGGAAAGAATTTTAAAAGGTGGTTTGACAAATGCTGGCCTTTTATTTATCAAATCAAGGGCATTGACGGACTAACTGATCCACCCAATAAGCCACTAGCCAGCAGTCAAATGGCAATAATGAAAGGGGGAAAAAAAAAAAACAGAATTATTCCAGGACTTGCAGCTTTAATGGGGTGTCTGGCATCTCTTAGAATACAGCAGCATGTCCAAGCTTATACCTGTTTCACCACCTGAAGCAAATATACCAGACTATGCACTTCATCTTGAAGGCATTTAGGCATGTGATGAGTTTGATGAACTTGAGTAGGTTCATCAACTTACATCAATAGGGATATGCAGAAGTATTCCAGGGGGTGGGGTACATCAACTCATCTAGCTATTTGCCTAGTTTTACAACAAGCTACATAAAAAGCACTAGCCAAATCAGTACAAGCTAAAAATTCATACTGACAAAATGCAAAAGTGATAAGTGTGCTGTGACACTTCTGTATTTTTATGTCTGATTTTGTAAGCAAGTAGTTTTTAAGTGAGGTGAAACTTGGGGTACACGCAACAAATCAGACTCCTGAAAGGGCTACAGTGGTCTGGAAAGGTTGAGAACCACTGAGATGGTCTGGCCTTCTATATAGCCCAGGGCAGAGTACTGCCCCAAAATTATTCTTAGAACTATGGAGACCAGACAGCAAATGTGAAAAATCAGGACGGGGGTGGGGGGGTAATAGGAGCCTATATAAGAAAGACCCAAAAATTGGGACCGTCCCTATAAAATCAGGACATCTGGTCATCCTACTTAGAATATACCTTTTAGAAAAATCACAGTGTTGATATAAAAAAAAAAAGTATCAGTGATGGAGAATCCACCATGACCCATAGTAAATAGTTGCAATGGTTAATTACTTCCCCATTTACACCTTATTTCCAGTCTGAATTTGTCAAGCATCAGTTTCCAGCCTTCGGATCATGTTCTGCCTTTTTCTGCTGTATTGAAGAGCCCATTATTATATATTTGTTCCCCCTACAGGTACTTATAGGCTGTAATCAAACCATCCCTTAGCCTTCTCTTTGTTCAGCTAGATAGATGGAGCTACTGGAATCTATCACTAGAAGGTTTGTTTTCTAATCCTTTCATCATTCTCCTGGCTCTTCTCTGAACTCTTTCTAGTTTATCAACATCCTTCTTGAATTGTTGATCCAGAACTTTACACAGTATTCCAGCAGCGGTAGCACTGGTGCTAGATACAGAAGTAAAGTAACTCCACTCCTAATCACTCTGTTTATGCATCCAAGGATTGCCATAACCCATTTGGCAACAGCGTTATACTGGAAACTCATGTTCAGCTGATTATCCCCTATGACCTTCCCCCCAACCTTTTTCAGAGTCACTGCTTCTCAAGATAGTGTGGGGGACTCAAAGTATGGCCTATATTCTTTGATCCTATATGTATATGTAACCCTTCTGCCAATCAGAGTTCATACAATATCAAGGTTGGAAGGGACCTCAGGAGGTCATCTAGTCCAATCCCCTGCTCAAAGCAGGACCAATTCCCAACATCAAGCCTGACCTTAAAAACCTCTAAGGAAAGAGATTCCACCACCTCCCTAGATAACCCATTCCAGTGCTCCACCACACTCCTAGTGAAAAAGTTTTTCTTAATATGCAACCTAAACCTCCCTCACTGCAACTTGGGACTGTTACTCCTTGATCTGTCATCTGGTACCACTGAGAACAGTCTAGATGCATCCTCTTTGGAACCCCCCCTTCAGGTAGTTGAAAGCAGCTATCAAATCCCCCCTCATTCTTCTCTTCTGCAGACTAAACAATCCCAGTTCCCTTAGCCTCTCCTCATAAGTCATGTGGTCCAGCCCCCTAATCATTTTTGTTGCCCTCTGCTGGACTCTTTCCAATTTTTCCACATCCTTCTTGTAGCGTGAAGCCCAAAACTGGACACAGTACTCCAGATGAGGCCTTACCAATGCCAAATAGAGGGGAATGATTATGCCCCTACTTATACAGCCCAAAATGCCATTACCCTTCTTGGCAACAAGGGCACACTGTTGACTCATATCCAGCTTCTCGTCCACTGTAACCCCTAGGTCCTTTTCTGCAAAACTGCTGCCTAGCCATTCGGTCCCTAGTCTGTAGCTCTGCATGGGATTCTTCCATCCTAAATGCAGGACTCTGTACTTCTCCTTGTTGAACCTCATCAGATTTCTTTTGGCCCAATCCTCTAATTTGTCTAGGTCCCTCTGTATCCTATCCCTACCCTCCAGCGTATCTACCCAGTCCTCCCAGTTTACTGTCATCTGCAAACCTGCTGAGGGTGCAGTCCACGCCAGTTGGTAGCAACAAGGGCCAGGTTTAGTATCTAGGAGTTCCTTTTCAACAATACAACACAAAACCGGCTCAAGCCCCCACCCAGTGACCTGGGACAATTACACACCACCCCCTGGGCACCTCTAAGAGGCAATACTTCCCCTCTTGCAAACACAGAGTCTGAGTGTAGCAAAAAACTTGTAAAAAAAGGAGGGAAATAATGCAGTATTAATTTGGGGAAACACCGCAAACAGGGTTTATAAACATAAACCATGAGCAAAAGACCCACCACCAAGTAAGTTGGGCATTGTCGTTTTTCCCCTCAGGTTCTTAAGTCCAGCAACCCAAAAGTCCCTTTGACGTGCCCATCCCTTCTCTGCACCCCACTCACAGTTCCTGTCCTTGGACTGTGCAGACCCAGAGTTCAGAGGTGCATCTGCAGAGTTCACCTTCCAGCCTGGGTGGAGGTAAGGAGGCACCTTACTCACCACGCCTCTCTGCAAGCTGCCCTGCTGGCCATGCCAAGATGTCTTCAGGGCTGCCCACTTAACACAGCTCTCAATGATTTCAGCTCTCAGTGGTTTCAACTGCTGGTGGGGGAGCCTTACTGTTGGTGCACATGGGCAATCTCTTGCATCAGACACAGTCCAAAGCAAATCTAATACTTAGACCTAGGTATCAGTGATTTCAGCTCTGCAGCATATAACAAGACTCTCAATTGAATATAAATTAACTCTATTATTACACAGTGGAGAGAGGCAGGGTCAAATGGTGTCTGTGGCACTTAGGCAAGGCCTACACCATGGGGTACAAGTACCCCACCCTCTCTCAACTCACTGGGCTTTGGAACCCATATCCCCTGTCCAGCGAGTGCTGTTTAGTTGAGGGTGAGTCCCTCAATTGGGAAATGCCAAGTACAGTTCTGCTGTCCTTGATTTCCACAGGGATAACAACCCTATATTACTCCTGCCCCAATAACAAAGAGACTGGGGATTGAACACCAGCCAAAAGTGACCATTTGGGCCAGCAATCCCATCAGGATGAGCACCTAGGCAGCATGGGTGTGCCCATGCAAACGAGATCAGCTCTTGATGTCCTTTTCCCACAGCTCACCACTAGATGTCAGGGGACAGCTCATTCAGACTCTGGTTACATATTGTTGCTTGAACCCAGATTACCAACTGATTCAGATGGCTCTGAATCTGTGACCTGTCCTCTTCATTATTTACCACTTTCACAATTTTTGGGTCATCTGCAAATTTAATCAGTGATGATTTTATGTTTACTTCCAGATCACTGCTAAAAAATGTTAAATAGTGTATGGCCAAGAACAAACCCTGTGGCCCCATACTAAATATATGGAGATATATATAGAACCGGAAGGGATGCTGAAAGGTCATTGAGTCCAGCCCCCTGCCTTCACTAGCAAGGCCAAGTACTGATTTTGTCCAAGATCCCTAAGTGGCTCCCTCAAGGATTGAACTCAGAACCCTAGGTTTATCAGGCCAACGCTCAAACCACTGAGCTATCCCTCTCCCCCTAAAAAACACTAAATACTAAAAACACACCTGTTCAATGATGATTCCCTGTTTACAATTACATTTTGAGACTTATCAGTTAGCCAATTTTTAATCCATTCAATGTGGGTCATGTTAATTTTATATTGTTCTAGTAATGTAATCAAAATGTCATGCGATAACAAATCAAATCAGTTTGACAGGATCTATTTTCCATAAACCCATGTTGATGGACATTAATTTTATTACCCTCCTCTAATTCTTTGTTAATCAAATCTTTTATCAACCACTTCATTATCTTGCTGGGATCAATGTCAGACTGACTGGCCTATAAATTACCCGGTCATCTCATTTGCTCTTTTTAAACACTGGCACTACATTCACTTTCATCCAGTCTTCTGGAACTTCCCTGGTGTTCCAAGACTTATTGAAAAAAAATCAACATTAATGGTCCAGTGATCTCCTCAGCCAGCTCTTTAAAACTCTTGGATACAAGTAATCAGTATGTGCTGATTTAAAAATGTCTGGCTTTAGTGGCTGCTGTTTTATATCCCCTTGAGATACAAGTAGAATGTAAACAGTGTGATCCTATGATATGACTACATCATCTCCCCCCCTCCACAATACAAAACAGAAATATTTATTACACACTTCTACCTTTTCTGCATCATTATTGATTATACCATTTCCATTCAGTAATGGACCAATACCATTGTCAAGATTCTTTCTGCTCCTAATATACTTAAAAATGCCTTTAGTGAGGTGTCAAATATAAAGGGAAGGGTAACAACCTTTATGTATGCAGTAATAGAAAATCCCTCTTGGCCAGCAGTACAGAATCACTTACCTGTAAGGGGTTAATCAGTTCAATTAACCTAGTTGGCACCTGACCAGAAGGACCAATGGGGGAAAAAGATACTTTAAAATCGGGGTGGAGGGGCTGTATTTGTGCTCTTTGTTGTGTTCTCTCGGGACAGAGAGAGGGACCAGAAAGGAAAAAGAAAAAAAAAAACCCTCTCATAAAACCCTACCTGAAATAAGCATCTAAGATTACAAAAATTGTAAGTAAAGCAAGGAAATGCGTTAGATTATCTTTTGTTTTAGCTTGTGAATTTCCCCTATGCAAAGAGGGAGGTTTATTCCTGGTTTTTGTAACTTTAAAGTTTTGCCTAGAGGGGAATCCTCTGTATTTTAAATCCTATTACCCTGTGAAATTACTTTCCATCCTGATTTTACAGAGGTGCTTCTTTTATTTTTTTCTTTATAATAAAGTTCTGCTTTTAAGAACCTGATTGGTTTTTAGGACACTAAAAACCCACGGGTGTGGTCTGTCCTCACCCTGGTTACCTATTTGGTTGGTATATTATTCTCAAGCCTCCCCAGGAAAGGGGGTGAAAGGGTTTGGGTGGATATTCTGGGGAAACATGAACTCCAAGTGGTCCTTTTCCTGAATCTTTGTCTAACTCACTTGGTGGTAGCAGCAATACTGTCCAAGGACAAGGAAGAATGTGTGCCTTGGGGAAGTTTTTAACCTAAGCTGGTAGAAATAAGCGTAGGGGTCTTTCTTGCGGGTCCCCATATCTGTACCCCAGAGTGAGGAGGGAACCCTGACAAGAGGTAAGTGTCAGAGGCAGCATTAGCCTTGCTCAGTCTTTGTGTAACACAATGAAAAATTCTGTGTTGGTGCCCCATCGAGAGGATAACAGCCTACTTCTTCTACTTGTTTAGTAAAGGTGTCCTGAGATGCTGGAGGTCTAGGGTTCAAATCCTGTGGATGAATCCAAGTAGGGAGTTATTATACTATAATTCCTTGAGTTTAAGCATTCTGGCTATATGCACCTTTTCCCCACCCTAGTACAGTACCATAGGGCTAGACACGACAATTTTAAAATAGAGGACAGGGTTATGCTTGTCCTGGTCCAGAAGAGACTGTGCTAAAGTTATGAAGTGGGTTTTTATTGTTCCCCTTTCACAAACCTCTCAAAAGCAAATGCACAAGTGGGTGTGACCTTTAATTTCCCTCGTAACAGCACAAAGAGACCTTCCCCAAAGTCTTTAACCCAGTGGCACCTATTCAGTATTAGCCCTTGTCCACGTCAAGCTTCTTTAACACGCCTGGAGGGTCCTTAAACAACAGTTCTGACACTACTGATGGAACCTTTCCGACAGCTCATTAGGCAAATGGCAGAGAATTCATGAGCTTTTCCAAACATGCCTAGAGACTCTTATTCAGCAGAGTTTAGCGTAGCTCTAGCTAACAGATTGCTGCAGCTCTAATTAAAATGTAAAGTAATTCTAAGCACACAACCTTTGGTAAATCAAATGCACCAACTGATTAAAAAAATGTTTCAATTGTAGTAATAGTTTACAAAGAGAGAACATTATGGTTGCACTTAATGAAAATGAGCAACAGTTTTATATTACATAGTATCTGAAAACCCCGTGGTAAAAAGGTCATTTTAAACAAGTGACAGTGTATGAAAGAGGCTCCTTGTTGTGATTAAGAGATTATTGAGACGTATTTCAACACAAACTGCCATACTGTCTGTTGGCTAGACAAATGGAATTCCTAATGAGGTACACATTATATCCATCAGATGATATTGTTGTGATTAATGGTTTTTCAATGAATACTAGAAGAATGGTAATGATTTGGTTACTTCATTTGTAAGTGATTCCGCAACCTGGATATACAAATTGAGGCCATCAAAGGCCAACAGCTCTCTCATTAATAGCAAAAAACTTCCTGAAATGATTTTAATGATATCCCCCACCAGCATATATTTGTATCTGATGGAGGTAGACTGCAATTTTAATAAATGTTAACATGTATGGAGATAGCTGCTTTGCAAACATTCAGTGCCCTGTAGAGGTTGGACAAAAGGCAAAGAGAATGCTAAGGTCCATGAAAGGGGAATTCTGAACTATGCAGGAGTTAAGACATGATTCACATCAGTGACAAGCCCATACCTTGATTACTGTGTTCGCTTTTGGTCATCAAAAATCAGAGACAGAGAGAACTAAAGGGTCTAAGAAGGGCAATGCAAATAGCTGGATGAGGCTTAACTATGACATAGTGAAATATTATGAATATTGGGAGTATTTGCCTGGAAGAAAAAAAATAAGATATGTACAATTACAGGGACATACAGATACAAAAATCTGAGAGGATTCTCTTCAAGTTTTGAATATAAAGCATCCAGCTTGCATGATTAACATTAACTCAGCATAGACCTGAATCTGTCTCATATACTGACAGCATCACTGAGGAAATATAAGCACAAGTACAGCCTCTTCTTGCACAACTGTGACTAACGTTAAGGCAAAAACCTACTAACTTTCACTGCTGTCTCCCCCCCACACACACACTTATTATAGTGTTAAAAAAAAAAACCACTTATTTTGGAACTTCTCTTAATTTGCTTCTAGCATGTGATAAACACAAGTATTTTTCTGTTGTTGGCTTTATTTATTTTCCTCGCACAGAATCCCCTGACAAGGCTCCGGTGCCGTCAAGCAAGTGGTGGGATTTAGTCACTTTCTGCACTCGTGATTCTCTCTTGAGCACTCAATCAATTAGGGCCTCATCAGCTCACAACTACGAGGATGCAGAGGGTGACCACCGATACCTCATCTTAGTGCCTGTGGCAGCATTTATTAGCAGATAATATGGAGAATGTTTTGCCTTATCGCCCTAGTAATGGAATCAGTGGGATTAGATCATTAGCCCAGGTCTCCTTTGCAATGTTACCCAAACAAATTTTTCCTCTCTTACATGTACATGGTAACGACCACCACATAAAACACATTTTCTTTCCAAGGGCATGTGATACAGTAGCCTCCGGATACAGGACTGCTCTTACATTGCTGATGCCCAGTGGTACATGGCAGAGCCAATTGTTAGATCCCCCTGGCTGTTGCCTTGCATCCAGGGAACTGGTTGGCAACAGTTTAAGTATGATGTAAGGGTCAACTGTGAAGTTTAGTCCCTTTGGAGATAAAGAAGGGCTGGACACCTTCTCTCTACTAGGGAGTGGTAGCTTGACACACACTGGCTCCAGTTCCAGAGAGAATTTAAGCACATGCTTTAGTCCATCCCTATTTAGCAAAGCATTTAAGCATATACTTAACTTTCATGTGGGTGGCTTCCCTGGGCTTTCCATACTTCCATGGGCCTTAAGCAATCTTAAATGCTTTCCCGAATAGGGGTGCCTCCTTGATTTAGGGCCTCTGGTAGAGCAATGAAGGGAAGCTTGCCCTTCTACAATCCTTATTCTGTGGACACGCAGTGGGAATCAGTCTCTGAAGAGGTCGATCCAATACCTTTCCTCACACTAAATCCACACGACAAAATGTTTGCACATGGACTTGTAATGGCATGCTAAAACAGTGCCCTCTTCTGGACCTTCCAGGCCCCTCCAACATGACCACAGGTCACCCCGGGGGAAGAAGTCTCAGGCTCCAGCGTCCACTGAGGTGGACTCCGACCAATCAGTAATTGTCCCTTCAATCCCATCCCTTTTTGGGTGGGTGATTGGAGGAGCTTAGCCGCAACGTATTCTAAAATAAAGAATAGATAACTAAAACCAATTCAATACTGGGCTGCCCTCATCTTCCTGCAGGATGTCTCTGCCCTTTCCTTCCGGCTTGGCTCCTAAGCAGTGTCTTGCTCACTCCTTGCTCGCTCCGTAGGGTCCTCCCAGTGGCCCAGCTCTCCTTAACTCTGTAGAAGAAACTCCCTTAAGGCGGAGCTCCAGCCTCCTTCCTGGCCACTCAGTCCTGAACTAAGCCAGACTCTCTCCTTTTATTCCCCCTCCAGGCTTGGCCTTGGTTGCAGATATAGCAGGTGGGGGTAGTTGGGCTCATAGGCCCTTAACCCTTCTCTATTGGTGCAGGGCCTCTCTGCCCCACCACAAAGAGATACTGATTTTCAGTGAATTATAGAAATGAGATTGGGTGTACGAGGAGGGCTGGCAGGGGACGGTTGAAAGAGAGGTTAGGAATGGGCAAGAGCAGAAATATACAAATCTCAGAAAACAGGCAATTCTATTCACTATGCAGAACAGAAGCAAAGTTATAGGGTGAAATCTGGTCAGCTTCAAAGTCAGTGGCAAAGCTCCCATTGACCTCAATGCAGCCACATTGTCAGCCACGGAATCAAGAGGGATATTTCTGCAGTGGTAACATGAAAAGCAAGCTGTCCTGGATGGTGGGGATAAAAGAAAGGCTCTTGTTCTTGTAATCACACAACAAGTCTAAAAAGCAGAGAAATTAACTTTCCATGAAGTGCCTTTCCATAGAGCCAAAGACACTGGCAATATGGCCTAGGTGAGATCCTGGAAAGAGAGAGATTCATACATTTCAAGATGAGATGGTAACACTGTGATCATCTAATTTGACATCCCGCATAACACAGGCTGTAAAATTACACCCAGTGATCGCACCGAGTTCCAGTAGCTTCTGCCTGAACTAGAGCATCCCTTTTCGAAAGAAATCCAATCTTTATTTAAAGATGCCAAGGAATGGAGGGTCCACCACATTCCCTGGTGTTCTGTTCCAGTGATTAACTGCCCTTGCTGTTACAAATTTGCACCATATGTCCAGTTTCAATTCAACTCGCATGACAGAGACTGGCCTATGATGTATATTACCCAGTATTTTAACAGTAAACGAAATACAAGCTGGGGATGTTTTTCCCTCTTATTTGTGGCAAATCCATATAGCTTTTTCTGATGTGACTTCCCTTCTAAATTCTCTCTTCTGTGAAAATGAAACCTGCTGATCAAATACTCTAGGCAGATCGAATCCACAGACGCAGCATGCTTCATTTACCTATTGATGTTCTGATTCCTTTCTCCTCTGTGATGCATTTTTTCCCTGAGCAAAAAGCAGTTTTTACTGACATCCTCACTCCTGTTCTCCAGTGTCCTCCGACAAGAGCCCATGTGCAAAAGCAAGGTTTCAAATGCCACTTCTGAAAACACTTGCCTCTGGATATTTAATCATTCCTTCTTTTGCAGCCTTGGAAGTGAGTGACTCATCAGTATCTTTTTTCAGTGCTAGATTCAAGAGTGTTCTTGAGATCAATGAGTTTTTCCTCTTTTTTTTTTTAAACAAAATCCAGGGTGCAAGATAAGAGAAGGCTTAGAAGACTCCTTCAGTGTAGGTGTTTGGGAAAGGGAACCAAACGGGACATCTCTGCATGTGCAATACACAAAGTTGAGACTCCATGTAGCTCCACGAATAAATACTACTTTATGTAAAGCACACCTTAAGTTTTCTGAAGCTTGCTTTGGCAAGGGCTCGACTTCTATGCAGGTTGCGATCTCCTCCCATCTAATTTTTGCACATGCTGGGAAAACCATAATGTGAATTTTGCAGAAGTGATATCTGTGACCCCTGCACTATTTTTTCATAGTACAATGAGGAGTGAAATGAACTAGATTCCATGGAGATAAGTTGAGGAGACAGGATTGGTGAGGAAAGGAAACATGACTTGCACAATAAGTTTCATTACCAATACAGTTTAGACATTTCTCTCCCCTCTATAGGCACTGCTATAGAGCTATGTTTTACACGGCTCAGGGTGACAGGGACAAAGGAATGATGGAAGAGGCCAGTGGTGATCCAGCAAATATAGTGTACTTGGATTTTCAGAAAGCCCTTGACATGGTCCCTCTTAAGCAAAGTAGGCAGTCATGGGGTAAGAGGGATGGTCCTCTTATGGATCAGGAAAAGGTTAAAGGATAGAAAAAGAATAGGAACATATGGTCAGTTGCCACAATGGAGAAAGGTAAATAGTGGGATCTGAACTAAGACCAGTGCTGTTCAACATATTCATAACGTTCATTCATAAAGTCTGGAAAAAAGGGTAAACAGTGAGGTGGCAAAGTTTGCCAATGATACAAAATTACTAAAGATAGTTGAGTCCAAAGCTGCATAAGAGTTCCAAAGGGATCTCACAAAACTGAGTGACTGGGCAACAAAAGGATGGATGAAAATTCAGTGTTGATAAATGCAAAGTAATGCACCTTGGAAAACAATCCCATCTATCCAGCCAATGATGGAGTCTGTATTAGCTGTTACCATTCAAGAAAGATCTTGGAGTCATCATAGATTGTTCTCTGAAAACATCTGCTCAATGTGCGGATGGAGTCTAAAATCTAACAGGAAGTTAAGAACGGGATAGATAAAACAGAAAATATCCTAATGCCACTATATAAATGCATGGTACGCACACACCTTGACTACTGCATGCAGATCTGGTTGCCCCATCTCAAAAAAAGATATATTCGAAATGGAAAAAGTACAGAGAAGGACAACAAAAATGATTAGGATATGAAACAGCTTCCGTAAGAGGAGAGATTAAAAAATGGAGACTGTTCAGCTTAGAAAAGGGGGGGGGGGGATGCAATAGAAGTCTATAAAATCATGAACAATGTGGAGAAAGTGAATAGGGAAGCGTTATTCACTCCTTCACATATCACAAGAACCAGGGGTCACCTGATGAAATTAATAAGCAAGGTTAAAAACCAAATGCAAAGAAGTACTTCTTCACACAAACACACAGTCAACCTGTGGAACTCATTGCCAGGGGATGTTGTGAAGGCCAAAAGTATAACTGGGTTCAAAAAAGAACTGGATAAATTCACGGAAGATAGGTCCATCAATGGCGATTAACCAATGTGGTCAGGGATGCAACCCCATGCTCTGGGTGTCCCTAAGCCTCTGACTGCCAGAAGTTGGGACTGAACAACTGGGGATGGATCACTCGATAATTGCCCTGTTCTGTTCATTTCCTCTGAAGCATCTGACACTGACCCCTGTCAGAAGGAGGATACTAGGCTAGGGGACCATTGGTCTGACCCAGCATGGCCATTCTTATGTTCTTACAAGTCAGGAGACCCCGTCAGAAAGGCAGCATGGTTAAGCGGAGAAGGCACTTGACTCAAACTCTGGAGACCTGGGTATTAGTCCTGGCTCTGCCAGTGATCTGCTGAGTGACCTTGAGAAAGTCATTTTAGTGTTCTGTGCCTTCTTTACCCCTCTGACAGCTTGTCCATTTAGACTGTAAATTCTCTGAAGCCGGGTCTGTCTCTAGGCTTTCATACAGAGCCTTGCCCAGTGGACCCCCCCCCCCACCCCATGAGCTGAGGCCCCTAGATGTTCCTGTGCACAGATAGCACTGTACTTGCACGTTCCTACGATGCACTAGTGGGGATTATTGGCTAGATCTTGGGGGGGGGGGGGGGGAAGAGAGGAAACCCGATCTTTTTATTCAATCCACATTCAGCGAAAACGCCCCATGACTGCGATTGGCTTTGGTAGGAGTTGTGCCTGTGTAAGGAGAGAGTAATACCACACGGGTTTAGGATTTGGTTCACAGCACTGAAAGAAATGACTCAGCAGTGAGGAGAAGCAGGGAACCCTTTCACATTGGGGGAAAAGGGGAATGTCCAACCACAGAGGTGAGCCAGACCCAGAAGGTGGCTGACAGGAAGCATGCTGAGGCCCTGCAGATACCAGCCTCTCCCCCTCCCCGCACTGGTTTTGGCCATTATGCCTTGTGAAACTGCTCCACGTGTAACCCAGGGCCAATGCAGTGGAGAGGCAGCGTCTCAAGGACTAACGGCACAAAAGGGAAGGTGTTCCCCTTAATTAGGGACTCTAAAAGTGACAGGCTTGTAAAGTTTTAAATGATCATTAGAGATTAATCGATGAATAGAATATTTGACTTGAAGCTGTTAAATACATTGACGTGTTTTAAGCATTTTGGACTCGATTCTGGGCCCCACTCGGCTCTCTTCGCTCTGCTCACGTAGCACCAAGATACCCCCTGCCAGCTTCTATGCTTCCGTCCTTTCGGCATGGAGGTGAGGAAGGGGGAGTGGCTGGAACTAGTCATCCCCTGATGGCACAGGGTCAGAGGCTGGAGGTAGGGCAGAGAATCCAGTACGCTGGACATCGTGGAGAACCTGGTTCTGTGTGTGGCAACTGCATAACAGCAGACCCTCCTTCCTTCTCTGCCTTTCATTTATTTTTAAAAAATCCACAACACCATTTATTCTGCCCTCTGTACATAATCAGCAAGTTTCATAAAGAACAAGATCCCCACAAGGCCTCATAAAAGTTATTCTAGTTGTTACAGCTCTACTTCAAAGGGCAGAAAAAGCCATTTTACAATAACCTTGTTGTCATGGAGTGCTTACAGCCAGGGCATTCTGCGGGGATAATCCATAATAAAAAAGGACCCGATGGGATTATCTGTCCAATACGTGCAGAAAAACAAAGCAGAAAATAAAGGGCTGGATGTTTATCTGCAGATTGAGCTCTTGACATCCACGGTGTAAAAATAAAGGCAGAGAGAGGAAGAAAGAAAAAAAAGACAGCATAATTAGACTGCAATATTGGAAGTGTCTGTTGCAGAGCTTTCACTTGTACCATTTCCTATCATTTAGCTGCATCTCACACGAGCACTGCTTGGTATGCGTACAACACAAGTGTACTGCACACAGATCTTTTGAATTTGATTGTAGGTTATAATTGTGCGTGCAATTCTGGTGTTTAAAAAAGGGTGTATGAAGTGATGGGGCCCAAATAAAAACCTAGTGGTTAAACACTTCCAAATCTTCTGAATGTTATACCCCTTGTGACAGAAAAAGGGCCCGGGAATCGTTTTATTTAGATTTGGGGATTTATTGCAAAGTCCAGACCTCAAGGGCACCCTGTCCAAACCCGAGAAGGACATTTAAAAACCCAAGCCCGTAAGAGATACAAAGTCAAAGTCAACCAAAGCAGTGGCCCTTCTTCCTCGCATCATTTGACAACTTGTCACTTGACCCATTCAGCCCAACCTCAGCCCCATCACATTGCACTCCTAGAATAGGGTGACCAGATGTCCCAATTTTATAGGGACAGTCCCGATTGTTGGGTCTTTTTCTTATATAGGCTCCTATTACCTCCCACCACTGATCCCGATATTTCACATTTGCTGTCTGGTCACCCTATCCTAGAACTAATTGGTTCTGGGGAGTTAGGAAATGGGCACTATCTAAACTCATTTGTATATGCTATCTTCTTGGGGTGTATTACACTGCCAATATAACTGATAGCCCCTACTGCTTTGTGCTGAATAAATTCAATCAGCCACAATATGGCTTCTCCCTGAAAGGGTGACCTGTGGTGTAGCATCTCTCTACACACTCTTCTCTTCCTTGCACATTCATATAGGTTTCACCTGTAATTACATCAACTATAGTAGAATCAGGCCAATTCTGCTCCTGTCCACACCTCATATTTTTCTTCAGGCTTTGGAGGCATGTTATGTGAATAGCCAGAAGACTATGTGTTCCAGCAATTCCCAGTCCTTAAAAGTCCACTCTCGCTGGCATAATTTAGAAGCCAGGGCCAAATTCACCCCTTCCTCTCCACTCAGCTCAGCCAAACTAGCACAGGCTATGCAGTTTAGTACTGATAACATCACATGACTACTTCTGGAAAGATCTATAACGAAAAAAGTAAAGTTAGTGAGACCGGGAGAACTAGAACCCTAATGGAGTCTTACACGGTCCTTGACTCCAAATGGATTTTCACTTCATTTATTGGCTTTACATAGCCCAACATTTTACCTTGAAAACTGCAGCTCATGAGACACGTGGTACAGTATATGAAAATGAAGGAATGAGATTGTTTTCTATTTTTGAAGATTTAAAACAATTGCACAATTGACCATGTTGCCTCTCTCCATTAGTTTGGTATTCATTCAAAATTAATTCATGTTTTATTGTAGGAGCAATTAACTTTCTGCTACATTCAAAGTATGAACCATTTTTGATTGAATTTTCAACTTACTTCTAATTAAGTAATAAATAATCAATACTTTTCACTTACCACCGTTCATTCAAGACCTTACAGTGCTTGTATAAAAGAGCCAAGAGGTCACCAGGATATTTCTCACCCACCACCCCCCTCTCTTTCTGGGCAGTCTGGTGCATGACGGACATTTTTTTCCTAATGGCCATTCATTCTGGTTCCTCTTCCCTCGATATGTTATGAAGTTATGTTAAATACAAAAACATTTGTCATCTGATCCAAAGCTGATTGAAGTCAGTTGGGAGTCTTTCCCCGGTCTTCAATGGGCTTTGGATAGCCCTATCTAAAATAGCAGAAATATCACTTCTAATTTTATGCTTAAACAATGAGAAGACTTTTAAAGTTATAGTATATGACCTTTGCTTTTAATTTCCTTTACCTTGTGTTAAGACAACTAACAATACAGAGTCTAGACTTCCATTTATTGAAGAGCATCTCAGAGAGTTTTTAGCTTCCATTTTTTCCACAGACCTTTTGCTGTTTGTATTATATATTATATTCTGATTCCACCTAAGCCAAAATCCAACTTTCAGATATTTAGAAAAGTTTAGAGGCTTGATTCTGATCTTCCATATGCCCGTTTCACACCAATATAAGTGCACTGATTTCACTACAGTTACACGGGTGTAAATAAGGAAAAACTGGACTGGCTCCAGTAGACTCAGACACCTGTGTAACTGCTTTAGTGGAGTTATTCCTCATTCACACTAACACGAAAGGAGGATTTTCCTAGAAAAGACTTCCTATCATCCCTCATTTCATTTAATGGAAGAAAAGAGTCCATTGTGTTAACACAAAGCAGTGGATTTGGGCACCAGCGTTAGCGTTTTCCAATGTCACAGTTACAATATCAACTGCTGTAAGTTTCATAAATACTCAAGAAAAAACTAGAGTTGCTGCATTCTTTAGTTAATCATCCTTTTAGCTGTTCCAACTGTGTCCACCCAAGTTTGAGAATAACTGGGAAATTCTCGTATTAATACAAGTCAAGTTGGAATGGCATTTCAGATACTGGGAAGTTTTGCCTTGATACTAGTTCTCAGGTCAGATAAGGAAATATACCAATCTTTCATTCTTCACATTTGTATTTTTCAGGGCTGTGATTTTCAAAGGGGCCTGAGAGAGTTAAGAACCCAAATTCAATATAAGCAGGATGCTGAACTCCTATGGAAATCCCATCTTGAATCCACATCACAACAAATATTGCTTAACAACTCACAGGGGGCCCCCCTCATCCAATGCCCACTGGAGTCAGGGGAAAGACTCCCATTACCCTAAATGCTAGTTGAATCAGCCTCCTGTTGTGCAATTCAGACTGGAGCAAGAATTCAATGACTATGTAAGTTAAATCGGAAACGAAATCAAAAGGGATACATCACAGCTGGGTATAATTGAGGGAGAGCCCCCTATGGTCAAGAGTATAGTCAACAATCAACCAGTGACAAAAATAAAATAGAAAAAGCTACATAAATAATAATGAAATTACAGAGTAGATTGACTAATTCAAAGGCCTTTTTCAATATAATTTTTGAAAATGTTCAAGATGCCTTCATTAAAAAGAGAAACATCTGTTCACCTGTTTGAAATCTAAAGGGTTTTATCATAAGTAAGGATAATGAAGGCTTCATAAATTCACCGGGCAACTTGCTGAGTAATGGCAAATATGTTGATGAAAGAGTAACTGTCTAAGGATCTCTCTCTCTCTCTCTCTCTCACACACACACAGCGACACTTTTATCAACATATTTGCCATTACTCAGCAAGTTGCCTGGTGAATTTATGAAACCTTCATTATCCTTACCTATATAGGTGTATACATACACACATGCCACATGTCAAACTGCTTCAAAGTTATTTATTCATTCGTTTATATGATTATTACGTCAAATAAAAGGGTGCCCATCCCAAGCCACTGATACTGGTAAATATCTCATCAGTTAGCCCAGGTCACAATCCCTCAGCAACAGCACAAAGATAAACACTGATTTATCAAACCTCACAAAACAGAGTCCCACTCCCACCACCACCCAGCCTCATCCATCACACATTTCCTTACAGATCACAGGAGAAAAGATTTAACTTGTAGTATGCCCTGAAAACTAACAAACTCAGGTTATTACACACCTGCGAGAAGTGACTGGCAAAAGGGGGGCCCTAATGGAGAACACCTTGCCAACAGTCCCCTCTCAGTTATACCAATGGGCTCCATTGACCGTAGCCACAACTCTGGCAATCACTTCATCAGCTGATCTGATAACATCTGAACTGGCATCAGCTACATTGACCGTGGTTTATTTCTAGGTCATTATAGGTCAACCATCTTCACTACCTCAAGCATTTGTGACACTCATCCTCCTACAATCAAACAAACCTGAATCCTATATCTGATTCGGCTGTATCTCTTTAGTCATCAACAATCTGGAATGGGAAGTGGACTGATTCACTAAAACAGCCTCATTCAAGAAGAGAGAGCAGACTCTAAACGAGGGGTCTTATGGACCACATCTCATAACAGTTTTTCCTTAAGGAACTACCTCCCCTCCAATTTCCAAATTAACTGGGCCATTCACCAAGATTCAGAGACCCTGTGACAACTACAACAATTGCTTATATGGTAGCTTTGGTCTCTGAGAGCCCTTCCTCCTTTTATTTAGCACAGCTACTAGTGGAGACGACTAGAGGATATTCTCATTGTTTACAACTGGCCCTAGGTTATTCTTTGCAAAGAAGAGCCTGGACACCAGCAGAAGCAGGTGAAAGCAAGTAGGTGGAATAAATGTCCCAGCTTTCTGTAGTCCCCCTGCTAATTTGGGAACCAGTGCTGTAAATTTTGTTCGTGTTAATTTTCCTTCATATTCTTGATCGTTTTATATTCCAAGTTTGTGTAACACAAATTAGAGAGCGCACAGGCATATGTTAGACAATGAACGTGACACATCATGTTTTACTAGTTGCTCAGAAACTGGTGATTATATTTAGATATATTTTCAGTAAAATAAAAACTTAACATTATACATTGTTAAACTGTCTCTTGATTTCTGTAAGAGTTGCTTAAAACCACAAAAGGATTATAGACAAGGCTTATCTTCAGTATTTTCTAGATTTTTCTCTTGACAAAATAAGCAACTAGTTGGAATAGAATGAAACCTCACTACAACCAAAAAAGTATATTAAATATAAATGTAAATATAGATAGACTAAAATCATGCCTTCTGCAGTTTTATTACTTCTATTTCGATATGCACAGTGCTTCCTCAGATCATTGTGATATACCTGGTTGATCAAAGAGATTTGTGTGTTAAAAAGTTGCTGAGTTACGTATTTTTGTCTTACACCAGATCTGTAGAAGGCTTGACATGTAAATTTATCAACAGCTTTTGGTGATATATATTTTGCAACACCAGCTTCAACAGATATTTTTCTGGATCAATACAAACTAACTCATGAAGCAGATAACACTTTCTGTCACAAGGTGCTTATCAATTAATTACACGAGCAAGATTCAAATTATGCTGCCCTTCATGCAACAGATTAAACAGTGCTATGTGCTAAATATTCAGTGTTCTTCAAATGAACTTGGTCTTAGATCTGGCTGCATCTCATATAGGTGAACTGCAGATTTAGGGCTCTTTCCACCTTTGAGGTATAGCTCTGTCTTGGGAGCAGAGAAAAGGTGCAGAACCTGGAAGCTTTGACCTTGAAACAAGTACAGCAACCCCTGTGCTTTAGGGCATAGAAAGGGAGTGAAGCTGCTGTGCGATCCTTGAAGAAGCTACAGCAGTAGTTCCTTTCTGCTCTCCTCCTAACATCTGGCCACTTTCACCCTGCCCTATCCCTGCCCCTTCCAGCCCTTTTGAAGATGCTCTTAACCATGATAGCAGTAGCTTCACACAGCCCTTAATTGTCTTGAATCCAAGTGCAGCCATTATGTCTGGTCAATATGTGGAGGAAATAATGGGTGGGTGGGGGACTCGCTGTTCCCTCATCCAGGTAGGGTCCGAGTATAAAGGTCACCACAAACCAGGCTGTGGGAGCAGCCAGCATATTAGTAAATTTTAAACTAGCTTCTCTCCCAACGTGCACCCCTCTGTGAGATAGTCTTGGTGCTCCTGTCTATTGGGGATATCCCTAATGAATCCTGGGCCAGAGAGTCTCAGATGTCCATCAGGATGGCTCTACTGCCTTCAATGGAGCTATGCCAGTTTACACCAGCTAAGGATTTGGCCCCTGAAGTCTTAAATCCGCATCTCTCAAACTGTGGTAGGCAAAAAGGACTAGCTGGAGTGAGGGGGCAAGACAGATGTATACAGAAAGATGGGAGGTTCTGGTTAAAGGGGGGAGCTGGGTGCAAAGGGGCAATCGGGTTCATTTTCCTGAAGGGGGACAGTTTTCAAAAATTTGAGAAATGCTGTCTTAAACCACGCATCCGATGGTAATTGTGACGTCACAGAACAATGCATTCTGGGGTGTGTTCAGTGAGCCAGGCATGATGCTTCTACAAACCAAAAAAAAATAAATATTAAAAGGTTAGTTAAAATGCATCTCTGAGCTGGTAAATCTGCACTTAGAATATTTCTATAGATTGAAAACTGGTTTTCTAGAAAATACACATTTCTCTAATATACATAGGATATTGAGAAGATAGGAAAAGTCCAGAAAAAGCAACAAAAATGATGAATGGGCAGAACAGGTTATTTTATACACAGCCTGGAAAAAGTGATATTGTACTTGTAAAAAAATTAAGGGTAGTTGTGACGCTGAATTTCAATATGATGAAGGGGAAGCTGAAGGCAGATATAATGTAGAGACTATAAGCTCCTTCATCCACCACTGAAATTCACTGCCTTTGGGAGTTCTGTACCAATGACAGCTGCTAGGTTCTTTTGTTTGCTGTTTTTCAAGGAGAGAAAACATAGTATCCAGGTGGAGGGATAACTTCAGGCAGATAGAATGCAATTGCCAAAAATTGGATAATGGCCAGAAGACTGAAGCTAAGGTTTTCTTCTTTCAAAAATAGTACTGGACCAGTAATGAGTGGGACTTCGGTTTTATGCCTTATGAAAGAGATGCTGTCTTATGTGGAACAGTGCCCATACATTTGTGCAAAGACATTGGTTCAGGTCTAAGGCCTTGGCTACACTTACCCGCTAGTTCGGCGGCTGGCAATCGAACTTCTGGGTTCGACTTATCGCGTCTAGTCTGGACGCGATAAGTCGAACCTGGAAGTGCTCGCCGTCGACTGCGGTACTCCAGCTCGTCGAGAGGAGTACCGCGGAGTCGACGGGGGAGCCTGCCTGCCGCGTGTGGACCAAGGTAAGTTCGAACTAAGGTACTTCGAACTTCAGCTACGTTATTCACGTAGCTGAAGTTGCGTACCTTAGTTCGAATTAGGGGGGTAGTGTAGACCTGGCCTAAGACAGCTCCTCCCAAATTAACTGCACCATCTATTGCCCTACGTGGGTTTCCCTAGAGTTCTCCCATTCAAATAGGGGACAACCCTGCTTAGCTAATTGGCTCTTACAAGACTAGAGACCAGTAAACAAACAAAACAAATGCAAATGTGATCTTTGGTATTTCTTGAAGACAAAAACAAAATAATTTAGGGGGGGAAAAACCAACATTGAGAAAAACTGGAGTTCAAGACAAGAAGACTGTTCATACAAAACAAAAGGAAATAAATATGATTCATAAGCTTTTAGGTCACTGCCAGAATGAAATAGAATAGCATATCTAATGTGCCAGTATTCTTTTGCCTTACAGCAGGTTTGAAGTAGTAATTTAGATGGTCCACTATTGAAAAGATCAATAAACATCCAGGTGGATTTGGATTTCCAATTACCTGCTGTAAAAAGTACAACATTTTATTGGGATATTAAAATGGCAAGGCAGGGCCAATCTTGCACATCAATCACTTAATTTATTTTATTTGGACCCAATCTTTCCCTCATTTTCACCAACCTAACTCTTGATTTACATCAGAGGAAAGATCAGGTCCCTTAATTTCTCTTTTTGTCTTTGGAGTGAGGTACCAATCCATTTCATGAGCTGAGGTTTCACCATTCTTTATGGGATAGCAATACACAGAAGGAGTATCTCAAATTCTAATAGCTATCGGTGATTCCGCTTATCAGTAATGAGGGCCTGTGTCTTTTGAGCAGAAGGAATATCCCTCTTTCTAGTGCCACAGTGGAATTCCACATGGTCATAATACGTTACATAGAGAAAATGGAGGTCCGAAGTAAGGGCCAGAGTCAGGAAGACATCCCTATTCTCTGGTTAAGTGTTTTCCGAATGTCTGTGGGAATTCAACACATGCTTAAAGTTCAGCATATGATTAAGTCTATCCCAATTCAGGAAAGCACGTAAGCATGTAAAGTGCTTCTCTGAATCAAGGCCTAACAATTTATGTTATAATATTAATAAACCAATAGGCATAGGTTATTTTGCCTTGAGCCACATATCCTAACCATTTAACTCCACCTTTTCACTACTCAAGAAAGTATTGTTCCATCTATTTTTATGGAAGCTTTGGAATTCTCAAACAAAGCTTGATCTTGCTAAATAACCAGCCTAGAGCCACCTGGAGATATTCAGGTAAGTATCCAAGCTTTGGGGATAATACTACAAGACAAGAGATTTTCAAGCCTTTAGAAATGTATCACATCAATATGAGATCGATATTGCCGGACTCTTGTGCAGATGCTCAAGAAGAGGGACCACAAGTAACATTCTCTCTGTGTACCACCGATACAGAGGTCATAACTACAGTCCTTGTGTTTACTTGGGCTCTCCCTGTCTCCAGAGCTCTGACGAACTGTTCACAATGCTATACTTCCTGAGCCTTCCCATGGCAGGGGTTTGGAGTAAGATGCATCATTCCCAGTTCAGATCTGGGCTACAATGGTCAGCCCGATACTATACAAACCCCATACATTGATTTATATTACACTTACAGTTGATTGACATTACATTTAATGAGATCTAGTGAAAATTGGAAATGTTCACTTGTAACACGGACCTTCTCAGTTACAGAGGGTGCTACTTTTATAGCATGATAATTAAAGATACAGATTGTATTAAATAAAAAAACCACATACACCAGTAACTATTGGCTAGATATTTACAGAATTTGAAAGAAAATTCACATATCCAAATTATTAAATCAGGGGTTCTCAAACTGGGGGTCAGGACCCCTCAGGGGGTCACGAGGTTATTACATGGGGGGGTCATGAGCTGTCAGCCTCCACCCCAAACTCCGCTTTGCCGCCAGCATTTATAATGGTGTTAAATATAAATTAAAAATACTTTTTAAAATATAAGAGGGGGCGTCACACTCAGAGGCTTGCTATGTGAAAGGGGTCACCGCACCAGTACAAAAGCTTGAGAACCACTGTGTTAAATGAAAGCCTCAGGCAATGTATATCCATCTACTTTAAGACTAAAGAAATTATGTTACCCAACAGAAATTTACTACAACTTGATTAAAGTGTACACAAGGAATAGAGATGGTTCAGATGAATGGTGGCAGAAATGTGTACTGCATCAATACAATACTGTATTCTGGGAATGTCAACCTGTTGGTGAATATGGACCATTTCAGACAAATAGAGGAGAATAGCAACAAAAACCACCCGTTGACTTGTATCTTTGCATACCACTGATTTTAAAGAAACAGACTATGTCTCAATCCTGCAAAGTCTTATATGAGTAATTTTACTCACAAGAATTCCTGCTGAGTTCAGACTAGTCACATGAGTTAAGCTATATATGCGTGTCCCCCGCTCCCCTGCCAAGATTGGAGCGTATGTTTTTAAACTGGTGTCAATAATTGGACACATGGCTGCGATTCAGCAGTCCACTCCTATTCAGCTGAGCACTCACATACTTTTCTAAGTGCCTTAAACTTTAATAGCACCTAGGCTGATGATTAATGTTAAGCAAATGCTTAAGTGCTTTGCTGCATTGCGGCCTATGATTTCTATTATGGATAATCTGTCTGAGTTCTTATATGCTATGTATTACCATAGTATTTAAGCCCTTTTACAATGGTTGCCGCCCTTTCTCTCTTCCTAGTTTCTCCTGAATTGTTTTTTTAGTATTACTTTTATTGCACAAATATTTAACAAAAAAAATCTCCTTTAATATCTACTTATGGTATAAAGTGTATTTTGTATCCCTCTCGCCCCAAGCATGAAATTGACATTTTTAAGTTGTCTCCTGTCAGATTACTGTATATTAGAACTAAATGAAAAATAACTGCCACAGCCCATGTTATCCAATACAACTATTTCTCAAACACTGTGTAATTTAATTTCCACAAATACACTCCTTTTTTTTAACTTTAGAAATAAAGAGTTTCTGTAGCAATGATCCATATTTCCCCGTTCAGTTTTTTTATATATACACACACAACATCAAAATGGCTTTTTATTCTTTTTAAAATGATCATATTATGAGCATAGAAAATGTTCCAGCATTTGAATTATGTTATAATTCAGGCACGGTAAAAATCAATGGCACTTGGCCTTTGGCCTCATTCCTAATACCACACTAGGTATAAGTTATTACATTATAATTCACATCCTGTCATGTTTTATGAGTTAAGAAAGAGAGGCTTGAGCTAGTTTAATAGTTGCAGGTTTTGGAAAGGTGACATCGCATGTTTATGAACAGTTGGACACTACAACCACCGCTGTTGATGGGTATGTCTATACTTTGAGCCAGAGGTATAAACTTCTAGCTCAAGGAGACATCCTTGACTTGCACTGATCGAGCCAGCCCGCTAAAAATAGAACATAGCTGTGGTGGCAGGAGAAGTGGAAGAGGTTAGCTACCTCGAGTTAGCTCCCATCTAAGATGCTAGGTACGTACTCGGAGAGGCTAACCCTTCTTGCCACCCATGCTGCTAGGACTACTCTATTTTTGGCTCACTAGTTCAATCAGAGCTAACACAGGTAGGTCTCCTCAAGCTGGAATTTACACCTCCAGCATGGAGCATCGAGGTACCCTTTGTAAGAGATAAGGGGTACCATGGAGAGAAATAAAATGCAGAGACAGGATCCAGTGGGAGAGTGCTACGCAAACAGAAACACTCCATCACTGCATGAAGAGAGATGTTGCTGAACATGTGACTAAACAATAAATCAAGCAAAGTAAGCGGGTTTGGGAGAAGGGAATTTATTTATTTAACAGAGAGGAACTGGGGACTAGCATGGAAAAAAGTTAACTTCGTATTGTGTATGAGCACCACCCTGGGCAAAAATGGAACAAAACTTTGAAAAGAAACATTTGAGAAAGTGAAGACTAAAGCTTTAAATACTAAACCTTACCATTTCAGGGAACTATTCCAGATTATTACCCAGAATGCTACAAAGCCATTGGGTACTTGCTGAATGTGCATTCATCCAACGAGCCATAGGTAAAACGTACATTAGACATTTGGAAAAAGTGTTGGATTGCATGAGGTGTTTTGGAAGTGATGTTTCAGGGACCAGTGAAACATAGGGATGGCATACATAGATGTGAGAAGACAATAGGGTACATATGGAATATGTAGAGAAGTCTTAGGAGACAGAACTGAGGGACGGTGATTACAAAGTCTAGAGAAAAGACTGAAGATTCCAGAGGTCAACCTAATGATTCTCTGTTGATGGGGACAACAAGTACTGCTATCAGGGCCTCATCTGATGTATACTGTAGTGAGAAGAGGTCTTTCCAGTGATTCCAATGGACATTGGATCATGGCCTCTGTGAGCATTTTGGAGAAAGGAGAGAGATGGATGTGTGACGGGTTCGGTAAGAGACACCCCCTTGGAACTGTCACCTAATGTGCTGAAACTACCTCTGAGCCTTTTTTCCCCTGTCAGCATGGGACTCCAGAACCCGTCTTGTTGAGCCAGACATGCAAGCCTGCTGCAACAGAGACCCAGGGTCTGAACTACATCCCCAAAGCTGCAGACTTTAACCAAAACTGCTCAGCAGGTTTCCTATCTCCAGCACCCAGACACCCAGTTCCCAATGGGATCCAAACCCAAATAAATCTGTTTTACTCTGTATAAAGCTTATACAGGGTAAACTCAAATTGCTTGCCTTCTATAACACGGATAGAGAGATATACACAGCTGTTTGCTCCCCCAGGTGTTAATCACTTACTCTGGGTTAATTAATAAATAAAAGTGATTTTATTAAGTATAAAAAGTAGGATTTAAGTTGTTTCAAGAAATAACAGACAGAACAAAGTATGAGAGGGGTAGCCGTGTTAGACAGAACAAAGTAAATTACCAAGCAAAATAAAACAAAACATTCCAGTCTAAGCCTAATACAATTAAGAAACTGAATACAGGTAAATCTTACCCTCAGAGATATTCCAATAAGCTTCTTTTACAGACTTGAGTCATTCTTAGTCTGGGCCCAATCCTTTCCCCTAGTACAGTTCTTGTTAGTTCCAACTCAGGTGGTAACTAAGGGATTTCTCATGACTGCAGCCCCCTTTGTTCTGTTCCACCCCCTTTTATGGCTTTGGCATAAGGCGGGAATCCTTTGTCTCTCTCTGGGTTCCCATCCATCCTTCTAAATGGAAAAATACCAGGTTTAAGATGGATTCCAGTACCAGGTGACATGGTCACATGTCACTGTAAGACCTCCTTCTTCATTACCCGCAGGCTGGCCCCCTGGTCCACAAGGCAGCTTGCAGGTAAATAAACCATCTACAGCCAATTGTCCTAGTCAATGGGAGCCATCAAGATTCTAAACCACCATTAATGGGCCACATTTTTCATAATTACAATAAGCCCTCTGAGTTAACTTCATATTTCTAGTTTTAGATACAAGAGTGATACATAGATACAAATAGGATGAACCTTTTGCATAAAGCATATTCCATTTACATTATATTCACACTCCTAAGCATATTTCCATAAACATATGGAGTGCAACATCACAGGATGTTTGGCCTGAGAGGCCAAGGCAGATATTATAGTCTCAATTATTTATTACGTGCATCTTATTCACAAATCACAGATCTGTAATTGTTGTCTGAACATCTCTATTAGAAGAGAGTTAACAGAGGAGAAATAATACGAAAAAAGATCTCTTTACATTTTAATTCTAAATTCCTACAATGTTTTGAGATTAGTCGGAAAGGACACCCTTAATTTAAAATGCACACCTCTCTCTGAAATTACTTTCTCTATTTAATTAAATGTAGGCAACAACCAATTGTTTATTTATTGTAAAATACCTTGATGTTTTATGTAGAGGCTTGATGATGAAGATATTTAAGTTGTCAGGCAACCTTTTATCATTACAAGGATCAGTCTGATGCTGAAAGGGGTTCCAGACCTGTTGACTAAATTGGGCCCTTTATGGGGTAGGATACCGAAAGAGTCCTGAGTTGAAATTTGGACACTGAATAAACTAGATCTCAAGATATCCGGGGGCTTGCTCTTGCTGTTAAATGCTGCTCCTTCATCACCTTTGCTGTGTGTGTGCTGCCAGCCACTTCTGCTGAGACACCTACATGAGGGCGCCAAAAGGGGATTGGAGGAAAGGAGAAAAAGAAGGGCCACATTCTCATCCCTCCACCATTTGCACTGGCCAGTGGAGCTGGTAACAAGCTGCAGCCAGAGAAGCCTGGGAGCAGTGTAAACAGCCTCTGGGGACCCGGGAGCCCAAGCAAAACGAATACCTTCTGGTTTGTTGCAGCTCGGCACCATCTCTTGCTATGGGCTGTGGCACCTACGAAGCATAGCTGAGCCCATGACGATCTTGGATTGAATACCAAATAACTACTAGATCGGTTCTTTCACTTTGGTGCCTTAATCTGGAGTCATTGCCTCTCTCCCTGCTTCTCCCCCCCCTCCCGATATCCTCCAGCCTTTCTGCTCTATTTCCATTGCTTGAACAGATGAATTTCTGCTCACAGATTGAATTTGTAGATGATGCTATAATACAATACCTTATTTTATTTACAGTCTAAGTTATTTGCCAGTTAACATGCTGGATTTGTTGGCAGATGCTCTTTTTTGTCAATACATAGTAATTGGAAACACCAACGAAGATGATCAATTTCTACTGTACCTAGAAGAGCACGTCAATTCCTTTAAACTTCCTGCAGAGGTAATTGTTTCCTTGTTTATTTCCATTCATGGCTGCTGTATTCTGTTTAGCAAATCACAGGCACTGCCTGACCTTTAATAGTTTACATTTCATTTCTGTATACTGTATTGTAATTTTGACACCAAGAGACAATAAACACGTTTATTCAGCTCGCCACAAAAATAATTCTTGGGTTTAAGACCCCAGTTAAATTAGAACTGCTGGATTCCCTTTTCCTGTTACTGCCTTTACAGAACTAAAGAATACTTTTTTTTTTTTTTAAGAACCATTATCTCCTGCAAGTTGTTTATTCCTTTCTACATACATGCCTGAACCCCCTGTAATATCAATGGAATTGTGGCTTCTCTCAGGAGAAGAGAATGAAATCATTCTTCCCTAGTTACTTTAGCTACTTTTCTTACTGTCAATAATTCCTCAGCATTGCTTGATTTCTCTATTATCAGTCATTTCTTATTTTTTTAAGCTAAATACTTCACCCATGTCATAAGCAAAAGCAGGCCCATTTTAAAGGGAAGGTAGCTCAATGTTTGTGTAAAAAGTTCATCTGTTTCTTCTTTTGCCTTCATGATTTGATTAGCGTAGCTATTTACCACATCATACCTCAAAACTATCTCTCCATTTACCTACTTCTTCTATCTTTCCTTCTTTCTCCACTCTCTCAGTCCCATCTCCTTTTTCTCTGTTACTACTTCTACTTAACTATCGTGTACCCACTTACATAACCCGCTAAATGCAGCGGACAGTGTGGTCCATAAACATCATTGACTCTTATGTTAGTGTCTGTTAACATCTTGGACAGATGAAAATTGTCATGTATTCAAGTAAAAGGTAAGTCTAGATTACAAGCAATAGAAATCAACTCTGGTGGCTGCATCTGGATTCCCTAAATTTCTTAAAGCTTAAGATATCAAAATAAACCCTCTTTCAGTAGAAATGATCAATTACACACAGCGTTCATGCAAAGCAAAGGGCTCTGGTTCTCCGATCCATATTGCCGTGGCATTTGGGGAACACCCTGCAGTTTCCACCCCGACTCCTTTGGTCTCCATTAAGTACTCCCATTCAAAGCGCACTGAAGTCAGAGGGAGTCTTGCAAATGCCTTTAATGGGCTTTGGATCAGGCCCATATTTCCTGAATGGGGTTGGGGTCCCTTGTTTTAAAGGGGTTCAATTCCAAGATGAAGGCAGCACAACGTGGATCTCAGAGGACAACAGTCCCCAAGAACTTACAAATTACACTGTCCACTATCTCCTTATGCTTCGTCAGAGCCAACCAAGCATAAATCACCTCTGCTTGGCTGAGTATTGAAATACACGTTGTCTTAACGGTGAATTAAAAAAAAAAAAGACAGACTCCGGCTGACTTTTATCTATGGTGCCTCTGCAGTGCTAGCAGGTAAAAAGGAGCCAAAACTTATTTTTGACACAAGATAAGCAGCTATGTATAGGTCTTCACTACAAACTAGGGTTGCCAACTCTCTGGGATTAGCCTGGAGTCTCCCGAAATCAGCATCGATCTCCCGGGGATGACTGGAAGCAATCCAGGAGATGTTACTAGGATGTTTTAAGAAAGTGACCTTATGTCATGCTGGGGGGGGGAAGAAAATTCTCCCAGAATAGCTTCAGCCCGAGTTGGCAACCCTACTACGAGTTAGGGGTGTAATTGCCATATTGCAGAGATGTCCTCCTACTAGCTAGATGAACTAGCGCATTTAAAATAACATTGTAGCCACGAGAGGCACAAAGATGAGTGGAGGCATGGACTAGCCATCCTGAGTACAAACACCTGGATTCAGCTGGGGCAGCCGCTCCCATTGCTATTGCGTCTACACTGTTAGTTTTAGCATGCTAGCTCAATGAGAGCTAGCACTGGTATGTCTATGTGAGCTGGGAATCACACCCTCACTCCAAGTGTGGACGTAGCCAAACTGTAGACCTGGGGCAGATCCCGTCAATAAAAAGATGACATTTTTATGTAGTCACTAATCACACGTTTAAAACCTCAGTTGTAGGATTATGTGCTGAATGCTCCAAACATGAAAGTTAAGGAGCCAGTCTGTATTTTAAAAATAACTGAAGAGAACTCCTCGGGCCCTGTTCAGAAAAGAAGACTTCTGCAACTCAGATGAATTTTTTGCTTCAGCAAGTTGGTGAAATGTGACTTTCTCAGAACAAAAAACAAAAAAAGGGGGGGGGGGGGGAAATCACTCATAACATCAATACTCTTCAGGCTGGATTAATCACCATGCAGGGGGCAGTCACCAAATGTGACATGGCAGAGGAAGGATAACAGAGGAGTGAGAGAGAGCAGTAAAAGAAAAAGAAAAAAAACCATGGCAACGTGATGGTACAGGGGAATGATTGAACATATGATTCAACAGTGATTGAAGTACCTCTGCCACCTTTACTCCGTTGTACCTTACTCTGCAAATAATCTCAGTGGGCCATATTCTGATTCCCTTCCATTCAGTAGCATCTTCCTGTATGAGTAGTTCCCTACACTTTAATAGGACTACTCATGGAGCAAAATACTGCTCAACATCAGAATATGGCACATTAAAATTCAGTGGAAAGACTATGGGCTGGTCCACACTAACCCCCCAGTTCGAACTAAGATCACGTAGCTGAAGTCGAAGTACCTTAGTTTGAACTACAAGGTACTTACCGCGGGTCCACACGCGGCAGGCAGGCTTCCCCCGTCAACTCCGCTTACTCCTCTCGCGGAGCAGGAGTACCGGCGTCGACGATGAGCACTTCCGGGATCGATTTATAGCGTCTACACAAGACACGATAAATCAATCCCAGAAGATCGATTGCTTACCGACAAACCCGGAGTAAGTATAGACATACCCTTAAAGTGTGGTGGAACCATGCATCTTATTAGAAAAGACTCCTTTGTTATGAATCTGGGGTGAAATCCTGACTTCATTGAGGTCAAAGGCAAAACTCCCATTGGCTTTAACGGGAGTTTTGCTCACACTTGCCGGGTGTCTGACCAGAGGGAGAGGGACAGCTGATGAGCATAGAGCAGGGTGGAGATGTAAAGCAGGGGGAAAGCAGTGAAAGGGTTGGAGCTGAATTTTCTGAACTCTCATTTCAGTTTAGAAATCAGAATCTTTACACACTTGTCTTTGGTGTCCTCTAGAGTAATATTCCAAGAATGGACCCATAAAGGTGCCTTATTTATTTCTTTTATACCATCTGATGTTTCAGCTGTTGTCATAGTAGAATGACAGTTACCTGGATATAACACCTCTACTGCTTTCTGACTGATTTAGAGAACATGCTTCTTTCTATGCAAGACAATCAGAGACCAGTTTATCCACAAAAGGATAACTGAACTCTGTATACGGAGCAAAGGAGTGGTTAGGGATGTGAAATTGCTCATAACTCTCTGCATTTTTAGGAAAAAAACCTCTCCCCGATTGGATTGTGAAAGGCTTTTCCAGTTTTGTTTGGAAATTCTTATGGAATAGCTTTCATCAGCACATACCAGCTCTGAACTTTTGAAAACATCTGTCCTAGATATTAAGTAGAAATCTTAGTCTGTTTTCTGTGGGGTTGTGGTGGCTAATGTCATGGAATGTTCCTAATCCATTCTCTAAAAACCATAGTTTGCACTCCAGTTTGAAGCTATCAGAAAGATTTCCTTTATATTTGACTAATTATCTAGAAAGCCTGTCAGAAGACAGACAATTTTGATAATTACATTGGAAAGCTTAAACACAGCATGAAGAGTGTATGAGGGATAAATACAAGAGACAGCTCATGCTTTCACTTCAAAATTGCACTTCATCCATTTATTTGGGTTGTGTGAATGTTTGATGCATAGCATAAAAGCTAATAAAAATCCATTACACCTGCTTCATGCAACGGTTATTTGGCATTTCTGGTTGGTTCTGATCCAAGAAAAGAGGCCAGTTGACTAGCTGTTGTGTTACTGCCTACTTTCAATTGAATGGCAACTCTGCAACATATTTTTAAAAAGTAATCTTTCAATTTGCATTTCAGCAAAAAGATCCAAGATGTACTTCGTAAAAAGCCTGTGTTGTTAAACTTCTCATTTTTCTTCAAAGCAATCAAATGGTCTTCATTTTTTTCCATTACCCTTTGAGTTAAATTCCCTCCATGCACCCAGGCATTGGTTAGAGCAGGGGTAGGCAACTTATAGCACACGTGCCGAAGGCGGCACGCGAGCTGATTTTCAGTGGCACCCACACTGCCCGGATCCTGGCCACCGATCCGGGGGGCTCTGCATTTTAATTTAATTTTAAATGAAGCTTCTCAAACATTTTAAAAACTGTATTTAATTACATACAACAATAGTTTTGTTGTATATTACAGACTTATAGAAAGAGACCTTCTAAAAACGTTAATGTATTTCTGGCACGCAAAACCTTAAACTGGAGTGAATAAATGAAGACTCTGCACAGCACTTCTGAAAGGTTGCCGACCCCTGGGTTAGAGGATATGCGCGTTGGGGAATGTTTTCCCCAAAATGGCTGCAAACATATTATGTCTGAACTACTTCTCGAGTACGTCAAGTTACACCTGTGTCTTCATGTATACTGAGCACATATTGGACGCAGCATATTTTATAAGTTCCTGTTATGCAGATTTTACCATTAATTGCTAGTCTGCAGCCTGTTACGGCTTCATTAAAATCATACTGAAGTGGAACAATTCTTTTTTTAAATGTTTCCTATGCGGTATTTACTAGATCTTTATATTTTTCCTCTTCTTACTTTTAAAATATTGCCCCCCCATCTCCCTACCCACAGCCTTTGCCAACAGCGTGAGTTCACAATCACAAGACAGTCTAATCATTTCCCAGTAACAGCTGCTGCACTGAGTCATCGTTCATGTCAGACTGCATTGAGTTTATTTTCAAATAATTGTATCATATCGAGTTTCCCGTTATATTGTACCAGTGATCTCATTGGAATTACATGTTATAATTCTATTGATATCATGCTATTTGGAGTTTCTTCTCCCCCCCCCCCCATTTCACAGTACTGAATTCCCACTTCACATCACTTTGTACTGACAACATAATACCACATTGTGCTAACCTTACAATGGAACCTACCAATCCTACCTCATAAACAAGCAGTGCCATATTGAATCCCCCTTCAGATTGGACTACCGTATTTCTTTCTACACAACCTATCACCATGCAGTACTAGTGATTAACACACAACCAGCCATGCTGTGAATATTCTTGAAAACAACAAATGTTGTTTCCCTGGGAAATGACTCTCATACAAGGAAAGATCACATATCCTGGGATGTTGTGTTAATAGTATGAAATAAGAGATTTACAATGTCAGGGGCTTTGGAGTATGAACTAGCGATAGAGGCAGTGGGCCAGCCAGGGTCTGTGTTGTGTTGCACAAAACTTGCAGAAACTCCCAGAGACATTCTTCACAAAGTAGGTTGATGAAAACAGGCAGGAGAGCAGCAGCTGTGACAAACTTTGAGCTAGACTGATTTGGACAATACACCACTCAAACCTCCCTTACACCTCTACATGGTCTATCTGGATCTCGGATCCAGGTGCACAGAAGCATACAAGATGACATCCTCTCCCAGGGCAAATGTGCCGGGCATAGGCAGGAAAGGGTGGGGCCAGAGTAGGTGAACCAGTGTGGGGTGTTTAGAGTATGAATATGACAACAGCTAGAAGCCAGTAGTAAATTAATACCCTCCTCTCTTTGGGAGCAAAGAGGAAACTGGGGAGAAGCTGTATCTCCCAGTTATATTTCCTCTCTGGGGGTGCAATGTACATACCACCCCTTGCTCAGGGCTACATTTAAAGTCACAATCTAGCCTCTCAAAGGATGCAGTATGAACCTCTGCTATAGGAAGGCCACTCTAGTGGCCAGTGCAGAGGGACAGTCCTGCCCTTTTGGGGAGTCTAGCACTGCCCATGATATAACACTTACAAGGTCCTTGAACACAAGGGTGGGTGTCAGGGAGTCACTAATGTGTTTAGGGCACACACAAACACAGAGCGATAGTCTGCTTTTGGCTGCACACCTCTGACTGAAGCAACATTTGATTTTGTGGGTGTAAAAATTTCTCGATAAAATAGAAATCAAGAAGGATCAAGACTTTTTTTTTTTTTTAAAGGCTTGTGCATAAGGCCCTTTGGAATGATTGTTCATTCCTCTCCACTACCTTCTTCCCCACCTGCCAATCGCATTACAATAAATTATAATAAATCGGGCAAGAGAGCAGCACAGGCCAAGTAGCATTGGCATCCAGGCTTTCACAGTATCCACATTGTGCTAAAGAGCCTTAGCTCTTAGTGACTGGGGAGTGTCAGGAGCAGCTTGCATGAGAGGCAAATTAAGTCAGGAAAAGAAAGGGCTTAGTGATACTGTAAGCTGTGAGAGTCCCCACTCAGCTCCAAATAAGTTTACATGTTCAAAGTATTTTGGGGAGCGGGGGGGGGGGGGGGGGGGCTAGAGTGGGATGGCAAAATGCACCCCGAGCCAGGGTTTTCCTATTTGCTCAAAGTTCCATGGGCCACAGAGCCTGGGAGGAGCCCTCACTGACCACATTCACGCAGAAGTCCCATACTAAATCGGTACCGCTGGTGCCAGTGTGGTCCAGAGCATCGCTCTGGCTGTGTGGCTGCAACACCAATGAAACTGGACACCCCCCAACCCTTCTCATACAGACCATCCCTCCATACAAAATGGTGTTGCAACCTGATGCATGGGGACTCTGTTCCTGTACAGAGGAGGCTGCCGAGAATGCAAAGCCTGCAGTCATACCCTGTGTGGCTAAGAGACGGGGAATCTCATTGGCCAAGGGAGACCCCAAGTCCCTGCAGGAGAGTGGGGGAGTGGCACTGAACAAATAGAGAGGACCAGAACAGGGCCCCTGCTGGAAGAAACTGGAATTTGTCCCCTACCCTCCAGAAAATATCTGAACTTCCTGCAGGGGTCTGGATTTATTAACAAGAATTAATTCCAATACAACACTTAGGCTTGGTCTACACTAAACCCCCAAATCGAAGTAAGGTACGCAACTTCAGCTACGTGAATAACGAAGCTGAAGTCGACGTACCTTAGTTCGAACTTACCGCGGTCCACACCCGGCAGGCAGGCTCCCCCGTCGACTCCGCGTACTCCTCGCGGCGAGCAGGATTACCAGAGTCGATGGGGAGACAAGACACAATAAATCGAACCCAGAAGTTCGATTGCCTGTCGCCGAACCAGCGCGGTAAGTATAGACAAGCCCTTAGACTCTCAGCCTAAATCTTTTCTGGGGGCTTCAATAAGCTTTGGATCAGGCCGCTGGTTTGCATCTATTTTAAAGCAGTCTTAGCGTCACCCTCACCGCACCATCTGAGCACCACACAATATTTGTTCTCACAATCCCTGTGAAGTAGGGCAGGGCTGTTATCCCCATTTTACAGATAGTCACTCTATGCCTCAGTTTGCTAAGTGACTTGCTCAAGGTCAACCTGGAAGTCTGCAGGAGAATAGGGATGTGAATCCAACTCTTCCAAGTGCAAGGCTAGATTCTGAACCACTACACCATCCTTCTATGTATATTTCTGGTATCTGGGCTGTAGTTTAACATTTTATTTCACCCACTTTGTGTATCCACCATAGAGTAAGTGAAGTTTATTTGCATAGCCTCAAACTTAAAAGTTATATAAAGCAAGGCAACCAAGGGAAAAGCAGCAACAGAAGAGTAGTGGACAAGGGAAAATATTTCTTTACATTTATGTTCCCAAGGGTATGTCCAGACAAGCAGACATGGGTGTTACAAAAGTGAAGAAGGTTGCAACTATATGGAATACATGAAACCAATACCTTGATTGCTCTCAAGGAAATAGGGTTGCCCCCAGGCTTTCCCTAGATCTGGTGCTATGGTGTCCTCATTCCATTTAAGTAGGACACCCCATAGTCCTGACACCATACTACACAGAGGCCAGATGGTCTGGAGCTCACAGGAAAAGTCCGTCCACATAAAAACACTACTATGTACACTGAGAATAGTCTCTCCAGCAGGCAGAGTGTTTGTCTGTCTGTATTTAGGGAGAAGAACAGCACACAAACAGTGTGGTCTAGTGGGTAGGTACTAGCCTTGGACTCAGAGACCTACGTTTATTTAGGAGGCCTGGTCCCCACTAAGCCCCCACTTCGGACTAAGGTACGCAAATTCAGCTACGTTAATAACGTAGCTGAATTCGAAGTACCTTAGTCCGAACTTACCGCAGTCCAGACGCGGCAGGAAGGCTCCCCCGTCGATGCCGCGTACTCCTCTCGGCGAGCTGGAGTACCGGTGTCGACGGTGAGCACTTCCGGGATCGATCCCAGAACATCGATTGCCTGCCGCCGGACCCTCCGGTAAGTGAAGACGTACCCTTTGCCACTGGCCTTCCTCTCCCACTTTGTCTAGGTAAACAGTAAGCTTTTGGGACCAGATAGAATCTTTGGGTATGGGTTTGTATAGCAACTAGCACAATGGGGTCTAGATCGCTGGTGGGAGAGACAGATACAATAACAATCTGCTATGAGAGGGTTTAGGTCAACCTATTTTTTTGAATGACTGATGTATACTGTTCCCTACTCACCAAATATTCAAAATAGTGTGGGCGGAATCTATTATAGTACTTGCCCAACTAAACTTCTCTCATTTTAATATAGAACGTTAGGCTCTTTAATTAAAACGGTCTCCTCCTATATAACTTGATTAATTATACTCTGATTCCCCATCAGTGACATGTGTTTGAACATTGGACTGTATTGTGGCTTTGTCTAATGAGGCATAAATACTGTCTTTTATAATAGATCAGCTTTTGCCTTTCGGCTTCTATTACTCAACACAACCATTTCCCACTGGTGTGTGTGTGATTAATATAGGATTGGGGTTAGGAGAGGACCACTATACAATTTATATTCTCCTCTCAATTGTTTTTTTAAATAATGAAAAAGCCTGTTTTTGGTAGTTTTTAAGCACTATTCTAATTTATTCGGAATCTTGGCAAAACATTGTCAAATAAGATTTTTAAACCAAAAAAGTCCCCAAAAGCTACTATATTTTTTAAAAAAATAAGGTCCATGTGTTTCCTGTCAAACTTTGTTGTTTAAAAAGAAAAGGTCTTTTCTTTTTATAAATCTAAATAGCAAAATTAGTTCATTGGCAGAAATGTTATTTCTGTTGTACATCTCTCTTCTGGTACTTTGAAAGAAGAAAAAATTTAAATAGCAAAAACCATATTTTTGACTTGGGCATGTAAGCCCCATGTTCACAATTGACTAGGTACCTAGGAACTTTTGAAAATCCTTTGACATCCATTTACATCTTTAGGCACCTTTTTAAAATCTGGCCCTAAGTGCCTAATGCCAATGGAAATCAACATCTTTGAAAATGGGATGTAGAAGAAGGAAGAATGTGTAAGGAGATTGCAATCTAAACAGAGAAAGCAAGTAGACAAAAAGTTAGGAGAAGGGGAACAATAGAAAAATGTTATACAAGTTAACCTGATTCAGCATAGACACCCTCTTTTATTCAGAAAAGTATTCTGTGAATCACTTCCTTCGATTATTCTACCAGCTCTAACATGAATTCAGGGCAGGCAGTGATATTGTCACCTCTCTTAATCCGTATGTACATGATGCCGCTAGGATGGTTACCTAGGAGACATGGGTTTCAGTGCTTTCTGTATGTTGATGACTCCCAGCTCTGCTCCTCCATCACATCTGACACCCAGCTTCATAGGTGGCGAGTTATATGGGCCCAGAGTGCCTGGGCTCCACCAATGTTCAGAGCACGGGGGCTGGGCTCCACCAATGTTCGGGGCCGGGCCTCTCCCCCGTGACCCACCCGCTGCCCCCTGCGCACCTCCCCCCTGAGCATCCCTGGGCAGCGGCTAGCTGCCGCTCCCCGCGCTGCACTCCTGCCCCAATCACTGGCTGGCTCCTTTCATGCTGTGCCCACCAGGGCCACTCCACCGTTCCGGCTACAAGGGAGTGGGGTGGGCTGAGGAGACCTTAGGAGCACATGCAGGGTGGTGCGGGGAGAGTGTGCTGCCAGAGACAGGCCCACCGACAACAATTCTGGGCCCCAGGGCAGATCAGTGGGCCCCCTACCCCTTTCCCTCGGCTGGGGCCACAAGCCCCTGGAGAAGCCCCGAGCACCCCTCCCCCCGGGCAGAGGAGTCCTGGGCCAGCTGCAGCCCCGTCCCCCACCTGCCCAGAAGAGCCCCAGGGCAGCTGATTGTGTTGCCACTATGCTGGTCCTTCCCCCATACAAGGAACTATTCTACAAAACCATCTCAAGAGTCTATAGAACCTTTGGCTCCATCATTATTCAATTCTATAGGGCTTTCCCATATGGGGAAAAAAGTCAATGGTTCATCTAAGTAAAAGCTTGTCTTGAGAGAAGTAAATAGAAGCAGCACTTTTATTTTAACCTCTCAAAACAACATTTGTTACAGGAATACGAATAGTCTTTCCAGGGTATATTGAAGTAACTGAGGACCCAGTGTGTGCTACAGAAACACAGAATCTGTCAGGCTCAGAACTCAGTTTGGAATTGGTACCATATATTCAGATAGTATTTAAGTCTATAAAAAACACAGGCTTCTTGACTGTCACTGGATCAAAGAGAAATGGCTGTGACAGAATTTACTTGATTTAGATGCAATGTGGTGTACCTTTTAGTTATAAATATTGATAGATATATACAGCTGGGTGAAAGGTGTACATTATTCAAAGATACGCTACACAACTGTTTCACATCTGCAATTCTGCTCTCCAGAATGTTAGATCTGAATTCAGAGGGACATACAATAGGTTTGCCAGTACTTTTCTCCTGTTCTCTTTCACTACTAGCTCAGAACAGACTGGAACCACTAAAAGGAAAGCAAAAGGAGCCAATATTCAGTTGTGTAACACTATCATGTGATGTATTCTACTTAAAAATGTAGGGGGATAACTGTCCCACTAAAGTGCAACATTATAGTCTCAATTTAAAAATCAATATTGAAATAAAAGTACAGTTTAAACCTTGCTATTATTTTAATGACCTGTGAATCTAAGGAACTATACATTCACACACATGCACAAAAGCTTACCTCTAACACATTTATGAATACCATTATCCCTTATTATATCTGGTTATCCCAAAGCATGGTAGGTTACTCACAGAAACAAATAAAGACAGTCCCTGGCTTGAAGAGCTTGCAATCTAAATGCAGGTACAACACAACAAGCAAAGGCCATTCTTGTGAAGAACTGTACCCTTAAGGAGCTCTGGCAAGAGCTAGTTGGAACCAGTCATGCAAAAAGACACATTATTCAACACTGGTCAGTCAGAACTTGCACATTGAATGAAGCAGACCTCTCATATACTCATTGGTTTGGAGGGATTACTGAACAGCACAACTCACCTCAGTGGAGCTCCACACAGGTGCAGAGGTCTGTCTACACAGTGCTCATCACAGGATTAGGTGCTATGCATAACTGGAAAGTGTTAGAGTCACAGGATTTAAGGCCAGAGGGATCACTAGATTACCTGGTCTGACCTCCTGTATGTCAGAGGCCACCAAAAACCATCCAGCCACCCCCACACCAAGCCAACAATCAGAATTAGACCAAAATATTACAGCCCTCAGGAGACTAGACGATTGTGTGCCACAGGCAGAGAACAGGAGAGATCCAGGTGATGCTGTAAATCAAAATAGGTACTTACGGTGCTTTGCACACCAGAGAAATGATCCAGTCAAAGCAGTCACAGTTACTTAAGCTTGATGGCTCTATTAGTTATTTTGGACTAGACTGTCGCTAACCTCAGTGCAGTCATACAGGAGCATATGGGGCAGGGGGACTTGCCTCGGTCACACAGCCTCAGGTGAGTTACCCTGATCCAGAATATGGGACTTGTACAAATTATGCAACTGGTGTTGCTGCTGCTACCCCTACAGAGCAAGTGGATGGAGACAAGACTCATTTCCACCCTCACCTCCAACTTCCAATGGAGCCGGCAGGACCTTTACAGGATTGGGGTCAATTACTTCCCCTTCTTGTTCCAGGAGGGAGCAATTGTATCCCTAAGTTGCTCTTCCAGCTACTCCTGGGATGAAGAAGTTGATATCAGAGTCTCCTTACACAGAGTGGTACCTAAACGTGTACTCTACCTTTAATTGAGTTTTCACGATACAGCAGGAGCAAGATTCCAAACCCCAAACAATATACTTGGCTTAAAGCTTCAGGTAAAAGCATTAAAATATTTAAAAAAAAAAGTTACCCAGATCTTAGGGCAGGGTGAATTTTCTTTGTGAGTATCTGGAGAACACTCAGAGCAGAAGGTGATTACATATACTTTCTAAAAGATACCTTGAACTCTGCTGAGTCAGTATCCGCGGCAAACAAATTGTCCTTGAGGATGTTGATTGTTCCATAAAGTGTTACTGGGACTGTTTGGAACACTGCGGACTCTCTCCACTACTATTAAATAAAATGATGCATCCCATATTGTATGGAAAATGACAAGAAATTGGCAATGGAGGGGGGAGGGGTCAGTGGTGGCGCAAGTATGGAAAAATTGAGCAATCATGAAAATCCCTGATAACAAATGGGTAGTCTAAACTGAGAGCTACACAATGCATCTGAAATAAAATCCCACTCAAAGAGATAAGCATCCTTTCTGCATAGAAAACACAAATAAAACCATACCTCGTGCTCTTTCTTGCATCAAAAAAAAAAATTGCACCTAAAATTTTTAAGTGGCTAGAGATCTTTCTCAAATAAAGAACACACACACACCCAGATATGGTTCAACTCACTCCTGAGTCACAGAGGCCAAAATCTTTGCAAGGTTCAAAGAGAGACAGGATGTTTATATAGATAACAGGAACATCCAGTTAACATAGTTAGTGCTTCAACCAACGACGTACAAATCCTTTCAGGTTTAAGCCAACCTGTAACTCCTAGGGACTAAGATGAGAGCTTCATAATGGGCCTACTGCAGATTTTTTTTATCCCTTCCTCTGAAACATTTGGAGCTGGCTACTGTCAGAAGCAGGACTAGATAAACCATGGGTCTGATCCAGTAATGCAATTCCTACAGTCCAGGGTGATAGAGCATGGTCTATGTATCATCTAAGTCCCATTTGAGCCTTATTGAGAGTAGGATTTACAGTAAGTGGTGCATATGCTTTGTTGGCCCTCTGCACAGGAATGAATTTGATCCCTCGTGCACAAAGTTTTACACACCACGTATGTTGTGGACACAGTTAAAAGCAGGAAGGTGATAAATAGGCAAAGATGCAGCTCTGTGCCAAACTACATACTACAGGCAATTCAGATATTAGGTGACACCAAGCCATATGATGGGATTGCAGCCATCTTGCTGCTAGCCAATTAAAATGTGCCTTTTAAAATACCTGTATTCTCTACATTACACACCCCAACCCATACAGGGTCTGACCTGAAGTCTGTTGAAGTCAATGGGGAGTCTATGGACTTCAGTGGGCTTTTAGATGACTACTGTGGTAAATCTGGGGTTAAGTTTCAGAGTAGCAGCCGTGCTAGTCTGTATCTGCAAAATGAACAGGAGTACTTGTGGCATCTTAGAGACTAACAAATTTATTTGAGCTACAGCCCACTTCTTCGGATTCCCAGTCAGGAATCTGATCTGCATGGAATTGCCCACTTTTTGCTCCTTAAATGCTCTGATTACATTAACTTTCTTTGCTCAATATTTATTAATGTTTGCACTTCCCTAAAATAGTAGCTGTAAGGAATGGACTAAACAGTTATTTATTTTAGTGTAGCGTAGGCATCATCAGTACCCATTTCCTCATTTTCCAACTTCCTGAAGCGACATCCTTAAGTGAATCCCAGGAAATATCCCTATATTTGCCCAAAAGTTTCTCCTCATTTTCAAGCATATGTATTTTACTCTGCATCACCATAACACCATCATAACGCAGCACGGTCTGGAGGAGTGAGCATATGGGGTGGACAGGGTGTCACAAATTCTAATCCTAGCTCTACTTCTGCCTCACACTGTAGCCTTGGGTAAGTTTTCCCTCTTTCTGTCTCAGTTTCCCCAACTCTATAAAGAAGATAATGCTTCCCCACTTTCCTCAGCAAGGGGTTGGGAGGGTTAATTAATAGGCTTTCAACATATAAAGCTATATGCAATTCCTAAATATCATCATTAATCTAACCAAAAACAGGCAATAAAAGATATATTTAACAATATCTTTCTATCATACCAAAAACTGTTACGCTTTTCATAGAAAACAATGTCTGAAATTGAGCTGCAATAGAGGAATGGACTGGCTGAACAAGCTCTAAGAAAAGGAAACCTGGAAGAGACTAAATAAAAACATCAATACACAGAACTGACAGCTTGTCAAGACAGAGGAAAAAGAAATAGGCATGACCCAGTCAGCAAGACAACCACACCTCAGGAAGCAGATCAAAACCTTTGCCAAATCATCGAAGCGATCTCAGGAACAGCAAGTCATTTGTTTAAACAGGGAATCCCTAAACCCATACTATTGAGCTAGTTGTAGCAGATGAAAATCTTGATAAAAGTTTGGAGCAATCAGCACTGCAGAGACTTGTGTAATAGAAAACAAGAAAGCTGCTCCACAAAGGGGCTCCCCCGCCCCTCAATTCCTTTATTACTGTTGGTCAGGGCCGGCTCCAGGGTTTTGGCCGCCCCAAGCAGCAAAAAAAAGCCGCGAGCGTGATCTGCAGTGGTAAATCGGCGGGAGGTCCTTCGGTCTGAGCAGGAGTGAGGGACCGTCCGCCGAATTGCCGCCAAACAGCTGGACATGCCGTCCCGCTCCGAAGTGGCCGCCCCAAGCACCTGCTTGGCCCTGGAGCCGGCCCTGCTGTTGGTACCATCATTCTTTATCACTAATGACATATCACCTACCTTTGTCATTCTCTACATTTCCATTGTGCAGAGAATAAAAAAAAAAAAAAGAAAAAAAGAAACCAGGGGTGAATTATACAAATACTGTGGTCTAGATGGTAACTTTGCAATCCACCTTGACTAAGGGGTGGCCCAGGCCGCACTGTTCACAATCTTGATATAAGAGGCTCCCCTGAATGCAATACGGGAAAGACAGGTTTGGTGGCATAGCATTATATGGAAGAGATTGTATATAGAATCGACTGAGACCTGTGTTCTGAGTCAAGAGGACTAAGCAATAAAATCTGTGTGGATATAAATTTCTCATCACATTGATACAAATGTACTAGCAGTGTTATACTACTGGTCTCCTGGCTAGGAAAATCTTTCCTGGACAATGTTGAGGAAGATCAAAGAGGCAACTAAGTCTAATAAAACATTAATGATCTGTATATAAACTGGTCAAATGTCACAATAAGACAAGGTTGACAGAAGCAATTTCTTGTATCTTAAATGATTGCTTCTTGGGACAGCGGGCTTTAATGCACATAAGAGGAGAGGCTATTCTTGACATAGAAATTGGTTCAAGGACTAAATACAGTTGAGCTAATAAGTAACCGTGTCGACAATACTCTGCCATGTATTTATATGAGGAAAAGAAATTCTGGAAAAAAAAAAATCACTTTAATCTTGGACCACAAACATCAGAATGTTTCCCACAAAACAAAATTTCAAAAAAGTATAATTTATATTATATTTAATAATTCCAAATGATTTGTTTTGTTTTGTGGGATACTTCAGAATTTTAGCTTTTCTTCTGATTCTGAAGAAAAAAAGAAAAAAAAAGAGAATGCGTATTTTCCACAGAATGGAAATTCTGGTTTTCAGCCATCTCGAATAGCTGACAACAAAACTACTTCTCATTGACAAAAGTTTGATCACTAGCTAGCAAAATGGCATCATCATGCAGGTGGCTTGGATTTGTAAGTGATATCATGGCTCCCTGTTCTTTGGCCAGCATAAACACATCATATCAGGACAGTGGTGGGCAACCTGTAGCCTGTCAAGGTAATCCACTGACGGGCTGCCAGACGGTTTGTTTACATTTGCACGGCCGCCCGCAGCTCCCAGTGGCCACGGTTAGAAACAGTGCAAGAAACAGTGGCCAGGCTCCCATTGGCTTCCTGCAGCTCCCATTGGCTGCGAATGGCAAACCATGGCCACTGGAGCTGCGGGCGGCTGTGCAAATGTAAACAAACCATCTGGCGGCCCACCAGTGGATTACCCTGATAGGCCACACGCGGCCTGTGGGCAGCAGGTTGACCACCACTGCATTAGGACAATGATACCAGCGATCTTTTAGAGACGAGCACTAACTATTCCTAATTCTATTAATACCTTTATTGGCTGATCAACTGAAAAGCAATGGCATTCTGGAGGGAGACAATATCTCCATTAAATACATTTAAATATTTTAAAATTAGCATAAAAATGAAAAGTTAATTGAAACATTATCTTATTGAAGTGAAAGTCAAAATGATAAATTTTGACTTTTTAATGGAACGTTGAAAATTTTGACTTAATCAGCTGTATTAGAACAGGCTACTCAATAGATCTGCCTATCAATGAAGTATAAACCTATACAGTATAAATGATACAAGTAGTTTAGATAAGATCCCTTATGTTTAAGATAATGGCAACAATATGTTAAGTTTCAATAGCGGTTTGCTGGTCTTATAAAAAAAACTGAAGTTATGTCATTTTCTTCAAGTAATTACACACCACATTCCAGAGATACTGAAATTTGAAACAGAAAGCCCCTGACAGTTTCACTTGTGATTTCCACATTTGCCAAAAAATGTCTGTACTTGATAACATAATTGCATTTGGCTCAACTGTTGAGTAATAATTCAGTCAGGTTTTTTTAATAAGTGAATTGATCTGTAGCAATTCAAACATATTGATTCATCTACAGCTAAATAATCTTTTAACCTTAAAACAATACAATCATTTCCTCCACAAATTTACTCTATAAAGTGGAAGGGTGAGAGAGTGATACATACCGAACTACATTTGGCACTCTTTGCCAGTAATGGCAGATAAATGCATTTGCGCAGTCTAGTTTATGGATGCAGGCCCTGATCTAGTGCCCACTGAAACCAATGGGCAGATCCCATGATTAAGTCAGTGGGCTTTGGATCAGCCAAGTACTTAACAAATATTTTGCAAGGAGTTTGGAAGACAAGAAACAATGGGAAATGTTTCTGAATGTCAGTGGTTATTCCCGATTCACACTGACTCCAAGAACTGCACAGACACCTATTACACAAAAACTGTATGCTGAAGATTTGGAGGTCTTTTGTGTTTTGTTCTGTGCATTCGGGGTGGAAACAGGTGCTTGAATTTGGGCTTTGCCCAAGTGTGCGTCTGGAGGATCTCAAGTTTCCATTAAACAGGAATGTGACTGACAGGTAGGTTGAAGTAAATCTGTGTCTAAGTCACTGTTATTCTAGGTCATCATTTTCTATCACTGTCCTCCATGAACCTGCCCAACCACCTCGCCTTCACAGACCAATATAGTTGTGGGGGGGGGGGGGAGGAGGAGAAGTGAAAAAAAAAAATCACTAAATATTCGAGATGCTATTGCCTTGCTTTATGATGTTATTGCGGTACTTGTCAACATGGCAGCACAAAGACTTCCTCTGGAGCCTGTAGTATGCGAAAGCCTCAGGGTAAGGCCATGGAGCAGCGGGATGTGCTCTCTGCCAAGCCACAGGACTATCAACTATTGCAGATTCCTTAGTGCAGCATTGAATTCATGCCACCAACCTCACAGCAAGAATGACTGGAGCAGACAATGAAGCGAACACACTGAGATCAGTTCAGAATAACGACCAGGTGGCTTTCAACAGGCCCTCCAAAAAGCTGCAAAAATCAGGCCATTAGATGTAATTCTTCCCCCGACCCCCTTTTGTAAATGTTTACTTTCAGAGCTGAGTTTTATTTATTTGCCTGGGGGTGCAGGATGGTGTGGTTCATTACGAGATGGAAGTTGTGAGGGGAAGTTTCTTTTTCCCCCTTGGATTAAAGCAAGAAGGAAGAATTCTGTCTCACAGGAAAAGGAGTTGAGCCATATAAAAAGAAAAACATACTTATCATGAAGTTTCCTGCCTTCACCCCAAATCAAACACTGTGCTTTAAGGAAAGTTTATATTTAAGGCCTCAAGGCTTCATTTATGCAAATCATTAAAAAAAGGTTGACTGGCTTTTTTGGGGGGTAGGGGAGTGGGGAAAGGAGGAAATTAAAAGAGCTCCTTCTTGGGCTTTTCTACACCAAACATCTTACACGCCTTTGTCATGTCTCCTCTCACTCTACTTCAGAGACCCAATCGTTTTAGTCTCTCCTCCTCATGCACATAAACACACAAGCCTCCAATTGTTTTTGTTGCCCTTTTTCCAGACCCGAGTCTTTTCCAGCGAGGAGTCTTTCAAGATAACAGAACCAATTCTAAGTTCTGTATTCACACGAAAGGGAACATCAATTTACACAAAGGTATTCAATTGTTTTCTGTATTATCCCACATCTCCTTTTCAATACAGCCCTCACTGCTGTCATGCACTGAGCAGTCATCGCCCATTGACAGTATGAGCTTTCAACTAATTCAAAATGCATCAGCAGGTACAAGGAGTCTAAATTACTCCATCCAATATACTCTTATTTGAACTTGCCCAAGTTAAATTCCATCTAGTGATGTGTTGCCAAGCTACCTAAGGGACCAATTCTACTGCCTTATGCAGCCCACCTGCTCTAGGATTCCCCTCCCCTCACCCTGAAGAAGCGGGAAGAGTGGAGAACAGACAGCAAGGTATTTCATATTAGGGATGAAGACTGTAGAAGGAGGTGGGGCTGGTTGGGCCTTAACAAATGGACTAATTCCATTACACAAGAGTTAAACAAGCACGAGGAACAGCAAATCTCTTGTCAGAAACAACAAGGAGTCTGGTGGCACCTTAAAGACTAACAGATTTATTTGGGCATAAGCTTTCGTGGGTAAAAAAACCTCACTTCTTCAGATGTATCTGAAGTGAGGTTTTTTTTTTTAAACCCACGAAAGCTTATGCCCAAATAAATCTGTTAGTCTTTAAGGTGCCACTGGACTCCTTGTTGTTTTTGTGGATACAGACTAACACGGCTACCCTCTTATTGTCAGAGATGCCCTCCCCAAACCTTTCTGCTCTCACCTTCAATTAGAATCATATAGCCGGAGGACCTCTTGAGGCAAGGCAGAAGGGGAGCATTTAAAAGAAAAGTGAATTAGGAAATAAAACTGCCCAGGGGGTCACAAACACTATAGATTTAATTAATACATTTTAACATTGAAAATTCACCAGGAGGGTTTCCTCTGCTGTGCATTTGTTTCTGTACTTTGTGTAATCAAGTCCCTTCCTGTATCAGTTGATTAATCTCTCTTTTTTTAATGACTCTTATTCAGTCTGTTCACCCTGAAATGACACTTTGCAAGGATAACCCACCCACTGAAACAATTAATCCCCGTTAATTAATCTGTATTGACTTTAAAAGCAAGAAAAAAAATGTTAGTGTCACCCCCCCTTTCACTGCTCCCCCCATTGTCCCTTATTCTTTTAAGAAGTCATAGCAGGGGGGAAAAAAACCTTTGATTCAGTGCAATTCTTTCTTAATCACTAGTGGGGTAGCATAAACTTTGGACTCAGAATTCTCAACACCTGTCCTCTCTGGGACCAAGCTTCTTGAAAACTGGGGGAGGGGGTTAATGCTGGTATCTTTGCTTTTATGAGGGAAGGGGATTATAAAGTTGATTGACAGCTGCCCCACACTGCCAGCTTAAACTCAATTTTTTCACATGTGCCTTGTTCACAATTTCTTTTTCTTATTGTCCTAAGTGCAAAGAGCATGAAGAAGAAGAAAATGGTTATTGTTGTTCCGCTGATGCTGAGTTCTGTTCATTTTCCAGTTGCTATGAGAAAACAAATCCCATTAGCCTTGCCTCTGCTACTGGATGTCCTCCGGGGAGGCCATGGGTTGGTCAAGCAGTATTACACATCTTCCAATAGGATAGCAAGAAGGATTGACTAGAGTTGCATGCAGTGCACTTGTAACTGGGATAAAAGATTGAACTCTAGAAGATTTCAGTGTTGGGCACATGTTTCTATCTAAAGTGCTCATAACGGTGTGGCAGGCCCCCCATATGCACTGGATTATGCCCAGAGGAGTCTGAGCTGTTTAAGAAGGGACTAACAAAAGAGGTGCCATCACAACTGCGGTGACTGTTGGCTACTCCATAAATTCCACAAGCAGCCCATGCAGATGAGTGACAGGAAGTAAGACTAGGAAGGGGAATGACCACCGCCTCCTCACCAAGAAGTTAAGATGACTATGGGTGTGGATTTCTTGAATGTAAGGGAGAAAAGCAGCCAGAGGATCTGTGGATGTTTCCATTACGTAAACATCCTCCCCACAGGTTCAAGGCATTTATCGAACCCATTCTCAGCTTAGAGGGAGTTCATGGTGCAGCATGAATGTTATACATTCATCCCATTCATTTTGTGTTGGTTGTTCCATATATTTGCTGCCTTTCTGTCCTAGAAGTGGCTCAGTGGTTCCTTGATTATTTCATATTATTTATATAAAAGTGCATTGGTACCATTAGGATGAAAGGCACCATATAAAAGGGGCATAGGTGTTACAGAAAAATTAAGGGCCCGACCCACAACACCAATTATTATGAACTAGACATTTTCCCCTTCATTTGATAGTATTTATAGCTTTCAAAAAACGGATTACCCATCATGTGTCCGTTAGAGCAATCCTAAAGCATGGGTGGTTGCTGTATTGAAATTAATGCTTTTATACAGTGGAACAGCAAAATATTTCTTACTTCCACAAAGAAATTTTGTCTGAAAACTTAGGTGGAGAGGACAGTGGGGTCAACATGCCGATTTGCCCAATTGGTAACGATTTCATGAAACATGTGAAATTTTAATTAAATCTGTTATGGATGAGAAAGCCAAGAGGGAAGAATTTTAGCCAATTTTGGGATCTCAGTGGAGCAAAAGGTCTTGGATACAAAAGTTCTTGCTCACAGTTGTTCAATGGTGAAAGCATTGAAACTAAGGTATTTGCACTTCTGTTTGTTTAAGTAAGACAGAAACAGAACCTCATCAGTGACAGGAAGCATGAAGATTTGTGGAGAATCAGAGGGGATAGGAAGAGTTGTCAAGTAAGTGAGGGGAGAGGAAATAAGCCCAAAGATCAAATGGGTTGGATAAAGATTACTTGAGAAGCTGGACTCCTTACATCTGATCTATGAATTTTGGTCGGCCCTTGATGGGGACTGTCATGGAAAAAAAAAATATGTATTTGTAATTAATGTTCCACAAACACATGGAATTATTCACTCTGCTAGTACAGGAGTGCAGGTTGTCCTTGTATTGCTTTGATTTTAGTACGTGCTTACTGTGCCTAGATATTTCACCTATATATTTGTAACCCTTCTGCCCATCTAAGTTGGCAGCAACAAGGGCCGGGTTCTGTATCTAGGGGTTCTGTTTCAATAACGCAATGCAAAACCGGCTCGAGCCCCCACCCAGTGACCTGAGACAATTACATACCACCCCCTGGGTGCCTCTAAGAGGCAATACTTCCCCTCTCGCAAGCACGGAGTGGGAGTGTAACAGAAAGTGTTTAATAACATGAGGTAAACGACATCAGCATTAAATTGGAAAAACACCACAAACAGGATTCATAACACAAACCGTGAGCAAAAAACCCACCCCAGCAAATTGGGCTGTGTCCTTTCCCTTTGGTTCTTGAATCCAGCAACCCAAAAATCACCCAAAGTCTCTTGGGTCCAGCAACCACCCAAAGTCCCAAAAGTCCAACAGACCCCAAAGTCTCTGTCCCTGGCCAGTGCAGCCCCAGAGTAAAAGGGGGGGGGGGCACGCAGGGTGTTAAGGAGCACCTTACGTGATCGAGGCTGGCTGGCCGTCTCTCCGTGGGGTTCCGCCACAGCCTTCACCACGAGCCAGTCCACTTCCTGCCGTCCCACAAACTGCTCCGCTCTATAAGCTGCTCCACTCCGCTCACCGACCTGTGAGCCACTCTAGCCATCCCTGCAAACAGCTCCACTCGCCGTTCCTTGGGCCGCTCCAACCGGCCCCGCGCTGCTCCTCCAGTCGTCCCCACAAATTGCTCCACCAGCTGCTTAACAATATAGCTTCAGGCTCCCCCACTAGTTAACACAGTACTCCGTGATCTCAGCTCTTAATAACTTTAGCTCTTTTGTGATTTCAGCTCTTAGCAATTTCAGCTCATAGTAGGGGAGCCCCAGTGCTAGTGCACCATTGGCCCAAAGTGAATTCAGCTCAGCAGCCTGTAACTAGACTCCTAATGGAATCAAAGTTAGCTCTGACATTCAACAGTGGAGAGAGGAGGTGCAATTGGTGTTTCAAACCCTCAGAGGGGCCCATACCATCAGGTACAAATACCTGTCCCCATCCTCTCTCAATTCACTGGGTTTTGTAACCCATACCCCTTGTCAAGCAAGTGCTACTTAGGTAATGGTGAAGGACTCACTCAGTCCTTCTGTCATACAACAGTTCCACTGCCCTTGATTCACAGAATCAGGGTAACAAAACTTTATTCTTCCTGCCCCAATAACAGAGAAAACTGGGGATCCCACACCTGCCAAAGTAACCACTTTGAGTTGCTGTTTCATGCCAGGCGAGTGGGTGTGCCTATGCAAACAAGATCAGCCCCTGGAGTTCTTTTCCACACTCGCCATAATTCACCACCAGATGTCAGGGTAGAGCTCATCCTAACTCTGCTTACATCTTCATCATATATTTTGTCTCTTGTGAACATAATGCATAATTTCACAGTGTTCCCTTTGCTTAATAGAAAGGCTGGAAGTTATTGTGGGGGGGGGGGGAAATCTTCATTTTTAAACAACCTGTGGTAAGTGTTACAGAAAAATTAAGGTCCCGACCCACAGCCCCTTAATATCATTGGAAGGGATCCCATTGACTCCACTAGGCCCTGTCTTCCTAGATGCTTCCGCGTTTTTAACTCTTGGTTAAAAAGCGTCAGACAGGACTGTAAAGAGAAGGCTATTTAAAAATGGTCTGCAAAGATGCAACAATCCTGTTTCAATAAGAAAACAGAAAAGGTGAACATTTCTACAGTAGTTCTTTAGTTTTAGATTTTCACATTTTGTCACACAAATATCTGTGAGTAAGAATAAGCAATGATTGTAGATGTTCTGCGCTCTGATAAAGGATCACATTTATGTATTTTTCATGTCCTCCATTATAGGATATGGGGAGAAAAAACAGGCACCATTAAAAGAAAAGAGGAGCATTCATTTGATGTATATCACACAGCATATTGCATGTGTCAAGCATGCAAATTTATAGTACAGGCACTGACATCTGAGACATGGACATCACTCTGTGGAAAAACACTGCAATCCCTTTTACCTATGTGATGAAGAATGAGGGTTTATTTCTACTATACAGAAGTGAGCCAAACAACTGTGAATGCTGAGATTCTGACTGTTCAATGTAATTTAAGAGCTCTACCTCATTCTACATGTCTTACTCACTCTGTCATCACTGCAGCTCACTGCTGTTACCGCACCAGAGTCATACCATACTGTTTGGCTTTTCCCAAGAACATTTTGAAAAAAAAATAATACAAATTAGTGCAATTTTACAAGTGACTTGCTCAGCACAGTTAAAAATCCTTGCTACTAAATTGCAGTAATTGGATATAAAAAGTCATTACACCGATAACAGAGAGAATTCAGTCAGCGAGTCCCAGGAGAATTGTGCGTCTTGGTTCAGAAGACCTCTGGGGCAGGACCCTTCCCTTCTGATTTGTCTGTAAAGAACCTAGCACACATTTTGTTCTATGAGAAGGCTAACAAAAGAAGCTACTGTATATTGTAATGTTTACCATTTGGGATATAAAACAATTATGAAGCACAAAGACTAGATTGTTGTCTTGCAATCCAATCCATTAAAAAAAGGTAGCATGGAGTTGCCATGTCCCAGGAACAGGACACAATCTGGTTCATGTCTCAGTCACAACATGGTCCCGGATCCCTCCTTACTTTATAACAATTTATTTGCTCTACTCCTTTCACTTACCTCTACTAGCCCAGCTGCAGGGGTAGAAGGGAGGGTAAGGTTCCCCAAGCTCTGCTTACTCTGCCTTGTCTACCCAGCTGTGTGGAAGGAGAAGCAGCAGCCGCTGCTACCCGGTGGCAACTGCTCTCCCCTCCCCCGAAGGAGATGGGTAGCCTACATGGGGGAGTTAAGAAGGCTGCTTATGCCTCCTTATTCCCCTGCCTGGATGTACATCCTGAGTCATAGTTAAGCCCAAAGCATTTAAAGATACTATGACTGAACATCAGATTAACTCCTGGTAAGGGATATCTAGGGTAGGTACAGCATTAAAAAGCCAAGACATGAGGTCAAAAAGCTGAGCTGATGCACTTTAGTGGCTTAGGCTTCTCTTAGGAAGGCTGCAAAGATGCCACAGATTCAGGGACCCAGTCCTGAAAAGACTTTCCTCACAGTAACAGGACTACTTGTGTGAGTAAGAATTTGCAGGCCCAGAACCCTCAGACCTCTCTCTCTCTCTCTCTGAAAGAAAAAGAAGTGCCATGACTATCACTCCTATCATGTGACTTTCCTCACGATTGAATCGGACATGGAGTTGGCTAGTGGAATGGCTTCATGCCAATGGGTAATTGACAGGTTGTCCTAGATGCCATCAATTGCTAAGTGCTGTGCATGCAATCTGGCTTGCACCTGTCACTCCCAGATTTATCGACATCCCACCACTGAGAAATGGTTCTGCTTACCACCATCAAATACGTTGCCACATTGTGACCTGTTTTTCCACGTGATCTGTAAATCCCAGAGACCCTAATGCTCCTTGGAGAAACTAGGCTGCATACCCACAAATCAAGGGGACAGTTGCACAGTGAGCCAGTCCCTAGGCTCCCTCTTCTTGGCATGGTTCTTTGTGTTACTTGCTCTTCCCCCATACACAACAGCACCCTGACCCCCAGTAGGGGATGGCAAACACCAGGAGGACTTTGTGCTAGCTAAGGCCATCTACATAGACCTGCTATCCTAGGAGGCAGTGTACCGTAGAGATCCTCATAGCCCCACTCAACTCTTTCAGCCTACACAAGCCCGGTTTTCTTTAACTATCTCCTTCAGCCTCTTTCAGATTTCTGGCACCCACCACCCCTTTTGTGGCTTCTTCCCCAATATCCTCTCTGCATGCAATGTCCTCCTTATCCCAGTCCATTAGGCACCCAACCTAACTTCATCCAAATCCCTGCTATGTATTCATGCCCTCTGTGAGGCTCTCACACTAATCCATACCTTGTGCACCCCAACATAAAAGAATAAATAGGGATTTTATAAAAAAGCCACACTTTCCACTGGGTCTCCCGGTGCATTTACTCGTAACTGTGGGGGTCTTAGATTGTTAGGCATGGACTGTCTTTATATTCAGGGCCGCGCAGAGGATTCAGGGGGCTTGGGGCAAAGCAATTTTGGGGGCCCCTTCCATATAAAGAGTTGCAATACTATAGAATACTATATTCTCGTGGGGGCTCCTGTGGGGCCCGGGACAAATTACCCCACTTGCCGCCCCCCGGCAGCCCTGTTTATAGTTGTCTTATACTAAGGGGTTGTAGATCACCAGCACTTGAAAAAATCATGAAACACGTTGTCTGCCTCCACCTCTTCTTGCGCCAACCTGGCTCCAACCAGCCCATGGAGCGCCCATCAAATGGCATGCCCATGGGAGGCTTTAGCAGGCTCAGAGTAGGGGATAGTGGAGAGAAAAAACAAAAAGCCCACAAACCATGCTATGGAACTTACGCTCTCCCACATCCATGTTCTCAGATCAATTTTTGCTCTGCTCCACCAGTATAAATGGAAGGGGGAAACTCAGCCCAGAATCTCTAGTACTGTGTTTATGTAACATCCATGTATATGAGTTGGGCTCTTCTTACCTCAGAGCATTAATATATCTGCGCTGCAATAGAACACCTGGATTTTTTTTCTTTCAAGATATTTTCCTTCTTAGCTATTATTGATTACACTGGCATTTGAGGCCTGAGGCAATAATTAGCAATCTTTGCAACTGGGAACTGCAATTCTGTTTTCTGGAACTCCTGCCAATTTCTCTGGCAAAAATTCAGCTAATTTAAAACATGGTGTACTCAATGACTGGTGTCTACAACACGGTAGGATACCTGGGACACTAATTAACAGAACAAATGGAAGGAACTAGACCAATAATTTCCACAGGTAGATGATTTTTTCCCCTTCTAGTGACAAAAAAATTGTTTGCTTCAAGCCATTAAAAAAAACCCAAAACACACAATTCAAAGGGTTGGCACCCAAACTTTTCAAGTGGTATCTCTGTGTTTCCCATGGGCCTGGACCCAAAGCCAATCAAACTTAATGGGAGCTCCATACACACTGTCCTTACAAGATATTTCTCAAAAGGCCAGTCTTCCTTCCTCCTAACCAGACAGCAGGAAAAGAGAACCCACGGACGCAGACAACAGTTTTTGTCATTGTGGATTCTATGATGTTAGATTTCACTGGCATCCTATTCTTCCTTCATTAGATCTCACTCTTTCCTACATTAAAGGGCAAATTGTAGCTTTGGGCAGATATGCTAAACGCTGGTACATCCATCCGTATGGACAACTTCAAGTTCTCCTTTAAGGCAGCTCTCCTTGAACCTTTAGTCATATCCTCTTATGACAAGAGCTTGGAAGCCTACGTTAACTTATTATGCATCATTTATATTGTGGTAGTGGCCTCCCCCAAGTCAAGGCCCCCTTGTGCTAGTGTATGTTTGTACAGCACCTAAGTGACAGACACTGCTCCAGAGAGCTTAAAATAAAATCTGGCAATACAATTTATTTCAGGTCTGAAATGCCTCTACAGACTGTTCTAGTTTTATATGAGAGGAATTAACCAAACAGCTCCCCATGGAAGACTGCACAAAATTTGCTAGATTTCTATAACAGAAGAAAGAAGCATAAAATCAGTCTCCTCCCCTCCCCCAACCCCAAGGAGATACTGACCAATTTATGGTCTGACTTTCAGCTCATTGTAACAAATTTGCAGTTGTTAGACACCTGACATTTACGATCATGGGCCAGTAAAGCGAGTTAATTTTTAAATGAACATGCCCTGTACCCATGGCCAAGGAACTTCTAAATATACAACACATGATCTTTTTCATGTTTCTGTCACAAAATGCATTAATTTTACATTGCCTACATCAAGAGTCTTTCAGGAAGCTTTCCTAATGAGGTCTCTACTTTTATTTGAAATTCAATTATACCTTGGCTCGTATGACAACAGGAAATTAATACATTTAACATTTAGGCCAGCTGCTCTTCAGAGCAAGCATTCAAATCTGGCTCCACTCATCCTTTTTTTTTTTAATGGTACCAAGTAGCAAGAATTAAGATTTCAGCTAGTCTGGCTTCATGTATCAAAAAGTCTGTAGTAACATGTAGTCTGGCTTCATGTAATATCTAATCGAGCCTCTAGCTCCTTGCAAGTAACTCAGCAGCCAGAAATCGGTCAGCTAATATTCAGTTTTCAGTTCTGGTTGTCCTTCAGCGATTATAGCTAGTGGAATACAGTACAGCATCAGATAAAAACTCATTGCATGCCAACTGTGGAAGGGATATATGACAGGAAAAAAAGTCCTTGTCCCAATGAATTTGCATTTAAGTAGATGCAGACAACATTCACTGAGTCCTCCAGCAAAAGGAACAAGTTTTAGAACTCTAGGACCATATCCTGGATGGAACTGCACATGACCCCACCTTCAATGACTTTAAAGGAGTTCTAGGCAAGTGCCGGGGTCAACCCATGCAGTCACTTGCAGGATCAGGAGCGGTGTTTATTTAAGTCTCCCTACTTTAATGGCTCGGCAGGTTAGTATTTAGGGACATTATGGAAGAACACTATGAGAAAATTTAATTAGTGGCTTACTGTCATTTAACATGACCCTTCTGTCCGCAGAACAGTGGAAGAGGGCCTTGAGAGCCCCCATGTTGTCAGTCTGCTGGATTGATCTTCCTTGGGCTAGTCTTAGGGAAAGATTCTGCCAGACCACAGAATCCAGCCCTATGTTTGCGCCAGAAATGAATCTGGCAAATCAATCTCATTGACATGAATGGAATTACACAGCGGAAGAATTTGGCCCTAATGAACCTCTGTAATTAGGCAGCACACGAGGTGAACTACACATTCCAAATCAAGAAGGTAAAGGATAGATTTTTTGTCTCCCTTCTAAACTCTAGATTAAATGTGGTTTTGTATTAAAAGCCACCAAAGATCAAATATTCTGATTGGGTTGAACTTTTGATTATTTCTATCCAATCCCTCTTCCTATATCATGGCACCATTTCTTCTAGCCATCCTGCTGTATTAACTGATTTTTTAAAAGATGAAGGAAAACAAAACTTCACTGCATGAGAGACTGCTGTTACTCACTCCTTACTGCCCAATATATCTAGTAGAAAATAGTTGGATTGGGTGCAGGAACTGCCCAAAGGCAGTTTTATCCTTGAGGATAAAATCAAAACCCCTCCCAAATAAAATCAAGCATTCCTACAGTCAAGGATGACTAGATTAACAGGCAGTAAGTATTTGCAATTAAAAAAAAGTCCTTCAAAGGGCAGGGCAGGTTCCCCCCCCCCCCACACACACACACTTTACTATACATAGGTTGACAACAAAAGGAATAGGCACATACTGAAGTCCAGTTGACTTCAATGGAGTTAAACGTATGCTTAAAGTGTTTTTCTGAAGCTGGGCATTATTTTTCCAGCACGTAAGATGGAGTTTTCAAAAGTGCTGAGAATTGGCTGAGCTCTGCTGCCACTGTATTTAATAAAAAGAACTTAGAGACTAAGGTGCCACAAGTACTCCTGTTCTTCTTTTTGCGGATACAGACTAACACGGCTGCTACTCTGAAACCTGTATTTAATAGTAAGGCTCCCATGAACTTCAGTGGGAACAGAGCTATACAGTGCTGCGATCCCTTGAAAATACCACCCTAGATCTCTCTGCATTCTGCAGCGCTAACCATGAAAATAAAGATTTCCTAGGATGCAGATGCTGTCAGTATTTGACTTGTTGCGCTATATACTTGTGCGTGTCTGCACATTAGAGAGCACGAGCAGGAAATAAGAAGTACTGTTTTTCCTTTTAAGATGCCACCGAATTAGCACATTTAATGGTTGATTGGAAACACTCAACTTTTGTGCCTCACAGCACTCTGGAGTTGTATCATCATATTGCAAATCCACTCTGAATGCACCTTATGTACCACATGCAAACAACATCTATACATAAATCATATGAAAAGGGAAAATGCAATTCTCTTTTCATGGATATTGAATCTTACACAGTCATTTTTAACTTTTATTGTAAGAATGATGACATATGAAGAGCCACCTTTAAGATAGCAAGCTAAATACAGTTTCTAAAATGAAATCTTCTAGTCATTTCCTTTACAACATTCCATCCTGAATTGCATGTGGTTTAAACAGGAGATAGGTAAACATATTGATGCAATTTCTATGTAAATCATTGAGCAGTGCTTCACTATTTTAGCACAACTGGAATGCGAACGAAATTGCAAAATGCTAATTAGATAATCACTAGCTGTAGAAGATAATTCCATTTATTATGCGTGGATCAGGAACAAAACAAACAATACAATCTGCAGAGGTATTTGAAATCAATATCCTCTCGAGGAATGGAATACATTCAATAGCAGTTCCTTTGCACACCTCATGCTTGGCGCTGGGGCAAGTTTTATTTTCGACCTAGTTGCACTGCATGTTTCACTTGGAGGACTTATTAGTATTGTTCTGATGCTTCAGATTTCTTCAAAAACACATATCACTTTTGAGATTTATTCTCTGTGGGTTTCCCCCCCTCCATATTAGCTTCCATCTGCACGAGTACAGTGTGCATTAATAAACCATTCACAGCATTAAAGCTTGGTGATGAATCATCAGATTAACAGCCAGACTTTCCATGGTTTCTAGTCTAAACATCTTTGTTGTTCATCTTATGTTTTTTTGCCTTGCTTTAGGGTTTTCTGCTTTTTAGTCAGTCATTCTGACTGAGTTATTCTGTGAATTACAATTTCCAATTTTACCAGGCATCATCCATCTTCTTTCACAGTCAGATTTGCCTAGGTAGGCAATTGTTCACAGTGAAGTCATGCCATAACTTCAGATCTTATATCCCAATTCAATGTCTGGATTGTGCTGGAAACGCATAGTAAAGGCGGCAGTAATGTTACGATGAAGCTAATTAACTCTGTTACAGTAATGATGGCCTAATCTGTTCAACAAGGTTGCCTATTTTGGTCCTGCTTGGCAATGATTTCTCTGCACATCTTTCCTGCTCGCCTAGCTGAAATTTCTCCATTTTAATTTAGGAAATAATCAAGCCCCACTGTTTCAGGCCATATGCCAACCTCTAGCTATTCAAGTGTAGGAAGATAATCCATGGAGCAGGTTATCCCATTATGGTCTACTGCAGGGTTGCTTGTAAACACCTTCCTCTGAAGCAGCTGGTACTGCCCATCTTGAGAACGAGATATAGGTCTCACCCAGGATGCCACGTCACTAGGGAAAGATTCCAAAGCATCTTGTTTTCTTGAGATGTCAGCAGGACCAATCCAGCATCCAGTAAAGACAATGGGAGTCCTTATACAAGTTTCACTGGGCACTTGATTAGACCTGGAGGGTATGTCTGCATTGCAATTAAAAACCTGGACTGGTGGGGCTAAGGGGCTACTTACAGTGTAGACGCGGAGGCTTGGGCTGGAGTGAAGGCTCTAGGAACCTGTGGGGTGGGAGGGCTCCAGAGTTGCAATTCAAAGTCCAGGTCAGCTGACATGGGCCAACCATGGGTGTCGTGCAGTGTAGAAGATTCCCTTACACTGATGGGATCCACTGAGGCAATCTTCTTCATTTTCCATTCATTCATGTTTTATATCTTTGCTCTTCTGCTAATACTCATTTCTTCAGTTATCCTACTGAAACCCACTGACCCGCCCCTATGACTTCCATCCTAAAAGCATAACCTCTAGAAAGCAGTAGAAATGAGAGTATCAAGAGAGTAGCCAAACATCTGAGTACCAGAGGCTCCATCTTCACAAGAAGGATAGCAAGAAAGACAGGATGGATTATTAAAGATACGTGAATCTTTCTAGGGTTGCTTCCATCTCTAAGAGTCAAGCTTCAAATCCCAGTGTAAGTGATAACTTGATCATTTAGTTTAGATAGTGTTGATGCTTTTGCTTATTGTCCTCTACCTCTTGCCATGCATGATGCAGCTAAGATAAGCAACTGTCTTCTACTTCTGCCTGCAGATAAAATTCAAAGACACATATGGTTAGATTCTCTGCTGGTTTAAGTAGCCATTGTTCCAATGAAGTCAAGGTTTACATGTGCTAATAATCCACAGATTTTTTTTAAGAAGAATATGGAGAGTAGAAAGAATTTCTTGTCGCTTATAACATTCTTGAATCATGCAAACGGGAGAGATTTGGAACATAAAAGATGCAAATTGCTGCCACAGTTTTGGCTTGCACAATGTATTGGGGCCAAATTCATTGACCATATTAGCGTTAGCCTGCTATATAGAAGATAAACATACTTGTGGGTGCACATAAGTGAATCTTTCAGCTTGTTCTCAGGGCTAATATACCTGTACTGCCCCTGACTTTTCTGTTTGCTGAGGGTTCTCAGCATCTCTCAGAATTAGTCAGATATTGTGAATTGACTCCTAACTTTATAGAAGATCTGTTCCTTTCAGGTGCTGAGTGCTTCCTTCTCCTTTTTTAATATATGTGTGATCACATTTTTGGGTCCAGAAAAATACCCACTGAGTTCACAACAAGTTTTCCCTGATTAAGTTTTCCCAAGATGGGGAATCATTTTTTAAAAAATAAATAGTTTGCATCTGATGTATACAAAAGAAAATCTCAGCATGTAAAAGCCCACAAACGTATGCTGTAAAAATTGATATACTCCACAACACCATCATATATTCTCTTGCTCTCATATATAGTAGTTTGTTACCTACTAAACAGATTAGAAAAATGCCTAAAGATGTAGAAGAGTCCGAGTATAAGGTCAGAAGGGACTGCCAAGTCATCTTGTATACCACAGGCCACAACCACCACCCAACACTCAACCCAAGTTGCAAATGGACTATGTGGATTCCTTGTTCTCATTTTTCTCTGTCTCATCAAGTAACCAGTCTTTCAGCAAAATGTATGAAACAGTAGAAGGTAAATGGGTCAGTCCAACTCTTAAATGCACAAGTTAATTAAGCTGTTGAATACAATAGAGAGGCACTGCATACTAATTTAAGTGCTGAGTAAGCAATTCCTGCAATGAATCCTGAAGCATATTCTAGAACAAGTAATATAAAATTTATTTAGGATTCTGTCAGTATCTGGAGTCTTGCCATTTTATAATGAGTTGGTTGAAGATCAGATTTCCTCTCTAGTGACCAAAATATACAAATTATAGGTTGCTTGGGAGAAGCATGTGTAAGTAAATTAGGGGGAGAAATTAAAAAATATGATTAAGCTTTCTTTTTTTCTTTGCAGACTGAAGGTCTACATTGGCAAGCAATATATTTAAAAACATAATTTAAATCACACAGCTTAGATTTTAAGACAAGGCCCTTGTTAAAAGAAGAGTTATTCCCACAATGTTAGTGTTATTTCTATAGCTAGAAAGGCTAGTTACTGCAGTCATAAAATCTTGGATCAGAATATAAATTAATGTCTTTGCTCCTCCCCCCCATAAGTAGTAGAGAACCCCACCTTTTTAGAGAGTTGATTTGGAATATTTGTTCAGAGAATTGATTTAGTTATGTTCTGTACTAGGTTGGCATGTATTTCCAAGGATAGAATACACTCAGCACCATAATAGACAGGTGCCATAGGGGGTTAAAAGTAGAATCAGGCCTTTTATTTCTAGGGAACTGAATGAAATGGGAATTTTGTGCTTCTCTCAGCACATCTGTAGACTGGAGGTATTTCTTGACACATGCACTTCTTCTCCTAATCTAAATTGTAGTTTGTATTATATATTTATTTTACACACATACCTGGACTCACAGAATGCCCTCTCTTAAAAGCTACTTCTATAATCTTTGATGATTGGTTACAAAAAGAAACTGGTAGCTTCTCATTGCAAGGTGATGGTTTAGTAATGTCAGCGAATGGTTAAAACTGCAGGAATTTTTCATCAGTGGGGGAAAAAAAAAAAAAAAGAGAGGAGAGAGAGAGAGAAGCTAAGGCTTTCCAAAGTGCCATAGTGTTTTTCTAGTATCAGAGGGGTAGCCGTGTTAGTCTGAATCTGTAAAAAGCATCAGAGGGTCTTGTGGCACCTTTAAGACTAACAGAAGTATTGGGAGCATAAGCTTTCGTGGGTAAGAACCTCACTTCTTCAGATGCAAGTAATGGAAATTTCCAGAGGCAGGTATAAATCAGTCTGGAGATAACGAGATTAGTTCAATCAGGGAGGGTGAGGTGCTCTGCTAGCAGTTGAGGTGTGAACACCAAGGGAGGAGAAACTGCTTCTGTAGTTGGATAGCCATTCACAGTCTTTGTTTAATCCTGATCTGATGGTGTCAAATTTGCAAATGAACTGGAGCTCAGCAGTTTCTCTTTGGAGTCTGGTCCTGAAGTTTTTTTTGCTGTAAGATGGCTACCTTTACATCTGCTATTGTGTGGCCAGGGAGGTTGAAGTGTTCTCCTACAGGTTTTTGTATATTGCCATTCCGGATATCTGACTTGTGTCCATTTATCCTCTTGCGTAGTGACTGTCCAGTTTGGCCAATGTACATAGCAGAGGGGCATTGCTGGCACATGATGGCATATATAACATTGGTAGACATGCAGGTGAATGAGCCGGTGATGTTGTAGCTGATCTGGTTAGGTCCTGTGATGGTGTTGCTGGTGTAGATATGTGGGCAGAGTTGGCATCGAGGTTTGTTGCATGAGTTGGTTCCTGAGTTAGAGTTGTTATGCTGCTGTGCGTGGTTGCTGGTGAGAATATGCTTAAGGTTAGCGGGTTGTCTGTGGGCAAGGACTGGCCTGCCTCCCAAGGTCTGTGAAAGTGAGGGATCATTGTCCAGGATGGGTTGTAGATCACTGATGATGCGTTGGAGAGGTTTAAGCTGAGGACTGTAGGTGATGGCCAGTGGAGTTCTGTTGGTTTCTTTTTTGGGCCCATCTTGTAGCAGGAGGTTTCTGGGTACACGTCTGGCTCTGTTGATTTGTTTCTTTATTTCCTTGCGTGGGTATCGTAGTTTTGAGAATGCTTGGTGAAGATCTTGTAGGTGTTGGTCTCTGTCTGAGGGGTTGGAGCAGATGCGGTTGTACCTCAGCACTTGGCTGTAGACGATGGATCATGTGGTGTGTCTAGTGTTTTTCTAGACATCAGAAATATCCCTGTCTGATGTATTAGCCTTTTAACATTTGTCAGCCATCTATATGGCTTCTTGGCTTTCAGTACCTCTGGAGAGAGGAGCTTGTCTTCCTATATAACACCTAGCACAATGGGGCCCCGATTCTGATAGAGTTCTTTGGAAGCTACTGCAATACAAATAGTAAATGAATAAAAGTGAATAATAAAGAATGTTTGACAGGGTCCCATTTCAGTATAACCAGGAATCATCAGCAGTTCCATAACCTTTGATGAGCGAAACTATTTGAGACATTGTCTATGAGCTCATGGGCAGGAAGGAAAGGATGGATCTTAGGGCATGATGGGACAGAACTCAAGAGAAAGCAATATTAAGCTTGAACTGAACAGCAACATCCAGGTAGAGGGGATGATGATTGCCTTCACCAAGCTACTTCAACAAGACTCCCTCACCCAAAGAGGACTTCAGTTCAGAGTGGACCCTGCAGTCTTCGCTTATCCCCCTCCAGGTTTTGCTGAAACTGGAGTTGGAGGAAAGGACCATTGTGTGGTCTCTTCCTTCCTAGAAATTCTATGCCTCCTACAGTGAAACTCCAGCCCTCACTAAGTCAATGAGTTTTGTCATTGATTTCAATGGGGACAGAACGTGATCCATAGAGTATGGAAAGGGCACGATATGCTCAAAAAATCCAGAGCCTGAGAGAGTGAGAATTATGGGGAGAGGCTGGGACCTGCCTGAGGTTTGAGAAGAAGGGGAAGCACTTCCCCAAAGCACATCTGAGCAAAAGGTTCTGATTCTATTCCAGAAGGTCACTGTCATGATTACAAAATGTGGGTGTTAAGCAGTGCTTACCCTAAGAAGAAGATCAATATTCCTATACAGGACAGAGACTTAGATGAAACTTGTCAAAGACAGAAGTGCCTCTGTGGATTTTTTTATGCCCAACTTGGCACATAAAAATGGACATTGACTGTTAAAAAAAAAAAAAAAAAAAAAAAAATCAGGCCTCTCCTAGGTGTCTCAAGTTGTGCACCCAACTTGAGTCACTTTTGAAAGTCTTGGCCATAGAAGCAAAAATAAAAGGACTCCACTCCTCAAAGGACATAGACGGAAGCTCTCAATGTCTCCACTTTTGGTGCATCTTTTTGAAATGTATGCAACGAACATACTTGCAGGTTCACACAAAACGCTTTGAGTTTCTGTAACTTTAAAAAAAAAAAAAAAAAAAAAAAAGGCCAGCTTCTTCCAATGAGGCAAAGTATGAATTTCTCATGCCTCATGCCGAGCTTAGTGCTTTAAAAGAAAGCAGTTTGCATTATCTGAACACAAGAAGTGCCAACATTTCTAAACAGCTGAAAAATACATTTAACTCCCACATCCGTGTGCCATAAAAATCCATTCAGCTGGTTTTTAGTTATCAAACTTTCCAAAGTAAATCAGTTGAGACCAAGCAAATGAAAATTCATCCCAAAGAGTAACTTTGAGAGCAGTATAATTACAAGTCACTGAAAATAGGAGTTCGAAGTGAAAGTATCTTAGCAACTGTAGCATTATTTTTGAGATGTAATTTTCACAATACTAATGTCATGAGACAGCAGGCACTTCTTATATAAGGCCAGATCCTACACAGACTTAAACCATGTGCAGTCCCATTAAAATCAGAGTGATTGCACTAAGCAACACAAAATACAGGCTTGGAAATGTTATTTTCCTGTTATTCTTTTGAAAGGGAGACAAGTGTGTTAAAAAGCACCAGAGTGGTTTAAGGACTAAGGACACAATTTTCAGAGGGGGGGTGGGGGGGGGGGAAATCATGTGTCAACGGGAATTTTGGATGCTCAGCACCTCTGAAACACAGACGACAAAGATCCAGCCATGCAAGTGTTGAGTGCCTGTGGAGAAGTTTGGAGGGCCATCACATCCTTCTGCACCTGAGAACCCTTAATAACTTGCAGGATCAACATAATAGTTTACAACAGTATGTTGTACCTTATAATCATTTACTCTTATTGAAAGCAGTGCAATGAGAGTATTTTACAAAGGGTTTTATCCGTGAAGGAAAATCTCATATGCTAGAATGAGGAAGTCAAATTAAGACACCAACTGCAAACAAGACAGAATCTGATTTTTTTAAATTTTTCTCTCTCTCTCTCTCTCTCTATATATATACATATACACACACACACACACACCTATATCTATAAATGCAATTGTTTACCCCAGGACAAACTAAAGGCAAAAATGGGTATAAAAAATGGTGCCATTTCATTTTGGGAGCTAGAACTAGGTGAAATTTGTCTTCCCTCGCTCTGCCCTTCCCTTCCCTCCCCTCCCCCCGCCCCACCTCCCTGGTGAAAAATGGAAATGGAGAATCAGGCTCATATTCTTTAGTAGCTTTTGTACAGCTCAATGTCCCTTTGAATGAAACAATACACTATGTTAAAGGCTAAATACTCTGAGGTGCTGAGTACCAGCTAAGCACCTGCAATTCCCTTTACTTTCAACAGGCAATATGATTTGCTCTTACAATTTGGCTTTAAAAGCAGTTTACTTCTTTCATCCTTCCAGTAATTAATGGATTCAGACGTGCAGTGCCACACTAAGATAATTAGTGACATTATTGCTCTGGGCTACAGGGTGGGATGTTCTTAAGCATTTGTAACAGAGTTTAGCTTGTGGCAATTCCACAAAATCCCCATCTGCTGCTGTTCTTTTTCAAGTGACGGACGAGCAGTGCCAAGGAATTCTCTGGCCATAGCATCCATTGTTGGCTAATCTCCATTTTCTTAGTCAGCAGTGCTTCCTGGGGTGTGGTGCAATGGTGCTAGTAGACAATGCTTCTAATACCATTGTAGAGGTAGAATCATAGAATATCAGGGTTGGAAGGGACCTCAAGAGGTCATCTAGTCCAACCCCCTGCTCATAGCAGGATCAATTCCCAACTAAATCATCCCAGCCAGGGCTTTGTCAAGCCTCGCCTTAAAAACCTCCAAGAAAGGAGACTCCACCACCTCCCTAGGTAACGCATTCCAGTGCTTCATCACCCTCCTAGTGAAATAGTGTTTCCTAATATCCAACCTGGACCTCCCCCATTGCAACTTGAGACCATTGCTCCTTGTTCTGTCATCTGCCACCACTGAGAACAGCCGAGCTCCATCCTCTTGGAACCCCCCTTCAGGTAGTTGAAGGCTGCTATCAAATCCCCCCTCATTCTTCTCTTCTGGAGACTAAACAATCCCAGTTCCCTCAGCCTCTCCTCATAAGTCATGTGCTCCAGACCCCTTATCATTTTTGTTGCCCTCCGCTGGACTCTTTCCAATTTTTCCACATCCTTCTTGTAGTGTGGGGCCCAAAACTGGACACACTATTCCAGATGAGGCCTCACCAATGTCGAATAAGGTACACCTCAGTCACCCCCACCCCATTCTCTGTCTGTGGCACATATACTACAACCAACAGAATCGTAGACTTTCAGTGGTGTGGGGGTGCTGTGTAGTCTTGGAGCTCTGTGACATTCAGAACGTCAGACTAAATATTTGGATGGTCCCTTCTGGCCCTTAACTCCATGGGAGGAACAATTGTGTGTGCACGCTTGGCAATTATTCATGCCATTACTCCAGGCACACACATGCTTGGTCAGCTAACATTATAATTCTTGCTTCTGTCTGGATGAAAATAAAAGGCATCTGCAACTCAGCATGAATGAAATTTGCCTCTTCCACGCTATCACTGTGCTGCAAATTCTGACTGTGGAAGCTGCTGGAGTAACGATGATAAAATTACCCACAGTAGGCCCCTTTGAATAGTTTCCATTTCCCTCGAACAACAAAATATAAATTGGGCTGAATGAGAAGTTGACTTTAGCCCTGACATATGGCTGCGGTATGACCAAATATCTAAGAAGTTTCTCAGATTCCTTAGATGATTTAGTGCCTGCCTGTCTAGCTATTTTGCTAAGGTGTGATATGTTAACATGGGAAGCAGCAAGACTACTATTACAAAGTAGCTACTGTATGGGATAGTGGGAGAGACAAGATAGGTGGGGTAACCTCTTTTATTGGACCATGTGCTATTGATGGAAGGGACAAGCTTTCAAGCTTCCCACACCTAAAGAGGTCTGGAAAAGGTAACCAGAATGTTTGAACCAAACACTGATTGGGACAGATTGTTAAGCATAAGGGGTTCACACATGCTGCAGGAGGCCACTTAAAATGAAGTGAGCTTATAATGGGGCTTAACCACCCCCAATCATCTGCAAGGCTAATGAATGCACCCAGCTAGTAGTTTTCTGTACCTGGGGAGGTGAGTATCTAGCTTCCCCAGCCAAAGGGGGCAGAGCTAAGCCCCAATTATTGGGTGGAAGGAGCTCAGTTAAGGAGAAGACTGCAGAGATGACAGGTCTCACTGGATGAGAGAACCCCAGGGTTAGGGTAACAGAGATAATTTAGGCAGCACAGGCTCTTATAAGGGAAGCCCAGAGTTCAGATTTGTGCAAGTACAAGGAGAGGACTTTGGTAGCCCAGTGGGACAGGATAATTAGCCAGATTCATTTGGACTTGTCAGTGGTACCCTAGAGGGGGTTTGAACTTTGTGACTTGGCTGGAGGGCTGAGACACAGAAGATAGGGAGTCCAAGGCAGGTAGACAGCAGGAGGCAGTGAAAGGGAAGATCGTGGCAACATCCTTCATCAATGCAAAAGGGCACTACAAAGGGTGCATGACCACCACCACCACCGGGTTATTAAGGGGTCATCAGGCAATAGCATATTACAAATCAGTTGCTGTTTAGTCCATGGTTCTCAATGTCTAGCTAAGTTATGCATTTGAGTTCCCAAGCTTGTCTTTTGAAGTTGTTGTGCAGGTTTCCTTTGAGGATGAAGACTGAGAGGTCAGATATGGAGCAATCACTTCGTGAAAAGTATTGGCCCCTGTGTGATAGTGTTTTTGTCTTATTTTTCCTGTCAGAGTTTTTGAGAGTAGTAATTGTCTGGTTTCACCCACATAGCTGTTGGGGGCATTTATTTGATGCACGGGATGAGGTACACCCCATGTTGTGATTAGCATGTGAAGGACCCATGGATCTTGAGTGGGGTGTTGATCATCATAGCAGTGGAGATATGCCTGCAGGTTTTGCATCAGTTCTGGCATGGACAGGAGCCATTTTGGATTGGCATGCCCTGATGTATGTGTGTGGGGGGGGGGGAGGAGACTTGCTTGTATTGATGAGTTTAGTGAGGTAGGAGGGTTATTTGAAGGCCAGAAGAGGTGGTTTGGGAAAAGTTCTCTTTCAGGATGTGATCCCCATCAAGTATGGGTGAGGTGTCTTTATTTGGCCAAGCCAGATAAATATTTAGGTAGAACACTTTACACACATTTCCAGCCAACTCCCCTTCTCTCCCCACCCAAAATACACCCATTGTTGAGCTCTAATTTTGTTCTTCCAATTTAATGCTTGTGAACGATACCAGATTGACATATTTCTCTTTCTCCGCAGATAAATAGCTACAGAACACAGACAGCAGCAGTAGATGGTTCCTCCAAGTTAATACAGCACTAGGAACTCATCTCCAGGATTGAATGAGTATTGCCATTTCTGTAGCCATTCATTCTCTGGCTGCTCTACTGATAATGCCAGCAAATGATGCTGTTACAAGGTATTAGGGCACTTGGGAATGTCAGGGGTTCCTGGATTCCTGTCTGATCTGGGTGAGGTTATGAAAGGGAAGGGGAAACTGGTGTTAAAGAGGCTACCCTAGGAGAAGGCTGTATTCACCCTCTCCCAACTGGATAGAGCTAGGCAGGCTGAGTAGTTAGTACCCAGGACTGAAAGGGATACGGAGAGACCTGTGCCTGGAACCGTATTTTCCTTCAGCTGTTGATTCTACCCACTGGGTTACAGTTCCCCATTAGCGTCAGTACTAGTGATGGGTTTAAAATAATAATACAAATAAGTAAAATGGGTAATAAGTGACAATCTCATCCCTGAAGAGCTTCAGTCCAAAAAGACAGTAACGTCTACCCATTGTATCTACATCAATTAAAAATTGATGTCTCCTGGATGTATCTACATCAATTAAAAATTCAGCTTGAAATCTTTAAGAGCAACCTCAAAACCTCCGGTATGAGTGATTGGGAGGCTTGGGGACTGTAGTGTCCTCAGTTCGATGAAGACACTCACTTTTGCGGTGCTTTCCATCAAGCCTAGATGGTGCAGTCTCCTTGTCTTTCTGCCCCAGGGCCAGTGGAGGTTAGGGGAAAGACATGGAGGACTTGTTAGAAGAAAGAAACTGGGTGAGTTTGACCCCATTTCAAGGAAGTACTTAAGCACATACTTCAGTCCTTTTGACTTGAATGGATTTAAGTGTGAGCTTAAGTGCTTTTCTGAATTGGGGCCCCATGGTTATATGTGATCTTTGCCAGATTCATAACACTTGTCATGCAATATTTCAAGTGAATTAGATAATAAAACCTTGCAAATAATGCTTACACCATTTGTCCAGAGCATTCTTGCATCATATCATGGAAAAATTGAGACACTAACTGTAGTTTTGGGGACTTGCATTTTCAGCCTTTCCATAGGCCAGATCAGAAATTCACGAGCCAGATCCTCAGCTGGTGTAAATTGGCAACGTTCTGCTGAAGTCAATGGATCTACTCCGGTTTGTAGCAGTTGAGGGTCTGGCCTCATGTCTGTAAAAGTACGGCATGTAATACTTCTGGCCAAAAAGGTTCTGTTTGTCTTTCAGAGTTCTACTCTCATTCGTTTGCTCTGCTGACAAGCTACAGCACGGTATGATGGACGTGCAGCATCTTAATTGACTTGGCAGTACAGAAGCTAGGATTACATTGTCATCTAAATCATGCTGCTTAGTCAGAACCTCTATTGCTACTTTGAAACATCTGGCCCAATTAAAGCAGGACTGTGTGGTGTCTTGTTTGAATGGCAGAGGAAGGTTAATTTTAACATGTCCCAAAGGCAAAAGTATGTTCTGGGTACTATCTGGGATATCCTTGCCAATTACAGACATTTTGAGGACCGATGTAGACTTTACAAATTGGGCAAAGGAATAAAAAGTGGCTTAAGTTAGCACAGGCAAAACTGTGTGTACATGTAAGCTTTGGCTTGTGTCAACTGGGTGATTAGGTGCCCAGGGGCAAACCTGGTAATGCACATAAAAACATATATAACATTGACATATCAAAATTAGATGCCAGGATAAGGCCATCTGAGAATGTAGTCCACTAAGGCCTTGGCTACACTTACCCGGTAGTTCGACGGCGAGCGATCGAACTTCTGGGTTCGACTTATCGCGTCTAGTCTGGACGCGATAAGTCGAACCCGGAAGTGCTCGCCGTCGACTGCGGTACTCCAGCTTGGCGAGAGGAGTACCGCGGAGTCGACGGGGGAGCCTGCCTGCCGAGTGTGGACCAAGGTAAGTTCGAACTAAGGTACTTCGAACTTCAGCTACGTTATTCACGTAGCTGAAGTTCCGTACCTTAGTTCGAATTAGGGGGTTAGTGTAGACCTGGCCTAAGTGCGTTGCAGAGGGCCAGAGACATTGAACTCCCTGACTTTCATTGAAAACTATTGGTTGGCATGTTGCAGGATCTCAACCAAATATTGTAGACACAGTATAAAGATTATTACTGCACTTCCAGTCACCTGTCATGAAGTATGCTCTAGATGGTCTCTGCCTAAGAACACAAACCTCCTGATACAATTTTCCAGTAATCCACATCATAGCCACAAGTATGGAGAAAAGAGCCATTTGGTTAACAGCTGGTAGCTATTTCTATTTATTTATATTGACCAGTGTCTTCCTGTTTACTACACCATAGCCCAAGTAGTCTGATTTCTTGAGGGCATTACCGATTCTTGTGATCACTTGTATCTCCTTCTAAGGATTGTTATTGCTGGGCAGTGGTAGCAACTGAACAATTTATATCTCCCTGTGGCTGGTTTGGAACTAGGCTTTTATGATGTAACTGCATTAGAGGCAGTAGCTATTTTTTACATTTTCAATCAGCTACTAATATTCCTTGTATTTTGAAGGAATACTGGGCTGAGCCCAGTATTTGAAAACTCTTGGCCATGCTCCAACAAAACACATAAGCAAGAGTTGCTTCACTTTAAGCACATTAGCAGTGCCTTTCATTTTAGGGAGGCTACTCACGGGTTTGAAGTTAAGCACATGCTAAAGCACTTAACCCTATTGAGGCCTGTAGTTCTAAGGGTACGTCTATACTTACCGCCGGGTCCGGCGGTAAGCAATCTATCTTCTAGGATCGATTTATCGCATCTTGTCTAGACACGATAAATCGATCCCGGAAGTGCTTGCCGTCGACGCCGGTACTCCTGCTCTGCGAGAGGAGTACGTGGAGTCAATGGGGGAGCCTGCCTGCCGTGTATGGACCCGCGGTAAGTTCGAACTAAGATTCTTCGACTTCAGCTATGTTATTCATGTAGCTGAAGTTGTGTATCTTAGTTCGAAGTCGGGGGTTAGTGTGGACCAGCCCTAAGAATGGACTGTATGGATAGATGGGGCATTTATTGGCCCTTTCACAGCTTTCAGAAAGGCGCACTCGGCTGACCAGTCTCAGAAGTGGCAGAAGCAGGTGGCTTTACAAATCCTCTTTCTCCCTCCTCTTTTGACATGAGCATTTTCTTTTGGCTGAAGATGATGCAACTACATTTCAGCTCAGACCTAACCACTTTGCAAGAGGAGGACCAACGATCCCCTTTAAAACTTTAAAAGCATGCAACAGGATATCCGCTCTCCTATTTGTAAAGTGCTGCAAGCCCCTAGATTCAAGATGCTAAGAGAGGTGCAGAATATTGTGATGTTTCAGAGGGGTGTGGGGGAAATCACTGAATGAATCCCAGCTGACCACCTCCACCCGATTCATACACTGTGGATTTTGATCTATGCATGAATACATTACAAAGAAGGGGAAGAGTCTGAGAGGAGACAATCCTTGCTTGACCAAGATAATCAATGATTGCTAATAAGCTGTCAGGAACATCAACTACCATGTATGATCTTCATTGCTTATTTCAATTTAATTTCTTCCTCCATTTCTCTGCAGCAGTGGCCCACATCTCCTCCTCCCCCCCCCACCCTGCCCACACAAATTGGTGAGAGGTTTGTTCAGAGCAGATTAGGGGCTTTTCTATTTATGGTCCGATTTTCAGAGATGCTGACTCCTGCAATTCTCATGGATTTCAAGACGAGAGGCAGATGCTCAGCGCCACCTCCAAAAAAAGTCAGTCCATTTACTGTTCTCCCTAATGTAAGGTTTTCCCATTAACTTTACTTTTTCTTATTTACAGTAGTAAGTTGACAGCCAACAGCCTTGTCTATCATCCACAGCAGGCTTTGAGTCCTCTGGCTAATCTCTTCCCTCTTTGTGGGACAAATGTGTCAGATTTTTCGAAAGGGAAGAAAGTCCTCTGTCACTTGGGAGTCGGCGGTGGTGTCTCCAACACCTAAACCTCCTAATTCCTGTCATTATGCAAAGAAAAGCAAATCTGAATGCCTCCTTTGCGAATACCCCTGAATCTCTCCTTCCATCAGCCACATTGGAAATATAGGGAATTCTGAAGGACATTCTTTCATTGCTATCACATCCCCAATGACTGAAGTTACATTGTGTCCTTGAATTAATTACAGGACCTAGTCCTCATGCTGCTTCATAACTGTCATTTGGGAGCGAATGTGCACTACCCAGGGTCTGTTTTATTAATACTGTTAATTAAATTACAGTATAATTAAATACCTTAACTGGGAGAGTTTACATTTACTTTTTAAAGGGGGATTATACAGAATCCAGTTTAGGTTCTGATCCAGCACTAAAGCACATACATAACTAGTACCTAAGAAATCCCTCTGGACTACTCCCATACTTAAAGTCATGCAGGTGCTTAAGTGTTTCACTAAGGTGCCAATCCATCAAAAGCATTGGCAAAGATTTAGGTCTTCATTATGAGCACAGTAAAGTTGATATAAAATCCAGCTGCTACTATATACCTTGCAATCATGATGGGCCCAATCTTGAGATACCAAGGCCTGGATCCACAAAGGGACTTCTTGTAACAGCAACAACAAATCCATGGCACAGTGGGATTCACAAAACCAATTCACAAAACCTACTTGGTGCCTAAGCTCCCAGTACAACAAATGGTGAGAGACAAATACCAAAGGATGGGATCCACACAAGCCAGCATACTAGGTGGGCAGCCCCCTAAACAAGCCAATGGGAGTTGCCAAGGAGAGGGGTGTGTCCTCTGTCCTTGTCACAGAGATAGGCCCTGTCTGCAGGGAGCCACCCATCTCTGCTTGTGATACACAGCCAGGACCCCACACCCTTGGACTCAGGCAGCTTAAACTCCTAAGCCATACTTGCAAGATGGCAGAAGAGGGGGAAGATGATGGTGGATGCCTCCCTTATATCTTTTAGCCCCATGGTGAGAGCACTTTGAGAGGTGGGACACCCCTGTCCCATCAGGGAAAGGGGAACATTGGACCTGGAACATGAGTCTCCTACCTCTCTCAGAAAAATAAAAATAAAAAAAGAAAGAACCACCACACCACACCCCTCTAACCACTGAGCTAAGAGAGGCACCACCACTTACTCAAAATTCATCCAGAAAAGAAGGGAGTGGTGCCTGTTCTGGTAGGTGTGTTTCATTCGGCATCTGGTATACTCTGAGCATGCCTACCTACTGGATCAGGCCCCACAGGTGTTTCTTCACCTATTTCCCCTGGTTTGAGGATCACATTGGACAATTCATGTGTCTGGACAAAAACTTAGGTGCCTAGGGAACTTTCACAGTGACCATGAAAGCACTGAATGAATTTAGGCAGCAAGCGAGCAGGGATTTTGTGGATTGTAGTGATGCCTAAAACAGGGATTTAGGTAGTTAGCTACCTTTGTGGATCTGGGCTAAATTACCCATGATTCCATTCACTTGAATAGTTTGGCTGGTGCTCAAAACATGCTCAGCATCTCTCATGATCTGAGGACACTAGAATTGATGGCCTATTGTATGTCTGCGGGTATGTCCTTTATTAAGCCTCTTGTACTTAGGTTTGTTCAAGGATGTGCATTGTCCTTCCTGGGAAATTTAGCCACTGCAAGAAAGGATGTAGCAATACTTATGTTGCTGCATATAACTATTGTCTATTCTGTTGTTATGGTGATAACCATCACTCCTGGTTTCCATTAAGAGAGACATTTGACGAGATACTGGGCAACAAGACATTGATCTCAACTGTACTGCCTGGAGCTGAAGAGCTCAGGACCTTGAAAACACTTGTTCAATTGTGTTTAATTTTAGTTCATATATTTTCTTCTAAGCAAAGAATTGGAGGAATGTGTTAATATTCCATACAAGCAAGGACAGTAACAGCACTAGAATTTTACATTCACTGGGCTGGAATATAGCATTTAACATGAGACTCAGTAAAACTAAGCTGATGGTTAGGGACTAAGGCACTATACAGCTTGAATAAACCATAGAACAAGAAACAGAGTCAGAGTTCCTGGGATCAAATCCTCCCATGGACCAAGGTGGTCTTGGGCAAGTCAATTAAACTTCCAGGGCCAAATTATGCTCTGGAGACAGTGAAGTTACTCCACATATAAACTGGTATGACAGAAAGCAAGCTGTGGCCCTCGGTCTCTCAATATGCCCACCAGGAAAAGGTCTAACAACACAGTACCTGGGTGTTGGAGGAGGTTTTCCCAAGGTCTGTAAAGTGCATGGAAAGGTCTATGGCAGGATCAGGATCTTGCTGACAAACTTGCAATCATGCTTCTTAGATGGCCAAGGCCCAGATGTGGGACTAAAAGTGTGACAGACCCAAGACGAGAGAGGGACACAAATAGTTACTCATGGGAGGACAACCTGCTGTGGGATTCATTTCTTCAGTATAAATAAGTCACTCTGAGGCACAGTGAGACAGTTTCCCCATCTGTAAAATGGAGACACTCTCCCATTTGCCTGCCTTTGTGTATTTAGGCTAATCTCTAAAGCAGTTGTATAATGAGAGGGACAGCTGGGAAACTTGCTTCAAGAGCTGGATTTAGAACACTCCTGCCCCCCATCCAAAAGTTTGGGAGTTCAAATCCAAGTTTTCATTATTATTATTATTATTATTGTATTACAACAGTACCTAGAGGTCTCTTACGACATGTATGTACAATGTAGTGGAGTTCTGATCTCAGTTGGGGTCTCTGGGCACAATTGCAATACAATAATTAAATTATATTGGGGCAAGCCCAAAAGCCTGAATTTGAACACCTAGACCAGGGGTCGGCAATGTTTGGCACGCGGCTCGCCAGGGTAAGCACTGGGCCGGTTATTTACCTGCTGACGCAGCAGGTTCGGCCGATTACGGCCCCCACTGGCCGGGGTTTGCCGTTCTGGGCCAATGGGGGTGGCGGGAAGCCGCGGCCAGCACATCGCTCGCCCGTGCCGCTTCCCGCCGCCCCCATTGGCCCGGGACTGCGAACCGCGGCAAGTGGGGGCCGCGATCGGCCGAACCTGCCACATCAGCAGGTAAATAACTGGCCCGGCCCGCCAGGGTGCTTACCCTAGCGATCCGAGTGCCAAACGTTGCCGACCCCTGACCTAGACTTGGGGGGAGGGGGGGAGAAGGGGGGAGTCCAAATCCAGATCTCAATACAAATTTCACAGCTGCCCCTCTCACTGTAGAACTTCTGTCCAAAGACCTGCAATGTAGCCCAGAGCCTGCTGGGTTCTATATCTGGATCCAGACATTTTTCAGCTCATGTCCATTTCTAGCAGAGATGAACCTAACAGGGTGAAGACATCTGGACTCCTCAAAGTTCATACAACCTACGAGCATAGCTTCCCTTCCCACCCCCTGCTAAAATAAGTTAGCTGAGGTTCTGCCAAACGGCCCCTATAAACTTAACAGTTCTGAAAACTGAAAGCCAAGTGAGTACCATCTGATTCCACATTTCTTTGCAAACATCTTATACTGTTCATAAGAACAGCCATACTGGGTCAGACCAAAGATCCATCTAGCCCAGTATCCTGTCTTCCGACAGTGGCCAGGTGCCCCAGAGGGAATGAACAGATCGAGTAATCAAGTGATCCATTCCCTGTCACTCATTCCCAACGTCTGGCAAACAAGGTTAGGGACACCATTCCTGCCCATCCTGGCTGATAGCCATTGATAGACCTATTCTCCATGAATTTATCTAATTCTTTTTTGTACCCCGTTATAGTCTTGGCTTTCATAACATCCTCTGGCAAAGAGTTCCACAGGTTGACTGTGCATTATGTGAAGAAATACTTTGTTTTAAATCTGCTGCCTATTAATTTAATTTGGTGACCCCTAGTTTTTGTGTTATGAGAAACAGTAAACACGTCCTTGTTTATTTTCTCCAACCAGTCATGATTTTATAGACCTCTATCATATCCCCCTTAGTCATCTCTTTTCCAAGCTGAAAAGTCCCTGCCTTATTAATCTTACATATTGAAGCTGTTCCATCCCATTAATCATTTTTGTTGCCCTTTTCTGAACCTTTTCAAATTCCAATATATCTTTTTTGAGATGGGGCCACCACATTTGCATGCAGTATTCAAGATGTGGGCATACCATAGGTTTATATAGAGGCAATATGATATTTTCTGTCTTATCTATCCCTTTCTGAATGATTCCCAACATTCTGTTCACTTTTTTGACTGCTGCTGCACATTGAGTGGATGTTTTCAGAGAACTATCCACAAGGACTCTAAGGTCTCTTTCCTGAGTGGCAACAGCTAATTTAGATCCCCTCATTTTCTATGTATAGTTGGGATTATGTTTTCCAATATGCATTCATTTGCATTTGTTAACATTGAATTTCATCTGCCATTTTGTTGCACAGTCACCTAGTTTTGAGAGATCCTTTTGTAGCTCTTTGCAGTCTGCCTGGGATTTAACTATCTTGAGTAGTCCTGTATCATCTGCAAATTTTGCCACCTCACTCTTTACCCACTTTCCCCCCCCGATCATTTATGAATATTTTGAATAGGACTGAGCCCAGTACAGACCCCTGGGGGACACCACTATTTACCTCTCTCCATTTTGAAAATGGACCATTTATTCCTATCCTTTATTTCCTATCTTTTAACCAGTTACCAATCCACGAGAGGACCTTCCCTCTTAGCCCATGACTGCTTACTTTGCTTAAGAGCCTTTGGTGAGGGAGCTTGTCAAAGGCTCTTCTGAAAATCTAAGTATACCATATCCACTGGATCCCCCTTGTCCAGATGCCTATTGACCCCCTGAAAGAGTTCCAGTAGATTGGTGAGGCATGATTTCCCTTTACAAAAACCATGTTGACTCTTCCCCAACAAATTATGTTCATCGATGTGGCTGACAATTTTGTTTTTTACTATTATTTCTACCAGTTTTCCCAGTACTGAAGTCAGGCTTACCAGCCTGTAATTGCCGGGATCACCTCTGGAGCCCTTTCTAAAAATTGGTGTCACTTTAGCTATCCTTCAGTCATTTGGTACAGAAGCAGATTTAGATGATAGGTTACAGATTACAGTTAATAGTTCTGCAATTTCACATTTGAGTTCCTTCAGAACTCTTGGGTGAATACCATCTGGTCCGGGTGACTTATTACTGGTTAGTTTATCACTTTGTTCCAAAACCTCCTCTAATGACACCTCAATCTGGGACAGTTCCTCAGATTTGTCACCTAAAAGGAATGGCTCAGGTTTGGGAATCTCCCTTACATCCTCAGCTGTGAAGACTAATGCAAAGAATTCATTTAGTTTCTTCACAATGGCCTTATCATCCTTGAGTGCTCCTTTAGCATCTTGATTGTCCAGTGGCCCCACTGGTTGTTTAGCAGGCCTCCTGCTTCTGATGTACTTAAACAAAATTTGCTATTACTTTTTGAGTTTTTGGCTCGCTGTTCTTCAAATTCTTTTTTGGCCTTCCTAATGATATTTTGACACTTCATTTGCCAGACTTTATGCTCCTTTCTATTTTCCTCACTAGGATTGAACTTCCACTTTTTAAAGGATGCCTTTTTGCCCCTCACCACCTCTTTTACTTTGTTGTTTAGCCAAGGTGGCACTTTTTTGGTTCTCTAGGTTTTTTAATTTGGGGGATACAGTTACGTTAAACCTCTGTTTGGAACACACACAGCCTTGTTGAAGTGCACAGAGTGGGGGTGGGATTCCCCGGCTCATTTACGCATATTTGTGTTAGCTCTCAGTGAGCTAACATGAGTTAATCACAGAATAGCTGTGGTGGCCCACTAGAGGCAGTGGAAGCATAGCTAAGCCATGCCAACTACATGAAACCAGTAGGTATGTACTGGGTATAGTTAAGCCACGCCATGCCTTCGCGGTCTCTACCCATATTATTGTAGCTACTCTGTTATTTATACTCATGTGAGCTCAATGAGAGCTAGCACAAATGTAGAAACATGCAGGGGGAAAAAAATAAATCACACCCCTACTCATTGCATAGACAGTGTTCCACCAGTAGAATTTCTGTGTTTGGCATAACAAATTACTCAGTGGTTATTAGTATACACAATGAAAATTATTAAAATACAATGTTAAAGGAGAACCTCTGCTTCCCAGGGAGTTGAAGAACAAGCTTGTGACCCAAAGTCAAGTGTTTTATGTGACAGACTACCTTATACTTCCAGGAAGCCCTTCTAATGGCAAAGAGGATCACCCTTCTTAATTTTGGTTCTACCATAGTAGGCTTTACCTAGTGTGTTATTTATAATACTTTACAGAGCACGTTTCGTTTGTGGAACTCAAAGCATTTTACATAGGAAGGGTCATTTCATAATTCCTATTTTACATATGGGGAAACTGAGCCACGGGAAGATTAAGGGGCTTGGCTAATGTCATACAGCAGGTTAATTCCAGATCCAAGACTAGAACACAGTCTCCTGGACCACCACGCCTATCCACTTGGCTACACACCTTGTACCTTTGTTGTAGTTAATATTATTGTGTTATAAGTACCAGCTCATGAGTCACTGTAATATGGAGCCTTGTGTCAGGTTCATAAACCGCCATGCATGAAGAATGGAACTGAAATATTTGCTTATTCAGGCATAGTTCTGTTTCATGTGAAGCAGAGCCTTAATTCAGGATACACAAATGCAGTCAGCAACTCCAAAACATCATGGAATTCAACCACAACACAGTGTCTTGCCCTAACTTTTCCACACAAAGTAAAAACAAGTTTAAATATAATATTTTATTACTGCCAGAAATGATCACTCTTGCATATGCTGATGCAAACCTCACCTGCCACTCTCCAATAATCTAAGTACTAGGACAACTAAAACAACAGGGAAATTACCCATGATTAGGTTGCCATTGCTACCACATGTGGTGTTGGCTTTCCTGTTCCCTAAGCAAAGGTTGCATACAGATGGCATGGTAAATTCTATGTGGATAAAGGGGAGAACCATGGACTTGGGACAGAATAGGGGGTATCGTGAATAAATGGTGGGGGGGGGGGGAGGGGAATCTAGTTAGGGTCCAAGCTTGCATTGTGTTGAACACTCTGGGCCCCATCCAGCAAAGCACTTATGCATTTGCTTAACTTTAGCACATGCGTAATCCTACTGACTTCAGCAGTCGGTAGTGCCATCAGCACCTATATGTAGGTGCTTGACAATTTCTGGGTTATTGCCATGCCTTGTTACATGAACCAGTGGTGGAGATTAGACTATTCACATGCTTAAATGAATGCACACGTTTAAATGTTCTGCTGGATCAGGTCAGTGCACTTTGCAGGATTGAGCACTTCATGTGGAAGAGTGCAAGTTAAATGTGAGAATGTTTAAGGAGGTTTCAGAGTATTATCTGTTTTTTATATATTAAGGCTTGGATCCAAAGAGACTTGGGTATTGCAATGCAGAGCATAACAATGCCTAACTTTTAGGCAGCTAGAGGGAAAAAAATTGAATAGGATTCCTGAGTCAGGCATCTAGGCTCCTTATACAGTGACTGGGGAGAGACAGAGATAGAGAACATGATCTTCAAAAACCAGTAAGGTAGGCAGGAAGATTAGCCAATGGGAGAGGCTTATGAGAGGGGTGTGCTACATCCCACCCCTTTCACAGAGTTAGGCACCTATCAGGGAATCCCCTCTCTTGGGTCAGGCAGTTTAGACACCCAAGTTGTTGCGTGGGAGAATAAGTTAGGTGCCTGCGTCACTCCACACAAACAGCAAGAGGAGGTGGTGCTGGTGTCCGGTTTATAAGCCTTAGCCCAGTGGTTAAGGCCCGGCTTTCTCAGTCTCTCCTGTTGAAACTATTCCACTGCTTTCAGCGTTTCAGCTCACATGGGGGAAAGAAGAGGGAGAAGGACTTGGTTCCCCTCCAAAGCTAGGCAAGCCCTCACCAGAACCTGGATCACATGAAGGAGGGCAGGGGAGGTGTGGAAATTATACACCTGTAGATGACTGCATGCCCCAATCACTCACCCCCCATGTCCACAACCCCTCTCCCCCATTCCACACCAAATCAACCTCCCCTCCCAGCAAGCATTTGCTCGTTTTTGTTTCAAAAAATTAGTTTCAGTGCCTTCTCAATTCTGCTGTACTCAGACAACATTTCCCCAAAATAGTGCCCCTCCCCCACAATTGGAGCAATAACACTGATTTATTTTACTCCAGATTTCTACCCTGGATTGGATTTAAACTCAGTGTCCAAATTCAACAAGAGTGGCATTTCTTCAGAGCCACCTGAGAGGTGGAGCGAGGCTGACTATCTGGAAAACTCTCTGCACATGCTCAGTATAATCATTAACAGCAAGAATAAGCACAGGAGGCTTGCAAGGAACCTAACTGGAGAAACAAAATCTTTTTGAAGTAAGATTTTAATTTGACTTCCCTCTCCCCAAAGGGTTGGTGGGTGCCATGAACTCTGTTGGGGTAAACCTCAAGCATTTGAGACACTAGGGTCAATGATCTGAGCCCTGCTTTGATTTTTATTGTGAGCAAAAAGATTGCTCGATTCATTCAACTTTAAGAAAAGCTTTTTTTGGAGGGGTTGGGGAGACAGGAGTTGTATCTCAGGAATTCCTTAATCAAAGGGCTCCAACTTTAGATCACTAACAGAATCCCATGTCCCCACGAGGTATAGTGAATTTCAAGGCAATCTGAGTAACCATGTAGATTTTAGAGCACATAGAGTCAAGTTTTAAAACAGAAAGTTGGTCTTAACCTTCATTATAGCAAAACTGTTGCCCTGCTGTAGTGAGCATGAAATAATTAGCAAGAAGTGAACACGAAATAATCAGTCGTTGAATTACTCTGTAGTGGACAGAATATTCTAGCCACAGTCAGCAAATTCCATAATTAATAAGAATGGGTGAACTTGGTTGGCTTGATCTTGAATCCACTTAGACCTCTTGCATTCAGTTCAGAGGTGGGTGTCAGTTCAGCAAGATAAACCCAAAATGAAGTCTAAATTGGTCTTATTCATACCTTCTTTTGGTCTTCCCAATACACCTAATTAGACATTATACCTAATTAGACTCTCTCTATATTCCTTAAGAGTCATCCTCATTTACCCACAGACAATTTGCACATACCACCTCTGGTATTTGGTCCATTATATCTAATGGAGTGTAAGATAATCCAAGATGATGTAACTCACATGCTGAAGGGATCAGGGGAAAGAAGTGCATTAAGAAAGAGCAAGTTACCAAGGCATGCAAACTGATTTCCACAAGGATTAAACTGGTTTGGGGTCTATATTAGGGATGTGCATCAGTTTAATTAGATTTAACTAAATGGATTTAAAAAAAAAAAGCCAGCCAGTACAACTTTTCCAGTACTGACTAGGACTAAGAGGAAAGTGAAAGAAGAGTTATAATGAAGTCCTGGTCTCCGTCTGATCCACACTTTAACTTGCAACCTCTTCAGTTCAGAAGTTATACCAAAATGACGCTTACATCTCAGGGAATCTCACACCACTCTGCACATGATTCTGGCAGAAGATGCCAGAACTCACATGGGGAGTCAGGCAAATACATGGACTGGGTCAGAATACAGGCAACACAAAAGGCTTAAGACCACCTTCCCTCTGGTCTGAGCTCAGCAAATCAGGCCGTTTTAACAGAATCAGACATATACAAACCACCCACATGTGAGTCTAGCACTTTTGTGGCGGCAGGGTATGGAAGGAATAGTATTGCATCCCCAATATATGGTACAGGCTTCTCTTTAGCTACAAAAATACATTTAGGGCTAGATTTTCAAGGCAGCTCAGTTTCCATTTAGGCACCAAAATAAAGGTACAGATATTCAGACCCTGGGCAGATGTTGGGTGTTGAGCAATTTTGAAAAACTCTTCCCCTGGCAGGATTGAGCACTTAATGTGGAAGAGTGCAGTTCACATGAGACTATAAACTCTCCTCCCACAGGCTGGAAGAAGAGGCCAGACTTAGACAAGAAGGGCCAGATGTTCATGTGCTCAAAATGAATCACAACTTTTCACCATCTTCAAAGCCACACAGGAATTCAACTTACTGCCCCTGAAACACGGTTTACAATCATAAGCCTCCTGTACAACCCAGGAAGCTTGTCACAAAACAGGATTCTGTGAGGTTTGCCCGATGTCTACACGCTAGCAGCAGTAAAACATGACTCAGCCAACCTTCACAAATTGAGGAGCATTTCCATCTCCGACCACAAAATGCGGAGCCTCAGGAAGAGCATATAGAAAAGCGCCTGATGAGTTACTGCCTCTATTCTTTCTTGAAGCACCATGACTTGGTTGGGTCAAAACCACAATGTGTACAATACAAGCATTTTCTTCTTTATAGGAATAGGTAGCTACACTTTTTACTTACCTTATAGAGGTGGCTCTATTAATCTCATTTTAATATTTCTGGCTTCTCTGATTCTATTTCCTACATCTGCACCTCATGACACACATCTAATTCATCATTTTAGTTTGACTCATTAATCTCTGCCTCGCCTTCCAAAGATAATCCACATTTAATGACTACATTATGTAATGTGCAGCAAGGTGCTGTAGGCTTGCTTTTACAAACTTTAGAAGGGCACTGTACTTACATCAGATTTATTTAGGCATCTAAATCTCATTTTTTAAAAGGCCAAAAGGTCTCACCATGGTGGTGAGGGCTACAAAAACATTATAAATTGCTTCTGCTGAAGCCCAGCGATGAGAAATTGGAGCTCACAAGCAGTCACCTCCCCAGAAATATATGCCATTTTCTGAACAAGAAACGTTAGATGCAGGTTTAAACATAGATAGATATTTACTAGCCTCCAATCCATCCTGTTTGTAAAAGCAAAATCCTTGTAGAAGATTAGGCTGTCAAATGAATACATGAATTGTGGGAATACTCTGGGACAGAATCTAATCTCTGATAAGCAGCACGCTTTGCAGCATTTCTCTAAACCTCTACCACTATCCTTACATGCCATGTACCTGTAATCAATGACAACACAACGTGAACACTACCATACACATGAACCGACACTAAGTCAAGCTGCCTGTTTATAAATCAAAGTACAAAGCCACATTATTTTTCACAACTAGGAACAGTCATCACCTTGTTCTTTAAACCTCAGCTACATTTTGCTCTCAGAGGGAAATATCTGAAATCCCCTATAAACAGGACTTACTTTCTCCTCTTCAGTCATGTCTCTTACTTGATCTCTTCCTTGACCAACGCTCCCCAAACAAAACCTCTCTTCCCTGTTAGCCCCTCCCAAGTCATGAACTCTCTCTGCATTGAGAAAGAAAGAGTACCACTAGCAGACTGCTTTTTACCTTTGACTCAGAGTCCAGCTGTGGTGTATCTGGCTAACGGCGTTTGGCTGGGAAGGCTGGGGAAAGATCAGTAATGCAGACCACATCATAGCTGTTGCAACAATATACTCCATTTACTCAACCCCCGCTCTGCTGTTGCCTGCATGAAAGGTGAGAGTACAAAACACAAATGAGAATTACCAGCCACCTCTCACAGATCAGCAATGAATCCAAAGAAATCTGCAAGATCTGGATACAAAGTTGGTATGGGTGAAAAGGTGTGGATTAAATAAGAACCAGCCAGTTGATCACCCAGAACTTGACCTGAGCATAAGGTCTCTGATCATATTCAAAAAACTTCAGCAAATTTCAAACAAACAAATAATTATACTACACTTTAACATCTGGTTTGGGTTGGAACATGGACTGGAAATCTCATGAATTCTCACTGAATTTACACCACTATTAAGTGCAGGGAACAATAATAAATATAATGAATGAGTCATAATATTTTGTATGTTCATTTTAGGATCTCAAAGCGCAAGGAATTCTCCAAGAGTCCATTTTCTTGAGCCAAAAAGTGGTCTATATTTTCAAAAGTGGCTAATGACTTTGGTGTCTCAGTTTGGGGGTGACCAACATGAAACATCTTAAAGGGACCTGATTTTCAGAAAGCGATGAGCCCTCGACATTTATTTATTTATTTATTTATAAATCTCATGATTTTTGAGGTCCTAAATTGAATTATTGGGATTGGTAATATTGAAACTGCTTCAAAGAGACACAAAATGTAGAAATACCATAAGGGGTGAATGTTTTTAGATCCTAGAACCTTTGTCATGGACAGTAAATTTAATAGTAGTGTTTATGGTCTGTCACAGAAAACATGATACAATCTCATTGCGTTGTTTTACGTTTGTTTTAATAAAATATGCAACCCTTTTTTAAAACTTCCTCCTCCTTGTCCATTATTCTAAGTGATTTCAACATAATTGCCTCTCCACACATAACTGTTTTTGTCTAAAGGTAAAATCACAACTATGTATTCCAATATGCGCAAAAAATAATCACAGTAAAGATGCTGATGCTAATACTAACTATGAAGAATAGAAATAATGCTTTGCTTTTAACTATTACCTTTAGGTCTAGAGCTTTACACACATTAATTAGGCCTCAGTGATCATGTGAGGCAGGTAACTATTACTCTAGTCTCCCCATTTGACAGATTGGTAAACTGAGGCAAAGAGGTGGAATGACTTGTTCAAGTTCACACAAAACTTTGGGGTTGTGTGTTTCTGCCGTCTGTCTTCCCCCTTTATTACCCCTTCTGACTCTTTCAGAATGGTCTTCCCCCTCTCTTCTTATCTCCTCCATTACTTTTAATGCCATTTTTATTTGATTTTAATTTTTCCTGATTTTTTTATCCCCTTCACTTTCACCCGCTTAATTAAAAAGGGTTTTGTTGTGTTTTTTTTAAATCTTATTTACATTTTTAAACTCTCATACAAGTTTAAGGAGAGTTGCCCCTTTGATTTCATTTTAGGACTGGACCTAAAATAAATTACTGTAGCTGCATTAAAGTCAATGAGGATGAGACCCTGATTACAGGATTTCTTGACAGATATATGCATAGTTTTGTTTCTTAACAATACTGCTTCTGATTGCCCATAATTCCTCACTAACACACTTGGTTCTGTATTAAACAGTTTGTACACACTAGGGCCATTGTTTGTTGAAATTCATTAAGAAAACTGGTAAACACTGATGTTGTTATAAAATTTCCATGACAGCAGTCAGTGGTATCCTGCTGACAAATGATAAGGTCATTGCAACATGTCCTTTGAGCACTGTAATTGCTGCTGTACTCATAAGTGCATGTAACTTGAAGTTTAACTAAATTGATGTGCAAAGCTCATGGTAATTTTCACACACATGTTGCATAGAAGGAGCATATGTTGGCTTAATATGTAGTAAAAAAAAAATGTAATCAGTTCAGCTTTAATTTACCACAAACATTTTTACTTTGTTCCCCATAGGTTGTACAATTCTTCCTGGAATGTACACAATGACTGTTATTCAAAATGGCTGAACATTCTTTATCTTGCAAAATTACATGATGAAAAGCATCGTCTTCATGGATTGGGTGTTCCAAGATATGTTTAAAAAACCCAGTGATTTAGCTTCTTATCAGTGCCCTGCCCACTAGTATTCTACGTGCTCTACTGACGTCTAATATAGTGAATAATATTTATTGTGGCATGCTGAAGAGCTCAGGGGGTTGGAGGAGTCATACTGTGAAATGAAGCAAAACTGCATTAAACTCATTTTTGCAAGTAATCTCCCTAGATTCTAATGAAATGATCTGTTTGGGAAGTGGAGAGTGGAGATCCTGAACAAAATACCCCTTGGGGGCCATATGGACAGAAGAGAAATGTTAGAACTGGTGCTTTGGTAATTGACAAGATGTCGACCAAGGGCTTTTGCATTAGCAGCAGCAACATGGCTTTGCAAAGTCCCTTCAAAAACAGGCCATTCTGAAAATACATTGCAAGTAATATACATGGAGGGAGAAATGGGAGAGGGGGAAAGGCAATGGTGCAGATGGGCTGGGGACATACAGGCAGCTCATATGCTTATAGGGCAGCCTGATAAAAAGCCCTGAAAGTTGAGCTCAGTGCCAGGCCTGGGATGGCTCAATGTGAAGGTAGTACAGAATATCGGGGCCGTTTAGATTAGCAGGGAGATTTGAATAGGAAAGCCCTCATAAGCGTTTTCAAGATCGTGGTAATCCAATTATTTAGTGCATCAAGATAGGAAAAGGGATCACTGGCAGGAAAGCAGCTGAGATTTCCCAATCATTAAAATGAATGTCTCAGTAAAAATGTAAAACCGAGCAGTTTCGATACCTAAATAAATGCTTTGAAATATGTAGATGTTTCTGGCCAGATGATAGGATCATAAGACTTGTAACATCAAAACATTCAATCAGTGAGGGTCTTCCTCTACAAGAAGCTATGTTCAGGCCCTGAGGATCTTACCTTGGAGGTTCTTAAGCTCCCTTTGAAGTCAATGAGAGGGTAGATAGGAAAGTCTTGTCCTTGTTTTACAGATGGATACATGAAGCCACACACAGCTAAACTCTCTCTTCATTCACACTGGCATAAACCCTTAGTAATTCCATTGACTTCAGTGGAGCGATACCAGTGTAACGGAGAACAGACCTTGGCACACAGAGGTTAAGCAGCAGATCCTGCTCTCACTTAGACAGATTTAATCCAAAGTATTTTAAGCAACCATACTTCAGGTTCGGAGTGCTGTGACTGAGAATCATAGAATCATAGAATATCAGAGTTGGAAGGGACCTCAAGAGGTCATCTAGTCCAACCCCCTGCTCAAAGCAGGACCAATTCCCAACTAAATCATCCCAGCCAGGGCTTTGTCAAGCCGGGCCTTAAAAACCTCCAAGGAAGGAGACTCCACCACCTCCCTAGGTAACGCATTCCAGTGTTTCACCACCCTCCTAGTGAAATAGTTTTTCCTGATATCCAACCTGGACCTCCCCCACCGCAACTTGAGACCATTGCTCCTTGTTCTGTCATCTGCCACCACTGAGAACAGCCGAGCTCCATCCTCTTTGGAACCCCCCTTCAGGTAGTTGAAGGCTGCTATCAAATCCCCCCTCATTCTTCTCTTCTGGAGACTAAACAATCCCAGTTCTCTCAGCCTCTCCTCATAAGTCATGTGCTCCAGACCCCTAATCATTTTTGTTGCCCTCCGCTGGACTCTTTCCAATTTTTCCACATCCTTCTTGTAGTGTGGGGCCCAAAACTGGACACAGTATTCCAGATGAGGCCTCACCAATGTCGAATAAAGGGGAACGATCACGTTCCTCGATCTGCTGGCAATGCCCCTACTTATACAGCCCAAAATGCCGTTAGCCTTCTTGGCAACAAGAGCACACTGTTGACTCATATCCAACTTCTCGTCCACTGTGACCCCTAGGTCCTTTTCAGCAGAACTGCTACCTAGCCATTCGGTCCCTAGTCTGTAGCAGTGCATGGGATTCTTCCGTCCTAAGTGCAGGACTCTGCACTTGTCCTTGTTGAACCTCATCAGGTTTTTTTCTGCCCAATCCTCTAATTTGTCTAGGTCCCTCTGTATCCGATCCCTACCCTCTAGTGTATCTACCACGCCTCCTAGTTTAGTGTCATCTGCAAACTTGCTGAGAGTGCAGTCCACACCATCCTCCAGATCATTAACAAAGATATTAAACAAAACCGGCCCCAGGACCGACCCTTGGGGCACTCCACTTGAAACCGGCTGCCAACTAGACATGGAGCCATTGATCACTACCCGTTGAGCCCGACGATCTAGCCAGCTTTCTATCCACCTTACAGTCCATTCATCCAGCCCATACTTCTTTAACTTGGTGGCAAGAATACTGTGGGAGACAGTATCAAAAGCTTTGCTAAAGTCAAGAAATAACACATCCACTGCTTTCCCCTCATCCACAGAGCCAGTTATCTCATCATAGAAGGCAATTAGGTTAGTCAGGCACGACTTCCCCTTCGTGAATCCATGCTGACTGTTCCTGATCACTTTCCTTTCCTCTAAATGTTTCATAATTGATTCCTTGAGGACCTGCTCCATAATTTTTCCAGGGACTGAGGTGAGGCTGACTGGCCTGTAGTTCCCCGGATCCTCCTTCTTCCCTTTTTTAAAGATGGGCACTACATTAGCCTTTTTCCAGTCATCTGGGACCTCCCCCGATCGCCATGAGTTTTCAAAAATAATGGCTAATGGCTCTGCAATCTCACCCGCCAACTCCTTTAGCACCCTCGGATGCAGCGCATCTGGCCCCATGGACTTGTGCACATCCAGTTTTTCTAAATAGTCCCGAACCACTTCTTTCTCCACAGAGGGCTGGTCACCTTCTCCCCATGCTGTACTGCCCAGTGCAGCAATCTGGGAGCTGACCTTGTGCGTGAAGACAGAGGCAAAAAAATCATTGAGTACATTAGCTTTTTCCACATCCTCGGTCACTAGGTTGCCTCCCTCATTCAGTAAGGGGCCCATACTTTCCTTGATTTTCTTCTTGTTGCTAACATACCTGAAGAAACCCTTCTTGTTACTCTTAACATCTCTTGCTAACTGCAACTCCAAGTGTGATTTGGCCTTCCTGATTTCACTCCTGCACGCCTGAGCAATATTTTTATACTCCTCCCTGGTCATTTGTCCAATCTTCCACTTCTTATAAGCCTCTTTTTTGCGTTTAAGATCAGCAAGGATTTCACTGTTTAGCCAAGCTGGTCGCCTGCCATATTTACTATTCTTTCTACACATCGGGATGGTTTGTTCCTGCAACCTCAATAAGGATTCTTTAAAATACAGCCAGCTCTCCTGGACCCCTTTGCCCTTCATGTTTTTCTCCCAGGGGATCCTGCCCATCTGTTCCCTGAGGGAGTCAAAGTCTGCTTTTCTGAAGTCCAGAGAGTTGAGTCATGAATACAACTCAAGAATTTGTAGCCCAAGGCTATGGGCTCAAAGGTGTGGTCCATAAAGTACTGGCTAGTGGTCCATGGAAAGTTGGCTGATACCATCTCCTTGCTTCCTGGTACTAAATCACATTAAAAGTACGTTCAATACTTTCCTAAGAATTTTTCCATGTGAGCAAATGCTGTTTATTATACAATAATGGCTGGGCAGGGAGATGCAAACAGAAGATGAAGTGTCCACAATTTGCACTCTCAGTCTCTATTCAGATGGGGTCAAGGAGATGTAAAAAATGGAGAGCTCCTATACTAACCTGCTCTATCATCCCCTGGGACCTTAGCACATTCTATTCAGGTTCATGGGAGAACTATTATTTTTCCAAATCATCCTCCAAAACAATTGCTGGAATTAATGTTAACCTATGAAAATAGCATTCCATTTCACTCTGACACCTTTTATCAGTAGGTAACCTGGCATTTGAAAAGCTACTCAGTTAACAGAGAAACAACACAGCCTGCGTGGCAATATGCAATTGAGGGTTTCTGTATCTGGTCTATATTAGAATTCATTCAGTATTATGTAGTGCAGCCCTCCAGCTCTTATCCGTGATGAGTAATTTCCCCAGTAATTTTAATTTTCCCACGCTGCATTGGTATGAGTGTCCAGCTTGCAAATGCTGGTAAAGACTTTATTACATGTCTTGCTGATAAAGCTTTCACTGGACTGACTATATTATAGCAACTCCTGAAGCAAACTCCACGCTGCTCTTGAAAATATCAGGTCTATTTCTCTACTAATGAAGAACATCATTTTGCAATATAGGTCCAGAGTAATTATTCCTTGTTTTAGTATGGATTTGTTTTGTAGTTTTATTAAAGAGCCAAGAGCATCATTATTATGAAATACATCATGCAGCAGAGATATGCAAGTTTCTTCCTTTTCTCAAAATATAGCATGCTAGAAGGTGAAAGAAGCTTAGAAAAATGCCTGTTTTCTACAAAATAATCCTGAAAAAAGCATGTGTGAAATTTGCAAAAAAAAAATTCAAGGAACTTTCCTGATTTTTGTGGTGGTTGAAAGGGAAGAAAGAAGTTTTAAAAGACTTTACAAAACCTTATTAGGGTCAGTGTCTCATTAAAAAGACAATCCAAGGACATTCAAATGTTCTATCTAACAAGGTGTGTTCTGTCGTATAATTAATTATATCTGTTTATCTTGCTATAACTAATCGGCAGTCGCATAACTAGGAAAAAGTGATCTATTAGGATTATTGAGTACGTCAAGTCTAGCTTTACTAAAAGTTCATGAGCAGATACAGTTAAAGCATGATGAACTATGAAGACCAAAACAAAACCAACTAGAATTTCCATTCTTTCATTTTTCAGCTAGTCCAAAGGTTCTTTCTAACATGGCCAATCCTGACTTCCCCCATGTGAAAAACGACACGTCCTCAAAAGGGTGGCAAAACCAAAGACACTAAAAGGATCATAATGGATCCGTCTAACCATAAAATTGATCTGAGACTGAATCTCAATGGCATCAGACTGATTCTATGCTCCTATGCAGTTAAACCTGCTTACCAACTCCACAGCTCTGCTAAATCTACCTAGACTTGTTAGCCATTGCCAATCAGATGAGGAATAGTTTACACTGGTGGAGAGCGTATGTTAGCCAGGACTAGTTTACAGAAGGCCCCTGTCCTGCAGGATTCATCCTTTGACTTCAGTGAGAAAATGTTTCTGTGCATACATGTCCTGTGGCATAACCTTCAATTTAAGGCAGTGGAATGTATCACAAGCACAGTGGTCTGCCACTCCCACCTCTGGTTAAACTGCACCCATAATAGCCTGTCAGGCCCTGCCCAATTACAGGCTGCTTTCAGATAGGTTTCCTTCCTATTTTCAGTATTGCCAATTCCAAGCATTCAAAAATTATGAGTCAGCCCTCCAAAAATTCATGAGACTGACTTAACAATCATGAGCTTTTTTTTTTTTTCTTGGGGGAGGTGTTACTTTTATTTGTCTTCTGGCTGTCTGAGTCCTTACATTTTGAAGCAACAACAAGGGCTAGAAACTTTATTTAAAAAGGAAAGCTGAGATTCTTATGCAATCTCTTGATTCCAGCAACAGGGCCTTTACAAAAAAAATCACCAACTATCCCAAGACCCATAGAGTTGTCAACACACTATTTTCCCTCAGAACTGTGACACATTTTATTCAGTGAATAGCTGCCCTCATCTCTTATGTGGCCACTCTTCTGGTTTTGTGTGTACTTCTCTGTGATTTCCTGCCAGAATTCAGCCCTATATTTTGAGGGTATATTGGCATATTATATCTAAGGAGAGTATTTATCCATTGAGATAAATCCTGGAGAATGTATCAGTGTCTTTAAAACAAGCATGAAAAATGCTGCTCATTTGGGAGAAAATAATACTACTACTTAACATTTAAGTTAACATTTAAGTAGTACTTCATCTGTTCAAAATAATACATATTAACTAATAATCCTTATGTCCCTGTGAGACGGACACTTAGTGTTGTTGCCCTGTTTTATTAATGGAGAAACTAAGGCCTGATCCAACAAAGCACTTAAGCACACGCTTAACTTTGAAAACATAAGCAATCCTGTTGAAGTTAATGGGATAGTCATGTCTTGCAAAGTTAAGCACGTGCCTAAGTATTTTGCTGGGTTATGGTCAAGAGTGAGGGGAAGACTCCCATTAACTTTGGATCAAAGGAAGTCTTTCCATTGACTTCAATGGGACATGGATCAGGCTAAGACTACACAGTCAAGCAGGGGCAGAAAGCCAGGTCTGGTGAAAAAGAGATGCAGTTCTAAGAGCTAAGGAAAATGCAAAAGTGCCCAAAGAATGTTCTGTTCTGCTCAGTCTTGCTCATATCTAATTGAAAAGAATATAGATAAATACTATGTTATGAACTTGGCATTTAGAGCTGAAAAAACACTTCTTCATTACTAGAGAAGTCCTTGACCTGAAGCTTGAGAACAAAAGCCCCTTCAACTCAGCTGTCACAACTGGAAAACTAGTATTTTAGATGAACTATGGCATAAAAGAAAGTGAGGAATATGCTTTCTCCATTTAATTTCATCCTGATGCCAAGAAACATCAATGGGAATCACAGAAATGTAGGGCTGAAGGCACCTTGAGAGGTCACAGAGCCCATTTCCCGCCCTCTACCCATGCCATGTTGAGGTAGAACCAAGTACATCTAGACCATTCTTGCATCCATACTTTAGTTTAGACAAGTAATATTCTTTCATTTGAAAGAAAAACTTAAATGAATTAATGCTAATTTTAAAGGGAACATTTTTCAGGTGTTGTTGTCTTTTAGATACTACTTCTTTTCAGGGTATGGGCAATGTGCATCAACTGGCAGGTGACCAGGATTCATCACTGAATTTGGTCCACTGGTTGGATCATTAGCTTCCCTGGCTTGGGCTGGGTACTGACCGGCAGCACAATGTGAATGCTGATTCATGCCTCACTTTTAGACACTTGTGGCATAATACTGTGAACACATTCCCAGTCTTATAGGTGTTTTAGACACTTAAAGAACTTCTTTTGTAAGCTTTTGGAGGCTAAATTAGGGATAGGCAATTGGTTAGGATAAAAGAACTGGTCCAAAACTTTCCCAAAATTCAAACCAAACCTACATCAACCCTTTTTTATTTTATTTTATTTTAGGTCTGAAGCAATTTGGATTTTTTTTCATATACTTCTACCATTCTTAATTGCAGGCTCTCAACACAAGAATAATCAATATTCACCAAAGAAATTCTGCTTTCCTAACATTTCCAGCACAGTTCTGAAGATCCAAAAGGTTCAGATAACCAAATATATGACCCTTTTGAGGTTTGCCCATCCCTAATCTTGATCCTTTAGACTAATATCTTAACCCCTGCCCAGTTCAATTTAGTGGTTTCTCTAATATTCATTCAAAGAATTAATTAATTTCCACTTTGAAAGATTAAAATGTTGAGGGTCTTTCAGGCTAAACTGTTAATTTGTAAGAAGTTTGCTAAAGCACAAAGTTAAAAGAATTTAGCCATTGTTCTGGGTTCACTTACACTGATATAGATTCAGAGTAATGCCTTTGAAATCAATGAGATCATACCATTGTAAAATCAGTGTAAAGGAATTCAGAATCAGGCCCTCTCTCTGCTGAGTCTTACTGTAACTCTTATATTATCCATATAATTGAAGTAGAGTGGTTGTTATTGGGAATCACACACATTATTGGGAAATAATATTCCTTTGTGGTCAGTGTAATTAGTGCATTGATTGCTATATAAAACTGTTACATGAGATGCACATCACATTATAATACAATTCTGTGCTCTGCATGCAACTTGTCCTACATATAACAGTACTTTAAGTACTATAGTGATAATGGCGCTGCCGTTTTCAGTGCTCAGATATTGCCGTAACTGTGATAGCTAGATAGACAGATGGATAGACAGGACTATACTACAATTAATATTAACGTTGAAAAACATGTTAAGCAGTAACATTTCTAATGGAGGAAGATTAATCACTTTGGGGCAGATTTACTAAGGAATTTACCTAAAGTTGCAGATAGGCGCCTAGCGGGATAGTCTAAAGCACCTAGCTGCCTTTTAAATGTGGCCATTGTATTGTGTCGAGGTAATGTTACATGAATCAAACATTTTGATTTAATAATTATTGTTCTACAACAAGACTCCAAAGGGAAATAAATTATTATTATTCATTTGCATGGCAGGACCACCTAGGGGCTCCAGTCAGGGATCTGGGCCCCGCCGTGCTAGGTGCTGTACATACACAGAACAAAAAGACAGTCCCTGCCCTGAAGAGCTTACACTCAAAGTACAAAATTGAAATATTCAGATTTTGCCTTCAATTTGGATAGCTTTAATCTGCATAGTGTTGACAGACTTCCTGTATTACATGGAACATGCTGCAGGACTGTGGCTTAAACTTGGGTTCTTGGTCCAAAATTTGGAAAATGCAAATACAAATAAATATGAACTTGATGAAGGGAATTATCCTGCCTATTGTCAAACCCACGTGATAACCTTCCCCCGCCCCCCCCATTGTATGTCTATGCAACCAGCATATGAGGCCTTGTCCTTACTTAATACGGAAGTAATTCCCAGTGATTACTTGGGGAGTGTAATAAAATATTATATGATACAGGATTGAGCCCCTGAAGCAGCATAATAATCAGATGTGTCACCCATAGCCCTTTTCTTCCCAGCACTGCATTCATTTAGTTTGTGGTGGGCCCTTTGTTACCCAGCCTCACAATCAGGTTTAGAATCCCCAGGTTTCTCAGGTGGTATTGAATATACTGTCAGGTTACATTACATCGGGGGCAGGGGAATTAAATCATTAACATCTTGTAAAATTGCCAGAAGCCCACTCCGGCAGCTGCTGCTTACCCTTTGTGAGCAAGGAAGTTCTTTTTTTTAAACCAGGATACAAATTTTTCAACCAAGTAATGATCCCTATGTTTCCTTTTAGGTCATATTACAAAATAAGTTATTTATGATCTGTGTGAGATGCTAAAAGGCATTTGGCATATCACAAAGACATCAATCACAATCAGCTAGCTCCAGTGAAAATGATATAATGTATATGACCTTCTATTTCACCAGCTCTGCTTAAGAAATTCTACTAGAAAAACACTGTATCATCTAGACTATAGACTTACTCTTCTAGTAACTAAGCAAATGAAAATAAATCAGTGAATAATTGAAGTCGATTGGCTTCTTTTATATATGTGTGTACAGATCTAAAATTTTTGTTTTAAAATATAAGTTCCCAGTTAAAGAAAACCACTCATATCTTTCATGTCACTGTGTATGAGTGTATGATCAAGAAAAACACAGACCTAAAAATGCCGTTTGTCAGTGTGTCTTGTAAACATATATGCATCGCCAATGAAGATTTTGCTGTTTTGTAGCATGACAATATCTACCAGTCTTCTAATAGGGAAGGGATCTTTCTACCCATGCCGTTGCCTACCAACAGTGGCAATATCAGCAGCATTGCTACAAGCAAATAGCCTCAGAGAGTGGGGGGCTATAATGGGTAATTGATCCCTATCCCTTTCTGGTTCCTAAGCCAAACCAATATCTTTTCATTTATATTTCTGGGTGAATTAGTCATCAGGAATTTGATAGATCTAGGAAAAGGGCTCCAATTATCCAGAGTACATGCAGACCGTGGGCATACCACACTTCTTAAACATTTCCAGCGACGTGTCTCAACATGGGGAGACCAGCTCTGCAGGTGAGGGACTCTGTTCCATAAAGTTAGCCACGTGAGTAATCTTAGTAACATCAGGCCCGAAGTGTGCAGATCCTTCATGATGCGTCAGATCAATTTTCCTCCCTTGAGACTGTTCTTGTTAATAGAGCCCTGTAAAATGTGTTGCTGCTTTGCCTTTCCCAGCTTTTGTATTGCACGTTCTATTCTGCACCATGATACATTTCCTTTTGGAAAGAGAGAGAGAGAGAGAGAGCAAAGAGTAGAAAGAATTAATTTGATATGTAGCCAAAGAACCAATTATCAAAGGATGATATAGTTGTGTGGCAGGGACAGATGCAGAGTTTCCCTCTCTCCATGGGTCTGGATATGTTTTTAGAATTCTACATTTCATTGATTTGTCTAACTGGAACTTTAACATGAATCATCAGGCATAGATCCCATTTGCAAGAGCAAGAGCCCTCAACTGCAATAAGTTTTACAAGAGTGCCAGGAAGAGAGAACAGCTGTGATTGCCACCAAAATCCATAAGAGCTGTGCAAGCAGGAGCCATTGAATCAGCATAATAATCAGATGTGTCACCCATAGCCCTTTTCTTCCCAGCACTGCATTCATTTAGTTTGTGGTGGGCCCTTTGTTACCCAGCCTCACAATCAGCTGAACATGAGCTCCCAGTGTGATGGTGTGGTCAAAACAGTGTCCGGTTCTGGTGTCCACAACTCAATAAGGATGCTGATAAATTGGAGAGGGTTCAGAGACGACCCACAAGAATGATTACAAGACTGGAAAATATACCTTATAGTGAGAGACTCCAGGAGTTCAATCTGTTTTGCTTAACAAAGATAAGGTTAAGGGCTGACTTGATTAGTCTCTAAGTACTTACAAAAGGAACAAAAATTGGTAATAATAAATGGCTCTTTGATGTAGCAGAACAAGATCCAATGGCTGAAAGTTGAAGCTAGACAAATTCACATTAGAAATAAGGTGCAACTTTTTCACAGTAAGGGTAATTAACCATTGGAACAATTTACCAAGAGTTGTGATGGATTCTCCATCACTGGCACTTTTAGAATCAAGACTGGATGTTTTCCTAAAAGAGATAATCTAATTTGTGATGCAGAAGGTCAAATTAGATAATCACAGTGGTCTCTTCTGGCCTCAGAATCTATGAATCTATACCTTTACTCATGTGGAGTAGCATTGTCCTCCACAAGGAGTCCCAGAGGTAAATCTTTACAGATAAACTTTTGAACTCTGGGGCTGCACTGACCAGGGACAGAGACTTTTGGGTTGTTGGACTTTTGGGTGATTTTTGGGTTGCTGGACTCAAGAGACTTTTGGGGTGTTGGACTTTAAGTGATTTTTTGGGTTGCCGGACTAAAGACCCTGAGGGGAAAAGGACACTGCCAAACTTACTTGGGGGTGGGTCTTTCGCCATGGTTTGTGTTATTAATCCTGTTTGTGGTGTTTCCCCAACATAATGCCGCATTGTTTCCCTCCTTTATTAAAAGGATTTTGCTACACTCAGACTCTGTGCTTGCGAGAGGGGAAGTATTGCCTCTTAGAGGCGCCCAGGGGATGGTATGTAATTGTCCCAAGTCACTGGGTGGGGGCTCGAGCCGGTTTTGCATTGCGTTATTGAAACAGAACCCCTAGATACTGAACCCGGCCTTTGTTGCTGCCATCTCAGATGGGCAGAAGGGTTACAAAAGGAAAGCCCTGTTCACCTTGAATGATGGTTGTCTCCCACTCAGCACGTACCTGGAAGAGTCCTTAGCTGGCTGGAATCTTGTCAAAACAGTTTTCCACCACAAAAGGTCATTTTGACTAAAAAAATGTTTGTGGGCAAAATCAATTTGATTTAGACAAAATATCCTTTTGAAAAAAGTTAAGGCAGGGCAGCGGGGGGGAAAGATTTTGAAAATTTTTAAAATATTCAGTTTTGACATTTTTTGGTTGAAAAGTTTTGGAAGAAATTGAAATTTATTTGATTATAAAAAAAATAAAAATTATAATGAAATACTGCAAGTTTAACTAAACAAAACAATTCAACTGGCCTGAAATGATTTTTTTTGCGGCGGAGGGGGGAGTAGGGGAGGGTATTTCATGTCATGAAAAAAATTGAATTTTTGCCTTTTTGCCCTGATTCAATTTTTTTTTTTTTTGCACGAGACGGATAGTCCACTTTCAGACGAGCTGTAGCCATTAGAAACATAGAAACACAATTAATTTTAAAACAAACCCATGGGCTGGGGCTGCTGAAGCCTCCGAAAACTCCAACTCCAAGCAAACAGTCCACCTAGGACTCTCTTACATTTCACATCCTCCAGTTTGTGGACGAGGCACTCTGTACTTTACCAGCATTCAGAACTAACTCCCCATCATTCTGAGGCACTCTTATCCCGTCTACTGCTGCTCTCAGAAAAGTACTGGAGAAATATCAGTGGCTAGTGAGGACATTATTTTTCCTCCCTTTACAACACCCTACTGTAATACTGCTGTTTCTTTCTATAAATAAAAAGTATGTACATTGCTAGAAAATGCAAATAAGTCTGCGGAAAAAAAAAAACCTCCAAGGCTTCATAATACAGTAATATGAATCAGGGCACAGAGCACCACTTGGAGGAAATAAAAATTTACTTTCTTACTCTTAGCTTTTTTTCTTCCTACAAAAACTTTGTTTCATGACACCGGGAAAGCCAAAAATCAAGGGCTTCTTTATACCTCTTCCCCCTTTCACCTTCTGGCATATAAATTGTGCTAAATTAATAGAAAGCAACCCACTCAGGCAGGGACTTTTATCTCTGTTTTAACTTGTCTTAAAGGAAACGGTCATTTTTCCATCAAGATGGAGAGATGGAATAAAGGAAGACAAAAAGAACTAGGGATGGTGAGAGATGCTGCCATGCTAAGGTGGTCCCTTGGTTCCTGATCTCTTTGCAATAAATAACACATGCACATCTTTTATTTTAATTGGACTTTGCATAGAGCAAGATAAATGCACGGTGATATTGCACAACACTGTATGTTTTAATAAATCACAGGATATCAGAGATTTAAAAAAAAATAGAGTATTTCTTTAAAATAATAATGTCATGAGTACATTTTTGGGGCGTGTGTCTCCTTTTAAACTCCTGACATGCCAGATCATTTTGTCATTTCTGATCAGATTCTTCTGTGCAATGTCATGGCCGATTTTCTCTTTTGACGTAACGGAAGTTGATACAACAGTGCTTTTCTTAAACTGGGCACAAGCTGCTGGAAGTAGCATAATACCCATGGCAACTGCAGGTCACCAGGAAGCTCTGGTGCCTCATTGCTTTCAATTGCTCTGAAGAGCTCAAGAAAGAAAAAAAAATCAGTTAAAAATGAGAACATTTTCTGAAGACAGAACATTCAAAGTCATTTAATGTTAGTGCCTTAGCAATGTAATAAAAGACTGCTTTCAGGGACGCTGGTATTGATATTCTTTCATGTCTCTTTTTAGGGTAGCCGACATTAATCAGTAAAATCTCTTTTCATAAATATATAGTTTGTTCCGCCGTACTGGATGGGGACATGAAATCTATTTGTACAGTTAGGAAGATACTGAACTCCCTCATTATGGGACTGATCTAAAGGCCACTGGCCCACTGAAGTCAAGTGAAATACTCCCATTAACTCCAGATGGCTTGGGATCAGTCTCAGACTCTATAGCCTACCAACTGATCTTTTCGTAGATCAGTAAGGATCAGCTGGATTTTCACTAGATCGCTAAATCCACAAGGATCCACCCATGTGGCTCAGATTGCAGGATTGGGGCCTACCTCATACACTAATAAAAAGTGAAATATACAGTTCAATTATGTTCAAATTTGTGTTGGTTGTTTACAAGAATAAAGTATTATAACATATGCAAACTGCAAGTCCATACACAGCAATTACAGTCCCCAGGCATTAGCAAGAATATTCCTGAGTCCAAGACTTGCTTGTATTTTAAAATAAAATACCCAGCACCACCACAGCAAATGTTATGCCATATTTCCCTCTCCACGCTCTCTGCCAGCACCCTCATGGTCTATCACAGAAGATGGTCCGTTAAAATAATTATGAATGAGGACCATGAAAAATCACTAGTGCAACTAGATTGACTTCCTGATTTATTCTGCTGCTGAGAGTTCAGAATCAGGTCAGTAAGCTTCTTTTTCCTATCTCCATGGGAAGAGTATGTACAGATACTTTGTTTTAAATGACAGGTTTCAGAGTAGCAGCCGTGTTAGTCTGTATCCGCAAAAAGAACAGGAGGACTTGTGGCACCTTAGAGACTAACAAATTTATTTGAGCATAAGCTTTCGTGGGCTACTTCTTCGGATGCATAGAATGAAACATTGAGCCATTACAAACATTGAAGCTATCTCCCCTTGTAAGTATTCTCACACTTCTTATCAAACTGTCTGTTCTGGGCTATCTTGATTATCACTTCAAAAGTTTTTTTCTCTTACATAATTGGCCTCTCAGAGTTGGTAAGACAACTCCCACCTTTTCATGCTCTCTGTATGTGTGTAGATATCTCCTCAATATATGGTCCATTCTATGCATCCGAAGAAGTGGGCTGTAGCCCACGAAAGCTTATGCTCAAATAAATTTGTTAGTCTCTAAGGTGCCACAAGTACTCCTGTTCTTTTTTGTTTGAAATAAAAACTATGGGCCAGATAGTCAGCTGATGGAACCAAGCCAAGTTACACCAGCTGAGAATGTGGCCCCTTGTGTGTTAACAACCATGCTATTTATTGGTCTGACAAATGAGTATTTGTTTAATCTCCACCAGTTTCCAGTGTGCCAACTGTGAGCTCCCTATTATGGAGTGTAAGCTTCGCGGGGCAGGGACAGTCTCTTCATTTCTGTTTGTACAGTACCCAACCTACGAGAACACACAATACAGCTGTGATACTAACCAGGATCTTTAATATAAACAGCATGCAAATTGGCACAGCTGATGCAGTACTGCACGAAGTCTGCATGCATGCTTTTTTCCAAAGATATGTCTGACATCAGTGTTTCAAACCAAAAAGTACAGCGTGTAGCACAGGACTCAGTACTTTAATGTTCCATGTGTGACATCAGTATCCATAATGCTCTTTCCTGAATTTATTCTGAAAATGCAACACAGCAGTATTATAAAAGTAACTCTACGGTTCTAATACTGACACTTAACACTTCCACACTCCTTTACATTTTTAAAACCTGGTAGTAACATTAACTAATAGAGTTAGTCTTTTTTATTTTTTTCATTGCAAATAATTTAGCTGATGAATCTGGGTATTTTTCTTAGAGTAAGTCAGTTATTCAGAAATAATTATTTTTTTCCATTATTCGACCAGCCCTACTAATTAATTTAGCATTCTCTTTTTTTAAAAATATATAGATAATATTATTATATACTCATGATTTATGGCCTGCACCCCAAGAGAACAAGGTAGTCACAAAGCAAAGTGCATCAGAACATGAACAATTCTTTGGACCCAAGTAAAAATATACACTAGCACTCAACAGAGCCAACTGAATTGCCACTGATTCTCCTGTACCTGTAAAAAGAAAATAAAGTTTCTTTCAACCTTCTCCCAAGATTTTACCTCCCCCTCTTCCTAACTTGGGAGAGTATCTGCAGGCAATGTTTTTGAAGTGCTGTACTTCAGGCAAGATTTCTGCAGTGGGCTGGATATATGGTTTAACTGAAGCCGGTTTTTCTTCTATTGACATTCCCACTGGACTATCGGCCTTGGGGAGGTTACAGTGTGCTGTAGCCGTTAGGTTTCTTTAATTGTGAACTTCCCATTGGGGTGAAATCTGTGCAGTGTCGTGCCGGGGTGCACCCATAAAGTGGGACATGGCTCAAGAGGATTATAGCTGGTAAAAGGTTATCTGCTTGACAGACAGGTTGCCAGCATGAAGAAGTTGGGAGAGAAGCTACATTATTAAAGGAGAGAAGAAGAAGACAAAGAGAAATCCTTATTTTGAAACGTTGACACTTTTGATGCTGAAGCACTTCAGCTTGTATTGTTACAGCAGAGAAGAGAAAATTTGTCATGTGGACTGCGGTCGGAGGTAGCTTTGTTTCTTTGGAACAAAGCCTTATTTTCCATAGTTTGCCTCTTTTGGTGACTTAACATTTCTAATTTTTAGCTTCAGTTAGTCTCTGTGTTGGTGCTTCCTTTGTGTTCAGCTAACTCACTTGGAAGCAGAACAAAGTCTTGATTCATTATGCCACCGAAGTCCCATAAGTGGTCACAATCCTAGTTAATACAGTCAGGACAGTTTCATGTTCTCAGGCCTAGAGGCAGGCCACCAAAGTTTGAGTTCACTCAGCAACTCCTTTTGCTCCCTTGTGCATTGTTAGGTTGCCCAAGAGAAATTCTGGGAAGCTTGATTCCTCCACAAACTGTGATACACACAATTAAATCCATGGAAGTATGGTTATTACAGAAACTTAAAGCACCTCCTCCACCAAAGTTTTGAAGAAAATTTTAATCGAAAAAGTAGGAGTAGGCTATATCAGTGGTTCTAAAACTAGGGCCGCCGCTTGTTCAGGGAAAGCCCCTGGTGGGCCGGGCCAGTTTGTTTACCTGCCGCATCCACAGGTTCGGCCGATCACGGCTCTCACTGGCCGCGGTTCGCTGCTCCAGGCCAATGGGAGCTGCAGGAAGTGGTGCGAGCCAAGAGACATGCTGGCCGCCGCTTCCCACCGCACCCATTGGCCTGGAGCGGCGAACTGCGGCCAGTGGGAGCCGCAATCGGCCGAACCTGCGGACATGGCAGGTAAACAAACCAGCCCGGCCCGCCAGGGGCTTTCCCTGAACAAGCAGCGGTCCGAGTTTGAGAGCCAATGGGCTATATGGCATTAAACCTGCACTAGTTTGATTCCTATAATCCTTCATATTACACCAGTAAATGGGCTGCAGTGCATTTTTTAAAAAGCAATGGAGTCTTACTAATAAGAAACCTCACTACAAATCTTTGCTATTCCCTTGTTGCTGAGAAATGGGGTGAGACAGACAGACAGACAGACAGAGCTTGTGCCTGAGAATTTTTGGCTTAGTGAACTATTCAAGTGAGAAGTAGCAAAGTTTTACGGCACTAACATTTGTACAATATACTGCATTATAAACATATCTGGGTTGCTTAATAAAAAAAACCTACAGGTATTTGTAGTGCTTATTTATCATAATTAAAATGAGATTGCAGTACTGCTCCATTATAGTAGAAAAAAGCTGCTGATTATTAGTACACTGTAAAAAATGTTTTCTCTTGGCACCACAGGCCTCGTGGCTTACAAAATAACAGTAGAAAAGGGTTTAACAGATTAATTTTGGGCAGGGGAAGAATGAGGGTTTCTAATGTGGGAAAACTGAGCTGGAGTTACACGGAGGGGTAATTTCCCCATACATTATTATTATAATATTTGCATTGCAGTAACACATCCACAAATGGAGACTGGGGGCGTATTGTGCTGAGAATGTAGTAAGAAACAGTCCCTGTCCTGAAGAGCTTACCAGCTAAAGAGTCAATAAAGACAAAGTTATCCTCATTGTACAGACAGGAACCTATAGCCCAGAGGAGACAGATTTGCCTCGGTGTTGTACACGCAGAGCTCCCGCTAACTTCATCTGAAGCTGTGGGCACTCGGCTTCTGAAAAATCAGGCCCCCGGTGAATTACAGGAAGCCTGTGGCAATGCTGGGAATCGAACCCACATCTCCAGAGTTCCTTAAGCACAAATTTAAATGTTTTGACCACAAAAATCCATGTTCCACTCCAAAGGGCCTGATCCAAAAGAAGCTGAAGTCAATGGAAAGACTTAATGGATCAGGCTTATAGGTTTCCTTTGTTAATGATATTCTCCTTGCACCTTTGGCTGCCAGCTCGGGCTCTCCCCCGTGATATCTGAACAAGTAGGTGGAAAACACTAAAGAAACAGGAAGACTCCACTAAACATGCCGTGAACTAGGTGTCTTTCTGAGGCTCATTGGGAGTATGCCATTTGCCATACAGCAAGGTCCACGTACGGCTTCAGCAGGTCTAAATTTGTAAAGAGTAAAAAAAAGGCAGAACAAAGATAAAAGTACGAACAAGGACACATCGCTTTCAGTCAAACAGAGATGGATGCTGGCAGGCGGCTTTCAAGTTTATTTTAGAAAATGAAAAGACTCCCTTTGCTTCATCTAAGGCCAAGAAAGGAAGAGGTGATTTGCTCATGGCTAAAAATTGTACCGGTGGTCAGCAAATGGACAGATTTTACTTTTCCTGATTTAGTATCAGATGGTTCAGAGAGATGAATAGGGAACTATTTTAGGGTTTCTCTACACATGGAGTTGTTCTTGATTAACTGTCCCTGAATATTCTGGAAGAAGAGTGTCCACACATGAAGTTCATCAGGAGCAATTAATCAAGCAGGAATGGTTAATCAGGAGCAACATCACATGCAGACAAGTCCTGTATCAACTAAACTTCAGCAATACGGTATTGGTCCTGAAAGGTGCTGTGCACTCGGGCCTCAGTCCTGCAAAGCACTCAAGCACATGCTTAACTTTAAGCACGTGAATCATCCCATTTAAATCAGCCAGGCTGCAAGCAGGTACTTTTCCCATTAACCCTGCTCCACCCAATAAATCAAAAGGCTCCAAGTCCAGGGACATAAGGGGAAAGGAACGAATCCCAAAGGATGGATCCTGCCATAGCTTTAGAGGCCTTGTCATAAAGATTTGTTGGTTTCGATCATCCTTTAGAGTGGGAATGTTATAAGCCTGGAACAGCAAGTTGTCTCAAACAACCAACAATTGCCACGAAACTGTTCAAGGACAAGGATAAGAGAGGAAAGTAACTTTTAAGGGGCTGCACCTTCCATCACTTAAAATGGTTGTCAGAAGTGGAGGGGGATGGGATAACTCACAGGAGTCCTTGCGAAGTAACCTGACGTCATGAATCATGAAAGATGTGGCTGTCCTGCTACCTGGGAAGAAAAGGCCCAACAAGTTAGTGAAGCCCAGTCCTGCCAAAGTCTCCTGGGGCAATGCAAGCCTGTAGAATTACAGACTGGTAAATCTAACGTCAGTACCGGGCAAATTAGTTGAAACAATAGTAAAGAATAAAATTGTCAGACACATAGAAGAACATAAATTGTTGGGCAAAAGTCAACATGGTTTCTGTAAAGGGAAATCATGTCTTACTAATCTATTTGAAGGGGTCAACAAACATTGGACTAGGGGGATCCAGTAGACATAGTGTACTTAGATTTCCAGAAAGCCTTTGATAAGGTCCCTCACCAAAGGCTCTTACGTAAATTAAGTTGTCATGGGATAAGAGGGAAGATCCTTTCATGGATTGAGAACTGGTTAAAAGACAGGGAACAAAGGGTAGGAATAAATGGTAAATTTTCAGAATGGAGATGGGTAATTAATGGTGTTCCCCAAGGGTCAGGCCTAGGACCAATCCTATTCAACTTATTCATAAATGATCTGGAGAAAGGGGTAAACAGTGAAGTGGCAAAGTTTGCAGATGATACTAAACTGCTCAAGATAGTTAAGACCAAAGCAGACTGTGAAGAACTTCAAAAAGATCTCACAAAATTAAATGATTGGGCAACAAAATGGCAAATGAAATTTAATGTGGATAAATGTAAAGTAATGCACCTTGGAAAAAATAACCCCAACTATACATACAATATGATGGGGGCTAATTTGGCTACAACTAATCAGGAAAGAGATTTTGGAATCATGGTGGATAGTTCTTTGAAAACGTCCACGCAGTGTGCAGTAGCAGTCAAAAAAACAAACGGGATGTTAGGAATCATTAAAAAAAAGATAGAGAATAAGACGGAGAATATCTTATTGCCCTTACATAAATCCATGGTACGCCCAAATCTTGAATACTGCGCACAGGTGTGGTCTCTTCATCTCAAAAAAGATATACTGGCATTAAAAAAGTTTCAGGGAAGGGCAACTAAAATGATTTGGGGTTTGGAACGGGTCCCGTATGGGGAGAGATTAAAGAGGCTAGGACTCTCCAGCTTGGAAAAGAGGAGACTAAGGGGGAATATGATAGAGGTATATAAAATCATGAGTGGTGTGGAGAAAGTGAATGAGGAAAAGTTATTTACTTGTTCTCATGATATATGAACTAGGGGCCACCAAATGAAATTAATGGGCAGCAGGTTTAAAACAAATAAAAGGAAGTTCTTCTTCACACAGCGCACAGTCAACCTTTGGACTCCTGGCCTGAGGATGTTGTGAAGGCTAAGACTATAACAGGGTTTAAAAGAGAACTAGATAAATTCATGGAGGTTAAGTCCATTAATGGCTATTAGCCAGGATGGGTAAGGAATGGTGTCTGTAGCCTCTGTTTATGGCAGGAGAGAGATCACTTGATCATTGCCTATTAGGTTCACTTCCTCTGGGGCACCTGGCATTGGCCACTGTCGGCAGACAGGATGGTGGGCTGGATGGACCCTTGGTCTGACAGTATGGCCATTCTTATGTTCTTAGAATGAAAACGCGCTCCAAAGGGTACTGTCACTTTGTTAAAGGCAGCCTGTCCTACAGTGAGATCAATAACTCAGAAAACCAATCCGAGTTTTTATTTAAATAAGAACAGGAGACCCTGGCCAGATACAGGGTATGAACTTCACAGCTTCACTGCATTATGTGTTGAGCATTATTTTAAGGGGAAGAATGAGCATGTAGTTGAAACCCAAGCCGAGAAGTCAGAAGATAGCAGTATCCCAACATGGCTCTGGCACAAACGGCTTGTGGGACTTTGGTCAAGTCTTTTATCCTCCTTGTGACACAGTTTACTGTACGCTGGGAATATCAGTCGTATTACATTAGGCACAGCCCCTCAAAAGCTATTTAGGCATCTCAATCCCATTGAAATCCCTGGGAGTCAGGTCCCTAAATACCTTTGAGGATCTGAGCCTTAGTGGTTAGAGACTACTATCAGGATCAGTTCCCCATTGGGCCAGGTACTACACAAACATTTGCCAACTTCCACATGGTAAATAAGCAACCCGACCTTCACAATAAGCAAAAAATCAAGCTAATCCCATTTCAAAACAACCCAATCCCTAAGAACCTCACCACTCGATGTGACTAGATCCTCCTGGCGTGCAGTCTGAGACTGTGGTGGGCCCGCTGTGCACCCCTGACTCCCTCTGCCCCTTGCCCCTGCTTGCTGGGAACCGATAAAAAAAAAGAATCAGCAAGCTACAACAAGCAACAAGCTACCAGCCAAAAACTAGCCAACAAGCAACTCACAAGCCAATTAAGCCAAAAACAAGCCCAATTTCTGTGTTTTTTCCACAGGTTTGGCATGTCTGGTCCCTGCCCGCAAAGAGTTTACACTCTAAATAATCCTCCTCCAGAAGGATAATCATAGGCTTTATCGCTTAATGTTGATTAAACACTTTGAGATCCTGTCATGGAAGAATGATAGCTGAAGTGCAAAACTTTATCATCATCATTTAGTAGCCTTTTTGACAGTGAGTTAGATATGCCCAACCCTGCTGGAAACACAAGGAAATGAAATTAAGGTTTTAATAAAGAAGATCTAAAGATATGAAGTAAATTGTATTTATGAACTTTGTAATGTATACACTATATTTTTGTATTTTTTCTGAACTTACTGTCTTCAGTGGAAAGAATTGAAAGGAAGAGCTCTTGCTGGTGCATCATAACTTGAGTTTAATTCTAGAAGGATACATCAGTAATCAATATACTTATGGATCAAAGCAATATGATGCCTTAGGATACAGTGGTAAAACAGTGGGGGGTGTGGACGCTGGAAGACATAGAACCAGTTAGGCTAGAAAGGAGGACAATCTGTGAGTCTCTTGACAAAGTACTGGTATATCATTACTAAATAAAGTCAGAGCATTTTGGAAGCTTGCAGGTCAATAGAATTGCAGTCACCAATATTGCCAGACCGTTATAAAATATTTAATTAAGAGCTATCATTATTACACACATTTATTCCATCCCAAAAGCTATAGTGAGGATGCTTTAAAGGCTCTATCTTGAGTCTAAAATTAAGCAAGGAAATACCCGAGTAAGTCTGGAATTTGATGCTTGCTGAATTCCAGTGGGCACGGTTGTTACTGTACTTCTGTCACAGGACTGAGTCAGGAGTTAGAGGAGCTCATCCTGGCTCAAGGACTGATTGACTTGCCCAAGGGTCACACAAACTTAACCCTGCATCTATTTCCCCATTGGAAAATGAGGATCCCAATATTGTTCTTGTCTATCTCACAAGGGTGTTGTGAGGCACATTGCATTAATATTCAAAAAGCACTTTGAGCACATAGAGGAAATGTTTTAAAGTGCAAACTACAATTAGCCAGAGCCTCAGCTGGGGTAAGTCAACAAAGTTCCAGTAAAATTAATGGAACTATGCAAATTTACAGCAGTTGGGGAGCCGGCTCCTTGACATTACCCATGGACTTCCAGTATTCTCCATGACACTATCATGCTCGCCTGAGGGAACAATACACTAAAGATTCTTCTTTTATTGCTTATAATTTATAAATCCTGGGCCAAATCCTTCACTGGTGGTTAATGGGGATACGCCAATTGATACCAGTTTGAGGAGCTGCCCCATTCCTCTATTCCCCCCCCCACACACATACACACATTCATTCATTAGAACTATTGTTTAAATTACATCCTTCATCCCGATTCAAAGGAACATAGGGATTGCCAGATTGCATCAGACCTGAGCGCCATCCAGTCCAGTATTCTGCCTTCAACAGTGGCCAGTACCTGCTGCTTCAGAGGAAAGTGTATGCATCTTACAGTAGCAGATGTGGGATAACCTACCCCCTACATTAAGATCTCCTCCTAATCTCTAATAGTTCAAGATCTTTAGCTTCAGTAGGAGGTCCCAATAAGGTTTATTTTCCCTCCACATATTTAAACAAGTCTTAAAGTCCAATCCCGACATGACTCCTCAGCCTATTGATCGTTCCAGGTGAGATTTATTAATTTATAGAGTTGCCATTTAAAAGGGGGAGGGGGGAAGATGTGACTCAATCAGCCATGACTGTTGCCAGAGGGCAAGCCCTACTCTTTATTATGTAAATTTTGACTATACTTTGTAACATTATTACTTATGTTACTCATGTGGCACTCCTCTGAAAAGCATAGTCCTTCCCATTGTAAATGAGTGTGCCATGTATTTTTGTTATGTGCTTTTAAAGCAAATCTGGTTTCATTTTAAAGGGTCGAGGTACGTGCTAGTGAAGTAAGAGGGACAAATTCACTGCCCCAGTTAGTTGGCTACACCACTGAATCCCTGGGTGCAGGCTTCTAGCATAAACCTATCACTGTGATGCAGTCACAATGCCTACAGAGCCCCCTATATTAAACTAATCTCCTATGGAGTTAGGTAGCAGCAGTTGCACTTCTACCCTCCCCCAGGATGTGGGACCCCTCCTCCATCCTCATGGAGCAAATCAAGCCCAAATATTTGACTTTCAGCACCTGGGCAGGTTTATTTTTCTCCCCCCAAGCATCAAGAGAAAAGTGAAGTCATTCACACTCAAAAAAGATTTCCCATTGCCATGGCAACATTGACTCAGTATCTAATACATTGTGGGTGCTGGCATCTCAAATTAAGTATGGCAAGATCTGCATATGACTCAAGCAATACCAGAAGCTCAGCTTTGTGTTACAGTGAGTGCCTATAAGAGACATTGAGACTATAAAACTTAACAGCCCTTCTGGACCTGTTACTATGGTTTCCAGTGTCAAGATCTATTCCCAACTATTTTTAAGTCTTAGCTTATTGATTTACTAGACCTACGAGTGGGCGACATGTATGCATGCACAGGAAATCCCTATGTTATAACTGCTCTGGAGTTTTTGACTGAAAATCTTCTTGTGGGAAGGTGATGCAGAGATTCATGTTATAAACCAATGAACACCATTGCCAGAAACAAAACACACCATGTAACATTTCTTCATGTGGCAACTCAAGCCTAAGGCAGTGTTACCTAGTACCTAGAGCACTGAACTGGAGACCTGGATTATATTCCTGGCTCTGCTGGGTGACCTTGAACAAGTCTCTGTGCCTCAATTTCCCTGTCTAGAAAATGGGGATAATGATACTGACCTAGCTATTAGCCAGGATGGGCAGGAATGGTGTCCCTAGCCTCTGTTTGCCAGAAGCTGGGAATGGGCGACAGAGGATGGATCACTTGATGATTCCCTGTTCTGTTCATTCCCTCTGGGACACCTGGCACTGGACACTGTTGGAACACAGAATACTGGGCTAGATGGAACCTTGGTCTGACCCAGTAGGGCCATTCTTATGTTCTCCTTGTTAAGTAATACTTACATCGTTCAAGATCTACTGATGAAAAGCACTGGGTAAGAGCTAGGTGTTATAAGGAATTGGACAAGGAATATGTTAACACACACACAGGATAGATACGTAAAGAAATTCGCAGTCTCAAATCCTGGGGAACAGATGCAGCAAAGGAGATACGATCCTCACAGATTAGGGGCTTGTCTATTTGGTGCCTTTGTCTACACCAGGAAAGATGTAAATTCTAATGCACACCAGCGGGTTGCGCACTAACTGCCTGTTTGGACCCTATTGGCGCACACCCAAGATTCCCTAGTGCACATTAATGTGGTTCCATTTCAAACAGTCCCACATTAACACACACTAGGGAACCTTTAGAATTTACACCCCAGCTGGTGCCAACAAAGGCAACATGTAAACAAGTCATAGCTTTACTCTGCGGAGCTCATATATTGGTTACCATAGGACTGTTAATGTATGATATATTGAGGCTTCTCTAGTCATGCCAAAGAGGAGAAAGAGCAAACAGGAGAGTTAGGCAGAGTGTCCTTAGATAAAAGTGACACATCACGGGCAATACACCCTACAGAACTCTGTGGATATGGGAATTATGGTCCAGACATTTGGGGGAATTAACCACATGGAAAAGGAGCATTTTCACATAGTAAAACAGATTCTTCAACATCTACCATGAGTATTTCCTAAAACATCTAAAGAGCAACGCTGTGTACTAATTGTCTAGGAACCAATACACTTCATGATGTATTGCATATCACCTTTATAACGATGTATACTCAGCACATGAGTATTTCCTTTCGCATGGTTTCTAAGGTTTCAGAGTAGCAGCCGTGTTAGTCTGTATCCGCAAAAAGAAGAACAGGAGGACTTGTGGCACCTTAGAGACTAACAAATTTATTAGAGCATAAGCTTTCGTGGACTACAGCCCACTTCTTCGGATGCATCCGAAGAAGTGGGCTGTAGTCCACGAAAGCTTATGCTCTAATAAATTTGTTAGTCTCTAAGGTGCCACAAGTCCTCCTGTTCTTCTTTTTATGGTTTCTAAGGTATCACACACAATATTTGGTGCTATTATATCATTTCAGCAGGAGCAGTGTGCCAACTGCTTTCCCACCTGCCTTCTTGAGTATGGGGCCTCAAGCAGAAACTCTTCTTGATCCCTCCCAGCTTTGATGGACCTATTGATTTTAGAATGCCCTTAGCTCCGTTTGAGACGCATAGGAGAAGCAGAGCAGTTTACAAGGCAGCTGGGGCCCCCTCTGCATTATGGGCATCCGGCCTACACTGGGATTTCCCCGTGCCCTTTGGTTACATGCAGTAGGAATAAAAAGGCCCCAGTTTCCTCAAGGAGTTGCCCCTGTGTTCGGAGGAGACACCTAGTCCAAAGATCCCCCATGTTCTCAGGGTACTCGGCCGTCAGCAGTCCTGGCAGCTACTCGGGGTATTCATCTGTCTCCTCTGACCACAGGGAACATCTCCACTCAGTGGAGTCAAGATCTCAGCTTCCTGGAAGAGACATCTGCTCCTTCCAGTGCTTCAGCATCAACTAAGCTCCAGGGCTCTCCTTTTATTCTTCTTGTCCTACCCTAGGACTTCTGGTGAGGGGGGCAGTGCAGAAATTAGCTCTGCCCACCAGGGGGAGTGTCGTGGTCCCTCATTCTCCAGTTCGGAGGAAGGCCACTCTGCCTCACTACTCTCTCTTTCTTTCCCCTATCTTCTTCCAATTTCATTAAAGACTTACTTCCACTGCTAGGCATCTTTCTTAGAAACAGTGTTTTTAATTTCAGTACCAATATAGGTATTTATTGAAAGCCTTTGTGATTTTTGTCCCTATTTTTATTTTAAGAATAAACACCTATCACAAATTAATCCCTCAGCTGAAATTGTTTATTTTCCTTCATTTTATGCACACGTAGTATAATTACTTTCCACAATGGGCCTGTCATTCAGCAGATTAAAGGTACAGTCGGTCGTGACTTCAACTGTCACCCTTAATTAAATAGATCTATGCCCAGGAGATCAGTAATATGATTTTTTTTCAGCTCGCATTACCCCTTCCGTGTATGTAATGCGAAGTTTAGGTTTTCTAGTCCTTCTTTCATTGCTGAGGTAAACAAAATGAAGATTATCTTTACTGTCACACTGGGGAAAAAATAGATCAGTGCATACATCTGTTACAGACCAACCAAATTAGTTTTGCAAGCTACATTCACCTATCAAACCAGGAGTGCTCTGAAGCCAACAAGTCGGGCATGTATTTCTCCCTTGTAACCTTCATCTGAATTTGTTCAGACTGTGACCTTGGATACTCTCATTCCCAGAAGTGCCTCCAAATATGATGCTTGGGGCCTCACACTAATACTCCATGACTGTTGTATGCATGGTTGTATGCATGTAAGGAATGATGTCCCTAGCCTCTGTCTGTCAGAGGGTGGAGATGGATGGCAGGAGAGAGATCACTTGATCATTGCCTATTAGGTTCACTCCCTCTGGGGCACCTAGCATTGGCCACTGTCGGTAGACAGGATACTGGGCTAGATGGATCTTTGGTCTGACCCAGTATGGCCTTTCTTATGTTCTTATGTTCTTATGGTTATTGTGCCTAGTATTTCCGAACTGCATCATCTTCTCGGTTGTAGTTTTATATGGGTAGAAAATCTTTTTTCAAACTGGCCCACTTCAAAATATAGGCCAGATACCACAAATCCACACAGGTAAAAGGGCATGTAGTGCTCACTCATGTGAGTAGTCCCAGTGGGTTCAACTGGAATTCTTGCATGAATGAGGACTACACATTCAAGGATTTTCAGCATCTGTTGCTTAAGCATCTTTGCACAAGAAACAATCCTGCATGAAATGATAATCTAACAGATCTTCTCCATTTCTAATTTCTATGTTTCTATACAGAACTTCCTTTACTTTCCCATTGACTAAAGTACATACTCTATTTTTTAAAAATGTATAGATAGCAATTCCTTTCTCTCAGACCTCAGTGATGCATTTTATTGAAGGTTTCCAATCAGTCTATTTCATTTTGAAGAACTTTACATTATATGTCAAAGTCTTACGGATTCTGTAGTTGAAACTCCTGAAGCAAGGAATTTTTCAGTAAAGGGCTTCAGAAAATTAGATTACCACTGAATCCTATTAAATTACATTGAAATATACAATACATGGAATTTAATTTTCATGGAAGGGAGAATAAAGAAATGTCCATGAAATCTAAAGCATTAAATGATATTTGACAAATATTAGCAAATGAAATCTTCCAGGATGCAAGATAATACTTTTGTCTCCAGCAAATGCACTCGTCTGTTCTTATTTTACAATAAAATCTGTTAGTAACTGATAAAAATCCAGGCCAAGATTACTTTAAATTATGATTTTCTGTAATTTGTCATAGATATATTTATAGATTGTCAGGGACAGTATCGGCGCTTAGTACTGTACATAAACTCAACTTACAGTCTGGTGATGCTCCAAGTGCTACCATAGTAAAACGGGGAGTCACAAGCTTTTGTCTTAGACATAGTGTACCGGAGCCAATTATCATGTCTGACATGAGGAAGATGAATTTAGTCTGAGCACTCAGTGATAATGAACGTCATAGCAGTAACTCTCCAGCCAAGTTAGAAAGAGAGCTCTATTATTACTATGTGTACAGGACTGAATTTGATGGGTAATTTAGGTTATTGCTGTGACAGTGCTAAGCACTGGAACTTTGCTCCTTCTCAGAAAGGACCAAAGTACTCTTATCAGAACATACAAAAAGTCACTTTAATAGGTGTAATGTTTATTGAGGTATTTATAGCAATAATTCTTTACCATCATCTTCGCTTAGTGTTGGAGAAGCAAAGAGACAAATAAATTGAGTCTGATTTTAGTAGTATTTCTCCAACAAATGAAATCTTCATTCATATCTAACAGATTCAGCTTCTTGTCCAATGAACAAGCTAGTATGCAGCTAAGGTAACATTCACAACAATTTTGCAAACCGTTCTGAGGACCATACAATGACTGGTGGATACAGGGACGCTGAAGAATCTGAGATATCAGAAGCGGCTTAGTAACCTGGCTCAGGTCTTTTTTTGTTTTTCTTTGTTTTCGTTTTTCGCCCATCATGAATTTTGAAATTACTGTAACAATATATATGATGAAGGGTTCCCTAGTGTCTTAGGAACCCTTTTACCCTGATTGTTCACCTTGTGCAAATTAGGTCAATTGGGCCAGATGAAGCTCTCAGTCATGACGTAAAATGAACCTTGATAGATACACACAACACTAGATTCTCTGGAGCATGGAAGTCTGACGTTTTGGAGTGCATGGGGCCTGATTCTGAAACTCTTCTACAAGCAAGTCCATTGACAGCTTGCCTGTGAAAGGGCATTTCACCAGTTTAAAGGTTGCATGGATAAGTCCTTCCTTTGACCAGATGAAGCTATTTCACAAAGCAGCAAGTGGAAGACCCATAACAGTAATTTCTGGATGCATGAGACAATAATGTAACATTCCATTTTGTGTTTCTTATTAGTCCTTATTCCCTTTGCTCCTGCTGTTTGGTTTGGTCCCAGCTGTCACCTACCTGAGCCTTCCAGATGAAAAACTACTAGGAATGTTTCTTTCAGTGCAATATGATATACATCCCTGGGGATTTATATTTTTGACTCATGCGTTGTCAAGGCACATTTCACGTAATCAGCTGTTGGCTTATGTTCTCCAGAAAGACAATAAAAAAACATAAAAAGAAAAGAAAATACAAACCTTGGCTTGGAGTTAGAGAATAAGTGGAATCAGCCTAGTTCAGGTACCCTGGCATCTACAATGCCCTAGTGGCTCTTTAACTACATTTGAGGACTGGCCAGGCTGAACTGTAATACAGTTCTAGTAATACAGCCATTTGAACAGATACTTCTGGTTCTGTGTAATTTAGGAGCTAATCCTGCTTCTTACTCCCTGGGTGCAAAGGTCTCGCTTTGGCAATGGAAGTACACCGCTCCCACAGGACAAGGGGAGGCGCATGGTTTGGGTGGGTCGTATAAAGGGTGCACATACCCCTTCAGTGTATGAAGTGAGCTCAGCTCCACAGCTGCTCCCTGTCCATTGCAGATCGAGGGGAAGGGCAGGGCTACAACATTGGCTGCTAACTAGCATCTCCTGCCCTTCCTCCATGGACTGATACATTAGGTAGGGTGACCAGATGACAGATGTGAAATATCGGGACTTGGGGGGGGGAGGGTGCCGGCAGAGCAAAAAAAGCCGGAGCATAGAAAAAATTGGTGGGGGCTGAGTACCCACCAGCAGCTCCACGCCCCGCCCCCCCCAGCTCACCTCCGCTCCGCCTCCACCTCCCCTGAGCTGGCTGCCGTGTTCTGCTTCTCCCCCCTCCTCCAGCGCTTGCACTGCCATACAGCTGATTAGCACAAGCCTGGGAGGGAGAGGTGAGGAGGAGGAATGTGGCGTGCTTGGGGAAGAGGCGGGGCCAGAGCGGGGATTTGGGGAGGGATCCAATGGGGGAGGAAGGGGGTGGAGTTGGGGCAGGGGGAGGGCGCGAGCCCCCTCTGCCTGTGCGCCAGAGCGCAAAATATCGGGACAATTCGCGTCCCGACCGAACATCGGTCGGGACGCAGGACAAACAAGTAAATATCGGGACAGTCCCGATAAAATCCGGACGTCTGGTCACCCTAACATTAGGGCAGCGTTTCTCAAATGCGGCCACCAGGGGCTTTTCTTGTAGTCCTGGGCAGTGATTTGGGGTGTGGGCAAAGCAGCAGCCCCTGTCCTGTGGCCACCTGTAGGGGCTGGTGCGTATCCCCTTCAGGAGTCATAAACACTGTAGGAGCAGGAGGCCAGTATGAGTTCCCCACCTTCCTGGGGGCGGTGGGGCTCGGGCTTCAAGCTTCAGTCTTGGGGCGGTGGATGGCAGTCTCTGGCTGTCTGGTGGCAGGCTACATCCCCCAGCCGCAGGGCTTCGAGCTCCAGCTCTGGGCTCACCACCCACATGTTGCCCCTGGCCTCCTCTACCTCCTCCAGTCCCCAGCCATGCAATGGGACCCCAGTCTTCCGCTCTGGGTCCCCCCTCCCCCCATTGCCTCTGACCCCCACTGCCTCCCATCACCCCTGAGCCCCCTATTCACCTTCGCATCCAGGGCTTAATTTGTTCCCCAGCTTAGCAGGGCTAAGTAAGTCTGCTGTGAAAAGTGATATTAACAAATATATAGATGTCACTTTTCACAGTAGCAGATTTACTAGCTAGCAAGTCTAAAAAAAAAAAAGCGACCAAAAAAAGCAAAACATGCTAAGCACCTTATTTGTGTTTCTATTCTGTTTAGGTCCAGTAAAGAATCAAGACAACTGTACATTATTTTTAATTATTGAGTCTGAAAACAAAACAAAAACAAAAACAAAAAAACCCCTCCATAAATAAATTACAGTGATTTGGACGTGTATATGTGCATATTTATTTGTTTTTTTTCTATAGTTAATTACGTATTTTAGGAAAAAATGTCACAGTGGCAAGAGTTGGTGGCCTCATTCTGAGGCCACCCAAAAATGTGTTGTGAGAACTTCTGCATTAGGATTATGGTGGCGACTGCAGTAGTTGGTGGTTAGTAATTCCGCTGCTGTCCCTCCCCCATGTGGGGAAGGATTCCAGTCAGCTATCTGGTGGCAAATCCTGGAGAAGTCCACATAGAAAGGATTTTTTCCCGCAGATGAGGGACTGTATTTTAACCTCAGCTGACTAGACTGCCTGCACAAGTGGGATAGGGCGCTGACTAAGGGGCAAGATCAGGGATAGCAGACATGGCCAGCCATTTACCTAAGCCACAGGGCTTTTGTACAGAATATGAACCCATTAGACCAGCAATTCTCAAGCTGTGGGGTGGGCCTCCCATAGGAGGTGCAGGAATGTCTGCTTTTTTCTTTTCTTTGTTTTTAAGAGCTCTGGCTGTCAGCCCTGGGGGGCTGGGGCTCATGCAGAAAGGCCCTGCACACCTGGGAGGTGGGAGATGGGATAAAGGGGACAGCTGGAATCTCGCTGCCCTGGAGCTGAGAGCCGGACCACCCCACACTCAATCCCTCACCGGGAGGCAGTCCAGGCTCAAGCTCTCCTTTCCCCTCTGCTACTGGTGTGGCGCTGCCTTCAGAGCTGGGCGTCCAGCCAGTAGCCGCTGCTCTCCGCTCTGCCTCCAGAACTGGGCGGCAGTATATGTATGTGGGGAAGGGGGCACATAAGCGACTACGGACACAAAGAAGGGGGACCCAATCAAATGAGCTGGCAAACCACTGCATTAGACCTTCACCTGGCTTGTCCTATCACCTTTCTATGCTGCATGGTGGAGACATACCACAGAGATCTGCTCGTTGGCATAGGGGTGCAAAGGATAAATATTCCTCTTCCACATAATTTCCACCAATGCTTTTCCACTGTGCAGCTGATCCGTATCTGTTACCTTAAGCTACCATTTAACATTCTGTAGCTTCATAGGTTTGCCCAGTATTGGCCCCTATTTCTCTTTATATTTAGTGGAGCAATGAGAGGAGGACATTAATGAATGCAGTCACAGACACTTCTCTGCTGGGTCTCCAAGAAGACGTTACAGCAGTTAGGATAGGAGGGGATGACGATTACCTTTGTGTGGTACTTTGGGGAGATGACCCAGGTAGCATTTCCCAAAACAACTGGTATCCTCAGTGTGAAACTGCCCACACTTCAAGCACTGTCTATTTCTTTGAGGCTGACTCACAGAAGGAAATTTGCAAGTCCTGAATGCACCAGCCAGTGCAGACGTCTCCACCTTCACAACCCATGGAGAGGTGTGTGCCTGTGTTAGTTTTAAAAGAACATCACTTTGACTTTTGTCTGCACCAACAAAAGAATAGACATTCATAAGTGAGGATCAAGGCACGACGGGGAGCCACTTTAACTTTATCTCACTGCATCCTTTTGCAGCAAGGTATTAGAAGCTCAACACTTAACAGGGAATTTTCATCCTTTTGTGGGCTTAAGTCACAAGATAAAAATTCTTTTAATGTAGTTTTTGCCTGAAAAATCCTACCTATATTAATATACTCACACATGCACACATACAGTGCTTCATACGTAGAGAGTCTAAATTTTCCTCAGAGAAGTCAATAGGAGCTTTGCCATTGACTTGAATGAATGCAGGATCAGACCCATACAGCTCTTGATGTGAAAAAGAGTAGCAAATATTATTTAAATCTAAAAAAAAAAACCTAAAAAAGAGACACCTATCCAAGGCTCTAGGTGTCTTAAAATACAGCTTATAGAATATCAGGGTTGGAAGGGACCTCAGGAGGTCATCTAGTCCAACCTCCTGCTCAAAGCAAGACCAATCCCCTGACAGATTTTTGCCCCAAATTGCCCCCTCAAGGATTGAACTCATAACCCTGGGTTTAGCAGGCCAATGCTCAAACCACTAAGCTATCCCTCCCCCCCAATTGTACCATTAACAATACAATTAAATCAATTGTATTACAATAATCAATTCAAAAGGAACTCAGTCAGCCACCTATAAAACCTCCTCTCTATCATCTGCAAAACATACCCCCAATTCTGTCAAACAGAAATCTGTTGCAGCCTGACCAGCAGGCTGCTAAAGTGGGGCTATTTTGGACCAAGGGCAGTAAAAGTCATGAGGGGGTTTAAAGATCCATGATCATCTTGGCAAGAAACTGACTTATGCAAATTGTACCTTCCCATAACAGACAGTTGTTCCAATCATAAATTGTTACCTAATCTCACCTCTCTATGAGGAATATCATGTTTAGTGAATAGATTAAGCTTTATATTTAAATTATGATCCAGGTGTAACCCACACACCTCCTGGGTGTGGTGTTGTGTCGCATCTAGTGGCACTGAGACCATTGAGGGGTGGGAGAGAGGGAGAGAGAGAAAGATATTGATTAATGAGTTTGCTCTACAGCCTTAGCTAATAGCCAGTTGGCTTTTAGCTCATGCAATAGAGGCTCATGCGCTAAGCTCCAGAGGTCTGTTGGCGTTACACAAGCGCCAAAAGTTTTCTGTCCACTGGCAATTTCACAGCTACTGTATCGGTGAGCTGGGATACTGGGAAATGACTTACAATGTATGGAGACTCATACTGCTCAGCCCTACAGAAATTATGATTATTATGGTGGCGGGAGGCTAACATATTCATAGATGTGCTTTTCTGTGCTTCTAGAGCCCTCCCTTTGGAAGGAGTTGCTAGGAAAGCATGCATGCAGTCAGTGGCTTTTAGCAGAATGTGAGAAACTGTAGCATCAGTGAACTGCTCTTCACTTCAATCGCCATTGTAGAAAACGGAGGGGAAAAAGTCATATTAGCACTATGTCTCATGTCATCTAAGGGTGATGGGGCAATCTGGATGGGCTCTGGATATCAGATTAATGCCACAAACATTGCTTGTCACTCTTGGAAACAATCTCATGCCTAGTGGAGATGGTGCAGTCGTTATCCTTTGAATGGCCTTTGTAAACCTGTTGACCCAACTCACAAAATGGAACAGACAGATCCAAGATGGCCCTTCTAGTAATTCAAAACACCAAAGGAATGTATCTGTTTTTACATTGAAAATTTATGGCTATACCTTAAAGACTTTGCCCTATTTTCTCCAATCCTCCTCGGTGTCATTATTGCAACTCATGAAAAACAAAAACAACAAGGAGTCCGGTAGCACCTTAAAGACTAACAGATTTATTTGGGCATAAGCTTTCGTGGGTAAAAAACCCACTTCTTCAGAAGCATGGAGTGAAAGTTACAGATGCAGGCATTGTTATACTGACACATGAAGAAAAGGGAGTTACCTCACAAGTGGAGAACCAGTGTTGACAGGGCCAATTCGATCAGGGTGGATGGAGTCCACTCCCAATAATTGATGAGGAGGTGTCAATTTCAGGAGAGGCAAAGCTGCTTTTGTAGTGAGCCAGCCACTCCCAGTCCCTATTGAAGCCCAAATTAATGGTGTTAAATTTGCAAATGAATTTTAGTTCTGCAGTTTCTCTTTGAAGTCTGTTTCTGAAGTTTTTTTGTTCAAGTATGGCGACTTTTAAATCTGTTATAGAATGTCCAGGCAGATTGAAGTGTTCTCCTACTGGCTTTTGTATGTTACCATTCCTGATGTCCGATTTGTGTCCATTTATTCTTTTACATAGAGACTGTCCAGTTTGGCCAATGTACATGGCAGAGGGGCATTGCTGGCACATGATGGCATATATAACATTAGTTGACGTTCAGGTGAATGAGCCCCTGATGCTGTGGCTGATGTGGTTGGGTCCTCTGATAGTGTCGCTAGAGTAGATATGGGGACAGAGTAGGCAACGAGGTTTGCTACAGGGATTGGTTCTTGGGTTAGTGTTTCTGTGGTGTGATGTGTAGTTGCTGGTGAGTTGTTGTTTTTATGGATACAGACTAACATGGCTACCCCCTGATACTTGACATCATGAAAAACAGTCACTCATTGGGGAATAAAATTCACCTAGGAGCCAATCCAAAGCCCACACCATTGTACAAACCATTTAAACCTTATTTTGAGGATTTATGTGGGATTTAAATAGTGCATATGCCTTATGCTCTGAACAGGAGTAGTTTTCACCCTTTATGACCAGGAAGAGTGTCATCAAATATATAAGATCAAATTAGACCATTGTATGCATTCATAAATTGTCACTAACAGGAGTGGCATGTGCAAATCAAAGAGCATACTTTGATCTAGAGTGAGTTGTTTGCTTGGAGGAAATCTCTCTTCCTTGTTCTGGGCCAAACTAACTTCAGTAGCTTACATGAGCTGTGAGTCAGTGCAGAATTTGTCCTTCAGTCTTTATCAATGGCAGTGTTTATGCATGCCCCTTAGTGAATATTTTAGTTCTCATTTTTGTATTTTTTCTTTTTTATGGGCCTGGCTTTATGCCATTATTAATTTCACTGGAATAATGCCAGCATGTAACTGGAGTAAAGCAATATTTATTAGGACCTATCTATCTCCAACCCAAGAGCCAAACTTTGGTAAATAGGAGCACCTCCATTGACTTCAATGGCATTTCACCCATTTGCACCGTCAGATAATTTGACCCTCTGTTCTTATCACCTTCTCAATTTCTTGCAACTAAAGCCCTCTAGTTTTTCTATGTATAAATTGTGAACAGATTTATATTTCTATGGACTTACAAGGTGATGACTATTCTATTCCTCTGTATTTTGTATGAGCCAATTCATGAAGTATTTACTAATTTTTTGCTTATTCCTTCTTCAGACAAAACTAACACTGAAGCCAATATGAGAATAAAAGCTTATTGCATCTAATTGGATAAGGACTTCAGTACCATAACAGCAATGGCATTTTTCTTGGTTTTGTATTCAAATTAATGGTAGTGGAAGGAAAAGCATGAATAAAAACAAAGTAATAATCCTTTGTAGTCTTGCATTCAGTCAATTATTCATGAGCTCCATAGCTGTTGTGACTGGACATATAGTCTGCATTCAAATGACGCTGATCATGGTGCATTTGGCAAGAGTTTTCCATTTATAATGACTGCAGGAAGGGTCTGAATTAAAGTCATCTTGATGCACAAAAGGTATGTACAATCCCTCTACTAAAGTACGTCCTGCATTCCCCGCTACCCCTCACCATATGTAGAGATCTCATTTACAAATATTTAGTATTTCAAATATTCCTCATCCCACCATATTTGTTAGGGGTTCCTCGAGGTTCAGACCCTCAGCTGGTGTGAATTGTGGTAGCTCTAAGAGCTGATCCTTTAGGAGGGGGATTTGTATATACTTTATATGTGTTGAGATCACTTCCATTCATCTTGAAGTCAATGGAGCTATACCAATTAACATCAGCTGATGATCTAGTCTTTTAGGAGGCAATATATGGAGGTCCTGAGAAGGGTCTGAGTTCAGGCCACTAATGACCCTAGATGCTGATAAAATGACAATCAAGTTAATTAACCTCTTCCCCAACATAACATAGTAATATGTTGTTTTCATTCTCTTTTTAGCTTATTACTGGAAATTACCTACCTCTGTTTAACACTCAGTTTAAGATTACACATTGTCAATATTATTCAGCAAGACGTTTTTATGGTACAAGATGTGACAATTTGGGGAAACTGCCTAAGTACAATTTAAGAATTGTATGTGAGATTATAAACTCTATGTATCCTTATCAAGCTGAAAACTCTGTTTTGAATGTGAGGCGTTTTTTTGTTTGTTTGTTTGTTTTGGTTTTTTTTTTGCCTTCCTTGTTATCCATGCTGGACTGAAATTCCAAGAGATAATAGTAGAATAGAGATTCATTAAATCTTTGTTGTCCTCTATTCAAAAGGAAATACCTTGAGACAAAAGGTTGGCACTTACCCAGGAGAACTGGTTTACAGGGGAAAGGTCACCTGGCAATGAAGTCGCCTGGGAGGGTTCTGTGCTCACCTGCTGATGCTGATCAGGCAGTCTTCTGACAAAGGAGGCTGGAGGTTATAAAACAGAGAGTGTCTCAGCAGCTATTTAAGAAAAAGAAAGACATAGGGATTCCTTGTTTTGGATGAGAAGCCCTGTGCAAGAGAATCCTAGATCCCTTAGGGGATTCTGGCCTACACCCAAAGAACTCTCCAAAGTGGGGAAGAAACTGAAATGGAAAACAAATACGGGTGTGTTTATTATTTTGTCTAGGTCTGTGTGTCTCTTGTGTCATTAAGTAAAGAACAAATTGTGTTTAGAATCCTGTGCAAAGTCTGACTCTGTTTCTGCTGGCTTTCACTGCAGTGTGCCCTTTGGTGAGATTCTGGGGAATGTGCAAGAGGTACTGGGGAGGCTAAGGGGAGACTACACTACTTTCAGGGACTAGGCAATTGGACCACAGGGGGGTCTCCATTGCCAAGAGGGGTTTCAGACAAGAGGTCTGCACCTGGAGTGTGTACATAGAGGCACAAAGCCAGCAACAATGCCTAAACTCTGACCAACCCCAGCAAACTAAGGGTATTTAGGAGTCAGCCTTTGGACCCAGCACCCCCAGCAATCAGGTGAGTGCCCAGTAGGGAGAGCCTAAGCAAATCTGTGACACAGGCCTATCTATAACAAACTGCAAAACTGGGGAGAGTGGTACAATTGGAGTGAAAGTCAGGAGTTACTGTACAACATTCTTATGAAAATGAGAAAAGAAAGATGATGAAGAAACTCACTGAATAAGGAGGCTGACCACTTTGGCAAGATTATCAGTTAACCACAGCTCATTGGCTAATACTATTTTCATCAGAATAAATTCATTTTACATTTTAAGGTTTTTGCCATTCTAATACGGCAACTAGTGCTGGTTGCTCCACCTGGTTGAAATTACATTTTATTCTCAGCTCCTATGAGAAGTGTCACACGGAGCTTTTGACGCTTGCTGACTGAACTCATTCTGTCACATCAGAACAGTTGATATTTCACACTAGAATGCGAACTGTACTTCAAGGACAAGTCGTTTGATCAAAGGGTACCACAAATCTTCGCGGAGAATGACAGATGGGAAATGGTGAAGTGTTATTTATGTGAATGACCATTAGAGATTTAAGATACTCTTCTGAGCCATTTCATCATCACTCACTCACCTTTTAAATAACCCCTAATTCTTGGCATTGCTATTATCATCCAGGCTGCATAATATTATAGCTGAGTCTTCTGTTTGTATGACAAGCTCACAAAATTGGGTGTGTTGTGTGTATATATGTATTTTTATGGCTTATATTTAAACATTATAAATACTCTATAGTGCAAGAGAAAAGCTGAATTGCCTTAAAAAATTAGATAGATATATTATTTGATAGATGCTGTATACAATTTATCTTCTATTTAAATAATTTCATTTCTCTATAAAATAAACTATTCTGGAATAACTTATACTTTTTGTTGAGGGACCTTCTTATTTCATATATTTGGCTCAGAAGAGCAAGAGGTAAGAAAGATGCCTCTTCTGCATAACCTGATAGAGAGTTCACAAACTTTTCAATGGACCATGGATATTTTGGGAGGTAAATGTTGGTGTGCCTATGAAGGAGAGAAAAATGGAGTAGAGTATCAGGAGAACAAGAGTGAAAGATAAAGAAACAAATCCACCCATATAGCACAAACATTCATGAATCCAAAACTTACCCTCTCTTCTGAAAGACTGAATACAGTTTTGGTCAGGCCAAACTTGTGACTAGAACTTAGCAGATAGACCAAGATATCATTAACTACAAAGATAACATCTTCCTGAACAATGAATCCAGATCTTAGACACAGCGGATAAAATCCTGGCCCCACTGAAATTAATGGGAGCTTTGCCACTGACTTCAATGAGATCTGGATTTCACCCAAATATTCTTTCCTTCGATGCTCAAACTGATTATCAGTCAGCCAGGAAAAAACCTTCCTGATTTAATTCATCTGGTTCATCCAACTACATTAGCCATGTGAATATACCTTATAGTGATAAACTCAAGGAGCTCAATCTAGTTAGCAAAGAGAGAATAAAGGGATGACTTGATTACAATCTAAGTACCTACATGGGCAATAAATATATAGTAATGGGCTCTTCAATCTTGCAGAAAAAGCTATAACGTGACCTAATGGCTGGAAGTGGAAGCTAGACAAATTCAGACAAATTCATGAGTTGTCCCCATTTGTGACACTTCTAATCACTTGTAAAATTTTAGCTGAACTCGATAATTGGATTCTTTGCTCCTCAACCTCTGTCACATCACAATTTTCAGCTTGTATAATCAAACTTCACAAAACATCACCTGGATGATTTTTCGGAATACTCAACAGCATACCCAACTCCTAGTTTTGCAGACTAAAGGTGTCATAAACAAAGATAGCTGGCCATTCATTACATATCAATGAACAGTGCCATCCAGCGGCAATTGCATGAAGACTATAAAGTCTGACACTGTAACATATACCTTGGTGGGATGAAAACTTCTCAGCTAACCACCCACACAGTGCAGTGTGAAATTTGCATGCTGTAGCGCAACTGGGTAGCACTGATCCTCTCCAACAAATCTGTTACTTCCTTGAATATTATGTCATGCCAATATGTTGTACTTCTATGCTACCTCCCCTCAGAGGATCTCAACGTGCTTTGGAAATATTAATAAATTATCCATTTAATTTAATATAGCCATCAATCAATATTGAGCATGTAGATGAATTTGACATGTTAATGAATCATGAGGGAAATCATGCTATATTATGATGCTGGAGAAGGCACCCTATACATTGAGGGGAAAGAACACAACAAAACTATCAATCAGCACAAGTTGTGCCTAATTTTGTACCCACACATTTCTGTATAGAACACTGCTTTCAGTTCTTGTTTTCTTACACTATTGATGCTTATAGTTAAATCAATCTTAGATAAAAAAGAGCTAATGAAAAGGATGATATTCAACATTATTTTTACACAAAGAGAAATAACAGAAAGGAAAGATTTATAGAATATTATCAATCCATTTTAAGGTCAGAAGAGGCCATTGTGATCATTTAGTCTGATCTGCTGGATAGCACAGGCCACAGAACTTCCCCAAAGTAATTCCTAGAGCAGATGTGTGAGTGTGCTACAAGTACTCAGTGGGCATAATACATCTTCACAGCAAGTTTTCCGTGCTTTCAAAATAGATCAGGGATGAGCAAACCATCAACATTCAGATGTTACAAGACTTTCTGCCAAGGAAGGATATTGCTTTGCACAAATCACTTATTTCATGTGTAAAATTAATTATGATTATCAGACACCCTCGCTGTTTCCAATACTTTGTTTATTTAAAAAAAAAATATTTTTAGGTCTATTCCTCCAACTAACCAAAACCAGAGAACACGATTGTTGTTTTTAATTATATGGCTAGAACATTTCTTGGCATAAATAATATTTGCACCAAATACCATAATGAAAATTGGCAGTTAAGCTATTTTGCTATACAAACAGAATTACCCCCATGTGCTGTAATACAAAAGAAATTATGGTAGATAAAAAATTATCCTGATGGGACCTGATCCAAGTCTCATTAAAGCCAATAGAAAGAGTCCCATTGTCTTTAATAGGAGTTAGATTAGACCCCCTGGAGACCATTAACGAACAGATGCTTTGCGGTAGAAAAACTTGGTTTATGTTAGTGAGCTGATATATTTCCTCGCTACCCCCACAATGCAGCAGTTCTTAAAAAAAAAATCCCTGGATTCTCATCTCTTCAGAATGGGGATGAGCACCAGGGAGAAATCTGAGAGGAAAATAGCAGTCACCAGACTGCAACTTTTCAGACATTTGTAAATTAGGGATCATTCCTACTGTCCTTACAGAAGCTACGGCCCATCGGCAGTCAATGGAAAATTTGCTTGTCCTGAGATTTTCAAATTAGGCATTTAAAATGGAAAAGCCTTCAAGATCATCATCTTCCAAAGAGGATTCATGCCCTGCACTGCTGTAAGAACTTCTGAACAAGACTTGGCATTTGGTCTTCCACTCCACCTAGATTTCCTGTCTCTGTGGTTGAACCAATGGAGCCTCTTTCCTTTCATAGACTCCAGGTAATGGTTTGGGGGCATACACATATTAGAAGAGTCAGGCTGCTGTGTTAGACAATAGCCTAACAATGATGTGTGATGACATACGAAAAGACTTCTATTGACTTCACGGGCTTTGGATCAGATCCATGTAGCCTTCAGAGAAAATTAAAAACAAAATCTTAAATGAAAGAGAAGACAAATAGCAGAAAATGTAGCCCATTAGGTAATGAGTACTCGAGAAGAGCAGAACAAGTGAAAAAGGCTGTGAGTATGCCCAAACATTTCTCAGGACTAAGGGCAGGCACACAGAGTGAAGCATATCTTCATTTCTCAAAGTCAAGGGGAAAGAACCTGAAAATAGCGACTCAAACAGTGTGTCTATGGAGCAGAATTCAAGGGAAAATGTATCTCTGTGGAAGAACTGTGGAGCTCCATCCCAGACAAAAGCTATCTGCCATTCACTATCACATCATAACCTTTGTGCCAGTTTTGCATGAGTCTATCTAATCAGCCGTCATATAATCTGCAACGTTGAATATATCACATGCCAGCTGGCTTGAGAAGGGTCTGCACTAGGGAAAAAGCCTACAGTACAATCAAAGAACAACTTTCTTTCTCTCCTTACATCTTCCCTCTTATCTCTATTCCTCTTGCTTTCTGATTGTTTTCCTCTTCCTCTCATTAGTGTTGCTAATACTGATGAGCTACCTCTTGATCCAACCCAAGGCAGTCGGTGTTATTTCTTTTGACTGAATATCAAATGCCTGGCTCATATTTGTGTGGTAATACACAGGCCAGGTAACTATGAAATATTTGATAATATTTTGATACCAAAGGATAACACCTGCTCTCCCCCCTCCCCCCAAGAGTTAAAAACTCTGAGTACCAGAAAGATTAAAGGAAGGGTATAGAATCCTCAAGAAGACTGTCTGTCCCTAGAATGATTGCGTTAATTGACAAGAAAAAGGATATTAAGTACTTGAGAGTACAGAATCATCATCAGATTATTGTAACCCAAACTCTGTGAGCCTTTTAAAACCTTTATGCGGATCAACTGGGTAAGGGCCATTGCAAAGTCCACTGAAGCCAATGGAAAAACTCCCATCGACTTCAGTAGGTGCTATATTTGGGAACAAACCCTGTCTTGTTTCATCAGTACCATCCTGTGCTTAGTTGCATTTTCAAAAGATGACTCCATGTGGCTGGAGAAGGTGAAGAACAAATGCAAAAATGCACCTGACAGATACACAGCCATACGACAGCTTGTGGCATAGGACTTGATCCCATTTCCACTGCATGCAGTGGGAAGTTTCACAGTTACTTCACTGGGAGTTGGAATAAGTCCTTAATTTGGCTCATTTGCATATCTCCTTTGGTGCTGTTGGCAAATAGGTTTCTATTAGTCCAATCAAAAGCGGCGTATCCTGGACCTGAATTTGAATGCATAGAAGTCATTCACAGCAAAAGTGCAGAAAGAGTCTCAAACAACAAGAGTCCGGCTCTTCTTTCGACTGATGGCTTAGCTCCTGCTGACGGCTTTCTTACCATCTGAAATATTCATCCTGAATATTCATCTTAAATGCTCTCGAAATCTGCCTTGGTTCAAACTTTACCTGAATTTGTGAATTAACAATGGGCCGCTTGAGATATATATATATATATATATATATATATCAACAAATTTTCATTGAGACTGGAGATGAACAGTTTTGCTCTACGAGGTTATCCTTAAATGTTCTGAAGCTGCCATGCATTTAGGGTTCAAACTGAGGTCATTTGTAAAGTGCAAATGGAGCAAGCCACACAGTATTTATCCTTTGTCCACAGTTGGAGGATCAGCAGGTTGACTATTTGCTCTGAGGCTGCCTTTTCTGATTTCCGCTACGGTGTGTTTGCTTTGTTTTTTTTTTTTTAATGTGAAACATTTCTAACGGCGTTGGCAATTTACCACCCACCAATGAATCACCAAGAAGGAGGCTTTAAGGAAAGATTTCTTTCTAAATTTGCATTTTATTTTTATTTTTGACCCTGGCAACATTTCCTTGAGTCTGTTATTCTAAGTGTATGGGGGGGAAATGACTGCTGTATATGGAAACAGGGCCCCATATAGAAATGCTCCAGCGGGAGCAGGTCTGGTCTTGCATTTTTAATTCCATCAGTAGCTTTATCTATGGAGTATTATCTTTTTGATAGACCCAAATCCAGGACTCTGAACACAGACCAAACAGCCAGGGCAGATGGTGGACAGATGCACAAAGTCAAGGAGCAGGAGAAAAAGGATTTTTTTCCCTGTCTCCAGGCTGCAGATCTATTCAGGTCACCAATGGCTGAAACAGCCTATAGTGCGAGTAAGGGAAAGTCCATTAACATTTGCAAAGGAACACTGAGGATGCAAGACAATGGCTCCACACATTTGCACCAGCCAGCAGAGATGACCAGGAATGGACAGAGAAGAACACTGTAACCTCTCTAAGGTGGTATGGTTCCTGTGCTCCGCAGGAGTTGAGGTGAACATTAAGCCTCAGAGATCTGATGGGGTTCTTTCTCCATCTTGCCCCCAATGAAGAGCTGTGGTTTCATGTCATAACTTACTCCTTCCAGAGGAGTTGAGGTTTTGGCCCAATCTATGTGGTTTCAATGCTTTGGTTCATACTTATGTTCAAGGACAAAAGCTCTTGGAAAAACATTGCCAAGGAATTATGTATGAAATACCCAAACAGAAGTAGTGAAACATGCATGCAAATGTCTGTTTCACAACCAGATTAGGCATGAGGACTATATATCGGAAATGCAAATGAATTCAATTTGGCCTTGTGCAATTCTTCATTTAATTCTGAAATATGGCACGCAGGTGGAAAGCAAATTGATACTGTGTCATGTTGCTTTACAAACTGAGCTCAAACAAGTCACACTCAGCATGTTGTGAATGATGAGTCCCTGGGTCAACTCCAACTAGATGTTAGCGATTAAATTTAAATCTGGTTGAAGGAGTTTTTAATGCAGATCATGAAATAGCCTCATCCCCCACTCAAATTAATTTTAGAATGGGCAGTCTTCTCTCAAAACTGAGGGTCACCACGTAAAGGTAAACTAACTTATCTTTCTCCAGTTCTCATGGAAAATGTATCCGCTTTAGGTGTAATTTCAAGCACGAGGAAATAATGTGATTGTATTTGTTAACCACATTGAGGAAACAAAAGGATTCAGTTTCTCATGACCTGTCTAAGATAAAATCAATTATACCTACACAGTAATCAAATCTTTTAGTCCATTCTCTAAGAATAGCATCCTTCTCACACAGAGCCAGCTGCCAATGCTGACAGACAACTAAGGGAGTTTGCAATGGAGAAATTTGTGTAATAGGAAAAGTCCCTGAGCATTATCCTGTTCATTTTCTAAATAAATATCTAGCTCGTTACAGTATAAATCTCCACCAAATGAATGACAGGAGCTCTCCTTCTTTTAATCTCTCTCCTCATGGACACATAGGTTGGTACACTTTGTATGGGCATCCATGTTTTTGGAGGAACATATTTGTTCCATTAGTTGTCCGGCAATTAACTAACATTGTGCAATACGGGCCAGATTCTGCCACTCTTACTCACACTTGATAGTACCTTGTTCCAGTTGAGGATCTATCAATATGTATTTTGCACACACACAAGATTCTGCCACTCTTACTCACACTGGATAGTACCTTACTCCAGTTGAGGATCTATCAGTATTTATTTTGCACACACACAAGCATACGCAGATTATTCTTAAAGTAAGTCAAGCTCTCAAAAGTTAGGAAAGGCCAGAATTAATGTTGTCTATGCAACCTTAATTCTTCCCCCATGAGCATATACTTTATGATACAGTCTTTAGTTATATGATCACATATTATCTTTTCCAGAGGACCCTGACTTATTCAACATGCAGGATGGACAGTACTCATGTAATGAGCAGCCATTCAACATTTTGTTCTCTCCTCATTGTTGTACGAGGCCCTAGAACGCACATTATTCAAACCCTGCTCTGAAGACAGAATTATTAATATTCTTATTGGCTCTTCTATGCTGCAATTTGCTATAGTAACTGAGGGCTTCACATTTTCACAACATCCCTGGGAGGGAGATGATATTATTCCCATTTGTAAAATAGGGAACAAAGACACAGAAAGATTAAGGCCAAAAGTAGCCACTAATTTGTGGGGCGCAATTTGAGGTATCTAGGTCTTTAGAGTATTTACCATTATATAGCACTCCATATGTTCAAAGCACAACTCCCATTGACTTTAGTTGCAGCTGTGAGTGCTCAACACTTCTACAAATCAGACCATGAGGTCTCAATCCAGGAACCCAGAAAATGAGGAACACACACTTAGTGACTTCCTGTGAAAAGCCTAGTTTAAGTAACTTGCCCAGCATCAGATGGAACTCTGTAGCAGGGATGGAATCCAGTTCTCCAGGGCAGCATTCCTTAACCTGCCTTAACCATGAAACTATCCTTTCTCTTCCTGAAATCCCTTGCCTTGTTCACTAGACACCTTCCAACTTTTGCAACAAATGAAGCTATAGAAAACAGTTATTACAGAAAATACTCTACTTCACTACACAACCCTGATCTCCTGCACATGTCTATCCCGCACACTGAATGACTCCACTTCCTGTTCCCTCCAAGCTTGTCCCCTTCTGCCCCATCTCCTTCAACCTGTCCCTGTGCCAATCCCAGGGCCAATCCCAGGGCACGGAGGAGGGGAGCACGCTGCTGGGAGCGGGTTGCGCACTCCGTCTGCCCCAGCCGGTGCCAGGTCTGTAGCAAGCCCGGCAGGGCAGCCCACGTCCTTCCCTCCCCACCGACCAGAGCGGCGTGGAGCCCTCCCGGCAGGTGGCGCGGCGGTCAGGGCCGCGTGGCGAGCACCCCGCTGAAGCCCTGGACGCCCCCCTTCTCTCTCTCCCCCCGCTCCTTCCCCCTCCCCCCCCCGCTAGCCGGGGCACATCTGCAGCGCAGGGAGTCCCCCTGCACCCTGGCTCCGGCCACCCCACAGGTAGGGTTTTTTTTCCTGTTTTGCGGCTCCGGCCACGCAGCAGGGGTTTTTTTGTTTTGTTTGTTTTTTTGCTTGGGGCGGCAAAAAAGCCAGAGCTGGCCCTGGCCAATCCTATCTCTTCCCCCCTCCTACCTCCTCATCTCAGGCCTATTCTTATTTAGCCAGTCCCAATCTCCAGTCCTCATACTTCTCATCCCCAGTCCTCTTGTCCTGCCAGTCTTGGTCTCCCCACACTCCCAGTCTCCCTGCTCATTTATTCCCAGTTCCTCCAGGCTGGCTTCTTCCCCCCTGAGTCCTTGCTGTGCTCCCAGCCCTGTATACAAGTTCCAACACACCAGACGCTGATTTTGATAGACGGCCCAACTCAGCCTCCCATTTTGAGGGAGCAATTTTTGTACCTGCACCTATCTGTAGGCGGAATTGATGTCATTTATGTGTCTGCTTGACTGGTGCTAAAGAGATTGATTGATAATAACCTGGCCATACAGTTTGTTACGTTCAGCAGCTAAGATGAAGTACAGCTAAGAGGGGTGGCAAATATTAATGCAGGGAAGTGGAGTTATTGCTAAAACTGAAGACGTGCTCACAGGAAACTGGACCCTATATGGCAATGTGTTGTATCACTCTTACCACTAAATCAAGGCAACGCTGATAGTTCATATCTCTTTGGCTACCCAAACAAAATACGTGCAGTAGGCAGACTTAATGACTTTTTCCTCTGCGACTTAAAATCATTTGAAAAGGTAAATTCACAAAGTATGTGTGTGAGAGACATCTCTCATAGTCACAGACAGATGTACAAATGATTATAATGTTGAACTGCTTGGCTTGGCAAGCCAATATAGATGTGCAGTTTGTAGTGGATAACTTGTTAGCTTTGGTTAGCATGCTATTTCTGACTTTACAAAGCATGAGACTCAGGGCTTGTGATATAAATTATTGTTTCTGCAAATCTGTTTTCTAGGCTTTGAAGCAACAGGATAAAGAAACTGTCACATCAGCTAAAGTGTCAGTTTTGAAGTTGTGAAGTTGCAACTCCCTTTAATAATTAGATATGTAAATCTTAAATACAGAATAGCCCACAAGTCTACAGTGAAAATAAAACAAGCCTGCAAAAGAATAGTGCAGTAGGATAAATGATTCATTTAACTAGAACTGATTCTAAATATGACAGTGACCTAGCTCTTAGATAGCTACTTTTATCATTCGTTTTTAAACCAAGTATCACTTCCCCCATTTCACAGAGAGGGAAACCGAGGCACAGTGAAACAAATTGACTTGATCAAGGATATTCATCGGGCCAGTGGCAGAACCAGGGATAGACCCCACTCTCTCATTCTAGTACCCTACCCATTGGACTATACTGTATCAGTGATCTTGGAGGTGTTGCAGCCCAGTCATATCTCCTGCTGGCATTAGGCTAGCCCTGATCTGGCTATTCACTGAATGTAGGGTGACCAGATGGCCTGATTTTATAGGGACAGTCCTGATTTTGGAGCCTTTTTTCTTATATAAGCTCCTATTACCCCCCCAACCCCGTCCCGATTTTTCACACTTGCTGTCTGGTCACCCTAACTGCATGGGAAATTGCTTTGTTTTTTGTTACCAGATAAAATCGCTTAAGAACCAAAGGCTCTGAGCTGAGATGCTATTTCTTCTGTTTTACGTACAACACAACTAATTATAGTGTTATCTAGATGATTTAAAATGCTTAATGTTTGAATAAATGTTTAAATAAAACCACAGAGTCATTCAACTGTATGGAAGCTGCTATGCAATGCGGGGAAAGGGTAAACTCTACTGTGACAGGGTGGACATTAAGTTGGATACAATGGGTATTAAATATTATTTGTAGTGCAGTAGTGCCAATGGTCTCGAGCCCCACTGAGCAAGTTGCTGTACAGACATTTATAACCAAAATGCCCTGAAGAAACGCTTACGCTCTGAGAATAAGATGAGAGACAACAGCAGACCCATACAGACAGACCGGTCTGGCAAGGTAACAATGAGATGATTGTGATCAGTCACAGTCCGTTGACCATAACAGCTAGACATGCAAGGTAGGGAGGCAGTGCGGGGGGAAGAGGGTGGGGGGTTAAAAACTGGAACATCAAATTGTTCTTTGACAAACAACCATCCTAGAAAGATCTGGACAATAAATGTATATTTCATTCCTGCCTTTCCTCCGCCTTCATGTTCATTGGGTACAAGTCATAGGAAGCATGAATGGCTTTTCCCACGTACGTTTGTTATTACCTAGGTTCACAGAGTGCAAAGAAAAAAATGGTAAAATGAAAGGGAAGGAGATGACAGAGGCCCAAAAGCAGGGAGAGACCGTTTAAGGGCAGTCTTTGTCCTAGGGGATATACTTCCTCCTTCACTAAGCTATAGATGGCAAATAGCATTGCTGCTAAAGAGAGAAGGTAGCTGTACAGGGAATGGTTACCCACTTAAATAGACACCGAGATTGTAATGTATCAGGGGGTAGCTTATGTGACCAGTCGAGCAGGATCAAGAGAGAAATTTCTAACCTGGGTTTGTCCTGGGCAGGATTCTGGCACGCCACCATCTCGCCTCTCTGCAGAGAAGAAAATGAGAAGATTTCCACTTACTTTAGTGGGAGCCAGAGCAGGCCTTGAGTTTGTAACATGCTTTTGGGACTTTCTGGCTGGGAGATGCAGTATAAGTGCAAATTTGTCATAATGCTAGAGGTGCCAGGCTTGGCTTCCTACTTGAGGTCAAATCAAATTTTGTATTTAACGCAGGAATTTGATTTGGTTCATTCATCTCGGATCCCAAGATATATTAAGATCCCACTGCCACAGCGCAGAGAGGTTAGCGCACTTAGTCCTGAAAAGTGGTTTGCCTTTTATCAGAGAAACCAAGTGAACAGCAGAGGCAGGATTATTAAATTATCCCGCTCTTCATTTATTTACAAATGCATTATTCCCACATTTAGGCTTGGAAAAGAGAATTGATCTGAACAGGAAAGAGCTGCTCTGCACTGGGCAGATCTTTTAATTAAAAAAAAAAGAACTAATTTAAAAACAAAACAGTAAGAAAATAGCCCTCTGAGTCACTGCGGATAATTCTCAGCTGTTTACATCCAATGCAGCTCAGAGTGCATCTTCCTGCATCTTGTCTTATCTTTCCCCACTTCGTTATATTTAGCACACTGCTCAAACTCTGGGCATCAGATTTATTTCCCAGAGCAAGCCACCTGCAATGCCCTTCCTGCTAGTGGGGACAGGGGGCACAGCATGGGCCAGAACAAGTATGAAGTTTATTGTATGTATTATAGGCATGCTTAAGAGACTAAGTCATGGACCAGGACCCCATAGTGTGAGGTGCTGTACACACAGAACACAAAGGTGATTCCAGCCCGAAAGAATGTACAAACCAAGGAAAGTTTAGAGCTTCTCAACCTTGGCAGTGCCACCAGCCATGCCTGGAGGTTTCGGGCCTGTATCTGTAACTCCACCCCTAAGCACTACAGGATACATGCTGCAAAGACCAATGCTGGTGTTTTGCTGAACTTTGTCTAGGATTGTTTGTGACATAACAGTATGGTGCAGTAGTTCAAACATTTCATTCAGATCCACGAGTTCTGGGTTCAGTTCTCAGCTCCACAGCAGACTTCCCTGACCTTGGGCAAGTCACCTAGACTAGCAGTCTCTTAGTTCTAGCTTTACTAAAACAGGGATGTGAGTACTTCACGGGGTGATGACACTTCATTCATTCATATTGATAAATTGCTTTGAGATCCACATGGAGACATGAAGAGAGACCCGCAAAGGCTTTGATGGTGCCCATTTTATTAAAAAGGGCCTATTCTGGTCTGTGGCTCCAGAGAAGCATGTAAAAGGCACAGCCAGGGATATGAATGGCAAAGATGGTTTTAAGCCCCCAGTGTGAGTTACAGAGGGTGTGGGGCTGATCTAACTTAAAGCAGACTCCCCACAGCTACCATGGGCAGTCCAGAATCATGGCACAGAGCAGTACCAGCACAATCCCATCCCACCTCCAATCCAACCCCTAGGTTGGGCATCATGAAGGGAATTCTTATTGAGGCCCTATATGGTGGAGGGGTATAGAGGGTCTTGGGCCAGAATTAGTTTCAATGTTACTTAAGGGTTTAGAGGTATCTGTTCTTATGCCAAACTGGATCCAAATGCCTCTTTAATAATTACTTAGTCTCCTGAAAATAGTAGTCTCAATCTATGACCCATGGTTATAGTTTTAATCACTTGTGCCATGTGATCATGTGAGCTCTGTCAAAGGCCTGGGATCAGCACAGCAGACACACATCACAGGGAGTTTGTTGTAAGAAAACAAACCTCATTCTGCAGATTCCAGTTATTTGGTTTCCAATGCCTGAGAGGACCTCAGATTCCAGCGTTGCAGAATCTAACTGTCCTCATAAGATTTGCTAAGAAATCAAAGAAAATAACTTGGTTAGAAAATCTGGCCCATGATTTACAGACCCATGGCAGCGAGTCTCAGAGAGCCTAGGCCTACAGACTTGGGCTCCCGCCATGTAGACGTTCAGGCTCAGGCTGGGTCTTGGGCTCTGAAGCTCGGGGACAGGGGCGAGTTTCAGAGCCCGATTGTCCACATGGCTATTTTTAAGGCCTTTGTGCAAGTCTGAAGAGCTGGGCTCTGAGTCTCGCTGGTGGGCAGGGGCGGGTGGGTTGCCGTGTAGACATGCTTCCTCTCTCCTAGCCCAACACGGATCCAGCCTAATTCCAGAAGCTACACCGGATAGCACAAATGCTTCCTCCATCAGACATCTGTGCTCCAGGAGTCAGCCTCTCCAGACAAGTCCTCTCCCTTCGAGAGGAAGAGACAAGCTGCTTTGACAGATGTATTTCAAGGCTGATTTTTGAAGAATGCTTTTGTGTGAGAGACCATGCAGCCCAAAGAATCTTAAAAGGCTGACGTGCACATTAAACAGTATTACACTTCAAAAGATATTGTGTTACACAGCCTGACAGAGCTTTAAAGTAAGAAGCAACTTGAATCCTTTGTAAGGATTTGGGCATAGGCTATGTATAGTACTTAAATTACTTTAAAAAAAAAATCTCAATCTAAGAGTACACTGTCCGGGCCTCTGTTTTGTAGATCATACAGCAAATAACTGTGCCACGCAGCCTTGTTAATTGTGCAATTCCTCGGTGCTATGATATTATGGGGATAGGTGACATTATTAAATGCAGCACTTAGACCTGAAAAACAAAAGCCAGATACATTTCTGAATTTTACCTAATGTAATGGTGCGTCTTTCCCTCAGTTTCCATAAGAGTGAACTGCTGACAGTGAATCCAATGCCCCTTGAATCTGCAACTTCCCCTCCCCCCCAGCTCCCCTGAGCCCAGTTTTGTTATGTTCTGGATGTTTTACAAAGCCCGTCCTTTATCTTGGGTATTTGGGGAGAAGAGGAAGGATATTCCAGACTGGGACTGGTGAGACCTGAGCTCAGTTCCTGGCTCCATCACAGACCCTCTGTGCGAGCCTGGGCAAGTGAGATAATCTCTCTGTGCCTCTATTCTCCATCTGTAAAATAAGGACAATAATGTTTCCTACTTGATAGGCTTTTGTGAGGGTCAATATATTAATGGATTCTCAAGCACTACATGGATGAGGGCCATATACCATGGGGGTGGTACATGGAACTTTCTTCGAGTCTTGTCGCTGAATATGAGGGTTTATAACTGAGCGTCAGTAAAATCATGAGTTACATGGCAGGTGTGACGGGTGGCTTGCAGTACTGGGTTTTTTACATTGCACATTTTTGTAAAAAGCAGCGAGGGCTGTTTAAGAAAGTGACGTTATGGACAGGGCATGGGGACTGGGAGTCAGGAAATCTGAGTTGTGGTCCTGGTTCTGCTGCTGACTTTCTGCCCAGTCTCAGGTACAATAATTAGTAATACGTATTCAACAAAATCATTAAATGAATAGTACTTATTTTTATGATGATTGTGCTTATTCAACATAGAACCAGACACATAAGGTAATATCTGGTTCATCTCAAGTCCCTTTTGTCAACAAGATATATTGAAGTGCTGCTTATCTATTCATTTTTAATGGAGGGATTATTCTTTTAGAAGCTTCTCTATGTTTCTTTTTTCCCTCTAGAACACCAGGAGACACTTGGAAGGACTATACAAGACCTGCCATTAAGTTCACTATGTGAAAATAAAATAGTTTGTTGAGCTGATAACTAGGCTCAGTGCTCTCATGAAATATGACTAATACTGAGCTACAGAGTGTGGAGGGGTCATTAAGTTTTGTATTGAATTCCTTTGACTCCTGGATAATTTATCAACATGCTGCACCACTTCTACCTGAAAACTTTACTTTAAATAACCAGAAAGCACCAAGCAGTCAATCATTTACTTCTCCTGGAGCTGAGGAACAAGGGAATCAGATAGTTCACTTGGTCGTTCCAAGAAAGAACAGTGGCCCAAACCCTGCTTGCCTTATTCAAGATATTAGTCCCATTAAAGCCAGTGGAACTAGAGTAGTGTGAGTAAATGCACCAGTGTTGATCCTTACTATGAAATTTACGACCTGGCTAGTTCTCTTGCTCTCCTACAGTAAAAGCTGGTTGCTAGGTCATGTGATTAGCCAGAAATAACTTTCATTTGTTTTTAGGCATTAATATTGAGCAGGCGTCTCAAGATTATAACAGTGTGTGTGTAAGAGAGAAAGTAGTTCTTTAATGTACCTCTATAAAAATACACACAAGATCAGCTTTGCTCCAGACAGTGGATTTGGTCTAAGACTGTAAAACAAAGAGTATGTGATGGGAGTGAACCCACAGGAGCAGCTTGTGAAAGTAGCCTTCAGCGCATGTTTTACATACAGTACGCTAGAGTCTGTGGAATGCAGTGTTTGCACATGTCTGAGTTCCAACAGCAAATGCTCATCCTGCAGGCGATGGATGCGGCAAAGATGTATGAAATCTGATTTCCTTTCCGACAAGCACTCTACTTGCTATAATTTTTACACAAAAATAACAGTCAGCTCTGCATTCATTTCTCTTATATGACTATGTAGCTCTCAAAACTATGTAGTTTTGCCACAGTGGCTTTATAAACATAGCACTTTGTGCTCCCCAATCTCTCTCTCTCTCACTCTCCCTCCTGGACCTCTCTGATATGTTTTAGTTCCCTCCATAATTAAAGCCCTTTCCAGTTAGCTTTAATACACGTAATATGTAGCCAGAATTGTGTAACCCACACACCTCCTGGGTGTGGAGATCTGTCTCATCTAGTGGCACCAAGACTACTTAGAAAGAGATTAATGAGTCTGCTCTACAGCCTTAGCTAAGGGCCATATGGCTTTTAGCCCATGCACTAAGCTCCAGAGAGATCTCAGGTTCGATCCTGCCCACCGATGACCGGGCACACTATATCTACATCAGTCAATGGTAGCTGCAATTGCAATAGCTTTCCTTGCTCTGAAGAATTCAGAGACTTTCCTTCAAAAACTAACTCCCATATTGTTCCATGGATTGGCTGTAAAACCTAAGTATCCTTCCTCCTAGACCAAACACATCAGCCAAGATTTTTTTAAAATGGGCGCCTACATCCATATTTAGTTACCTAGATAAGTGGCCTGATTTTCAAAGGTGTGGAGCACCAACTCAGACACAGATGGCAGAGTATAGATGTATGACTAGGAACTGATATTTAAATCTTAAAAGGATGATCTGGACAAAATTTTAGAATCTGATATTTCTACTTGCTGGGCAAGTTGTACATCCACCCACCCACCCACCCATCCATCCATGTGATTACTACTTTCTGAACAGTATGGAGGCAGACCTATATATTATCTTGTACGTTTAAACCTTTCAGTCAAATGTGACCTAGTAGATAGAACAATGGACAGGAGATCTGGGTTCTATTCCTCACTCTCCCATTGGCCTGCTATATGATCATAGTCAAGTCTCTGCACCTCATCTGTAAAAAGGGAAGAATGATACAGACTTGTTTCGAAAAACATTTTGAGATCTATGGATGAAAAGGGCAAGATAAGAGCTAGGGCTTATTATTGTAAAGCATATTTTTGACAAGTTAAACATCAAGATATTAAAGTTATCAGGGAATTTAGAATCGCACAGAAAAAAAAATGGTGGAAGTGTGTTAGTTGTACTTCTCTCTTGCTTTTCATTCAGTAAATGCTGACAGATCTGACCTTAAAAAATACTTTCACAGAATATGGCGTAGAAGTTTTATACTCATTAATGCAATACAAGCATTGAAAGATTGAGTTGAAGTGTGAGACTGAATCATCGCTAGAGTAACACGTTTCCCCTTCCCCCACGCAATAACACACACAATCTCCACTCAGGTGGTTACCAATGTTTATACTAAAACACTCACAGCACAGCAGTGTTCACAGTAACACATTATTCAGATACATGCTTCGCTGATTGAATAGTATTCTTCTGTAGCCATGTAAAACAATTCAAGCCTAGTTTTACTGATAAAGAAATGGAAACTCGCCACCTGTAATAGAAGGTACTTGCCCTGGAGCGCCCCCTGGCAGCCTGGTGTGGAACCACAGTTACATCTCAGCCTCAGTGTCTCATAGTGGGCATTCAATATGTTCAATGAGGCTTGTATACAATTCCAATGCCTCTTGAAGGGTTTAGTTTAATCAGCTATCAGACATGGTATACAAACAAGCCATCTTCTTCTGCAGTGAGACTTCTCCCCTGCTTGGAGCTCTGCAGTCTCTTCTCTGCTGACGCAGGGTCTCTCTCAGGCCTACCTGCCCGGAGACCTTTGTAGTCTCTCTCCTTGGCACTCTCTCTCTTTGGGTTCTGGGTCTGTTCCTCTCCCTAGGAGCCTCTGCTTGCCAGGGAGACAACTCTAGGAGTAGCTTCCTACCCAACTTCTCTGAGAAGCTCTCTCGCCCACAGCCAACTCTCTCTTTTCTGAGCTTCTCCATGAGCCCTTCACCTTTTATTAGGCCCAGATGCTCCTTAACTAATTACTGACCAGCTACTTATCCAACTGCACATGTGGATCTTGGTTGGCTTATTCTTTTTAACAGAGCCTGTCTCCTCTCAGTGGGCCAGCCCCCGTGACGCCACCACCAAAGATTTCCACTGACTAACTCATTTTGGGTTCAAGATTTTCAGATGTTATTTTATTTTTAATGAAGTTGACTTTTTTTTTTAATTACCATAAGGACGTGTCTGGCAATGGAAGAAACCTAAGCTTCCCTTGGTAGCATAGAGAGGATTTAGGGCCTCCACTGGATTTGATATTCAAACTGGTAGTTATGTCCATCTTTTATCCCATACCTACCGGAGCAGGGAAATCCTGGCTCTAGAGAAAGTCAGTGGGAGTTTGGCCATTGACTTCAGTAGTGCCAGGATCTCACCCCATATTTCAGGGTTTGACTGAGGACATGCATGCCAAATGACAAACCGCTGATGTATGGAAAAACTTTAGACCTTGACACAGTCTATGAGTTGCTCCTCAGATGAAATGAATTCTCAGTTTTAAAAGCCTGGGGGCCAGGCTCTGCTCTCAATTACTCCAGTAGAATGGAGTTCCTTTAGGTTTACATCAGAGCAAAATTTAGTCCTTTGATTTCTGAGGGTATGCTGACTGAAGCATACTCCATATCAAACGGAGGTGTTGCTCTCGAAAACATCAAGAAGGGACTGATGGCTCTGATCATGAGGCTTGCAGTCAGAGTGGGCGTTCTGGGTTCCTAACTGCTCTTAGAACCTTGTGTAACTTTGGTGGCAAGAATTTCCTTTTTCCAGCTATGTTTCGCTAATTGTCTGAAAGAATTTTTCTCTGAAGAAGATCTCATTGGCGTTGTCCATGTAGTCGTGATCTCTGACATTAGAGGGCTCTCGGTGGTCTCCAGAACAGGATTACTACAATGTGCCATATATAGAAATACCTTTGAAGACCATTCCAAAGCTACAGCTACTCCACAACATGATTGCTTGCTTATCTAGTGGTGATAACCATATGGAGCATGTCACACTAATTCTCCATAAACTGCACTGACTTCCTTTTTCCTTATGGATGAAATAAGAGGTACTGATCTTTAAAGCCCTATCTGATTTGTGTCCCATGCTCTGCGTATTTGTCCTTGTGACAGCTGTGATGCTATGGCTACACGTTCCTAGCTGTGCACAAATGGAGACAGGACATTCTCAGAAAGAGTCCTTAGCTCTGGAACTAACTGTTCCTTTTTAGTCCAGCAGAGTCCACATTTCTCGACCTCCAGAGCATAGAGGGAGGCTGATTTATTTATTACTCCTATTTTTGCCTGCTGGTGTGATTGAGGGGACTACACTGATCTTTATTCTGGGGTGGGAGTCTATTAAATTGACATTTGTCAATATTATATAGATTGGGTTGATTTTATTTGTGTGCGTGTGCTCAGAGACAGGGTGCACTTTTTAAATCCCCAAATACTATTTAGACACAGTTTCTTTAATAGATTATTCCAAAGACCAACATGAACAGGCTACTAGAGGATGCCCAATAGCAAAATGATCAACACCCTTCGGGACAGCAACTGCATCTCTTCTGCAACACATTCATTCTCTGCAAGTTGTACAGCATGCATCTTACTGATGTTCCTGAATTATTTCTTTGGTCACTTCCCTGGCAGGTCAGCTGTTAATGAATCAAAACTTAAAAAATAGTTCTCTCATTACCTTGTTAGAAGACTGAAAGAACTTTATATCTCTTTACATCTCTAAAACTACCTTCTGTTCCTGCAAAGTTTATTGCAAGAAAAGTAATGACTAGACCCTAGAGTAAAACTCCTCTGCAATACAGCATATTAAAATATTAGATTATGAATGTTGGAAAAAATAAGAGGGAAATCAAAAGATTTCTGTACATATCACAGGGGGAGTTCATTAGATTAACTAAAATGTTAAATAAACTTTTGAATCTGGCCTAACTCCATAAAGTCCAGAGTCTAATGCCAGCTTCCCTTCCGACATTAACTCACTTTGTTTTGAACTGGTCTTTCAGAGGTCTAAGACGAGCATATGATCACTCAGATACCATTTACGGCTATACACAGGCTCAGTATAACTTCAGAGTTAGGATGCAATGTCTTTCTCTCTGTTGAGCATTCTTGAGTCACTGCATGATGAAGTGGGCTAGTTTCACATTCATGAAATGCTCTGGCCTTTTTTTCCATTTTAATAGGCTGTTTTAAACTGCTATCTTCACAGCGCTGTAGTGTTATCTACTGCCCTGATCAGTAATCCAGCCAAAGGTCCCTAACTAGCAGAAAGCCAGCTCCATAGATGCTCGTTCACTGAATATCTATGAAGCTTCCCTCGCTAGGCAGCAGAACTGGTCAGAAAACCAAAATGTCTGAAAACTAAGAAATTCTGGGGAAGAGAAACAGTTGAAATTTTTTGTTGGAAAATGTCAGATTTCCCTTGGGAAGTCCTGAACCAATCTGAACAATTGGTTCAGGAATCCCCATGAAAAAAGTAGTCGAGATGAAATGATATTTTTGGTAGAAAACACTTTCCACACAGAAAAATTTTACCAGCTCTATGAGGCAGACATAGAGTTTTCCCTCTGTTTCAAGGGAGTTTGTCAAGAGGTGGCTATTTCCCTCAGAGGATTTAGTTGGGGATTGGTCCTGCTTTGAGCAGGGGGTTGGACTAGATGACCTCCTGAGGTCCCTTCCAGCCTGATATTCTATGATTCTATGAGTGGCACACCCTTGGTTGAGCTTTGAAATGGAGCTGTCATGTAGGGATATGAAGAGGGGACAAGAGACCCCTTTATCGCTCCTCTGAATCATGAAATCAGCAATTGGAGTGGGGCAGGGTGAAAGAGACAATGTCTCCATTGCCAGTAGATGGGTAGCCTTCCTATTAGCTATGATAGAACACCTCTGTTCCCTAAAAAGCGACAGAGTCCTGTGGCACCTTATAGACTGACAGAAGTATTGGAGCATAAGCTTTCGTGGGTGAATATCCACTTCATCAGATTCACTCACGAAAGCTTATGCTCCAATACTTCTGTTAGTCTATAAGGTGCCACAGGACTCTTTGTCGCATTTTACAGATCCAGACTAACACGGCTACCCCTCTGATACTCTGTTCCCTAGACACACTCACATATATAGCAGGGAAACTGAAGGGAAGAATGGTCTCTTCACCCTTAAGTACAAGTCACCTTAAGAAAACACAGCCATTGCCAGTCTGGATCAGTTGTTGATTCTCAATGACTTGGAAAATAGGCCATTTATTTAAGATTGGGGTTTTCAAATGGACCTAAGGGAGTTGGGCAATGAACTCCCACTGAATTTCAGTGAGCTCTGGGTATCTAACTCACCTGGAGCCTTTGAAAAATACCAGTCTGTGTCTAAATTTGAATGTTGATGCTTATGTTAAAGTATCTATGTCTGAAAATTCTGCCCATCTGATCTATTCCAATTTTGAAGAGTGGGTAGCAAAGTGTTGGTTTTTTTCTTTAATAGCTTTTCCAGTGCTAATAAAGAGATTTCAGTTTATTTGGCTTAAACTTTCTGCACACTGACACAGATTTCTCTATCCCTATGTAGAGCACCAGGAAAATATCAAAAGCTAATTAAAGCTCTGAGACTTGGAGCTGTATCTTTGTTAGAACAAAGGTTAAGAGCTTTATTTTACATTACATCTATCTTTACTAAACACGACTGTAAGTTTCTCTTAATATTTGAGTTTTCTTTTTTGTACTCTGGAATACATTCCAGGAGCAGGCTTTGATATTCCTTTCCCTGAACTGATTACAGAACATGTCCCAATTCTTAAAACTAATATCCTTCCATATCTAAGGGATAAAGATTATTTGGAATCACAGACATGGTTCGACTGTAATGAGAGCAATGATGTCATTTCTTTAAGGTAATGAAGTCCAAACGTATCACAGCACTTGCAGTGTTTGGGAATAATTGAGTGGTGAGGTATATCACTTTATTATGAGCAGAGCGAAACCTACAGATTAAAAAGATCGCGTCTTTTTCTTTAAATAATAGAATTATGCCGTCAAATTAAGTCTGGGAACTAAATCAATCTTCTGATGACTGGATTCAAGTTAAAGGGCAAAAGAAAAGCTTTATAATCTTCTCTGCATGGTTGGCTGTTTTCTAGTCAAGCATGCTGACTGCAGCATAATGCCACACTTCCTCTTTATTAAAATGTCAAATGCTATTTAGCTGTAAATTTCCCTAAACTCCAGAGAAGGTTTATGGAGAAATACTTGACAATTGCTGGATTTATATCAATTAAGTGAAACATTTGACGGAACAAAGGGAACAAAAGATGGTTAAGAGAATACAGTACCACATTCCAGACTTGTTAGTCTCCTCTAGTTGAACTGCTGAATAAAATACCATCCACAGAGAAAAGGCATCTATAGTGCACATTTATTGAATTAGTACAATGATCTGAAGCAAAAGGCAATATTATTATATGATTATTAACACAATACATAGCTCCATAATTTTGCATGGCACTTTTCAAAGATGGGGTGGGTGGGAAAGCCATGGTCCCTGCTCCAAAGATCTTACGATCTAAATGAGACTAACATAGAATGTGATGATAGACAGAAGAATGGGGGATAAGGAGGAGATGGATGTGGGTAAAAGAAATAGATGTAATGGGTGAAGTCCTGTCCTCATTGAAGACAAAGAGAGTTTTGCCATTGACTTGTGATCATTTTATGTGCACCCTGAGAAAGGCCAAGAGGGAAGGAAGTCAGTGGGGGAAAGAATGGTACATGCAGAATATCTCTTCAGCCACCGTGGGATACTCTATTCTGGCTTTCCATATCCATAATATTGACTCAAGTTCAAGGTGTCCATCCTTATCTTCAAAGAGCTCAGTGACCAAGTTCCAGCATATCTAAAAAGATTGCCTAAAACTCGGGGATGAAGTCTGTGGTTGACAACTCTGCTCCCCCGGTACAATGGAATTTTCTACCAGAAGGTTAAAGCTATATATGTGACAGAACTTTCTCCTCAGACGCCACTCTGAGACTGTGGAACTAACTCCCACCAGAATCAAGGACCATCCCAAACTGGACCATATTCTGCGACAAGTGTAAGGTTCACTCCTTCAACCTTCTTTCTCTAGCATTCATAGAGCAGCGTGGACACAAATAAATAAAACCTTAAAGCACTCCATTGCATACACAATTCTCTTCCTGGGAAGAGGAGGAGAATGAACCTGAAGTGATAGATGTTAGTTGCATTGCTTAATGCATGAAGGTGCTTAGATGCTACAGAGATGAGGGAACTGTATAGAACAGAATTGAAAGTGAAAACTGTATTTTGATTAGTCAATGAAGACCCAGGTATAGGGCATCTAGAGAAGAGAGTGGAGGATGTGTCAAACAGAGACGGAGAAACGTGATTGGGACTGATTCTCCTTTACGCCACTCTGGTGGTGTAAAGGGGCCTTGAAGCAACACAAATGTAAATGTAAATCTATCAAATGTCCAGGGCTGCTTTCAGCAACTGGCGCTCCCTTGCGGTTGAGCAGGATTTTGGGTAAACCTGCCTCAGTTTCCCCTTTGTTCAGCCAATCACCATTTAGTCCCATGTCTGGTAGTTCCTCAGTATGACTCCAGCCAGATTGTTAACAGTCTCTCCATTTCAGGCCAGAGTCTAGTGAATCAGGAGGCCGGTAACCCTGGTGAAGGGATGACAGTCTCCAGTCTTTGTTCTTCAGGCTTTACTGTCCCCTCTGCTGTGGTTAGTAGGGGAACTCAGGTCCACTCACTCCTCCAAGGACCCTGTAGGAGGTAGTTGGAACTGGTTTCTCCCAGTCCCTCATTGCTTTTCTGGACTGCTCCCTACCATACCGCTCTTGTAGGCCGTTTATCAGACTCACACTTTGCGATCCTCTTCTGCTGAAGACCCAAGTTTCCAGTTTGTCCCTTATGGAATGATCCTGCTCTCAGTGGTTCCTCAGCCTCCCTGGCAGTCACCCCTCACTTCTGCCCTGTAGCTCTATTATCTCACCTAGCTGTTGTGGGCCGACCATCAGCCCCAGCAGAGGAGGCAGCTCAACTCCTGTTAACCATTTAGCTGCTGAGATACTATAGGGTCTGTATTCCCATGACACATCCCCTGTAAGACTCCTGGACACTCCCAGAGTAGTGCAAAGGAGCTGTAGTGAAAATGAGAATTGGGCCTGAGTGACCTCCATGAGACAGGTCAAAAGGCAAACCAGAGGGGACTGAGGAGGGAACTGGAGAAGTAGTCATGGCACTGAGATAACCTAGAGATAAAGGGGAAGAGGAGGGAGGGTGGGGACAATAGGGAGAGATGCGGGGTCTAGTGGTTTCCTTTAAGGCTAGGTCTACACTGGGGGGGGGATTGATTTAAGATACGCAAATTCAGCTACGCGAATAGCATAACTGAATTCGACGTATCCGATCAGACTTACCTCGCTGTGAGGACGGCAGCAAATTGACCGCCGCGGCTCCCCCGTCGACGGTGCTTACTCCTACCTGGGCTGGTGGAGTACACGCGTTGATTCGGGGATCGATTATAGCGTCCCGACGAGACGCGATAATTCGATCCCCGAGAGATCGATTTCTACCCGCCGATCCAGGCGGATAGTGAAGACAAGCCCTAAGGTAGTGGGAACTATCACCTGAATGCCGAGAGAAAGCACCCGAAGGAGAGACAAAGTTTGATGATGACAAACCAGAAGGGAGGGAGAGGTGGAGGCTACCGGGGGAGCTTCAGAGGCATGAGAAGATGGGGTCAACTTCACAGGTCTGAGGTGAACAGAGGCCTGGAGACTTCAGAAAAGGGCACACCTGTGAAAAGAGATGAAATCGGAGGAGGAAAGGGGGTCAGTCAAAGAGGAGAGGAGCAAAGGATTGAGAGCTCCTGCTGGACCGTGTCAATGTCACCTCTAAAGAAGTTACCAAGATCCTGTGCAGAAAGAGAGGGAAGTGCACAGGTGGATAGGAAAGAGGGGTTGAGCAGAATCAAAGGTGATAACATGCTACTGAGGATTAGGGCAACAGAAGGTGTTCACTGGTGAAATCATCGGTGTGTCAGAAATGAAGATTCTGCAGCAATGTCAGTGTGATTCTGCAGAAACAGTAAAGCAAGGGACTGCCCGGTGAGAGAGACTGGACCAGCTACTAGGGTTAAATTAAGAGTCCACAGCAACCTTTGCTTGAAACACAAAATTAAGCTTTCCAGAGGCTGAGCAAGATTTGGTTTTTCCCTCCATTAGGTCACACTGCACATGCTTCTACTCTTCCTTTTCTTTAGGACTGAGCCAAAGTGCTGAGTTACTGCAAAAAAGGCCATTGAGCTCCCTGGAAGGTCATGATCTGCTTAGAATGAAAAGGCAATTGTCATATGTAGAGTTCCAAGTAAAAATGGTTCAGCCAGCATGACTCAACCAGACCCAACACTCAGCCAGAAATGAACAGCAGAATATTCATAAAACAGCCAGTAAAACTTGCAATACAGTGGGTTCAGTTATACTGATCTGTCAGGTACATCTAAGCCACCTGTTCCTAGAGCTGGTTAGAATCCCCCAGCCCCTGCCCCAGGAAAATGTTAACAAAAACAAAGCAAAAGTTCATTCATTTGGCCAAAACTTGGTAACTTCAGGCTGAAAAGTTTGATTCAGAAATTATGCCATGGTATCTCATGGGAACGGAAGTTCAGTTGCATTATGCCCGTATTTTCCTCTCTGGGCCTGGCTCCTTGGCGGGACTATATCTCCCATGATGCACCATGGCTTTCCCTCTTCCTGAGCTGCTGTAGACCTTCTTCCGAACCATATGGTGGCAGCATATCGTGGAGGATAATAGTTCCGCTGGCAAGCCTGTCCCATACAGGAGAATGGGGGGGTATGTGGTGCCCGAACTACAACTCCCATGAGGCACCATGATGGCATGTCTCAACTGACATTTTCAGTTTTTGCCTCAAAGTTTACAAACAAAGAACCTACCAACCAAACAAATAATTGTACAGGTATTCAATTTTTCAATCATAAACTGAAATTTTCAGTGGAAAGCACACACTTTTCACTATATATACACATTTTATTTTAGTTTTATTAATGTATTTATTTGGAATCCCAATTTCCTGTTCTATTAGTGCTGGGGTGTTTGCCCTCATTTATCAATCGAGTTTACCCATCTAGGTAGAAACAATTTCTTTGTCTTTCGAGGCCAAATTCAGCATATGTTCAAGTCCCTGCTTTTCTCAGTTGGGGCCAATGTTAGGGAAGGATTCCTGTCCTTTTTGAAGATCAATGCAGAACATGAGTTTGTGGAATGTTAACCAGAGGCACTTGTTAGCTGAGTGATGAGACTCACCATGAAAATGTCTAGTAAAGTTTAATCTCTCCTTGAAAGATGGAGAATTGGTTTCTTTTACCAATATTTGGATTAGGATGATCATCATTTTACGGATTATTGCTTGAGCAAGAACTACAGAATCATTCCCCTTAACAGGAATAAAATGAAGAACTATTTGCTGACATGTTTATAGAATTCATATTAATTTCCTACCCTACAAAAATTGGCTATGCAGGTCGTGACGTTCCTCTCGGGTGTTATCTGGACCAGTGATCTTCTAGGTCACTCCAATCCTTGACTCTGGGAGCCAGCCTTACCCTGCTCTGCTTTGGGAACCCCCACTCCTGGGCTGTTCACGCACAGCCTCTGGGATGTTAGCTGCTCCCAGCTACTTTCAACTGAATGACACTAGCCAATATCTCCGGTCCCAGACACAACCCTAGGAACCTCTGTCTTGCAGTGTCCAGTTATGCCTGCTGGACGCTGCAAGCTTACATGAGTTCGTCAATTTTACAAAGAAATTGATATGTACCAGGCTTGTTATCCCCAGGGGAGTCTCTGACAGGCTTCAAACCAAACGCACGGCTCCAGGTAGAATAAACAAACAAATTTATTAACTACGAAGATAGATTTTAAGTGATAGGCAAAAAGTCAGAGTGGTTACGAAAATAAAATAAAATATAAGCATGCAGTCCAGTGCCGTAAGAAGGGCGAGGTGAGTGAGGCACTTGCGGGCGCACAAAGCGGAGGGGTGCAGCTCTACCGCGATCAGCGGCGTTTCGGCGGCAGCTCTACCGCCACTGCTTCTTCGGTGGCAATTCGGCGGCGGGTCCCTGAGTCCCTCTCGGAGAGAAGGACCTGCCGCCGAATTGCCGCTGAAGAATGAATGAAGTGGTGGCAGCAATTCGGCGGCAGGTCCTTCACTCCAACAGGGACTCGAGGACCTGCCGCCGAAGAACCTGGAGCCGGCCCTTGCCTCGGGCGCAAAAATTCCTTGTTACAGCTCTGATGCAGTCTAAACTCTCAACCCTATTAGACTGGGCAGCAATTAGATTAAGCAGTTTTGCTCACCCCACTGGATACTGCAGTCCTTAATATACAGGTTTGTGCCTTAAACCTGGGCCAATCTCCTGTGTTGGAGTCTTGTCTTCTTCTCAGTGTCTTAGTTGCTTGCTGCATAGCTAGGGGTAGGAGAAGAGCCCAGTATGTGTCCACTCTTCCTGCTTTATACACTCAGTCCATGTGCTTGGGGAGCACAAGTCCTGGCATGTCTGGGTGGGGGCATTGCTGAGTCTCTCCAAGCAAGGTGGAGCAATTCCCCTGGTGTTGCCTCATGCAGGCGAGTCATTGCATTGAAGCTCCCTTGCTGGACAATGACTGCTGATAGGTTGTTTGACACCCCACCCAGGCATTGGTTACTTTCCTTGCTGTTGCCTCTGGGGAGCTAATATCTGGCTGATTCCCCAAATTACAGCATGTTTTAGTTACAACACAATTAAATAATTAAATATGCATTAATCTTGCCCCTGATACCTTACAAGGCATGCTTTATATGTAAGATCACGATTATATGAAAATGAGGAATATGGGGGTTACAGTATGCTCCCCCAAGGCATAGAATGGCACACAAGTATTTCCCAGCGAGGATTAAAGTGTCAGATTAGCTTGTTCCCTCTCAACTCTAATTACAATTTTATGCACATATTTTTAAAGCCACTGATGATTGCCTGACACTCACAAGATTATTATTTGGATTGGTAATGTGTTTTATTTTCTTAGCCTCCTTATAAATGAATTATTAACTAATTATTAAAAACAAACTATTCTTGTTTTGAATTCCTAAATTAATCTCTTTTAAGTGGATTTCACATTACAAGTATTTTATATCATTGTATTATCTGGATCAAAACAGACTTCTTGGCATGAAAGTCTTTATTGATTAAAGTTTGAGTGATAATGGACCAGATCTTCAGCTGGTATAAATCAGCATTGCTCCTTTGACGTCAGTGAACCTATACTGACCTACACTGGTTCAGTGTATTCCACTGTTATATTCTGGCCTACAGAATTCAGAAATAAATGGTTAAATTTTATCTCCGTTACAGGGGGATAACGCTGGGTAATTCTACTGAATTTAATAGGGTCATTTAGATCAGAATCTGGTCCAGCTTAAAAAAAATGAAGAAAAAAGACCCAAAATTCAGTACATGAATAAATAAGCATGGTTGTAATAGTTCTGGAAGCTACCAAAGCCATGCATCTTTTGACAATGTGCCATGTGTCTTTTCCTCCCCAAAACACGATTAATACCAGTGCCTGGTGCAGGCGCTGAGGACTTGTATCTGCCCTTTCTGGAGATGGAGAGTTTAGGACAGGAAGCAGTTCTAGACTTCTATAGACCTTGTATTTAGCAGTGTGCAAGTACTAATTTGGGCCAGTCCTGCACAGTGGACTATCTCCCACCATGCTTCTGTTGTCCGGCAGAGCCAGGAACAATCAAGCACCTTCGTTTGCAGCCTTAGAGACAGATTTTGCTACTTTCACCCACCTGACCCAGCATGTCGTTACACTGAAATCAATGGCGCTATTCTCAGAGCATGGTGCTGCTCTGAATAAACAAAATGGCAGAATCCAGATTTGGATGGGAATAAGGAAAGGATGTTAAAAATGTAGCATATATCACATCGCTGCTAATGTCAATATTTATTGCTCACTGTTGGAATGAAGCAAACGTTAGCAAGAATTGCTGTGATCGCTGGGGTTAGTCTGCTCCTCAGGGAGATTTCAGACGTGATGTGGTGCAGAATTTGACCCATGCTGTGTACAAGGGAGCAAATACAATGCCCCTCAGGCCTAATCCTGACCCTGCTGATGTTTCGCATTAAAATTGCCTAAGTGTTCTTAGTTTAGCATCCAATGTTATTGACTCCACAGTAAATGCAATGTGGAATTGAAAAGGAAATTAATTGTCTTCCATACAGCATATCCATCATGTGCAAGCAATAGAACGACTTTGGATAATCATGAATGCCTTTTCCATTTAGCTAAAAATAAATATTGAAAAAACAAGGTAATCATCCACTGTGTAAAAATATTTTTTCTTCTCCGTCTTAAATCATACTGACACCCACCTAATTACCAAGATACTCACACGGATGCCTCCCTCGGGGTACATATGATAGAAGATTGCTGCTTTCCAGATTGGCCCCTGTACCAGATGAAGGTAGGGAGGACACTTATTGATTGTTCTCTGATGTACTACTCACATATTTCTCCCCCTATAACAGAGGCAACTCACTTGCAGCTGGATTCATCACTGGGCATTTTAAAACCAAGACGGGATGTTTTTCTAACAGAATTGCTCTAGTTCTAACAGAAATGAATTCAGGGCCGTCCTATGACCTGTGTTATACAGCAGTCCAGACTACGTAATCGCAATGGTAACATCTGGTTTTATAATCTATGAATCCAGGGAGACACCCTCATCTCATGCAGATCAGCTCACATTTTGAGACATTTTGTCCCCATATGGTCACCGATAACACAGCACACAATACGTATGCACCTCCAAACTATTCATCCTTTGATCCATTCAGCTCCATGAGGTACTGCCCCAAAGTGTTATTTCCAACGTCAGATTGGTGGGTGGCATCATGTGCAGAGGAAACACTTTCTAGTGATTAGAGCAGACAATAGTAGGTTTCTATCTGTAACTCTGTCAATGTCAGTGTCTCCATCTTTAAAATTATATTTGCCAGCCTTTGTAATGTGCTTTCAGATAATGGTGGGAGACTAGAGAAAATGTATTAAAGAAGCACTTTCCCAAAGTAATGTAACAGCGACTGTGTTTATGTGTGGTGAAAAACTAGAAAAAAACTGGAAAAAAAACAAAAAAACCTTGCAAGGCTAGCAGCAATTACAACCCAGACATAACATGATTTGTCACTCAAAAATGACAACTTATTAAAGAGACAGAAGCGTGATTTCAGGAATGTATGATATATAAACTAGAAGAGTTTACCACTGTTATAACGTCTGGTAAAAATAACATAAGAACTGATAGTGAACTAAGGTTAGGATTACTGATTAGCCATGGTTACACCTATTGGTGTGTTGCAAAGAACCCAGCTTTGAATCATTTACTGCATGCATGGGGTTAGTGTGTGAAAAGAAAAGACTTGACAATGAATTATCACCCAGGCAGGCAATTTTGAACTGAATGGACATTTTGCTAATTAAGTAATTGTTTAAATGTTACTTTCCAATGACTTTGGATTAAACTGGCATTGATAGCCCATAAGCAAAGGCAAGTAAGGAAAGAATTCATTAAAAATCCACAGTTCCATATTGGTACCAGGATCACTTCCTGCAATTAGTACATAATTTGAATAAATTGTGTGATAGAACTTTTTGATTTATTCTGATGTGATCTATTACTTCTTGACTAATCTTATGTTAAATTAATTCAAACTTTGTACACACTAACTAGACCTGGTTGGGAATTTTTATATATATATATGTGTGTGTGTGTGTGTGTGTGTGTGTGTGTGTGTGTGTGTGTGTGTGTGTGTGTGTGTGCGCGCGAATTTTCCCATCAGAAAATGTCATTCAACAACAACAACAAAAAATTTGAAACATAACATCAGCAAAAAACTTTCAAGAAGTATTTTTCAGGTCCAGGATGGAATTTCCAGTCAAAATCAGATGGTGACCAGAATAGCCAATAATCTGGTGATTAAGACATTCACCTGTTATGTGGGATATTGAGGTTCAAATCCCCATTCTCCATCAGACCATTAGCTAAAATGGGGTGTGTGTCTCATAAAATTGTAAAAGGTCTTGTTTCATTTTGATGTGGAATGAAAACAAATTTCAAATCCTCATCGCCCCTCCCCACCTCGGAACAGAATTCTTGTTTTCTGGCCAACCCAACATATAACCATCTTTAGTTTACTTCCCGTCCTTTCCTTTTGAACATTACATTTTAATTTGATCAATAAAATGTACAGAATTGTAAGATTTCACCAGACTGTATTTTAGCCAAACAACCCAAAATTCAGAGAATTCATAAGAAACATGGCATGGATGGCCGGTTAATTAAAATTACCTAAGCAATGTTGGGGAGATTTTTCAAAGGCACGCATGAGAGAGTTAGGTACCTGGCTTCCATGGCCTTTCAATGGGTGTTGGATTCCTAAATGCTCTTTGTGCCTTTGAAAATCTCTCCATGTGTTCTATACTATATTTACCCTGATGTTCTCACCCTGGCTGCTAGAGGGAGCAAACAGGAAATGATAGAGCTGCTGACACCTGGTCTGCAAGAGTAGCATAGCAGTGAAAAGAATGACAGTGTTTCTGCGGCTTCTTCCTGTCATAGCAAAAGCAGGATTATGGCCCTGGAATTAAGAAAGAGTTAGTTCTGGAAATGAAACAGTTTTTAAGGTTGCCCACAATGGGTGCTGATAACAGTGTAAATATTAATAAAGGACCATGCCAAATATTTGTAATGGACCGATCCAATACTTTGGGGTGATGCCTAAGACATAGATATATACAGTACTTATTGTGTTAAGCCCTATATTTTGGGGGAAGTGATCATTCTTCTACACAGTGCGAGGGGCTTAACTCAGGAGACAATTATATATAAAGCTTTCCCCTGCTCCTATCCCAGCACAGAGCTGTAGAATTCTATTGACTTATCTCTAGGCTGCCTATTACTTTTATGGATTGGAGACAAGCCTGTTAAACTTGTCCCTGGTCAAGGACAATATCCTGTTATATAATTGTGCAGGAATACCTGTATTAATACCAATTTACTTTGCCCATCATTAATTATTTAGTCTCCAAATGAAACTCTTCAGCATCAGAACAGAAGAGGTAACCATTGAAGGTAAACCAAATTATGGAGTTCAGAATACAACATGTTTCAAGCATTTATGGGAAGTAATTTGGATAATCATGACAATTATGCAATTAAATGTGTCTCATAAAAACTATACTAATTTTATAGTCACTAAGCAAAATACCAGCAAACTTAAAGACCGAAAACATTTTCAATTACCTTTCTATAATAACATCAGGAGTGAGGTGTGCAGGCAGATTGCTGTCTAATAAACCTGGCATTTCAGACTTCTGATAACCTCCTTAGCAATAATAAGTTTACAAACAATTACACCTAACAAATGGAACCTAGATGAAGCCATAAACCTAGTCTTTTAGTAACACAAGCTCCTCTTAAAGACAGGTTTATAAATGAATCACTTCTCTAATTTATGCCCGTGATGGCCATGAATACAAATTAGTGTCACAAGGTTATTTAGACAGGCTACCTGTTGTTCTATAGAGTGAGCTATAAATGTACTACTCTCACAGTAGCTGTTGAAAATAAAGGATTCTGAAAATATTACAAGGTTAGCTCTGTGCAATACAAACTAAGGGCCAGACCTTCAGCTGGTGTAAAGTGACATAGATCCACTGATTTCCTGATTTGAACCAGCTGAGGATTGTTGCCACGGCTCTCTGTAATATCTATCGATTGTATCCATCATCTTTAAATATACGTTTAAAATATGTTATGTAATTGACGTCCCCTCCACTCCCATATGTTCATTCTGGATAAAAGAAAATAGCATTCCATATAGCAACCAACCTCCAGTGCCATAGCACCCAATGGACAGACCCTGATCAAGAGAGGTCCCAGGGTGGAGAAGATGGAGGTTTCAGGTCATGACTGAGAAACGTTGGTAGAATTGTGCAGGGAAGTTTGTACAGTACCAACTTGAGTTATGCTTTAGGTTCAAGCTACATGTTAGGCTCAAGCTTGCTCTGCTTTTCAAAAACTGTAACTCTCCATCAGGGTCGACTGGTTATTCATCAGAAACTGCTTTCTTCAATATGGAGGGGGAAATGGAACTAACAGACTGTTGTATGTAACTGGATGTCCCAGAGTGGATGAACCACTGGCAGTTCTAGCACCGACGGAAAAAAATCAGTAGTTCTGGGAATGACAACTGTCTCCTAACAAAGAAAGACCTTCCCCATCAAGGAAACATCTAACAGACAATTTCATAGGCATTTGTCATCCTTCAGCAGCCTTTCTTCTAGTCTTCATATCATCCTCCAAGGAAGGATAGAAAACCACCCATTTCATTCCCTAGAAGTTAATGAGTGACTATGATGGAAATCCTGAGACGGTCATATCTGACTGAGTAGCTATTTAACAAAAATCTTTCTCTGATACCCAAACTGAATGTGCAAACCAAACAGGTATAAATGCTCCTAATAGAAGCAGAGGCATAAGAAACAATGTCAGTTGAGCTTCAATTTCTCCAATAAACCAGGATATGTGGTATAAAAAACATATAGCTTATGTAGTCACCTGGTATTACATGCCCTCTTGTATTTGGCAATGAAGTGGATTAGGCTCAGTCTTTTGATTATTTAATGAATGAAAGCACTTGATAAAATGCCTCATCCTCATTTTCAGTCAGTTGTCTAAATGTCTTAAAGTTTTAATCAATGGCTTAAAAACTGGCATGAAATGAACATTTGTACCAGATGCCTAGGTTGACAGGCTGATATGCTGGTACATGTCATAGTCAATAGAAATATTGTTTTCTGAACACTTGTTTATTGGCCTATGGCCCAAAACAGCATTGCTCTAAATAAACATTCCTTCCGGCTTATTTTCTGTTACCTTCCCTGCATTTACCTCTGGTGTAAATAAAATACCTAAAATTCCATCATGAAAAGAACTAGACATTCCCTAAAATAGAGCAAGTTGTACTGGCCTTGCTGCAAAGGGTTGCTGTGAGCGTTCTGTCTATTTTAGAGGACTGGGAACATGCTTTGCATTCCATGACTTCGGAGGAAAGTTCTGTAGGCACTCCAGACACTTAGGTCTATAAATTCCAACCTTCGGTGGCTTCCCATTAACCCCCACACATTCCAAGGAAATAATAAGATCCTTACACTAGGCCTGCCACAAATTAAGGTGCAAACACGCAAGGCGCTGTCACTTTTAACTGTTACAAGATCCTAACCCAGCCCCCTAGGCTACCCACCGTCTTCTCTCTGAAGCTAGTGCCTAGGCTGCTGCTTCCAGCAAAGGTTCACACACAGCCTCTGTCTCTCCCATCTTAGTCCCCTCTGACCTAAGGGTGTAAAACTTTCTTTTCCTGTGCTCTGGGAATTAGAGTTGGTTGTTGAACTGGGTAACGCAGTGCCCCCTCCAATGGCTAGTTCCTTTCCTGCCAGCTCAACTGGAGTGGATGGAAGGTACCCAGTAATGAGGCAGCAAGGCCCAGGCCCTCCAAGGTATTTAAGAGCCTAACTCCCATGAATTAGGTGCCTAAATATCTTTGAGGCTATCTTCAAGGTTCCTTACACTTTAATGGGCCAGATCCCTCCGTTGGTGTAACTTGGCATAGCTCTACTGAAGTCAGTGGGGCTATGCCATTGGAGAACATTGCCCGTAACGGCAAAATATTTTGTAAGGACTCAATCTTGGAAGGGGCTGGTTGCTTTTTGTAGGGTTTGCCCTTTATCGTGTATTGTTTTATAACAACCAAACATGTATTAGGCCCTTCACCATCATTAAATGTCAGCTGATAAGCCTCCTCAACTCTCATTGAACTCTGAGCAATTCAGTTGAGGTCAATAGAAGGGGAGGGCACTCAGCACTATGTCAGAGATGCTTAGCATCTTGCAGGATCAAGCATTTGGTGAAGATTAGAAAGTGATACGGTTGATCTTGGCTGGAGTTTCTTAATGCATTTTTGCATCTTAAGCAGATTGTATTGATTACTTAACAGAGTACCAGTGTTTTAAGCTAATGGTTTAAGATGGATAGTTTCCTCAGATAAGTGGCTTACACATACAAAATTATAAACTGACAAGTCCATTTTCTATCCTGTAGGCAAACATATGTAGGCCAGATCCTCAGCGAGTGTAAACTAATATAGCTCCGCAATGGAGCTACCCTACTTTACACTAGCTGAGGATCAGATCCATAGCTTGCACCTTAATTCCTAAACTACACCTCTACCCCGATATAACGCAACCTGATATAACATGAATTTGGATATAACGCGGTAAAGCAGTGCTCGGGGGGCGGGGCTGCGCACTCCGGTGGATCAAAGCAAGTTCGATATAACGCGGTTTCACCTATATCGCGGTAAGATTTTTTGGCTCCCGAGAACAGCGTTATATTGAGGTAGAGGTGTATATGCATCTACTGTGTGAGACTGGATATTTTTCCTATACAAGTTGAATGTACTCTAAATATCTCCCTAAAAGAAAAGGGACTATCAAAAATGAAAGCTAAAACTAATGCAATCCAGTTTTATTTTTAAAGAATGGACAGATAATTCCCCAACGTGCCCTACAGTAACACAAGATTTTCAAACTAAGGGAAGTGGAAAATGGAGTTCTACTGTTCAGCACACGGTTATACAACACCTGCACTTTGCACTGCTTCTGGGTGAAAAGGAAATTTAGGAGAAAGCTGCTGAGGAGGGGAAATTGGATGTACTGCTGCCCACCTTAGACCCAAGCACCTACTCACAGTTCTGAGCCCTGGGGATTTTCCATGTGGAGCAGAAATTCATGGAGTCAGATATTTTCTTTGATGCAGTTTTGTTTATTTACAAGGGATGTATAAAGTCCTCTTCTCTGAAAGCAGGAAGAACCAAAAGCAAAAGGCATAGTTTCTTGTTTTATAGGCCCCAGATTATTTTAGGTGGCAGATTGTGATTAATTTATCTTTACAATTATATTAATTGATAGGTATATTCACACCCGTCACTCTCAGAGATTTTTAACTCAATTTATAACAAGGTTTCACTCTTTCATAACTTACTTTTGAGGGTAGCAGGTAATTACTTTTATCTGGAACACTTCTATAGCATCATGTATAACTTCACAAGACTATCTAATGTGGAATTTGTATTATATGATGGATGTTTTTTAATTTATGAACAGACGAAATCAGATGAAATAGAAATGATCTCATAGTATACTGTACAATATATTTCTGTTCACTTCTCAAAGTAATGGATTTATACTCTTTCCTAATAAAAGTAGGATTAATATAAATGATTTTTTTAAATGTTGGGAATTCTAAATATATTTTTCATTTGATTTCTGCCAGTGTGTCTACTAGACTGTAAATAATCCCAAAAGTCAGGAGATTAAATTTGCAAGTTTTCAACATAATTTTAAAATAGGCTTCAATCCACCTTCAGGACTTTCAGCTACAAATTACAGGGAAAGTTCATTTCAGGTGCAAATTCTAGCATTTAATTGTCAGACTCTCTGATTTGCAGGCAGATGAAAAAAAAAAAAAGAATAATTGGGAGTTTCTGTGATTATACCTAAATCTATGTAAAAAGTCAGCATTCAAGTTAATGCTTGTCATCCTACCTTGCTGACACGCCATAAAAAAAATCATGTTGCCCCCCTTATTAGAAAATGAAACACCTAAAATTATTCCTGTGTTTTAAAAAGTTTCTTCTGCCTTCCTCATTTCAGTTAAAGTTGATTTCTGTTACAAAAAGAGCACATCAACTCTGCTTCAAAGCCTTTAAAGTCAACTTTTTGCAGCATCAGAGCAGCTTTTCTTCTTAAAAGGAAGAAAAGTGGGAGCAGTGGCTCTCTCTTAAAGAAACAAAGGAAGAGAGGAAATCGTTTGAAACATTCAAATGTGTCTGCAAAGGGCCATTTATAAGACAATTGCAAGGTTCTTTTAGAAGTAACTCAATGTGAAAGATCTGTAAATATACAAGGATTGGAAATATACTATGGAGGCTTTCTCCTGTAGGTTGTTGGTTTAAATGCATCCTAAAAACATAATCCTGAAATCACTGGCATTAAACTGTGAAAAATATGTCAGTCTAGGTTTATAGGTAATATTTCCATGTTTTTTTCAATTTATTTTGCTTTTGGTTTAGGGTTCAAATGAAGCCCAGCACCCAATGCAATTCTCAGACTAAACTAGTGAGTTCTGACAGACACCCAGCAATAAAACACAAGCAATAAAACTCACTAGCGTCAGATGAATCCTTGTGCTGATCCCTCATTTTACTGTTTGTGCAATCAACAAATAGAGTCTAGGGCAGGGGTAGGCAACCTACGGCACGGGTGCCGAAGGCGGCATGTGAGCTGATTTTCAGTGGCACTCACAGTGCCCGGGTCCTGGCCACCGGTCAGGAGGGCTCTGCATTTTAATTTAATTTTAAATGAAACTTCTTAAACATTTTAAAAACCTTATTTACTGTACATACAACAACAGTTTAGTTATATATTATAGACTTATAGAAAGAGACCTTCTAAAAACGTTAAAATGTATTATTGGCATGCGAAACCTTAAATTAGAGTGAATAAATGAAGACTCGGCACACCACTTCTGAAAGGTTGACCAAACAGCAAATGTGAAAAATCGGGATGGGGTGGGGGGTAATAGGCACCTATATAAGACAAAGCCCCAAATACTGGGACTGTCCCTATAAAATCGGGACAACTGGTCACCCTAAGAGAGTCTGACAAACTTTAGCAAGATGAGGAGATCAGATATTTGCTCAGTAGTCTAATATTCTATCTATCCAAGGTATTCATATGACCTCCAGGATTTCTGAGGCCTAGGCTAGATCCCTAACCTAATGTCCTCTCTGTTCCTCTCTCTCATACTGAATAACTTCATGAGATCTCAATGAAGTGGACAAAATTCCACCCTCGCTAATTATATCCATTTTTCCCTCTCAGAGGTCAGGCCAAACACCCTGAAGATGAACTAGCCTCTTGCTGCTAGAGGTGATCCCATCAGGTTAGATGTGACACCAGATGGCAAGGTGCACTTCTCAGGCTGTACCTATGCTACAGATTACTAGAGGACTTGAGTCTCTAGAGATATCACCGGAACACCTCCCAGGAACATTAAATTCACTTTAAAGGAAAGAAATTCAACGAGGGCAGAAGAGTCTACACTGACTAACATTTTCATTCTATAATGAAATACGGCTCAGGAAAGAATGGCCTAGTATTATTGTGTGCTAATGGGTCCTTATTATCCTTATTAGAGTGCAAGAGTACTCTACATGATTAACAATTTTACCAATTGCAAATGAGCAAGTCAAGAGGCGTCCGCTTCATTTATGAACCACTGAACACCACTAACATGTAACTATCCAAGTACTTGTAGAAGTGGACACTTTGCAATAAATAAGAAGTAGATCCAGCCATGTTAAAAGGATTACAATATGGAGGATAAAAACCACATCTATTGGGAACAGACAATGACTTCAGATGAACCTTTTGCTGAATCTCTCATTTGACCGTTTGTGCAATCAACAAACAGAGGGTCTTAAGTAACCTTAAGAAAGCTGAGGAGTTATTGTTTTTTTCCTGGTAATTTGGCAATTTTTGTCACAGCTTCATCTTCCAGCTAAATCAAAATCTGTGGAACCATCTTGCCCCAATGTAATTCCATTGTTGTCAATGGAAATAAGCCAGCAATGAATATGGCCCTACATGTTACAAAACATGACCTCTAATTCTGCAATAAACTCAGCATTAAGCCCTATTAACTTCAATAGGTTTCCTCACGTGGGGCTCAATACAGGACCATGGCCTACCTTTTCTAACAGACTGAGGCCTGGCCTACCTTTTTGCTCTCAATGCAGTGTGTGCTAGCATTTTTAAATCTACAAAATAATTGCAACCACGATGCAAAAATCTTGCTCCGCTAGTAACCTGATTTGCACCTACAGTCGGGTCACTGGAGATACCTGACTTGCACCCATTGCTAATTTTCCAGCTGATTTGCCAACATTTAGTTCCAGAGATAGCAGGCCCCAGAAAGAGACTACACAACAAAATGCACACAAAGCTGTGTAAAAAATTTAAATTAAATTAATGGAGATATCCTATCTCCTAGAACTGGAAAGGACCTTGAAAGGTCATCAAGTCCAGCCCCCTGCCTTCACTAGCAGGACCAAGTACTGATTTTTTGCCCCAGATCCCTAAGTGGCCCCCTCAACGATTGAACTCACAACCCTGGGTTTAGCAGGCCAATGCTCAAACCACTGAGCTATCCCTCCCCCCATTGATAACCAATGTGGTGAGACAGTAGTTTACTTTTTTTTACTGGCTTAGTATGGTTTAATGAGAGAATAACCCTCAGTTTGAGGTGAGTCTGCCCTATTTCTCAGCAGTTTCTCCTTTATCTGGCATTCTCAGCTATGACCTACTATAGCCAGTAAAAAAAAAGTAAACTACTGTCTCACCACAATGGTTATCAAGAAGTCAACTGTGCAGTTTCCTTAGGCATTCTAGCCCTGGTCTCACCACCCAGACACTGGGCTCAATGATGAATGGTTACTGAAAAGCAATTGAATCAAACATAGGGTTCTTCTAATCCCAAGAGATCAACCACTTAGCCAGGTCAATATATAATTCACACTGCTGACCATCCTTTAGTAACTAAATCTAAAGGTTTATTAGTCAAAGAAAAGAAGAAGAGAGTTAATTACGGTTAATAGATCATATACATACAATAATTGCAAAGTCCTTATATCAGGTTTGTAGCAGTGATGGAATAGACTGCTGGCTTGTAAAGTCTCTCTGGTAACTTCCAAAAGATTGGAAGGTCCTCAGTCTGGAGTTCAATATGTTCATTTTAGTTGTAAATCCACAGCCCAGAGAATCAGGCAGGAAAGAAACAAAATGGAGATATCTCGGGGGTCTTTTATATCCTCTGCCATGTGCCTAGAAATTTACTGTCTCAAACAAAGCTCACAGCCCAGGCTGTGGAAAGCTACTGACTCAAGGTGGAGTCCAGGGTCACATGAGCATATCACATGTCCTTACCTGGCTCGCTGACTCACAGGGGGTAGCCACTGGCCCCTTGGAGGCTGAGGCATCCACAGGAAGAGCTGTCTGGGTGGAATGAGTTTCTTCTAGGACCAGTTGTGAGAACTAAATGTCTTTGATGGGCCGTCAATACGTAGCTATTTGGCCTCAATGTAAATTGTGTCAGGTGGGTGTTACCCAGGAATACAAACACATGCATAAAATACAAATCCATGGCCAATATTGATAATTTCAGATTCGAAAATGATACATGCATATAAACCGGATAATCCTACTTAGCAAATCATGACTTTTCCATTGACATGGTACAGGGCATGCTTTGCACAAGATTTGTTGCAATTGTATAACAGCGGCAATATCGATGATATAAATGGTCATATTCCAATTATGCAGCATCACACCCTGATCCAAGGTGGGCCAATGAAGTGCACCATAACTTTCATCCAGATGGTGATTGGTTTATGATAATATTCCAGTTTCACTGATCTACGTGTGCAAACTGCAGCCTCAAGAGTTTTGAAGATGGTGTTCTGAAGCACACCAAGTCTAATCATGACATGGTCCCTCAGTGCATCTCCTGTGTCACTGCATGGTGTGTATAACAGTGAATACGTCCACAGGCATATAAAGAGTTACCCAGTTAATCCACAATATGTTAGGCAGTGGTTTTGCAGCAGCTTGTAAATCATAATGAAAAGAGTAAAAATGAATATTACACACACCATCATCAATAGCTCAGTAGCATTTGCATTGTTATCTTTATGGGTGAGCCATAATTTCCAGGTTAAACTTGCTTCCCAGGGTCTTATCAATTGAGCCATGACATTGCTCTCCAAGCTGCAGACAAAGGGCCTGATTCCGCCTGCACTTGTCCCAGTTTTACCCACATGCAATTCCCCTGACGTCAGTGGAGCCACTAATGCACCAGTTTCCTGGCCTTGCTGTCAGTTTCTCAAATATTTTCTCTGGTGATGCTCGCCTGATCTCTCTTTCTTTCTGTATCCCATATCCCTGTCTGCTCCTGGGTTTGACTCTGAATAAGCATTGATCACAGGGTTAACATTTGCTCTGTGAAAACGCTAACCTTTCATTTTCAGCTCTCCGGCTTCTCTGTGACACACGTTTCATTTTGAGTAAGAGCAAAGTAGTTTCATTTGGCTAACTCTGACAAATCTGCAAAAGAGAATGTGTATCTTTTCCCTGTATTTTATAAAAACAGCTTATCGACAACATTTTTGCCCTGACACTTCTGCTTGGTGTGTGAATTTTTTGTACAGTTTTTGTTTTCAACCCAAATTTAGCTTAGAAGGCTAGGGCTGAGATTGCTATTGCATGAGTTTCAGTTTATCAACTGTGGCCACATTTGGCGATCCTCTTCAAAATGTTTACATGTATACATTTTATCTTTAATTCATAATTCAAATAGTTAAAGTGTCTCATTGTACCAATACCTATGATAATCTACCATCCTATTAATTAGTTGCAAATACTCCTTCTGCACTGCATGCCTGGGTGTAGTTTGGGGTGCTGCGGGGGGGGGGGGAGGGGGCATTGCCCCCTCAAACAGGAGCAAGGCATGGAGGGGCAAGCAGGGGCATGTGCCACTCCCCCCCCATTTCTGCAAGCACCGAGCTGCCCTGCAGGGTTTGCTCTGCTCAGCCTGTGGGTAGAGGGGGGCTCTGTCTTTCCCACACTGCACCTCCCCACCCCTGCAGGCCATGCAGGCAAACCCTGTAGCCAGGCCCGGGCGGGGAACAGGACAGAGCAGCTGCTCCAGGTCCTGTGTCGACCTTATTCCTGTACAATAGTGAGTGCCCATGGGGTGAGGGGCAAAGCAGTTGAGTGGGGAGACGAAGAGAGATGGGGAAGAGAAGGGGACACTTGATATCCCCACTGCAGCAGCCCCAGCAGAGAGGCGGCCACAACAGCATAGGGCGGCACCAGACCAGCCACATTGGACTGCCCCATTAAGACAGCACCCATCCTCCCAGCACCAGCAGCCCAGGTACCACTACAGGAAGGGGGAGAGAGCCAGTGGGCCAAGGGAACTGGCTTCAGCATGCACATGTGGGCGTACACAGAGCTGTCCCTAGGTTAGGGCAAATCGGGGCAACCACTCCGGGCCCCGCGGGCCGGCACAATTGGCCAGCGCACATGGGTGGCACGTGAACCGCTGGCTGGGGGAAGCTAGCCCCCAGCCCCGCCCCTTCCACCCGAGGGAAAGCGCGCCCAGCGCGGTCGGTCCAGGAAATGATGGATTCGTCACTTCCGCCCTGGACCCCGCACCTCCTAGGGACAGCCCTGGGCATACATGCATACACACCCGCGCTTTGCCCCCGCCCCTCAAAGATTGCAGTCAAACACACCTATGCCTGCATGGCCATAACTATTCACTGGAATTTATCATTCAACGTAATTTGTGGTTTCTTTATCCCCCGTCAACGTCAATATTAAACCCAACTGGTCCCACCATTTCGGAACTAAAAGGACTTGTTGGTAAGAGTATCCACTGATTCCTCCATCTTGTATATCAAGATACTGGTCTGCAGTGTGGTTGTTTGGCACCTTATTACTAAAAATGCAGACCCCAAAATGCAGCGACCTTCCCCATCCTCCCAATATGAAATGAAATACAAATATCAGAATTAACCCATTCTGCAGTGTGAGTTATCAGGCAATTTTTGCCCTGGAGCCATACCTGAGAAGACTGTAATTCTCCATGTGGAAGATTTTGGCAGGTTCTGTATAAGAGTATTTATTGACTCAGGCTTACTGCATGAGTCCACAAGGAAAACTCTGAAGTTTCAGAAAGGGATAAGGTCAATGGATAATGCAAATAAATTTGGGGGGGAGCATGGGTAGGAAGTATGATAGAGAGATTTCTAGTCAAAAGAAAACTTGTCATTTGTCAACAACTGAAACCTCTTGAAGGTAAAAAAGGAACATTGCAACAAGACAAGGATTCTCCCTGTCTGTGAACAGAAACAAAAGATTGTATCTGTTTAACACAGAGGAGGGAAGAGACCCTCTGCATCCATTCACTGAGGACACATCTCCAGAGTGGGGATGTTCTCAAGACAAATTGGATCCAGGTTCCTGTGACCGACTGAACTTTGGGGATGGGGTGTGGGGAGGCAGAGAATTGACTTTATTATATAGGCAAGGTAACTATTAATAAGTATAGACCCAGGTTCATGTTTTATGATTTTGCTTTGTGCTGTAATCATTTGTTGCCATCATTCTCTCTTGTTTCTAGTAGAATCTTTATTCTTTTTAAAATAAACCTGCTTTTGCTTTATTATAAGTGCTTATAAATGCAATGTGGTTTACAGGAGTGGTGGTTTATGGTACAACTAGTAAACTTGAGTACATTGCCAATGTCAGGGGCTGGATATTGCAGGGGAATGATTCAAAGGGACTTGGCGACTGGGGTGCAGCTATTATTAACCTGCAGCGTAAGACAGGACTGGCACACTCCAGAGGAGGCTGGCAGTGTTAGGTAGCTGGTACCCAGCTAACCACAGACAAGATTCCACCTCAGTAAAGGCAAGGGGGGGAAACAAGGAGATTCACAGCCCTGTGTACCCCAAGAACCATCACAGGAGGGAGACTGAAAGGAGAGAGCCTAATATTTTGTACAAGGATCTGCAAAATCTAAAGGTTTTGCCAAGTTTCTCTATTAGGAACCAAGAAGTTTTGCAAGTAAAATATATGGAGATTAGCATCCACAAACACACTTTTTTATTATGTACTGATGCTCCTTAGTTATGCAGGTATATCAGCCTGAACACAATGAAACACATTGGAGACTGACTAACTATAATGCGCTCTCCAACAGGCCACACCTGAAGACCATGAACTTTTTAAGGCCTCATCCTGCTTCATTTAAGTTTATGGGAGTTTTGTCATTAACTTCACTGAGTGCAGGATGAAACCCCCTAGTGTGCAGCCCACTTAACTTAATGGTGTCTCTCACTGGAAACATATCATTTCTGTGTGCTATGATCTGTGCTGGCTCCCAATTCATTTTGCACACAATAAGTTTTATCATAGAGTTGAAAGCTTTATTATACAGTCCACAAGATTTAACATCCAACAGTCTTGCATGGGACTCCCTGCCTTGCACCATCAAACCCACTGAACAGCAGAGAGTTCCTGTGAAAAACAGGACACACTTCCCCTTAGCAACCAGATAGAAGGAATTTAATTATGGACTGGCTTCGGGGCTATACATGAGCATAGAGAAATGTACAGACTACACACACACACACTTTTACAAAACCAAAAAAAAATGTTTGTTGAAAACCTGGAAACTGAATGAATGAAAACCTGAAAATTTGCAATGAAAAAGAAATGTTGAGGGGGAGGAGATTTTCTATTTAGTCTAAAAGTCATTTTTCATTTTAAAAAAAGGTTGTTGTAAAATTTACAGACACAACTTTTAAATAAATAAATATATGGTGAGAGACCAAAGTTACTAAATGAAGAGAAATGAATCTATCAGTTATATTAATTGAAGGTTCACCAAACGTGTATTTCCAATCAATGCATGTTCTAACCTGCTGAGAGCCACGTCTCTTCAAGTTATAATGGAAAGCCAATATCTCAATACTATCTCTAGCTGAGAACTCTACTGCGCTAAACAGTGTTGATACAGGACAATACAGTGAGCACTGTGCAGTCCAGTTTTGGGGGCCCCACTACAGAAGGGATGTGGACAAATTGGAGAGAGTCCAGGGAGGGTAACCAATATGATTGGGGGGGTGGGGCACATGACTTATAAGGAGAGGCTGCGGGAGCTGGGGTTATTTAGTCTGCAGAAGAGAAGAATGAGGGGGGGATTTAATAGCAGCTTTCAACTACCTGTAAGGGGGTTCCAAAAAGATGGAGCTCGGCTGTCCTCAGTGGTGGCAGATGACAGAACAAGAAGCAGTGGTCTCAAGTTGCAGTGGGGGAGGTTTAGGTTAGATATTAGGAAAAACTATTTCACTAGGAGGGTGGTGAAGCACTGGAATGGGTTACTTAGGGAAGTAGTGGAATTTCCATCCTTAGAGGTTTTTAAGGCCTGCCAAAGCCCTTGCTGGGATGATTTAGTTGGGGTTGGTCCTGCATTGAGAAGGGGGTTGAACTAGATGACCTCCTGAGGTCTTTTCCCCAACTCTAATCTTCTATGATTCTATGATTCTCTATTATGATATTAAGGAGACAATCTATTAAGCTTATAATAGCCAATCCTTAACATTAAATTAAATGTTTGGCTAGAACTCAGGAAGCAGCAGGACTCCAACAGGCCATATTTTATAGCCAAAATGTATTCTGCTATAATTTAGAATCATAATTCATCATTGTACAAGTTAGCCAGAGTTCACAATATTGGTACAGGAGCCAGCTTTTTCTATGTTATTTAAAAAGTTTTGGTTTTATAAATAATAATAACACCACCCAGCTCTTAAACAGCCCTTTTCATCTCTAAAACACAAAGCACTTTAAAGAGGAGGTCAGTATCATTATCTCCATTATGCAGATGGGAAAACCGAGGCACGCTGCAGGGAAGTAACTTATCTAAGGTCCCCCCAGCAAGAATAGAACCAGTATCTCCCAAGCCTCAGTCCAGTGCACTGTCCACTAGACCACATGCTCCAAAATCACTTTTTCCACTCCAGTTTGATTTGTTATGGACACAGGAAAGGAAAACAAACTTCTTTCATCAGTGCCAGCAATTCCACACTTACTGCTTCTGAAACTTCCACATAGTGATATTTAAAAGTTACACACTGACTTTTATGCTCAGACGTTAACAGTTTTACAATCAATATCTAACTAATCCTCACAAGGTCCTTCTGACGTAATTATTATTACCCTTATTTTACGAATGGTTAAACTGAGGCTCACTGGTTAACTAATTTGCCCAAAACTAGAATCAGGGTCTGATCTCCCCATTTTCTGCACAAAAATCCAACTGACCTCGGGAGTAGAGTAAATTATATTTTATCTTCATTATCTTCATTAAAATTGTTGAATTTTTATTTTCCATTTTCTTTGAAAATTGTTCTCAAAAGCTGACCAGTTTAAAGATAATGAAATCCTTTCCCCACCCCCGCATAATTTCTGTTTTTTTAAAATGCCATTTTCTATTTAAAAAGCAACAGAGGGTCCTGTGGCACCTTTGAGACTAACAGAAGTATTGGGACCATAAGCTTTCGTGGGTAAGAACCTCACTTCTTCAGATGCAAGATGCTTTTTTCTATTTAAAAGCATTTAGCCCACACCGTTTTGCCTAATCCACTCAAGACATCTTGCTGAAGGCCTGGGTATAAGTAAACTGACATAAATAACTTGCCTCATTTTCAGTGGGCATGATTGGGAATGTGAATGGAAGGTTAAGTTGTAAATAAGGGTATAACAAGCATCGGGCTGCAGTCAGTATGTCTGTGCTAGCTAAGGGTATGTCTACAGAGGGATAAAAAACTCACAGCTGGCCCAGATCAACTGATTCTGGTGTGTGGGAACAGAATCCAAGGCAGAAAAATTGCTATGTAGATGATCTTCTACCCCTGTGTAGACGTGCCCTTTGAGAAGCAGGAACACCCTGGTACTAGGGACAATGGACAAAATATACCTGGAATTTAGAGATCAGGTTATACATGAACAGCACATAGACAGGGTTTGGTTCCTGAAAAGGAACCAAACCAATCATGAAGTGTGCGATGCAATGTATAGTTAGGAATGCATGTTATTAGTTTTGGTAGAAATGTACGTAAGGAAAAGGTTTGCTGTATAACTCTGGGTGTACGGTATGCTCTATACCTACCTCATAGGCTTGAGTCTGATCAACTCAGCATAACTTGGCTGCATGCCAAATAAAGGAACCTGACTGAGGAGATTGGAGTCAAACTGAATTATTGGGAAACTAAGCGGAAGAGGTCTCGGGGGAACCCCAACACTTGCTTCCCATTTCTCAACTGGATCATGCCTCCGTCTTGCACTAGACCACATGTCTCTCTGATCTGCACCTGCGTCACTCATCGCAGAGGTGGAGGTAAAAAGCAAAAGGTAAAGGTTGCCTGCGTTTTAATTTTGCCTACCTGATTCCCAAATGGGGAGAAATAATTTTTATACAGTCCCCCAGACAGAAAGCACAATCCTCAAAATGGAAGGCTTTGGGGAACTGGGGGAAGGCTGCAGTGTAAGAAGAAAGCAGGAAGAGGGGACCCACCAATAGTATTGCCAATAAGTCTACTAGGAGTCCCAGTCATGTACGATGATCACATTGTACTAGGCACTGTACAAACACACAAGAAAAAGACAGTCCAATTTTATTGCAAGTGTTGCAAATATTTGATGTTTTACGAAGCCCCAGCTCCTGGAGCCAAAAACAGATGGCAAACGAGTCCAGCATTTATTATTTTTTAAATCGCATGATTTTTGAATGCTTGGGATTGGCAATACAGCCATGATCTTGCACCAGTTGGATTCAGTTTATCAAGGGTCCTGGTGGATGATCCATCGATGACCATTTTAAAATCAAGATTGGGTGTTTTTCTAAAAGATCCGTTCTGGGAATTATTTTGGGGAAGTTTCATGGCTTGTGTTCGACCGGAGGTCAGGCTAGATGGCCTTGGAATCTTTGACTCTTGAAAAGCAGAGCAAGACGTGAAACCTGTCCCAAATCTAGACAATCCAGCTGAGACAGTTGACAGGCTTGCAGCTGAGGAAATTCTCCCCTCTCAGGCCCCAGTCAGGGTTTCCACATCAATGATGGCTACTTGTCAGGAGATTTAACACTTTTCTTAATAACGAGGGCAAACACTTGATTAGAATAAACAAACTTCACTCGGCATTATCTACAACTATAACAAACCCTGCACCACCATAGTATACCAAGAATAAGAATGAGCTTTGATCTTATTTACTGTGGGTTTAACAAGGACTTTGTGTAATTCAGAGCCTATTTTGCCGTCAGCTGATCAAATTCAGCTTTGGTGTAAACTTGTGCAACACCTATTAACTTCAGCCCACTGATAACAGTGCTGAATTTGTCCCTCCATCTTTTGTTGTATTACTTCTAGAATATCATATTGGGGAAAATCTGAGTCAGCCAAGGCAGGCAACAATCTCTAAAATGCTATTAAATAACAGATCCCACAATACAGAACGTTGCAGGGGGGTTTCCTATAAAAATATTGTTTTGTTGTTGAATAATTACTTGGATATAAATATCTGCTCAGGTATGGTTCACATTCAGTCTCACGTTTGAGTTTAGTCCAGGTGCTGGATTCACTAGGGATCTTAATCAGCCTCACACACATTTTCCTTCACATCCATCGACCTGCAAAGTTACTATGAAGAAACGTAGGGCCAAATTTTTAACACAGGCCAAAATATTTGTTTACCTAAAATTTTGCATGCACCTTTTTGGGCGCATATATTTTGTGTCTCTAAAAATGAAGCTTTGCATGCCCAAAACAGTTTTGTGCACAAGACATCAGGTAGTTTGATTAAGAATTCAACTGGCATATGCAAATACTATTTGTACTTGAAAATAGGAGTTCAGGGCTGTGAAAACATACACCAAAAACTTCACAACAAAAAATGTGCACTTACAAATTTTTGACACACAAATGTATAGGCTGGGCAGAAGCCTCTTGAGTGTAGCAACCCTACATTAGCTGTTGCACTGCAGTTCTCTTTAGAGCGGGAAGAAATGAACAATTCTTGCTTCTGGGTAATCAGGTGTGAAACCTGACATTTTCACAAAATATTTGCAATAACTTGTTGTACTCAATCCTGAACAAATATTTGGCATTTGCACTGTTTAGGTGACTGCATGGAAAAAGTGTAGATTTACCTGAATTTGCCCATTTCAACACTGTAGGAGGGAAAAATAACCCCTCAGAAGGGCAACCTACTTTTCTATTTAAAAGACGCTTATTTATTTATTTTTAATGTTCCATTTCCATTCTTTGGGGAATGAAATAGAGAGAGTGCTGTAACAGCAGTCAGTGTTACTTCTCTGGATGATGGGTCCTAGACGGTAAGAAATGGAATCTACAGGAATCTATGATTACATAAGAAAGGAAACGGCTGCTCTGAGAATTCTGTACCCAAACCCACCACTTCCTCCTTTTCTGCTAACACAGTAACCAGAGGAAACATAGGGTGCTATAGACTGAACCAGTGACCAGTGTACATATAGGGCACAGACTCAGAGTAAATATATAGGACTCAGTCCATAGCTAGATTGAGGGTATGTCTACACTGCAATTAAAAACCCATGGCCAGGCCGTGCCAGCAGACTCACGCTCACGGGGCTTGGGCTTGCTGGGCTGTTGAATTGTGGTGTAGACATTCGAGCTTGGGCTGTAGTCCGAGCTCTGGGACCCACCCATTTCAGAGGGTTTCAGAGCCTGGGATCCAGCCTGAGCCCAAACGTCTACATCGCAATTAAACAGCCCCTCGGCCTGAGCCAACTGGCATGGGCCAGCTGTGGGTTTTTAATGGCAGTGTAGACATACCCTGTGTGTACAATGGCTATGGCTGGAGAGAGCTTGGGGAAAGGTGGATCTAAGCCAACGTTCCTGTGGCCCTGGGCTGACTAGGGTCTACAATGGCCCCAACATAATTTATTGCAACCTTCAAGCTATTCCAGCTGCAGCCAGATGCGGTGCCAGCCGAGGATCGGGCATAGCACTGTGTGCCTCTTCCACCTCTCCCTCTCCCCTGGCCCCATATGCAGAGCAGGAGAAGGGTGAAGTCATTTGCATTGACTTCACCCCACCCAATATACCAACAGATACTAGTAAAGTAATTGCCTCCGTAATATCAAGACACACGTGAGAGCATGTGAAACATCTTTCTCTACATTGGTGTCCCTTTCTTCATTTAGTGGTTAATCATTAAGAGTTAGCTGTATCCCATGGTGGACTACAGAATAGTGAAATATGAATTTGCATACTAATTAACTAAGGAAAGTTCTACAGTTTGAATTATCAGAAACACACAGGGCTAATCTCTAAAGGGGAAAAAAAATCCTGATTCTACTTCAGATTTTCTAAAAAATGTGAACCAGTTACCAATTGTAAAGTGTTCCTGGCTGTCAGATAAAATCAGGTAGGCTGTAAGTAATTTAAGCGTGTCTAAGTTTAAATCATATCCCAAGGAGCAACCTGCATGAAAAAGAGCCCATAATACTAACTAAATGGAGTAACAGAGTAGCTGTGTCTGAATAGCTCACTAGTCATTCCAGGGGAGATTTTGAAAAGCGTCTAATCTCCCCCTGGTCTGAAAGAAGGAAATGACATTGAAACTACAACAGGAATGTTTGCCCCTTTCCTTTTCGTGTTCTTGTGTCCCCACATCTTATCCCACTGTAAGATCATTAGTTCATGTTTGGACAGTGATGTGAATGCTGTGTATGGTATATGTATTAAGCATTCTGAATCTGAATCCTTCCTTCACTATCAGACGTTGTTTAGGCTACAGACAAGGTTCTGCCATCCCTTTCTCTCTTGGGCTGCTCTTTGCATGTCGAGGCCCATATGTTTTCTCTTTGAGTAGTGTTCGACTTTTCGGTCAGCTCCTTTGGCATGTTCCTCCAGCTGCCCAATGGCAGACCTACCATGGCAGATGCTCTGGCTTCATTCTTAACACATGTGCTAGGGAATGGTGTTCCTAGGCCTCTGTTTGCCAGAAGCTGGGAATGGGCGACAGGGGATGGATCACTTGATGATTCCCTGTTTTGTTCATTCCCCCTGGAGCACCTGGCACTGGCCACTGTCGGAAGACAGGATACTGGGCTAGATGGACCTTTGGTCTGACCCAGTACGGCCATTCTTATGTTCTTATGTTATGTTCTTATGTCCCAGATATTTTTTCTGGATAACTTTGGAGAAAAGGAGTTGTCGAACTCTGACAAATCGTGGTATTTTATAAATTCATTCCGTTTAATACCTAGCATTTTTCTAAGTCATTTATTTTCACAGGCATGTAGAATTCTGTCTGTATCTTGGGTGAATAATATTATTATTATTCCTTGACATGATGCTCAGATCCCTGTGCAGAAAGGCAGCACAATGCCTATGCTTCATTTGAGCCCCAATTTGATGGATCGTACAGTGAGTAGGCCTTGTACATGCTCTGCACAGGGGTGAATTTTACCCAGAATAACGTTCTCTTGTGTCCCTTTTATCCTTCCCCATTCCTCTCCTTGTTAATATTTAAAAATATTAAAATGTGATTTTCACCATTTGGAATGAGAGAGCTGTCTGGTCTAATAACATTTCATTCTTGCAGCTTCTCTATCATTTAAACCTTCCAAATGCTTTGAATCAGTTGGAATCATTCTGTCTGTAATATTAATATCATGAGCAGTGCAGAGATGAGGTACTTATTAGTCATCTAACTCTTTCCTATAGGCCTTCATGCCAAGGACGCAGCATAGCCACACACACAGAGTACATAATTACACGCTGGAATGGATTCTATGCACCTTCTACGCCACTAGAAATCTCCATTAGAGCTGAGTGGGGAAGAGGGTACACCTGCTGGTATGGGGTAGCTATGCAGGGCTGCCTATGGAACCCTTGTGTCCTGAAAGAAGATCTCTGGACTGGTCCTTCATGGACCAGTGCCAAAAGTAGTGATGTGGAGGCTACAGAAGGAGTGACTGGATCCACATTTATACAAATGCTAAAACCCCCGTGCTTTATCCAGATGTCATGGCAGAGCCGTAACAAGGAATTTTTGCGCCCGAGGCAAGGGCCGGCTCCAGGCTCTTCGGCGGCAATTTGGTGGCGGGTCCCTGAGTCCCTGTCGGAAAGAGTACCGCCGCCGAATTGCCGCCGAAGAATGAATGAAGCGGCGGTGGCAATTCGGCGGCAGGTCCTCCCCTCCGAGAGGGACTCAGGGACCTGCCGTTGAATTGCTGCCGAAGAAGCGGCAGCAGTAAAGCTGCCGCCGAAGCGCCGCAGATCGTGGTAGAGTTGTGCCCCTCCGCTTTGCGCGCCTGAGGCAAGTGCCTCACTCGCCTCACCCTTGTTATGGCACTGTGTCATGGAGCCATAGAGTGTCTGTGCTGCAGACCAAGAGTCACGCTGGAGAGGTGAATTTCAGCTCCCTGCACCATTGCTTACAAATGCCCCGGATTACTCATACGCTATGAAGATTAAACAAACTGCACCCGGTAATATTAATAGGCATCAATGTATTACCGGGCACTGCAGTGTTGGCACCCAGAAGTATCAAGTCCTAAGCTGTGCCCTGAAGAGCTGAAAACTGGAGGCTACTTTTGAAAATGCAGGCCAAAGTGGATTTTGCTAGCTCACAAAAGAAGTCTACTCACATAGGTCATTCCTGTGCTTTAAGTGTTATTCCAAACATCCATCATGAGACACAAAGGATCAAGTGAAAATGCTGTGAGAACATAGGACACAAGGTCCAATCTCTCAAGCATACGCCTCACTTCAAGCATGCAAGTGGTCCTGCAGAAGTCAATGAACACAATGTCTCTCAATGGGAACTGAGCTCAATGGGACTAGTCACATGTCTAAGTCCTTTGCTGGATCGGGGCAGAGTATTCCATAAAATGGCTATTGCATTTGGGTGAAAGTATGTGAAAATACAGGGCAGAATAATCTTCTCATCCACTAAAACTCTGGAATATAATCATTCAAACTCATGGAAAATAGTGGCTTAAATGGCTCCGTGTCCCAGTTTCCACATCCATAAAATGGGGATGATAATGGATAATGACCTCAAAGGGGATATGTAAGGCTCAGTTCCTTAATATTTATAAAATGGATTCAGATCCTGGAATGGAAGACAAAGTGCAAAATATTTAGATGGTTTTGATACTTACCTTTATTGCCACTGTGGGTTTTTCATCCTGTTTTGTGCAGTCTTCAGTAATTTCCCTAACACTTGTATCCTGTTTTGTTTTATTTCTACCTACCTGAACACTACACCCTCAGGTGTTCCAATTATGTGTGAAAGATGAGTATTTTCCATGTGTCTCACTGTAGGTGTTTTCCATTTGCCATTTGCACTTTGCAAATGGATTGTGTCAACTTTGCTTAACTTCAAAAGCTATTTTGCAGAGCTGTCTTAGCACAGCTTTCTATTTTCTTAATATACAATTTTACTGCTTTTTTAAACTTACAGTTCCTAAGTCTATATAGTCTGAACTGAGGTATGCAGGATGTTATAAAAGAAACAAGGTAAAACAAGAAAGAACAGATTAATTCAGAACCTCAAATAGTCTAAATCATGCTTTTGTGGAGTGAAAACACAAGAGATAAGGAAGAGGAAGAAGGAATAAAAAGAGGAAGTGCATGGAAACACCAAAAAGAAGAGGAAGATAAATTAACAGTGAGAAGAATGAGTCCAAAATGGTAATTATTTTTCATAGGAAATTGTGGGGAGAAAAATCATTTTTTTCAAGTTTCCTGTGAAAAATAATGTGATTTTCAGTAAAAGAGGTGGTTTTCAAAATCTGAAAATTGTTACTGAAACCATTCTTTTTTTTTAGTGTTTTCAATTTCCACTTTGTAAAAGTTTGACCAAAATATACAAAAATCCTTTTTGTCTGAAAAGCTAGTTTTGGGGGAAAAAATGTTTAAAAGAAAGCATTTTTACCAGCTCTAATAACAACGATGATTATGTTGAACTTACAAATTTTCATCTGAGCATCTCAAAGTGCTTAAAATATGTGCCAAGAATAGCCAACAAATGCTCAACAATTTGCCTTGTAAGTATATAAATCAGTATGAAATTGTATCTCGGGAGACATCTGCTGTCCACTCCATCCCCTTTATATTGATGGGACCTCTAATTTCCAGTTTCTTAAAGCAAAGCATCCACACACACGCACACACCACTTTAGAGCCGAATATACTAATAGATATCAACAAAGAGCTTGAGGCCACATATACTAACTGTTAGCTGTCCTTATGCCTGGAAAAAAAACCAGTCAGGCTACTAGCATGATTTAAGACTACTTGCATGAGTAAGGGTTCTCAGGTTCAGGTTTAATGTCTTTTCCTTTTATGCCTTCAAGCAATCCATCGTATCATGCACTAAATATTCCAGTGAAACTGGGAGGATTAAACCCAAAATCTCAACTATTTTTTTCAACATTTTTCAATAATCTTCTCCCAAAATATTGCAATCCTGTACAGCTTCAAAACATGAGTGTATAGGGCCGGTTCTGCTCCCACTGAATTAAATGATTTGTTAACTTCAGTGGTACAGAATTTTTCTCATGATCACCGCTTACACTTGGGCATCTCCAGCAAGCTCCAGAGGATCATACAATAATCTGAATTCAGTAAACGGTATGTCTTTTCTCACTTTTCATTATAAAAAACTAACACTTGTTGCATACACCAAATTTTCAAAATGCCATGCACACATGAGCCACAGACCCAAGAGGTAAGCAAATCTTACTATTTCTCATGTTACCAATGGGGCTAGAGAGGCACAGAGAGGTTAACCATGTCTCAACCATTCAGCAAATCAATAGCAGAAGCTGGGAAAGAAATTATGAGCTCCCGGCCTCAAGCCATGCGCTTAACACACTAGCCCAGGGGTTGGCAACCTCTGGCACACGGCTTACCAGGGTAAGCACCCTGGCGGGCCAGGCCAGTTTGTTTACCTGCCGCGTCGGCAGGTTTGTCTGATCACGGCTCCCACTGGCCGCGGTTCGCCGTCCCAGGCCAATGGGGGCGGCAGGAAGCTGCTGCCAGCACATCCCTCACCCGCGCCGCTTCCCGCAGCCCCCATTGAAACAATTTGGAGTTGTAGATGATGGGATGATACAGAATCTGGATGTCACAGATTCCTTGGTGGGTTTGAATGCCTGCTCTTACACGGTCTAAACCACAGTCCATTGCCCAGTGGTTTATCACTGTGATTTGCAAGGATGGATTTTATGTGGCTGATCACATTAGTTCATTTGGACTCAAGGTGTTATCCCATCTCATATTCCCTTGACTAGTAGTGTGATTGTGCGTAAACACTGATGCTCTTCCATTAAGAACAAACACATCCTCGGAACTGGCCTCAGGCAAGCTGGAATGTCTGGAGTGAGTGAGGACCATCTCCAATTTAATCTCCGTAAAATTTTCACTCACTGGCTGTTAGATTAAGTGTCTGAACACATTCTCTTTTTCATTACCACTACTCAAACATCTCATTAGTTTCAGATTTACAGGCTTTCCATTTTTTGCATTGCTTCTGAATTTTACAGCGTGGGCACACCTATTTTGTATTTGGGGCCTTTGTGGTAATCCGGATTCCTGCATATACAGAAATGTAACTGTATTGTTTTCTCCCCCATAAAGACATGTCTATTTTTCTGATCTCCACATTAACACTTTCTTGAATAATAATCTCATCAGCATTACAGAATTAATTTACTTTCAGTAAATCTAGGTTGACAGAATACCAAGAAGTTGGGTGAGCCAATATCTTGTATTGGACCAGCTTCTGTTGGTGAGAAACAAGCTTTTAGGCTTACATCGAGCTCTTAAAGCTTTTCTCTCTCACTAACAGAAGTTGGTCCAATACAAGATATTACATCACCTACCTGGTCTCGCTAATATCCTGGGATTGATATGGTTATAAGAACACTGCATACAGCAATGGAGAATACCAGCAATCATGCAAATTCAGCTCCATAAGAACATAAGAACATAAGAAAGGCCGTACCGGGTCAGACCAAAGGTCCATCTAGCCCAATATCCTGTCTACCGACAGTGGCCAATGCCAGGTGCCCCAGAGGGAGTGAACCTAACAGGCAATGATCAAGTGATCTCTCTCCTGCCATCCATCTCCACCCTCTGACAGACAGAGGGTAGGGACACCATTCCTTACCCGTCCTAACTAATAGCCATTAATGAACTTAACCTCCATGAATTTATCTAGTTCTCTTTTAAACTCTGTTATAGTCCTAGCCTTCACAACCTCCTCAGGTAAGGAGTTCCACAAGTTGACGGTGCTCTGCATGAAGAAGAACTTCCTTTTATTTGTTTAAACCTGCTGCCTATTAATTTCATTTGATGACCCCTAGTTCTTGTATTATGGGAATAAGTAAATAACTTTTCCTTATCCACTTTCTCCACATCACTCACGGTTTTATATACCTCTATCATATCCCCCCTTAGTCTCCTATTTTCCAAGCTGAAGAGTCTAGCCTCTTTAATCTCTCCTCATATGGTACTCGTTCCAAACCCTTAATCATTTTAGTTGCCCTTTTCTGAACCTTTTCTAGTGACAGTATATCTTTTTTGAGATGAAGAGACCACATGTGTACACAGTATTCGAGATGAGGGCGTACCATCGATTTATATAAGGGCAATAATATATTCTCAGTCTTATTCTCTATCCCCTTTTAATGATTCCTAACATCCTGTTTGCTTTTTTGACCGCCTCTGCACACTGCGTGGACATTTTCAGAGAACTATCCATGATGACTCCAAGATCTTTTTCCTGACTTGTTGTAGCTAAATTAGCCCCCATCATATTGTATGTATAGTTGTGGTTATTTTTTCCAATGTGCATTACTTTACATTTATCCACATTACATTTCATTTGCCATTTTGTTGCCTAATCACTTAGTTTTGTGAGATCTTTTTGAAGTTCTTCACAGTCTGCTTTGGTCTTAACTATCTTTAGCAGTTTAGTATCATCTGCAAACTTTCCCACCTTACTGTTTACCCTTTTCTCCAGATCATTTATGAATAAGTTGAATAGGATCAGTCTGAAGACTGACCCTTGGGGAACACCACTAGTTACCCCTCTCCATTCTGAGAATTTTTCATTAATTCCTACCCTTTGATCCCTGTCTTTTAACCAGTTCTCAATCCCTGAAAGGACCTTCCCTTTTATCCCATGGCAGCTTAATTTACATAAAAGCCTTTGGTGAGGGACCTTGTCAAAGGCTTTCTGGAAATCTAAGTGCACTATGTCCACTGGATCCCCCTTGTCCATGTTTGTTGACCCCTTCAAAGAATTCTAATAGATTAGTAAGACATGATTTCCCTTTACAGAAACCATGTTGACTATTGCTCAACAGTTTATGCTTTTCTATGTGTCGGACAATTTTATTCTTAACTATTGTTTCGACTAATTGTCTCCAGATCATTTATGAATAAGTTGAATAGGATCGGTCCGAGGACTGACCTTGAGTCTTCGAAACAATAGTTAAGCTCTATTATAGCTCATGTACTATTTGGTCTTTCACTAAATTCTTATGTATCTTAACAATGGCTTCCTTGCTCTTATATATAGTGCTTTTTACTAAGCGCATGCTCTGCGTTTATTTTTATTGTTACTCTCTCTATGCTGTAGACTTCCCTTTATTCAACTCATTACCACAGTACTTATCAAGCAAGGCTCCTGACATCTGAATGTGGGCTGGCAGAACCTGACACAGGTGCAGTCAGAGACAATTTACAGCAGCAGGTAACTGCTGTAATGTATCTCATGGAAAATGTGATGTTGCCCCAGGGCATGGAGAAGGGTGGATAGCTCAGCATAAGTCATGTGCATATGCTAGCCCTGACAGAGAGAAGAAGAGAGAGCCAAGGGAAAAGTGGTCACAGGATACAACATTACCCTGCATGTTCTCACCTCTAAGACACACTGAGAAAAGGTACAGCAAAGTCTAACGCCATCTGTTGCAGCTTTACATATGCTACTCTCTGTCCTTTCTGTAGCAGAATCTCTATGACAGCAGACAGATGCCAGGATGGTCAGAATGACCATTTGACAGTATTAAACATCAAGGCCAGGAAATAGATATGCCAGTCAAAGACTGGCTACTCCCAACACGTGATCCGAGGGATGTGGGACATCGGACATCTTGTGGTGAGGACAAGTTGTGCTGAAACACTTTATACCGCCATCAGTAGATGATTGATGGACCCAGAGAGGTTCACATGTTTACCAGCTCACAGCACTGGTGAGCTGGCGACAAAATAAATAGATTGACACCCAGACCAAAGCATACCACCCTGCAAGTCAAACCACAGGGAGGTGCTGAAAAACAAGACACGAGAGCACGACAGGAATTAAAGCAAACAATAATAGTGTGATAACCAACTGGTAGAATTTAGTCCTGCAATAAAGCAGCACATTGTGTGCAAGAGATATTTCCACGGGAAAAATGCTTTAATCCAAATTGAATGACATTGAATTTTGTTTCTAAACAGACAGAAAAACAAACGCAAAACACTCCCATGGAGAGGAAGGAGTGAGTACCTGCAATAGGAAAAAACTCAGCTGGCCAGCAATGTCTCATTGTGCACATTTAAAAAAAAAATAAGGCACGTCGGGGTGGGGGAGAGGGAGAGAGAGAGAGATGCCAGAACATTACCATTTTAAGGTCCTTCCTGTGTTCTCATAACTAAAAGAAATGGCCTTGGTGTTTTTTTCTGTTTTTCTTTTAAGAAATGGCATTTGGCAAGCACCTAGTCCGTGGTATGTTCTTCTTACTTTTGTTCTTTTCAAAGTAATAAATAAATCAAGTGGATGAGAGAGTTAACCTTGAAAATTGGCTAACATGCATCTGCAGTTGCTGCTATGCCTAAAGATTCTTTATTCTATACAGCTTTCGATAAAATACACATTTCTTCCTGAACACATAATATAACCAGACCCCGGCTCCTGGGTCTGTGCTCCCAGACCGTGAGAGATGTGAATGTCTAACTATGAAACTACCTCACCAACAGCCTGCCTCCTTAGAAGCTCTTGCTGACATTACCCCTCAGTTCCTTTTTCCTAGGCACAGATTATTTCATTTCTGAGTCTAACTGCTGCAGAAGTTGCTTAATGTTGGAGTTTTTTAGTGGATTTCATCTTTATTCCAAGGTTTCTCTCTCTGTTTTGTAATTCTACCACAAAGCTCAGTTGAAAAACGTTTTCTAGGTGTGTAGGTCACATCGAGATATCATCTCAGGGGCCTTTTTGTAATCTGCGTGTGTTTGTCAGGGTCCTATGGGGAATTTGTTTTGCTTGCATTTTTATTCCTTCTTGGATTTGTTTTAAATAATGTCTTCTTTTTTTGTAAGTTAACATCATAGCCATATGAGATTGCACTTTCTGATCTGCTTTGTGGTACTAATTTCATAGTGGATGGTTGCAAACATATTTAGGAAAGTCAAGCTGAGCCTGGAGGCCCAGGCTCCATTGTTTTAGGCACAGTACAAACAACGTAAATGACAGTCAGTGCATTTTGCCCTGCAGACCTAAGACGACAAGGACTTTCTCCCCAGTCTCTGCATTTATACATGTTCATCGCCATAGTACCCAAGCGCCTCTTACGGAGATATACAATGAATAAGACCATAGCAGGTGAGGCTAAGTGGATGCTTCCAGCACAATGTTACACTTTCCCACGTAGAGTAATAATGAGTGGAGAGAAAATGTTGCCTTATTACAACTCACCATGAGGAAATTCATATGAAAAATTCATTGCCTGCCTCAAGTAAAATACCATTCTTCTTTGGTCTCGTGGACAACCTATCATCCCACAACCTACAGACAATGGTTTGAAGAACTAATAAACCCATCTCTGATGCGGAGCATTATATAGAGTAGGTGCAGGGATAGCCTTATGAGGGTTGAGGCCCATACAACTACATAGAAGAGGGAGGTTGTCCTTTGAGCTATGTGTGTGTTCATCCAGCCTTCATCACAGTAGTATCTGGTGTGCTGATCCTGATGCTTTACAGTGGGATGAAGGAGAGATGGGGGTGGTATTAAGTTGTTTTCTCCGGATCCTGTCCTGCCAACAGGACTGCACCATGAGTTGAAGAATTTGCTGGGACACAGAAGATCACAAAGAACCAGGACTCATTTATGCTTTACCGTGGCCTTGGGGAGAGAATGTGAATACCAGTTTTACCAGGTCACATGAAATTACAGTTATTGCACTCCAAACAGTTCTTCACTCCAACATAATTTACCAGTCACACCACTACTGCCACTCTTTCTCTCTTTCTTTAGCTTTCCTACTCTGCTCCCTATTCACATATTAATAGTAAAATAATTTTTTCTCTGCCTAAATAGGACACTTACATCCATTACCGAAATAGAACATTTCCCAATCATTAAAAAAAATTACATTTCCTACTTGTACATCAATATTTTTGGAATGTAAGATACATTGTAACACGTTATCCTTACCAGGCTATATCAAATCTTGAAATAAATATGTATTTTAAAATCTAAGATATAAACTGAAAGCTACAGGATAGTACATGAGGAAAAGCTGGAAAGAGGCGGCTGATCTTTGAAAGTCTGTGTATCTGATCCTGCAGAATACATTTATTCCTCCATCAGAGCTACAAATCCATCTGTCTTTATCTTGTTGATCCATGGCTGTTGCAAACATTCTGTTGTGCTAAAACCTCCCTTACCTGCATCATTTAACCACTGCAGTTCAATTACCTGGCTAAAATCTGCTCTGACCTGCACATCTCCTACTATATGGAGATGCATGAGCATTCAAGTGATTTTTTTATAATTGAATTACCTTCCATAATTGATAAGATCAATTTTCATGAAGGCTCTCACTTCTACTTTGCTGTTAGCCTTAGTTAACTAATATCACCACTCTAGCTGTTCTACTGTGATGCTGCTAGAAACAGTGTGATTTTAGTCAACCAATAAAGTCACTCCAGAGTCTATTAATGTATTTATGTAACGTTTAACACAACTGTCCCATTGACATTCAACAAAGTAAAATGGTAAATAGTTGGGGTAAAAGTAACATTTGCTTTCACAGCAGTCCCTTGATTTTGTTTAATGTATTGTGTTAATCCATATATTTGGCTGTGTACCTGTGGTATAGAAAAGAGAAGAATTCACTGGATTCCCAGCACAGATGATTTAAGATGGAGAAGGACTGAGATTTTTTAAGAACTGCAGTCTCAGAAGAAAAGAAAATGCAATTGATAAAATGATATACTACAATTTATGCAGCAGAAATAACTAATAGAGCTGAGACTGCACTAAAGTGCAATTGTTCATCTTCCACAAAGCATTTTTCAATAAGAATATATGCAAATCAGTTTGGGGCTGTTGAAGACTCTGATTAAACTTATAATTTAGGTTTTTAATTGGACTTTTTTATTGGATTTTGCACAATAATTCTGCCTCATATATATGAATAATTAACGGCCAGAAAATAATTTGCCAAACTCAATTCATAAATGGTAGAGTTAAAAAAAAAAAAAAAAAAAAACTTTGGTAAATTTCTGAAGCATACAATGACAATACATCCTGTGCCTGATTTTCACAGCATCCACAAATCCAGTTTATGACCCTGATCCACCTAATACTAATGTACAGGCTTAACTTTAAGCATGTGAATGATCCTGTTGACTTACATGGGACTTCTCTTGCAAGTTAATATGGCATGTATGTAAGTGTTTGCAGGACTGAGGCCTACTTCAAGGAGAGCTGTAAATGTTCATTACCCTTGAAAATTAGGCCTTGTATGTATAGTCAATAACAATAATCGGACTGCTCCGGAGCTTTGCAAAATTAACAATCTTTATCTGGGCATATTCTCAAGTAAACATGAAGGTTTCATCCAGAAAAAAAAAAAGAGATTATTTTTTTTATAAATCCAAAACGGATGTCAGCAGAAAGAACTGGCCCTAAATGAAAAGAAAATTCTTGGGCCAGAATTGTTGTTATGTTTACCTCCAGGGTGGAAGTCAAGGTCAGAGCAGGAAAGATCTTTCCGGTAATAAAATAATTATTTAATTCATTTTCCCTATATTGCTCCTTTTATCTAAAATATCCGAATACATTTTAAATATTCTGATATTATTATTAATAATGTGTATTACTATAGTGCTTAGGAGCTTTAATCATGGACCAGACCGCATTGTGCTAGGCGCTGGACAAACACAAAACACAAAGATGGTCCCTGCCCAAGGACCTTACAATCTGAATAATTAAGCTTCATGATACTTCTCTGAAGTATCGCACAGTAGGTAAATAATCTACCCACTCTGCAGATGGATAAATTATGGCACAGAGAAGATAAATTAGTGACCCAAGGTCACACATTGAATTTGGTGGAACAGGCAGAAAATGAATCCAAGCGCTGACATCTGGTCAGATCCTGCTCTAACCACTAATTACATTCCCTACAGATGCTCATAACAAGAAGTCTGGGGAAATGCTGACCTGTAAATTGTGTGGTCTAATTTATCATCAATAAGCACAAACTTCCTTTTACAGAGGGCACACTGACCCAGTGGCATTGGAACAATTTGTATAGTGGGGGTGCTGGAAGCCATTGAACAAAACTGTAAACCCTGGAACTGATGGAAACCAGTTCAAACCCAGGGGTGCTACTGCACTCCCAGTTCCCCCTGTTCTAGCAACCCCGCACTGAACATTAGAATCATGACTTTTCCCCAGTACAATCATTACATTTGCTATCAGGATATTTGTGATCTGTTATCAAATGATATTTCAAGCTACAATTATTTCAGCGATAAAAAGGAGCTGACATTAGGGTGCATTTGCAGTCAAGTGCTGTTGAATTCAGTGCTGATCATCCCCAAGTCCCATTGACTTACTCATGAGCAGATGTCAGGTAACCACATAGCACCAGCACAGAACTTGCCAATAGGACAGTGCGGTGCTTTGAACTCAACTTAAAACAAGGCAAAAAGTCCAAGTGAAACACAGGGGATGTGAACCTGTATGAGCCAAAGCTGGGAAAGAGGTTAAATTAACACCCTCTCCCATGAACCAAACTCACTGAGTTTTAGACATTTCTACTTGACAGCTCTGAGTTTCCAGAGTAACTAATAATTTAGGTCTGAGATCAGTTACAACAGTGACATATTGGCTATAAAAATATATCTATAGCTCATCGGCTGTGTTTTTCTCTGTAATATAAAGTACATTTTGGTGACATTTTATATCAGGTTTACATATATAAATAGTGTATAAAGGGTTAATAAATGATTAATAGCTGTTATAAGCATGCTATGGACCTGAATAGTTGGTATTATAAATGATTATAAACACATCTGCAGAGGGTGCTAACGATAGTTATAAGCCATAGTTTTAAGCAAGCTATTGACATGCTGGACTCTATAACAATCTAGATCAATTGATTAAGCATTTATTAGGACATCTATTGATCATCTATTAGCCCTTTATAAACTAATTCTGAACATCCTTTTAAAATTAATTGAGACTATTTTTCTTGTTATATGCTAATAATGTTGGCTGGACATACAGGAGGTCATATCGTGGAGGATTGTAACAGTTTAGGAGAGAAGGGATGCAAAGTGGACACCATTATAAGTTCAAATTAGCTACACGGAAGTGATTGTGGTACTTGGAATCTCCTTGTAAGCATAGGGAGATACTATGGTTTCTTCAGGACCTTCGGGGGGTGGTCCTTGCATAAATTAAAGCTCCCTAAAGGCTGCTCTAACTTGCATCAGTTGCCAATGGTCACAAGGGACCAGTACAGCAGCCTCTCCACACCCACTTGCGCTTGGCCATGCTCCTCTGCCTGCAAGCAGGAGAAGGTAGGAATAGGGACCACTTAACTGGAGTGATATACACCACTTTGCACTAGTATTGCAGAGCAGAGCAGTCACGCAGTGCTGAATCTAACCATAAGTTTGTTTCCCCATATTCATACAGCTCTAAAATGATCAGCTTAGTAGAAATTATGGGCTAGATTCTGATCTCATGTACACTGGTGAAGAAACCATACTGGCATCAATGGAGTTACTCTGGGTTGATACTAATATAACGGAAATCAGTGTCTTATTTACGTTGGTTAAGAAACGCCACTGGTTTCAATGGAGCCACTCTGGATTGACACTGGTATAACTGAGGTCAGTGTCTGGCCCAATAACAATTCAATTCAATCTTGCATTACACTGTTCCACGTGCGTCAGAAGCCCAGTTTTCACTTGTAGGTTCCTTTATCCTACATCTATTTAGCAATGGATCTGGCAATGACCTCATCTGAAGTTCTTTACGCAGAACATTCCCTTCTTCAGTCAGACTGGTGTTAAATTATTCCCATATCTTACACATCGTAACAAAAACAATCAATAAGCAATCAACTGAAATAATTCCAAGTCAAGCTCTAATGAGCATGGGAAAAAAATAGCTGTAATGCCAGTTAATTAACTCATTTTACAAAGAGGTGAACTATTCATCCAAGGTTTACTACCTTCCAAAGAGCGAGAAACAAGTACTGAAATGTTCTTATATAAAAACCACCCCTCGTCTGGGTAGACAGTTGAGTTTGAACCTTGGACCCTCTGCACCGCAACACAGATGTTTAACACTTGAGCTAAAGAACTAAACCATCACCTGTGAGCACTAGCAAGCAGCTGCCCTTTATAGATCAGCCACAGAGCATGAGCTCAGAACTCACACTGAACAGCAGGTTAAACTTAGCACCTCTTACGAGGTTTTGAATACCTGCAGTTTCCACTGACTGCAGCTTCATGTGGGATACCGCTTATGGTACAATACTTCCCTAAATTCAAACCAGCTTCGGATTACTATTATCCGAATGCTACAAAAATACACCCTTTTTTATTCTGTAGCAGCTTATAGAAACTTCAACATATCCCTGGAGCCTGCTGATGAATCAATGAATGGGTTTGTCAAACTGGACACATCTGAGCTTCTGGTCAGCACTGGATATTTTTTTATCTATCCTTTTCCCCTTCTGGTGGAGGTCACAAACTCAAGCTAACACCCCTGTGTCCCTGGCTACCATGGCAGTGTTGGAAACAGAGAGAGAAAAAAAAATGTTGGAACTTAAAAGGGGGGGGGGAATCCTTAAAACAAAGTTTTTCTTTTCCATTAACTTTTTTAAGCCTCCTGCGTGACTTTGTGGAATCGCTGCAGCGGGTTGTGAATGATTTATGAAATGAAAAATTCCTGCCCACCCAGTGGAAAGAGAATTTACAGACAGTGCTCTGTAATCGCTTATATGTGCTGTTGTTTGATGTAGCATTTAGCTGAGCGGCAACCACCAAAGCTTGCCAACCACTGAGATATCAGCTTAAAAAAAAAGTTGGAAGGTGTTTTTCTGCACTGACACCACAGAGCCAAAGTCTGTCCTGAACTCTATGGGGTTGGACCAGAGGTAAATCAGTGTAATATTTAGCTCATATTAATAAGCCAAGTGTCAGTGAAAAGTTTGTAAGCCCAGCTGTATCTTTTTTTATACAAAATTAAAGTAACATGTTGGCATTTGAGTTAAATGTGTTGAAGGTTACACATCTCCTAATGAAAAAGCACAGGAAGGGTGGACTTAATTTCATTTCATTTCAAATGACACTACATTTACTTTAGTTATGTTGACAAATGTATTCATTTAAGATGTGCCAAATGGATTGGCAATAACTTGGCAATTCAAAAGAACTTACTGTTGACTAGGTATTTCCATAATTGACTGACGCCTCAAAATGGATGTGTGCGGAAAGGGCAGACAGTGGTTAAGTTAAACACATATAAAAACTTCGTAAAGAGCCCCTTGTTATGGCATGAGTCTAGTATCATGGAAATGTCCCCTGTGTTATAATAATTTCACCATGTATATCTTCAAGGACACGTGAGTCCTTCAGAAAATCAAGGTTTCATCTGAAGGAAGGGGATAACTGTCCAGCTTCAAGAAAAGTTATGTTCTTGGTCTCCTGCCACAGAGACTAGTGAAGAGAATGCCAGACGGCGTTAGAGGCTGTTCCTCTGGAGAGCCTATGGCAACCGATTGGTTGACCAGAACGTTTTGTTTTTTTTGGGATGTGGTGCAATGGAGTTGGATTTAAAATGATACTAACCCATAGCACAGTGAGTGAAGTATTTAGGAGAAAAGTCCAATCTGGTCCATGTGGTTTAAACATATGTGTCATTTATTCAAGATGTCATATGTACAATCTGATAGCCGGAGGCACCTGATAACAACTGATTCATTCATTGCAACTCCTCTAAATGCCACAAGCAGTTCATGATATTTGCTGTCCAAATATATTTTGTCATAGCCAACTCCCAAGGCAAATGCATACTTAACATTTTATTTTCTCTTTTGCTAGTGCTTTGCATTCGGGTTTATCTATGTGCCTTTATTCTTTATTAATGATTCTGAAACTTTGATTTAAAAAAAATAAAAAGGTCCAAAATGAATTTTTCAGCTTTGAAAGTGTGCAATGTCTTTGGTAGAGTAACCCTTTGTTGATCTCACAATGTTACTGATCTTTTGAATATCTCCAAGTCAAAATGCATCGGAGTCAATGGCGTTATTCTGGATTTACTTTGGTTTAACTGAGAGCAGAATGTGGCCACATATGCATGAACTGCTGTTATGAAACTACTCGATTAATACTATCAGGATGCATTGCCTTTTAAACCCAGCCTGCTGGACCTTTTCACCTCATATTACTTCTTCATTATGGCCTGAGGAAAAGCAACAATACATTTAGTTATTTCTATATTGGCCCTATGGATATTAATTCCACACTGAATCTGTTCTTTGCCACAAGGAGAACTTCCTGCCAAGCAATGAGACAAAATTATCTATGTAACGGTGAGCTGACATGGCACAGTGCAGCAGTGATGGAGAAGAGTCAGTACATTGTATCAGTAGGAGTTAAAGTTATTTTATAAAGGAAATACCGTATATACTTGTTCATAAGCCAAATATTTTTGGTAAAAAAGTGATGCATCAAAGAGCAGGGCTCAGCTTATAATCGGGTCTACACCATATCTGATGATTTTAAACTCTATGGAATCATTGAATTGAATATCTAATGCATTGTCATTTTGTTTACTTGGAGCGTCTGCAGGCATGGAGCCCCTCAGTTCTTTGTGGCCGCGGTTCACCGTTCCCAGCCAATGGGAGCTGTGGGAAGTGGCGCCACTTCCCGCAGCTCCCATTGGCTGGGAACGGCAAACTGCGGCCACAGGGAGCTGAGGGGCTCCATGCCTGCAGACGCTCCAAGTAAACAAAACGTCTCGACCCGCCAGCGGCTTACCCTGACGGGCCAGGAGCCAAAGTTTTCCAACCCCTGAAATATAGGGTCGGTTATGAAAGGGTCATACAGTTTTTGCTATTTTTGCCTATCCATTTTGGGGGGTCGGCTTATAAACAAACAGGCTAATGAATGAGTATAAATAAATAAATTATTTATTTAAATAAAATAATTCTGGCTCTTTCTTTCCAGAGGCCCAGCATGGAGGAAATGGAGCAGCGTTAGACCTATACTCAATCTAGGAAGTATTTCAGATTTCCAAAATTTCAACAATTAACTATAAGAAAATCTAAATTTTTGTGCAAAAAATATGTAGCTGTTTCTTGGCCAGTCTCAGACAGATCTTCCTGGACTTGGTATGTGGCTAAAGGTTGTGGGGAGGATCAGGGAATAATAAATGAAATGAAAGCTGTTGGCACTTGAGTCTGATGGATCAGAAAGTCACCAGCGAAAGGTGAGAGATGAGATTGGTTCTAAATGGGTCCAGGTGCATCGGGGGTTCAGACTTCTAGCTTTACTCATCTTAATGTGTTCTTGTAGAATGAAGACAAAACTCAGCATAGCCCAGTAAGTGGAGATTTAAGTGAGAGCAGAATCAGGACATGAGAGTCTAAGATGTCCAAGCATTTCTAAACTACTGATAATGAAACTTTAAAACTATTGTAACAAGAAGTTTGTTCCTCTGACATTAAACAAACTCTGTATTAGGTTTCAGAGTGGTAGCCATCTTTTAAAACAGACAGAGCCTGAAAAACATATTGTGAAAAGAGGTAACAAGTATGAAGCAGCACCTGATGCAGAAATAAAAGTTCCTAAATGAAGCACAAGAACAAGACAGCGAAACGCAACACGTGAAGATGCCTGCAAAGAATAGGACTCCTTGTCAGATATTGATCATAAGGTACTTCTAGCTCTTATCACTCAGAGGCAAGCATGGTACAGTTAACCGTACCTGTGACAAAAGAATTTAACTTTGAACATTCATTCAAGTTACAGCAACAACTTCTGCTCTCACAAAGAATCATTACAGTTGTAAGCAGCACTGGAATTTTACACATCAAAACACTATTTGGCCAGGAAGGAAATTGATAATGTTTGATTTGCCCATACGGCAACACATAAACATGAATCAAGACATGAATGGGTCTCCTTTCCTGACAAATTGGTCTGCTATTTTCTACCTGTCATCCTAAATTGAATACAGTGTTTCAAGGGATGCAACGTGCAGCTTTCCTATTAGGCTATCAAACGGCACACATCCCTGGAAATGCAGAGCATAACTTCAACTGAAAGACACTACTAGAACTGGAAAATATCACTTCATCAAAAGTCTTTTCGTGACAATTTAACAGGATCTGTCATTGTTCAGATGGTGAAGCTCTGGGACACAAGTTACCTCTGCTGAATGGAATGGATACATTCAGAGATCCTCGGCTGTCGATAGCTCAAGAAATGGAATTGAAGGGAGACAAAAGTACAGGCAGACTTGTTGGACTTGGCAAGAACTATGGGGAAATTCAACCTGCCACTGAGGACTTCCAGTTCAGCTGCCCTCTCCAAAATCACCTCGACATAAAGGTTCTCATTGCTCTTCCCTAACAACAAACTGTCCCCCCAAATGACCCTCATCCCCATGACTTTCTTTAGTAGAGTTCTGGGTGAGCATCCTGGTTGCCGTTTAGCACCTTCCCCCAATCCCTAAAGTCATCCTCTGTATTGATACATGTCATTGAAGTTAAGTTTGTGTTTGTATGTAAATGGACAAACATTCTTGTTTGGAGTGTAGATGGGAGACTTCCCTAAAACTCTCCTGATTAGAAATTAATATCTACAAAGTGTAAAAGAATTACACCTCTGTATTAGCTCAAGCTAGAAAGCCTCATACTTTTAGAGAGGGAAATGGAAGCTGATTTAAGCAAAGCAGAGGGACCAAGAACTGTTCTTATTATCTGTGTTACAGTAGCACCTAGAGACCCTGTCTGAGATCATGGCCCCATGGTACTAGGTGTTGTACAAACACTTCCTGAGAGAGACCTTGCCCCAAAGTTCTTACAGCCTAAATAGAAAAGGCAGAACAAAGTGTCAGAAAGCAAGTATTCTTATCCCCATTTTACAGATAGGAAACTAAGGCAGAGAGAGATTAAGTGACGTGTCCGAGGGCACACAGGGAGTCTGTGGCAGAAAGAAGAATTGAAGCCCGATCTCTTGAGTCCCTCCATTTACTTTAATTACAAGTCCTCTCTGAACACAATTACTTATACTGAAAGTAGATACAATACAGATTTAGTTCTGCCTAAATCTAAGTGGCTTTCATAAAAGCTAGGCATACTGAGAATCTCAAATTCACTGTTATCTTTTGCTTGATTCCTAGGGAGCAACTGGCATAAAGCATTGCTCTGGCTACCTAATTGCCCTAGGGGAAAATTTAGAGAGCCTAAGAGAAGTCTTCCATTTGTTTTTAATATTTCCTTATGGTCATGTAGAAACTCTTGGAGCTTAATTTATCCACAGAAGGGTTGTCCACCAAAGAAGCAGACCATATCCTTAGACTACTAAGTGCAGATGTCCGTTTGTACCCTCTGTTTTGGTCTTAGTGGGAAGAACCAGAAAGAGAGGAATATAATGGTATATTCTTCTGCCCAAAGAAAGCTCTTCCTGGAGGCTCCACAAGACAGCTGGATTGCTATTTGAAAGTGTGAATTGACAGTCTCTGTGCAAGATGTCTGTCTTAACAATTTTCATCACAACTCTTGCATTCTTTTTCTTTTGGGTCAGCAACAGTGGTGCTGGTCAGCTGAGGCACTTGCATAGAATGTCAGGGGAGAAGGAATAGGTTGGGTGAAGTAATAAAAAGAAACCGACAAATAACTATCAGGCAACCACCTTTGTTCCTTTTAACACATTGCGGGCGTGTCATCTGTCTATTACTGGCTAGCTGTCTTAATTACGTAGATTGTAAGCTCTTCAGGGCATGGACAGTCAGACACCGAATCTGTACAGCACCTTGAACAGTGGGGCCCTAATCCCTAACTGGAGCCTCTGGATGATACTTAATTTTAACTGGAACCCTAGAAACCTAATGTTGATGATCACTAAACTGAAAGGGTACTTAACCTAAAGCCAATATAATTTTAACCTTCAAAACCTCTAGTTTTTGTAAACTGTACTTTGGCATTTATAGAGAAGTATGACTGTCGGTCTCCAATACACTATTTACACCCCAGAAGTGTTTTTTGTAGTCTTTGAAGTAGGCATTTACTAGATGACGGGTCCTCACTGTATGTGACTGGTCCACCAACTGTATGTAACAGTTCCAAACAGTTAATATTCCAGTCAAATACATGCGACAATTACTGTATAGAAAGTTGATGATAGAAACAGCTTTGTGATCAGTTATATCTAACAGTCCAAACTACTGAATAAAGTTATATGTGAAGTACAATATATCATTTCCAATTCTATGCACATATTCCCCAGAGCTTCCTACATCAACACAGCAACATAGGATATGCCATATCAGAACAGATGATTGCTCTATCAAGTCTGGTATTCTGCCTGCATTTCAATTATGGGGGAAATGATCCCTTGATGTAGTTTGTATAACAGTTTCTCAAGGTTATGAAGTGTTTCTGGATCCTTCCGGATGAGAGGGGCTATATAAACATAGATACATATTTTACTATATTCATGCAGATTCAAAGATATATTGAGATAACTTTGCTCTGGTGCTCAGCGGCTGACACACTTATACTGGGGAAGTGGCTATTTGTTTGAGAAGAGAAACTGAGTGGACAGCAGAGAGATGATTAAATTATTCTAATCTTCATTTGTTTACAAGCGTATTATATCTAAATACTGGCTTTGAGGAAAACTGATCTGAACCCAGTGAGCAGTGTTGATCTTTAATAAAAAAATGAATCAAGAATAAAAAATAACCTTGGCAAAAGCAGCTCTCACTAAGCTTTCTAGATAATTCACAGAGTTTTTTGATTTATGTGCAGTTCAGAAGGATGCTCATTTCCCCTCCCCATGTTGAAATGTTTAGCACACACAGCTCAAACTCTATGCACCAAATTGAGACATGAGCCTGAGGACATAACCTACATGCTGAGGAGGTTGGAAGAAGGTGTAAATTACACACCAGCTTAGACTCACTTCTGCATGTGATCCTACAATTCTAATTCCGTACTAAATGCATTAAAAGATTCAAAGATCCAGGTGGAACTAGATGGAGCAACATCTCAGGTAGATTTTAGAGCCACTTTGTCGATGAAACACAGGAATTGCCAGACTGGATCAGACCTCTGGTCCATTTAGTCCAGTTTCCTGCCTCTGACAATGGTGAGTATCGAATGCTTCCATAGGAATGTGCAAAATTCCCCTGAAGGTGGAGATATGAGATTATTGGCACCTCATGAAGGTCTCATCCTAATGCTTGATCATCTGAAACTGGTTTAAGACCTGAAGCATGATGTTTTATATCCCTTCCAAACTTTCTGTTAGCATTAACTGTTATAATGCTAGACAGTCTTGCTATCCATATAAATGTCCAGTGGGTGCTTTGCTATGTAAATGTATGCTCTAGCAACCAAAGCCCAGGGCAAGGAGTGAGAGCTGTATTCTCAGTTCTGCCACTTATTCTCATTTGGACTTTGGACAAGTCCATTAACTTCCCTATGCCTTAGTTTCTATAGTATGGGTCTGATTATACAACGCTACTGCTAGTATCAGTTGACTCGGTTTCTATAATTCTTCAGTCTCCTGATGTGATCTTTACTAGCTGTGTGCTCCGTTCTGCCCTTACTTTCTCTGGGACTCTGGACAAGTCCATTAATGTCTCTATGCCTGCTCGAAATGCCATAAGAGCAGTGAGAAGAATTATGACAATATAAATCCCGTCTTGCAACCCTCTACTACAGGGGTAGGCAACCTATGGCACGCGTGCCGAAGGCGGCATAGGAGCTGATTTTCAGTGGCACTCACACTGCCCGGGTCCTGGCCACCGGTTCGGGGGGCTCTGCATTTTAATTTAACTTTAAATGAAGCTTTTTAAACATTTTAAAAATCTAATTTACTTTACATACAACAATAAGTTAGTTATATATTATAGACTTATTGAAAGAGACCTTCTAAAAACATTAATATGTATGACTGGCACGCGAAACCTTAAATCAGAGTGAATAAATGAAGACTAGGCACACCCCTTCTGAAAGGTTGCCGACCCCTGCTCTACTACCTCCCACTCTTCTCTGCTCCTTGTGCTCCTCTTCAAGGCCCTCCATTACCCTTTACTTCTGTACTTATACATCCTTGCCTTTTTCATGCCATCTTTCCCTCCACTGTCCCCCTCTGCCCCAGCAATGATACTGGTCTTGTCTTCCCGTTTGTCAGGTTCTCACACATACATCTCTGTGCTTTCTTCCGTATTGCCTCTATGTGTAGATGGCCCTCTGCACATTCAAATCCTTCTGAAAGACCCACTTCTGGCTTGAGGGCACCAGAGTACAATGGCCAGGCTATTTGAACTCAAGAGGCGTATTCTATATCTCTTTCCATTATCGTTTTCATGCTTTTATTCAGGCAATATATCACCCTGGATAATTATCACCTCATCCACCCTGTCCATCCTGTCCCCGCCCCCCAGACTTCTCTTTGTTTGATTTTAGCTTCTGAGGGCTTTGGGTCAGGGACTACACATTCCATTGTCCTTCACAAGCTTTTCCCACATTGTGGGTACTATTAAAAACAAACCCATAGTAATAGCTCACATTGAAGATATATGCAGCAGCTCCTTGGACCAAGTCACAACAGCAAACAGAGACATGAACTTCAGCAATCACAAAGTAAATATGCGGGATCACCTGGAACTTGGGACAATCCAGCAACACAATATAGCTTTGCTATACACTAAGGGGAACTTGGAATGACTATTCTGCGCTATAATGAACCTTGTGTTTTCAAGTAGTCTGCCTATTCATGCCTGAATAGCCGCATCCTCTGCACAAGACAGGGTCTATTAATAATGAACACATAATATATTAGTAACCGTAACACTATAATAATGGTTTATTTTATTTTGTTGCATGCACTGGGAGATTTTCATTGACATTAGGTAGAATAGACACAGCAGACTTTCTAATTAAGCTATTTGTATTGCCCTAGATTAATTAAATCTAATAAACCATTCAAATAACAGGCACCTATTTGCTCCATGTGGCAAAAGCACACAACCCTACATAACAAAAAAAAAAAGGATTCAAATAAAGGAAATAGAGATAGCTTTGATTATAAAGAGAGGTTCTGAAATATGAGGGCTAATTAGAATTTGTGTAAAACCTTAGGTATTAATTTGCCACTGTGATTCACAGATGCACTCAAAGGACTCTTATTTCTCGGCCTATTCTTCATTTTCTTTGGGGGAATTGGAGTGGGTTAAGCATCTTGGCCAGTTCAAGTTTTTCTCTATGGTTTCTTCTTCTGAAGTTTATTGATCATTGTGACACTGCCATCTGCAGTATCAAAGAGGCGGTTTCCCATGCAGGGAATGGGTGAGCTTCCTGCAGTTTTGAGATTTAGCAAAAATCTGTCACACTATATTTGCAAGTGCCAGCTTGTGAATGCTCCTTCCTGATTTAAAATCACAGTATTTTCTAAGGGGATTCACTGTAAACACATCCATAGCTTTTTTTCTAGCTAAAGGGAATCTCAGAGTCATGCCAGAGAGAGAGAGAGAGAGAGATCAGACTCTCTCAGCCCTTCTGAAATCCCTTTTCTAGCACGCTTTTCGTTCTGATGACTCTCTGCTCCAATTCCCACCATATTGTTCATTGGATTTTTTTGCCTACCCCTCTGCACCCCCCAGAATCTGTGTTCAGTGAACATAAATCCTATGGCATTGGAGTTTAAGTTAAACTTTGGAAACTTTAAAAACTTGAAATTAGGCACAAACTTACCCAATTTCTATTCAAAGGCACTAGGTTTATCATCACACTAAAGATGTGACATAGGATTTTTAAAAAACCCAATCAGGTTTAGGGAGAGAGGACAGCAGCACTTCAGTGTATCACAACTAGGGAAAGTGATGGTATTGAAACATAGGATTCAAACATCCAGTATTTAGCAAAGATTTATTACTCATCCCGTAAATATGAGAAATGACCAAACACAATGCTGAATTTGATTTTCCAAAACCTACACAAGGAGAGATTTGGATTGGGGTCCCTTTTATCTGAACCTCTCAAAGCAGAGAGAGAATTGGGGGTGAAGTGAGAGAGTCAGGCTTCAGATAAATCTGCCCATCGCTAGTAAAGGTCAAACAACTCACAGAATCATATCAGTACATGAGTACAGTAACTCCTCACTTAACGTTGTAGTTATGTTCCTGAAAAATGCAATGTTAAGTGAAACGATGTTACACGAATCCAATTTTTCCATAAGATTTAATGTAAATGCAGGGGGTTAGGTTCCAAGGAAATTTGTTTTGGGCAGACAAAAGGCACCATATACTGTACAGTACACAGGCACAGCACGCTGCAATCAAGGACACTAGGAAGCACCTTCGCAACAGCAGCGGCAGGTTCCTCGAGAAGAACAGACACCGACTTTGCCGGGAATGCTCCAGGCCCGCCTCTTCCTGTCCCTGCTCCATTCCAGGCCCACCTCTTCCCACCCCGACTCCACCTCCTCTGCAGAGCACGCCGCATCCCCACTCCTTCCCCCTCTTCCCCCGAAAGTCCTAAGCACCGCCAAACAGCTGTTTGGTGCGGGGGGAAGCACTGGGAGGGAGGGTGAGGAGGCGGAGAAGAGGAACTTGTACAATGCTCCCTTGTAAAGTCGCTGCTCTTCCACAGAATCTTGCAAGCAGTGGACAGAGCAGGCAGTCGAACGACGTTATAAGGGAGCATGGCACCACTTTAAAGAGCATGTTCCCTAATGGAGCAGCGACGTAACTTTGAAACAACGTTAAGCAGGAGGACGTTAAGTGAGGAGTTACTGTACTTCCCTTCAGCCCTATTCGATGTTCTAGAAAAATACCTCTCTGCCATAATCTCCCTACAACCCCTGAAACCTCCTCTTTCTTCTAGCTGCATTTAGGAACCAAACCCCAACCCAATATCCAGGTATTTATATTTCACTTAGAGCTTTTATAACATGTCAGCTGTTTCCCGTCTCCATCCCAGCACATAAACTTAGCTTCCCTGCCTACGAATCTTTAACCCTTCATCTGCCAAAGCATAAGGAGACAGACTGATTCAGTTGAGAAATCAGCCTGAGACTTGCAAAGTTGTCCAGGAGATTCAGGATTAAAGTGAATGGAGGGTCTATATCCAAATATCCTAGGCAGCTTTGAAAAGCTCAGATCCTCAGGTTGTTGGTAAATATGCCACAGCAAATCAAGGAGCTTTACCAGAGCTCTACCAGCTTTCCATTTCCCTGTATGTTGTGGTCTTGTAGCACGCTGGCGCTGAACTCACCTTTCATTATTCTTGGCTATGCTGTTGACAAAGTCTCTGCTGCAAATGGAGTTTTCATTAGGTCACTCAATAAACACTACAGACAGTGCTATTCCAGTGTGAGATAATTCTGATGGGGCTTGTAGTTCATTAGACATATAGACATATTTCCATAATTGTAACTATTTTTAATACAGCAGCACCAACGGGCCCTAGCTTTTGCTGGAGATCAGGACTCCATTGTGCTAGGATATGTATATACACATGGTCTCTATCCAGGAAGAGCTCACAATCTGAATATGCACAATAAGGGATGGGAAGGGAAACAGAGGTACGGAGACCTAAAGTGACTTGCCCCAGCAGGCCAGGAGCAGAGGAGGGAATCTACTACTTCCCGTTTTTTATATAATTTGTTTTTACAAATATCATGCTACATACCTATCATTATCTTGCTCATTTGCTTCTATGTTATCTTGTATTCCTGCACCCTCCATGTGTTGCTTCTTTTGCCCACAAATGCTTGTGCACGTGCTTCACTTTAATAATAGGATTATTCATGTGGTTAAAGTTAAGCACATATTTACGTGGTTTTAGGATGAAGAACTGCATTGTTACATTTTGGGGCAGGGATTGTGTCTTCTTGTGGGTCAGTACAGAGCCTAGAACTTTTTGGGTGCTTTTACAATGTAAATAATAAAAATAATAACCCCTGCTGATTAAGGTATTAAAGTTTTTCTTTTTTTTTAAGCAATCTAGACCCAGATTGAATTTCTCAGGGTATAAATCTGCTTGATACTTTTGCCTTTAGCACCATTTAGTATTTTCGAACATTCAATACTCTGCTATTCAGCCAAGGGAAACACACAGATGATGGCAAGTCAGCATAAAGGCACAGTGTGTTTTGTCTGCCTCATCAGATTTGCAAATATTTGTATTGCTTGCTAACAGCTTTGTGATTTTGTACATGATCCTACATATAGAATATCGATATTTCTAATTTTGCTGAATATGAAATATAAAAAGCAATCTTTGTATAGTAAAGAATAAAAATACTTGCCTGGATAGTGAGGCATTAAAACCTGAAGAAGTCAGGACATTTCCAGTTAAAGAGCCCACATTAGTAGTAACTCTACTCTTTTCCACAAAGAAGAATTTCAAACCACTCTGTTAACCATAGTGGGACTGGAAGTGTTGGTCTGCTCATATCAAACAAACCTGGATTGGTCTGGTAAATACTCAACCAGTACCTAAGAGAGGACTATTTGTCATATAATTCTGCCGTTCACAGGAGAAGAGTGAGGATCTGGCTTCCTAACCTCATTCATTCCTTCCCCCTACACATACATATACCAGAGACGGACCCACACAGAGTATCTGAACCAGGGACAATGGGCCTGTCTTCTGCTCTTTTCAACCCTTTCAGGGAGATAACTGTTTCTGAATCCCTTCTTCACACAGATTTACAGGGACTGGTACAGCCCATTGTTTCCAGTGCTATCCAGATGATACTCAAAGCTACATGTCTTTAATGTAAAGTTCTCTCCAGGCATTCTCTATCTATTCAGCATTCCATGCTTGGCAAGAAGTTGACTGCCTTCTGTCTGGAGTCCTTTTGGAGGGTGATTCACTGCTGAATAGTTCTTTGAAAAGGCTGGATAAGATGAGTTTCCTGTGTTTGCGGTTCCAGGGAATATCTATTTTTTCCATCAAAATCCATTAAGTATCGTGTCGTGCGTCCTTTTTCCGGTCTACTGCTGCTGACCCTTGGTCAGCTTTTTATCCTATGTGAAATATTCCCTTATCCAGGCCAAAGGTGAGACCCTCATCTAAGCACTTGGCATGAGTGCGCTTGACTATTGCAATGTCTCCTGAAAATGCTCTGTGTCCATGTCAGCAAATCCAGAATGCATCAGCTGGATTTCTGATAAGGACTGAATCACCCAACCATCAACCCACTGTGCCACACTTTCTGCACTGGCTTTCGATTCAACAGTTTGTTAACTATAGAAAATGTGGCTCTTACCTTAAAAAAAAAAAAAACCACCACCACCACTATAGTCCGGACTCATTTTAGTGCCCAGAATCAGCAAAGCACTTAAGCACATGATTTATTTTAAGCACATATTTAAGTGCTTTGTTAAACTGGGGCCACGATCAGCTTCCCCTCTTCCTACCATCCCCTTTCCAAACACCTTAACCCCCTAGACATCTTGTAGTTTTCCAGGGTTAGTTTCCCACCCACAAATAGATTTTCCTTCTAGAAGTCAAGGAAGTTCTTTATTTAAATGGTTTTGGCTCCATCGCCAATTCCAAGAGTCAAGGAAGATTACAGCTATCAGGGAATACTTCAGCACACTCAACAATACTGAAGGTGGTTACCTAACAACCAGTTACCAGATTGTCTAGTGGAGTAAATAGAATAGCTCCATTAAAGATAATGGAGTGAGGCCACTTTACCCTCCCTGAGCATCTGGCTCTAATATTATAAATGGCTAACATTTCCCCTCTTTTACTTCACCGCTACCTGGGAGCATTTTATTCCTTCTCTGCAAAACACAAAGAGACTCTCACAGGTCTACTAGCCCTTCCCTTCTGAAGGGACACAAACACTACAGATCATAAAGGCCATGTCAGCAGATGGACAGGCAGTTTTAATATTCACAGGCTTTACCTTCCCTCTCTTTCTTATACAGATTGGATCTCCATTGACTGCAACTCAAGGGGCCTGGTTCTCTAACTTACTTCAGTGTAGATTTGTAGTAATTACACTTAAATTAACAGGATTACTCTGGTGTAAATAAAGCTGGTATAAGTGACACGAGAATCATGTCCATAATGTGCAGATTTGTCTTTAGGGTGACCAGATGTCCAGATAAAATCGGGACTGTCCTGATATCTAGCCATTTGCCCGGTCGGAACACAATTTGTCCCGATATTTTGCACTCCTGGTGTTTTTTTTGTTTTTTGCTTTGCTCCTCCAGTGGGACTCCGCTTTTTTTTTTTTTTTTGCTCCGCTGGCGGGACTCCCCCCTCACCCCATGTGTCCTGATATTTTCTTCATCCCATCTGGTCACCCTAATTGTCTTACTCCTTACAAACAACACATTCATTCAGAAGATCCATTTTCATGCAGTGAACACATAGGTGGCAGTGTTGCCAACTCTTACAATTTTATCACGATTCTAAGAATATTTGGTGTTTCTCTTAAAGTCCCAGTTACTGGAGTCATCTTGTTATGAGCATCTCAGCTTTTCATGATAGATAGATAGATAGATAGATAGATAGATAGATAGATAGATAGATAGATAGATAGAAGTTCCTAGTGTCACAATTGTAGAGAAAAGCCTGACAATATTAAGCCTAAAGGCTTACAAATCAGGCAAATAAAAAGAACCCAAATGTATAATTTTAATTGGTATCTGGAAACTTTTAATTTGTTCGACTGGGCTCATGTCCACACTGTTCTGCAGATGTATTAGTTGGCTACCCCATGCCTAGAATGTATTTCCCCAGCTGAATAAGTGACAGCACAAATATGGAGGGAACTAATTGATCCATTCCATGTAAGGCACAGTTTCTCTGTGTGCATTCATTGCTTAGAATAATAATTTGTATTTATGGTGCCCTTTGCTTGCCTCAGAATTAAACCTACCCAGTGGTTTTGTTGTTTTTTTCTAGATCAAAAAGAGGTCTAATCTTTTCTTCCATCATTAGACATGGAGATAAGAAGTCTGCTTCTTACCTCACTTACACCCAGATAACTGACTCCATTGTGTTTTAATGATAACAGAATCAGTCCCCAATGTTTTACAAATGAGCGTTTCTTGATGACAGTCACCCTATACATTTCTCACTGGAGGTACAGAAGTGTATGGACTGCTATGCTTGGAGATGCCGGTCTTTCATTATAGGATGTTCAATGGACACAGCTTGTCAACATTGGGAGAACAGCCAAAAAATTATAGCAATCTGCGTATAAATCAGCCGGAACTAAAGTAGCCCACAGGGTTCCTGCTACATTTTTTTAAAGGTAATATTAATCAGCTCTGACAACAGACAATCAGGGTATTATCTGAAGAAGCTGAGGGGGACATAAGGTCAAGAGCCTTGTGGCTGGAATAAGCCAAGGTTTGGAACATTTGCATTCACAACAGTATTCATCTGGTGGTGAAAAACATCCCAGAAGAGGGGAAAAAAAACCTCCAAGAGTGGACGAACTGAACAAGGCAGCAAGACAACCCTATAACTATCAGTGAAAACAAGGGGAATTAAATAAGGTATCTGTGCAGAGGGATTTTCAGTGAAGGATCTGTGTGTGTCAATTTTGCACCTTTTCCCCCATCAACATTTATTGTTACAGATTGTGACACTTTCCAAAAGTGGACTCAAAGTCCAAGACATGATTCCTGGATATTGCACCACTCAGTGCAGCAGACTGCAAATTTGGCAACCGTTTTCTTTAAATAAAGAAATAGGCTATTAATACATTACATAAGAATTTAAAGCATACCATCAGGAGAATGGACCCTAAGTTATTTATTTGAATGGTAAGTGTCTATATTTATTTTATACCATTCCCATATTTTCAGTTTTCACTAAGCTGAATGAAGCAGGAAGTTCAGTCAGCTAAATTCCCGTTGAAGATTTTTGAGCCTGGAGAGGCATGGGAAAGGGTCTGGGATAGCGTCATAAGCACATTAGCTCGATGTTGCAGCTCTAATGATTAGCCAATGTAATAATCCTTTGAGATAAATGGGGCAGTTCAAACCTCTGAGAGCCATTGTTTCTTCTGCTGACTCAGGAAGACACACCGGTATTGCTTTATGCCTACTTCATATTTTCAGGGTTTTCTTCACAACTATTGGATAGAAACAGATTTTTTTTTAATGAAAGCTTAGAATCTGGAGCATGATTCTGTGTCAAGGAGTGCTGCCTATAAGAATCTAACAGATCGAAGGCCAAGAATTTCAAAAATAGGACCCTACAGATAGTCTCCTATATCCAGATTTAGGTTCCTAAAAAAGTGAGCTTAGTGGCGGTAGAGCTGAGCAAGAGGAATTTCAGGTTTACAGTAGCTCTTCTTCCAGTAGGCCCGATCCTACTCCCGTTGCAATCCGTGGGAGCTTTGCAACTGACTACAGGATCACTCCCATAGTCCTTGAGCTGTCCTTTTTTAAACTAAAAATCCTTTTCTCTCTCGCTGGAAATCCTTCAAAAGCTGTACATTAAACAACCACTGGAATTTTGTCAGCCATCCTATGTTACATAAAACAAATCACAGAAGACTGGATGGAATCTCGGACTGCTGACCCATAGCCCTGACCGTTAAATAACCAGTACACTAAAGAGGGAATGCTGGGGGCAACGTTTGGAATTATACTAAAACACAGCACAGCAGAAAATCATTCAGATGGCATGAAAACAGAACAGAAAAATAACATGGGGCATCAGCTGAGAGGCAGGGCAAAGTAAATCACATCTATTCTATACCCCTGGAGCCATATTTAGACCCAGTGTGAGTACATGCAAGTCCAGAAGCGATGGTCAGCTAGAAGTCCCCAGCACCTTGCAGCATTTGGCCTGCACCAGGAAGCATCAAGTAGCTTTTAGTGTATTTATAATAGCGTTGCCAGCCTAGCTCAGCAATTTTATCAATATGTATTAAAAATAAATACATGTGGCTGCTCTTTAAATCCATTCAGAGATGGAAACTGGCGCAGAATGCAGCAGCTTGTTCATTAAGTAAGCCATCACACCCCCCGTGCTCTAGGATCTCCATGGGGTACCTACTGGGCTCCAGGTGGAGTTTAAGATGTGGGTTATGACCTATAATGCCCTAAATGGCCTAGGACATGCCTGAGAGTGTGTTGTAAAATTTTAAGTTTGAGATGTTATTTGAAGGAAAAATGCCTCTTCACTAGAAAGCAAACAGCTATTTACAGATCCCTCAACTGTCCTCTGACTTTCAAGGTCGCTCTGTTGTCCTTCACTGTTCACAACCTCTCTCTCATGCTGTCCCTTGGAAATTGCGCAAATCCCTTAAGATCTCATGGCAGGACTGAAAGTCCCAGAAACATTTCTTGTGGCTGCCAGCTGGGACTTGCTCTGTCATGGACTGAGTCCCCGTAGCTCCTTTTGAAGTTTTCTATGCTTTGTATTTTTTTTAAAATGCAGCTTTCCCAGAGGAAAATCTCCAAAGTGCATCCAGAATATGACTGGTCCTTTGTGATACTGCAAAACCCTGCACTTTATCCAGCAGAACTGATACATTTTTCACTTGCTGATACCATTATCTATATCTCTATATATCTGTTAGAATGAATTATATGTATTCATTCATTTATTAGAACTGCACATGCCTATACATTATTCCAGAGTACTTGGAAGGTGAGCATTGCCTCACAATTCAATAGAGCACAGAATCTTATAAACGGCACAAGTAAAGGTAGCAGATAATTAAAATCCTTTTTATTTCTTCTTTTTCAGTGTTTCATTTATAGAGCCATTATGCCTACTGCTTCCTTCTGCTTAATCATGGCGTCAAAGTGGTATTGAATTACTTATTTTTGCAATGAGCAACCGATTAGTGGAGGGAAAGGATAGGACATGCCCAAGGAAGTAAAGAAAAATGTTACAGCGTATTATGTATTCTCCAGCTGGCAGTAACATGGATTTTACAAAATGCTGTCAGATAGAAATAAAACTCATTCACCTTTCTTATAGCCTTACATAGATGATTGTGGCTATAATGTAGTAATATGTACAATGTAAAAAAAGAGATATTACTGTCTATGGGTACTTTAATTAGGGTCCTGAAAACCTGGGTATTGAAATTTTAAGTGCGCTCACTGACATTTTAGGCATATGCATAATGAATATTTAAAGAAGGTTAAGAAATACTTGCCCAGAACTAGAACTGCTGCATTCTTTATTAGAACCAGTAACTTCTTTTTCTAAACATTGCTTTAAACACAATAAAAACCAAACAAACCAAACCACCACCAACCCTCCAAAACTTGTAGATGGTAAAAAACAGGACACTGACGTGTGTAAGCTTTGGGTATTGTACATTGCACTGCATATAAATAGTTCCCGACTTGTGGCTCTGGAATGATAGAGATATAAATTATCATCTCTTGCTGGTTTAGCATAGAGTGTTAAAGAGCAGCTGTATATTTCCTCCATATTCCTGAGTAGAATAAATGGGCTAGCAAACATTTGTAAAAAATGTACATTAAAAAAACAATACCCAGGGCCCCCAACTGCTTATTAACAACCCACAAGGTGACAATTCTCAGCTGATCACTGACAAGCTATACACTCCCCAAGATAAAATTATCTAGTAGAAGTTGTTGATGAGATCCTGTCCTGATGCAGGTTAGTTAAGATTACACTGGAATAGTGTTTTGTAGTCTGACAATATGTTGATTTACATCTTCTTCACATAAAAGCCTTCCTTCTCTAGAAAGCTCAATGCCTCACTTCTCTGAAGCATGGTTACAAGTCTGGATTAATATCTTGCAAAGGGCTTTAGAACTTTAAGTAAAATCATTCATTGTTTGTCTGATCTCCTGTCTGGATCATTGATCTGGTTTTCCACTGGAATGGCTGCAGAAGCACATATTCACAACAAAGGCCAATCCTGATTAAGTCAGAGCCTTTACAATCCTCCTAAAATCTGGAATTCAAAATAAGGCCTTTAGTAATAACTGGGGCCTAGTAGGCCTCACCCATTTAGAAGGAAAGTGGATAAAAGTTTATAAAGTGTCACAATAATCTGTATCTGCGGTTCTCAAACTGTGGGTCAAGACCCCAAAGTGGGTTGCGACCCCATTTTAATGGGTTCACCAGGGCTGGCTTAGATTTCCTGGGGCCTGAAGCCAAAGCCCAATGGCTTCAGCCCTGGGCAGTAGGGCTCAGGTTACAGCCCCCCTGCCTGGGGCAGAAGCCCCTGGGTTTTGGCTTCCCTCGACCCGCCTGGGCCTTGGACTTTGCCCAGTCCCCTCCCCCGCCCGACCCAGGGCAGCAGGGCTCGAGCGAGCTCAGTCCCCCCTCTTGGGGGTCCTGTAGTCATTTTGTTGTCAGAAAGGGGTCACAGTGCAATGAAGTTTGAGAATCCCTGCTCTATATCAGTAGCTGTTGATGGGGAAAAAGGTGCAAAAGAAAGATGGAATTGGTCTAAACAAAAAACCCTACTAATATAATTCAAGACCTGTGTTAAAATTATGTCTGGTAAACAATGGGAGTATGGGACCAATAATCAGTGGCCCAAAACGGGTGTGTTGGAAATTTGGTGTGTTGGGAACCACTCTTATACTGTTGGGCCTATATTGTTCTAATTGCAAGAAATGTCCTGATCAGACCCGGCCAATGAAAGGGAACGAGATGCCATTGCCACCTTCACCTCCACTGGCTCTAGCTGCATCCCAAACACCACCTGGGATGTGAGACTTTGTCACCTCCCTCCATCCTCCCTTTGTATGTTCTTTTCCTTCCCCACCTTATCTCTTCTCTTTCCTATCCATCTGCTTTTTCCCTCTGTCTAATAAGAGTCTGGCTTAGCTGGCTGTATATTTAGCAACAGTGCTGTAAGCCTGTGACCAGAAAGAGTCCGCTAAAAGCAACAGCCCAATGCTGCTACAAATTTGCCAGGTCTTGGAGTGCCCAATAAGACTGTGTCCCAAGCCTGTGTTTTTCCAGCAATAAAGTTGCAAGTGAGAGTCGACACCAGAGACAGAAGCTGCATTTTCTGACTTTGGTGTTCTATTTTCTCTTCTCCTGTGTGTGACTTGTTTTGTCTTCCAGAAAATCGAATCAGACTTTAACAGAGCCATTTCATCTCAGCTAACTTCTTCTCTTCTCCCCTCACCCCGCAAACAATTATTACCATCTAAAAAATTGTCAGACAAGAGCAGGGGGAGGTTTCCTTCTAAAAATTCTCTACAGCAAAAGGGAACAAAAACCAGGAACATTGTTAAAATAAATGCCTTATTTAATACTTTACATTTCAAATGCTTTAACTGTTTCACCCCCTAGATCTTTAATAAAGGGTTAACAAAAAATAATGGTGTGTTTTCCATGGTACTAAGCAGACTGAGGTCATTGTGTACCAGACATCAAACTTTCTTTAATGTTGTTTAATGCTAAAACAGTTATAGGGTCATGTTAACACCTTTGACTCTTTGGGCCCATTTACTCCATTGAAATTAATACAACAGTCCTGAGATTAAAGAGAGTCACTGCAGCAGAATTTTACAGAGCAGGAGATACACAGAGCTTGTGCTGTTAAACACAGCAGTTAAAACGGGATCATTTTTATTCAATGCATCTTCAAAGAATACTCCTTTCTTTCAAAGAGATTGTACAGCAGACACTTATTTACTGCTTCATACCCACTGAACTTCAAGGGCATCGGTCTCACACTCCTGTCTGATTTATAATACTGGGTACTCGCGGTATCTCTTGAGCATTGCTTGACTTTTGCATTTGTGGAATATTTTCACAGATGAGCTACACATCTTGCCGCTGTCTCTTACAAAGATAATCATCTGCCTCCATATTTTCCCCCATAGTGTGCAAGCAAGGTGGCCAATTTTCTGCTAGTGTAAATAGACCAAACACCATTGAAGTCAGTGGAACTGCATCTGCTGTAGACAGAATTTGGCCCATAATGTGTTAACAATATTCTCTTTACAAAAAAATTAGAAGATTTTAAATAAACAATAGATTTAATATTGCAACATTTTCCTTCTCCAACCTATTCTCCAACTCCAACCCCTGCTAGGTTTTGCCATTAGCATTCTTACTCTCAGTTTAAGAGGAGGGTGAAATAAATACCCTGAATTGGCAGGTAGAAATCGACCTCTCGGGGATCGATTTATCGCGTCCAATCGATCCCCGAATTGACGCTCTTACTCCACCAGCGGAGGTGGGAGTAAGCACCATCGACGGGAAGCCGCAGAGGTCGATTTTGCCGCCGTCCCTACAGCGGGGTAAGTCGGCTGCGATACGTCGAATTCAGCTACGCTATTCGCGTAGCTGAATTTGTGTATCTTAAATCGACCCCCCCCCCCCCTGTAGTGAAGACCTGAACTATGAGTCAAAGTGAGAGGGATACAATTTCTATTGTGTTGTCTGCAATGAAACATTCCCTGGAACCCTTACAGTGTATTGAGAGAAGTGGCTGTCAGCATGGGGACAATATGACTTAAATAATACAATAGACAGTTTGATGGACAACTTCCAACTTCAGAATTCATGAAGATGCACATGAGCAGCTAGTTGTGTCCAGAAACAAAAAGGCTGCCTGGTTCACAAGGAGCTATCCAAGAGTTGTGGTGCTGACCGCTCTGTGGTACAAGGGTGTTGCAGCCAGAAAGGTGGTAAATATTAGACCAGGCAGCCTTTAGAGAACCAGAGGAACGTTAAGTGCTTTGTGGTAGAAAGACACTAACTGTAAATGCCAAAAACTAGCCTCCTTTTGGCAAATACAAAAATAAATAAATAGATAAACTCAAGTGCCTCGCTGACAAGATGTCTGCTCATCTATAATTAACTATCACTTTTAATGGTCCCATGAAACTGTCTTGGTGAGAAACGCAAAGTGCCAGTCCTATAGCCACAGTGAGGTGTCTGACTTAAAACAAGCAGCTTTGCTGTACTTCAAATGCACAGATAAAAGTCAAACATTGAAGCATGAAATGGAAGTTATGGACTGTGGGCTGTGTTGCTAAGTACTGCTTCACGGGCCTACTGGAAATAGATCATTTGAGAAAATGGCAGGCGCTCTTGTAGCTATTGAAGCGAAGGAGATTTAAGACTGAGGCTGCTGCCCCCGCTGAAAAAGTTGTCCATTGTGACCACTAAACGCGATACACACTCTGGAATGTGTGTTGTCGTACGGAGTTCATTGCCTATCCTGTTGCTTTATCACTATCCCACTGAAATCCTCCATTTATCCTTAAAAAGACATGCAGAGAGGCACAGAACACAAAGAGAGTGCACAAAAGGGGGGAAATATAATAGAACAGAAAATGAGAAAAGGGGCAAAAATATTAGTTAAACATATGTGTCGTTCCCTCCCCCCCCCCCGATCACTAGGTCTCATTATTACTACTCATATTCTGAGGAGTCCTACAATACAACCAAGAAACCAAGTGTGTTATACTACTAAATACAAATTTAGAAATATCAGAGATGTTTAATTTGGCATAGGTTATAATTTATATAATGATATGCCCCCAGGAGAGCTTAGTCCTAGCGTGAGGTTCACCTCTATCTGACTTCTTGCATATCACCTCTGGTAAAGTCAGAGTAGGACAAAGACTGGGAAGCACAGATGACAAAATTGACATATGCTGTACGCAACTCTGAAAGGTGCTTATAAACTATTACATATACTCACATCTAAAAAAATAATTATAATTATATATAACACCACACCCCATTAATACTGAAAATTAGTACACCCGTTTCAGAAGTATAATTCCCCATCAGTTAAATAGAGTCTTTATTCATGTAAAAATACATTCTAATATATATCTAATAGCACCCTCTGGAAGCTACCCAATAAAACCCATCTTTCTAGCTTGAGTCTATTGTCAGCAATGGACGTATGAATAAAAATATACACAGTATTAGCATCTGTGGTTAAGCAGAAGCAGAGCATATTCAGGAAGATTTATTAAAGGACGATGCATCTAACATGGCAAGGACAGAACAATTAACGTAACAAATTACTATTCAGCCTAACAAATTCTACCTATTGTATAAACTTGCTTCTGTCATCCTGTATTTCTGCTTGTTTAAGCAGTATGGTAACTTAGTATCTGAATTACCTCCACCTCCTTCTTTCTCCCTATCTACTTGACAACTTCCATTATAATGAGATGTATGGTATTTGTTCACTTCCACCACAGCTAACATATTAGTTATGCACTGACCTCTCAGCAACACCAAGTAGAACAAGAAATAAATACTCAGAGGGATTAATGCAGAGAGACAATGAAAGGACTGAATTTCTTTATGGCCACTCGGGTAAGAGTTCTTTTCTTTAGCAAAAATTGTTTCAGTTGCCCACATGAAACCCACACAGCACAAATATACTATGTGTGGGGGTGGGGAGAGAGCAAAGTGGGAAAACCTCCCATTCTCCCTGTTTTTTTTTTCTTGCACTATAGTATAGAGTAAGAGTAAAGTAGGAAGAACGACTTGCCGTTTATATGGCCATGCAAAAGCAATCCTTTTGGCTTGAAAATTCCTGCCAAAATAGACACTCTGGGGCAGACCTCCATCTAGCACAGTGTTTCTCAAACTGGGGCTGCCGTTTGTATAGGGAAAGCCCCTGGTGGGCCGGGCTGGATTGTTTACCTGCCCCATCTGCAGGTTCGGCCAATCGCGGCTCCCGCTGGCCGCAGTTCGCTGCTCTGAGCCAATGGGAGCTGCTAGAAGCGGCAGCCAGTACATCCCTCCACCCGCGCTGCTTCCAGCAGCTCCCATTGGCCTGGAGCAGCGAACCGCGGCCAGTGGGAGCCGCGATCAGCCGGACCTGCGGACAGGGCCGGTAAACAAACCAGCCCAGCCCGCCAGGGGCTTTCCCTGCACAAGCGGCGACCCCAGTTTGAGAAACACTGATCTAGCGTAAGTCAGCAGAAAGCAATGGAGCTACACTGACACAGCTGAAAGTTTAACCCACTTCTTACACTCTCGGTTTAATGCAATCTGGGGCCCTGGGCAAACCACAACATGGAGCCCCCTGTGGCCCTGGTCCCCTTTGATGTGTGGCAGTAGCTGGGTTGGTTTCTAAATACCCTACCCACTGAGATACATAGGGCAGCTCCCCTGCCAACCATAAATCAAAACCTGAGAACTCAGGAGGTTTGGGAAGTTGTTTTCCAAATCCAAGATACGTTTGCTTTTTTGAAAACCAAAGTCTTAGAGTTTTTTGTTGAAATACTGGGGGGAGGAGGGGAATGATTCTGTAATATATTTATCTTTTAAAAGGCCACTTTTTGTATGAAAAAAATGTTTTTAACGAAACATTTCAAGCTATCACTACACGTGACAACAAACCGCTAGCAAGAGAAGAAGCCACCAATATCTATGCAGTTTTTTTTCTAAATGAAAAGTATGACCTCGCTTGATGAGAACTTTTGTTCACCTATAAAAGCATCTGTCTTCAAGCATATATTTAGTACACATGTACTTGACTGGATGTACTTACTACCTAACAAGTCTGAATACTGAAACAATTGGCATTTATACAGATGAAAGGGGAGTTTTCATCTGGATAATGCTGCTGTCATAGCTAATACTAGTCCACACACTGAAATTGCTTCTCATTGTGGTGAGGGTATATCACAAGGCAGGTATACCCCATCAGGGGGATTGTCCTTGGATTCAGGGCAGTATGGCCAAATGGCCAGAGTCAATTAGACTGTCCTTCAGTGCAGAGTGGTCCAGCCTATGGCTGGAGTCAGTGGGGTTGCCCTTTTGCCCAGGGCAGTCTGGCCTGGTGGCCAGAGTCAATGGGGTCATGCTTCTCTCCCGGACAGGGTGGTATGGCCTAGGAGCCAAAGTCAATAGGACTGCCCTTCTAAGCAGTGCAGTATGGCCTAGTGACCAGCCAGGGGTGGGCTTCCACCCAGCAGTAAATTGGCAGCTGGGGTAAGGGGACCTGGGCCCTCTCTACTCCACTGGGACCCAACTCAGGGCCCTATTAGTGGTGAGTATATTTGCCATGGAGTCAGTGGTAATCCATCCAAAACATGCCAACTCTGTACCTGGTTCTACAACTGGAACAATGTCTAGTTCCCCTTGGCTACCTCCTACCCTGTCTTCCTGTGATACAGACCACAGGTCCTCTGGGTCTCTGAGGTCATTGGCCGACAAAACTCCCTATGACTCCTTCCCTTCATGGGCTTCCACAGGAAGCCGGGTATTTGCCTGGGTCTCTGTTTGCCTGGCCTCTGTGGACTGAGGCTTTCTCAGCTCCCGGAAAGGAGCCTGCAACACATATCCTGTCTCCTCAGCAGTCAGCCCAGACCTAGCTGGGCTGCTCCCTTTTATACTGCATTCCAGTTGGAGCATGCCCAGCAGAGGCCGGGGGCGTGGCTTCCTCAGTCCACAGTATGAGGTTAACCCCTTCCTGTCCAGTGCAGCAGAGGTATATTCCATGACAGGGTGGATAATGTAAGCCCTAGACAGAAACCACCTCTAAGAGGAATGAAGGCAGATTCTGAACTTGGCATCCTACTGTAACTTTGACAGTCCTTGACACATCACACCATTTGAATCAAGGATAAATGTCAGCCCGGTCTGACTTATTTCAACATCTAGTATTTTGTACTTTTAATAGTATCATTTCAACTATCATCCATATAGTCTTCACTGGAGACAAGGACAGTATTCATGAAGATTTGTTCAAATCCTGAATGACTGTGTAATTCAATCATGTCTGTACCATTTAGGATTTGCTATTCACTGATGTTAAGGTCATTGGTTTTGCCTTGAATGAATGTTTAAGGAATAGTTGCTTTTTGTATGAATACCTATAGTTACACATTCAGGCAAAAGCAAGAAGTTTTGTTCTTTGCCATTTGTTATTCACCATTTATCAGATGCAGTGGCGGATTAATGGACAGGCCCAATGGGGCCCACGTCCAGGGACCTGGCCAATTTGGGGGCCTCCACAGGAGTGCTGGAATCTGTGTTAAGTGGGGAGCCACTGGCACTAGAACCATGCCCTTGCCCCCTGTTCCTCCTCTTCCCCCCAAAGGCCCTGCCCCTGGCCAGGCGGGAAGTGGGAGCCAGGCTGTGGTAAAAGCCATGCAGGGAACCCGAGCTGCTTTGGGGAGCCCCAGGCCCTCCACTTGCCCTGGGTGGAGAGCTGGGAGAACTGAGAGCAGCCCCTGGCCCATGTCCTCACCTCTCTGGGCACACCACCCAAGGCAGGTGGAGGGTCTGGGGCGCCCCACAGTGGCCTGGGACGGGAGGTGGGCCTCGGGGGGAGACGAGGAGCAGGGGGAGGAGCCCCAGGGTGAAGGGAGCTAAGGCCCACCTCAACCACCACCCCACCCCCCGGCTGGAAGATTAAACAGTGGGTGGGCATGGCCTTCTTGCCCTCTCCCCAGTTCCAGCACCCCTGGGCCCCTAGGGTGTGGGGAGCCCAAATATTCTTTGTGCCCAGGGCGCCAATAAATCTTACTCCACCTCTGGTCAGATGCTATTTTTTTATTTTTCTGTATAAAGAGTTTCAGTCATCCAATCAGGGGGTAGCAACATTACAATGTGACTTAAGTGGCCAATCAATACACCATCAATACTGTATAGCAAATGACATGTATTCAAAGCAAATACTTTGTGAATAGCCTACAGAATGTGAATTGTTCATCCAGATTATTCAGCACATCTGAACAAGTACAGTAGCAGAAATTAGGATCAACTGGAGGGCAGACTGAAGGGCTAAATTCTTTAGATAATCTATTCAGAAAGAAGCAACAGAGGGGTCCTGTGGCACCTTTAAGACTAAGAGAAGTATTGGGAGCATAAGCTTTTGTGGGTAAGAACCTCACTTCTTCAGATGCAAGTAATGGAAATTTCCAGAGGCAGGTATAAATCAGTATGGAGATAATGAGGTTAGTTCAATCAGGGAGGGTGAGGTGCTCTGCTAGCAGTTGAGGTGTGAACACGAAGGGAGGAGAAACTGCTTCTGCAGTTGGCTAAGCCTTCACAGTCTTTGTTTAATCCTGATCTGATGGTGTCAAATTTGCAAATGAACTGGAGCTCAGCAGTTTCTCTTTGGAGTCTGGTCCTGAAGTTTTTTTTGCTGTAAGATGGTTACCTTTACATCTGCTATTGTGTGGCCAGGGAGGTTGAAGTGTTCTCCTACAGGTTTTTGTATATTGCCATTCCTGATATCTGACTTGTGTCCATTTATCCTCTTGCGAAGTGACTGTCCAGTTTGGCCAATGTACATAGCAGAGGGGCATTGCTGGCATATGATGGCATATATAACATTGGTATTCAGAAAGATTAACTCAGCCACCTTTAGTCTCACTGACTTTAGTTAAGTCATCTGCTTAGGTTCGTCAGATGGTTACTCTTTTAAAAGAAATGCTACACTTGTATTTGCAAGAGAACTGTTATTGTATTTTAATTTGAATACAGTTTGACATACATCAGAATCTGGCACAAAGTAGATTCCTCAGTTTGTTTCTGTATTTAAGTGGGTTTTAAACATATGTATTTTTGACAGTTAAAACTGATTTCATACCTTTTAAAACAAATCCTACAATAAAAGTTAACAAAGTGGTATCAATTACTTTAGTGAATGTGTCCATTTCAGTACAAGGAGTACTTGGACTTACGATGCCCAACTTAGTCGGACGCCACTTACGACGCTTTTCAATTGACTGCCCGTTTCGCCCTTATGATGCTTGATTTGCATAAAGTTTGCTTGAAATCACTTCCTGGTTGCATCATACTGGTATGGAGCTGGAAGGGGTTGCTTCTGATTGGCTTCGAGGCAGCGGGGTAGCTTGTTGCCGGGTAGGGTTGGCACTTGATTTTGATTGGCTCCCAGCCTCAGATTTAGACAATCAGAAGGCTTGGACAGTGATTGGCTGAGGCTCAGTATGTGTACCATTCTCCCTGGCTTTCTGAGCCTTTGTTGCCGGCACTCTGAGCAGCATATGTGAGTTTATATGTTTATTTGAATGCTGTTTACAAAATACAGTGTACAGTAAAGGCATTGATGTTGAAACATTAGTCATCTATAATTCATTTAGTACAAAAATCTGCGATATTTTGGTGAAAATAGTGTATCAAGCCTTGGTTGAGGAACCAATCCCCCCTTCATACGATTCATTCCTATGGGAAAAGCGGTTTCGACTTACAATGTTTTGACTTACAACGCAATTCTGAGGAACGAATTGTGTCATAAGTCCGAGGACTCCCCGTAGTTTAATTACCCCTATAAGGATTCAAATGATTTTCAATCAATGTTCTTATCCTATAAAAGTTGTGTAAAGCATCTACAATAGATTCAGCGCATCATATCATCTACATCATAGATTCGTAGTTTCAACTACTCTTCCATCTCCCGTCACACACATGTTGTATCCATTATCCCTCTGTTACACAGGGTTTTGGAACTTGGTTTAAAGAGGCTAGATACATTTCAGAACCAAAGTAAATCAAATAGAGATTATGTTGGTGGAGTAAGCTTAGGAGCCCCAACTCCTTCCTATCTCCACCTGACTGGGGGAAGGCTCCATAACTGTGGATCCTCTAGACCTGTTTGATGTCTGTCTCTTCTCTGCTTGGCCTTGGCCCACTCCCTAACACATTCTTTGCAACAGCAAGTTGGAAGCTCCTGAGAACCAAGCTATACGCAATACAAGCTACACGCAATACAAAGTATGCGTCCCCTATATATGGTCCTCTCTCCTCCCCACATGCGCCAGAATCATGCCTCGCCTGACTGCACATGGGGACCTCTGTGCTGTGAGAGGTGGTGCTATAGAAGTCTGATGTCCGGACCCTTGTATACACAATCCTGGGGATGGATGACATGTTTGGACCCAAGAGCGGTGCTACAAGATGGATGTGATGAAACATCACCACAGTCAGATGTCAGCAATGAAAATACCATAACATGACACTGCAGACCACCCATCGGCTTCTGAGGGTGATTCATAGCACTTAGAATCCACTTCCCAACAATCCAGGGCAACAAATGGTGGCCCGGCACATTAGAGACAGAACAGGTGTTCTGGCATGTCATTAGGAATCTGCCTTATTTGCAGAACAGACTCATCTATTACTATTGCTTCTTGGTTCGCTACAGTTCCCAGCACTCCCTACTTTTGTCAGAAGGAGGCACATGCTGTGAGGTTTCTTAGTCTATTGACTCCGACACGTCTGCCATTTCACTAGCAAAATGACTTGCCTGTTCTCCATATCAAAGTCTGGCAAGAGAATGTTTTCCATCTGGTTCTGAAGCAAGGGTCAAGGTGTGGATGCCAAGACATATTGTTCCTGCTCAAACATGCTACTGATCCCTTTATTTTCAGACAGGATTTGGTACATTGCCTTGGCTAGCACAGCATCTTTCTTGCTGTTTTCCTCTCTCCCTGGAAGTGACAAACTAAAGAGAAAGCCACAACTCCCATATGGCAAGTTTTAAAATCAATCAAGGTAATATATATCATGCCATCTGCACCTTACACAGAGACAAAATCAGTCAAGGCAAACCCTCCCGGCTGGGCGTATCTCCAGCTGACAGCCATCAGCAACACAAACGACCACTGTGAATGGATGGAGGCAACAGACATCAGAGTGGGCAGACACCTGTGAATTGGGTTCCCAGTAATGGATATAGTCCCCTAGCAAACTACTAGAGGCTAGATTTCTAGCTATTTAACACAACCTTACCCAAACATGCAGCCCTTCCAACACCTCTTACACCTCGATCTAGCAAAGCATTTAAGCATGTGCTTCACTTTAAGCACAGGAGAGGGTCCCACTTGTTACAATGGGACCACTACCATGCTGACATTTAAATAACGGCTTACATGTTCATCTGGATTGTGGGGTTAATGACGGAGAACAATGGCATTGACGTTGGGGGGATTTTCCAGGTGCAATGATGTGCAATCCTTGATGGAGCTCATGGGTGCACTCTACCCACCACCAATGTTCTGTCATTCTCCTAAATTCCTGGATGGAATTTCAGGGCTTTGGTGACTCTGTCTGAACACTGTGGCAGCATTTTGAACTTTATTGTGTTGTGCTTGTATGGTAGTGTGGCCTACTCTACAGATGGGTGAGTATCCCAGATGTTTCTCAGAAGTATTCACTCATTTTAAACTGGATTCAATACAGCAATGCCTCTAAGCCTTCACACTCAGTTATTCACACCGGAAGTGGCATGTTTTGTATACAATGGGACACTGCATGACACAGCAGAGAGGCAGCTTTCCCAAAGCCCTCAGCAGAGAGGCTAAAAAACAGCCAACAATCTGACCACACCTGTTCCATTTGCTGCTGATCACAGCTGAATCTACATGCGTGCATAGGGATGATAGAAAATAACAATAGTAAAGTCATTGTACTTGGAATATTGTATAGGGGATTGCATGCTGCTTAACACCATCGCAATTAAACAGCGAGGCAAGGACACACTGTGCTGTTTGCAACTAAGGCTATGTCTGCACTACTGGGGTAAGTTGACCTATGCTACGCAACTCCAGCTATGTGAATAACGTAGCTGGAGTTGACGTATCTTAGGTTGAGTTACCACGAGGTCTACACCGCGGAGGGTCAATGGGAGAAAATCTCCCGTCAACTTACCTTACTCTTCTCATTGGGGGTAGAGTACAGGGGTCGATTGGAGAACGATCTGCAGTCTATTTGGCGGGTCTTTATGAGACCCACTAAATGGACTGCCAGTGGATCGATCTCAGAGCGTCGATCCCCGTTGTAGTGTAGACCTGCTCTAAGACAAACATCAATTTGTATGAATATGAGAAAGAGAGAAAGAAAGAAACTCAACACTGAGACAATACATCTTATTACTTTCTTTCTAGAACTGATGCTCCCAGGTAAGTCCTGTGTTGCCCAGGAAAAGAAAGGCTTTAAGATCTTCTGAAATCTCCTAATACTGCCACATTTTCCTGAGACATGCAAGGTATCATGAACTTCTTCAATGCTCTCCCTGATTATAAGACTTCTGCTTAGCCTCACAGGAAACAGAAACAACGTGGAGTGTATTTGATCAATCAAAATTAATGAACAGAGCTTGAACCATATATTCACAGCAAAGTGTATAATTAATCCATAGAGTAAAACATTTCACCAAAAAAGTATGTCAAACAATTAAAACCAAGGAAACTGCAACTTGCTTATAGACATCCATGAGCAAAAACAGAGGATAAATTTACCTCATTAATTATTGTATGCAAAGTATTTGCCCAGATCTCATGTATACGTGGACCTAACTCAAGATTTCATCTATTCTGAATCATATAACTCATTTTGGACGTAATTGTATCACTCTGAGATATGGCTAAAGAGACAGGATGGATGTTCTTAGATATAGATTGGGGAATAGCACAGAGGCGCACTTAGCTTGTTAGAACTTAAAGAGTTCAGCAAGCGGTCACATAGATCACAGCACACAAACTGAAGCCACGCATAGCAGAAACAAACATTGGATATTGCCACCTGAAGGAATAGTCTGTGTTTGGTCAAGAAGGGCAAGATTGCACATTTTTGTTTTACACATTGTCATTAACGTTGTCAGCCAAAAATAGGAGGCATATGCCCTAACTGTGGTAGCATCTCAGATTCAGTGTGGTGCACTGACTCAGTCATTGGAAAATGCCTTCCAGAAGATTATGGAAGGAGAATGTAGTCTTGAGTTGAAATTCCATTTATGTTAGAGAGGTCCAGGAGCTAAGATGGGCATGTCTTGATTTCCTCCTAACCCCAAAATAGCCAGAAAATAGAAATAATTTTGCTTCCAGTAAACATCCAGGACAGATGAGGAAATGTCCAGCTGTATACATTCACAATCAACATACACTATATATGCACGCAAGTCACAACTATGTCCCTTCATAAAACAATGCCTGTTAACTCACACCAATAGTACAGTACTTGGTTAAGGGTGGGGGAAGGCGGGGAGACAGGCTTTCCATCTGGTTTCCCAGCTGTCTCTATAAAAGGCAAATTTCTCTATTCCAAAAATGTTTTAGCACAGCCCTTTCAGGAAAAAAAAAACATTTTGTGACTGACAAGTCCTTTAAAGATTGACACAAGTCAAGTTTTGTCTTGCATATATTACAGTAATTGTATTTGGGAGACTTTGGGAAGTTATATAGATAAGAGATGAGATAAGACAGAAGAAACTGTCAGAATATGCTACAAGGAATATAATATTTTTAAGTTAAAGAAAAAAGACAGCACAGAGTAGAGATGTGATCTGTAAGGAAATGTTTGCATTTCCTTGACTCTTATGACTGAAAAACATTGTCCAGCAGGCCTGAGGGGAAAGATGAACAAGCCCTAGAACTGGTCAGAAAAAAAAGCTTTTTTTACAGCAGAAATTTCAATTAAAATTAAAAAAAAGTTTTTGTCAACATTTTCTACAGAAAAGAACTTTTCAGTGAAAAATTAAAAACGGAAATATTTCTGTTGAAAACCAAAATATTTCAGTTTGGAAGTGGTGTTATTGTGCGTCTTGGGACTCGTAGCTTGGGCGCCTCATGGTCGGATTCTTCTCCATATGTGCTGTTTCCTCATCAGATTACATCTCCCATGATGCACCATGGTCTCCCCACACAATAAACAGAAGCAGTTGCACCATGGAAGTTCCTGACCTTGATGCATCATCCAAGGTGTAGTCCAGTGTGGGTGGGGGTTAGCCCATAGAGGAGAATGGGGACATGAGGAAACTTAACTACCGCTCCCATAAGGCATTGCAACAGGATGTCAAATAGAAAAACCTGGGTTTTCGGCAAACATATTCCCATTTCTTGGCTCTGCGTGTGTGTGTGTGTGTGTGCGCGCATTGTTGTTGAAAACAAATGTATTGTCAAAAACAGTTTTGACAGAAAATGTTCAACCAGCCCTACAAATAACAATACACGAACTGTCTATGTTAGCGGTTTTCAAACTGTAGTATACGTGTAGGCCAGAATCAGGTGGTATGGGCGCTGGTATAAAGAGCAGACGCAGAATAAGCACATGCATTATAACCACACTGAATAAAATGAGGACAGAATCCCAAACACTTTGGAGGGTTTGATGTGATACAACTTAAAAGTCTGAGCACTGCTGTTACATGTAATTCAGCTCAGTAAGGAAGCTAGGAAGTGTGTGTGGAGATGGGGGGGAACACCGGGTGCTTACCTTACCTTATGTACCCTGTGCAAGGGCCAGACAAAACAGCAGTCCCGGAATTCTGCAGCCTTGGGAGGGCTGCTCCTTCTGTACTGGCCAATGGAACTGTCTGGGATGCAAGCGAGGGAGCAAGACACACAATTGCAAGGGATAGTGCAGCTTACACACTGCTCCTGTGTGCAGGGGACCTCTGGCATAATCCCCCCTCCATGACTCCTTGGAGCACACCCTGAGGCTGTGAGGCTCTGTGTCAGCTGCAATGAGGGCTTGTGCCGCTGAGCCACAATCCAGCCCTAGCCAGATTGTGATAAAGCAGAGTCTAGCAATCACACTCTAGCAAATGTGTGAGCTAACTCTCCTGGGATGTTTTATCATTCTGCACTGGGGAGAAAGAGTGGGTAGGGAATGCATTTCCCTGACAGGCAAATTTGTGCCTGACTCACAGTGCTGATGAATGCTGAATGGAAGAGACAAGGATGCTCTGGAAATAACAAGCCGAGTCAATCTCTGCCTCCCTCCGATGTGAGTAAAACCCAAACAATCGGGATAATTTCCCCAGATATAGTTACTCTCTGGTCTAGTGACCGTCACACACCAAGAGTGGCAGACAGAAAGCTAACTGCTCTGAGTCAGCCTGGTGCTTGCCAGTATATTACCCAATGCTCCAGCATCAGAGAAGTTTCAGGAACATGATTTCTGCAATTTGCTCTTCTATGACAGACCATAAGACAGCCCAAGAACATCCCCCTTCAATCTGAGATGACCACTAGCTCTTTGAATCTTTTGTGTTTTGTTTCTTTTACTTTGATTTGACCGCTTATTGCCTTGCATTCGGTGTGTAATGACAAATCCATTTACCTGTGCTCCTAATCTCACTGACACTACAACAGCCATGACCCCGTGTGTGACAGTCTCGCTCACTTTCCTTTTGTCTGTGGGTTAGTTACTAGATGGCTCTCTTCCTTGCAAGCGTGACTGGGCATTGCCTGCGTGTAGCATTGCTGTTGCTTTTACCATCTCTGATCAAGATGAGCAGGATGTTTGTACATATACATAAAATAATTTCAGAGAAAACATCCCGAGACGCCACCTTATTAATTACTGTATTGCTTAATGGCTTTTATAACAGGGGTGAGTTTTCTTTTTTGCTCATTCAGCCTCAATGGTTTGCAGTTACAGGTAATATGATTGTATCACTACCTGCTGGAGAGTGTGCTGAAACTGCCTCCCTTCCTCTGAACCAATGCTTCAGAAATTCAATACTTAAAACTCATTTTAGGGTACAGGTCAACATTCACCACCAAGCACCCCCCCAATTTGTTAGAGATGCATCACCCTCCTGGCTTTAAAGGGGTTATCTTTAATCAAGTCCCGAACCTCATGCTACTCTCCCCTAAAGATGTCTTAAGCAGTTGTCTTAATTTTCCTCAACAGTCAGTGCACTGCGCCACATTCTTTGCTGGCATAACTTCAGATAAGTGAGTAGATTTATGAGGAGAAGCCAAGCCCAATAAGCCCGCCAGAGCATACACATTATGAACTTCTGCATAATTTACTGAGAGCAGCATCTCATTCTGATATCTCAGTGGGTGGAGCCTGGGTTATGGGTGGAGCCTGGCAAGGAACCATGCCTTTTCCTTTTGCACTCAGAGCTTTGCTTTCATCGGCAGAGAACCTGGCCCTTTGTTCTCCAGGTCTTCGCTTTGCTAGCTCTTGTACGATAGTGTAGTATAATACTAACATTCTTCCCTTTCTAAGAACAGTTCTTTTATTGGGTAGTAAATCCTGTGATTAATTGATCTGTAAGTTCCACAATATGTTCCAGACTTCCAAAAGATTATTCTTATCATTGTGAAGGCTGCTCTGACTGTTTTTGCTTTTTCTTTTCTTGAATTTTGCTGACTAATAGCACACATGACACCCAGGAGATAGTCTGCAGTGGCCAAGTTCAATTAATTTGGAGCTGTGCAGCAAAGTGTCAATAGACCTCAAAAGACCCATAAAACCAGGCACAGAAACATGCAGATAAACTCCCCACAGAGTATTTATATTACTCATATTCCTTGTTGCAGCAGTACTCTCAAGGCTGATGACTTTTCACCAAGGGGATTTAAATGAACTCAGTTCTTCCTAGTACTTCTTCTTGCCTTCATGAGAAGAGTGGAGTTCTTCTTCCTGAATTCTGATCAGTAAAGTCTCCTTAAATATCAAGTGTAATTGAGATTTGCTTGGGTTAACTGTTGAGGAGGAAATCAAAGCAACCCAGATCTGAAGATGTAACATGGAATTTCACTAAAATGGACTCTGTTCTCAATCGTCTCATTCCAACTGTCAGCATATTCCATTCTAGTTCTCTTATTGTTTCTTTAAAAGAAATAAAACATAGCAGGAAAACTAGTTGGTGCATAAAATAATTTTGGTATCAGCAAGTAGGAGAAGCAGAAAAATAACGATCAGGGAGTCAGAAAAGGACACAGAGACAGAAAAACAAGAGGGAAGACAGAGAAAAATGGAGAAAGTGGAACATAGAGGCAGAGTGAAGTAATTTATATCTACATCTGCGGTTTACATGCATGGAGGGTGTACAGGGATTGAAGTTATGGGTTGTAAGGCAGAGCAGAGTTTACAGTTAAGATTGTTTACATGTTTTGCTGGATCAGGACCACAGTGGCCAGCAGATTGCAGGCTCAAACCCGGAGGGAGTTTTTAAGGAAAGGGATGAAAAATACAATAGAAGTCTAGGGACCAGATCCTCAGCTGGTGTAAATCCCCTAAGTCCTGCTGACTTCAGAGCTCAGCATTTCAATTGCAGCGATGCCAGTTTATACCAGATGCGGATCTAGCCCAGTGCACCAGTAGTAGTTGTTGCAAGACGCTCTATCAAAGTGATGCTTTCTCATAGCGGCATATTTGCCTCTCACTTTTTAGAAACCTGATTACAGATTCCTGCTGTTGTCTCCCATGCAAAGGGCACACCTGCTGCTGCGGGGAACCTTTTAATTTGTTGATTTAAATTTTTCAGACAAGCATGTGAGAAGCAGGCTACTGCGCATAAATCCTGTCCATTTCTTAATAGATTCCCCCTTGGAAAAGCCTTATAGAATTTAATAGGGATGAAACCAGTAGGATTCTATAGAATTGTAATAGGTTCATTAGAAAATACTCCAAAGACAGCAGTATATGTTTTCCCTAGGTCTTTTGAACCCGTATGTAGAATCCTATATCAGGGATGCAATTCTTTGTTCAGTTTTATGCGATAGTTAAAAAAAACCAAAATTATGGAAAGTTATTATTCTATTAAGCTCTATTGATTTTTCTTGAGGCTTATTGTATTAATAATCACACTTGATCACTTATATAGTATGTGTCACCTTCAAAGCACTTCTAAATATAAACTAATAATTAATTTATATGACAGCCTTGTAAGGTGGGAGAAAAGTCCATATTATGTCCACAAAAGAGAGGTGAGCCCAATCAACCCCTCAAATCAGAACTCCGGATTCTGACCCAAACTTTGGGTCTCTAAAATGAGCCGTTGTTAATATCCCTCTCCTGAATTCTCCAGAACTTGAAGGAGTGGCCGGTGGGACTGGAATATGGATTTCCTCTGCTACTGATAGAGAAACTGACACGGAAAGAGGTGTCAAGGCCATGTTATACGCAGGAGTGCCACCAGCTTTTTTGCCGCCCTAGGTGGCGGAAGGTCCCGCCCCCGAAATGCCGCCCCTGACAGAGGCGGTGGAAGGTCCCGCCCCCGAAATACCGCCGATGACCTGAGCGGCCGAAGATCTGGCCGCCGCGGTCGCTGCCCCCCAAATGTTAGCGTCCTAGGCCACCGCCTAGGTCGCCTAATGGGTTGCGCCGGCCCTGGTTATGCGGTTGAGGCCACACAGGATGTCACAGTCAGAGGCAGGATTAGAAGTCGGGAGTTGATAGAATTGTGGGAAACATGGAGAAGGAATGTCTACAAGCATATGAGTCCAATCCAGCTCCCACTGAAAAGTGGATCAGTCCCAAACAATGTCTGCAGAAAATGAGGATCACTGCTACATATGAAGCCAGCTAAAATGTTTACCTTCCATCTGTTGTGCCTGAAGCTTATTTCTCTTTGTTGCCTATATGGCCTGGAATTTTTATTCCTTTATATTTGCAAGGATTAGAAACACGGGAGCTGCCACAGCCAGCTAGAGAAATCTCTCATGCTCTGTCTGTAATCCTGTACATTACTGAAGCTGAATCTCAGACCATGGCCCCCATGGTCTATAGACAGCAGCTCTCCCTGGTGAGCTTCCCCCTGGCCAAGCCAATAGGATCTCTGCTAAATGTACTCCGGCTGGAAATAGCTTTCTGCACATACAGTGTCATATTTGCTGCGCCAAATTAATGTCTAGTATATTGATACTAACTTCTGTGCAGTTACCCCACAGATTAATTTGGCACATTTTGTCTAAATAATTTGCTCACGTCTAGAGATTATATATTTTATACACATTTTTCTGAAACTCTGGATACGCTTTGCTAATGGCATGAACTTTAATACAGTAGCATCCCATTTAAAACATGGATTCTCCTCTGCTTTTAAAATAATTTCCAGCCAGGAACCAACACCAAACATCTAAAAATTAGCCTCATAACAGTAAAATGTAGCATTTTGTAATCCAAAACATCACATTTAATCTTAGCCAGAGCAGTGGCTTTTTGCTAATAGCTTATTGCTCAACTATAGCATGTCATGAGAGGTAATTTCTCCCAAAGTTGTCAGGCTACATAACAGACGGGATTTTAAAGTAACTGTGACAAGAACCCAAGGGAAATAAGGTACTGTTAATCTTAATGAGTTGTGATTAGAAATAAGAAGCTAAAAATATCAGAAACTCATTTTTTATATTATTATATTGTGCCACAATCTTGGTGTCTCTCAAAGTGTGTGTGTGGATTTATGCAAATATTTGTAAGTTACATGTGTAATCCTCCCCTTCCTCCCCCCCGAAGTTGGTACAGAGGAGCAAATAACAGGAATTTAAAAGAGCTAAATGGAGAAGTAATTTTATTATCAATGCTCCCGTTAAAGTCAATAGGAGTTTTGTCATTAACTTCTCTGAGGCCTGGTCTACACTAGGCGTTTATGTCGAAGTTAGCGCCGTTAAATCGAATTAACCCTGCACCCGTCCACACTGCGATGCTATTTAGTTCGACATAGAGGTCTCTTTAATTCGACTTCTGTACTCCTCCCCGACGAGGGGAGTAGCGCTAAATTCGACATGGCCATGTCGAATTAGGCTAGGTGTGGATGGAAATCGACGCCAATAGCTCCGGGAGCTATCCCACAGTGCACCACTCTGTTGACGCTCTGGACAGCAGTGCGAGCTCGGATGCTCTGACCAGCCACACAGGAAAAGCCCCGGGAAAATTTGAATTTGAATTCCTTTTCCTGTCTGGCCAGTTTGAATCTCATTTCCTGTCTGGACATCGTGGCGAGCACAGCAGCACTGGCAACGATGCAGAGCTCTCCAGCAGTGATGGCCGTGCAGTCTGGGAATAGAAAGAGAGCCCCAGCATGGACTGATCGTGAAGTCTTGGATCTCATCGCTGTGTGGGGCGATGAGTCCGTGCTTTCCGAGCTGCGATCCAAAAGAAGGAATGCAAAGATCTACGAGAAGATCTCTAAAGACATGGCAGAGAGAGGATACAGCCGGGATGCAACGCAGTGCCGCGTGAAAATCAAGGAGCTGAGACAAGGCTACCAGAAGACCAAAGAGGCAAACGGACGCTCCGGATCCCATCCCCAGACATCCCGTTTCTACGAGGCACTGCATTCCATCCTCGGTGTTGCCGCCACCACTACCCCACCACTGACCGTGGACTCTGAGGATGGGATACTGTCCACGGCCGGTTCCTCGGACATGTTAGGGGACGGGGAAGATGAGGAAGGAGATGAGGAGGGCGAGGCAGTCGGCAGCTCTCACAACGCTGATTTCCCCGACAGCCAGGATCTCTTCATCACCCTTACAGAGATCCCCTACGAAGCGTCCCCAGCCGTTACCCCGGACACAGAATCTGGTGAAGGATCAGCCAGTAAGTGTTGTAAACATCTAAACATTTATTTTTAACAAAACAGGAATATTAACAATTAAAAGAATGGGTTGTTCATGATTAGTGTGCCCTAGGCGCTTAACGGTTTAGTAATGGGCAGTGCAAGTTTTGAAAAGAAATCTAGCAATGTCCGGTTTTCAGTGATTGTCCTGCACAAGCCGCTCTACTGTTTATTCCCTGCTACTGCAGCTACAGTAAAATGCGGTCTATGTGTCCGGGGATAGAGCAGTAATCCTCCTGGGACATCTCGATGAAGCTCTCCTGGAGGTAACTTGAAAGCCGTTGCATGAGGTTCTTGGGGAGAGCGGCCTTATTGGGTCCTCCGAAGTACGACACGTTGCCGCGCCACGAGATTATCAAGTCCTCGGGGATCATTGCTCTGCACAGCAGGGCGGCATACGGCCCTGGTCTTTGGAGGCTTTCCCGGAGCATTCTCTCTTTGTCGCTCTCGGAGATCCTCATCAGGGTGATGTCGGCCATGGTGACCTGCTTTTAATTAGGTAGGGGAATGTTAGTGTTGGGACTGCTTTCCCGTTCCTTTACAGAACTGTAACCGCTGGTTTGCAGCCACGTGGTGGAGGCGGGAGAGGGGCAGCCGAAAGGGATCGTTCCCGGGGACAGCCGCGAGGGGGTGGGACAGGGGCAGAGTTCCCGCTTGCCGGATTGCTGGCAGCAGGGATTGACATTGATTTAAATGTGAAATGAGGCCAGTGGTAATATAAAAGTTTTAAACTGCCACAAGTGTACGGCTTACCATGTCTGCCTGCAACAGAAATTCCGTTGTGCTGCCTCGCTTCTCAAATGTGCTGTTCAAGACCCCAGGCACTGAATGCGAAGGCCGAGAATTCGACCTTGTGCTGAGTGCGCATGTGAAAGGTGCTGTGCATGGTCTTGTTCACAGAGAAAGACTATGTTCTTTGTTCACAACTACATTTATCTTTCTGAGGAATTCACTCCCTTTTTCCCATTTCCACAGCCCCGTCTGCGACTGTCTCACAACCTAGCCTGGAATCACACTCCCAGAGGCTAGCGCGGATTAGGCGTAGGAAGAAGAGGACACGGGAGGACATGTTCTCTGAGCTTATGGCCTCTTCCCAAGCCCAGGCAGCACAGCAGACCCAGTGGCGGGAGAACTTGACCCGAATGCACCAAGCCAACATGGATCGGGAGGAGAGGTGGCGGCAGGAAGACCAGCAGGCGACTCAAACGCTGCTTGGACTACTGAGGGAGCAAACGGACACGCTCCGGCGCCTTGTGAATGTTCTGCAGGAACGGAGGCAGGAGGACAGAGCCCCGCTGCAGTCCATCTCTAACCGCCCTCCCCCGCCACCAAGTCCCATACCCACCTCACCCAAAGTGCAAAGAAGGAGAGGCGGCAGAGTCCCTGCTAAGTCTCACTCCACCCCTGCAGAGAGCTCTAGTAGCAGAAGGCTCTCATTTCCCAAAATTTGAAAAGTTCTTTCCTTCCCGCCTGACACAAGCCCCCATCCAAGTTTCACCTCCCAATGCCATGTGTAGTTGATAATAAAAAATTCGTTTCTGTTAACTACTGTTTCAATCATGTTCTTTTGGAGGAGGAGGGGAAAGGGGGTTGGTAATTGGACAGGACAGTCTCCTTTGGCAGGGTACATAGTCGGGGGCAGGCACAGCAGCAGGGCACATACACAGTGCAGTGATGCAGTGACTAGTTGCCCCGGTTAGTCTGGGAGGTTGTTTTGATGTAATGTTGGGGGGGGGGGTGGGTTGCTCTGTGACTTTGTGGCGGGGGAGGGCAGTTACAGATCTTAAGCGCCGGTCCTTAGGCAGGATGACAGAGCCACACAGCATGGGATCTGTAACCGTCCTCCCCCTGCCACAAAGTCAAATAGACCCCCCATACACACAGTCCCGATCAGGAGGGTTGACAGGCTCCGTTGAAACAAGCATCCCACCGCAGCGGAGCCTGTCAATCCTTGAGTTTAGAAGCTGCATTCGCGTCACAACACTACACCCGCCCCGCACCACAGTCTGCGTCCCAGTTTTAAAAAATTCCCGCGAAAACAGTATTAAAGAAAACGGTGTGCTTTAACAAAGTAGAACTATTTTTATTTCGACACGTGTGTTGGAGGGGGGGTGAAGGGGGTATGTAACTGGATAGGATAGTCAACATTAACTGGGTAAAGAAACGGGGGCAGGTTTAGCTTCTCAGTACACAAACTATAAAGTCACAGGTTACCCTGCTCACTCAGGAACTTTGCTTTCAAAGCCTCCCGGATGCACAGCGCTTCCCGCTGGTCTCTTCTAATCGCCCGGCTGTCTGGCTGTGAGTAATCACCAGCCAGGCTATTTTCCTCAACCTCCCACCCCGCCATAAAGGTCTCCCCCTTGCTCTCACAGAGATTGTGGAGCACACAGCAAGCTGCTATAACAATGGGGATATTGGTTTCGCTGAGATCACAGCGAGTCAGTAAGCTTCTCCATCTCCCCTTGAGACGGCCAAAAGCACACTCCACCACCATTCTGCACTTGCTCAGCCGGTAGTTGAAGAGTTCTTTTTCAGTGTCCAGGGCGCCAGTATAGGGCTTCATGAGCCAGGGCATTAGCGGGTAGGCTGGGTCCCCGAGGATGACTATAGGCATCTCCACATCCCCAACAGTTATTTTGTGGTCCGGGAAGTAAATACCTTGTTGCAGCCGTCTAAACAGACCAGAGTTCCTGAAAACACGAGCGTCATGAACCTTGCCCGGCCATCCCACGTAGATGTTGGTAAAACGTCCCCTGTGGTCCACCAGTGCTTGCAGCACCATGGAAAAGTAGCCCTTTCGGTTAATGTACTGGGTGGCCTGGTGGTCCGGTGCCAGGATAGGGATGTGAGTTCCATCTATGGCCCCACCGCAGTTTGGGAATCCCATCGCTGCGAAGCCATCTATGATCGCCTCCACGTTTCCCAGGGTCACTACCTTTGGCAGCAGTACATCAACGATTGCCTTGGCTACTTGCATCACAACAACCCCCACGGTAGATTTGCCCACCCCAAACTGGTTCGCGACTGACCGGTAGCTGTCTGGCGTTGCAAGCTTCCAGAGGGCTATGGCCACTCGCTTCTGTACACTCAGTGCAGCTCGCAACCGGGTGTCACTGCGCTTCAGGGCAGGGGACAGCAACTCACAAAGTTCCAGGAAAGTTCCCTTCCGCATGCGAAAGTTTCGCAGCCACTGGGATTCATCCCAGACCTGCAGCACTATGCGGTCCCACCACTCAGTGCTTGTTTCCCGTGCCCAGAATCGCCGTTCCACGGCATCAACATGACCCATTGCCACTGTGATGTCCTCGGCGCTGGGTCGCCTGCTTTCTGACAGGTCTGTGCTACTCTCAGACTTCAGGACATCACCGCGGTGCCGTAGCCTCCTCGCCTGACTTTTCTGCATCTGCCTCAGGGAAACCTTTATGATAAGCTGCGAGACGTTGAGAGCGGCCACAACTGCAGCGATGGTCGCAGCGGGCTCCATGCTCGGAGTACAGTGGCGTCCGCGCTGTCAATGACTGGAAAAGCGCGCGAACTGTTTTCCCGCCGGCACTTTCAGGGAGGGAGGGCGGGAGTGATGGACGGATGACGACAGTTTCCCAAAAGCACCCTCGACTCATTTTGTTACCCAGAAGGCATTGCCGGCTACACCCAGAATTCCAATGGGCAGAGGGGACTGCGGGAACTGTGGGATAGCTGACCACAGTGCACCGCTTCGAATGTCGACGCTATCACCGTTAGTGTGGACGCACAAAGTCGAATTACTGTCCTTAGTGTGGACACACACGTTCGACTTTGCAATATCGATTACAAAAATTCGATGCAAGTAAAATCGAACTACTCTCGTAGTGTAGACAAGGCCTGAGAGTAGGGTCACATCCCCATATCCTGCTTAACTTACTCACCTATGTAGCCCCAGTGAAGTCAAGCAGTAAAGCGCATGTGGCATTCCAGAAAGTGGCGCAAGGCTGTGGAAGCAGAAGAAAATAGCTTCTGAAGCTTCAGAAAGTATGTGAGGTTTTTGTAGTGAATGGAACATTAGATTTAGGCCTAATTCACAACTGCATTACTCTAATTTTATGCCTGTGTGACTCCACTGGATTAAAATTGGAGTGACATGGTGGACAATCAGGCCCATTTTATTTTGTTTCCATTGGGCAAGTGCAAGGTATGCTACAGAGATCAGCATTGCGAATTGAGCCGGATTTTGCCCTAAGGGCGTGATCCTGCCTTTCTTCTTGGGCAAATCTCCCTTTGACATAATGGAAGTTTTGCCAAAGTAAAAATATCAGGAACAGACCCATAGCTTGGCTGAAAAAGGGATCCCACTGATTCTCGCCATATTCCTCTCTACTGACCAAACTTGACCTTTGCAAGTTAACTTGCTTTGCAATACAGCCGTTATCATGTCATGTCAGGGTCTGAACCAGATGGGCAACTAACTTATTGCATTCTGGGACCCCATCTCCCCAGACGGCTAGTTGCAAGAGAGGACTGCCTACATGGGCAGTCAGACAAGAAGAGGTTTGCATCCTCTATGTGGCCGGTGAGTGCGGCCTAGATGTGACAATGGATGACAAAGAAGAGCTCTTATCAACAGTGGAGTGGAGGGTGGAGACAAAGTTCCAGAAAAGCCTCGTGCTCAAAGACCCTTTTCAAGGTGCAATGGCAGGAGAAGGTTGTGTTGTGACCACACTAATCCTGTGGTCATCTGCAGGATCCATTATCTCACACATGTATTGGACACTAATATTAGATTTCTTTATTGCTTCACACAATAACTCAGTTTCAGGTTGCTGCTGTTTGACAAAGTCTGGCTTAGTATTTTCATCAGCTGTAGGAGCTTGAAGACGGCGGTAATGCCAAATAACCTTCTAGTCGCTAAATTTTAATTTAACTCCAAGACTCTACTGATAACCATATTGGCTTTGAAGTAATCAACAATAAAAGGCAGATTGGCATACAGGAAAAGGATAGGTAGTCCTTTAGCCACTAATTAATATTGCTAGACTGAGCACTTTGAGAAACACAGGGACCTCAGAGTTCTTGTGTCCTCGCTGGAAACAGTTCAGTCAGACTGATTTTTGGCTTTCATCCATATATATTAATTTTGCCCAGAAGCGTTCCAGAAACTTAATTAAGCTGGCAGGTTGGGTCTCTCTTATGGTCCATCTTGAATATACAGTTACATGTTTTAAATTTAGATCAGAGAAGAAATTCAATTTTGGCTTCCCATATCAAACCGTACACACAAAAAAGGAGAGAACAAAAAAGGAAAGGTGGAAAAAATTGCCTCAAGAATGATATTTACTTTGCCATCAAAAGCTGGATTGCTTATTTAAATATATATTTCACAAACTTACACCCTTTGCCAGAGCAACGATGAGAACTTTGCATGTAAATAAGTGGCCTAGGCATTAAAGGTATCCGGGCTCCCACCTGCCAGTTCTTTCCTGCAGAATTACAGTTCATGCCCTGACATTCTGCCATATACTAAAGCCTTGACTCTTTACTGACTTTGATATGGCTCATCACTCCTTACTTTTTTTAAGCAACCATGAAAGTCTTTTTATTTATTACAAATCACAATTAGAGATGGGCCTGAACCAATACTTCACCTTTGGAAGAGTTCTGAATCCTAACCTGAATGTCAGTGGACTCTAATTTCTAAAAAGGAATAGAAGGTAGATTTTCCAAAACGGCCATGATTTTTTTCACCCTCCTTCCCTCTCCCTCCCTGCCAACTTGAACTTGTGTAACCCACCGGTGAGTGTGTGTGAGGGGTTCTCCTCTACACCCACCTGCTGAGGATATGAGCTGTTACAGCCACAAACCTCGGCTCTGGGTCTTTAGCTCAAGCGGAAGCAGCTTACACTTTGAGTGCTGGAGGGGCCCAGAACGTCAGCCAAGAGGGCAGCTAGCACACTTGCAAGCTATGATGCATAGGCATCTTATAAGCACCACAGGACAGATTCTCAGGCAGTGGGGCTACATCGATGTATACCAGCTAAGAATGTGACTCCATTTTTGGAAATTACAGAGCCCTTACATCTCCCCTATGCATCTCAACTTTGTTATTACTCTGCTTTGTGGGTGCTCCCTGATAGAAAAAATGGGTACTTGGAAAACTGCAGGGGAGAAAAGCGTCCTCATGGCCTTCAAGGCCTATTCAGCTGAGTAACGACTACACGATCAGATGCTTCAAGTGCAACATTAAAGACTGTGAAGAGCTTTGAGATACACCGATGAAGAGTGCTGTATAAGAGACAGGTATTGCTATTATTGGTTTATATTTGAAACCCAACATGTATTTTGTGGGGAGAAGAGGGGTTTGTTTACTTTATGACCTGTTTCACTAGATAGATTTGGCTGCATTACTTCTGTAATGGGAAGGTCCGCTTGTGAAACTGGAGAATATTATTTCACTGACCGTTCTTTTGTCAATAACTGTATAATACATTGACTGAAAAGAATTTGCAATAGGCTAATTCAATGAATAGTTGCATGAAGGTTACATGACTTCCCAGTGCTGAATCCACTCTTAGAAAGTAGAGAATTGATCAAAACAAGGAAGCTCTTTGGTTTTGTTACTCATTAAGTCCCTAGTCAGCTATGTTCAAACGACAAATTCTCTAGTCGGCCTATAGAGGATTTAACTGAAAGAAAGTTATTCCCTACCCAAAAGAGAAAATTATGTCTATTCAGGAAACAAAGTTAGAAATTGAATTTCAAATAATTTAATTACACTATATAATTACCTTCCCGAATCTGTAAGGTACTCACTTAACAATGGCAATTCTTACCTAATTCCCTGACGCACATTATGCCTTTGAAATATAAAAGATCTTAATTTTTTTCTTTCACTGAGCTCCTGAGAATGTCATATTACACTAGCAATGGCCGACTGAACAACTGAAAAAATGGTTTCAAACAGATTATTTGGGATGATATAGTATGTTTCAAGAAGGGAAAACATAGTTAAATATGTTGCTGAGGCATGAATCCAGTTACCAGTGGTTAATATCAGTGGACATTTCTAACTAGGGTTTCAGCATTATTTCTCATCCATCCATCATTTAGGAACTGTAAACCCAAATAAATGAAATTTCATAGACAACTGCTTTGAAAACAAACAAAACTCTCCAGGGGTTATTTAGTTAACATGCTCAGTTAAGGTTCTGTAGTTTAATTCAGATTATTTCTAATTGTGTTAGCTATTGACATGCAAGGAAAAGACAATACATGACTGACGCCTTAGCAGGCACTTTGTTGTCTGCTAGCTGGATCTAAGAACTTTGGATAGTAATTTCTCAAATTCAGAAGAGAACACTGTGCTTTCTTCCGGCCAGGCATTGTGACTGGGACATTCAAAAGAGCTTAATGTAATTAGGTACCCAAATCCCATTGACTTTCAGTGGGGTCTAGGTGTCTAACTCCTTCAGGTTCCTTTGCAAATCGTGGCCCATAGGTCAGCACCAGGTGATAATATCTATTATGTGCGGAATTCCAATGTATTTTTTAATTTTAGCAACCAGTTTTATGGTGTCCATCTCCAAGAGTCTACATCACTATATGAATGAATGGCCAATTTTTCAGTCCACACATTCATACAATGATGCACTAGTGAAGTCGCTTACATGACTGAGTGCTTCAGAATTTTGGACGACAAAATAATACATAACATTCAGACGTGTGGGACAACAAATAAGGTGACAGGGCCAGCACAAGCATAAACACACTAAGCAATTGCTTAGGGCCCCAAGCAGCTCAAGAGGGACAAAAATATTCCTGCTTAGCACCCCAATGGGCTAGCGCCGCCTCCGTGCAGGGGGGATAACACAATGACACTTCTCCACTTAAAGGCAATGGGAGTTAGGCACCTAATTATCTTTGGTGGTCTGGGCCTCAGACATGACCACAATGGGGGCCAAATAAGGAGATGGATAGAGACCTCCTGCACAAGAACCAGGTTCATTTGCCATCCCTATAATACGCTCAGCAGAGTGCAGGACAGATCCTTGCAACCTGGCAAACCATGAGAAGAAGACAGGTCTACGGCTTCCCCACCAGCCTGTTGAGGAGGATCAGAAAGGGAAGCAAGCTGTAGTCATCCTAGAGGAGCTGCATGAAGGACTGTGCCTCACAAGCAGGGCCAGCTCCAGACACCAGCCCAACAAGCATGTGCTTGGGGCAGCACCTGGAGGGGGGCGGCGTGGCGCGGCGCTCTGGCCCGAGAGCGGGGCCACGACTGGGCTCGCCGCCCTCCCCGCGGCGCTCCGACTGCCGGGGAGAGCGGAGCCGCAGCAGGCTCACTGCTGGGGAGAGCGGAGCCCCGGCCAGGCTCTCCACCCTCCCCCCGGTGCTCTGGCCACCGGGGAGAGCGGAGCCCCGACCGGGCTCTCCGCCCTCCCCCCGGCGCTCTGGCTGCCGGGGAGAGTGAAGCCCTGGCCGGGCTCGCCGTCAGGGAGAGCGGAGCCACGGCAGGCTTGCCGCCCTCAACCCGGCGCTCCGGCCGGTCGGGGAGAGCGGGCCCGCGGCCAGGCTCGGCGCCCTCCCCTGCCGCTCTCCCAACACCACTGAAATAGAATCTTACTTTAGGTGTTATTACTGTCTATTTGTGCGAAGATACAATTGGTGCCACTGTGCTATTAATATTAGGCCCGGACGAAAAACAGAAATTCTGTTTTGTGAAAAATGTTGATGTTTCAAATTTGGTTTTTGTTCTGTATCAGAACAAAACCAAGACCTTTGGGAATTTTACATGCAAAAAACACACAAACACCCACTCCAGAATAGACCAGTAGGTCAGGCACTCACCTACGATGTGAGAGGCACAGGTTCAAGTTCCCATTCTACCTAATTCAGAGTTGGGACTTAAATCTGAGTCTCCCACATCCTTGGTGAGTACCCTAATCCCCTCCCCCTCAGGATATATAGTCAGTCTATAGTAATAATCACTGTAGTACTTTATTATATGCTGAATGGCAGAAAATAGCACAGAGATTCAGAAACATCATGAAAGAAAGATCTTTAGTACATAAGAAATCAGTATAATGTGTTTTCCCATGTAATGTAACACAGTAAATTAGCTTAGCTATGTGCAGGGATATTAGTTAAATCTAGTCTTTTTTTTTTTTGCATTTTTGGCTCTTCACCTAATTTACTCTGGATACTTCATGGCTTCACAAGAGCCTAGCTAATTATGCAGGCTTGTCATTTGGCTAAAATGACAAAACAACAGAAAATATGTATTACTAATGATGTGAGAGATTGCTTTCTATTTGTATTTATTATGATTTAATTCTCTATACATTACATGGTTAGCTTCTTGGCTAAGATGTATTTATATGACATAGGTTAAGGTTGCACACACGGTTTCATTTCAACAAGTTGAAAACCTATAAATTCTCTGTGTTGGAAGATAAATTTCAAACGCGTATTGTAGCCTATGAACTGCTTGAATGTTTAAGGACATGTTGAATTAAATAGGCAATATGAGTTTAGTTATAACCAGGGCCTGTGTATTCCCCAGTTCTGTCATGCAAAACGTTAACAGTGACCTCAGTAAATGTTAAAAGCAGAATAACTTTTCCAAATAAATGAACTATGTGATGATGGAGTCAGACTCATCGATTGCTTGAGACAAAAGACTATGAGGTCATCATTAAGGTTTTGCATGACAGAGCACGTTGGAGGAAGCTGGTGTTATGTATTAGTTTTCAGTACGTGTTGGAGACAGAAGTGAAGGTTTTATCGAGTACTGAAATGTGCTGTCAACAGCATTGCAAGTGAAAGAGGCAAGGAATGCTGGAGACTTGTCCCTTGTCTTCATGGCTTCAAAGATTTGGGTAGGTGAGGTACAAACTTAGCTGCCACATTATGCAATTCTTGTTGATACATGCAGAGATAGACAGATGCAGAGGCAGTCTGTGGAAAAGAAAGATAAGTGGGAGGCATGGGACTCCTACTAAAAAAACCAGGGACTTATTCGGCTTAGTGGAGTTGTTTTGATGCAAATTGGTGTGAAGCATATTTTATTTCATTAATCTATTGTCCTGGTGACATTTATTAAGTTTAAATACATTGTAGGTATAACTATAAAGAGTGATAATTCAGGAGCCTTCAGGTGTCAGGTGCAGTGTTTTATCTTCTACAAACCTTTAATGTTTTGGGCCCCAGGGTACTTCTAAGACCACCATTCCCCCTTGCGCAGTATTCATAACAGCTGGAGTCAATCAAGGCACTCAGGCCTTGGCTACACTTACCAGCTAGTTCGACGGCTGGAAATCGAAGTTCTGGGTTCGACTTATCGCGTCTAGTCTGGACGCGATAAGTCGAACCCGGAAGTGCTTGCCGTCGACTGCGGTACTCCAGCTCGGCGAGAGGAGTACCGCGGAGTCGACGGGGGAGCCTGCCTGCCGAGTGTGGACCAAGGTAAGTTCGAACTAAGGTACTTCGACTTCAGCTACGTTATTCACGTAGCTGAAGTTGCGTACCTTAGTTCGAATTAGGGGGGTAGTGTAGACCAAGCCTCAGACTCCCTCTCCCAGTGCAGTGGCCGCTCCACTTCTCCCTCTCCCAGCAGCTCCTCCCCCCCCCCCCCCCCCCGTGGCAGCTCCCCACTCCCCTCCCCCCGACCCGGGGAGCCATGCGGCAGCACCCTACCCCAGCTCACCTCTGCTCCTCCTCCTCCCCGAGCACGCCTCCCACACTCTAATTCTCCTCCCCTCCCAGGCTTGTGGCACCAAACAGCTGATTGGCACCGCAAGCCTGGGAGGCGGGAGAAGTGGAGCGGCCACTGCACTGGGAGAGGGAGTCTGAGCCGCACGTGTCAGCGCGCCGCCGGTAGCCCAGCCCAGGAACACTGTAAAAAAAAATTGGGGGCACCGCTTTTAGGCGCCCCCAAATCTTGGCGCCGTAGGCAACTGCCTAGTTTGCCTTAATGGTAGCACCGGCCCTGAGGGCATGGTCCGAAATACCTCCAGTCTTGTGCACTTAGCTCACCACTTCCAAACATAGCCCCTTACTAAGTGGAGACATCTAGAAAGGTCCTACCCATGCCGCTGTCTTCCTTGGGTTGAGCATTAGGTAACTGACACACACAGATAGCCATAACATTAAACATTCCTCCAAGCTGTCAGGGGGCAAGAGACATATAAGTGGGTGTAATCAGAAACAGCTGATGCTTTACCATCTATTTAGAAACATTCTTAGCAAGAGGGAATGACATACTGATAACTGATAGGAGAATACCTTGAGGAGCACTGCATTTCAAACCACAGAAATGACACACAATTGTCCATCGCCATAAGTCAATTCCTATCTTGTAGCTATGACTCAGGTACTGGCAGGCATATGAGAGCTGATTATACCTGCCCCCTCTGCTCTACACAAGCTGCAATGTCTAAGGGCACAATTCAAGGCTTAGCATAGGAAGTTTTTAGCACTTAGCAATTACCTGCCATACTATGTGACTGTAATTCATGGTCATCAGTGTTTGGTTCCTAGGTTCCACAAGAGTGCAGGCTACATTTTACCCATTGAGGACTCTGTTTCTGAACTCCCTCTTGGAAGACATCCTCCAGATTCCCTCTCTGGCTGTTTTTAGTCATGCTCCAGTGTCCCAGGATCTCGGTTCTTAGACTGCAAACTTCCTGTTAGGGCAGAAACCATGCCTGTTTTAGCATTGAGCCCACATTTGGTTCCTCAGTGAATAAATAATCATTAACAAGCAAGCAAGCAAGCAAGCAAACATTATTATTAACGAACCACAAAAGGTTTGTGACTTTGGATTAGATAATAAGCACTTAAGCTGGGATGCTTATCTGAACTATCCAAGACTTTTCAATCTGTTAAGTGGGGCTGCAAGTCATATGGGGACAAACTTTCTTAGCAGGTGCCCAGAGCTTCTTGCTTCCAATCAGTAGTTTCAAGATACTCTGGCTCTTTAGGTAACCAGCGCTGACCAAAGTGCAAAAGACAAAAGCCTCATAAAAAAGAATGGTTTCAGATGCTCAAATAAATTCGTTAGTCTCTAAGGTGCCACAAGTACTCCTGTTCTTTTTATAAAAAAGAATGTTTCCAACTAGATCTAACCAAACTTCCAGACTTCAAAAAGATTCCGTTCTATGTAGGCTCTTATAACATATTTATTACCATACCATCTGAGTGCCTTCCAGTAGTCCATTAAGTCACATGACTACGCATCTGTCACATGTTGTTGGTTCTCTCATCCTCTCCTTTGGGAAGGAAACGTATGCAGTGGAGTGTCTTGTTTTGGTAGGGCATTTTTCAGTTTTGTTTTGTTTTTCTGGAGGATTTCGGTCTGGTGTGAACCAATTTGCCAATATCTAACCACATGTCTGCATTTGATCCATCTCTGGTTTAAAAAATTCTGAAACAATGTATTCTAAAAAATGTCTTCTCTTTGGAGAAATACCATTAAATATGTTGATAATCATGTTGTTTCTGTGTCACAGATAAATAGGCGTTCATCTACCGTAAGTGTCAGCACATAGTAATCATACTGCTTTGGAGTCAGCACTCCCCAAAAGTGCTGCCATCACACAGTCTGGGGAAAAAAATAACACCACCTTTTTGTTGTTGTGTATATCAATCTTCACATATAATGTATATACCTTTCCTGCACTCTGTAATATATAAAATAGAATTACTGGTTAACTGAAATATAAAGGACAAACATTTAAATTTTTCCCAGTGTTCTCATGTCATTAGAAATCATGGAACCAAAGAATGGTATCCTCACAACTGATGTATTTATAACCTGTTGTTCCAGCTATATCTCTGTCCCTGCTACATTAAGTTGACTTTTCAAGTCGCTGATGGTTTGGAAAATGTCAGCACTTTCTTTGTGAGTCTGTTACTCAGCCATATAATTAGTTTTGGCTAGAAATTGAACACAAAAGGTCCCACTCATGTTTTGTTTACTTTACATGTGTTTAAAGTACAGGGAAACCCATCTAAGATGGACACCAGAGGACTGCTGTTTTTGTGGTCATTATAAGAAAGGGACAGATAACATGAGGAACTATATTCACAAGTCTCCCTTAAATTCATGTTTGTGTCTCTGTAGCTCTAGATACTTATATGGTCTTCAGTGCCATAGTATCTGAATGCTTCTGCAATCTTTAATGTATTTATCCTCACTACACCCCTGTGAGGTAAGGCAGTGTTATTCCTCCTGTTTTACAGATAGGGAATGACGCGCAGATAAAGTGACTTGGCCAACCATCACACAAGGAACCTGTGACAGAGCTAGAAATTGGACCAAAGTTCCCCAAGTCCCAGGCTAATGTTCTAACACTGGAACACCCTTCCTAGTTTCCATTTGGTTTGGATCCTGCATAGTTAGGGACCTGCTTTTTTGGAAGAGGGCAATTTATGAATTGTACTTTATCACTGATATCTTACCCTACTATGGAAGTTGGAAGGACTCCCACTGAATTCAAAGGAATTTGGATGACGCCTAGGGTTATTATAGCTGTTGCTTATAAAATTATCAACCGCCTCTGGGGATGCAGAAAATGCAGAGGAAAAATTGGGGAATAAAGCATGTACCTTAGGGCTTGGAGGGCTCTTTCCACTCCCTTCTGCCCTGAAAAGGAAAGTTTTGATGACTTCTTTTTTTAATCTTTATTAAATTCTATCAACTGACTTTTTTAAAAAGTTATTAAAATATCTACACTGCTCAAATTCAACAGTGTTGGACTCAAATAATTATGGCGAAAGGTACAGCCTTGAGTGGAAAATAGAAAATATGGAAGAGAAGTGGCAATAAAAATAATCATATATTATACCTTTCAGAAATGAAACTTCTGATTTTTAGTATACCTACCAAATACAATTTATAGTTTCTGCCCTGAAATTTTAATTGCAGACTGAGGTTTTAAAATAGGAACCTTGACATGAAAATGGCAGGAAATATACTATTTTTATGAATGCACTCCATACAAAAGACAGAAACCAACCTCCGAATCACTAGCTTGCTGCGCAACACTTTTGTGAGTGTACTGGGCCATGTTCAAAAAGTAGGTTTTTATATGGCACACTGTGCAAAAAAAAAAATCTCCCCACAATTATTCTACAGGGATTTCTGCCCCAGTACTAAGTGACCATTGACAGTTTCATGGGCCATATTCTGCCTTTTAGACCAGGGAGAATCTGTAGTCAAAACATGGTCAAGACTACAGATTTACACCATGCAAATGAGAGAACATTTCATCTCCTTACATTACTCTGTCAAACACCATTGACCAATGTCATCTAATAATTTGATGGGATTATTCATGAGGGAACTGGGATTGTTTAGTCTCCAGAAGAGAAGAATGAGGGGGGATTTGATAGCAGCCTTCAACTACCTGAAGGGGGGTTCCAAAGAGGATGGAGCTCGGCTGTTCTCAGTGGTGGCAGATGATAGAACAAGGAGCAATGGTCTCAAGTTGCAGTGGGGGAGGTCCAGGTTGGATATCAGGAAAAACTATTTCACTAGGAGGGTGGTGAAACACTGGAATGCGTTACCTAGGGAGGTGGTGGAATCTCCTTCCTTGGAGGTTTTTAAGGCCCGGCTTGACAAAGCCCTGGCTGGGATGATTTAGCTGGGAATTGGTCCTGCTTTGAGCAGGGGGTTGGACTAGATGACCTCTTGAGGTCCCTTCCAACTCTGATATTCTATGATTCTATGATTCTATGATTAATCCCCTCCCACAAAAGGCCATTTTTACCCAAGCCTGCTGTGTTCTAATAAAAATGGTTTCCCCAACCTTTATTTGTTTTCCACCAACATTGGCACTAATATTACTATTTTTGTTCACAAAGTGTTTGTGGAAAGTGAATTTCTAACAAATATGTCTCTGCACAAAGGCCTAGGCTGGAACTGTGCATGCGGCCATCTCAAAGCTGCATGGATGGATCAAATGAATCAAGTGGTGCACCGAGCCTTAGGTGGGCCCTCTACAGTAGAGTGAATTTCAGAACTTTAGGGGCCTACCGTGAAATCCAGAGTAACGCAGTAAACACTTATTCAACTATGCACATGAATAAATGCTCTCCAACACCCAGTCGCCTTTTCCTCCCTCTGGTTTGCGTTTGACCTCCGCAGGTAGCTATCCCCTCTTCATTCCTACCCCAAGTGTTGGATTGATTGGGTGGAGAGATTTCCTTTAATGAGTGAGAAAGGAGGGAACTTCTGGGGACTTGGGTTGAATGGGGTAGGTAGTGGGAAGGGCCAGATTTAGGGGTGGGGCACTTGGGGGCTCAGGTTTAAGGTGGACCATGAGAGACTGGCTGCCTATCAACTCCTTCCAACCAGATTGCTGGGTTCAGTTCACAACCCCTTTACAGATTAAACCTGCAGGGTTTTTGTAGAGCTCTAGTTACAATTCTACAGTGCTCCTGAAAGTGTTTAACTTCCTTTCTGCACATTATTTGTCCTTGGTATTTGGGATGGCAGATCCTCAGAAGCAAGGTGCTGCAATGATTATTTCCAATTTCGGAAGATTCAATTAGCTCATTATGCAAATGATGCATCAGTCTGACAACTAATCATGCCACATCTAGTTATATAATATAATCAAAAGCAGGCGCGGAATTATATTAAATACAAATTAGTGTTAGAATAAGGTGAATTCTCAGACACAACCTCTGATAAATAAAGAGATTTTATGTTATTCAAGGAACCATTATGAATCCTCACACAAATGCATAATTATGGATATTTTTTTGCAAAATGTAAATTATATTATCATCACATTATAATGTGGGAATTGGGGTCCTAGGTTTACAACTGCATTATAAAAGGGGTTCCTGCTGAAGGAAAAAGTAACTGAGGCAGATCCTCATGGCAAAGTTTAATTAAAAGTACTTTAATGCACCGCTGTTTGAGTCATTCAATTTATAGCACATAAAATGTAGTACATTATAATTTTTAAATTAATAAAATAATCTGCAATCTGCATTGCAAGCTGGCTCTTTATCGGTTGCTTTTTCTTTATGCAAAATTCCAGTCTCTGTGGGTATGAAAAGGCAGCAGAGAAGTCAGCAATCAGCAAATCGTATCTCTCCAGAGATCCTTATCTGGCCTGTCTCATGAGGTTTTTTTTTTTTTTAATGTGAATAGCTAAACTTCACTCACAGCAAAGTCCATATCACCACAGCATCCCTTTGAAAAATGTCTCTAATTGTATCTTCTTTATTGGCTCAGACATGGGCAGACCTCCTTCTCTGCTTGAACTAATTGTAAACAATCACATCCCTGGGGTTCAATCTCAGCATCTGTGCATGCGTGTTCATTTCCTGGCTAGTCCAGCTAACAGTCTGATCACAAAATGATGCAGTTTAGTCCACTCTGATGGCCAATTTCTTACAGATAAATTTTTGCTCTTGACCCCAAATCTGGAGTTATAAGACATTGCCTTAGGGGAACCATAACAGGGCTGGCTTTAGGGAAAATGGCACTCTCTATGAACTTGTATTTTGGTGCTCCGGGGCCCCGCTGCCTCCCAATCCATCACTGGTCCCCACTGCCTCCCTAGGGTCCCCACCCATCTCCCCATCACCTTTGTCCTCTACCACTTCCCCCGCCCTCTCATCCACCCCCCCCCATCGTCCCTGCTGCCCCCCCCAGGCTCCCCACCCCCTTTTATCCCCAGGGCCTGCTGCTTCGCCCCCGCATTGTCCCGCTGCCTCACCCTCCCCCCCCCCCCCCCCGCCCATTGCCCGAGCTCCCTTCAGTGGCCTCACACCCCAGGCCCACCCCACTCCTTGCCTCTTGACCACAGTGACCCCCTGACCATGGCGCCCTGGGTGGTCACCGATGTCGCCTACCCACAAAGCCAGCCCTGAATTAGCTGAAGAGAATTCTCTGCCCTAATGAACAAGAATGGGTTGGGGCAGCTGTGCAGAGATAGGTGGCTACTACTGGGGTGTTTGAGGAGCAGCAGATGTGGAGAGTTGTCCACTATGTAACCTACCATGTCACTGACTTCCCAAAATCCCCGTCACAGTGAGCGGTACAGAGCCTCCATGGGAACTCTACCATGCTTGCGTAGAAGCCCCTGGCAAAACCTTTCACAGCCTGAAATCCAGCACCCGCCTACTTACCATCTCCCCCTTTCTCTCCGCCACTCCAATGTGTATTAGGGAAAATGACCCCAAAGAAATGTGGAAAAAGGTACCCCCTGGGCCTATCCATTGCAATCTCAGAAATTGATCATGTGGGATATGCCAATCTGATCCTAACGAATGACTTCTTTTTAAAGCAAAACCAAGACAAAATACTGAACAGCTAACCAAAGGTCACAGCCAATATAACTGTAAAATAGCTTCCTGCCTCCCTTATCTGCTGATGCTTATTTTAGTTTGCAACCCATCATTCTAAAAACCTCAAGACTTCAAACTCCACCTGTCTAGCAAGGGATCCCTGCCCCACGGGGGAATTCCTTGGCACAACACCGAGTTACTGTATAGAATAGGCACCCTTCCAGCAGGACAGGAAGAACTGTAAAGGCTCCAAGCTTGTATGTTCATGGACTATAGATTTCATCACACAATGCACAGTCAACCTGTGGAACTCCTTGCCAGAGGATGTTGTGAAAGCCAAGACCATAACAGGGTTCAAAAAAGAACTAGATAAATTCATGGAGGATAGGTCCATCAATGGCTATTAGCTAGGATGGGCAGGAATGGTGTCCCCACTCTCCCCTTAGAGGCAAGGAACAACAAATATAGACCAGACCCAGGCACTTCAAACCTACAGAAACCCTACGCATATTCAAGGTATGAAGAGGCCTCCCAAGAGTCCATGTTCCCTGGTGGAATTCTGAGTCACCTGGAGGCTTACCGACCGCACACATGAACCTGTGTGCTTCACCTCTCTTGAGGAGGATACGGCACATGTACACTCCCCATTCTGTGCCCAGTCAAACTGCTGGCCAAACTGAAGAGGGGAGGAGACCCATGGTCTCTAGTGGCACAAGGAGGGAGCAAGGACTATGCTTCCCAACAGGACCGTAACCAGTCCTTGTGCAAGGAGTCAGGCAGTACCTTGCAGCCATGCAGGGTTTGAGCCTAACCTGGCCTCTGCCAAACACATTTCCCCCTTAATCATACTACCTCTCCAGCTGAGGGATCTGGGATCTACCGTTTAACTAGAAATGGGCCCATGCCACAGAGTTTGGATCCAGATTCAGAATCTGAGCAGGACAAGGGGTATAATTTTGAAACCTAAGTGTTCTCGGCGCCTAAGTCTCACTGAAAGTCAATGGGTGGAAAGCTTGCTCGTACCAAAGTCACTACTGAAAATGGGATTTAGGCTCCTAAGTCATTTAGATGCTTTTGAACCAATTATCTAAAGTCTGGGCACATATTAACCAACCGCTACATTTAACTGCTTAAATATGAAGCCTGCACTAAATTGAAGAGCACTGAAAATATGAGGCTTCATTCTATCTCCTTGGTAATGTACAGCTGTCATGTCAGGGCCTAGAAAAGGGGTTATTAGAGCCTTATTCAGTTGGTAGCCCATCATGGGTGCTTCAATCCACTGGGGGCTAGTGTGTCAAGCTTTATGGAGAGGGTTTTTTTTTTATTTCACAGCTCATTGTGTCAATGGATGAAGCGGTTTCAGTCTGTTGGGTTAATGTGGGTCCCTCTGATACACAGTAAATCCATTTACAGTATTTAAAGAGCCCTCCAAATTTTCCTAAGGAAAAGCACATAATCTGTATGTAGAATAGCCTCTTAAACTAAAACAGGGCAGTTGTTTATGTTTTGTTTTTCAGAATAGCAAAAGCAATTTATTAATTTAGATTAAATGCCGGCTTCATCATCCACTTCTCGTTCTGGAGTTAAGCAAGCCCAAATGCATCAGTGAAGGCCCTGTCCTACCAACCTTTCCTCACAGGTGTAGCATCCCTCACACAAGTAGCCCCACTGATGTCAACAAAATGATCTGTCTGAGTACAGTTTTGTGGGATCACAGCCTAAGTTAATTTTGTGGAGAGCAAAAAGGGTTTTGTTTTTACTTCAAATTATACAGATTTTGCAATGGCAAAAAAAACCCCAACATTTCTATCAAGACCGAAAACTCATGCACTTTGTCTCAGGCTGGAGTCAATTTTTGTGGCTAAATGATGACAACCTCCCTTAATGTGGGGCTTAGTAATGAAACAAACACTGGCAGAGCTCTCACAGTGGCGGCACAAATGGTGCTGCTTTAACGGTAGCCTTTTGTTAAAGTCATAGTTACTCAATACACATCACATTTAATTCATGGAACATCTGAAAGCCTTGAAGGGCTGGCAATTTCACAAGAGACACTGACTTCATTGGTTTTTATACTCTGCTGTTTTGCTGACACTTAGTTTTAGGAAACTTTAGGACAATATGATAAAGGTTACTGACAGCAGGACCATTGACTTTCCTTATTGCAAAAGAAAGCGCAAGCAAAGCCAGATAAACAGCTCAGAGTCCTCTATGGCTGCATTAATGAGCAATAATACAGATTAAAATAAACCTTCTCTTGCTAAATGAAAGCTCATACTTTCTACTAAGGCATGGGAATAAATAATTGTAATTTTTATGCACTTGTTTAAAAGTCATTTGGTTAATTTTATTTCAAGCATGCTAAACTTAGGATAACATTTAATGTTCATTTGCTGATAAAATTATTTCTTTATGACACTGTTGAAAGGAAGTCTTAATCAGCGGAGGGGAGCTGGGAAAACAGTGCCCTTCAAATATCTTGGGTTTTTTTTCTCCTCATCCATTTGATGCTCCCCACTCATCTCCTTATATTTAAGGAAAGCTTCCATTCAAATAAACAGACACATTAAGTTTATGCAGTACATTGCTGACCCTTTAAGGTTTTTATCATTTTGGAAGAGTACAATTACTCATAGGAGTATTACTTAAGATAAAGAGTGTGGTCCCATAAATAGGGCACTGGCCAGAGACTTGGGATATGTGTTCACTGTACAGTTAACGTGAGTGCTCACTTTGGTTTTAGTCCAAACCCCACCACCATCCACACAAAAAACCCTCTGGCCCAGGACTTGTGGGTGCTTTAAGCCTGGGGTTAGTTCCACCTGCCTGGGGACACAAGTTAGAACCCAGGTGTGACGGGTTGGATCACAGAAACCCCCTTGGGAGCTGCCACCTGATGTGCAAAGACTACCTCTGCTCCTGTTTTCCCCGCCAGCTCAGGACTCCAGCACCCTGTCTTGTTGAGCCAGACACTCCCATCTGCTCCAACACAGATCCAGGGTCTGAATCACTTGCCCCAAAGCTGCAAGTTTACCTAAAAACAGCTCACAGAAGTGTGCTTGTCTTTAGCACTCAGATACCCAACTCCCAATGGGGTCTAAACCCAAATAAATCCGTTTTACCCTGCATAAAGCTTGTGCAGAGCAAACTCATAAATTGTTCGCCCTCTATAACACTGATAGAGAGATATGCACAGTTGTTTGCTTCCCCAGGTATTAATACATACTCTGAGTAAGTTACTAAATAAAAAGTGATTTTATTAAATACAGACAGTAGGATTTAAGTGGTTCCAAGTAGTAACAGACAGAACAAAGTAAGTCACCAAGTAAAATAAAATAAAATGCGCAAATCTATGTCTAAATCAAACTAAATACAGATAATCTCACCCTCAGAGATGCTTCAGTAAGTTTTTCTCAGACTGGACACCTTCCAGGCCTGGGCACAATTCTTTCCCCTGGTACAGCTCTTGTTCCAGCTCAGGTGATAGCTAGGGGATTCTTCATGATGGCTCCTCTCTCCCCTTTGTTCTCTTCCACCCCTTTATATATCTTTTGCATAAGGCGGGAACCCTTTGTCCCTCTGGGTTTCCACCACCCCCCCCCTCACTGGAAAAGCACCAGGTTAAAGATGGATTCCAGTTCAGGTGACATGATCACATGTCACTGCAAGACTTCATTACTCACTTGCCAGCACACACATATACAGGAAGACTCACAGGTAAACACAGCTATCTGCAGACAATGGGAGTCATCAAGATTCCAAACCATCATTAATGGCCCACACTTTACATAATTACAATAGGCCCTCAGAGTTATATTTTATATTTCTAGTTTTAGATACAAGAATGGTACATTTATACAAATTGGATGATCACACTCAGTAGATTATAAGCTTTGTAATGATACCTTACAAGAGACCTTTTGCATGAAGCATATCCCAGTTACGTTATATTCACTTTTTACCATATTTTTCTAAAACTATCCCAGTTACATTATATTCACTTATTATCATGTTCTTATAAAACCATATAGACTGCACAATGTCACACCAGGCTCTTCTTTAACTGGAACCTGTCCACTTTGGAGTGAGAATAGCTCAGTGGTTTGAGCATTGGCCTGTTAAACCCAGGGTTGTGAGTTCAATCCTTGAGAGGGCTGTTTGAGAGATCTGGGGCAAAAGTCAGTACTTGGTCCTGCTAGTGAAGGCAGGGGGCTAGACTCAATTACCTTCCAGTTCTATGAGATAGGAATATCTCCATACATTTATATTATAGGAATGCTCACACCCAGGATAGGACAACCTGGATGCTCAGATCTGGGTGCCGATCACCCAGGTTAACTATGCAGTGAAGACATACCCTTAGAAGACCAGGGGAGTATTCCCACATCTACCACTGACCTTCTCTGTTACTTTGGGCAAGTCATTGCAATCTCTTTGAGCTTTTCTTTTCCATCTTTTCTATTTGGACTGTTTGATCCAGTTACCAATAAGAATTAACAACCTGGAAGCTGGGAAGCTACAATCAGAGTCTGCCAGGCATGGATCAAAGGATGGAAATGGGTTGAGTTCCATTATTCAGCATCCCGTCATCACCACGCACATCCCAAAATATGTTGGAGAAGCGACACATTATACATAAGCTCTTCCAATATAGCAACCATATTTCTTCTGGTTGGGTGTCACGGTTATATATTTGTAATCTGGGTAGCTAGCCTCAGTGATTATCATGTAATAAGGGAGAGTGGTATGGCCAGTTTAATTATGCTACATAATCCTTTGGATTCAATGAGACTGTTTAGCCATAAACCCAGCAGAATCCGACCATAAATGTGTCTGAATAAACCAAATGCTACCTTTAGGGTTGGCACTGGACTTCTTTTCCCCTTATTATCATATTTGTGCTTTGATTGTAATTAATTGTAATGCATATTTTTCCATAGTTTTAAACAGAGATTCCAGCCTTGTAAATTTTTAACTTTATTTTCTAAAGGCAAAATGTGTAATTAAATGTCAGTATTCATGTTTTATTGATTTCTTTATCAAGAACCACAAGGATAATACTACACAGGTGGTCACATCTTCCAAGTGGCCTTGGACTAACTTCTGCATTTGCACTCCCTTTTGAGAGCAGTTGAGCTTCAGGAGGGAGTTTACACCCTGGCCCTGGCAGAAGAGGGTAGCAGAGGAGAAGGAAAGTCCTGGAGTGGGCCTGAGAGAGGGACAACCCACAGGCAGAAGGCCTTGGGAGTAGACTGGAGTTGAAGATCCAGACTGGGTGAGATGCCAGGGAGGTAACCCCTGAGAGTCAGCTTTCTGCAAAAAAACAGAGCTGGGGATGATCAGGATGGATTAGAAGGTCAAACCCAGGGAAGGGGCAGAAGTTGCCTTTTCTGGGTTCCATTTCCTTCTGAATTTGGCTGAGAGACTCCAGGGACAAGCTTTGGAGCCTCTGCTCTGCCAGCAGAGTGGGAAGGAAATGGAGCCTGGAGTGGCAGAAGGCAGTAGATTGAGACAGCAGTGTTCTGTGGGCCACTGTCCGGGTGGGACTTTGACATCCTGGAAGAGGACAAACTTTGAAGTGACCTGGCCTGAAGGCCGAGTCACGAGAACAGAGACCATCACAGGGCCAGCGCAGTTGTTGGAAGGGAGTGCTAGGCGATAAATGAGCTGCTATGCCATGTCCAGCCACGAGGGGATGACCCCGTGGTGAGTGCACCCTTTGACAGAAAGCTTACCTGCCACCCATGTACCTTTGAAAACTTTAACCCACATCTAATATTCCTGCTCCACCAAGGACTTCTTGTGTCATCTTGGACAGATCACTTGGCTTCTCTGTGTCTCACTTTCCCATCTGTAGGCTGGTGATAATAGCACTTCCCTACCTCTTAGGGATGGTATGAGGATAAATATATTAAAGGCTGCGAGACACTCAGCTACTGTGGTCATGGGGCCATAGAAATGCCTTAGACAGAAATAACATGGAATCAAGCATCTCAAACTAAGTGAACACTATCTGTGTCTCCTAGCTTTTATTGGGGGGTGGGCGGCGGGGGGTAGATCCATAGGGCTACAGAGTCTTTTAAAATATGGACTACAATTTACCTTGGTTGTCCAAAGAGGTTGATCCTAAGAATGTGGATAAGCTTTTGCATTCTATTTTTAAAAGATTAGCAGATTGACTTGCCAGAAACGACTTCAAACAAACATCTCATCTGTAACAGTAAAGACCAAACTGAAAAATTTCCAGTGACACAGGAGAAATGTCTCTCTCCTATGAATGAGCACTTGAAAGCGTTAGAAAACAACATAGGAGATTATGAGGAAGGCATTATCTTCCTCAAATCCCTCCTCAGAACTTGCCTTTGCCACGGTGCCGACAAAAAATGTTGATGCTCTGAAAGGGGAGGGACTTTAAAGTGACCTGGCTGGAGGGCCAAGTCACTAGAAGAGAGATCACCAGAGGGCCAAAGCAGCTGAGGTAAAAAGGGCTTGGGTGCACTGAAACCACTTTCTATCATGGCAACCAATATTGTCTCACTGTTTCCTTGTATCCACCATTGTTCTGTCTCCACCTATTGGCTCTTGTCATATACTTAGATTGTAAGCTCTTTGGGACAAGGACTGTTTTTGTTCTGGGTTTGTGCAGCGCTTAACACAATGGGGTCCTTGTGCATCACTAAGGCTCCTAAGTGTTACAGTAACACAAATAAACAACAATAACAGAAAGGAATGGTGTAGCAGTCCAGGATTAATTATTGTAAAGTGCTTCGTCGTTGCTTATCCATTGTTGTATTTGTTATTTTTTTTTTGTTATAGTTTTGAATCTTGTTTGAATACCAATAAAGATATTATTAGGATTTGAAAATATACAGGTGAAATTCACCGGAACATTCTGCATGGTTTGTGTTGCTTTAGCAATGCAAAGCAGCCATAAACCCAGCTTCGATAGCGAGTTAAAATAGGCTTAAGAGGTTTTACATTACCAGAATGGCCCGACACTACCAGACCATTTCAGTGAATTTTGCCTACATATACTTAAAAACAATGGGGAAAATATCTGCTTCATAACAGATGCCATTACACCTTTAGGAGAAAATACCTGACTGGATGATTCAATAACTTCATGAACAGTTCCTCCCCTTATGACAGACTGATGGCCTGATTCTCCACTGGCTGACACCTTGTACAGACATTTATACTTGTGCGAAGTGGGTACTGAATGTCAACAAATTAAAAGGATGGTATTGCCTCCATTTTGCACTGCTGTAAGTCAGCATACCATATGAGAATCGGGCCCTCAGATTTTATAAGCCTTTCCCAAATGATAATCCAGCCTCTTCACCATGCTGAAATGAACATTGCATTGCATAAAGCAGTTCCACTAAGAAAGTCCCCTTCCCATGTCCAAGTATACTCAGATGCAAGGCTGAGATGATTTTGAGTCTAACTGACCATGAGCAGATAGGTTAATTAAACCTGTTACAATAAGGAGGATTGGGGAACAATCACAGTAATAATGAAAGTGAAAATGCAGATAATAAGCTTGGGTAGTTTCAAAATATATTTGCAGTTACACTTTAGTTACTGGTTAAGCTACTTTTTAAAGGGTCTGATTGTGCTCTTCTTTTTTCAGGATAACTCCCATTGATTTCACTGGGAGTAAGGAATGAGATGGAAAGTTTTGCAAGCAATGGAGCAAGGACTCCTGCCCGACTGACTGCACACGTTGTGCAGGACAGAGCATTTTACTGCAGTCTAGCAAACGGTTAAACTGGATGGAGTTTCTTTGTTTGTTGCCACTCTTTTTAAAAATTCCATGCCCAAACCACACCCACACACAGCCAAATTGCGACAGCGTTCTTTCCACTCACCGCTGTGGTGCCTTCTTATGGTTCGTCTAGGGATTAGCTCACCACTGCTTTGATGCCTCCTCTTGCGGTTTCTCAACCCCCTTGTCCCAATCTCTCACACTTCACAAGCTGCAGTGCTTCCTCTTCATGGCTTGGGGCATCAAAGTCCCTCTATCTGAACTGCCTCAGGCAGTGTTCAAAGTCCACTGCCCTGTCTGTGCCACTCCCCCATGGCTGGAACCCAGGCCCACCCTCTACATGGGTTCCAGCCTAGGGATTCTATCTTTGGTAGCTAAGGTCCATGAGGTCTCGCCCTTGCTGTTGTTTTCCCTATGCTTCTTCCTACTCCATTCTCTCAATCCTGAGAATGGCGGTCAACTGTTTCCTCCTGGAGCACCCCTTTCTGCTCTCTTTTCCCTGGCTTTAAACAAGCCCCTCCTCTTCCTGCCCAGATGGGCTTCAGGTTCATTAGGGCTGTATATCCAGCCAACACCAGCCCTAGGGGCAGCACTTCCTGTAGCCCCTCTGAGCCACTTTAACCCCTTCAGGGGTGGTGTGGGATGAACACCCCAACACAATCCCTTATCCACAAGTTAATGTATCTTCTCATTGCTTGGGGTGCTGCTGTTCTTAAAATACCTTGTTTGTGGATTTGTAATGAGTGGCCAGTAAACAGCAAAAAAAGGGCATTATCAATAGAAGGGGAAACATATTTTATTAACAGACCATCAAGGCTAATATTTCAAATAAGTCAAATCTCCTCTACGCTGTTAATCTACAAATGAAACTCAGAGAAGAGAGATGAAAAGAGGTCACAAAACAGGTCACTTTTTCATTTTATAATCCCATTAAAAAGTGGGGAAAACAGAGATGACTGATTTCTTCATGAAGAAATGCTGCTCCCCAAGCACAGCTAAGTTTTCTCTTCGCTGTTGGTTTCCTTTGCCGTTTTCCCACACTCTCTTGGTGTCAGGCAGGTTGCTCTGAAACATTATAACAGTGATTTACATTTTCACTTTCAAGTTTGTTTGGGTAGCTGACCTTCTAGGTAGCTAACAGTGGGTTCTGAATTGAATTCTCACTTTTAAATATTTGGAATTTTCTCCCTTTTATTATCATTATTACAGTAATGCCTACGAGGTGCAACAAGATCAGTTGTTAGACAATTTGCCTACATATAGTAAAGGACAGTTCCTGCTCCAAACAGCTTCTGTCTAAGTAGTTAAGACAGATGCAAGGTGAGAGAAAGAAAGTATTATTATATCAGCTTTACAGGTGAAGAACTGAGGCACAAAGAGATTAAGGGTGAAATCTAAACCCCATTGAAGCCACTGAGAGTTTTCATAGACTCATAGATTCATACATTGTAAGGTCAGAAGATACCATGATGATCACTGTCACAGTTACATGGTTGACTGAACCTCTTTCCCCTTTCTGATCTCTCTGAGTGCTGCCTTGTGGCCTCATGCCCTTACATGTCTTGGAGTGGAATTTCACAGTTCTCCCACTCTTAGACTGGGATCTGGGTATAACACCCCATCTATGCCAACCACTAATACCATGAAGGTCCCACTTAACACCTGCATTTCTTTCCTTAAGCAGCCTGTGACAAGTGACAGACTGGCCAACAGACTTCTGAAAACAATTCTGTATCTTAGCAAATGGAACAAAACATCAGAGAAAGTGATTTCTAAACAACAAACAGCCTACATGCAGGTTTAGTTTCATCCAGTCTTACATTTCACTACAATTCATGTTAGACAGACTTCCCTCTAAAATTACAGGGGAAAAACAAGACCCAATTTACAGTCTTTTAAGAAACCAAAGCACTCTTCAGACCCAGTTTAATCCCAGTTCGCCTTATAGAGAGTAATTCTGAGTCTCTTCCTGCCTCTCACAAAAACTACCTTTTTAAAAAATCCCACCCTCCCTGTGTCTCTTCAGTCCCAGTTATCATCTTGCTCCATGGCTTTTATTACAGGGCAATGTATGAAATCTTCCTTTTGCCTGAGACTGATTTCTCCCAGTCAACCAGCCAGGCTATTAAAGAGAATGCCCCTGTGATAGCTGCTCTTTTGTTTGACAGTTAGACCTGTTCAGCCTTCATGTCTTTCAACCACTGGTCTTGTATCTGTGGGGGAGACTGCTGAAACCATCTACTCCCCTGACGTTCCAACATATCATCTCAGACATCCTATACAGAAAACACATTTTGACGTACAGATCAACATTCACCACAGAGAACCTGCACATTCCTCACAATCATCTAGCCTGACCTCCTGAACAACACAGGCCAAAGAATCTCACCCAACAATTTCTGCATCAAGCCCTTAACTTCTATTAGAGCTACAGCAGCTCTTTGAGAAAGACATCCAGTCTTTCTAAAGGCTTCAGGACAGCAAGTGATGGGGAAGCCACCACGTCCCAAGGTAAAAAAATTGCACTTTATTTCTAATTTTCTAGCTTTTATCATTGACTTCAATACAGACAGGATTTCACCTTAAATGACTTGCCCACAGTCACACAGGAAGACTGTGACAAAACTGGGAACCCAACTGTGGTAAGTACCGGTGCAAGGCCTTGATCGCAAGATCATTCCCTCTTTAATCCCCATCCCCAAATCTTCAGGTAAAACTTCCAAGAGAATTTTCCACTTTGTGATTTTCACACATCATGGAGCTAATCTCTCTCTCTCACGCCCATTTCCTGTTGACAGTACAAATGACTGTATTTTCCAAATCTGCTTCATTTTAATTTCTTTGCCACATGCCACACATGCAATCCAGATGATATTCTTTTAGCACTGATTTAGTTACCATAAATATTTCCCCGCATGTTTTTGAAGCAGTTTCCATGTTTTATCCTGTAACTGGTGGAAGCTCCCCAGTTGTTTCATCTGCACACTACACAGTCTTTGGAACATAGTCTCACTATACTGTTGTGATGTGAAATGAATAACTAATGCTAATAATTAATGCACAAAAGCTTTGTGGTGAAGATGTTAGGGTGGCTACCCATGTAACGTAACTGACACAAACTCACAAAAACACAACATGAAAAGTTAAACCACTTACCATTACAAACCTCCATTGCTTTCACTCACAGGCATGCACCTTCCCAACACTACAACCCCACAACATTAACTTCTATGCATCTGATGAAGTGAGTTTTAGCCCACGAAAGCTTATGCTCAAATACATTTGTTAGTCTCTAAGGTGCCACAAGTACTCCTGTTCTTTTTGTGGATATAGACTAACACGGCTGTTACTCTGAAACCAACATTAATTCTGCCCTCCCCAGAGATGCCACCTTTTTGTCACCTTCTTTAACTGCCCTTATAAACACAATCTTTTACCAAGCTCCTCTACCAACACAACTACTAAACTACTACACCTCTCCAAACAACTGAAAGAGTTGGGAAAAAATAATCTGGTAAAGGGGTGGAACAGAGTTACGGTTGCAGGGAATAGTCTGCGGTGTGCCATAGTTGTGGTAATGGTAAGATGAATGCTTGTGGGTAGAAGTGAAGAGGGTTTATACTATTAGAGGGCTTAATTTTTCTTTCCTTGCTTTTGCAGTTTTGAGCCGGGCATTTAGTGTGCATGTGGCAACCCTAGCTGTTTTACAACAATATTTTTGTGATTAATTTCCTAGTTGTTCTATTTTTAAATAATTATGGGTGGTAGAGTACTTAAAGGCAAGCCTGTGCTTGAGTACTTTGCTTAAACAGGGCCTAGGTCCCTAAATATGGATTAAGGTGTCTAACTTTAGACACCCAACTTTCAAAATGGTATTAGTACAAAACTGAAAGCTCATTTTCATAATAAACATTACAAAGCAATATTTACCTGTACTTGAACTGTGAGCACTACACTTCATAGCCTGATTCAACAGTGTATTGCTCCACTAAATATGAGGGTATAATGTCAGTTAAAACCATGTAATTCCACCGCTGTAAAGCTGCAATAACGCTGGGCTGAACCATGCTCTGAGAATGTAGAAGTAGGCCTGCAAAAACTAGCAGCATGGAAACGACCGCTGAAAATGATTCATGTAAAAATACGTAGCTGACCCTAAATAAGAAAGTGTGAATGTCGGAAGTGGAGGAGTTGGAATCAGATAATCCACTTTCAGTACAAGGAGGTATTAAAAGTGTCCAAAATTGCATGGGCCATAAAGAAACCACATGAAAGAGAGTGGTAATATTGCCCGGTATCAGCACAAGAGGAATGCGTGGTTTGGCGTGTTTATTAACTGTAAGAATAAATACAATCAACGTCTATATCCCATTGCCCTGTGAAACCTATAGAAGGGTGAACATGAGAATGAAGTGCTAATGGCATTTCACTTTATTATTGTTTTTGTGGGGCCTGGGAAGAATAAGGCTATATTTGCAGTACGGAAGTAGAGTGCAGGTATAAAACATGTTTAAAACAAGGTTAAACTGAGTGGTTTGTTCAAAGAGAATTTTAAAATAGGAGTGGACCATAGAGGGAGCAGTTAATTGTGGCACATCCGTCTGGCAGAGCAGCAGCACCATTCTGGGAAGCATGAATGGATGGGAGGAGGAAAGTGTTTCGGTGTGGGGAGGGGAAGAGTGAGACACAGAGTAATAGTAAAGTTACGAAATTACCGAGCCCATAACCATGATCGGCGGGCTATATTCCTTCACTGGGTGATCTGTTGGGAAGTCAGAGCCACAGGAGGAATCAAGATTGGGAAGATCTCTGCACAGATAGGAGATCCCTTCCTATTAACGAGGCAGCTGGAGAAATGACTGTTTCACTCTTATTACAATAATAATGTTCAGCTTCCCATGAGAATGTTCCTATGCCTGTATATTCTTCCCTTCCTCCTCAGCAGAGCACAACACAGTTATGTTCTGCGGGAGAGAGGGACGGGGTTTCTATTTTCTTGTTCATGCATCTTTTGCATGTGCAATTTGTGCCTGCAAAATTTGGCCCCACATTTTTTTTTGCTCCCCACAGAATGAATTGTGGGTGCAGATCTGAGTGTCTGGATTTGCAGTCAGGGGACAAGCACTCAGAAGGATGCCCAGAGTTCATTTCATGGGCACACATTTTGCGGGCACAAAGTGCACCTGCAAAAGGAAAAAAGACTTACTTGACTCACATCTAGTACCTCCCTTTGTACTGCACTTATCACTATGGCAACACAAAGGGTGGTTGAAACATGCAACAAACCTTTAAGAGGCAGCAGCAGAAGGCGTATTTTCAGATGAGCTGTAAAATAAACAAGAAACATATTTCAGAAAGATAAACAATACAGCTCTGGTACAGAAGGGTCAAAGCCAGAACCCTTTCTTTCAATCCTCCAAACTTGGACAGGTTTTAGTTAAATGGATCCAAATCAACCCTGCATTTGGTTTTGTAAACTCTTTTTGGGGCCTGATTCACTGACGCTGGCTTAAAATCAGGATTAACTCCTTTGAAGCCAACAAACGTAGGCTAGTTTCAAACAGGTGCAAGCAATGTTAGAAACGGGTCTTTATAGCCCCAATCTCCTCTCAGCGTACAATGCACAGACATTCCTGCTTATACTTCATCTGCATTGGGTAAAGAAGTTCACAGAAGGGTCTCGTAAGAAAGAGGTTTTTAATGCTACTCGTTACAAAAACACACTGCATCCTGGCTAATAGAGAGTGAGCACCGATAGACTGAAATAAATATCTGGCTACAACAATGCAGCTTACAAAGCCCTTTCTGCATACAAGCAGAGACAGATTTGCCACAAAGCCCCTCATACCTCAACTGTCTATAGGATTTATGGGCAGGATTGGCCAAGGCAAGAGTCATGGGGTCCACTGGAGAACTGCATCTTACTACAAATGGCCTAGAGAAACTAGCTGGCTTGGGCTCCCAATCCACCTGGCTCAGCAATAAAAGATTTGGCGCTGCAAAAAAAATTCCCATTTGCTGCTTCCTGCATCTGGGACTCCTTCATCTTGCTGTGTCAACCCACGTGCTCCCCTTGGTTCCGAGGGTCAGGCAAGTGGACACCAAGTTTTGTATGTGTGTTGCAATGCAGACTGTCTGCCTGTGACTCACGGGTTTGGTTTCTGTATGACATTGTAACACAAAACCAATGATCTTTATTGGTCCTTCATTGCCAGTCCTTTGCTAGTTAGAGGGAATTCCAAAGAGCAACTCACTTCCCCACAACCGGATGGAAGACTCAGGAAGAGAGCCTTCTACATTGTAAGGCATCACTCTTTTACATGGGAGAAAGAGAAGGTGAGGTCTATTCTATACCCGACTAGGTCTGAGTTATAGCACAGTCAGCTAATCACATGCAGGCTCCCCAACAGGCAATGAGCTCTCAGGATATAATACCCAGCAACCTAGAAAGCAATTGACAACTGTATTATATAGGGGAGTCGCCTAGAGACTCAACAGTAGGACTATGGTTCTCTGTGTCTCATAGCAGTATCCCATGTCCCTCCTGGTATTAATGGAATGACGTAAATCAATTCAGCAAGGACTGAGTGCCTGGTGCCATGTTTTCACTGTCACTAAAGTTGCAGCCATTATTTTCCACATAAACACCTCTCTGATCCTTGTGGAGGCACGCTCCTGGCAAACAGCACTGTACTCCAGATGTTTTCTGTCCTTTGAATAGAGTAGGTCCAGAAGTGAACAGGATTCCACAGCTCCGTGCTGCTTGCTCCAGGCAGACATCTGTGAATTGCAGCTAACGTGTTTATCATCTGACAGGTTGTCTTGGCTAGGATTTGGTCAGCATGTGCGACAAGTGGCATGCATCATCCTCAGCTACTCTGCCACCCTTTCTTCCCCACCACCACCACCATTGCATGGATGGATCTCCAATGTTTCTATCAGTGTTAAACACAACAGACGTATAGTATCTAGAGCTAGACAACTTTCTTCTGAAATATATCCCGGGCATATCTAGTCTGCTCAACCAGAGACTCTTCCAGTAAAACTATCAATCCTTCATTTCATTTTGTGGAAAGCCAGGATAAGGTGATAAAAATGGTTGCGAGACAAAGTAAAATTGGCCGTCTGGTGAAAACAGCTGCCGCAAAGCTGTTTGTTTGTTCTGATCTGTAATAGATAGCACTAGGAGAGAGCAATTTTTCCCCTAGTGTATCTGCAATGCTGATGTTCTTTCCAACTCACATTAGTCTAAGAGAACAGAGATCTACATTAGCATATCTAGCTCTGAGACAGGGGGGCTGGAACTAGGAGTACTGCTGCACCCCCTAGCTTGAAATAGTAATAACACCAAATACATTATTTCCAGCAGCAGCAGCCCCACTATAAAAATTGTGCCCGCACCCCTGCTCTGAGCTCTTTTGGGTGACTGTGGAGTCTGAAATGATTGTCCAGTCACTAGCCACTAACTGGCACTAGTTTTGAAAATAGTATTTCTGCTTTCAAGTTTTCTTTACGTATGTGCAGTTTCCAGTCTTCTAATTTAGGATTTTTTTTATGGTTTCTGATTCGTCAATTGATCCTGCAGGGTTAAATCTGAATCATTTGTTCAGGGGGGGAAAAAATGCCGAAAGCTACAAATTAAACTGCTCAAATTGCCCAAAGTCTAAAGTTGAAAAAAAATTGTTTAAAAGCAAGAAATCCCAGAGGAATTTCCTATCTGTTGGGGAAGCAGAGAAAGAACGGACAGGAAGGGGATGCAATGCATGACAGTTCTTTCTCTGCTTCCACACTATGCATCAAATCAACTGGTACATAATTATGTGGCACATTAAGAAGTGAGAGTGAGCCACACTGAGTAACATTTTGGAATCAGAGCAGATGTCAAGCGCATTTAGCTCAAGCTTAGTTATTGCGTGTCAGCTGATCATTACCCATTTGACAGATATCGGAGTTATGTTTACTGAGGAGCACAATGCAAGTGTTTGATGGTTTAAAAAGTTCACTTGACTACTTGCACCACAACGTGCTTAATGTTGTTGTAGAACATCATGTTGCCCTTATGTGTTAGCGAGCAGGCATATCATGAGAGAGACAAACAATTTACTGTTTGAATGAGTCTATTTACTCCATTCAGATCAACTTTTGAAGGAATCATATAAAAAACGTGAAGGTTGTTTTAAGTTACCACTGTTTATCCTCATGTTAATATTAATTCCAAATATAATATAATATAATTAATTAATATTTATGCAACATATGTCAAAAATTCTAGAGTAGAATATTCTTTCCATTCATGCTTCTCTTTTCTGTTGCTTCACCCTTGAATTGGGTCTCATTTAATTTTCTTTTCTCATGCAAAATTGATCTACAAAAGGCAAAAATGGGAGCCAACCCCTTAGATGCTTTGCAGTCAACGTCTATCTATTTGTCTTTTATGGTGAGCAATTCAAATCTCAGCTTGTAGAAATAACCTTATTAGGTATGCATGCTTTTCTTTAGAAATGCTATCATAAAAAACACAGCTAAGTCATTAATCTTTTCAAAAAGCTTGTTGAGATCCCCATAGGCACTGAAATGGATCATAACAGCTGCACATATGAAATGTAGCGCTGCAGCCAAGTGTTTTACAGAGCTGCAAATTTGGGCAAATAAGACCATCAAAGCTTGCAAGCTTCAGTTCATGAGCTTGCTGTCCTTTCCACAAGATAAGGGCTGGGTAGACTCACAATGGAAGATGAACCTACCAAAAATAAACAGACAAATAAAATATAATAAAGGTGCTAAAAATCATGCAGATCTGCTCAGCAGTAGATGCAAGGTGTGACAAACGCACTGCTTGAAAAAGCATTCTGCTGTTACATAATGATATTTTCTAGAAGACTAACGCAGCAGAGAAATTAATGAGTAAATTTTCAAACAGCCACACCTTTCTTTTGGTTCTTATGTCTGGTAGCTCCCCTCAAACATAGCCTGAGAGCACAAATCCGAGTACTAGAGCCTCTAAGCACCCGCTGGATGATGTTCAAAAGTGCTAAATGGACCCACAAAAAATGGGTCCTTTTTCTAAAGGTAGCCCTTTCAAGTGTCTTCGAGACAAGCTGAAGATGTCAAAAGAGGTACTGGCAAAAAAATCCTTTGAATAAAACCCACAAATTCACTTCCCCAGTAGTCATGACATCCAAAAGTTGATTTTTTTCCCACTGGCATTTATACAAATGTGGAGTTTTTTTTCACAAAAGTGTTCACATCATGGGAAAATCTTGTGAACCCTCCTCTATATATGTCTGCATTTGATGTTCCTGTGTCACCATCCTCAAACTTTGATTTCCTTCTTCCTGTCCGTAAAAATTCCAGTCTCCTAGTCAGAGAACTGGAAAAATACCATGTAACTTCAGTGACTGATCATTCTGTATGGATAACGAATAGCCACAGCAAATAGTTTGCAACAGCCAGAAATAGAGAGCGGCTGGAACCATAGGGGTAAAATCTGGACTGACATCAAACTCTCCTGACATTCAGGTGTGCTTGACCTGAGGTTTGATTCATTCCTGTTATAGTGCATCACCCGCCAATCTGGATCTAGATCTGCATTTCCCCAAAGTTCAGGAAGGCTGGGACTTTTTTGTAGTAAAAACCCTGAAACACTGTTGTGGGCTCAAACCTGCAAGATGCTGAACACCCACAAGCCCCTTGTTTTCTATGGGAGCTGAGGGTGGCGAGCACCTTGCAGTGCTTCTCAAAGCCCATCCGCTGCTTGTTCAGGGAAAGCCCCTGGCGGTCTGTGCCGGTTTGTTTACCTGCCGCGTCTGCAGGTTTGGCCGATCGCGGCTCCCACTAGCCGCAGTTCACCGCTTCAGGCCAAGTGGGGCTGCGGGAAGCGGCACAGGCCGAGGGATGTGCTGGCCACCTTTCCCGCAGCCTCCATTGGCCTGGAGCGGCGAACCGCGGCCAGTGGGAGCCACGATAGGCCGAACCTGCGGATGCGGCAGGTAAATAAACCAGTCCGGACCGCCGGGGGCTTTTCCTGAACAAGCGGCGGCCCGACTTTGAGAAGCACTGCGCAGGATATGTGATAGGTAGGCTTGGCAGAATTCAATCTTTATTTTGTTATCATTTCAATAGATAATGTTTCATTTTAAGCATTTTTATCTTTTATTTAATTAAATTTTCACAGCTGTCAGAAATCATGGGAGGTCAGGTAATGGGGAGGGTCAAACAATAATTATGTAATGACAGCAGGCATTGAGATTAAAAAGTTAAAGTTTATAACTGATAAAACAAAAATTGTCAACATCACATGTCAAAATATACAAAACAAAAAAATATCCTTACATCAAATTCTAATACGTGCTCAAGAAGCATTTTTCCTGCTTTGCCTATCTGTAAATTTTGACTATTATCGATGGGAATATTTTTCCAGCAGTTTGTATGTGTACGGTGAAATCAACATTTACCAATGTTTAGCAATAAAAATCTCATCCTTCCAAACCTAGTTATAAGTGTACAATGATCACTGAGACTGACTGAGGTTCGTCGGAGCTGGGAAAGAGCTTGGATTCAGCCAAAACCCGCCACTTGGAAATGTTTTTGAGACAGAGAGTAAGAGTGCGCTTGATGGGAAAATAAGAGACAGCAAGTATGAGATGAAGAGTAAGATACTTGAAAAGCAAGCCTCGCAGCACAAAAGAAACAAACAAAAAAAAATGATTTATTTAGATTTTGTAAGCTCCAAAGAGGCACTTTTAAGCATCCACCATATTTGTTTTCCTGTCTGACTTCAATTTCTATCACTGGAAGCACGAGCCAGGTGAATTTAAGACTTTTAAAAAAACCATTAGTATTAAAATAATACACATATCAGCTCCAGCTTTCTCATGCTTACCCAGTGCTAATGAAATGTTTAATGGCATGTAGGAAAATAGCAAGTGCCTTATCTGGCATTTTAAAAGATACGCAGCAAGGGGACACAGAAGAATTAGCATGCTTGTTTGTGTTGAAGAAGGAGAAATATGCAGCCTTTGTGATAAGTTTTTTTTCCATTTTACATGGGCATCTTGTCTGAGATTTCTGCAACCTGAATTCATGGTGATACACTCTTTTTTTAAGTAGGTGTAAAACAACTTGGAAATATTTAACTGCATGCAGAATTATTTCCGCTTTCACTTGGCTCAATATGCAAATAAAGGATCACTCTGGTATCTAATCCTGCCACTTGCTTGCTATAAAGGGTCTGAGGAGCTGGTCTGCTCTAAACAAATACAGAATTTGGGAGAAACCACCGCTTCATGATGTGCATGGTTCTGCGGGGCTGCAAATAAAAACAGAAATATAGTAGTAGCCTTTCAGATCTGTTACAGGTTTGTTTTTCAAATCGTAGAAGTGTGATCTCAGCAGCAGCCACATGGCTCAGGCTCTGCATCCATGGACCAACGCTCAAATCCCAGGGGACAGTCACCACTATGCAGTGCCATTAGAGAGATTCTGTAGCCACCCAGCCTTGGCTTCTCACCCTGGAAACTGTCAGTGACTCTGCCCCTACTTCCATGGATGGCAGTGGGATTGCACTGGGAAGGAGGTGGTCCCTGTGGAGCAAACAAGTGTTTCCAGCTGAGGAAGTCAGCAACACTCTGAGTGTCTCCCCTCCCATTCCAAGAGATGACATTGGAAAGGAGCCATCAACCAGCAAAGCGGTTCAGCTGCGTGAAGATTCCCCCACCTTGCAGCCAACGTTCTTGCTCCTTGACAGAAGTGGACTTCATCTTCACTGGGACTCTCATGTGAGTAGGGGTTTACTAGCTTGGTCCATGTGTAACAGGCATATGCTTAACTCATAGTGAGGAGTCTGACTGTTCTAAAGGGGGTGTCTTGTTTCTTATATTTGTGTTAAATGAAGCTCACACAAAGTGTGCATGGGTATCAAATTGTGGAGCAGGGATGCCACCAATAGCACTTCCCTTTGGTCTCAGTCATTAGATTAGTTGTGTGCATACACAACCTTTACTCTCCCATATTTCCAGGGCCTGCTCGGGGCTAAAGTACAGTTATTGGACAACCAATCCCTAGAGTTTGTCGGGAATTTTTCAATGATTTTTTTTTTGCCGGGGGGAGGAGAGTGTCATAAAATGCTGAATACTCTGAACTAAAATTTTCTGCAGAAATGTACGTTTTGATTAACATTTAATTGGGAGGCTTCTCAGGTCCAGGATGGAATTTCTGGTCAAAATCAGAGTGAGCAAGAGACTGACCAGAGCCAGGCAGAACAGAGACTTAAGCCCAGGTTTCTCACATCCCCGGCAAGTGCCCTGACACTGGTCTCTTAACTATTCTGAGGTGGGTCTTAGTCTTGGTCTCATTTTTGTTCCAATGTGGAATGAAAACAAAGGTGAACACCTCACAATTTCGTGTAAAACAGAATTCTTGTTTTCCAGACACCCTACTAATCCCCCTCCGATGCCAGCAGGTGGGGAGTGGGTGGGCAGGGGTGGACCCTTAGCTTCAAAAAGCTTGGTGCAAATTACTGCCCACTCCCAGGGGGAAACTGAGACCAGATTGTGACTCTCAGAGTCAGTCTAATCCCTACCCTGCTTTTGGGGCATCATAGCTTCTTACCTATGTTGGGTGGTACAGTTACAAACCCGCCTTACAGAACACCATACAGTATATTCTGTGTTTTCATTTTGCTGCTGCGCGTAAGAAAAACAAATCAAACCAGAAATAGAAATTAAACAGAGTAATAACACCTTTCAATTGTCTCTTTTCCTAAAGGATGTTCCCTCCTTAATTCTTTTTTTTTTATTAAAGTGAAACAGACAGTACAAGTTGCTTGTTTTCTTAAATAAGCTGCAAGAGAGCGTGTTCACTATAAAAGACTGCATACAGCAGAGCTGAGATGGTGTAGAGTTACAGCAAGTAACATTAAAGTGATAGCAATGATTTATTTTTAATCAAGTCCCCGTGATTGGCCCTCAGCTAATTCAGCTGTTAATTCCCTATTATTTTTATAGTTATCAGTTTACCTCAGGAATGTGGAATCATAAAAACAAGGTTACGGAAAATTTGCTTTTGCTGAAGAATTAATCTCAAACTGTATTCCATTTCCTGCCCTTAAATTTTCTTAATGCCTTTCACTGCGGACTTTGCCCCACATCTCACATTTGAGCTATGAGAGATTGAGAGATATCCTTGCTAATGCAAAAACAATGCTTCTAGTTATTGACCAAGCAGTGCCTTATGACTAGGAGACTCACATCAAACCTGATTTTTATAGGTGAGGAGCATCTCCAACTCCCACTGATCTAAGCAGGAGTCATGGGTGCACAGGACCTTTGAAAATTAGGTCATTCACTTCTCTGTGACTCAGTTTCTCCATCTGTAAAATGGAGATAATATTGATCTACCTAATAGGAGTAGGTTGAGTCATTAATGATTGCCACTGGCCACTGTCAGAAGAGGGAATATTAGACTAGATGAATCATTGGTCTGACCCAGGACAGTATAGCAATTCTGCTATTATGTACATGTTGAGATTCTTAGATGGAACTCTAAAGTAGCAGTATTATCATTATTAACGGAACTCTCCTAACAAATATTAGTGTCAGCCTAAAACCTAAACCATGGGAATTTAGCCTCGTTTGGGGTTTTATTGTGAACTTGAAACTTGGTCCTTTTCCGTGAGCCTCGGCTGAATTCCCCTTACAGGAGATAACAGGGAAAGATTGGCAGCTACTAGCCGCAGCTTGTCAGGATACCATACATTAAGAAGAAAAAATATATTTTAAGTCCAAAATATGACTTATTTCAGATTAAGGAAAAGCAACAAGAATGACCAATAAGTAAATTCTCCTGGAGAGAGCACATCGTGTACATCTCCTCTGTTCGAGTCTGCAGCAGTCCGGAGAGCAAACTCTCTGCTCGCTCTGCAGACAGGCAGTGTTCTTAAGAATTTAAATGTACAGTGAACAGCATAGAAAGAAATTCGTTTCATGTTAAATGCCCCACCAAACAATATATGTGGCTTTTTAAAAACATATGCATTTGAGATTAGTTTGACTTTCAGTTTTTACATTATTTCAGGTCCAAGGCTTGTTGAACCTCACACAAAGCAAAACCCCCCAGTGTCACAGAAATTGATTTGTGGGCACTGATTTGAATGAGAAATGCAAAGGATTTTAGCTGTGCACTTTTTCTAGAAATATTTTCTCGAATTCCCTTTGATATTAACACATCCTGTATCCATTTGTAGCCCCACAATAACACACCTGCATAGTCCATTCCTTCATCATGGCTGAGATGCATCATCATGTGTTTTAGTAGGGATATAACTTGTTAGACATCTGTGTTAGCTGACATACGAGCATCTAGGCAGGCTGAAAAAGTGTTTACAAAATGGCTTCATCTGTGACATAACTATGGGATGATATGACTAAAACACAGAAGCTGTTGAATTGATGAGATTGTCACCTGCAATTTGATGGAGACAGTTCTGATTCAATACGTGTCATCATGCAGGCTGCAGTGCTTCCTCAATGAATGCAAAATATCTCGTTTTCCTCCCCTAAACACAGGGGCACTGATAACAGCAGAAACGAGGCAGAGAAGCATGAGCTGCGCGGCTGTGATGAACAGTCACTTCCAGGCACAGACTGCATTAGGCTGGTGATACTCTGTTTCCTTAAATAAGTCAGGACACCTGTGATTAGCAGCCAACATAAAGGGGCAGGGCACCATGGAGGAACAAGAGAAATTCTGCTCTGTCCCTGTTTTGTCTGTAAGGGGCAAAAAGAAGCAATCCTTCCTGTTAGTGAATAAGGGATAATGGCTAATCACTGCTGAATGAGTTAATTATTACACACACACACAAGCACAAAATCACTGCCAGGAACAGCTTTGATGGACATGGAGCAATCCGCAAAACAGCCTTGCAAAAGCTAAAGAAGCCTGGAACAATAATATCCCACACTGAAATTGTTTATGGCATCTATTTACACTGAAGATATATTGTCTGGTTTTTAGAGCCGGACAGTGAAGAGTCTGGGGTGTTGCTCCCAGTCCTACCATGTTACTCACGTGTGCTTCACTTTGCCCCCTTATAGAATGTGTCTATTAATAATTATCTACCCCCATAGAAGTCTTGGGAGACTAATTTAAGTGCCCAGCTCCCTTACGCTCCTTTGAAAACCTCAACTTTAATGTTTGCAAGTAGAGCTCGTAAAAATATTTTGGACAACCCCCCCCCCCCCCAACCCGTTGAAAAATGCAATTTTGTTGATGGCCCTTAACTGCTGAGCGTGCTTTTTTGTTGTTTCCCTGCTTCAAATCAGTCAATCTCCCGCATGCCAAGCGAATGCCCTGAACATTGAGCTACATAGTAAGAGAGTCAAAATCTCTTCCTGCCTTGTTCTCTCTCATTCCGCATCAGAATGAAAAACAAATCTTGAATCACTGAACGTTTTGCTACACAGAATTGTTGTTTTCCAGCCAGCCTTATTTAGTTAGCTTGGGCTCTTCGGCTGAAAGGTGCTATATTATCACCTATTACCTTGCCAACTGGGGTCTGCTAGCCCCACCATTTCCATAGAGACTGATCCCACAAATGCTTACTCCTGTAAGTAGTCACTGCTCGTGCAGATAGTCTCAGTGAAATCAGTGGAATTACTCATACAGAAAGGACTCTTCTCATGAACAAAGATTTGTAGGATTCAAAGAAACATACGGAGGAAAACCACATTATTTATATGGAATGTCAGTATATAATTCAGTTCTAAAACAGGATCTTGTAGGTGGCAAAAATAAAATAGGGCATATGTAAATTCTGCTCTCATAAAAAAAAGAAAGAAATCACTCAGCTGTGGTTACATTTGTATTGTGATCATGCAAGGTTCACTTTTGTGTTAGCTTTGACCGACTAGAAATGTACCCTGCCAACCTCTTCAGAGGGATTGGATGTAGAAATAATTATTTAATCAAGGTAGTAACTGACAAGACTAGTGTTTTGATGAATTGGTGTACACAAAACTCAGAGATGATGAATTGCACCAAGTTTAATTCACTAAACAATGCCTAACATGTCCATCATTTGGTTTATGAATTTTTCAACATAGAAGAATAATCTCATCCCATGTACAATGAAGTTGCCTAATCAATAAAGGATGCTGAAAATACCGCCACTAGATATATACTACCTTGCACTGTATAGCATTTTCCATTCTTAATTAATGTTGATCCAGCTACCCGGATTTGACTGGCTGATATGCAGAATTGACTTATAAGTCATTAGAGAGATCACTGGTGAATATGACCACATTTTCAGCAATATCTGGCTTATCTTTCTGGCTAGCTGGTTAAGCTAAACAAATGATCATCTAGCAACGTCAAGTATCTTTCACAACCGCCATAGAGCAGAATAATTTATATAGACTAAAATGCTGCAGGTTTTGGGTTCGATTTATCATATTCTATGCCTTGCACCAAAACAACAGGCAGCCTTCCATAAACTTCACTACCTTAAAAGCCTTATGCAATATTTGAGTTAAAATCCATTTCTTCTGCTGCAGAATGGGAGGAGGGGAGGGAAAACAGTCACTTGGTTTTAAAGAAAAAGAGAAGTGTTTTTAACTCCGTCCTCAAGGGCACCACCATGAATGTTTGCACAACATAAGATACTTCGGAACAAACTGCAAATCATCTGGGGAGGGGAAGAACTTCAAGATCAGCCAAATATCACAGATGTCAGTGTACATTGCTCCCGAGGACTCATCAAAATGTGGAGCAAAAAGCTTTAAACTGTATATAGCTAAACGATCTGGAGAGAAACGCTTTTATTCCAGCCACAAACTGTAGAAAGTGGAATCTGGTGCGTCTCAGACTCATTTCTAAATGTCTTGAAATAAACCAGGAAAGCATGATTCTAAAATCCCACAGCAGCCGCTGCACCTGTGCTCCGTTGCCTGTCACTCTGGTGTGCAGGGCTCTGTTCTTCCTGGAGCTACAGAAGCACAACAAAACCCTAAGGAGTTGCGGTGCAGCGCCTGCAATCCCCAGCCAGAAAACTGCACTCCTCACTCCTAGAGCTCTTTCTGGGCTGGGACTGTCCATACTGCCCCTCACTGCAGGCAGTGCCCAGGAGGCGAAATATAGCCTGTTGGGAATAAAAACTTCAGTCAAAAATGGCAAACGTTTCCATTCACTTTGGGGGCTCAGCTTTAGACAGAAGTAGGTGCCGATCCAAGCAAAATTACATCCCTATGTGTCACCAAGTTGGACACCCAAAACCAGGCACGTTTGAGCATTCTGGGCATATTGATTTAGCACAGACCTGGATGGGAGGGTACCACTAGGAAGACCACCTACACAGTCTCGGAATACTGCCATGAAATGGTCTATCCAAGCAGAAAGGGGATTGGACCGTTTTCTGCCCTTTTCCACTTCTTTGCCGCCGCTCAGGTGATGCAAAAGTAGCAAGACTGGCTACATCCTCTCTCTGGGGATTCTTCTGACATGGGGAAGTTCACAGTGAACCACACTGTCATCCCCAGCACAATGGGCATGTCAGGAGTGGGGATGAGGAGGGGCTGGAATGTGCCATGCTCTGGCTACGCTCAGCAGGCAGATGGCCCCTTGGGGATCCTTGCCTGCTGGCGTAGGTTATAGCTTTCTCTAACCTGCTCCAAGGCTGAGGGCTGGGTAGGGAATTAGAGATCTGTAATTGACATGCCCTTCCCTTTCCTGGGTTCACCGAGTATAAACTTGGCAAAGCAAAGAATCCAGCCCAACGTCCACTCAGCCATCTGATGGCTTATAATGAAAAAACAAATGATATTTCACTGGCCTGTCAAAATAATTCCTGCCCCGGAGTGAGAATTCTGAATGGCTGATAAATAAGGTTGGAGTGGTAAGATATGGGAGATGATAGGATTGTGAAAATAACAGAGTGGCTGAGTCTGAGAGGAAAGTACAGAAGGGCAGAAAAGAAAAGTAGAGTAGGAGGGGTGAGCTATATTATTTTCAAAGATCAGGGGAAAAACCCTGAGTCTGAGGAAAAGATTTGGATCATTTCTTGTTTTGTCCAAGCAGGTTTGTCCTTCCCAAGCTTTAATGGGCTGGATATTAGTGCGCTGTGCTCAGTTGGATAGTTTAGTGGCTTCTCAGCTCCTCTCCAGTCTCTGAAAATTATGCAGAAGAGTCACTATTCCATGGCTCTTTGGCAATCCATCATCTCTAATCATAATTGCACTGGAAAAAAAACGTTCTATTCGTTATGGACGTTTTTAAGACTGAATTGTTCAGATGCCATTATAAAGAAACTAAACAGATGAATAATTTAATTTAATTTCTTCACTCCTGGCTCATGTTTTCTAAACAGGAACCATAGATCATCTGAGTTTGAAGCATCTGAAGTATTGATTACCGTCTGTTTTGTTCTGAGAGTGACATGGATCAAATGAGATTTTGTAAAGAACAGGTTAGTTAAAGTGGGTTTGGAAGCCCACTTACTAAAAGTTGCTGTAAAATGGCTTATGGGGTAGATGTTGGGCTGTGCAAAGGAAGATTTGCACCACTCCTTAGACACAAAGTGTGAACTAAAGCAGGCTTACTTTACCCCAAAAGGATCTACCCTACATAGGGCATAATACTGCAGTAGCAACTTGTACATGGAGCTGGTCCAGGGGGGCTGATTGGGAAAAAGAGAACTTGGCCAAAGAGTCCCTAAGTTCTGGTGATTTGCAGTAGTTGGAATGCTCCCTCATGGTCCTTGACAGCTGGTACAAATCAGAGCAGCCCTTAGGCTGCTCTACATTGTGCCAGAGGGACTGTTTTAGAGCAGATCAGCCCAAGATCAGATGGCTTAAGGCTACTTTTGTACCTTCACTTCTCAGCTGCAATGCATCCTCTAGAGCCTCTTTCTCTCATTTTACTGACACAATATGCAGAGTGAGAAAAATATTGAAAATCAAAGTATGACCCATGACTTCACTTGTAGCAACCTTCCCCAGAGCAGCTACATTCCCCAGAGATCAAACATAGGCTGGAGAAGGGGAAAGGTTCATCTAGCCACTAGAGATCCAGCTACCCGCATTTGAATACAAACAAAAAGGGCAGTATCTGATCAAAAGCATCTCTCACACCGGAGAAATCCAAATCAGAAAATGAAGAGCTCTGCCAAATATAAAGCGATGGATCAGATGCTCCTCTGGAGTAAACTGAATCAAAAGAATTCAAAGGAGATACGCCAATTTACGGAAGCTGAGGATCTGCCATACATTTTCCATAAAAAGAGCTATATCCGAAAAGGGATAGTTGTTTTAATGGTCATTAGACAAGGCACTGAAATCTTACTTGGCCTTTCTTTCCAGTTTGGAGTTCCCACGAGCTCCTTAATGAACCTGAGGATTGAAGCCAAGTCAAAATAGACATAACTGAGTCTTGTTTAACTAGACCATATAATCTGCTAAACCTGTTTGCCTCAATATATTTTCTACTTTACTTTGATTTATTTGCATTTGCTCATGTGGAAAATGGCTGATTTTCCTGCATAACAAATATTTTTTCTTCCTAAGGAATTCCCAAGTCTGTCTTCATCCGTACGTAGAGCTATTTTGACTGGCGAAAATGGCACCAGTGAAATTGTAAAAACTGCAACAAGTCTTAAGCTCTAATGTGTTATTTCAAACTAAATAGAAAGACCCAGCATTCACGAACACATTTTTTGATTTACATCAAATTTTGCAAAAATCTATGTTTTAGCTCAGGGTCGGCAACGTTTGGCATGCGGCTCGCCAGGGTAAGCACCCTAAGGCCCTGTTTTAGCTGATATTGTTCAAAACAAAAGATGAATATATTGTCACATCTCCTTATCAAATCAGCAACCTCACATATTAATCATGTACCCCTGCCAAAATACCGTCTACTTAATATCACCTTTTTCTTCCATCCCTGCAAACATAAACCTCAGACTACATCCGGCACCCTATTGAAATGTCAAAAACATCATAAATACAGCCACAGCAAACAGACCGAAAAGGCACAGGGACAGATCCTCAACTTGTGTAAACTACTGCAGTTCAAAGCTGATGGAGCAATGACAATTCGAAGTAGCTGAGAATATGGCCCATAGTGGAAAAATCATAGTTTGAGGATCAAGAAACCTCAGCTAGTCCCCTGAATAGTCTGTAAACAAGCTAAAGTACATTCAGGAGCAGAGGCAGTCTTTCCACTGACTGACAAACTTGTATGGTAAGCAGTTCAGTGGGGCATCAACAATCTGGCCTACGGACTGGAAATGGTGAAGAAATGTGAGCTGATGGATACAACACTGAAGTCAAGGAGAAGACTCTTGACATGGACAGTCCTATATTGGCCACATTTTTAAAGTCTTAGTCTCCTGTTTTGTGCCTGCCATGATTTGTGGATGGACCAAAGTCAGTGAGATCAATGTTCTAACTATAGCATCATAGAAATGTCAGGCTGAAAGGGACCATGGGAAGTCATCAAGTCCATCCCCCTGTGCTATAAACCTAGACTACCTCTGTCAGCTGTTGGTCCATCCTGTTTATAAAAAAACCCAGTGATGGGGATTGATAATTACTCTTTGAGTATGGTCTTTCTATCAGTTGTGCACCCAACTTATACTAATATCTAAGATGTCAGATAGTTAGATAGCTTTACTGCATCTGTTTAATCGCAGGTGTAATGTTGTGTCCACAGAATTTGCCCCACCAAATTTCAGACATAAAAGGGAAGTTGGCATTTAGGTAAGAATGAAAAATCAAGCCTGGCTGAGGTATATACCCTGTGCGTTAAATAAAGATGTATATTGACTTCTCATAATCACTGCAGCACATTATAAATGATGCATGAAATGAAAAATTCCTGCTGAGTGCATAGAGAAATATGTAGACAGTGCTCCAGAATCAGAGCATTGCCATGTTATTTGCTTACATACGGTAGTTGGCTCAAAAGCCAGCCTACAATTTTCAGTTGATAAAACAGCCTTCAACAATGTATGTGAATTTTGCGTTTATTTTTCAAAAGATCTAAGGGCCCATGCTGAAAACAGACTTCTCTCTCAACCCCACCCAACTCTACAATCCCTGTTGTTAGTGGAATAGAAAAGCAAGTGCTTTTAAAGGGCAGTCATATTTATGTACAGACGGTTCCTTAAGTGTGTTCTTATAATTAAAAAGAAAACACCCACTCAGCAGTCGTTTCCCATCTGAGTATTAGAAACTTATAGAAATGGCTGCTTCCAGAAAGTTACAGAGGGATCACAAGAATCAGGTGACGGCTACATCTGACTTGGTTTCTACATTTTTAAAGTTTTATTGGTATAACCACATCCGTGCGGGGTGGTATGTTTGACAACTTAGCTGTGCCAATAAAAACTCTAGTGTAGACATGGATATACTGGTACAAAGGTACTTTATACTGGTATAGCTTATTTCAGTTCATGAATTAAAATAAGCTATACCCTCATATGCACTTTAGATCAATATAACTGCTTCTACACAATAAATTGTCACTTTAACTATGCTGTCACAGTTAAAACACCAAAACTTTAACTTACAGACAGGTCCAAGTCTGACAGTCTCTGGGCACCAGATTTTTAGCTGGAGTAAATCAGTGAAACTCTCTTGCTGCATTGATGCCACACTGATTTATCCAGATGAAGATGTGGTCCTTTGCTTGTTGCAATAATAATATTGTTCTAATAATATTGTCATTCACCTAGAGCTATTAGCCGACAATAGAACTGGGTCTAGACATATTGAATTCCATTGATGCTGGCTTGGCCTTGAAACCTATCAATAAACAGAAGCTATTCACAATATCTATGTTAGTGGGAAAGTTGTGTCCTTCATGTAATCCAGCCATTTGTCACAGACTTGTAGGACAGTCTGTCATCTGTTGCAAATGATGGTTGATGTGGATGGTTCAAAGAGTTGGGAAAATTCAGAGACGGGAAAAGGCGGGGAATTAAAAGGGCCTCAGCAAGGCACTGAAAGTCAGAGGGTACACCATGGGACTGGAAGAACTCTCTATGTGGAAAGGAATATGGGAATGAACACAGTCCTCACCAAATACCAATGTGTTTGGAAGACAATGGTGGTGAAATATATTATTATTAGTTGGGTGTAGAGTAAGAATTGGTTGGTCCTAATGCACTATTGAAATAAATAGGATTAATAATAGTAGGGTTATTCTAAGAACAGCATGCACCCAACTTGTGTGTTGCACAGCACTCCATATGCACATATAGCTCAGGGCATGTACACATCCATGCAAATCCCAACCTGTGCAATAGCTTGAGTGCTGTACACATGCAAGCAAAAAAGGGTGTGCATGCAAGTCATTGCTGCCATTGGAAAGCCTGAGTGTTAGTGATTTCACAGTTTAGTGCAAAATGCAGAGATGTTGTTCCAGTTTGAGTAGCCATTCAGGGTTTTAGTCTAATTGGAAGCACAACGTCTATATCATCTTGCCTTTAATATATTAGATGTTGGAATAAATTTCCACAATGTCCTACAAATCAGTTCACGCTATTCATAGCTAAAGTAAATCTAAAGGGCCATATTTTCACAAGTCCAGCAACTTTTTCTCAAGGCACATTTGCATGTTTAATTCAGTTGAAACAATCTGTGTTTCTAAACAGTGCCTGATTGCAGGGATAAATCAGATACTCAAAAGCACAAGGGCCTGCTATTCGTTTTTGCAAAGGCAATTTTAGCCTGAAAAAAAAAATCTGAACTTAAGCCCTATAATTTGTACTATAAACATACCTGATGCCACTTTCGTGCCCCAAAAAATATGCTGCTGTAGAACAAACTTCAGTAATGGAAAATGAAAACAAGGAATACATTTATTTTGACAGAGATAACAGACCTAAAGCTCACTAGCATTTAATGTGATCAAGACAAAGGGTGGAAATCTGAATACAATCAGCTTCCTTCAGTATTTCAACATTATCTGGCTTTATACCAATGATTAGACACTCAAGAATTCGGTGGGGCTGTGGGCCTGATTTGTATGGAAATACTTTTTTCATAATGCTTCCCAAGCCTTCACTTGGCATGTGTCATTTTTTCGTGCTGTAGATTCTCAGCTTTGTTTTTTTTCCAGCTAACCAGCATAGACATCTGTAATACCACAGACATCTGCAATACCATAAGCTTCAGAGCTAAATTGAGTCATGAATCAGTGGATTATAGCCGTAACATGCTATTTGCAAAACATCTGACAACTATTTAATCACCCCATCCAGGTGAAAAACAATTTCCAAAGGAAAATAGCCTGAATCTCTACTTTAAGTTCTCATCAAAGTCTCCACAATTAATTATGAATTTATTACACTTACTCAGCTCTGTCTTTTCTTTTTTCCTCCCATCATCATCCCTGTCATATAGAAACTCGGCCAGCTGCTTGGTTCTCAGCAAAAAGTACCTTCAGATGATGTTGATGCAGTCTACCAGTCCATATCCTTTCACACATGGCTTTCAAACATTGCCCGAGGATCGCTCTTATCTTTCTGGAGTTCTGTGCATGCCCTACCACCAGCTGAAAACTTCACATGAAATTATTGGTGGTCTTTGTTATTGTGCCGTGAATTGGAACTAGCAATTTCAAGACAAAAGGGACCTGACTGCGAACCGTCCATAGAGCATACTAAACACTCACTCACCTAAATAGTCCCACTGAAATCAATGGGTCTACTTGAGTGAGTTATTCTGGCCCAATTAATCTAACTCCAATCTCAGGTACATATGAGCAACTCCATTGAACACACCTGTAGTAGTAATAATGAAATATGAATTTACATCAGCTAAACTAATATTTCCTTAGAAAATAAAATAAAAAAAAATTACAGCAGAACATGGCCCAATATGGGGAAATTGCTTTAGCACAGGTCTGATATTGCTATTTGCATAGACAGCCAGGGGTGAAAGTAATTTACAGGACTTACCGGTACTGCTGGAGTCCTGAGGGGGGCGAGGTCTCATCCAAAAGAGGCAGGACCTCAGCTGGAAGAGGCGGGGCCTCTCAAGATTTAAAGGCCCTGGGGCACCGGCTGTGGCTGTGAGCCCCCGGGCCTTTAAATCAACCCGGGGCTCCCAGCTGCAGAGGCGGCTGGGAGCCCCCGGGACTCAGGGGCAAATTAAAGGGTCCGGGGCTCCAGCCGCCATGGAGCTCCGGACCCTTTAAATCCCCACCGCAGCCCCGGCAGGGGATTCAAAGGGCTCTGGGCTCCCCACAGCGGCAGGGAGCTCCAGGCCCTTTAAATCCCGGCCCCAGCCCGGGCGCCGAGCTGCGGGCGGGACTTAAAGGGCTAGGCGGGGAGCCCAGAGCCCTTTAAATCCCTGCCGCGGAAGCCGGCGCGGTCCAGCACAGCGTACTGGCTCTTGCCGGTAGGCCATACCGGACCGTACCAGCTTACTTTCACCTCTGTAGACAGCTACATATTGGTGCAAGTCCTGTCCTCGGTTACATGTGTAATAACCAGACACTAGTTTAATGCATGTGGAAATGTCTCCCTCTTGTGGCTGGCTTTCATAAGAAAGCATAAAACTTTCTACTTACTCAGGCTATGTCTACAGTACTGCGGTAAGTCAACCCATGCTATGCAACTCTATGTGAATAACGTAGCTGGAATCGATTACCTTAGGTTGAGTTACCGCAGGGTCTACACTGCGGGGGGTCAATGGGAGAAAATCTACTGTCAACTTACCTTACTCTTCTCATCAAGGGTAGAGTACAGGGACTGACTGGAGAGCGATCTGATGTTGATTTGGCGGGTCTTTACTAGACTCGCTAAATTGACCGCTGGTGGACTGATCTCAGAGCATTGATCCCTGCCATAGTGTAGACCTGCCCTAACAGACAGTAGTGTTACTTCTCCAGCTCACTGGTAGTGGCTTATGTGTTTGGCCCTGTCTTAAGCCTGTCTTAACTTTAAACACTTGAGGGTCATGGGACAACTCATGTGCTTGAAGTTAAGCATGTGCTTACATGTTTTGCTGGACCAGGTCCTTGATGCTGAAGACCTCAGGCTCCTGGTGACAATCCTGCCAGCATATAGGCAGCCACACCTTTTGCTCAGTTATCTGGAGTAGGAAGACATCCAGGGCTAGTTTAGGTCTATTTACCTCACACCAGGAATGAATTTGGTCTCTAAGCTTTTCCACCCATGAAGTCATTCATTTGTTGCACACTAATCCTCACAATACATTTTTAACCTTTGCCTTACACCTTCTTCTTTGCCCGCCTGTAGATTTTTGTGGGCTTACAATCAAATCTGTTTATTTGTGAAATTGTTTTTCTCTCCTCTCTTGCTGTGGGCAAGACCATCACATACAAAAGGGAAAAGTAACTGACAATGAGGAAGAAAGATGAAAGTACTTAATAGTGCTTTCAAATCCAAAAAGTAAAATAACTATACCTATAAATATATAATGATGGGGACTAAATTAGCTATTACCACTCAAGAAAGAGATCTTGGAGTCATTGTGGATAGTTCTCTGAAAACATCCACTCAATGTGCAGCGGCAGTCAAAAAAGCCAACAGAATGTTGGGAATCATCAAGAAAGGGATAGATAATAAGACAGATAATATCATATTGCCTCTATATAAATCCATGATGTGCCCACATCTTGAATACTGCATGCAGATGTGGTTGCCCCATCTCAAAAAAGATATATTGAAATTGGAAAAGGTTCAGAAAAGGGCAACAAAAATGATTAGGGGTATAGAACAGCTTCTTGTATGAGGAGAGATTAATAAGACTGGGATTGTTCAGCTTGGAAAAGAGGCACCTAAGGGGGGATATGATAGAGGTCAATAAAATCATGAGTGGTATAGAGAAAGTAAATAAGGAAGTGTTATTTACTCCTCATAATATAAGAGAAAGGGGCCACCAAATGAAATTAATAGGTAGCAGGTTTAAAACAAACACAAGAAAGTATTTTTTTCACACAACTCACTGTCAACCTCTGGAACTCCTTGCCAGAGGGTGTTGTGAAGGCCAATACTATAACGAGGTTCAAAAGGGAGCTAGATAGATTCATGGACGATAGGTAAATCAATAGCTATTAGCCAGGATGGGCAGGAATGGGGTCCCTAGCCTCTGTTTGCCAGAAGCTGGGATTGGCTGACAGGGCATAGATCACTTGATGATAACCTGTCTGCTCATTCCCTTTGGGGCACCTGCCATTGGCCACTGTCAGAGGACAGGATACTGGGCTAGATGGACCTTTGGTCTGACCCAATATGCCGTTCTTATGTTCTTAACTGGAAAAAAGAGAGAAGATCATATTTTCATTTATTCTCATTGTTATACACCTCTACTTCGATGTAACGCTGTCCTTGGGAACCAAAAAATCTTACCGCATTATAGGTGAAACCGCGTTATATCAAACTTGCTTTGATCCACCGGAGTGCACAGTGTCCCCCCCGCCCGCCCCCGAGCACTGCTTTACCACGTTATATCTGAATTCGTGTTATATCGGGTTGCGTTATATCGAGGTAGAGGTGTAGTAATTTTAGGTGTCATTTGTATGAACAGTAGGGAGAATGCTTACAGAGAGAAGGATATACTTAAACTGAGAACATTTCTTTAAAAAAGCAGCTCATGAAAGACCTCATACATGCAAAATGTTATTTTTTTAAAATATTATTCCTGCTTGAAGAAAGTCCAATCTGTTCTGTTCAAATACTTGACTGTACTGGTATTTACTTTACCTCTATTTGTAGATGAAAATTCATAAATTTGGTATTACATGACATACGTAACACTCTCTCTATTGCTTTCAAGTAACATGCTGCGTATTGCTCAATTTGCATTGATCAGAGCATGGCAAAACCCACATTCAAGTAGCAAATGCTAGATCACCGCTATAAAAAACATTACCACAAATCATGGTGGTACAGTAAACAAGCCGAATATCAGTATCATTATGCTCTCAAACAGCATCATGGCTAAATGTAAATGCCTGACTAATCTAGAAAAATATCAACCTATGCCTAAGAATAATGCGATGGTGAAAAAAAAACCCAAAGCAGAATAGTAACTGATATTGCAGAAAGACTTCAGAGTTCCATATGCAGCAGTGTGCCAGTTTGGTCAGGTCAACCATTAGGTGGCTACAGAAGTGAAGGTAGCCTAATTATTGAAAGAACAAAAGGCATGTAGGAAGGAACTACCACACAGACACAAAAATATACAGAGATGCTAACCAGAAAGGCAACCATATACCAGAACAACATGTATTGTCAGCAGCTTCTTTGTTAGTGGTACCCGTCTCTATAGTGTGCCAATGAGAAACAGGTAAATTGAAAGAGTGAGGGGGGATTTGATAGCAGCCCTCAACTAACTGAAGGGGGGTTCCAAAGAGGATGGAGCTCGGCTGTTCTCAGTGGTGGCAGATGACAGAACAAGGAGTAACGGTCTCAAGTTGCAGTGGGGGAGGTCTAGGTTGGATAGTAGGAAAATCTATTTCACTAGGAAGGTAGTGAAGCACTGGAATTGGTTACTTAGGGAGGTGGTGGAATCTCCTTCCTTAGAGGTTTTTAAAGCCCAGCTTCACAAAGCCCTGGCTGGGATGATTTAGTTGGGGTTGGTCCTGTTTTGAGCAGGGGGTTGGACTAGATGACCTCCTGAGGTCTCTTCCAACCCTAATCTTCTATGATTCTATGAAACAGCCAGAGCTTGGTATCCTTTGTGTCCTGACTAGAGCTGGGCAAATAATTAATTTTTCAGTGTTGGGAATTTCACATTTAAAAAAAAAAAGATTTCAGGTTGGACCAAAAATGAAAATTGCTAGTGAACTGAAAAGTATATATGCCAAATTAATGTTTGCTTGAATGAAACATTTTGTAACATAAAATTAAAGGGAATTTAAAAAAAAAAGGCATTTCAAACCAAAACATCTAAATGTTTAATTTTGAAAACGTGAACATGAAATTTTCTGGTTTCTTCCAGAAATGTATGTTTGTTTGTTTCCAGAATGAATAATTTGGCAAAATCTCCACAAATTCACAAAATGTTTTGGTGTCACCAATTCTGCATTAGTATTAGCATTATCTGCCAAAAAAAAGTCTCTGTATGAAAATTTTTGAACAGCTGTAGTCATGACAAATTGAGTGGTGGGCATCTGACCTACAGTGGGCTAGCACTGGGTCTATACACTACTGAAGGACCTCTTAAACCTTATTATGAGGAGTTAAGTGGTTGATAGGCTTTGTGTTTTGATGTTCCTTGGGACTGAATTTCATGCCGCACATCCAGTTTAGGATTAAAGATCAAACCCCTAAGCATAAAGGTATACTACATTTGTGGTAGCCTTCTCCATTTCAGAGGGGACTAGCTACAGTAAACTGGATCGTTAGCTTTACTGTAACTATTAATTTTCTTATTATTGTGCATTTAACTTGCATGCTTTTTTACGTAGAGATAGCTTGCATTACTGAAATTAGGTGACTCAATTCTTTGAGGTCTAGAAACTCAGGGTGAGAGTCTTATCCCTGGTCCGGCCCCTTTACATTAGCTAAAAGGACCAGAACAGCATAAAGAGCCCCTGAAAGCCCCAGATGTGACCATGGGAAGATTCCCTGGTGCAGACATGTCAGAAGACAGCTGTAAGGCAGCCCTCCGAGGACCCCCTCCAAGCCCCAATGTAAGACCGGGAGTGCGGCTCCAACACACAGTACTGCAGAGGTTCCAGGCAGTACTGCAGTCCACAGGGCAGCCCTGGGGGGCTGCCATAACCTTGTACAGGCCCCCAGGTCTAAATTATGCTAGGGACCTCTCCAACTCCTGAAGCCACTCAGCACTGGGAGAGTGCAAAAGTGATTTAAAGACTGAGTTGGACCTCTATGAAGCACAGCCCAGAATCTCACCCTTAGTTTAGATCAATGCTCTTCAACGGCCATGCGGGTTCATTGTTAAGCAACTTGGGACAACCAGATTTAGGTCATGATAAATAAGGATTAATAACAGCAAATCACTGAAACAAAATGCTTAAGCAGAAGCATCTGACTCTTCTAATCTGGTGAAAAGATAGCGGGTCTTCAAATTTCCTCACATTAGTTCTGCCTTGAATCATGCCCAAATGCAAAGGATCACACCATACGGGGTAAAAATGTCATTTCGTTTATCAGTCTTCAGTGTGAAGTTTGAAAGATCTTATCAGGTGCGTCAATAATGTTAAAGCAAAGAAAATCTATCATTTGCTTCCAGTTTCTTGTGTTTAGCACATCACTTCCAAATCCCCAAACAGAGAGAACATGGGATATGCAACAATACACTTATTAGCTGAAAGCAATTTCAATCATCTGATTCAAAATGATTCTCAGAGGCTCTGAATTTTTCTCTGTGATCTTAATGGTATCTTCTTCCATCTCCCCTAATATGTACTTCGTTTTCTTTACATCTTTGTCTAATAGCAACAGCCTTGATTGAAGGCTGTTTGTTGCTTATCCTGTCTTATTCATCAGAAAAGTGTAATTAATTTAAATGCCATAATCATAGTCAATATCTAACATCTGCTCTATTTACTCCAGTTAGGATATCTTTTGAAATACACTTCCCTTCTTCCCCATTCTAAATCTAGCCTATATGCCTGTTTGTAGAATGTCAGCATACACAATCTGCACTATAGATTGAGAGGAAAATCCTCAGCTCAACCCCCAAGTAGCTGAGCCAGTCACTGGATAGATGCATGGTGGGTCAAAGGGGTAGCAATTCTCCCACTGAGACCTACCGAGCAGCAGTTCAGCAGTTACAAGAGGCTACTTTAGTCCGGTGCACGTGTATGTAATGCAGACTCGCCCATGGAGGGAGGAATTGGTAGTAGCAATGACTCCAGCTTTGGCTCATATCACCACCTCACACGTGAGTGGTGCTGTCCATGAATCTCACACTGAGCTATGCTATGTACTACAACAGAGATCTGTATTCACTGCATGGGCTCCCACATCCCAATCCCCTCTTGCACAATGCAACCTCACCTGCCCCATTCCCCAGCAATTTGTCTCTAAATGCTTACATGGAATTAAGGTCTGAAGAAACCACTGGAAACCAGTGAAGGAAAAAGTAACTCTAGAATAAGGTGAAGGGATATGGAGGGGGTAAAATATACAAGAAGAAGAGTTGTCTCGAAATCCAAATAAGATGAAGCACATGAGAGCTGGGAGAAAAGAATGTGAGAGCTGGGGACAAAGATTTCTTTCGGCCAAGGGGATCTGATTACAGAACAAATTTCCAGAGAAGATTAAGTGAATCCAGAGTCTAACCATCTGTAGAAAACACTGCAGGACCTTCCTCTTTGGAAAAAGTCTTTCTATCAGAGGAATGACACCCCCAATGCTGAGATCCCCTTCTAAGCAATACCCCTACCAAATGAAACAAACAAACAAAAACACCACACCAACACCACAAGCAGAATTTTGATGCTGAAAAGGGAGAAGTGTCAGACACTCTATGAAGTACAATAAGTAGGGACCTTCCAAATTCATGACTGTGAAAAACATGCCCCGGACCGTGAAATCTGGTCTCCCCCGTGAAATCTGGCTATTGTAGGTGGGTCGCGGTATTGCCACCCTTACTTCTGCACTGCCTTCAGAACAACTGGAGAGTGGCGGCTGCTGGCTGGGAGCCCAGCTCTGAAGGCACTGCTGCCATCAGCAGCAGCGCAGAATGAAGGGTGGCAATACCATGACCCCCCCGCCCACACACACAGTAGCCTTGCTGCCCCCTTTTGGATCAGGACCTCCAGTTTGAGAAACATTAACTTAATGGTTTTACATGTTTATATTTTAAACATATATTTAATGGTTTGTGACAACACTGTCAAATTTAAGATTTAAATATCTGAAACCATGAAATTCAAGATTTTAAAAAAGCTATGACCGTGAAATTTACCAAAATGGTCTGTGAATTTGGTAGGGTCCTAACAATAAGGGTTTTGCAATTGCTTTTACATGAAAGAAGCGCAGATAGGACCATGATGAATGGCAGTATAAAATGCCAAGATAGTTCCTTCTATTCCAATGCCTGCTGAAGTCAACAGGAGGATTTCCACCAACTTCATTGGGATCAGGTCCTACATGATTTTTCCTAATTCCTTGTCTTGACTGCAGTGAGACTATTCAGAGTGGGTAAAGCTAAATGTGTGTGTGTGTGTGTCTTTACAGGATCAGGGCACTGACGTTCACCTCTTTCCCCCAAGGGCTTTGTGTTTAAAATGTAGAAAAAAATAAAATAAAAATCTTTAATTGTTAATTACCTGAATACATATCTCAGAAATGTTCATTTGCAATTATGAATGCAAAATGATTTATTTATGAAGTAGAGCAACATGCAATATATAACAGTTAATTAAAGCTAGCTTGTGATTCACATTCATTAAAGTTGAATGATTTCTTAATAACTAGCAACACTGTATATCTAATTTTGTTGTGACTCTGGAGAATGTTCAGTGCACAACACTAGTGGATTTTGGAATCAGATGACTACTAAAATCAAAGTTATTCCAAGTAGTTATTATTCCATTAACAAGCAAATGAGTTACTGAGTTATAAATTAAACCTTTTTTGCCCAGAATTTAGTATAACAGCAAAATGTGGGTTTTTTTTATTTTCTAAGGAAATATTAGTTTAGCTGATTTAAATTCATATTTCATTATTATTACTACAGGTAAAAATTTAGGATTATATTCAAAGGTCTGCATAAGTTCCACTAGGGTTAATGTAAATGGTGTAGCTAAAAACCTATGCATTGACATTAATGATGGGAAAGCAAGAAAAGTCTTCTCCTTTGAGGATGAGTTGTTCCCCTTTTAGAACTATTTAGGTCATGCCGCTTACTAGTTCTTAATAGGCTATCATTTTCCAGAACGAAGAAGTTTATCAGCTACAGTAAGCAACGGGGAGTGTTACACAAATTGATATGCTACTTCAGATCCCTAAGGCCATGAAAAACAGGGTGGCGCTCAAAACTTGGATCAAACAAGAAACCTAAGAATGAAAATGAAAAAGAATGTACTGAAAATGTGCCTACTTGAGCATAATCCTTTTGTGATGCTTATCGTGGGCAAGGTGGACATCTAGGCCAACATTTTCAAACCTGGATACCTAAAGTTAGGCTCCTAAGTCCATATTTGGACACTGTAGTGGGGCAGCTGCCCCATTCCATGAGAAAAAGGGCTGGAGCCAGTCAGAGAGGCTGCGCAGACCAGCATCCAATCAGCAAAGCCCTGTGGAGAGCCAATCAGGGCAAAGAAAGAGACAGTCAGTCAGGGCCGGGCCCTACATAAAGGCTGCCTAGCAAAGGAGAGAGCAGTCTCTCCCTGACTAGCAAGGGAGGAGGACTGGCTCCTGAGGTAAGGAGGTAGCACCTTGGACAGAGCAGTGCTGGGCAGGCTCCAGGGAGCAGAGGAGAACTCTGGTCCATTACCTGCCAGGCCATGGCCCCTGACTAGAAGGGCCGAGAAGGTGCCAAAGGGGGCCAAAGGGGAAGTGGCCCAAGGAAGATAGACAAGGGGCAAGAAGGAGGGCAGAGAGGATGCCGCTCGAGGTCCCTGGGTTGAGACCCATAATAGCAGGTGGGCCTGGGTCCCCACCTTTGCCCCTTGTACTGCACCTGGCCATGGAGGAGTGTGGCCGAGACTGAATGCAACTTGCCCCGGAGGTGAGAGGCTAGGCTTTGGGGTTGTGGCTGGTCACTGAGGCAGCTGCAAGCCGAAGGACTGCTGTTAACCCCCCGTCCCCAGAAGAGGATGAGAGTGGAGTAGTGGGCACTGCCGGAGGGCAGTGTCCTGAAGCGGATGCCGCCAAGCAGGGAGCAACACGGTTCCCAAACCAGCAGACCAGACAACGGGCAAGACACCATGCGCAGAGGGCGCTCCACAGCTGACAAGAGCTAATTCCCGGAGCAACCAGCAGGAGGCACCAGCGGTGGTGAGTCCACACCCCGTTACAGACACCTAAATAGAAGGGCGCTTTTTTTTAGAATTGCTGAGTATCCCTCCACAAGTTCCACTGAAGTCAACAGGAGCTGCAGGTGTTCAGCGCCTTTGAAAGTCTGGCTACTGACTCACTGTTTATTCAGGAGATGACTTCAGGCACACAGGTTTGAAATCGTCAGCTTTACAGTACTTGTGCCACCATGGCCCTTGTCTACACTAAAAAGTTTTGTCAACAGAAGCTGCCGGTTTTGACAAAACAGTGAATGCGTACACATTGAAACACGACTTTTGGCAGCAAAAATGCCCTGCTTTGGCAACAAAATAAAACTACCCCGATGAGAGACAAAAGGCTTTTTGTGCAACATTTTTGATAACAACATGCCAGTGTAGACATCACTCTTGATTTTATCACTTTAATTGGCCGCCAGGAGGTGTCCCACAATGCCCATCGTGACTGCTCCGGTCAGCAGCTTGAACTCCACTGCCCTGAATCCATGTAAACAACCATCCGCTCCTCTCCCTTAGAAGTCCCTGGAATTTTTGAAATTCCATTTCCTATTTTCTCAGCATGGAAAGGTCTCATTGCATCTTCCCAGGTGACCATGGCAGGTTATCACAGCAAATGCTTTCCCATTTGGACCACTGCAGAGCTGCTGGAGCTGCTCAGTATTTGGGGAGAGGAGGCTGTGCAGTCTCAGCTGTGCTTGAGCCCTAGGAATTTTGACACCTACGGGCAGATTAACGAGACTCGTGTGAAAAGGGCTAGGATCGAGACACCAATCACAGAGATATACATTACTGGTTCTCATTTTCAAAGTGTTGCCTCAAAGCCTCCCTAATTCTAATTGCCCCTCTGGACTCCTCTGATAGCCCTGGTATCTGGCTGCTCAAAATCAGCAACCAAGTGGTCCGCCTCAATACTCCACCCCTGAACAAACCTTTTACCCTTAGCTTCACAAAGATTATGCAACATGCAACACGTGGCTCTGACCATGGGACTATTATCCTCATTGAGGTCCAAACTGACATAAAGGCATCGCCAGCGCACCTTTAATCTGCCAAAGGCACATTCCATTGTCATCCGGCACCTACTCAGACTGTTGTTGAACCACTCTTTACTGCTGTCCAGGTTTCCCGTGTAAGGTTTCATGAGCCATGACTGTAAAGGGTATGCCGGGTCACTGTGGGCATTTCAACATCCTCTCTGTAATCTTCTGGTCTGGAAAGAAAGTCCCAACTTGTAGCTTTCTATACAGGCCAGTGTTCCTGAAGATGCATGTGTCATGCCCCCTCCCAGACCACCCCATTGTGATGTCAGTGAAGCACCTATGATGCTCCACAAGTGCCTGCAACACCATGGAGAAATACCCCCTCCTATTAATGTACTCCATTGCAAGGTGGTCTGGTGCCAAAATTGGAATATGTGTGCCATCTATCACCCCTCCACAGTTAGGGAAACCCTTTTCTGCAAAGCCTTCCACTATGTCACACACATTTCCCAGAGTCATGGTCCTTCGTAGCAGGATGCGATTAATTGCCCTGCACACTTGTATTAATGCAGCCTGAACAGTCAACTTCCGGACTCCAAATTGATTTGCGACTGACCGGTAGTAGTCTAGAGTCACCATCTTCCACACAACGATTGCCAAGTGCTTCTCTAACGATAGGGCAGCTCTCATTCTGGTGTCCTTGCACCACAGTGCTGGGGCGAGCTCCGCACACAGTTCCAAGAAGGTGGCTTTCCAAATCTAAAAGTTCTGTAGCCACTGATCGTCATCCCACACCTTCATGACGATACGATCCCACCATTCAGTGCTTGTTTCCCGAGCGCAAAAGCGACGGTCCACTCTGTGCAGCTGTTCTGTGAATGCCAAAAGCAATCAAAATTTACTCCTATCCATATCACGCAGCATGTCAGGCAACTGGGAGTCTTCTTCAGTTAGGAACTTCATGATTAACTGCACTGTCATCTGCGATGTATTCATCACAGTTATCAGAGCATAGGAGAGCAACGCAGGATCCATCCCTTCTCACAAATATATCGGGGTGCACAGCAAAGAAGGGCCATTGAAAAATGCCATGAAAGAAAACTGGAAGCCCATGGAATGCTGGGACAGAAAGCAATGCATCATGGGACATTGAGCCCAGTCCCAAGATGCGCCGCGATCTGCTCTGCTTTCCCACAAGACCTAGTGGCAGAAGGTGTCGAGCTGGACTGTGGGGGATAGGTACCCACAGTGCACTGCTCACACTGTCGATGCTAGGGCCCCAAGTGTGGACATACTCTGCTGACTGAGGGAGTGAGTGTGAACATGCAATACAGACTTTTATTATAGTGCTTTTTGAGTGTCAACATAACTTTTGTCGACAAAACTCTGTAGTGTAGACAAGGCCTTAGAAGCATCAAATTTATACTTAATCTACAGCTCCACTTTTAACTGGAATAAAACTTTCTTGTTTCCACTCAGTCCCCAGGAGATGGGGAGGAACATATGGGTTCAATGGACAGGAAACAGGTTTTTTGAAGCTAAATGGGTATTACAAACTCAATAATAAACCCCCGGACCCCATTAAGTTTGCCGATCCCTACTTATCACCTATTTTACTGATGCCTCTAGGTGTTTTATTAGAAGGGAACCCTTAAAGAAACAATGCTAACAGGGACAAACGGATGCAAACAGTAGGGACCTGATTTTCATATATATTCAAGCTCCTTTACCCCACCCTGACAGTGTAAAGGGGCCTTAAAGTGCCTACTGTCATAGTGGTGTAAAGGGCCTTGGTGTAAATCAGAATTAGGTCCTAGCAGTTTGATTTTGGACCTTCCAGTGGGAAATGTTATCTACCACCATTCAACACACAGAATATTTGTGTGTCTGTAGGAAGATTTGACAAGCAAAATACAATAAGGAAATAAGTCAATTGCAACAGCAAAAATCACATCCTTCATAATGTTTTTTAAGAGTCCACTAGAATTCAAAAACAACTCATAATATCATAAGGAAAATGAAGCCCTATATTTGTTTTCCTATAGGGTGAGCAGATGTCCCGATTTTATAGGGACAGACCCGATTTTGGGTCTTTTTTTTTCTATAGAGGCTCCTAATACCCCCCCCCAACCCCCATCCCGATTTTTCACATTTGCTGTCTGGTCACCCTATTTTCCTATCACAAAAGTCAGCAATGCATGGCTTTCAAAAAACATTATCATCCATTGTAGCTGTTGATCAATCTTTGGGTCAATATAAAGTGAACTCAGACAAGTAACAATCTCATGTCCTAAAGCTATGAAAGTAAGTTCCCTAAAAATAATAGAGATGTATCTAGAAATATAATGCTTGGTTAAGTAAGTATCAGGCATATTTGTACTACCAGTCATCTAAAACAAATTGTTGGAAATTATCTGAATGGGAAGAAGCTCAAAGTGTATGAACATGAATGCCAGGCAAGTTTCACATAATTTTCCCTAAATTCAGTTTAAATTCAAAATGAACTTTTTTTTTCCATTTTTTTTTCAGTTCAGCCCCCTGAATTGAAAACTTTATTTGCTCAGTTCTAGCCTTAAGTGCACTGTGCGCAGACCGTAAAAAACACTATAGAAAGGAATTTAAAGATATGCTAATGATTTCCATAATGGGAGCAAATAACTAGGAGCTCAGCAGATGTGCAGTTGAAACTGCCTATTACAAGTGTGTTCAAATTCCCTGAATACCTAAGTGTGCAGGAAATGCTTGGTTCCTAATGCAACTGCTCATGCACATTGACATAATCAAAGGTACGTTTCAGGTATCATTTCATGACTTAGATCCTTTGTAATTGCTTAAGAGTTACATAGTTGTGCTTCTAAGCTGGCCAAAATACCTTTGCCAGGAGTGTTTTGAATATCCAATCCCATATGCTAACAAACAAAACATACTCTATCTCATGCTGACTATATGAGGATTTGGCACTCTTAAATTTGGCCCCATGTTAGAGGGCACAGGGCATTGCCTTTCCACTACATTTTTTAATTTAATTTTTAATATGGCTATTTTTCTGCTGTAACTCATACATTTATTCATAATGCTTTTCTCAGTTGCAGGACAGGACATAGTCCATCCTTGACAGAAAGAATATGATTATGAATATCGTAGATATTATTATTGCATAGCTATCACACTGCAAAGACAGGAGAAACTCCAAGATAGGAAATCACTTCTGCTGGAGCCATTCCGTCCAAACTATCACAACCACAGCACTATGGGCCTGCTCCAAAGTCCATTAAAGTCGAATAGAAGTCTTTCCAGACCTTATGATGAGTTAACTACTGAGGAGCACAAATATCATGTGCAGTACAAACGTCAATGAGATTCAGGCAGAATATGAGGAGGGATAGAAGAAACATGCAAAGGATGGGATTTTGTTGACAAGAGACTTTGTATTTGTGACACATATGCAAGATGCTGGTGAATCGGTAGATCTGACCTTAACATCTCTGCATTGGACCATTGCAACTGGCTGTATGTTTTTGCCAAATGCAGAATCTTTGATTTCCTAGGATTGTGGCATCGGTAGAGGAATGAAGAACTTAACTACTGCAAGAATCAACCTCTTCCAAATCAGTGTCATCACTTGGGAGTTGTGAAGGTTTATATTTCACAGACTTCTTAGACTACACTGGTGGCAAAGCTTGGGCCATTTTGAGGAGCCCAACCACTGTGCAGGTGTGCAATAGGGCTTAGGTGCATGAAGTCTTATGAAACGGCAAGGTACAATGACAGTCCCTGTGCTCTCAGCTAGCTCTCTTGCGTTCTCTTTAAATGTACTGGGACCTGATTCCTCAATCCTTCTGTCTTGGAAGTCTCCATAGCAGATTTCCTTGGAAGTGTGGTAAGTTCCTTCTGAGCACTTATTTTTTTGGGGGGGGAAGCTTTTATTGTAGATTTGATAAAAGCAATTGGACTGCGATGATTTATTATGCTAATCCAACTGTTCCATATTCTTAGCCCTGCAGCTAAAAATATTTTAATATTTTTAAAGTGTCCTGTATGCACGCACAGTAAATGCTTTCATTAATGCAATGAAAACAACTCAATCATTTTTGTCCGTCAAAATAACCAGATCTGACATAAAGGACAAGCAGCCATCAGCTTGGCTTTTTTTTTTTAATTTCTGAAAATCACACACATCAACATCATAAGCTATGTTTGAGTTATAAACCAGGCTTTGTCAAGATCTTAAATGTTAATGTTCAGCTCAGGGCAATGTTTTTATATACAAGCCCATGAAAAACTGGATTTATAATGGAAATACCAAAAGACCCAGCACCCGAAATCTCTAGAGGTATTTACTCATCTTGTTTGCAAATCTTCCTTTTACAGTCTTATAGAAGTAGACATCCACTTTAAGAGCTCTAAAGCCAAATGTCAGTGCCCTGGTGCACAATCAGTGAGCAAAGTGCATTGCACATGGATCTCAATATAGAAAATATTTTGTAAAAGAGTAAGTAATACATGGGAAGTGGTTTTACAAAAATGTAGGTTCATAATTAGCACACTATGGGAGTGCCAGAAGCATCTTCATGGTTAAGGTGGTGTGAGATTGGCAGTTAATGTAGGACAGAAATCATTCACTATTTTTCTCCTGGGATTACATGTCTAGCTCAAATTGCAATGCAAACATCTCACAGACTAATTGATGTTCTATAGACTTTTTTAGGAAGGCATAGTTCTGAATTTTTCCAGAAAGCATTTCAGTGTAGTCCCTTCCTGGTAATTGCTCTGGAAAGTCTCACTTTTCCTTATACTCCCGTATCTTTAAAAACTACAGCCCACCCAGACATGGATTTTGACTGGGAGCTTTTCTCACACCTAAGAGGCAGCATGGGAGAAAAGCGCAGAGGTGCCTGTCGAAGAAGTGAATAATCAGGTGCTCAAGGCTGGTGTCATTGGCAGAGCAAAGATGGGAACTGACCTTGTGATAAAATAATAGATTGGGACAGTAGGGTGGGGCTAAACAGTGGAGAGCATTGTGAATAAAGATAGTGTGTGTTCGGTGTGCTGGAAGAGGGGAGCCAATAGACAGGATTTAAAAAGAGATGGCTGCAAAAATCAGAACAACAATCCAGGATGATCTTGGCAGCAGCATTTTGAATGAATTTGGAGATAGGTGAGACATATTTAATCCAGCTCGTAAATTTACTCGTATAATACTTTCAGTTCTCATAAGTTAGGGTGAACTATGGGAAGCAATGCCAAGAAATGAAAAACGTATTGACTGTTGACCCCAACCTGATCTTGCAGTGTCTATAGTTTGGGGTAAAATAGAATCTATTTGCTGAGCATGCGTATAGAAATAACAACGGAAGTTATTGAAGTTGTAACAGCAAGTAGAAGAACCAATATATATACATAAAAAATAGGCTTGGCTATAGGTCTTAAACATTAAGCGTTAAAGGCTTAGAGCGAGGCCCAGTAGAAGTTGGCTGTTGGCATAAGCAAGCATGAGCATTATGGGCTTGACCTAAGTTCTAAAATACAGCAATTTTAGATATTTTGTGATAGTTTAGCATTGCATGGTGTGATAAATAGTTAAGCCACAAACTAACCTATTGTCACATCTTAGGATATTTTTGCAGTAAGATAACCATAGAGCTAAACGCATTGACATATTGGGACATTAATTGACACAAGGGAGGAGTTAATGGTCAGAAGCTTAACAACGGCTAGCTGGAATACCACATATGGGCAGGGGCTGAAACTGGATCATATATGGTCCCAGACATGTCTGGGTGGAATAGGAAAAGGCGTATAGAAGATATAGTTATCCAACCTGTTGTTGGGACACCAAGACAACAACATGGGATCACTGGGAAGGAAGACTGGTCCTGCACCTTCGTCTTGGGGTGATCTCCACTTACTTTTTCTACTATCTTAATTTCTAATGTTCCCCATAAATTTGTAGGTATGCATAATGCAACCTTCTAAGTATGAACAATTCAGGAAACCACTATACTTATCTTATGCTTATGTATATTGATTTTTCTATTATTTCAATTATATTTGTCTGTATTAACTAAAAGTCATAAAGTTTATGTGTGTGTCACCATTTTCATCTTCTTAATTAACTCTAAGTGGCTGCCTGAATACAGAACCTGTTATTTGTGACAGGTGCACTTTGCACCTGTTACATCATGATGCACTCTAGTATAATGATCCAAACACACCCACATGCAGGAAGTAAGATACACAGGTAGGCTGCTAATCAAAACATGTAATAACCATGAACTGATTAGCTCAGCAACAGTCTCAAAGAAATACAACAACTGTCTGAACAACATACATAGCAACAGGCCCTGAGTAGCTGCACATACCCCGTGCTATGCATACACACACAGCCTGGAACACGAACGCTAAGTTCGGAGAACAGGGAGATGACAACACACATACACCAGTCATCACAGCATCCTAGACTAATCCCAGGCTACAAACTAATTTCTGAAGTGACAGTGTTGACCTGGTGCTTTGACATCATTCTGGCAAATTTCAACGTTTAGTTTCATTCTTCCAGTGAAAACGAACACCATGTTCAAGTTCAAGACTATGCATCGAAATACCTAGCCTGCTGCCACCCCTCCACACATCCTCACTGATTAAGGAGCTTACTAAGTCTCCTAAGGAAATGTGTTTTAACGTTATTGGAATAAATGCACAGATGTATTCACAATAAACTATCATCGCGTCAGTGAATATGGAGCATACTATATCAATGTGGTTGCCTTCAGAAGCCTCTACCAGTTCATTAGCACTCTCGGCTCAAAATTAGGAGCAAGTTGGCATAGGCCGAAAAGTCCTATTTGTGTAGCTCACAAAATGGTGAGCACTGCCACTTAGCTCTTATTTGAAATACTCGCAAAGCATCAATTACATCTCCAGTTGATATTTTTTTTCCTTACTCTGCACTGGCTTTGTAATAACAACAACTGTCTTGATAAATTACTTATAGCATTATTCAAGTTCATGGAGCCACATTTGTTTTCATGTTTCCAGCAAAATTATGACAATAGAAATAGATTACTGAAATTGCTTCTTCAAGATAGGAATGCAGGTAGCTTGTTTTTTCCCCCCATGACTAGTAACACCCATTTTGCTCTTCTTGCTGCAGTCACTGAGATGGTCTAGCTTTTTTCTGTATGATGTAGATTTTTTAGTAACAGTAGGAAATAAATGGTTGAGCCTTTGTGTGGGTGTATACACATAAATAATAATTTTTATATAAAATTGTGCTGTAATTTTGTCTGGAATCGTTCTCATAAATAAAGGGAAAACAGCAATGAATATGTGGATTATTTTTTTTTTACATGAGCTGGGGCTAATAGACTTCAATAGATAGAAAGCATTCCCCCAATTCCAGATTATATAGGTCTCCACTGACATCATTTCAATTAGATTAATTGTGAACAATATATTCAGTTGTTTTAGTTCCTATTTCCCCCCCGTATCTGTGATTTGTCTGTGAACAAGAGATCAAGATTTTCACAAATCCGTTCACTATTCAGAATTAACTGATGAATATTTCTTTTTTTTTTACAAATATATAGGAGATGTGAATTTTTGTGAACTGTTCATAGCAAACATTCAGTCTATTGTTTGCTATTCAGATTTTGTTGTTTGAGGTTCATAATCAGTCACCTAAGTTCCAGGGTATTATTTCTGTTCCCTGGTTGATATAATTGTTATAAACTACAATCACTTGTCCCAAATGAATTCTGTTTTGTCATGAAACACATTTACTTTCTAGATTCAATGAGTCTCATTCACAGACCTAAAATCCTCTGTTCATAAGCATTTGGACAAAAAGATTGAATTAAAGCTTACTTTATAATTTGGCAAAATATTTACCTACAGGTTTTTTTTATTCCAGTCGAGGTCAATGACAGCTGAAAGAGGGCAGGCAAAACTGGCATGTAAATGCAAAAATTGAGATGTAAAAGGATCAGCAGAACCAAATTAACAGCTTTGAATAAAGACGTTATCTGACAAAACAGACTAGGGGAAACCTGCCCCAGCTATGATGAGGTGTGTCAGCCAGTCTCTAAATTGAACCAAAATGTTGACAGACTCATGAGTTTTTGCTGATCTAGGCAAACCGGGAACCGTGTTCTCTTCACAGCCACTCGCATGCTAAACAGTTACTGAACTCTGCTGCCATGGACACCATCTCATTCTGCCTGCTTTCTACAGCTGTCCCCGCCCACTAGTACATATGAATTTCATTGGGGAGATGTGAGCTGCTTCATTTCTGTTCAACTCATGCTAGCAAGCGAGATTAGTTTCCATTTAACGCAGTGGGGAAAGGAGGTCACTCAGTGTTGCATATTTCATGAGGCACCCAAACTGGAAGCGGTCAGAATTTTGAACCGCCTAATTTTAAATGATTGGATGACTTCCAAGTTCTGCAAGTGATTTAATTTGAATGTGAGTCAAATGACACATTATAGCAGAGAGCGAAGACTTGAGCGATTTGAAACTGTACACAAATTTCAGATAAAACACAGATAAAACACAATGAAAATTATTTAGAGGAAGAAATTGAAAGGTTCAGCAATGTCACAGGGTAGCTAGTGCCTGTGAGTAAACCAGGCCCCGCGTCAAAGTAGGTGGGCCCAGCTGAACCAGTTAAAGGGGGCAGGGCTACACCCAAGGCTATAAAGGCCTGTCAGGGGGCGGGAAGAGGAGGAGCAATTAGGTTAGATTGCACCTGAGGAGACGAACCACAGAGGAGTAGAGCTAACTCCAGTGGTAGGACCCTGCAACAGAGGGCCAGATGCTCAGAGAAGTAGCCCGTGGTCTGGTTTTCCAGAAGGGGAACAGAGCCAGATGTCTGAGGCTAGGTCTACACTACCCGCCTGAATCGGCGGGTAGAAATCGACCTCTCGGGGATCGATTTATCGCGTCCCGTCGGGACGCGACAATCGATCCCCGAATCGACGCTCTTACTCCACCAGCGGAGGTGGGAGTAAGCGCCGTCGACAGAAAGCCGCAGAAGTCGATTTTGCTGCCGTCCTCACAGCGGGGTAAGTCGGCTGCGATACGTCGAATTCAGCTACGCTATTCACGTAGCTGAATTTGCGTATCTTAAATCGACTCCCCCCTGTAGTGTAGATGTACCCTTAGAAGGGAAGCTGGTTGGGACTGGGATACTGCAAGAAGCAGGATTGCCTGAGGCCTCTTGGTGAGGAGGCTGTGAAACCCTAAGACAAAGAGTGAGCTGAGGAACTGCTGTTGTCTGTTGTGTGTCTATACTTGGACAAATAAAACTACTTCTGGGAGACCAGGCATGTCAGAGGGTAAGCTGGGGAGAAGCCCTGCTGCGTCACATACGGTGGAGTTTTGGTGCCGGCTCTGTGGGTGCTCCGGGGAAAAATTAGTGGGTGCTCTGCACCCACTGGCAGCCAAGCTCCCCCTCATACCTCACCTCCTCCTCTGCCTCCTCCCATGAGGGCGCCACGTCCCTACTCCTCCGCCTACCTCCCAGTGCTCCCCGCCTTGTTGCCGTGTTTAGCGGTCTGCTTTGAGGGAGGGGGAGAAGTGGGAATGTGGTGTCCTCATGGGAGGAGGCGGGGAAGAGGTTGGGTCAGGGCGGGGATTTGGGGAAGAAGTTCGAATAGGGGCAGGGAGAGGGTGGAGTTGGGGTGGGGATTTGGGGGAAGAGTTTGGAATGGGGGCGGGGCAGGGGCGGAGTCAGGGCGGGGCCAGGGCCAGAGGGGCGTTGAGCACCCACCGGCGGGAGCAGAAGTCGGCACCTATGCGGTGGAGAATGCAGGTACTTAGACCTCTGATACAAGGGGAGAGTGAGATGGATCTCTGGTGACCAGTGAAGAGGGTAAAAACAGAGGCAAGGCGTTGCAGAACTGCCTTTACCCATGAGGGGGCACTTGTTTGGCAGCCACTGTATTGCAGACAGATAGCATTGTAAACCATACATAAGCAAAGAGAGGTTATGTCGTTAATAATCCTCACAGAGGAAATGGGGTCCGTGCTGCAAGAATGCTAACGTGTGCCAGCCCATTGTTGCTTCAGAAACGTTTTATTAATAATAATCAAGTTACTGCAGCAGTGGAAAATTAGCAGTGACTTGTAATACCCTTTCCTCTCAAACGATGAAGGCCTCTATCCTTACATAACTTACATAGACTTTAAAGGAAATTCCTCCTAAGCATTTTAGCAGGCTAGTGGAAGATCTCCCCTAGGTAGCGGCTCCTACGGTGGCTTAGAGCTTCCATAACACCTCCTATCCTGGAGCACAAACCCCCACACCTGCTCCTGGCTTGAGAAGTGGTATGGCTAAGTAAAAGGGTGTGGTCAGGATGCCCCCACCATCCTGAACTCCCCAGCTGCTGTATTGGCCTCTCTGAGATATCGGCTGCTTACACAGGTTAAAGCAGCCATTGGAGCTGGAGATTATCCTGGCACAGAGCAGCCTCGGGATCAAGGGAATGCAACGTTGCCTTAAAGCTACAAAGACACCAACCTGTACTGACTGCCCTCAGCTGGAGATGGCGATCAGCACTGTAGTACTTAGCCTACTGGTATATTACTATACAGCCCATAGTCTTAAAATGTCTTCTGTCCTTCAGAGAGCTTTCTGCCCAGAGGAGAAATTGAATAACCTTGAGTTATATATTTTTTTTTAAAAAGAGCCCCTTCGTTGGGGCAGGTGGAATTCTAAATCTCCAATACTGCACAGCGGTGTTTGCTCTTTACATACCCCAGCGAGGCTGATAAATGAGGTGCTTGCTGCTGTAGTGCAGGCAGCAGAGCCAATGCATTGCAAGGGATTTCTAACTCCTTGCCCTCAGCACGACAGCTCACATATGCATCCTTCACTGTCTGCCTGCTCTCTCCTTACCTTTGCATCTTGATGGTACTAAGACTCAAGGAATGCACGGTGAAACTAACGAACGCTATTGCTCAGGTCCTTCTTGGGTTATGCAGCACGGATCATTCGTATTCCAAACTCTTTTGCTTCTTCTGCCTTTATTTCAGGCCTAAGGCTTACAGATTTCTGGACCCGTTTGGTCTCCCTAATACTCCTAATTCAATATTTACAAAACCTAAACAAAACCAAGGGCTATATGTGCTAAGAGCTCTACCTCTGTTCTCTACTTCCCTGATTCTTTGCTTTTTGGAAAGACCAACTCAGGGGAGGGGTGTGTGGGGAGGGGGGTTATATACTAATTATGCTCTTTGTCTATGCTTTAAGTGTGTTAATCTCTTGTGTACAGTTTGATTTAGACAATAATTAAGTCTTGGTTTGTTTTTATTCACCATCCTTACTTTGTTAAGCACTTAACTAGTACATAGGTCTGATGCTAGCCTACTGTGCAGCCCTCAAAAGATGTAATGTGTATGTTCTGGGAAATGTAGACTATTTCTGGGTGTAAGAACTGGATGGAATGCCAGGGCTATATTTTGGAGTGCTCTGTCCCTTTAAGGTTTGGGATGCTGTTGAATAGATCAGAGGGAGACAGTTCTAGTGAGTAGCCTGTGGTCACAGCAGAACTGGTGCAGGCACAGGGAAAGCATCCAGCACTGGCGTTTATGCAAGGTCGGTGTGTTTGCTGGATTTTGACCAACATTTTAACAACATGCTTTAAGGTAACCCCCCCCCCCCCCTCCCACCCTCCCGCTCTGGGACTGTAAGATCTGACCAGGGCTGAACGTCACCCTATGTTCTTTTTGCTCTGAGAAGACACTGTCCTTTGCTGCCACCTTGACTAGTAGATTTTTAATGCATAATTGAAATGATCTCTTATCAAAACATCACTCTTCTCAGTTGAAGAATTTCACCCCAGTACACATTATGGTAAGTAATCCACAGCCACGGGGCCCTAGGTATAATTTGTATTTCATGAAAAATACTTTAATAAAATGTGAACTGTTAGATGTTATAAGCTCTGAAGCATTATTTAGTATGTCAAGTATTTTGTCGCTGATGGTTCTCAGAGTACCAAGGCTGAGAGTCACCGTATTACCCTTCTGGTTCCTGTGTAAGGGAGTCTTGCTTGTGTTAACACCCTCCCTAACACCATCACCCTTTCAACCACTCAAGTTCTTGGCTCAGGGCTATGCCAGCCTTGTTAACCTGCAAGTTAAAGACAACAGGTGCACCCCAGTCCCCTTGAAGCATCCCCCTGACATACCCAACCCCTGGCACTGGCCACTCTCAGAAATCCCAGGTCCTCTGCCCGCACAAAAGCAGCATACCCCACTTTACCAGTTTTACCTTCAACCGCCATGCTTGTCTGACACACAGCACGTCTAATGAAACAAAAGAACAGAGATTCAACTAAAAACAAGTTTCAGAGTCGCAGCTGTGTTAGTCTGTATCCACAAAAAGAACAGAAGTACTTGTGGCACATTAGAGACTAACAAATTTATTTGAGCATAGGCTTCCGTGGGCTACAGCCCACTTCATCGGATGCATAGCCTGGAACATATAGTCAGAAGATATTTATACATACAGAGAACATGAAAAGGTGGAAGTAGCCATACCAACTGTAAGAGGCCAATCAATTGAGATGAGCTATCATCAGCAGGAGAAAAAAAACTTTTGAAGTGATAATCCAGATGACCCATAGAAGGTGTGAGGATACTTAACAAGAGTGTGATGGAAATGGTTACAATACAAAATGGTTTACTCCTGAGGGCATTCTGTGCCAAAAAGTTAAAAATTCTGCAAATTTTATGTCAATAAATAAACGCAGAGCCTCCAGCACGGCAGTGGGGAGCACAGGCCACTGGCTGCACGAAGGTGGGAGATCACCTCCCACCCCCACCCCAGGACATGGACTCAGCAGTAAGGCTGCACCCAACCCTGACACAGCACAAGGCCTGGACCTGCCCCCAAAACACCCTGGGGCCCTGTGCCAGGCGCAGTAGGTGTGGGGCAGGCAGGCTCAACCAGGCAAGATCCAAGTGTGGACAGGCTCAGTGTGAGGGGATCCAGGTGTGAGGTGAGAGGGCTCTGTGTGGGACAACCTGGGTGCAGGCAGCTCAGTGGGGGGTCTAGGTGTGGGGGGATCTGGATGCACAGAGGCTCATTGTGGGGGTTCCAGGTGCAGGGGAAATGGGAGTCTTCAGGGGCTTTCAGGTGAAGGTGGTTGGGACTCAGTGGAGGGGTCTGGGTGTGGGGGTCTCAGCAGGGGAGTCTAGGTGGAGTGGGGCTTGGTGGGATGGGGGTCTGGGTGCATCTAGTTGGGGGTCAGTGGCATGGGTGTCTGGATGTGGGGGCTCAGGAAGGTGCAGGGGGTGGGGCTCATCAAGATGGGGGTTAAACTGAACTGTTTGGTAACTCCAGTTAAAGTCACAAATTGTTGAATATTTAAAAGGAGCAACAGACCTTAACAGTCCTCTGATTGTTACAGGACAGGGCTGAACATATCAGAACCCATGTTTTGGGAAAAATTCGGGTCGTGGGAGAGTGTGGAGTCATCTTACCAGTTGTTAACCAAGGGTAGTGGTAGTCTGTGGTATTGTAGGCAGGCCTGTGCTCCCCACTGCCGTGCTGGAGGATCCAAAGCATTGGACCAGGGTTGTCCTCCCACACCACACAAGCAGAGGCTTGTTGTGACTGTGCACAGCCTGGGCAGACAGCTAAAATATCAAGGCATTGTGAGGCACTCGGAGTTACAGGGTAAGTGGTGATGCAACTCTTTACTGGTCCACATTCCACCCCAGAACGTGTCACTTATATATGACTCTTTATGGATATATACCCTGCCAGACACATGTTTGGTGTAGTGAGTTTGTCAGGTCTGTGATGAGTTAGTTTGCAAAGAAGGGGGGGACCCTTTCCAATGGGGCCTCTGTGTCACAATCCCCACAACTGTTTAATTCACTAATACGACATTGAGGTGCTCGCTGTTACTAGTGATTATTTCACATCTGCTACACCCATCACTAGCCTTCAGTTCACATCGCTAAACTTTCCAGCTAACCAATAGGAACTGTAGTATATCAAACAGCATTAAACTTAATTTAGATTCCCTTGATGATTTATGGGGTGAAATCAGTATCCTATTGCTAGTTTCAATGAAATGGAAAAAGTTTAGATCTTATTCCCACTTAATGTTTAAAGTATTTAAACTAGTTTTTGGAGGCTTAAATTCCAGCACAATACTAAAAGAGTTAGAGATCATATCCAAAACATTGTCAATCACAACATGAAATGGTGAATGTTGTAAATTCATGCTAGTGCTATTTGACAATCGGATTCTCATCTTGTTCCATTCCTCCTATCACCACCAGTGAGGTTATCAAATTTCTGTAACTGCAAAATGTTACACTGTCATTTTGATATACAGTAAATCCTTTAACTGATGTGTCACCTCAGCCTTTTGTAAGTTCTGTTGTCAATTCTCAAACCTATCATTGTGAAGCACTGTAGAATCTCCACTGGATATCTCTTGGATACCCCGCACAGCTATCATTGATTCCATTATTTTAATAATGTGGTGTATTCACACACATTTGCAACCCCTAAGGGCTTGTCTATACTTACGCGCTGGTTCGGCGGCAGGCAATCGAACTTCTGGGTTCGATTTATCGCGTCTTGTCTGGACGCGATAAATCGAACTCAGAAGTGCTCCTCGTCGACTCCGGTAATCCTGCTCGCCGCGAGGAGTACGCGGAGTCGACGGGGGAGCCTGCCTGCTGGGTCTGGACCGCGGTAAGTTCGAACTAAGGTACGTCGACTTCAGCTACGTTATTCACGTAGCTGAAGTTGCGTACCTTAGTTCGATTTGGGGGTTTAGTGTAGACCAAGCCTAAGTGTAATTATTGCAGCGTATTGTATATAGGTGTAGAAGCTTTTATTGGGTGTGTCGTTTTAAGTGGAAGAAAGCTCACTAGCCCATCTGCTTCCCAACCCAAGTCACTGATAACATACCAACTCAGTGCTCCACTCTGTGCATTGGCTCCACATTAAATACAGAGTCCAGTTCCATCGTCTCTGTCCTGATACTCAACCCTTTTCTGCATTGGACTGGTCCTGGACACCTGAGAGAGTCACTTCTTCCTCCACAGCCATAGCTCCCCAGTGCACCTACGGTCCACTGAAGAAATGCAGCTGTCAATCAACAGTGGGAAGTTCATAATGGAGGGAGACAGAACTTTAAGAGGAGGTGAACCTGGGCTATGCAAGTCTCCTATAAGAGAGAAAGGACTGTGGACCACTTTAGAATCCAATGACAGGATGGGTGGTACAATGATTAGGGAGCTAGCTTAGAGAATATGGGTTCAATTCCATGCTCTGACACACATTTTCTGTGTAACCTTGGACAAGTAAAATGGGGATAACCTCAGTAAAATGGGGATAAGACCATTTCCTTATCTCATATGGGTGTTGTGAGGATAACTACATTAAAACTTGTGAGCTGCTCAGACACTATATTAACAGGGACCATATATGTGTCTAAGATAGATAGACAGAATTCAAAACTTTCTTCTTTGATTTAGCTTTCAGTCTAAATTCTCCATTGATACTGTGTATGTGTGTGTGTGAGAGAGAAACTATGAAAAAATAAAAATTCCTCTGCCTCTGTCAGGTTTCCACTGGGCTTACATCCATGTAGCAAAGCTACAGGAGGGAGGGATAGTTCAGTGGTTTGAGCATTGGCCTGCTAAACCCAGCGGTGTGAGTTCAATCCTTAAAAGGGCCATTTAGGGATCTAGGGCAAAAATCAGAACTTGGTCCTCCTAGTGAAGGCAGGGGGCTGGACTCAATGACCTTTCAAGGTCCCTTCCAGCTCTAGGAGATAGGATATCTCCATTAATTTATTTTATTTATAAGAAGTAGGCTCCATGCCAAACAGAGCAGGCCGGTTTCCCCACCTACCTGGACCCTTGGCATACATTGACAAGCAGGAAAAACAAAGGCTTCTTGGGCCACTGGGCCAGAGTCAAAGTCCATTCTGAAATTTCACTGTTTGCTTTTTGCTGTGCAAAAGCTGAGAACTATGAGAGGACCTCCGAATTTGGCCCATGCTGGGCTCAAAACTCCCATTGCCGCTGGTGGAAGTTCCACATGTAGAGCAACCACAAGACTGGACTCTACAAAACTGTTTGGGGAGAAGATACAGAGCCCTATCCCAAGGGCAGGGTCTACTTTTTCTTCAGTCCTCATTCCGGCAAAGTCTCAATGTTTTCGAAGACTGAATAAGGGCTTCAAGACTTGGCCCACACTGCTTTTGAAGATGGGATAGAATTTGCCAGGCTAAGAACCATGGGCCAGATTTTTAAAGGTATTTAGATACCTAAAGCTATAGATGGGCACCTAGTGGAGTTTTCAGAAGCACCAAAGCAGGTTAAGCACTCAACTCCCATTGAGGTCAATGGGAATCAAGCACCACATCTGCTTACGGTACATCTACACTGCAGGCTTCTTTCAGTGATCTGCAAAGTACATACCCACTGCCAGATCTCTTTCCCCTGCTACAGTGAAAGGCTCTGGTGGCGGGGAAAGGCTTTGGCACCAGGGAGCTGCTCCAGACTTTCCCCACGGCCTTCCTGCTGCCAGAACCTTTCACTGATGCTTTTCACAGCAGCATGTAGCTACATGCACACTACACACCAGGGCCGTCAATACGTAGTGTAGCCACAGCATCAGACACTTTTGAAAAGTTCCATGAGGCTCCTATCTGCCACAGAAATACCTTTGAGAATCTGGTCCCAGGGAATGAGCACATCATGACTTATGTGCATAGGGGTTATCATATGGGTACTGTCATTGAAATCAAGACTAAACTATGCACCTTTCAGGGCTGCCCGGGGGGGGAGGGGGGCAAGTGGGGCAATTTGCCCCAGGCCCCGGGTCCCACAGGGGCCTCCACGAGACTATAGTATTCTATAGTATTGCAACTTTTGTTTATGGAGGGAGCCCCCGAAATTGCTTTGCTGAATCCTCTGGGCAGCCCTGGCACCTTTTGCTGTGAAAACCCATCTGCAGGAATCATGCATTTGTAAATTAAGACCATGTATTCATCCCACACCTGCTATCTGTTCATTTTCTCTTCTGATAGAAATAACTCACTTCTGAAGTCCCAGTGTTCAGTCCATTCATTTCTACAACTTTATAGTAGGGTAGTCTATTTGTATTCACTATGCAGGAAATAAATACATATATAATAACTCCAACGGGGAGGAATAATGGAGTATTTACCATTCAGTTAGCCACATGAAAGATTGCATGGCTTGATCTCTCACTACACCTCTGAGCCCATCACAGGATAGAACAAATAATAGGCTACATTTTTTTTTTCAGGAAAAATTCTGGCTGTGTAGGGTTTGATCTTGCAATGTGCTAAACATTCCGGTCTCAATCCAGCAAAATACCTAAACACACGCTTAACTTTGAGCATGTAGTAGTCTTGTTGACTTCTGTGTGACTTCTCGTGTCATTACCTTTAAGCATGTGCTGAGGTGCTTCTAGCAGACTGCAAGATCAAACCCTGAGTCATGCTCCTTGGTGTCAAGACTTTGGGTTCCACCCAGAGCCGACTGCCCCAAACGAGGGAAGTGAACCCAGTGCCAGCTGTGACTAACACTTTAGACACTCCAGATAACTACACCACTAATTAACTCCCTAGGCTTTTGCCTTAATAGAGAATTTAAACAGTCCCCTTGGAAGACCTAACCCTTCTTGACACCACATAAGCAGACCCCTGTGCTATTAGGCCCTTTCACCATAATATCACAGAAAATTCAAGTTCCTTTGTTCCTAGAGGACCAGACACACATCACAGGTCAGTTGCCCCTTAGATCTCGTTCTTTTATCCAATAAGGCAATGCTCAGTACCATCCTGTAATAAAATTATATTGGCTTTATTAATTAAATGAAAATGAAGCAAAAGATTAAGACAGAGTAAGGTAATTAGCTTAAAAAATTGTGTTCGAAGTAACAAAAGCTCATAGGTTCAACTTCTGAGGTTTATCCCGACTGTAGCAACTAAGGGTCCTTTACCTGGCAGACAAAGTCCTTGCTTCTTAGGATCCAGTCTGGTAAAAAGAACCCTGTTTCCTTCCACTAGGCAATTTATCATCTGAAAACCCTCCCACGTGACTGCTCTGACCCAAGGGCTCACAGATGCAAAAGGTGATTTGGGGCTGGGGGAGTCCCTGTGGTAATTCTTCCGGTGAAGTCACCCTGTGCTGACTCATCCCTGGGTGGGAGTTTCCCCTTTGCCATTATCCCACACACTGGTTTCTACCTATTGTATTAAGAATCAAGGAGTTTCCTCTGGACATGTTGCTTTTTTAATGGGTGTCCATTGACCACTCTCTCCTCTAAGGGAGAGCCAGTTCTAGGGGCGAAGCTCAGCAGTGATTAATGGCTCCTGCTTTCATGAGGTCTGTCCCAGCCGAGCAACACGCACGTACAAATATTACTCTTAACAGGAGAAATACAGAGATTAGCATACGAGGATTACAGTCATCTGTTCACCGGCATTTAGGAATGTCCACACACTACAGATTTCACTGCAGTTTTAATAACTTAATTTCAGTAATGTTTCACCTGACAGACTCTCAGTTGATACACAGGCCTGGAGTTGGCCTAAGCCTGATTGAAGTCAATAGCAGTGATTTTAATGGTACAGACAAGCCCTCACAATAACTCACTGAAATTCCAACACAATTTTTTTTCCCATGAAAAATTTTCAACAGCGCTAGACAACAGGGGCTATTGCCTTTCATCTCCCATCCTCTTTTTCAGAAAAAAAACAAACCAAACTATTCTGCCTATCAATGGTAGCAACAGAACATGACGCTCACAGCAAATCCCATAGTGCGATGTATGATGTCCTTGGTGCTCCTCCTCCTTCATATACACCCATTAAGATTTCAGGGAGAACCTGTGTTATTCTTCTTCAAGTGAAGAGTACTGGAAAAAGGGGTAAACAGTGAGGTGGCCAAGTTTGCAGAGGATACAAAATTACTCAAGATAGTAAAGTCCAAAGCAGACGGAGAAGAGTTGCAAAGGGATCTCACAAAACTAGGTGACAAGGCAACAAAATGGCAGTTGAAATTCAATGTTGATAAATGCAAAGTAATGATTATTGGAAAACATAATCCCAACTATCCATACAAAATAATGGGATCTAAATTAGCTGTTGCCACTCAAGAAAGAGATCTTGGAGTCATTGTGGAGAGTTCTCTGAAAACATCCACTCAATGTGCAGCAGCAGTCAAAAAACCTAACAGAATGTTAGGAACCATTCGGAAAGGGATGGAGAATAAAACAGAAAATATCATAATGCCACTATCCTTGGTACATCCACACCTTGAATACTTCATCCAGTTCTGGTCACCCCTTCTGAAGAAAGACATATTAGAAATGGAAAAGGTACACAGAAGGGCAACAGAATGATTAAGGGTATGGTACAGCTTCCATATGAGGAGAGATTAAAAAGGTTGGAACTGTTCAGCTTGGAATAGAAACAGCTAAGGGGGGCATAGGCGCCAACTTTCTCCGGCGCCGGTGGGTACCCGCGCCCCCTGCCCCTTTACCTGCCCCTGGTCCCGCCCCCATTCCAACCCCATCCCCAAAGTCCCTGCCCTAACTCCACCCCTCCCTGCTCCTATTGGATCCCTTCCCCAAATCCCCACCCCAGCCCCGCCTCTTCCCACAGCACGCCATGTTCCCTCTCCTCCCCCTCCCTCCCTGCCCCGCGAATCAGCTGTTTCAAGGTGCAAGCACTGGGAGGGAGGGGGGACAAGCAGGATGCGGTGGCGTGCTCGGGGAGGAGGCAGAGGCGGAGGTGAGCTGGAGCAAGGGGGCAGGGCGGGGCCACGGGGAGCTACCGGTGGGTGCTGAGCACCCACCAATTTTTTTCCGTGGGTGCTCCAGCTCCAGAGCACCCACAGAGTCGGCACCTATGAAGGGGGGATATGATAAAGGTCTATAAAATCATGACTGGTGTGGAGAAAGTGAATAAGGAAGTGTAATTTACCCCTTCACATAACACAAGGACCAGGGATCACCTAATGAAATTAATTGGTAGCAGGTTTAAAACACACACATTTCTTCACACAATGCACAGTCAACCTATGGAAAATATTGCCAGGTGATACTGTGGAGGCCAAAAATATAACTGAATTAAAATGATAGATAAGTTAACGGAGGATAGGTCCATCAGTAGTTATTAGCCAACATAGTCAGGGATGCAACCCCAGGCTCTTGGTGTCTCATGATGCTGGGATTGGACAACAGGGAGTGCATCATGATGATTGCCCTCTTCCGTTTATTCCCTTTCAACCATCTGGCATTGGCCACTCTCAGAAGACAGGATACCGGGCTACACAGATCATTGGTTTGACCTGCTATGGCCATTCTGTTTTACTACTAATACACCCTTAGAGAGACATTGTAAGATATTTCAATAATTCATTCATAGTTGTAAATTGTTCGTCTAGAAGGTGCTACTTAAGTGTAAAGTGTTATTCGGATTATAACTTGTTCTTCCTTTTACAAATGGTGGAAAGTCCATGGCAATGAGAGACAGAGCAGTTCCTGAAATTTAAAATTCCACCTGTATTGGTGCAACAGAGATACCTTCTTGCACACATCCCTGCAAGGTGAAGAAACCCATTGATTAAGACTGAGTTCCTGGGGCGAAAAACAAAACAAAACAAACCCCTCCACTTCTGTAGGATGGGAGAGCTTGTAAGGTCCCAGTGCTGCTTCTACTGGCCTTTTCCTACCTATGTACTTCTGAGGGTTTCTAAAGCCAAAGGAAGGGTGCGGGGGAGAAATCAGAAATTTCACTACTTCTCCCTGAGCAAAATATGGATCAAAATGTGCACTGGCTTTTTGTGGCTAATAAAATAATAAAGAACGCAAACTAAAATGGCCATAAGCAATTTTTGCAAGTGTTTCTCAAAGGTTTCTCTGTTGAGATGCCTGTGTGTATTCCCCTTCTCTCCCGATTCCTGTACTTTCAGCACGAATGTTGCAGATTGTGACTCCGGATATGATTCAACAGGAGAAAACAGTTTGCAGCAAACAACTGTGACTTTGAGCCAGCGTGGGTTAAGCAATAAGCAGGCTGTGTGATCTGAAAATAAGCCTTGAGGACATTTAGAAGAATATTGAAATGGTAAATAGGGCCATTCCTTATAGATAGTTAGCAAAGCCATGTTAAATAGACTAGAGTCTTTGAAATGTAGGCCTACATTGTTAGAGAATGAAGGAGTAGATACTTATTTTGTTTTTGTCTAGGTTTACCTATGTCATTTCTCTGAAATTTTTAGTGAACTGTTTGATGGTTAATTGCCTGATGCTAATGAATGCAACTAGTTACCGGTGTATGCCTAGAAAACAAGGATTAGCTTCAACGCAACAATATACATTACACATTCTTCAGCCACGGAAGCCCTGCTGTGACCACAGCGTGCTTTAGCTATAAAGGAAGCTGGGCCTGAAATTTATCTTGGATCTGCTTAAACTTTGTCAGGGAATGTCTGAATTGCAAGACTGAGGTCTCCAGGTCTACTCTGGATTATCCCTGCAATTTCTTATGGAAAATTTTGAACAAACTCTGCACATGGACTGCCTATTGGACTATAACCTTTTACATGGACTCTAGAAGGATTTTTACAAATCAGCAACCTCACCATCTCTGCTATGAAACTGACCTAAGAACTCTATTCATATCTGTATGTATAATGATATTTGATCATAGCAACTCTCATTTCTTTTGTATTAATAAATCTTACAGTTTAGTTAATAAGGATTGGCTGTAAGCGTGTATTTGGGTAATATCTGAACTATTCATTGACCTGGTGGGTAATGTGTCTGATCTCGGGATTGGTAGAACTTTATATATGGTGAATAAGGTTTTTATTACATTAGAGTTGGCTGTCTGGGTGGGAGCCAAAGGCTAGATTGTTTAAAGGGAACTGTATTTTTGCTTCTTGGTAACCACTAAGGTATTACAGAAGCTGTTTGGTTACTGGCTTGATGAAATCTAATCATAGAATAAACCACCAGTTTTGGGGATTGTCTGCCCTATTCTTTGCATTTTGCCCTGAGCATTCTCAAGATAGCCCCTCCAATGACCACGGTCACATTGGCATAGTAATGGTAGGATACACATTACCACAGGTCAGTTGGGTTTTGGATCAGAACCACATGCACGTCAAAAGTTCATTCTGATATTGAGAGTTTAAAGGTTAAAGATTACAATCAGTGAGCCACTATCATATGAAGACCTTGACAGAAAAAACCCTTGAGGAGTTGTGCTCACAAAGGAGGTTGTCCTTTAAGGAAAAGTCCCCAGATCAGGAACTGAAAAAAATCTGCTCATCGAAGGCGGATGGAACAGCTGGCTACTGAAGAATGGACTCATCAAAACCAGCTAGAAGCTCCAAGTTCTGGGAGAGCAGAAGGATCTGTCACAACCTGGAAATCCATCTCATCTCGATAACAAAAGTTAGGAGAGAATCTGTCCTATTTACAAAGATAAGATATAGAGGAATTTCTGTCTACCTTTGAATATCTGTGTGACGTTCACCATATTCCAGATGTACAGTGGACCCCTGTCCTACTGAGCAGATATACTGGGAAAGCCAGGGAGGTATTTCATGAAATGAATTATTGAAAATATAAGGATCCTATGCTAAAAAGATTCAAAATTACCGTGCAATCTTATAGACTGAGATTTAGAAATCTCCAAATGTCTGAGAATATGGGCACAAAAGGCAAAGTTATTTGAAAAAATGGGTCACTGGGTTGGGTGGGGTCTATGGTGATTTCAAAGGTTTTTTGATTTACTAGTGCAAGAACAATTGCTGAAAGTAGTGAGCAATGAGGTGAAAGTCGCCATTTGCGACAAAAAGCCTCCATCATGTTCAAAAGCTATGGAAATTGTGGATGAATATTTAGAAGCAAGATCCCGGGAAGGGCACAAGTTGCAAGGGGAAAATTTGCAATATGCACCCCAGTTTAAGAGGGATGAAGGGATTAAGAGCAAACCTAATCCTAATATTGTTAAAAAAAAAACACCCAAGGGAGCCCAGAGTGTAAAACCTCTTACCCTTAAGGGAAACTGGTTATCTGTCACCAGTGTGGAATAATAGATCACGTAAGGCCAAATTGTCCATATATTAAAGAGAATGTACAACCTGAACACACAAATTCCACATTGGATATTAATGCTGTTATTATAGATGCAGATGCTTACTGTGAAAGGCAGTAACACCGCCATCTTGTGTGCAAATGCTGTTACTGGAATCTCAGGAGATAGTCCCATAGACGTTATTGATGCTGAATATGGGGTTAGTAATGAGGAATTCATGGGGAGCGTCAAAATTAATGGTAAGAGCTGTTTAGCGTGGCACAATATAGCATCGGATATTACTTTGGTAACCGGTGTTATGTTCGTGAGGAGGACAAACTAACTGACAGAAGCATAACCCTTCTGACCCTAGCCGAATTTCCTGTAACTGTGCCTTTGGCAAAGATCCACCGGGAGTAGGGGAATTTTAGTAGTGAATTTGTGTTAGGCGTTAGAGATCGTCTTCTGGACAATGTTCTAATTGGTAATGACACTATAACTCGGTTGCATCTGGTTAATGTCATAACTAGGTCCCAACGACAAGGCCATTCTGATGCTTCTCTCTTGCCTGTTGCTGGGTCAGGATATGACAACTATGTTTCATCAGGTTGATGTCATGACCAGGGCACAAGGAAAGCATGAAGGTAATTTGACCACTACCAGTGTAAAAAAATTGTGACCAGGAGGGAAATGCTCCTAAGCTTGTGTTTGTTGAGAATGGCAACCTGCTGTGAGAAAAGCTGCAGGGGGGAGGAGAGTGCCTCTAACCCTTTGACTATGGCAAGGGTCGGCAACGTTCGGCACGCGGCTCGCCAGGGAAAGCACCCTGGTAGGCCAGGCCAGTTTATTTACCTGCTGACGCAGCAGGTTCGGCCGATCGCGGCCCCCACTCGCTGCGGTTCGCCGTCCCGGGCCAATGGGGGCGGCGAGAAGCAGCGCGGGCCAAGGCATGTGCTGGCCGCGGCTTCCTGCCGCCCCCATTGGCCCGGGACGGCGAACCGCGGCGAGTGGGGGCCGCGATCGGCCGAACCGGCTGCATCAGCAGGTAAATAAACTGGCCCGGCCCGCTAGGGTGCTTATCCTGGCGAGCCGCGTGCCAAATGTTGCCGACCCCTGGACTCTATGGAGACTAGCAGCTTGCATAAAGAGGGTTGTGTGAAAATCCTCCTAATATGCTAGAGGGATCCTGGATTTAAGAGAAACTTTGAAGGCGTTTATTATGGGTCAACAGAGGGATGTTTCATTAAAGCAGGCCAGGGTCCATGCTCAGAATAATGCCCCAGCTGAGGAAAGAGGAGGAAATAGCTATTTGTCTGTTGTCCCAGAGTTGGTTCTGGACATAACTGAAGCACAGAAAGAATCTGTTGCTGTTCAAGGTCTTTCAGAGAGGAAGGAGTTCCTTAGTGAAGTCTTTGAAGACAGTCAGAAGTCAATAGTTGTGCCTAATGTGTGCAGGGGAGAATTGCTCCAGTTAGCTCTTGATAGGCCATTTCATGTTTGTTCGTAAATGCAATGTGCATAGGTAAATAGGTTCTCTGGGGGGAAAAACACCATTTTAAGGGATGGACAGCAATGCAAAGATTAAAAACCAGAACTTAAAGCAAACGATTTTTCTTTTAAGTGGGGATAAATAGATGCATTTGTATTCCCTTCTGCACAATTCATTGAACCTCATGTTTAAAATGTCAAGGATAAATGTCCTTAAAATGCTTCCATTAAAAGGATGCTAACCATAGTTACTGTGTGTAGTTTGCTTATGCCTGACTTTTTTGTACTTGGAGTTTCTCTCTAACACATGGTATTTGCAACAATGCTGCTAACTTTAAAAAGGTGCAATAGTGTTCATACTCCAAGGACAAGACACTTAAGACAATGTTATGAAACCTTAGCTGATCATTTCTGTTTGTTCTCTAGTTATTTAAAGGTCTGTTTGTCCATATGAAAACTGAATAGGTAATTGTTAAAATATACTACCTTATACTGAACCCATCAATATAGAGGAAGTTCATATCAATGTCCACTTCTTTCTTTCCCTAGGGAAAGAAAGAAGTTTTGATGTCAGAATCAGAGGGGGTAAATAGGTTAAAAAGAGTGAGCACTTAAAACGCTCAAAATGAGATTTTCAAAAATGGCTGCGGGGTTTAGCCACACAACTACCATTAACATCAATACCAGTGGGAGTCATGTGGCTAAACCTCCTAGCCAAATCTGAAGTGCCAAAGGCTGCCAGGACCTGATTCATTATAAATGTGGAAAGTGATATAATTGTAGTGCATGTTTGAGAAACAGAAGAAAATTTTGTTGTTCCTGGTGGCAAATTGTTTACTCCTCAGACCTTTGTATAACCATATTAACCAATTACCACATTCCCTGAAGAGTTATTACTAGAAAACGCCAAAGAGTTGCTTTGTGTGTCAGAATGCATGACTACAACAGTCTTTCACCTCTGGAAACGCTGGTTTAAAGCTTTCCTTAGGCTGTGTGTGAAAATGAATTTGGCGATCACTTGCTTACACTGGAAACCCATAAAACTGACATATGGATTGGCAACATTGACTTACATTTTCAAAAGCATTTAAATCACTTTGGGGCTGCATCTCATTGATTTGGCATTTTTAAAAAATGTTGTCCATTGTCACGTTTAGTCGGTGAGAGACCCCGACCAGAACAGCAGAGGCGTTTTGCAGGTTAGGTCTGAGGTATGTTGGTGTGGCTGTTCAAGGAAGCTTCTATAGCACCTGTCCTCATTACAACTTGCCATTTTGTCACTGATTTCCGCAAGTATTTGTCCATTTAATCATAATGGCGAAGAATCCATTAGAATTCAGTGGAAGTTGGATGCCTAACTTCTTTAGGCACCTTTGAAAATCCTAGCCTGTCTGAAACCCAAACATTACAAGAACCTAAAGAACATGAAACATTCTATCTAACTATCAAGTTTAAACAACAGGGCACGTTGCTTTTTACAAGACTACATTTAAAATAATGTTAAGAGGCCAGATTTTCAAAATGGCCCTTTATTCTCAATGGGAGGTGCTGGGAATTGAGCACAAGATTGCCATCACATGCAAGGAAATGCTTACAAGGGCCTCCTCTAAATAATATAGCATGCCTGGGTGTGTCTAAATTTGTGCCGAAACACACAAAGTCCTAGAAGAGCAGTGCCAATAAAATAATATAAGGGCTATAGTATGATTTTAGTCACAGTCTTGAGCAAGGAGCAGTGTATGTGTCCTACCACTATAGGAGTAGTATACTGTTTCCTCTTTACTCTTCTGGGTTAGTAATTTACTATTTGTCTATTCCGTCTTTAAATAAATACCCACCTCTTTGTGCACTGTTTCAGCTGCTCTAGACAGCAAGTAGAGAATAATGGAGCCAACTCCCTGCCAACCTGCTCTGGGGATGGAGTAAACAGGCACAGAGCCTGGCTTATTCCTGCATGCCTGGATAAGGGTATAAACGGGTTTGTTATTCCCTCTTACTTCCCTACACAGGCGCATACTTCAATCGCAATCTAGTCCTAAATTATTTAGTTAAGCAGTATATATGGGTTAATAGATATGTAAGAATTGTACTGAATACACATCAGGAAGTTTTTTGATTCTATATAATTCCTCTGAATATCAGTACCACTTGCAACTGAAGTTCTAGGATAGTGTGGTTTCACTTGATGTCTCTAAATTCTGATAATCTTTTATTCATGTGGTTATGATTGAAGATCAGAAATCATAATCTCCCTAAGAAGTTTACTTGAAAAAACTAAGTCAGTGACTCTTTTTCTGATACACAATTCTTCAAATATTCCAGTTAAAACTCCCTCACTTTCTTCCTACTCCCTTCAAATATTGTTTCCCTGAATAACCCCATGTTGTTTTTTGTTTACACTGGTTAAAATTATATTATTATTGCCCTATTTTACCCAGCTCTTTCTAAATTAATAACAACTCCTTTAAATGGGGTAATCTGATTAAAAATAACCTTTCCCCTCCCTCCTCCTCTTAGAAAATAGAAATTTTCTAGGCTCAGTTGATTGCCTCACTGTGCTACCAGCTATACAGTAATGGATTCCCAGTATTGCCTTTCCCCGCCCCCTCTTGCATTGTTTCAAATTATTGAAATTATTGTTGCTGGACTGAAGGGTGTCCTTCCAAAACAGCACATTTAGTACTATACATTTGCTGTACACATGCTTTTGAGAATTGTGCTTGCCAATTTAGATAGATAGCCATCAAAAATATTTCAGCTAAGATTTAAGCTACTGCCCTCTTTTGTTGGAGGGGCTTCACGATATCTGCTCTTGTCAGGGGCATTCTGACCAGTACACACAGCCAGGGCCAGCTCCGGGCACCAGCAAAGGAATCAGGTGCTTGGGGCGGCCAATGGAAAGGGGTGGCATGTCCGGGTCTTCGGCGGTGGGTCCCTCAGTCCTTCTCTTCCTCTTAGAGCTGCTGCCGAAGAGGAAGAGAGGGAGCAAAGGACCCGCCACCGAATTGTCGCCGAGGAATGAAGTGGCACGATTGAGCTTTATCTTCTGCCACTTACAGGGTGCAGTATGAGCCCTATCCCCACCAGTGTCATGAGCATGAAGAAGGATGGGAGCACAGTGGCCCTGCCCCCTTTGGTGAATCTCGCATGACTTCCAGCTCAAAATTTCTCTCCTTCTTGCTTGCCAGAAGTGCTAGAAGCAGAATGGTGCATGGCCCTGTATATGACCAAAGGGGCTCCTTGGACTCTCTTGCATGGCTAGGCATAATCTAGAACTACTTGTTTATACATCGGTTTCCTTATCCCTATTGTATATGCGGGTGGATTTTTTTGGCATCCTGTGTGGTCAGGTACACCTGTGCAAAGTGAATGCCAAGTGGGTAGCATTCTGACGCAGTAACGTTTTACCCCCCCACTTTTCACTCATTCTAGACAAGGCTAAATGATCACACTAGGTGCAAGGCAATGGAGAATCTGACTCAGGCTCATAATTCTCTGACTTCAGCCAGCACTAAGGCCTCACTGCTACATTTGGGTGTACATAATCATTCCCAAGCCCTCCAACTGGAGTGTTCTAGATAAATGATGACTTGGCTGCAAGATTAAGTAGAAGGTGAAGGAAATTCAGAAGCAACATGTCAAAAGGAAACTCAAAAATACTGTTTGTAGAAAGGTTTCCCAGCTTTGCTCTGACTTGAGAGATCATCTTAAACGTATATTCAAGCTTCGCTGAGTTTTTTGTTGCACTAGCAATGCAAATTCTCACAACATACATGCTTTTTGGGGAGGAGGTAAAGTTAATCCATCTAAAAAGCTATTTTACTGCTGCACAACCAATTAGTAGTATACTGCTGGCAAAGTCTCTGCAAATTATATCCTTTTCTTCTTTCAGGCTACCTAGAGTCTAGTGCCCCTTTTTTACTTGATCGAAGAGAGCATCCTTAAGGATTGTTTACGCCTTTGAAACATTAATCTCATGGTTAGTAATGCACCTTTTACTTTTCTTCATAAAATAATAAGAAAACCCATTGAACCAAACATCTCTCTTCTTAAACAGAGCTGAACAAACAAACATGTTTCGCGGAAGTCTTTTTTGTGAAAAACAGAATATTTTGCAGCATTGTTTCAATCTTTCAAAATGAAAAGGGAAGAGTATTGGTTTTGTTTCCCCACAGAAACAAAAATCAGTTTGTCACACACACACACACACACACACACACACACACACACACACACACACCTGGGGCAAAATCAACCAATTGAATTCCTGAAACCTGAATTCAGAGATTTTTAAAGACCTGATAGGACCCTTGTGATCATCTAGTCAGACTTCTTGAACATCACAGGAAGTGGAATTTAATCCAATAATTCCTGCATCAAAGCCAATAACTTGTGATTGAGCTAGAACATATTTTTTTAGAAAAGCATCCAATATTGTTTTAAAGACTCCAAGTGGTAGAGATTTTACCATGTCCATAGTAATCTAGTCCAATGACTAATTACCTTCACTTAAACATGTGCATCTAATTTCTAGTTTAAAATTTGTCTTTCACTTCCAGCCATTGGATCTTGTTATGCCTTTGTGTGCCAGATGAAAGAGCTGTCTAGCATCAAATATCATCTCCTTCTTTGATGTACTTCATTCTCCACATTCTAATAACGATCTCTCTAGTGTATGTGTCTTTGTTCATATCTACTTACTGCAGTTCCAAATGGCCTCGTCATTCGACTGATTTTCTAAATATTTTTTTTCTGCCAGTCAGAAATACATTTGGAAAAAATGATATCTGAATCATATAAGGGTCTTCCTTTTGCCAAGCCAGTTCTCTAATGGTATTTTTAGCAACCAATCTGGATAAACCAAGTTCTTTCTACTGCATTTAATTCATTTGAGCCAATCTAGTTTTTCTTAGACCCGAGTTTTATTTTCCTAAAGTTGCTTGAACAGAAGTCACTTAAGCATATGCCATTTTTATACGGGAGCCTGAAAATTGCCTTTGGAGCCTAATTGCGGTTTCTTTTTAGGTGCGTGACTGGCATCTAACGCTTTGATTATAAAGCTCCAAGTGAGCGAGCACTATGTCTGAGGAAAGATACCATTTTTGGTTTTGTTTTCCAAGTCACGATTATGCTCTGTACATGCCCAACAGTAGATGCCTGCAGAGGCTTCACAGCAAGAACATCCTGAAATCCTATTTTGTGATGATTGGCACACATGGGGAGACTCCTAGCTTAATGCTAAATTCAGGAGTGATCATTTGCATCCCTGCTCATGAAAACATCCTTTCTGCCATTGGATCAAGTTTACTCTGCTTTCCGTTTGTGAGTCAGACTGAAGAGTCTGAGCCTAATTCATAGAGAAAACTCTCAGAAAATGTACCACATACCTATTATATTACCATGTAAGTGAATCCGATTAGATTTGTCTACAGTTCTGTGCAGGAATCAAATATGGGGAATTGTGAAGCACTTTTGAGTCTTTAAGTGGAATGAGCTTCTGTTCAACAGCTGGCTATTATATGAGTAGTCAAACCTAGTTATTCCTTGCTTGACTGACTTGTATGTCAGCATATTTAAAAGGCTGGATTGCAGATATCCTTGACATGTGCGTCTGAATCTTTTTAATGTTATTATTCATAGTTTCGAAGCCCAGAAGGGACCATTGTGATCATCTAGTCTGACCTCCTGTATAACACAGGTCACAGAACTTCCCCAAAATAATTTTTACAGTATATCTTTTGGAAAATAAAAGGTCAGTGATGATGAATCCACCCAGACCATTAGTAAATTGTTCCAGTGGTTAATTACTGTCCGTTAAACATTTACAACTCATTTGCAGACTAAATTTGTCTAGCTTCAACTTCCAGCCAATGGATCATATTATACTTTTCTCTGCTGGATAGAAGAGCCCTTTAGTAAATATTTGTGCCCCGTGTAGGTACTTACAGACTATAATCAAGTCACCCCTTAACGTTCTGTTGGTTAAGCTAAATTGATTGAGCTCCTGGTGTCTCTCACTATAAGGCATGTTTTCTAATCTTTTAATCATTCCCATGGCTCTTCTCTGAATGCTCTCCAGCTGAATTGTGGACACCAGAACTGGACTCAGTATTCCAGCAGTGATTTCACCACTGCCACATACAGAGGTAACATTACCTCTCTACTCCTACTCAAGATCCCCCTGCTTATGCATCCAAGGACCGCCTTAGCCTTTTAGCCATAGCTGGGAGCTCACACACAGCTGACTATCAACCGTGACTCCTAAAACTTTTTTCAGAGTCACTGCTTGCCAGGACAGAGTCTTCCACTTATACAGATGGCCTATATTCGTTGTTCCTAGACGTATGCATTTACATTTAGCTGTATTAAAATGCATATTGTTTGCTAGTAGCCAGCTTACCAAGAAGTCCAGGTCACTCTGTATCAGTAACCTGTCCTCTTCATTATTTACAATTCCCCCAGTTTTTTGTATCATCTGCAAACTTTATCAGTGATGACCATGTTTTCTTCCAGGTCATTAATAAAAAGGTTAAATACCGTAGAGCCAAGAACCGATCCCTGAGGGACCCCAGTGGAAACACATATTCAATGATAATTGTCCATTTACAATTACATGTTGAGACCTATTAGTTACCAAATTTAGAATCCATTTGATGTGTGACATATTGATTTTGTAACATTCTAGTTTTTTTATCAAAATGACTCCTCTGGAAGTCTAAGTATATTAAAAATTAATGGAGATGTCCCATCTCCTAGAACTGGAAGGGACCTTGAAAGGTCATTGAGTCCAGCCCCCTGTCTTCACTAGCAGGATCAAATACTGATTTTGCTGCAGATCCCTAAGTGGCCCCCTCAAGGATTGAACTCACAACCCTGGGTTTAGCAGGCCAATGCTCAAACCACTGAGCTATCCCTCCCCCCCATCAGCACTATTACCTTTATCAATCAAATCTGAAATCTCATTAAAAAAATATCAGGTTGGGTAGACAGACTATTTTCCATAAACCCATATTGACTGCCATAAATTACATTACCGTCCTTTAATTCTTTATTAATAAAGTCCTGTGTCCATTGGTGCTATATTTGCTATTTTCCAGTTTACTGGGACTTCCCCAATGTTCTAAGACTTGTTGAAAATCAACATTAATGGTCCAAGCAAGCTGCCAAGCCAGCTCTTTTAAAACTCTCGGATGAAAATTATCTGGATCTGCTGATGTAAAAATGTCTAACATTAGTAGCTGCTGTTTAACATCTTCCTGACATACTAGGGCAATGGAAAATGTGTTATGACATCATCAGTTTCTCCCCCCAATACAGAACAGATTTATTCAATACTTGTAACTTTTCTGCAGTATTACTGATAATTCTACTATTTCTGTCAATGTGATCAAGTCATGATCACTTGTACCTAAGTTACCATTAATTTTTAGTTCTGTGATAAGTTCCTATCTGTCAAGAAGAGGTCTAATACAGAATTCACCTTTGTTAGATGCAAGCAACACTTTTTGAGTTAAAAAATTGTCATCTATAATATCAGGAATTCCAAAGATGTTTTAGTACTGGCAGCGTGAGACCTCCAGCACATATAACTTGAATTGAAGTCCCCCACAATCACACAACTTTTTCCCCTTACACATTATAGATAGGTGCATAAGGAGCCAGTTGTCCTGTTCCCTAGCATGATTTGGTGGTCTGTAGCAGACATCAAGTAATCATAGTAATCACAGAAATATAAGTCCAGAAGAAACGTTGATGGCTCATCTAGTCCAGTCTCCTGCAATGAGGTTGTATTAAGTATTATCGAGACCATCCCGGACAGGTGTTGTCTAACTCAGTGTTTCTCAAACTGGGGTCGCCGCTTGTGTAGGGAAAGCCCCTGGCGGGCCAGGCCGGTTTGTTTACCTGCCCCATCCGCAGGTCTGGCCAATCGCGGCTCCCATTGGCCGCGGTTTGCTGCTCCAGGCCAATGGGAGCTGCTGGAAGTGGCGCGGGCCGAGGACCGTACTGGCTGCCGCTTCCAGCAGCTCCCATTGGCCTGCAGCGGCGAACCGCGGCCAGTGGGAGCCGCGATTGGCTGGACCTGCGGATGGGGCAGGTAAACAAACTGGCCCGGCCCACCGGTGGCTTTCCCTACACAAGCGGCGACCCCAGTTTGAGAAACACTGGTCTAACCTGTGGTGGACCGTGATGGAGATTCCACAACCTGCCTAGGTAATTTGTTCTTGTGCTTAACCACCTGACAGTAAGGAAGTTTTTCCCATCACATCTATCCTAAATCTCCCTTGCTGCAATTTAAATCCATTAGTTCTTGTCCTATAACAGAAGTTATTGAGAACAATTGATCACCCTCCAATTTAGAACATCCTTTTATGTACTTGAAGACTGTTGTTATGTCCCCACCTCAGTCTTCTCTTCTCTGGACTAAACAAACCCAATTTTTTTCAATCTTTCTTCATAGGTCATGTTTTCTAGACATTTAATCATTTTTGTTGCTCTCCTCTGGACTTTCTTCAATTTGTCCACATCTTTGGCAGTGGCCAGAAATGGACACAATACTCCAGTTGAGGCCTTATCAATGCTGAGTAGATCAGAACAATTACTTCTTGTGTCTTGCTAACAACACTCCTACTAATACATCTCAGAATGATGCTTGCTTTTTTTTTGCAACAGTATTACCTTGTTGACTCTCATTAGTTTGTGATCCACTATAGCCCTGAGATCCATTTCTGCATATTCCTTCCTAGGCAGGCATTTCCCATTTTGTATTTGTGCAGTTGATTATTCCTTCCTATATGTAGTACTTTGCATTTGTCCTTATTGAATTTCATCCTATTTATTTCAGACCATTTCTCCAGTTTGTCAAGACTATTTTGAATTCTAAACCTGTCCTCCAAAGTGCTTGCAACCCTTCCCAGCTTGGTATCATCCACAAACTTTCATCTGCCATTTTCTTGCCCAGTCACCCAGTTTTGTGACTCTAGGTACATTTCAAATCCTCATTGTAGTTATTACACATGACATGTACACAGCTCCCATTCTTGAAACCATCCCTTCACTTTAAATCCATTCACCATTCTAAAAGCTGCTGACACTTGTCTTTGTAGATACCATGCTCTATTGAACTGATCCTTTTTGGCTATGAATGTGAGAAGGAAAAACAGGAGAAGGCCAGGGAGAATGAAATTCAAGAAAGAAAGATGTAGTGTTTCTAACTCATCTTTCATTGACTGTAACACTGGACAGGCCTGAACCTGTCCTCATAGGGAGTGTAGATCTTGACTTCAGAGTCTTCAGTAGGAACGAGCCCCATACCAGCTTCAGTCCCATTCCATGTACTTCAGACACTTAAATCATTGTCCTGGGTGAAACTCAAGACCAGAGCTGGTGAAAGAGTCCAAACAATGTAATAAAATTTTCTCAGGTAAGCAACACTTTTTGTTTTCTATTATCTGTGTGAATCACATAATTTGTTGTTTACAAGTATTCAGATGGCTCTGCTAAGTGTTCATGAAAAAAAATTGTGAAATCAAAAGCTTCCCAAACTTTAGCTAAAATGACTACTCATCCAGAAAGTCTTATTGGAAGTGCATTATTCACTACTTATTACTCAATATTTGTCAACATGATTAGCAAACAGCTGAAGTTAACAGTTTTCAAGCTACCTCTTGTCTGAAGATTTATCAAAATTATTAGGTGAATATTTGTTACCAATAATGAGCAAGAAAATCAAGGCAGTTTGCAAACCAAAACACTGAGCTAAAGACATGACAAGATCTATTTAGAACAAGTTGCCTGAGCATCTCTATTAATAAACCACCGCATATTTGAGAGCCCCTATTTTTTTGTGTACAAGTCCAGAATAGTTGTGTTTTTTTTAACACAGATCACAGTGTTTTGTCAGGGACATATGGTTGGTAAAATATCTGCAGCAACTTTATTGGGAGTTTGGCAATTCAAATGTGTCCATTCCTGACGTGTCAGAAATAAGAATTTGAATGATGATTAAGTGATACACAAAATGGGATCTGATTCATCACAATGACATTCTCACAGAGTTAGAAATTCAGTGTTTAAACTCTAGCTTCATGAAAAGTCTCATCATAGAAATTGTGCAGTACCAAAAAAGTTTTTGAAAGAGATAAAGGCTTAATGTTGATATGCAGTTACAATATTAATAGCTTTGCCACCACTAGACATCTGCGCACGAACCCTCTATGCCCCTCTAGTTAAGAACCCGGGTGTAAATCACAACTGGCAATTATATTGCCAGCTGGTGACCTTGTTAAAATCCTCTAGCTACCCAGGACGGTTAAAAAGCTTTGATAGTGAAGATCAATTGACAAATGCATTTCTCTTTCATTTTAAGCAGAAGCCAGAGTGTATCATCCCAGGAGCAGTACAGGGGGCTGGTCCATTAAGGTCTTAAGCACTCTCAGCTTCTGGGTCCCGGGTTACTAACAACTCTTCTATCAACTTGCTTAAATTTAACATATCTACTACGTAAACATCTTTTTTTTTTAAATCAGTAATTTTGTAGATATGTCACACATATACTATCTTGAGTCCTCTGAAGTCAAGGGCAAAACTCCCATTGACTTCCACAGGGTGAGGATTCCAGCCATTGAGTCTAGATAGAGGACACCTACCAACTTAAAGTGCCTACTTTTAACTATTCACCAAGATGTTCAGCTGGGTTGTTCTTTTAATCAACTGTTATATTCAATAGCAGAGGCTGAGATTGACAGTCAAAAAGTGAAAATGTGGTTTCGTTTTAAGAAGACTTACAATTTTTATTTGAATTCTTCTTAGCATGTTCACATCTTTTTACACATGGTACTTACAACTAAGCTACCACTTCTCTGTTTAAGTAGATACTCAGGCTCAGAAAACTACATTGTGTTGACTGTTTATTGATCTGAACCTTTTGACTCTGTCTGGTCAAATTGGTTGTAATAAATCATCTTTGCTGCAAATTTAGCCTTTTATTCTGACTAATTCATGGATCTATCTTGATTTTTATGACAGTATTCATCTCTGAATTGTTCACTTTGAGTATTGACAAGTCCTGATTCATGGTTTGTAATTTGTATTGTATTGTTTCCATTCCCGGGAGGGATGACAACATTTTAAATAGTAAAACCAAATAGCAAAAAGTGAACAACGTACTCTGTTGCAAATTTTCAGACAAATATTCATGCTAGAATTCATGAAACTTCGTACTGTCAAATATTTTCACCACTATTCAGAGTTGTCCAATGAATAATATGACCCACATGAATCATAGGAAACTGAACTTGACATATTCATTTACAAAATCTTCAATCAATCAGTTCTTTTTTTAATTATTCAGCATGCTCTGTTTGCTCACAATGTATGTATTAAATATTCCCGCTCTAATTATTATAGAAACAGCACCATTATTGTAGCAACTTGCATGAAGGGAGGAGCATAGGCTGCAGAAAGGGAGAGTTTTGGAGGAGCTACCAAAAAGCTAATCTCTGTGCACATGGCTGGAATGCTAGCTGCAACTGCAGCACCTCAGTAAATAGTCCTTTAATAAAGACCAAATTTAGTTTTAGAAACATGAAGTTCTGGCTTCCCATTTAAAATGACCAGGCTATGGTACAGTTGCTCCAGCAGCAGAGGCAAAGCCCTTATGCCCACATTTAATGCTAAGCCCATGAGTAGCCAATGGCCAAGGGAAGCCAGAAAATGAATCACTTGGCCTTGAGCTCTTTGCAGCCGATAGCTGGTATTATGCACGTACCAGTACTGGCTTGTTAGGTTTCCGTTACTATTATTGTTAGTTCTCATTCCTGCCTTAATAAGTCTCAGTGTTGGGTCTAGGTGCTGTTCTCCATTTCGTATTCAATTATGCTTGTTTTAACCTGTAATGGATCTTCTGCTACTCCAATTACTTATCTTGGAGTGGAGAAAATAACCTATGGTTATGTTAGCACAGAGGGCCGGGTACTCAGCTGGTGTTAATCCACGCTGCTCCAGGATCTGGGGCATATACTATAAATGTATTCAGATACATTTTTTATCTCCCTTGGTCCCTCACTTGTTTATTCTTTTTCTTTTATGCTCAATCACTCCATTCTCTCAGTCTCATTTTCCTTCAATTTCAAACACACCTTTGTGTCCCCCATCCTAAAGTCTCTCAACCTCACCTGACTCCTAACCAATGTATTTCCCAACACTGTTTTGACTTTCACCTGCTGATATTAATGGCCTACTCCTGCCCCTTGACTTCCTCCCATCATGCTATTGCCCACTTCACTTCTCCATAGAAACGTCTCCTTCTAAATGTTCTAATGACCTCTTATCACCAAAATCTATGGTCTTTTTCTTTCGTCTTCATTTTCCTTAATTGTACTCTGTCAAAGGAAATAAAACATCACCTCCCTACCCACCCACACCCCAGGCCTCTATAACTCTTTGCTTCCCTCAGGATTATTATTAATTATAGTATGTTTCACCACACTGGTAGGTGAGCATGGTGTTTCAAAGGTATGAGGCACTTACAATCCATACCTTCTCTAGAGTTCTCTCATCACATTACTAACTGCTCCTTCAAAGACTCTTTCATGGGATCTTCCTCTTCCTTTTCCCTCCCCCTCTCTCTTAGCAGAGCTGGCTTTAATATTTTTGCAAGGCCTGTGAACCATATTAGATAATAATCACTTTACAGTACGGTTTGCCCACATTGTTAATTTTCCTAAAGGTGTGCACAGATGTACTTATTGTAGATGACTTAGTTCAAGCACAGTTAAAGTACCAAAATTATGTGTTCTGAGACCCTTTAAAAAAGGATATATAGTACCTGATTATTCTTTACCTCTAATCTGATTATACCTTGATCCTCCTACATAGGTAGATGTACTTCAGAAGTGGTACTCCAGTTCTCTCTCTTTATACTCTGTTCTGTGCTTATCCCATGCTTGCAAACTATAATTGCCAGGAGCTGTAGCAAATTACATTCATAGATAATAAATGCTTGTATTGAGCTGTGATTATCTATGTCCTGGGGCAAAGTTAGGTTTCTGTGGCAGCTGGAACTCTGATTTGACTAGCTGCTGGGAGTTAGGCTATCCCCTTAATGTTTCTGTGTTGCAATTGTTTACATGCAAATATAGTGATTGTTCGCTTTGCTAGTGAATAGTATAAAGTCCTAATTCATTGAAGTAGTCCAGAAGCAACTGCATACTGACTATCCAAATCTAGGTAGTTCTCTCATGTTTGTTGTATATTTTGTGACTAGAAAGACCTCATGTGTCCACCAAGATAAATTCTCTTCAGTGAATTCATCCATTCCATTTTTTTTTTTTGGTCTTGTATGGACAAATGAAAATGCACAAATGGCAGAAGAGCTTTAAAAAATGACAAAAAAAAAATACAAGGTGCTAGCTTGAAAAAAACAAACAAATGCAAAAAAATCTAACATTTTTATTAACTAAATTACATTAAAAACCCATGCAATTGGTCCATAAGACATCCCACATTATGGGTGAAGCCCAAAGGGGGGGGGGGACCCCAGAAAAAACTACCATCGTTTGCATGTTCAGGAAAGTCCAATGCAAACAGGAAGGACTAAATCTCTCTCTAGTCTCCAGAGAGCCAATTATTGAGGTCATACTGCTAATCCCACTGAAATCAATGGATGTGTTTTAAATGACTTCAGTGGGTTTTAGATCATAGAAACAGAGAAGATTAGGGTTGGAAGAGACCTCATGAGGTCATCTAGTCCAACCCCTCCTCAAAGCAGGACCAACCCCAACTAAATCATCCCTGCCAGGGCTTTGTCAAGCCGGGCCTTAAAAACTTCTAAGGATGGAGATTCCACCACATCCCCAGGTAACCCATTCCAGTGCTTCACCACCTTCCTAGTGAAATAGTTTTTCTTAATATCTAATCTAGACCTCCCGCACTGCAACTTGAGAACATGTCTCCTTGTTCTGTTATCTGCCACCACTGAGAGCAGCCTAGCTCCATCCTCTTTGGAACCCCTCTTCAGGTAGTTGAAGATTGCTATCAAATCCTCCCTCACTTTTCTCTTCTGCAGACTAAATAAGCCCAGTTCCCTCAGCCTCTCCTCATAAGTCATGTGCCCCAGCTGCCTAATCATTTTTGTTGCCCTCCAACGGATTCTCTCCAATTTGTACACATCCTTTCTTTAGTGGGGGGCCCAAAACTGGACGCAATACTCCAGATGTGGCCTCACTAGTGCTGAATAGAGGGGAATAATCACTTTCCTTTATTTGCTGACAATGCTCCTACTAATATAGCCCAATATGCCGTTAGCCTTCTTGGCAACAAGGGCACACTGTTGATTCATATCCAGCTTCTTGTCCACTGTAATGCCCAGGTCCTTTTCTGCAGAACTGCTGCTTAGCCAGTCGGTCCCCAGCCTGCCGCAGTACATGAGATTCTTCCTTCCTAAGTGCAGGAGTCTGCACTTGTCCTTGTTGAATCTCATCAGATTTCTTTTGGTCCAATCCTCCCACAGAGTCTAGGCCACTCTGGACCCTATCCCTACCCTCCAGCATCTCTACCTCTCCCCACAGCTTAGTGTCATCCATGAACTTGCTGAGGGTGCAGTCCATCCCATCATCTAAATTATTAATGAAGATGTTGAACAAAACCGGCCTCAGGACCGACCCCCGGGGCATTCCGCTTGATACCAGCTGCCAACTAGACATTACGCCACTGATCACTACCTGTTGAGCCTGACGATCTAGCCAGCTTTCTATCCACCTCATAGTCCATTCATCCAGCCCATACTTCTTTAACTTGCTGACAAGAATACTTTGGGAGACCGTATCAAAGGTTTTGCTAAAGTCAAGGTATATCACGTCCACCACTTTCCCCATATCCACAGAGCCAGTTATCTCATCATAGAAGGCAATCAGGTTGGTCAGACAGGACTTGACCTTGGTGAATCCATGTTGACTGTTCCTGATCGCCTTCTTCTCCTCCAAGTGCTTCAAAATGGATTCCTGGAGGACCTGCTCCATGATTTTTCCAGGGACTGAGGTGAGCCCGACCAGTCTGTAGTTCCCCAGATTCTCCTTCTTCCCTTTTTAAAGGATGGGCACTATATTTGTCTTTTTCCAGTCGTCCGGGACCTCGCCCGATTGCCACGAGTTTTCAAAGATAATGGCCAATGACTCTGCAATCACATCAGCCAACTCCCTCAGCACTCTTGGATGCATTGCGTCAAGCCCCATGGACTTGTGCATGTCCAGCTTTTCTAAATAGTCCTTATCCTGTTCTTTCACCACCCCATACTCTGCTGCCCAGTGCAGCAGTCTGGGAGCTGACCTTGTCTATGAAGACCAAGGCAAAAAAAGCATTGAGTACTTCAGCTTTTTTCACATCATCTGTCACTAGGTTACCTCCCCCATTCAGTAAGGGCCCCACACTTTACCTGACCTTTTTCTTGTTGCTAACATACCTGTAGAAATCCTTCTTGTTACCCTTCACACCCCTTGCTATCTGCAACTCCAATTGTGCTTTGGCCTTCCTGGTCACACCCCTGATTACACAAACAATATTTTAATACTCCTCCCTAGTCATCTGTCCAAGTTTCCACTTCTTGTAAGCTTCCTTTTTGTGTTTAAGCTCACCGAAGATTTCTCTGTTAAGCCAAGCTGGTGGCCTCCCATATTTGCTATTCTTTCTGCACATCGGGATGGTTTGTTCCTACACACTCAATATGGCTTCTTTAAAATACACCTAGCTCTATTGGACTCCTTTCCCCCAAACCTAAGCAACATGGGAACTTTTTAATGAAGCTGGAGGTGGGAGGAAGAGGAAGAGCAGATCTAGTTTAGTTGCTGCAAGTTGAGCTTTAAGATTTTGATCTTCCTACACCTACAGGGCTGACGGCATTTTTCATTTTCTAGAATTTCACCCATGAGCGCAGTTCTGTGGGATTGGGTCCTAACGAATCAAGCCATTAGCGATGAACTCGCAGACAGCAGATACAATACCATAGCAGCATTTCACTCACCTCTCAAACCCTTGTGTGTTACTCTCTAAACGAACAAAGACAGACAAGGTCAAACATCAGAACATAAAGTCCTTTGTGAAATGTTATTCGTACACAGCAGATTTTTAATTAAACTACTTTAAATGCCAAAAATGTCGATTTTTTATATTATTGTCTCTTGTGTCTTATTCAGTCCTTTTCTAATCTTTGTGGTGTTGTTTGAAAAGGACCAGAAATACAGCAACAGATTGAGAGAGTTCAGATTCACATCTAATTTTTTCGCTCACATGGAAGAATAGAATTATTTTCCTTAGCATCCTGGTGTAGAAAAAAAATGAATATATCAGACCAGCTCTCCTGCTACCTGTATTAACACTGAGCTGCTTCAGGAATAAGGTTTCCTTTTCTTCTATTTCTCATTTTATCTCCGGTAACACACTTCTCACATTGTCATTTTAAGACTTCTCTTAGGCCTCTGTCGCATTTACAGTTTTCACTCTTCTGTCTTGTTTTGCCAAAAGTTTAAAATACTAGTTTAATAGATAACTAATCATGTATTCAATTTCCAAGAGCATCTTCAAAACTGGCACAATAAACGGAGGGAGGGGGAGAGACTTGACCAACAACTTCTAACCCATGTGATTCTACCCCTGGGTACTCTGAAGCAAAGAGTTTCTCATGAACAATCTGACCTGTCAGACACCAAGATGTGAACTGCAGGTACCTTTTCCACTATTACCTTAAATGTTATGCTAAATTGCTACCTTCTCTCCTGTTTTCCATGGGAGGTTGCTGCTATTCTCCTGTCTTTCTGATTTCTCATTAGCAGTGCTGGGTGAACCATTCCTAACAAATAGTTTATTTGATTAATTTAGCCCACTCCCCTAATTAATTGTTTGCAGATACATTTCAGCCCACGTGTTTGGGAACTGTTTGGTTTTTCATTCACTATCTCCAGTGGGTGATTGGTCACCTTAGCCACATGGTGCGATGTGGTAATTTTCTGATCTCTGATCAAATGAGTGCAACTAACAAAGAGAGGAAGGGCAAGTGACAGGGCCTTGGATTCTCTCCAGGGAAGAATAGGAGCACTTTGAGACGTTAGGATAGCCTAACCTTGCAAGAATAGGGGATTTGTAGGATATTTTAAATTTTTTTTCTTCTGAGTCTCTAGAGTCAGGCTTTGCCTGAGACTTAGCAAACAGACTTAAGGTGCTGTTGTTAAGCACTGTGTCTCCACCTTATGCCAAGGGTTGAACTGGCCACAGGGCAAGCCCAATGATCCGGACGCACAAGGGTAACATACACACAAGTCTCCTTTGCCTTTCCTCATACATGAGGCTTGCATTTCGGCTGGACCTGAAGGTCAGGACTCAGGTTCCTACAACTTCTATCTCCACCTGAAATGGACTTTGTTTAGTCACAAAGTGAATTTCACATTATTTGGTTTTCACAGATGAAAATTCTCTGCCAATTCATGAAACTCTTCACAAACAATTCCCCCCACTATTCATCCAGTTCTACCCATTGATAGTTTTTTAGTTCCCCTCAATCACTGTCTTCCCAGGAGATCTCTGTTTTTCCATCGATGGCTGCAGGCCTTCTTTTGTCCCCATGACACTGCCAAGTAGAAAGGCTATTTTAAATTATCTTTTATTGAAATCATTGTTTAGAAAATGCAAAGGAAAATAATAATGTATTCTGCAAGAAACCATTTACCCCCCAGATTTTAATTTTTCCTTGCTTATCTCATTGCTTATTTTCTCAGAGTCCATTCAGCTCTAAGGGTATGTCTATACTGCAATTAAAATCCTGTGGGTGGCCCATGCCAGATGACTCAGGCTTACTGGGCTCCGGCTAATGGGCTGTTTGCAGTGTAAATGTTCAGGCTTAGGCTGAAACCTGGTCTCCAGGACTCTGCAAGGTGGGAGAGTCCCAGAACTTAGGACACAGGTTCCAGAGCTCAGGCCAGAACATCTACACCACAATTAAACAGCCCTGTGAGCCCGAGTCAACTGCTCCGGACCAGCTGCAGGTGTCTAATTGCAGTGTAGACATACCCGAAGGCCATAAGAACCATGCTCATTCTCCTCCAAAAGATTTAAAGGTAAAATTCCAGTTCACATTGATCTCGTGTGTTAGTTTTGCAAATACTGATTTTCTTAAGCTGATTCATCCATTATTCAAGTACCAAAGTACATTGCAATATAACACAATAGTATAGTGGGTGTGCATGTAGCATTCTTAAATGCTAGTCTCCTGTTTAGCTTAAAGCAACTGACCTCACACTGCCAGCCCAGCAGCAAGACCTTAAGGTTAAAAATGATTCCATCTCCCCGCAAGCATATGAAGAGCATCAATTACTTGATTCCAGACTCTACTATCTGCCAGACATTCCTAACAAGCATATAGGCTCCCACCACTCTCCTTGCTCTCTCCAGCATTTAGCAGTGCATGCTGGATTAAATCTTCAATTTAACAGATGAGGAACCTAATCAACAATTCCTTTCTTTTGCAACATATTGAAATATTCTGGGCATTTAGCCAGTTTCTCCTCGTCTTCTTTTCCCTGAGCTAGTTTCCCAAATCAAAGTGTTGCCTTTTTGTTGTTTTTGCCATTCATTTGTGTGTTTTAAGGGCCCACTGTTTTAGGACACTGAGCGCATTAAACTCTCATTAGTGAAGCTGAGGACGCTCAGCAACATACATGAGGTGCTCAGCATCTTGCAGGATTGGGTCTTAGGTCTGCAAAAAGGATAAAAAGAAAACAATGTACTGGTTTAACCAGTGAAAACCAGAAGTTGTTCTTAAGGACGCCAGGCAATGACAATGCACCTGATTAGCTTTCTCAAGGCAGACGGACAAACAGTTGGGACATCCAGTAGAGCAGTGGCTCTCAACCATGTCCATTCCAGGACCTCCTCCCATCTACCTGGGATCTCCCAACCCATTTAGCAATAGGGTGGCTGTGATTTCCCCGAGCCAAGAACCCAAGCTGTAGAAACACCACTTAAGCAATCCCATAATTGATCCTGCATAAATAATCATGTTTTCCCTGCAGTTTGTGTCACTCACATCTCAGTTTTTTTTATTTTTATTGATTTCTTCCCCCCCACCACACACACCAATTATGCCTGAGCTACTTCTCATTCTATTTTAGCTTCATTTCTCAGATCTCTCTGTATCTTCATTTCACACAGATTTCTCCCGAGAAGTTACCACTTTCCTTTATTTATATTTTTTTAACCTGGTAAACCAATGAAAAGTTAGAATCCTAGAATCATAGGGTTATAAGGGACCGCAAAGGCCATCTAGTCCAGTGGTTCTCAAACTAGGGCCTCCACTTATTCAGGAAAAGCCCCTGGAGGGCCAGGCCAGTTTGTTTACCTGCCGCGTCCGCAGGTTCGGCCGATCGCGGCTCCCATTGGCTGCGGTTCGCTGCTCCAGGCCAATGGGGGCTGCAGGAAGTGGTGCGGGCCAAGGGACGTGCTGGCCACCCTTCCTGCAGCTCCCATTGGCCTGGAGCGGCGAACCACGGCCAGTGGGAGCCGCGATCAGCCGAACCTGCGGACGCGGCAGGTAAACAAACCGGGCCAGCCGGCCAGGGGCTTTCCCTGAACAAGTGGCGGCCCTAGTTTGAGAACCACTGATTTAGTCTAAACACCTGCCAAGATGCAGGATGTGTTGTATCTAAACCACCCAAGACAGATGGCTATCCAGCCTCCTTTTGAAAACCTCCAGTGAAGGAGCTTCCATGAGTACGTGCTGAATTTGAACCTATATTTTATTTCTTAGTGCAGTATGATTATGAGAAAGGAATTTTGTTTTGCAAAGCCACAATCAAATTAAGTCTTAGCCATAAATCAGTTAAAACCTAAGTGGACATTGTGAAATGCCTTTTATTTTAATGTGATCGTTGTTCACATAAAATACTTTTTGTCAGAGGAGTAAATTAAATTGGGAGAAGATTTACTCAGCTCGGTTTTTAGCCCAACAGTCCACTGTAGCTAAGTACCAGTAACTGCCAAATGCCTGTACTTGAATTAAAATGTTAAAACACCATGTTAAGCTTTCCCCCAAACACTCTGGTGTCTGTTGCTAACCTATTATATATTAGTTATTTAGAAAGAAATTTAAGAACTTGCTGTTCAGAACCAAGTCAGCTTCATAGTTGTAATGAAGAGCCAGTAACAATGAAAGTATTGGGTGTGAATCTCATTGGAGGGTGAAGGGGGGGGGTGATACAATGGATAAATCTGAGCTACACTAGTATGAACCAGCTTAATGGGCACATCAAGGCATGGTGTCTGGGCCTCCTCTTGCCAAGTGGAGGCCATTCAGCAAAACAAATTCAACCTCCTCTAAAGCCTCTGAATGAGCAGTGGCGTTACTCAGAGTGCAGGGAGCAGAGAATTGGGCCCATGGTTTAGAACAGTCATTTATTGATACAAGTTGTGGGCACAAATCAAACCTCAGAAGTAAATATTTTTATTGCAGGGGAGGAATGGAAAGGACAATTTAGAGTGCACAGCTGTTCCGTGTCTCTATGATGGGATGAACCCAAACCCTCACACCGTCAAAGCACGGGTTGTTTCAAACCCAGCTCAGCCCAGTCCCTAACTGTTATAGCTAAGGACTGTTTTTTCCAGAATACACCGCATTGGTGTCCATAAGAGAGGAATGAGATTGCCAGGGCTGTGCTAGAGAAGATGACCATAGTCCCTTGTTAAAATTCGGGCACCAAAATGTTGACAGAAGTTTGGAATGAATTTGCCAAGCAAAGGTAGGGGTTTTTTTGTTTTTGTTTTTCCCCCTTCTAGAGTTCCTGTAAAAATATAGTCCAAAACTACCAGGAGTAAAGCCCACTGAAGTTAATAGACTCTCATTGACTCTAAAACAACAAGGAGTCTGGTGGCACATTAAAGACTAACAGACTTATTTGGGCATAAGCTTTTGTGGGTAAAAAACCCACTTCTTCAGATGCACCTGGACTCCTTGTTGTTTTTGTGGATACAGACTAACACGGCTACTCCCTGATCCTTGATCTCATTGACTCTAAAGGTCTTCAGGTGAGGCCTAAGGTGTGAGCATTGGGGGTTTAGTTTTAAATACGACACAGGAGTTAATACAAAAGGGGAGAAAGTCACCTCCGTGAGATGACAGGGGTCACTGCAGAGTTAGATTTAATAACCTCAGGCCTGGTCTACACTACGAGTTTAGGTCGAATTTAGCAGCGTTAAATCGAATTAAGCCTGGACACGTCCACACAATGAAGCCCTTTTTTTCGACTTAAAGGGCTCTTTAAACTGGTTTCTTTACTCCACCTCCAACGAGGGGATTAGCGCTAAAATCAGCCTTTGCGGGTCGGATTTGGGGTAGTGTGGACGGAATTCGATGTTATTGGCCTCCGGGAGCTGTCCCACAGTGCTTCATTGTGACCGCTCTGGACAGCACTCTCAACTCAGATGCACTGACCAGGTAGACAGGAAAAGCCCCATAAACTTTTAAATTTCATTTCCTGTTTGCCCAGCGTGGAGAGCACAGGTGACCACGCAGAGCTCATCAGCACAGGTGTCCCAGGATCGCAAAAGAGCTCCAGCATGGACAGAACGGGAGGTACGGGATCTGCTTGCCATATGGGGAGATGAATCAGTGCTAGCTGAACTCCGTAGCAGTAAACGAAATGGCAAAATATTAGAAAAAGTCTCAAAGGCCATGAAGGACAGAGGCTATAACAGGGACACACAGCAGTGTCGCGTGAAAATTAAGGAGCTAAGGCAAGCCTACCACAAAGCCAGAGAGGCAAACGGAAGGTCCGGGGAAGAGCCGCAAACATGCCGCTTCAGGGACGCAACAGGGAAGCGGGTTCGGGGTACGAGGAAGATGATGATGAAGACAATGAAGATAGCTCACAGCAAGGAAGTGGAGAAACTGGTTTCCCCAACAGCCAGGATATGTTTATCACCCTGGACCTGGAATCAGTAACCCCTGAGCTCACCCAAGGCGTGCTCCCAGACCCTGAGGGCAAACAAGGGACCTCTGGTGAGTGTACCTTTGTAAATATTACACATGGTTTAAAAGCAAGCGTGTTTAATGATTAATGATTAATTTGCCCTGGCAATCGCGGCCAATACAGCTACTGGAAAAGTCTGTTAACGTGTACGGAGATGGAGCGGAAATCCTCCAGGGACATCTCCAGAAAGCTCTCCTTCATGTACTCCCAAAGCCTTTGCAAAAGGTTTCTGGGGAGGGCTGCCTTATCCCGTCCGCCATGGTAGGACACTTTACCATGCCAGGCCAGTAGCACGTAGTCTGGAATCATTGCATAACAAAGCAGGGCAGCGTATGGTCCCGGTGTTTGCTGGCATGCAGACAACATCCATTCCTTATCTCTCTTTGTTATCCTCAGGAGAGTGATATCATTCACGGTCACCTGGTTGAAATGGGGTGATTTCATTAAGGGGACATTCAGAGGTGCCCATTCCTGGTTGGCTGAACAGAAATGTTCCCCGCTGTTAGCCACGCGGTAGGGGGAGGGGTGAAGTGATCATCCCAGAGAATTGGGTGTGTGTGGGGGCGGGGTAGTTGGGTTTGTGCTGCATGTTAACCCAGAAACCGCAGCCCCTCCTTTTACATTGCAAACCCATTTTAAATGGCCAACCCAACGGGTGCTTGGTATGGGAAATGAGAGCGCTACTGTTTGAAACCATTCCCACATGTTAAGAAGGTTAAAAAAGCCCAAAGACTGTGGTTTACCATGGCTGCCTGCAAGCCGAAATCTGTTGCCTGGCACTGCGTGAGTGATCTCTCACACCAAACCAGCAGGCCCTCAATATAAGAGGAAAAATGCGACCTTGTAACAAAAGCACATGTGCTGTGTAATACGAACAGCAAAATTTAACGTGAAAGAGTGTACCCATTGTTCTCTAAAATGTGTCTTTTTTAACCACCTCTCCCTTCTCCTCCACCAGCTGCAAATGTTTCTCCTTCACAGAGGCTAATGAAGATTAGAAGGAGAAAACGGCGGACTCGGGATGATATGTTCATGGAGCTCCAGATGTCCTCCCACGCTGACAGAGCACAGCAGAATGCGTGGAGGCAGTCAATGTCAGAGTGCAAAAAAGCACAATATGAACGAGAGGAGAGGTGGCAGGCTGAAGAGGATAGGTGGCGTCAGCTTGCAGACAGAAGGCAAGAGTCGATGCTCCGGCTGCTGGAGCATCAAACTGATATGCTCCAGCGTATGGTTGAGCTGCAGGAAAGGCACCAGGAGCAGAGACCGCCACTACAGCCCCTGTGTAACCAACAGCCCTCCTCCCCAAGTTCCATAGCCTCCTCACCCAGACGCCCAAGAACGCAGTGGGGGGCCTCCGGCCACCCAGTCACTCCACCCCAGATGATTGCCCAAGCAACAGAAGGCTGGCCTTCAATAAGAGTTAAAGTTTTAAACTGCAGTGTGTCCTTTTCCATCCCTCCTCCCCCACCCATCCCAGGCTACCTTGGCAGTTATCCCCCTAGTTGTGTGATGAATTAATAAAGAATGCATGAATGTGAAGTAACAATGACTTTATTGCCTCTGCAAGTGGTGCTCGAATGGGGGAGGGGAGGGTGGTTAGTTTACAGGGAAGTAGAGTGAACCGGGGGGGGGAGGGGGCGGAGGGTTCATCAAGGAGAAACAAACAGAAGTTTCACACTGTAGCCTGGCCAGTCACAAAACTCGTTTTCAAAGCTTCTTTGATGCGCACCGCGCCCAGCTGTACTCTTCTAACCGCCCTGGTGTCTGGCTGCGCGTAATCAGCGGCCAGGCGATTTGCCTCAACCTCCCACCCCGCCATAAATGTCTCCCCCTTACTCTCACAGATATTGTGGAGCACACAGAAAGCAGCAATAACAATTGGAATATTGGCTTCGCTGAGGTCTATCCGAGTCAGTAAACTGTTCCAGCGCGTTTTTAAACGTCCAAATGCACATTTCACCACCATTCGGCACTTGCTCAGCCTGTAGTTGAACAGGTCCTGACTACTGTCCAGGCTGCCTGTGTACGGCTTCATGAGCCATGGCATTAAGGGGTAGGCTGGGTCCCCAAGGATAACGATAGACATTTCAACATCCCCAACGGTTATTTTCTGGTCCGGGAAGAAAGTCCCTTCCTCCAGCTTTTGAAACAGACCAGAGTTCCTGAAGACACGAGCATCATGTACCTTTCCCAGCCATCCCATGTTGATGTTAGTGAAACATCCCTTGTGATCCACCAGGGCTTGCAGCAGCATTGAAAAGTACCCCTTGCGGTTTATGTACTAGGTGGCTTGGTGCTCCGGTGACAAGATAGGGATATGGGTTCCGTCTATCGCCCCACCACAGTTTGGGAATCCAATTGCAGCAAAGCCATCCACTATGGCCTGCATGTTTCCCAGAGTCACTACCCTTGATATCAGCAGGTCTTTGATTGCCCTGGCAACTTGGATCACAGCAGCCCCCACAGTAGATTTGCCCACTCCAAATTGATTCCCGACTGACCGGTAGCTGTCTGGCGTTGCAAGCTTCCACAGGGCTATCGCCACTCGCTTCTCAACTGTGAGGGCTGCTCTCTTCCTGGTATTCTGGCGCTTCAGGGCAGGGGAAAGCAAGTCACAAAGTTCCACGAAAGTGCCCTTACGCATGCGAAAGTTTCGCAGCCACTGGGAATCTTCCCACACCTGCAGCACGATGCGGTCCCACCAGTCTGTGCTTGTTTCCCGGGCCCAGAATCAGCATTCCATGGTATGAACCTGCCCCACTAAAACTATGATTTGCACATTGCTGGAGCCTGTACTTTGTGAGAGGTCTATGTCCATGTCAATTTCCTCATCACTCTCGTTGCCGCGCTGCAATTGCTGCAATCACCTCCTCGGCTGGCTTTGCTTTGGCATGTTCTGGCTCTGCATATACTCCAGGACAATGCGTGTGGTGTTCATAGTGCTCATAATTGCCGCGGTGATCTGAGCGGGCTCCATGATCCCAGTGCTATGGCATCTGGGCTGAAAAAAGGCGCGAAACTATTGTCTGACGGAGGGAGGGAGGGGCGAGTGACGACATGGCTTACAGGTACAGGGAATTAAAATCAACACAGGTGGCTGTGCATCAGGGAGAAACACAAACAACTGTCACACAGAATGGCCCCCCCAAAGATTGAACTCAAAACCCTGGGTTTAGCAGGCCGTTGATTTCATGGAGGGAGGGGGAAGCAAATGAATACAGAACAAATCTGGTCCATCTATTTTTTACATCTTAAGCTGGCAGCAGACAGTGCAGCATGACTGATAGCCATCGGCATCTCCTGGGTGCTTGGCAGAAGATGCTGTACTACGACTGCTAGCCATCATCGTCAAGACGGTTCAATAGGACTGCCGGCAGGACTGAGTCTCCAGGAGACAGAACATGTCTGCCCAGACGCCTCTGATCGAACTCACTGAGGAATACGACGACGATGGATACCAGTCGTAATACACCATCTACGGCCAAAAGGCAAGGAGCTGCTGCTGTGTAGCAATGCAGTACCACATCTGCTGGCACCCAGATGACATATGGTGACGGTGAGCTGAGCTGAGCTGAGCTGAGCTGAGCGGGCTCCACGTTCGCCGTGGTATGTTGTCTGCACAGGTAACCCAGGTAAAAAGGCACGAATCGATTGTCTGCCGTTGCTCTGACGGAGGAGTAGGGGCCTGATGACATGTACCCAGAACCCCATGCGACACTGTTTTTGCATCATCAGGCATTGGGATCTCAACCCAGAATTCCAATGGGTGGCGGAGACTGCGGGAACTGTGGGATAGCTACCCACAGTGCAACACTCCGGAAGTCGACGCTAGCCTCGGTACTGTGGATGCGGTCTGCCGACTTCATGCACTTAGAGCATTTTATGTTGGGACACACACAATCGACTGTATAAAACCGATTTCTATAAAACCGGCTTCTATAATTTCGACCTAATTTCGTAGTGTAGACATACCCTAAGAGAAGGAGAATCCCTTAGAAACACAATGATGGTGAACTACAAAAGGGAAGATTTTAAAACAGGTGAACCTTAACAGTGGGGTGAAGGGCAAAATTTAAAAAGTTTTGCAGCCACTAAAAATCAGCCTGAGGGTTGTCTAAGAATAATATATTAGAAAGGCACATGGTTTGGATGTATTAGCAAAGGGAGAGTAAGCAGCACATCGTTAGATAGAGAAGATGTGTTTGGACAGCACCCAGCAAGGAGGGTCCAGGTTTATGACAAAGGCTCCCAGGTGCTATTATAATACAAATAATTATTAATAACAACCACCGCATGAGTCTATCACAACTGAAAAAAAATCTCTGAAAAAAAAAAGGAAATCTTCCCTCGGTATAAAAATTACACACAGATAAAATGGAACAAAAACTGCATTCAGTGACATGCAGCTAAGAAGTAATAAATGGAACACACCCCCGGGCCTTGATCCAAACTCTATTGAAGTCAACATGAATCTTTCCACTCACTTCCATGGGGTTTGGATCAGGACCTGTATGAGGAACGGGTGGCCAATAACGTCACAATAAGGACATTTAAAAAAATTAAACCATCAGGAAAAAACAGGACTGTATACCGTTTAGACAAGGAGGGCCTTATCCAAAGCACATTCAAGTCAACGGCAGTCTTTATATTTTTCAATAGGCTTTGGATCAGATCCCAAAGAAAGCAGGAGTGTCTTAATTTATTTCACCATTCTGTTTTATTATTGCATTATTTTTTCCTGTAGAAGACAGTGACAGACTTCTGATTCTGAGGGTACATTTTATACGAAATCAGAGGAAGAAGTTATGGAGCCACTTAAGGAATTTAAGGTCCCGGTGCACAAAAGTATTTAAAGCACATACATAACTTTAAGCACAAGTATTCCCATTGGCTGGTTCTAAGGACCTGAGTCATTCAAGTCAGTGAACCTACTCTCATGCTTAAGTGCTTTGTTGTATTAAGTGGAGTAACACAGCATTCCTGCACCACTGAAATCACAATAAAAGCTAGGTGAAAGCTTTGGAACAAAACTTTTTTGTGGTAAAAAATGCAGATTTGGTGCCACCAGAAAATTTCACAAATTTGTGTCAGTTTCACCAATTTGCTCATGTAGAAAAAAAATTTAAAAGTCAAAACTTTTTGTTTTGACATTTTTCAAATTAAATGTTTTGATTTTTTCAGTTCAAGTCACCTTTTCATTTCAAAATTTCCTCATATTTATTAAACTAAACATGTAAAAAAAACCACAATACAAATGAAATGTTTTGTCTTGGTCAAACTAAACATTTTGCTTAACCAAAATGTTTTGCTCAGCCAGACACTAAATATTTTCCGACTTTTTTATTTGATGAAACTTTTGAAAAAAAAAATATCCTCAGTTTTTCAGAATAGCCAGTGAACTGAAAACTCCATTATTCACAGAACTCTAATTAGGAATTTTGACTTCAGTCGGAGCAAATCAAGCCCTAATGCCACCCTGTCCTGGTGAGTTGGTCAGAACATTCTGAAGGACACAGTTTAAAACACAAGGGATGAGCATTCTATCCTATAGAACTGGAGGGAACCTTGAAGGTCATCAAGTCCAGCCCCCTGCCTTCACTAGCAGGACCAAGTACTGATTTTGCCCCAGATCCCTAAGTGGCCCCCTCAAGGACTGAACTCACAATGCTGGGTTTAGCAGGCCAATGCTCAAACCACTGAGCTATCCCTGCCCCCACTTCATTATGACAAGTTTGGTGAAGAAGCCCATTGAAGTGAATGGGAATCTTTCCATTGACTTCAACTGGCTGTGGATCTAACCCCTGTTACCTTTAAAATAACAACTGTTAACGAAGATAACATGGTGCCCGCTACATTTTATTTATTTATTTTTAATTAAAGGCACTACTGGAGAGCTTGGGAATAAGAAATTGTGAACTTCACCTTAGTGTCAGGTAAGCTAATTGAGAACCTAATTAAGGATAGCAGAAGAACATTTGGCTAGAGTGTAACATGAAAGATCAAAATAGCATGTCTTTTGACAGGGAAAATTATGCCTAACTAACCTGCTGAAGTTCTTTAACTACTGTGTTTTAACTTTTTCAAAGGTGACCCTGCAGACTTAATGTACTTGGATTTCTAAAACTTTTTGATTATGTTGTTCATAAAAGATTAAGGAAAATAAATAACCATGGGTTAGGGGGCACAATCTTGTTGTGAATAAAAAAATGGTTCAGTGGTAAGAATTAAACATTTATAATGAACAGCTGCTCTGCACAGTGGAGAGGAGTTAATAGTGGAATGACCCAGGAGTCACATTGGGAGCAATGTTCATTAATATGCTTATTAATGATTTGGAGAAGGAAGTAGACAGTGAGTCAGTGGCGTTTGCTAGTGACACGGGATGGGTCTACACTGCAGCTTGGAGCATGCTTCCCAGCATTGGTAGACAGATACACTAACTCTGCTTGAGCTAAAAATAGCAGTGTTGCTGGGGTATCATGGGAGTTGCTCGAGTTAGCTACCCAAGTACATACCCCAAAAGTCCAGGTGGTTTTGTACTCAGGTCGGTAGCTCAAGCTGCTGCCTGCTATCTGGCTACACTATTTTTAGCACAGTATGTGGAGCAAAGCTAGTGCGTGTCTGTCTATGCGGGTGAGACTACACTGCCAGCTGTTGTGTAGTCATACCCTAAATTCTTCTGAAGGACTGTGGGGTTTTATGCATGGAGAGTGAATTTCAGCTGAAGTGCATTGATATGATTGCCTCTGATGCATGAAGTGTGGACCGCCAGGGGCATTAGGCTACCGGTCTTAATGACCCGATCTAGCAAATTCAGTGTGGCAGAAAAAAAATCCTAAGAGAAAATATTAAAATGCTCTGATGCTAAACCGTACCTATCTCAACCCTGCAATCTGCTGCTGAAAATCTCCTGCCTCAGTGCCCTCAGTTCCTATTGCATCCCAGGTATGAATGCTCATCTGCACGCTTACAGAAGGTAGTAGAGGTTATTCTTAGCTAAGATCGTCAGCTGAGGTTGCTTAGGGAGGGCTATAACAAGTTCTGTTAAATAGATGATGTGATATTATACCTAGTGTTCTGTTAAACATTAAAAAAACAATTCAAAAATCTTTAAAAAAAAAAAAAAAAAGAAAAAACTTTGATGCAGCAAGGGCCCACTCACAAAGTTTAGTACAAGTCAATAAACTACATTGTATCTACCTTTAATTTACCTTGTTATATTCCTCCCTAAGCAACCTCACCTGAAAACCATGGCTGAAACTAAATCCTACCAACTTCAGTAAGTATCAGGATGATAATTTCTATGCTATGTTCAAATGCAGACGTGCTGAGCAAATTAATCTTTTCCCTTACTTCTTCAAGCACCTTACCGTTTTTTAGATACTCTCTTCAGCTCCCAGGATAAGAACGGCCATACTGGGTCAGACCAAAGGTCCATCCAGCCCAGTATCCTGTCTACCGACTGTGGCCAATACCAGGTGTCCCAGAGGGAGTGAACCTAACAGGTAATGATCAAGTGATCTCTCTCCTGCCATCCATCTCCACCCTCTGACAAACAGAGGCTAGGGACACCATTCCTTACCCATCCTGGCAAATAGCCATTAATGGACTTAACCTCCATGAATTTATCTAGTTCTCTTTTAAACCCTGTTATTGTCCTAGCCTTCATAACCTCCTGAAGCAAGGAGTTCCACAGGTTGACCATGCGCTGTGTGAAGAAGAACTTCATTTTATTTGTTTTAAACCTACTGCCCATTAATTTCATTTGGTGGCCACTAGTTCTTACATTATAGGAACAAGTAAATAACTTTTCCTTATTCACTTTCTCCATACCACTCATGATTTTATATACCTCTATCATATCCCCCCCTTAGTCTCCTCTTTTCCAAGCTGAAAAGTCCTAGCCTCTTTGGAAGAATGCCACCTCTGACTTGGCCCCACATTTCCAGCTATGTTGGGTATTGGGATTCAAAAACCATACTTCTAAATACTAAAAGGTGATCCTAGATAGTGGTGAACAGTCACCTAATTTTTAGATTATTGAATTGGGAACGATTCTGAGAAACTCAAACAGTTGGAGACTTTGCTTTAGATCTGCACTCCAGAGGGCCTCTCAGCTGAAGGCAGGCATGGCCTTCTCTGAGCTCCCTGCTAAATATTAAAACCAAATAAACTTACAAAAGCTACATCAGATCCATTACACTACTTCTCTGTTGGTAAACAGATTTGAATGTCTCAGGGGGCCAATTGCTTTGTGTTGGTTGTTTTTACTTTCCAGGGAAACCTGCTCTTATAAATGTTTCTTTCAAAGAACATAAGAGACAGAGATGACCTACAAGGTTAATTTATATTGTAAGTTGCAGTTTAATGTACCCCCATGCACATCACAGCATCCGGCTGCACAGCACAACCATGAGATAATTATTTTGTGGTATTACCCAAAAGGGGTCAATGGACCTGTTCTCTTTCTTTGGACCAGGTTGAACTAGAGGGTCTTTCTCTATACTTTATTACTGTGTTACCTTAGTGCCTAGAAACCCCTTTGTGTTAGGTGCTGTACAAACATTGAACAAAAGACAATCCCTGTACCAAAGACCTTACTTTACTGTAGCTCCAGCTCCCCATCATAAAAAATATACATATATTAAAAATGCTATAAAGCCTAGAACCTGCCACTGAGGGTGCTATATAGCTATATAGCTCAGAGCTACTTTAAGATGCATCACTGAAAAAGTTATAAAAACTATTCCAAACAAGTAGTCGCCTTTGAAAACTTGATGGTCTCCTCAGATAACTAAATCATTTGACCTCACTATTTGCAGTCATCTGTGTATTCCCTGTAGTAAATATAGGGCCAACAGCAAGTATAAGAAAGATGAGGTCCTTCCGCAGATACTGAGGTTACCTAAAGTGAAATCAGGGTGGTTTTAAATGTGACTGCTGTTGCAAGAGCTAAATTTACTCTAGGTCTCTTCCAGAGGAACCTTGCAGTAGACGTTGCTGGCAGAAGTCTGCCAAGAAGAGGAATAGTTGTGGAAGTGCAAAGCAGTATCGCTTGCATCATACTCTCAGAGGGATGGGTCACATGCATGCAAGGGTGAAGTGAAGGGGTTTGTGGGTGCCTAGGGAGCTCACAGCACGGAATCTCAGTGGGGAACAATGGTAAAAACCCCACCTGCTTCCTCCAAAGCCTGGATCCAGGGGGATGTTTTAGTCTAGGGAAGTGTAATGGATATCAAGGTGTCAGGTGCCTTAAAATACGATTGATTAGGTAGAATATGCCTGTGGTAGAGGGGGTGTATTTAGCCAGGGATCTGCTCCATGGGCAGAGTCAGGCCTGTAAAAGCTCAAGCCAAAATCAACACTGAAATGTCTTTTAAAGGCCAATGATGGGATGAGGAAGAAAAGGAATCTGGAGTAAATGGGGGAGGAGAGACACTGCATTTTCAGCTCAGTCTGTGATGGAGGCATTACAAAAAAACAAAACAAAAGAACCGTAACAAACAGGTGTCAGAGTGACACTGAACATCAGTGGGAGTTGAGGACGCTCAAAACCTGGTAGGAAGCCAGGACCTTGGGATACAGCCTTATGTTCCTAGCACAGCCTTCTACACTGTTTCACACGTATATTTGATCTTAAATCATGCATGAATTGGAATGGGCAAAATAAGTCTTTGCCACAACATTAACTGATACTTTGCGTGAACCCACACATTTAGTAACGTACCCTGGAGAAATTCTGCCCAGATCCAAAAATGCAATCATTAGTAAGCATGATGTAGTGCTCAGTATGTTGTAAACAACTGGAACAGATTGGCGTGGCTTGCCCTTACATCTCTTAACCCTACATTAATTTTCATCAGGAAAGCAGGCCAAGACTGTAAACTGCTTAGAATAATGGTAGCTAAGTGCTTTCTGTAAACTACCCCCAAAATATGTTCTGAAATTGTCAGATATTGGCTGGATAAGCTGTCAATGTCCCAGCTCTTGCAGACTCGGGGAAGTGCCCAGCTTTCCATTAAGTGTACACAAAATCGCTAACCACAACACAGGTGAATGACCAGTGTGTTTATGCTCTTAGGCCCCGATCCAGCAAAGCTTAACTTGAAACGTTTCAGTCGTTCTACTGAAAGCAACAGGACTACTGCATACTGAGAGATAAGACTGCCGCAGGGGTGCATTGACTGAAAAAGAATGAATGTGAGTTAAGTCGCCACCACCAGAGAGGCACCTGGGAATGCTATATTTTTTTTTTAAAAAGCACTAACTGAATCAAGCTGGTCTGAAATGCCAGTCTACAAATCCCCACAACCTCAGTTACCACCTCCACATGTGCAAACACGAGAAGCAAAATGGTAGTGATTAAATATACCGAACAGGAACAAGTTATAATGAGTTCTGAACACATCCACAGGAAGGTTCTGAGCTGGGAGGTAATTTCACAGATGACCCCACCCTCACCCCTTACCCACTGAAAAATTTCTGTCCTTGACCCAGTACAGAATGAACTATAGAATACAAAGCAATGATAGACCAGCTGATCCCAATTGCCTTTGCAAGATATAAGGCAGAAGATGCTTCTGAAAGAACCTCAATCCAGAGAGTCGACAGTCTCCAAATTAGAGCTGGTAATTCCCCCCCACCTCGGAATAATAGTTTTTTCTAGTGAGTGGGGAGAATCCTGAAAAAATGGTCAACCTTATCAAAATTCCATGAAAACGTGATTTTTTCCAATTAAAAAAAAATATCAAACCATATTGAAAAAAACATGGCTATTGAAATTTCTTTGTTGACTGAAAACCAGGATATCTGTACATGAAAACTTTTATTAATGATTTGAATACTATTTTCAATAAAGTATCAATAAAGTTGCAAACTTTTTTTTTTAAAAGTGGTCCATTTCTAAATCATGGTTTTCCATTTTCCCACTAGTTCTTCTTGAAATACAGTGAATACAGAAAGACAGCTTACCAGCAACTACTGCTAGTTGTGGAAGTATATATTTTGTGGGACTGTCAGGCACCTGCAGGGCCGGCTCTAAGCACCAGCAAAACAAGCTGGTGCTTGGGGCGGCACATTTTTAGGGGCGGCATGGCCGGTGCCAGAATGCTGCCCCTGCCGCCCCTAAAAATGTGCCCCGGGCCGCCCTAGCTCACCTCCGCTGCTGCCGCTCACGCGCCGCTGCTCGCCCTCCCTCCCAGGCTCTCAAACCCGGGAGGGAGGGGGAGATCCCGAGCGGCTGCGGCGCGCGAAACAACTGATTTGCGTGCCGCGGCCGCTCGGGATCTCCCCCTCCCTCCCGGGTTTGAGAGCCTGGGAGGGAGGGGGAGACCCTGAGTGGCCGCGGCACACGCGCTGCTTCTCCCTGTCCCTCCCTCCTAGGCTTGAGAGCCTAGGGGGAGGAGGCAGGGCTGGGGATTTGGGGAAGGGGCGGAGTTGAGGCGGGGCCAGGGGTGGAGTAAGAAAAAAACGGGGGGGGGACGGCCAAAATTGTTTTTGCTTGGGGTGGCAAAAATCCTAAAGCCGGCCCTGGGCACCTGTGATGAGGAGTTAGGCCCTGATGCAGCAAAGCACTTAAGCAGACGTTTAAACTTTAGGCATTAAGATATTCCCAATGACTATAATGGAAGTAGTCACTTATAAGGTAATCATATGCTTAAATGCTTTGGTGCATTGTGGCTCAGGTCAGCAATCATGTGCAACTTATGTGGCTTCTGGAGCAACACCAAAAGAAAGCCAAGAAGAAACATTTTGTAATACTGAAAGCTGGAGGTGATAGGGTATGGTAGATAGTGTCAAGATCTAGTTTAATGTTAGTGAACTAATGATAATGATACATGCATACTGGGGAAAGAAGAGAGGAGTCGGTAGTTATTTAACAGCCAACAGTAAATTTACTTGAACCCAGGTTTGTTTGTTTGAAATAAATGGAGATACCTTATCTCCTAGAACTGGAAGGGACCTTGAAAGGTCATTAAGTACTGCCTTCACTAGCAGGACCAAGTACTGATTTTGCCCCAGATGCCTAAGTGGCCCCCTCAAGTATTGAACTCATAATCCTGGGTTTAGCAGGCCAATGCTCAAACCACTGAGCTATCACTCCCCCTCCCTCTAAAAGAAAGAAGTTAAATCTTTAACCATTAGCTGACACACTTCTGGTAAGCGCCACAGCCACTGCAGAGCCACATACCCACCATTCAGGGCAACATTTCACATGTATTTTCCCCACCTACCAGTTATATTCAATAATATAGCAGAGATTAACATGCTCTTCCAGCTAACACAGCAGCTTGAAAAGCTATAGCTTCTTACTACAATCAGATAGCTAGAAATCCATCATAATGACAATGTCTGCACATATTTGGATGAATTTACCACAGGAACTGTGAATTTCCCTCTGGTAATTGCTTATGGAGCAGATAGATACCTGTGTCCTCCTTTCCCCTTGAATCTTTTATCCTTTTTCCTAATCAATACACATGCATGAATTCCATAAAAATATATTTAAAATGGCAGCCTATGTAAATCAACCATCCATATCTCTAATCTCACACACCCTTAGGCAAAACCCTTAGAAATGTACTGTCGAGTACTGATTTCTTCTTCATCTGTGAAATCCCATTTCATAACCTAATAAATTGGTCATGGGCATAAATTGGGTATTTTTTAACATTACACTTACAGTCCTTAGAAAATTTAACCTATTTTTCCAGCATGAGCATCTGACAAAGGAAAAAGGAAACAGCAAAAGGAAAATGTGAGACAAGAAAAGGATGGTCAGAAGAGAAAATATAAAACAACACACACGATGCACTGAAATTCCACCTATTCATTCTAAACGTTGAAATGTAGCACATTCATTGCCACTTTGTATAGTTGTATTGAGTTGGAATTCTGCAGTTATATTACACAAATGACCAGCACCCCAATTTGTATTGTAATTAAGTTACTGGCTCTTTACTGTGTTATCCAGTGCAACACCCATCCAGTAGAGGGCTCCATAATCCCTCCAGTAGACGAAAAGGAAACAAAAGGTCAGAGGGAAGCTGCCACAGCCATAGGCGCCAACTCTGTGGGTGCTCCGGGGCTGGGGGTGCTCAGCACCTACCGCCACCAATCAGCTGTTTATGGGGCCCACGGAGCCGTGGGGGGGGTTACCAATCAGCTGTTTTGGCAGGGCCGGGAGCCGCTGAGCAGCTGTTTCCAGCAGCGTGACCAAAACAGCTGTTTCTGGCCATGCTGATCAACTGTTTTGGTCGCCAGCCAATCAGCTGTTTCGGCGACCAGGACCCTGCTCATGCGGCAGGGGCTGACTGACCCCCACCACCCAGTACTGTACTGGTGCCGCCCCTCCTCCTCTTCCTCCTCCTACCTGCTTCTTGTGGGCAGGCGTGTTTTGTGTAAATCCCTTTTTTAATATTATAGTATCATGGCCTTGAACTTCAAGGTGTTGGAGGTGGTGTCTGGGTCATTATTTCTTAACAGATTCTTTGAACTCAATTCCTCACTTAAAAAATTTACTCCCCAAATGCTCATCTAATATTTAAAGCTTTTTCACCACCCAACACTTCCGACGATAATTTACTATGCTGCACTTCAGAGGGGAGTATTCCTGGAAGAGCAGGTAAGGACTTTCATTGGGCAATGTAAAATTCAAAGTTCAAGATTATCCCCCACAGTTTAGAATCAAAGAGCCACGTCCTGGCCTCACTGCAATTAATGGGAGTTTTGTGAATGGCTCTCTTTATTACTAGCTATTATTTGCATAACATCACTGGCGTGCCGCACACTTTGTGGATATAAAATAGACTACTTCTCTGCCCAAAAGAGCTTAAATCTTACTAGACAAAATACAAAGGAAGTTGAAAAGAGAATAATTAAAAGCAATGCCATCAAAGGAAGAAAGATGCAAAGAGAGGGGTCAACAGTTAGTTGTATTACCTGGGAGGTGTGAAGAGGTGTGAAGAGGCTGAGCAGAGAAGAGAAAAACTAGCATCTTGATGACATAAATAGGAAGCTTGACTCTGATGTGGAAGATGGGATTTGGGAAGAGCTGAACATGTTCAGAGTGGCTGGTTGTTTGGGAGGCCACACAGAAGAAGGCTTTGACAGTCCATTACATTGTATATTGTGAATAGTTTTGCACTTTATATATAAACTTTACGATAGTGCCTAGAACCAAGGATGACTGCTTAAAATGAAGCAAAATGAATACAATTAAACAGTAAAGGCAATCAGGTTTGGCACTGAGGTGGAAAAGAAAGGCCTTGGCGATGTCGAAGAAATGGCAAGATTTGTGGATAGGGCAGTTATGGAGAGAGGAGACAATAATTACACAGTGGGTGTGAGGCTGTGATACTGGGGAGGTGTCCACAGTGTCTGAAAAAGGCAGAAGTTGGGAACGTTTCAGGAGAAAATGAAGCAGTTCCATTTTAGCCCTGTTCCATTTAAGCTGGTATCAGGAGACCTGGGAATTGATGCTGGAGAGGAAGCCAGTGGGAGAGAGTCTGAGGGAGTGGATGAAAGGAAATACATCTGAGAATCATTAGCCAACTAACAGCTCACCCAGCGAATAGGCACAAAAGGAACAATAAGCAAGGGCAGAGTTCCAAGGGAAAGCAGCAGAGAGTAGAAAGGACGAGGCCTATTTAAAAAAAAATCTACTGCAGGAGAGGTAGTAGGCCTATATTTGGCCCAATTTGAGAGGCGGGAGGTAGAATAATCTAGTAGGTGCCATCACAGTGAGGTCTGGAGACAACCCTGGTCTAGGAGAATGAACACGAACACATAGGATGAACTGGCAGCTAAAAAACCAAGTTGTCTGGTTCAACTCTGGAAGAAGTGGCCACAGCAGAAGAGATGGTGGAGTAGTCACCATCTAATTATATCTCTTTACATTTGGGATTATTTCCATTGAAACAAGAGAGATTTTTGGAGGAATGGTTAAAAAAAATCAAAGCTTTAAAATTTTGATGAAAACTCTTAGCTCTGTTGCTTAAAATGAAATCATAGGTGGTTTCACAGAACATCTGCAACCCAGTGGAAACACACACAGAAATTCTTCAAATAGCTTTGCCAATATTAGTCATTTTATCCACCATCTGTTGGGAACTGGGGAGGCCATCTTGTTTCATTCTGTACAAGCGGACCCTAAAATAACTCCTTGCAAAAAGTATTAGAGTTTGACATCTGCTGTGAGGAGAAGGCATTCTAAGTGTATTGGTCTAGGACACTAGTGATGGTGCATGAGGTACAAAAATGTCCTCAACAAAGACACATGAACTTATTCAACTGACTTCCCATCAAGCTGAAGAGACCATTAACATTCCACTAATTTCACTGTAAAAATTGTTGTTTGGGTAGAAACACATCTCAGCCTAGGAGGGAGTCTTTCTGTGCATTATCTTTTTTTATCGAAACAGACAGGGGCCTGACAAAGAATTACACCACTTACAGCTACTAGGGTAAATTAACTTGACGTCCAGTACAATGACACACTAGATACAAATGTATATTATACCTGACCCTCTGGGCATTATTTTAGAGCAATAACCAAATGTCATGATATATAAACACACACATACTTATTTCTCTACATATATCAGAGGAAATGCAGAGGTGTCTAAATGGTGGGAGGAGAGAGGTGTGAGAAAAGAGAAAGCAATATTAAAAGCATTTTAAAAGAAAAAAAGAGAATCAAGGAAAAAGGAAAGATCATACCAATATGTCCAGGTATGGGTTAAATCTATCCATAAAAGTTCATCATTGCCTGATAGGAATACATGTGCTTTCCACAAAGTGTCCCACATTTTAATCATGGTAATGTCCATAATGGGAATTAAAGGGAATGCCATCAAGTGGCTAGAGAAGGGAAAAGTGGATTTCTAAGTTGAAATCACGGTTCCATTGAATTCAGTAGGAGTTTTGCTATTGACTTCAATGAATTCAGGATTACGCCCCTGGTTTCTACTCAGAGCAGTACCACCGAGCTGTCCATCAGTGTCCCCACCTGTAAAATGAGCATAACGCATACCTGACTGCGAAGGGCGGTGTGAGTGTTAATTGTAGGGAAAGTACTTTGCAATCCCTATATGAAAGTGCTATTTAACAGCCAAGTGTTGTTATAAGTATTAAAGACGTGAACTGTACCAACCAGTGTATGGTCCTGATCCTGCAAAAGGGGATCCACAATTATGGAATCTCATTAATAATTATACTTAGCACTTCTCAGGTGCTCTTCCTGTGGAGATCTCAAGACACTTTACCAAAGGAAGGCCAGTACCATTGTCCTCACTTTACAGCTAGCGAAACTGGACCAAAGAGAGGGGAAATAATTTGCCCGAGGTTACATACATTGTGAGTAGCGGGAGTCAGCCCCATGACTTGCCCCCTGGAAAACACTGTCACGCATTGTTCTCATTCAGAGTCGGTGCCCACAGGCACAAACTCCTAATTAAGTCAATGGGAATTGTGCCCATTTATGTCAGGGCTGAATTTGGTCCAAAGACACTGAAAGACCTTTACAAGCTGCAGGCAGCTGGGGTAATACATAAATTGGCAGGAAATAACTCATTTGGCAGCGGTAACGTCGACACCCAAATTTTATAAACCTTTAGGGGATCATTCAAACAAACCCACATGAATTAGGAGAACGGCTCTGGCTAGCAACATGAGCACTTCAGATTTGTCTAAATGAACATCAGAGCCAAACCACACACACAGCTAAAATTGTCAGCTGCCCAGACAAGGACAAGGACAGAACTGACATGCTTGGATATACTCTTTGGGACATCATTTGCACGGAGATATATTTCCTGGTCTGGATGCTCATTGGGGACAAGTCAGTCAGCATGGAGCTATGTTAATTTACGACAACTGAGGATCTGGCCCCATGTATTTTTCTTCTCTCCAGTCTATATGACTGCCTTATGTGATTCGACATTGCACATGATTTGCACGCTATTCTATGTGCTAACGGCTCCACCGGCAACAAAAACAAGAGGGGTGAATGGCTGTACAGAATATAAGAAGCGGGTCAAATTTTAGCCATCTCTTAAACTGAACCCAAACCAAAGCCTCTATGAAGTTTGAAAAAATACCTGTGTATCCACTCTATTACACTGATTTTACAGCCACATGGTTAACGGAGTTACATTGGTATAAAGCCAGGGTAATGGAATGGAGAATCAAGATCTCGGTCTTTAAAACAAAACTAGTTGACATGTTTTCTTTTCTTTTAAATGGAAAAAAAAATTGGCTTCTTTTGACCAAGTTTTTCATTAAAATTGTTAATCTTGGGGCGGGGGGGAGGGCATTACAACAAAAACTGGAAAAAATGTTTTTGCTGAAAATGGTTTTCACTGAACCCCTGAAAAAAAAGGGATTTTTCCCCATTAATCTTTAAAATTTTTCTCACAAAAAAGCCTACTATTTTTTGACCAACTTTACTACTTTTGTGGTGACTGCCTAGTGCCTCCTCCAGAGAGAAGTTCCTCCACTTCACGTTGTTAGGATTTTTTTAAAAAACAGATGTCCTTGGATTTACAAAAAATAAAGACTACAGTCGTGTCCAATTTAAGGATCTAGCAAATCTTCACAAAGACCTTTTGACATCACTGGAAATTGAGATGAAGAAGGTGTCATTATCCTGAGCTAACAGACTCCAACACAATTCTATGTGGTGTTGTTGTGGACGTGTTGGTCCCAGAATATTAGAGAGAAAAGGTGGGTGAGATAATATCTTTTATTGGATGAACCTCTGCTTGTGAGAGAGACAAGCTTTTGAGAAGAGCTCTGTGTAGCTCAAAAGCTTCTCTCTCTCACCGACAGAAGTTGATCTATTAAAAGATATTCTCACCCACCTGGTCCATCAAAACTGTAAACCTTAGAGCATAAATTCCTTCTAATTATTAATCCAGTTTGAACTAGGCACAGTAAAGTGTATAGAGAATCTTGCACTGCTTCAGCAAAGTCCTGGGTCAAATGTGAACGCTCAAGTTTACTGTGAAATGGGAATACTTTCTATTGTTTCTAGAAAGGACACATCTTATGTTCCTTGCAATAAGAAAAGTAAACAGTGCAAGTCCCCAGGAAGAATTGTGTTCCCCTGAAGCCTGTGACCATTCAAAGCATATGGGGAAACAATACATTGCCAAAAGCATTGTGAAAATGCTGTCAAAGCCATCTGTCCAAGGGGGCTTCATGCCACAACACAGTCTTAAGGGCAGGTCAAATCCGTAGCACAGTATAATTTCAGTGTTTAAAACTACAATAGATGGCTGCTGTCAGGAGCCAGTCCATGTAATAATTTCTATTGCAGAATTCGTTTATGCTGTCTTGTCATTGTCTCCTCTTCTCCTATTTCATTTAAACAATCAGATCTTTATCCCAAAGTATGAAAAATACATAATTTCATAATATCCCCCCCATGCTGTCCATTAACCTGCATTAATTCTTGACAGAGAATTATAATTTAGCATTGTTTTTCTTCCCATCTTCTGTAAATTGAAATCTTAATTTTTTTGCCATAGGAACAATCTTTCCATGATATGTGTTTGTACAGTGCCTAACACAATGGACACCATCCCTCCAAAGCACTAGTGCCAACCTCCAAGGGAGAATAATATTTTTCCTTTCACCTTTAAACTGAAAAGGAAAAAAAGGGATACTATCTCTTTGAGTTCACACCATGGCAATCTCTTGTGCAAGACGTGGGCTACTGCTGTCATACCGGGTACTGACACCCTCCGTGAAGATGGCTAACAGATGGGGGGAGCTGTGTCCTCAAAAAGAGAAACCTTGTCTTGATTCAAGGAAACTTTTTTCTACTTAAGAAAACTTTTTTGACAAAGAAATAAAGATTTCAAACCAAACAAAAACAGTCATTTGGTGATTTCTTCCATGCCTTTTATGATGGTGCCAGTAAAGAGCTTAATTGGGGGAGGCTCTCGTATCCACATTTTTTGTAATGCAGGCTTAACTTCTGGGCCAGATTCTACTATCACTGCAATAGATTTCAATGGAGCAACTCCAGTGTAAGGATGGAAGAATGTGTCACACTCTGAGAATTTCTGTGATCATGCTTTTCTTTTTAAATGTTCGCCCCAGCACACACTCATTCAGTCACTTTAGCGTCCGCTTGAGATATGCCAGTATATTTTCGTATTGATTTAAAATCAGAGTCGTTTGCTGCTGCTCCAGGCTGAGTTATTTCTTCTGACACAATGTTTTTGTTCTTTCCTAAAGACTGATTTGTGATAACTTTCACATTATCCTCCCCTGATTCTTTTTTCATTGTTTCAAAACGTAACATTGTGAATTCTCAACCCACGTTCTCACCCTTTTAACTTCTATTTTCAATCATCTTCTTTGGCTCATGCAGTCTAGTGCCTGCTGGCTTTTTTACATCTTCCTTTGAGCACCTCTGGACTATTGCTTTATTTTTTCTTTCACTGTAGGCCTGGGTTATATTTTCTACTTTCTTCCTCAGCCAGTGTTTGGAGTATGTTACAGAGCCCCTTTCTTAGGATGCTTCTCCCTTTGAAACTGGATCAGCAAATTCATATGGTTTTACTCGTTAGCAGCAGATGTTAAGGGAATGAAGGTTAAGCTTTAGATTCAAACTAGGCTCTGAAGGACTACAAAACGCTATGATAAACAGAAAGATGGAAATGCTAACCAACAAGGGCATCCCATATTTAACATGCCTTCTGTTCTGGCAGAGATACACTTGACTCCATTTGCCACAGTAGTCCAAAAAAAAAAAAACAGAGGGGGAAGAAAATCAATTAAAAATTAAAATTAAATTTTGGTAGATTGCTAGTGTTTAGACAAAAAAATATTAACCTACTGATGGCTAAAACCTATAGACATGCAGATCCTAGAGTAATGGTGGGGTCCTTGAAGAAAACACTGCAAATAAAAATATTCTTCAGTAACGTTGTTGCGGATTGTGGGGGAGTTAGGGCCCTGCACCCCTCTTCCCGAGATTCACTGCGACTCTCAGCCAGCCAGTAAAGCAGAAGGTTTATTTAAGGACAGGAACACAGTCTCAAGCAGAGCGTGTAGGTACGACCAGACCCCCTCAATTAGGTCCCTCTGGGAGGTTCAGGGAGCTTAGACCCCAGCTTGGGGTTCCCTGCGTTGCACCACCCAGCCCCAACCGAAACTAAACTCCCAACTCCTCCCGCTGCTCCTCTCCTTTGTTCAGTCTCCCGGGCAGAAGGTGTTAATTCTCCCCACCCCCGTTCCTGGCTCAGGTTACAGCTCAGGTAGCTTCCTTCAAGGGAAGTCCCACATCCCCACTGCAACCCCCCTGCAACATTCCCAGGTCAAATCTGCCCTGCTCCCTGCTTCGTCACAAACGTCTCTGTGAACATTTCTGCTGGCAAATTTGTTTGCTTGAATATTTGTGGCAAATGCACACACCAGAGGCACTAGCCAGAATTGGTTTTTTAAAAAAGGCAAAAAAGACTTTAAAAAATTGTCACCCTTTTTCATTGAGGTTTTGACAATTTTTTTCAAATTGCAAAATTTACTATTTGTGGAATCTCTGGTAATTGCTCAGGTCTGGTTAATACCTTCCAGAAAACACTCAGAACGTTGCCAGATCAGAGCCCAGTTTTGAAAAATTCTTTCACTTACTAGCATGGAATAAGCATGTTTTGGGGAAGACACTAGTTTTCCAGTACAAAATGAATGTAGTAAGAATGAATTTGTTGATGTTGGCACCTGGGAGCAATTGATTATTTCTCTGGGTCAGTACAGCATGTGCTGCACCTTGAGAGGCATTCGATATCTAATAGGATTTGAGCCACGTAAGACACAGCAAGCATGCACTTTTTGATTTGTCCACTTGATCGGACATCGATGATAAGATGGCATTGTGTGTTTTGCTCAGAACAGCTTTGACCCATGCAAGGAAGCAACAGAGAAAGAGCGGTGGGTGTCGTGGAATGTTAGGTTGCAAGAACAGCCAGGATAGAAGTAGAAGAGGCAACGGTGGCCCATTACAGATGTGTCTATGGTTGCATTGCACATAGTACAAACCACAGAGAGGCTGGAGAGGCAGACTCTAAAATATCTATGCGTCACAAAGCAAAGCTTCATGGCTTCCCCTTCAATTGCTCAGTTCAGCAAAGTACTTCATCCCATGCCCAACTTTGAGCATTGTAATCAACTCTTCACATTAGGCACATGAATAAATTCTTCACTGAATCAGACCACAGCATCATAAAAGGAGATTAGGGATCAGGTGGGAGAGACAGGGGTTAGGGTAGCCAGTAGTTTTCCAACTACACAGCTACTCTCTCCAAAACCTCAGAGTAGCAGGGAGTTACTAAAAAGTCATTACAGCTTAAGCAGCGGGAAATATTCTGTCCCCCTTCCAGCCTCTCTCTCCTTCCCCTGCCCGTTCCAGACCATTAAAATATGTACTAGACCAATTTGTATGGGCTTTTCACAGTCATCCAAAATTTAGCCCCAAATTAATAAATGATGACTTTTTTCCTTTGCAGGTAAACCTATATAAGTTGTTCCAAAGTGCAGCACAGAACCTCTGCCCCTTTCCTTTCAGAATTATCTCCAGTATTTGTTCAAAAGGAGAGATATCAAAGTAACAGAGCCTCTCTACATGCTTTGTGTGTTTTTCAGAATTATGTGAAAAGGGGCCTTTTATCGTGCTGACAAAAGGGTATTTTTATAAATAAAAGAACATGATAGCACACTTTAATAATATACTGCGATGTCTGAATACATATGTTTTTCACTCAGCATGATTCTTTGTGAGTAAAGTGCAATGAAATTGTATCTTGATCGGAATTCATGTAGTACCTTACTTAACCCAGGGCATATATTACCCAGTAATTGCTTTGTAAATTTATGGCAATTATTTCTTAGGAGCTTCTTTAGCATTTCCAACTTTTCTATGGCACATGCAAAATAAACACCGTGTACTATCTGCAAAGCATAAACAACCATGGAATTACTCTGCAAAAAGACTGCAATTATTATTTAATCACACTTAATTATATGGGTAATGTACCTTGAGTAAGTGTTGCTGAAACTGGAAAACAGATACTTCGCTGCAGTTACAAAAATGCCATTAAATCTTTAAACAGAATATTGCATGTCGCGTAATATCATACACACTGTTCTCCTCAGATGTTTCTTTGTAATTTTGCTAATCAGATTCATAAACAAGCTGGGATATTCCGCATTGTTTATGGTGAGTTTGTTAAAAATTAGAAATGGGCCCATGTTACGAATTTGGGTATGAAGCCAAATCAAAATATGCATAAAGTCTGATGCTCTTCATTTCAGGAGTTTTGGTTCTGGACCATCTCTACTAAAAATGTGTAATTATTTTCAAAGGGCCTCTTAGAGTGTACATAACACATGTAGGGCACCAATGATTAATTTAGTATGTTCTGAGTATCATCACCACCAAGCATATTGTACGGTACAAAGAAAAAGTTCACAGAGGAAGACATGCTCTAAGGTCCTACGAATGAGGGGCTCAATTCTGCACATTGTTGAGTGTCTTCTGTAAGGGGCTGCACTCTCTTAAGTTCCAAGGGGGCTCTGCACAAACATGTTTATTTTCATCCACTTGGGCCTATTTTTCCTGGGCAAATGCAGCTGTTCTGTGCACATACAGGTATGTTAAACAATACTGTGGATGTGTTTTTCAGAGGTTTTATGAAAATGTAGCCTGAAATGGCTTATAGAATTGTCTTTTTTTACTGATCACTGGATAGCATATTTGACTGTTTAGAACAAACCCTAGTACCTTTTTTTCTTATATTAGTTTCTCTTCCATAACGTGCGAGCTAAGCTCTGGAGCAAATTGTTACTCAAACATGTGAACAATAATTTAGTATAAAGGAGAAGCAATACAGAGAAATGCTATGGGAGGCATCAAATTGAATGCTTTAATGCAAACCCAAGGAGATGTCCTTAATGGCAATATATGACAATGGCAAATTTGATGATGTTGACACTTAGCTTTATGTGCTTGAACCTGAGTGACAAATGTCAAGTAGCATAAATATAGTTACTCCTTTTCATCTGTTTTGGGACCTGGATGCCAGAGTCGTTCGGATTATGGAGTCGTTCAAGGCCTTTCCTTCTTCCCTGTTACTTGAGGAGGCCTCCCTTCCTCCAACCTCAAGAACAGAGCTAGTCGAAATGTTCTCACCGAAACATTTTTCCAACAAAAAATAGCTTTTTGACCAAACCAAAAACTTGTGCAGAAAAATTTCATTTTTGTCAACATTTTCTGGTTATTTGGTGAAAAAAAGAAATCAAACATTTTCCATTTTTTTTTCCAGTTTTCAGTTAGAGGTTTGGTTTCCAAAAACTGAAAAATTTAACAAAAGTGATTAAAACAAAACAACAACTTTTTTTGATTTTCCTTTTCCGTTAAAAAAAATATATCTCGGGGATGGAGGGGGGAGGAAATTTCCAACCGGTCCTACAAAAACAGGCACTTCCACATCTTCAACCTACCTCTCTTGGCCTTTTCTCTTTCCCTCTAACCAAAGTTGGCACCTCCAGGACATCAGCTTGCCTTCGTGTGCCTTCTACCAGACAACTCCTCCTCCTCTTCTGCTCAAGTTCAGTAAGATCCCCTTGAACTGACCTTCTGCCGTTCTCTTTTCCCTTGCTCCAGCTCACCTTTAGGGCTCTTCCTAACAGGATGAAGTAAGTCCCCGTGAAGTAAGGAGAACAGATACACACTTTTAATGCTTTAATGGGACGTAGTAGTCTATAATTCAAGAGAGATTTTCTCCACTAATTATTTTTATTTAAATTCTGCTTGATATTATGCATGTTTTCTTTTATCTTAGACCATTATTTACCTTACAAACATTTCATGCCTGTGGCGAATGCTAAACAACTGCGAATCACTCTCCTTTCTCCTCCTCATAGACATTCATTCCTTCTCTCTTATTGATGTTCTACCTCCTCAAAGTACCTGATCCCTGTCCCTTTACTCATTGACTATAGAGAAAAAGGCAAGCAAAGAGGCTTTTTGCGGGTGGCAGACGAAAGAGTCGGAGTGAGAGATCTAAGAAATACTGGGGCAGACTCAGGCCAGAGATGACAGGGTGCCGCTAAAAGCAAGCTGGCTCTGGGGGAAAGGAGATGACAGTGACGGGCTGATTAGCATACAGGGGAGAAACACTGAAAGACAGAGAGGGTTATTTAGGAAATTAAATGTAAAATGAATAAAACAGGGAGAGAAATCCTACCTCTGGTAAAAATGAAAAATCCACAGTAAGAGAGAAAATACCTGAAGGCAATTACTGGAGATATGGCTAACTGCTTGGCATCTCATGTTCTAGAAACTGAGGATGAACATTAGGAATGGGGCCAAACCCTGCTCACCTGACATTTGTGAGCAGTCCCACTGATATCAACCCAACAGAGGCTGGGGATTCCTGGGGAAGGGATCCTCTAGGCCTGTGAATGCAGCAGCCCTTCCCTGTCGGCTCAGTCCATCCCTTGTCAGTAGGACCTAGATTGCAGTTAGTTCTACCCCTCTACAGTTGCTAAGTAGCATCCGTGGAAGTGACTCACTGAGAGTTAACACAGCTCTGAGCTGTATTAACTGCCTGGCAGATTTCAGTGTGGAAATATAGTGGGCAAGCAGGAGGGGGTGCTGTGGAATTCCCCGAGTTATCTAATCTGCCTCTAGGCAGCTCTGACCCAGCCTCCAAAACTCTGCCAGGCCCTGTGAAGCTAGAGTGGAGGGGCATCGGGGGACATCCTCCCAGAGAGGGGACGCTGCTGCTGTGGACTACTGAGACCAAGGGAATTCATGTGAGCAAAATACTGGAGTTACAGCTACGATGTTATCTCCCTACAGAAGAGGGGTAGGGGAAGCTGCTGGAATCAACGGGCCTGAACCAAACCCCAGTGACATCAATGGGAGTTTTTGCACTGACATCAAAGGGCTTTGGATAAGACCCAGTAAGATCTGCTGGGATTGGGAGGTACACACAGATAGCCCTAGAGCTTTGTCACCATTACCATGCGTTGTCTCATGTACATTATTGTATATCATGTATACCAGAGCTGCTGGACTGGGCTCTGCCCTTGGTCAGATGGAGAATCACGATTATAAGACCAGACTCTGTCCCTGTAAGTTGCTCTTGCTGGCAACTAGCTACTTAAGGGAGAAAATATTTCTCTTTAAGAGGGAGAATTTGTTTTGCTCTATTAAAACATCCAACCCTATATGGATTTTTACTGTATTTGCTATTAATTTTTTATTATTATTAGCCATTAAACTATCTTGTTGCTGTGGGTATATGGAACAATAATTCATATATTCATATCAACAATTATCAACAATGATTCATATATTCCACTGGGTGTCTGGGGGTTTATAAATTTTTCACCACTGGAATAAACAAACAGGAGTAAACTTACCTTAGTTATTTAAAATAAAAGATTATTTGAACAGATTTGCCTTTTTTATCTGGGATGGCAGTCATTTTAGAAAATGGCTTTATTACATCGTCAGATCAGACTCTATATTTATCATTTCAAATACAGAGAACACATCCTTCTACTTACCAACTTTAAGTAAGAAGGATTCCAGAGTACACATTTAGTTTATAAGACCTAAGCGCTCCAAGAGCTACATATGCAGAGTTAGAGATAACAAGATAGGATTTAGGTAAATACTCTGAGGTATTTGTTATCATTGTAAACCCTCATTCTGATTTCACACCAGTTTTACACTGCTTTATCTCCCCTGAGCCTGATCTTCCTTTCACATCAGTGGCCTCTATAGAGTTGGTTTAAACTTACACCAGTATAGGTAGGATCAAAATTAGACCTACGCTCATTTACTTAGGGCTTGATTGATGGCCAGTTTAGCAAAGAGTCAGTTCAGCTGTTATTTTGAGGCACTTATACATGCTTGCAGATTGCTACAATCAAATGGATTTTTTTTTTTTTGCTTGACTAAGGCTTATATATATATATACATACACTCTAAAAATAAATGTACATTCAAAGAATAACAAAGTAGTAAGGCATAGTCCTGGAGAACATGCAACTGTAACCATAAGACTACCACACCAAAAATAAGAGAGTGGGTATTATATGTTTGTGCTGAGGATTAAAAATAGGCTGAGGATTACATTGTCAGTGCTTTATACACACTGTGAAATATGTGGATGTATTTTACTGTATTTCAATACTGACTGACTTTTCCTCTTCTTCTCCTGTGGCTATAAATGAGAAAAAGCCCAAAGGTTCAAAGAAAAAAAAAAAAAACGGAATATCTCTAAGTAGTGCAGGTCATCACAATGATTCATGCACTAATATTATCCATTGGAAAAAGAGCTATAAAAATTATATTACTCAGAGCAAGCTCCTCCTAAATGATTGAGGCCCAAAGGAAATTAAATAACCCACCATATGTGAATCCTCCCCCCCGCCCCACTATATAGGGGGTATTCCAGGGTGGGCTGGGAGGTGGGGTATTTCAGGTGAGGCAGGGCTGGAGCTGGTGAGCAATGTATTCCAGCAATCCTGGCTGCCAAAGCAACATCTTGGGAGTTATCCACTGCTGGAAATTAGAGCAGCCTAGAGGCTGCTCTATCTTGTGTTTGGGCTAGCAATCCCCAGGATCAATGGGGGAGGAAAGGTGGCAGTAAACAGCCTAAACGCACCCATTTTACCTCCAGAAACTCCAAGCACTAAGCATTGCTCTAGTATATCTGGGATCTGGCCATCAGCATTTTCATATAACTATTTTGGTAAACAACAGCATAGGATTAAAACATCTTTTTTCAAGATAGCATGATTGAGATCCTGGCATCCCAGTTAGATTCTGTAAAGTTCTGGAAGTTCATTAATTTAGTTGTTCAGAATTAAAGCTTATTGGAGAAAACCTTGAAAAAGTGAACCAACTGCAAAACCAATATTGTTTTACCTCCCTGACATCCTGCCCCCCGCTTTCCCCCCCTCCCCCCCACACACACATACATACATAATTTGGAGGGATTCCAGACCTGTTATTGCATTGACTGCTCAGCCTGATCTTTGAAATGGTCTGGAAAAATACAAAAAACTTAGGATGACCAGACAGCAAGTGTGAAGAATCGGGACAGGGGATGGGGGGTAATAGGAGCCTATATAAGAAAAAGACCCAAAAATCGGGACTGACCCTAAAAAAGCATGAAATTAAAAAGGGGGAGAAAACGATCAAACGGCCTTCATTGTCTTGTTAAATTGTGGAAGGGACATTTAGGTGAGTAGAGATATGGGGATTGAATACACATTTCTTAATGGTGTGAGACCTATATTATCTGCCTTTTGTCCAAGACTTACTAATAAGTTAACACAGTTGCTGTTGAGGTCTTGAGAATGAATTCTCAAATTCTGTTGAGTTTTTAACCCAGGGTCTTCCTGGCATAACTGTGCATGTTCCCCTATATTAAAAAAGCTGCAGACTCACAATAAAGATTATTCCACCTCTGCTCTGATGTACAGCCCTGCAACTCCTGTTGGAGGCCCATCAAGGTACATGGAAATCTGAGAGTCAACTGGGCCTGCTATCTCTATCTCTACAAAGGAAGAGTCCGCAAAGGTGAGTCTGCAAAGACAACTGCCATCAAGTAAAACAGACTGCCTGCCTTGATTTACTGTATAATTGGGCTATATTCCAAACGGTCAGGGAAATCTGTTAAAACATTTGAGATCTATCTCCTTTCCTCCATCTCAACAATTGAAACTACCATTATCCTCACATCTGGAGCAAGATTCTGATCTCACAATATATTTAGAATACCACCATGTAGACGGATGTAAGCTGAGATCAGAATCTGGTCCCAAGCCAAACTTTCACTGGTTAATTTTCAGGGCAGACAGGTCACTTCCCCCTCTACTCATTGATAGAGCATCAGCTTCACATTTAGAGACAGCTAAATCATCTTGTAGAACAGCTTAAATCATGTGCTTGTGGTAGGATAATGAAATAGAAAACGTATCCGTCAAAATATCCTGAACAAATTATGAAGATATCCTCTCTTTCTGAATGGAAAAACAGTGGCGGCAGTGACAAATGCTGTGCTCTGTGTTACTGGGAGATAACATGATCACATTCTGTGGGGTCTGAATGAGTTTCTACTTTTGATATGGTACATTAATGAGCATGTCCAGTAACAGAGAGGGGGAATCTATTTCATATCCCAATTTTAAAAGAAGTAAGTGTTTTTAGTTTGGACAATAAAGCAAATGGATACTGAGGACATAAATTATCTTATTATGAGCACTTGACAGAATGTCCAGTACCAGCCATATGGAAAGATAATACCCTCTGGCCAATACAGCTCAGTATGAGATGTTACTTCCAGTTGGTAAATGTTTCTAGTGCAAGAATATTGATAGGTCTGGAAACTGAATAAAGGCACCTGCTAGGACTTGTGTTCAACACCACCAGACTAGCTGAACGTCAGAAACTGGGGCTAAGTTACAGAACAATGTGTAAAAAATGTTGCAGTCAGAGCTTTCAGAAAAATAATGAGTCAGGCTGCAGAAAAGCTAAAGTCATAACCAGCAAAACACTAAAGAGACAAAAAGTGAAATTGATTTGTCAAAGAAAGGTCTGCTTCGTAAAAAATCTTACAACACTGTTAGGGATAAACTGCGCTTGATTTCCCAAGATAACTATCAATTTGTCAGAAAGTCAGAGACATGAAAGAGTAACTTGCATCACGTTTATTGCTGTTGTGTTTTAGAAAACTGCACTGGTGTGTAGGATGCATTCATCTTGTAGCAAAATCTTCAATCCCACGGTGAAAGCCAATATAGAAAATCCTTCTTAATCAACTCTATTAATCTGTTTCTCATCCCCCTACACCTCTACTAGATGGCTGCATAGCAACACATATTTAACTACAATTTCCCTTTAAACATGAACATTTCCAGCTACAATAAAATCTCTGAGTTGTGCCTCTTTTTCCCAGTTCTACATTTCCTTCCCAGCCCCCTTCTGAAACTCCACCCCCAATATGTTCATCCTCACCCTGGCACACACACACCTATGCATAGATCCAGATCACACCATCTGGAAAATCATCTGGGGGGAGGGGGGGAATTTCTGGAAAAAATGGCCTAATTTTTTTGGTCATGGTGAGCTGAGGGTTGTTGGGGGAACTTGAGGCAAAGTGGCATTTCCCTGTCCCTCTAACTGCAGAGAAGCCCATAGTATGGCCCAGATTTTCTCTTGGACCAATGTCTGCTCCACACAGGAGAGGGAAGGGTGTAATAGAAGGGACTCAGTTAAATCTGTACCTTGAAGTCTTTAAACCATGATTTGAGGACTTCAATAGCTCAGAGATAGGTTAGAGGTTTATTACAGGACTGGGTGGGTGAGATTCTGTGGCCTGCGTTGTTCAGGGGGTCAGACTAGATGATCATAATGGTCCCTTCTGACCTTAAAGTCTATGAGTCTATGAAATCTCTGATTCTCTTGGACAATTTGCGCTGAGGCAAGCCTAAAACATGGGTTAGACAGCCAAGAGCTGTTCTTAGCTACATCCATTGGCTACTGTCCAACGTGCCAGAGCATGGTCTTTAGCTAGGTAAAAATGGAGATGGAAAAAAGGTCAAATGCTACATTCTGAGGAAGCAGTGTGGTCTAATGGGCACTGGAGTCCAGAGACATGGGCTCTATTCCCAGCTCCATCTGCAACTTGCTGTCTGACCCGGCAAGTCACTTTGCCAGTCTTTTCCCTTCTCACCTTTTGTCTGGCCTGCCTACTGAGACTGCAAGCACTTCAGGCCAGAGGCTGTGTGTTTGTGCAACCCCTGGCACAATAAAGCCCCAGTCTCAGATGGGGCATCTAATAATAATAGTTACTAATATTACCATGGAAAAAACAGCAGACATATTCTTCCTACCTTTGTACCCTGAATGGGAAAGCAGGAGCAGCAGCAAGACAAGACACTCTGCCCAAACCAGTCATTGGATGATGGGCCTAAAAATATAGACGTCAATAAAATTGAGCAAGGAACAGCACGAGATACGCTAATGGGCGTGTCATGGAAACACTGCAACATTACATGCTGAGTGCATGGCACTGTTTGCTAAGATTACTTTGCAATGAGAATGGCTTTCATATTCCAGTCATTGGGTCACAAGAAAAGTAAGCTATGTTGCCACTAGAGGCAACTGGGGAACTCAGAGAATGGGAAATGTTTATTACTGCTCTTTTTGCTCCGATGGTTGTTAAGCTATTGTTTCAGTGATAATAAGCAATGTGTTTTCTCTAGTTAACTGGTTGGAAATTAGGTTTCCTGGTACGGTTCATATATAAAAGTCTTGATCAAATGCTGCATCTGTTCCATGCTTCTTGGTGGCATTTATGTATTAAGCTTCCTTTTATTAAGTTTCTTATTGAAATATATTGTATCAAACACAGGCTCCCTTTAATAAATTATGTAGGTTTCCTAGTGATATTTACTGCATTACCCTGCTCAGCATCATCTTTTGGACCTCGTTAGCAAAGCATGAACTGTACTTGTGGGGTTAGCATCCAATTCATCTGCATGTCTCTTTCCCCCTCCCTCTCAGGATAGGAGCTTTGACTCAGTATACATTACATTTTAACCCCCTGCCCCCCCCCACAAAATTCAATAGCACAGCGGTTCTCAAACTGTGGGTCACGACCGTGTTTTAATGGGGTCGCCAGGGCTGGCTCAGACTTGCTGGGGCCAGGGGCTAAAGCTAAAGCCCAAGGGTTTCGGCCCTGGGTGTCAGGGCTCAGGTTACAGACCCTCTGTCTGGGGCTGAAGCCCTTGAGCTTTGGCTCCCCACCACCACCACCCACTCACCCACCCACTTGGGACAATAGGGCTCAGGTTTTGGACCAGGCACCCAGGGCAGCTGGGCTCAGACTTTGGTCCCCCGTCCTGGGGTCATGTAATAGCTTTTGTTGTCAGAAGGGGTCATAGTGCAGTGACGTTTGAGAACCCCTGGACTAGCGTGTACCCATGTCTAGGAATACTATCTGAACAGTCTCATCACCAAATATGGGAACTGAATGAGATTCCAGGCCATACATTTAATCATTATTGGCTACATGCTCAACGTGAAGAGGAAATTAGACAACAATTATCCCCTGGTGTCATATAAGAGAACAGCAGCCAGTTGCACCATGGTGTTTTGCCCATGGCTGCCCTTCCGCTACTGGTGTGCAGCAAAAGCATCACCTCCTATGCACTGCTCTTGTGTGACTGCACAAGCACGTTAATGGGGCCAGGGGATCCACCATCCTCAGGTTCTTCAAGGGAGGAACGAAATCCCTGTCTCCTCTCCCAAGAGAGAAACACGGGGCCATTTTTATAAACATCAAAACAACATTTAATCAAGACACAGACAATCCTCAACTTGGCCACTTCCCTTGTGTGTCGTACCCCTGTCCCAACCATTTGTTCTGCACCTCTTCTCTGAGTGAAGCTAGTTTTCATTCACATAAAATAATAACAATTTCAAATGAAATATTCATCCAGCTCTACTGTGAGTATTGACTAGATGGATTGAATAAACAAATCCCCAACTAGGGGGAGCTTTCTTTCCTAGCCCCCTCTGTTCATATACCCACATATCTGAACTTCTCAATTATGGTGTAGGGGGAAAACAAACTAGACTTGGATTTTGTATAACTTCCCCATTTAAAATGCTAACGCCTTCCTAAAATGGCTAAAGTTTTTATAGATATGGCTAATTTTTTTTCCTACCTTGCCTTTCTTTTAATCTGCAAAGTATTAGAGGTCAGATTAGACCTATTGCATCAATTTAGAATATTATAAGAAGTCCTTACGTGCAGATTTATCTTATAGGCCTTAAGGACACCACAGATACCACTAAGATAATCTTCCATTAGTAAGTATTTCTCAAAGTCTCTAAATATTTGTTTATACGATAGCCTTAATGGCTCTGTAGGAGCTGTAACAGTCTAGCAGGTAACTAGTATGCAGTTTAAAAAAAAATTCCCTAATTGATATTTATGTAATCCGCTAGAATGGCCCCATCAGGAATGGTTCTCTCTCTTGGGTCGACGTATGCATTTTAAAAATTACCAGCATTCTCTTTTTTTCATAAAGCATTTTCTTCAGGGTATTTTTTTTTTAAGCCAAGAAAAATTGCACCAAAAAGCTGCTTTACAAATCCCTCCGTGGGGCACAGATTCAGCATGGGCTCATGGCAACAATTGCTAGATATTTTACAATACATTGCAAGGGACTCTATACGCTGTAATGTATTATAGGAGGGATCCCTGCAAGATTTGTGGCTTTGTGTTGCCTCATCTTGAAGATCGACAACATTTCGTTTATGGGGGCCCATTGTCATGGCCCAAACGTGCAGCTCTTGGGGAGCTCGCCAGTGCATTGTGGACAAGATTGTGGCGTTGAGTCATTGTGCCAAGTAGATGGCAGTGCAGAGCTGATCTGCCCCAGGAAGATCTCTGGGGGGGATTGTGCAGAGGAATAAGACAAGGGGAGAGTGTAGGCTGCACCATCTTTTAGGAGCTGTTTCCCACAGTGCACGCAGGCTGCCACCTGAGCCAGTACAGAAGGGAAACAAGTCACGGTCTTAACGGTACATCTATGCCACAAATTGAGATGTGATTGTAGCATGGGCACACAGACTCATACTCGCTTTATTCTAGTTAGAGCGAGTAGTAACAGCAGTGAATGGCATAGACCTTGGCGTGGGCTAGCAATCCAGCCATGTACCCAGAATCCATGGAAGGCTTATATGAAGTAGCTAGCGCACGTTGTACACATAGTACACACTGCTTCTGTTGCCTGCATTAGCTAGTTCAAAGCTAGCACACACACTCCTACAGTCACACTTACTTTGTGGTGTAGACATACCTTAAGGGACTTTGGGGGAGGTAGGGCTATTTGAGAAGAGCAAAGAGGGAAGAGTACATGTTTGAGTGAAGACGGAAGGCTCCTTGAACCCTCTTTCACTATCCCCCTGGATATCTGGGTAAGGACCACACAGACAGTCTGGTCGTTCACTATATGTTAAAAGGATGTCATTTTTGCTTGCTTGCTTTAAATTAGACAATAAGAATGAAATCCTGGCCTCATTCATATCAATGGCAAAACTCCCAGTAACTTCAGTGTAAGGATTAGGGTGAAATATCTATCTGATAAAGCAATCTGGGATCCCCTACATTATTCTAGAGTCTTTACTGAAGCTTTAAAGAGAACTGAAGTAGAGAGTTACCTATGATAACTACCAGACCTTTTCCCTCCCTAGTTCCCTATCAGAGAGGGTGATATTATTACTGAATACTCATGCAAGGGAAGCAGTGAAGGACCCATCACATCAGAGGTTTAAAAGCACTAGCAAAGAAGATTCCTCCTCTGACAAGAAGTGGGACTTGCTGTTGTAACAGTCTTTTTCATCTCTAACACTGCTCTACAGCCAAAATGCTTCTGAAATAAATGTAGTCAAACGTTACTAATTCTGGGTCACTGAGAACGAACATGATGCTTAAAATTGTTGATTGGCTCTAGTTTTCAAGATATGCTATTGGGTCAGTATATAAGACCCTTGACTTGGGAATGGTGGAGGATAAGTGAGTTATAAAGGGAAGGGATCTCAATTTAAACCAGAAATGACTAAAATACATCTTTGACTGGATCTATGAATAAATCTATGACTGGGTTTGGACAGTATTTGCTTTTTAGGCAAAACAATGAATGATGCAATCTGAAGCTGGTATTGCATCATGAATTCCTAGAAGTCATGGATGATGTGATATGATATGAATTGCATCATGTTATTCCTAGAAGTCATGGATGATGCAATCATAATGAAGCTTACATCACTCTGCTGAACAAATTGCCCTATATCAGCTCTAGAAATCCTACAGTGTCGTGCTCTCTTATTTGTCAGTGTTTGATTTTGCAAAGGGACACATTTCTGTTTAGCCAAAGTGAGCAGAGATGCCTCGTACTTGTGTGAACAGTGCAGATAACTTCTGCTATGTTTGTGGTGAAGTGACTTTTGCATCACAAAAGCGCAGTATAACCACTATGATTAAGAAAGCCTATCACCTTTCTTTTGGCTGCAAAATTGGAGATCAGGACAAGAGGTGGGCCCCACACATATGCTGCAACACTTGTGCAACAAATCTTCGCCAGTGGTTGAACAGGAAAAGGAAATCTATGCCTTTTGCAGTGCCAATGATTTGGAGAGAGCCAACAGACCATACCAGCAATTGTTACTTCTGCATGGTGCCTCCAGTTGGGAAAAGTGTGTCAAAGAAGAAAAAGTGGACTGTGCATTATCCAAACATTCCATCAGCTATACGCCCAGTACCCCACGGAGAAGGACTGCCGGTTCCTGATGCACCAGAATCATTCTCACTTGAGTCAGACGAGGAAGAGAAAGAGGATGAAACTTCTGGTCCTGAGCCATCAATGTGACAGGACCCACATTTTCTCCCATCCTCCTCCTCTGAACCACACCTCACAACACAAGGTGAACTGAATGACCTTGTCAGGGATTTGGAACTACCCAAGAGTAAGGCAGAGCTGTTGGGCTCCAGACTACAACAGTGGAATCTCCTGGCAGGTGATGTTAGGGTTTCCATGTTCCATGACCATCAAAAGGATCTTGTCCCATTCTTCTTCATGGAAGGTGATCTTGTAACCTGCAACAACATCGACGGTGTGATGGCAGCCCTCAACATCGTTCACGATCCAGATGAGTGGAGACTATTCATTGATTCATCGAAAACAAGTCTTAAAGCTGTTTTACTGCATAATGGCAATGTTTTGCCATCAATTCCAGTTGGTCCTGCAGTCCATATGAAGGAAACCTATGACAACATGAAACAACTTTTGAGGTGCATAAACTATGACCAACATCAGTGGCAGCTTTGTGGCGATTTGAAGGTTGTTGCTCTCTTGCTTGGTCTGCAGACTGGATACACAAAGTATTGCTGTTTTTACTGTGAATGGGATAGTCGTGCAAGAGATTCCCACTACATCAAGAAAGATTAGCCACTCCAACAGTCATTGGAGCCTGGGAGGAAAAGTGTTCAGCATCCACCACTTGTTTAATCAAGGAAGATTTTGTTACCACCCTTACACATCAAGCTGGGTCTGATGAAGAACTTTGTCAAGGCCATTGACAAAACACAAGCAGCTTTCAAGTACCTCCGTGGAAAATTTCCAAGGTTAAGTGAAGCTAAGATAAAGGAAGGTGTCTTTGTTGGTCCTCAGATTTGTGAACTTCTTCGAGATGATGCATTTGACGATGCACTGCGTGGCAAGGAAAAGACGGCATGGAAAGCCTTCCAGTTAGTGGCAATAAATTTTCTCAGAAACAACAAGGCAGACAACTACAGGTTGTTGGTGGAAAACCTCCTCAAGGCATACAAAAGCCTTGGTTGCAACATGTCACTAAAGATACATTTTTTGCACTCTCATCTAGATTTTTTTCCACCGAACTGCGGAGCAGTGAGCGACGAGCACGGGTGAGCGATTTCACCAGGATATTGCAACAATGGAGAAACACTCTCAGGGCAAATGGAGCCCATCAATGCTTGCAGACTATTGCTGGACAGTGACAAGAGATGCTCCATTAAATGAATACAAGAGATAACCAAGAAGCGCCGAGTAGACTCTGAATAGGACTAAACTATGTACATAATAGTTTTTTGCCTTTTGTTTCATAATAAATTTTATTTATATAACCCTTTTGCTGATTTTTAAAGTGTTACATAAACAGGACAGGTGAAATATTATCATGTAAAGCAACCAGAAACACATGAAAAGACCTAGGTTTACAATTTATGATTAAAACTCTATCTACACAATATACATAGACATAAAATGTAAAACTTAAATATCTTAGAAACAGTAGCCAGTTGTTTTAATTGTCATATTTGAATTCAGCACATCAAAATACATAATAAATAGCACATTTTATCTCTGAAGCAGATGACTTCTCAAAAATTGTAGACCAGTGTAATTTATGTGATTCTAGGTCTCTATGATTCTGCACTAGTAACTAATGAGACAGCACCTAGCTGTTTAGTAGAGAGAGTAAAATATATTCTTTTTATACCTTCTTTATGCTGACACTTATTACTGGGTTTGCCACATATTAGCCCAAATAATGAAGTGAAATTAAGTCCTTTTACTTTAATTAAACTATTCCCAATTGTACCATGTTACACCACAAAATTACCATACATATTATTGTGCACATCCACTGCACCTTTCAGTACCACTACAAAAAATCACTGATATTAAACAAACACACAAAACTCTTACTATTAAGAGATGAATTTTGGTTTTTACAAGATCACACTAGAGGAACTCAGAAGGGTCAGACCCCAGGGGGAATCTCTGGCTAAGTAGGGGGATTGCTTCTCAGATATTATACCTGCTCAAAACCTGACAGAGTGATTTTCCATAGGAAAACTTTTCACCAGAATATGGCAATTTTGATTAAATTTCATTATTAAAAAGTTGATGGGGGGGAGGGAAGCTTGCCAATAAGGTCAAAATGGCACAAAAACAGACCTAGTGGAACTTTATTTTGAAGTGATTTTTATATTACAAACTTTTTAGAAGTGGAAATCAGAATGAAATGTTTTGATTGATCCACACCAATTTTTTTTTTAAATATTGTTTCACCAGAAATCCAGAACAAAAACTAAATTTTGAAATGGCGGAATTTCCCACCTAACCGAAATTCTGAGTTTCAACTAAATCAGCCCAATGCTGCAAAAACAAAGACACCGGGGAGGTTGATGAGCTGTGTCTGTGACACAACAGGCCAGGTGTACCAGGGAGCTTGGAAGGGACTGTACCACTCTGAGGCACAATCCCTCTCCGAGTTCCATTGGTGGGTTTGGACCGGCCCTACTCAGAGCTGTGCGTAAGGGTTTCCCTAGATGGCTAGTTAGTGCGCAGCGAGCTGGGGTGTAAATCTACAGTGCATGAGAGTGCCATGCATTAATTGGCTGTGTGGACCCCACATAGTAAAATTTCCATTTCAAAGCAGAGTGGATAAGTGCACGAGGGAACTTTTAGTGAATGGCAGTAGGGTCTACATGGCTAGTTAGTCCATGGCACGCGGGAGATTTATACTCCTGCCTGCAGTACACTAGTTCGCCTTCTAGATCACCCCTTGGGGTACCTAATTCTACCTTACTTATGCCAGGTTCACAGCATTATAAGCCCACTGACTTCAACCGACCTCCTGCCGATTTACACTGGCGTATGCAAGAGGAGAAACAGGCCTTAAAACACATAATATAGGATCTGTATAATTAGAACTGAACATTAAATATTGTCGTGATAAATGGACCATAACCAGACATCCTATATGATGACACCCCAGAGCTTTGAGAGATTAGGTCCAAATGCAGACCAAAATCATGGCCCATGTTTCAGTTAGGGATTTTCTCTGGTTTTGCAGTCTATTCCTCGTGTGCTGATCTTAAAACTGTACATGACACCAAAATGAAAGATGCATTAATAGAATAATTTGACTACAGGATTACAATAGGCTTCTTGCATGCACCCTATTTTAAAAAAAGATCTTTGCTGCCACTTTTGATATTAGGGGAGGCCTCTGTATTTTGTTTCTGATCCTGTGAAGGGGAAAATGATGGGTAAGTTTGAGAAACTATGAACTTTGTAATTAAGTTAACCACCTAGAAATTCATGAGCTCAACTGTGTTAATCTCTCTTAATTGGGTTTTCTCGTTAATTGGTTGTAAAGTGTCTGCTATTATCAGCAGGCTCAATTTTACTGGAACTGTGCAGTTTTGATGTGTGTGTCAAACCATTATGGTCTCCTGATTTATTGCACAAGCTTGTGGAACTCTTTGGGGGCGATAACGTTTTCTGGTAACACGAAGCTGTAAAAGTTTATATGTGTGTAAAGTCTAGCTCTGGAAAGGGAACGGAACATGGAGAGAATTCTCTCCAATAGCCCCTTTGGGCCACTAGCATGATATCTTATCTTACGTGAGTTCAGTCCCACTGGGATTTCTCTATCTGACTGGAATACCTTTTGTAGCATTGTGTTCTATGGAATGCTTGACACTGCTTTTTCAGGCACAGTCAAAAGTTGTAATAAAAAATATACGGCATTTAAAATGAAATCTAAATCCACCTACCTGCCCTACCAACAAAGAACAAAAGAGATTTAAAGTGACTTTTCAGCTAGCACTCTGCTACCTTGAAACTGGAACAGATAGTGTGCTGGCAATGGGGAATTTATGATTATTCATTGAGATTGTTTGTAGGTGTCGCTGCTTACAGCTGGGCAGGGCCCCAGTTTGGTATTGGGAGAGCCAGAACCTTTTTAAAAAATACATCTAGATACATCCAAAGCTGAATCCTGGCTCCACTGAAGTCAATGAGAGCTTTGCCATTGCCTTAATTGGGGCCAATACATCACCCCCAGCCTTCCAAGCAGAAGGAACCCTTCCAAGCCTTCCAAGGACAAGGAAGGAGACAAGCTCCAGGGGCGAACGCCTGGATCTATTGAAGTCAACGGGAGCTTTTACAAGGATTTTACACCCGAGATACTGGGCCTGACGCTGAGCTCTTGCTTGTACCAATCTTACAGTGGTTTAATTCCATTGCCTTCCATTCAGAATTATTCCTGATTGGCCGTGGTGTTTGATCAGATTCAGGACTACTGGGTCAAATTTGACTGTCATTTACAATGATTTCAGACTTGTGCCACTATTATTAGGGCTGAATATCTATAAATTAAATGTAATTCCAAGATATGAAATTAAATATATGTTTAATTTGATGATTCTATCATCATGCTTTGCCTGAGGGAAATATATGCGAATATATCTTCAATTAAATGACACTTGCTCATATTTATATATAACCAAGCTGTGTAACACTATTGGATTTCCGAAAGAAACAAGAACTGGTGTATTCAGGGAAGTGGCAGAAGAGTTCTTTATCTAACCCCCGGCATGCAATCAGTTGCTGAATGACTTGGCTCACTGAGATGTGGCTCAGCAAGCAGACATTGGGTTACATGGACTTGTCTGGTATTCACCCTCTATAAGCACTTGTGAAGCATCACCAACCAATATCACTCGCAATGTCTGAAAGCATTTGGAAAACCTCAGAGAGGTTACACATTAGTTCAGTCTACAGCAACAAATTCTAAAGCATGAGCTTCTGGAACACTTTATAACAGAGGCAAAGGAGAGGAAGCAAATATAGTCACGCGATTTCACCATTTAATTTGTGCTTGGTTATTTCCAAGGAGGGCTATGGACTTTGTACGCGCAAAGTAGGAACGCGTATCCTTAATTCCTCTCTCAGTGGGCTCCGTACTGCATAGCTGGTTTCCTTGGAGTCCCTGAATCATTCTATTTACCCTAGGTTCTACCTTCTGCGTCTTTGTAATACTATTTTATATGGTAAGGTTAACGGAGTTGATAAAATTATATTATATGGGACAAATAAAGCCACAGTGTATGTCTTCATCCTTGTGTTTAATACCTGTATTCATGGAGCCCAGGTTTCTGTTCAATTATTTCTATTTATGGCAGTGGACTCGTCAGCACCAAAAGTACAGATTTGTGAATTTTTTGGGGAGCAGCACAGTCAGTAAAAGAAAAAAGTCACACACACACACACACACACATGGTCAAGCTATTCTCATCTCATTGTCCATTCTATGAAGTTTGTCATTTGCCATCACAATGCATAGAAATAGTCTGTTAAAAGGCCCCTTTCATGTCCTGATCCTGGATAGGCCCTGCATTAGCTACTCCTTTACTTTTGTTAGGCAGCAGTGATTGTGCCTATCAGGTTAATTCAAGTACGGGACCTGGGTTTTTCCTTCTTATCTGGAGTTGCCACTATCATGCTATCTGGAGCGGCTCACAACTGTGAGTGTCGACCTCGAGACTGTCAGAGAACAGGCAGACACCCCAAGCTGGTGATGTGTTCTATAATTAGATTTCACCAAGCCAGTAACACATGTGAACTCCTGGATCACTATACCAGTCTCAGACAGTCACCTTAGATTCTCCAGTCTATCTCGTCACCCAGACAAACTGGGCTTTGTGATAAAAGGCCGCTTCTGCTTAAAGAAAGTAAGCAATAGTGGAGTAAGGGTATATCCAGTATCAGAAAGAGTCTAAGAGAAAGATTAAATTTTTTCAGTTTGAAGTGACTTTGTTTTCAAACGTAAGTTAAACGCTTGTCTACACGGTGTGTTGGTGTGCACCAGCTGGAGTGTAAATTCTAGTGTGCAGCAGCGTGTTGCTCATTAATTGTCGTGTACACCTTGCTGGCATGCACTAAAAGTTCTCTAGTGCACATTGATGTACTCCCACTTCAAACAGTACTGTGTCAGTGCACACAAGGGAGCTTTTAATGCTTGTCTTCAGGTCCACATGGACAGTCAGCTTGTGACGCACTGGTGCAGACTAGAATTTACACCGCAGTGCACCAATAGTGTAGACAACCCCTAATTATAGTTTAAAAAATTCAAGGTTGAAATCTTAATGAAATCTTTCACCAAAGCCTTAGATTTTTTATGTGTAGATTAAGCGTTTAATCATGCAGATCACGGGTATGCTAGAGACACGAATACTGAACTCAAACCAATTCCCCACACACACCCTGATTGTCAGTTTGCAAAAACAAAATTCAAAATTGCAGCTTTTTATACTGATTTGTGACAAGCAACACATTTGAAATGTTGGAAATTTCCCAGAGACAGGAAAACGGTTTCCAGGCCATTTCTAATTTGGTTCTCTTATAGACTTACTATACCACTGGAGGTAAGAGGCTTATGCTTGGGTGACAGAAAGAGAACCCACACTCAAATGGCAGTGCCTTTTGGCAAAAGATAATCATGGTGGTTTGTTGGTTTTCAATGCCAACAGGTTCAAAGTAGTTGCAAATATATTACTATCCCACTCTCTACTCTGAAATTATCACCCAACTGTTAAAGAGAATGTTACGCAGAATAGAATGATAAATAAATGCTGTGTTAGAAAAAGCTATGAGCTAAAAAAATTTATTTATTTCCATGGAGAAAGCTGGCAGATTGAGAAACACTTCTGACTACTCTGTACAAATCAACTGAACATTCGCTTCACAATTCATTCCTGGGGTAATGAACATAAGCAGTAGGTGAGATGGTATAAATTGAAGAGATTAAATGGCACCGAGCTGTGTATTCAACAAGACAACCTCAGAAATAGAAATACCAGGCATCAGACCCAACATCTAAATCACTCAGATGGAAGCCAGCAATATTCTCCTCCTTTTGATTATTGTTGTTTCTATTCAGTATTAGTGTCTTTTAGCATACCGCGAGCTGCATGACTAAACACTTAATCTATACATAGAAAATCTCAGGCTTTGGTGAAATGGAACTCAAGACTTTAAAGAAGAGTACTAAAGACCAAAACACCATTTTGGGGCATCAATGTACAGTATATTACAGTACATTGCTGGGCTAGTTATTTTCAACTTCATTAGTTGCACTGAATGGCCTTCAAAGTTTAATTGGCACGTTGTAATAAATGCTTTGATTCTTCACTAAAGCAGCCATTATTTGAAATGTCAGATCTTCCTGCTCTTTAAGCACAGGCACGTGTAAGTAACAAGGGAGAAGAAATGCCTTTAAAAAGTAAATTTTCTTTAAAACTGTTATAGACAAGAGGATTTGTTCATCTGCCAGAACTTTGACTCAATTTTATTATAATATTTTATTACTATTATATTTTAGTAAATCACTGACTTCAAGCCTCATTTTCTAATGGTGACGAATTGTCTGATACTTTTATTGCCTACAACAATAGTGTTACAACAAATGTCAAGTGGCTGAGACGCCAGCATTTTACACATTAATAGTTACACAGTATTTAATTAATAGCGCCTCAATTTGACTAATGTGGGTCAGTCACTGGAACTTAAATAATTTAAAAAAAACAGCTATGGGAGTATAGTGTAGGACAGAGACACCAGTCAGATTCCCTAACAGCTGTGCACACACAGACTAGTGCAAGAAACGTTTAGTCTAGGGATTGGAACGCTGGACAGGAAGTCAGGACTCCTGGGTTCTGCTGGATTCCTGATCCTGTCACAGACTCATAGGTTAAGGGACTTGCCCAAGGTTAGACAATCTGTGCCTCGAACCCAAGATTTTCTTCAACTTTCTGATTCACCAAAAGTTGCTTTTAATTAATTGTTTTCATGGGAACTGAAACGGTTTCCCCCTTCCCAATTTTTCAGCAGTGCTAGCAAACCAAAAATAATAATAATCTGTCATTCACACCACTCTACCCACCAGTAAACTTTTTCAAAGTCCTTGGTGATTTTAAATGAAAGGTAGTACTTAAAATGTAAACCTTTGTTTTTTTCAGTCAGAGGCCCAAATACAGGACCCTCCCATAAAGGCATGGAGGGCCTCTCTAATGAACCAATGCTCTTTTACTGTGTGATGGCAGGGAGACTGAATGAGAGGCTGGCACCGAGGCCCTGACCCTGCTTTAAGCAGGGCCGGCTCTAACTTTTTTGCTGCCCCAAGCAGCAAAAAAAAAGCGCCGCCCCGCTGAGCGCTGCACCGCCGGACCCCCCCCCCCCCCCGAGCGCCATGCCCCGCGCCGCCGGAGCCCACCCCACCCGCCGAGCGCCGTGCCCCGTGCTGCCGGAGCGCTCCCCGCCGAGCACCGTGCCGCCGGAGCGCCTCCCCCCCCCCGCAGAATGCCACGCCGCGCTGCCCCCCCGCCACCCCAAGATTGGCCGCCCCTTACCAGGTGCCGTCCCAAGCATGTGCTTGGTTGCCTGGTGCCTGGAGCCAGCCCTGGCTTTACGGCATGGAATACTACCTCACAGGAGACCCCTGAAGAGCAGTGAACCATGATCGGCTGGGGAGTGATGAGTATGAGTGAGAGAACAAACAGGGACTTTGCTTCTGCAAAGGCTCCCTCATCCATTGAGGTCCTCAGACTTACTACTAGTGGTGGGCTGTCTATGTATGCCACACATGCATTGCATGCCCTACAATCCACAAAACACATGGTCCAACTGGCAGCCCGTAGACTGGATCTGGTGCACAGGACTATTCAGCCCAGCCCATGAATGTGCATTGCAAAACAAAATGGTATCCTCTGCACACCGTGACCTCTCCCACACCAGATGTATGAGGTCACCCCACATGGAGGACATCATTTTGTAGAACCTCACTAAAAAGGTCGGCCCACCTAAGGCATGTAAATGTAGAACTGAATCATCCATGCTAGAACAAAGCTACCACTATGAACTCTCCATCAGAATGGAAAGCTGAGGGCAAAATATGTGCACTAAAACGGTTGAATGGTTTACTACAAATATCACACCATGCCACTGCTTGCTACATAGCTGTTCTGCATCTTGAGGCAGCGTTCATTCTGCTCATGCTTACACTAGTGCAAATCAAGAATAACTCCACTGAAGTCAAGTGCAAAGAGTTGTGAGATCAGAACTGGCCCCCAAACGATACTAAATGCAAAGTCATGGTTAACAAAAAATGCAAAACACACTTCTGAGCTCATTGTATGCATTTAAAAATTAGACATGAGTCTAACTTAAATCCAATTATCACAGGTCTGGGTTCATAAGCAAATTCCATATAACGATAATGGGCAAATCCAGAAGCCAATAATCCTGAACTCAAGAGTCCAAATCCAGATTTTAGCCCAAACTCTTCCAGTTCTGGTGGTTCAGGATAAATGAAATTAAAAATATATATATCCGTGTTTACATACTCCTCCCCCCCCCCCCCGGTATCCTGGCTTAAACAGCTTTGACTTGCCAAAAAATAAAAAAAATTCCCGCAGATACGGTGGCCCTGATTTCATCATTGCATTACTGCAATATTTTAATGTAACTTCATTGATTTCAGTGCAATGAATCCAATACATTACAGTTTTTGTAGTTTACTGTACACGGGACATTCTTAGAATAATCTCAGAACATACAGTAAAGGGTGTAAACAACCTCAGTTGAGTTGAGTTGATCTAGCTGGAAAAAGTAACATGTCAAGAACATATTGGGAAGGGAATCTTCTCATTCAGTCTGGTGTAAATCAGGATTAACTCAGAGGAAGCCAATGGGATTACTCCAACGTAAACGAGAGCAGAATTGAGACCTCTGGGCCAAACTCATTCCTGGTAGAGGACATCACTAAATTACAAAGTATGAGTTTGGTTCATTACACGTGGTACCGTTATGCTCAATGGCTACAATTGCAAAGGTAAATCATATATCTTCTCTCAAGGAAGTGAAACACGAAACCTCAGTACAGTCAATAGTTCCAGCTAGAAATATGGTACATGATCCCATTATAAATTAATGTTTATAATTCAATGAAGCAGGTGTTCTGTTCTCTGGAGACCACTGTACAAATCCTACCTTCTACTGATATTTACTGACACCAGCTTACTTCAGAAAGGGCAATCTTTTCCCTGTCAGTAATAACAATAGCAAAGCCTATGGTTTACTGTTCCATGTTAAGCGAGAATGGGGTGAGAGTCACGCAGTTTGAATGCGAATGGAGGATGTGGGCTAAGCCAACCCAAACTAATGAGAATTGTCCTTTCCAAGCATAAAAAATTTAGCAACACTGCCATTTAAACCTCCATTTTATTAACCTTTCTCAGCTGCTGTGAAACCAGGACATGATGGGATCCTTGAACTTTGCTATCAGTGGCTAAAGGGTAATGCTTGTAGTGACTGCTGTTTTGCAAAATTATACTTCTTATACCCCAAAATTATTTTATTAAATTAATCCTCAACTGATTACAGAGTGACTCGGGGAGAGAGAGAGAGAGAGCACTGTCGAAGTTTGGAACACAGGGCAGGGTCAGGAGCTAACACTGGCTCTCCGTCCTGTTCTCCAGACAGAACCTGGGTAACATTTTTCAGCCAAAACTTTTTTCAAGCAAGCAAGGCAAAAAACCCACCAAAAATAAGCCAAAAAAACTCCCTCCCCCCAAAATGTTTTGCAAATTCATGTTGGTTTTGCTGGGTTGTTTGTTTTGGAGGGGGGAACAACAAATTCGGGGGGGGGGGGGGAACTAAACATTTAGTTTTGCCATTTTCAAAATGAAACATTTTGACTTTTCAGTTTTAAAACAACTTTGTTTCAAAGTTTCCTTTAGTTTTATATTGTTAAGTATTTAAAAATGGTTGAAACTGAAGTAAAATGTTTCAGTTTTGTCACAACAGTGTTTTTTTTTCCAACCCAGGACACTTTTTTTTTTTTTTTAACTTTAAGCTTGCCAGAAAACTGAAAAAATCCATTATTTGCACAGCCCCACTCCTGACACTAGATCAGGGATGTCAAACTCCATCAAGAGCCCAATCTCTGTTTAAATTACAGTCAGTAGGGCAGGATATACATGTGAGCTTCTTACTCCACCAGTGACATCAAGAGAAGGCTTGCACAAAGAACAAGGGTAGAATATGGCCTGGATGCAGTAATTAATCTTTGCATTTTCATGCACACGGGGCTGAGAAGAGTGTCGCCAGAGCAAACCTGTTCCCTAGTGATTCCATACCCCTGCAAAGCCCATGGGGCTACTGAAACAGGGGTGCAAGTTAAAGCAGACCTCAGAGCTACCCTAGCCTGCAGCAGGCCCACAGTAGGCCCTGTACCCCTAAATAGAGGAGGCATAAGCATCAGTGGTAGGGTCAGTGGGGCCCTCAGTCTTAAGATAAACTCTGATAAATCCAAGACTACAGGTTGTTAAGGAGTGTTCCTTTAGGCTGGGCTAAACATCTGTCAGGTGCAAGCCATCACTTAGATAAATTTCCCGCAAATTCTCCACTTCCCATTCTGACTATGGAAGCTCCTCTCTGCAGGTTGAGGGGTTCCTGACAGGAAATTACCCTATCTCCTCTAAGGAGTAGTTATCATAATGGATCCCAGAGAAGCTGAGAGAGCGGGAGGGCGGGGGGTTGGAAGCTAGATTGAGCTGAGAAGCAGAAAGGTCAGGAGAAAGCTGGCTCATGGGACGTGGAAAAGAAACAGAATGTAATGCTGACCGAGCAGTTTGTTATAAGTGAGCTTGGGCAGCAGGGAGATAAAAGGTCTCTGTGGCTCAGCAATACAGGAGACCAAATAAACAGCAGTTAAGAGGGCAGCGAAGGAGCCAGCCGGCCCCTCAGAGCACCCCCAATTGCCCTTCGCTGTTTGTGGGAACAAGAAAAGAGAAACCCTGAGCAATATTTGATTGCTGAGTTCTTTGTGATCGAAAAGCCCAGGATTGTTAGTTGATTTCCCAGAATGCCTGGTATTTAATGTCCTTTGATTCCTCTAAGGAAGAGCACCATCCTGCCGGATGGATTCAGCACATATGTGCCAGACCATTCGCACCATCTGCTATACGGGGGTTGGTAAAGGAAAAGAGACCAAAGCCTCTCGGTGTTGAAATGCCACTTGGAAAGCTGGGAAAACAGCACTGAAAAAGAAGTCAAGTAACCAAATGGCTGAGAGGCGATAAAGGAAGAAGCAGGAAATGTCAGAGCTAGTATATCAAAGACTTAGAAGAAGGGGACTTGGCTGATGCCATAGTCATCATAGTTCCTTTTCCAGGGAGCCCCTGCTTTGTTGTGTAAGGAAGAAAGATGCAGTGCAGTATGAGTGTCAGGGACTAGTCCTGAACAGTGACACTCAAGGAAACAACTATGACCATAAAACCATTGAACAAGTAAACACAGAACAACTAATTCCCTACACCCTTCAGCTAAAAGCAGATGTCACCGTTTAGCGAGGTTTCCAGCAGACATTTAATCAAAAACACGGCAGCTGCTGATTCACATTATTGTGTTCTTTTTAGTACGTTTCTCTTTAAAAGGGGCTTTAAAAATTCAGGCACAACGCAAAAATCCAGACACTCATTGGCAATGTAGAGTCACGCCAATGTACAGTAGATTGAAGTGTAAAATCAAAGAGTGCCCAATTTTGCAAACCCCCCCATCTGTAGAGCTTCCAGTGCAGTCATCGGGAATTGCATGCTCTTGTGGCTTGCACGATCAGATCCATATAAAGGGGACAGAGTTTCTTATTTATATGAAGTGTCTACTGGATGTACTTGTTCCTTGAGCAGTACAGGTCCTTCCTGATGGAGTGAATGCCAGGGAACAATTAAGTCATTTCCCACACTCCTGTTGCAAAACAAAGAGCTGGGTCTCTGGGACCAGCCAAGCTGCACTCAACACAGAAGCCAGGCTGGGCATTAAAGTTGGCTCTAAGCTACCTTTGCACTCCCTTTCTCTTTAGCCGGATGGTTAAGAAAGAAAATATTTTGTACTGTCAACAATACCACTTATTTTCAATAAAAATGTAGCTATACTGTTTGCCATGAAAGACTATTTGTCTATTTGCCACGTAAGAAAGGCCTCCGTTCAGAAAAGCATCCCTATGACAGTTTTAAAAACATAGCGATCCATTGAATAAGGACTAGGATTGAGATCAGGGGCAGATCCTCAGCTGATGTAAACTGTCACAGCTCCATTCAAGTCAATAGCCTCTGTCCCCTGGATCCTATCCCCAGCTCTGCCATGGATTCAAGGTAAGCAAGTAACTTCTTTTCTCCGTGCCTCATATCCCCTATCTGTAAAACAGGGATGAAGATTTTAAAGCACCTTTGGGAAATGCTCTGAGGTCTACAGATGAAATGTGCCAAGTGCTAGGCATTATCATTAAAATACTGATTCTCTCTAGAGAGTTAAGTACATTTCTGCTTGTGACAGGCATTTCTAGTGGTACCATACAAGAGTGGTTCAAAAGAAAACTGCATCTAATATAGAAAAAATGGCCAAGCGACATTTATACACATCTGGCAAGAAATTAGGTGCCATCAAAAAAATTAAGCACATTAGTCTATCCTGTTCATTAAAGGAAACCGAATAACATGACAGATTGTGTGCAGAATTTATCTTCAGTACTATTCTGCCTCTATTTGTATAGTTCTGCATAAATACAAGATAAAGAATACCTTGTAGTCAAGTCATGGATAGTATTTGACCATGTTACCCTACTGCATTATCATTTCACATTCTAGTTAGATTACAGTTATTTTAAAGTCACATCGTTGTCACATTATAAGTGCACGGCACAGCTCATGTGCTGGGTGAACATTTATTTTCTGGGCTGAGCGCCTTTCTGCTGAGTAATTGATAGGTTATCTTTTTCACTTCTTAATGTATCTGAAAAAATAAACATTTGTTGAGTGCCTCCTTGGATAGTCAGAGAAAATTGTATGAGAAGACAGGGAGAGTCTTAATTATAATATTGTATTAAATGGATGGCCACAGAATTCCCTTTTTACACATCACTACAGTACACTCAAAAGACGACAAGAAGAGAGAAACAGTACAATGTGTTTGTTGTTTATGCAGAGATAGATATTTGATAGATGCCTGAAATATGTTAAAAAGGCAGACTGCATGCATGAATATCAATATGTTCTCTACAAGGTTCTATATCTTGCCATACCAGAGATGGTCAGTGCTTTAATATCCCTTGCAAAATATGCCTCTCTTGTTTCTTGACTATTTATTTGTACTTAATCATACTGATTAGTACAGATAGCAGAAATGTGTATGCACTTCTCTGTCCTCATTTTCTCACTTATATCCTTTTATCTTTAATTTATATATATATATATATATATATATATATATATATATATAATGCAGATATGGATGTACATCCATAATTGCTCTTTTGTATTTATCTGTACATACCATATACTAAATGTAGAAAAAAAAGAATATATTATTTTCTAAGTTGTTAAGTGGCCATCATAAAGTCAAACCTACGGCTTGTGTTTACACTAAATCATCAAAGTGGCTCTTTCTGGTCTTAAAATCTATGAATATTTTTGTTATAGCTGCACTATAACTGGACACAGCAAGTATATATACGCATTTGCTCAGTTTTGATGCACATACCCTATCTTTTTACCAATAAGAAAGAAAATCTGTCCTAGCACAGGCATCTTGCTATCACTTTCCAAAGACTGAGCCATAGTAATTTGCTATACATCAGCCCAAATCCAGTCAGTCATGTCTAGATCTCTGCCATTAGGGCATTTCTCTCTGCTCTCCACATGCCCTCCTTCACACTGATTCAGTCACTCACATGTTGCTATGACTGGGTGTTAGATTGTTCTGGCGCGGCTTCGACTGGCATTCAGTAGATAGCACCATATTAATCAGTGCTTTTATCAGCATTGCTGTCTTATGGATGGCTTTACTTCTAAAGTAATACTTCACATTTTCACTCTTTCCTACACCAATGCTGTTTTGTGAGAATGCAGTACCTCCTTTGGGATGAGAGAAAGAGAAAGCAACATAACAGGAACTCTAACTGGAAGGGTGGGAGTTTCAGCCTGCAGCAATCAAGAGGCAAAATGCCTCCCTAGCACAGCAGCTCATCCCTCTCCCCCCCCCCCCCCCCCCCAGATATAAGGGATCAAGTGAAAGGCTTCTATAGAATGGTACAAATGAACTAGGAAGCCCAGTTCTGGCCAGGCAATCAGACAGCAGGCAGCTCTTAAGGAAAGAGAAACTAATCACTACCTTTCCGAGGTTAGAAATTGGGTGAAACACAGTCTGAGGAGCTCAGCTTTGGTCATGTTAATGTTAAGCCAATGATGAGACACCCAGCAGGATGTCCGAGACACAGGCTGAAATATGAGAGACTTTTGTGAGGCATGGGCATGAAGATGGTATTTGAAGACTTGAGAGCGGATAAGATGACCTAGAAAAAAGGGTGAGAGGTAGAAAAAGAGACTGGGTAGCGATGCAGCCTTCCAGGATCATAAGAGAAAGTGGGAGAAGGATGGAGGAAGACCCATTCAATGAAAGTCTGAAGGAACAATCAGAGATTACAGATGTGAAAGGCCAAGGGAAAATAGACAGTTGAGGAGAGAAATATGTTCAGAGGTGTCAAAAGCAACTGAGAGGTCAGGAGAACACAAAGGTAACACCCTACCAGGAAGAGTTGGGGTGGTGATAAATTCAGTAATATTTGTGAGGCATTTGCATGAAATGGGAAAACTTAAATACATAGAGAGATACCCTGCCTGAAGTCTCTGATTTTGTATTTCAACATTAGGAAATTCATTCTGTTGTCAAAAACTTGTATGTGAGAGTCTAAGGAATATTTTTAGAAGGAGTTAAAATTTTAAATCAAGAGAACCTGTTTGTTTTTTAACTGTGGATTGCAAACTCTTAGCTAAAGTAGTAACATTTGGGCAGTAAACTATACATGCACAGAATTAATGGGTTTGGGTCAAATTAATTTTGTGCAGGGAAGGTAGCTGCCCTACAACATTGGGAGATAATTTCATGCATATGTAACACATACTCATAGAAAACTGCTCTGGTAAGGAGAGACACTGAAAGTGAGTGGAATAGAGTGAATGTTTCCATTTGCCACTATACTCTTAGCAAACTTGTTTTGGCTTTAGATATCAGTCTAAAAATATTAGGGCCTGGTCTAGGGCTGTAGATCATTCAGGGCAGATTCTCTGCTGTGGCTAAAATCCATTTGGCACAGCCAACAGGAGGCCATCTAGTTAACAGTGACAGGTCCCTGATTCCCTGCCCCTCTTGGCCCCAGCCCTGAGTTCTCTAACCACAGCCACTGGTAACAGTCCCAAAGAGATCATCCACAATCTGCAAATACCCAGAGATTAATAACTTTCCTCCACACTCCATCTCTGTGTGTAAATTAAAGAAAAGGGCCATACGAGGGATGGGCAAGAGGTTCAGGAAATGAGGGTCAACATGAAAATCAGCTCAAATGCTGAATTAGACTGCAGTCTTGGCCAATTTGGATAAATTCTTCCTTCTGACCCTCATGGACCTTCTTTAGATAAAATAAAATCTCAGAGTGAAATCCTAGCCCCATTGAAATCAATGCAAAATTCCCATTGGGTCTATGCACATGCTGAAAGTTAAGCATGCGTGTAAGCGCTTTGTTGGATCGGGGCCTTAATATACAACATGTCACATTCATCCATCATGCTGGTAGTGGAACTACACGTGGGATGTATTTGGTCCAGTATGTCAAGACTGGAACAACTTGGGAATTTTTCAACAAGCAAGTTTTTTTCCATTTGAAAAATGCAGATTCGTCAAAACCAAAGCTTAGCCAAAAGTGGTCGGGTTTGACAAACTTCACGACTCAGAAAACTGTCAAGAAAAAAAATTTAAAATTGTCAAATGTTTCATTTGGACATTTTCTAAATTAAAAATTCTGGTTCAAAACAGCTGTTTCTAAAATTAAGCTAATTATACCAACAAAAGGGCAAAAAGGTTAAAATAAAAATAAAACATTTCCAAATTATTGAAGTGAAATGTTTTGATTGACTTGAAATGAAAACAAAACAAAACACTTATTTATTTATTTATTTATTAATTATTTGACTTTTTGGCCTGATTTAAAATGGGAAAATATTTCAGACAGGAAAACCATTTCCTCCCCAAAATAGCAACTGGAGACCAAAATGCTATACCAACTTGCCAAACATAGTGATTAATAAGGATGAAACAGATCATCATCTTTGCTAGCAGAGGTTAATAATATATTAAGGATAAGGGTGCTGTTTGAATATTTTCTTTTCCTTCAAGCATCACCAATAAGCATTCCAGCCTCCTTCTTCAAAGAGATTCATTGTATTAAATGAATTTGTTTGGCACAGTGAAGTGACTAAATTAAGGAGGTGGAAACTGATTCTGCCAATGTCAGAGGAAGGAATATGTCTTTGCCTTACTTTGAATGATATTACTGAGTGGCAAGACTCAGACAGATGATGTGTGCTTCAGATGAAGGATTTTCCTTTGGCCTGAACGAAAATAATTAAAAGTGTCATTGCTCTACTTCCATCACAGATCTCATCTATAAAACAAACATCTAGAACTATACAGGCAATTCCAAACTCTGCACTGCAGTGAAACAGTTGATACATCTATGAAAAACTGGGGGGAAAAGTATCAGATATTTATACATGGAATATTTCTTCTTACAGATTTTTAAGGAGGACAGTTTCTCCAGGGAAGGGATGGAGGGAAACAATATTTGGGGCTCTGGTGTGACTTTTTTTTTTTAAAGTAACACCTGTTTCATTTGACAATTTATGAGTTTTAAAATGTCAAGACTTTAGTTGCTGGATTGCTTTGAGCCATATAGATTATGCAGTAACAATAACTTTTATATAACTCCCCTTTCATCCTAGGATCTCAGAGCACTTGATAACTTTGTGAACTTTGCAGTGTTAATGGGAATAAGACTCCCACTGAAGTCACCTCACATCTGAACCATTCCCTACCAGAACACCAACTGAATGAACTCCCTACACAGAGCTAGATAACCCTTCTCCTAGTCACAGCCACCCCTACCCACTCTCCATCATGGCTGCCTTAGAACTCATGTGATTTGTCCCTAGCTGTCTACGGCCCTTAAAAGTCATTTGAGCAGATGGGGATTGCCAGAGCCCTGGAGTGCTCCCCATGCTAGGTTTCCTCCAGCCACACCCCCTACGCTGGGAGTTATGAGCAGCACTCTGTAACATCACTGCTGCACATAGCATTAATATCCTCTGCCCTTACACACTTAGAAAATAGCTGGACTTTACAGCATGAGAAACCTTAGGCTTAAATGTTGATCTCACACCAATGAAAATCAGGAGTCACTTCAGTGAAGTGTATTGAATCGGACTCCCTTTGCATGTTGTAGGTCCAGAAGAGCATTACTGATCACATGGGATATCTGGCTCCTGGGGCCCAAACACTTGTGAGAACAGGCCAGACCCAAACCCTAATCCTAACTCCGCCTTGAAACGAAACCGCCAAAGCTACCCTCAACCCAATGTAGACTTGAATATCACCCAGACTACTCTAGAGTGTAGGCACTTGCACAGTGAGCAATGCCAGCGTTCCTTCTGCTTATGTAACAGGATGTTGCCTGTCTTCTGGGAGAAAATTCATCAAAATGTTTGCCATTGTAATACAGCTTGTATATGAAATTAACAAGTTTCTACTAGCAAATTTCCTTGTTGATGTAGTTTGATATAAAAAGACATGAAGAGAGACAGTTGTTAAGTTAATAAGCAATGGATTGGTTTTCAGCAGCAACGAACGATCTTAACCTCAGAGATTCATATCATTGTTTCCCCCCTTACTTTGATTTATTTGGGGCTGTCAGAAGTAATAGAAACAATTAATAGATTCATAGATTTTAAGGTCAGATGGGACCATTAGATAATGCATCTGAGCTCCTTCATAGCACTGACCCGTACTGAGCCCAATAACTTGTGTTTGACTAAAGCATCTCTTCCTTAAGGCATCCAGTCTTCATCTGAAGACATCAAGTGATGGAAAATCCACCACTTCCCTTGGTAATTTGTTCCCATGGTTAATCTCCCTCACTTTAAAATAGGGTGACCAGACAGCAAGTATGAAAAATTGGGACAGGAGGTAGGGGTAATAGGAGCCTATATAAAAAAAAAAGACCCCAAAATCGGGACTGTCCCTATAAAATCACGACATCTGGTCACCCTACTTTAAACACACACACACACACACACACACACACACACACACACACACACACACACACAGTCTTATTCTAACTTGAAATTGTCTGCTTTTAATTTCCAGCCATTGACCCTTGAGTCATTTTTGTGGCTCTTCTCTGCCCCCTGTCCAATTTTTCAACTTTTTTTTTACAATATGGACACTAGAACTGGATACAGAATTCCAGTATCAGCCTCACTGATGCACCAGCACAAGGTAAAAATCATCTTCCTACTCCTACTCCCCTGTTTACCCAAGGATTGCATTGGCTCTGTTTGCCATAGTGTCACACTGGGAGATCATGTCCACTATAACCCTTATAGCCCTTTCAGAGTCACCAGCACATCTTTTATATTTGACACATAATCAAATAGAAATCCCTTATTCTGAAAGAGTGGAGGTCAGTTTGCTTATGCTAGGGTTATAAACATACACAGGGTTATAAATATTGACCAGTGCATTAATCCCGTTGACTCAGATACATAGGCAAGTAGACCACAAAATCAACTGAAACTGTTGCCTTTGTACAAAGTCTATCAGATTTAGGACAAAATTTGCAAGCAGGGGTAGGAACTTGTTTCTCAGGCAGTGGCAGATTTAGAGTTAGTGAGGCCCTGTATGCAGCTTCATTTTCGGGGGGGCTCCCCGGGGACCCAGCCAAGAAAAATAATGTTCTCTCTTATCTCTCCCCACCCCCGTTTTTCATTCTTTTTTCTTCAGCCTCCTCCTATATTATAAGTAATGGGAAGTAAATGAAAATAAACTGAGGTACCTGGACTGGGGCAGGGGGTTGGGGTGCAGGAGGGGTTGTGGGGGCAGGCTCTGGGAAGAAGTTTGGGTGCGGGGTGTGGCTCTGGGCTAGGGGTTGGGGTGTGAGGGGGGTGAGGAGTGCAGCTCTGGGAGGAAATTTGGGTGTGGGGTGCAGGCTCTGGGCTGGGGCAGGGGGTTGGGGAGCAGGAGAGGGGCAGTGCTTACCTTGGGCAGCGTGGCTCCCAAAGCGACCAGCATGCACACCCCTCCGGCAGCGGCTCCTAAGTGTGGCAGGGGAGACAGGGGGGTCTCCACACCGCTGCCCACAGGCACCGCCCCCACAGGTCCCGTTGGCCTCAGTTCCCAGCCAATGGGAGCTGCAGAGTCGACACTCGGGGCCGGGGCAGCATGCGGAGACACCCCCTCCCCCCAGGAGTGAAGCGGCATGGAAGGAGGGAAGCAGAGCGGGCAGGGAGCCGCCTTAGCCCTGCTGGTGGCCTGTCTCTGCTTGCCCCTTGGGGGGCATCGGGTCTCCGTGCACTACCCGGGGGCGGGGGCAGTGCGCAGAGCCACCTCCCCTCCCTCCAGGGGCGCGCAGAGACATGCCAGCAGCTGGCCGCCTCCGGGAGCGGCATGGGGCCACTGGCCATGGCAAGCAGGCAGCCTGCCTGCCTGAGCCCTGCTGCACCAGCCGCCGGGACTTGGGGAGAAGTTGTCAGATATTTGTCCTGCATTTTGGGGGCCCCGTGCCACCACACGGTTTGTTTCACGGTAAATCCGCTCCTGTTCTCAGGCCAAATGACATACCAAAGCTGTATTCCTAATAGACTATACCAAGGTACCAGGACTGCAGTAGGCCTACTTAGAAAAGGAAGGAAGATGCAAGTATTCTACCCAATAAAAATCATGCTCATTCAGACGTGTTAATCCACCTCACTCAGTAATATTCTGATCCAAAGCCCACTGAAGGCAATGGAAAGAGTCCCATTGACTTCAATGGGTTTTGGATTAGGCCCTAAATATTTATCAGTTTTCATGTGTCTTTCCTATGCTCGTCATTTTACTTTCGAAGACGCATGACTGATTTGTGCAAAGAGCTGATTTTTTTATTTGCTTGGCCCAACCAAAAAAATAAAAAACATACAGTTTGGGATGATCAGCTACCAGCTGCAGAGATGAAGCTGTTACACTTTGTGTCAAACACGTTGGTTTTCCACATCCCAGGTGAGTGACCGAACACCCAGCCTAGAGAATCACATTCTCTCTCTCAATCTCTCTCTCACTTGCTCAATGAATAGCCTCAACAGGAAAAACAGAAAGCCAACCTGCCAGAATACCCTAAAGCGCAGAGGTGAGGAAACTCATCTGCAATGTAGGGAACTCAAATTCAAATCCCTGCTCCCCTCAGGCAAAGTGGGGTCTGCCAAATCCCAGGTGAGTGCCCTAAAAGAAGGGCTGTCGGGTAAAAGACAGGAGACATCCACCTGAAGGGTTTTGAAAATGGTATCCAAGTTGCATTATGATGCTAGCTCAAAAATGTTTGTCTCAGACTATTTGGCAAATTCAGCACACATCTGTAAATAGTTTCAGTCAACCCAAAATCACATTTTTTCAGAAAATAAACAGTGTCCAATTTTTCACACAGCTCTAATGATTGGCTGGGAGGAGGCAGAGGAAGCACCCATCCCTAGAGGGAGTATTTAAAATTAAAATAGTATTTTTAAAGCCTTCTTTTCTATAAGATGAGAAGAAAAATGCAATATTTCCTTTAATTATGTGGGGGAAATAGTTGATTTCCTCTGAAATAAACGCCAGAAAGTCTGCCTACTTAGTGGCACCTTAAAGACTAACAGATTTATTTGGGCATAAGCTTTCGTGAGTAAAAACCTCACTTCTTCGGATGCATCCGAAGAAGTGAGGTTTTTACTCACGAAAGCTTATGCCCAAATAAATCTGTTAGTCTTTAAGGTGCCACCAGACTCCTTGTTGTTTTTGTAGATACAGACTAACACGGCTACCCCCTGATACTTGCCTACTTAGTGTTAACCTTGTATCCACAGACTCATTCATCTGCTGGCTCTAACTGATAGATTTATTACTTTGGCTCTGTTCTGAAAAGCCACGTCATTTGCATCATATAGAACGCTTCCATTCGATCAGCCTCTCACCCCAGTTTTACAGCAATGTAACTGCATTTACTTCAGTGGAGTTGCTCCTGATTTATACTAATGAATCTGAGAAGAGGATCAGGCCCTGTGAAGTTTTGCCAAACTTGCTTATGTCAAATATTCGTTCATAACAGTAAATCCTAGAAATTAAGAAACTCTCTACCAGTTTCTTTGCTGAAAAGGAATGCTTGAGAGAAAGTTACTATTAACTGTAGCATCTGCAGTGGATAGTCTGTAGAAGTGGGTGGTAATGACATAGGCAATTCAAGTTTCTAGAGACACCAGACATGCCCCATTCCTCTGTCTAAAGCTGTTTGACCATCAAGGACTAAATGCACTGGAGAAATGTTGCAAGGGTGTTGACATCCTCAAACTCAAAATTCATTGGAGATACTCTCTCCCCAATGCATTCTGTCTGGCCAATGTATACATTGTGGGCAAAACTACCTTCAAATGGAAGGCAAACATTTTGAATTAAATTTAACATTGACAGATGGCTCCTCAGCTGATTCAGGTCAGCATAGCTTCATTAAGCAGTGATGGCAATTCATACCAGCTGAGGACCTGGCCCTGAATGAGAAATAAGAAGTGGAGTAACTGAGGCAGAGAGACACGATACTTCGACCTTCATAGACTAAAGGTGCTGAAGAGTGAACTCAAGGCCTTATGAAGAATAAGGAGGAAAAGGGAGAGAAAGGCAATCAAACCCAGGCACCCTGCACTCAAAGCAGAGCTGTCCTGTGCTACATTTAAAGGCTACAGCAGGTCTAAAACTGTGACAGACCAGTTTTTCCTGTCAGAAAATACAGTTGAGGTCTAAATTGAAATGTTTTGTGGGAACATGTCGATTTTGACAAAATGTTCAGTGGCAAAAATCAAAATGAATCATTTAGACTCCTGTTTGTTTTGATCACATTAAATTGGTTCATTTTGATAAGGTAAAAACAGTTTTGTTTTGAGTTTACCATTTTGCTTAGTTTCGTTTAGACGTATATACTATATGAAGAATGTTTTCTTTATATTTAATATTGTACAGAATATATTATGTAAACATTATACTCGAATACAAAACAAACTTTACCAAAACATAACAGTTTTACCTTATCAATTTTGACATTGTTGAAACAAAACATTTTGATGGTTCCAAATTAAAAAAATCATTCTACAGAAAGTTTTGCTTTTTTGTTTGGATTAGGAACAAAAACACATTTAGAAATGTCAGAGCTTCCTGTGGAATGAAAACTCCACTCTTCCTATCAGCTCTATTTATGGAGCAATATGACAGTAGGGGAGCTGCGAACTCTCTACCAGTGATCTTCCTGCACTCACGCCAGCATAACCTCTGGCCACAAGGACTGACAACTTTATAACAAGAGCGGCAGCATGATCTAGTGGACAGAGCAAGGGACTAATTAGCGGTCTGATGATAACTCGTAGCGGTAGAACAAAAGCTTCAAATATCTATGCCTAAAGTTGGGCACTGAAATCCAGAGGTGCAGAGCACCTGCAACTCTCATAGACTTCACCGTGAGACATAGGTTCTGAGCACCACTAAAAATCAGCTCACTTTTCTTTAGTAGCCTAAATATGAATTTTGGAGTGTAATTTTGCATCTGTGCCCCAGTTTCCATATCTGTAAAATGGGGAAAAGAATGATTACTTCCCTCATTGGACAATAGTCTGCTTTGGTCTTAGCTATCTTGAGCAGTTTAGTATCATCTGCAAACTTTGCCACTTCACTGTTTACCCCTTTTTCCAGATCATTTATGAATAAGTTGAATAGGATTGGTCCTAGGACTGACCCTTGGGGAACACCACTAGTTACCCCTCTCCATTCTGAAAATTTAACATTTATTCCTACCCTTTGTTCCCTGTCTTTTAACCAGTTCTCAATCCATGAAAGGACCTTCCCTTTTATCCCATGACAACTTAATTTACATAAGAGCCTTTGGCAAGGGACCTTGTCAAAGGCTTTCTAGAAATCTAAGTACACTATGTCCACTGGATCCCCCTTGTCCATATGTTTGTTGACCCCCTTCAAAGAACTCTAATAGATTAGTAAGACATGATTTCCCTTTACAGAAACCATGTTGACTTTTGCCCAACAATTTACGTTCTTCTACGTGTCTGACAATTTTATTCTTTACTATTGTTTCAACTAATTTGCCCGGTACTGATGTTAGACTTACCGGTCTGTAATTGCCGCAATCACCTCTAGAGCCCTTTTTAAATATTGGCGTTACATTAGCTATCTTCCAGTCATTGGGTACAGAAGCTGATTTAAAGGACAGGTTACAAACCATAGTTAACAGTTCCGCAATTTCACATTTGAGTTCTTTCAGAACTCTTGGGTGAATGCCATCTGGTCCTGTGACTTGTTATTGTTAAGTTTATCAATTAATTTCAAAACCTCCTCTAGTGACACTTCAATCTGTGACAATTCTTCAGATTTGTCACCGACAAAGGACGGCTCAGGTTTGGGAATCTCCCTAACATCTTCAGCCATGAAGACTGAAGCAAAGAATTAGTTTAGTTTCTCCTCAATGGCTTTCTCGTCTTTAACTGCTCCTTTTGTATCTCGATCGTCCAAGGGCCCCACTGGTTGTTTAGCAGGCTTCCTGCTTCTGATGTTCTTAAACATTTTGTTATTACCTCTTGAGTTTTTGGCTAGCTGTTCTTCAAACTCCTTTTTGGCTTTTCTTATTACATTTTTACACTTAATTTGGCAGTGTTTATGCTCCTTTCTATTTACCTCAGTAGGATTTGATTTCCACTTTTTAAAAGATGCTTTTTTTATCTTGCATTGCTTCTTTTACATGGTTGTTAAGCCATGGTGGCTCTTTTTTAGTTCTTTTACTGTGTTTTTTAATTTGGGGTTGTGGAAGTAGAGAGTATACATTTAAGTTGGGCCTCTATTAGGGTGTCTTTGAAATTGTAAATCTCACTTGTCCCTCCAGGCACGAGGGATATAGAGGCCCCCAGAATCCAGATTAATTGAACAAACATCCCTTTCCAAACTTTTGTTAATGTTGGTACCTTCGCACAGACCCCAGTTGGGATCTGCTTCTCCTGTAGCAGGAGGTTAAAACAGGCTGAACACAATTAACACAATTAAAACTTGTTCACCTTAGCCTCTAAGGATAGAACCAGAAGCAATGGGTTTAAACTGCAGCAAGGGAGGTCTAGGTTGGACATTAGGAACTTTTTCCTAACTGTCAGGGTGGTTAAACACTGGAATAAATTGCCTAGGGAGGTTGTGGAATCTCCATCTCTTGAGATATTTAAGAGTAGGTTAGATAAATGTCTATCAGGGATGGTCTAGATAGTATTTGGTCCTGCCATGAAGGCAGGGGACTGGACTCGATGACCTCTCGAGGTCCCTTCCAGTCCTAGAATCTATGAATCTATGAATAAACCCCTTGCCATGTAATGTTTACACAGATTATTACTGTAATTTCTAATATGGTGGCTCCCGTCCGCAGTGTGCTGGCATTGTCCACATGCACAAGATGACAAGTGATGTTTGGGCTTTTCGCCTCAGCAGCAAGGATTTCCAAACGGCAGAAATTGTTATTAGCTAATTTCTTGTCAGCACTGCAGTGGATTTGGAGAAGAGGCCCTACAGAGCAGTTCAAGGAGGGAGTTCCATGTGTATGGGGAAAAAAAGGAAGAGGGAAGATGGTTAAAAGAGAAGCAGACAAATGGGTGGTTGGGGGTGGGAGTGAGGCTGGCATCAGCAGTTGAGTGGAAGGGGTGGAGGGAAACTAATAACTGACAATTTATAAAAGAGGCAGATTTGCAAAGGAACAATTAAGTTTGGGTACATGGCAAAGAATCACAACATGGAGGCCTGGTCTAACTAGAAAATTAGGTTGTGATAACTGTCACTCAGGGGTGTGAAAAATCCCACCTGAGTGGAGCATTTAAGCCAACCTAACTTCCCATGCAGACAGCAATAGGTGGACAGAAGAATTCTTCCTTTGACCTAGCTACTGCTTCTTGGGGAGGTGTATTACCTGTGCTGATGGGAGATTAGCTATGCAGCATTTTAAGTGTAGACAAGCTTTAAGAATCATCTCCCCAAATCCTCTGGACAGCTATATGCATAGCAGTATAATTATGATGAACAGGGGACTTTTCCAGGTCAGAAGAGGAGAGGAAACTGTCCCAGCACACTGCTAGACTAGGATCAGGGTCGCACAAAGTGGCTTAAAGCACACTTTGCTTTTGAATTGTGTTGTGCACATCTCTGCTACAGATGAGGATCTGGACTGTTGACCTAAATGGCACTGCTCACCTGAGAAAGGGTTTGCAGAACCAGGATCAGAGTTAATATGCTTAACTTCTCCATTATGTGAGTTAAAACACTTAAGATATTGTTTGATAAAAACTTCAGTTCAAAATTAAGTCCTTCAGAACTGAAGGACCTAGAGTGTTCCTATTTGTGTTCATTGTAATTAGAGCCTTCTTAAATATGCTTTCATTTCAATTTTCTGTCAGGTAGAAAATTACCATTTATAGGCTTTCTTCTTTTAAAAGAAGATTAAATAGTCACTGTAAATGATTTTTTTTAAAGGAGTTAGAGAAGTAAATTAGGAAGTGTTATATCAAAGTGCATATATTGAAAATGTAACAATTGTCATAGATTTAGTATCATCATTCAAACACTTTTTCTTTAGAAAGCTTTTGTTACATGTTCCAGAAACACAACTTTAAAATAACAACACATTAATTGAATGGAAATGAAATTGCTTTCTTAAACTACAGTGTAATTACCGTAATTTGGAATAACATGACGCACAAGATTGCATAAAATGTTTACAACTATCTTTGCAAGTTCAAGCAGTTTATAGCTTCATAATCTCCCAAGATCAGTGCTGTGTTGATGTTTTAATCCTCTCTCTGATTCCAGAACATGAAGACGTCCTCTGAGCTCTAGTCTCTCGCCAATGAAATTTCAGGACATCACCTAAACAGATGCTTGGGTAAGTGTTAATTACTCCCATGGCTGATATCTAGAACCTATATTTTCCATATCATGTTACCCTACCATGGATAGTATCAATATTAAATAGCACTGATGTTCATTGGGTGACTGAGCCCAGACACAAACATTGATTGAGGCTGAGAGTTTTTAGAATGTGTTTAAGAGCTGTTTCATGGGGGATCACTGGCTTCGCAGCAACACCACTGAGAAGGATCTGGGAGTTGTGGTGGATTACAACCTCAACACGAGTCAGCAATGTGATGCAGTTGCAAAAAAACAAAACAGCAAAGGCAATTTTAAGTTGCATTAACAAAAGCATAGCATGCAAGTCATGGGAGGTAATAGTACCATTCTATTTGGCCTCAGCTGGAGTAGTGTGTCCAATTTTGGTCACCATTGTATAGAAAGGATGTAGAGAAACTGGAAAGGATCCAGAGGCGAGCAGCAAAGATGATTACAAGGATGGAATGCAAGCCATACGAGCAACAACTGGGTATGGTGAATTTGGAAAAGAGGAGATTAAGGTGAGGACATGATAGCAGTCTTCAAATACTTGAAGATGGAGAAAAGTTGGAGAAAAAATGTTCTCTCTTGCAACAGACAGCAGGACAAGAGGCAGTGGGTTCAAACTACAGCTCAGCAGTTTTAGATTAAACGGTAAGAACAGTAGGAAAATGGAACAGATTGCCTCAGGAGATTGTGGAGCTTTTCAAAGGGAGGCTGGATAGCCACCTGTCCTGGATAGTTTAGACACAAATTCTGCATCTTGGCAGGGGGTTAACTAGATGACCCTGGTGGTCCCTTCTAACCCTAGGATCTAAGATTTTGATTTTTATGGAAGTCACTTGTCATCTCCCTCTGCTACATAATAGGCATATTTAAGGTAAGTAAAACAGTTGTCATATCAACAACATGAGAAAGTGAGCATCAGACAATACTCTCTCCTTCAGAAATGTACACCAGAATTAGTGTCCCAATAATGCAAAGCCTGACTACCAGGTGTTGTACTTATCCATCTGAATAATCCCATTAAAACCAGTGGAACTACCACACCTCTTTCAAAACTGACCAAGTATGACCCCAACCGAACACTGCTGGACCAATATTTTGTTTGTAATCAATTTTCCACCCACTCATGCCCCCCCCATAGGATAGGAATTCCTAGTTCATGGATTGTGTACTTTTTATGCTCCATGATATAATTCATCCTGGCCTTGGAAAGACAGTTAACAAGGGCACCATATACCATTGGATTTGCAAACACTTTTTGCAGTGGTAATATCAACACCAGACCCCCCAGTTTTTTTTTAAACTATGAGGGAGGCACAAAGGAGGCTAGAATAAAGCTTCACAGGAGAAAAGGGAGGATGTGCTGGTTGTGAATTGAGTTGTTTTACAGTCCTTTAGCCAAAAGTGAACAACACTGAAAGGTGGTCTTCATAATACACTATGGACACATTTTTAAAGCGACTGGAGGGAGGAAGAATCACTGATAAAGGATAGAAGAGTTGCTTTTTTGCTAAAACAACAAGGAATCTGATGGCACCTTAAAGACTAACAGATTTATTTGGGCATAAGCTTTCGTGGGTAAAAACCTCACTTCTTCGGATGCTTTTTTGCTGTTATTGGGGCTTGTTTTTTTTAATTCGTTGTGATGACTATCAATGAGGAAGATCCTTCATGGATATTAAAAGATATTGCATGCATGTCTTTCTCTAAAGCATGGTTACATTTTAGGTTTTGTTCACCAAATATTCTCCCAGATCTTCAGTTACGTCCGGCTAATGGAAGTACTTGCATGAATAGGACTGGATACGACCATTTCAAAACCTTACTTTCTGGTTTCAGAATTTCTCTAGCACATTTCTCTACCCCAAGTGGGAAATGTAAGACAACCTCAGTATGGTGTTTATCAGCTATAGAACTTTTGCCTTTGCCACACCCCAAAACCCAGGTCTTGGTCAATAGTATCCTCTTCTTTAATAGCATTTGCTTTCACTCGCCAGCATTATCTGAGGATTTTGTAATGGAACTGAAGTGTAAGAAATCATGTTTCCATGTGAAATTAAAGATGGTAAAATTCATATGATATTACAAATAGTAGGCCAGATCGTCGGCTGGTTTAAACTGCCAGAGTTCAGCTTAAGTGAATGGAGCTACACTGATTTATACCAACTGAAGATCTGTCCCCGAGTGCCATGGACCAATGGCCAATTGGAACTGTGGGCATTCTGAATTACCCACTGGGAACCAACTGAACACACGTCCAGGCCTCTGAAAGTCAAGCCCCATATTTAGCTGCTTCATTTTATGCATCTCTGCTTAATTTTTTTACTTCTATTCTTAAAGATTCCTGATCCACCAAAATCCATTTTCAATCTGCTAGTGATTGTTCTCTTTCTGAATTTTCCTGGCAAACCCCTGTTAATTTACTAAACAAGCTATATGGGAACTTAGATATATTTGTTTAGTCACTCTCTTGGATATCAAACAAACAGTGCAAAGCTACTGAGAGTAGAAATACGTTTTTAGCTGCTTTTATCTTATGTGCGTGGGGACAGATAAAAAGGTAAGAAAACAGTTCAAAGCTCTCCATAATTATTATTCAATTTCATATTTCTATGTATTAGATTAAAATGATTAGCATGGATACGATCTGAAATGAGAGAGATAAATATTGGCAGAAGGTAGGAAAGGCCAAAAGGGGACCTGGGGCGAAAATGAAAGCAATAACATTTCAAACAGAAATACGAAGCAAGAAGGGTTTCCAACCGTAGACTAAGAATGACTTAATACAGAGGCTTATGGGGTTTTTTTTATATATTCTTTGCTCTCCCACAATCAAGATAAGAACATAGAGGTAACAAGGAATTGAGTTTTCTAAGGGTAAATGGGAATGGTTAAAAAAAGTGCAATATTGATTTCTGGATTTGTAGTGCTATATAAATAAAGTAGCAATTGCATTCTGATGCTAAGTTATTTTCGGACCGCAGTGCATCCTCAAGATTCCCATGTACAAAAGTGCAAAGAGCTGGCTGCAGTAGATACTCCGAAAATCAGGCCATTTATTAGTTGGCAGGATTCTTTAGGACTGCTGTGTTGCACTCCACGATGACAATTTGTATTGCTGTGGATATGTGCACTGACATTTGAACTGCTCTACAAGTTCATAAATACTCATCCAGCTATGTGGTAGCATTGCAGTGGCAGAACTAATGTTTTACTGTTTGCTTCGTGGTTATATGCTCAGTTAAATGGATATTTGTTTTTCTGTCGAGGTGCATTAGTTAGCATAAGAGGCGCAGGCATCATTGCGGTTTTATTAACATTATATAAATGCTTAGGATAATGACAGGCTGGCTCAGGTTGGCAAAGTTGTTAATAACCTTGGCTTTTTTCTTATGCGACTGAGTTAAAATACTGTTTTAATTAAAATATCGGTTCAAAATAAAGTTCTTTCAAAGAGAAGGATTTAGAGTGTTGCTATTTTTAACGTTGTAATTACATCCTTCTCATGAGCGCTGGCAGGTAGAAAATTATTTATTTCAGCTAGAAAATTATAATTAATATAAATTATATTCTGAAATATTCATGGGGGGGGGGTTCGGCTTACACCTTGAAGGCACAGTTTCAGTCTGGGGGGGTCAGGGTGGTGTAGAGCTGCAGTGCTCTGGGGCTGCACCCCAGTATGAACTGAGAGCACACCCACTGCGGCAGCTTTTCAGATAACACATCATGCATCCTGCGCGTGCAGCCACCTACACTAGGTAATGTGCAAAGGGGATCATTACCCGCTTTCAGATCTATGGCCGTGCCTCCAACCCACTTTTTCAGGGGTATCTTGTGTTTTTGGATGCATGTGCAAGGAAAAATGCCTGTGCTCTGAGGCGCAAAGGGACAGCTCCATAAGGGCACAAAGGGGGATGTTTCTTGCCCCACTCTTTTGTAGCCTCCATAATGCCGTCTAGTTCTTTCTAGGCTGCTTCTGAATATACAGAGCATGCAACACCATGCAAGATTTTTGGCACCACACACAATCACGGTTTGCTTGCTTGCTTGCGTGGGAGTAACCTGTTAGTTTTTCAGAGCTATTTTGTCAAAAGTCTAAGTGGAACTTAGAAGCCTGATAAATCCCAGTACATCAATGATAAAATGTGACGAGGAAAGTGTTCATAGCTTTGGTTATAATATTTATAAATGTCAAACAGGCAATCTAGATACAGGGCAATATTTTAAAAAAGTGAGTTCTGTCTGCTGTATGATTTTTTTAAAATGGATAAATACACACCGCTAAAAAATAAAACCTTTAAAAGGGAATGAGATGGAAGTCACCTCAGAAAAGTTTTAAAATGTGAATACAGTTCTTTGATCATTCTGGATGGCATCACCAAAAATCGTATACTGACAATTTCACTCTATGTCATTATTTTCCGGTAGAACTGAGTGAATAATGTGCGATCTACCACACTGTGAATGGTTTCACACAAATCCCTTAGGGTCAATGTTTTCAAACCTGGTTGTCTAACTTTAGGCATCCAAATCCATACTCCACCTATATGACTGGCCCTAGGTCAGAGGTCCTCAAACTTATTCACACACCACATCTTAACAGGTAACAGACCAGATCTCAACCGATAGTGAATTGTCTTATGGACCACTCTCCTGTCATTCATGAACACCCTCTTATTCACTTTGATGTAACATCCCTATGGCTACTCCAATAGCTTCCATGGAAAAGTAACACCAACCTTCTATGAAGATACCTTTCACTGTCACTTATTGTGGTAAGTGTCTCTCTCCTTTTTGGGAAGAGGTAACAACCCAACTTCTTTCTGTTCTTCATTTCATCGCCCCCTCCCATCCATTCTGTTATTCTCATATCAAAACAGAGACAGGTGCCAGCAATGTAACCAGACAGTTCATCACATAAAACCAGGAAATGCATTGATCACAATTTGGCCTGCACTGACCACAGTCTGAGTAAATCTGCTTTAGGGCATTTGGAAGGTTAAATGGGGAACACACAAAAAGAACAATGAACATCAAAAAAAGGGGTGACATCAAAACCAAATCACATTTTCATTTTTTGTCTTCAATTATTCAAAATCTTTACATTTGGGAGCAGGAATCATTTTCACACTGCTGCAAGCAAGAGCAGATGACAATGTTACGACCATGATCATTTTTCTACTGACATTTTTAGGGGCCATATTATTCTGTCCCTTTTTCTTGGTTATTTACAGTCTAAGCCTCTCCGCCACCTTCGTCCTTTTTGTATGTTAACAGCGCGACTCTTAGTTTTATCTTTTTAAAGGAACAAAAGATTTTTCATACTGTAATGAAAGTAATCAATCAATAGGAGATATAAATGTATACATGATTAATTCAGATGACATCAGTCGTTCAAGCATAAAATCCTTTGGGACTATGGTGGTATTTTTCAAATGGATGCAATGTTTTATTAAAGCATGTCCAGAAATGCTTAGTCAAGAAAAAACTCTGATAGGAATAAGCCCTTGAAGACTACAGCTCCTATTGATTATCCATTCATTAATGAACAAACTACTTGTTTCAGTAAGGCCTGCGTGATCCAGGCCTTAAGATAGAATTACTTTTCTTTTAAACATTCATTCTAATTTAGTATATATTGTCTGTTTGCACTATTCTGCCGTCCTTACTCAGGTCAGGCTCCCAGTGAGTTCAAATGAATTTGCAGGAGTACTTCCTACATAGGTGCATATTTTTAGCAAATTGTGATTTTTTTAATTGTGTCTTCCTATTTAAATACCCCAGCACTAACCTCAGCACAGATAAGTGCATTCAGACAAAGGTGGAAATATTTGCCTCATCTCTAGGTGGATTCAAATTTATATCACCACCCAACAAGAACAAAAAATTACTCCTGTGAAAATGGGTGGTGGTAACACACTTCCATCCTCTTACACTTTCTTCCAGCTTCTCAACATGTACGTTATACTGACAGACTCCTTTACGCATCAGCAGAATGAGTGTAAATCGGTTTATTGGAGTCTAAGGACTGAGCTTACCAGTAGTACTGCCTAGTGGTTAGGTACCAGAGGTCACCACTCTCTTCTGTCTCTAGAGGCCCCTGCCAGTGGTCATTCCAGCGCAGTGGTGGCCTCTTTTCAGTAGTGGCTGACTGGTCCCTCCAGCCAGGTCAGGAGTTGAGTCAATCCCCTTCCAGGGGGTTAACAGAGTCCAGAAAGTGTAATGTTCCCCACAAAGCACACAGTCTTTAGCCCATGTCCAGGCCGCTGTGGGCTGTGCCAGGGTTCCCAATTTTGATTGGACGTACTCCTGGAGGTTTCATCACACGACAAGCTTTAATTCCTACAGACTCGGGGGGAAAAAAGTGGATGCTCAGCACCCACTAGCAGCCCCCCCACCAGCTCCTCCTCCTCCCCCCACTGCCTCCCGCTCACCATGATCAACTTTTCAGTGGCGTTCAGGAGGCTCTGGGGGGGACGGGGAGGAGCAAGGGTGGGGTGTGCTCGGGGGGAGAACGAGGTGGGGGCAGGAAGAAGCGGGGCGGAGATGGGTGCTTGGGGGAAGGGGTGGAGTGGTGGCGGGGCCTGGGGCAGAGGGGGAGTTGAGTACCCCCTGGAACATTATCAAGGAAGTAAGAAAGTCATTTGTTACCTGGGGCATTTCAATCCAAACCTGCTCCCAGCAAAAGCAGATGGCAAAACTCCCATGGACTTCTGTGGGAACAGGAACAGGCTCTTTCTGTTATCGAGCCTTTCAGAAGGAGTTACAATTGCTCTTAGAACTAGCTAGTTTCCCGAAGAAAGGCGCTTGATCCTCAGGTACGTTGGGGTAGTTTGGGGGCACTCCGCTAATTTAAAGCTAATTTAACTGGCCACTGAATGAATGCCACACTCTAGGGCAACCCCCAGGAGTTTTAGAAACATTGCAGCAAGTCTTACGCCGTCCCGTTCCTGGCCCCTGGAAAAGGAACCATGGATCCTTGTATTTGACCGGTCCCTGTTCTCTGAAGAGGCTCTATGGGGTTACTGACAGCTGGCATAAATTAGAGATGCCTCAAGCTAACCTGGATGAGCGCCGTGTCCAGGCAACTTCAGGACAGGAGCACAAAACTTGCTTAAAGCCCTTTCAGCTGCCTCTCTCCAACCCCTCCTCAGCTGCAGCTCAAATCCTTCCTGGAGTAAGGCACTACTCCACATGAGTAAGGGGATCAGAATCTGGCCCTGTCTTTGGTGCTTCACTGCCACAGGGAAATAGCTTTGATAATGGCTAGGAGTCTGCTGATGACCTTTTTCTACTGTAGCTAATCTCTCATCCGTAGCGATTCAGCAAACACCCCTCGCGAATACGCTTTCTCCAGTGACTGACACTCAGGCAGCAGATGGTAAATGACCCGTCAGACATATATTGTCCTGAACAATTTGGAAGTTGGACTGTTTTGCCACTGCTCATATGCTTGGAACCAACATGCCGTTTAAAGTGAGATTGTTTCAAGAGTGAGATAGTCTCCTCTGCTACTGGAAACATGTTGTACATTCCCTAGTGCAGACACCACAACGGAGGTACTGTGAAAAGCACATCAGATCTCTCAGTTGGTGTGCTATTTTCAGTCTCTTTTTTGCTAGACTCTCCGATTGGGCCTTGCCTGAGACTAGAAAATGTTCTAGCCTCCTCTACTGGCTCAGTTTAATTGTGTAATTGTCGACGCGGGCAGTTTCCAGGGAGGGAAAAAACTTTCCTGCCTCAGGGAGCTTATGATCTCTGTTAATGTATCCTTACCTCCAGCTCTCCCTCCCAGCCCCCGCCATATCCCCTTTACAAAAACAAAACAGTGATGGCTGGAGCACTGTACCTTTAAAGGCTAAAAAGCCTCCCTCTCTACTCCAGGATGGAGCTGTGGGTGGGAGGAGATTCAAGATGGAGCATTTGTACAGCACCTAGCACCATGGTCCACCTAGCTCAGTCCATGACTAGGGCCTTGAGGAACTCTGGTAATACAAATAATGTATAATACCACCTCACAGCATAAGAGAGACAGTGTACTCTCTCTCTCAGCAAGATTCCACATTTGTCCTTTATTTGTTGTTTTCCATAATACACGTTGCCCTTTGTTCTCTTAGAGAGCAGACCGGCAAGGACTGCAAGAAGGGGATATTACATGTGGAGCGCATAGTTGCCCCTAGAGAGGTGATATTCATAGACTTTAAGGTCAGAAGTGACCATCGTGATCATCTAGTCTGACCTCTTTCACATTGCAGGTCACAGAACTTTTCCCACCCACTCCTGAAATAGACCCTAAACCTCTGGCTGAGTTACTGAAGTCCTCAAATCATGATTTAAAGACTTCAAATTATAGAGAATTCACCATTTACACTAGTTTAAACCTGCAAGTGACCCATGCCCCATGCTGCAGAGGAAGGCAAAAATCCCCAGGAAGTCTGACCCGGAGAAAAATTCCTCCTGACCCCATATAGAGTGATTAGTTATACCATGAGCATGTGGGTGAGACCCACCAGGCAGATACCTGGAAAAGAATTCTCTGTAGTAACTCAGACCCTCTCCATGTGGTACCTCATCTCCAGCCATTGTGGATTTTTGCTACTTGCAGTTGCTGATGGGCCACATGCCAGCGGAGGCAGTCCTGTCCTACCATCTCCTCCATAAACTTCTTAAGCTCAATCTTGCAGCCAGGTAGGTTTTTTGCCCCCACTGGTTCCCGTGGAAGGCAATTCCAGAACTTCACTCCTCTCGTGATTAGAAACCTTCATCTAATTTCTGGCCATCACGAGGTTTAGGCTCATTTATTTCCATTTGTTCTTGTGCCCACACTGGCGCTTAATTTAAATAATTCTTCTCCCTCCCTGGTATTTATCCCTCCAATATATTTATAGAGAGTAATCATATATCCCGCTCAGCCGTCTTTTGGTTAGGCTAAACAAGCCACGCTCTTTGAGTCTCCTCTCATAAGGTAGTTTTCCATTCCTCGGATCATCCTAGTAGCCCTTCTCTGCATCTGTTCCAGTTTGAATTCATCTTTCTTAAACATGGGAGAACAGAACTATACACAGTAGTCCAGATGAAGTCTCGCCAGTGCGTTGTATAATAGTATTAACATGTCTCTGTTTCTACTGGAAATACCTTGCAGTCCTAGAATGCATCAGGCATTAGCCTTTTTCATGGCCACATCAAATTTACTGCTCATAGTCATGCTGTGATCAACCAATAAACCTAGGTCTTTCTCTTCCAACTGATAAGTCCCCAGCTTATATAAAAAATTCTTGTTAGTCCCTAAATGCATGGCCTTGCACTTTGCACTATTAAATTTCATTCCATTTCTGTTACTCCAGTTTACAAGTTCATCCAGATCTTCGTGTATGATATTCCAGTCCTCCTCCATACTGGAAATACCTCCTAACTTTGTGTCCACGCTCTCACTTTTTGTGCCAAGATCAGTAATAAAACTGTTAAATAAATTTGTCCCGAGACCGATCCCTGAGGAACTCCACTAGTAACCTCCCTCCAGCCTGAGCGTTCATCTTTCAGTAGGACGAGTCATAGTCTCCCCTTTAACCAGTTCCTTATCCACCTTTCAATTCTCATATTAATCCCCATCTTCTCTAATTTAACTAATAATTTCCCATGTGGAACTGTATCAAATGCCTTTACTGAAATCCAGGTGGATTAGATCTACTGCATTTCCTTTGTCTAAAAAAATCAGTTATCTTTTCAAAGAAAGAGATCAAGTTGCTCTGGCATGATCTACCTTTTGTAAAACCATGTTGTATTTTATCCCAATTACCGTTCACCTCTATGTTCTTAACTACTTTCTCTTTCAAAATGTGTTACAAGACCTTGCATACAATTGAAGTCATCTTCTAGTTAATACTTGTGTATATACTTTTTTTAAAAACTATTAAATTGATCACTTACTATGTAATATTTTAAGGCTTTGTGGAAGAAATGTAACACTGCAAACTTTGAGTATTTAGAAATCATAAGTCAGGCCCCCCAAAATCAGGAGATTTGTTTTTTAAGCCAACCACATGATTTTACAAAATAATATACGTTGGGTTCTTTTTCACTTCCCTTCTAGTTTTTTAAGCATTTAAGTTTCACATTTTCAAGCTTTTCTCCATGACCATGAAGGCTGAAGCTTTGTTTTTTTAAATTAAAGTTGAGATTCATACAGAATCACATGTCTCCAGGAGCTGGGTTTTAAGAAAAATACAAAGTGTGAGACACGATAAAATCAGGAAAGTTGGCAACATTAAGTGTGCTTTAAGGAGGCCAAAGAATGGTCATTTTGGCACACAAGAATTGGGGACCGTTCCAAGGCTGAGACAGAAGTTGGAAAGCCAACAGTAGAAGAAAGATACAAAATTAGGGATATTCAGCATTGCCAACTGATTGTTTCAGAATCAATGGGAAGTGGAGTGACTTGCTGGCTGTTATCATGATTTATTTATACCAAAGTAGAACTCAGAGTCCCCATTTGAGATCAAGCACTCATTGTGCTAGGTGCTGTCGTCAGAGATACTGCCTGCCCGAAAGGGTTTACAATCAAAATGCCAGAGTGTCTTAGACTATCTTCACTTCAACTACATTCTTTTAAAGCCTTTACTGAATCGAAGTTAATTAAGAGTGGCAGTACAAACTGTCTGACCCACTGGCAGATAGCATGTAGAACACATATACTGCCCATGGGTGTTTAAAATCTGTTCAACTCTTTTAGGCTATTTCAGAAAGAAATGTTGTGACATGATCAATACTCACACAGTCACGGACCATATGATGTGCCTGATGCCCTTTAATTCTAGGATACTTTTTGATATTACATAATTGCTATCAACCAACAATTAAATCTGAACCTCTGCGAAGGAAGACAAATAAAATTCTGACCTCCAGGTAATCCTAATCCTTCCAGAAGAAAACATTATTCAACTCAATAGAACCTTGTTGATCAAATATATTTTAAAGTTAGTCCTGTGTTTTTCAAAGAATGGAATCTAGATCTATGCTAAATTCCTAACGCAAATGCATTGCTTATATCTACCAATACCCACTAAACAGAAATATTCATAAACTAGAATCTAACACTGCAGCCTCAATTGCGCTAAACTAGATAGAAACTACACTGATAGCAAAAGAGTTAATCATAATGAATGTCTTTTCAGGTGAGTATCATAGGAAATTAAGAGTTGCACTCATTGTGTACTATGGTAATAAAATTCTTTCCTCATTCTTACATTCTGCAACAGAGACCCAGTCAAAAAGCAAACAACAAATATTCATTATTTGATGCTCAGTTCTTCTGAAATTGTTCATTACACTTCGATGAATAGCATTATGGTTCATTTTACTTGTGTAAATATTGATGCAATTACCACCTTTGCTTCTTAAGACACTGCCTGGAATAAAAAGGAGAAAACTTTCGAAGGACATCACATTCATTATTTTAAAAATTAAATTGAGGTTGCTATGCAGTTAGATATTATGGCCACATTAACATTAAATGAATTCATCCTGACTGATGCCAGGACTGTGAATACCAAATGAATTAATAAATGATTAGCCAGTTAACATTTTTTCCAATAAAAGCCTGACCATATGCTTGCTCCACAATTAAAACATTGGACTTCTCATTGCCTGCATCAATACTTTAAGCTCCTGGAGTATAAAATCCAGCTGTTTTGCTTTGCCATTACATTTTTAAAATCTTTCATTATGTTTTTTACTATCGCATTCAACATACGTGGACTTACACCAGGGTGTAGCACTTATTATTTGTGGTTTTTTGTTCCCCTTCCTCATTATCTCTTATGCTCAGTTTCTCTCTCTACTCTCAGCCTTCTCTCACCTCCCATTTATTTCTTCATCCACTTCTCCTGAGCTTACTCTGCCTTATGACCACTCTTTTGTCCTTGAAGAGCCACTAGAGAATTTCTCTCCTCCCCAGTGAGGGGCAGAAGCGCTGGTGAGTGGGAGCCACCAATTTAATTGTTTATAAGATGGGTACGGTTGTTGCTATCATTTGTATTATTGTCATGCCTAGCACAATGGGGAGCCGCAGTAATGGACCAGGCTCCCCATTGTGCTAGGCACTGTACAAACAGATCAAAAAGACAGTCCCTGCCCCAAAGAACTTACGGTCTAAGTTTAAGACAGCGGGTGGATATTGACAAACCAACAGGGAAGCACAAGTAAACAATGAGACGATGCTTTCCACATGGAAGGCACTGGTCATAGCACACAATCCATTTTAAATTACATGATTCTACCAATATCACAGTACCAATGCATCAGTAACTCCATCCTCCACATCAAAAACTTAGAGACCTTCTAACCAACACCTCAGGGCCAATAAGAGCATCTTGCAGCAACCAATTTGGACTCCAACAAAGAGCATACATTCCAGAGTGCAGAGCACATCACTGAAAATACATAGGGTGAAATCCTGGCTCCATTGCGGTCAGTGGAAGTTTTGCTATTAGGGTGACCAGATGAGAGGAAGAAAATATCGGGACACGGGGGGCGGAGCGGCAAAAAATTTTTTAAAAAAAGCCGAGTGCTGCCGGCGGAGTGAAATATTGGGACAAATTGCGTCCTGACCAGAGATCAGTCGGGACGCAGGACAAACAGCTAAAAATCGGGACGGTCCTGATTTTATCGGAACGTCTGGTCACCCTATTTGCTATTGACTTCAGTGGATCCAGGATTTCACTCCCAGTCTTCAGCTCCCTATTACACGCAGCTTTGGCATACTGGGTTTTGCAGAGTTAGAGACTTGATTCACGTTTACTAGAATCCAACCTCGTCTGCGATGGCTCCTTGCTCAATTGCAAAACTATGATACAGCTTGGCAGACAGCCGCCCCCAACCTGAAGCAAATACTCACCAGCAACCACACACCACACACCAAAAACACTAACCCAGGAACCTATCCTTGCAACAAAGCCTGTTGCCAACTCTGTCCACATATCTATTCAGGGGACACCATCATAGGACCTAATCACATCAGCCACACTATCAGAGGTTCGTTCACCTGCACATCTACCAATGTGATATATGCCATCATGTGCCAGCAATGCCCCTCTGCCATGTACATTGGCCAAACTGGACAGTCTCTACGCAAAAGAATAAATGGACACAAATCAGACATCAAGAATCATAACATTCAAAAACTAGTTGGAGAACACTTCAACCTCCCTGGCCACTCGATTGCAGACCTCAAAGTCGCAATACTCCAACAAAAAAACTTCAAAAACAGACACCAACAAGAAACTGCAGAATTGGAATTATTTTGCAAACTTGACACCATTAAATTAGGCTTGAATAAAGATTGGGAGTGGATGGGTCATTACACAAAGTAAAACCTATTTCCCCATGCTATTTTTTCCCTTACGATTACTCACACCTTCTTGTCAACTGTTGGAAATGGGCCATCCTGATTATCACTACAAACGTTTTTTTTCTCCTGCTGATAATAGCCCACCTTAACTGATTACTCTCGTTATAGTTAGTATGGCAACACCCATTTTTTCATGTCCTCTGTGTGTATATATACACACACACACACACACACACACACAGAGGACATGAAAAAATGGGTGTTGCCATACTAACTATAATGAGAGTAATTAATATATATATATATATATATACACACACACACACACATCTTCGTACTGTATTTTCCACTGCATGCATCCAATGAAGTGGGTTTTAGCCCACGAAAGCTTATGCTCAAATAAATTTGTTAGTCTCTAAGGTGCCACAAGTACTCCTCATTCTTTTTGCTGATACAGACTAACATGGCTAACACTCTGAAACCAGTACGATACTGTACATCAGAATTCAGGTGCGTTGACGGAGTTATATGGGGAGTGGTTGGCTCTAGACAATGACATCTCAATCCCTCTACTGCATCCAAAAGAAAAAAAAAGCACCAACATTCATGCAAATAAATGTAAAATTGCTCTCGTCTTTCATCTTCTGTCACCGTTTCTATGTGCTTCAAGTGAGCGTCAAACACTACTACTCTGATTCAGTAACATTTTGCAATTGCTTTGAACAGGGGCAAATTACTATACAAAGTACCATGCTGTGAGGAATCCAGTCCTCAACACCTTCGTCATAGTTCTACACTTGTGGGACCAGATTCTGATATCCTTTCTCATGGTAAATAGGACACGGAAGTTAATGGGGCTAATTGTGGAGTAAGGTGCATGCTATTATACTGGAGAGGTATCAGAATCTGGTCCGTGGTTTTCAGTGCTTCACACTTCCATGATATTATTTAAAGCCATATTTTCTGAGCTTGCTTTATTCGAGAGCATTTTTATTAATAAATTAGATGACCGAAATGGCAGAGATGAGCTTTCGCTGTACTTTGTTGTTTATGTCTTGCGCTTAATATCTTTCAAAACTTAACAAAACTTACAGCGTAGTGTTTGAGCCAAAATACTTCTAAGGGAAGAAAATTCTTTATTTCAGTAAAAAGAACAGGAGTACTTGTGGCACCTTAGAGACTAACAAATTTATTAGAGCATAAGCTTTCGTGGAGTACAGCCCACTTCTTCAGATGCATAGCATCCGAAGCTTATGATCTAATAAATTTGTTAGTCTCTAAGGTGCCACAAGTACTCCTGTTCTTTTTGCGGATACAGACTAACACCTTTATTCCAGTGTTTCTGTCATCCTGAATGGCAAAGTAATTAACTGCAAAACAAAATACTCATTAAAGTTCATTTAGTTATGTTGACTGTTGATGAAAGGAAACTGAAGAATTTGTTCTTTAAACATCATTCCTTCCAAGTGTCAATTTGTTAACTTGTAGATACGGGGCCTGATTCCCTTCTGACATACACTGATGTAAATCAGGAGTAGCCCCATCAAGTCAATGGAGTGACTCTGGTGTAAAATTGGTATAAGTGAGAGAAAAGTCAGGCCTGCAGTGTCCACACACTTTAACCATGAGATCTCGGAATTGTAAGTGAGGCCTTTCAAAATAATACCTTGATAAATGGTACCCTTGTTATTTTTACTGATAACATCTTTAACGGACACTTGCTGGAGGCGGTTTCACCTTAGAGACAGCATTTCACTTGAACCAGTGCTGAGTTGATTAACATGGTTGCTAAGTAAGTAGTTCTGATCTACAAGGCTTCTCAATTTAATTTTCAAGGAGCTTGCATTCATTTACCTGGTTTACTTTAGAGACGTGTCACTGAACTGGAGCTAATCTGGTTATTCCTAAATAAAGCATTACTCTCCTGGGGGTAATGAAAATAAATACTTTCCACTCCAGAGTTGTTAGCTTTAGTTAGTTTGTTTATCTCACACAGTTATAGGTACTGCCCAAAGACAAAACAGAAAATACTCTTTCAGGACAGCTCTTCCATTCAGTTGTTTCCTTCCATTTTGAAAAGTAAAAATGTAGCCCATCGTATTAATTATTATTTGTCTTATGGTAATGCTTAGAGGCCTCATCTGGTGTTGGTTAACACTTGTGCCAGGCATGGTTTATACAGATAAGACAGTCCCTGACCAAAGAGTTTACAGTCAAAATACACGAGACAGACAAAGGAAGTATTATTTCTCCATTTTCTCTGAGGCATAAGCCCTAGTCTACACTATGAATTTGTTGGTATAACTACGTCATTCAGGGGCGTGGAAAATCCACACCCCGAGCGATGCAGTTATGCCAACTGTACTCCTGGTGTAGCCAGCGCAATCAACAGGACCTCTTGGGGAGGTGGAGTAGCTTCACCAATGGGAGAAGCTCTTCCGTTGGTATTGGCAGCATCTTTACTAAGTGCTCTACTGGTGCAGCAGTACCACTGCAGTGCTGTAAGTGTAGACAAGCCCTAAGTGACTTACCTACTGTGATTGTCCCTTTGCCCTGACTAGAACACAGGATGGGGGAGAAAGGTTTGTTTCTGTTTGGTTTGGTTTTTAACCAATATGTCCCCCCTTCCCATAGGCAGCTGCATTAGGGACAGGGACAATTTGGTCCTATAATAGAAACTTCACATATGGGAGGAGGTAGAGAGAGAGAGGAGCAGTAACAGTCGTGAGTGCTCTCAAGGACAATGCTAGAATATCCGACCTGTGCTAATCCCAAATTTGACTTCAAAGAAAAGTCTGCTGCTGATTTACTATAAGTCAGTAGAAGTCAATTCATTCTTAGACACTTGCAGAGATGTCTCCCCTAAAAATAATAAAAAAAATTACCAAAATAAGAAGCCAGATACTGGGGCAGTTGTCAATCTCAGCAATTCACTGGTAAATCTAGATCTAAATAAAATAAAGACCTGTGCCTCTCTCCTTTCTGAAGAATAAATAGGTTTGAGCTATACTGGTACAGTGTTAATGTTTTTCCCCAGACCACAGTCAAGCCATGGAAATTACCCATAGTCTCATGAGACATTTCTGTGAGTCTGCTCTAATGTTAGCAGGAAACAAACAATACCTTTAGATATGATTCACTAATACAATATATTTCTTCAAAACACAATAGAATTTACTATTAGGGCAGCATAGGAAAAGGAAGGAATCATACCATAATTTTACACAGTCGAGGTATTGCGAGCAAATTCCAAGCCCTGTAAGAATTTGCTTTCAGATATGCTTTTCCTCCTGTTTTATATTCAGGGAAGGCCAGGGCTTCAACTTACAAATTCATAAAGAGCAGTAGATTTGCAATTTGTGAATTTATAATGAGAGATGGAGTTAAAAGCAGGAAGTTAACGCTAGCACATCACGATTTCTCAATATAGATCCTCCTGCTGAGCTGTATCTCTTGCAACCCATACATTTAATTATGAATCTCATTTACCTTTTCATTGGGGAAGCCTGTTAGGAAATGTCTTAGGAGTGCAATGCCTATGGGCAAGATCCTTTACCTCATTTTCTCTGGTGTAAACCCAGAGACGCTGAACCAATTCCAATCGTGTCACTCCAGCTTTCCACTTATGTAATGGAGATCAGATTCTGCCCCACCACTTTAAATAAAAGAAGAGTCTCCCGCCTTTATTTTTAGTAAGACTGCCTATAGGTATGTGGATGAAAGAAAACTTATAATAAATTATCAAGGAGTTCTGACTTTGCAGGACCTACACTAGATCTGAATATTGGCTAAGCTAATTAGTAGAGTCAAGGTTAACGGCACTGGAAATAGTAGGTTCTGATACTAGATGACAGGACTGGGTAGAAAGATGTAGCAGCAGTAGAAATTATAGTCCACTGTTAATGAAAGAGTGCCCTCTTACCTACCCTGAGATAGGCAGGGGGTCAAACTTACCCACAGAACACTACTCAGTCTTATTCTGAAGGCATCACCTTGAAGGATGGGAATGTGGTTCCATCTACTGCTGTTTAAACCCTGATCCTCTGAGAGCACCACCAAGGGCACCAGTTATATTATCACCCGTCCACTTAGTACAGGGCTGAATTCACCAGTTAATTTCTTTTACACTGCCAAACAAAAAAACTTCAGCATATAGTTTTTACTGACCACAGAGGTAAAAGCCCCAAGACACTAATTCTTCCTTAAACTACTTGAGATGTATGATTTCCCCTTAAGCTGGCAAAGCAAGCATGAGGAGGTTACCAGACAATGAATTTCACATTCTTTATTACATAAATAGCTACGTTGCGCTACTACATTTCTTTCACTACCACCCTGACCTACTCTTTGTCAATCTGGCTTTCCAAGCCATTGTGTCATCTGTAGTGCAGGTATTCTGATCTGTATTTTTGTATTGCAGGGATATGGAATCGATGCATTAGAAACAGGTCATTTCCTGAGACCAAGTTATGGTTTTAACAATAAAAGAACGTCCCTTACCAAAATATTTACACAATATGGCTTATTAGAATGAATTATGGATGCATGTAACATGCAATGTAGATCCAAACACAAACCAACTTACAAGGACCACAGTTGACCATACCCTGTTAATATGATTTTCACTTCAGTGCAATTTAACTAAGACTGAACTCTCTACCCTTCTTCATTTCAACTGACATGGGCCTTTCCTTACTTAAAATCTGCCAATTTAGACATGAATGCCCTGTATTTTCTTTACTATTTAACTAATGTTTTAAATTAACAGCCATAAAATTCAAAGGATCATTTTAACTATCAAGCCAATTAAGTAGAAATAAGTATCACATATCATTTCTGCAAAATGAAAGTTGAATATGGAGTTCCTGCCCAAAATGTATTTCTGTGTTTCAGCCAAAACTTTTAAATCCCTTGAAACCACTGTTGTGTTGATTTGTTGTTAGGTTTTTGTGTGTGTTTGTTTTGCTGGACTTGATTTTTCCCAAAATATAGACAGGCTTTTCCTTGAGGACACACTAATATAGTGTAGATTTCCAAGATAAACACTCAAGGCTATATGCTGCCATCCAATCCAATTAGATCACAGATAAATGGCTTAACAAATATATCTTAGTTGAACCACAGAAATAAGAATTTGAAGGATTCTGTCTCATGTTATCAAATAAGGGCTTATGAGAATGTAGATACAAGGGCACTGCGGTAGGAGGTTCTTGTCCTCATGTTTAAGACCAAACAGAAATGGGTACACTTAGTGATAAGGGTGCTCATTAGGTCTGCTTCAAAATTATTCAGTCAAAGCTGTTTTGTCAGAAAACTGGGATTTTGACAAAACAAAACTTAATTAAAATGTTTCTGCTTTCCATGGAAAGTTTCAATGTATTGTCAAAAAAAACCCCACAAATGTCTGACAACCAAAAAATTTTCATTGTTCAGACTAAACCCAAATTTTGTGATTCAAAGTGGCACAAATGTATCTCACTGAAGTTGTCATTCGTGTGCCCTATGCTCCCATTCTCCTCTTTAGGCTGGGTTGTCTGGCCAGACTACATCTCCCATGATGCTCCATGGACAGGGACTCCTATGAAGTTGTGCAAGTGGCTTAACAAAAGATGACGGAGGAGATAATAGAGGATATGCATGTCTCTTCCACCATTCCTTCTATTCTGGGTATGTGGTCTGAGGGACAGAGTCTCAAAGCAGCACATCTGTAGCAGGATGGAGAGGGGTTGCAGTAACTTTTCTGTCCCTTGGCACCTCCTGTATCACTTTAAGATGCCAAAATCTTATTCAAAAATGTGGTCCTAAATCTAGATCAGGGGCGGGACTCCACAATATATTAAGCGATGAGTTGAAAAGCAAAATGATCCAGATATTTGCTGGTGTGATGTGGAATGAAAAATGAAACCTTTTGCATTTATGTCATTCTCCCCACATTCAACACTTTTACAAGAGGAGTTTGGAATGAAAACATGTTTAGTTTTTAAGCAGAGATATCCCTGTAATCCTAACAATCTTTGTTCTTTATGATCTTTATCTCATCAAGAGTCTTCATAGACATTTCTTGCTGACAGCCTCTGCAACAGTCAGTGGCTAAATGATCTATACAAAGAAAATGGAACGTGAAAAATACTGAACATTGCAGAATTGTACAATAGTATGATTGGACTCACTAGAATGGAAAGGATTACATTCAGATCCAGAGGAAGGATAGAGTGTTTTGAGGAAATTCAGTGCGTATTCTTAGATATCATTGTGATATTGTCATTAATGTCCTTAATCAGCCACTGCTGGATGAAAAGTAGTTCACAGATATTCATATTTAAGTGAATTTGTCAAATGAGTTCACACCTGCCTTTTGTGTTTGCTTGCCATGAATATTCTATCTGTAATTTCCTGGCAGGAATGCTCAATGATACAGCAAATATTAAATTACACTCACAGGATATTTGAAGAAAGAAAATACCAACTTTGTAGTCAAAAGAAGTCATTCTAGAAACCTTATTCAGGAACATGAAACAGTGTCTGATCTCTGTGTGCAATCTAAACAGCTTGGCTTTTGAATCCTGGGAACTACACAACTAATGTAGTGTATGCTGACCCAGTGTTATTTCCAGAAACTATTCATCAAGACTTTTGAATAAATAAATTAGAGAAAATGTTCATGGACAATGAAATTAATTGATTCTATTATTCATATAAATTAACTGCCAAAAACTCTACTATCTGGTAGTCTTTATTACGCAATAGGTTAGTATATTGTATTGCCTGTTCCTTATCGTTGTAGCCATATACTCTCCCGGGTCTTCTCTTACCTACTGTACCTTTTGTGCGTTAACATATAAAATACACTTAAAAATAGAAAACAAAATATTGAAAGTTGCTAAGAGAAAGATAAATCATGGGGCACAGATGTTATGAGTGGATGTCCTAGCAGGTACGTGTGGTGATTAGGAGTGTGCTAGGTCCTGGTCCAAGATTTTGAATGGTGTATCACACCAGCTCTTTAGTAAGTGGAAATTATTTTCGTGAATAATATGTAATCTCCGAAAGGATATTTAAAAAGTTTTATACCTATTTACTTCTACCACATTCCCATCAGGAAACAACTGGGTTGTGATTGTTCTCACTTATTCTCATAGTAAAGTTTACATTTAAAAATATCTGTTTTCTTTCTCTGGTGCTAAATGTATATTGCAGTCCGGATTCACCATTGCTCTCAACCAGGTTTATGCCAGTGTAACTCCATTGATTTACCCTAGTGTAAAACTGGAGTAACTCAATGGAGTTGGCCCGAAGCCTACAAAATATTCTGGTTTCATATTAAGTATCGGTTCAGTGTAGCTGGCTGTTTTATCATAGCATTGTGGAGTATTGTACTGGTTTTCCTTGCTAGTGCTTGGTTTAGAAAAACTATATCAAACTTGTAACTTTATTAGAATAAAGTTAGCTCAAAATATTAAAATGTGCACAGAAATACCTCTACTTCAGCCACTTGTAATTTATTAATTGTCCACCCGAGGGATTAAAGTTTCTTTAAAGAGAAAAATGTATCTAATATGTGGGTTATTTTAACTCCCACATGGCCCCCGTCTAATAGATCCTATGTGCTAGCCCAGTGCTATAATGAAGTATAAAATAGTGATCCTTGAAAATACAGGCAGCATTTATACACAAGAGAAAAATCAAGGCATTCAGTTGACTCGAGTACTTATTTACTTATCTAAGCTTAATTTGCAGCAAACGTTGCAAAAGGTTTGTAGAGGAAAACACTGTAGTCAGTCACTGATGGAGTCTATGGCTGTCAGCCTTGAGGCACTGAATATGAACCTGACAGACTGTGCTGAAAGTTTTCAGTGTGCTCTTTTCTCACTTCACAGTCTCATCTCTTCAGCACTTCGCCTGAGGCTACTTTTGTTCTCTTCACTGACTCTTCCTATCTCTCAGATCTGTCTGGGGAGAAAGAAAGCTACATTCATTGACACCAAATTTTTTATTTATTTATTTTTGGTGAGGGCCTTGTGAATAATTGTATGGAGAGGCAGCATGTGACTAAAAGACTTGGGGGCTGACTCCGGGTCAGCTCTGGCTAGCCCTAGCAAAGGGTTGGAGATCCAGGAGCTACCCTCTCCGTATTCCACCCCTGCACAGAGGATGGCTAGAATCCCAATGGGGAGCCTGAAAGGGGGTTGGGAAGAGCAGTGGTAAGATAGGACTTTTGCTCCATTGGCTGGTGCAGGCACAGGGTTGGAGTCAGTGTGCTGCAGAGGACATGCTGCTGTGTGGTGTCTAGGTGCTGCCTGGAATAATTCCAGCTAAATCAGAACTATTCCTCCCATGTTCCTTGCGTTGAACCCCCTGTTTATCCTGAAAGAACAGGAGTACTTGTGGCACCTTAGAGACTAACACATTTATTTGAGCATAAGCTTTTGTGGGCTTATGCTCAAATAAATGTGTTAGTCTCTAAGGTGCCACAAGTACTCCTGCTCTTTTTGTTGATACAGACTAACACAGCTGCCACTCTGAAACCTGTTTACCCTGAGGATCACAAGCCTTGATTATCCAATGCAGAGATGTGTCCGAAACTCAACAATCTCAGAGCGTTTTCCACATCCCTGACTCTGCACCCACAGGTTTTCCACAGAAATGGTCCCATCAGGGCACGGAACCTATGCTCAGTCTACCCCTTTCTAATTATATTTTTAACCACTTGTGTATTGCATTGTATACTCTCTCAGGGATGGGAGAGTCACTGTCAATGACTGGAATCACATTGGTGCAATACATGGGGCAAGGAGTCGAATTCTATGCTGACCCCCCCGGGGAAGTTCATAATGAGATGACAGGATATAAATCAGTGCTACATTTGGCTTTAATAGAGCAGCTGTAAAGCAAAGAAGATTTATCTCGGTTGGGCAAATTTTAATATTTTAAAGTAAGTAAACATCATCGATATAAAAAAACCCAAACTCACAAAACCCCAAAGACCCAACCAAAACAAACCCTGAAGATAGTTGGGAGTGAAGTTTTTCCATTGAGGTTCTCCCAGCCCACACACCTTTCGGTACAGCAACACTTTATCGTACCAATTGGGAGCTAAAGAGATGCTGCGTCTTTGTGCTGGTTTCAAAAAATTCTTCTACAAAAGTCTATAATGAGCCTGGTGCAAAATATCAGCTTTGACAGTTCATTCTACTTAGATGCCAATAAAATAAACTAAAAACTCACTGACAGGGCCCTTGAACAGTGCCCAGAAAATCCAAAACAGGAATCGGCAAATGAGCCAGGTGAAAAGACTAGGAAGCTAGGGCTTGCAAATACATACAGACGCCCCCTTATGCAATCGTTCTGTTCCGGAACGCCTTGCGTAACTTGAATTCTGCATAAGTCGGAAACGAATACCCATACGTAACGCAAAAATTTCCACAACTCGAACATCCTATTTCTGCCTTATGGAACTTTTTCCGTAAGTGCGAATTTACGTAAGTGGGGTCTTGCGTAAGCCGGGGAGCATCTGTACGTACATTTAGTTCTGTTAGCGCCCTTCAAAGTAGCAATGGAGAGAATAAAGGGGGCTTTAAACTTCCATCTGCCTCTTGCAAGCCTCTGATTCTGAAGCCACTGTGACCCAGTCCATTTGCCCAGCACAAGTCAGAGAAGCATGACGTAACATGTACCAGCTCTCAATGGCCCCAAGGGGCTGCCACAGCAGGCAGGGATGACTGGGACACTGCGGGGTCTCCCCCAACCATATTTCATTTTCACTCAGCATTTCCCCAACACCAGCCATGGGCAAGAAGATAGCTTAGGAGCTCCTATGGCAGCAAAGCACCCTTCTACAGTGGGGTGATCCTTCTAGGCTGGCTGTGCTGGTACTCGGGCGGTTTTGCATCTGCAGTAAAGTTGTCGGATGGGTGCTTTTGCAAAGGACTATCTTTTATCTAGTCCTTTTAGCCTGTGCTTCAAGCTTAGAATACTGAAGAACATTAGGGTGTGTGTGTGTGTGTGTGTGTGGTGTGTGCGCGTGTGTGGGTGTAAACCAAACAAATCTAATACACTCATAATGGTTAAAGGGGAAGGAGAAAGAGTAGTAAATTCTAAGTGACTTTTGAAATGATATTCTTACTTAGTTTGGATCTCCCTTGCTACTCTCTCCCCTGAAGTATAAAACAGCATGTACTACTCCAGGGGTAGGCAACCTATGGCACGCATGCCGAAGGCGGCACACAAGCTGATTTTCAGTGGCACTCACACTGCCCGGGTCCTGGCCACCAGTCCGGGGGGCTCTGCATTTTAATTTAATTTTAAATGAAGCTTCTTAAACATTTTAAAAACCTTATTTACTTTACATACAACAATAGTTTAGTTATATATTATAGACTTATAGAAAGAGACCTTCTAAAAAACGTTAAAATGTATTACCGGCACGCGAAACCTTAAATTAGAGTGAATAAATGAAGTCTCGGCACACCACTTCTGAAAGATTACCGACCCCTGTATTACTCCGTAAAAGATCCAGTTAGATTTCTGGAAAGCAAAGGGTTAGACAGATAGAACCCGGGAAATTGGAAAATGTATTTGCGACTTAAGTTCTATTTTATCCTTTTTGTACTTGTTACAGAATAGTCAAGTCCTTCTGGAAGCAGCAGCATTTCTGGAAGGGGCTATTTGTTTGTTTTTAATTCAGAGGGTTTGGTAAAATGAAAATCAAATCCTGAGTGAAATAACTTTGGAGGTTTAGTAAGCTCAACCTTTTTAGGTTTCTTTAATTCCAGGCAAAGGGTTTGTTCCAAAAAGCAAGAACAGCATGGGGGGGAAAGGAAGTGCGCGTTACTAAAAGTAAATTACCCTACTTGTGCTATGTTGAGCTCTGAGCTCAGTTTAATGTTACCAGCTGGTATCAGTATATTCCTGACACAGGAAAACTTCTAGGCACATAAAATAAAGACACACACAGCTTGACTTTCAAAAGTGCTGAGGCTGTCACTGAATTCAACAGGGAGTGTTGGAAGCTCAGTATCTCTGGAAAGCAAGTCAGTACTATCTATGCAATGAGCTGGATAAAGCCAAACCAAGAATACTCAGATAGTCAATATAACACTCACAAAGGGGTAGAGGCAAGACAGGAAATGGATTCACTGGGGGAAGTGGGAGAGTCAGTATGACTCATGTTGACCACTGTAGACCAGCTTAATTCCTTCTTTTCACCAACTCCCTACGAAAACTCAACTCAGATTACTTTGCTATGTATATTATAAACAGAACATGAACTAAGAAAACCAAGTGATAACCCCTAGTTAAATCAGTGCTCCTCCCCCTACTTAAACCAGTACAGCACCACTGAAGTCCATGGTTGCAACTGGGAAATCAGTATGGCCTAAAGTATCTATTTAGAACCCCCGTCACCTCTTCTGTGGTGCGCAGAAGGGTTTGAAAAGAGTTGCAATACCGATGGAGTGGTCCCACAACTGTTTGGAGGCAGGGAAAGGAAGCAACACGGCATTGTTTCCCGGCACCTCCTGGATACCTTTGGCACCACACTTTTGGAAAGTTGTAGAAAAACTGGAGAGAGAGTCCAGAGGAGAGCAACAAAAGTGATGAAAAAATTTGGAAAACCTGACTTGTGAGGAGAGTTAAAAAAAACTGGGCATGTTTAGCCTTGAGAAAAGACCACTGAAGGGGGACCTGATAACAGTCTTCAGATACATTAAGGACTGTTATAAAGAGGACAGTGATCTATTGTTCTCCATGTCCACTGAAGATTGGACAAGGAATAATTGGCAGGGTCCTATAGTCTGGGCTCCAGACCGAACCTGGAAGCCTACACTGCAATGAAATAGCCGTGCAGTTCAAACCTTGTGAGCCAGAGTCGGTTGGCATGTGCCAGATGCAGGTGTCTAGTTGCTGTGTAGACATACCCAAAAAGGATAGTTAAGAATTGGAATTGGCTTCCAAGAGAGGTTGTGGAATCTCAATCATTGGAGGGCTTTAGTCAAATACCTGACGGGGTGGTCTAGGTTTACTTAGTCCTACCTCAGCACCGGGAGCTAGATTTGTTGACTTCTCAAGGGCCCTTCCAGTCCTATTTTTCTATGAAGCTCTTCCACAAAGATGATGTACAGTTGGCATGACGCAGGCATTGGGGGAGACCAAAAGGAGGAGAAAATTACAGCTCTATACAAAAGATGAGCTCAAGCCTACAAAATTTAGATTCATGTCTTTGGTTCAGTCTGTTATAAACAGAGGGGCCATTTGCAAAATTCAGATCCAGATTTCAAGCACTACTGAAATTCAGGGGGCTTGGGATGCCTCTATTCTTTAATAAGAACATGTCACTTGGTTTTTAATCTGTAGTTATAAACCTTGTTGTATCCATTTGTGAAGGCCATTCAACACACAGAAAAAATACTCCAGCCATGTGATACAAAACGTGGAACACGAGATTGAGATATGGATCCCAAATACTAAATCAGAAGGAAAAGAATGAGGTCATATATGAACATTTGAAAATTTCAGGAGCAACAAGAAATACTGAAAGGTTTACTAAGTTTTGATACTTAACTCTGTCATTTAACTACCAAAGAAAGCTGTTGTTTGAGGATTTATGATCTTAGCAGACCTGGGTTTTTGTTTTTTTGTTCTTAAAAGCAGAATTACTGGAGCAATTTCTGTTGCACACTGCTATCACGTTTCAACTATATCCCTGACGAGTACATTTGGGAAAGTGCAGCAACAGCGTCGACTGCTACATGAAGTATGTGACAAGCTGGTAGATGCTTTTGAACCTTGCCGCAGGGAAGGGTGGGGAGGGGAATGAATCAGATGGACCTCCAAAGACCTAAGAAAAGGAAGCCAGTTTGTAAAAGATACCACAAGAAAACAACCCGCTTTGTCTCCTTGTTACACATGCACTAAAGAGAACTAAGACCATCATCCATGCATGATACATTGTCTAGAATTAAAGTAAGTAGTGGATACAGAAGAAAATGCATTAACTGTAAGTGTGTGGGTAGTCAATTATTCAGTGAAGTGAACACTGTGTATAACACTCGTCTACAATTTTTGAGAAGTCGTCTGCTTCCGAGATAAAATGTACTATTTATTATGTATTTTGATGTGCTGAATTCAAATATGACAATTAAAACAACTGATTGGCTACTGTTTCTAAGATATTTAAGTTTTACATTTTATGTCTATGTATATTGTGTAGATAGTAGAGTTTTAATCATAAATTGTAAACCTAGGTCTTTTCATGTGTTTATGGTTGCTTTACATGATAATATTTCACCTGTCCTGTTTATGTAACACTTTAAAAATCAGCAAAAGGGTTATATAAATAAAATTTATTATGAAACAAAAGGCAAAAAATTATTATGTACATAGTTTAGTCCTATTCAGTGTCTACTCGGCGCTTCTTGGCTTGTCTCTTGTATTCATTAAATGGAGCATCTCTTGTCACTGTCCAGCAATAGTCTGCAAGGGGCTCCATTTGCCCTGATAGCATTTCTCCATTGTTGCAATGTCCTGGTGAAATCGCTCGCCGTGCTCGTCACTCACTGCTCCGCAGTTCGGTGGAAAAAAATCTAGATGAGAGTGCAAAAAATGTATCTTTAGTGACATGTTGCAACCAAGGCTTTTGTATGCCTTGAGGAGGTTTTCCACCAACAACCTGTAGTTGTCTGCCTTGTTGTTTCTGAGAAAATTTATTGCCGCTAACTGAAAGGCTTTCCATGCCATCTTTTCCTTGCCACGCAGTGCATGGTCAAATGCATCATCTCGAAGAAGTTCACGAAGCTGAGGACCAACAAAAACACCTTCCTTTATCTTAGCTTCACTTAACCTTGGAAATTTTCCATGGAGGTACTTGAAAGCTGCTTGTGTTTTGTCAATGGCCTTGACAAAGTTCTTCATCAGACCCAGCTTGATGTGTAAGGGTGGTAACAAAATCTTCCTTGATTCAACAAGTGGTGGATGCTGAACACTTTTCCTCCCAGGTTCCAATGACTGTCGGAGTGGCCAATCTTTCTTGATGTAGTGGGAATCTCTTGCACGACTAGCCCATTCGCAGAGAAAACAGCAGTACTTTGTGTATCCAGTTTGCAGACCAAGCAAGAGAGCAACAACCTTCAAATCGCCACAAAGCTGCTACTGATGTTGGTCATAGTTTATGCACCTCACAAGTTGTTTCATGTTGTCATAGGTTTCCTTCGTATGGACTGTATGACCAACTGGAATTGATGGCAAAACATTGCCATTATGCAGTAAAACAGCTTTAAGACTCGTCTACGTTGAATCAATGAACAGTCTCCACTTATCTGGATCGTGAATGATGTTGAGGGCTGCCATCACACCATCAATGTTGTTTCAGGCTACAAGATCACCTTCCATGAAGAAGAATGGGACAAGATCCTTTTGACGGTCACGGAACATGGAAACCCTAACATCACCTGCCAGGAGATTCCACTGCTGTAGTCTGGAGCCCAACAGCTCTGCCTTACTCTTGGGTAGTTCCAAATCCCTGACAAGGTCATTCAGTTCACCTTGTGTTATGAGGTGTGGTTCAGAGGAGGAGGATGGGAGAAAATGTGGGTCCTGTCACATTGATGGTTCAGGACCAGAAGTTTCATCCTCTTCCTCGTCTGACTCAAGTGAGAATGATTCTGGTGCATCAGGAACCGGCAGTCCTTCTCCGTGGGGTACTGGGCGTATAGCTGATGGAATGTTTGGATAATGCACAGTCCACTTTTTCTTCTTTGACACACCTTTCCCAACTGGAGGCACCATGCAGAAGTAACAATTGCTGGTATGATCTGTTGGCTCTCCCCAAATCATTGGCACTGCAAAAGGCAGTGATTTCCTTTTCCTGTTCAACCACTGGTGAAGATTTGTTGCACAAGTATTGCAGCATATGTGTGGGGCCCACCTCTTGTCCTGATCTCCAATTTTGCAGCCAAAATAAAGGTGATAGGCTTTCTTAACCATAGTGGTTATACTGCGCTTTTGTGATGCAAAAGTCACTTCACCACAAACATAGCAGAAGTTATCTGCACTGTTCACACAAGTATGAGGCATCTCTACTCACTTTGGCTAAACAGAAATGTGTCCCTTTGCAAAATCAAACACTGACAAATAAGAGAGCACGACACTGTAGGATTTCTAGAGCTGATATAGGGCAATTTGTTCAGCAGAGTGATGTAAGCTTCGTTATGATTGCATCATCCATGACTTCTAGGAATAACATGATGCAATTCATATAATGTATGATGCAATACCAGCTTCAGATTGCATCATTCATTGTTTTGCCTAAAAAGCAAGTACTGTCCAAACCCAGTCATAGATTTATTCATAGAGCCAGTCAAAGATGTATTTTAGTCATTTCTGGTTTAAATTGAGATCCCTTCCCTTTATAACTCGCTTATCCTCCGCCATTCCCAAGTCAAGGGTCGTATATGCTGACCCAATAGCATATCTTGAAAACTAGAGCCAATCAACAATTTGAAGCATCATTTTCATCATCAGTGACCCAGAATTAGTAAAGTTTGACTACATTTATTTCAGAAGCATTTTGGCTGTAGAGCAGTGTAATCAAAAGAAAGGGAGGGTTAGAAGAGTGAGACAAGCCAAAAAACAGCTCTTTAGACAATTATGACAAGTATCAGTACATCCCTTTTGACCTAGCACGCATCAGACAACAGTTACTGAAGTTGTGATATGAGTAGCACCACTGACATTTCAAGCTACGCACTGTGATTCTGATCATATGCCCACTATCTATAGGTACATAATGAAACCAAAGAATCAAAGCAGAGAACATGCTATTGTAAGGGAGGCAAAAAGCTAGATTTGGTTGTTTAAATCAGTTCAGACAGAATGGGAAAATAATCCTTCATCCTAAATTCAAATATGAATTAAAATATTTTTGGAGTGCAAAAGAGTGTTCAAATAAATTTTTCATATTCACACATAGCACGGTACATATTGCTTGAAACTGCTATGACTGTTTTCTTTGTATTGCACCTTTAAGTTTCTAAAAAGTCCAGCTACAGGATAGCTACCATTTTGTGAGGCAGAACTGATGCGGCACGTTATAAAGCATAGCATGTGTCTCTTATCTTAATGGAGATTTTACCCATGTTGCCAACCCCATATGTTCAAAAATCATGAGGTCGGTGTAAAAATTGTTTGATTAATTTTTGGTTCAGTTTATGTGCCTACTGATTTCTGGACTTTTGGGGTACCGTCACTTCACAGAGAAAAGCTTTTCTCTGTTACCCAGGGTTTTGCCAACCCCAAAGTTCTTGGTAACTTTACTCTTTGCAAGGCAGTTGCAGAAAATAAATCAACGGGGACACAGCCTGTCAGGCCAATAGATATACAGTTGACGCAAGCAGGCAAATAAAAATGCTTTCACTCAAAGCTTCTACTTTATTTAGTCTGCAATGTTAGTAAAGCACCCCAAATTAATATTTACCCAAGGTCCTGAGGAGGTCTCAAATGGATTTCTGTAGATGTTCAGTGGCCAGCCTTCCATCTGCAGGGGAACTTGAGAGGTTTCCAAGCTTTCAAGAGTCCACTAAACTCAGATTTCTTCCTCTTTTTATACCAAATTTGTTAGTATTACATAGCATGTTCAATAAAAAAACAAACAAACAAACAAAAAAACTGCTGAGCAAAAGCTAAGTTAAGTGTGGAGTTTTCCAGCCTGTCAGGCGGGGAATTTTCCATCAGTCAGGAGGGCACAGGGTCATGTTTAGTCCTTGTGGTCATTCACTCTCCCCCCCCCCAACGCACCACATTCTGTTAGTTGTGGTAAGGTTTGAAAAAGGCCTCATTTTAGCTGCTTTCAGAAATAAGCATAACAACTGGTATTCTAGCTGCTGATAGTCATCTAGGCATGTTACTGGGATCTGGGCTATCAAAAAATCTCCCCCTCCTACATGTTCACAACCATGAACTTATTATATAATAAAAGCTAAGATTCTCATGCTCTCTTGGTTCCTACAGTTGGGGCTTTAAGAAAAATATCAAATATTATGATATTAGTAACAGAGGTCACAAGAGTCGTCAACAACACTTTACTTTTAATCTTTGTTTTGTTATTTCCCTCCATCTCACATTGACTGAAAAGCAGACTGAAAGCATATGATTGCTTTTTGTACGTGAAACAAACCTAATGGAGCGACAAAGAGTCCTGTGGCACCTTATAGACTAACAGACGTATTGGAGCATAAGCTTACATGGGTGAATACTCACTTCGTCAGATGAATGACAGTCATTCATCTGACGAAGTGGACATTCACCAACGAAAGCTTATGCTCCAATACGTCCAGGACCAGCGCAACCCATTAGGTGACCTAGGCGGTCGCCTAGGGCGCTACAATTTGGGAGGCGGCAACCGTGGCGGTATTTCGGCGGCGGGACCTTCTGCTGCCTCTGTGCGGGGCGGCATTTCAGGGCAGGACCTTCAGCCGCCTAGGGAGGCAGAAAAGCTGGCGGCGCTCCTGAATATGTCTGTTAGTCTATAAGGTGCCACAGGACTCTTTGTCGCTTTTTACAGATCCAGACTAACATGGCTACCCCTCCGATACTTGAAACCTAGTAGAGGACCACCATCTGCCTATTGAAATGGAAGTGCCAAAACACCATGCTGAAAGTTGTCTGACTGGAAGAAGAAAGTGCCCGGAAATGTAAGAGATAAGATACTTGCAAGACTGTAGCTCAAATAGGTTTAGATATATTTTGGATGATGAATCTGAATGTTGGATGTTTTTCTCAACCAAATGAGGCTTTTGAAATTTTGAAGTTCAACCTTCTCTAGAATCGAGGGTAAATGTAGGCCTAGACCAAAATTTACCACAAGGCTTTATGAAAGTTGGGACCTGCAGCTAGACACTAGCTCAATAAGCAACTGAAAAAAAAAACCCAGATCCAAACACACCAAACTATGGGCAAGTTTGGGTCTAAATCCGGATCTGAAATTTGGAACCGGATCCACCTCCTTAGTAGGTGAATCATATGCAAATAAAATGAGGCAATTATGTCTCCTCTTTATTTTTCCTGAATTAAGTCTCATCTGCAGTAACATTGCCTCTTGACTAGCACATTTAAAAAAAAATTGAAATAGTTCAGTAGAGAGAAACAAAAAACCAAATATAGAATTGGAAAATAAGACTTCTGAAGAAAGAGCACATTCAGTCTAGAGAAAAGAACACTATGGGGAGACAAAGTAATAGTCTATGAATACATAAAGAGATGTTATAAAGAAGACAAGGATTGATTATTCTCATTAGTCAACAAGCATAGAGCAATACATGGTCTTAAAGTGCAGAGAAAAAAGGTTAGATTAAAAGGCACGCAGTGATTCATATCTGTAAGAACAGCTGAATGGAGCAAGAATGTAACCGCAATGAAACATGATGCCAAAGAAGGTTGCAAAAATCCTATGAGAAACATTCAAAGTTGGAAAAGGAAAGTATCTAATGGGGTGGTTAAAAATAGCAACGTTCAATCCAACAGAGATGAAAAGGTATGGATCAGATGCCCCGAAAGAGTCTTTTCCAGACAAAATAAACCTTTGAATTTATTAAACTGGAGATAACCATGAACTCCATTTGACTCATGATGAGTGCATCTATGTTTATTATGGCTGAATATAAAATCATTAGGCATGTTTGAGCTGTGATAGCTACCATAATTCACAGGTCAGAGATTAGAAATTACTCACAAGCAGTGGGGTAAGGCAGGCAAGAAATATTTTTAAATCTCTCCTTACAGATGAGGTTCTTTCATATTTTGTAGCCCAGAACTCTCCAGTGAACCGTCTACCACATCTTCCATTTTCAAGTAAATGAACCTATTATCAAGTGTCAGTTGAAGTTAATGTGCAGCTTACACAAAGCAAAATGCAATAAACCAAATGTGTTAAGAAAGATATTGACAAGAAGCACTGTGATAAGAAAGGCACAGTGTTGAAGCAAAGCAGTTAGCAATCTGTTCCAGATGATATATTAGTCCAGATTATGTCATGCTAGACGTTGATCTTGGACATCCAACTTCCTTGTTTGAGCCTAATTAAGCAATGGCCTTTTTGAGGAATGAGCCCCAACATACAACAGATCTTACTAGTGTCTTATTACAAGCACTATGTAAGAGACCAGGGTGTAGATGGTCTGGCCTACAGGTCACAGCTGGGCCGGTATCCATGAGGCAGCAGTCAGTGAGCAGGGAATTGGAGCAATTGCTGGAGCTGGGATCGATAGCAAGAGTCAGAGTGAGACCAAGGTCAGAGACCAGAGGTAGTACCCGGCTGGAATCAGGAGGCAAAGGTCAGAGTTAGGGTGTTGTTCAGGCTGGAGTCAGAGACTGGAGATCAGGAAGCAAGGTGCAGTCTGGAGTTATAGCAGTCCAGAAGTCTATGTGGCTGCCCAGACAGCTTCCTGGAGTACCCTCCAGGATTAAATAGTGCACTTGACCAATCAGAGGGCCGCAGGGTGCTGTCACTCTAGACCCTTTGGACAGCACTTCCTGTGGCACCTAATCTCCACGGTACTCTGTGGATATAGCTTTGCATGTCCTCCCAGTGGTGATGTGGTGCTCTCAGCTGTCCCATGCTCCACAGACTTGACTTTCGTCCCATGGATCCTTACATACTATTGTGGGGTAGATGGTTGTCTCTTGGAGCACTTAGGAATTTTTATATAATGGGTGTTTACACACACATTCAGTTCACCTTTTTAACAAAAATGACAATATATTAACTTAAGATTTCATTGCAGGGCAACATTTGTCTTTAGAAATAAATATAGCTCCACTTTACCCTTTAAAGCAGCATTCCTTTTAAACTAGTATCTCCAAAGGATAAATTTGGGCGTTACGAGTCAGATTTTATTTTACTATTGTAGGTGCCACATTGCATTGTTTGGGTGGTGAGATTTTTTAAGACTTACTCATCCAAGATCTATAAAAGAATTTCCCACAGATTCCTGTTAGAATAGAAAACATTAACTAAATCAGTGTTTCTCAAACTGGGGTCGCCGCTTGTGTAAGGAAAGCCCCTGGCGGGCCGGGCCGGTTTGTTTACCTGCCCCGTCCGCAGGTCTGGCTGATCGTGGCTTCCACTGGCCGCGGTTCGCTGCTCTGGGTCAATGGGAGCTGCTGGAAGCATTGCGGGCTGAGGGACGTACTGGCCGCCACTTCCAGCAGCTCCCATTGGCCTGCAGCGGTGAACCGCGGCCAGTGGGAGCCGCGATCGGCTGGACCTGTGGACGGGGCAGGTAAACAAACCGGCCCGGCCCTCCAGGGTGCTTACCCTACACAAGCGGTGACCCCAGTTTGAGAAACACTGAACTAAATGATAGGGATCCTTGAGGACATACAGGTACTTGAAAGGGTGATTCCATCCAATCTTGTATTATTTTCTTCATTGTTGTCCCACAACAGTCCAACAAAAAGCACTTCCATCTGAAGCAAGCCCAGAAGCCTGATACCAAAAGCTGGTACAATCACTTATGAGTTTTCCTGGGAGCTCAGGTCAGTATATTTTTTTTATTTTACCTATGTATTCCCGTAAGGACTTGAGGTTGCTATATCTTTTCATGTAACACAGTATCCAATCCAAGATTCAAATTCAGAGTTGAGCGTCTAACTCAGACTAAAAACTGTGCTCCAGAAATTCATGAACTTCTTCTGTTATCAGAGTTACATTTATACTGAATTCATGATGTTTGGGAGAAAGTGAGATTATAGTTGTGCACGTACAATATAATTTATAATTGGCTCATTCTGGAATATCAGTACTGAAGTTTACTTGCTAATAATAATACAAAATTAATCCCTCTGTCCTCACTAGAACATCATTACAGCTGTGAAAACTTAGACACGTTTAACAGGGAAGCAAATTCTCATTCTCAGCTGCTTTTTATAAGCTCTCCAAATTCATAAACCAGGGGATAAAACTTAAAGTGAATGGGAAAAATCTTCAAGAAAAATTTTAATGTAGCAAGTTAAGAGCCAAAGGAGAAGTTTCCCAGATGCAAAAGCAAACTTTGCAAGGAACAATGTGAGAGCTACCATTTGTTCCCATAGGCGGCGAGTTATATGGGCCCATGGTGCCTGTGCTCCACCAGTATTCAGGAACGTGGGCCCGGCTCCACCAATGTTTGGACAGACTGGGGCAACTGCCCTGGGCCTTCACTTTGGGGGGCCCGTGCTTCAGGGGGATGTGGGATCCATGGCAGTCTGGGGGGTTAGCAGAGGGCCCGACACTGGCAGTAGCGAGCAACCTGGCCCCAGCCCACCCCGCCCTGCTCTGCCTCTTCCTGCCCCTGCTCCACCCCTGCCCCCATTCCACCCCTTCCACCAACCTGCCCCTTTCTGGCTTCCGCCCCCTCCCCCCAGCAGCGGCGGGAGCTGGCGGGGCGGGCCAGGGCTGGGTCGCTCGCTGCTGCCAGTACCAGGCCCCCCGCTAATCCCCCAGGGCACCCTGGATCCCGTGTCCTCCTGAAGCGCAGGGCTCCCCAATGCACGGGGCCTGGGGCAGTTCCCCGATCCGTCCTATGGACGGGACAGCTCTGCTTGGACCTGTTCTCGGCCCCACCAAAAATTATACAAACCTGGCGCCCATGTTTGTCCCCCCTTGTGGGAGGCCAAAAGTCAAAAATTTTTGGTTTGTCTATAAAATTTGTTATTTAAGTTACCTGTCCTCTCTCCAAATTGAACTCAATATCCTTGACCAGCATGGTTTATAGAGGAGTGCATATTTGGAGTGTATAATCTTCTTGCAGAGGGAAAGAGAGAAGAGGAAAAGGTCTAACCTTCAAAACAAATGATAAATCCATGTATGTCTCTCCTATAGTCACCATCTTTTACTTCTTGACTCACCCATGAATATTAAATCACCATATGCATAATCCCCTTGTGTTCATAATCATATTTTCCAGTTTTAAGAAAAGCCAATTATATATGAACATTTAACACAACTACATATTCAGTGCAGCGGATGGCTTCAATTTATTTTCTTCTGGTACACTTTTATATGCATTGCTAAGCAATTGGATGACGGACCCTTGAGTTTCTGTTTGAATCTATTCAGCTGTAGTCAATTCTTTCAAGAGTCATCTGATTAGAAACCACCCACCATCCTCCAATTGTATTAGGAATTTAAGCACAGGGAATCTGAATGGTGTACATATTTACACACTGAACCATACAAATGCTTAAACTAATTTGGGTTGTGCCAGCCTATTGTACTATTTTAGCTGGTAAAGCTAACATAACTGTTGCCACCTGTTCACCAACAGCAAATGCAGCAGGTGAATAGCACTTCACATTTGTGCCCTGCAAGACTTTTTGACTGTAACCAGGCGATGTGAAGTGAGCCGGCTTTGAGAGTACAACTCAGCAGAGCAACGTTAAGTATGGGAAAGCAACTATGGGATGATCAGAAACCAAAAAAGAGAGGAAATCCCCAGCATCTCAAGCAGTTTGAGGGCCCATCCAAACAAAGGGGAGTGCAGTGTGAATGCAGTATTTATAGTTCGGTGGTAAAATCCTGGCTCAACTGGCAAAACATCCGTTGACTTCAATAGACCAAGGTTTTATCTCAGATGCAATTTCCTTTTTAACAGCTGGGGCCGGGAAGATTTTCCTTAATTCTAAATATGAAACCAAATTCTGCCCTCATGCTGTCATAAATCCAGATTAACTCTAACAACTCTTCAGGACAGGTGCCCTGGATAAAATTTTCAGACGTGCCTAAGGATTTAAGTCCCATTGAAATTCAGTTGGATTTAAGTGATTTAGGAACTTAGGTGCTTTTGAAAATTGTGTCTTGGTCTTTTAGCTGTCTAGCAAGCATTCTACACATTTATGGCACTATATAATTAAGCAACCATTAGGGTGACCAGACAGCAAGTGTGAAAAATCGGGACGGGGGTGGAGAGTACTAGGAGCCTATATAAGAAAAAGACCCAAAGATCGGGACTATTCTGTAGGGTCCACAAAAACAATGTTTTCTCTTCTCTCAGAGGATGCTGTAGCACCAGTTATTAAGAAACAGAGTTCAGAGCTATGTGTTGGCTTCAATCAATCATGCTGTTGCATAGACAGATATTTGGTCAAGATAAGAAACTATATGTTGAGTTTGTTACAAAGAAGAGTCTTACCAATTACAGCTCCTGTTAAAACAAGGAGGGGAAAAAGTACAAAGAGACAAGGAAAAATATTCTTAATCTAACAGGGTATTACGAATAACGTAGCAGGAGAATGTGTGAGGTAGTCTTTTGAAACGAGTTATGAGTCAAAGATAACGGAGAACATCATTAACAGAAGGATCAAACAGCGTTTCCCAGTTTGCTGTCAACCAAGTGCTTCCTGTAAGGAATTCCTCCCTTTCTATGGGAAAGATGCTGGCATGGTTAAGGCTTTGGACTGACCCTGCCATTGATTTCTCTCCACCACAGACTCCTAGCATGACCTTGAACAAATCACTCACCCATTTCTCTGGACTCCAATTCCTCACATGTAAAATGGGGAGAATGGAGAGATTTTCAAAAGACAATGAAGCACCCAATTCCCATTGGAAATCAATGAGAATTGGGCACCTAATTTCCATGTGTGCCTTTGAAAATCTCTAATATTCCTTTCCCTACCTCATAGGGGTGTTGCAAGGCTAAAGTTGTTATTCCCACCTGAGAGAGGTGCACATCCTATGGAATAGGGTGGGGGGTGGAAGGGAGCGGGGAGATGTATAGAGAACACGAAGGAAATCTGTACTTTAGGAGGCAAATACCCAATACCCCCTTCTGACTATTTAGAAAAGCCAACAAACCATTGCCAGCAGAATATGCCTTACTCATTAAAGTGCAACAGGTGAAGATTTGAGAAATATTCAGAACTAGTCCCCAAAGATTGGTAATTAGAAACACTAACTAACAGCCTCAAAAGCACCTCTCCCTTTCCCGGCTACAATGTCAGAGAATAAAGGGCAACTGCGCTCCAGTAACTTTAGAAAAGTTTGGAATCTTTAGAAAGAGTTCGTAAAAATAATACATTTCAGAAGAACAAAAGAATGACCATACTGTGTCAGACCAATGGTCCACCTCACCCAGTATCCTGTCTTCTGCAGTGGCCAATGCCTGGGGTCCCAGAGGGAATGAACAGAACAGGTAATCATCCCAGAAAATGAAGTGAACAAGAGTGATCTGGAGGGATACAACACGGAAAGCAAGATGGAAGCAGCATTTACAATGGAAACAGTGTGGTCTAGTGGTGAGTGCACCAGATGGGACATCTGAGTTCTATTTCCAGCTATTCCACTGACCTACTGTGTGACTTTGGCCAGGTCATTTCATCTCTCTGTCCTCCTTTTGTCTCAACTATTTAGATAGTAAGTTCTCCGGGGCAAGAACTGCATCCTTTTTAGATTCATTGACTCAGGCCAGAAGGGACCATTAGATCATCTAGTCTGATCTTAATCTTTCTAGGAATATATGTGCAGTGCCTAACATAACGTGTCATATAAATAGTAAATACTAGTGACAATACAAATGCCATATCTGTTTAAGTGAAAAGATAGAGAAGACAAAGATGGACAACATTTGTGAAGGCGTCTCAAAGCTAAAAAAAAAAGATGACAAACAGCAATAGCACGCAACACACTTGGGCTTCTATCAGAGGCAGTGGGAGTCTGCCATTTACTTCAGTTAAAGAAGGATTAGGCCCATTGTTTGTAAAACAGAAAGGACTATCATACTGCATATGAAAGAAACACAAAGCAGCGAGGGAAACCTATAACAATCAGATGACTGAGTCAGAACATTGCGAGGAGGAATGTTGTATATTTCAAAGAGAAGGACTGTTTCAAGGACAATGAATCTCAGAACCACATAGTTATAATAAAAATATATGAGAGTCACTACTAGGGCTATGCATGACTTCCAGTACTTCCTGTCTTTTTCCTGAGAGTGCTTTGGTGCTCTGATAGTTCTATTTTTCTCTCCTCCTCAGCTCCTGGCAGTTGCCCAAGGCTAGTGCTCAGGCAAATTTAACAAAGCAAAAAAAGAGGTCCTTTGTCTCCCACACACAGTGCCACAGATGATAGTAGTATCTAGAAGTTCGTATACCTTGATCCACCTTCATGATCACTCTATAGACTCTCCTCGCCTCTGTCTAAGACCACAGGGAAATAGGGCTACTTGTTCCTTATCCACTATTAGCCAGACAGCAATTGGTGCATTGCCCTGTAATTCAGATCATTTTTCTAGGGGAAAGATACATTTCCCCTGAATGCCTATGACATTCAGTTCTAGAAGTGACGGATAAGAAGCCGAGGTTCAGTTTTAAAGCTCGGTTAGCAGCATTGCATAACAAGGGTGTGCAGACAGAGATTCTCTACTTCAGTAGCAATCACAAGTTTTTGTTTTTTAAATTTGTTTTCCTGGAAACTTTCATGCAAGTAGGGCTTGGGTTTTTGTTTGTAAGACTATTTGCAGAAACTGGAAGTCTTGCAAATACATATCACCTGTCGGAAGGAGGAGAGAGAGAGATCCGTTGCTTGGTATGCAAGAAGTGGCAGCCTGTCTCCAACCAAAGGGAACAATAGAAAAATAAATCATGAGGCTAAGAGCAGTACAAGGAGCTGAAGGGATCAGCCAGGGCAGCAGAATACAGAGACACAGGGGAAAGGAGAAGGAAGTAAGAGTAGGAGTGTAGCTCAGGACTAAAATTCATGGATCCTGTGAGGTTCTGAGCATCCTCAATACCCATTAATCTTGACCCTGCTCCCACTAAAGCCAATGACAAAAGATCCCATGACGTTGGTGGAGGCAGGATTGAGTATACTCACCATATGGAATTTGAAGGCATCTTGTACTCCCAGGGTCAGGGTGCATTGGAGTAAGTTTATGTTGGAGTAGATGCCATTCACTCTGTTGTCCAGCTGCCCCTCTTCACTCTCTCCACACACCTCCCATTCTCCTGAACAGTCTCATATACATCAAGCTCACCTACTTACTTGGCTTATTAATCATTTTAGGAAAAAAGTAATACTAGGAACCAAGAGTCAGTTTATGGTGAAGCATAGAACGAGATCTCAAAAGGTAGAAATAAACCAATGGCAAGTGCGTCTGACGTTAGTTTCCTTTGAGATGTTTGAGTGTGTCCTGGTCTCACATGTTCACTATTTGATCTAATAAATCACCCCAGATCAGAAAAGGATGGGGCAGCAGCTTTGATTTAGCTAGATCCCAATTTATGGCTCCTTATGTTTGATACATATTCCAAGACCGTTGAATTTTTTTTAAAGGAAACAAACTATCGTTTCTCTCACACAAGCTTTGTTTCACAGGTAGTCCCAACGTTTTAACGCAATTTAACAAGCTGCGCAGTTTTAAGGTTTCTAATGTTATTACTCTACTTCAACAGTGGCCACAGGCTTGTTTGTCTGTTTTCCTGGGCACTTTCATGCTGACTCTCAATGCTATCTATTGCAGGGTAAGTGGGAAACCTGGTTAATCAGCTGGGTGAGGATATCTGATAATGTACTACTACTTTCCTTGCCTGCCTTTTGAAATGGCAACAGGCAGCACTTGAAAAGGCCCCTATTTAAAGTATACATGGCCAGTAATGCTCTAGGCAATTTTCAAAGAGCTTGGTGATTTTGAACTGTAAGACATGTGAGGAAAAGCTGCCTGTGCTGCCCGAAATCCTGTAGGACAAGGGAAAACTTCATGAGAAGAGCCAAACTCTGAATTGCCTCGGAAAGTCTGGGACTAAAAAGACAGGCTGGCTATTTGTTTGTATTAGTACTGCCAGCTGTGGAGTGTTCTCTAGTTTAACAACTGAAGGGGGGAAGTGGGGAGGGGGAAGAGAGAGAGAGAGAGAGAGAAATACATCCTTCACCACAGTGCACACAACCCCCCTCCCAATAACTTAGCTAGTAGCCCAAACAACGTAAGAGAGTGTCCCTTTGAACTTTTTAAAGGGAATAGATTTACTTGGATTTGTGCTCCCTGGATTGCACTTCAAAGGTTTCAGTGAATGAGTTTACTGGCAAACTGTGAGCTCACGGGTAACCCCTATATTCATAAATGGTCATGGTGACTTGTGAATAAGACTCCCATTGAAGCCCCTGGTAACCCAGTCCTCACACCTGGACAATTCCCTACCACAACCCATGCAGGCTGCACATGCAGATCATCTTGCAGGATTGGGGTCCACATTACCACTGCACAAAGGCTTACTGCCTTTATATATACACACACACACACACAAACCCTCTCAGCCGCCAAGTCCCTCCCTACCATCCTCACTCGTCATGCAGCTTCAGATGAATTGTACACACACTTTCCATGAACCCTACCATGAGATTTCTTCATAGGCAGGGCTGCTCCCAGGTTTCCTGCTCTCTGCACCTCAGACCTCTGCACTGAGACCAGCACAGCTAGGTTCACTCCAAAGAAGAACAGCAAAAGCAATCAGGGTAACAGAAACAAGGGTTTAGAACAGAAGGGTGAATATAACCTCAACTATGGCTTTCACTACCAACAAAATCTATAATGGGGCTAGATAGAACATTGATACTTAACACTTACGTAGTGCTTTTCATCCATAGATCTCAAAGTGCTACAGAAAAGTATACAACTCACTTAAGGTCACATCTAAACAAGTTTGGAAGGAAGAGAGAGATTACTACTGTCATTTAAGTATTTATGAGTCGTTCAGATATTACAGTGATGGGGATCCGACTGGTAGAACTTAATGGCAGAGGCCAACTAGTTCAACAAAATGCACAAGTTCAAGAAAGCATGAAATGTTTTCCATCAGAGGCCAGATTCAGCATTCACTCTACACTCAGGCATAGCTCTGGAGAATGCAGAATCAGCCCCCTGAGAAGATTAAATATGCAAAAATTAAATCAGAATCTCTTTAAGAGTTGGCTTTGAAAGGTTTTGTTTGTTGAACATGTCCATCCTGTATATTAATTAAACAGTATTCTAAACTTCAAAGAACAGGTGTACTCCTTGATAGCTATACACATAGGATCCTGGAGGGGTTTTGTTATTGTTTTTAAACACAAATATTTAAAAAATGAGGTTTATATATATCTTTCAGCACTTTGAACTTCAATAAACCAAAGTAAATTAGGATTTTTCAATTTTGTAATCTGAGCACAGAGGGCTAGGAGATTAACATTTCACATTTTTGTTTACAAATGCAAAAATATACACATGAGATTATTTTAAAAGCAATTATTACCCTACGGCAGAGCCAACTCCGATTCTAAAAGTGTGTCAGTAGTCAGGTTTCTGCACCCATGTGGTTTTAATTCAGTGACTTAGAAATTTAAGAACAAGTCTTTATTTGTATTCTAATACAGCCCCTATTTCAAAATTTTCCTTCCATGGTCTCTCTTTTTGAATATCCTTAAAAGTTCAAATCAAATCAATTCATTAATATTGGAATGAAGTGTTGTTGAATGCATACAATACACTTATGTTATAGAATGCAAAACCAGTCTCCCAGATATTCTGAGGAGCCAGTTGACTCCACTCATGTAGGGCATCAAACAGATTTCTGTATCAGCTGCTAAATAACAATGCAATGTAAATTCAAATGATTATGTGTGAAGCCAACCAAGTGAGAGCCCCATTGTGCTAGATGCTGTACAAGCATATAGTAAATGACAGTTTCTGCCCCAAACAGCTAACAACATTGTCACTTTAAATTGCATTATCATTGCTTTTTCCTAAACTACTCTTCCAGAAGCTTTCTACTGGATGACATCTCTTTAGCCTAGAGCATCTAGGCGTTTATATAATCTCCTTGATAGAGAAGGTCCTTATATTTCAGTGGCAGGCGGCTTGGAACAAAGCAAGGAAACCCACTGGCAGAGCTTGGAGAAACTGAGTTAGGAAACAATTACTGTTCACTAGGAGCCTGATCCGATGCCCATTAAAGTCAATGGAAAGACTCTCATGGTAGAATCTACAAAGGTGCTGTGATGCTCAGTGTTGTAACACCCACCTTTTAGAAGCCTAGAAAAAAAAAATCACAGAAACAACACTGTGATGTGATGGTATGCATCCGAAGAAGTGGGCTGTAGTCCATGAAAGCTTATGCTCTAATAAATTTGTTAGTCTCTAAGGTGCCACAAGTATTCCTGTTCTTTTTGCGGATACAGACTAACACGGCTGCTACTCAGAAACAACACTGAGACCCCCAAAGCCAAGTTTGGCACCTAGGTTCTCTGTTCAATGAACGGAGAGAAAAAGGCGCGTTAGAATGAGATCCACAAAAGCCAGCATGCTAGATGGCTCCCCTAAGCTAGCCAATGGGAAATGCTGATGTGCTAAGCTCCACCCCTTTTTTCATAGCTAGGCACCCCTAGGTCCAGGCTGCAGAGAGCCACCTAGCTCTGCTAGCAATACACAACAGCAACCCCTCTCCTCGCTTATGCTGTTTCTTGTGGCACCTACCTCACTCCACACAAAAAGGCTGGAGGAGGCAGGTGCCCATCTTATAACTTTTAGTCCCATGGTTAGAGCACTCACCTGGGATGTGGGAGACCCAGGTCCAATTCCCCCTTTCCTAGCAGAGGAGGAGAAAGATTTGGAACTGGGGTCTTCCACCTCTCAGGAGAGTGCGCTAACCACTGAGCTCTGGGATAGTCTGGTGTGGGACTCCCTCAATCGGTCTTGCTGAAGCTACTCCACTGTGGATAAATAAAGGGAGCAATTGGACTTGAGAGGGACTTGAGTGAAAGTGGGGAGGGAGAATGACTCTATAGTCCAGTGAGTAGGCACCCACCTGGAGGGTAGAAACCCTAGTTCAAGTCCCCCTGCTCCAATCACTCTATTTATCCACAGTGGAACAGCCTCAACAGAAGAGGCTGAGACAGTCCTACATAAAACCCCTAGCTTGTGATTGGAGCCCTCTCCTGAGAGATGGGAGACCCTTGTTCAAATCCTGTATCCCTCTCTACCAGAGAGGGAGGAATTGAACCCGAGTTGCCCACATCCCAGGCAAGTGCACTAACCACTGGGTTAAAAGCCATAAGATAGGAACACTCAGAGGGTGACTACTGAATCCCCATATGTGGCTTAGGCCTTTCTTTCCCTGGTTCATGAACCCCTCTGGGCTTAGGCAGCAGATAGGCAACTAGAGAGAGGCAGCAATGCGCATGTCCAGAGGCAGAAACATAGGCCCTAGGGAACTTTTGGGAGATGGGGGAGGAAACTTAGGTGACAAGTGAGTTGAAGTGCCTACAGGGTTTGGCAGGAATGTTGTGGTTCGCAGTAGGAGGTTTAGGCTCCTAGATCTGGGCTCAGGTGCCTATGTGTCTTCATGGATTCCACCATCAGTGACTTAATCGGGCCCTAAATTTAAGGAAAAAGCAGAAACTTGGACATCACTCCTAGCTCCGCTGCAGACTTGCTGTCTGACCATGCATGCAGGAGAGCCATCTGCACCACCCTAATGAGGAATACCCAGTGCCCCCATGTGCATCAAACAACTTGGGGGGGAGATTGCAGCCCCCAAAGGCGGGGAACCCCTGCACCCTTCCATCCATTCTCTCTTGCACCACTTAGCCAACAATCTCCTTCCCCCCCAAGTCATTTCCCCATCTGTAAAAGAGGAGATTGTGAGAAGGCAGCCCTTTCTGGGTTTCCCTCCTGCAGCCAGCCACAGCACAACCGGTGCACCTGCCTCAGTTTCCCTTTCTTCCAGAGTCCCCAGCAACTCCATCCTGGCTTTCAGCGTATCAATAGCATTTTGCGGGTTATATTTATTATAAAAGTTCCCAGAATCATAACCCCAGTTCCACAGCACAGTCCAAACAGAACATTCACCCTGTCAAGTCCCAACAGACCATCAACACACCCAGTACAGCTCCAGCATCTCTCGCCACAGCCCAGCTCTCTGGTACAGCGCTGGTGTCTCCCATACTTCAGTACTCCTCCGCAGATCTGATTCTAGCCCTCACCCAGAGGCTTCAGCAAGCTCACTCCTCCATCATTCCCCAGCCTTCAGCACTCTTAGGCCCTCCGGTTCAGATAGCCCACAGGCATCTCCCTTTGCTTGTCTCAGCCGTCAGCTCTCTCTGGCCCCGACTCTCTGGCCTGGGGAAATTTGTAGCTGACCCCCGCAACTGCCTTCTGCTTTCACTGCTCAGTAGGGAACTCACCACTCTGTCCTTCATGGGCATTCCCATCCCTGACGTGCCCAGCCCAGCCCTGCTCTCTCCAGACTCTGGATCCAGAACTCTCTCTCGCCTGTGGGTGGTCTGTCATTTATAACTCCTGGTGCAGCCCCGCCTTCCTCGTTACACCAAACCAGGGTGCACCTGGACTGACACAGGAGTGCTGGCTCTAATTTTATGTAAAAGGCCAGCTAGCCTGTCACAGAGGTAATAAAATGTATCTCCCTCAAAGGGCTGTTGCAAGGCGTATCTCACTGCCATCTGCACGTTGCACCAAGATGCTCAAGGAGACAGGGCCGCTCATTTGCATTTATATTCATGGTCACACCACATCTATAAAGCCTGTACGCACTACATCTGTCCGAGGCTGCCCTGTCCAACCGTCGGGCCATCCCATCTCCCCCTTGTGCTGCAAGAGAGTTAGTTAGGGTTACCATATCTCATAAATAAAAAAAGAGGACCCTCCACGGGCCATGGCCCCGCCCATTTCCCACCCCTAGCCCCGCCCCAACTCCGCCCCTTCCCCCACCCTAACTATGCCTCCGGACCCTGCGCCCCCAGCCGGGCACTTCCCCTCCGGGGCTCCGGCGGCTCTGCGTAACTTACACTGTATAAGTTACACAGAGCCGAAGAGGAGCAGAGCCCCCGCAGCTGGAGGCTCTGCTCCTCTTAGGCTCTAAGAGCCGGGCTGCCCCAGCGCTACCGGCTTCGGGCAGCCCCCGTGCCTCCGGACCCTGCGCCGCCGGAGCCCGGGAGGGGAAGTGCCCGGCTGGGGGCACAGGGTCCGGAGGCAAGGGGGCTGCCTGAAGCCGGTAGCTCTCGGGCAGCCCGGTTCTTAAACAGAGCCTCTGTGTCAGTTACACACAGCCCAGGGGGCTGGAGGCTTTGCTCCTCTTTGGCTCTGTGTAACTGACACTGGGTCAGTTACACAGAGCCCCGGGGGCTGGAGGCTCCAGCCGCCCCCGCTCTGTTTAAGAGCCGGGCTGCCCAAGCGCTACCGGCTTCGGGCAGCCCCCGTGCCTCCAGATCCTGCACCCCCAGCTGGGCACTTCCCGTCCCGGGCTCCAGCGGCGCAGGGTCTCCAGGCACGGGGCTGCCCGAAGCCGGTAGCTCTGGGGCAGCCCGGCTCTTAAACAGAGCCTCCAGCCGCTGGGGCTCTGTGTAACTGACACTGTGTCAGTTACACACAGCCCCGGCGGCTGGAGGCTCCAGCCGACCCCGCTCTATTTAAGAGCCGGGCTGCCCGAGCGCTACCAGCTTCGGGCAGCCCCGTGCCTCCAGACCCTGCGCCGCCGGAGCCCAGGAGGGGAAGTGCCCGGCTGGGGGCGCAGGATCTGGAGGCACGGGGCTGCCCGAAGCCGGTAGCGCTCGGGCAGCCCGGCTCTTAAACAGAGCGGGGCGGCTGGAGCCTCCAGCCGCCGGGGCTGTGTGTAACTGACACAGTGTCAGTTACACAGAGCCCCAGCCGCTGGAGGCTCTGTTTAAGAGCCGGGCTGCCCGAGCGCTACCGGCTTCGGGCAGCCCCCTTGCCTCCAGACCCTGCGCCCCCAGCCGGGCACTTCCCCTCCCGGGCTCCGGCGGCGCAGGGTCTGGAGGCACGGGGCTGCCTGAAGCCGGTAGCGTTCAGGCAGCCCGGCTCTTAAACAGAGCCGCCATTTTCCCGGACATGTTCGGCTTTTTGGCAATTCCCCCCGGACGGGGGTTTGACTGCCGAAAAGCCGGACATGTCCGGGAAAAAGAGGACGTATGGTAACCCTAGTTAGTGCAACTCTAGAGCTGGAGGGAGAGAGGGAACCGGAATGCTGGCTAGACCTAGGAATCATCCTGGTTTTCACAGTTGTGCCTGGTTAGCAAGGCCCAGATAGTTGTATCAACTGAGCCCAGGATTTAGGACGGTGTAACTCAGTGAGGGTGACCTTGAGTATCAGATAAGTCTGCAGGCTCTACAGTTCTGTGCAGCAGAAAGCAATTAAATACAGCAACACCTGGTGCAGACTGGCGCTGGCCTGTGGAGAGAGGGGAGGAAGATTGCCTGCAGCTCATTTTGATCTCCAGCCGTGGCTTACTTAGATGCCCTCATTCATTTTAAATACTATTTTAATACATGTTTTATATATCTTCCTGATATTAAAAAAGTGATCATCTCCCGGAGAAAGGAGCAGGCTGCATCGCTCACAGGCGCCTGCCGTCCGCTAACATTTGTGCTGCTCTCTTACTGTTGGAGTGTCGCTCTTTAAAACATGCCCACTGGTACTGGACAGTGAAGAATAACAGCCCTTCTGCCAACACTTGCGCTCTGAAGCTGCGATTGCTTCAGGGCGACCTCTACTCCTGGAGGGATCATGGGAAACCCCAGGCGACTCTGATTTTCCTTTGCCCAGAAGAACTCTGCCAAACAAGCCACTGCTCCGGGGCACGCCACCAACCAGGCTGCAGTCCCAAGGGGATTCTCAGAAGCAGTTTGCAGAATTTCTCTCAGTTTCAATGGCTATTTTGATCCTCTCTCAGTGGAGCTCCACAATGATCCTTCCTCAACTCCCCTGTGCCACCCTAGTTTTCTCTTTCAGATCCCCTGGCTTCTGCAAACCGCTCTAATCCTCCTCCTCTGAGTTCTGAGCATAGACTCAGCAACATAGGCCCCGACTCCGTGGGTGCTCCGGGGCTGAAGCACCCATGGGGGAAAATGGTAGCCAGGCCGATCAGCTCTCCTTTGGCCCCCTAGTGTTTGCCATCCACCAGCGGCCCTGCTGATCAGCACCTCCCCCTCCCTCCCACTGCAATCAGCTGTTTTGCGGTGTGCAGGAGGCCTTGGGAGGGAGAGGGAGGAGCAAGGGCACGGTGCGCTGGGGGGGGAGGGTGCAGAACGGAGTAGGAAGAGGCGGGGTGGGACAGGGGCGGGTCCATGGAGGAAGGGGTGGAGTGGGGGCAGGCCTGGGGCAGAGCTGGGAATTGAGCACTCCCCCGCACATTGGAAAGTCGGCACCTGTGCTCAGCAACATGCAAGCTCCCCTTGAAACCGGTGAGAGTCCATGAACTAAAGCACAGTCCCCTTGACATAATGTAACTGAAACATTCCCTTGGCTCATCTGTTCATGCAGGCTGCTCCCCTGGTCCCTCCTCCTATGCCAGCCCTTTGCCTTCCCCAATCCCCATGTTCTCATAAGAACGGCCATACTGGGTCAGAGCAAAAGTCCATCTAGCCCAGTATCCTGTCTACCGACAGTGGCCAATGCCAGGTGCCCCAGAGGGAATTAACAGAACAGGTAATCATCAAATGATCCATCCATTGTTCTCCATTCCCAGCTTCTGCCAAACAGAGGCTAGGGACACCATCTCTGCCCATCCTGGCTAATAGCCATTGATGAACCTATCCTCCATGAATTTATCTAGTTCTTTTTGAACCCTGTTATAGTCTTGGCCTTCACAACATCCTCTAGCAAGGAGTTCCACAGGTTGACTGTGCACTGTGTGAAGAAATATTTCCTTTTGTTGTTTTAAAACTGCTGCCTATTAATTTCATTTGGGGACCTCTAGTGCTTGTGTTATGAGAGTAAATAACACTTCCTTTACTTTCTCCACACGGATCATGATATTATAGACCTCTATCATATCGCCCCTTAGTCATCTCTTTTCCGGGCTGAGAAGTCCCAGTCTTCTTAATCTCTCCTCCTATGGCAGCCATTCCATACCCCTAAATCATTTTGTTGCCCTTTTTTGAGATGGGGTAACCACATTTGCAGACAGTATTCAAGATGTGGGCATACCATTAATTTATATAGAGGAAATATGATATTTTCTGTCTTATTATCTATCCCTTTCTTAATGATTCCCAACATTCTGTTCGCTTTTTTGACTGTCGCTGCACATTGAGTGGATGTTTTCACAGAACTATCCACAATGATTTCAAGGTCTCTTTCTTGAGTGGTAACAGTTCATTTAGACCACATCATTTTATATGAATAGTTGGGATTATGTTTTCCAATGTGCATTAATTTGCATTTATCAACACTGAATTTCATCTGCCATTTTGTTACCCAGTCACTCAGTTTTGCGAGATCCCTTTGTAACTCTACACAGTCTGCTTTAGACTTAACTTAATCTCCTGTTCTGTCTTCACTCCACTCCTTTGATTTAAATTACAGTTAGCCACAGCAAGCACCACAATATTGGTATAACCTTTCCTCATTTCCCAGTTCCATATGAACCCCCTTAGCTCTCACCTTGGTTGTCTGAGCTCAGCTCAGTAAACAGCATTTTGTCCCCTCTGTAGAATGCCATTCTTCCCCTCCCTGACATTGTGATCTCTCCCCCTCTCTCTCTTCTCTATGTCACCCCAGTCTGCTGTCCCCTCGTATGCTCCCCCTGGTGCAAAGTTAGCGGTGGATTGAGAAGGCTTCCAAAAATTCTGCTATCATGAATAACTGGACTTCATTTATGCTCCTCCTGTTTTCTTTCAGCTATCCTGGATTCTACCTGTCTTTCTTCAGCTTTCCATTCCCCATTAATCTATTGTCCCCTTCTTGCTATTGTTATTTTCCACCTGTAACTCTTTACAACTACAATTCTCTCTACATTAGCATACACTTGCAAAAAAAAAAAAAAAAACCTCCCACTAAAACCAAACAAAAACTGTCAACTCAAAATAACACTCGCTGCTGCTGTTTGCAAATATCTGAGAATGGATGAATGTTATGAGCTTTGGAATACAAGTTCCCTTTCATACAAATCTCCACAAGTGTAGTTGTTTATCTTGCATCTCCAAGCACCGTGGCCTCATCTACACTACAAAAATCCCTTGAAATGGTTTGGAGACTGGCTCTTGAATGGTTTCAGGTAACTCAGTTTCACTGTCTGGGCCAGCTTGCATGAGCACATAACATGATTTTGCCAACTGGTGGGGCTGGGATATAACAGGTTTCAAAAATAGTCAAGTTTTCGATATAGGTTCTTATTCTGCCCTCATCACTGTACCACATTCAATAACGTGAGTAGCATCTGTGCTCCCTCTAAGCTGCGCAGTCGGGCCGCTGCCCAGGAGTGATTCAAGTGCCAGGCTCTTAATTGGCAGAGCCACGCACATTTGGCGGCTTATGTTCAGGTGCCCCTTCCCCGCACTGCTCCTGCGCTATGCCTTGGAGCCCCTGGCCAGCTGCTCCCGGGACCCTCCTGCTGGCTGTGGAGAGTGGTGGGGTGAAGGGAGACACTGTCAAGGTGTTCCCCTCTCCCTGCACCCCATCTCTGCAGAGCTCAGGACTCGAGCAGGAGAGCTGCTGTGGTCTGACTGAGCCTTCCGAGCGGTGAGTGAGTGCCTTAAAGAGACAGCACACGGCCTCTCTCACAAACTTCCCCAGCAGCCAGCACACGCACAGTCTCTCACTCTCTCTCTCTCTCGCGCGCACACACACACACACACACACACACACCGTCTTTCACACTCACCTCCCAACACATACTTGTATTGTTGTTACTTCTTGGTACTTCCTGCAATGCCCATATATTCTCTGTAATTTTATTCTTTCCAAGTGTGTTATTTTAGTGTTTTGACTGATCTATGCACTTCATAAATTTTTATGTCTCTCTTACACTTAAACTTAATTCTTTGAGTAGTGAGTTTATAAAATGCCTGACCTGTCCAGGTTGGAGTAATTATCCCTATGGTAACTTTTTAAAAATTCTATCTTGTTTTTTTTGTTTCTCCTGGTAGCGCATATCCACACATTACCTCGCTGCACTTAACAAAATGTATTCCGCACATGGATGGAAAAAATTACAGGGAACATTAAGCAGCATCTGTCACCTGTGGTTCTTCTTTCCCTTACCCTCTCCAATGGGGAGAATTGAGCAGGGTGTGTAGGATTTTGTTTTAACAGACATGCTGCTCTTTGTTTATTCCAGATAAGGCAAAGTATAAGAAGTGTGCCTTGGACACAGAGTAGAAAGTTTGAGAAGGGATTTTAACAAAAGTGATCCCCTACCCATCCACACAGTTGGATACTGAGTGACTTTTCAGGACTCAAGATCTCTTGAAACCAGACGTTCTTACTGTACTTTGGCAGCTGTGGTCCATTCCCTGCTAGAAAACTCAAGTGACAGACATGCTCATCTAGCCATTGCAGAACTTTACATAAAGGCTGGTTCCATTTAAGGCTGGTGCTTTAAATGAGGGTTCTCACTTGACCAGAGGCCAATTCTCCCACCCTAAAGCATCATATTACACTTGCAGTCCTTTTGCCGGTCCTGTGCCACTTTCTTAGGGTCGCTACTCACTCTTCTTTCCACTCTCAGCCCCAGCAATCGAACATCACCCCCACTCCACTCTGCTGCCTCCTCTTGGGACAGCCTGAATCTCTCTCAGCTTGTCAACTCGTCTTGAAATGCTGCTTAATTCTGGCTTGGAAATATTTCCAAGCCAATCTGATCACTCTAGGTGACTTGGACCATTCCCCTGCCTGCTCTGGGCCTCTCTTTCCTTTCATTGTCTTCATCTTTGTGATAGTCTGATAAACTTTTCAATTCTTTTATCCTGCTTAGAGCGACTTTTAGATCCTATAGTCACCTCTCTAGCTCCCTCATCCCATGCCAGCCGTCCCCCAATGCCATTCCCCAGCTTTCTCCTACTTGCTGCTCTCTCTGTTTCCTGGACTTCTCATGGCCACTCAGCTCCTGGGACAGCTCCAGTTTTCTCATCTCCTTCTGCTGCTCTGATCTAGTCTTTGGAACAAACGTTGCCATCTGATGCTTGCACACAACTGGCTGATAATGGGGGAAACTCTGCTGAGGCTGTGTGACCTTTTTATATCTGATTTGTATCGGATGAGCAGTTCTGCTGTAGGGATCATCAAGGCAACATTAGCATTTCCCCCAGGAAATAACTAAGGAACTATTACATATGTTGTTAAGGCGTGGTTGTTTCCAGGTAAAACTTCCAGGTTGTGTAGATAACAGAGAGGTGGAATGCTCTTAATGCTAAATTCCTTTTCTCTTGATTACATTCTCTTTAAAAAAATCTGCTTTTTCTTTTAACCTCTTAACACTAAAGATAATCCTTAAATCACCCCCAAAAGTGTTTCAAAGTTAGTTAAAATTTGAGGCCCAAGCAAGCCCCATTTTCTACACAATTAAAGGTTTATTGAAAGCCCGAAGAACAGACAAGAAAGCACATCATCAGTTTTGGTCTATTATGAGCAAACAAAGCGCTTAAGTAATTCAGTGAACGTAGTACTAATCGTGCATGCAATGGATTCAATTAGGTTTACAAAGTGGCAGGAATTGGTATGTGATGAGAAAGAGCTCTTTACAGATATTCAGACAAGAAAGCCATTACAATGAGAAAAGTACCAGAATCAGATAAGATGCAATGTTATTTTGGACATCATTATCAGCATTTAGAACAGAGACCACAATAAATCATAACCTGCCAGGAATAGGTCCCCAAGCTAGTAGAGAAAATAGAATGGATGAATCAGAGGTAAAAAAATAAAGTTTGCTTTACTGTTAACTTTTAATTAATCAAGTTTGCTGCATAGCTTTCAGCACAGTAGCATCCACCAAAACCACACACTTGATAGACAGCACGGAGACAAAACATACATGTTATTTGTGCTGGGCTGAGGCCCGTTATCTCAAGGAACCAGATGAAAGAAAAGAGAAACTTTTTTCCTTGGCTAGAATATGAGAGACAGCTCATTAAAGAAGTATAAAGGTTTACCTTATTTTCATCATCCCCACTGCAGCATTGTTGGAAGTGGATACAGCATAAAATGGAACGTGATTGGACAACCTCTACTAATGACCAACAGAAGCAGGTTGCTCTTTAGGAAACTACAGTCCTTTCAACTTCTGCTCTGAAGCCAGTGAGCTCAATTCAGAGCAAGGCATGAGGTGATAAAATAAACTCCCCTTACACCAACTTAGAGTCCCTGATGCATCAGCAGAAGAAACATATGGATATCTAAGACAGTCTAGGTGCCTGCAATTCACAGCATAATGAGTGGAACTGGAGAAAGAGGGTCAGGTTTCAGAAACACCCCAGTTTGGCATGTCACCAGGGCCACAGAAGGGCAATTTGGGGCAAGGCTTCTAACAGACTAATTCTAGAACTTTAGCTTCTCAGCAGGTTTAATTGCCTGCCTCATCACTCATTGCTAATGAAACACAATTGACTCTGCATGGGCAGGACTCTGCATCCAGGTGGTGTCAATCACAGAATTGAGGGAGCAGGAGTGAGAGAGGGAAGGGCCTAACTTAAACCATCTTATGCATCACTTTGGAAATCAATGCAGCATGGGGGGTTGCTGGCTTATTCATAGGCAGGCCATACGGTGGGGTAGATTCAAATCCCATTGTGACACCGTGTTCGATGTTCAAGCAACCAAAGGGAGAAAACCACAACAGTGCAACATTCACACTACATTGTTTCCTTCCTGAAAGTAGAGATCTCTTTCCTGTATGTAATCATACAACATGACTGATGCAGACAATGTCTCTTTGATTGTAAAAGACCACAGATTTTGAACAATACTGTACTTTGAATGTTAGAGCAATTTCATTTGAAAATCTCAAAACACTTTGCAAAGAATTAAGCATTGCAATGCCTCTGTGAGATAGGTAAGTGTTGTTGTTATCCCTATTTTACAGATGGGTAAACTGAGGCACTGAATCTAAGTGTATTGCCCAGGACTCAACAGTGTAGCAGCAAGACTCAGGTGAATCCCAGTCTCCCACTTTAGCCACTGGAGATTCTGCATTTCACGCTGAACTACCCATTTCAGCTAGCACTGGATAAACCTACTACAAGAGGAGTTTCTCATTTTCACATTTGGTCAGAAGCCGCTTCTTGAGTCACAAACTTCCAGTTCATGGTGCTGATTATACTATAGGTGGCACTCTTCCCTCTCAGTCACCTCTGAACCAATGCCCCAGCATAATGCTAGGGAGCACGGTACTACTGGACCCATCATCATTTACATGTGACATAAACCAAGACCCTAACTTCTTCTGGCCATTTAAGATCCCAGGATATTTTAATTAACCCCAATGTCCTGGCCAAATTCCAGTTTAGATAATTGCATTCAGTCTGCTTAACATTTTCCCTGTCCTTTCACTCCCCCTCCTAAAGATTTATGTAGTCGTGTTGGCGTAGAATGGCATTTGATCTAATGGAGATATTTCAAAGAGAAAGTTCCGTGTGCATGTGAGGAGTGTGGATCAGAGGTTTATTGCATTAGCCCTCCTCCGCTGCAGATTTGGAAAGGAACAATTTGATGATCTCATCACACTTTCTATTTGTGTCCATCAAAGATTGCCAACTCACTGAACGCAACTGACCATCTTTTTTTCAAGAAAAGACCTGGAATGGAATTGATGCAATTTGTTGATCAAACAAAATGCGAGCGTATATACAAGCAATAAAGCAGAGGGAATTCACTGTTGATCTTTCAGCTAAGGCATATGAGGAAGTGTTCCATTCAAAATTATGGAAATAAAAGCAGTGGAAAATTAATCCAACTTCATCCATTCTATATTTATGCACCATTCCCAGCGCTTGAATGAATAGGTTAGCTCTTCCATGAAGGACCCATGCCAGGGCTGTTATTATACAATGGACATGTGCCTTTTTCATTGAGTGGCTCTAAAACAGCATCAGCAGGTCCTCATCAAGCAGTCCGGCAGCAGAAGCTGCAGCAACAGAGAACTGAGGATCACTTTTTAAAGTTCTCTTAATTAAGGCTAGATTTACTCCAGTGGATTTGCTTTGGATGTACACCAGTGTAACTCAGATCACACTGTCCCTTAAAGAGCAGCTAATATAAACTACAGCACCAACACTGAGCTGCCCTCAGGACAATACAAATGAGTAGTTTCAGAGAACGTTGCTACTCATGCTTTGCCTATTTTATACTATTCAGGTCATCTTGTTATTAAAAACATAGTTAGAGTGTAGAGTTGACAGAGCTGTACGAGGAAACCTGCCCAGCACCTGCCATCACCAGGCCAGGCTCAAGCCAGGGCTATTAGTAACTTAGTTTCATGACTAAGGATAAGAACTCAAAATCTGATGCTGCTCTGACAAACTGTTGGTTTTACGATGAACTGGACTATATTCTGAGCTGCCCCCTGAGCCTGCAGTCCCATCTTAGCATGGATTCATCTGCAAAGCCAGGACAAGTGTGCATTTGGAACTTGAAAAAAAGTTGGCTGGCTCACTAAAAAAGCCATTTTCCCTCTCTTGGTATTGACACTTACTCGTCATTTATTGGGAGTGGACCACATCCACCGTGACTGAATTGGCCTTGTCAACACTGGTTCTCCACTTGTGAGGTAACTCCCTTCTCTTCATGTGCCAATATATTTATTCCAGTATCTGTAATTTTCACTCCATGCATCTGAAGACGTGGGTTTTTTTTACCCACGAAAGCTTATGCCCAAATAAATCTGTTAGTCTTTAAGGTGCCACCAGACTCCTCATTGTTTTTGTGGCTACAGACTAACACGGCTACCCTTCTGACATTTGGAACTTGGACATCTGAGGAGGTGGCCCCTGTGCTCCCTGGACAGCCAGCACCAAGGGGGTAGAGGGTGGAAGGTTCTCATCCTCAGAGAGAACCTCCACCTTGAATCACAGGATCTCTTCCTTCCAGGCAGAGCACAGTGGGGTGGGAAGGCCCCACACAGAAGAGCCAAGGGAGGGCAGCGCATCTCAGCTGGGAGAGATGGGCACAGGGGTCATTGGTATGATGAAGGGTCACCTAAAATCACAGTTGGCACAAACAGCCCATTGATGGATGCGTTGGGGAGGTGGGGGGACAGAGTTCTAGCTTGCCCACGTTGAAACAGGCCAGAGCTTCAGAACACCCTCGCACCAGGCACCCTGCCAATGCATCCGATGGAGGTGTCCATGAATATGCCATAGTGGTCCACAAGGGCCTACATAATGATGGAGTAGAATCCCTTCCTGTTAATGTACTCGCTTGCTTCAAATGGCAGGTATATGTGTGCCATCAATCACACCTGCACAGCTCAGGAACCCCATCTGTTCAAACCCAGCAATTATTTCTGGCATAGTTCCAGATTTTATAACCCTGGGGAACAGAACAGCATTGCCTGGCTTGCCAGCCTCCATGACCACTGTGCCAACCCCAGATTTGCAAGCACAGAACAGACCTATAATAACCTGAGTCTGCCAGTTTCCACAGGTGCTAGTAACACACTTCAGCCGTTATTGGCTCTCATCCGGACGCTCTACCGGAAGGACCAGGACAAGCTCCTCACACAACTCTGGAAGTAGTCCTTCCTCACACAAAAGTTCTGCCCCTACTGCTGGTTAACCCATGTTCCATCATAATGTCGTCCCTGACCAGAAGCAGCCTGGGGAGGGACGGGCTCTGCCATGAACAAACCGGCAGCAGCTCAGTCCATGACCCCATTCTGTAGCTGGGCTTCTGTTTGTAACTGCAAGCCGTTGCCTCCATCTTCTCCACACCAAAAGCAGCCTCTGGAATACCCATCACCATCATTTGGCGGCAGCCTCTGGACAGGCACTCTAAAGAACCAATGACTTCATAAAACCCAGCAGCTGTCAGTCCCAGTTATTAGGGAGAGCAGGTCCTATACTTTTGGCAGGTAACAGCACACCGCTGCATCAATTTGGGGATGTGGCCGCACCTACACCATATCCTTCCACAATCCCCAGAGCGGACAGACAAGTTGCCTCAACACCCTGCGAATGCAAGCACAGAGCGACTCAGTGACTTGGGCACTGTGAATCCTGGGAGACGTGCCCAGATAGCTGTATTGCTTCTCATGGCCAGGTACAGTGCCAGCATGGATGCAGGGCCTGACAGCAGCATGCAGCTATAGACAACGGTCTATATGCCTACCCTGTAGCGGTTTAGGCTACCACGTTGACAGACCCACAGTCACTTAACCTAGGTTAGCATGTAGTGACGACATACCTCTATATTATTAAATACCGTCCCTGCTCAGAATCAACAGCTTGATTTACCACGTACCAAGTGTCAAAGCCTGTGGTTTCACATCTTGACCCACTGTTTTTTTTAAAGCATTTGTTTCATTTGGTTTGCTGTTTTTAACCCCTTGTGCCAGTTGTTCAACCAGAAATTTGTTAATTAATGAGTTCGGGGACCCTTTGAGGAAAGAGAGCCGTTTATAAAAAGCATTCCAACCATAGATTGCTTTTGAGTCAATTACTCAGCCTTTATTGCTTTTTCACGAGTATCCAAAAATGGATTCTTTTTGGAAGAATGATCTTGACATGCAGAATCTCCCTGCCTTCTGCGATTCTTTCCCATCTATCCTCCGGTGAATTCCTTTTATCAAGCTCTGGCTTTTTTTCTTGACTGCCTGAACCAATCCCCTAGGATGCTCAGTTGCACAGGGAACTAGGAAAGTTTCCGGTCTTGTCTTCTAAACTCTTCAAACTGCTCTAGGAGACAGCTGCAGCCCACCGCAGTCACAAGTCAGAACAAATACTCATCTGGGCGTAATGTGACTTTTTATTTTCCCCAGGAGAACACGCAGAAGTTCTGCAGCTGTGCCATAATATGTGCAATACCTTCAAGAGCACATTTACAGTTTGGCATAGCTTGAGTGAACTGATGCTTTTAATAACAACAGACCAAATTCTCACATTGAGCAGTACACCGAAGGTGGCAGGACCTGGCTCTTAGCAATTAGTGAATGGTCATTGTATTTGTGGCTCCTATTTCCATCTGCTGCATTCTTGTATGACAGAAAGGAAGAGAGAGAACTTCCACCCAATTCATCCAGCATCTGATTTCTTCTAACTGTCCGTGTACCTTACTTAAACATGGGGCTCAATTCACTAGCCCAACCCAGGGACAGAGCCACAGGTGATAAAACGTTCACCCAGGGCTTGACGGGTTGCAACAGCGGAGTGCAAAGATGTATTGGTCTGGTGGCAACCTAAATCAGTGTATCCCCTAAGGGGGCAGCTACAGAACTCCACTTGAAAGGTATGGCTACCCTCCCCAGAGGTGAAGTCTTTCTGGGATCTAATTGTTACAGGAGTGCTCTCTAAAAGAGATGTCCATATATACATAAATAGTTACTTGACAAGGTGCCAACTGAATGTGCAGCATCGTTCCTGGATTTTGCAGGGCCAATAAAGCTATTACTGGTTGGGCACGGCAAATATCCTCTTGTGCACAGCTCTTAAAAACTCATCTTTTTTACCTTTCTTTCTTGTTATTAATAGGTTCATTACTGCTTGAGCTGGTAAGGACTGGAACTCTATGGAGAGATCCTGCTAAGCAACTGGGCAGTAGAGTGACAATAAGCCAGTGGAGTGGACAGAACTCCACCGAGGGTTTCCCATGGGTGGTGGGTGCAAAAAAGGGAATACTGAAGCAGAGACAAAGCAGTGGGAGAATAGAAGCATCCTTAGAGCACACAGCTCTCACACTGGAAGGAAAGAATAGGCACTGCCTCCTGGAATTCCTATTGGGGTTGTATAACTGTGCACCACCCAAAATGGGGTCATGTCTCAAGGGTATAGAAGAGACGTGAATAGGAAACACTTCTCTTCCATGTTCAGATCAGAGCTGTTTAAAACAAAGTTCTCCCTGTCAGCAAAAACAAGAGAAAAAAAGTACACATTTGTGGTTTTATAAAAAGAAAATTTCCTTTTCACCTCAGATATTTTGCAAAAATAAGACACGTTTTATATGCAGCAAGCAATCATTTTGCTCTGAAAATAGTGATCGTTCCCTTTGAAAATGGCAAGTTTTCATCTGTCACACATATAGAAAAGGTCATGAGTTTTCTTATGGGGTAGGACTGTCATTCTCGGTATAAAGAACACTGCTTTCTGACAGAACCGTCAACCTTTGCCCTAGCTCATAGGTGAACCTTATATTTCTGCAGGTATTTCCAGATCCGAATGCTGATAAAACAGTCATTCTTTGTTTCCCACAGGTTTAGCTCAGGTATGTAATCCCTCTTCCATCCTGGCTGCTATACAAAACAGTATCTAAACTCATTTACAGATTCTGACCAAGATAAAAATTTGGGTGACATTCCATATCATTCTGGCTTTAAAAAAAAAAAAAAAAGCTAGAAGCAAAAGAAGTTTGGCCAACCCTTTTGCATCACAGTGGCTCTTCCGCAGTGACTTCTTGCAATAAAACCTGCACTTTAACAAGACCGAAAGCAGGTCACCTGTAAAATGGCTCAACTACAAAACAAATTCTTTCAGCAGAAAAGCTCCCCTTCAACAAGTAGTTGAAAGACAAAATTGCTATGTGAGAGCTCAGCTCTTCTCAAAGTAACCACCCTCACGCAATAAAGAGATGAAATGATACCTCTTGAATCTCTTCCATTTTCAGAAATGAATAACAGCATTTTCAGGGCAGTCTTGAATTGTTCAGCCTCGTGGGACACAGTGCTTGTCCTAAGAATTATTTTTTCCTGCCGAAAATCTTACAATGTGTTAGACTCATGAATGGTAGAGTGACCCTTAGGGAAGTAGATGGGAGAGAGATAAACCTGCTATTAGCCATAGGGATCCTTGCTCACTGTATTCTTTTGTCTTTACCCATTGGAGACAAATGCGAGGCATAACTGAAAATGACACAACTATGCCTTCGAGTATTTGAGGAAACTCATACATCCAGAAGTAGGAAAAAATACAACACACGAGACACGTATGGGGTGACAGTACAGCTACTTGAGTGGCTAAACTGTTTCAGATATCACACCGAGGATACATGTGAGGAGAAATAATGTGACTTATATTAGGGCTCCTTTTTTTCTTTTTTTATTTGCACCTTATACATCAATGACTTAAATAAAAGAATATGAGCAAACTGAGGTGGTTAACTCATTATGGAAAATATAAGCACGTAATAAACAGAAGGAGGAAAATTGGTGTTGGTTATTCCATTGTGGCATCCTGGAGTTACTCCACTTCAGATAATAATAATAATACATTTAAAAGCAGAGTGCAATTAATTTATCTTCATCTCAATTCAATGATCAATGGATGGCTGTTAATGCCTAGGATTAGTTCTTCAGTGAACTAGTGGGCCTTGGAAAGCAGAATCAGAATGTTAATGAAGATCTCAGCAACACTAACGGGCTGAGGGGAACTTTTGATGGTGTCTTTAATTAACGAGCCACCCCTGAGGAGGATACAGTTGGAAGTTTCACAAAATACAGCTACCAAGGCAATTCTTGGGAGACTGTTTCTCAAGGAGGGAGAGACAAATCTCTGCATTGTTTAAGGGTGCATAGTGCCTTCCCTTCACTGTGTTGATCAGAGATGATAAAAAAAAGCTAGATGAAGTTTTCATTAAAATTACCATCCTTTTTTGTTCAAAACTTTTACCTACTGATTGTCAAAAATTCATTTTAGTACCTGATCTAAAGAGGAGACAAGAATTTCACAAAACAATTGAGCTTTTATTCCTCCCATGAAAATTATTCACACCCCCACCGCCCCCTCCCTAACGAGCTCTAGAATTGAAAACACTATCAAAAGTCAGTCAACACAGTCTCTCTCCCGCCTCTTGGTTGCACTTGAGCTAGAGGATTGCTAAGTAGGCAGCCACGCTAGCTAAGTAAAGACAGAGTCTATGGTACCACCCAGCCTGGGCCTGGTGATATTTTGAGATACCCCTTGAGATCATAGCCTGAAGAAGATTTTTCATTCTTATTCCCAAAATGCCGCATTCAGGAGAAATCTGAGATATCCCACCTCTTCAAGCTGCAGCCAAGATGAGATACCTTCTGCTTGTTGCAGAAGAAGAGAATGATAACAGAGATGCCAGGCTTCTAGGAGAGAAACTCCACAACCCACAACTTCTTTTATTAAAGGCTGCTTGACCACAAACACTTTCTACTGCTCCAAAACATGTTTTTTAATTTAACTCCACTCACTGTTTAACCTACCCTTTTGGAAAGTTGACTTACTAACCAACTAGCTAACCTCCTTAAACCATCCAATTCACCAATCCCATAACCTTCCCACATGGAGTCAGCTCCCATCTAATACAGCCAAGGACAACATGTAACAGAAAAGCCAAAGGACATAAACGGTGAGGTTAAAACTTGATTCTATTGAAGTCAGATGCAAAATTTCCAGTGACTTCAGTGGGACCTGATTTTGGTCCTTGAAGAGTGGGAATTCTCGCTCTTTTACCCTCAAGGAAAGCAGTCACACAGGAAAAAAATCACACAAAGGCTAACAAATAAGAAATTAAAACTTTGATTGTCACTCAGACTGAAGCATTACCCACCAAGGACAACCTAACAATAAAGTGAGTTAGGGCAAGCTCTCACTTGCCGTCACAGTTAAAATCATACAAAAGCAAATCGACAAAGAAACTTTGCTGCAGCTATTAGAAAGCTCTCAATGAAAACAGCAAAAAATTACAGCAACAATAATGGAGATGGGCCATATACTCAGACTTGTATGAAAATGCTCCAAGGATGTGACCATTGTTGGGGGAATGATAGGAATTAGCCTAGATAATAGACATGAATATGTTGAGTACCTGAATACGCTAGGATCCATTCTAGTACACTATGTTTTATCTCCTTGATCATGGGATCTGAATTCTTTGCGACAATTTATTGCCATTGCTGGAACACACAGTGATTTTCTTAACTGTCAGATTGCATCTTTGCACGTACAGATGTTTTTAAAGGTTTTTGTATTATGTAACTTAATCCAAACAGTTTCATAGCTTTCAAATCTTTGTACTTAATGGTATTTTAGACAACTTTGGTAGGAAATATTATAAGGCATCTACATTCAAATTAACCCTTTTGAACACACAATCTCAGTGTTATAGAATTCTCGCCACTCGTGATGTAACATATGAGTTCCCTACTCAATTACTAGTTAAAATTTAGACCGGAATGGAATTACACCCATTGCAGTTACTGTAATTTCCCATTTATGTCGGATTTTAATCTGACCCCCGTGGAGTCTTAAAGATGACGAGTCAAACAGCTAAATGCATCATAAACCAAACTGCTCCCTTTTATAGTTAACCGAATAATCTCCCTCCCTCCCTCCCCGCCCAACTAAAGAACAAATTATCAATAATAGGCAGATGGTCATTAACACAATCCATAAAAATAGAAGACATTGCAGTACTTTATATCTATCAACATTGATTAGTACCATAATGTTTAATTAGCCTCCATACAAAGAACAGTAAGTAGCAAAGTAGGACTATGACAAAGAAATAGTTTTAAAAATATACTGGGTGTTTTCAAAGGAAAATCATTTCCAGATCACAGACTATTCAGCAAAGAGTCCTTACCAAGGAGGTACTAATTTGAACATGCACATTCTGATCAAAACAAGGGAAATTACAAGTTTTCATAAGAGCAATTTTAGCTGAAGAATTAGAATCTGAGCAGAAATAATCTTGCATGAGCTGAGCCAATTCTAACTTCCTAACATAAAAGCAAGTGGATTAAGGGAAACAAGAGTTTTCTGCCTGCAGAGGGAAAAAGTTTGAATTTCAGAGCTTTGTTAGCTTTGAAAAACTTGCCTTGGATTACGGCTGACAGGCCTCTGCTAGCCATCATTAAACCCACTGTATATATATAGAGAGAGAGAGAGAGGGAGAGAGAGAGAGAGAGTCACACACAAAGAATAAACACTTGCATCTTTCAGATCTACTGACAATAGAAATGAAGAAAAATACCCTCTATTTAGGCTTAAGAATGTCACATTTTGCAGTCTGGTTTAACAGCAGCTAATCATTAAACACAGGTGGCTTGTTTTTCACATTAAACCCACCACCTGCTTTTAATGATTATGTAAATATTGGAGGATGGGCGCTAAAATGGGCAGCATGCATTAAAATATGTCCTGAACATTCGGTGAAACTGTTTCATTGTTTCAACTGGTTTTGAACAGAGCTTACAGTGGTTCCACAGAGTTCATCCAAGGTACAATTATTAATACCTACTGACGATTTTTTCTATTCAGTGACATAGTACAAGTGCCCAGTGGATAGGAAATATGTGGTTGCTGTGCAGGGGGAAAAAAATGATACAAATAAGTATTTTCAGCTAATAGCTGTCACGTGTATTTTCATCTCAGGTTGTGAGGCTTTACATTCACAACTCACTATGTAGAATTGTTAGCGTTTTCATCTATATACAATACAATAATCAATAAATACTTTTGCCTATCATTTGAGGATCTCAAAGCTCATAACAAATACTCAGCAAGCCTCACAATGCCCCTGGCAGGTAAATAAGCATTACTGTCTCCATTTCACAGATAGGGAAAATGAGGCACCAAATGGCGATGTTCAAAAGCTTCAATTTGGGTATTTAAAGTTCAGTTCATTATTAAAGTAACTAAATAAAAGCTATAGGATCTTCAATGGTGCATAACACCCACAAAAGGAGCTCTGGAAATCAGGCCAAATTCCAGTATTTAAGTGCCTAAATGTGGATTCAGTTGCCTAAATTCCATTACCCGCATTTGAAAATGTTGGCCAACGATCACATAACAAGACAGTGGCAAAACTAGAAAAGAGAGTCAGGATACCTGAGCCCATCAACCTCCATTCATCCATCTATTGTCTTTTCTCATTCTTTTTCTCCTAAATGATGATGTTGTCTTTTTGATTTTAACATTTGAGCTGGGTAAATGGTACTTCCATGCAATCTAAATCTAGCTGTGTGAACACTGGCACACACAGACAGGGGATTGTAATGAATGGCGGGGGGGGGCTTTCCTGCAAAATAGGAAGATTCCCTGGAAAACTCCTGTCACCACCCTCTTCAGCTTATCTGCTAACTACATGGTCCCCAAGCAGCTAGCAGATCCAATGTTCTACCACAGGCTTTGGGATACACTTTCACTCGTACAATCACAATGCCAATCATGGTTACTTGTGATGTGTGCACCTTGCAGCCACAGTTGTGCAAGATGTTTTCAGCTTTAATGGAAAGATGAAATATAATTGCAGCAATTCAGTTTCCTGACTTTTAGCTGAGCCAGAGAGAGAGAGAGAGAGAGATTCTGCTATGAAACCATTGTTTTTAGTGAAAACAACCCCTGGCGAAGTAACTCCCTTGTCTCCATGTGTCAGTATATAATGCCTGCATCTGTAACTTTCACTCTATGCATCTGAAGAAGTGAGGTTTTTACCCACGAAAGCTTATGCACAAATAAATCTGTTAGACTTTAAGATGCCACCAGACTCCTTGTTGTTTCTGTAGATACAGACTAACACAGCTACCCCCTGATACTTAACCCCTGGTGTGTTATAGGATACAGCCCTGATCTAAAGCCCATTGAAGTCAATAGAAAAACTCCCTTTGACTCCAACTGGCTTTGAATCAGGCTCCGTGAGCTAGATTGTAACCTCAGTCTGCTCAGAGCAAGGGCCAATTATATCTCAGGGTCACAATCCCTCCCGCTTCCCCCTTTGCTCTTGTGACAGAAAAAATTACTTCATCCCTTTTCATGGGGTAGATCAGTCTCCACTTGGTGCCCAGCCAGCTACAAAGTGTGATATCCTGGCCCTATGGAAGCCAATGGTTGTTAACCCAAGGTACCTCAACTATACACATTAGCACCATTGAATTCAGCCACCATTGGGGGAGAGGAACATTTGGCCGTTTCACCAGAGCAAATCTACAAGGCCAGTGCTGTGAGATTTTTTACATCCCATCAGAGGAGACGGGATGTTGGTTTTTCAAGCTTTCACCTGAGGGACTCTCACATTGTAAACTACTGTGCACAGCACTTGGTGCAACTGGTGTGGAAGGAAGAAAGAAAGAATCAACAGTACTGGGATTTGAAACTGTGTTCCCAGGGAGCGGAAACCTGAAGCTTAGATCATGAAGCCGTCCCTTCCCAACAAGAGGCAGGCTCTGAATCAGAGAAAATATAGCAGCAACATCTCCTCTCATCATGTTCTATCTTCACATTCCTAATGCATCACCTTCCTTTTCGCTGTTCCTGTTCTTTTAATGATTCTCTCTGTCTCTCTTGCCCTCGCTCACTCACACACACCTCCCTGGAGCCAAGAACAGGCACTAACAATTGATGGCACAGGCTTACAGACAGGCAAGCAAAACGGTGACAGTGGTACTAGGTAGGACATGGCGGGAAGGGGAATATGGTATCAGTATCAAGAAAACCACGTTCCTTTGACAGTAGAGTGCCACAGACCCAAATCATTGTTGCACTCACCATTATGTACATGAAGCCCATGAGTATAGAGAGTGAGGCAATTTGTATTAATGGCTCTAGACATGAGGTGACTCCTTTTCTTCCCCTATTTGAGCAAGAGAGTTAATGGCCCAAAAGAGAATGAGGAGACGGCAGGATATGCACCAGATGGGGCAGTGTCAGACTTGGTTAGTGAAAAGTCAGAACTAGTGATGCTTCCTAGAAAAGTGACCTAAAAGAAAAGCATTGGGCATAAGGGTCCTAAAGAAAGCATTCAAAGCTAAAGCAAAGGGTCCTAGCAGTGCTGTCACCCAGCACTACGTATCAGGGGCATGGCGAGGGCCCGGGAGGAGCCGAGGATCACCAACAGCACCGTCAAGTAGTCTGAAAGAAAACCAATACCATCAGTGTGGGATTTTTCTTTTTAGATTCAAACAGCAGCGATGCAATCTGCTGTTTGTGTAGAAAACGTGTCAGGGGAGGAAAGGCGAGTGCTCACATGGGAGCATCTGCTCTAAGAATCCATTTCACCATTAACTGTACAATTGAATAAGATTAACAGCTGTGCAGGAGAGAGCAGATGCACTCACAAACCACAAGTGCAGAGGGGACAGGCACAAGGAGAGAGGGGTGAGGTGGAAATGCATTGTTTGTCAGGAAGAGGGCCCATGTTTGCAGATGCCTCATGGAGTTGCATAACCTTTACCTACTAAATATACCACCATCTGTTAGCATGGAAAACAGCACAAAGGTATGTGCGTCAGATGGTACAACCTACTGTCAGCGAAACATTGGAAAGGAAAATAAATAGGGTTGGAATTAGCCTACAGTCTGCAGATTAAACGTGGCATTTCTATCAGATGCAGACAGCCCTTCTTTGCAATGGTGAAGGTGGTTTTGAGGAACTGAGGTACACCCTAACAGAGCCTCCCTTTCCCCTGCCCAAGAAGAGCAAGCAGTGAGGACAGGCTCAATGGTACAAGAGGCAGAATAAGACTAGTCTTGGAAGGATTCAATTTTTATTGGTAAATGTCGGTAAACATCAATTTCATCGTATGCACGCACACCGATGGAAAAAAGATTTCCACTGATAATAATCAAAATGTGCAGATAGGTAAATGCTGCTTGAGAAAGTATTAGAGTTTTATTTAAGGAGATTTAGATTGTATATTTTGACATGCGATGTTGACAATGTGTGTTTTAATAGTTATAAAGCACTTTTTGAAACCAACATCTACTGTTTTTAATAACTATTGTCTGACCTGCCCTGTTGTCTGGTCCCCCCATAATTTTGCATAATTGCAAACATTTAAATGGATAAAAAATATTAAAATGCTTAAAAATAAACATTGATATTATCCATTGAAATTATAATAGAAACAAATCAAATTCTGCCAAACCCAAATAAGAACCAACTGACCACGTATTGATATAGCTCACTGAGGAAAGAGCTGTTATTCTGCATGGAGCCGTTTCATCAGCGGCACCCCTCTGCTGCCAATGCTACATGTACACACTCACAGTTCTCATAGTAAATTCTCTCTCCACCTCTCACATTCCTTGTCTCTCTCACACCTGCTCTGTTACTATATAAACAAAGGTGACTTACAAGTCGGATGAGTCCTGTGCATCATAGAAAGTCTCTCTCCATACTCTTGGACTTTGGACCTTGTTCTGATATGGCTTCCTGGGAACTACTCTTGATTTACCCCAGAGCAAGAGCAGAATCAGACCTCCACTATGGTTTTCCCTTGTTCACTGCTGACCCAATTGGCCTCAAGCCCCATCATTTGTAAACCCACCCAGAGATGTCCATGGGGGATGTGATATGAATTTACAGATACTTAAGAGAAATTCCACCCTGGACTGTTCAAAGACGTTTCAAAGCTCTGGGCCAGAACCTCAGCTGGCATAAATTGGTGTAGGTCCACTGAAGTTAGTGGAGTTATGCTGTTTTACACTAGCTAAGGACCTAATCCTTCCTTGAACTTAACTGAAAGAACCACTGAGTACGTCCACCTAACGCCCTGACCAATCCTTTGATAACTGGAGACAGTGAAGAATGGCAAGCAGTCTGCTCAACCTCTTGATGCAGAACTTTTTACTTTAAAATATTGTAACAAAATAATTGTCATGACTGTAACACTTTGATGGAGGCAAATTCTTGGAAGTGGCCTCTTTGCCATTTGGAGGTATGGGGATACTGCTTATCTATTTCAATTTCTTACTACGGCCACTTATATTTTTTATATGACCCAATATTTAAGACTTCTCCTTTCGTATTGTCCTATACTGTTTCCCCTTCAGTGCATCCTTTGTGCATCCTGAAAATGTCATCCCTGTGGGGACTAGGGCAAAGAGAGCAAAAAATATTTTCGTAAAGCAGAGTATATTACCTTGAGTGACGATCTCTTGCATGGCTCCATGGTTTGTCAGACCCACAGATTGTGCTTTCATTTTTCACATTAATATGCTGTATGTTTTCCAATTAGTCATGGCAAATTAACTGTCCTTGCCTCATCATAGGCAAGGACAGTTCAGTTGGCCTCAGTGGAGCATTTCATCTTGTAAATGCTTAATTAAGATCAAAAGATATTAAAATGTAATTTTTGAAGGAGTGCATTATGAGCAGTATCCTTTTTGACACTGAGTCCTGGTCTTACAGACAGGTGCTCACTTCAGTGGCACCTAGAGGACTTCACCTCCTTAGAGCAATGGATAAACAGGAGATCATTTTAACTAATTAATTTTCTTAAATGGCGAGAACACGCCAGAAAAATATTATTGTGAGTGACATCAACAAACCCTCCATTAAATGAGAGATTTCTGAATAAGATGGGGAAGGATATATAGGGTATGTCATGTGGTAGGGTTCTTTTTCCTGATTGGATAGTCACAGGTTTCTGATGGAAATAATCAGCCCAGACTCCCAGGTCATGTAATCCAGTTAACTATGCTAGCTAAGGATCTGGCCTTCATCAATTTCAGGCAGATTAGCTGTGTGATCATAGTTACCAGCTGACCTTATATCCCTATCAGAGAACTTAACCTAATGAGCATAACGAAAGAAGAGAAGAGAAGGGTTTCTGCCCAAACCATAAAGCGTAGCTGATATTTGTAGTAAGCGCTACCCACATGGGTGGTCCCAGTGACATCTATATACGGCACTCAATAGTAAATGTATGCACAACATCAGGCTCAAAATCCATACCTTTTTAAGACACTACTTCCTTGCTTCTGTGTACATTAATATAGTCAATAAAGTCACACTGGCTCATACCCTGTTTGTGCAACTGGCACTCAATCCATGACACCTGCCAAACATGTGTTTGATTCATTCTTAAAAAGAAAGAAAAATTCACAAAGGCTGAAGTGCAGCTTCTTTTATAATTGACGTGTCTATCCCTGGATGTTTGCAATCTGTGTGTACAGAGAACACAGCAAAGTTTCAGAGGAAATGCGTATCCCTCCAGACAGATGCCCACTGTATCTAGATGCCCACTGTTGGGACAGATAGTTTGATACAGTAATTTGAGGAGGAATTGAAAGAGATGTTAGAAGAGGACACTTTCTCCATGGAGAAAGGTGAATTCAGAAGGTTCTTCTCTGGTTCTTGAAATTGTATTTATTGTTATTATTTTAATTTGTCTTTGTGAGAGAAGAATCACGTTGGTGGCCACTGGACAGAAAACCCACTAAACTCTTTAAACTCTATATTAAAGATATTTCTGAGAGGCGCTCTAGCGAGGGGACTATTTGAGTGCACATTTAGTGTGTGCTGAGTCCACAGAGTATATGATTCTGTGACCACTCCTCGCAAAGAGGCTTAAACTGTAGAGGATCATGCTATCAATTCTGGAGATCCCAGATTCAAACTCAGGTGACAACTCATTATACCCACATGGACAGCCCATTGATTGCACTAGGCTTTGGATCTAACCCATTATCCTTGGCCTCTGGTGCCACATTTAATAGTTTATTTGTGATATGAACACCTATCAATTTAGGGAGCTCAGTCCCAATCCCTCTATTCTGGATAGGGGTCCTCCAACATAGATCAGTTGCAGGACTGAGGCATAAAGTAATACCTCCAACTTCTTTAAGATACCAAATAGCTATCAGATAGGAATGTCTTTCAGTCACCGACAGTATCTGCTGGGTTCAACTCATGGCCCATAAGTGTATTCTATTAAATATCAAGCTCACGATTTAATTCATTTGACTACAAAATAAACTTCCATTAAAAGAATCAAGTAATATTGAACTTGATGGGGTTATCATCTGAGCCAAAATTAAATTTTTCCATATATCTGAGTAAAATAAATTCAAATACTGCTTTCATTTTAACATGCAATTAGCAGCGATGTGTTTCAATTACCCAAGTGACAATTTCAATCTTAGCACTTAACACAAAAAATGACATTTTTAGACAATAGAATTGAGTAAAATGCTATAAGCATTTTACAGTATACTAATTGCATATCTTTTGGTAATAAATCAATTACAGGAGTGACAAATGTTGTACTTAAATATTATTTGAGGCAAAATGTTTCACACCTTCTGCATGTCCCAGCTTCAAACGAATGAAAGTCAGTAAAACATCTGCCTCATTTAATTCTGTGCTTGCCTGTATAGCCATGCCCAGCATTTTGTTTGCAGTAGAAGTTATTCAAGTACATAATAAGTAGAGTTCCAAGGCCTTGAACCATTCTTTTCAGTTGATACATAAGGAAATTGTTTTCCTGTGATAGCTTACTTTAGATTTTCCTTAGTAATGACGCAATATCCCTAAAGACTTGAAAAACACTTTTAGCATATTTGTATTCTTTTTGCCATGCAGGGCGTCGACACAGATCTTTAAATGAAATACAAATCACAATAGATAAGTCAGCCTACTATAGAGTGAATCTGGTGGAATCAGAAGTACCTATTGTCCTTTCAAGCCATGGAAAGGGTTACTCAGGCCATGTCTACGCTACTGGCTAAATCGCACTGGCACGATTGATGAAATGGTGTCAATTTAGTGGGTTTGGTGAAGACACTCTAAGTCGATGGGAGAGTGTGCTCCCGTCAACATCTGTACTCCACCTCCCCGAGAGGCGGAAGCTATGTCGATGGAAGACCATCTCCTGTTGACATAGCACAGTGTAGACACCACTGTAAGCTGACCTAAGTTACGTTGACTTCAGTTATGTAATTTACGTACCTGAAGTAGTGTAACTTAGATCGACTTACAGCGTTAGTGTAGACCAGCCCTCAGTGAAACAGACTTTCATGAGTTGAAGTCACATTTCCACCACTGGGAATGGAGGTGGGGAGAGGAAAATGAGGACAGGATTGGCACTGGCCAGCCTGGGATGATCCACAATTTACTACTGAAGTCACAACTCTACTACCACTCAAGAAGCAAAGAGGGGAAGGAAGGAGGATGACTCAAGAGGAGTGTACTGAGCATGCTCATGAATTTGTCATGGGCACTGGCTAATCATAACAATTATCTAGTATTTGTTGCATTTCTAATATGCCAAAAGTGTACATCACACTGGCAGGTGAAACCCTGTGATATGTGCTCATATTTCTGTGCCCAAAATGCAGGATCTCAAGGCACACCAATCCATTTTATATACCCAGTAATTATTTTTTATTAGCAAGGTTGCAGATATTCTAGCACAGTAGATAAACACCTACAGGGCAATTAAAATGTATCCCATGTAACGTGGAGAGCTTTCCACCTCTCTTACAAAGATTAACAGATGCACTTCCAGGTCTCTTCACTTGACAAGAGTGTCTCATTTTTAGGGTGTGAAAATTAGAAGAGGGAAGTTGAGCACTCTCTTTATGTGCTAAGGACATACAAGATGACACTCTTGACAAGAAGAGAGATATGAAAGCAGGCCCACTCCTATTTTCGGGCCTGATCCAAAACCTATGGAAGTCAATAAAAAGATTTCCATTTATTTGAATGGACTCTGGATACAGCCTTATACAGCTTTATTTTCCATTGGCAATTTTATATTTATAGTTAAGATTTTTAATTCTTTTAAAAAAAATGTGTTTGGATCAAAGCTGGCAAAAAGAAATCTTTCCCTGTATGTGTTAGAACAGGAAGGCTCTTAATGTTCTTTCTGGAAGAGGTGTCCTGGCTTCCAGTTCATGAGGAAAGCTAAGCCCAGCACTTGGATAACACTGTGATTTGGGGGGTAAAACTAGTTTATAGGCAGACTGAGAAGAAAAAATTGATTCTAATTTATCCCTGCTGTAACTCTACTAAAGTTGATGGACTATGTGTTTGGCCCTAGGAATGATTATTTCCTTTTCTGGGAGAGAAATTAGTTGGCACAGAGATATGAGCCTTTACTGTTCTGCATTTGCAGGAGGTACCCACTTGAACAGAGATATATAAGCAAAGGGCAAGTTGTATTTAAAAATGTTAGCTGGCCATGGCCAACCCTAGAATAACCCTAAGACTATGTCTATAAAATGAGCTAGTGGTGTTATTCCCAGCCCTCTTACTCATACTCACCCTAGCTCTCATTTGAGCAATCATGCCAAAAATAGTGGCTTAGCCACGCTAAAAATAGTAGCATGGGAAGCTGCAGCAGGGGCTAGTTGTCCCAAGTACAACCTTCCCTGAACTCCCTGGGTATGTACTCAGGGTGGCTAGCCTCTGCTGCCGTGGCCACTGCCAGTGCTACCATGGCCACGCTACTGTTTTAGCAAGTTAGTTGAGATTCAGACTAGCATGAATATATATACACAAACTGGGAATCACACCCCTAACTGGTAGCGAAGACGTAGCCTATGTTATCTCTAAAAGCATAGAATCATAGAACTGGAAGGGACCTAGAGAGGGCATCTAGTCCAGTCTCTGGCACTCGTGGCAGGACTAAATGTTATCTAGACCATTCCTGACAGGTGTTTGACTAACCTGCTCTTAAAAATCTCCAATGATGGAGATTCCACAACCTCCCTAGGCAATTTATTCCAGTGCTTAACCACCCTGACAGTTAGGAAGTTTTTCCTAATGCGCAATCTAAACCTCCCTTGCTGCAATTTAAACCCATTGCTTCTTGTCCTATCTCAGAGGTTAAGAAGAACAATTTCTTCTCCCTCCTCCTTGTAACAACCTTTTATGTACTTGAAAACTGTTTTCATGTCCCCTTCTCAGTCTTCTCTTTTCCAGACGAAACAAACTCTTTTTTTTTTCAATCTTCCCTCATAGGTCATGTTTTTTTAGACCTTTAATCATTTCTGTCGCTCTTCTCTGGACTCTATCCAATTTGTCCACATCCTTCCTGAAATGTGGCGCCCAGAACAGGACACAATATTCCAGTTGAGGCCTAATCAGAGTGGATTAGAGCGGAAGAATTACTTCTCGTGTCTTGCTTACAACACTCCTGTTAATACATCCCAGAATGATGTTCACTTTTTTTGCAATAGAGTTACACTGTTGACTCATATTTAGCTTGTGGTCCACTATGACCCCCAGATCCCTTTCTGCAGTACTCCTTCCTAGGAAATAATTTCCTATTGTACATGTGTGCAACTGATTGTTCCTTCCTAAATGGAGTACTTTCAATGTGTCCTTATTGAATTTCATCCTATTTTCTTCAGACCATTTCTCCAGTTTGTCCAGATCATTTTGAATTTTAATCCTATCCTCCAAAGCACTTGCAACCCCTCCCAGCTTGGTATCACCGGCAAACTTTATAAATGTACTCTGTATGCCATTATCTAAATCATTGCTGAAGATATTGAACAGAACTGGATCCAAAACTGATTCCTGCAAGACCCCACTTGCTATGCCCTTCCAGCATGACTGTGAACCACTGATAACTACTCTCTGGGAATAGTTTTCCAACCAGTTTGGCACCCACCTTTTAGTAGTCCATCTAGGTTGCATTTCCCTAGTTTGTTTATGAGAAGGTCATGCAAGGCAGTATCTAAAGCTTAACTAAAGTCAAGATATACCATGTCTACCACTTCCCCCCCATCCACAAGGCTTGTTACCCTGTCAAAGAAAGCTATCAGGTTGGTTTGACATGATTTTTTTTTTTTTTTGACAAATCCATGCCTTCTGTTACTTATCACCTTATTATCTTCTAGATGTTTCAAAATTGATTGCTTAATTATTTGCTCCATTATCTTTCCAGGTACAGAAGTTAAGCTGGCTGGTCTGTAATTCCCTGGGTTGTCCTTATTTCCCTTTTTATAGCTAGGGACTATATTCAACCTTTTCCAGTCTTCTGGAATCTCTTCTGTCTTCCACGACTTCTCAAAGATAATTGCTAATGGCTCAGATATCTCCTCAGTCAGCTCCTTGAATATTCTAGGATGCATTTCATCAGGGCCTGGTGACTTGAAGACATCTAATTTGTCCAAGTAATTTTTAACTTGTTCTTTCCCTATTTTAGCCTCTTCTGATCCTACCTCATTTTCACTGGCATTCACTATGTTAGATGTCCAATTACCACCAACCTTCTTGGTGAAAACCAAAACAAAGAAGTCATTAAGCACCTCTGCCATTTCCACATTTTCTGTTATTATTCCCACCCCCCTCATTGAGTAATGGGCCTACCCTGTCCTTGGTCTTCCTCTTGCTTCTAATGTATTTGTAGAATGTTTTATTGTAACCCTTTATGTCTCTAGCTAGTTTGATTTCATTTTGTGCCTTGGTCTTTCTAATTTTGTCCCTACATACTTGCGTTATTTGTTCATCCTTTGTAATTTGACCTAGTTTCCACTTTTTGTAGGATTCTTTTTTGATTTGTAGATCATTGAAGACCTCCTGGTTAAGCCAGGGTGGTCGCTTGCCATACTTCCTATCTTTCCTATGCAGTGGGATAGTTTGCTCTGGTGCGCTTAATAATGTCTCTTTGAAAAACTGCCAATTGTCTTCTATTGTTTTTCCCCTTAGACTTGTTTCCCATGGGATTTTACCTACCAACTCCCTGTTAGTTAAATTGTGTTTAAAAACCATGTAATCTTCCCAGTCTAGATAAACATTCTGGGTCAATATTCAGTGTGCAGTTATCCTAAGAAAAAAGTATCTGTATAGAAAATGTTGGCATCACAATGGAAGGGGATTTGAAAGTGCACCTCTTGATTATAAAGAACTCTTTTACTCATACGGCTCTGCTAATAAGCTACATAGCTTAATCAGCAGACTGTGAAGCTGGATTTGTAAAATATGAAATAGGATCAACAAGGCATACCTTTTCATGAATAAAATATTCAGGGAAGGATAGTAAACTTTGGGTGTTGAGCATTAAAGTATACAACGCAATCAGCATAAAAGTGTGATGATAAAAGTATGTAACAAAATTAATAGTATGCCCTTTGATCAGCACATTATACATCAGAATCATAAAATTAAGCAACTTGGTCACCAAGGTCACCTTGGTCACAGCATGAAGTGTAATCAAAAGGTACATATGTACCTAGGACTATATATGGACAGGAGAAAGTCTTGAATCCTCTTTTTCTTGTTGTTTTGATTTTTACACAAGTATTGACATGATGCAATTTGTCAAATAAAGTCTAAACTTGTGAACAGACTGGCTGGCAAAATCTGATGAAAGGGATCAAAACTGTGCACTATATGTAACCAAAACGAAGCAAAACACGAAGGATCTTAAAAGGAAAGATGGTGATGTGGCTAAAGCAATTTGCTTCTGAAACCCAGACTTAAGTTCTGTTTCCTGCTTTCCCACTGACCTCTTGTATGACCTAGTGCTAGGATTTTTCTTTTTGGCATATGCTTTGGTGCTTTGCAGAATTGGGGCAATAACATTTACCAATATTTTTACTTTTTAATATGTATTACGATATATAAAGTAATACTGAAGCATCTATATAATAAGATTCCACTACTGGCACTGTGTATGTCACTCGGAAGCCTAAATGTAGAATCTCTGTAGAGCCAATGTGAAGCGATGGAGGTACCCACATGCTTCGCTGAGAGCCCTTTTTGTGTAAAATATCACCAGGTTCCATCATCACTGGGATTCACAGTCTGTTACTGTCCATTTTTTCAGTTACCAGCCATTTTCAATGCAAAATTTTCCCCTGATTCAAAATAGCCACCATCTCCTATTACTTTCAATGAGGCTGAAGCCAGCAAGATGGCCACCATTTTCCTACAGTCTACCTGCAAGTGGATAGAAGGCTGCCCTCAAAATTGGCTGCCACCTCTTACTGTTTTCAGTTAGATGGAAGCCAAGCCCATAGGCAAAATGGCTGCCACTCGATAGCTCAAGGGGATGGGCAGGACACTGGGGCTGTAAGGAGCAGCAGAGACCCTGTGAAAGGTGAATGGGGAGAATGAGGAGAACAGGGTACTGGGGATCAGGAGGCAAATTTAGGGGCTACTTGGGAATGGGGTACAGAAGAGAGCCCGAGGGGGGTGAAGAGGATGGGGATGGGGATGGGAGATGGAGAGGTTCATACAGCAGCTACCCAAGCCTGGGGTGTCCCCTCCGAGCAGCCAGGGGAAGGCAAAGTTGCCAACTCTTGTGAACTGACAGCAAGTCGCAGGATTTTTGTGCCTGCAGGAGGAGTTGTCACAATGACGTGAGAAGCAACTCTAATCCCACAATTTTCAGGGCGGGGCACAAGGACAGAGCTTTTGTGCAAGGATTGAGACTGAGAACACAGACCTGCCCTGCCTTCATGGCCCTAGAGCAGAAGGAGGGGGGAAGTGGTCCTTCTGGGACCCAGAGAGAGAAGACGCCCCCATGCAGCTGTAGGCTGGGTAATTTAACAAACAACTGGGAGGGAGGTGGGTGTGTTTGTGTTAGGTGGTAGGAGCCAGTGTTATCACATGTGCGCATGTTGCAATTTAACAATGTGCATGTTTTGCATTTGTATTCTTTCCGTGTTTGTTGCCCAATATTTTCTTTCAGGAATCACAGTTGCTTCACAGGACTTTATGAATTACATCCATGGAATAGCATGGGTTTTCAGCTAGTACTAGAGAGAGAGAGTTATAGCATATCGAAAGTAGACCTCTTGGAAAAGGAAATAGGATTTTACAACCACCTAGTAACGGTCTTATCTTTACAAATGTGAATGTAAATTTTTAGGGGGGCATGTTAACATTGGCATACAGATATAACTCACATAGCGTGATAGTAAGTGAAAAAGAAATATATGACATGAACGAATTGGCTATACTCTTTATGGGCAGCCGGTTGCTTCACAATACGCCAGGGACTGGATCAGTGGTTGGATGGCCTAGGATCCGGTGGAGCACAAAGACAATTAACAGGCACCTGTATGTATGTACACCTCAGCTGTACCAAGCACAGCTCATGATTTGGATCCAGAAGTTTAAAACCCTTAATCTAATGCTTACCAAAGTGCCCTGGGGTAAGGGGCCAAAACAAAACAGAAGAAAACTTGGGATGAGATAGGGCATGCAAAAGGCCAATTTCGTTTTGGAGAAGCTGGGGGTGTTGAAAATAAACATCCCATGGACATAAATGGTTTCAGTATTTTCATACACGCTACACATTGGCACTACTTAACCTTCACTATTCCCTGCTATTGTTACAATGACCTCTAGGGACACATTTGCAGAGAAGTAGATAATATAGGCATTTTTGCAAAGACGAAAACTTTTTACCAGCTACACGGCCCTGCTGAACCTTTAATCCTTCTGTATTGTGCTCATTGTCCATAAATCATAATCACCTCTTAGTCATCTTAGGGGAAGAACGTTTTTCTGCAGTCTTTTCACTACACTGATTCATTTCTTTGTTTACTTCATTTTGATGCAGGTTTCATCCTTCCAGACTGAGTTCATTCAAGTCATGTCACTTTGTGAGAGAATCTGACTATATTTCAAAGACGTCAATATTTCTGAGATTGACACTGAATCAGTATTTTTTCAGTCCTGTAACATCATTTCAAAAGTCATATTTTCAGGAACAATCAGAGACTAAATGCAACCGGCATGTAGCAGCTCTTTGAACTTTTCTAGGAGGCGGCCATTTTGTTCTTCGGACTCTCAGGTCTGGTGTACACTTAAAACTTAGGATGAAATAGGTATTGTGCTCAAGGGTATGAAAAATACACACTCCTGAGAACTGCAGTTATGCTGACCTAACCTTAGGCACCGACTTTTGTTTTTCCCTGGGGATGCTCCACCCCTGTTCTACCTCAAGGCCCCACCCCCACTCCGCCCTTTCCTCTGAGGCCCTGCCCTAACCCTACCTTTTCCTGGCCCCACTCTACCCCCTCCACCCAAGGCCCATACCCACCCACTGCTCACTGCTCTCCACCCTCTCCCAGCCACAAAACAGCTGATCAGCGGCCATGCAAAACAGCTGATTGGCAGCCCCGCCAAACTTCTGTGGCTGAGCATGGGTGCCCCAGCCCTGGAGCATCCTCAGTGTCAGCGCCTATGGACCTAAACCGTGATATAGATACAGCAACGTAGACAGAAGAATGTTTTCATCAACCTAGCTACTGTCTCTTGGGGAGGTGGTGTTGCTACAGCGATGGGAAAACCCCTTCTATCACTGTAGTCTCCGTCTGCACTATGTGGTTACAGTGGGATAGCTGTGCCACTGTAGTGTCCGTACTGTGGACATGGCTGAACCTTAATTGAAAGGTCGGTCAGATCCTGAACTATGTAGGTGGAAAGGCTGCTTGGGGTATTATTTTGGTGGAGTTGTGTGTGCGCATGTGAGCAGAGACACAGCCAGAAATTACCGCAGAAGCAGATAAAGAAAGCAACAGAAAGCCAAGAACAGCCAGAAAAGTATTCATAGTGTGACCCTAAGAGTGAGCTTTTTGGGTAGATTGCTGGCTGGAAAAAGAGGCTTGAAACATTGAGCAAGGAAACTGGCTTCTGTTGTTGGATTCCTACTGTATCCAGGGAAACAGGACTTTGTACATTTTAAACAAGATTGCATCAAAGGAACACCTGATTGTATCATTAGTTTTTCCTCCTAAAGGAAACAACCCAAAAAAATCCAGATTGGGTCAAAAGGAGCAACAATACATTATGTTCTATTAATTACCTGTGTATACTACAATTAGAAACTATTTTCTTCTATTCTTACTGGTCAAATTCTGCCCTCAGTACATATGCAGCTCCCATGGGGCATGGGTTCACAACCCCTAAAATTTGATATGTCATGAAATGATGTATTTTACTACAAAGCCCTATATAAGCAAGCATTTTGTAAAACCGAATGAGACCTCAGAATCTGGCCTATAGATTTCATTGGTGATTTGTCTAAATATGAATTAAGTAAGGTCCTGTATTCACCCTGCTGCACCAGAAAACATTGCTTGTAATGTAAGGGTACGTCTACAGTTACCTCCGGGTCCGGCGGCAGGCAATCGATGTTCTGGGATCGATTTATCGCGTCTGGTCTAGACGCGATAAATCGATCCTGGATCGATCCCGGAAGTGCTCGCCGTCGACGCCGGTACTCCAGCTCAGCGAGAGGAGTACGCGGCATCGATGGGGGAGCCTCCGCGCCGCGTCTGGACCCGCGGTAATTTCGGACTAAGGTACTTTGAATTCAGCTACGTTATTAACGTAGCTGAATTTGCGTACCTTAGTCCGAAGTGGGGGGTTAGTGTGGACCAGGCCCAAGTTTTTACACCTATCATGGTGATCTGTATCTCATGTTAAATCGATCTCTTAAATTGATACTATGGCAGTATCTCCAAAATGCCTCTCACATTGAATTTCACACAGCCACTCCCTAGAGGTCCCAGTTTCACATGCTCTGCAACTTTCTTTAACTCAGAAGTTACAGGATTGTACCATCATTTCAAATACTGCCCATCATCACAGAAATATTTGGCATTCTAGGACAGTCTGTCACTGATAAACGGCAACATTGGGAAAATTAGCCTTGCCTTATTAGCCTTATTTACAATCAATTTGGAAGCCTCTCCACTTGGCTTCCAAAATAAAAATCAGGTAATTGACTAGCCACCAATTAGACAAGATGTGCACAGCTTGCCTGACGGTCCTCCTGCAAATCATGTCACATGATGGTTATATGACACATTGTATGACAAGCTGGAAGCAGATTCCAGAGAAAGAAAGTCTACATCATAATTAAGAAATATAGGTTTCCTCCACTGCTCAATATCTCATCTATAATGCTACATGAGTGATGCTATATGTTAATGATTAAAAAAAAAGATCTAATGAAGGTATATATTAAAAACCCAGTGCATCTATCTTGGAGTCTTAGGATGATTCTTTTGAACCTTCCAGGTACTGTGTTCTCAGTTGCTTTGATATTTATATAACATTTATCTTTTGTTACAATAATGATCAATCTTGAGCTCCATATAAAGGCAAACAATAATGATATTCTTCCAAAACTGTTATGAACTGTTTTTCTTTGCAAGTGTTAATACTAATTGTCCAGTAAAAGAATAACGTTCTGGGAGCTGCTGCCTTTTCCATGAAGCTTATCCAAAAACAAAGGACATTTCCTATTGCATTTCAATGATTTTGCTGTTTGGTCACTCAACTGCTACTAGCCTTGGGCCTAATCCAAAGCCCATTGAAGTGAATAGAAATCTTTCCATTTACTTCCCTAGCCTTTGGATCAGGTCTCTATTGACTTTCAGATTTGTTCAAGTGTTTCAGCTGCATCTGACATTTATTTCCAAGGGGCACGCTGTGCAGAGGAATAGCCCGTTTTTTAAGTACAATTGGTCATACTATAGTGTTGGATGATAACATCTATAGAATTCTTTCCACTCTCGGTTTCTACTTACAGAAACTATTTGGGATTTTCAAATAGGAAACTCATTTGTATTATGCAGGTAACAAATGAGTGCCTGCAGAAGGTGACGGCTGAATTTTGCATATATTATTTTGTTGTAACACTTGATTTAGAACATTTTAGACCCAAAGATGTGCCTTGGAAAAATGTTGTAGAACCATAACCTCAATTTACAATTTCAGAGATGGGCTGCAAAGGGCATTTACACTATTTACTTTTACTCTTAAATATTTAACGAATTCACTCTTCCCACATTACAGGCTGTGATCAGAGTCAAAATAGGATATATTAACTGGAATTATTCTTTAGTGCTTCAGTGCTCCTAGAAAATACTACAATTATCGGATGTGATAAACAAAATTCATATGATAGAGTACAAGAAGAATTGTAAAAAAATCCAGACCTTTTTAAAACATGATGACCTCTAGCCCACAGCAATATTAATATGGATCTGCTTCTCTTACAGATGAAAATGTGAAAGTACTGAGCACTAATGGAAAAAAAAAAGCTATCTATATTTGCACAAAAAACAAGAAGTAAAACTATATTTCTGGAATGGTGTAATCCATCATAAATGCTGAGCATCAAGATAGTTGTAGTATACAACAACAAAAATGGCCCATTAATAAGATTTATGTCCTAAGACTCCAACCACTGGAGAAGAAGAGGGAGAGGCAGACACTATGTAGAACTCACCTCTACGTGGCTAAAAAAGGCTCCCTCCATGACTCCACGTTAGGTATTTCTAACTAGAAACCTTCCGACAAGCCAGAGGAAGGATAATCCAGTGGCTAGCGTACTAGCCTGGGGCGTGGGAAACCTGGCTTCAATTCCTGCTCTGCCACAAATGTTCTACATGACCCCGGGCAAGTCGCTCCGTGCCTCAGTTTCCCCATCTGTAAAGTAGGGCTAATGGAGTACTGTAAGGCTAAATACCTTAAGGATTTTCCACTACTCAAATACTCTGGTGATGGGGGCCATGTAAGTACATAAGGTAACCAGATACAAGCCTCAGACTACTAGAAGGTGAGATCATTGCAAATTAATAAAGAGCTGAGAGTCTGACATTCCATCTAGCGGAGAGCGGTGGTAATAAACTGCTTTATTAGAAGCAGAGACAATATACATCTGAAAGCTAGAGGAGTTGGATGAAAAGGTACTATTTGTCAGGGAGATGGCAAGAGAAAAGAGTGAATTTCACAACGTGAATCTAACTTTGTCTGTCAAACATTAGATGCTTGTCAACGAGCCAACATCAGCAGAAAATTATCCTCACCCCAGATAAATACTTCGGACAGTGAACCTACTTTTGCTATGTAATTTACATTGACAAGAAAATAAAAGAAGATCATAGTGGACTGACCTGGGAAGTGAACCAATTTTAATTGTGTTTCTCCTGCACAGGGATACTTCCAATAGGTACAGATTAAAGAAAAGGCCTAAATCTTTGAATTATATTATCCTACAGTCACAAGCAATCCAAGTTAGCCACTGAAGAAAATGCAGTACGGTTGCCAGTATAAGCTCCTTCTTTAGGTACAAAACTCTGTAAATCCCTTACTGTAAATGTGATGGTTAAATTCAAGTATTACTGTTCAGCCAAAATGTGCCAAATTATTATTTGCATTACAGTAGTGCCTAGAGGCCCAAACTGAGATAGGGACCCTGTTGTAATAGGCCCTGCACAAAACACAGAGTATGACAGAGTCACTGCACTGAAGAGTCTAATTTAGACAAGACAGACAAAGGTTGGTAGCAGGAAATGAAGGCACATGAGGTGAAGTGATTGGACTGAGAACCCAGGTCTCTAGACTCCTAGCCCAGTGTCCAGAAGACATCATGGCAAGTTCCCATACAGAGGTAAAACAACTCCTCTTTGGCATACACTATAAACCTCTTCCGAAGGGTAACACAAAATCTATTGACTATCACTGCCTTTCAGTAATCTGTTATACAATCCATCCAACCACTGCTTCTCTGGGTCCCCAAAACATGTGTCATGATATACAACATGACTAAATTTCTTGGTAGGAACCCAACTGTCACTTAAACATCTTCAAAAATTGGCGGTCAGTAAAAATAGAAGAGGGTATGTCAGTAAAAATGGCAATATATATTAAGGGAATCTTCCCTTAGTCTAGAATGAATGTGTACATAATGGGTCCTATTCACTAGACTTCAGGAAAAACTCTCAGTTAGCAAGGGCATCTGGAGTGTGTACTAAATAAGCACTACATCAACAGTTTTTAAATGGCCATTCTCACTTTCTTCCTGTTCGTGTTTGAAATGTGGATGGTTAAAATGCGGAGTGTCAGTAAAAGTGCAGAAAATGAACAATTTGTATGTGCAGTTGGTGTCCATGATAAAGAGAGGTGTATTTTCCTCTATTGTTGTATCTGAGCATCTACCTTTCTCTCCATTGATAACTACCTTTAGCTACACTGAAGCAAGTTAGCATGCTTTCAGGTCATGTTTCATGAAAAGTACTGTATATAAGAAATGTATCACATCATACATGGGAGAGTGTCTAGTCATTCCTGATTATTGGGACAGGGGTGCTTCACACGCACATCTACACCAAATTAATCTGAAAACATATTGGAATATAAATATCAGTCCCAATTTGAATTCAAGTCCAGTCTAAATATTCTGTGACGTTGAATTTGAAGCAAATCTGTATTCTGAAAAACTTGTTTTGTACCCCCATCCAACCAATATGCATAACCTATTAATGGTGTGAGTTGTAGATTTCCCAATCCAAGGTCCAACAACAACAACAAAATTGTTGGTTTGTCAACAAGCCACCATCAGGTCAACCTTGTCAGCTGGAAGCCACCGCTCCCTGAACCACTCATGTTCCACTGGAGCCTCTCAACCTTGGGTTTAAAAAGAGGATTTTTGACAGACGCTCTTAGCGCTCTTTTTACGTAACTGGTACATCACTTCTCAACATTCAGTTTGATGAAGTTCAGCCCAGAAAACAGATGCCCACAAATATTCATTGAAGAAGAGAACATGGTGTGATGCAAACTTTTACACTCACTCATTCTTCCCATATTGCATACCTAGGGTAGAAAGTGTTTAAATTTCAAGACGATAGAAACAACCTTTATCAATGTGCTTTCAAGACATCTCAGCCACTCCTCAAAAAGTTTATTCATCTAATTTGGATCAAACAAATGTTTCTGAAGGAAAGTTTAGCCTATTATGAATATGCTGAGATCTATAATAAATATTCATTTAAAATTAAAATGTGTTTGTTTTCTTCCTTGGGCAGACCTCTTGATATTTCCCAGGACTATCTGCCAAAATATCCAGGGATCTATTAACTCAAGTTTAGAAATTATTTAAATCACCAACTCTCAAGGTCCTAATGAATGTCAAGCGTATCATCACTGAAATATCTTCATGGATCTTTTTCTAAACTTTGTAATGTTGATGACTTTGCACATTATGGAGACTTGCAACACATGAGAAGCTGACAAATCCTGCTCTTTGTTCCAGTTTATGATAATTTTCAACCTTTATTCTAAAGAAAGGGCCTTATCTCATCAAACCATGCTACAAACCCATCAAATTCCTGTCTCTGCCTAAGCCATATGACATTGTATAATAGCAAAGTTAAGTACTGTGACCGATCTTCATCAAGAAGTGCCTAGAACTGGCAGCAATTCAGCTCTCAGACCACAGTGCAATTTACAATCTTGGCAACTAGTTCCAGGATATCCTCCAAATTCTTGCTACTGCGTCTGGCACAAAGTGCCTCTGATCAAATGAGTCAGTGAACCTGGACAACTGGATACTTCACTCCTTGAACAAAAACAGATGACAAACCATTTTCAATGCACTATTAATGGTCACCGAAAAAGAGCTTCTAAGGGATAATCTTTTCACTGAAGGGGGAAAATGCTTCATTGACTGTACAGTAGATGTCTTTCCTTTGCATTATCTCTTTTGACCAATAACACAGGGAAGAATCTTGAATGATTACTTGTATCAGATACTTCTGTCATGGCACAATGAGGAATTCAGCGGCCTTTTGGAAACTAATCTTCAGTCACTTGCCAATATGGTCAGAAATGTGTGGGATACTGTCACTGACAGTAAATCAGTTGAAGCTTTCTAAGTAATGGCTACACAATATTCTTGCCATTGGGAATGTCTTCAAACAGGTTATCACTATTACTAAGCAATAGCCCTGTTGATAAACTCACCATCTAAGATAGGGCTATTGGGCTTTGCAGTGTAGTGTGCACATTTGAAATTTGAGATTATAACATTGTTTCATTCTGCCAGCACATGGTGAATCCATCCGAATGGCACTGAAGTCCCAATTGGATCTTCCTGGGATAAGGGGTTCAGAATGTATCCTTCTGCATAACTGGAGGCTAAGCAGCTAATCTTTCTGTGAGGCTACACATGAGAACTTTACTCGCATGTGCAAGTGTTTGCAGTATTGGACAGGAAATCTGTATACTACGTTCATTAGATTAATGGGAAGCTGTTTGGGGTAGGAACCTTGTCATCCTTATGTGTCTGTATGACGTCCAGCTGGATACACAGTTAGTATGATATTGACATTGGAAACAGGGTAGGACCACCATAGGTCTTACCCTGAAGGTTATGGAATCTCACCAAAAATGGTACTCCTCCCTTAGAGGAAGAAAACACAACCAGGAAGTAGTTGGGGGGAAGGGTCACACAGGCCAACTTAGGTCTCTTCCCATATCCCTCTTTATCTAATATATTTCCAAGAAACCTATGTCCTTGGTATCACTGAGAAGGACAGAAGGAGTTGTAGACCTTAAAGCAGGGGTCGGCAACGTTCGGCACGCGGCTCGCCAGGTAAGCACCCTGGCGGGCCGGGACAGTTTATTTACCTGCTGACGCGGCAGGTTCGGCCGATCACGGTCCCCACTGGCAGCGGTTCAACATCCCGGTCCAACGGGGGCGGCGGGAAGCGGCGCAGGCTGAGGGATGTGCTGGCCGCGGCTTCCCGCCACCCCCATTGGACCGGGACGTCGAACCGCTGCCAGTGGAGGCCGCGATCGGCCGAACCTGCTGCGTCAGCAGGTAAATAAACTGGCCCGGCCCGCCAGGGTGCTTACCCTGGCGAGCCGCGTGACGAACATTGCCGACCCCTGCCCTAAAGCAAACTTTCCTTAACCAAGTTTCAGTTTGGTTTAAGGGATATGCATAGATGTCAGAGCGTCTTATTTAACTAAACTGCTTCCCCTTTATATGGTCTAATAGAAAAACTTGAAAAAATTAAGCTCAATTTCACTAATAGAGTTCATACAGTAAAATATCTATATATTTCACCATAGAATACAAGTATGCTTTATAATTTTATAAAGAACATTTAAGCAGAAAAAGGAAGGACAACTGCATTAACAGAATGGAGTGTTTACCATTCTTTAATCACATGTTTCATGCATACAGATACGGCATCGGTTCAAGCCAAAATCTCTTTTGGAAGCTAAAATTTCAATATAATAGATTTTCATAATGTTATTGAGCTAAACAAAGTCTCATGCTCGTTCTGCATAATTATTTTGGTATCTGTTTGATAGATGATGTAGGAGGATCATTTGTTTTACACCATTAACATTAAGGAATATTCATATACTTTAGGCACAGTTTGAAGAGCAAGTAGAGAACTACTCAGATACTGGAAATGGTAGTGTGTGAACAGTAGGGGAAAGAGAAGAGGCTCAGACAGTGTAATGAACAACTGTTATTTGGTTAAATCAAAGGGTGAGTACTCCATTTCAAGTGAAATGAAGAAAGTTGTATTTATCTGACATATTAGACTACGCTAGTGTTAGCAAGTATGCTTTCACTTTCATAGTTCTCAAACATAATGAGGACAAATCTGCATTTTGAAGTGATTTAGATTAACTGCTGTAAACGTAATTGAATTGAAACCAATGGTGTCATCTGGGTTTTTTTGTTTTTGTTTTTTCTTCATCTCTTCATATTCACCCATCAGAATGCCAGAAGATTCATCACTCTGGAGGTAAAACTGTGTAAAATGTCACCAAATTCAAAACAATGAAAATGTGCACCTTTTCAAGCTCACTTGGGGTACAGTGAAAATGCAGCATTTTCCATGAAATTTTTCGCATCATCAAAAAGTTTGTCAAATTTGGATTCCATCCCCTCCTCTCCCATCAACCCACACGCTCACTCACTTTAGGGGAGAGATCAGTAACGAATACTGAGCATCCCTATATTCATCTTAGGTCTCTCTTCATGTACTTAGATTAGAAGCGTTTTTTGGGGGGGGGGCTGTATTTCTCCTATTTATGCACAGTGCTTAGCACAATGGGGCCCTGATCCTGATTGGGGCCTACAAGTGCTACCATAATACACATAATTAATCACCATTTTCCATGATGAGCAAACTCTTCTTGAAAAGATTTAGGTGAAGAAATTGATAAAATGTCAACAAAAAATTGATTTTTTTTGAAAATATTGACCAGCTCTAGATTTGTAAAAGCAAAATTGATGCCTCCCAAACTAGAATAATCGCCAAAACAATGAAGCAGAAGCTAAACACTAGATAGAAAAGCACACGAAGACACAGGAAAACCTAAAAATACATAAGTAGAAAAGTAAACTAAGGTGAAGGGCATCTTGAAGACTTAGATGTGCAGTGATTATATGATCCATTACAAGAAGAAAAGACAGAAGGAATAGTTGTCTAGTGGAATTGAAACCAATAAATGACAAGTGTAGCAAATCAAAGATGTAAATAAAAGAGATACAATCATTGCAGGTCTACATGTTTAGCTTTGATAACGCAACAGTCAGACCTTGTGAAGCAGGACTGAATCCTGATATCAGAGTGTATTGCAATGCAGAGCCATAAAGATGATGGGGTGAAGACACCTTCTTCTGCTTCTCTGACAGTCATTTAGAATGAAGTGCAAGTAGCTTGATGGACATTTTTATAGTGAGTGTAAATTAAGTTACATACTGCTGATGTGCACGTCCTTCATTTATACTAGCAAGTACTTAGGGGAATTTTACCACTTTCCCATGTTGGTGGTATATTCTAATGGGCCTCTCACCCTCTTTAAGGCAGTGACACCAGCACACATTTGGCAAGAGAGAGCATGGATCTTAAGGCTCTTACTGAAAACTGTAGGTTTGAAATATGCATTTCTGTATCCCACTAAACTGCAAGTTGAGCTTGACAGACAGGGCCACGTTATTAGAACACAGGTTAAAGCTCAGATTTCTGCAGCTGGAAACACATCCCAGACCAAAGAGGCTTGAATTTATCTAGGGTGAAAGATTTTGATATTGAATGGTGCATGTTTAAAACTGAGAATCCAGTTCTATTTTTCCCTCCTTTCTTTTGATTTCATTGTGATTATTTGGTAACCTTTTAGAAAGGGATACATGAAAACGAGGGGCCCTATTTGTTCTGGCAAGATTCCTGTTGAAGTCAATGGAGTTTTGCCAATGTAAGAAGTTAACAGAGCCATGGCCTAATTGTTGCATTGAACAGGGGGCCTATTTTAATTACATGATCCTAAACGCTGTGTGTTTCAAGGTGAGTTATCGGAGGTCAGTATATTTGAGAAGCCAGCTAAGGAGCAAAAAGAACGAGGAGTCCTTGTGGCACCTTAGAGACTAACAAATTTATTTGGGCATAAGCTTTCGTGGGCTAAAACCCACTTAATCGAAGCATTACTCCAAGGTGAGGCTCTTGGTATGTCTATGATTCAAAAGGAAATATAAGACAAGGACTGCAAAAGAACCCGTAGATGGCTTACCAAGTAGCCCACCTTTGCAATGAAGATGGGGGGTATTAACATGAATAAGATCCAGTGAATTGTTATGGGTGGCTGCCCCTGAGCCCCAAGAGTTATCTCAGGTAGAATTTCACAGAGATTCATTTCTCTCTCCTCTTTCTCATGCTACACATAAGATCTCTTGGAAGGATCCATGTGTGTACAGTTATCAACAATACCCTGACAGCACTCAGCTTCGTAGCTCCTTCACCGACAGGATCAAAGGTAAGGAGCAGCTAGGTGAATGGGTATGCAGGCAAGACTCAGATGGTGCTGGTGGGAAGAGGGGAAATACTTTCAGGAGGTAGCTAAGACCTCATCCTCCATCAAAGGCATCTATCCTTGATCCATCAATATATTACGGTATCTTGGGAGCAGGGGGAGTTATTAGGCTTTTTGCTAATCCTTGAAACCAAGTAACAACAATGGTGAAAAATGCCTTCTGCCTCCAGTTTACCGGGCAACTGCCTGCCTTCTCCTCAGGAGAGGATCTAACTAACCTGATCCATCCATTTGTCACCTCCACATTAGACTATGTTAACTCTCCCGATCTGGGGCTAATGATGAGGCGAATAGCCTACTTACTGGCCAGGATAACCCGCCATGAACACATCACAGCAAAGCAATGGAGTCCAATTCACAGCCAGTGCCAATTCAAAGCCCTGGTCTTAATCTTCAAGTCATTCATTGGTTTGAGATCCAGTCACCTCTGAGACCCCCTCTTCATTCATGACACACCGAGACAGCATGCGTGGTGGAGGTCACTTGACTACGGAATCACCTATTTGGGGAGTTAATATTTAGCTCAAGTTCTTCACTGAACTTTCTTCTAGCTCCTCGGTGGGTAAGTTATACCCACTAAGATCTCTGGGAGAGCGGATGTGTAGGTAGGTGTAAGAGAATCTAAGGTGTAACGTCAGGCTATCTGAAGATGATGAACCTTCATTGTTGAAAGCCAGCAACACAGGATGCTATTATTTCCCTATTATTTTTTCTATATTTCTGTTATTTCTATATTTCTATTTTTCTTCAATAGACATTTCCAACAATATATGTATTTTCCTGTTGAATCCAATTTAAACTTTGGTATGTTTTATTAATAAGGTGTGTTTATATGAGAAACTCATTTTCCTTTAACAAAAAAAAAATAATAATTAAAAATCGAACAGCTCGATGGAAGCGTCTATTTTCACTCCTTGTTTGGGTCTCTAATTGTCAGAGCCAAGAACTATCTTCAACTATTGTTCTTTAAAATATTTTCCTGAATTTCACATAAACAAGCACACATGCAAAAATACATTCTGTGATGTTTCCTTTTTGGGAGCCTGAAATAAAGTCAGACAGATGTATAGAACATGTGGTTGTAAGAAAAACATGTTCTCTAGCAATGACAACCAGGCTACATCTGATTTGTCCTCTTATGATTTGCTTGGAACTTGGAGAAAGAACAGCAGGATGCTTTTGAAACAAAAGGATATATAAACTGAGATTTTTTTAAAGCGGCTTTAGGGATTGGGATACCCAGTTTCCATTCATTTCTATGGGAATTGGGGTGAATAACTCTCCTGGAGGGGTTTGTAAATCTCTGTCATCGGGTTGTAATGCTAAGTTGATGCAGCTGTGAAAAATTAAACAAGAACTTAAGCAGATGCAATGAGTGTATGTATTTATATTTACACATTCTTGTTCACCACTTCACTGGATTATTTTAGTAGTCTCCTATAATGCTAAGGATTATGTTAGGAATAACAAATGTATGCTCTCTAACTAATGTAGTATTACCTCAGATGCAGAGCAATATATTTGACTGGTAATACCTGTGACTTCTCCACTGCTACTATACCTGCATATCCACTTCCATGCCTGCACACATATCTAAAATACCTCCTCCATGAGTAACACCCATCAACATTTTGACCATTTCCTATCTGGAGTATACAAAGCACTCCTGTTGTTTTAATGTGTCCGTGCTAATACTGCTGTTGGCAGATATGGATGAAGACTAAGGGACTTTGCATTTGTGATATCTTTATTTTTCCGTTAGTTTATAGTCTATTAAGATACGCAGAACCAGCAGCTGGGAAAGAAATATCCTATGGATATACAAGCTCCCAAGCAGAGATGAGACAGAACTATCATTTAATTGCTTAAATGGCCTATTTCAGTTTCCTTTCGATGGCAATAACATTCATACCTTGTGACTAAGCCTTATGCATCTTTAGGGATATGCCCTACGCAGGATAAGGATAAAGGACACTGATCTGCAGTTCAGGATTAGTGTTCCAGTTGATGACTGGTAAATCAGAAGTGGACCAATTCTTAAAGGATAGATATGGCATGGCTGTAGCTCATCGCCTCTTGGAAAACACATTCATAGCCCAAAGGACGTTAAAATGGAGCATCGTGGGCAACTTGAGGAAGAGACAAATGTACAGATGAAAACCTAAAATCAAAACTCCTCCAATTAAAATCAATAAATCTCCAAGCACAACGGAATGGAAGAGTAGTTTAATCACTCCATAATCTAATCAATGTGAAGTTGTGGAGAGAGAAACAAACACACATGCTAGAAAACTAGCACACATGCTACGTATAGTGCACTGCTCACCAAGCATTTGTCCAGGTGGCATTTTCAGGGGAAGGCCCTGGAAGGGAAGGTGGGGGGGAGAAAAATATTATGAGCTTCATTCCCAACTTTTTAAAAGGGTTTCAAGCTGGTACAATGCCTCTGGAATTAATGACATTATACCAGTATAAAGCTGGAGTTATGGAGGGGGAAATTGTGCCACATTTTATATGAGGACAAATGAGCAGGGTATACTTTTAAAATTCAGAGAAATGTAATTAACTTGATGCTAACTTTAAAAAGAGAGCCATGGAATGTAGGAAATGACTGAAAATGCAATAACAGAGAGGAGGCTCCTATAGAGAAAACTGTTTCCATGTCCAGCGTAGTAAACGTCTGAACTACAAAAGAGGGCTAGGAACAAGGAAGACCAATCAATGATTGCAGGCACCTCCAGGAAGAGTGGATGAGTGATAGGAAGAGAAAATAAGATCATGGCCGTAAGAAGCCTAATATTAAAACCAATGCCTATTCTCCCGTCTTGTCCTTGCCTTGTTCTTATGTGCTCTGTATTAGAAAGCAACTACTCTAAATTTTTATCTACTTATTTTCCTGAAGTAGGTAAATACTTGTAATTTATCTCCCAAATCTGACTCCAAGAGACACTGACAGGGCAAGGGGGCAGGAATAGATGGCATAACAATGTTATTTTTCATCTGCTAACTTTGCTGTCTACACCTTATCCTGCTTTTCTCTAGAATTATTTGTATTCCCAGAAATTTCAGGGCTGCCAGTATATTCACTTGGCTCACTGTAGCTATGACTTAATTAGTAGAAACTGTCTCAATTGTTCTGAGAATTGTTTTCCTCTCCCTCTCCGCACACCCCAAATTCGCATTCCAGTAGTCTCCTTTCTCAAGATCTAAACTCCCTGGCTGGTGCTTTCCGAGGCAGCCAGAAATGTCAAATCAAACATTCCTCTTGTGCATTTTCACTCTCAGTTGCAAAATCCATTCTGATCAGTCCATGTTGCACAGACCCTCTGTGACAAACATAAGCGATTGTAAATGATATTAGATGCTCAATGAAGGTTTGTTCCAACATTCATAAAAATGCACAGTAAAAAGACAAGTTAGAGGGCCTGATTCTAATTCAATTCAAATCAGTGGCAAAACTCCCGCTAACTTCAATGGGAACTGGATCCAGCCTGTTTTGATCAAAGCAAAGCAAAAATTGGATTTTTCAGCAGCTCTCAACATTGGCGGAACTCTGTGCCCAGTGAAATGAAAAATAAAACTCTGGGCACAGAGTTAGACCAACAATAAGTGTGTTTGAAAATCTCACTCAAAATGAGTTGCAACAAATTAGTTTTGATTTGTTTATTTATATTTTCTAAGTATTTAAATTGCACCAGAAAGATCAAAAGGGCCCGTTTTTCCTATGTAAGTGTGAACTATACCCTTTATACCTAACATTTGTGCAGTATTTAGTGGCAGTATTTATTTTCATTCAGCAGAGTGAATGGATCACATATACCAATTATGATATTAAAGTATGCAGAGGTTATTCTTGATAAGCAAACTTTTAATTTGAGGCAAGGGCAGTCAATCATTACAAATATCAAACACAGCTCAAGGAGCTCTAGAAAAGATATTTTGTAACATATTTACACTTCAAAAAAGATTATGGAAATATATGTTCTTGTGCTATTTATTTATTATCTAATATTCTTTGTTCTTTTTAATTTAAAGAGAGCTAGGATCAAACAAAAGTCAATTATAGTCATGCATTGTTATCAAGTAGAAGGCAGATGGACTAAACTTTGCATTGTATTTAGTATGCCATAACAATAGGGAAATTATTTTTATTAATATTAAAGATGTTATTTTGCTTTTAATTACGGTACTAGATGTGCTATTACTTCTCTAAACCAATTATGCTATACAGAGCTAAAGGTAATAAGAATTCAGGCAGCTTCACTTCAAAGCAAATCAGGAGAGGATTATTTATGGGTATTTTGACCTGTATAACTTGTACTTAACAAATCTTATTCGGGCAGCACTTTTTTTCACAGGATGCAGTAAATTAATCTTTGGGACTGCAGCCGTACCATCTTGGTCTATGATATCATCCATTCTTTTCAGCTAAACAGGGGCAGGCTTGGTCAGTACCTGGGTAGCAGAGCCCCTTCCCCACAGAACCTAGGAATTACAGGAGGTGGTCATGGTGACACCTTGTGGGAGGTTTTAAACACAGTGTGGCTAAACCAGATTGGGTGGATTCCGTTCTCACAGGTTCCAACCATCTGAATTGCCAGTGAACCCTGGCAAAAGCTCCTCATCCTATACTGAAAAGAGTGAGCTGTGACTCACTTTGCCTCCCCAGAGGCTGTCTGGGTACCTGACCTTCCATCCAGAAAGACCCAGCTCTCCTAACATTCAGCAGCAATGAGACCAGAAAATGAGGTGACTGGTGGAGGGATAGAAGCTCTGATAATGGATGCAGGATTGTGCAGGAAGAGGAAAATTAAGGCTAGGATCCTCCCCAAAATCGTTCTGTGTATCTTCTGGGATGTGGGACAAGCAGCCCACTTCTGCACTAGTGGGACAGGAACTGTTGCTCTTCGGTACTAAACCTTTAACAGGCAGAAACATTGAGAGGCCGTCCACACTGCAAGGATAACTGTGCACAAGCACCGCTATCTTCTACGGTTTCAGTTTGTCGTTTGTGCGTATGGTCCATAAACTAACAATAATGATCTTTCCTAATATGATTATCATGGCCATCACCCTATCTCCTTGTTCACAAACACATTTGTGTTCCTGCTTTTTGTAAGCTGGTGGGTTTACGACTGTTTTATTATGCCCGTTCTCCGGGGTGCCTTTTATTGACAAACTCAAAAAAGCATAAGAAGTCAAATCAACAGCTGTCTCCACAAAGCACTCTGCTGCCAGGGCCCGGAGGTCATTCACTCTGCATCACTCTCCCCCAGAGAAGACACGTCACTTCCTCTTTGGATGGATCTACGCTGCGGCTGGGAGCATGCTGCCCACTTTGGGTGAACAGCCACACATTAGCTCGGCTTGAGCTAGTGTGCTAGAAATAGGGGGCTAGCTTGAGCTAGTGTGCTAGAAATAGGGGGCTAGCACAGAGGGAAGGTCAGGCTATCTGCCCGAGTACATGCCCGGAGGGCCAAGTGGATTTGCAACCCCTGACACGGCTGCTATTTTTAGCACACTCGCTCAAGCAGAGCTAGAGCATGTCTGTCTATCAGAGCCGGGAAGCACGCTCCCAGCTGCAGTGTAGACAGAACCCCGTGCCCGGGTGAGTCATGTGGCAGGCAAGTATTAACTCTTTCCTGGTCGTTCCACCCTGTCACCCATTTTTTTAAACAACAAAAAAAACTTTACTTTAAACATCTTTGAAAATGTTATTGACATTTTATTTACCAAAAGGGGGAAGGGATAGCTCAGTGGTTTGAGCATTGGCCTGTTAAACCCAGGGTTGTGAGTTCACTCCTTGAGGGGGCCACTTAGGGATCTGGGGCAAAATCAGTACTTGGTCCTGCTAGTGAAGGCAGGGGGCTGGACTCGATGATCTTTCAAGGTCCCTTCCAGTTCTAGGAGATAGGATATCTCCATTAAAAAAAAAAAAAAAGCTTGGTTCAGTAAATAAAATATGTCTATAATTACTTCTGTCATGGTTTCATTCGCTGTTTTGAATAAACATTGATATGAACAATTTGAGGGGGGGGAATGTAAAAAGGCATCCGTGTTTCACAAAATGTTTCATTTTCAGAAAGATTCCACTTTCTGACAACAGTTCTAGTTTGAGAAACTTTACCCAGCTCTAATCTGCACTATTATGCACAGGAAATGACATGTATGGACCCAAAAAAGGCATTGGCAATGGCAAAACAGATTCTCATTGCTGCGTTGAGTTGCCTGTTTTGCTCACCCAAATATAGTTGTTTGTCAACGGATGCAGCCGCAAATATATCCTATTTAGTAGCCCTTTGAAAAGCTGCCCTAGGTAAATAAACCATCTCCCCTGTTTGGTTACAGTGGAATTTTCACCTTAGTGATTTATTTGGGGGGCGGGGATGGAGAGTAGAGGCATTTTTTAAAAATAGAATGTGTCTTAGAATACAGTTTAATCTTATCCCCGCTTCACTTGAATTCAATGGCAAAGCTCCCAATGACTCCAAGGGGAGCAGATTTGGGAAGATTCTGTTGGTTTTAGGAATACATCAACCTACCAGCTAACAACTTAATTGATAAAGGTGGTTGATCAATATAAATAAAACCCAGTAAATTCCCTCTTGCTCTGGAAGTGCTCTGCCAAAAATGAAACTAAAGCAGCAGCTTAATATAACATTCGCTGTTATATATCTTGCTCTCTTCTCTTGTAATAAGACAGAACATCTTGAAATATTTACAGTCTGTAAACAATACATGCAGGGAGGAGAACAGATACAAGTTATTATAGTCCATATATAAAATGACAAGCTCATTAATCAGAGCTGCAACCGTGGCTTGATCTTCAAGAGCACCAAACCCCACCATACTTCGAGGAACAATTCTGCAGTGGTGGAAAGAAGGACTAAGCAACCCACCGGGTCTTGTCTACATCCACATTCTAGTCTTATGAATCACAAAGAGTCAATTTTGTATTAATTGGCGAGGCAACGTCTTTTATTAGCCCATCACCCTTATATAAGTGTTCTGGGGAATTTAATAGGGATGAAACCAATAGACATCTTCAGAAAAAAGCGATAATGCCAGCTCTTTGGCTACGGTCGATCAGCAGCGCTTCACAGAAGTCAATGGAGCTATGCCAGTTTACAGCAGCTGAGGATTTTGTCCATTAGGTTTACGAAAACGTTATTTTTTTTTAAATCTATCCTATAGAATTCCATAGCAGACACAGAATTTTCTATTAAATTTTATAGGTGGTTTAAGAAAAGACACTATACAAAGGTTATCATTTTCTATTACATTCTATAGGACTTTACTATAAGGGTTTGAACCCTAAAGAAATAAATCCAGTACCAAAGACCACCCTAATGAGAGATCCAAAAAAAGATTTAAGAACCAAGTGCTATGTAACACAAGCAGCAGCTTCAAGGTAGATATTGAATTGCCAGATAGCAGGTTGATCTTTCTTCCTTTGGAAGAAATATATTTATTTATCAATATATTTATAATCTATCCAATAAATTCTCATGATCTTATAATATCAAACACAAACACAATCTATCCAATAAATTCTCATGATCTTATAATATCGAACACAAAAAACTCCAAAACGTTCCCGGAATCAGAGCATCTTAAGCAATCATTTTCCCAACACAGCAGAGGGGTATTAGCAGAATGTGCTTTCTCAAATCCGGACTGACATTTTGGGAGATGAGAGTTAATCAATGGTGAAAGTTGTGACAAGAAGAGATATTCCAAACCTTTGAGATAAATGGAAGGCTACCAATGGGTCTATAATTAAAAATAGAGACAGTGAGTAAGGAAGGTCTCTTCAACAATACATAGATTACTGCTGATTTAGAAGGAAGTGGTTTGTGACCCAGACACAGCACTGCATTTTTGAAATTGTTGATAAGAGGCAAGCAGCCAGGGAGATATTTATACAAAGTAGAGTGTGCTCAGGAATCAGAAAGATAACATTTTATTTACAGCTCAGTAATATCTCAAGCAAATCAGCATCTGAAATAGTGTTCGCTGCAACCACGGTGACTGAAATGATTTGCTAGTATTATGCATAGCATGCAACTGACAAATGTACAGTATTTGCCGAGCGACCCTTGAGAGGAATTTGGCACTGACATAAGCTGCAGATATATATGTACATGTAGCAAAACACAATTCTGCCCTGGATGAGCTACGGAGTACAAGAAGCCCCTTTCACGGCTGGCACGCCGATGGGGAAAGAAAGCAGCTCACGGTTCCCTTGAGCACTAGGATAAGGCAGCAGCTACAATATGCATAAGGGCACCCACCCCAATGGGGGCTTGGTGTGCCAGTTTAGCATCCTGATTAGGCACCCTCGCCAAGGCTGCCTTCTGCAGCAGCTGGCAGGGGGCAGTAGGAGCAGTAAGGAAACGGCAGATCATGTCCTCCTCTCCACCCCCCATTCCTCCCGGCTCTGAAATGGCAGGATGACTCAGGGACCGACCCATTCACTGGGCACCTCAGGGCAGGACTTTGTGCACTGTATATGATGTATTTCATCCTTTCTTCAGTGGGGTCCTTACACACCTCTACACTCGAGTTTTACATGGAACACGGAGGGTAAGAACCCTTTTGGAAAACAAGCCTCTCTCAAGCACTAGACATTGGGGAACTCCATGGGGGGTAAGGTGGGAAGGAACTCTTCACCCCCAACAGGCCACACTATCATCCTTTAATCCCCACCCTAGACCACCAACACCCCCGCACAGCAGCATACAGGGTGCTGGAAATCAAGCCTGTTGGGGAGAGAGGCTTCACTCTCATGAAGTTCCCATTGTGGAACTGGATTCTGCACTCGGCAGGGGTATCTCTCTCCTGCACAACTTACCCGTCCTCTTTCCCCTCCGGCAGTGGGAACACACCATTTCCTCTACAGGATCCTCCATTCCTGCAGAGAAAGGACCAAAATTTCATCTCATGCTGTCCCCAAACCTCATTGCAAATTATTATTAGGAGTCTCTGCAGCAAATATGTCATGATGAACCACTGGAGAACAGGTTTGTCTCCAACCCCCTCGTTCGTTTAGATTATGGCACATATTCTCTCAGGGCTGCATTCCACCTCGCTTTATAATGGCGCACAGGGAGGGAATAAGAAAACTCCCCCTAACCATATGGCGCATGAACAGGCTGAGGACTTGTGCTCAGAGAAGCACAGAGACTACACCCTAGCGCAGGGGTCAGCAACCTTTCAGAAGTGGTGTGCCGAGTCTTCATTTATTCACTCTCATTTAAGGTTTCGCGTGCCAGTCCTATATGTTAACGTTTTTAGAAGGTCTCTTTCTATAAGTCTATAATATATAACTAAACTATTGTTGTATGTAAAGTAAATAAGGTTTTTAAAATGTTTAAGAAGCTTCATTTAAAATTAAATTAATGCAGAGTCCCCCGTATTGGTGGCCAGGACCCAGGCAGTGTCAGTGCCACTGAAAATCAGCTCACGTGCCACCTTTGGCACACGTGACATAGGTTGTGTACCCCTGCCCTAGCCCTTTCCCAGGGGCTCCTGGCACTCCAAAGTGGGCAGGGAGAGATGGAGACTAAGCAAAGTGTAGACAGAGCCATCACTTCACCCTTCCGTGCACTAGGGAGCAGAGCTGGTTGGCCACATGATGGACACATACTGCACTCCTCCAACAGGAGTAGCACCTGTTTCTGCCAGTGCACCGGGGAACGTTGGAAGTCATTCTGGAGAGTGTCTCCAGTGCTTTCCCTGGAGCAGTGTGGCTCGGCACTGAATCCCAAACTGCACAGTGAGCACAACTTGCACTAATGGAAGTGTGTGCGTTTGTGCATGCACACGCATGTGTGTTAGAAACTAGCCAACATTCCACAGAGTAGATTTTAAAATAGTACCTAACTCACCGTATTCCTGAATTCATCCTATAAAATACTGTTAAAAATATTGATCACCTTGTGTGTCAGCATCTAAGATGCCTTGATGTTCTGCAAGAGCCAAAAGTTATTTGCTACAAGAGCTGGTCAAACAGTATGTGTCAGATCATTTCAACAAACTTTGTGAAATTTTCCTCCAGTGTAGCCACCACTAGCACTTCATCCACAGGCAGTCCCTTCTGGTTTCAGGCATGAAAGGAAACATAGCACACCCGTTAAAAGACACCACCACTGTTCCATCACTGGCCATCTTCAAATAGCTGAATCTAGAAAGAAAGCCTCCGACACTCCCTCTTGCAACTCCCTCGAAAACTCTCCTGTTAGCAGCCTCGGTCCATGGCTCTCGAGTTCACCTACCAAGTGACTTTCTAGTCAAGTCTCCCCGCTTAACTCATCTCAGCTCCAGCCCTCACCGCCAGGGAGCAATTAGCCACTTACAGACTTCAAACAGCGGAGCTGATTAAAGCTCCCAGGGTCAGAGCCTCGTGGCCTTTATCCAGACACCAACAAACAGACTGTCTCAAGCTGCTTCCTCAAGGGCCCATAGCCCAGTAACACAAACCGTACGCAGAGAACAATCAAGCAAACAGTCACACAAACAACCCACAGATGGCCCAAACACACCACTGATCAAATCCCACTACCTCCAAGCACAGAGTATGCAGCCGTTTCCTCCAAAACTCTCCTATTTGTGGTTTTGGTTTGTGACTCAGTAAATTCTTTGGATTAAAATAAATTAAAAAATTATCAGTTGAGGCTACACAATCATTCCCCCCTCCCCTTTTTTCTCTTAGGCAGGGCCGGCTCCAGGCACCAGCTTACCAAGCAGGTGCTTGGGGCGGCCACTTCGGAGAGGGGTGGCACGTCCAGCGGCAATTCGGCGGATGGTCCCTCACTCCTGCTCGGAGAAAAGGACCTCCTGCCGAATTGCCGCCGCAGATCGCCATCGCGGCTTTTGTTTGTTTGTTTGTTTGGCTGCTTGGGGCGGCCAAAACTCTGGAGCCGGCCCTGCTCTTAGGAGCCCGATCCCGGTCAATGAGAGTTTTGTATGTATCATGCTCATTCAGTCTTTAGCCCAGGGTTTCTCAAACAGGGGTCACCGCTTGTGCAGGGAAAGCCCCTGGCGGGCCGAGCCGGTTTGTTTACCTGCCCCATCCACAGGTCCGGCTGATCGCGGCTCCCACTGGCCACGGATCGCTGCTCCAGGCCAATGGGAGCTGCTGGAAGCAGCGGCCAGTAAGTCCCTCAGCCAGTGCCGCTTCCAGCAGCTCCCATTTGCCCGGAGCAGCGATCCGCGGCCAGTGGGAGCCGCAATCAGCCGGACCTGCAGATGGGGCAGGTAAACAAACCAGCCCGGCCCGCCAGGGGCTTTCCCTACACAAGCGGTGACCCCTGTTTGAGAAACCCTGCTTTAGCCTCTATGCTGAGACAGTCGGTATCACCATATGTTACTGAATTAATAACTGGAGCTGAATTTGTGATTGGTAGGAATGATTTATTTGACCAGTATCACCGTTTTTTCTGTTTGCAAGTTGTCCCCGAGCAGCTTGTTATTTTCGCAAATGCATTTGATTATTTGATTAATATTATTATTTTGTTGCAAGTTTTTGAAATTGACATTTTGATCCATGTTAATTACTTTTGATCGGACATATTTGCAAAAAGGGGAGTGTAGCGGGGTGGTTACCCCGCTCCTGCCTGAGGGGTTTAAAACAGCCCTGGCAGAGGGCTGGGGCAAAGGGAAAAGCTACTGGGCTGATTGGGGAAGTAGCCACAGCTGGGCCATGCCCCAATCAGGACGCAGCTGGCCTGTATAAGAAGGCTGGGAGCCAGGCGCCCAAGCAATTGCTCTCTACACTCAGAGAGAGAAGGGCCTGGCTGCAGGGGAGCATAGACATGGTACCTGAGTGGAGCAGGGCTGGGAAAAGGCTGGGGAGCTCCAGCCTGGAAAGCCCCAGGCTGTGGCCTAGTAGGAGGCCAAGGGGTACTGGGGGTTGCAGAGGGCAGCCCATGGGTAGGCCAAGGCAGCAGGTCCAAACCCAACCTTACCTGTGATGAGTGGCAGTCTGCCCCAGGGAGCGGGGTCTAGTTGGTGACTGGCAGTGGCCTTATTCTGAGGTGAGATAGGGATAGTTGGTGGGGGTTCCTGGGGAAGGAAGACCCTAGTACTGAGGGGTATACTGCCAGCGGGCAGCACCCCAGATACAAGGGGTCTGGGAGGAACACGGGGGCCAGAGGACAGGTGGCTCACTGGCCTGCAGGGGGTGCTCCAGGATGATGGAAGAGCTAATTCCCAGAAGAGACCAGCAGGAGGCGCCACAGGGGTGAGTCTGCCCCTCTACACAGAGACTGAAGTTAAGCTCCTAAATATAGATTTTGGCGCTTAATATAAGGGCCTACTTTCTAGCTCCTCTTAAGGTCAATGGGACAAAATCTTGGCCATAGGTGATGAGGTATTGTCTCTATTCACTTACTGTCTAAGCATAACTCTTGATAGCTTTCCGCGGGGAATACTCATATGTACAGCTCAACTTATGACTGTTCTCCAATGGTCACTTAAAACTGGCTGCTTCCAAGAGCATTCTTGCTAGTAAACTCATTTGCTAGAATATTCATGAGACATAAGGACAAAAAGGATTGCAAACGGCTTACTCACATTGGTAAGCACTTCCTCACAGAACTAATCCCACCAAAGGGACATGAATTCATAGGGATCCATTTTTTTAATCGCACTGACCAGTTTGAATTTGCTGGGGGAGGAGGGGAATATGTTCAGCTTTCATGCAGTTCTGCTAATAGAGATGCCACAAGTAGGGGAACATATGCTTTCAAACTGAAGCACCTACTCAATGTGAACGCTGACTGACTCCGTTAATCAATTTATTGTCGCTTCTCTTGACCCCAGCAGCTAGTGAAAGTTGGGACTAGAAATGGGTGGCATTTCTCTGATGCAGTTTTGTTTATTTACAGAGAAGATACAATGGGTGTCCTGTGTCCCTGAATGCAGAAGGAATCAAAAAGGAGGAAACAGCTTATTTAGCTTACAGCACCATGAGCAGTTGTTTCAGCCTGCCTCGACCCCCCCCAAAAAAACCCTCTCCCCCAGGTTTCTTCCAGGGTCAGCACCATGCTTTTTGCTGCTCCTTTAGGCTCGCTCTCTTCCCTCCCCCTACCCCAGTCTTTCTTGTTTCTTCTCAGTTTGTGTTCTGTCATTACACACACTCAGTAAGAGAGGGGTCATAAGAACGGCCATACTGGGTCAGACCAAAGGTCCATCCAGCCCAGTAGCCTGTCTACCGACATTGGCCAATGCCAGGTGCCCCGGAGGGAGTGAACCTAACACGTAATGATCAAGAGATCTCTCTCCTGCCGTCCATCTGTACCCTCTGACAAACAGAGGCTAGGGACACCATTCCTTTTGTCAGGTGGGGTTTATGCCTACAGTCCTAATTGAAGGGCGAGTTCACATCTATCGACCTCAATCCCATTACAAGGTTTCAGACATCTCCCAACACCATTTTCCTACATCATGGAAACTTTGTACAGGTGAGCAATGGGTAGACTAATTTTGATCTTCTTTGGGAACATTTTCATGAAGGGTCACGTTCTTACAAGCCCCGGGGAATTGCCTGTCTTTGGCATGCTCCGGTATTTCTTGTAAGCCATGTTTAATATTGAAAAGTTCTGGCAATTGTATTGAGAGGTGGTATTTAAAGTCAGCTCAGGATGAGAAAATTCAACATTGCAACACTAAAAGAAAGACGCCTCTGGACATGAATCTCGTAGCAATGGAGAAACATGTAATAGCCCTGACTTTTCTGACTTAGAAATAACCGATGGAAAGGTCATCACTTTCTGTGTATTTTGGCCACAGTGTAAGTTTTAAAAAAGAACAAAACAAAAATTCACAGTGGTAATTTTCTTGTTCCCCCTCACCGATTCCATGGATATGAATAATAATAACGCAGTCTCCGTTAGAATCACAGGAGAACAGATTGGGGTTGCACAACACCCAAGTAAAGCAAGAGTACCTGTACAGCACTCCGGTTTGGCAGCATACCCCCCTTTCCCATGGCTACAGAGAGAAGTTTCATAAGGGAGCACAAAGCTGGTGGAAGAAGGGGCATAAATCATTTTTCCTAAGCTGCGCATTGTTCTCATCACAGATAACCAAATATACCCTACATTTACAACCAGGTCTTAGCATGATGGCGGCCTAGTTAGTTCATTCCCGTTCTTTCCGACCTTAGTATTGTCTTTGAAGTTACACACGAAGCACTTTACACCTTTAAGCAGCTGTACAAACATTAACTAGTTCTTGGTTAGATGCTACAAAGTATTAGCACCACTGGAGGAAAAGGGAAATTGAGAGAGCGACATTAAGTAACCTGCCACTTGGGTTACAAAGCACAGCGTGGAAGAGGCAGGATTAGCAGTCAGAGGTTTCTGACTCCTAGGCCCATGCTTGGTACATTAGACCTTGCTCTCTCCAGCAATGCATAACACCCCTGATTATAATCCACCCCCAGAATGGCTTCTTTTTTACCAGCTGATTTGCTTTAATTTTTATTGTTGTTTCTTGCTGAACTTAACAAAAAAAACCCCAAAAAACCTCCACTTTAAACCCTCATTGAGTTTAAGAAAGCCCTGCTGAGGATTTCAAGCTTGTTCTCCAGGCAACTCTCTCTGCCCACGTTCCCCCCCATGTGCTTGTGCACGCACACACACACAGTTTTGTTTGTTGTTTTCAATCCAAGAAGAATGCTTAGTAGTACCCAAAATACAGGACACTATCTCAATAGCAAGGAGGAGTCCAGTGGCACCTTAAAGATGAACACATTTATTTGGGCATAAGCTTTCGTGGGTAAAAAAATCCACTTCTTCAGATGCAATATGCATCTCTATTTCCCCAGACCATGTAAACCCGCCTCCAAAAATGCATCAATAAATCACAGGGTTCTGTCAAAAGAAAGAGAGAGCAGGAGCACCACAGCATCAGAAAATAGCAGCTTGCAGTCTTGCTTAGATCGTGTTCCTCTGATGGGAAATACACAGTCCATGCAACAGGAGATGCAGGGTGTGGATTAATAACACTATTTGCTACAGTAATAGTGTATGTCTATATTACTGCTTTTCAGAAGAGCAATTTTCTTCACACCAATAAATCTAATAGAGAAATATGGCTGGTGTTACAGAAATGTATTACAGTGGAGTAGTCTCATCACTGAGGTGAATAGGATTTCTTTATGTTTATTACCAAACTGTTTTCCAAATGTATTTTTTTTTAAATGTAAGCAATGCCAGTGCCAGTATTAAATCATGCCAAGTATATTTCTCATGATGTATATGATAAGCCACTTGTCTTATAGCTCTTTACGTTATGACTGTTAAATATATACTTTCATACAGAGATAACAGTAGGCCAGAATCATTATGCTCACTCTCAGGCATATCTATCTGAGGTACTTATATGGTCCCCATCACCACAGTATGTGAGCTCCTCACAGTCTTGAGCGTATTTATCCTCACAACATCTCTATGATGTAGGGAAGTGCTATTACCCCTCTTACAAATGTGGGAACTGAGGTACAGAGAGTCTAAGTGACTTGCTCAAGGTCACACAGACAGTCTGTGGCAGAGCGGGGAAATGCACTCTGGTCTCCCAAGTCCCAGTTAGTGCCATAGGACCAGTCTTCATCTCCCCCGAAACTTCCTGTGTCCCGGTAAATTGTACATGTAGCCTATAGAGATAGCTTAGAGGCATTTTGTGTAGTAGTAATGCAAGGAATCTACAGGCCTGTATACTGTGCACTGCCCTCACCTGCAGGCACCACCCCTCGCAGCTCCCATTGGCTGGTGTGCAGCTTCCTGTCCACCACACCCCTCCTGCACCCCAGCCCCCTGCCGCAGCTCTACATTCATGGCCCTGCATACAATTTCCCCACCCAGATGTGGCCCTCGGGCCAAAAAGTTTGCCCACCCCTGCTATAGGAGAAGGGCACCCCAACATTTTTTTAATGGAGATATCCCATTTCCTAGAACTGGAAGGGACCTTGAAAGGTTATTGAGTCCACCCCCCTGCCTTCACTAACAGGACCAAGTACTGATTTTGCCCCAGATCCCCAAGTGGCCCCCTCAAGGATTGAACTCACAACCCTGGGTTTAGCAGGCCAATGCTCAATCCACTGAGCTATCCCTCCCCATTAGTAGGGTGAAGAAATACAAATAAGGAAAAGGGGGAAAACCCCTACTGAATATCCATTAAGCATAACAGTGTCCGCGTAACATATTATAAAAGTTGTACCCCAGCTGCTGTGCTTGGGGAGGGAGAGATGTAGCCCTTGGGAGGTGCCAGGTTGAGGGCCACTGGAGAGCGTGATGAGGAAGGTGACAGTGATGAGGTTGCTGTGCAAGGGATGGTGTGAGTAGATGGATGTTCAGATGTACAGTCTGTATCGGGATAGCCGACCTGTGGCTCCAGAGCCGCATGCGGCTCTTCAGAGGTTAATATGCGGCTCCTTGCGTAGACACTGACTCCAGGGCTGGAGCTACAGACGTTAACTTTCCAACGTGCCAGGGAGTGCTTATTGCTCTGCCACAGGCCCTGACCACACTCCATCCCTTCCCCCAAGGCCCCAACCCCTTCCCCCGAGCCTGCCATGCCCTCACTCCTCCCACCTACCCCCCCCCCAAGCTTCCTGCCCATGCAAAACAGCTGATTGTGGGAGGCGCTGAGAGGCGGGGCTGCCAGAGACGCTGGGGGTTCAAGGATGGGAGCTGATCGGGGGCTGCTGACGTATTACTGTGGCTCTTGGGCAATGTACATGGGTAAATTCTGGCTCCTTCTCAGGCTCAGGTTGGCCACCTCTGGTCTGTATTATCTCTATCTACCTTGCTGGACGAGAATGTTGGTGACTTTGTGAACGATGTTAATAAAACTATTACAAAGGGTTTTCCTAAGTGTGAGTGTTGCAACCATGCACATCTGAGGTCCCAACTGACCTGTAACTTTAGTAATACCGGGCCTGATCTTGAGACAAGAACCTATCAAACCTCAGAGCATTAACGGGGAATTCTTAAGCAATCAGTATAATTAACACACAATCCATAGATCAGGCAACATACACTAAACTGCCTCACTGCCCAATCATCTTTCTTGACAGCTCTTTACAACAGCTACTTAGCATTCCTGCGGGCTATGCTAGGTTGATGGAGGTGACATGTCAAAAATGGCTGCACACAGTCCAAACGGCAACGTGCTGGATTCCCAGATGGCTGAACGTTCAGCCCAAAGAAGAACATAAGAACGGCCATACTGGATCAGACCAAAAGTGGTCACTTGTAAGGTAACTCCCTTCTCTTCATGTGCCAATATATATTTATACCTGTATCTGTAATTTTCACTCCATGCATCTGAAGAAGTGACTTATACCAAAGTAAATTAGGAGTAGCGCTACTGAAGTCAACGGAAATAGTCCAGTGTAAACCCAGAGCAGGATCAGTCCCATTTTGTGTTGCCCTTTCTTGAGATTGAAAATGCAGTGAACATTGATACAGCAATTCATGGGATTCCAGAAATTGTATGGATTGTCATGGGCAGCTCTATTTCACGGTTCAAAAATGTGATGAATGGTTACATTAAGCCACCATGGAGAGCCATCTGCAAACACCTCAGTTCGCTTCTTATTCTTTCCTACTGTGCCTTCCATTTGTCTAGTAATTTCCTTTCCTTTGGTGATAAAAATGTTTTCAGTTGTCAAATATTGACAGGGAAAGGACAGAATGGTGTGTACCAACAACAATACTGAATTATTATTTTAATATGTTGAGAGAAATGTGGTACTTCACACAATATTAATAAATGAACAAATATGTCCAAAAATATACAATTGCTTAATGCAGCCATCTTTATATATTGAATCAGCTAATGGGCATGCCCTAGTGAGGTAGTATTTAGGAGCAGAACATTAAGCTCAGAATTCTTTGAGATTTGGTTGCAGAAAAACATCTTGTCCACTAATAAAAGATATTGTTCAATATGCACTTTAAACACTTAACAGCATTGAGCAACAAAAACTAACACTATCAAATTGAGAAAGCGGCGCACTTCATGAAGGCTAATGGACACAGCAAAAATGGTAAAAATACATTCACCAGCGCACAAATTATAAATATTTGAAACACACATTAATGTTAATAGCAAAGGATACACGGTTTAATGATCTCCACACAGAGAAATGCTTTTAGTTTACCACGTGGACATATCTAAATTAAAAAAACCCAGATGTACAAAGAAACCCTCATGAATATGCCAATTACTGTATTTCAAAATATTAGAAATGTTTTTGGCAAATCAGCTTGCTTTCCTGGCCTAACATTCAGTGAGGTCAGAGCAACTAGCAGGATGTTCCATCATCACTTGGAAAGTTTACTTTAAAACTGTAGTAACATTTACATTTGCTTTTATTATTATTACAAAGAATGAGGAGGGTAAGCTGAAAGAGCTTGCTAGGATATTTTATGAACCCCTGAACAAAAAATTCTCCTTTTGCTGAGGGTTGTCATTGCAATCCCTTTGATTTTCCCAGCACTGTTCTTGTAATGACATTCTAGTGATACAAGAAATGTTACCAATTTGCATTTTAGTTTTCTATGCTAAACCAGCTTAGACTCTTCCCTGTACATGGCCCTCTACTACAATATAGTCTCAGACCTGTTCAAGGAGCAAAAGGATCACCTCATGATCTACTGGCTTCAGTTCACAGAAGACAAAAGCCTTAAGGAAAGAAAGGGAGCCCTGAGGGTGAGAGAAAAAACACAATGAGAAGAGGCGGGGGGGAAAGGGAGAAAGGAAAGGTGGAAAGAATGATAAAGGAAGGAGAAGAGGCAGGAGGAGAGAAGAGAAATGACGAGCTACTCCTGATGTCACAATTCAGCCAGCCTGTTGAAGAAACTGTTTATCCGGGATCCACAAACAGATCTCCCATGCATGCAGCATCCACAAACACACCTGCTATCCATGTTCTCTGGATTCCACAAAGGATCCTTTATGCCTAGCTCCTTCTGTGCTCACAAATACCAATTAAGGGGACATTCAGGGCAGCAGATGCAGGTGAGGAAGCCTTGGCAGTGCAACTTCCTTGGACCTGAAAAGGAAAACACAAAGCCCTGGGGCCAGTACAGAGGTACAAGAATCTGCTGGGCTAATGTTACCTTATTCCTCAAGGAGTGAGAAACCACACCCACCAGGGGAATGATCTGAGAAATACATCACAAGAGAATTTCACAGACGTCTCTTCCTGCTAGGTCTACCCCTGCATGTTTTGCAACGGGGAAATGATCTATCCCCTACCCCATGAATTTTTCAGGGTTACCAGCTAGTTAACAGGTAACAAACAAACAAAAATTCACTTTTATTTTCTCCCACAAAGGCTGGGAAGGAGCAAATAAGCGTTGCCAAGGAAGGGCTGTATTGGGGCTTGGTGGCTGAACAACAGAACGGAAATTTTACTGCTCATCTTTCTACCTAAATGGCACAGGAACTGTGCTGCCGCAACCTAGCTGTCAACTGAAGACATGCCAGCCCTATTGCAGCAGTAGAGACTAGTGAACTGGAGAAGAAAACTTCTAATACTGGGAATGCCATTACAACTGAGCGGCTCTTAAACCCCCCTGGGTAAACAGGTATTTTGAGAGTGACGTGTATTTGCCAGCTGTTTTAGCTGCATGCAAGGCTTGGACCATATTGGTTTCGCTTCCTCTGTTTGTTATCAAATTAAAAGCAATTATGTATAAGTATATTTGTGTGTGAACAACTCCATAAATTATCAAGATAGATTCTCAAAGTAATTGAGATTGGAACTTGTAATTGAATTAAAGATGTTTCTTCCAATCTGCCATTCCTTGGAAGACAGGTGAATATTATTCTTCCAGCATGCTTATTGGATTCAGCTCTGTGCCTACGCTGCACACTAATCCAATTGGGAAAGCAGCTGGTACATGAACGTACAGCGCTTCTTCAACCTAAAAATAGGCTTATAGCACCTAATGACTTTGGCAGGCAGTTAGCATTTTATTACCAGGGCCATGTGGTTTGCATTACTCATTTTACTCAGTGCAATAAGGAAAACCAAATATGTTTGAGGCCCCAAATGTTTATGCTGTGAAACACCCACAATTGAATTGTGGATCTGACCGAGAAATCGACCTGCGTGAACCTTTCCAGTTTCAGTTCACATGGTTCTGGTGAATAAAAGCCAGCAGGGACTATTCGCCACACTACTTCTTGCCCCAATCTACCTTGGAGTTTGACAATGATTTAATGTGAAAACACCACATGGAACTAGACACAAACTGGTGAAACTATTTTCCACACCAAAATAAGTGAGTTTCACCACATCACCCTCTCCTCCAAACAAGCCCCTGAGCTCACCTTACGTAGACCCACCTTACTGGGGACAGGTGATAAGCAATGTTCAAGCTGGACCTTTCTACTCTCCTGGATTCCTCAGGACTCCCTAGTAGATGCTTCCCCTTTCTGCCTAATTGGGATGGGAAGGCAGATGATTGCTTCAGTCCCCTCACATCCATTATCAGTATCTACCCCCTGAATGCACTGAGGTCCTCCCCAACCACCCATCAGCAGCACAACAGGAATATGTTCTTTCAGTTCCTTTGGTTCCATTTATGATGGTTTCTATTATTCTGGGGCTGAGATGCTTCAAAATGTCCTGCACTAACAGGGAATTTTGTTAATTCTTTTAATTCTATGATTTCTCAGTTTCTGGGAGTGGATGGGAAGGGTAGGAATAGATGTGCTATATCTTGATTTCCCTGATTTTATATTCCTTTTTCCTTGATTTTAAGGAGGAAAGACCTATCCTTCATGCAGAAAACTCACACGTTCTACAGTGCTGACTGTGACACTAACCACTCCTTGACTGCAAAGTGAAGATTACAGCCAAGAAACTACATAGAGCAAAACCTAGGAGCGAGCCCAAAAAGCAATGCTATTAACACCGAAAACCAGAGGAAATGCCAGGAGTTTGTGAAGGCTTTTGAACTTAGCATGCATGGGAAGTCATTACCAGAGAAGGCAGAGAAATTTTGGGAAGATTTAAGAACAACGCTCCATGAAACAGCTTTAGCTACATTTGGGGGGAAGAGTCTATCAAAAAAGGACTGGTTTGAAGAAAATGAAGCAGAATTATTACCTCTCATCAACATTAAGAACACAGCCTATCTGGAACACAACAAGAAGCCAACAGAGAGCACCAAAGTGAGACTTCGGCATGCAAAAACCGAGATACAGTGAGCAAGCAGACGCTATGCAAATCATTACTGGATCAAGCTCTGTGAAGAAATACAGACAGCCTCAGACACAGGAAACCTCGAAGTCATGTATGACGGCCTGAAGAAAGCTCTATATCCCACTGACAGCAAGGATGCCCCTCGCAAATCGCACAGCAGTGAAATCATTACAGATAAAAGCAAGCAGTTGTCCCATTGGGTTGAACACTATTCAAAGCTATATGCACAGGAAAGAAACAGCGAATCACTGGACCAAATACCAACTCTACAGGTCATGGCAGAGCTAGATGTGGAGCCCACTGTAGGTTTTTAAGAACAGGGTGGACATTGCTATTATATGGAAACATTGAATTTATAAATAGGTCTAAATAATATTAAAAAGACAAAAGACCAATTCTTCTGACAATGATGCATTGTGGGACCATGGGCAAATCACTTGTACCAAATGTTTCAGTTGGGTGCCTATTTCCTGACTGGATAAAAACAATTCTTATAATTGGGTTTCAGGTGCAAATCCCCATAGATGATAAATTTAAAATTAGTTTTCAATTAGTATTAAAATGTGCAAACTTAAAATTCATTTCTCTGTGAGCATTCATGCTGGCTAATGCTCAGTGCATGAATATTTGGGGAAGCAACACATATACCTTCGAAGTGAGTTCACTTAACATTCATATTAATATTTATAGGAAGACATTTTGTGCTGTTCACTCAGTTCTGGCTATAAAGCTTAACAATTGATGTTAATGAAGAATTTTATACCTTTAAATCTGAAGGGGCTGTGTCTAGGCTGAATATTATGATTACCACTTAATCATCCTCTGTGGGTTTTAATATGCCAGACAAATTGCTCCATGTTTTAAAATATCAAATATCATAGATTGCATATTGCTTAAATCCTCTCAGTGTTGAGTTTTCCTGGGAAATCAAGGTTCTCAGTAAAGGTTTAACTTTGCTGAGAGTAAAATAGATAGTATGTTTGTTCATTCCATAAGTGTTCATGGTGCAGGAAGAGAATGACAAAAAAAGTCACTCTGCATGAAACAAAGGGCTAAGAAGAACAATAGTGCATGGTCTAGCTATATAATAGAATGGTGGAGTGTGATCTTTATTGAGATCACCACAAGTGAAGAAGATGGGGGTCACTACAATAATCTCTATATGGGTTACAAGTCAAACTGGAAAGGAAAAAAAAAAAAAAGATTATTTTGCTCCTGCTTCTCTCATATATTTATATATCCAGGGCATGAACCTGATGTCATAATGGGTTTGTATTTGTGTAACTTCATTGAACGACGTTGTTACTTCTGATGTACACTGGTGTAAACAGAACAGAAGGGGATTTCTTCTTAATTAACCCACTCTCATTGCACACTGGGTCACAGTATGAATCTGCCACGTCCTTTAATAAATCAGTTTCTTCCTTTTCCATTCACGCCTTGTCTTTCTATCATTTCATCTACTTTCAGCAGAGTAACAAGAGCTTCACCTGTTGGATCCAATCCTGTTCCCACTGACTTGAGCAGACCCTGTAGGATGCAGAAAAGATCCCTCAGCTCAATGTCTTATTTTTCTAATAACACAGGCCAAATTGTTCCTCTGGGAACAGGTGCACATCTCTCATTGACTATAAAGGGAGTTTCGTGTATATATCTGGGGGGAGGGAAGATTGGATCCAGGTAGATTTATTTATCTTTGGATACCCCAGGGTTATAAAACAGATCTGACCTAGCAAGTACTGACAATGAATATTTTTTTCAGTCTGGAGACAAAAATGTTACTCATCTTTAAAATGACAGCATATGCTAATACTCTTTTCCATGAAAGCTTACAAAACCAGCATGGTTTGACTTCAATTGTAGCATGACTAGGCTCTTGTATATGAATCCCATAAACCCTTCCCCCCCTCACACCACCCTCCCCCAAAAAAGTCCTTGGACAAATTCTGTGGTCCTTAAAAATTCTCATTGACTTTAATACACACTTAATTTCCCTGTGTATGTATCTTCAGCCAACCTTCCCCTCCATACTCATGTGGATCTCTTAAATCTGTCTCCTATCACCATAGCAGATATTCGAATGACCCCTAGCCTTCACCCGTGCATAATGTACATGGCCTCAGAAGCTTTTCCTCAGCCCCTTTGCACTGTGAAAGAGCTGTAGGAGCCCATCATCCATCTCCAGCTATCCCTGCCAATTTGCAGCCACATATTCAGACTTGTCTACAAGGGCAGTTACTGCACAGCAAACAGGGTGTGATTACAGCACACCAACTTTCTGCTCAGTAACATCCCATGTGGATTCTGCTACAGCACACTGAAAAGTCCAAAGTGCAGGCCTCTGTGCACGGTAGAGGAGTCCACATGGAACGTTACTGCACAGCGAGCTGGTGTGCTGTAGATTTACAACTTAGCTTGCCATGTAGACAAGCCCTTTGACTCTACATTTCAGGGAACAGGTAAGTTAGCTATGAAAGTGTATGCAACAAATTCTATTTTTTGCTTGAAAGTTCCATCATTTTGCCTAACTTTAAAACACAGTCCTATTGAGGTCAATGAGACTTCTTCTAGACTTAAAGGAGAAACATGCTGAGGTACTTTACTGAAGCAAGGTCTATGTGAATAACTATATGAAATGTATATGTTATGTTTTTATATGGTATGCACATATATATTTTCCTCCAAGATACAGTCGCAATAGATATTTTTGTGGTGCTACCGACATCAGGTTAATTTAAAAAAATTCTGAACATTAAATTATACTTTTGCAAAGTATTATATTTTATTATTTTTTATACATTAATTTTAATTCCCACACATATATATCACCGGAATGTATTAAAGGTAATTGGCTAGTTTTAGCTTCCCTGTGTGACTGAATATTACATAATTACTCCACACCACAGAGTGTCTTAACAAAAGGCAAACATTCAGACTCACACATCATTAATAGTCCCACTGCACTAGAGGTTCTTGCTTTGATGCCCATTGTTTCCTGTCAGAGCAGAATTATGGTCTGTGGAAATGGGAGTAAGTTCATGAATCTCAGTGCACTGGCTACTCGTCTGAGTCCCCTGGGCTGTCACTTGCCCCTGAAAAGAAGGAAACAATGGTTTGTGCTGTTTGTGTGTGTGAGATGGGGTCCACTCACCACAGTGGCACCTCCTGCTGGCCATCATGGGGATTAGCTCTGCCAGCCGGTGCACCCTCTCCTGGTGGTGCCTCTCTCATAGTCTTGTCCACCTGCAGACCTGCCTCAGTCCAAGTACCACAGTGTCTTCTTCATGACTTGGCCCTCTGGCCGGGTCACCATCTGTCTTCCCCTCTGCCGGGCATTGGTATCAGTCTCCACCGGTCAAGCCACTTCCCCAGTGGTGAATGGGGGGAACCTGGGGCCACCCACTAATCCAGATCCTGACTCAGGAACCCTGTAGATAGCAACCTCCTGCTGCATCTCCGTAACTTTGTGCAATACTGCTTCAGTTCCCTAGGCCACTTCCCCATGGCCCCAGCACCTTCTTTGCCCTCTTCTTAGAGCATTCAGCCAGGAAGTCCCAGCAGCCAGCTAGGAGCTCCCTCTTGCTCCCCTGGCCCCTGCCAACAACTGCTCTATCCAAGGCGCTACCCTTTCTTCAGTCTGCTAGGAACACAGTCCTCACTCCTTGGTCTCTCCGCAGCAACTGTTACTGCTCTGGCCTGCAGCTCCTTTTGTACTAGCTTGCTGGCCTCTTATTGGCTGCTCTGCAGTCTCTCTCCAATTGGTTGTTTTCTGTGCAGCCCCTGTAGGCTGCTTGGAGGACTCACCTGCACTGCTACTTTCTGGGACAGGGTATGGTAGGACCCCATTTCACTTGGGTGTGGGGTGAACATCCCACCACAGTGTACTTGTATTGTTTGAATTTTGTAAACACAGGTTGAAGAGTACAGGCTCTGTTAAGAAACAGGAAGCAATTATTCTAAGTAAGGGGAGGCAGCGTGACCTACTAGATAGAGCACTGCACTAAGACTCAGGAGACAGGAGTTCTATTCCTGATTCTCCACTGGCCACCTGGTGACCTTAGGCAAGCCACTTCCTCACTCTAGGGATAATGATACAGACCTCTTTCGTATGACACTGAGACCTGCTGGTGAAAAGCACAATATAAGAACTAGGTGTATTTTCCATTTATGATCCTGGTATCAGAAGGTCTGCCACAGGCCCAGTTCTGCAAGCAAACAGAACTTCCATGGAAGTCAGTGGGAGCTCAGTATGTGTGGGGCTTGTAGGATTGGGCCCTAAATCTATTAAATGAAACTGAGACACACATTAAGTTTCAGATGATGTGATTCTGCGAACACTTTCGCATGTGCGTAGCTTTATCCGTGGGAGCACACATCACTGAGGACCCCATGTGAGTAGTGGCAAATGTAAGGCTCCAGGGTCTTCGTCTCCAAATTAATTTCCTTAAACAACAAAATGACAAAGACAATTTTGCTTTCCTGTTATTTATCTTTGCAGTTTAATATTGGAGTTAATAATGCAGCTCTTGTGCCTTTTATCTGATAGTCATTATCGGTTCTCCCTGTAATCCAATTATGTTTTACCTGTTCAAATCCACTGAATTTCATAATAAACTATTGATATGCAATGCTGCTGTCTTAACAGAATTGTATTTTGCAGATTAAGTTAAATACTAATTCATGGCCTAAATTTTTAATCTAATTCACATTCAGATTCAAATCCAGCCTCCCAAATGTTTCAGTTATAAAGCCACTTTATAACACACCTATAATTTTAGCATATTAACAGTATTTGGGAATCATTTGGAAATATGCCCTTGTTTTCCTGCTATGACACACACACATTCTCAAACAATATTTGCACATTCTGATTGGGATCTAATAAGCATGAAAGAAGCCTATTAAATGTACATGTTCAGCAGAGAGAAAACATATTTGTTTAACAAGATTATTCCTTCAGGTTTCATAGATCGGGTACCAGCATGGAAACCTTTACCATCTGCAAAGATTCTTGGTTTCGGCTCCTGCCTCCACTTCCACCCATATCTGGGGCAAAGGCTCAAATTCTATATCACCATGACTAGAAATGATTGAAGAATGGCAACAAAATAATAATGTGCAGGTATATTTGCCAATAAGCAGACTGACTTTGCTGCACTGTTATATGTGGGGGTCATGCTGTTTGCTATTTGCAAGTATTCAGGACTTGCAAACATGAACATGAAATCTAATCTTTAAAAGCTCCATAAAGCAAATCATGAAAGACGACTGGGCTGATAATTCCTACTAGGAGTGCGTTGTTCAGTATTTACTATTCATTGTTTGAGGTCCTGTTTAAAACGTTTCAGTCCTCTAGGCCCGATCAAGCATTGATTTCAATAGGACTTAAGCATATGCTTAAGTGTTTTGCTAGACTGGGGCTTCAGTCCGGGAGAAGCTTGGCCAAATCCCACACCACAAATAACAGTGAATAGCTAAAGTAAAGAGTTCATGAAAAACCCAGAGGCTGAAAATTGTTCACTCGAACTATCTGATAATGCTTGTAAATTTTATGCCATGTTTGATGACCATCTGGAAAGACAGAGGGAATGGGAACAAGAGAGGAAGCAGGAAGAAAGCACCAGGGAGCTATTCTTCAGCCGCGGGTTGACTTCAATGGAAGTTACTTCTATCCTACAGCAGGCATGGTTTCCAGATTCCACTTTCCATGTGAAGATCAATTATATATAATTTGTTATAAAGCTTTCAAAAATGCAAAGCCAGATGGATTGTTCAAATGGCTGAATAGTCTGAAATCTAATCTAAAACCAGAAATTATATTTGTGAACTGGAATAGTAATTAGGCCATTGGTTAGTTGGCGTTGAACAGGTGACCAAAAAAAAATCTCACAAACCCATTTAATATCTGCAAGCCCACGGCAGGGGTTCCCCCTACAGAACCCTATTGCAGCAACAGAACATTAGCAAATGAAAGGGTTTTGATCACTTACAGTGGTATGTCCGTGACATGAAATTATATAGCTCACACTTACATAATCATGCTGAATTGTAAACTCCTGTGTGGACCTGAATGTCTGCTCATCCTCACAGGGCTTTAAGACTCTGAGATTTGCTGGTATTAAAAAGCTTTCTTTGGATAAGTAATATGTCCTAGTAATGTGGAGAAAGAATCGGACACCCCTCATAAGCGAGCAGCTGTTGCTCCTATTTGATTTTTCTCCTGCCAAAAACTGATTTACCGTATAGTCCCTCCATCTGGCAGGAAACTGATCTGAATATGAATCCTTCTATTCAAAAATAACTTCTGAATTTTGTAGACATTCATAACTTATCTTTTTTTTCTGTACAATAGCATTTTTATATCATTGTACTCAGCCGAGCAAAGTCTGCAAAGGAAGTCAAGTACAACTATTTTGGGGGATTCTGCAACTTTGTATTTTTCACTTTTACTACCACAACTGATCCCAGCTAGTCATACTTTTCTGAAGCACATAAATTAGTCTTTGGGATGAGCCAAACCAGATTATTCTAAATATTTTGGTAATTTTTGATTAATTGTATGTACACACTGTGTGCAAAACAACCCCCCCCCCCCAAAAAAAAAAAACTTAATAGTATAAAAAAAGTTTCCCAAAAAATCAGTTTGCAAAGACTTGTATTATAGATTTTGAGCCCCCTTTTTAAAAAGGTTGCTAAAAATCAGTCTCTTCCAACACAGAGAGTTATAAACATGGATGAACACACACAAACAGCATTTCAACCAAAACACTTTATGAATAGTAACTAATGAGATAAAAGATTATGTGACAGTTCTAGATACGCATAGGTTCTGCATTTTAAGCTCACAGCAGGGAAATCTTGGCTCTAAAACCTGTGAATGGTAAACAGAAGCCAACCTACTATACCGTGACTACAGAGAAGTGTACTGCTACAGCTACAACACCATCGCTTTGCATGGCACCTTAGGAGTAATTATTGTAAAATAAATAAATAAAATGCACAATCCTTGCTGCCAAAAGCATACAATTAGGAGAGCCTCCTTATTCAGAGAAAAATATAAGCTCCTACTTAATTTTAAATATGCCCTTACATCCTATTGAAGTCAATGGGACTTACCATCTTGCAGATTCAAATTTTTAGGCCCCGATTCAGGAATTCACTTAACATATGCACACAAATCCCATTGACTTCAGTGTAGCCTATGCGTCACTTGAAGCATGTGCCTATGCAATTTCCTGAATCAGGGCCTCGGACTTGAACTTCAAGACGGTGAGGGTACTCTCCAGACTTCCAGTAAGGGCACCCAGCACTTTGTCTAATAAACAGCCTGAACGTGCAGAGGTAGAACATGAAGTCAAAGGAAAGACTGGTAGGGAAAGGAGGGGAAAGAGTTAAAAAAATAAATAATAACGAGTCACATGTAGCATGAAAATCATTTAGGGCTTGGTCCAGCAAGGTGCTGCGTGCCTGGATCCTGCAAAACACTTGAGGACTTTAAGCATGTGTGTAGTTCCACTTTGCAGAATCAAGCCCAGACGTAGTTAATTTTTAAACAGAGTAAAGCAAGACTGGAGGACAGCACAGGAAGAGAAGAGAGCAAAGTAAAAGAAGTGGGCTTTAAGGAGGAAATTGAAGGGTGTGAGTGAGGATGTTTGGTGCACAGGAAGACACATATCATTCCAAGTGTAGGCAGCAGTGAAGGTGAGAGACGGAGGAGGAGAGAAAGGGTGGGCAGAGCACAGGAGGCAGAGGTAGACAGCAGTGGGAGAGGTCAGGTGAGACACAGGCAGGGGCACCTCTGTGCAGAGTCTTGATAGGGCAGGGAGTGTGAACTTTGCATGGACAGGAAGCCACGGCAGGGAGTTGAGGACAGAACAGTGGGAGGGGAGGATTACTGTAACTGCTGACTGTTGGATAGATGGGAGCAGCGAGACTAAGAGAGGCCAGAAAGGAAGAGGTTACAAAAATCCAGGCAAGTTATCAGCATGGGGTGAACCAGGGCTTTGGCAGCGGGCACAGGGAGGGAGACGCAGAGGTTGAGGCAGCCATGTGTGACCTGGCAAGAGAAGTCATAAGAGAGACGGAGAGGTTCTCAGGATAATTAGGATGCTCTTGCTTCAAAAGCCACTCACTTTGTTTCTGGCAGAGGCACAACAGAACAGCAACCGCTCTCACTTAGTTTGGTTTCTGGCTGTAAATCAAGGAACATCGTGTTTGTTGAACTGGGTGAGAAGTGAAAAAGCACTTTGTGCGTCGCCAAAAAAAAAAAAAAAAATCAGATGGTTCAGACATTTATGCAGTTAGATTTAAAATGCCCCCGAGGTACCAAATCCCTCCTGTGACAGTACCTCCTCACCCTTTCCCTCAACACGGAGACCTTCTGATCATTGCCTGCTGGGAAACTCTTGATTACGTAACACAGATTTCATTTTTTTACCTCTGCTTTGCAATATATCAAATATCCTGATTTTTTCCCAAAGTTATCTACATGCTCTCTTCCCAGACGGTGTCTCCATCCCATAAGAGATCCCAGCAGATGGAAAGCAGCACTCCCTTCCCCCCAACCTGTTATGCTGCTGAGGAGATAGTTGGCTGGCCTGCTCTTTTCCACCATAGAGGAAATTGGGTTTCATAGTGTGACCAAGGTCCCCCTGTCTGAGGTATGGCTCCTGTATTTGCTGCTACACCCTTTGCCCAATATTGCTCTCTCCCAAACATACCCCCATTGGTGAAGGGAGACCGAGAACCTGCCCTCCCCCCCCCCACCCCAAGATTATTCCTGCCAGGCACAAGAAGTGTTGTACACTTAGGTTGTGTCTATACTGCACCCTTCTTTTGGAGGCATGTAGGGTATATACACACACAGTCCCACTAACCCAAGTATACATAGCTGCATAGTGGTGAAGCACAGCAAATAGAGATACTCCTGAAGAGCGTGGGTCTTTACCCGAGTACATACATTAGGTGGCTCTCTATTTGCTCAAGGCGAGCCTCCCCATCTTCACGACTATTTTTAGCAGGGTAGTGCCTGCTGCTGTAGTTGTCCCCCACCACAAGGAAAGGCTCTGGCAGCAGGGAGCGTCTGAAGCCTTTCCCCTCTGCCAGAGCCTTTCACCGACAAATGGAGCTACACGTTGCAGCTGTGTGCTTTTCATTCTTGGCATGGAGCGCCACGCACACTACACACCAGGGCTGTGTGATGCAGACATTGCCACAGGGGTGGAAATACCCCTAAACTAACTAATCACTGGGTCCACAAGACATCCACAGAAAAACAGAGTCTTCCTCGCCCCACTTCCCTTCAGATTAAATAGGTAGTTCCTTTGATAGCACAGTATCACCATCCGTCTTTGGAGTTCAGCAATAGAACAGTCTCAGGGCCTATTTCAATCATGCCTAGGGTCATACAGTCAATCATTGGAAGAGCCGGATATAGACCCTATGTTTCCTGACACCAGTCCAGTACCCTATCCCCGTGAATCAATACACGTGCGAGCTATTGGGCAATGATTTACTATTGTTATGCCTGTCAAGTATCAGAGGGTAGCTGTGTTAGACGCATGACCACATGCGTCTGACAAAGTGGGCATTCACCCACGAAAGCTTATGCTCCAATACATCTGTTAGTCTTAAAGGTGCCACAGGACTCTCTGTTGCTATACCTGGAGCATGTCCAGTTTTGTAAAACCATGTGTCTATGAAACACCACATGCAGACACACACAATTTTGTTGTACCTGTGTGATGGAGCACACTTGCCTCTTGATCACCTCCTAGTGACTGGGGTGTGGAACTACAATCTTTTTCCCGCTCCTGGCAGCCCTGTAAGTTGCTGACATCACTAGAGGAGTCTTCAGTGGCTCAGCCTTCTAGCTAAGTCTCACAGTCAAAAAACAGGCCCCTTCCAGGCTAGCAAAGAGTTCCACAAACCGTCTGCCCTCTCCGGGCTCTTCAGCCCTGGCTCTGGGCCCTTTAAATCCATCCCTTTGCTTCTAACAGAGCTTTGTCCCCTTTTGGGGGTTTAGGCCACTTTGCTAGTGACTGGTGGGGGAACCCAGGCTCGCCCATTACTCCAGGTTCCATCCCAGAGACCCTATAAACAGCAGCCATGCACTGCTCCCTTTATTTAGTTGCTGCTGTATTCCATGGGCCTTTTCCTACCTGGTCCCTTTAAACCCACCTCTTCCCTTAGGGTGACAGTTCTCAGGTCCTCTCTCTCCCAGGTCCAGTAAATGCAGCCAGTCAAGCTCTTTTGGCCAGACCAGCACACCAATCTTAATCCCTCTGGTCCCAAACAGGAACTGACATGCTAAATCCCTACAGCTCTTTTTATCTGAGCCAGTTGGACTCTGATTGGCTGTTTCCATGCAGCCTTTCTAGACAGGCCTGGAGGACCCACCAATGCTGTTCCTGTCCTGGGGTAGGACATAATAGGACCACCGGGTCTCCAGCAGGGTGTCACAAAAGTCAGGTACACCCCATCACAATCTGGATGGTATTTTTTTAAAAATAAAATGAAGAGGACAACATATTGTTTCTTTTTTGTTCTCTACAGTTAAGTGGGGCTTTTTCTTGTAATGTAACCAAGAGCACAGATACCTGTTTGCAGCCCTGAGTGCTTTGATTCATCCTGGTTGGGGAGTTGTATTTTTAGCTGGGGGGAGGGGGTTGTTCTCCACCTTCCCTGCTGCACAGCTTAGTAAGAAAAAGACCCTGAGGTGACTATTTATGGCTTCTACTTGTAGGCCCCAATCTGTGTCTTGTTATACATGTGCAAGCAGTGCTTTCAGGACTGGGGCAAACAACGGAAATGCTTATAGTGTGGAAAGTCAAGCATGTTCTTAATTCTATGCAGGATTGGGGACCCAGTGTGTGATTTATGAAGTTTTCAATCTTTTAAAAGCTTAAATATGTTAATAATTCTACTTACAAAAGTGGCCCTATTGAGTTTGCAGAATCTGATCTTAAAAATCTATATGTCCAACAAAGGTGTCCCTAAGTAAAAACAAAACAGCAATGCAGAATACCTCTTCTTTTAACTGCCCACAGTGAAAAGAAATACTTTCCTACAGAGTTATATAAAGAAGATGCATTTTCATTTAGTTATTTTACTAAAATTTAGAATAAATACCTTAAAACTGCTCTATTTCTTTGTATTGATTAAATATATTCCACTTCTCAGGGCAATACATTTTAAGAGTATTCCCTTTCTGAAATATTTCACCCAGAAGTTTTGTGTGTGCAAAATGAATAAATTACTTATGAGCTTTTCATGTAATGTAAAACATTACATAAATATGGATGTAAGTTCATGGATAAGCTAATTTAAATTGTAAATTAATATTAAAGTTTTAAAAAAGTCTTTGAAGATCTAACTTAAATACTGATCATCTAAATATAAGTATTGTATAAAGTTATCAGCCCAGAAACCATCTTGCTCTTTTCATGGTTTTTACTGACCTGACATGATATAATCAAAAGATGACATTCTATTTGGATGAGTTCTTCAGTAAATTAAATTGTTTAGCACATTTCACTTTATAGAATAAGTGTGAATAGAAACCAGCCAGCAAAACACTGTCTAGCAACACTAAATCCCAGAGAAAAATAGAAAATCAGTACTTGTATTGCAAAGGGGTTTCATAAAGTTTTGAAGGACATGAAAATATAACACAGCCCAAGCAAATACTTTCAATGTAATAATTGGGGTACAAATGCAGATGAAAGTTTTGCTCTGAAAAAATGAGTCTGTAAGAGAATTCTAAGCCTGAATGTTTCTTGGAAAGAAGGATTTGTACAGTCAGTGCTGGATAAACAGAGATCCTCTTAGTCAATAAAAAAAAAAAAACCACTGCAACTTTAAAAATATATGTGCAGCTATGGTTAAAATTAAATTTAAAATGTCATTAGTCAGATGTGGATCATCTAGTCCAGAGTGTAATTTAGCACGCTATTGTGCTCATTCAATATAACCCACCACCTACATGGCTTTTTCCTATTCATTTTCTCTGTATTTCCATGGAGACTGCTAGCTGAATGCTCCCGGTTCCTCTTAGTCCTTGAACACCTTCAGTTTACATGGTTACATTGTGAGAGCGCTGATTAACTACTGAAAGCTCACCAATTTTGTTTAAATTCCTTGCTCAAACGAGGGCTAAGTTCAAACATAATCAAATTAAAGTGTGATGTATGAAAAACACATCAGGCGCACACCTGCACACCCAATAAAACACCAAGCACGGGGCTAGATTGTAACTTACATCCACAGCCTTGAATTGGCAGTATGGAATGGCACCAACACGGGTAGTGCACTGGAAGGCATTCTGTATTAGAGACCCAATGCCTTTCTCTTGGTGGCACCTTTCCTAAAGGTGAAGCTTCCTGCTCAACCAGCCAGTTCCAACAGTCAGCACATAGGCTCTGCCTACTCTCCACTCCTTCCTGGACAGATGGTATTGAGAGGAATATCTTGGAAGCAACTCTTGTCTGAGATTGAAATTAAGGCTGGTTGAAAATTTTCCATTGCGAGAAAATTAGGTTTTGGATGAAACAATTCTTTTTCTTCCTGAAGAGTATCTGCTTTCCGCAGAAAATGATGGTTTTGCCAAAAAATGAATGCGCCCAGACCAAAATATTTAAATTTGGAGATGCGGCCATAGTATCTCATGTCCCCATTCTCCATGCTCCCCGGCCAAATTACATATCCCATGATGCACCATGACCAGTGTTTCCATGGATGCACTCCCTCCCACCTCTGAGAGGGGAAATCATGGTGAATCATGGGGGATGTAGTCTGAGCAGTGATCCCAGCCTATAGAGGAGAATGGGAGCAGGCAGCATTTCCCAATCAATTTTTTTCAGCCGAATTTTTAGAGTATTTGAGTTTCTGGTGGGAAAAAAAATGAAAAAAAAATTCTGTGGAAGATGTAGACAAAAAATTATTTTGGTTCATTTTCATTCAGATTTTCCCACGGGGTAAAAGAATGGCCAGCTGCAATTCAAGCCACTACCTTGAGTCCTTGTATAGTTGAACAGGGATATGTGCAGTTTAGTCCTTAAGGATTTCATAGTGGAATGAGTTGAATTGTGCTTTGCTGTATGGCACAGCATTTCTCTATAATCACTTTGTTATTAGTTGTCAGTTCTTTGTGGCCAATCTACCCATCAAATCATCTAACATATATCTACGGTGTAATCCCGATGGCCTCGCTCATTCTTTACTTCTAATTAATATTACAGAAGAAAGCCCAGGATCATGGGTTATCGAGATTATGCTGGACACTGAAAATACACACTAGGAGACTGTTCCTTCCCTCAAGAGCTTCGAAGCTAATTGAAGGCAAGACAGAACAAGGGGGTGTTAACAAAAAACGAATGAGAGGCTGAGGGTAACAACACAGGGTTACTTAGACTAGCTATTTGTATAATTAAAATGTGGTTGGTATATAAAACACACACCAGGGTACAAACAAATTGAAAAACGAGAAACTTGCTAGAGTAAGAGCAGAGCAAGGACCTTAGGATTTTTACATAGGTTTGTGTGCCATGAAAGAATCAGTGTTGTACAACATGGAACTTTAGATAACAATTAGCCATCCCTCTGCAAGGAGTCTTATTCCTGATGGCCCAACTCTTCAGTTCCCCCCTAGAAGTTCCAGTTCTCTGCCAGGGTCTCATTAGTGGTCTGATGCACCACCTGCTGAAGTTTCTTGAAAGACTGTCCTTGACTGCAATGGACCGGGCCCATAGGACAGGATTCTTATCATATCCCGACAACATTTGCCTTGAATTGATAGAAATGGTTGCTGTTAAGCAACAAAAGGACTCTGAATACTACAAGAGACCAGAGTACTAGTTTTGCACTTCTTTTTCATCCTGAGGCATGGAGAGGGGAAGAGATGCCTCAGAAATCTACTTTGAAATACGGAACAAAATCCACCTATAATTAGACATCACAGATAGAAACAAATCAAACTCAGAATTTTTGCTAGATGACCAGCTTTAATAATTTGGCAGTTAACTAGTCAGTGTATGTACCAGTCTGATTTGCAAGTGTATTTGCAGTAACTGCATGCAAGTACCACCATACTATTACACCTGCTTTTCTAAATGCAGATTTTCTCCCTCTGTTTCTGAGACTGTGCCTCGTAAGGTCTGTACGGCTTGTTAGGACCAAGCTAGTTTTTACGTCAGAGAAACTTCTCCCTGCTAGGCAAATTGGCAGATTCACTGAACACGCTCAGTGAAGTATTTAAAATAGGCAATTTAATTAAATTGTCCTGACATTTTACAAAAGTTTTAATGTATTCAGAGCAACACCCAAAATGCGTATGCATGTTGTAGCCCTAATTTAAGGGGGAATTACTATGAATGCATGTGCAGATCATATATTTACATGTGCAAATGGCCAGTTAAATGACTGCGGTGGAGACACACAGCTCGGGGGAGGGAGAAGGAACACATATGCCAGCTACCATGGTAGGGTGTGGGATAGGGCAGGGCACTGGCACCTGGGCTGGGGAGCATAGTGCGCTAGCCATTAAGGAGGGGCTTGGTGCCCTGTGCTCCCCATCATTAACTGAGGAACTGCAAGGATGCCCCTTCCCAGATTGGAGCCAGATGCCCACCTTCTCCAATCTCAGTAGCTCCCACCCACACCCTCCTGTCTCACACCCCTGCTTTCATGGGGAGCTTCTGTCCCCCACCCCCATGCCCAGAGGGATTACAGACTGGATAACTTGTTTGACATTGTATTCTCTTGTCTTTCTTCCTTGTCAACAGATTGGAAGGGTGTCAATAAGAAGAGAGAGTGGAGAGAAATCTTCTGATTTGAAACAACACAGATGGGGGGGGACTTCAATTCTCTGGTGTGTCTGGCTGCTATGTATCACTCCTCAGTGCATAACAGCTCTAAACCAGGTGGCTCCAGCCACAAAGGAAATGTACCTATGTAGGGAATCTTGTAGGATGTAGACACACAGGAGCAGCTCCTACATCACCCCCTCCTATTGAGCTGCTGATGGAAAGAGCGTGGTTGAGGAAAAGGGGACTTGGGTGGGGCTCTTTAACCTTGCTGATCCCCTACAATGGTAGCCAGTGTAAATTAGAACAGGCCTCGAGGTGCGCTAAGTAACTCAGGGGCCGGACCAGCAACGAGACAAGCCTGGGACTGGCAAAATGCTGAAAGTGGTTTAGAGAGCATTGATGTCAGAAGAATATGAGATATGTTGTAGGGTTGCCACCCGTCTGATTTTCACTTGGAGAGTCCGGGTTTTGGTTTGTGTGTCCAGGTGCCATTCAACAAGCCCTGGTGTCTGGTTGTTTTTTTTTAAATCTGGGTGGTGTGTGTGGGGGGAGGAGGGAAGAGACATAGCAGGAGCAGGGGCTTGGTGTGGAAGAGGCAGAGAAGGGGGCGAGGCCTCGGGGGTCTGGTTACGAGCCATTAGAAAGGTGGCAACCCTAGTTTGTTGGACACTGGGCATATTATGAAATAATGGAGGCCTACAGCTAAAATAGGTCACCAACAACAGTCTGAAAAGACAGCAATTATGAAGGAGAAACTAACTTTTGAAAGACACCTGTTTTTAATGGCCTGCGTAACCGCGCATGGGAAGACACAAAGTCACGGTGGAGTCCAGACGAAAATGAAGAGAAAAGAAACAGGAAAAGGAAATTAAATAAGCAGATAGTGAGACAGTGAGGAAACGGTATGAAGGGCCAATGTCAACTCAAAATCTAATCACTTAAAAAAAAAACCACACAACTTAATTAAGGATATTTTCAGTTCCCTGAGTCACCATTTCTATGGTTTATCAGTCACATTTTGTTGTAATTAAAATGTTTTTCCTCCCCTGTTGGTGTGTGACAGACTATAACAGGGTTCACAACCCGCCTCTCTGCCTGGGGCCCACTTGCTGCCCCAATAAGGCTCAGAGAGGCTTCAGGGTTATGCAACACCCGTGTCTTTATTTACCTACAGGTCTCCCACCACCATTGTCTGTCTATTTACAAGCTTTACAGGATTATTCAACCTCTTTTACAGGCAGAATCAGCCTTCAGCTAGGAGACCTCCAGTTCCCCCCCTGACTGACTTCTCTCTGGCTCCACCCCCACCTTCTGGCTCCCTCCCAGCCTTTATAGCTCTTGGCTTGTCAGGCCAGCAGGTGTTGCCAATCCTCAGGCCGGCATCAGGCCTTTTCCATCAACCCCAATCTGCTTCCCTTGATTGGAGCTGACTGGGCAGGGGCTAATTAGGTGCTTTTGCACCAGCACCCTGCTACACGGACCCACACAATCAACAAGAGAAAATGACTATATACAAAGTGCTGTCAAATGCACAAAAGAAACTGAAGAAAACAAATACATTTCATACATTTATTATGATCTTTCAGTTACAGTAATCTAGGGTGTTACTTTTAATAATAGCAGGTAAACAAACTTCAGACAGAAGTGTGATTTTAAAGTTGATGGTGTCCCTTTAGGTAATAAAACTACCAACATGAGATCTAGCTGGAAACACGCTTTTTATAGCTCCTGCAAGTGATTATTTCTTTAGATGATTGCTAACTGCTGTATCTAACATTATCAAGTCAAACTCATCCATATTCTCTCCTTCAGTGCACCTTGTAGCTACACTTAAGCACTGATATGTTTCCAGCCTTCTGATTTAAAAGCAAATTAATTATATTTTGTAATTATAGTGTATTTTCTGTAGTTGTTATGCAACGCCATATGACTTGCCATGCATTTAAATGGAGTCCACAGCAACTGCTTTGAAAATACAAATGTATATGAATCTAAAGCATCACTGATAAAAAGATGACTGCTAATAGGAAAATATATCAAGAAACAGGGACAAAGTGCAGGAACTAATAAGATGAACAGAGGAAAGTTTATATAATATATCCCCTGGAAAAAGGTGAATTAGAAATATTTTATATACACAGATGACAAACTCCCCTCTTACTGACACCAATTCCACTCCACTGAAGTAAGTGGTGATGCAGGCCTGTAACTGAGAAAATCAGAACCAGAGAACTTGTGAATAATTCATATTGGGAATAGTTATTCAACAAATTTCACTTTTTCTCTGTTTGTGAATTGTCCTCAAAAAGACTTGTGATTTTCTCAGATGTATTCATTCACAAATAATATCTATGAACAATGTTTTGCCTGTACTTAACTCATCTGTGAACAGTTTGAGAACATTCAATATGTAAAATTAGTTCTTTGTGGGTGAGATGCACACATTACATGGGATGTTTCTGTTTCCTGATTGAATGAAAACAACTCTTAGAGAACCTGAAGCCCATTTTTAGTCTTTCCATGGATTCAATGGGTCATGTCCAGAATGAGCTCTCTGGTGCTCACAGCAGATCCTCAACTGATGTAATTTGGCCTTGTTTGTTGAGGTCAATGGAGCTAGGCTTGTTGACACTAGCTAATGAGCTCGACCACACATGTTTAGGAAACACAAAATATGCCTTCTACAGCTTCACATACAATCCACTGTTCCTACTAACATTCCTCCCATGAAGCATGTTCGCTAGAATATTTGTGGAAAGTAACCCCACACAGAATGCAAATGCAGTTGAAACCACTTTGTTAGCAATATTCGCACACAAGTTTTAGTAGTATTTTCCCACCTCTATTAATAACATTATTTAAAAAAAAATGACAAAAAATCTGGTAGTGAAGAAGGGTAAAGGCTGTCGTATATCAGTTATTTATTTACTGAATGTACCATAATCCTGTAATTAGCACGTGATGCTATGGGTGCATGCAAGGTGGGAGATAAAACTTTTTCCTGACTATAGCTTGTCCACCCAACCATGAGAAAGTCATTGGTGACTTAACACTTATTTTAAAAGGTTTCCATAAGAGGGGCAGAATCCTCCAGTTTGTTCTTTGCAAGGCCGAGTTTGTTGCTGAGAATGAGACTGACGTTTCCCAGAATAGCGCTGAGGCAGAATGTCTAATGTAGACTTCAAGAGAAATCACAGGCAGGAGCCTCAGAGGAGGCTGAGGAAAATGATGAAGCTATGCAACAGTGAGACTAATAACAATAAGCAACTTTAAATGTGTTCAGGGTTAGCTGGAAGATTTATGTTAAATTGTACGGTTATGTGACTTCTCCTCAGGGGCTGTTAGAGTTATAGATGCTTTACTGTTTTGCTATGCAAACCATCCCTGAGACTTTGATTTGGAATGACAACATCGCTTAAATGGTCCGCAGAGGTAAAGAAACATATATCTGTTCCCTCCCAACCACATCGTGGACAGTCACAACTTGGACTGAACAACACTGACACCCTGAGTCAAAAACTTAAACGCTGAGGGCAGTGGATTCCCCTGCTCTCTTAACTTAAAACCTCTTGCCCAGAGACTCTGCTATGGCCATGGAGACACTAGAGCTTGAGTCAGAGAAGGGGGCGCTAGAGAGGTGAGGTAAAGCTCACCTTTGAAGACCCGCCGCCATTATTCGCCCATACTCCAGACAAATCAGAACAGCCAAAGGGCTAGCTTAAAAGCTGAATTGGTTGCTAGTCACTCCAAAGATCTTCAGAGCAGTCACGTACCAGCCACTCCCATTTCATTGAACCATGCCCTCAGAGAAGGGGGTTTGATCCTTTAGGGTCCAGTCCTGCCAGCACGTATGCACGAGTGACTTCACTTACTCAGAATCACCTAAATCCACGAATGGGATTTGTGAGAGTAAAGTTGTTCAGCATGCCTAAGTGCTGGCAGGATTGGGCCCTTCATTGGTATCTTGGATCAAACATATTAACTTGCTACTTAATGAACCTAGCAAAGAGGGTCAGACTAACTTGGAGGAGACCTTGCTACCATACCATTCATTTGTTATTTGTTGAAATATATGTTGAATTATTTCTATGACATATCATTATGAGCTGGGTGAAAGCTTGTTATGGGTTGAGGTAAAACCTTGTTGAGATTGAAGGTTGCATTCACACCCATCAATTAAAATAACTGTAAGGATAAGTTAATCACAAGCCCTCACTTATCACAAAAGGTTTATGTGAACCCTCCCAGGATTTTTGGACTGTAGGGCTGGAGGAGTTTTTGATGAGTGTTGTTTTGAGGAAAGTGTGGGGTGGAGGCAGAACAAAAATCAGAGAGAGAAACAACCTGAAGAAATCCAAGCAGAAATCTATAAGCACAGTGTGACCCTGGAAGAAGGACCTGGGCTGTCTAAGGAGGATTGGGGCTGTAAGCAAAGAAACTACTCCTTGGTTCCTCCTGTGTTTGCAGAAGCAGGACTTCGTACATTCCTTATGAATGAACAAGATTGCATGAAAGAAAATACCAAGCTTCAGCATACCAAGCGCCCAACTGGAGCAACTCCAGGATCCCAAACTTTGACTATGCTCATGTCCAAAAGGGGCAACAATACAATCTATATTAAAATTATAAATAATAATAATAAAATACACTGAAATAAGAAACAGGAACTTTAGCTTAGATCTTTGGCTTTTTACTGCATGCTTTGAGCATAATTTATTGAAAAATGCTTTATTTCTTCTTACAGCTTCTATGACTAATTTTTGTCATATTCTACATGGCTTTTTTAAAGTATCTTTTTATTGTAAACAGCCATGCCAAGGCTAAGAAATGCACAGTCCCCTATAATTATATCTGCCTCACAAACAGATGCACAAATCAAGAGTGTCCTTTTTGCTCTTGTGGTTTGGGGCTTATCGGCACTGTGACCCTTTGCTTCTTTTCCAAGGAGGGTAGATAATCCTCTGTGACTGGCAAGAGCAGAGTGTCTGAGCTTCTTTTCTTTTCTTTTCAATATGGAATGTACAACCTCTGACCTACTATGTGTAGCCTGCTACAGCCTAGTGTCTGAACACTTCAAATATACTATCATCTCAACACCTTTGTGAGGTAGAGAAGGATGAGATAAGATGACTTATGCAAGGTCACATAGAGAGTTTGTGACAGACACAGGTATTGACTCCAGATCTCAAGTCCCAGGGCAGTACCTTACGTTTAACCTTAAGCCGATCCTTCCTTCTAGCCCAGTGGTTCTCAAACTGGGGCCGCCACTTGTGCAGGGAAAGCCCCTGGCGGGCCGGGCCGGTTTGTTTACCTGACGGTTCCGCAGGTTCGGCCGATCGCGGCTCCTACTGGCTGCGGTTCGCTGCTCCAGGCCAATGGGGGCTGTGGGAAGTGTGGCCAGCAAATCCCTTGTCCCGCGCCGCTTCCCGGAGCCCCCACTGGCCTGGAGCGGTGAACTGCAGATGGTCTTAAATAAAAGAAAGAGAAAAGAAAGAGAATCAGTCTTAAACAGAGCCAACATGGACCTTCATACCAGTGTTATCTCCTTCTGTGAACCTAGGTGCAACAAAAAAAGCTGTTGGTCAGCAGCAAGTTGGGAAGGAGATAAGGAGGAAAGGCCTTGGGAAGAAAGCAGTTTGTAACTCTTCTCTGAATTAAGACTGGAAATAAGGGTGAACTGTCTCAGATTGTTTTTTTTAGCTAAAGTCAATAATTGGCGATGGCATCACTTGTTTGTTAAAAGGTATAAGAAGTCAGCTGTTAGAGGGTTCATTGCTAATACCTGCCTGATCGTGCTGGAGCTGACCAATATGGGTCAAAGCACCCCTGGGGGTAGCCCATTTTTAATTATCATGGTCAAATGCTTATAAATATTTTGTTACTGTTTGGATGCAGTAAATTGCTTCTTATTTATGTAGGGTTTCCAATTTTGGTTGGATGTATTCCTGGAGATTTCATGACATGACAATCTTTAATTAAGGATTAATCTTTAATTCGTGGAGACTCCAGGCCAATCCTGGAGGGTTGGCAACCCTATTTTAGGTATTTGGGGCATGCTTAGAACAACGTATAAGTACCATTTGGCCTTTGGATTTAATAAAGGAATTTATCATTAAAATAATGTTTGGTGGTTTCCCATATTAATAATTCCAAATATTAGTAATTCCAACAGCCGTTCCTTGCCATACCTTCTTACCAATGCCACGTGTATATTGTAGTGTGTTATCATGGCAAATGGATTATACCAGTTCATATTTCTTATTTTAAAAAGGGACATATGGTCCTTATAGTCTAACCTTTGATTCCCTCTGCCAAGAGAGAGCAGGCATTTTCCTTTGCGTATTCAAACTGGCATGTGTGTAGTTTGTGGTTGGTGGTGATCTCCTGCCCATGGAACACAAACAGAAATCAAACATTCAGAGTTTGGCTGTCTCTGAATTGACTTAATGAATCATACCTCGAAGGGCTTCAAAATGCTAACAAGACTTTTAATCAACCCTTAGCTGCTCACTGAAAGCAAAAACATTGGAAATGGTTATATTTTGGGTTAGGAAGCAATCATGCAGAACTCATTGCTGTTTCTAGAACCTCTCTAACATCTCAAATGGGATTTCACTTTGTAAGTTTGTCATTTTTTAAAATGACTTTTGAGGAGTCTTGTTTCAGGGCTTTTAGTGCCTTGCATGTACCTTTGCTGAGCAAAAAAAGAGCAACAGATTTTGTTTGACAGTGCCAATTAGGCCCGGTGCCTGGTGTTTTTTAGCTGAGGAAGTCCTTGACCAAAAGAGTTTATGATGCACATAAAACAAGGCCTGACAGTTTTTGGAATATTGCTACAGTTCCAGTGCCTAGTTTCAGGTTGTTTGTTGTGCTTACAAGAACGCTGCTATAATTCTGCAAAAATATTGTACCCGGATATGTTCTTTCCTGAATCTACTGGTAACAATGCTGTCTGCTCTCTTGTACTCTGGTTTATAATAATGAACTAAACCCTGGAATTCTTACTTCAAAATTCTCATTAAAATCATTGGGATTTTGACCCTAATACAGATTGCAAGTTTTGGATCAACAACACCACCACAATGTGTTTATATAACACATTTCAGCCAAAGATCTCAAAAGGATTCACCAAAATGAAGCCCTATTCTATAAATGGAGAAATTTAGACGGAGGTTAGGGCATGCATTTTCAATAGTGCCCATTAGTTTTTGGTGCTTCACTTGAGGCAGACAAGTGTCACAGTTCTCTCTCTCTCTGACTCACTGCTGCTCATGGTACACCTCTACCCCGATATAACGCGACCCAATATAACACGAATTCGGCTATAACGTGGTAAAGCAGCACTCCGGGGGGGCGGGGCTGCACGCTCCAGCGGATCAAAGGAAGTTCAATATAACGCAGTTTCACCTATAACGCGGTAAGATTTTTTGGCTCCCGAGGACAGCGTTATTTCGGGGTAGAGGTATACTATGACCAGTGGTCACTGAGTTGTTTATCATGTCAACACTGGCTCTCTCTCTCTCTCTCTCTGTCCTGCTTCCAAACAGCTTCACCTCCAAACCCTCTTTACCAGTCTACGGTAGCAGTGGGCCTGCAATCAGACACACTGGTTACCTGCATTCACGCAAAATCTCTCTCTCTGAACATCCGCACAAGCATAAACCAGACATCCAAATGGGCAGAAAAGAAATTCAAAATAGCTGGACTGATTTGCAGGTTGGATTTAGCCTGCATCTGTGGACAGGTTTTCCTAGTATCCACCCACATCTAGCCAACAAACGTAACCTCGGCCTGTCTCTGAAACCTTTTCTGAGTTTAAAAAAAAAAAAGACACCATGATTTCTCAAATTCAACTGCAGCTGGTCAGGTACATGCCTGGTAAGTCACCCATTTTCTTCCAGCAGCTCCTGTCTGGGGAGATCCTGTCTCCATCCATCTAAAGAGAGCAGCTGGTCCTGATAGAAGCTGTCTGGTTGGTTTCAGGAGGCAGCAAGCTGATATTTAAGTTCAGAAGCAGCAGCAGTACAGTGGCTGCTTGACACGCTACTAACCTGCAGCTGCACTTGGTCCTGTCCCTGTGTCACTAGCCGTGCTCCAGAGGTGGGAGGTGAACCCACATGAATGCCTCTCTGAACTCTGGCTCTTCACTGACCAAGGACAAACAACTGTGAGCGGGGTGCTGTGGAGGGAAAGGCGAGTGGTATGTTAAGGAATCATTCGTTTCTTGGACATTCCTGCTGTAAGGTGGGAGACTGAGGCAAAGAATGCTGCCCAATGTATTGTGAGGTCGGTGTTTGCTTGTGATTACATGCTTATGACTCGTGGTTGTGGTATCTTCTCAAATTAAGGGTGGGTTCCTTTTCCCTTTTAATGCAAGTTTTATTTTATTTCACATAGACTCAGCCCTTGAGAGTGGGGAAATGTTGCCTTGTAGAGGTGCCCAGAGCTGGTGGTTAATTTTCCCAGATTACTGGGTGGGGGCTCGAGCTGGTTCTGTTTTTGTATTGGTAAGAGGAACCCCTAGCTATTGAACCTGGCCCTTAGTGCTGCCAACACACCTGGCAGAAGGGTTATAGGTGGAATAATACTAGATCTCTTTGGCATTTGGCCCTCCCTCCTTTTTTTCTGCTCCAAGGGGAAATTTGAGTTTTAAATAAATTTATTTAGTGGGTGGGTGGGCTGAAGGCAAGGTAACAAGAAGTACACCTTGCACTTGGAAAGGAAGGTGGTGATGTTCAAGGTAGGTCTTGGTTCCTGTGGGAGTCCATTCTGCAGCCCTGGTGAAGCCCCCAAGAAAGCACTCTCTCTGGCACAGGTGGGCCTTTATCTTTGCGGTGGCTAGCTCACCACTGCACAATAGCCCGCCTCCTCTGTACCCCCAAGGGGAGCACTTATTGCTCTGGAGAATGCAGGGACTTAGCTGTGCAGGTATGGAAAGGTGCAGTGGAGTAAGTCCCTAATGACCCTTGTGACTCTGGTCACTTGTATGTATGTTAGACTTGCATGTGTGTCTTGAACCATAACTTAAAGGAACCACCAGCCTCCTCAAAGAGAATCTTGCCCTAGGAGGAGTGCAGAATCAAAGACCCTGCAGAATGGCAAGGCTCAATTGGGCTCTGTCTGAGTTTTCAGATTGTGTTGCTAAGATCTAAACCAGCTCCCAGCTGGGACTAGGACAAATGTTGGCCACAGTGTAATGTGTAACAATGTACTGACTGGTACATCAAGAAAATAGAGAGAGGACGCTATAGGGCTCAGGGGATTGCTAATGGACTCGAGAATCCTTCCCTCTAGAACACGTGTTCATATCCAGCCTGAAAGCCATTACTACCTGGAGGTGGTTCAGTGGCCAATTTAAATAGTCTCATTCCATTTCCCAGAGGAGAAGGGTCATCCACAGATCACCATCATGACACCCCTCTTGTCAGTTCAAATACAGAGACCAAGGACTGAAATCCCATCTTATTCATCTGGATAGTCCCTCCAAATCAGACACACCAGCAGAAGTGTCTCAGTCTCTAGGGCCATCAATCCAGCATCTTTCAGGAGTTCTAAATTCACTTTAAAATATACTTTAAAAAGAGCGAGAGCGAGAGAGAGAGAGCGCGAGAGAGAGAGACGGACCAAGGCCTGAAAAGTAAGGACAGCTGGGCTTTTTTTTATCCTGTGCAGTTTGAAGACAACTGGCCGTTGTGAATACGCATGTTTTTATTTCAACATCCTGTGGTTTTGCTGACCTACAAGATGTCAATATCTCCTCCCGTGTTTTCTGTTCAGCAACTGTGGTGCTGAAACGAAAATGGCGAGAGCGTTGCTGAGTCAGTGCAGTAGGAATAATGAGCCGACCTACTTTTCTCTCTCCTTGGGACATCCGTGCATTCCTGGGGGGGAGGGGAGAAATTAATTGCTAAAGATAATTATCCCACCTACAGTACAGTAGGTGGAAAATCACTTCACCTCTCAGTATCTATTCTTTTCTCATGGTACTTATCCCTAAACCCAGACATAATGCAGCCCGTAGGAATAATGCTAAGAATAGTGATAGCTGCAGAAGAAAGAATATTAAAGCTTCTTTCATGTGTAACAGTGTGCAGCCGGGGTCATGAAGCAAAAGCACAGAGTCAGAGACTGGGATGTGGGCCGCCGTGCCTAGTGGTTGAAGGAGGAGTTGGTAGCCAGGAAGCAGAGCTGGAGTCAGAGGCCAGATCTGAGTCAGAAGTCGGGCATCAGAGCCAGGGTCAGAGCCGGTTACCTGGCAGGAGGCAAGGCAGGGGCAGGGCCGGAAGAAAGCTGGGAGTAGGAGCTCTCTCACCCATCACTCGTCCCACCCATCAGGCAGTGTAGCCTACCACGCAGCCCACTACAGACCAGCTGCATTGGTTAGGTTGCCCAGAGACTGGCTTTGTCGCAGGCCCTGACGCCACATACAGTGCAGAAATCTGGCCTGTTGCATTGTGTAGGCTCTGCCCAGTGGTAGAGATGTGGAAATCCTCACTACATTCAGACTGTGCTCTCTTGTTACAGAAATCCATTGCCTTGAAAATAGGCCCCCAATTGAAGCAATAGTCCTGATTCTTTAAGTACTGTAAGAAGCTATTCACATCACTGTGTGGCCTCTTCCCCCGTGGGCATTTTACCTCGGGATACAGGAGAATTCTCCCCAGTTAAACTAAGGGGTGGTCAGCAGCAGCAAGAAACTACAGTAGAGAGTGCGAGAAGGAGCTGGAGCCTTCAGCTCTCAGGGGCATACGGTTGCCAACTTTCTATTTGCAGAAAACCCAACACCTTTGCCCCGCCCCTTCCCCTAGTCCATGCCCTTGCCCCACCCCTTCTCAGAGGCTCCACCCCTGCTCACTCCATCCCCCTCCCTCTGTTGCTCACTCTCCCCCACACTTGCTTATTTTCACCAGGCTGGGGTAGGGGGGTTGGGGTGTGGGAGGGGGTATGGGCTCTGGGCTGGAGGTGCAGGCTCTGGAGTAGTGCCACAAATGAGGGGTTCAGGCTGCAGGAGGGGGCTCCCTTTTCAATCGAGCATTCTGCCTGGCAACCCTGAGGGGTGCTCAGCAGAGGCAGAAAAATGGCATGGGGCAGGGGGAGAGAAGCAGCTGCTCTCCTAAACCTGGTGCTGTGGGGCTGGTAAAGGGGCGTGGGGGGAAAGGCTAGAAAAAGAGCTGCTGCTTTGAGTTATTAGGGACGCTGCAGGAGGAGCTGCACAAAGGGCCACATCAGCAGCAGGGGCAGGCCTTAGCTCCCACCTCAGCTCCTTAGTTCATGGCCTCATGTAGAGTGCCTTAGCCATGGGCAGGGTAATCTCGCTGAGAGAAGGGAGAGGGGAAATTGGTGGGGATAAAGTATGACTCCCATATTCTCTCATAGTCTCTTGGTTTAGTGGGAGACTCAGGCATCCGCTCATGAGCCCAGGAGAGAGCACCTAAAAGCAGGAGTGGTCAGCAACTGGGTCGTGGGGTTGCCAACTTTCTATTTGCAGAAAACCGAACACCCTTGCGCTGCCCCCTGACCCGCCCCTTTTATGAGGCCACGCCCCCACCCATTCCATCTCTCTCCCTCCATCGCTTGCTCTCCCTCACTTGCTCATTTTCACCGGGCTTGGGCAGGGGGGGAGGGAGTGCCGGTGAGGGCTCCAGCTACGAGTACAGACTCTGGGCTGGGGCTGGAGCTGAGGAGTTTGGGGTGCAGGAGAGGGCTCTGGGCTGAGGCAGGGGTTGAGGTATGAAGGGGATACAGGTTCTGGGCTGGGGGTATGGGTTCCAGAGTGGGAACAGAAATGAGGGGTTCAGAGTGCAGAAGAGGGATCCAGGTTGGGGCAGGGGGGAAAGGTTCCGGCTGGGGGTGCGGTCTCTGGGGTGGGGCTGGGGTTTGGGTGAAGGAGGGGGCTCCGGCTAGGGAAGGGGGTTGGGGCATAGGAGGGGGTGCGGGATGCAGACTACAGGCAGCATTTACCTCAGGCAGCTCCCGGGAAGCTGACTGCATCTCCCTCTGGCTCCTAAGCAGAGGTGCAATCATGTGACTCTCCATGCTGCCCGCGGTTGCACACACCACCCCCTCAGATCCCATTGGCCACGGTTCCTGGACAACAGGACCAGCTGAACTAGGACTGGGGGCGGTGCACAGAGCCTCCCTGGCTGTCCCTCAGCCTAGGAGCCAGAGGGAGATGCCGGCAGCTTCCCAGGAGTCGCACGGAGCCTGCTTGTGCCACCAACCGGACTTTTAATGGCCTGGTCAGCAATGCTGACTGGAGCCGCCAGGGTCGCTTTTTGACTGGGTGTTCCGGTCAGCCTTAGTGGGTAGTCTTGCCTAATAGTTGGAGCAAAAGTCCAGCCTACTAGTTAGAACTGGAGTCAGACAGGGCGGGTCTGGGAGCAAAGCCAAGTGTCAGGGCTGGGAGTCAGAAGCCCCATGGTTAGCCAGAGTTGCAGTGAGAAGGCCGAGCTGGGAGTCAGAGGCTGGCACAGGCTGGGGTGCGGTGGTTGAGTAGTGCATCTGCCACTACCTCTGCAGATGGTCACTGATGCTGCTTCTGTTCTCCCTGCCCCTGCTTCCCATTTCGGAGGTGCCACGTTCTGAACTTCACCACTTAGCCCAGCTCTTAGTGATATCACTGGGGAACCTCATTGCTAGTGCCGCCTCTGCTTTGTCCTTCAGTTCAACACTGTTTGCATGCCAGGTGTATGGCTTAGCCCCTAGACCAGCTCATTAGTGATTGTCAGCTCTAGTGATCATTGAACAAAAACAGGGACTCTCCACTGAGTCCTGGCAGCTCAGTCTTGAAACACTAGCACAGGGACAGTCAAATCGCGTCTAGAACTCTTTAAGCAGAATCCCCAACCACATCTGACTTTCAGTGGGATTTGGCATGTCTACCCGCTGCCTAGCAAGCGAGGGTCAGCTTAGGATGAACCCCTCAATCAGGGCATGCTAAGCACCATTCTGCAGCCCTTTACTCATACAATAAGGATGACAACATTTCATTACTCATGCATTCAATACCGAAGAGAATTGTAACCCCAAATTGTTCACATTAGCATTATTCTCTGACGCACCTACTCTGCCTAGGTGTTCAGCAATGCAAATGTGGTCTGCTCCTGCAGTCTTTCCCCCAGCTCATGGCTAGATATCAGGGAAGAGCTCATTCAGACTCTGCTTACACATGCACACAACTGTCTGGTTGGAAAAAGCAGCTAGCAGCGTGAAGGGGAGCTATATTAGTGTGCCTCTGGGTGATGAAGGGGAATCCACTCTTAGCAATGAGATTCCAAAGGCATCAAGTGAAGGCCTTATTCCCTCAAGTCAAAAAAGAGAAAGCTGCAATATTTTCATTGCCACATTATTAAAAGAGACATGGTGAACTTTCCCTGCAGCTTTGAATTCCCACAGATTATTGTTTTACTTCACTATCTTAGGGCTTGGCTACACTGGCGCTGTAACTTGCTGCGCTCAGGGGTGTGAAAACGCCCCCCTACCCCACCCCCGAGCTCAGCGAGTGCAGCGCTGTAAAGCGCCAGTGTGATCAGAGCCCGCAGCGCTGCACGCTCACTCGCAGCGCTGCAAGCTATTCCCCTCGGAGAGGTGGAGTACATACAGCGCTGCAATAGAGCTCTCGCAGCGCTGGTGGCCGCGGCAGCGCTGGGAAGTCCCGAGTGTAGCCAAGGCCTTAGTGTCTTAAATACAGTGGTCCATCATATCAAATGGTTTGTTTAGTACTGATGAGCACAATATTGTAGTTTTTAGAAAGAAAGGATCAGGCTGATTTGGGGTGGAAAGATTATAAACCACTGAGTAGATGGGAAATGCTGCACGCTAGCAAATATTATTTAAAGATACAGAACCGAGCTCATTAACAGAGTGAGGCTATTTGGGCATTTAACAACCTCTGAATGTGATAGCCTAGCAACCATCTTCATTATTAATTTGAATCACATACAGCCTGTCAAGTTTTCAATCCTGGAGAAGAAAAAGGATCAGAATTATTCTTTGTCAAGAAAGCCTACAGTGGACACACTGATGAACTCAATGACTGACATCAAAGAGGAAGATACTTTTCTGTGCTTTCCTTTGGTGTGTGTGCACTGACTGGAATCTAGGTGCACATGTCAATGCTAAACAACCAGGCATCTAGAAAATGTGCTACTGGGAAAGACTGCCACTCTATCACAATCCATAGCTATATAGCTAAAAAGTCAGTGGCACTGAATAACCTCAGGATGACAGTAATTCTTCTGTCCTCAGGATCCTTAAGCAATAGGTTGTACTGCTCCGATACAGCCCTCCTATATTGAAGAAAATCAGAATGATGTTGTTCAACCATCATGGCTAGGATGTTCAGTGGAGGCTTAAATAAGGTTATTTATTACACTTAAGAAGAGAACAAGTAGATTATCCATAAGAATATTACGTTTATTACACAACTCCCCATACATGTAGTTCACCGTGTGTGTGTGTATATGAAATAAGTAATTTTATTATGTAGCTAGAGATCTGTACAAGTCTCCTGTTTTATCAGTATCCGATGCCCAGCTTGTTTTCCTTCATTCCCGAGTAACCTTCAGAGTATGGATGGCGGGAAATGTATTTGGGAGAATTTTAACTGCTCTCATGCAAGTCAATGACAAAACTCCTGCTGGCTTCACCGAGATCTGGTGCTAACTTGGTGAGCTGAAACATCTTAAGTGAACTAGAACTGAATCTTTTGAGGGCCAAACCCTGGTCCAATTGAAGTCAAGGGCAAAACAACATTTTTGTCCCATTGAAGCTAATGGGCGACGCCTAGTCTAAGTTTTAGAATGTTGCTTCTTCCTAGCTGGCATGGAGAATCCGGCCCATGAGTACAGATAGCATATCTGAGCAGCTGATGGGGGAGAGGCGGTTCTCAATGGGGTGTAGATTCAGCAATGGTATTGGAAACCAGAAAGAAAGGATTCTAGGAGATGGAAGAGAAGAAATGAGCTTTCTGATAGGACAAGAGAGAAAAGGAAAGACAGAAGCAGAAAAAGCAACAGTGAAACTAAGGCTGTAGATGAAAGGAAGAACGCAGAGAAAGAAGAAACCCAGAAAGAAATGATCTTGCAAGTAGAGAAGATGGGGCTATTAAAAAGAGGAAATGAGTAACACAATGGGATCTAGCTCAGAGATCCACTAGTCAGTGTAACAGACTGGTAGCTGGAGATTATTTTGCTGGGAAAGAGGCATCATGCCTGAGCACAACCTCTCAATCTTTCCAGGGAAAGGTGAAAGTCTCAGAAGTTATAGGGGAATATGAATGAGTTGATCACCTGACTCACCTCTAGAGAGGTTCTTAGTGAGGAGTTTCAAGTTTGGAAAACAGAATGTGTTCATATGAACAGAACTGGAGAAAGACACACAGCTAACCTTTCAAAGCGGAGGTAGACTTTCTGCAGAACTAGTGACTTGAACAATATCAGAGCAGATGGCACCCTGTGCTGGCTAGGAAATGGATGCCCAAAACTCTGTGCGCTTAAGTTCTCTAGAAAGGTATGGAGTTTGATGTTATTAGTTTTTTCTTTAAAGATGCAACTTTGTGAGCAGAGGGTGGTGGCAGGGAAATCAATCTTCAACTACATGCTTCACTCACACTACAAATACGACACTCACAAGGTTGCCAAGAAAATGGAGACAGTATTATCTAGTGATGCTAGAGTCTCAATTTTGCATGCACTAGGTTGAAAAAAAGAATCAACTGGGACAGTTAAGAAATCTCTAAGGAGACCTGACAACTCTAATGAGATTCACTTTTTCTTTCCTGGATAAATTAAGGATTTCTTTGACTGGCTTCACATACATTTTCACATCCCAAAAAGCTAAGTCTGGGTTTTTGAATAAGATGGAACTGACTAGCAACTAACAACTCCTTCACTGACAGCTCTGATATAGCAAATGATAGTCCCATGCTGGTTTACCTTTTATCTTTAGCCACCTTGATGCATGCTCTCTCATATTCCGAGAGTTCATGTGGTACAATTAGGGCTGTTGATTAATCACAGTTAACTCACACGATTAAGTCGAATTAATTGAGATTAAAAAAATTAATCGCAATTTTAGTCACACTGTTAAACAGAATACCAATAGAAATTTATTAAATGTTTTGGATGTCTTTCTACATTTTCAAATATATTGATTTCAATTACAACACAGAATACAAAGTATACACTGCTCACTTTATATTTTTTACTACAAATATTTGCACTGTAAAAATGATAAACAAAAAATAGTTTTTCAATTCACCTCATACAAGTACTATACTGCAATTTCTTTATCATGAAAGGGCAACTTACAAATGTTACATAACTTCACTCAAAAACCAATGTAAAACTTTAGAGCCTACAAGTCCACTCAGTCCTAATTCTTGTTGAGCCAATCGCTCAGACAAACAAGTTTGTTCCCATTTACAGGAGATAATGCTGCCAGCTTCTTGTTTACGTCACCTGAAAGTGAGAACAGGCATTTTCATGGCACTGTTGTAGCCAGCATCACAAGATATTTATGTGCCAGATGCACTAAATATTCATATGTCCTTTTATGCTTCAACCACCATTCCAGGAGACATGCGTCCATGCTGAGGATAGGTTCTGCTCAATAACGATCCAAAGCAGTTTGGATCAACGCACGTTCATTTTCACCATCTGAGTCAGATGCCACCAGCAGAAGATTGATTTTCTTTTTTTTGGTGGGTCAATTCTGTAGTTTCCACATTGGAGTGTTGCTCTTTTAAGACTTCTGAAAGCGTGCTCCACACCTCGTCCCTCTCAGATTTTGGAAGGCGCTTCAGATGATTAAACCTTGGGTTGAGTGCTGTAGCTATCTTGAAAAATCTCACATTGGTACCTTCTTTTCATTTTGTGAAATCTGCAGTGAAAGTGTTCTTAAAATGAGCACATGTGCTGGGTCATCATCCGAGATTGCTATAACATGAAATATATGGCAGAATGGGGGTAAAACAGAGCAAGAGATAAAATTTTCCCACAAGGAGTTCAGTCAAAAATTTAATTAACGCATTTTTTTTTTTAAATGAGTGTCATCAGTATGGAAGCATGTCCCCTGGAATGGTAGCCAAAGCATGAAAAGGCATATGAATGTTTAGCATACAATTACCTTGCAATGTCAGCTACAAAAGTGCCATGCAAACACCTGTTCTCACTTTCAGGTAACATTGTAAATTAGAAGCGGAGAGCATTATTTCCCGTAAATGTGAACAAACTTGTTTGTCTGAGCGATTGGCTGATCAAGAAGTAGCACTGAGTGGACTTGTAGGCTCTAAAGTTTTACATTGTTTTGTTTTTGAGTGCAGTTACGGAACAAAACAAAAAAACTACATTTCTAAGTTGCACTTTCACGATAGAGATTGCACTACCGAACTTGTATGAGGTGAACTGAAAAATACTATTTATTTTGTTTTTTACTGTGCATAATTTGTAATAAAAAATATAAGGTGAGCACTATATACTTTGTATTATGTGTGGTAATTGAAATCAATATATTTGAAAATGTAGAAAACATCCAAAAATATTTAAATAAATGGTATTCTATTATTTAACAGTGCGATTAATCACAATTAATTTTTTTAATCGCCTGACAGTCCTAAGTACAATTGTTTCCAGGTTTAGATTTCTTTTAGTGGGGGAAGAGGAGAAAAAGAGCTGTAGTTCAATGCTCTAAACACAGGACTGCTTCAATGATATATTCTGCCCCAGTTGTGTTTCACCCCGGGCAACTTCTCAGCCGCCAGAAATCTCATGGTTTAGTTTACTAGTGAGGATTAATTTAGATAAAGTTTGCAAAGAATCTGACCTATATAAAGTGACATATAAGAGAAGCAATCAGGATTATTTTCCTCCATCACCATCATCATAAGGTGGGAAGGTCTCTCTATAGTCCCTAAGGAAGGAGGCTTGCAACCATGCTATGCCATCTTCCAGTGCGGAGGCCCTGCTGAACCAGATAGTGACCTGGGGCAATTACATTTGAGGACACTGCTCTTTTTAAATGTATTTTACTACACTGATATAATGGCTCTTACTCTCCTACTGCTGTGAGAGCGAGTTATGCCCTTAACTCCCATTAGCATAAGTACGTCAGACCCTAAACACCAGTGGCACACCAGAGCTTTGTTTTCAAAGAATATAAAGCTGGAGGTGGGGTGGGTCAAAACTAAGAAAAGTGAGTAATTATCAGTAAGTAAGTGCTGAATTTCATCTAAGAAGGTATTTTTACCATGTCAGATATACTGCTTTATAATATTGGCCTTGATTTTTTCCACTATGTTTGATCAGTGCTCAAGTAGTGGAAAGGTGCAGCCACAGGGAGCTGGTTATGGTTTCCTGGCTCAGGTTCATGTAGCTCCAGCAAACTGGAACAGATGCAGAGAAGAACTACTAGGATGACCAGAGGAACGGAAAACCTACCTTACTAGAGATGACTCAAAGAGCTTGGCTTGCTTAGCTTAACCAAAAGAAGGCTGAGGGGAGATCCTGCTCTCTATAAATAAATCAGAGAGATAAATACCAGAGAGGGAGAGGAGTTACTTAAGTTAAGCACCAAAGTGGACACAAGAACAAATGGATATAAACTGGCCATCAATAAGTTTAGGCTTGAAATTAAATTAAGGTTTCTAACCATTGGAGGGGTGACGTTCTGGAACAGCCTTCCCAGGGGAGCAGCGGGGACCAAAAACCTGACTGGCTTCAAGACTCAGCTTGATACTTTTATGGAGGGGATCGTATGATTCAACTGCCTACAATGGCATCTAGCCGATCTGCAACTGCTAGTAGCAAATATCTCAATGGCCGGTGATAGGATGCTAGATGGGCAGGGCTCTGAGTTACTACAGAGGATGTTTTCCCAGCTGTCTGGTGCTGAGTGTTGCCCACAGGCTTAGAGTCTGAATGCCATATTTGGAGTTGGGAAGGAATTTTCCTCTGGGTCAGATTGGCAGAGACCCTGCGGGGTGGGGTTCGTCTTCCTCTGCAGCATGGGGCATGATTCACTTGCAGGTTTAAGCTGGTGTAAGTGCTGGATTCTCTAACTTGAAGTCTTTCAATCATAGATTTGAGGACTTAAGTAACTCAGCCAGAGGTGATGGGTCTATTATAGGTGTGGGTGGGCGAAGGTTTGTGGCCTGCGATGCGCAGGAGGTCAGACTAGATGATCATGATGGTCCCTACATTAGCTGAGGATCAGATGCAGCAGAGATGACCTCTGACATGTCCCCCATTACAGTACCTCCTTCCCCTTATGCCAGGTGAGTGAGATAGCATAGGAGGTGGCATAGGCAATCAACCAGCTGTACGCCAGAGGAGATTCCCCTGCACAGGGGGAATTCCCTGCTGGGAATCTCCTGCCAATATAAAAATGTTGTTTACCAAAACAGCCAGCCTATTGTCTTTAACCATACGAGTTTGCCTTGATGCACTTTTCTCTAAACAGGTGAGAATGATGGACACCACATAATGGAATCCATCACCCCTTTTGATGTCTTAATTTTACTTAAGATAACTGACAATGCTAGCACAAGAACAAATTGGCATAATTTGGCCCAGAGTAAATTTAGTCTGCAAATTAGAAGTGTAACCATCATGGAAGTGTAGGACTGAAAGGGACCTCAATAGATCACGAGTCCAGTGCTCTGAACTTACGGCAGGACTGCATAATAACTAGACCATTCCTGACAAGTGTTTGTCTAACCTGTTCTTAAAAACCTCCAACCTCCACAACCTTCCTGGGCAATTTGGTCCAGTGTTTAACCACCCTGACAGTTAGGAAGTTGTCTCTAATGTCTCCAACCTAAACCTTCAGGTTAATGAGAACAATTTTTCTTCCTCCTCCTCCTCCTCGCAGCCTGTTATGTACTTGAAAGCTGTGATCATGTCCCCTCTCAGTCTTCTCTTCTCCAAACTAAACAAACCCAATTTTTTTCAATCTTCCCTCATAGGTCATGTTTTCTAGACCTTTCATCATTTTTGTTGCTCTTCTCTAGACTTTCTCCAATTTGTCCACATCTTTCCTGAAATATGGTGCCCAGAACTGGACACAATACTCCAGTTGAGGCCTAATCAGTGGCGAGTAGAGAAGAATAATTGCTTCTCACATCATACTTACAACACTCCTGATGACGCCTCCCAGAACGATGTTTGCTTTTTTTGCAACAGCGTTACACTGTTCACTCCTATTTAGTTTGTGATCAACTATAACCCCCAGATCCTTTTCCACAGTACTCCTTCCTAGACAATCATTTCCCATTGTGTGTGCACGCAACTCATTGTTCCTTCCTAAGTGGAGTACTTTTCATTTGTTCTTATTGAATTTCATCCTATTCATTTCAGACCATTTCTCCAGTTTATCCAAATCATTTTGAATTTTAATCCTATCCTCCAAAAGCATTTACAACCTTTCCCAGCTTGGTATTGTCCACAGACTTTATAGGTGTACTCTCTCTGTCATTATCTAAATCATTGATGGAGATACTGAACAGAACCAGATTGAGGACCGTTCCCTGTAGGACCCCACTCGTTATGCCCTTCCAGCTTGACTGTGAACCACTGATGACTACTCTCCAACCATTTATGCACCCACCTTATAGTAGCTCCATCTAGGTTATATTTCCCTGGTTTGTTTGAGACAGTCATGTGAAACAGTGCCAAAAGTCTTACTAAAGTCAAGAGATATACCACATCTCCTTTATTCACAAGGCTTGAAAGAAAGTTAATAAGGTAGTTTGACGTGATTTGTTCTTGACAAATTCATGGTGACTTTTACTTATCACCTTTTCTTCTAGGTTTTGAAAATTGATTGCTTGATTATTTTCTCCATTATCTTTCCAGGTACTGAAATTAAGCTGACTGGTCTGTAATTCACCAGGTTGTCCTTATTCCCCTTTTTTATAGATTGGCACTAGATTTGCCCTCTTCCAGTGCACTGAAATATCTCCCATCTTCCATGAGTTTTTAAAGATAATAGCTAATGGCTCAGCTATGCCCTCAGTAAGCTCCTTGGGTATTCTACGCTGTATTTCATCAGGCCCTGCTAACTTAGAGGAATGAGATTCTGCAACAGCCTCCTAATAGAAGTGAAGGGGGAAGAGGCAAACATCCCAACTACTTTTAAGATGGAGCTTGATAACTTTATGACTGGGCAAATATGATGGGTTGTCTGTGATAGCAAGGGACTGGATTGGATGACTCCTCCAGTCTTTTATGTTCCTAAACCAGGTACCTGTGATCTTGTGGCTTTCATATTATTGCCCCTGTAAGAGTTCTTTCCCTAGGTGCTTATCACACAAACATATGCATAACATTGTCTTTGGTGATCATATTTGAAAAGATTCACGATTCGGACCCATTCGGCTGCCATCAGTCCTTGCTCCCATGTAGTGCAATAAAGTGCTGTTTTGTGTACTGTTGCAATTCTATAGGAAATCTAGAAAATGAGTGATTTAAAGACAATTCAAAAGAGTGCTTGATTGGCCAGATTTCATTACAGGTCTATTATTATTTTAATAGAAAATTCATGTGAGGAAATAGCTCACAATTATTAGCTTGAAATGGGCTGGCAATTAGTCTAGGACTGTTAAGGCCATCAGTTAAAGATATGCCACAGGGCTTTAAATACTTTTCTTATTTAAAAGGTCTGATCTTGTTCCTAGTGAAGCGCTATGAACATAGGAATAGATGCACAGGATCAGAAATTGCTACGGAGAGAACTGATGGGGTCCAGCACCAGATGCTTTAAAGGAAGGTACAAGAAACCCTATAATTGACATGCGAGGTAAACATGCCCAAAAGAGAAATTTTAACTAGAAGCAGTAAGCGGCTGAAGCATGAGGGTTGATATGCTTTCTAATCTTTCCTATCTAATGCAGCTCTAGATACCTTGCTGCAGTCATTGACAGAGGCAGTTTTGCCATTGACTTTGATGGGAGTAGAATCAGGCGCTCGAGCGCTCTCTAATTCACATTTATTTCTAGCTCCACTAAGAAGCCTCTCCAGAAACTTGGCCCTGGCAGAGAGAAACTAGAGCAAAATCTGTTTTTCCTCGGAAAAGAACTAGCATGGCAAAGGTTGCTGAGTGCATCTGGCTGAAGCGGTGCCTTTCTGTGGCAGAAATAGATTTTGATGGCTGCTTCTTTAGGCCATCTCTTGTGTCACAAGTAGTTCTGTAGAGTGGCCTCTCAGGGTGGTTCACGCTGTTCAGAACTGTCTGTTTCCATTATGTGCACCTATTTTAAGGAGTTGATATCCCAAGCCTGTTGAAGTTCTCTTCAGGCTAAAGCTTAGAATATGCTCACTTTGTGTAACTAATTTTTCCCCACCTTTCTCCCCCTCCCCCCATAAATGCATCTCTCCCACATTAGCAAGTGCTTTGGGAGCGATGATTCAGCTTCCTCCTCAAGTTGTCAATTGACCCCACCAGGGAGAAGAGGAGAAACATTTGCCTGCCTCTTGCCATTTGGATGACTGCTAATATCCCATCATCAGCAGGGAATAAAGTGGTCACCACAGCAGAAGGGAGCACTTTCTTACTTCCCAGTACTGAACTGCACCTTCCTCAAACCCTTCATGGTTTGGTGTAGCCACATTGTGTAGACAACGCCCCCTTACTGCCCGTCGGGGCATGACTCACCCTGCTGAGGGTTCCCGACCATCAGTTGTCATCCCTCACAGGTCCAATAACCTTCAGCTCTGGCACACTTGAGTCCTGCCACTTCCTGGGTCTGAGAGTCCAAAACAAACAGGAAAAGTATGAACTTCAAAGTCAGCTTTGTCCATTGGCTGGACCCCACTCTTCTGTTCTGAGCTTGCCTCTGTCTTCCTGGGCCTAGTTCTCCTATCCGCCAAATGGCTCATCCAGGCAAAAAGCAGGCTCTGGCTCTTGGCTGGAAACAGGTTTCCCCTGTTGAGGCAGTAGCAAGGCTCTGGTCTCTTTCTCCTGGTCAGCCTTGAACTGAGCTATGTCTCCTCCTTTTAACTCCCCTCTCCCTGCCTGGAGGTTGGCGGCAGGAGTAGGGAGGTGGGGTCAACTTGGTCCACAGGCTCTCTAACTCACTCGTTGCCAGGGTGGAACCCATCTGCCCTATCCTATCTGGCTTGGTAGTGGTATTAATGGCAGTGTAGTTAAGCTCCTGGTTGGCTTGACTTTGCTACAACTGCTACTGGGGCTTCCTGAATTCATAGATTTTTAAGGCCAGAAGGGATCATATGACCATGTAATTGGACATCCTGCATAGCACAGGTCAAAAATCTCTCTAGTGATTCCTGCATCAAGCCCATACATTCTGTTCAAGCTATAGCGTATCTTTCGGAAAGATACTCAGTCTGGACTTAAACCACTGCAAATGGTGGATACTTTGAGATACAGCTGGTCATCTTTCGGGGTTGAGAGAAGATTTTGCCTGTGCCACAGATTCAGAGCTTGAAGGGATATGAGAATCTGGAACACGCCTCATTTGAGCAAGAAGGCTGTATGCATTACCTGGCAAAGGTAAAGCTGGTTTGGGATTACAAAGTCATGGATGTTTAGATTTCTCCATCACACTATTCTGGGGGCAGGAATCTTTGGGCAGTGGTGTGTTTTTTTAAGTACACGGCCTCAGGACTGCCCAGAGGATTCAGGGGGCCTGGGGTCTTCAGCGGCAGGGAGCCCCTGCCACCGCATTGCCGCCACAGACACGGCACTTTGGCGGCGAGTCCCGGGGCAGAAGGACCCCCCGCCATGGGTCTTCAGGGTACTTCGGCGGCGGGTCCCGGGGCAGAAGGACCCCCCCGCCACCGAACTGCCGCCAAAGACCCAGAGCGGAAGATGCTCTGGGGGCCCGGGCCCCGCGAGAATTTTCCAGGTCCCCCGCAGCAAGTGAAGGACCCCGCTCCAGGGGTCCCAAAAAACTCTCATAGGGGCCCCGCAGGGGCCGGGGGCAAATTGCCCCACTTGCCCCCCCCCCCCCCCCCGGGCAGCCCTGCATGGCCTGAACCACAGCATGGGGATCCAAGTGATCAGACAATAGGATGGGTTTTATGATCATTCACAGTTTAGTAGCCCTCTTTAGAATGTTTTGCATGGGGAAAGGCTATATGAAGGATTATGCTTTAGGCTCAAAGCCCAAGAGTTTAGCTGTTTGCACAACTTGCTGGTAGAGGTAGGCTCTGATACAAGAACAAAAGCTGATTTCATTGGAGAAGCATTTACCCAAGAGGCAGTGGACTTCTAGGATTTCACATAAATTCAGCCATCAAAATTTGCCCGCACCCGCTAAAGTCAAATGTCAGTCTGGCATTCAGAGCAGGGGACTGATTCCATATGTGACTGTATGAAACTAATAGCCTGTGTGCCTCAGTTTACTCACATGTAATGTATGCCACAAATTTCTGATTTCCCCCCCACGGGTAGATTGTGAGGCTTAATTAACATTTGTAAAGTGCTTTGAAATTCTCTGCTGAAGCAGTTATGCATGTTCAAAATGTGATTAAAAATGAAAGCTGGATACCATTATATAGAAAAGGCTATTGAGTCCCCCCCCCCCCCCCAAACTAGAACCTTAGTCAACCCTGAGGTGGAACATTGGCAAAGCTACAACAGGAAGGCTACTCGATGTGTGTCTGCATTGTAGACATGCCCTCAGCGAGCGCTAGTTCTGCTTCACTCCACATGTAAAAAACAAAACAAAAAATCTACATGTGGGTCTGTATCACAGATAAGTGTTTAAAATGGAGACATTTCAATTTATTCCAGTAAATACCATGCATTTTTAAGTGTACACATTTGACAGCTGGTAAGAAAATTTCCATAAAAAGATCCTCCACCCCGCCCCCCACAAAAAAAAAAAAAACCCACCAACCAACAACAACAACAAAAAACAGGGAGACAAGGGAGTTAGGAAAATATAGGTGAAAATAACTGTTTTCCCCCCAAAACCAGTTCTACCATTTCCCCAATTGATTAATATACACAAGCCCCAATATCATATGTAGTCATAGAACTCTTCTCTTGGATGTAATGTATAATTTGCATTTTGCTCCTAGAAGAAAAAGTGAGCTATCATTTTAGTATAATGAAATTAAATTCAAAAGAGACTCTCCTTTTTAAAGCAATCGTGTTATAGTTCCATCAAAATGTCAAATGTATGGATACAAGTAAAAACAAGCTGAAACATTTCCCATTGATTTATAGTGGGTTCAGAATCTGTCATTTGCAGCAACTATGTAGTAAGGATTTTTATGGCAAAGATATAAACTTCTGTTTCCAGAGGTTTATGATGAAGAGCTTGAAGAAACCTGAATGATGTGACTGATAATGTGAGTAAGAGGAGGTGGTGACCTGAAGAAGTAAATTCAGAGCCCCCTTATCTGTAGGGCCTTGACTTAGAGGGGACCCCAAATTGCAAAAAGAGCAGATCAGGGCACTAGACTTTACCCCTGCAATCCCACTGCCAGGGGAGGAGATTGGACAAGGCAGTGAGTTGCTGTCTCTCTGTGGTCCCAGAGTGGCAGATAATGTTGACCCAAGTTGCAGAGCCCCCATGAGACCAAATCTCTGTAGAAGACTGAGGAAGTCTGATAGACCCAGGAATATAATCAAGCAGGATAATCCCACTTCTACATATTTTGCCAAATGAGCATTATAATCTCCACACAGCCTGACAGAAACCAGATCTAATCTGAATCAGTGTATATGGGAATATTATTATTTTCACCAGTAAGGGAACATTGCAGTTTGTGAATGGCAAAGAGAAAAAAAAAAAAAAACCTGTGCCCAGGCAAAGATTTCATAACCTGTTCAGATCACTGTCTGGGTGTGCAAATAATGGCTCCAGGGTTATTTTGCACTGGTATGTTACACATGTAGTACTTTTAAGATCTCTTATAGAGATTATTAAGCTAAAATCATAGGTGGCACTAATGTGTTTACACCTCCACCCAAAAAAAAAAAAAACTCAAAACCCCTTCAAATGTGTATATATATAAAAATAGGTAAGTATATATTCCACATTACAGTCACCAGTTTATTACTATTTTATAAAAGGAGATTTTGTATAATGCAAAGAGGAAAAAAAATACTAATTTATTGCAACAATTAAGGTCCAATTTTTGACTATCAGACTAATAAGGATTGCTCAAATCCCACATTTGAGCATTCAAAGCAGCATGCAGGTTAAAGGTTGATCTGAATGCCCCAAAGACAGATTTTGGTATCCTACAGTACTTGGGCAGCTGTCATAAGGTTCACTCACCACTTCCTCCTCCTGTCCCCTCTGGGGATTAGCTCCTTCCTGGTCTGGGGCCCCATTCTGCTGCACTCCCTGCCGCCACAGGCTCTCTCTGTCTCAAACTCCAGGTGCTCCTTCTTCATGACTTGGCCCTCCAGCCAGGTCAATGCGTTTCCCCCTTCTAGGGTATCAGTCTTTCAGGGGAAACTGTCCCAGGCAGTTTGCTCTCCAGTGCTTGGTCTGTGCCACTTCTCCCAATGTCTGGTAGAGGAAGACAGGCACATCCTCTACTCCAGGTTCTAACTCAGGGGCCCTCTCATCAACAGCCAAGATCTATCATATACCTTGCTGCCTTTCCCCTGAGCCTTTCCTACCTGTCTGGCTCCCCCCTCCTCTCTGGGTTTGCCAGTCCCACAACTCCCTCCTCCCAGGTGGGAGCTGTAGGCCACTTGCCTCTATAGCCCCAAACACACCTCCCCTCTCCTAGGGAGTCACTGCAGACTGCTCCCCTACAACTCCTTGCTACTCTCAGAGTCTGGGCTTTACACAGACCTCTCCTGTTCCTGTCCAGCTGAACCTCATCTCTAATTAATCCCTGCTCCCTGGATCCTCCTCCAGGTGCAGCCTGGGCAGTTAATTGGCCTCCCTAGCCACTTTAACCTCTTCAGGTCTTGTGTGGGGTGTCTCAAAATTGGCTTCTGCATAGGTGTACTACATTTCTGTATTTGCTTTTGTTAGACTTTTTTAAACCTGTACCTGCATTGTCCAGGTTTTTAGCATCGCTTTGCATGATACAAGCCTGCCTGCAAGCGCTTTTCATACTAGGTAAAATGCTGGCTGTCACCTGTGATGTGGTCCTTGAGTTCCTGTATTTAATATTTACTGTGACACCTCTACAAATGGCACATAGCCAGCCACCTGTGATCTTGCCATTCCAGCATAATTGTTCAACTAATGTACTTTAATATATATGGATCACAGGGAATTTTCCACAGATGCTGATAATGCCAGACTCATGATCACATGCATACCCCACTTGTGCATTCACAGATGAGATTGCCTTCTGTTATTATAAGCTTATCAGATCAGGAATGCAGCTGTAACAACTATATTGTTGCAGCAGTCAATAGATCACCATACTATTGGAAAACTAATTCAACAGAACTAGTTTATTTTAGCTTCCCTGGAAGGACAGGGAATTAGCTGCAGTGTCAGGACTTAATTATCCCTCAAAGCTTTTCCCCCAAAATTGAAGGATCTTTCAAGCCACTGGCTAAGACTAGATCCTTTTTTTTCCTTTTTATTTTTTTAATGAAGCTTTTAACTGAAGTCTTATCAATACATTACATACAAAACAGTGTTTATAAACATACATTAGAAGAATCATGACCATGCACACTGACCTTTGATGTCCCCTTCTTTTTTTTTTTTCTTTTTAACATATCTGCTCCATAACTGTTAGAGGGACCTAAAATCAAATTACAGGGAGACGCTTCAGAGCCAAAACCCAAATAAGTTACATTGTGGTTGATGCCTCTAGTCTTGCAACATAGTCCCTACAGACATTTCAAAAGCAAAATCTGTGTGCAAAGAGAATGTTAGCCTTTACTGAATGAAAAAAAAATTCAAAAATTCCTCCAAAATTTCTACTTCTCCACAAAGGTATAAACAGAAAAATTTGGCCCTTTTATCACAATCCATATGGCCTGAAAGTACAAATGGATTCCATGAAACAAAACATTTATGCTATTTAGAAGTGCATGACTTTTGACATCCCCACATATGTACACCAGCACCACCATCACAGGACCTAACCAGATCAGCTACAACATCACGGGCTCATTCACCTGCACGTCCACCAATGTTATATATGCCAGCAATGCCCCTCTGCTATGTACATTGGCCAAACTGGACAGTCACTACGCAAGAGGATAAATGGACACAAGTCAGATATCAGGAATGGCAATATACAAAAACCTGTAGGAGAACACTTCAACCTCCCTGGCCACACAGTAGCAGATGTAAAGGTAGCCATCTTACAGCAAAAAAACTTCAGGACCTGCTTTGAGCAGGGGGTTGGACTAGATGACCTCTTGAGGTCCCTTCCAACTCTGATATTCTATGATTCTATGACCAGACTCCAAAGAGAAACTGCTGAGCTCCAGTTCATTTGCAAATTTGACACCATCAGATCAGGATTAAACAAAGACTGTGAATGGCTAGCCAACTACAGAAGCAGTTTCTCCTCCCTTGGTGTTCACACCTCAACTGCTAGCAGAGCACCTCACCCTCCCTGATTGAACTAACCTCGTTATCTCCATACTGATTTATACCTGCCTCTGGAGATTTCCATTACTTGCATCTGAAGAAGTGAAGTTCTTACGCACGAAAGCTTATGCTCCCAATACTTCTGTTAAAGGTGCCACAGGACCCTCTGTTGCTTTTTACAGATTCAGACTAACACGGCTACCCCTCTGACTTTTGACATGTACCTTTTCTTCTCTTCGGAGTTTAAAACTATTATAATACCATTGTTTCTGACAAATACAACACAGCAGGTATCACGGCACCACTTGGAGACAAACATTTTCGAAGGCTATATGTCGTAAGAAAACACACTAACAAATACAGCTGAACAGATGGATCCCGATCACAGACTCGGAAAGGTTGAATGCAGCAAGTAGTGAAGATTGATACCTACTTACAAAGAAGCAATCTGGGCATAGTAAACAGCAGGTTGCTACAGATATTTGGCATATTTATTGAAGCATGAAGAGAGTTTTGTGATTCCACTAACTAATATACACAAAGGGCTATATAAACCATAGTATACTAAGTATTTCCGCCCCCCCCCCCAACACACTGAATTATAATGACTGACTAAACACAATAAAATCTAAGTAATACCTGCGTTAATGTGGGGTAGTGCATTGTCTGGATTGCAATTTTACAGTATGTGTACTTTAGAAGTGGCAGTGATGTTTGCAGAACATTGACTTTGATTGAAGCAGAATGGGACTGTTATCAAGTCTCCCCTCAGTCTTTTTTTTTTCTTAAGACTAAACATGTCCATTAATCTTTCCTCACTGGACTCGCTCCAATTTGTCCACCTCTTGCCTAAACTGTGGTGCCCAGAATTGAAAACAGTACTTCTGCTGTGGCCTCACCAGTGTCAAGTAGAACGGGACAGTTACCTCCTCTGTTCTACATATGGCACTCCTATTAATACATCCCAAAATCATATTCGCCTTTTTCACAACTGCATCACATTGATGACTCATGTTCAATTTGTGATCCACTATAAACCCCAGATCCTTTTCAGCAGTACTGCCACCTGGCCAGTTATTCCCCATTTTGTGCATTTGATTTTTTTCTTCGTCAGAGAAGTACTTTGCACTTATCCTTATTGAATTTTATCGTGTTGATTTCAGATCAATTCTCCAATTTGTCAAGGTCACTTTGGATTCTAATCCTGTCCCCCAAAGTGCTTGAAACAATCCAGCATTTTTGTTTCCTCTTTAGAAATTTTAATGTCTTATTAAAAAAACAACAAAAATCCATCATGGAAAAATGATCTAAAGTAAAATTTAAGGAGACCTAAAGTTTTCTCATTACCATAAAGCTAAACATACAGAGCCCTAGATTCTACTATAGGTTCTCCTAGGTCCTCCTGGAAGCATATTTATTAGCTCCTCATCTGTTCCTACAGAGGATGAACAGCAACCACATCAATTTCTGGCAATTTTCCATAGCACCAGTAGGTCAATAAAGGAGTCCTATCATACTTATCTCAATTGAGTTAGTAAAACATATTTATTGTTATATAAAACATAGTTTACAAAAAAGTACAAAGTACTTTAACATGTATTTGATGCAGAATTGTAAAGACTAAGCCAGTGTGATCCAGTCATATTTCTAAAAACACTACCTTCTTTGCAAATAGAAAAAAATTAAAACAAAATAACCCTCACAATCTTGCCTTTTATTACAAAAGTTAGAAGAACTAAGTGCTAAGGTTTAATCATCATCAATTCCACTACCAATGCTTATTTTCCTTATAGGCATTACAACCTAGCCTTTGATTTCTTGCCTTTGTCATTTTGTAAAACTCTTTTTAATAAACAGATTGTTAGATATTTTCCTAGATTCTATCTCTAATCCAAAACAAAGTTCCGCACCTACTAGATCAGATTTGTAGTCCTCCTTGGGCTTGTAGAGATGAATGCTTTTAGTTAGTTTTGTGAATAAAAGTATGTTTTACTGTCCATATCCTCAGGTAGGGTAATTTGGCTTGGAGGGGAGATTTGTTCTATAATATTTCTGCATCTGCTACAGATAGGCCTGAGGCTAAATGTTGCTTGGGAATCAGAGTAAATGGAGTGGACTTGGTGGCTTCAGATTTTTAACAACGGACATAGAGATAGTGTGACATGATTCTTTTGTCCCTCTAAATCAAAATCACGGTTGTTAGCCTTTTCACTTTGCTTGTTCCTCTATTGTGCAGAGTTCTGTATATAGTGAATTCCCACTAGTAGTGTGTGGGGGGGGACCCACAATAGTGGTTACCACTGAAGAGTTAGCATTTGTCAGGAGTAACCACAATTATGTGGTTCCTAAACTAAATTTAGGGGGAAAGTTCTCTCAAATACCACTGTGACAACTGTTAGCAAAGGTTACTTTATAGCAATGTGTCCAAATTCAACTCTAGAAGCAAGTAGTGTTTAAATGAAGAAAAAAAACAATTAAAAAAAAGGAGAGCCAGTTGTTGTTCTATAAGCTCTTCTGTGAGTGGATATATTTCTACTACAAGTTGGTGCCGCCTTCTTATTTCAACCACAAGCTAAGACATTATTTTTATGCTCTTGAACATTCTCTTATGGAGCATGACGGCCATTTGTTTCACTAAGATGCGTGCGTCTGAACGTTCTTCTTTTCCGCCTGTTGCAAGCAATTGTAAAGCTTAGCTCTTTCCCTCTACAGATCACCAAGAGCACTACAGGGGGTGAGGGGAAGGAGAGAATATCACTGTCCCTTTTTAACAGATGAGAAGGCAGGGCCTGGAGAGGTGGAATGCCTTGCTCAGATCATTGACATTGATAGGAATATAATCCTAATCTCTTGCCTCCCAGTCCTGTTCCCTAGACAGAGGGCCACCTCACACAAACAAGCACACACTTTTCAATGAAACTCATTGATGTTGCTGTGAACTTGATTGAACAAACAGCTTCCAGTTGTTGTATGTAGAGTTGTAGCCTTGTTGGGCCCAGAATATTAGAGAGACAAGGTGGGTGAGGTAATATATTTTATGGGACCAACTTCTGTTAGTGAGAGAGGCAAACGTTCATGCTTTGCACAGAGCTCTTCTTCTGAAGACTTACATCTTCTTCAAAAGAAGAAAAGCTCCGGGTAAACTTGAAAGCTTCCCTCTCTCACCAGCAGAAGTCTCTCACTCTCTAGCTTCCATTTGTATCAGACACAGAATGCTCCCTCAAATTATTTTCTGGAACAACCAATTGTCTGAGTTTAAAAACCAAGCAGCATACTCCCCTTCCACTCCAGTCCCTCCTGCATTCCTTCTAACCCCTCCACACTGACTGAATCTTCCTGGTCATTCATTCTCTACCCATCCCCACACTCATTATCGCTGCTTTCCTGCTCCTTTCACTCTTCCTCATTCTCTTATGCTTTCCCTCTGTGTGCGCACCTACTGTGTGCAGGGGGAGTAGGAAACAAAAGGACAGTGAGAGAAAGAAAATGCATGCACTGTAGACCAAGGTGAGCAGTGTTGGCCAGGGGGCTAATGGGACTCCCAGAACTCCATCAGCCAGCCCATATGAGCAGCAGTACCTGCAGAGGGCAGGGAAATCCCCTCCTCTTTGAAGTGCTTGCTGATTTAGACAGACACTTGCCTTGACATGCCTGTTTTCATGGCTGCCACAGTTCAGTGTGTGGTACCTGCCAGCAGGGGGCAGGGCCGTGCAGTTTGAGACACACTGGGTCTGTTCCCCTTCCATTGTATGAAGCTTGAACTCCATTTTCTGCACTTTTCAATGGAAGAAGCCTACCAGCTTCTTCTCATCCCTAGGGAGTAGGGGTGAGAAGATCCAAGATGGCAGATTTTATAGAGCAAGCCAGACACATTACTTCTCTCAGAGGCAGGTTTTATAGTTGTGCTTTACCACTTTCCTTAATGTAACATAAAACGTTGCCTCATTTGAGGATACAACCATGTTTCTGGATGTGCCCATGCTGTGTTACTTCTGGGTGCACTCTCATTTTTAATTCTCCACAGATGGATAAAGTCACAAAGTCACAGTCACACATCACAAACTGTAACCACTAGGAGGTGGTGGATAGTGGTAGTTGAAGATCAATCGCAAAGAAATTTCAAGTACATTTCAGCAGTGTGTGATGAAAGCTCCCAACAGCCAGGCTAAACAGTGCCTTCAGCATACTTTTTGCTCTCCTACTTCCACTGGAGATAATAGGAGTTTTGCCACTGACTGCAACAGGAACAGCATAACGTCTTTTTCTTTAGAAGCTTCCTGATGTCATTGTGGCCTGCTCCAGCAATACCCCAGAATGAATCGGACACCAAAGCAACCCTGTTGTTGGGAGTACATTGCTTGCCCACAGTTAAGTCATCTCATTTCTTTATTTCTAAAATATTACTGATTTGTATAAGTGTAGCAGGTTTCAGAGTAACAGCCGTGTTAGTCTGTATCCGCAAAAAGAAGAACAGGAGTACTTGTGGCACCTTAGAGACTAACAAATTTATTAGAGCATAAGCTTTCGTGGACTACAGCCCACTTCTTCGGATGCATATAGAATGGAACATATATTGAGGAGATATATATACACACATACAGAGAGCATAAACAGGTGGGAGTTGTCTTACCAACTCTGAGAGGCCAATTAATTAAGAGAAAAAAAACTTTTGAAGTGATAATCAAGCTAGCCCAGTACAGACAGTTTGATAATAAGTGTGAGAGTACTTACAAGGGGAGATAGAGTCAATGTTTGTAATGGCTCAGCCATTCCCAGTCCTTATTCAAACCGGAGTTGATTGTGTCTAGTTTGCATATCAATTCTAGCTCATGACAATCTGGCCGGGTGATTTGAGGAGAATAAAATGCTCAGTTTATAGGCCTTTTTTGTGTGCACCTGTTTGTCATTTAAGACCCACTCTCACAAATACTTACACACATGGAACTTTTCGTAGGAGAATAATCCCATTGATGGGATTACTTATATGAGTAATAGTTCTTGCACAGGCAAGTGTTTGCAGAATTGGACCCTATATCTCCAAATGCCTGATCTTTCTAGAACCAAGGGTACATTTGAAATGTAGCACTAGTGTGACACTCAGCTTTCAGACAGAGTACCTATCACAAACTTGTTGATAGTTGCTGTGTTGCATTTCATTGTAGCAACCCGTAAAAAAACACAAAGCAGTAAAGAAAGAATTGTGGGCTGTCTCTCCATGTTTCAGATGTCTAAAACAATTGTTGAAGCTTGACCTGATCTTGACTTCCACTTTAATCTAGATTGTGAAGGCAGTAATCTGGAATGTTGAGACATAAACAACATAATGAAAAAAGATCTAAAGGAAATTGCTATCTTGACTGTTCTAGTCTTAAGATTCCTGTTGTAGTGACCAGATACCTGATGTGATGGATCATTTTACTCTTAATTTATTGGGGGGCGGGGGGGAGAGTTATGTTAGAGATTAAAGTTGGACAGGTATGGAGGCAAATAAATACTGTAATAAAAATGTAACCTTTCAGAAGGCTTCTGGCTTATTGGCAGCTTTACACACTATATTTCATCAAGATCTTTTACTGATTCTTACTTCAGTGGTGCAATATAAAAATGTGTACTTTCAATCAAAGTTTAAGCAACAAAAGTGCATGCCATAATTTAAGAAGTACGCAAAATTTATAGCACAGGGGCTAGCTAGCTATCAAGAATGTAATGTGTGCCAAAGCCCTTTTTTGGGAGTTCTTTTTAAACATGCAGATCACATTCCCCTGAGATACTTATCTTTTCCCATGATGCTCTTGGCTGACAGAAAGACAAGCTTAGTGCACAGAAATGCCAGTTGAGTTGACAAGCAAATTCCATCAGTATGCAGTGTTTACACAGTACAGTTTAGCAACAGCAGTTCACACAGCCTGCTGCCTTGGAACAGAATTATAATTAAGCCTTAAATCTGCAGAGTTCAGATTAATTCTTATCACACAGGTCTTATGCTTTTTGTTGTTTAATTCTCAAGATCTCTTTGTCACTAAATAAAAACGGCATATAATGCTTAACCAGCTTTGTTGCTGTTTATAAGATGTCCAGGTGCAATATTTCTGTGGTAAATGAAATTATTTCTGTGAACATCTAGTATTTTTCTCATTAATTACGAGGTTTAACAATCTCAGCAGAATCCTAGTATTTTTTTTCTGCAGTTACATCTCTCTGCTGACACATGAAAGAAACCCTATTATAAACAAAACAGGGCATTGTGGCTGTAATGACTTGCATGCTCAGTTCAGAGCTAACAAACTCACAGCCTCTGTCTTATCCAAAAGTATTTTCACACCTTTTTTAGGTTTACAGCAAAAAAAGATCTAAATCCAAACACTGTGTACTTATTAGCTTCTGAGGAATGCTTCAGAAAGAGAGAACGTGGAAGTAAATTGCCGCCAAACAGGGCCCTTGGAGGCTGCTACATTTAAGCAGGACTGACTGTGCCTTTCTCTCACATAGATGTGAAAGATCATTTGAGTACAAACTGCCATTGAACAGCCGCATTACGCTGTTGAATTTTCTTTCTGTGAAGCTGAGACTCGGGGCCCAATCTTGCAGGCCTTGCACTGCTCCCTGGGGACAGGAAGTGGTGAGGCTACAGTGGCTGGGGGACTGTTATTCCAAATCCCCAGAGATGTCCCCTGTGCCAAATCGTTGTGGGCTTGGCATGGGAAGAGGATGCATTTTTAAGGGTCTCTATTCCCCCCAAAACTTCCCCCCTCACATCCCCCCACAGGACATAATAAAACTAAGATGTATTCTCTCTCACTTATCTCCGCTGGTACAATCATTGACAATATGTTCTACGCAAGTTTAGAGGCAAGTAAAAATTCTCCAGACTCATCGGAATGCTTTATTGGGCTCACTCTTCCTCAATATCTATTTTATTAGTTCAGGAAAAAGACCTCATGCTGCTTTACTACCTGAACCATATTACTTCAGCATCGCTGATAGGCAGCAATTAATTCTGATGTCTTTTCACTTACATATGCAGATCTTTAGATGTATGTACGTAGTGTTCAGAAAATGTGGATTTCACTCAGAGGACAGCCACCAGCCATTGCACAGCAGGTTCCTCAAAAAAAAAAAAAAAAGGCCACTGAGCTTTGGATTCTTCACGAGCCCTTTTGTAGGTCTTATGTACGGTAAAGTTTATTCTCTGTATGCTTTCTGGCTGAATTTTAAATAGAATAGCACTCCAGAACCACCTGGCTGCAGGCCCTCAATTTTTACAGGAAGAATCAGAGGCTTCACACAGCGCTCAGTACACATAGGCCAAGGTCACCCCACATTTCTGTGTACACAAGACATTCTCCCCCGCAAAATCCTCTCTTCCTCCTGCCTGTGACCCAATTCAAGTTCTCCCAAAACCTTCTTCAAGTTACAAGCCACATGCACTCAGTATGGCACTCTGTCCCCCTCTAGTGGTGGCTAGGACACTGTAGATCACGGGTAGTCAATAGGTGGACCGGGGGCCAAATCCGGATTGCTAGACACTTTTGAACAGACCCCCAAATCTTTTTATTTACTTATTATTGTTGGGTTTTTTATTATTCTTTTCTCTGGAGGCTGGACTTTGACTATACCTTTGACCAAGATATTTGGACCCTAACAAAAAATAATTGACTAACCCTGCTATAAATGTTGATATGCCTGCTACAACCTTGACTAACATCGTTTGGTCTTTTAGCTCAGGCAGAAGAGGTTCATGCATTTAGAACCAGGACTCCTTAGTTCAGTCCCTTCTGACAATGACACACCAAGGGGTGCTGTGTTACATAAATACCTATCAGGCTTTTTTGCCCCCTGTGAACCGTTTACCACCCTGGACTAGGAAACCAGGAGGTGGAAATAGGTTCTGGGAGTAAAGCCTTTGGACAGTGCTTTGACATTAGCTAAGCCAAGCTCTAACTTTGCCGTTAAACGTTTCCAAGAATATCTAGTTACTTTAGAACTCTGGCCAGAATGCTATTGACGAGCTGCAGGAATCTTCACCCCAATTTGCTTGTTACTGGGTTAGCAAAATTCTACCTAATTCCAATAATAACGGTTTGGTTTTCCATGTCCTCCAGAGCATTCGTTTGAGGGCATAAGTTCCAGACTGCTTCCAAGATTTATAGTGACAGAACAACAGGAGCCGGCTGAGAAGATTCTGGGTCCTATTGGTCTCCACCAAAGGACAAGGAGTAAAATAGCTGTCCTCAGCAAAGGATTTAGAGAGTGAGCTTACCCGTTAGTTCCCTAAATACATCAAGATGTGGGGACCGATGCCCGACCCCATCCTGAAAATGTTGCTGGAGAGGACAAAAAGCTGTGAGCTTCCGATCCCTAGAGGTGCTTATTCAAACTGAACTTCACACACCAAACTTGTTAAGGTTTGGCCGTCGCTAGAGATGAGAAGAGAGGAACTGATACAATTGGTAGCAAGATACAGGTGATTCCCATTGAAGTCAAAGGGAGTTACTTGTATCAAGCCACTTGTGTTTTATCGGATTTCCAGGTAGAGATGAGAGATGCCTGAAATCAAGCCTCTAATGAGGCAACCATCACATGGCACTGGTGCCACCTTGTGGAGCCTGGCTTACGGGCACATTACTATACTACAGCCAAAATGCAGGTCTTAAAAACAAACTGGCAAACAGCAAACTGATCAAGCAAGCAGTGACAGTGCTCTACTCTGCATCTCTACCGCACTTCAGATTTGTCATCATTCTACTCTGTTTCCTGTGGGCTGGGGGATCGTATAGATTGATAGGTAGAAATATACATACACAACTTTAACTACAGAATATATTTGCATAAAAGAGGAGACAAGGAGGTCTAGGGATTCACACATACGTTGTTCCTCAGGTACCTGACTCCAAGTGGGCCATGGCTGTCACCCCTTCCCTGACGTGGTTGGGACCATGGATATCAGGTCAGACAGAGGTGATGCAGAAATTTCCACTCCTTATACCTTTATTCTGGGCAGCCACTAAAGGATGAAGATACTTTCCCTTTTTATTTGGCTGTGATGATAACATTGAGCTGCCAGCAGGCACAAGAAAGGATGCTTCTTGACTGACACTAGTTAATCTCTTTGCTCCAGTTAGAACTAACCTCCCTGACAGTTTCAGCCCCAGGTAGCCTGATGAACACGTTTTAAGGTTCCACAAACTGGCTCTCTGGTGAAGCAGAACAGGCTTTCTTCTGGTTATCTCTGCTCTCCGCTAAGCTCTCAGAGCAACCCTTTGTCATTTGTTTTAACTCATTCTCACAGCTTGACAAGCTAGTTTCCCCTCATAGGAGGGGTGTGGGGTGGGTTTTTTTGTTTTTTTTTAGGAAGTGTCAAAAGGTTAAAGATAACTGCAAGGGGGATTTATCCAGCAAACTAAAGGGAAACAAAATGTGGCGTGTTTTGTATTTTCTTCTTTTCCCTCCCTTACAATGCTTGTCACTCTGACCTATTGGTTCCTAAGTGTGCTATAGGGTTTGATTGATAGCTCAGTCACGTGGCAATACTCAGAACTGGACACTGACATGTTAAACAATCTGTCGTGGCCCAAAGCATTAGCCATGCCAGTAAAATCCACATCATTATGCAAATGAAGGAGAGAGATAATTTCATGTTTCATCTTTGTTTTGATGTCTTAGAGCAGATGGCAAAAAATAGCGTGACTAGTGTGAAGCTCACCGAAAGTAACCAAGTGAGATTTTTTGCGAGCCATTACTTTCAATGACTTGTAGTAATTCTTCCCATTAAGGTCCTGACATTCAGTCTGTCCTCGCCATATCAGATTCCATATGCTGCATACTGCCTCTTATCATCAATGAGCAGCTTCTAAACTTTACCCTCAATGAGCTGGCAGTTCCATTTGCAGGTGGATTAAAAAATAAAAGTCAAAGTTCCAGAATTCATGAAAAAGGATGAGCCCTTCCTACTAAATCAAGATGCATCAAAATTGCTTCTCTTAAAAAATATGTTCTAGAGAACTGCTTATTTTTGTTTTCACTAAAGAATATACTGTCTCTAAATGTTACACCGGAAGAAAAATGGCTGTAATCTTCAAATGAAATCTTTGTGCAATAACATTTCTCTATTAGTCTTTAATATTTTCTGCTTAATCTGGTTATTTGTATTGCTGCTGTTCAGTCAAATACAGGATGTTATGTTTATATGCTATAATGAGGGCTTTCATGAGAACACCAAGTTTTCCACTTGTAGGCATTAGTCTACATTTTATAGGGACACTGTACTCACAATATAAAACAAAACTATCAAGTGATTTTTGCCAGTGATTGGTATTGCTTTAAATAAGTGGAAAAATCTAATATAGTTCATACACATAGCAAGATTTTGTTGATATTTTTATTGTACAGAAATATCTGCTCAGGGAGAAATTTTTCTTTTTAAATTGCACAGCAGCTGGCTAAGTAACAATTCCAACTATGAGTCAGCAACATGAATATAAAGTTGATCTGCATGAAAGTCCTGTCAAGTTGATGCTTTGTACTTATTTTTTAAAATACAAAGCCTTACAGTATGTGAAAATTTTGGATTTGAAGCACTGCTAACAGATTTCATTTGAATGTTCATTTATTTACTTGATACCAAAGGGTTCTGAACATGAAATGCTTTACTTCATTTTCTCTAGCATCACTGCTCAGTTATCTCGCAATTAGTTAAAAGGACAACCTGTAATGTATATCCCTGATTTAGGATTATTTTGTTACTACTTAGTCACATGAAGAATACATTAGTCGTATTTCAGACACCATAAAACAAAACACTGAAATCATTACGTGGGTTAACTTGAAAATAAGTGATAGAAAAGTCATACAGTTTATTGGCTTGGAACTATGGCTGATGAAATTCACCCAAACACCCTTACTCAGAGTAGCTAGCACTACTTGGACATAAACCCAGAAATACCAATGTTTCTTCAAGACAGAGCTTTGTTCTGGAGGGTAAAGATTCTGTTTCCTAGAGCTGTAGCAGCATTCGCACTATTTAAAAGGTACAATATAATCAATAACTCACAGGCAGAGATGACTTGCTGCAGTCCATCAAAAAAATGACAAAGTAAATCTCCTGGGTGTGATTCTTCCACCATACTCTATGAAGAACTTCCACTGACTTTAGTGAGAGTTACTCATATTTCGATTTAGAATTAGTCAAGCTGAAGTATTTCTGCTTTTACCTACAGTACATGTACACCATTTCATTGATACAATAAGACTCTCAAACGGCTCTCAGAGTCTGTATACTGCACTTTGGACCTGATACAAACTCCGCTCACAGTGGGAGTCTGTCCTGTGGCTTCAGTGGGCTTTGGACCATCCTCCTAGACCAGAATCCTAAACCATTTTTAAAAGGCTGAAGAAAATATGTGTAGTATCTCTGTGCATTATAAATGCTCTGTATCTAGAGAGCCCCTTTTAGGCCAGGAGTGGGCAAGATTTGGGGTATGCACCCCAGGAGATATGAAGTCCAGCTTGGCTGGGGAGCTGATGCAGCAGAGGCTATCGCTGGAGAATCTCTCTCTGTGTGGAGCATGAAGTCCTTTGCCCATGCACAGACACTGGAGCTAAGTCAGCCAACCGAGGAACTCTCAGGTTTGCACTATTTGTATGCAAGATAGAGACATTTGATTAATGATTTATAGTCAAGGTTAAGAGGTGCTGAGCATATGAGCATCTTAAATCCATTTTTACATAGCATGCCCATGCAGTTGGAGAACTCTATAAGGCATCGCTTTGATTTTGTGCATATAGGCCTAATTTGAAGAACAAACCACTCCCCCAGGATTTTAAAAATCAAGATAGGATTTTTTTTCTAAAAAAAATGTGCTCTAATTCAAACCGGAATTAATTCAGGGAAGTGAAATGGTCTGTGTTATGCAAGAGATCAGACTAGACTATCGCAGTGGTCCCTTCTGGCCTTAAAAATATCTGAATCTCATTTCCCCGTTTATATATCCAAGGATCGCCTACGCCCTTTTAGCCACAGCATTGCCACTGGGAGCTCAGAGATAGCTGTTTATCCACCATAATGCTCAAGTCTTTCAGAGTCATTGCTTTCCAGGATAGAGTCCCCCATCCTGTAAGTACGCCTTACATTCTTTGTTCCTAGATGTCTGACTTTATATTTGGCTGTACGTTTGCCTTTATGTTTGTTTGCTTGTGCCCAGTTTACCAAGTGATCCAGATTGTTTTTTTCTGAGACCTGTCCTCGTTGTTACTTACCACTCTGCCGATCTATCTTCTGCAAACTGTATCAGTAATGATTTGATGTTTTATTTCAAGCCATTGATAAATAGTGTTAAATAGTGTACGGCAAAGAACCAATCCATGTGGGGACCCCACTAGAAAAGACATACCAGCTCAATGTGATTCTCTGTTTACAAATACATTTTTAGACCTATCAGGTAGCCAATTTTTAACCCATTTTATGTGTGCCATTTTGATTTTATATTGTTCTGGTTTCTTAATAAAAAAAGGTCATGTGGTACAAAGTCCAATGCCTTACAGAAATCTTAGCATATTACATCAAATGCTATTACCCATTCTCAGCCAAACTTGTAATCTCATCAAAAAGTGATGTGAAGTTCGTTTATACAAAAGATCTATTTTCTACAAACCCAAATTCACTGAGATTATATTAGCCTCCTTTAATTCTTTATTAATAGAGCCCCGTATTAGCCATTTCACCATTTAATCTGGAATCAAAGTCAGGCTGACAGGTCTATTACCTGGGTTATCCTCTTTAAGCCTTTTTAAATATTGGTACAATATTATAAAATTGTGAATGGCATGGAGAAAGTGAATAGAGAAGTGTTATTTACCCCTTCACCTCATTAAAATAATAGGTAGCAGGTTTAAAAAACAAAAAGGAAGTACTACTTCCACAGGTTGACTGTGCATGTGTATGAACTCATTGCCAGAGGATGTTGTGAAGACCAAAACTACAACTGGGTTCAAAACAAGAATTAGATAAGTTCATAGAGGATAGATCCATCAATGGTTATTAGCCAAGATGGTCAGGGACAAAACCCCATACTCTCAGTGTCCCTAAACCTCTGACTGGATGACAGGTTATGAATCATCCAAAATTGCCCTGTTTTGTTCATTCCCTCGGAAGCATCTGGCACTGGCCACTGTCACAAGACAGGATAATGAATTAGATGGACCATTGGTATGACCCACTATGGCCATTCTTATGTTATTTTCTTATGACTACATCAGGGAAGTGCACAGGGTGGTGGGGGAAGGGAGGGAAAGCAGGGACATGGGCCTCCTCAATAATAATCTCCACCATTGCCCCAGCTTCTGTCCTGGGCTTCCCTCTCTTGAGCCCATCTTCCCCGCTTTCTGCCAGGGTGGGAGTTGGGCTGAGTGTGGCTGAAGGGACATGCCTGGGAAAGGCACTGCAGCTAGCACTTCCACTGAGACCCACTAGATGGCGCTCAGGGAAGGGAAGCAGGGCTGGCAGCACAGCTCTGCCAGAGGGGGCATGGGGAAGCCTGCTGAGTTCTGTCCCTTCCTTGCCCTCAGCCTCCAGTAAGTGTCTGGAGCGCACCTATATATAATTATTATATATATATTATTATTATTATATAAAATATTATTATATTATTATTGTATATTATTACCTAGGTGCACAGAAGGGAGCTTGGGACAATGGGGGTGGGAAGGCAACTGGGCCTGGGGGCTCTGGATGGGGAGGGCAGTGTTTAAAGAGCCCCTCCAAAAGTAGTCAATTTAAGTCCCTGCATCATCTAACTTTTTCTCATTTACAGAACAGAAATATTTATTGAACTATTCTGGCTATTCTGCATTATTGACAATTCTACCATTTCCATCAAGTAATAGATAATACCACTATTTGGACTCTTTTTGTTCCTAATAAGTTTTAAAACGGCTTCTTATTCTCCGTATTTCTGCTGATTTTTCCTTTTGTACTTTTGCTTCCCTTATCAATGTTCTACAATTTCTAGCTTCTAATTTATACTCATTGCTACCAATTTTTTTCATTTTTTTATATATTGTTTTGGTATATTTTATCATTGCTTTTACTTCTTCTCTAAGCCAGGTTGTTGTTGTTTTTAAAAGTACTATAGCTGCTTCACATGACTGTGGATCTTTGCCTTTTGGGGCATATAGTAAAAAGTTATTAACCATTCCCAGTTATCATTCAGATTTTTCTGATTAAATTCTTTCTTCCAATTGATTTCGCTCATGTATTTTTTTTTAATAAATAATTGCCCTTTTTAAATCTACAGCAATATATGTTTCTGGTTGGAATTTTATTTTGTTTGCATGTAACAAAATGTAATAAAATCATGATCACTTCACCTAAACAACTTACTTTTTGAGAACTTTCAGTTCTTTGATCAGTTCCTCTTTAGCTGTCAAAATGAGGTCTAAAAAAGAATTCCCCATATCAGATGCATTTTTTTTTTTAGATAGGAAATTGTTGTCAATAATTTTTAAACATTCCAAGGACATTTTGGTACTGGAAGCATGAGACTGGCAGTATGTCACTCAGATTCAAGTTCCCCATGATAAGAGTTTTTTCCACCTTCTATTCATTATAGATAGATGCTTAAGAAACCAGTCAACCAGTTCCCTAGCGTTGTTTGTGGTGTCTGTTACAGACACCAATTAGTACCCCATCTTGTGCTTTATCTGTTAGAGCACTGATCTGTGAGAATTCAAGATAATTTGCTTCAGCATTGTCAATGTCTCGGTAACAGGTAATGCAATTTTGGACAGTGTCACTTTCCCTCCCCTTTTACCCACTCAATCCTTCCTAAATAGATTATCACCAATGATTTTAATATTCCAATAATGTCACTCTTCCCACCAGATATCAGTAATGCCAACTAGTTTCAATTTATTCTCATAAACAAGAGGAATTGCTTATGTATTGCCCAGGATCCTAGCACTAGTGTACAGACAAATAAATAACTACTTCTTTTTTTTTTAAATGTCCTTGGTACCTTGATTCATTTTGTTCTTGACATCTTGATTTGGTGCAAAATGAATGCTCATTTGTCCTATCGTCTCCTGCCCCCAGCCTAGCCAGGAATAGCAGCTGAGCTCTGCATAGGGTAGGAGCCACCGGCTGGGGGGCCTCCAGCCCCACCCTTCTCCCTACACAGTAATTTACCTCTGCACCGGCTGCTCTGGGCGCCCGAAACAATGCGCCCGTTCTGCTGGAGAGTGATGCGTGACTGCTCTTGTCGTTTCCGCACCAGAAAGTCATTTTTTCTGCAGGGAAGCAAAGAGATCTGTAGGGGACATGAATTCTGCATTCACCAGTGGTGCAGAATTCCCCCAGGAGTAAGCCTGTTGTCCACCTGTCCCTTGCAGAATGGTTTTCCTATTCTTGTTAAGATAAAGCACTTGAAAAGGATCATCTGTCTTTTTTGGATGACTGGAGATCTCTTTGTGGGCACTCTTGATAGTGCTGACCTCCTTTGAAAATCTGCCCTTATGTCTACATAACTTTGCTATCTTCAATATCTAATTTTTAGTCTGGCCATTAAGAAGTTCTTATCCCCAGATGCAATACTTGTGTGTATATGCTAAATCTCACAGGATGACAATCTTTTTAGATTTGGAAACCCCCATGAATTTTGGGGGGAATTATCCTGAAGAATTGTTCTGCATTTGGTCACAAATAGTAAAAGCGTTTTTCCATCCATAGCACCTGATCTTTAAAAGACAGGTCATTTGCAGTAGCAATATAAAGATACGGACCCTTCAGTTTAAAACCTAGAGTAATCAACAGTCTGTCAACAAGAGTAAGGAAGCCCATTAAAATATGTATCAGTTTTCAAAGTCTCTGATGCAAGGAAAAAAGTGCATAGTTTGAGGTTAAGATTGTCTCCGACATTTTAGTTATTTTGTGGGTGGTGGTATATGGGGAAAGTTAATGTTGCTTAAGCAGAAGTATGTGCATTTCCCTAATTTGTTGTTGTTGTTGCTTTTGCAAATGTAATCTTTTCTTTAAAATTTTAGGCTAACATTTGTGAGGGTATTGCCCCTTTAAGTAATTGATATAAAACTGTTCCTCTCGAACCACAGAAATCCAGCTTGATCGAGATATTTTTTGCCTGAGAATATGAACTAATGCTGTAGTTGTGGGAGACAGAAATCCACCTACGTCCTGCTTTATAAGTGTTTGGGGCAATCTTGTTTTACTGAACACTTCACATGGGCTACGTCTACAATATGCACAACTGGTGACAGCGTGTAGCAAAGAGGTAGCTACATGCCAGTGCGAAGCACACTGTGTGTAGCTACGCGTGTCAGTGAAAACCTCTGGCAGAGGGGAGGCAACAAGGAAGGACTCCAGCAGCAGAGAACTGGCAGAGCCTTTCCCTGCAGCAGGGAAGGGCTCAAGCCATGGGAGGCACCTGGACACTACACTGCTAAGAATAGCCGTAGACAAGGAGGCACAGTTTAGGCAAGTAGAGAGCCACATGGGGTATGTGCCCACCCCCTTCGAGCGTGTCTTTACTTGCTCTTCCTCACTGCTGTGCTATTATATCCATGCTAGGGAGACTAGATATGCATGTACCCTACATGCCACCACAAGAAGAGTGCAGCATAGATGCACCCAGAGATATGTTTTACTGAGTTAAGCAAAGTGATGTGGTGATTAATGGTTTGATTAAACAATTGGTATGTAGACCATACGAAGAAGAAAATGTCTCACAGTTAGAGCGCAAGATATCCAACCATTACTAAGGGAGAAAGCATAGTTAGAGGGGTTCTTTTTAATTGCATGAGAAATTTATATTCCATAAAACAAATTCACAGTACTGTAACACAGGTGTGGACTATATCTGGACACAGTCCGAGCATTTTAGTGTAAGCGTAATTCTGTAATATATATGTGTGCAAATCGAAGAGGATTTAGAAAAAGCAAGGTAAGGACTTAAATATATCAGCGTTCACACAGCTGAGGTAGAAAAAAAACCCTGTTCTAATAAGTAGACATAAGACATGATCCTGTGGGATGCTAAGTTTCCTCCACTGCCATTAAAATAAATCCGAAATGAAGACTCATAGTACCTTGCAGGAGGGATCTCAGAACCTAGTTCAGGTTCACTTGCATATAAAGTAGGCATTTAATAGCAGCATATTCAGATCCATGGCAGACTTTGTTCCTCTGCAGTAACTCAATCTATAACCGCTGATTTCAAACAACAACAAAAAGATATATAAAAAAATATATTAAGACACCATTCATCAAGCAGATATTTCTTTTCCAGGGGATTTGGAGGGGTCAATCTCCAGAAGCAGTGGATTCTAACCTCTAGAACAGTGGTGGGCAACCTGCAGCCCATCAGGGTAATCTGATTGCAGGCCGCGAGACATTTTGCTGACGTTGACCATCCGCAGGCATGGCCCCCCGCAGCTCCCAGTGGCCACGGTTTGCCGTTCCCGGTCAATGGGAGCTGCAGGAAGTGGCAGGCCGCAGGGATGTCTTGACTGCCGCTTCCTGCAGCTCCCATTGGCTGGGAACGGCGAACCGTGGCCCTGGGAGCTGCGGGCAGCCGTGCAAATGTAAACAAATGGTCTGGCAGCCCGCCTTGCCCACCACCTTCTTAGAACCTTTTCAAAAGGTCTTATATTTAAAAAAAAAAATCTTCTGAAATTCGAAAAGTATTGTTCCATCTACAGAATATTATCCAAAATACAGCCTGCATGGTACTGTTTAAAACATGATATAGGCCCAAACGAAAGACTACACTAAACTGGAGTTAAGGGTGAGAGTACGTCAGTGTTGTTAAAAAAAAAAAAAAAGCCACATGATTTTTTTTTTAATTTCCTCCAGATAAGCACTACAGAATCAGGGAATTCAGAGTTGAGAAAAAAAAATTATTAACATATCTCTATTACTAAAAGGTATAGAAATGTACAGTTGAACAATACCTAAACTCTACTCACATAACATTGTGATGAAGGTATTTTAGCATTTGTGGACCCAGATAAGATTGAACTCATTTTTAAAGACATGCTAGTTCAATCCTCCCCCCGCCATGAATTATTTAGAAGGTATTTTGTTTATTAGAAAACTTAAATTCAATCTGCAGTTTTAAATGCAAGTGAGACACTGAGGTCCCAGTCCTGCAGCAAACTCTGCATGGGTAAGCTCAATGCAAGCTCCTTAGGAAGATGCTACGGTACAAGTTAGCAATAGAGCATGTAAGCGCTGGTTAGCATAAAATTATTTTCTGTATCAGAATTAGGGCATGCTAACTACAGCACTGCCTGGGAGGTGGAGGGGAATTATACCCAGTTACATGACTCTAGCTATAATTTGCTGTGCACGTAACTCAGCATTGATAACAAATTCATAAAGCTCCATCCATGTTACCTTTCCTGGATACTGATTGATATACTAACAAAACTATTTACAGGTTAAGTACAGTGAGACAAAGGCAAATGGAACAAAATTTGAAGATAGGTTTAAAGAAGATTCCAAATCGATGCCATGTTTAACACAATTTGTTTTAAATAACTATGACCCTGATACAACAGAAACAGTCTAGTTTCTAATCCCTTCCAAGCCAGCTCCAAAAAATGCTGCCCTCTGGGGAGGAATTCAATGGGACTGCTACAGAAGGCCACATTAAAATAAATAAATGCCGCTCCACTACGCACACAGAGGTGGTGGCTTGCCCCCCCCTCCCCCAGTTCCCAAGGTCTTGAAAACTCTCCCTCTTCGTTAGTATAATGTGTATTTTTAAACACTCATAGACTTTAACAGTGGCACTGGAACATTTTTAGTAGTGGGGGTGCTGAAAGCCAGCCCCCTAGCCCCTGTCCGCCCTCACCCTGAGGATGGGAGCAGGGCTGTCTCTCTGGGACGGTGGGGACCCGGACAGGGGTAAGGGGGCCAAAGCCACAGTTTGGGGTGGGCTTGAGGCTGGGAGCAGAGCCCCAGGCAGGGGCCGGCAGCCGGGGAGCAGGGCTGTCGTCCCAGGGCCAGAGCCCTGGGTGCGGGGTGGGTACCAGGAGCGGAAGCCTGGCAGTGGGGTTGGAGCCGGTGGCCAGGACCTGAGCCCCAGGTGAGGTGAGGGGTTTGGGAGTGGAGTGCGGGCAGAGGGCCAGGAGCAGGGCATAGGCATAGGAAACACCACCAAGTTTTATGTGCAGAGCCAGCGGTTGGGGAACCGGGCCCGGGGCCAGAGACCCCGCATAAAACCTGGGAGTGCTGCGGCACCCTCACCCACCCACTCCTGTAATAGACCCCTAACCTCTGGCTGAGTTCCTGAAGTCCTCAAATTATTTTTTAAAGATCTGGTTCAAAATATAATAACTTTTGAAAAGGTTCTAAGATCCAATGACATTACGTTCTAAAGCAGTGGTTCTCAAAGCCGGTCCGCTGCTTGTTCAGGGAAAGCCCCTGGCGGGCCAGTCCGGTTTGTTTACCTGCCACATCCGCAGGTTCGGCCGACCGTGGCTCCCATTGGCCGCGGTTCGCCGCTCCAGGCCAATGGGGGCTGCGGGAAGGGTGGCCAGCAAATCCCTAGACCCGTGCCGCTTTCCGTAGCCCCCATTGGCCTGGAGTGGCAAACCGCAGCCAGTGGGAGCCGCGATCGGCCAAACCTGTGGGTGCAGCAGGTAAACAAACTGGCCCGGCCCGCCAGGGGCTTTCCCTGAACAAGCGGCGGACCGGCTTTGAGAACCACTGTTCTAAAGTATATTAGAACCCGTCACTTCTGTAGATTGACCCCTCCCAGAGAAAACCCCCTGGAAAAGAACCATCTGCTTGATGAACGGTGAGCAAAAGTGGGTGGAGGCTTGGCTCTGTCCACTCAATGCATTGGTCAGTGCAGCTGAGCTGTGAGTCAGAAGCAATTACTTCCCATGCCCTGCAGTTACGCCCCACCCATTCCACTGTACGGATATGATTTTTCCTGTCTAGTCCTGTGTTAACAAAAAGGCTTGAAAACTGGCTTTTTACAAAACAAAATGTCAGTCACCTACAACCCGATACAACTGGTGCATTATAAGTCGTGTTTAAGCTTGACACAAAATTTCACATGGAACCACTGATGCAAAATACCCCACAAGTAATTATGACTGGAAGTAGTAAGACACCCATTTAGTATGAGAAGAGACATGTCTGTCACTCAGACACTATGAGACAATATGCACACCTGGATAGTTCTGTTAGCACAGCTCAGAAGATCTCTCAAAATAATCAGAGAAATGCTTCGAGGAAAATGCAGCACGTTATTTTATTAAGCATGTGCCATGTGTTTAAAATAAAATGCCAAGTTTAATGCTAATAGCTTTTAATCAGAGCTTTCTTCCATGTAATTTCAACACATTTAATTTCTTAATTTGAAGCTTGATACTACATGATCTTAAAGATTCAGAACCCATGTTCATCCTGGCATGAAATAGTCATTGTCTGTTGACAATATTAACAGCAAATTATTATTCAGGGCTTTATTGGATTACTATTAAAGTTTGAAAATATGCTAATAAAAAGAGGCAGTTCCCCTCGTAGCCTGGGGAAGTATCAGGAAGGTAAAAAATAGGTTTGCTAGTCCCAGCAAAAAAGAAAATCAGAGTCAGTGAAACTATAAGGTTGCCAAAGGTTGGTTTAGCATTTCATAAATGGGCTAGGGACAATACGGAAGTGACATGAGTGCTGCAGGGGGAAAAGTTTCTTCCAGATAAAGAGCAGCGGATTCTAGCCAGATGCAGAAGAACAGACTTTTAAATATTTGCCTATGTGTTAGCCAATTAAATCAAAAACTATAAAATCCAGCTATCGTGTCATCATCCTCTACCTGTAGTTCTCTGAAAAGATTATCTCCAAGCTACATGCATGCCTGCACACACTTAAAACAACGGCAGAGCTGTTTCTGAAAAACAATCAAGGATTTTTTCCTACCAGAAAAAAACCCACAAAACTAGTGGAGGCAACATAAAGTTTAACTCCATAACCAGGAAGTGTACAATAACTGGAGAAGATTACAGGATTAAAAGGGCTATACTGAACTCAAGAATCAGTCACCCCTATTTTTCTAGTAGTGCACAAAGGTAACCGGAAATAACAGCGATGTAAGGAATTATTTAAGGATACTGAAACAAAAAATTTCAATAAAAGGAAGGGACCAGGCCTGAAAATGTAAACCAGACCTCGATCTACTGCAGGTGAAAATTCATTTGGTATCATTCTACCACATCCAACAATGTTATTGTTAAGGTCATTTTAGTGTTCCTGTTATATACCTGGTGTTCAGTATTTCAGTTTGCATCTGGTGGAATGTCAATGTTGAAGGCCAGCAACCCACTGAAACGCACATATGCAAAAGATAAGGACTTTCATGCCAGTTTTGCAATGCACAATTTGGCAAATGCAGTCAGGGATTTGAGTGCCCATTCAGGTAGTCACCTCTTTAGATGTGTGACTTGTGCATTTTCAGTGCTATGCATGTGCGTGCGTGTATACGATCACATGCACATTCCTAGTCTGCAAATTGGTCCCATACAGTACTTAGAGAAAATAGATCAGCGATTTATAGAGAAAGTGGATTTCTATTATACATCAGAGACACTTTTCTCACAATTCCAGCTAAAAGCCATTTTCCTCTTCCAAGCCTAATACTTGGGGCTAAATTCTACCATTAAGGAGATTTAGAAGTGGCTTTCCCAATTGTCTGGATATCCACACAGGAGCTGGGCAGAAGCAATCATCCTGAAAAATTGTCTGCCTGCAACGCAAGAGCTCTGCTGTTAAAAAGATTTCTAGATCCACAAAACTCAGGCACACGGTCTGTGTTCAAGCAACCAGCCAACCTGGAAACAGAACCAAGGCTAGATTTAAGCATGTGTTATTCCTTCTGGGGGGCTGTGGCATTTTAGTTCTAGCTTCTGGACTGTGCTTTTTGAATAATCCGTTTTCTTTTGTACACTATCTACACTCACAAATTTCACAGGTATAATTCACTACCAGTGCAATTCCACTCGTGGTAGCAATGGTGGCGGCTGGAACACACACAGAGCTCAAGTATTTGTTAAACAGTGAGCAGGATTAGTCAAGGCGGTAGTAAAACACCGGAGTTCTGTCTACACTACACTTTCACCCACCACTGCGCCCACCAGTGGCCCGCATTAGTGGCCAGTAACAATTTGGGAGTTTGGTAATATCAACAGGGGGCTGATCCTGCAAGTTGCAGAGGACCTCAGTTAGGTGCCAAGAGCCCTCCACTTCCACTGACCTGATTAGGAGTTCAATGTGCTCAGAAGCTTACAGAGGGTGGTCTCAGACTTGGTTGTTTGTGCTAACATCTGAATTACATTTATTCTTGTGCTGGAAGACTGGAGTCACAATAGATATTCTGAAACATTCGTCTGTGATAGATTATCCCAGACAATGTTTTCCTAAAATATCATGCAAAGGTTAAAGCTCATATCACTCCTGTGCTGGGCCCCTTGTCAAGTCCTCTTAATTTTCATCAAGAGGTTAATTTCTCAATAAATAAAACAAAAAGCAATAGAGACAGTCACATCTTGTGGTCTATCAGAACTAGGTTTTCTTTGCACACCTTTCCTAGAATACTGTGGGTAGCAACAGAAACAAATGATAAATAATGTATGGAAAATGATAAAGCAGTCAGGGAAATTCGTGTAGCACACAGGGATCCCAACTCCAACTTTTTGGTTGAAACATGCAATGCTGGTTGTCATAGCTGCCTTCTAGCATGGCACAGCCTATGTAGCATGACAGAACTGAAGAATGGGTATACAGCATGGCTTTTCCTTCACCAGGCATGACGGTCACATGCCACAAAAATACTGCAACCATTTCCCACATTTTGAATATATAATTCCTCTTCTGTTGCATTCGCTCAGACACGGTGTCCAAGCAACTGAAAGAATAGCCAAGAAGTCTGCAGTTGTCAAATGAATTTTCGCCAAATGTTGCATCTGCTGGGGTCATCATTAAAAACGTGCTGGTTTTTCCCCCCTTGGGATAAATAGGTCTACACTGCGGTTGGGAGAATGCTTCCCAGCATGGACAGACAGACACATGCTATCTCTGCGCAAGTTAGCGTGCTGAAAATAGCAATGTAGCCTGAGCTCCCACTCACACTAGCTGCCGGAGTACAGACCCACACAGACCCCCTAGGTATGTACTCAGGTGGTTAGCCCAAGCCACTGCCCATGCCGCCCCTTGTTACACTGCTTCACTGCAGGGGGTGTTTGGAGTGGGAAGGACCTGGAAATTTGCAAGTAACTAAAATCCCTTCACTTCCTTTTCCATGATCTGCAGTTGAGGCGAGGAAGGGGGAAGACAGATTCTTCTCACCCTTCATGCCAGGACAGTACCGAGCATTCAAACTTGGTACAGGATTAGGCCCTGTAAAGCCAAGTGAAGGTTGTGACAGATACTATAAGCAAGCAAATGATATGACAACATTAGACAGAAGGTGATTAACACAAGGCTAATAATCAGTGCACACATTTGCAAATATATTACCTCTTTAGAGCGGCATCTTCAGAAACTGAGAATTGAATGTTGAAGGTGTTTATCACACTAGAATTGTAATAGACCTCATATAGTTGGGAGCACTAGCACAGATGGGTCATATAAAGAAGTAGAGTGCATAGCAAAGAGTCCTGTAGTGACAGTAGAATTCAATATGGCAGAAGTTAATTCTTAAAGAATCAATTTGCACTTGAAGCTTTAACCCTTTGGTTCCATTAGGGCCCAATCCTGCAATTCTGTGCCGACAAACTCCCTACTGTCTTCAGGTCAAGTTCTAACTACATTGCACAGATTACTGAATATAACATTTTACCTGGCTGTGCCCTGTGGTTTCACTGATAGCCAGTGGTAGTTATCAATTGAATTATATCCAATAGTCTATATTTCAGGTAGTCTTTCATAACAAAAAGCCCCCCCCCAATGACCTTGCCTCAATGCCACACGCTTCTCTCCCTCTAAATATAGTGAGTTAAATTCTCTACTTATGTGACTCCATGGAAATCAGTAGAGTCCTGCCAGCCAAAAGCTTGTACCAAGCAGAAGAATTCAGAATATTAGTTTGGGATCTTAATGTCAGAACCTCTCTCTTGCATGGGTCATCAGAAGGATGGGAATCCGTGAGCTTCAGCACCTTAGTACAGCTCTGACCTAAAGAAATAACTCCTCAGCTAATAGAGGTAACTGGGAATTTTCCTTTAGTGGATCTGTCATTCAAAGTGGACATGAAACACATTTTGTTGGTGTGCTACATCTGTAAAATATAAATTAGCTTCATTTATTATTACAACTTTTATCATTTAATAAACATGTTGCTATAAAAATATTGCAGTAGCACAATATTTATTATATGTATTTAATTTGGTTCCCCAAGACTTCGGGGAAAAAAATACCTCCCCATCCAAAAAAGCCCTTACGTTTCCCTGTTCCTAACTCCATATTTTCCATTGAGAAATTCTTCTCTCCTCAAATTTAAAGGCAAGTGAAGTGAAAGTGAATAGACCTGTAGGGAACAATTTTGATGTAAGGAATAGATTTGCTAATTTAAAAATCATGTACTTCTAAATAAATATCTACTGAGATGAACCTAATGTCTGACTCATGGTAACCATCTAATGTTTATTTTCTAAATATCTAGTAAAACCTCCACCAGTGTGTTCCAAGCAGCTTTGATGGGCAATCTTTTCCTTGGTATATAGGATGCTAAAACAAACTTCAGCATCATGTATACAGGTAAGAATATAGAAAAAGAACTTCAGAAGTTTAAATTCTTCACAATTTATCTTAGTAATAGGAGCTTCTTAAATACAGAGAAGTGGAAATAGAAATATTAATCTCAGCAGCTGACAGGGTATATTTCACCCAGAATTTAATAGTAGGAGACAGGGCTACCTAGACTTGCTGTTCCAAGAGACCTTGCTGCTATTCCATGATTGTCTGTCTGCAATGAAATTTTCCCTAACATACACTTTAGGGAAGGGGAAAAAAGAAGCTATTTCAAGAAATCATTTCAGAACAACTAATTAAATAAATAAAGAGGTACAACTAGTCCAGTGCGCTTCAGTGTTGTTCTCAGAACAATCCATTATTAAACTGGAGCTGCTGTCTCAATTAGTTATCTATAACATGACTAAACTGGAACTGTGGTAAGCCTCACACCAACTAAGTGACACAAGGGAGCAACAGGGAGCTTCCTAGAATGGCCTGTCTTACAACAACCAGAAGGATCGAATGTGATTAAGTTAATAACATAACCCTGAGTGATGGCTGAAATTCAGAGCAAGAAAAGCCAAAAGTGAGCTTCAGGGAATGCCTGTTTTAATGGGGGTGGAGGGGAACCCGTGACTACATCCTACTGTAAGTCTTTGATAATAAGCAGTGAAAGCAATATAGAACTTGCTAGGCCATTAGAGGAAAATCTTGGAGAGGATTTATGGGTTGGAAGGATGAAAAAAGTGGATACCACACAATAACCTTAAATTAGAAATAGATTGCTCAAAATGTGCCATTTTGATGCTTATACCCAAAGAGCATATTTTCACCATTTCCAAAGCAGTTAGTTGCACTTCTGCATTGATCTCTTTTTCAATGCTGACAGTTGTATTGACTTGAAGAGGGCGTCTTTTTTACTTGCACTGGCTGAATTACATACTCGGAATATTTATCTGACTAATTTAGCTCTTTCCCCCCCCCATTTACAAACAGGTTGTGATTTTTACTAATTTACTCAATATTTACAATCATTCCATGAAGGCTTTGTTTTTTTCCAAATAAATTTAATAAATTTATGCTAGTGTCAATGTATAGGTCACTATGAGCATTTGTTATTCATTTTCTGTACCATCACCTACAGCAAATGGTATTGTTCCTGTTCCCTGATGGGCAACCTGAAATGCATGAACAGGAGGAATCGCTCTTTGTTTGAAAATAGTTTGACAAATCTATTGTGCAAATCATCAATAAGAACTTTTCAAAATGACCACTCTCGTGCAAATATTCTCAGAAATATTTATTCACACTAGAACTCATTGCTTATGTTTTCCATGAACAGCCTTTCAAATAAAACCTTGCTTACCTGAGCATTTGTAAAGGCAGAAATTAAATGGGGGAGGGAGGCCACAAATCCCAACAAAGAATTAAAGAGTTTGTTTTCCTTCCATAAAAATACCTACTATTTATTTTACTTTATTGCCATACTCACCTAGCTCTAGCTGTCCCTAAAATATGTATTCCTATCTCAAGCACATGTGCAGTGAAATCCTGGACCCATTGAAGTTGGTGGTAAAATCCCCATTAACTTCACCAGAGCCTGGAGCGTGTCCTCCCTGACAGGAAACGAGGTGCTCAGTTTAGAAAGATTAAACTAGAAATGGCTGGGTATGATAACAGAGGTGCAAGATGAAAGGTGGAGAAAGTCTTTTGGGGAGTGAGATTAGGGCGACCCAAAGCATCTCTGTTTCATTACACCTTTTAGAAGCTCTCTGTTCATCCCAAACACTGAAAATACATCTTGTTCCATCCATTACAGTAATACTCAATATCCTCTCTCATTGTCTCTCTCTGAAACAATCCTGCAACATGCCAACTGCCTTCTGTAAAGTGTCGTTTGCTCTCAAATCTCATTGATTTATAGTCTATACACATATCGGTTGTTAGTGTCATGCTAACCTTTACCTCAGACATAAGGCAAATACCTTTCCTGTCGCAACTGTACTTGCGGAGAACAATATCATATAGAGATCCATGTAAGAGTCAGATTTTAGCTAAATCTGTGCGGCTCTCAATTGCTTTCAACATTGCCCTACCCGCTAGAACTAAAAGCTGCATTAGCTGAAGTACAAGAAAGTCAAGTGACTTGAAGTGTTACAAAAATGAACTACCCAATCATCCAGAGAAGCCAAAAGTTTGGATACCTCTCCTGGCCTCCAGCCACCTTTCCACTCAACTAATATCACAGCCAGCACAACACACACGGGTATCAAAATGGGGAACTTTTATTACAATTGAATAAGACTTTCATTCTATCATTTAACTAGAAGTTTCACACCATGGTCCAGGCTAATGGTAAGGTCATCTATACCGCTATTTTGGTAAAGTTTGTTTCTTATGGTAGGCAGCACCAAGGGGATATTGCAGAAAGACCATTCTCAGCTCCTGAAGGCCATTCGTCATTCAGCAGTAGCCCACTTGCTATTTAAAGAACAACACTTACGTGTGAGTGCAGTGATGTTTGTCCCAGTGATACGGTGTCTAGGAAGAAATAAGGACACCTGAGGATTTACAGAGACACAATGTGGAAAACATATTACATCTGACGTTCTGAATAGCCAGACTTATTTTTATGCAATGCTGATTACTAATTTCATATAGCACAAGGCAAGATCCCCTATGTTTAATAGAAAGGAAGAGAGCCATACTAAAAAAACTATTGTACCTCATGTGATCTCACTTAACTCTATTTACACTGATGTAACTCCATTGACTTTCATGGAATCACTCTTGACGTCAGATTCTGAACCATTACCCCGTCAAGTTAGCAACTCGTCTTATTGACACCAGGATAGAATCCCAAGATGTTGCAGCAGTTCCAAAAGTATCAACGCATACTTTAAATTTTGTGGAGCTTAAAGCATTGCTCAGTGCAAGAATTCAGAAATATGAATACTCTCTTAGTTGTAACATTAAAAAGAGTGATGAATTATTACATAAAGCAACAGAGGGTCCTGTGGCACCTTTGAGACTAACAGAAGTACTGGGAGCATAAGCTTTCGTGGGTAAGAACAAGTCTTGCATCTGAAGAAGTGAGGTTCTTACCCACGAAAGCTTATGCTCCCAGTACTTCTGTTAGTCTCAAAGGTGCCACAGGACCCTCTGTTGCTTTTTACAGATTCAGACTAACACGGCTACCCCTCTGAATTATTACATAAACACTAAGAATCAGAGCTGGTTGGAAAAGTTTTGATGACATTTCTTCAGAATATGTTGTTTTGTAAAAGGCATATAGTTTTGCAGAGGAGCATCTGTTTCAATTACGTTTTCATCAGGGAGCTCTTTTTTTTTTTTTTTTTTTTTTTTGAGAGAGAGAGAGAGAGAGATGCACACTCTATAGCCCAATTGGTAGGGCATTGGCCTTGGAGGTGGCAGACCCATATGAAACTCCCTGCTCTACCTGATACAGAGTGGTATGGGATTCAAAGCTCTGTTCTAACTCAGACAGCAGGGACTTGAGGCTGTCTTCCACATAGCCAGTGCCCTCACCACCAAGCTGGAGACACAGATACACACATTGAAAAAGCTCAGGTTTTGATCTGAAAAATGGATATTTTGACAATTGCATCTCATGAAAGTGTTTGAAAGGTCTTGGTTTTGTCCCAGCTCGTAGCAAAAACAAATTCTGAAGCCTCAAAAGTTGCCGTGAACCAAACTGGTCATCCTTCGGACAGCTCTGCTAAGAACTTTGGGCACTCTTGAAGGTCCTTTCCTCTTTCCCTTCCTCAGTTGTCTTGTGTGCTTAAGTATTGCAGAGGCCCAATAAAATATGTTAATAGGCAGAGAACTTTTTTCCAATACGTTGTTTTTGGAACTTAAGACCATCCAAGTGCATCATTTAAGTTAAAGTCAATGAGCTCAAGAAGGACAGTTGCAAGTGAAAAGACTGACACTGTTAGTGATTTATATCAATTTAAGATGAGCTGGGAAGCAGCGGTAGAAAACAGTTTGAGCTGGGCCTAAACCTAACCATGCTTGGAGAGAAATCTTTTGCAAAAGCCTTTTCAGTCAAAATGAGTTGAAGATACAAGGAAGGAGACAGGAGAATTAGAGACTATAAGCAACAGTGGCTAATCTAAGCCCAGAGAACCTTTCCAGTAAAATCTGTAAAGGGCAACTTCATGTCATACAGACCATTATTATATGGAGTCTCACAATTATAGCTGGGCAGAAATTTCCCATTGGTTAATAGTGACTATTTGAAATTTAGAAGTGTTTTGCTTCATTGTGATTGCCCAAATAATACACATTGTCTTTGATCCAATTAGATGAGTTCAGAGGAACGTCACCAGTGAACACTGGTGTTTGTAAACAAATCCTTGCTCATCCAGGTCTGAAGTTCCCTGTCAATGAGCATTTCGGATACTAAAACTCAATACAGCCAATATTCAAAGAAAGCCAATACAAAGGGAGTATGAATACGACCAAAGCATGTTCATTTAACATCTGATTTATGCACTGTTTTCTGAACTCTAATTAGGAATCAAGGCCAAATGGTACAAGTTACAAAGCTCTTTATTGCAGTACTACATTTGCCTATTTTAAAAGCATCTACTGATAGTAGAATATGGAAAGATTATTAGGTGAAAATGTTTTTCTAACATAAAATAGTTTCTTTAAAAGGACCTGCTAAAATGTTACAGAAAGCTAGTTTATCTCATTTTGATGTTGGACTCCACTTAAAAACTGTAGACTAGATTAAAATACAGAGAGTGAGAACAACAAATAAGCCAAGGTTAATAGTGATCATGTTCTACTGCCTATTTCTGAAACAGATGTTCTCAACAAGCTTTTCATCTTACACTCTACGAAATCAACCAGCTACAATTAAATTGAATCCCCTCTTCCTCACCCCTACCCTTCCTCCCACACAGTCACATATATTGTTTATCCTATTTTGCTATTTATTTAAATTTCTCAGTTCAAGTTACTGAGGTATCCTTTGAGGGGAAATCAGCTTGTGTTATAATATTGTCCAAAGATAGGAATAACTCAGATTTAAAATATGTAGCCCAATATCAATTCTATCAGCCTGTCCAAAACTGAGGAATAATTAATAGTTTTGAAGGTGTTGGTAAAGACTAACCAGGTAGGGGTGTGTTCAGATTTCCACTTAAGCAGGACTTAAATTGCTCTGTTACACTAATCTCAAAAACTGGGCACATTCACTTTTCAGACAACATTTTTATGGAATTGAAATATAGATTCTTAGCAATTTTTGATGAGGAAATAATTAAAATGCTCCTTTTTTAAACTTGGCTGGCAGCGTTTCTTCACCCTCCACCCTCACTAATGTAACAAAATAACAGCCCTCCCCTAAATTCACACACACACACAATGCACTACAACAGCTACTGTATAGCACCCCTGGCCCTGACAAAACAATGCTTCCCCCTCCCCATTCAGTTCCAAACCTCTCATCTCATCCTCCACCAGACTCCCACCACACATCCAAACAGTTCTGACCCCACCAGTTTAGCACCATTCAGCTTCCTTTTCTGCCACAACTTTTAACCCTCCCTCTGGTTCAGCTCAGAGACACCCAACTTCTTTCCTCAGCCCAGCCCAGTTAATTTCCTCTCAACCTCACACCGCTCTGACCCCACCTATGACCACCTCCAGCCACTCTGAACTCCACTTCTCCTAGCTCCCACCCCATGTCACAACAGTGATTTCCTTCCCCACTCCCATTTCTCCATTCTGAACCAGCTCCAATCCCCGCTCTTCCTCCTCCCAGCTTTGACCCTAGCTCCAAATATAGCTCTGTCCGTCACAGACACCCCCAGCCCAACCCCTTTTCCTTCCTTTCTTCCACCCACCTGCTACAAGTCCCAGTATCAGACACAGCCACACAAGAGCACATATCTGGTTTGCCACAGCTAACATATTGACACTGCTAAAGGGTTGCTGATAGTACTGACTCCATTTTCCTTGCTCCCCTAGCAGCACTTTGTTTGGTTGTTTCCCTTCCCTACTGCTTTCTGTGTCTTTAAGGCAGCTTGCTGTTCTCTCACTATCCCTGGGAATGCTCTTTTTTCTGCTGTTAGGGGAGCTGGGACTGTTTGCTGCAGGTGCTCTACTTATGGCCTACACCCACTTTCTATGCAGAGATTTGTCTTTGTGAACTTCTCTATCCCTGACTAGTTCCTCTTTGCTGGACTGGTGCTTTTCCTGCCCTTTCAGCTCTGTCTCTCCTCTCAGCACAGCTCCTCTTCAAGGGGCAAAGGAACAAACCCTCCCCTACAGAGCTTCCCTTACTTTAGTTTCTTCCCTTTCTCCTCTCTCTCTAGGAGGATCACAGTCCATGTGGTGGGGGAAGGTGCCCACAGAGGCACAGCTGGAAATTGCTCAATTAAAGCCAAGCAACACAGAAAAGGCAACACTTGTTCACTGTTAACTCTTCCATTGCCAACCAGCGCACCTCAGGTGACACTTATTGTGAAAAGGTGTGAGCTTTTTCTCAGTCAGCCTGTTCCCATCTCTAGTCATAAGCATGAAAACTTGTCAGAGAATCTTAAGATGTTTTCCCTGGGAATCAGTAAATCAATATTATCTCCAGCTAGGCCTACACCTCACACCATGGGGGAGAGGAAAGTGGCCTTTCCACTGAAGCCAGTGCCTCCCTTCAGGTGAGAAGTGGGGGAGTGACCCCCTGAAGATGAAGGGGGTGGGCTAACTATGCCCCTCCCCCCATGATGGGAGGTGGAGAGAGTGTCCCTTCCTGGTCTCCTCCAGAAGACTCTACGGGTGAGTCCTCACTGTGGGACCCTAGGTGGGGAAAGCAAGGAGCAGGGGGAGTCTGGTTCTGAGGGGCTAACGCAGAGCTGTGAGGAAAGAGAGGGGGAGGTTACAAGTGGGCCTAGTGGGGGAGAGGGCATTAGGCAAACCCTGTCACCCATCTCCTGGCTGGCTGGCTCCCCCATACGGCCCCTTATTGCAATTCCCCATCCAGAACCTGGATTATGGTGGCTTATTAGTATAGGTACTGGTGCAGGAGCTGGCCCCATAGCAAGAAGGAGCAGTGCTGGCTACCCCACTGCTCATTTGGATTTGGCCCCGCTGGCCTTCCATCATGATGGCAGAACTAAAATTGAGCAAGTAGGGTTGTGACCCCAGGCATCAGGTTGTAACGCCACTCATTCCTGCGTAGGTACCTGAACCAGACCAGCCGAAGCCCAGGTTACCCTCCTCCCCCAACTGTTTGGCCCTAGGCATGGACCCAACTTGCCTATGCAGTGGTAGGGGAAGATGAGGAGATTGGAACTAGGCTGGGGTGAGTAGATGCAGAAGGTCAGCGCTGAGATGTGGAGTGACTTGAAAGTTAGACTGGAGGGACTGTGATATGGGGGGAGGGGGTATTAATCATGGAGGTGGTAGGCTCACCTGGGCACTATTTCCACTCAAATTAAAGCAACTAATGATATTATTAGTGTTTTTGATAAATACATCTGAGTGGCCAGTTCCATTGATCTAGCAGAGTATTATGTTTGAGTAGATTTAAAAAGAGAGGGATTAGCTGGGGTTCTTTGAACTGTTTCCAGAATTGTCTATGTGAATGTACCAATGTTTGTAAAGCTGACAAATTTATTTCTCAACAATACTGTGGTACTAAAGAAATCTTACAAGAATCTGCCTTAGGCAGGTCTATCATTTCTTTAAATGTACATGGACTGTACAGAATTCATCCAAGGGGTGCTATTTCAAATGATCTTATTTCCTTTCCTAAACTAGGATGATATCGCTCACCCACTGGCCTCCAGAATTCTTTCGAAAAGAGTGGGCATTTTATACATCTTGCAATTAGATGGCTTTCTTTATGCATTATAATAGTCTGCTTGGTTCTCTGAACATGCTGTATTGTGAAGTGTTTGACTCCTTGGTTCTCATAGGGCACTGTTTGGAGATCCTCATTGCATCCTTTATGCCTGCACTTTCATTCAGTTGGATTATTTGTGTGAGTAAGGAAAGTGGGATTTGGCCTGTTATTTTTAGAACTAGGCTCCTAGTCTGATGCTCTTCTTTGTGTCTTCTGTGGAGGGTCTTTTGAATCTTCAGTAGCTGAGATTTGGATAAGGAATTAAAGCTAGCAACATGTTTGTATTTTGGTCGTTTTAACCATAAAATGGATCAACTACTTGTAGTTGTTGTTCATAACCAGCCGGGTGGTAGTGTTATATTTACTGTTTTTACTGTTGTATTCAGTATTTGTGGAGTTTCATAACATTGATGGTTTCATAAGCAGTAATGAGTTTCTAGTGATATACAATAACATAATAGGCAGTATCCTCTGTATATCTTTTGGTAATGATATATAAGCTAGCTTGGCTAAGAAATCCTTTGAAAAGGAGAACTTGTTTCCAATAGATTTTTACCTAGATAAATAAAATCCTGAGCTGAGATGTTAATGAAAAGTTTAATAAGGCCCTGCCTTTATTGCTAGTGCCAAATATTGCTATATGGTTTAATTATTTATATTAGTTCTAAGGAGGGGAAAGTGAACTTAATAGAATAAATTGATTTATTGGAAGTATTACACTATATTGAGATGCAAGAATATTGTTTGTAAATCCTTGATTAGCTGAACTAATGAGGCATGTGAGATGTTAGAAAGATTTTCCTAACTATAAGGATAGTTAAGTACTAGAATAGGCTTCCAAAGAAGGTGTTGGAATCCCCATCATCAGAAGTTTTTAAGAACACATTAGACAAACACCTGTCAGGGATGGTGTATGTATACTTAATCCTGCCTTAGTGCAGGGGGCTGGACTAGATGACCTCTCGAGATTCCTTCCACTCCTACATTTCTATTGTTCTATGAATGTTTCAAGACGGCAAGTTACTGCTTGATATGCTACTATTATGTCTTTCCATAAAAATTAACCTAAATGAATTTGAAGCTGATTTATGAAGGTGTTGTCTAAAGTACCTATTACCCTGAGTAAAACACAGCTCAGTGAGACCCCTATGTATTAGGTATATCACCTATGAAATACAAATGACATTTGCATTCCAGTGGAATGTTAGGATATCAAAGTGATACTTCTGCATTCCAGCACCACATGGAAGTTTTAGTGAGGGTCAGCAGTGAAGGATCAATGATCCATTAGAAATGTCAAAAGAAAATTCCAGCCTATTTTTGCCCAAAAGACATAACCTTAAAAAAACACTTCAAAAGTCTATTTAAGTAGGAACAAATCATACTTCTCAGCGAACATAAGGAGTTGATATTTTCCACTTCAAGAGGGGGGAAAAAAATCTATCAATTCTAGTATAAACTGATAACCAGTGAAATAAAGATGTGAAGGGCTAGCTTAGCTTAGTTTTTAATACGAACATCAGCCACGGCATATTAGGTTGAGCCAGAACCATACCCTGGATGCTCACAGATGTGGTTAAACAACCACAAGACTTCTAGCTCTTATTGTGCAGAATTGCCTCACGTGTCTGTCTGAACAGAAAACGTCATTCGTACACCCTAGAAAATAAACTCTCATGGCTGGTAAACTGCAATCCTGAGACAGCACCATCTACCCTCTGAGATGCCATTAGATAAAATGTAGTAGATTTCCAAATCAATGAAGAAGGCGCATGTCTCATTTATGTACCCCATGATTATTAGAACCTTACTCCAGCTTTGTGAAAATGCACTAATAGGGTTCACTAGTGTACTTAAGAATATTGTGTCAATACCAGTTGCCATTCATAGCTATATTAATTTCCTAATTTCACTGGGAAATTCACCTTGCTTTCAACATTTACTTACAGGTAAGGTGCTGTCTTTTCCTACCTTTTTTGCATAAAATCATGTGTGTGATAACTTGCATCATGGTTATCTTTTCCTGTTTACCTCAGTAAAAGTGGTGCATCTCTTCTTCTTGTCATCCTCAATTCCTGATCATTATAAAAAAATAACTCTGCAAAGCAATGGCAGGCATTAGGTTCAGAGCCCAAGTTGGGTGTTTAGGTGACTAAGGGCTTGTTTTCTCTGCAATAGTTAGCTCAAGGCAGCCTAGCTCAAGTGATAGTGCAAAACAACACCTGAGCTACGCAAAGGGATTGGATTAGCGTGTGATGAGTTGTGTTATCTCAGGTTTTGCCTGTAGCTGCATCGAGCGTCAGAAGCACGTCACTTTCAGCCCAGTCTCCTTGACAGGCCAGGTAACTTGAGTTTAAAGTCAGGTTGGAGCAAGACTCAATTTATCTCTCAAACTAACACTGCAGTGAAGACAAGCCCGAAAGCCCCAATTCTTCAAATGGATTTACATGAGAAGAGTTATGTCCTTGTGTGGAGCCCCACTAAAGTCAATGGGGCTCTGTGGGGGTAAAGGAGTCCACCCTGTAGGATTGGGGCTTAATATTATAACCTTCTGGGACTTTTCAAATGGAACAGTTCTTTGGAAATTGAGAACGGCATTCTTATTAACTGTTTTAAGCATTAAGTAAATAATTTCAGACTGAGGGTCTTGAATGTGTCAAAACTGTGTATAAATGGAATCTACTGTAGAGTGGAGTGAGTAGAAACTAGGGCTGGTTGAAAATCTTTTGTTGAGAATTTTTTTTTTTTTTGACAAAATAGAATTTTTGAGTAAACATTTTTTTTAGGAAGAGGGTCTGCTTTCTACAGGCAACTTCAACTTTTATTTGTCAAAAAACCAAATACCCTAAACCAAAGTATTTCTTCCAAAAAACCCTAAATATTTTTATTTGGAAATGAGGCTGTAGTGCTTCATGGGAGTTGTAGTTCAGTGTTTCACATGCCCATTCTCCTCTATGGCCAGGGCTTCCCAGCTGGACTACATCTTCCATGATTCACCATGGACGGACAGTCATGATTTATAGCCTCCCCTCTCCCAAGAGCGTTGACTGTGGTGCATCGCGAAAGATATAATTCAACAAGGGAGCCTGGTGTATAGAGACGCATGAGATACCTAAACTATAGCTCCCGTGAAGCATTGGGCAGCATTTCCAACTCAAAATGTTTTGAGGATGAAATTGTTCAGTCTTTGAATTTTCACTGAAAAAACTGGACAAATAAATATTTTTGATAAGCTCTAGTTGAAACGACTGTTAATAAAAGTTTAGGGAGTTGTTTATTGACTTCAGGTTTTGTTTTAATTGAAAATAAAGTTGCCCCTTTTAACGTTGTAGTGTTGGTTTGTGACCGAATGTTCTGGCTTTCTGTATGCTGCATATTTTTCATTGAGATTACGAGGGGTTTTTTGTTGTTGTACAATGCTATACAAAGTACTCCCTGAGTCCTAACCTGCCTGTCTATTGCTGTTGTTGTCCTCATATTGTCTGTTCTTTGTGAGCAAGATTTCCAGCTAATTGCAAATTGGTTTTGTCCATAATTGTTCGCTATGACAAGTAGTGCTCAAAAAGTCATTTCACATTAGTTTTGCTTATTGAATCATATTTGAATGTGAACTAAAAGATTGCTGCCCTCGTTTTGTCAATGTGTGATTGAAAGTTAATGTTAGCTCTGTTCTTTTAACTATACGCTTGCAGTATACAATAACTTCTTTAAAAGTTTCCTGCCTCACGGTATGGGTGAGGTACTGACCACAAATGTCATTATTAAGGTCTAGTGTGTCTTGCTTGTAACTTTCCTTTACGTGTGTAAGGGAAAATAAGAAATTGGGATATATTTGATCACTCTAAGCTCTAATGAGTGGTTTGAATTCCAAAGAATTTGTGCCATTGACTCCGCTGGCTCTTGGTCTCTTATTTTTTGTGTTAGATCAGGGTTTCTCAAACTTCATTGCAGCACGACCCCCTTCTGACAACAAAAATTACTCCATGACTCCAGGAGGGGGGACTGAGCTCGCCCAAGTCCTGCTGTCCCGGGGGGTAGAGGAGCCAAAGCCTGAGACCTACTGCCCCAGGCGGGGGGCAGGGGCAAAGCCGAAACCAAAGGGCTTCAGCCCAGGCAGGGGACTTGTAACCTGAACCCCACCGCCCAGGGCTGAAGCCGTTGGGCTTCGGCTTGGGACTCGGGCTTTGGCCCTAGGCCCCAGCAAGTGTAAGCCAGCCCCAGTGACCCCATTAAAACGGGGTCGTGACCCACTTTGGGGTCCTGACCCACAGTTTGAGAACCGCTGTGTTAGAGTAATACTAATAAATGGAAAGTAGCACTGTTCAAAATGTCATTCTTTTTAAGACCTTCATTCCACTTCAACTATACAACAAATGTTCCTCACATCCTTTTTAGAGTGAGACAAAGGGTTCTACTAGCCTCTAATAACTGTATGGCACACACTACCAAAACCAAACGTTTTAAAAAACGTGATCCGTGGCCTGTGTACCCTTCAGGTTTTGGCCTATACAGTTTGTTCTGAGAGCAATACCAGCCCAATAACATTTTATATAATGGCCCAAGTGCAGGGCCGGCTCTAGGCACCAGCAAAACAAGCTGGTGCTTGGGGCGGCACATTTTTAGGGGCGGCATGGCCGGCGCCCCTGCCGCCCCTAAAAATGTGCCCCGGCCACCCTAGCTCACCTCCGCTGCTGCCACTCGCGCGCCACTGCTCCCCCTCCCTCCCAGGCTCTCAAACCTGGGAGGGAGGGGGAGATCCCAAGCGGCCGCGGCACGCGAAACAGCTGATTCGCGCGCCGCTGCTCACCCTCCCTCCCAGGATTGAGAGCCTGTGAGGGAGGGGGAGACTCCGAGTGGCCGTGGCGCGCGCACTGCTTCTGCTCCCTCCCTCCCTCCCAAGCTTGAAAGCCTGGGGGGAGGAGGCAGGGCTGGGGATTTGGGGAAGGGGCGGAGTTGAGGCGGGGCCGGGGGTGGGATAAGAAAAAAACGGGGGCGGCCAAAATTGGTTTTGCTTGGGGCAGCAAAAATCCTAGAGCCGGCCCTGCCCAAGTGCATACCTATGCCTGAATCCTGCTCACTTAACTCTTGTGGGTTAGCCTCATGATCTGATCTGGCCCATCATCTTGTATCTAAAAAGTTCTTATCTAAATGCTTCTTCCCAATTTTTGATCCTGTGGAAGTCGCGGTAGCTCAGCACCTCTGCATCAGCCCAATACAGTATTTTAGAAGACTATTTGAATGCTTTACACATTTTGTTGGAAACTCTAAATGTAGAAAGAACATTAGTCTGTTATGAGTTTCCCTAATACAAAGGGGAGGATTTTTCTCGTGCATGATAAAGCTTCTGAAATGAAGGTATAAAAAATAGTAGTATATCAGGCAATTTAAACTCTCCCTTCAATCAAGATAAAGCCATAAAGCTGCCAATTACAAAAAAAAATTGAGAATAAAAAGTCCTTCTCTAAAAACTGCTTTCCATTTTTTAATCTCTCTCTGGAGAGGATATAATACAACCTCCAATAGGTTGAAACAGAATTATATTCTTTCTTATTCCTTTTCTTTTTAAATTTTATTTTACTGAATACTAAATGTTAAGAGCCAAAGGGGGAGTGGGAAAGATATGAGCTAATTTTTATTATTTTAACAGATACTAATCATAAGACTAATAAACCTTTTGGGCCATCAATTTAAAATGAGACTCTCCATGAAAGTCAATGGAGGTTTCTGCTGTAAAAAGCCATATCAGACCATCAGTTTTCCAATTCCTGCTCACATGAGCCAGGTAGGTAGGTAGTAACATTGAAGTCCACAGGTCTTTTTACTTACGTGAGTTGGTCAGCAAGGTTTGGCAATATTTTCATTTAAATTCACTCATTATTCACCCAACAAATCATATGAAATTAAAGGAAATAACTGCAGACAATTTTAAACACTCCACCACTATCCTCATTATCCACTGTAGAGATTCAAGCATTGACATCTTAAAAATACAGTTGCAAAAATGCACATTCCTATGACTGCCCTCTTTATTTTAAAAACTTATGCCACCAGGGCAAGGAGAAATGTAGGACTTGATTCTGCAATTCTTAGTTAGCAACTTTGACTTCAAAGAGCCTAGTCGTGTGAGTCAGGTGTGAAAGGTGGGGTCATACTTGTTGAGACATTTCTTTAATTCTGCGGCTGTGCAGGTCATCAAATGATAACAATGATGTTAAAGGACCAGCATTGACTTCAACACAGTTCTGTCTGAAAAACATTTTTATTTCCTGATCTCGGCAGTAACACCTAAGATCGTTACAGCTGATTTTTAAAAAAAAGAAGTTAGAGAAAATATGTATATTTTTGTTTTCAGTTTATCAGTTGGTCTTTGACATGACATAGAAGATAGCAACATTTTTTAAAAATAGGAACATGTGAGCTAGGATGACCAGATGTTCTGATTTTATAGGGACAGTCCCAATTTTTGGGTCTTTTTCTTATATAGGCTCCTATTACCACCCTACCCCCGTCCCGATTTTTCACACTTGCTGTCTGGTCATCCTAATGTGAGCGTAAAAAACTGGTAGAGTACTTAGAGGCAGATGAAGTACCTGAAATTACTCTTAACGTGCTTTTTGAAACTGACTACATTCCCACATTGAAAGAGTCCCTTTCGATAAAGGATGGAATGGGATGGGACACTTTCTTAACACTAACATAATGGGTTTTGGATGTGAGAGATCTCTAACACATGACATTTAAAGTTTTACAGACCTACTGTAGTTTCCAGTGACTCTAAAATGTGGCTGTTTTTGTGTTAGCGAGACCTTTTCAGCTTCTGTCAATGTAAAATGAATATTGTAATTATTTTTCCTGTTGGATCTTGGTGGCAATGTTGCATTCATAAATGGAATTGGAAATGAAAAGTCTATAGCTGTATGCATTGTAACTTAAACCCTTTTCACATCAATGAAGAAACAACCATTAATGAAAAACTGATTAATACCTAAAGGTCTTGAAGGAACATACCTTCCTTGTGACAATGTTTAAAAGGGACTCAGTCAATTGGAAATCTGGACCGTTTACGAAAGTGAGTGGAGAGTAATTGTAGGTAACATGCTTATCCCCCAAACTCACTGACTGCACTTGGGACAAATCTGACATGTTTCTGTGCCAAATGATTCAATAGAAGTCTAGTTATTTGAACCCAACAGGAACAGGATTGTTCTTAATCAATGAACAGTAGGTGAAATTATAATCACTTACTCTGAATCTGTTTGTAAGGACTCCTGTGCTTGTTCTTTCTGGCATTGTAATATGAGTAATACTCTACATTACAGGGGGAGATTGAGTTAAGTTACGCAACTTCAGCTATGTGAATAACTTAGATCTACTTACCGCGGGGTCCACACTACCCTATGTCGACTAGAGATGCTCTCCCGTCGACTCCCCTTGCGCTTCTCGTTCAGGTGGACTACAGGAATTGACAGGAGAGCTATTGGCGGTCAATTTAGTGGGCCTTCACTAGACCCACTAAATCGACTGCTGATGCATTGATTGCTACACATCCACAGTAAATGTAGACAGAGCCTTAATAGGCTCTTTGCACACTCTTTGTAATACAACCTATTATGCTGTGTTTACAGTGTTTGGCCATTTCTAGAACCACTCACCTTCAGGATATAACAGATATTACATAGGCAGTTAAAGCACTTTAAAAGGTGAGCCATGCTGAATTTCCCAAGTGGGGAATGAGAACACTTAATAGCACAATGAAAGAAACAGGCAAGAGAGGGCTTAGGAATTTAAAACCAGGCGGTGCATGGTTCTGTGTGAGATCATGAGGATTTGGGATGGGAAAGATGCCACAAAGGGCCATCTTGTCTCTTTCCCTGTACAGAGAGGCCGAAGCCACTATACCATGCTAGAGTTGCAGCCAGCACTCCCTTTCCTAAATAGAGTCGGGGACATGCAGGGCTCTGGCCTTACCCCTGCCTGCCACCAGAAATGGCCCAGTGCTGAGGGATGCACACCAATTCCGAGTGGCAGAAATCAATGGAATCCTGTGGATTTTAACCAACTGTGGATCTAGCTCGTTGTGCATGCAACACGATACAGTAGTTATCCAGCCAAGTGTGAGCAAATGCCTGACTTGTGCGTGCACACACTGAAGGGGTACGCTTTGGGGCTGAGACTCACATCAGGAACATTCCATACGATGTTGGTGTATATTTGTGCCTCTTTCAATGCAAAAATTCTACAGGACTGGCCAAAATGTCTTCTGGGAAGAAAAAGGAATCAAAATATTGATGAATAAGGGCTCTATGAAGCGGGAGTGGGGGGAATGAATAAATACATACACATGCTGTGGAGTCTGTGCTGTCCTTTGGTTATACATGCCCGCTACCTAACTAACTGAACCTGCACTTGAGCATATATCCCATTTAAAAAGCCCTACATACTGCACACCTATTAATCTTCTCTTTAATAATCCCCACCGTATTGTTTTTTTGCCGTTGGTCGTGCATCACGGTCTAGTATGACTTCATTGATTGCTTCTAAAATATGTGGAGAGAGGATGAGTAATGTCTTTTTGTGTTCTTTGCAAACAAAACCAAACAAAAGTAATGCACTGGATGCCAAATAGCAGATTGTTTGTTCCTTATTGGAAATGCACAAAATATGTTTTTTCTGAAAGAAGACTGAAGAGGTTGCCATGGAAATGGTTCTAATTTGAGATCCACTAGCTCAACAAATGTTTGATTTGTGAATTTGTTCTAAGCCTAAATATATTTCTAAACTTGAGGAAAGTCATTGTGAGGACGGTTGTGTGTTCATAGGTTGTCAGCATCCTTTGCAATAGAAGCTGTCTAAGGTCAGGTACAGGTTAGCCAAACAGTTCAAATCTGCAACAGGGTCAGATTCCTCGCGAGAGCAATAGTCTCATGTAGAGATGTGAGGTGCCTCTGCAGAAGCACTTTGGGCTAGAATACCACTTAGCAAGGGCATGTCTATGCCGCAGAGTTAACCCAGGCTCTTTCCCAGGTTTTAGCCCCACTTCCCCTGTTGTCCACCCCTATGACCCAGGTTTGGAAGTGATTTAAGACAGTGGTTTTCAAACTTCTTTTCTGGGGACCCAGTAGAAGACAATTGATGCCCATGACCCAGTGGAGCTGGGGATGAGGGGTTCAGGGTGTGGGAGGGGGCTCTGGGCTGGGGCAGAGGTTTGGGGTGCGGGAGTGGGTCAGGGATCTGGGCTGGGGGTGCAGGCTCTAGGGTGGGGCCAGGGATGAGGGGTTTGGGGTGCAGGAAGGGGTTCTGGATTGGGGGGACTCAGGGCTGGGGCAGGGGATTGGGGCGTGGGGTTGGGATGCAGACTTACTTCTGACGGCTCCAGGTCAGCTTCCCGCCTGTCCTGGCACCAGGGCCCGCGCTGTGCCCTGGAAGCGTCCAGCAGCGGGTCCAGCTCCTAGGCAGAGGCGCGTGACTCTCGCCCACAGGCACTGCCCGCTCCCCCCCAGCTCCCATGGGCCAGGAACCGGCCAATGGGAGTGCGGAGCCGGTGCTCGGGGCAGAGGCAGTGTGCGGAGCCCTGTGGCCCCCCTGCCTAGAAGCCTACTTAGCTGGGGGTGTGGGTCAGGACCAGGCTCCACTTCAACTTGGGTTGGAATCCGTCCACTTTACTGTGAGGTTGCATGCAAAATCACTCGAGTGCTGATAGTCCAGTAGTGCCCTTCCTGCAATTTTGCCCAGAGGACAGACATGTTCTCCTGCAATTTACTAGGAAAGAATCCTAATGGGCCTCAGCACAAATAACCTCCAGTCACATCCAGGCGAGTGCAGAAACAATGAGGCCCCAGTAAAACAGGTAGGGCTTTGCAGTGAGAATGCTCACACCCAAGCTAGGCTAACCTGGTGCTCAGACATGGATGTCAGTCTCCCAGACTCTGCAGCGTAGACATCGCCCAGCTTCATCTATGTATCTCCAATTCTCGGTTTTATATACCTTCTCCTGGATCTATCAGCAGAAGCAGATCATATGTTCCTTATGTCTTTATATATATATATATATATATGTCTTTATATATATATATATATATATATATATATATATATATATATAAACCACGAACAGTTTAGCTGTTAGAGAGGGGGCCAAAGCAAAACTGACACCTGAAAATCTCTGAATTATGGGGAAATTCAGGTCTTTAGGGGCTTCCGAACAACATATCTAGTTCAAAAAAGGCCTGTGTGGTACATTAAATAAGCATACGCTCATCCTGGGAGAAGAGCAATAAAGCAGCCAATTTCTAGCTTCGTTGCCCTATTCATTTATGTAATAGTGGCTCTAGGAAATACATTAATAATATTAGATGCCAAGGAACTGTGATTATATAATTAATAATAATCTTTGATCCTCTAAAGGGATATTTTGCCTGTGCGTTTGAGCCAAGCCTGTTGCTTAGAGCTACTCTTTTTATGCAGTCTGCATACAACCTTGGATTATACTGATTGGAGAAAATCACTTGAGAATACAGTTTTCATGGGAATAGCAATATTGCAGGTCATTTTCAATGAATTCTAATGAATAGTTACTATACTTGTTGTGTTTGTTATAGCAATATAATTCCCACTAGTCCAGTTAACTTAGGGTCTTCAAAATGTCTTTTTATAAACCTTCCTTTACCTGGGCTTTTTATAACACAGCTTTGAAGTATGCCCCAAGCTATATCTTCCCAGGTATGGTTAATTCATCAGCAAACATTAGTTGCCAATTAAAAAAAAATCAGTTTAGTCAAATTTAAGTTCTATTTAATCAGAAAGAATATAAGTTTAGTATTTCCAGTGGCTTTTTGTGTTGATGAGTAAACCACTTTCAGCTTTGATTTAAAATGTTTTTAATGATTCAACTTCTTTGCATGTTTCTTGTTGGGGGGAGAATTAATTCTAGGCAGGAGTGTGTAGAACTCCAGGGTGAATTGTGATCTCTTACAAATATTTCTTAATTTAATGGAGGGTGGAATCGCATCAGAAAATACAGCTCTTCATGGCAGAAACTGCAACAGTTGGCCTGTGAGTCAAATCGTAAAACTATAGGCAATAATTTAATATTTTTGATAAAGACACTTCTTCATTTTTGCAGCAAAAACAACTCTTTTTTTTGTCATCACATGGCACATTTTCCCAGCCAAAAAAAGTTATTGGATGTTGATTTTGGGGTGGGGGGGGGGAATTAAGGTCAAAACTAAAAAACGTTCTGCTTTTTTTGCACACTTTTTATTTATTTTACCACCAGTAGTAAGAACCTCTTTGCACAGTGTTACTGAATATATGAACAATACATTTTAAAGGATTCATAGTTATGATTTAACAGTTGGATACTACAGTGTTGGGTATTACAGAAATGTCTAATGCAGATATGTATCACATAGACCTAGAGCCCAATTCAACTTTAGTGTAAGTGAGCACAAGATCATTGACTTTGGTGGAGATGTTTTTGCTTGCAGAAGGACATAATTTAACCCTTCAAGTTTGCAATCCCTACTAGTCTGAATAGCACTCACTCCCACCTAGATCCCCTTTGACTTCAGTGAACTATTTGTATGGGTAAGTACCGGTATTTCTGCCCCAGGTCACTAGAATGTGGTACTTTCTTGATAATCTATTTGGCCATTTGTTTATAAGTGAAGAACACTTTTAAAGTAGGGACTGGATCTACTGGATTTTGTAAAAGGAATTCATAGACTTTGAAGGATGTACTTGATAAAGTCCCCATCCCGAGAAGGAGCAGTTAGGGTCTACTGGGTTGAAGATCTACTTTTCAGAACTGTTCTTTTCTTAAACACAATAGATTGAGCAAATGACCTGAGTATATTAAAAAGTGATACACTTAGAACCACACCCCAGCAGTGGTTGTTGCTTTAACTGTGTTGTGCAGAATGTCTTTAATGAAAGAGAAAATTTGGAAAAGTGTCATAACAGGAAAGAAAGCCTTACTTAGGCTTTGGGGGAAAAGTAGTCCAAATCCCTCACTAGAGGAATAAAAATTACGGGAACTGTAGTGATACTGTACTTTGTTTTTTTAAGTGGTCTATGGTCAACAGAACACATAAAACCAAATTTCTGCAGTTGATTTTGGCCCATACATTTGAGAGCTATATATAAACATTAGATAGATATCCCCTAGGCCGGGGATCAGCAACCTTTGGCACGCGGCTCGCCAGGGTAAGCACCCTGGCGAACCGGGCTGGTTTGTTTACCTGCCGCGTCCGCAGGTTCGCCCGATCGCGGCTCCCACTGACTGCGGTTCACTGCTGCAGGCCAATGGAAGCTGCTGGAAGCGGCGCGGGCTGAGGGATGTGCTGGCCATGGCTTCGGGCAGCCCCATTGGCCTGGAGCGGCGAACCGCGGCCAGTGGGAGCCGTGATCGGCCGAACCTGCGGACGCGGCAGGTAAACAAACCGGCCCGGCCAGCCCGGGTGCTTACCCTGGTGAACCACATGCCAAAGGTTGCCGATCCCTGCCCTAGGCAATACTGACTCCCAAAAAATATCCAAAAAAGTACTTTGTATTCTATAAACTGTAGCAACCATACAGGTACACTGTTTGTGTTCCAATCCATAGAAAAACAGCTCCCAATTAGAAGTGTTCCTGAAATCCTTGCATTTTGTGGGAATTCCCTAGTAGCAAGTATGTGATAATAAGACAGCCTTTGACTACAGAATTCTCTCTTTTCCCCATGCAGGTGGGTCACTAACCCAAGATTCTTTAGGACTCAAGGGGAGTCTCTCAAGAATTGCCGGACAGCCTATAACCATGATCTGATTATATTTGAATTATTTTTTCTAGGCCGTTCAGTCTTAAACCAATGAAGTCTTAGAACATTTGGTCTTAAGGCTGGAATCTTTGAGCATGAACCCATATCTCACAGGGAATTTAATCTATGTGATGCAATGATTGGGCTAATATTAACCTGCGATTACTCATTTTTCCAAACCTACCCTTTACTCCTGTTGTTTTGTTCCTCGCCCATGTTTGTTTGCCCTCTGCCTGCTGTGTCTTGGTGTAATCCTAAATGACGAGCTCTTCAGTGCAGGGACCGTGTTTTACGCAATGTACAGTGTCTAGACAATGCAGCCCCGATGACTGATCTGGAGTCTCTATGCTACATAAATAGAAATAGCAATAATAGGGGATCCAGCCTTTTTTGAGATTGCACCTTTTTTTTTCTTCCTTAGAACAGTGCAAGTTAAAAAAAACAAAAACCACTACATTTTCTGCTTTTATCATCTTATGCCAGATGACCATTAATGTTAATCAGAGAGAGTTTTCTCTATTTTTGTCTATTTGCTTTTTGATAAATTATCATTTACTAAGCGATAAGCAGCCCGTAAATGTAAAGCCACATTTCTTTTAGAATTCCAGCATGAACAACCAAAGCTGCCGTTAGCATCAAAGGTCATTAAAATTGAATGCTATGGAAAGTTCAGTGATCAATGTATCCATTTAGTAAACTTTTTTTTTTTCAATGCAAGCTTTTAGTCCTGTTGCTTGACTGAAATGCCTTATTAGTATTCAGGTGTAATCATTACCAGCATATTCCAGATTTAGATTTTAAGTCAAGTTCTAAAAAGCTACCTCGGGCTTTTAAGCTTGCACTCCTTAAATTACTAAAAGGTTCTTTTGTTATGGGATGTCAGTTTTATAATGTACTCCTTTAGTTTCTCCTCTCTAGCTTCTATAATGTAAACCCTGAATTATGTCTGCATGGAAAAACGAGTCTTTTTTTCCCTCCCACTGGGACAATACAGGCATTTTTTTTGTTAAAGCTGATTCTAAAATATTTTATTTGGCCACAGTACACACATGAATCTTACCAAAAAAGTCAAACCTTTTTCATTCCTTAAATATTCTTAGCTAAAACTCAAGATTATTTTTTTTACACAGCAGTGTTCTTGTTCATTCTATTTCTCTTGGTCCAGCTAGACCAAACTATTTTTATATCCTGCTGTAAAGCCTGCAGCCTTATTAAGCTGTCCTTTGTGGAGAGTCTGTCTGTCATCTTGTTGACATCGTCAGGCTAATTCCAATGGTAGTTATTTGCTTCAACAAAATTGAAGTTGAACATGATGCTGGTGTTACAAATTATCAGAGACGACTTATAGAAATAAATACATTTTATTATCTAGTCATTTGTTCTACAACTAAGATCATATGTTTCCTGTGCTTGGGTCAGAGCCTGTGAAGTGTTTGTGTTAGTGGGCTGCATGGAACCTTTTGCAGGTTCAGGAGGACCTAGTCTTTTTATAGACAGTGCTCTCTCTATAAAGGGAGTTACATAAAGGGGGCAGAAAAGAGATCTAGAGGTCACAGTTAATCACAAGCTAAATATGAGTCAACAGTGTAACACTGTTGCAAAAACAACAAACATCATGCTGCGAGGTATTAGCAGGAGTGTTGTAACCAAGGATATGTCTACACTACGAGAGTAGTTCGATTTTACTTAAAGCGAATTTGTGGAACCGATATTACAAAGTCGAACGTGTGTATCCACACTAAGGACAGTAATTCGACTTTGTGAGTCCACACTAACGGGGCAAGCGTCGACATTGGAAGCGGTGCACTGTGGGCAGCTATCCCACAGTTCCCGCAGTCCCCGCTGCCCATTGGAATTCTGGGTCAAGCCCCCAATGCTTGCTGGGGCAAAAAATGTGTCGAAGGTGGTTTGGGGTAACTGTCGTCATTCAACCGTCACTCCCGCCCTCCCTCCGTGAAAGCACTGGCGGGCAATCAGTTCGCGCACTTTTCTGGTGATTGACAGTGCGGACGCCACAGCACTGCGAGCATGGAGCCCGCTGCGATCATCGCTGCAGTTATGGCCGTTGTCAACACCTTGCACTTTATCATCCACCTTTTTCAGAGGCAGATACTGAGAAATCGGGCGAGGAGGCTACGGCAGCGCGGTGAGGACATTAAGTCTGAGAGCAGCACAGACCTCTCACAAAGCACGGGACCCCGCGCCGTGGACATCATGGTGGCAAGGGGTCATGTTGATGCCGTGGAACGGCGATTCTGGGCCCGGGAAACAAGCACAGATTGATGGGACCGCATAGTGCTGCAGGTCTGGGATGAATCACAGTGGCTGTGAAACTTTCAGATGCGGAAGGGAACTTTCCTGGAACTTTGTGAGTTGCTGTCCCCTGCCCTGAAGCGCAAGGACACCCGGATGCGAGCAGCCCTGACTGTCCAGAAGCGAGTGACCATAGCCCTCTGGAACCTTGCAACGCCAGACAGCTACCGGTCAGTCGCGAATCACTTTGGAGTGGGCAAATCTACCGTGGGGGTTGCTGTGATGCAAGTATCCAACGCAATCGTTGAGCTACTGTTCTCAACTTAATGACCCTGGGAAACGTGCAGGTGATCATAGATGGCTTCGCCGCGATGGGATTCCCAAACTGCGGTGGGGCTATAGATGGAACTCACATCCCTATCCTGGGACCGGCCCACCAGGCCAGCCAGTACATTAACCGAAAGGGCTACTTTTCAGTGGTGCTGCAAGCACTGGTGGACCACAGGGGACGTTTTACCAACATCAAGGTCGGATGGCCGGGCAAGGTTCATGATGCTCGCGTTTTCAGGAACTCTGGTCTGTTTAGATGGCTGCAGGAAGGTATTTACTTCCCGGACCACAAAATAACTGTTGGGGATGTGGAGATGCCTCTAGTCATCCTCGGGGACCCAGCCTACCCGCTAATGCCCTGGTTCATGAAGCCCTATACAGGCGTCCTGGACAGTGAAAAAGAACTCTTCAACTACCGGCTGAGCAAGTGCAGAATGGTGGTGGAGTGTGCTTTTGGACATCTCAAGGGGAGATGGAGAAGCTTACTGACTCGCTCTGATCTCAGCGAAACCAATATCCCCATTGTTATTGCAGCTTGCTGTGTGCTCCACAATCTCTATGAGAGCAAGGGGGAAACGTTTATGGCGGGGTGGGAGGTTGAGGCAAATTGCCTGGCTGCTGATTACGCCCAGCCAGACAGCCGGGCGATTAGTAGAGCCCAGCGGGATGCGCTGTGCATCCGGCAGGGCCGGCTCTGGCTTTTTTGCCGCCCCAGGCAAAAAAGCCTCCCCCCGCCCCCCCCGCCCCCACCTCCCGAGTGCGGCAGGGGAGGGCACCGAGCCCGGCCGGGGCTCTGCTCATCCCGGCAGCCAGAGCGCCGGGGAAGGGCGGCGAGCCCACTGCGGCTCCGCTCTCCCTGGCGGCCGGAGCGCCGCGGGAAGGACGGCGAGCCCAGTCGCAGCCCCGCTCTCGGGCTGGAGCGCCGTGCCACCCCCCTCCAGGTGCCGCCCCAAGCACATGCTTGGTGGGCTGGTGCCTGGAGCCAGTCCTGGCATCTGGGAAGCTTTGAAAGCTAGGTTCCAGAGTGAGCAGGGTAACCTGTGACTATTAAGTTTGTTTCAACAGAAGCTGAACCTGCCTCCGTTTCTTTACCCAGTTAATGTTGACTATCCTCTCCAGTTACCAACCCCCTTCCCCCCCCTTCCAACACACCTTTAAAAATAAAATAAATGAAACTTTGTTCATTAACACCGTTTTCTTTATTAAGGATTTTGTGGTAAAGTGTTGAAACTGGGACGCAGACTGTGGTGGGGAGCGGGTGTAGTGATGGAAAGGATGCTTCTAAACTCGAGGAATGACAGGCTCCTGCTAATAGAGTGGTCCGCAGTGGTGGACTGGTTGTTTCAATGGAGCCTGCCACCCCTCCTTTTCGGGACTCTGTGTGTGGGGGTTATGTGACTTTGTGACACGGGAGGGCGGTTACAGATCCGCTGCTGCGTGGTTCTGTCATCCAGGCTAAGGACCGCTGCATAAGATCTGTAACCGCCCTCCCCCGCCACAAACTCACAACCCCCCTCCGCACACACAGAACATGAAAACCACCTCCCAGACTGACCAGGGTGCCTAGTGACTGCAATGTGTGTGTGACCTTCTGCTGAACCTGCCCCCGTGTCTGTACCCTGGTAAAGGTGACTGTCCTCTCCAATTACCAACCCTCTTCCCCCCCTTCAAACACACTCTCCTCTAAAAGAACATGATGGAAACAGTAATTAACAGAAACATATTTTTTATTAACTACACAGTTAGGGGATGAAACTGGGACGGGGGCTTGGGTGAGGTGCTTTTGGAGTAAAGGAAAGGACTTATCAAATCTTTGGGAATGAGAGTCTTTTGCTACTTGAGCAGTTGTAGATAATAATTGATGTTTGTTACCAATTGATGGCAGGCTAGATGATGTTGGGTAGTAAGTAATCTCAGTCTGGTTCCCAGGTAGAAAAAACACCAGGACAATTGGCACTCATAATAACGATCCCAACAAAGACATCAAGAACTGAATAGACATGGAGACAGAATTACCCCCTCTGCATGGATGATGGTTGCTTCAGATTAGTGTTGATGCACATTGATGCAGAAATGTAGGAAGCTGGCAGTTCCACTCTGTGAGGATAGAAGAAGTCAGTGTCCTGGGTTGTTGGCCCTGCACCTTTCAGAACTGAGCACTAATTTGAATTACTTCATTTGATGGTTTACCATCTGTCAGATGACTTGTATTGCACACATATAGGGCATAAAAAACTGACCCAGTTTCATATGAGCTGATATTGATATACTATACGTCAAGTGCAACGCACTGATATGCTCCAAGGACAATAAACATTGAGGGCCAAGTAGACTCCTCATCCTGCCTCAATTTTGCACTATAATCAATGGAATAGAATTTTGATGTCTAGCTTCCAGGTTAATCACTTAATCATTTGCACCATAACGGATTGCTGGTGCTAAAGTGTAGGTGCAAAATTAGAAGCCATTTGGCTCTAAATTACTGTGATTTATTCCTATTTTAAACAGGCTTTTGTCTTTTTTTTTTTTTTTTTTTTTATTACAAAATCTGACCAGGTTTGAGACTCTGGGAAAATCAATAAGAAGGATTGTTTTTATCATGAACAGTGATTTTATTTTTTAATTAAACTGTTTTTTTTTTCTGTACTAACCAAAAGCAACACCCATCCATATACTGTGGGGGGCTTTTTGAAGTTGTCTGAAAGACACCCTTACAAGAAACACGCAGCCAGATCCTAAGCCCCATAAGAAACATTCACCCCAATTCCTTCCTTATGTCTGGCTGCACTCTGCTAAAAGACATTTCCAGGTGATTTGCTGTTGTTTTTTCACAACCTCCTATGCTGATTTACATCTCTCTACAGCCTGACTGCGCCTACACGATGGATGACCTGTGTAACCTGCTCTTATCGTTGCCGGAGCTCCACTCAACCAGTGCTGTTTCTTAGACAGAAAGAACATGAACAAACAGGCTTATTTTCCTTTGCGCCACATGAAAGGTCCTTGCACATGCTGTTCATGGCTGGCAAGGATGATTCGCACTCAGCTGGCGACTCACTTCATACGGCAAGAGCACAACCTCCTTTTTTAGCTCTGTCAGAGTCCCATTGCCATTGAAATGGGCTCCCAACTTTAGGAGTCTGCCAGACTCAACCCCTTTATAGTGTTAACGTGTTGCCCACAGAGAAAACACATCCAGAAATCACTTGCTTTCCCTTAGCACATCTAAAAACTGAATGTACTGAGAGGTGTGAGAGGCAAGACTACACAGTGGAGTCTCCTATCACACCTGGTCCAGGTTCTCCTCTGTGGCCAGTCTGGAACACAGGACCTCTCTTAGATTTTTTTTTCTCATTGCTATACACAGATAGACCTTGGAGGATGTGTCAGTGTGGTTGTAGAAGACGCCCAGTGCAATATCCTCTACCCTGGTGTTAAATTTGTCTTTTTTTTCTTTTGAAGCTCTTAGAATGTAACTTTCTGACAGATTCGTTCAGGGGATGTCCATGCTGCTTTTTAAACCCGAGACTATGGGTCCCAGGCTTGTGGATTCAGTGTTTCCAAGCCCGCTCTTGAGCATCCACGCTGCACTGTAAACCTGGGTTTACAGTTGCTGGACCCAACTCTCACAGCTGTGCTAATGAGGCCACACTTCACTACGCAGACCTTCTGATTCAGGTCTGTGACTTGAGCTGTGTCCATACTAAAAAATGACAGGGCTTGGACCTGAATTACAACAGCACTTGGGCTTTGACCCACACCCAGTGGTGCTGGAACAATTTTTATAGTGGGGGCGCTGATGGCAGAAACCATGTATTTGGGTTGCTATTACTACTTCAAGTTGGGGGTGTGGCGGCACCCTTGGTCCCAGCACCTATGCCCAACCCTATGAGAGGGTTCTAGGACCCAGGTCTGAGTGTTGCCAACCCAGATCAAACTGATTTGCGTGGGGACAGAACAGGGCTTAGCCTCAAACCTGAGACAGAGCCTGGACTTAGTATGCAGTATAGACATACCCTTAGTCACTCCAGTTTGTGTGACTTCTATATTTGGGTTAAAGTCTCTGAGAGAGGGGGGAGCTCTTATCAAAGTCTTTACCCCTTCAGCATTTAGGCAGATGGTTGGGGTATTCCTCTGTCTGAGGCTTCTCAAGGGCGTATCCCCACAGATCTGCCAGGGCTGTACTCTGTTCACTGTTACTTACGCTGCTTTCTAGATGAAAATCCATGTACAAGAGAGTCAACCCACCCCCGGGTGTGTGAGTGTGCAGTCCTTTGCTCTCTCTCCCTCCTGCCATTCCAATTACTGCTTAGCAAAACACTTTTCTTTTCTCCTCTCTCTCAGTTCAACAAACACTATTTATAGCCGTCTGCATGATTAACAGAAGTAAATTTACTCTGGTTGGGCCTTGGAGGAATATATAGTCATTTAGGGCCAGATCATCCCTGAGCATTGTCCTGGTGCCGGTGCATTTGAATTGGGGGTGGGGGGGAAGAGTGCAAAGAATCTCACAACCTACCCCCCATTGTGCACTTTATATAAGGGCCAGGGACAATCACAGTCCTCGCACTTGAAGGAAAAGGGCTGTTTCTTTTGTGCTCCCAAAGTGAACGGGAAGCTGTGTGTCCATGGCTTCGCTACCACCTCAGCACTAGCTTGCGGAATGGGACAAGCAAAGCCAATGCAGCAGACTGCATGCTTCCCCTTCATGCAGAGAAATCGGGGGAGGGATTTTGTCCCCCTGCAGATGCCCTGCAGTGGTGCGATTGTGACCAAATCCCAGTTTGGAGCTGAGGCTAAAAGCCACACTATAACCTGGAGGAAGGAGTTATTTGGGTGGCTTGTTACAAAAACACTCGCATAGCTGCGGCTGGGCTGAGATCTGCAAAGGGCACAGCCAGTTTCCCTTGACTACAGAGCATGCCTTTGGTCTTGCGACTTGATTGGCTAACTGCGGACTGTACAAAGAAAACCCCTCCAAAGTCAAGGGCCTCTTTCTGAGGTAATTGCTGCATGGTGTTGGTTTCCCAGAGAAACCGCATCTGTCTTGAGTCTAAGAACTAGACCTCATTACTGTGTATCTCATTTCGTTTCTTTGGAGCTAGTTTGTGCCTGCAAGGCACAGCCTCTGAGTAGGTGTTGAGCTGCCTTGCCCGCAGGGAAGCTCCAGGAAGAACTGGAAAAGGATGTAAGGGCTGGTCACAATCCTTCTGTTTTAGAATGTACTACTCTGGTCAGGTGTCTGTTCCTCTAGCAGGGCACCACCCCCATAATAATTCCTGTGTTGATGCTGTCAATAAGCAGGATCAAATCTATGCTTACACCTGGGGAGATGCTCTCAGCTGCCAACAGCTAAAGGCCACGAAGAACAGGGGCAAGAGTTAGGCCAGAGGTCCAAAATCAGGGTTCCAGAAGGGGACACTGATCAGAGAACCCCAGACAGTGCCCGCTGCTCCTCAAAGGTGTCCAGGGAGCCAGTGGACACGGCCCAGAGGAACTCTGCCCACAGACATGATCTGAGGGAGGAGCAGAAAGGGGTCCCACAGTTGCAGAGCACCTCCCCGTCCAGCATCCTCCTCCTGGTAGGATGGACGGCCACTTTGGCCAGTGCCAGGAGGAGGTTGATGAGGAGATCTCATGACTTCGTGGGCCCACGGATGGGGTGTGCATAAATCAAGAAGTGCGGAGAAAAGTGCAAACAGAACCTGAGGAGAAGGTTCTGGAGGAACCGGAAAAGGGGCTGCAACCTGGCGCACTCAAGGTAGATGTGCATCAGGGTCTTTCTCATGTTGCAGAAGGGACAAGTGTCAGGGAGGGGGGTGAACTGTGCCAAGTACACGCCCGTGCTCACTGCTCCGTGAAAGAGCTGCCAACTAATATCCCCAGCAGGCCGAGGGACCAGGGTGGAATACAGACTCGCCTTCTGTGGCTTCTCGCCCTCTGCAGCTGGAAGGAGGTCCCACCCCTTGGCGTCGGGACAGGACACGAGGGTGCAGGAGCGAAAGGTATATAAGCTCACATGGGCGATTGATGTTTTGATGCTGGCATGAAAAAAAGAGCGTTCAAAAAACAAACAATACTTTGCAATGTGTTATCCAGGCTGACTCTTCAAACAAGTCATTATTGTCATCTTTGATTCCAAACGGCAGTGGTTCAACTGACTTAGATATACCGTCACTTTAACAGACAGACAGCCAAACAAGCGTAAGTTGAGGGTTTCCCAGTCAGTGATATTTTACTGTTCTTGGATATCCATCCTGAGCCTATGCACTGTTCGTTCAAGGAACGTGTTATGGGTATTCTACCTCGGGTTGCACTGAGCTTCAAAATGAAATACTATGGTTAGGTTGGGCCTGGCACTGTTGGGGGTGGTGATGGTGGAAAGGACCTTGTCATTTACCTCCTATGTCTCTGCATTGGGCCTGGAATGCAAAGACTGGGAAGTCCAAGTGTGGATAGCAGCATTAGCCTCCCATAAGTGTATGGGGAGGAACTGGTTCATGCTACATCTCCCATCGCTTGCTAGTAGAGATGTGTTTGTATGGTGGGAATGAGTGTGCACCATATACAGCCTTCAATCCATGTTTCCAGAATACTGGGTCTGCCATAGACACCATACCTCTGGGGCAGACTGCCAATGTGTTGCCTCTCTTACCCTCCCTGAGTGGAGAAACTCTCTGAGTAAATGAAGGCAATACCTTTTGCTTAGAATTTTAGATGAGAATGTCTGGGGACTTTTATGTAAACCATCCAAGGTCATGTTACTTGGTCTTTGAAGACTCTGCATCCCTGTGCCTGGAGGGCCAGGGCGGGAGATGAATTTAGTGCTCATGAGAGTTCTAACTTTGTTGGTTTGAGACTCAATTCCTCTAGTTATCCACAAAACAGGCCGTAGTGGCACAGGCCCCACTTTTATCGTAGCGTTGTTCTTCATGTGTACAGATCTGAGGAGTGTAGAGGGACACCTCTTAGGAATGAGTTTCATCTTTGGTTTCTCTTCTGATGCTCCCAGTTCAAGGCAAATGTGGTAGCGATTTCTGGGATGTGGATATTTTGTCTGGACTGAGACCACTGTTTATATTCTGGATAATAGTATTTATTATTAGCTGTGAGTGAGTTTGTCTGACTTACCTGGTTCCATCTACCAGGGCAATTTGGTGCTCGTCTTACTGTCATTCTGACAAAAAGTATGGGAAGGCTCAATCTAGCTGAGATTTCCACGGTGATGATAGGTAATGTCGAATGGACTCTTCCTAAAATAAACATCTGAGACCACCTGAACATAAATGATTAAAGATTGCTGAACTACACCAGAACCATTTCCTTCAGTGTCTGAATTTGGAGCAATTGTCCCCTCATTTGGCCAGCAATTTGCTATTCCAGGCACTAATCAGAATGCCTAATTGTCTGTCCTATCATGAGAGAGACTTGTCATCACACTAGGATTAAGAAGCCCCTCTTATCAAACTCTAAACTGCAGACTGGTGACCTACAGTCCCTTCTCACCCTAAATGTCATGCCAGCTCTGTCAGCCAATACCTCTTTCCCTACTTTTCTCAAAGAATTAACGTTAGGGTATTTTGCTAGCTATTGTAATGAACAGCATAAAAAAAGTCATCTGTGTGTAAGAGTTTGAGGGCTAAATTAATTAAGAATTAATTAAGAATGATTAAATTTAGATTCCCCCCCATTGGACAGAGATGGGCACTGAACTGTTAAAGATTATGGAAACAGACCTTGGGATCTACAGGAGGAGAATAGAAACGTTGACAACAACTACAGTATGTTAATGGCGATCATGACATCGATATTGACGAAATATTATGATGTGGGGGAGAGCCACAATGACATTAATGATATTAGGCTGCTGGTGGCTAGCTGACAGACACCTGTCAGGGGTGAGTAGGGGGTGTCTGTGTGTATGCTCATCTTATCTCGAGGCAATATGGCCAGATTCTAATTATGCTATAGTCCATGCCCGCATCTTTACAATACTGTGGGCGGATTTGGGAATGCAAGGCCTCTCAGGGAAAGTTTAGCTATTTATTTCCAAATTTCTCATTCCTTTCTTTTTATCTTTCAAGGCAGTGGTGCTGAATTCTAATGAGATAAAGCTTGTGTGAACTGTGCAGTGTTCGGCGTGTGATGGTTACAAACTGAGCCCTGCAATTTGGTTTGTGAAGATCTACCACACCCCGGCCCCATTAGGCTCACTTGGAGGTGTCAGTCCAATGGATTCTAACCTCCAAGCGAACACCCCACCCTGCAGCATGCCCTGGGACCCCCTCCTTCCTATCGCCTCCTCCCAATAATCACTTGGGTCCCACCCACCTTTGTGCATCTTGGCAGGCGTGAACAGTGTCATCATCATAGCATTTAAGATCAGCAGGGACCACCCGATCATTTAGTCTGACTGTATAACAGATACCATCCAGCCGCTGCACACTAAACCCAACAACCAAAATTAGACCTAAGTATTACAATCCACAGGGAGACTGTGATGAAGTGAGATGTACTCAGATACTCCCATCAATTAACTGGCCTAAGTAACCGCTGAATAATGGTAGAACCCAGCTCGGAAAGAACAGGCAGGACAAAGGGCTGGTCCAGACTAACCCCCCACTTCGAACTAAGATACGCAACTTCAGCTATGTGAATAATGTAGCTGAAATCGAAGTACCTTAGTTCGAACTTACCGCGGGTCCAGACGCAGCAGGCAGGCTCCCCCGTCGACTGCGCGTACTCCTCTCGCAGAGCAGGGGTACCGGCGTCGACGGCGAGCACTTCCAGGATCGATCCCAGAAGATCGATTGCTTACTGCTGGACCCAGAGGTAAGTATATATGTACCCTAAGAGAAAGCCAGGAAGTTGGCAGTAGAAAGGAGCCTGTAGCCACTCTCTGGACAGTCAAGAGGGAAACTAGTTGGAGAGGGTGTTAACCTTCTGGGTCCTCGATACAATTGTGTGCTTTCAGTCAGTAGTTAATGGCATACAACACAAGCATGTTGCAATGCTATATTGAGTTTTTGCAGCAGCACCATAATGTCGCAAGTCTACTTGAGTACAGTCGCAAATCATCTTCAGGCTTCGTGCTCGTCCATGAGGTAGGAGCACACAGTATCCTAAATTTCCCTGGCCCACTGGGAACCTGGAGCAGTGTGTACATGGGTTGGGTCAGGCTGTCATAACTTAAGAACATAAGAACGGCCGTACCGGGTCAGACCAAAGGTCCATCTAGCCCAGTATCCTGTCTACCGACAGTGGCCAATGCCAGGTGCCCCAGGGGAGTGAACCTAACGGGCAATGATCAAGTGATCTCTCTCCTGCCATCCATCTCCATCCTCTGACCAACAGAGGCTAGGGACACCATTCCTTACCCGTCCTGGCTAATAGCCATTAATGGACTTAACCGCCATGAATTTATCCAGTTGTCCTGTACAGGCTTCAGAAAACAGTTCTGTCCTGTGGTCACTCACTGTGGAAATATTCCCGTTTGCATTCACAGACATTTTGCAAAGCATAGCACACCTCTGTAATCCAAAACGTGTTGCCCATGTTAGCATCCAGACAGTTCTGGAGGCATTGCCAGTGGGCTATCAGACACCCCAAGGCACACTCCATCATTATTCTCTTTTCCTTAGGTCAGTGATTTCAAGGTACAGCTTCATTAGCTATGGTAGGAACAAGTATGAGGGTTGCCCAAAATAAATGCTGGCAGAGAGAGTTCATACATACTGTAATTACATTTCTGGGGAATAAAGTCCCTTTTTGCCCCCGGTGGTACAGTCCCGACCGCCTGAGCATTCTGGTGTCCTAGACCTATCTTGTGTTCATGAAGTGACCCCTGTGGTCCACTCTGCCTTGGAGATCCAAAGAATAGTAACCTTTTCGGTTGATGTATTCACTGACCCCTTTCAGTGGGCAAAGGATAGGAATGTGTGTTTCGTTGAGGGGCCCCCTCAAAGTTCGGAAACCCCATCCTCTGAAATCCTGCTATAACTTCAGGAGACATCAGTGATGGCAACCATCGGTTGGTAGCTCACAGTAGTGATAGCCATGCACACCTGTCCAACAGTGCCCCGAGAGCTGACTTCCCAACACCAAACTGGTTTGCAACTGACTGCTAACAGTCAGAGGTTGCCAGCTTCCAAATGGTGATGGCCACTCCATTTCTACACCAGTATGGGTTTCCAAAATCAAGTGGTCTGGCACTGGATGGTTGGTGCAAGCTCCTTTCACCAACCTTTTTTCAAAATCTAGCAGGCTAGTCCAGCTTCTCACCCTAGCTTTCTGCGGTCTAATTGTTCAAGTCCTAATTTATTATTCATTGCTGGATGTGATTTGGGGTGCTGACTTTGGTTGTTGAAGGCTGGTTCTCTACCGCATTGGATGCATCATTTAGTACACCCGTGCAAAGTAAGTGTAAAAAAAAATGCTACCATGTTGATTTGGAAGTGTATCACATTCATTTTGTGCAGATGCAAATGCATACACAGGATGCAGTGCAGTTGGGGCATCAACCCCTAAACCTCTAATATAATCGGGATCCTAGCTACCCAGAATGTTTTCCTATCTTGTACCACGAAAATTTAAATCAAGTGAAACACTCCATTTGAAAGCCAACAGATTGGAATGCTGAGGAGCAAAGTATTTTCAGTGGAAGACCTTTGCCTAAGGAATTCACTGTCTCCACTGGTACTACATACCCCGGATCTGTTGATTTCCAGTGCAGGTGCAAAGCCCATCACTTTTCTAGCTCTCTTTCAGAGATGGTGAGAATAGACAGGATGAATGTTACATTTATTATTTTAGTTGGGGTGAAACTTTTTTAGTTTGATTAAAATGGTATTAGAGTGTGGGTTTATGCAAGATTAGCACTTAGCCCAAAGACCCACATAATGGATGCAGTTTTGTGAATACATTTTTTTAAGTCCAAGTGCTACCACAATATAGATAATAAATAACAAAATCCAGACAGTTTATTTTGTGTTAAGTGTTGGGGTATCTTTCTGAATCCAACCCTCAACCAAATTTTTATGGGTACTTTATAGGCTGAGAAACCCGGTAGCAGCTAGTTTGTTTGGGGCTGATTTCTATTTTCAACGAATTAATAACAAAAAATGGTCTCTGTAGTATTCTGCAGATAGCAGTCCATCAAGAAAATGAAAAATCAAATAGTTTTACGCAGTTTACAATAACTACTAGTCCTTGGGAGATAACCGAATAAATACAGTAAACTAAATCATTTTGCAAACTTGGTTCAACAAACTTTAAAATGAATAAATAAATCTCACTTTCTTTCTTGAGTTTCTGTGTTGTCCCTGTCCTTGCGAAGGATGTAACTCATTTGTTAAGTGTAGCAATCGACTTGGTCGGCAGGCTGCTGTACCTGAAATAAACAGTCTTTGTTCTTACCTTTCAAGTCAGCAATCTGGTAGGGTAGATGTGCATGACAGACTTTTAATAAATAAAGGCATAATAAAATGTAGCTCAACTTTATTTTTCCCCCCGTGTATTGTAATATAAAAAAGATCTTGGCAGGTATTCTAATGATGCAGTGGCAAGTATAAGCATAATTATTCCTGATGCTTGCGGATGTAAAAATACCTTTGTTTTTGGCCAAGATTAAAAGTGAAGCTTGCCTTGTTGTGACACATAGGAGGAAATTACTTTGGGCGGCATGAATTTCATCACCTGGTTACTCAGCTTATTTCTTTCATTCAAAGTCTTCAATTGGGTTGAAAGAGAATGCAGGGAGATATGCCTCTCTTGAAGCCTTCATAATTCCCATTAGCATTAATTGGAGTTACAGTCCTGAACTGAGAAAAGTGCACATACTGCTGTTGTTTCTGGGCTGATTTTATTAAAGGTGTTCTGCATATAAGGAATGGGGGATGAGACTGTGCCTCTCCCTCAGCCCCCCCACCCTTTTGTAAGGAAGGCTTTAGAGGTGTTGTATTTTAGGAAGTCAATAACATAGTCAACAGAAAGAAGAACAGGAGTACTTGTGGCACCTTAGAGACTAACAAATTTATTAGAGCATAAGCTTTCATGGACTACAGCCCACTTCTTCGGATGCATAGAGTGAGAGCAGTGCGGAGAGGTGGGGGCTGAAAACCATGGAGTTTGCTGGAGTGGAAGACATTGGAGGGCTGGGAGGAGCAGCAAGTAGAGGGGAGCCAGTGAGTGATTTTTGAATGATCCAAATCAGAGGTCCGAGAGGGGAAACTTGGGATGGAGAAATCAGAGCGGGAACAGCACGTAGTAAAGTCAAGGTTGAACAAGTGGCTGGTTGTTTTGGTGAGCGGGAGAGTTGATCCGGGGTTGAAGGTCAAGCAAGGAGTGAGAGTGAGGAGACAAGAGACTAAGGGGTGGACAGGATGTCAGGTGAAGTCTTTGCAGGATGAAGGTTGTTATGGTGAGAGAGAGGGTCAGCTGGGAGTCAAAACTGGAGGAAGGTGAATGGGGAGGAGCCAGGTTGATGGAAGAAGGCGAGAGGAGGGGGAGAGAAAAGGCAGGAGGAAAAGGTTGGAAGAGGAGAGACGCTCAGTCCCTGACCCTTTGGAACACTTGGCGCGAGGAGCATTTGAGAGAGCAGCTGTCCTAAGAGATCAGCAGCCGGGGCAGTGTCAGAAAGGAAGATCCAGGGTTCTCTGAAAGCTGGGAGGTGAAGAGTCTGTGGATTGTACTGCTCCTGAGTGGCAGAGTGGGTGCTCCAGCAGGGGGAGGGAAGTGAATGTTGTGAATGGGGAGGTTCTCATGAAGTGAATAAAATGGTGGAGATAGAGGAGTGGGTCAGGATGAAGCTGATGTCATTGAAGTCAGAGAAGGTCTGAATACAGGAAATAGATTTGGGGGGAAGGGATGATCAGGAAGAAGAGAGAAAGTGATTTTTAGCTCTTGTTATTTAACTTGCATAATCACTCATTTTATTTCCTTTGTTTTGTTCCCTTCACTCCACTCTGGTAAACAGTTATAATTGCCCCCAATCTTCCCACACACACCGCTTTTTCTCCTCCTCCTCCTTTCCTTCTATCCCCTCTACTGCTACCTTTTCCTTTGCCGATATTAATTCCATCAGCCTGCTCTAGGCCTTCTTGCCCTCCCCCTACACAGCCCAATGCCGTGTGTCACTTCTCTTCCTTGGATGGTGGTCCATGGGATTCCTCCTGTCAGTTTTCCACTGTAAGAGGGAACATTACCAACCCTAAAAACACCAGGTAGCACTGCCTTGGAGGAAGGACAGAAGCAGACAAATTGCAATTCTTTCTTTGTGTTGTGGTGGCCTCTAGAGGCTCCAGCCACTGTATAACGTAACCAAAAGATGTCCCAAAATTAACAATTGAAGTGGAAGATGAGAGACAAGAGGTGGATACAACCGGTTTGGGGGCCAGTTTAGTTCAACATCTTTATTAATGGTCTGGATGATGGGATGAATTGCACCCTCAGCAAGTTCGCAGATGACACTAAGCTGGGGGGAAAGGTAGATATTCTGGAGGATAGGGTCCAGAGTGACCTAAAAAAATTGGAGGATTGGGCCAAAAGAAATCTGATGAGGTTCAACAAGGACAAGTGCAGAGCCCCGCACTCAGGAAGGAAGAATCCCATGCACCGCTACAGACTGGGGACCGACTGGCTAAGCAGCAGTCCTGCAGAAAAGGACGTAGGGGTTACAGTGGATGAGAAGCTGGATATGAGTCAGCAGTGTGCCCTTGTTGCCAAGAAGGCCAATGACATATTGGGCTGTATTAGTAGGAGCTTTGCCAGCAGATGGAGGGAAGTGATTATTCTCCTCTGTTCGGCACTGGTGAGGCCATGCCTGGAGTATTGCATCCAATTCCCCTACAGAAGGGATGTGGAAAATTGGAGAGAGTCCAGCGGAGGGCAACGAAAATGATTAGGGGGCTGGGGCACATGACTTACGAGGAGAGGCTGAGGGAACTGGGGTTATTTAGTCTGCAGAAGAGAAGAGTGAGGGGGGATTTGATAGCAGCCTTCAACTACCTGAAGGGGGGTTCTACAGAGGATGGAGCTCGGCTGTTCTCAGTGATGGCAGATGACAGAACAAGGAGTAATGGTCTCAAGATGCAGTGGGGGAGGTCTAGGTTGGATATTAGGAAACACTATTTCACTAGAAAAAGAACAGGAGTACTTGTGGCACCTTAGAGACTAACAGATTTATTAGAGCATAAGCTTTCGTGGGCTACAACCCAGTGGGTTGTAGCCCACGAAAGCTTATGCTCTAATAAATCTGTTAGTCTCTAAGGTGCCACAAGTACTCCTGTTCTTTTTGAGGATACAGACTAACACGGCTGCTACCCTGAAACTATTTCACTAGGACGGTGGCTGGGATGATTTAGTTAGGGATTGGTCCTGCTTTGAGCGGGGGTTGGACTAGATGACCTCCTGAGGTCTCTTCCAACCCTGATATTCTATGATTCTACAACAAATATACCAGGGGAGTGGAGGGCAGGGGAGGGAGCCCAAAGTAACAGTGAATTATGAATTTCCTTGCCCCTGCAATAGCTGTACCTAGTCACAGAAGAGGTGTAGCTATTTCCATGCAGGAATCCAGAAGCTGTGAGGGGAAAAAAGCGCAAAAATCCATACTTTCACTTTTTAAATTTACCTTGGTGGTTGGGAAATTGGTAACCTTATATTTTGTCAATCCAAAGCCACTCTCTCCTCTGATTCTCACATGGTACAGTTCTTTTTATAAGTATCCTTTTCATAAACAATGTCATAACAATTCAATAAGAAGGTAACTTCTCTTTGTTGAACTGACTGGCTTGGTTCAGAGACTTAACTTTTGATAAGTTATTGCTATAAGGACAAAAGTTTTCAATATGCTTTCCAAAAATAGAAAGCAATTGCTAATTAAATGCTCTCCTGTTCTTTTAATCAACTACTTTGCAACAGTTAATATTTTTTTCTTGTATGTTTTGTTGCAAAGTAGTCCAGGATCTCTTGGCTTCCTTTCGGTTTTGATTTCAAAAAATATTTTTCTGCATGTAAAATCTATATAGAAACTTGCAGGACATTTGGGACCTCTGCTGGAAGCATGAAAACAGTTTCTAACAGACATCACCATTAGAAATTACTACTAGTAGTATTATCATAGTGTTTAAAGGGCTTGATGGAAATTCAGAATTGTGCTAGGTGCTGTGCAAATGCAGTAAGAGACTGTCCCAGCCATGATGAGATTACAGTCTAAATAGACAGGACAAAGGGTTGGAGGCAAAAAGAGATGAAGTGACTTGCATTGGTTGCACTGTAAGTCAGTGGCAGATCTGAGAATAAAATCCAGACCTCCTGACTTTGTCGTAGGGCGCCTCTACACTATGGGGTTAAGTCAACCTAAGTTAAAGAACTCCATAACGTAGCAAGAGTCGACGTAGCTTAGGTCAACTTATTGTGGTGTCTACACTGCTGTGTTGACAGAAGAAACTCTCCTGTCGACTTACCTTATGGATCTTATTCCGGTGGAGTACCGGAGTCGACAGGACAGCAATCTGTGGTTGATTTAGCGGGTCTTCACTAGACCTGCTAAATCGACCCCCGGTGGATCAATTGCAGTGTTGATCCATGATAACTGTAGACATGCCCTTATAGTGCCCTATCCACTGGACCATGCAACCCCTGAAATAGCATAATGATCATATGCCACAACAATGAGCTTGTTATAAATAAGACATACCTGCAGCATCCATGTCCAGATTTTGAGCCACACTCCTTTCCACCAAAAAAATTCAGGGGTCTTTGGGTCTGGGGTTTTGCTTTTGACCCATTATAAAGTTGGGAACCAGCTAGACAATAATGATCCATGAAGGGGGTTGTATTTCTGTTGGCATAATACCAAGGACCGTACATGCATGATGCAAGGATCCATGCATGGAAAAAGCAAGAAGGTCCAAATAAGGCATTATCCTTGCATTAAACCTTGAAGAATTGATCCATGCATGCCTTGAATCATCCATGCATAATTCTTAACAATACTGGATCTTCTTGATATTGGGATCTTCTTACCCCTGTAGTTCAGGGTGGCTTGAATCTGAGGTGGTACTTCAGAATGAATTAAAAAATAAACAAGTCTATACATTATATTACCTGATAGTGATACTTAATAGTGACAATGAAATATCTGCATACAGGAAAATGTCTACTTATTGTATGACTTTCTTCAAATGTAAATGCATTTATCATTTTTCTGCAAACAAAGTTTTCAACATCCTGAGCACACGACCCATTAAAGCCTCTGCAACTGTTTGCTTCTGTTAAAAATACTTAGTGGGGAATTTTGATAAGGAGTCAGACCTGATCTCACTATGTGCTTGAGCTCAGAAGGCCCTAAAACTGAGCTCCTCTTATGCTTCTCCTAGCTTTTGCATTCTTGCCATTTGAATGATAATTTACATAATGTGTTTGGAATATTAGTCATTTTAAAGCCATTTTACTTAATACAAAGATTGTGTCTAATGCCAGACATAGTAATACAAAGCTAACACTCACGCTCCATCCATTGTGCATGCTGATGTAATAAAGAAGCTGCCCGCTTAGAGCAGATAAACTCTTGTTTAACCAAACTGCTAATAGAACGGAAGATCAGGATCCGTGTCCTATAGCTAGTTTGCCCTGAACTAAATTTTTACTGTGAAATCCTGGGAGTTTTGCCATTGACTTAAATAGGGCAGGATTTCACCTTCAGACAGAATATCATCCTTAAATGGCACCTTTGGGGGGGGGGGGGAAAGGAGTTTCTGCAAAACGATGTGAATTTCCTGTTTTCTGTTAGATTCTGCTACAGGAGTCATTGTGTGTGGCTTTTCATTGATTTGATTTCCTGAAGAGGATGAGGAGATGGATTTTAAAGAATATAATCGGTATGGGGAAAGTTTTCAAAAGAATATTATTTACTGAAGCCTTGAATTAATCTGGAATAGTTATGAAGTCTCACAGAATGTGTGTTAAAGCAGTGTATTATAATATAAGAATGGCCATACTGCATCAGACCAATGGTCCATCTAGCCCAGCATCCTGACTTCTAACAGTGGCCAGTGCCAGATTCTTCAGAGGGAATCAACAGAACAGGGCAATTTTGTGTGATCCATCTCCTGTCATCTAGTCCAGCTTCTGGCAGTCAGAGGTTTGGAGGGACACCCAGAGCATGGGGTTGCATCTCTGACCATCTTACCTAATAGCCATTGATGGACCTATCCTCCATGAACTTATCTAATTCTTTTTTGAATCCAGTTAAACATCACCTGGCAACAAGTTCCAATGAATATTAATGATCTGATGTAATCTCCCTCCCCCAAAAAGAAAACCCCACATATTGTATTCCCTATGAAACAGCACTTCTCATATGTACAATTTTTAGTATGTGCTTTGAACCTTGTTCACTAGCGTCTGAGGCTTATTCCTGGAGTCCGAGACTTGCCTTTTGTTCTTGCATTAAGCACCAACAATGTGCTGAGGTCTGAATAAGACATAGAAGAAGACATGATCCCAGCGGCTGGATGGGCAATATAAGTTGGGTGGGGATGATAGTCATGCTGGACTGTAGGGCCACACCTATGTTCTTATATTTTCTCATTCCATAAGTCAAAAAGGTCTGAATAGATTCTTCTCAAATTTTCAAAGAAAATGTTCCTTAACTTGCTGGGGGGCCAAATTCACCACCTTGCACAAGAGGGATGACTCCGTGATATTGAAGTAGTTACACCAGGGATTCATTTGATCCATGGATTTATCTGAATTATTTTCATATTTTAAAGCCACGAGGGTAATTAGCCATTGGAACAATTTACCAAGGAATGTGGTGGATTCATCTTCACTTGAAGTCTTTTTAAACCAGTCTTTGGTGTCTGTTTGAAAGGTGGCCCCTACCTCAACCAGGAGTTATGGGCTCAATTATAGGATTAGTGAGTGAAATACTATGGCCTATGTTATGCAGAAGAGCAGACAATCGGAGCATAATGACCTTAAAATGTATGTATTGCAGGATTGGAGCCCTTATCCTCTACCAGCAGTGGTAGTTATTTTACATATCAAATTTATGGATACTCTCTAGAATCTAGTTTTTTATTTCATATGCATTTTTACCTTTTTACAGTAAGCCTGTAATTCATCAACAAAAGATTTTTACAAAAGTGAATAAAAGCTTCCAGATTTTACAGCTTCGCCTTCCATAGTTGTTTTTCTAGTTTCCAACTTGGCTTTCATTTAAAGGAATCCTCTAGATGCACCTGTCATATTTTATAATACATGGGAGAATATTGTTCATCCAACACCTCTGGTACTGTGCGAACACACTGATCTCTCTCGACCTACTATATTTTAATCCAAGAGTTTCATTTGGTAATTTGCAGTCTGTAGTTCCTTTGCCTGGAGGAATGCTTCCAAGTATTTGGCACAGTGCTATGTAATTACTTTCTCCCGCTGTGTCTTTGAAATAATTTGCTTTTGTGTATAAGGCCTCTACTTTGACACCAAACAGTATTATATGATATAGAAAATGTTATTTCTGACTGGCTCGTTTGTATACAGAGCTTTCTTTAGACTTAGGGCCAGATTTTAAAAATCTGGCTTTCTTTCCCACCTATAAATTGTGAGCATAACTAGTTGTTGGGCACATTTTTGAACCTACATTTGCAGATGTAAATAATGTACTTTCACTTGGACATCAGATTATCTGATTTGCACTCAGGAGTCAAATCAAAGTTCCCCTGAGCTAGTGGTTCATCGGGCTGACGTGGTTGAGGCATATCTGTTTCATAACCTATAGTACACAAGGTAGTGATATATCCAGCCACCTTTCAGAGTAGCAGCCGTGTTAGTCTGTATCCGCAAAAAGAACAGGAGTACTTGTGGCACCTTAGAGACTAACAAATTTATTAGAGCATAAGCTTTCGTGGACTACAGCCCACTTCTTAGTCTCTAAGGTGCCACAAGTACTCCTGTTCTTTTTCCAGCCACCTTTGACTGCCCTAACCCAATGGTTCAAGTACTGATTTTGCAGGTGGGTGAACTGGAGATGGCCTTGTAACCATCCAGGTGGACTTACATTGTGCCTACAAATGTCACAAATCTCTGACATGTTTGGAAGGCTGTAAAAAGATGCTTCTGCTGAAACTGTTGTCAAGATGTGGGAGGTCAGAAGATTGTTCTGTAAGAATGATATAAAAGCAATAGGAGCTTCACGGCAGTGCCTTATTTCACCCTCCAGATCTATCTCTGCCTGATCCAAATGGACCACCTCAGCTGCCTCTGGAGCTGACACCTTGAGCTGTAAACTTCTCAGTTTGCTTAAACTGAGCAGGACCAGGCCTTGTAAGGAACTGAATGAGAGCCTGCCAAAAACCTAGTATCAGACAGTGTGTTGACTCAGTAGGTGAGACTAATTAATGGAAGCCCCAGCATGGTGTAGGAGATGCATATGGTAGGAACATGCTACCATCTGGATGAGGTCTTCATCACTTGTCAGCCAAAGTCTTGGTCACTTGTCATCTGTTCCCTAAAAATGTCATGGCATTTTTTTTTAAGTGAAGTGGTGCCAGGCACAGAGTGCTGGATAATGTCCAGATTAAATATATTCACTTTACCTACATTTCCTCCGTCTTAAGTTGGATATGGTATGCTTCTTCACTTCCTATCCTAAATTATTTATTAATATACAACAGCTTAATACAATGATCATGTTATATTCCTGAGATGGCTCTGCAGGTCAGTGAAGGGATTCCACTGTATCTGATGAGGAAAGCACTTCTGGGTCCTTTAGGAAGAAATTGCTAGATAAATTTAACATGTTGTTGTTTGTTTGTTGTTACTTTTGAAGCAGATTCTTATGCAAAAATGAACCTGCCATCACTTCAACATAAATTATAAAGCAAGTGACTAGGCTCTTAATCATAGAATATCAGGGTTGGAATGGACCTTAGGAGGTCATCTAGGTCCAACCCCCTGCTCAAAGAAGGACCAATCCCCAGACAGATTTTTACCCAAGTTCTCTAAAGGCCCCCTCAAGAATTGAACTCACAACCCTGGGTTTAGCAGGCCAGTGCTCAAACCACTGAACTATCCCTCCCCCCCTCTCTTACAAAATATGAAATGTATAAAGTGTTCATCTACAAGGTGTTCCAGACCCTTAACATAATCATTCCTCTTTCAGATTTATTCTTTGTAATGCCCGTTTACTCTAAATATGCAGAACCGCTTGAAATCTTGGTCTTTGGTTCCTTCTTCAGTCATGATCTGCAAAGGAAAAGCTGTAGTTGAAAAAGTCAAATCAGCTGCACCATATAAAAATTGGAATTTTGGTTTTAGTGGTCATTAATTGTGGTGATCCTCAGCTCTGTGAATCAAAATTAACTTTCCCAAACCCATTTCTTATAAGTTCAGATGTATTTGCACCTGATTTGTGACTGGGGGGTATTTGGTTGAGAGGGTTAGATTAGAAGTCTCTTCCCACCCCACCCCACCCCACCCCCAAACAAAGGAGAGACCTTCACAACTTTGAGTTCCACATGTTTGTGTGTCAAGAACGTTCCTGCTCTTGAGATGGTCACTGACTCCTAGTGGCAGATGTGCCTTTGCATTAAAGTGCATAGTAGGACAAATTCTGTCCTTGCAACAAGAATACTGAGGGTAAAATCCTTGTCCCATTGATGTGGAGTTTTGCCATTGACTGGAATGCGGCCAGACTTTCACCCCTTGTTTCTATGGGTGTATCTGATTTGGGAAATCTTCAGATCTAGATATTGTGATCATTAGGAAAGAATTATCAAAGTGTTTCCTCTCCCCCCCCCCCAAAATCGATCCTTGAGAGACTTCTATGGCATACATAATAATAAATTGCCAAATGTGCACAATATGATAAAGATATTGACAGGCTCACAAGAAAGAATAGCAGTAAACTCTTGTTGGGGGGGGGGGGGAAATGCTTCTAACATTGTGGTATATTGCCTGAAGCCAAATGTTGAAGGCAACATACACAATCAAAGTTACCTCAGCAATTTGTATCTATAGTACCGTTGTTACCAGATATGGTGAGTATAGTAATTTTTTCCATTAATACTGTGAGCATATTCTCTACGCTCCCAAAGCTTACCCAGAGTGAGGGGAAATCTCTCTCCTCGGCAGCAGCAATCTCCAGGTCGCAGGATTTGCACATAGGGAGTGCTTGCAGGAGAAAACCTTTTGGTTGTTTTTTTTTTTTCTTTTTTTCTCTGTTGCTCAAGAACCAGCAGAGGGAGCTTAAGTAACAAACCCTCTTCCCAGAGCTCATTAATAATACACAGATACATTGTACAGGTAAACAAAACACGGCCATGATAGCTTATTCCCCACAGGAAACTTGGAAAGGGAAAGAAAACCAGTGTTTGCTGAGCGGAAAAAGACAATCAGCCAGGAAAGAGAGAGGATGAGGATGCACTTTGAGCAATGGCCACTTATAGGAAGTGAACAGTATCGTAGAATCTAAGAGCTTCTTTCCAACTCATGGGCAATCAACAGTATTGCCAGATCCAAGCATGAAAAAATTCATGAGTCAAAAATCATGAATCAAGCCTGCAAAAAATGGGATTTTTTAGGCTATAACTTTGGGATTCTTTTTGCCTTCTGGTTTCTAAGTCTGATGGGTACCCCCAGGTCAGGTTGTCAAGCTTTTCAATGCAGCAAGAAGGCTAGAAATGTAGAAAAACAACAAGGAGTCCGGTGGCACCTTAAAGACTAACAAAAAGAACAGGAGTACTTGTGGCACCTTAGAGACTCACAAATTTATTTGAGATTTATTTGGGCATAAGCTTTTGTGGGTAAAAAAACCTCACTTCTTCAGATGCATGGTTGAAGTGAGGTTTTTTTTACCCAGGAAAGCTTATGCCCAAATAAATCTGTTAGTCTTTAAGGTGCCACTGGATACCTTGCTGTTTTTTGTGGATACAGACTAACATGGCTACCCCCGATACTAGAAATTTAGAGTTTGTTAAATGAATGCTGAGATTCTTAAGGATCCCTTGATGGCAGGAGCTGGGGCATTGAGAAAGCCACTCAATCTCATGAGACTCAGGACAAAAATTATGAGAGTTGGCAACACTGAAAATGCTAGGAGTGTTTCCATGGACAGGTTGCCCCCTGCTGAGGAAAAACCAAAGGGGGGGGGGGTGGGAAGGACATCTGCAAATATAGATATTGATTTGCAACAATATTTTTATGATTCTACTTTTTGTTTTAATTATATTTAAATGTATAAAATGCTAAATATTGGCCTCCTTGACATGAAGTTTGAGAAGGGATTTAAAGAACAGCCACCATGGAGGATGGAGATCAGAAGGGAATTTCCTTTATTAATTAATTTAATTGCACTGCAGTAGGATCAGGGATCCTCACTCCTGGACCAGACCGCATTGTGCGAGGCACTGCACCAACACAGAACAAAAACAATCCAAGTGAAAGGAAATGTATATATTTCTGCTCAGTACTTACACACCTTTTTTGGGGGGGAGGTAGAGGCATGCTTGTTTGTTTGTTAGAGTTGGGTCTAATATTATTACCAAGAACCCTCAGCTTTATGGCGCATTCGGTAATGAAGTACCCAACATGAAATGAGAATATCAGAAATAAGGGGTCCTTGTTAGGAAGGGCTGTTAATAGAACATAATATGGATTGTGCAGAGAATTTCACTGAGCTATGCATTAAGCACAGTGCAAAAATATATTCTTTGAACTGGTTGCCTTCAACTATAACATCACGTTAGAGGACAGATACCTAAACAAATGCCATTGATTTTTTGCTCATTCGGTGTACGGTTATTTCCAGCCCTGCACACCAGCACGTACTTAATCACTCTTTCAAGTGCTAAGTGATGTCTATATATTAGGTTTCTTTTTCAAAATGCAAACCATTTTAAGTCATGCAAAAACTTCCTTTTTATTTTGTGTTTAGGGAGATGAAAAACAATTGTTTTATGTCTTTGATGACAGGAAGCTAGACGTGGCAATAAAAACTTGCTGAGACCCACTGCTCTTCTCATGGGTCAATAAACCACTTGGCTGCCTGCCTGTTAGCCAAGCAATCAATCCCCTTCAGAAAAGACTGAGACCAATTTCCCTCTTGCTGTGTACTTAATAATTGGCCCAGTTCATTCCATTGTCAAAATCCTTTTCCTTTGCTGAGGTGATAGTCTATCAGTAGTCCTAAAGTGTCATCTTGTGGCCAATGTGAGTTATGGTTTTATGTCAGCATGAGGCAACATAAGAAAGTGCTCAATTCTGAAAAACTTCACTCATGCAAGTTCTCCCATTGATATCAGTCAATTAAGACTAATCAGTAAAGGTTGGAGGGCTGAATCCTTACTTCAGAAATAACTGATGATGATCAGTAACAAACACACACTAAACAATTTGCAATCCGTTTAAAAAACTGCTGTTTGTCAAATTTACATAGTTAAATTCTTTTTTAATATGTATTTAACACTCCTTGAAAAACATGCAAAAAGCCGTGCAAGTACCCCTCAAATATATATTCTTACACATTTGCAATTGGTTCACTGCAGCATAATGTGTCTTAGTTTAAAACTTCTGACTACGTTAACCAAATTAAGCTGTTGAATAATAAGTGAAATAATTAAACTGTTACGCTAGTTTTGTGTAAGGCACACCAAGTTTCTTAACCAGCAGTAATGAGGAATGTTCATTGTTCATGCTGTGGTGTTATTACACGCTAATAGAAATCAACGTATTTGTTGTTGGAAACAGATGCTGTAACTTGGCTATAATACATGGGGGGATTATTGTAAACCTAACTTTGCATTTGTAAATAAGACTAAGGGTCAGATCCTGGCCCTCAACACAGACCTTTTGGGCCACTCGGGCTACAAAGAGGAGCTTTAAAGATGTCTGAGTAGCACAGATGAGTATTTCCCTGGTTCGGAGGATCGACTGGCATACAGCCACTTCTGTTCATTCTAAACCACCCCTTCATTGTTATCTTGTCATTGGGAGTGTGTCTGAAAATCCCTGGCCAGTCAAACATCCTTTGGAAAGCACTGCCACTGGCTGCCAACAACTCCATGTTTGGGGTAGTATATAGCCACATTTTCCCCCTAATCTGGTTCCACATCAAGCATACCTTGACTGGACTAGAGGATCTCATGCTGCCAAAGTTCACCTGGCTTTCACCTGCAAGAAGTGTAATTAGAGCGGGCTGAAGAAATTTCAGTGGAACCGTAGTCTGTCAGAATCTGCAGTTCTGTCAAAATCAAAATGGTGAAACTGAGTTCACTTCACTGGAAACTTTTTTCAGAAGAAAACCAAGGGGGAAAACCAATGCTGAATTTTGCACAAGAAAAAAAAATAGCACACTCCAGACAGTGCACTGCTAGTGGGTAACTACCAGAGCAGTGCCGAGGATGGACGTTCCATTTCACGAAGGGTTTTGAAATTTGGCTTTGTTCTGAATCAGAATGAAAACCAAAAGTTTTGAAATTCTCTGCAGAGGAAAATTCTAAATAAAACTATCAAATACCTGATTCAAAATGAAATAAAAACATTTCATTCCAAAAAATGTCAAAATGGAACTTGCTTTGATCCGCCGGAGCGCGCAGCCTCGCCCCCCTGGAGCGCTGCTTTACCGCGTTATATCCGAATTCGTGTTATATCGGGGTAGAGGTGTAGTTAAGACCAGGCTGCAGAGGATTTGCAGGGGGTAGGAATGGGGGCTACATCTTGTACCTCCCCAGCCCTCTCGCCACATGGTGGACCTCGAGCATGGGTATGCAAGGAGCTACCACCAGATCTTGGGCCTGCGCCGTGCTCCACCCCCAGGCACCGGCCTCAATTGGCACAGCATTGGCAGCTCCAGCTCCCAGGTCCACCTGCTGTGATTTCACTATTAGTGAGGAAAGCTGTAAATAGCTATTAAATTATATAGTGGGTAGGGGTGGAAATAATTATTTTGTAATTTGTGCCTCACCTGTCAAAGAAGTCACAGGCCACCCTGGTCTCCAGTTAGGATCTACATGTAATTCTAGATGTGAATGAATTCATGTTCTTGTCTGTAGTCATGTTTATGTTCAGCGTTGGGGGTGGATAGCCTAGCACCTGCAGGAGTTCATTTTAAACATAAAGGCTTCTGAGAATGCACGTGCTTGGAGAAACCTTCATGTGCATTCTTTCCTGCAACTGCCCAGGGCAGTGACCACCAGCAGCTCTGACTCAGTCCTGAAAAATTTCAAAACTGAGACTCAAATTTATTTTTGATCACCTGGAAACTCGGGGTCTGATTCTCCTCTTGCTCCAGTGTACTTCAGGCATTCCTTCCTGGAGGTCTGGAGAGGAGAGGAGAATCAGATCGTGTATCTCAGACATAGGATGTAAGGCTAGAAAGGGCCCCCAGATATCCAATCAGTCTTGGCACTCCTAGGAAAATGGCCACATTAGCTGGTTTTTCAATATATAAAACCTCTTCTGTATCATCTGCTCCAATATCTGATATTTTTGTGTGACTAATATTTTTGCCGCACTCTGGCTATGATGGTACCATATATTTCCTTCCATCCATATTTCTTATTGTCTTTTTTTCTCCCCCACCCTCAACCAGCTGCACTTGGCTTTTTGTCCAGCAAATCTTTGCACCAACTATTTGCTTACCGTAGGCTAGGGATAGTATGTCACATGGAATCCCTAAATTAGGCCTGGATTAAAATACAATTTATACAGAGTGGTCACTCATGAGATCCCAGAATACAAGACATTCCTTCCAGGAATCTGGCAGTGGCATGGGTGAGCCCACGTCAGCTTGACACGGCCCCACCAGCGTGACCTCACATACATTGTACATACAAGGTCACTCTGCATAGAGGCCGCCATTTTGAAGTATGAACCAGCTTCTGCCACCACCAGCATAACCTTGCAAGTAGCAGCAGAAAGGCATGCTCTTTCAAATAGTGTCTTCCACCACCCAAGAACAGGACTGTCCAGTTTAAAAGCAGATGACTGGCCTGCCTAGATGAAATGTAAATTCAAAGGGATGCCCAGAAACCTCCCCATACCACAAAAGATGCATTCCCTTTCTGACACCCGTTCAAGATTTTAGAATTACAAACTATGAAAAAGCTGGTGCTGATACCCTATCTAGTGTAACTTGCAATGAATTTTGCTTTTTAAAGTGCTCCTAAGGTAAATTAGATATTGATTTGCAACAAAATGGAAGACTTGTCTCATTACCGAACTTTGTATCTTGTAGATTTTAAGTAACAAGAATTTGATATCTGATGATTCTAAAAAGCAATTTTATTTGTTTGTTTGTTTCAGTAGCAGGTAGAGACCACAACTGAGATTGGGGCCCTTTGTACAACCACATAGTAAGATTTCCCTAGGTTTCTTTAGGTAGAATGTAAAATTACCTATCTTGTGGAGAGTAACAGAGGGTCCTGTGGCACCTTTAAGACTAACAGAAGTATTGGGAGCATAAGCTTTCGTGGGTAAGAACCTCACTTCTTCAGATGCAAGTGGAGGTAACCCTATCCCTTAGTTAAGGGATTGGCAACCTTTGGCCCGCGGCCTGCCAGGTCGGTTTGTTTACCAGCTGCATCCACAGGTTCGGCCGATCGTGGCTCCCACTGGCCGCGGTTCATCATCCCAGGCCAATGGGGGCTGCAGGAAGCGGCGGCCAGCACATCCATCAGCCCGTGCTGCTTCTAGCAGCTCCCATTGGCCTGAAACGGCAAACTGCGGCCAGTGGGAGCCGCGATCGGCCGAACCTGCGGACGCAGCAGATAAACAAACTGGCCCAGACCGCCAGGGGCTTACCCTGATGGGCTGTGTGCCAAAGGTTGCCGATCCCTGCCTTAGTTTGTGAAAAGTTGTGTCTGACTTGTACCGACCACTGTGGTCAAAGCTTCCTGTGTCATTGGAGAATTAGTCTGAAATCAACAAGATGAAATTCAATAAAGACAAGGGCAAAGTACTACCATTAGGAATTAAAAATCAAATGCACAATTGCAAAATGGGGCATAACTGGCTAGGCAGTAGTACTGCTGAAAATGATTTGGGGAGTATAGTGGATCACAAATTTGAATACAAGTCACCCATGTGACGCAGTTGTGAAAAAGGCTAATATTCTAGGGTGTATTAACAGAAAAGTTGTATGTCAGACATATGGGGTAACTGCCCCATTCAACTCAGCAATGATAAATATTTTGTCCAGTTCTGGATGCCACACTTTAGGAAAGACGTGACTAAATTGGGGTGAGTTCAGAGGAGAGCAACAAAAATGATAAAAGGTTTAGAAAACCTGACCTATGAGGAAATATATGATATATTTAGTCTTGAGAAGAGAAGGATAAGCGGGGGAGGGGGGGCTGATAAGTCTTCAAATATATTAAAGGCTGTTAAATAGTGATCAGTTGTTCTTCAGATTCACCGAAGGTAATATAAGAGGTAATGGGCTTATTGACTAGTTCCTGCCTTGTTCCTGGTCTCTGACTCTGACTACAACTCTGGTCCTTGACTCAACTCCTGACTCCAGCTCTGACCCTTGGTTTGACTCTTCTTGGCTCAGGTTACTGATTCTTGATGCTGACTCCTGCTCTGACCATTAGGTCTGACTGCCCAAGCCCCAATCATGACTGGTCCTGCCTTAGAACAGGGAGCTAGTCTAGATCAGTGGTTCTCAAACTAGGGCCGCCGCTTGTTCAGGGAAAGCCCTGGTGGGCCGGGCCGGTTTGTTTACCTGCCGCGTCCGCAGATTCGGCCGATCGCGGCTCCCACTGGCCGTGGTTCGCCGCTCCAGGCCAATGGGGGCTGCAGGAAGGGCGGCCAGCACATCCCTCGGCCCACGCCGCTTCCTGCAGCCCCCATTGGCCTGGAGCGGTGAACCACGGCCAGTGGGAGCCACGATTGGCCGAACCTGCGGACACGGCAGGTAAACAACCTGGCCCGGCCCACCAGGGGCATTCCCTGAACCAGCGGCAGCCCTAGTTTGAGAACCACTGGTCTAGATTATCTTTCCAGGTCCCTTCCAGCCCAACATTTCTATGATTCTGTCATCTGCAAAATATATGTTTGCAGTGTTTGTTTGTCACAGGATATAAGTGAGACAAGGTAGGTGTGGGCATATCTTTTATTGAACCAACTTCTGTTGGTGAAAAGTACAAGTTTTTGAGCTATACAGACCAGAAGAAGAGTTCTATGTAGATTGACAGCTTGTATCTTTTACCAATAGAAGGTGGTCCAATGAAAGATACTGCCTCCACCACCAAAATATGGCCAAGCAATAGATGCTTGGGCACTGGTTCAGTATGAACCTAAAAGTGAGCTGGGTTTTCCTTGGAGGTTGTCATTCAAACGTTGCATGAGACTGGCTAAAATCACAATCCAATGTGCTATGGATACAGTGACCGTGCAAGTTATGATAATACAGTATTGTAAAGTGTGTATTTATAGCACCTTTCATGATGAGCCTCTCAAGGCACTGTACAATCAAGACGCCATAATTACACACTGACATTCTTTTTGAACCAACTTAAATGCTTCAGAGAACATTTAAGTCTTTAATCTAGTCTAACTCAGGGACAAAGGGAGCTGATCTCGTATCACAAGAAAGGGAGTTCCAAAGCCCTTCGGGCAATGTTAACTTCTAGGATTAATTATTACAACTCTCTTCTCATTGCCCTCCATTGCCCTGACAAGTTTTTATAGTTTCTGCAGAAGATCCCAAATTCTGCTGCCAGAGTATCTCTTTGTAATACACCCACTTGGCAAACACTTAACGCTAACATCAGGTGGTGCGGAGTATTGAATCCAAAATTGCTCAGACCTTTCCTGAGCTATGACTAATGCATTTTGCTGTCTCCATTTGTGGATGCAGCACTTCCACCCATTCCTGTGGCCTTGATGCTCCAGATCCTTGTGCTCTGTTTCACAAGGAGTGCAAGAATCTTGTGCTCTACTGCAGATATGACTAGAGACTGTATAGGTTTGAACCAGCCCCTCTTGAAGTCAATGGAAAGACTCCCATTGTCTAGAGCGACCAAGGAATCATGCCCTATGTGCATAAGGTTCAGCATTGGGCATCGTTCTGTGCATAGGATGGCCATAAGTTTCAGGCACTTTACTTACTCACTTGCTTTACAGAGCACAGGGAAAATGGAGCTGTGGCATAGGTGGAGAATGGGAATGCCGGATATGAAATGGGCCTACGTGCAATTCTCAGCATGTAGTGAAGCACCTAGCTATGCATTTTCAATTAGGCCTCACTTCTTCCAACAAGAAATCAGAAGTTAGTCGTCAGATTGGGCTCACCGTCCTTTTGTGCGCTGAGTACAGCTTATGTTTTTGTTTTGTTTTTTACTTTGTGCATGTGTGTGCAGTGCTCCACGGCTGCCCTGGATCAAGCTCTGTATCCATACAGCCAACTGGCTTTACCCCATAGCTATGAAACTCCTTGGCAGCCAAAAGCTCTAGATATTTCCACCCCTTAGGATCTGACGCTTAAAAGTTCCTGTTTTTAAAAATGTGTGTTGGGGAAATGAATACGTAGGCGCTCTCTCTCTCTCTCTCTCTCTCTCTCTCTCTTATTTTCCCCCCATGCTAGTTATTAACTTTAAGCTGATTGTATAGGGCTCAGAGCTTCATTTTGTGAAAGGTGGTAGGGAAATGTTAAGATTGCTTTGTGTTATATCTGTTGCAAGCTCTGAGAAGCAGAATGGTGATGGAGGTCAAAAAAGCTATTTTCCCCATCAATAGTCTTGCTTTCTCCCCCACCCCCACTCCAAGTTGAAGGTACAACTGACACAACTGACTTACAGCCATGCACCAGAAGGAATGTATTATTTATTTGTATAAAGCAAGCATTGTTGCAGCTTCCAAAAAGACAAGGGTTCAGATTTCTGGACTGTGCTCTTTTCTTGTTCGGGGAGCATCTTACACATATGTAAGAAAGTCTTCCCTATATTCTAAAACTCAGAATAGGCACAGGGTTTCTGTTGTTGCTCTGTTGCAATCTATTGCAAAGATTCATCAAAATGGCAAAACCCACAGCAAAGCTTACACGCATGTAGGCGTAGTGGAGGCCTCCAGAAAAAACACACCTGTGTTCAAGTTCTCAAGTCAAACTGAATCTCTCTGTGCTGCTTCCAGACACTGTTCCCAACTGCTAGGTCTCTGCATCTGACCCGACAAAGTCATTAAAAGTCCCAGTGTAAAAACATGTCATTCAAAAGTCAGCAAACCTGGTCCCAGCCAGGTGCTAAACCTTGTAGGATATTCTGGCTTAATGAAAAGTGTGCCATGTTACATTTGGAAGGCACTCCAACTTGACACAATAATTGATGTGGTCATTAAGTGATTGTTAAACTGACTCATTAAGCCTAGTTCATTCATGCATTGTGAATGTCCCTTACATTTAACCCTACACTGGCAAGTTTCATTTCAGATATTTGTGGCAGTAAACCTGTTGACTTCACATCTGTTAAGATATGCCTCGGTAAACACAAATCGTTATTTAAGTCCGTGATTCCCAAACTATGGACTGTGGACAGTCAAAGGTTCATGGAGGGCCATGGAAGGCAGATTAGTCATGTGGTGATGGTTCTTCTCCTTGCTTCCAGTTGCTAAATAGCTTTAAAGCAAGCTAAAAATACATTGGATACTTTCCTAATATATTACTCTCTCTGTAAGCAATTGCTATAACAGAGGAATGTTATTCAAATAGGAGGGAAGGTGGTCTGTGAGGTCATCTCTGTCTTAAGATGCAGTCCACACTACAAGAAAAAATGTGAGAATCCTGATTTAAATGATATGAAATTATTTTTAATTCTTCACTACTTTTATATTGTCCATTATTCCTCACTGACAGCTCGGTGTGCATCCAAGAACAGCGTATGGCCAATGAAAGTTTGCAACACAGGTGTGAGCATGTGCCTTCCCAAAAGGCACTAGAAGTGCAGAAAGAAAAAGCTGCCCGAGGCAGCTTTGTTGTATTCTTGTGTGTACCCAACTAGAGAGCTCTGCCTTCTGTGGCTTGTGTGCTGGACCTGCAACTGCAAACGAGACACTCAGTGAGGTGTATCACAGGCATTGGAGCGAGGTTGACAAAGTTATCTGTGCACTTTCTGTATGTCTGTCTGCACCAACACCAGCTGGGGCAAATATCTTCTGTCCCGTAGCCCTAACCTAACGCTGACAGACCCCGGTTGTCTGTGATTTCTGAAGCTTAGTGTATAAGACTCTACTGCATGAGCTAAAAGCCACATGGCTCTTAGGCCTGGTCTACACTGCACGGGGGAGATTGATCTAAGATACGCAACATCAGCTACGAGAATAGTGTAGCTGAAGTTGACATATCTTAGATCGAATTAAAATTATTTACTTCGCATCCTCGCAGCGCTGGATCGATGGCCACAGCTCCCCCGTCGACTTTGCTTCCTCCTCTCGCACTGCTTAGTTCAGCAGTCGACGGGAGAGTGATCGGGGATCGATTTATCGCGTCTACATTACACGCAATAGATCGATTGCTACCTGCTGATCCAGCGGGAAGTGTAGACATACCCTTAACTAAAGCTGTAGCAGGGTGGGCTAGGTGCCACTAGAGGGGGACAGAGCATCACACCAACCAGGCATGGGTTACACTAATGCTCTGTGATGTGTGTAAATGAAGACAGGTGGCCCAATGTTGTCTCTGCTTGCATGTATGCTGCACCCTGAGAGTGGCTGTGTGAACTGGAAGAGACATCAGGCCTGATTTACCACTCACTGTAAGCATTACACAGTGTAGTACAAGGCAGTTACTCCTAACTTACACCTGTGTGAGTGAGAAACAGGCTTACTATTTCCTGTCATGTGCTCGTCTATGGACCTGCTGACTGTGTTTGCCCATCATGTACAAACTATAACTCTTCACTTTTGCTTCTGAAAGACACATCCCGTCCCATTAACAAGAGTTGTTTTGTTTTGTTTCATGCATTGTTAAAAAAAAAAAAAAAAAAAGTAGTACTGATTAAGTTGTGTGCTTATCATTCCCATCTGGTTTGTATCTACAATGTCCTGTTTTCCTTTACAATTCCCGTTGCAGAAAAGTGTGCAGAGCTGTACCTGCAGAAATGTTAGTCATGTCTGACAATGTCCTGAGAGAGCCAATTATGGGGCCTACTCAGTTTCCAAAGTTGGGGAGATGTAGGTGTTTAAAGGAATTTTATTGAAAGTAAATTTTAGTATAAATGTGAAATGAAATGTATTAACGTGCTAGGTAAAAGCACTGCCAAGCTTCAATATTTAATCAAAGTACATTAGGCAGGTGGAAGGGGGAAAAAATTGATATTTTAATAACATACCTGAAGTTTAATTTGTCTTAAAGTAACTGAAGAACTATTTTAAAAAATTCTAGCTTAATAGCTTTTTAGGATGGCCTATTTATAGATGTGTTCCACAATTTTGCAGAGGTCTTTTTATATAGGAAACTTGCTTCATATCCAAAAACAAAAGATTTAAAGTGTTGTGAACTTGCAGGTGGACAGAGTTCCCGGTTAACTTGTAACTAAGCCCACAAATCAAACAGATGTAAAAAACATCGCTTTTGCCAATACTTATGTGATTGTAAAAAGAACAGCTGTAAGTTACATGGGTTGGTGTCAAATAAAAGAAGCTATTTGCTGAATCGCTGACACAAAGGATGCCTGTACATCTCTTTCACACCTCACACTTCTGATCTAGTTCTTCTTTCCAAATGTAGTACTTCAATCTAGTGATACCATTAGTTCTGAGCAGAGTTGGATGGCTGGAAAAGAGCCGCCTATATCTGGTAGTTTTGAATAAAAGCAGTCTGGATAGACCCAAGAGGCAGAGCCCTAAAACAGATGTAGGAGCATGAGGATGGAGTAACATCCTAGCTGCCTCCTATGTGTCTATACAGGACTCCAATTGACTAATCTATCAGATTCCGCCTCATCATCACTGCCCAAAAACAGTGCCCACAAGAAGTACCCACACATGTTCTCAGTATACCCACTTGTGTATTTCGGCACAGTGAGCCAACATGGACCTCTGCTCCATGGAGAATAGGGGAATTTGGACTCCTCACATACTGGTATCTCCTGCCAGGCCCCCTCCCTGCATTTGCAGCCTTGCATGCTCTCCTAGAGCGCTACAGGTCTGTCGCATCTTATGTGCATTTAACATGTGCGATTTCAGCTTTACGCAGTCGGTAAAAACAAAAAACAAAAAACAAAAAAGAGAAAAATAACAATTTTAATACTGTACTTGTAGTGCGGGCAATTCCGCCCACCATTCAACTCAATGTCATTTTGGCTTTACGCAGTTTTCGCTTTATGCGCTAACCGCGGAACGGAACCCCCGCGTAAGATGAGACTCGCCTGTACAGGATTTTCTCCAAAGTGCTGGTCTAGCTCCTCATTTTAGCTCTGTCTCTTGTCCTGCCCAAAGTGAAAACAGGTTGTTTGGGGCTCTCATCTTTGCTTTGCATGGTAAAGTTTTGGAAGTTAGCTTGGAACAATTAGTTGTGAAATCTATACATATAATTGAAAACGGCTTGTCTTCTTGCAACCTCATCTGCCCTCTTTGCTCAGTATCGGTATGAAAGCTACATATGCCTGGTCCAATGGAAATGATGTCTCTGAGGGACACTGAACGCCCTAGATCCTCTGTTTTAACTCAACCCTAGTCTGTCTTTAAAAAACTGAAGTGATGTTGGCTTTAGATAAATGCCTGGAGGCCGTCCTGGTCTCCTGCGATGCACTGGCGGATTCACCCAGTCAGAGCATGCATTTTTAAATGAATCCAGTCCCATAAGTTTGTAAAAAGTAACAAATAAAAGTTTCCATTTAAACTTGAAGAAAATGTGCTAGGGATTAATAAGGCACTAGCTGAATATTACAAGATCTTGATTTAATTTTCTCTCTAGGAAGCTCCGTATATGCATACAGATCTCATCATTTCTCTGGCTCTGGAATGCCATCCCAGTTGGCTGTGACATCGTGCCAGGGGAGTGCATTTTAACAACCACAGAATTCAGTGAACCTGATCATTCTTCCCATACTAAAACCTGCTGGAGTTTGTTAGTCTTTTATGGAACAGCATGCCAATTAGGCACCTGGATTCCATGGTGATTATAAATCCTTAAAAATAATTAGCTATATAAATTTACATTCATTTTTTAAATAAAATGGAGACTTTAGTAACTATCATTAGATGACTGTTAATTGCCAATAATTGGCTTTATTATTTTTCCATTAGCAGGAAAGTATGTGAGCTATTATGGAAAGATAAAAGTCGTGGTGTTTCTAATTATAGATAACATAAAAGAATAAATCTATCCATTTCCAGATACTAGATCTCTTGTAAACTGGTTTGACTTCCAATGACCATTTCAGTGTCTGAGATCCTAGGATGTGTGGACGAGGAACATTTAATTAACTGAGGAATTTTTCAGTTTCCTAAAGTATAAAAGCGTTGAGGGACCGGCACACAGATTTTGTTTAGGGAAGCCTTGGATTGTATTTAACAAAGTTGGGGGAAATCATGGACAAAAATCATCATTTGGAAAATAATTTAGATTTCACTGTCTTTAAACTTCAGCATTTCTATCCTCCCCCCTCCTCCCCCCCCCCCCCCCACACACCTACATCCTCATACATAGTGGAAGCCTGTTCAAGTATATTCAACTGCTCAAGATATGTTATTGATGCTCAAGGTCTGTTACTGCTATACAGTGGTATCTTCCTACCAGTTACATGTTCATTGTCAGAACATGATTTCTTATTCAACAGTTGCAGCATTTTCGCATCAGATTGTGACTCTCTTTTGATGAATAAATAATACATGATTTATTCCCTTTCATAGAATATCAGGGTTGGAAGGTCATCTAGTCCAACCCCCTGCTCAAAGCAGGACCAATCCCCAACTAAATCATCCCAGACAGGGCTTTGTCAGGCCTGACCTTAAAAACCTCTAAGGAAGGAGATTCTACCACCTCCCTAGGTAACCCATTCCAGTGCTTTACCACCCTCCTAGTGAAACAGTTTTTCTTAATATCCAACCCAAACTGCCCCCACTGCAACTTGAGACCATTACTCCTTGTTCTGTCATCTGCTACCACTGAGAACAGTCTAGATCCATCCTCTTTGGAACCCCCTTTCAGGTAGTTGAAAGCAGCTATCAAATCCCACCTCATTCTTCTCTTCTGCAGACTAAACAATCCCAGTTCCCTCAGCCTCTCCTCATAAGTCATGTGCCCGAGCCCCCTAATCATTTGACCCATGGTGAATATCAGAACTCGTGATGGGTGAACTGCCAAAAGTTTGGGATTTGAGTTCAGTTGAGTTCCCAAAAGTTTGGATACTGTGCCACAACTCACACGAATTATCTCAACTTTGGAGGAGTTTTTTAGAACCTCCCTCCCAATGCAACCTTCAGCAAGCCCCAGGACCATTTAGTGACGCTTCCTTTGCATCGTTCCCATTCTCAAGCGCCGTCTAGCACTTGTTTAACTGATATTGGCCTGTGCAAAGAAATTTTAAAGTATAAGGCCAAGATTTTTATGAAATGTGCACTGAAAGTTAGGCACCTGGATTCGTATGGAGGCACTGATGTTGGCGAGAGCTACTCGTTTTGCAAGAACGGCTGTGAAAAGCCTCCTAATGGCACATACTTGTTGGAAAAGTGTACACCGGGCAAAAGGGTGAGAGCTCAAGTTATGTGGCGCAGGAGAGACTACTTGCAGGGAACAGTGAAAAGACAGGATGTTGATAACTCTGACCTTTTAGTGGAACTTAAACATGGTCCAGCTGAAACTGCCTCGGGTGCTGTGTGACTTCCTGGGTGTTTGTGGTGCGTACCCTTTGTAAGGACAAGGCAGCACAAAACAGTCCCCGTGATGTGCCCCATGTCACTCGGTGTAAAATGCTGAGTTTAAATGTTGTACGTGTATAATCTCAAACTGTGTCCCGGTCGAAAAGGGACCCTGGCGACTCCGGCAGCACTGCTGACTGGGCTGCTAAAAGTCCAGTTGGTGGCACAGCAAGGCTAAGGCAGGCTCCTTGCCTGCCCTGGCTCTGCACAGCTCCTGGAAGTGGCCGGCATGTCCAGCTCCTAGGCCCAGGAGTGGCCACGGGGTTTCCGCACACTGCCCGTGCCCCAAGTGCCAGTTCCACAGCTCCCATTGGCTAGGAACTGCGGTCAATGGGAGATGTGGGGGCGGCACCTGCAGACACGGGCAGTGCATGAAGCCCCATTGTCCCTCCCACACCCTGAACCTCTTCCCGCACCCCAACCCCTGCTCTGCCCCTGGTCGGAACACCTTCCTGTACCCTAACTCCCTCCTGGAGCCCACACTTCCTCCCTCACCCCAACCTGCTGTCCTGCCCTGTGCTCCCTCCCTGAGCCCACCACCTCTCCAACACCCAAGCCCCCTGCCCCAGCCCTGAGCCCCCTCCTGTGCTCCAAACCCCTCGGCCCCAGCCTGGAGCCCCTTCCTGCACCCTCATCCCCGGGCCCACCCCAGAGCCCACACCCCCAGCCGGAGCCCTCATCCCCTCCTGCACCCCAACCCCCTGCCCTAGTCCAGTGAAAGTGAGTGAGGGTGGGGGAGAGCGAGCAACAGAGAGAGGGGGAGATGGCGTGAGTAAGGGGCAGGGCCTCTGAGAAGGGGCGGGACAGGGGTGGGGTCTTGGGGAAGGGGTGGGGGAAAGGGTTTGGGTTTTGTGTGATTAGAAAGTTGACAACCCTAACTGTGGCCCAAACTGTGTCTGGCACAGTGCTCAGAAAAATCCATGCTAAGTAGTGGGAGCAGAAGTTGGCTGTGCTTATTTTCTTCCCTCCAAATGTCACAAAAAGGCCACCCCAATGTTCTTTCTGCAGCTGCAGTTGTTAAGCGCGGCCTATGAGGGTATGTCTTCATTGCCAAGTTAGCCCTGCCCTGGGCTCTTACTCAGGTGTTGCCCCAATCCCCTGCTCCTGTCCACACACAAAACCCTCTCACCCAAGTTTAGTGGTGCTTTAAACCTCTGCTAGCTGGGCCAACTGGGGATCTAGGCTGCAGCTCAGAATCCCCTTTCACTCGGATTGGTAACCTGCCCACTTTGCACTTGAAATCACTCAAGTGTCTTCCCCTTCCAAAGTCCTTTTCCCCTTTGGGAAACGTACTCCAGTATGTCAGGATTCACAGGTCTGAGACTTTCCAGCTAATAAGCTGTACAGTCGCTGAGTTTTCCTTTAAGAGAATCTCTAGACAACTGGCTTGTTTATAGTAGTTAAGTATGGCTACGATTTATTTTCAACACCTACCTGCAGCGAGTGGCTTGTGTCCATTCTGGTGAGCCCTTGTGGGTGGTGGAATTTCGCATGCTTTCTTCCCCCCGGCAACCCTGTGGTCAGAGTCGGCTAACTCTGAGACACAGCAGCTTTCTTCCCGGTTGCTGTCCCTTCCTACGACCGATTTTAAGCTTGCTTTTTCCGAGTAGAGCAGGTTCTGGAGGTGTGCCTATTTAGCACTGGTTGAGCTCAGAGGAGCTCATTAGTTTTTCTTCTGATCAGGATGGGGACATGTCCCGTCACGGCTACGCTAGGCTCTTTCTAATAGCTGTAAATTAGCAGTTACTGAAAATTTAAGTTGCAAGTATTTAAAAATGAAATACTATCTGGCAAAAAAATTTCTCTGCCTGGCTATTTTGTATTTAACTTTAAAAAAAAAAAAACTTTTTAAAAAAAAGTTACAAATCCTGTGTGGGAATATGTGATAAGAGTCTGCTGGATGTCATTAGGAACGGAATAACAATACTGAAATTATTTATGTCAAGGAACAGAAAACTAAGTGAGCTAGACCTTGAGTTCAAAGAGAAGAGGTGGTTTTAATGTAAATTAAAACACATTCTTACTGGCCACTAATCAAGTGTTTACCTGTTTCCATTAAAACTACATTGAATTTAATCAGTTTGCTTTCTAATGCATGCATTTCCCTCCAAATAAGAAGCATACTTGTCATGAATATTTAAATTGGATTTTAAAGCCATGAAAATTTCATTTAAATAAAAAGTGAGGTGGTTTCTTGGGGGTTTGGAGGTAGAATTTTTAAATTCCATTTAATAGTTGTAAACAAATTTTGAAGTTGATGGTCTCAAGAGAATGTTATACTTTGCATTTGAGATTAAATATCTCTAATTTATGAAACACTTGGTATCTAATTATGCTATAAATATATATAATAAGTATTGGTTACTTACATTTTAATAACATGATGAGTTTATTAATTGAGAAATCTATGGTAGTTCAGACTTGTTTTCAGTGTAAAAAATATGTAATACAATTTTTATAAATAACTAGTTGGATAGAGGACCGAACTATTTTAAATTTATCTTTCTGTATAACTTGTATGTGTTAAATATCAAAACAAAACAGGAGTATAACTTTTTGGTTGAGAATTCAGGTTCGACTCTGGATTTTGCTATAGGGATTTCTATTAGCACAAAAGAAATCCAATTAACTTTTTTCCCCAAATGTTTTAAGTTAACCTAAATGCCTAAATCAATAATGATAAATAATGGGTCTACTTCTGCCCCACATAATGCAACTGCAATGGGAGGTACTTGTGTTCTACTTGGGAAAGAACAGGGCCCTGTGATGATGAGCTTACTTTTCTGTATTGCCTTTTACCCTCTGAGGACCTGATCATGAAGTGATTTACAAACTTTGCACAGAATCACTGCACTGACGCAGCCGGCTGTGGGTTCTGCGATAGCTCGTTAGTGGTGCACAACAAAATTTCCCTGCAGTTGAGACAGGAAAATGAAGAATACCATATCCAATTAAAACTGGGAGTGGGAAATTTGTTGCAATTTGAGCGGGACACTGTGGCTAATGCCCTAATTCCTAAATTGACAGTTTTTATGATTGTAATCCCTTTCAGGGGTTACACTCTTTCAACACAATCTTTATCTGGGTTTTATTTGAATTTTGTGGGTGGTGCCTACTCTGTGATCTAGGAAGGACCAGAAGAGACTGATCTGAAGGAATCATTGAAATCAGTAGGAATTGAGGATGTTCATCACCTCCTAGGAGCTGCTCCAGAGCCATCGGAATTGAGTCCTATTGTATATCTATGTTGCATCAGCTATTATCACAATGCAGTCTGTGCAAGAACATACTCAACAATGAGCAATGTGGAAAACATGCCTGTTAAATTCCATGTGCAACACCATAGCCTTGGATGAATCCTTCTCTCACCCCTTTCTTTCTGTCAGTGAAAGCTCTTTGCTAGTGCTGCTTGACTTTGTGTTGTAAGTTTGTTCAGCGCTGGACACTCCTCTTCCTCAAATAAGATGGATGTCGTGGGTGCACTATTCTGTTTTGTTGTTCCTGCAGAGTTCATCTTTCTGGTCCATAACTCAAATGCAGCCTTTCTTCCCTACATGCCCCCCTACTCTCCTTGGTGGTGAAAAACTTTACTCGTCAGTCTTCATTCTTTAAACTTCTCATCAACTGAGGCAAGGAAATCCTCCTTCTCCAGGTGCTTACTTCATAATTAGGTGAGATTTTCCTGCTTTTTACTAAAATATGTAGATATTTTTTTCATACACACACGAACCATGGCACCCATGACTAGAAATGAAGCCTTCCCTCCAAGCTGCTTAATTGTTTATGGCAACAAGGGTTTAGGCCCAGATGTGTGAAGAATACTGTATGCTGTCAGCTCTCTCTTAAAAAGAGGTTTTGAGGGTGGCATTCTCTAGGGTTTTGTTACTATATTGTTGAGTAGATGAGTAAGCAGTTCTAGTCATGGACTCTAACATTATGATGTACTGTTGGAAACACACGTTCATGCTTATATTTGTTGTTTGTGCCAAGCTCGTACACCCCTACATGCCCAGCCATTCACCATCAATATTTACCTGGGTTTTTTAGTCACTTTAAACCCTGATGCCTTTATTATGAGATAAGAAAGAGTGGTTAAGAAACTCGTACAACCAAGCCGTAAGAAAAATTTTCCATGAGTTGTCTTTGAAAAGAAAGTACTTTCACCTGCTATGATCAGACACTATTAACATTAGCATCACTTTGCAAAGTTTTAAATGTATGGTCTCTCAGCTTCAATCACATCTTGCATGCAGCTTGCTTGATAAATAATTCCATTCCTGCTATAAACCTGCTTTTATCATTCAGAAACAGCTGTGCTCCAGTAGTTTATTGATATTTCCGCAATTAGAGATTCAGGCTTTTCTTTCCTATTGACTTGTGCTTCATATGAAGACAGCATTTGATACAAAATAGCATTTGATTTTATTTGATCATTTTAAAGGTAATACTTTCAATTAAGTTTTGAACTGCATAGTTAATTCAGATATAGAAACCAAATAACTCCGTGTGGAGAACTCCCACACTTGCAGAGTCTAAATGGTTGAGTGTTAGCTATTGCAGATCTTAAAACTGAAATATGTTTTTGTGTATATACAGTCTGAATCTTCCGGGCTCCATCCAGGGCCGGCTCCAGGCACCAGCCCACCAAGCATGTGCTTGGGGCGGCACCTGGAGGGGGGCGGCGCGGCGCTCCGGCCCGAGAGCGGGGCCGTGACTGGGCTCTCTGCCCTCCCCGCGGCGCTCCGGCTGCCAGGGAGAGCGGAGCCGCAGCGGGCTCGCCGCCGGGATGAGCAGAGCCGCGGCGGGCTCGCTGCTCTCCCCCTGGCGCTCCGGCCGCCAGCAGAGCCGCGGCCGGTCTCTCCGCCCTCCTCCCAGCCACTGAACTGAAAAAAACAATTATTCATTCAGCTTGAGTCCAGAGTGCTCACTGTAGACAAGGGAGAGACAGTGTGACAGCAGTGGTAATATACCACGGTGTCAAACCATACAGCTCCATCTGTGGAGCTCTCTCATCAAGCCTGCACTTAGAAACTTTGGGCTCACTGGCTGCAGTTGCTTGTCCACTGTTGCACAGAACTGGCACTACTGTTTGTTACTGTTGTAGGAGGGATGAAATGATGCAGGTGTTTCGAATGGTAATGTGTGACTGACTGTCCTTCTTCAGACATGTGAGGTGTGTATCTAGGCATGTCCCTAAATGGTTTGGGTCAGAGAAGAGCTCCAACTATTAAACTCTCTCAGTTGATGCGGTCTGCTGTGAATCAGGTATTTGAGGGAGGAGTAGAAGATAAGGGGCAGTTGACACTTGTGCATATAGTGGGTGAAATCCCGATCACACTGAAGTCAATAACAAAACGTCTACTGGCTGCTGTTATCACAGTATCTGCTCACCTCACAATCTTAAATGTATTTATCCTCACAAAACCCTTCTAAGGCAGGAAAGTGCCATTATACTTATTGTCCAGGTGAGGAACTGAGAGGCTCAGTGACTTTCCCCAGGCCACACAGGATCCTGTGGTGGAACCCAAATCTCCAGCTAGTACTCTAACCGTTGATCAATCTTTCCTCTCCTGCATGACTCTCGCCACCCCTGTTCTGAATGGTGTCTGGTGTTCCAGACAGACATGGCTTGCTGAAACTAATCCCCTTTAGTGTGAACCATTTGTGTGAATGGTTAAGATTTTGAATGGTTTTCCATAAGCTCAGTAACTAGACACTGAAAAGAGCTCTTCAATGGGCAAATCACGTTAAAACAGAAAAATAGTAACAACAAATTGATTACAGAGGGAAGCTGTGCTTTTCAAGTGGAATTTATTTACACAGGATGCCAAAGAACTTTACAAACTTTGGGTTAATACACCAAATCAGCCCTCATCTCAAAAAAGATATACTGGCACTAGAAAAGGTTCAGAAAAGGGCAACTAAAATGATTAGGGGTTTGGAACGGGTCCCATATGAGGAGAGTTTAAAGAGGCTAGGACTCTTCAGCTTGCAAAAGAGGAGACTAAGGGGGGATATGGTAGAGGTATATAAAATCATGAGTAACGTGGAGCAAGTGGATAAGGAAAAGTTATTCACTTATTCCCATAATACAAGAACTAGGGGTCACCAAATGAAATTAATAGGCAGCAGGTTTAAAACAAATACAAGGAAGTTCTTCTTCACGCAGGGCACAGTCAACTTGTGGAACTCCTTACTTGAGGAGGTTGTGAAGGCTAGGACTATAACAGCGTTTAAAAGAGAACTGGATTAATTCATGGTGGTTAAGCCCATTAATGGCTATTAGCCAGGATGGGTAAGGAATGGTGTCCCTAGCCTCTGTTTGTCAGAGGGTGGAGATGGATGGCAGGAGAGAGATCACTTGATCATTACCTGTTAGGTTCACTCCCTCTGGGGCACCTGGCATTGGCCACTGTCGGTAGACAGGATACTGGGCTGGATGGACCTTTGGTCTGACCCGGTACGGCCGTTCTTATGTCCAGATCAGTCCAAAATGAACACTATTCACCCTAAGTGAGAGTACTTTCTCCGCTGGCAATACTGGTGATGTGAGAACTGGACCCGTCTTAGCCTGGGAGTAATCCAGGGTAGGGACTGTGCTTTGTGTTTGGGCTGTGTAGCGGCGTGGACACCCACTCCTGCCTTGAGGGGCTTGAAATCAGTCCTGAAAGAGGGCTGCAGGGGTAAAAGCAGCCCTGGGGAGGGCTGCAGCTCTAAAAGCTAGGCTGATTGGGGAAGCGGCCGCAGCTGGCCTGTATAAGAGGCTGGGAGCCAGGAGCTCAGCAGACTTTCTCTCTGCCTTTAGAGGGAGAAGGGCCTGGCTGCTGGGGAGTGTACCTGGGTACCTAAGGTGGAGCAGGGGTGGGGGAAGGCAAGAGGAGCTGGGGCGCTCCGGCCTGGAAACCTCCCAGGCTGCTGGGTTAGTGCAAGGCCAACGGTTACTGGGGGTTGCTGAGGGCAGCCCATGGGTAGGCAGAGGCAGCAGGTCCAAACCCTCCTTGCCAGTGATGAGTGGCTGATACTGCAGTCTGCCCAAAGGAACGGGGGCTAGTTGGTGACTGGCAGTAGCCCACGACTGAGGCAAGGTGGGGATAGAGGGTTGGGGGTTCCCCAGGTGGGGAGACCCTGAGACTGAGGGGTATTGCTAGGGGGCAGCACCCCAAAGACAAAGAGCACCAGGGTCCTGGGAGGGACACAGGGCCAGTGGCAAGGCGGATCACCAGCCTGCAGGGGGTGCTCCAGGACGCTGGAAGAGCTAATTCCCAAGGACAACCAGCAGGAGGCACCGCAGGGGTGAGTCCGCACGGTTACAGGCTGTCAATTGTGCAGGGGGGCACACTGATTCTCCACTGGGTTCTTTGGGTGCTCCTTTCATAGAAATAATAATTGGGTCTAGGTATTTTTAACTTGCTGCTTAGTCCACTATGCCATCTATTTAATTTGAACTGTGTTTAGGTTATTGGGGAAATGCTATTGGTAACTTTTTTTTTATTATTATTTAACTTTGTACCTTAAAGAAAACAAAACGTATGCAGGAATAAAGAGTGAAAAAGGAAGGTGGCCAGTCTGTGAGTCCGAGAGACATACCAAAATTAAAGAAGGGAAAAGATTATTATGTATATTATTTCACAAGTCTCTCTTCTGTCCCTATAAAATTCATTTTCCCAAGCAATTCTTATAAAGTAAGCTCCCTCCAGCTCAAATAGCATGTATCATTTTGCTATTCCTATGGACCAACCTTACTACAGTGGTGAGCTGCAAAAATAATAATAACACAATCATAATGTGTCATCTAGTGGTGAAAACGTGAATTACCACAGTCCCAAATATTTTAAATGGTTCATTCTTATTACAATGCTATAGCTCTATAAACAGCCTCAGCGCTAGCAAAGAGTTTGCCGAACAAGTAACCGATTTCCTGCACCAGAAGAGCCAACGGTCTAAGCACTCACAATGATGTAGGCCATTATGAATTAAGATAGTAGTGCAATGGAGTGGTAGGTGAACATTATCGCAAACTGGTGGGTGTGGAGGAGATCTGAGAAGGAGGAGTTGGTAGAAATGTTATGTACTTTAGTTGATGTTTCGTGTATAAAAAGCAGAATGGCATGTGAGATCTAGGTTCAATCCCCAGTTTTGCTACAGATTTCCTGTGTGACCCTGGGCAAGACACTTAAAGCCCATTGAAGTCGATGGAAAGATTCCTGTTTAATAGCTGATGTAAAGAGCTGAGCAAAGGAAGCCGTTTGCCATGAACACACAAGAAATTTTCAGCCTTACAACACCCAAGAACCATACATATTCTTGAGAGTAATCTATTGGCACCTTATTATATTAATTACAGTATTTACAGCTATACAGACATATCTTGTAACAAATCCCACAGGATCAAACCCTTGATCTCTCCATACCACATTCCCATTTCTGTAAAATGGGGATAATTTTTCCTTTCTCCCACTCAGTGCCCATGTTATCTATTTAGATAATAAACTCTTTGATCAGAGACTGTCTCTTACTTGTCTGTACAGCGCCTGGCACTATGAAGCCCAGATCTCAGGTGGACTACTGTAATACAAATAATAAAAAGTCATGGCTGGATGAGACAGATGAGCTAGGAGTGATCCCTTGGTGGAGCAGACGAAACAGGATGGACCTAGGGGAGATAAGAGTAGCGGTGTAGGAGAAAGAGCATCTCCTATGAGGCAGATTTTATTTTCTTCCCTGGTGAATGCCCATATCACTTTAACTGTGAAATGATCATTTTCACACACATCCTACCACCCTTGATAATCCTGTCAGATCTATCACAACCCACAAACAAAAGATGAAGAGCCAGGGGTCGAGCCATCTCTGCCTGGGATGGATGAGCAGAATCCAGAGATGGGGTAAAATGTGTGAATGGCAGGAAATCCCCTCCCCCCCCCCATCCATCCCTTCAAAGAGTCCTGTCCTTGGAACATTGCACCACAGACATTCGCTCCTCTCAGGTTGCATTCTGCTTGGTTTGAGGGACTGTTTTTTGGAAGTTCTTAGCTCAGTGCAGGCAGTATTCAATCAATCAATAAATAATCTCATTTAATGTTATTCCCTTGTCCCCCCACACCTTGGGGACTGTAACGCTAAACACACATAGCAGTGGATACAAAGCTGAGGATCTCAGACCACCATATGGTTCCCCGAAAAGTCACACAGGCACCAAGCATCCATGAGCCATTGGAAACATACAAAACAATAGATTATAAAAGACCATTAAGGGACACATTCAGTATACATGGTGGAAGCCCAAACAAGGCCAAGGTAAGCACAAAAATTCAATGATCTGAGGGTCTGGGCAAAAGCTGGCTGGGTTTTTATTGACTCTGCTTCCCATGGTCATAATAAAATATATAAGCAAGAAAATTCATATTGGAATGTGAAACTGTGCCATCTAATACCCTGGCCCAACGGGGAGCATTATTGCCTGTTCCCCTGGAGCGTGGGGGAAGCTACGTGATCGTTCGTCTTTAACTTTGATTTTTAACTTTTTTTTTTTTAAATAATTGTTTGGAGTTGTTTTTTTATCGTAACATCAACATCATATTTAATGTCGTTTTTATCGTGGGCCAACTTCCTTTCCCAATCCCTTGCTTTTCAGTATCAGCAAAATGGCTGTGTTGTGCCTGACTTCACTGGACCAGTATTCGTATAGCAAGTAGTATTTATTAGCCAGGATGCTGGAGTTTATGGACTAAACTGCAGCCCAGTGACTATTAAAGTCTAGGGTAGTGATCACATACTTTCTGAGCACATGTGCAGCATCAAGCTAGCTGAATAGTTTCATTTTTGAGCGTAGCAAACATTTTGTAACTAGTCCTGTGTGACGTTGTGCAGTCTATATGGTTTTATAAAAACTTGATAATAAGTCAATATAATGTAACTGAGATAGTTTTAGAGAAAATACGGTAATAAGTGAATGTAACGTAACTGGGATATGCTTCATGCAAAAGGTCTCTTGTAAGGTATCATTACAAAGCTTATAATCTACTGAGTATGATCATCTGATTTGTATAAATATACCACTCTTGTATCTAAAACTAGAAATATAAAATGTAACTCTGAGGGCCTATTGTAATTGTGTAAAGTGTGGACCATTAATGATGGTTTGGAATCTTGATGACTCCCATTGTCTGCAGATGGCTGTATTTACCTGTGAGTCTTCCTGTATATGTGTGTGCTGGCAAGTGAGTAATGAAGTCTTGCAGTGACATGTGATCATGTCACCTGAACTGGAATCCATCTTTAACCTGGTGCTTTTCCAGTGAGGGGGGGTGGAAACCCAGAGGGACAAAGGGTTCCCGCCTTATGCAAAAGATATATAAAGGGGTGGAAGAGAACAAAGGGGAGAGAGGAGCCATCATGAAGAATCCCCTAGCTACCACCTTAGCTGCAACAAGAGCTGTACCAGGGGAAAGAATTGTGCCCAGGCCTGGAAGGTGTCCAGTCTGAGAAAAAACTTACTGAAGCATCTCTGAGGGTGAGATTATCTGTATTCAGTTTGATTAGGCATAGATTTGCACATTTTATTTTATTTTGCTTGGTGACTTACTTTGTTCTGTCTGTTACTACTTTGAACCTCTTAAATCCTACTGTCTGTATTTAATAAAATCACTTTCTATTTAGTAATTCACTCAGAGTATGTATTAATACCTGGGGGAGCAAACAACTGTGCATATCTCTCTATCAATGTTATAGAGGGCGAACAATTTATGAGTTTGCCCTGCATAAGCTTTATGCAGGGTAAAATGGATTTATTTAGGTTTAGACCCCATTGGGAGTTGAGCATCTGAGTGCTAAAGACAAGCGCACTTCTGTAAGCTGTCTTCAGGAAACTTGCAGCTTTGGGACAAGTGATTCAGACCCTGGATCTGTGTCTGGAGCCAGACGGGAGTGTCTGGCTCAGCAAGACAGGGTGCTGGAGTCCTGACCTGGCAGGGAAAACAGAAGCAGGGGTAGTCTTTTGCACATCGTGTGGCAGCTCCCAAGGAGGTTTCTGTGATCCAACATCCTGAAATAATTTGGTTTCTTTACAGCAAAACTCAGCCCAGATTTTTTACTGAGCCTGAGATTAGGTTTTGGGTTCAGGCTGAAGCCTAATTACACCTCTACCCCGATATAACGCGACCCAATATAACACGAATTCGGATATAACGCGGTAAAGCAGTGCTCCGGGGGGCTGGGGCTGCACGCTCTGGCGGATCAAAGCAAGTTCGATATAATGCAGTTTCACCTATAACGTGTTTTTTTTGGCTCCCGAGGACAGCGTTATATCGGGGTAGAGGTGTATATTTTAGATGGAAACCACATGGAAAAAGACAGTGGTTTTCATAGTTTCAATCCCAAAGATAGGCAAAATGTATTGGTTGCAGTTACGGTGACCGGATGTCCTGATTTTTTTAGGGACAGTCTGGATATTTAGGGCTTTGTCTCATAAAGGCGCCAGTTATCCTCCACCACCTGTCATGATTTTTCACCCTTGCTGTCTGGTCACCCTAGTTACAGTCAAGTTCCGCTTTTGCATTTGACCCCAAGGGGATGCGAACCTGTGTGAAATGCACCCAGAATAACTTTTCAGAAGACCCTCTGAAGCACACCACTGGGATTTGTGCCAAGAAAGAGTCGTAATAGGAAAGGTTGTGTGGGAGGCTCCCTCTCCAATCGCTTTTCAAACACTTCTATTTTTTAAAATGAACCAAGGGGGTAAGTGAAGTGGAAATACAGACTCGTCTATACACTGACAGCAAGATCCACATGGTTCTTGGGCCTGGTGCTGCTGTCATTCAGGAGTAACGTTAGTGAGGTCACTCGAGCTGCAGCAATGTAAAACCAGTGTTCCTGAAAGCAAGATCCAGCCCACAGGGTCTACAGCTTCTCCTCCATTCTATCCCCTGCCAATGCATGATAGTTCCTGGCTATTGTACAGTTTTGAGTGTTCTATTCAGCTTAGGTTTCAATGTGTTAAGTGACTTCCCTTGACAGAATATCTGAAAAGCATCTGTTAATAACTAATACAAATATCAAAGCATCTATAAATAGTCAAACTTAATTGGGTTCCTGTTTTAGCTCCTCTAATCAAACATATGTAGAAAAATGACTGATTGTATCTTCTCTAAATAATATAGTTTATCAAACAATCAGAGTCTGCCAGCTCACCAAGCCCAGTGCATCAACTGACAGCACCCAAACTTTGCTTTTATTTATTTGTACTGCAGTAGTGCCTACCATCCCCAAACGGGGTCAGAGCTCCATTGTGTTAGGTCTTGTGAACTTCTTGCACGCTTCTATTTATTCAGTGTTATCGACAGCTGTAGCTCTTAAACTGAACTGTGTTTCCTCATTTCCATTTAGATTGCCAGATTCTATACAATCTGTTGATATTAAGAAACGGCAGAACAGCAGGGATATCTATTTCCTAAACCATGCTGATGGTAGTAAGTGGGAGTTTTGCAATGGACTTCAGTGGCAGCAGAAGCAAGCCCCATAATCTATATCGCTTATCCCAGAACTTGTGTAACATAGGATGTTACCTGTGTAAGTGGAACCAGTTACCATTTGACCCTTGATAGCTGCAACAAGCATCTTTCTTCTTATCTTTACTCTTATTCTTGCTGTTGCCCAATTCCAAGAATGTATATTGTCCAATAAAAATAAAATTAGTCTGTCTAGTGTTTGTACTGCTCTCACCGCTGTAGTATCTGACCCACTTACAACTGATGATACCGAACAATTTCACACTGAGTGTGATAGTGCACACGCAATGTGCATCCAGTTTTCATTTTGTGACATTTGCGCTAGAATTATAGGCAACAGAAACAGAACTCCTCATTGCTGTAGTCAGAATTCACACACATCTCTGCCGGCCTTGGCAATTCTGGAAACAATCTGGTCTTCTTTTTTGTGATGGGAGTGTGTCAAGAAAGAGCGTTAAGTCCCTTGGTTAGGGTATGATAGACACCAAATTAATAGTTCTTGGAGTATGTTTCAGTGTAGAACCTCTTGTAGGTGCTCAAGCGCCTCATGCACCTGAAATTGGAGTCTTCTGAATAGCAGTTTGCATTTGGGCCACACCCTGGACCTCCTTGTGCTCCTGTGTGAAGGGATAAAGGACGACGGTAGCTGTGACCCTCCCTCAGTTCCCTCGTACTGCCCATGGCAATGGGATAGAACCCAGCACGTGTCTGACACACTACTCTTCATGGGGACTTCAAAATCCGTTTTCAACCAACTCTAGTGAAGAAATCTTCAGCTTCACATTTCCTTCAAATGGAGTGTTCAGGAAGACTATCTGCAACCCTCCTTGTACAGTGGGGTGTGGCGCTTCCTGCCAACTGGACTGCCTCATTGTGGACTCCAAAACATCAGGGTACAAACCCTGCCCATCCTGGTAGGAACTGAACGCTATCAAGGATGGACACAGCAGATGCCTCTCCTGCCTAGAGGAGAATCACATCCCAAATAATTGCTCTGTGTGCAAGTCCTTTTCCTTCCAGACATGCAAATTCCAGGGACACTCGGCTCAAACTACATCTGCTAGAGCAGTCAAAGGGGGGCCCAAGATATCTCCTGAAGGATTCCATATCACCTCTGGAGACATTCCTTACACCGAAACATGTACCAGTACCAGAACAGACACCTGTATCAGATCTCCCCACCATGGCACCACCATTCAAAGAGGAGATATACTCCTTCTTGCCATTGCTGACCTACTTCTTTTCACTGACATCGAGCAGGGATTCCTCTCCTCTGCCTTCAGAGAGTGACCCCCATGGAGAATACTGGGGAGCTCTCATCCAGGGCTTCATCCTAGAGGGGGCGTGAGCAGCACTGGGCCAGTCCCAACCTGGTCTGTACCCACCTGGCATGCCACCTGGTCCATATTGGCCTTACTGCGGATCATCATCTCGTGTCCAGAAGCAGATTCTCTCTCCCGTGCTTCCAGAAAGAGGAGATCCTGTTCCCTGGTAGCCAGCTCACCCACACCAGAGCTGGACATGGGTCCCTACGAGTAAGAAATGACAGAGGAACAATCACAATCTGTCTCCATCTAGAGAGTCGTTCTCTTCACCAGACAAGGCGGTAACTCCAGTCCTGGCACTGGCAATTACTGACTTTAAAGATTTCCAGGACCTCCTGTCCCATGTTTGTGGACATTGAGACTACATTTATACAAGAGAAGTCTCATAAACTCTTTGATATTTTGAGTACCATGATATCGGCCAGAGTTGCCCTCCCAAATAACGAGGGGATTGTTGAACTGGCCAAAGGACTGTGGCAAACCCCATCCACTCTTCGGTAACTTCCACTTCTAAACTAACGGGCTTTGAGCACTTCTACATCCATGCAAATCCAGGATGTTTTGGCAGACTTTTCTTGGACTAAGTCCACAAAAGGCATACTTAAGTACAAAGATCCTAAGAAGTTGGATCTTTTTGGATGCCGAGAATATTCATCAGCTTCACTGTGGCTTGGGGTGGCAAACTACCAGGTTCTGTTCACTGAATACAGTCTGATCTCGCAGCACTGCAGCCAGATACTCCATCCAGACCTGAAGTCACTGCATCTTCTGGTGTGTTTGTTGGCTGGCTAAGCACCTCCCAACAGGTCCAGGAAATCTGGGTACAAAGCAAGAAGACATCAACCAGTAAGACTGGCTCATCAACATGAAAGAGGTTCTTAATACGGTCAGCCCAATGGGGCCTGGACCTGGTCTTGGCCTTGATACCGAAGATCCTCATCTACTTATTGCAAATAAACAGTCTGTCCTTTCATTCAGCGGTATTATGGTCTATTTTGCAGCAATCTCAGTTTGCCATCTGCCTGGACAGTCGTGCTCTATCTCTTCATCCCCAGTGGTATCAAAGTTTTTCAAAGAGCTATTACACACCTACCCACTGGTCAGGGAACTTTCTCCTGCCTGGGGCCTCAACATGGTCTTCGTGAGGCTCATGTAGCCTCCCTTTGAACCTCTTTTGGAATGCTTCTTACACCAACCACCTTGCTCTGAAGATGGTTTTCATAGCACCTATCACTTCAAACAGAAGGGTGAACTTCAGACACTTATGGTTGAATCCTCCCCATCCCCCACCACCCACCACCATTCAACATTCCACGGGGACATGGCAGTGCTAAAACCTCACTTGAAGTATGTTCCTCAGATAGTCTCAGAATTTCAAATAAACCAGACAGTCAACCTGCCTGTCTTCTTCCCCAAGCCACAGTCTGAGAAATAAATTGCACTCATTGAGTGTAGCCAGGACTTGGCTTTATTACATTGACAGGACCAAACCATTCAGACTTTCATACCATCTATTTCTACTCATAGTATGTTTTCCTCAGGACTAATTTTTCTGGTAAAGCAAGCTAATATTCAACCACATTGTTTCTAAAGACACTTTTTTTTTTCAAGTTTCTTTAAAGTCTTTCATTAGCTCCACATTTTCAGGATCATCCGCAACATAATTTGTCTCAGAATTTCCCCTCAGTAGTTTAATTGTTGAGCTTTTATTCCAAACCAAATACTCGTTACTGCTTCTTCTTGTTGGTAATCCACAGTGTCATAGCTGCCAAATTTGGTGCAGCTCTAGGAGTATCTTTTCTCACCAGTAAGAATAAACCCACCAATTTTCCCCTGCAGATTCTCCCAGACCAGTGAGGAAAGGCAGGAAGTTTGTCCACTCCCCGGCAATCTCCCCTTCTCCTTGCAGCAGAGTAGGTGAAGAGTGAAGGAACTCCCCTAAGAGCACCTCACCAGTGACTTCTAGTTGTTGCTGATGGGCACAACTTAGAGCAGTTGTGAGCTTGTCCTATGTTGCAGCAGGGACATAACCAGTGTTAGGAACAGTGGAACATAATGTGGAATACAGCCTCTTTTGTCATCTCGCCCCCATGAGTGCAGCTTGGGTGCACCCCAACGTGGGGCCATAGTTCCTCTTTATTTAGTCCTGTCGGGATCCTTGCATAATGAGATGTCATAACAATTCTCTCTACAAAGCCAATTCTCCAAGATCTGAGCGTAAAACATCAGGAAGAAACTTTTGAGGCAATGGTAACAGGTCAGAGGCCTCTTTCCTGGACAGGCAGCTGACTAACCAACGTTCCAGGATTGAATTTCGTTCCTCATTCCCCATTCAGGGGCAGAGGGAGAATCAGCATCATTTTCTGTTTTGCTTGGCATGCCTGAGTTTTGAATTTTGGGTTTAAAACAACACTCAGACAAAACCCACATGGCCCATGTTTGCTTGAAACTTGGGTCAAACTTGCCATGATATCCCTAACCAGGGCAACCTTGCAGGCTGTTTATTTTTGTCTTCTTGAAAGCGCTTTGTATAGACCTACATCTTCTGTTGAACTTAACCAGCTCCTCTGACTGGTTCAGTCTCTGTTCTAGAATGAAGCTGCGAGAGAATCCGTTCTGGCTTCATTGTTACATGGTATGACCTAATGGAGTCCCAGGGTAGAATCTAAGCAGTTACCCTGGGCATTAGAAACATTACCAACTGAAACTCAGTGTATCCCCTCTTCTTTTTCTTTCCCCTCATGCAATAAAGGAGCTGAAGGATTGGAACAATGAACCAACTCACAAGGCATTTCTGGTTCACCTTTTCAGCTCTTTCTGTGAAATTCCCATTGCATTCTAATGAGGTTTATTCAGGTGAGCTCACACTGCTTTTGGTCTTGTCTACACTTGATTTATCTTCCTAACATGTCCCACTGTTACATTCACTGCATCAGTTCTACTTCCGGTGCTCAGAGTGGGAGCTGTAGGGTACCTAAGGCACCGGCTGCTGCTAGTGTATAACGACTGTGTTGCCTAGACCTGGGTGACATGATGTGGCAGTTAAAATACCAGTAGCACGTCTACACTAGTGCTGTATCTAGAGTGCCACACTGAGTGGGTATGGTTACATACTCTTCCCTCCCAAGGCGGCTTGTCCCAACCCTCAGAGATCCACCCACCTCAAATCCCTGTGCAGCCACCGCTTGTTATGTCAGGTCCATGGGTGAGTCATCAGTAGCAGAGATTGAACCTGGGATCCCTGGATCGAATAGCACGAGTCTTGACTGTCTGAGCGCAAACAAGCCAAGGCTATAACGGCTCATCAACCCCTATGTGGTCTAACCACCACAAGAAGGGGACAGAGTGTGTGTGCGAATTACATTCTCACTATTGCTAGGACCCGTGACGTTCAATGATGGTAGCATTAATGGGAAATTTAAGGGGGGAAAAGGCTAGTGTAGGGTAGCCAAGACTTAATTTGTAGCACCAAATTCACCATTGGTGTAACACCGGGCGTAACTTTTGCTTACAATGTTCAATTCTGAAAAAGAAATCTTTGTCTATGGTAATCACATTGTTTACGGTTTTGATTTCCAATGAGGCCAAAGTTTTCAAAACCATTTTGCAGCTCCTGTCAGAGCTTATGCTGAGCGTCAGAAGACCGTCCTAACTGCTCTGGAAACTGACCCTGGATTGCAAAAAACAGCTGTTGATTTGTTTCCAAACGACCCAGGTACATTGCAGTGCGTTTTGAGCTGAATTCAGCTTTCCAAGACTTCTAGATAAACTTGGTGCCTACTTCAGTCTCTATGTGTAATGAACAGGGGCGGGGATGGGGTTGTTTCGATATAAATTCTAAAATACCAACAGTTGGTATTTGGAGCTGTTGTTTGTTTCCATGTGAACCGAAAATTCACTTTCCCCAGTGTCCACAGAACCAGAATATTAGTGTCCTACGTCCCTGAACCTGCAGCTCCCGAGGCAGGGGGCATATTAGAGGTGAGGAAAAGGAATGGTCAATGCAAGCTGGCTTATGGTCTCTGTTCTGGGGTACAGAATCATGGCTCCATGACTGGTTGCTGGTCCTTAGCTCCTCTGTTCTCCTTGGTGGCTGGGGAAGGAACTGGAGCCAACCTTCATTAAGAGCTCCCCAAGGGTCAGACAGAGCCACCTGCGCTCCTGTCCCTCTCTCCCTGGGGCTCCCAGACCCTGACAGAGAAGCAGGCAGTGGAACAACCAGAGCTGCTATGCTCTTTTGTCTCCCTGTGATGCTGAGCAGCTGCCACAGGGAAAGGACAGCAGCCATTAAAGGCGCTCCCAGCTCACACCGGGCCTGTTCCTGGGGCAGTTGGAAACGGGAAAGTGGGGCCCCCCCAGCCCTTGCTGTAGTGACTGCATGTATTGAAGCTCATTAGCCTAAAACTCCCAGGGCATGGTTCAGGGAACACATTCAGTTCAAAATCAGATGTACGTTTGGAGTCTCGAGTGACACAATTTAGAACCTTGAGCGTCACCAGTGGCCTCTGGGCCACAGACTGGACACGCCTAATCTATGCCATGTTGCGCCTCTTTCTCACTGAGTTTTACTGTAGACTTTGCAAGCGTTGATGGCACCCAGCACGATACGAGCGTCATTCGGAATTTAGAGCCGCGCTCTCTGTCCAAGAGATCGATCAACTGGAATAAAGGTTAACATGTTTTGACTTCATTTAACATAAAATGATTAAGTTATTTTCTTTGCGTAAGCATTCAGCAGTGCTGGCTCGCAGTTTTTCTGGGACTGGCAATCCATCAGAAAAGTGAGGCAGCTGTCATCCGGTGGATGGGGGCGGGTGACCAGGAAAGTTGTGCTAACATTAGCATCTGCCTCTCTTTGTGGAAAAAGAGAGAGAGGCTATTTAGGTGATCTTGAATGTTTTGAACATTAAATGGGCCGAGCCATTTAACAAGTCATCGATATTGTAAGACATGGCTCAAAAAAAAATCAATATTGGTGTTCATCCAGAATAACCGACAATAATGCTGGTGCCATCAGGATAGATTGTAAAAGCCTATTTAATGAAAGACAAAGGGTTGAGTTGACTTTAAAGACCCAACATTTTTGACACCTTGATTTTGGTTGATGCGTAGTGGACAAGTATGAAGCACACACACCTGTATCTCTGGTGTGGTGCAAATAATGCCCCATATTCTCTCCCATGCCAAGTTCCACTGAATGCAGGAGCAGACGTCAAACTAGCTTCACTGGCCCCATCCTCAAAATGGAATAGGAGCTCCTAGAAGCTATTCTAATTTATGCAAGTTGGTAACAGTTTCCAAAGGACCTTATCCCATCTGAGATTTGCCATAGTACATCAGCGCTCTGGATCCAGCCCCACCACCCACCCTGGGCCACAGGGCTGGTTGGCACAGTGGCCAGGTACGTGGACTTAACCCTAGTGGCGTTTCCCCCACACTGGAGGAAATTCTCAGCTAGGCAGATCTGCACTTTCTGTGGCCCCAATCAACACAGAGGGGCTGGAACACAATAGAGAGTTGAGTCCAATATCTCCCTCTTCTCTTGACTGTCAAGCAAAGACTATGTATCCAAAGCCTTGTCTACACTAGGGATATCTTCTAATATTTCCCCAACATTACCAGCACAGCTGCTCTGAGCAGATTTAATTGACGTGCTGTTAAAAAGATTTGTGACCCTGGAGATTCGCCTTCTCTAGGTCTTCTAAAATTGCTAACAATGAAATGGGTGCTAGCAACAGTGGCAAGTCTTCCTGAATGCCTGCCTTGCAGATCAGAAGTGTTAAGTGGGTTTTATTTTAATGTTCAGGATTTTTTTGTCACATTCAAATGGCTCATTGTATTTGCAACACAATATTACCTGTAACAGCCAAAGATATGTTATATTTAATGCAAGTGATTTATTTATGACCATTTTTTTGTGTGTGTGTGTGTGTGTGCAAAGTTTAAGGAATGCCATCAGTTTAGCCGAAGGAAGGGAATACAATGAGAGTGTTGCCAACTCTTAGAATTTTATTGCAAGTCTCATAAAACCAGGTCTTTTTCTTAAAACACCAGCTCCTGAAGTCACGTGAATCTCCGCTTTCATTTTTTAATGTAAGTTGCTAGCCCCCATAGTTGCAGAGAAAAGCATGAACCCATGATCCCAAAGAATCTCAAAGAATCAAAAACCAAAAGATGAACTATATACATTAGTTTTGTTTTTTTAATATCATGATATGTTAAAGTCCATCTCATGGTTTTTAGATGCTAGGGATTGTCAATCATAGAAACGTAGGACTGTGTAACACCGACAGACCCTGGTCGTTGGGATAGAACCTAGGACTTCTGGAGCTTAGTGCATGAGCTTCTACTAAAAGCCACATGGCTGTTAGCTAAGGCTGTAGCAGACTCATTAATCTCTAAGTGGTCTTGGTGCCACTAGAAGAGAGAACACCACACCCAGGAAGTGTGTGGGTTACAACTGTATGTGACCTTGATTGGTCATCTAATCCAGGCCCCTGCACTCATGGTAGGACTAAGTATTATCTAGACCATTAATCTGCTCTTAAAAATCTCCAATTATGGAAACTCCACAATCTCCCTAGGCAATTTATTCCTGTGCTTAACCACGTTGACAGTTAGGAAGTTTTTCCTAATGTCCAATCTAAACCTCCCTTGCTGCAATTTAAGCCCATTGCTTCTTGTCCTATCCTCAGAGGTTAACGAGAACAATTTTTCTCATTCCTCCTTGTAACAAACTTTATGTACTTGAAAACTGTTATCATGTCCCCTCTCAGCCTTCTCTCCTCCAGATTAAACAAACACAATTTTTTTCAATCTTTCCTCATGGGTCATGTTTTCTAGAACGTTAATCTTTTTTGTTGCTCTTCTCTGGACTTTCTCCAATTTGTCCACATCTTTCCTGAAATGTGGAGCCCAGAACTGGACACAATACTCCAATGCAATGCTGCAATGAAAGCCATAATATTCTTGTGTTATAAATGCAAACCAAGTCCGACATCCAATGACTTTCAGGAATACTCTTTCTATAAAGGCATATGTATAAATATTGCGTTCAGTAGGAAAAAGCGCTATGTGACCAAACAGTGTGGTATCACTGAAGAACTCCTGTCTTGTTTACTCATCATGTACATCAATGATATTATTTTCTTTATGTGAAATAGTGATCCCAAACCGGCCAGCCTTAGCTGAGATTGTTGTTGTTGGCTCTGTGTCCATCATTCTTGCTCTGCTGAGTGGAATGGTCCTTTGGTATTTCATACTGTAAGTATTTAGGGAAAATAATACCGCTTCGAAGCATGTCCTGTAACAGTCGCAGGCTCAGAGCCTGCAATTGGATCCAACAGGCAGACCCGTATGCCAGTAAGGAGCCCTACTGACTTCACACAGACTCTGTGCGGGCACAGGGGTCCGTTCATGTGGATCTGATTGCAGGTTGGGGCCATGGAAATTCGATAAGTGATTATGACAATCGGCAGACATAGTATGTTGGAATTAACTAGCACTGTGAGGCAGGCAGCGCATAATGGGAGGTAGGCATGATAGCATACAGTGGTGCTGGAACATTTTAATAATGGGGGTGCTGAAAGGCAGCTATCTAACCCCTGTCCCGTTGTTCGTCTCTCCCGTCCCCTGAGCTGAGGCGGGGAGCAGGGCTATGTCTCTGGGAAGGGGGGACCTGAACAGGGGTAAGGGGTCTGAGGTTGTGACCACAGCTGGGGACGGGTGTGGGGCCAGGAGCAGAGCCCCGGGCAGGGGCCAGCATCCGGGATCCCACATGTGGGGCCAAGAGCAGAGCCCAGCCATGGGGCCAAGTGCTGGGTCCCGGGAGTGGAGCCCTGCGATCGGGGGGCCAGGCACGGGGCCCTGGGAGCAGAGCCCTGGGACCGGGGGCTGGGCACAGGGCCCCAGGAGCAGAGGTCTATGAGCCGGGAGTGGGGCCAGGAGCAAGGTCCTGGGTATGAAGCCAGTGGCTGGGGAGCAGGGTACAGGGCCAGCCCCTGGGACCCAAGCCAGGGAATGGCCCCCCAGGTGCAGGGCCAATGGCCCCACATAAAACCTGGGGGTGCTGCAGCACCCCCCGATTCCTGCGCCTATGACCTCATAGAGGGACGGGGGCAAATGGGAAAGAGGGAAGCTGAACAGATAGAATGGGGGGCAAAGTTATGGGCTGGAGAAGGATTTTATGTAAATACTGCTGATAAACCTAGGGAAGGGTAGAGGGTGATTTCCCTTTCTCTGAGAGAGTCGGACCACTCCCTCCCTGGATACAATTGCATACCCATCAGCCAGGATAGCTCCTAGGGGTTTATAGACACTTTGAAAAGCAAATGTTGTGCCTTTGAAATGCACAAAGTGGCAGGCATTTAAGAAGGGCGTACAATAAAATTGCAGGGTCAGATAACACTATAACCCTGTAGTACCACCTTTGTGGCATAATTTTCTGGTGCAAAGTGTAAACCTACCCGGCAAAGGGCAGCGCCACAGAAGTTTGTTTGCCCAGTTATGTTGCTGCCTGCCTAGATTATGGTTTTAAGCATGTCTTTAAAAAAAAAAAATACCTAGGAAAATGAATAAATTGGGCCGTCCCTCACCCCACCCTCCCTGCAGTTCTTGTCCTCCTCAGAGAGCCCAGCAAAGTAGATCAGAAAGGATATTTTTCTAAAGGTCCGTGCACCACTGGAATCCCACTTAAGCTTTATTTTGAAGGATTAAGTGGTGAACTTCTTCCACTAGTGTCTGGAACTGAGCCTCTTTTAGCAGCAAAAAAGGGAGTCACTGAGCTTGATTATGCTTCTACGTACACCAATTTTATACTGGAGCCGTTTCACTTGCTCCTGATTTACATTGATGGAAGCAACAACAGAATCTGGCCCTGAATTACTATAGAGGGTTTCCCTGCTTTCCCATACTTAAAGCAATGGCAGTGCTAAACACAAGGTAATACAAGAATCTCCATCGTCCTACTGTCAGATATGTCATTCCAACCTGAATGTATATGTTATAAAATTAGAAACTGATCGAATTATCCCCCGATTTAATTGACTAAAACTCACAGGCCCTGTAGTTGCATCGTATCTTGTGGCCTGTGGTAAGTTGGCTTCGTGCAGAAAAGAAAATGATGATCCGTAGGGAGAACTGAGTGGAAAAATTATCCAGGGATGTGAATACAAAGCACCCAACAACTACAGCTCTTGCTTATCAAAACCACCAGATTTCTGGAAGTGTAGAGCAATGGTAAAAACATTTGGAAGTAACAGAATAAAATAACTGGAATTTCAACCATCTTCTTCAAGAACATGAGAGAGAATATTCCAAGTATTTTATTTCATACACTAATTTAAAAAAATCAGACACTTTTACAGAGCTGGGAATGATCCTGCACTACATGCATGAGTAAAAATCTGACATGTGAGTAATCGTTGCCGAATAGGGAACCAACCTGGAAATTCTTGCCGCTTGTTCCGGATCCCCCCTTGTAACTATTGGCGCCAGGGGGCTTGACATGCAAAACCAGATTTTCAAGTGCTCAGCATCAACAACTGTGGCTGAATTTTCAACAGAGTTCCGTATCCCCCAGACCCAGTTGTGACATTTATGGTTAGATTTTCAAAAGGGCCCAGCATCCAACATGCACCCAACATGCTAGCTCTTTATGAAAATCTGCTCCCTTTTGATGATTAACTGGGATCTGTGCTCTTCTGGAAATCTGGCCCGTAGTGTTCATGTGCACCGGAGAAATACCTCATTTAATCCATTACAATTTGCAGTGTAAATCATATGAATGGGGTCAATCACTCTAAGAAAGCTCAGGACCCTTCTATTATCTCCAGTCCTAAAAAGTCCCCCTTGTAGTACAGCATTTGTGCTATTTGTTGATTTGCATTAGATGACGCTCATTTGTTTTTCCTGCTAGCAAATGGACGAAGGAAGAGAAAGCGTTGGCTTTTGGTTTCAGGCTCCTGTCTAAACAGATTCCATTTGGGAATCTAGCCCGAGGGGGTGAAGAGTGGAGTGGGCATGAGGAAGGCAGTGCGTGGCAAAGAAGAATTGAGAAGTTCAAAGGGTTTGATTTTTCAGGTATGACTTTTTGCCTAATTCAGCAGTAGGTTCCCTCTTTTTTTCACCAAAGCAAAGTTAGCGACCCCATCCTGCTTTACAGATTGGCTGTTCCGAGCTGTGGAATCGTGCTCTTCCATTGAGAAGCTAACCCATTCACCAGGCTCCCGTGCACTGCAAACCGTACTGATGTCTAAAGTCACAGCTTGTTGAGCCATTGGTACTGACGAGCGCTGGCGAGAAGCTGAAATTCCCATTCTGTGGGAAATTCTGACTTTTCAAAAAAATCAATTGGTTTGCAACAGAACGGAAAACGAAATTTTGAAACTTCCCATGCAAGAGGTGTTCTGATATTTCATTTTGAGAAGGTAGAAACAATATTTCATTTTGACCTGTTTCTGAGACTCCTCAAACTGCCCAGAGGTTGGGGAGCCTGGGTGCTGGGCAGCATGGGTAAGCAGGGCACTGGGGCAGTCCGTCTGGCATGCTGACCTGGAAGCCCAGGCAGCTGAGGAGTTGGGTAGAGGAACTGGCAGGAAACCAGACAAGTAAACCTGCGTGGTTTCCATCAGAATTTGATTGAAATTGCCACGTTCCCATGGAATGTTTCGATTTCGCCAATCGGCACTTTCCTATGGAAAGCCATTCCATTGGTAAACTTCCAGAAAGTTCCAATATTCTATGAGCCGTACCATTTTTTTTCATGCTGCATCTTCCTTCCTTTATGATTTATCCTAGTCAGTACACACCACAGCAGCACCACAGAATATAAAATGATAGCCGGCTCACTGTTCCCAGGATTACAACTATAAGCCAGAAGAGTTTCCATAACCAGGGCTCTGTCAGTATGGGATCACATTCTTTTAGGCCTTGATCTATCAAAGCACTTAAACACATGGTTAATTTTAAGCACATAAATATTCCCATTGAAGCCAATGAGACTACTCACATGCATGGAGTTAGCATGTGCTTAAGTCCCTTGTTGAGTCATTGTGAATCTCAACTGGCAGTCAGGATTGGCCTGGAGTGGTACCCCCAGAGTTTTGCTTGGACTTTCACTTTCATTCTAAACCAACTTCAGGCAATTTTCAGGGAGGCTCAATGGCTTCATAATGTTTTGTCCTAGGATTCAGGAGTTGGGACCATTCCTATCCTCCATCTGCTGACTTTGGGGTGAACAGGCCAGATCGGTATAAAACAAGGACACGTTCACTTGCTTTCACATCATTTTTAGTGGTTAAGTGACGTAATTTTTATCACCACATCAACAGACACTGATGCCACAAGGAGGCATATCTAATCTAGCTACCTATCGTCCGAGGGTTTTACACAGCCACCCATCAGCATAGTCTCTGCACTCCTTCCATGTAAAATTGATACCAATAATGAAGTCTCTCATGGCATCCTGGAGTCTTTAGATCTTCTCCTTTTTGGGGGGAAAACTCTGCATGTGGTAGGATTTTCACTGGTGAGGGTGTCAATCTTTTGAGTGCCATTCTTGCTGTGGTGGAATGTCTTCTGACTGCAGGGGAGGACTCTGAAGAATACTAATATGAAAGAAAGATCTAGTATAATAATAAAATCAGGAAGAGAAACATGTCTCTGAACAGAATGGGCCAAACACATTCCTTGAGTAAGTCGATAATCAGAGCAGTTTATCCAAAGGACGGATTTGGCCCAACAAGGTGATGATACCTCTTTAAGGGCAGAGTTCAGTGCTTAATATTGTATTTCCATCCTTTTCAGGGGTTCAGATAAGCTGTTCAATGATTTGTGTATGAGGGAAAAATTGGAGAAGCAGTTTAAAAGAAAAGGCCATGATACTGTATTGTAATCTGCTAACATGGACCCCTTGCACCTACTGGGCACCTAACTCTGGTTCTAAACCTTCAGTAACTTCCCAGACAGGCAATCTCTTTCCTATATCAGTTGTAACATATGTTACATATCCTGTGATATACAATTTACCCAGTTTTGAGATCATCTTTCCTGCTACCATAGTTGAGAACATGTGAAAAATTTAGCTAGTTATAATTTCCCAATTCACCCCAGGCTTCCTAGCCCTTACAGTGGACACAGTTGGGTTGGGTTTGTTCTTCTCCTTTTCTTTCTTAAAATATCTCTGCAAATCTTAACCAATAAAATGTCATATTATAGCTTTGAAGCCCAAAAGGAAGAAAAAGAAAGTATCAAAGGAGGATAAGAAGGCAAAGGAAATGAAGGAAAAGCAGGGGAAGAAAGAGAAGCCACCTGAAGAAATGAGTGAAAAACAGGGAGAGAAAGAGAAGCCACCTGGAGAAGGGGAGGAAAAAAGGGAAAAGAAACCAAAGGTGGCAAAGAGACAAGAAAAACAAAAGAAATTGAGAAAAACCAAGAAAACAAAGTCAAAACTGCAACTAAAGCACCCCAAAGGAAAGAAGTCACCAACTCGGAAGAAGCTGAAGTGAAGAACTCTAATAAACAGGATTTAGGTGAAATGAAATGGAAGCTGGAAAGCAAAAGGAAACAATGAGAGAGAAAAGAAATATGTAGGAGGAAGGAACTGGCCATGACCGACGGCACCATTCGAACCAGGAAGAACCAAAGGCAGGAATGCTAAACCTAGGGGATGATTTTCATCTTCTTCTTTTGTTCCTTGGTGCGAATGTTGTACTGCTGGTGAGGTACAAATGGCATAATAAATTGGGGAAAAAAGATGGAACAATATATATCTATTATCTGTATTTTGATACCAGCTAGTGGTCCTGATCAGGGCCTCATTGCGCTAAGAGCGGACAAATGTGTAACAAAATGATGGTCTTTTGACATTATTTGTACTTAGATTAGCTTGCAGAAAAGAAACAACCGGCAGAGAGGCATTATGGTCCAGTAGTTTGGGTGCTAGTTTAGGACATTGGTAGAACTTGGTTCAAGTCCCTTCTCCACTACAGACTTTCTGTATGACCATGGGCAAGTTACTTAGCCTGTCTGTGCCTCAGTTCCTCATCTGTAAAATGGGGATAATGCCACAAGTTCTTGCAAGGATAAATATATTAAAGACTGCGAAGCTCTCAAATACTACGGCAATAAGGTGGATGCCATATACGTACCCCAGCTAGAGTAGGGTGACCAGACAGCAAGTGTGAAAAGTCGGGATGGGGATTGGGGGGTAATAGTAGCCTATATAAGAAAAAGACCCAAAAATTGGGACATCTGGTCACGCTAAGCTAGAGAAGGGAGCACAGATGAACAGTGAGATGAAATGGCTGCGGTCAATGTGATAAACTGTTGCAAAGCAAGCCAGCTGCCTAGCCAAGGGGTCATGGCAGAGGTGAGTTTTCAGAAGGTATTTTTTCACTAGGATGATGTGTTGACTTTGCAGATGGTTACTGGGAACACTTCCCACACTAACAGGCAGGCTGCGAGAAAACACAACTGTGTGTGTTGGAAAATTTCCACAAGTGGCCAAAGAACACTGCCATCATTAGCACAGGTGAGGTGGGAGAGGGGTGGTTTGAGAGCTCAGTGACATATTAAGATGATGGATAGGTGGTGGGGCTAGGCTGTGAAGGGCTTTGCAAGTGGTGTTTGTATTTGGCAGGGGGAGCCAATGGATGGAAGCACAGTGTGTATATTTGGGGGTTGATGTGGTCAAATCAAGGAGCCAGGAAAACTATCTTTGCAGAAGCTCTGAACGGATGTGAGTGGCGCAAAGTGGTATTTATCAAAGCCAGAAAAGAAAGGTGGCTTAATGGCCTTTTATTGTCATCTGGGAAACCGGGGCTGATCCACTAAGGGTACATCTATACTTACCTCCGGGTTCGGCGGTAAGCAATCGATCTTCTGGGATCGATTTATCTCGTCTTGTCTAGACACAATAAATTGATCCCGGATCGATCCTGGAAAGTGCTCGCCGTCGACGCCGGTACTCCTGCTCCGCGAGAGGAGTAGCTGAAGTTGCGTATCTTATTAGTTTGAAGTGGGTGGTTAGTGTGGACCAGGCCTAAGAGGAGTACAAAAGCTGAAATCAGCAACACCAAACTAGGCCATCATTCCTTCCCTCTTAAGAGAACCCACCCAACCAAACAACTTCATTTCTGGAACTGAATGAGTCCAGATTCTGTCATAATAATTGACAGCAACCAAATAAATCTTCATTTTTGCCATGCTGGAAGGATAAGGGTTGCCACATAAATAAGCAAACGATAACTGACACTAATACAATAGCAGTCTGATCCCAAGCCCATTGAAGTCAATGGAAAGACCCCCTAATGAATTCATTGGACTTTGGATCAGACCCTAGATGAGATAATTATGTATCACATTCTTGGCTCCTTACTATTGTTGTTTGTTCATTATTACCAGGATACTTGAGTACCTGAAGGTTAAGTAAGTGATAACCCTGATGCACTGTGTTTTAGTAAGATGGCCTTAGCAATGATGTCCCTCTTTAAACTCTCCTGCTCCATCAGAAAGGCTAAGACCTTCCCTGTCTAAGGCTTAGTCAATGCTACAAAACTTTGCCTGCATAGCTACATCAGCTAGGAATATGGAAAAAACCCACCTGCACCTAGCCGACATAGCTACGCTGACAAGAGTGTTTCTGTAAATATAGCTCTTGTCCTTCAGGGAAGTGGTTTAGCGATACCAACAGAAGAACTCCTTCTATCAGCTTACACTGCCAACATAGCTAGACTGGGATAGTTATTCCGGCAGAGCTTTTGTAGTGTAGACAAGCCCTAAGGCTCTAATCCAGACAAGCACTTAGACACGTGAATCCACATGCTTAAGTATTTTGTTGGATTAGAACCTAACCATATGGAAACAGGAGGTCACTTACTGTGAAGAAAGTGAATTCTTCTGCTGCTAGCTTCACTAAGGCCTTGGCTACACCGGTGCTGTACAGCGCTGCAACTTGCTGCGCTCAGGAGTGTGAAAACGCCCTCCCCCTTCAGAGGGAATGAACACAGCAGGGTCATCTTTAGTGATCTATCCTCTGTCGTTGTGTCCCAGCTTCTGTCAGTTGAAGGTCTAGAGTCAGCTGGAGCATGAGATTGCTTCCCTGACCTTCTTGGCTAATAGCCGTTGATGGAGCTATCCTCCATGAACATGAGTAAGGGAGGTGGTGGCATCACCTTGAGAAGGAGCAAAGCCTATGTGAATTACAAATACCTTTGATAATTAGGAATATGTAATAAGAAGAATGAAAGGTACAAGTGGCACGTAAATGAATTTGCATTTTAAATTTGATGTATCTGATCACTTTCCACATATATGAAAATTCCTTTTCAAGTCCTTCTTCCTTTTAATTTTCTTATAACCTTCTGTCCAGATTCCAAATGTATGAAAATATAATCCACATGACTTTCTGGGAACAAATGTCGCTTTCTTTACTCCCACACTACTAATGCATCAATCACTGTGTTTAGCATAAACTTCACCAAAAGTTCACGTTCAGATTTGTGGCATCAGGAGCGATCGAATACAAAAAAGGAAAAAGTGTCAGAAAATGCAAAGTAAAACTCCAGTTGAACCAGAGAAGTCATAGAAAGAGGCAAGCAAATATCTCACTCCTGGAGGTGGTCTCTCTGGGTCCTCATTCTGATGGAAATATTCTGTGGAATTCAGTACAAAATTATCACTTCTCTATGATTTTGTGAACCATCCAGTAGATTTAAATTGAGAATGCTAATCCTGCCATACAGTTGTAGAGGGTGGTTCTAAAAATCTCTAGAAAGTGTCTCTTTTTTTTTTTTCAATCCTACAGAATTTAATAGTAATTTCTCTATAGCCCTCTTATAGGATTAAATCTTCTAGGATTTTCCTGTAAGAGCAGTGAATGCAGTTTGAAGAAGATGGAATCAATGCCCTTCTGTCAGGAATCCTTTAGAACGAATGAGATTAAATTAGCCATACTGTACGGGATGGACTTCAGGAGCCACTAAAGATTCCTCCTAACCCAAACAATTTTACAATAGAAGATTAGCGAAGTCTCTAAATTAGTGAAATCTCTAAAGATTAGTGAAGTCTATTTTTCTCTAAAGTTGAAGTGCTTTATAATTTTAAAGTCAGATTGCTAGTATTTGTAACGTGGGGACAGTTATAATGTATTAAAATATTATTTAAAATTGGGTTCCATCTTTAGCTTCTTTCTAAAACTTCCTGGAACGGTTGTTTGACAACTGACTGAATCTTAGCAAATTATTGCTTTATTTTTTTAGAGGCAATAGCACAAAATGGCCACACGAGGATGCCAGTGATTCATCCAAAATCATCCAGAACCCCCCACCATCTGAATATATAGCTTAAATGTACCACCTCACCTCTGAAAAGCTAATCTAATTGACTAATTCGACCCAATATTTGAACAGATTGATAATTTTTACACAATTTTTTTGTTAAAAACAATAATTGAAAATGAAACTTTACGTGCAAAAATGTCAGTGATATTGAAGTTTCCTTTTTTTGTGAAATTTCCCACATTTTCTTTCAGAGTAACAGCCGTGTTAGTCTGTATCCGCAAAAAGAAGAACAGGAGTACTTGTGGCACCTTAGAGACTAACAAATTTATTAGAGCATAAGCTTTCGTGGACTATGCATCCGAATAAGTGGGCTGTAGTCCACGAAAGCTTATGCTCTAATAAATTTGTTAGTCTCTAAGGTGCCACAAGTACTCCTGTTCTTCTTTTTCCACATTTTCTTGATAGTTCAATTTTTTAATTGAAATATTGTCATTACCTCAACCTACTGAATGGTCTGTTTTTCAGTAATACAGTACCATTTTCAGTAAATAAACATTTTGATAATACTTTCAAAACTATTTCAATGAAATGGCTATAAAATATAAATTAGAAAATGTCATGACAATTTTCTCTCTCTCTCTCACACACACACACACAGAGAGAGAGAGAGAGAGAGAGAGAATGGTTCCACATCAAACACTGTAAAATGGAATTAACTTTGAATTTTTGGCATAATTGTTTTCAAGTTTTTTTGACCTATTTTAAAATAGCCAATATTTTTCCTCTATCCAAAGTTTTCCGTTGTTGGGGATGTAAGCTCATCTATCAGTGTGTGTTTGTAAGTTTCCACAATAATCGCTCCCGCTGCTAATAGTGGAAAATATTATTTGGATGCAGATTTAGATCACATTTCTTATTGTTTGGCTTTTTGTTTATATGATCAAATATTTCTTGCCTGTTGCAATTTAGCTGGGCAGTTTGCAGTGTATAGAATATAGTTTGTTTGTCAATGCTCTACTTGGGAAAAGTTGCTGAGAATAATTGTCAGCCACAGATTTCCTCTGGTCCCCTTTCAGCTAATGCTGAAACCTGTTCAAATTGTCATTGTAGATGAGAAAAAATGCAGCCCCACTACAGAAAAAGTAAACGAAAACTTAGGGTGAAAGCCTGGCCCCCGGTGAAGTCAAGGACAAAACTGCATGTGACTTTTCACCCTTAGTCACAATCATGGTTCCTCTAAGGGTGATGGGAATAGTTTGAATCACTTCACTGCAGAACTACCTGCCAAATACATCCAGTCCCATAGGACGAGTGTGTTTTCTGGATGTTCATGGGGATTGGCAATGGCTGGGATAAGAGCCTTTCATAACAAGGAAGTAATCGTGGTCCTTAAGGGACAGAATGATTGCTTTTAATTGGTGTCCATAAAGGGAGATATTAGAGTGATGAGTCCATAAAAAACATGTGTTAAATTAAATAATTAACCTGTATCAATCCCGCTGTGGCAGGGAATGACCCAAAAGTCAGGACCCTCTCATAGCTCTCTGGTGGCCTACATGAAAAGATTCCCAGGCACCTTGTTGGTGGATGGGAGTCCACCACATAAAACATCCAGCACAACACCTACTGAGAGCTTCTTGAGCAGAGCTCTTTAGCTTCTGACCTTCCACAAGGCCAGGGGTTGAATGGAGATGATGACTGAGCCACATCTTATCCTAAAGATGGCCCTCCGGGTCACAGCTGAAGCACGTCAGCTGACCAGTGTGGGGAACCAGTGGACAAACATAAAGGATGCATATGTACGCATCTGCAAGTTAAGGAAATAAATCTTCGTTTATTGTGTAAAGCTGGTTATTGCAATGAACTGTGAGTGCAGCTCAAACCCCAGCCTATCACTAGCCATATGCTGGAGAGCACGTTTTGCATCACTACAGCCGTTATTTAAGTTGTACTACGATTTGTAATCAGTTTCTCCTTTTAAAAATTCATCAGATTAAGGCCTCAAAACCAACTGTTCTCAAAGGTGGAAAAGCCCAACCATAGTCATTATTGAAAGCAGAAGGTAGGGGTCAGTAAAGTATAGTCTTGTCTATTCTACTGACACAAACTCTTAACTATTGTAGCCTTCATCCTCATTAGTAGCCGAGATTTCTTCAAATGAAGGCAATGGGCCAAATGACTGTGCTGGCATAACTCCAGCTTCCGATCAGTGTCACCTATGTAGCCCCAGAGTAAATGCATTGGTTGACTGGAGTTGCTTCAGAATTACTCCACTGTAACTGACAATGGCTATGGTATGATTATGCTAAAGTTTCTTACTGCCTGAATGGGACAGTCTATCAGAGAGATGGGCGCCTGGGGGCCCAATTCCTGCAGAGCACTTAAGTACCTGAGTAGTTGTCTTGACTTCAGTGGGACTACTCAGGGCTTGAAGTTTAAGCCCATCTTTATATGATTTGCTGGTTCAAGGCCTTAAATTCAAAGTTCCCTGGGCCAGGGCCCATAGTTGGAAGGAAGCTAAAGAAAACTCTAAAGGCTCGTCTTATCCTTGACTTGATTTCAATGGAGTTACACCAGGAGTAACTTTGAGAGAATTTGGCCCTAATACTGAGGCATGCACTTGATATGCAGTAAAATAAATAGAATGTTGTTACTTTTGTGGGTTTGCTCAGTTGTCATGACTAAGTAATATAGAAAGTTACTTTAGGGTGTTGAAATAGGAAAGGATTTTGAGCAAAGGTGCTTTTCCGAAGCTTTTAAAAATAGAGCTCACTTGAATAAAGAGAGTTCAATTAAGGAAAGTCATTTTGAAATATAATTGATAATTTTTAAGTAAATGTGGCCTTGTAACAGAATGCAGATGGTAAACTCACCATACAGCTGACCTCAGGGTGTAATCGAGAAACGAACAGGAGGTGCAATACATTCTATTAATTATTTTCACTGCTACAGTTGTTTGCTATATAATACAGGTCAGGGAGGTTAGCCTGAAGCTTCTTCTAATATATTAGTAAATAAATTCGAACAGATTTTAATTTGCTAATGGAAAGGTCTGAGCCAGTTGCAAATAAGAGTGGAGCTACTTTGTCTCACTCATTAGCATGCAACATGGCTGCACCCAGCCATTCATACAAAATGTTACATTTCCATAAAGCGTAGTGTAATTTGTCAGAAAAAACTCTGTAAACTATATTAGATTAAAGATAAATGTGTATTGTGCAGCAATCATTCTTATGGAGTCCTTAAGATAATTGCATGTTGAACACCTGCCTCTGAAGGCTTGCCAAGTAATCCAGGGCTGCATCCTTTTTAATGCTTGTATGTTTCCAAAAAAAAAAAAGTATACATTATTCCAGCTGGGAAGAATGAGGATATAGAATCACAAACTATCACACTTCCATTGTTCTTTGTTTTAAAGAACATGGAGGGAGAACCTCAACATACATTTTCATTTGTTCACTCACTCTTCATTGGAACTTGGGTGGGGAAATTACGAGCATTTCCATCCTTCGTTATCCTCTCTTGTCTTACTGAAGGTAAATCAATACACAGTATGGGCTGAATCCTATCTTGACCAACACTCTACCATGCAGCATGTGTAAAGACAGGGAGGGAGCAACTGGTGGCTCTGGCACAAGAAAGATCCTCCCATTAAATGATGAGTCAGCTATCAGAGGCCCTTTGTATCATGCTGTAGAGTGCTTCTTAGGGTTGCCGTGATAGCAGGACACATTCGTTCATAAGCTATGCCCCCTTTACAACTAATCACACTCCGATAGGCTGTGTGTGTTCCCTGAAATGTTTCCCTGGCACAGCTACTAGAAACTCAAGTTCCATGATAGATAACCCACCACCACTCTTCCAATGTCTAACAGTAATCCTCACTCTCATGTAGCTCTTTTCATCAGTAGATCTCAAACCGCTTTATGGAAGGAGGTCAGTATCATTATCCCCATTTGAGAGACAGGGAAACTGAGGCACAGAGAGGCACAGTGCATTGCCCAAGGTCACCCAGCAGGTCAGTGGCAGAGCCAATAATAGAATCCATTTCGGAGTCCTAATCCAGTGCCCTATTCACTTGACTACACTCTCTAGGGCGTCCTGCATCATTTCCCTTCTTGAGCAGCCAAGGACAGGATTTCTGGGAGCAACAGGGGGCTCCAAACCTAAATTCATATCCCATGTTTCAAGCTGTGGCCCAGTGATCTTAATTTAGCTCAAGAATCTTGCAAGTCTTGTTTAATCCAACTCCAAAATACATTTGCTGACACAGTAAGAAGAAGCATTTGTTTACAAATACTTTCACCTTCCGAATGTCCCATTTTAAGAAAAGGAAAAAGCTTCCTAAGGGTGACAGCTGTTGGCTGGTGGGGTAGTTTTCCAAGGGGAGTTGAGAAGGCATTTCACAAAACACTGGAAAATAGACTGGGAAGAACAGTCCTGCCCTCATCCTTTGAAGGAAGGACAAGATGACATAACAGTGCTTTTTCCATCTCTAATTTCTATAGTTACTGCAAAACTGCAAAGGGCGGAACATGTGTTTCAGGTTATTTTTGCACTAAAATCCAAGCAAAAACTGAAAGAGCTGTCGTGATCATGAAAGCCCCGCATTGCTGTTGCTTTATGCTACTCCAGTCATGATGGAAGAGAACAGCCCTCTCTCAGACCAATTATTTCTTAGCCTCTCTTGGCCCACTGTAAAACGTTATGGCCCAGTCTAGTTCCCCTTTGTTGCATGGGTATGCTAGGGGGTTGGAAGGGAGGGCATAAGGAGCCTGTTCTCCTATACCACCCACTAGAGCAGCAGGGAAGGATTCACACCTAATGTTTGGGGAAGAGTTAGGAGAGTGTCTGGCCTTTGCTCCCAACAGATAGCTATGAGAGGGTTGGCAGCAGGGGTCTTGACCTGGACGGGTGACTAGTTATAGAGGTCCAGCTAGAGCATGATATGGAAGGAATGCAATAGTCATGGACACGTTGCCTTTCCTGGAAGCAGCGGTGAGATATACCTAGCTGCTCATCCTCCCTGACCCACGGTTCCACCCCACTAAGTGTATGTGTGTATCATTGCCCTCTGCTGGATGGAACCAGAACTACGTAGCTCTGTGTCATCAGCCTTGGCTAGTTCAAGCAGTAGGGGATTCCGCTTTGGGGGTAAAATGGCCTTGGTGTCATCTCTGTAACTAAGGGTATGTCTATACTTACGCGCTGGTTCGGCGGCAGGCAATCGAACTTCTGGGTTCGATTTATCTTGTCTTGTCTGGACGCGATAAATCGAACCCGGAAGTGCTTGCCGTCGACTCCGGTAATCCTGCTCGGCGAGAGGAGTATGCGGAGTCAACGGGGGAGCCTGCCTGCCGCGTCTGGACCGCGGTAAGTTCGAACTAAGGTACGTCAACTTCAGCTACGTTATTCACGTAGCTGAAGTTGCGTACCTTAGTTCGAATTGGGGGGTTAGTGTAGACCAGGCCTGAGAGTGACATTTATGGTGTTTGGTGTGCCATGACCATGAAGTCCTATGTGGTCTCCAACTTTTTACACTGCCATGTGCTGGCATGAAAGCTGTAGTGCCAGACACATGGCTAGCACTGCTCCACTTCCCGTTTCCAGAAATGTTCTCTGTAGATACGTCTATACTTCAAAAGAAAGAAGGAAAGAAAAAAATAAAGACAGCAGCGAGTCTCAGAGGCCAGATCAACTGACTCAAGCTTGCACAGCTCATGCTATTGGGCTAAAAATAACAGTGTAGCCCTTCCCTCTCGGGATGGAGTCCAGGCTTTAAAACTCTGTGTGTGGGGAAGGGGGGTGGGGGCGGGAGGCGGTGTCTCAGAGCTTGAGCTTCAGCCCAACCGGGAATGTCTACATGGCTATATTTAGCGTGAGCCCTGCAAGCCTGAGTGAGTTGATCCAGGCTCTGAAACTCACTGCCACAGAGTTTTTGTATATTTGTTTTTTTGCAATGTAGGCATACCCTGTGAGGCTAGTTTGATTAAAGGCAGGCTTCTGCCCTGATTTGGTATAAAATCGACATCTAATTATCTGCCCCGTGCCTATTTTTCTACTCGTGCGTTCAAGGAATTGATGGCTCTTCATTAATAGCGATGACTGATAGAAAATGGCTGCTGGTCAGAGGTGGTCAGGAGTTTTTCAATTAAACAACTGAAAATGCCAATTTGTCAAAACTAAACCTTCTGTGGAAAAGTGTCTGTCTCAACAAAACTTTTGTTGAAGGTCTCTCAAGCGCTGGAATTCCTGGGGCAGAGAGACTCATCCCAGAATAGTCAAGACCCCAGTGACTAGCACCGATTCAGAGATGGGACTTGAATCTAGGTCTTCTGCAGCCCATGTGAGTGACCTAATCACTGGGTTATTCGCTTTTATTAGCTATTATTGCTCTCTCTTTCTCTTTCTCGTATATTTTTTTACCTCAGTTTTGTTCTGCATCAGACCGAAAACCATGTCCGAAACGTCACGATATTTCATGAAACGGAATTTTTGTATCTAGGGCTAGCTGGAAAACAAGTCATAAGTGCTGTAGGTGGTCTTAACTAACAGAACCCAGCTACTCTGATGCAATCATCCCACTGATTTTGCATTGTTGTAGACAATGATTGATATCACCCAAAAATGGCACATTGGTCATGAAATTCAAAAACTGTGCCACTGCTCAGGACTTAACTTAGCAAAAAAGCTCTCTGAGAACTAGCATATTTTCCAAGTTTTTTAACATTAATCATCTTCATTGAGCCTGTAGACGATTCAGCTCTAATTTGTGGGGTATTAGTGGGTAAAAGGAAAGTTGGACATCAAGTAATACCCACTTTACCTGCAAGAAATTCCCATGTGGAACTCCTACAAGATTCCAGCAGAACATCACTAATCCACACACCTTGTCATTCACACAAGGTCTGTCCCCACTTCTCAGCAAAGATTTAATACAGCAAGAAATATCATTTTACTGAAGCATCATTTTCTTCACATAATATACTGCAGGATAGTTACTGGCATAGGAGGAAATCTCCTGAATAATTAAATCTAAACACCAAGTGGTAAAATTAATGAGCAAAGTGCATTATGTGATCCATTACTCTATATTTTTAATTGTTTGACACCTGATTTAAACACTTGGCATTTAATATAATATTAATATATGGAGCTATACCTATCTCATAAAACTGGAAGGGATCTTGAAAGGTCATCAAGTCTGGTCCCCTGCCTTCACTAGCATAACCAATTTTTTTTGCCCTAGATGGCCCCCTCAAGGACTGAGCTCACAACCCTAGGTTTAGCAGGCCAATGCTCAAACCAGTGAGCTATCCCTCCCCCCAGTATAAGCTGCTTATTCACTAATTTGCCCAATTCACTCATTCATCATGGGTTTCCTGGTAATAGTGAAAAAAAGGCACGACTAGACACAGAGGTTAAAAAGTCAGTAGTCACTGATACCTTTACAGTAGTAAAATCTCTACCATAATCACCAACAGGGGGAAGGGCTAGTGTAGATTCAGCTTGTGGTCAGAGTTTGCAAAATCAGAGACATCAAGTATGTTTTCAATTACAGTTCTCTGTTGCACAATATGTACAGAGAATGTTTTTCGTCATTAACTGTTTTCTCCCATAGGATTTTCTGAAATGTTACTTTTTTTTTTTAATGGCCTCTTTGGTTTTAAGTGTTCCACCTGTTGTACTTCTCAGAGGCATGAGGTGACAGGAAGAACAGTTAATGTTAAGCCTTTGTCATTTTCACCTCTTTTTCTCTCTTTTGTTATGCAAGAAAGAGCACTTCATTTTAAAATAGAGACAAATTAAGAAGCAGCTAAAGATTACTCCCTTAATTACAATAATCCCTGGAGGATTATTCAAAAGATTGCCCCTTACTCAAGTTTTTAAACTTTAGCCATGCATTTTAAATCAGGAGCCCAGAGTGTTCTCTAGTTTGGCAACAAAAGAAATAGCTCAGGTATGAGCCGGGTTTGCATAAACCGCTTCCTATATTTAGCTGAGAAAATGGCCAAAGGAGTGCAATGCAAAGTTGATGCTGGTGCGTTTGACTGAGTTATTGGTTCTCTGCTTGCTCAGTGGACCTCAAAGCACTTTCCAATAGTTAAATGCTAAAAAAAAATCCTTTAGATGGAGGGAAAGGGGAGCACAGTACCTGCCAGGACCAGGGGAGCGGGTACCCGGCTCATCATTAGCACCCCCACCGTGTTGGATATTAGAAGGAAAGCTGGGTGAAGCTGTGAGGTTTCACATTTGCATTAATCTTTTGTGGAGGTTTTCTGTTCATGTGGGTTTCTGTCCCCCTGGGGGTTCACTGTGCGTCGCATGCTGGTTTGAACAAGCCCAAGGCCTTACTGTGAAATTCACCTGAAACTGTTACATTTTGTGCACTGCAAACCCCATAACTGGAAGATGTTAATAACCGTTTATACGGGTTTTACTATGTGCTTTACAAACATTAACTAATCAGTGCTCGCAGGAGCTGGGTTCCCTGAAATGACCATGAGGGCTGTTGATTATCTTGGCTCAGATTTGTAAGAAGACCTGAAGCCAGCTCGTCTGCTGTAAAGATTTCACTGAACTTGGATACAGTTGTTTCACTGAGAGGCATCACATACTGTACTTTCTGGGAGAGGAAGACCTTAAGATGATCCTCCGCTCTGCTCTGCTCTTTTCACAAAACACCAGGCAATCTTTAACATTTACTTCACTCCCTCCAGAAAAATACAGGGCTGCTTCTGTCAATCAGCTGAGCAATTAAGTCAAACGAAGAGCATTCTTACCTAGTGCTAGCCTAGACAACCACTTTGGCTTTGGGCTTGAATAGCAAATATTTAACAACAGCATTTAACTCTCCTTCCTCTTTCACCTATCCTTAAGGTGCAATCTTATCATTCTAACCCAGAGTCTCCATTTCTATCCAAGTCCTACTTTGGTTTCGATCTTTACTTCTCAGAGGGAATCTTTTCCCTCTAAAGTTCTGATAACAGGGTAGAATCGTTCACACTGAGGAACCTGATTACAATGCAGAAGTTGGTCTTGCCTTGCACAGAAATGAACCAGGTTTTAATTCTGTTCTGAAACTGGTCTTTGCAGGACTTTGCTTGGGAGTGTGTGGCGATACAGAGAGAGATTTTCAAAGGCACAAACATCAGGCACCTGGCCACTGTGCCTTTAAAAATGCCCCTCTTCCCCCCCACCCCCCCCACCCCCGTATCGACACGCGCTCCCAGCTCCCCAAAACTTTCATTTGCGCCTTTGAAAAATTCTGCTTCTGTCTGTGCTGCAAGACAGAACCGTGTATTAAGCATGTCCAGGGCCTACTACACAGAAACCAGCTTCTGCTCTGTAGAAATGGCAGTATCCATTACATAGGGTCTGATGCTCAATCTCCTGCCCTCCAGCCACTTAGCCAATATTGATGTGGATCTCAAGGACCTGGTGATCAAACCACCCTGGATTTTGAGGATAGATCTCTAGCTGTTTTGCCCAGAAGGAAGCCTATCCACTAGAGGAAACAACCTGAAGCCACTCCTACAGGGAAACTTCCATTTTCCTCCTACGGCCCCAGTTCCATCTTTTTTTCTTTTTCCCAGTGGGAAGGGTGATCTAGATCAATGATGATGATTGGAGGGGTGGGGGCTGAAGGATTGTAGCTGACCCCTGGATGACCCTGTAAGTACCAGCTTCCCAGGATGCAAAGGCCTACTTTGCATACTCTTTGCCTTAGTACAATAACCTGCTCTATCAGAATAAAAGGACATTCCCGTCTTGTTGCTTAAAGGGCCAAAGTGTCTAAAAATGCTGACAGAATTCCCTGCTAGCAGCCAGACTGGACATAGTGTGGCTGGACTTTTGCAGTAGCAGGCAGGGCCGGCGCAACCCATTAGGAGACCTAGGCATCACCTAGGTCGGTACAATTTGGGGGGCAGCGACCGCAGCGGTATTTCGGTGGCGGAACTTCCGCCGCCTCTGTGGGGAGGCGGCATTTCGGGGCAGGACCTTCCGCTGCCTATGGTGGCAGAAAAACTGGCGGCACTCCTGGTAGCAGGTAATGTCCTTTGTGGGTTTTTTTAAAGTATTATGATGGCTTTTCATCAGAAAGTTGCACCAGAGAGTCACACAGCTCTGCTCTGTCATCTTCTCAGATAGCCTCATGACCATGGAATCTAGCGCTTTACCCAATTAATGAATGTATCCTTGCGCCATTCTTGTGTGGCGGGGAAGTACAACCCCCATTGATGGAGAACTGAGGCACAGAAATGAAGTGACTGGCTGGACCTTTTTAATAGACTCATATATGTTAAGGCCAGAAGGGGCCTTTTCTGATCCCTTAGTCTGACCGATCACACAACACAGACCACAGAATTTTGCCCATTCACTTCTGCCTCAAGGCCAGAACTTGATCTCTAACATATCAGCTAGATGTTCATAAAGGTCGGATCTTGATTTAATGACTTTGAGTAATGCAGAATCCACCACATCCCTTAGCAAATTGTTCTGATGGTTAATTACCCTCAGTGTTAAAATTTCTGCCTTATTCAGGGAGCTAGTGGTAGACCCAGGGTTTGAACCCTCATCATCTTGAAGCCAGCCTGGTGCCTTAGCCATTAGATCACCTTACCTCCCTTGCTCTTGGTCATATGTTATTTTCTTAGGAAAAGCAAACATGCCAAGACCAAAAGATTTAAGTTTAGGCTGTGTCAGAAGCCCCCTGCACTCACCTGGCAGTAGAAGTCTCTAGAAAGCTACTGCAGAAGGGTATTTGTTAGTCAGCCCAAGTTTTTCACAGCTCTATCCATTCTGACCTATTCTATGGATTGGCCATTCAACACTGGTTGCCTATAAATTATTCAGAACCTATTGTCCTCTCCGAAATGCTATTCCCAACTAAAATGAGCAAGCAGAGAACAATAATAAATATCTTCAACTATTGAAACTAATTTTCCTATTCAAATGAATGTTCAGCTAGGATTCTCTTCATATGCTTGCCTAGTGTTATAGCGGAGAATTTTCTGCATTTACTTCCACCCAGGAATGTCTTTGCCTCAGAGAAGAAATTATATCGTCCCTTTGTAGTTGTTGAATACAGTGATAGTTATTATGGAGCAGCTTAACCTGACGACTGTGTATCGGAAATTTTAATAATTGTACAGGAGCTGTTTCTATTTCAGAGGACTCTTTATTTCCATTTTGCTGCAGTATTTATGGGTAAACCAGCGGAATGTAAGACAGCCACCTGAAAGTTTCTAAACTCTTATTGTTGTATCTCAGGTCAATAAAACAGCATATGAAAATTAAACACCGACAAGCATTGAGGAGAACAAAATTAATTTCAAGACTAAATATTAAGCATATACATTATTGAGTTAAGAAATCAGTCTGAGTGCTACACTGTATTGATCTCCCAGAGAAACAGATCGTGGTGTGCCAATAACTTCTAATCACATGAGCTTGTTAAATTCTAAAGACGACTGTCTGCTATACTTCTCATCCGGTATGTTCTGCTGCTATCCTGATTAGTTTTGTACCTCTCTGATTATCTCCTTTGATAATCCCAGCACAGGGTTTAGAAACCAAGGAGAGCAATAAAAAACAGGGGAGGGGGGGAACCCCAAACCATAAAGAGCTGAAGCTCAAAGATTGTAGGCTGTAAATACAAACTAGTCAAAGTGTCATATTTGTGCTGGAATGCAACAAAATCATATTTGATTACAAATCAGATAGATTGAAGATTTATTTTATTGAGAATAAAGATGCTGGCCCTGCAAACATCTGCTTCCCTGTGTTCCTTCTCAGTGCCTTGAAATGACCTCAGAGTGTGGATAGTGGATCTGGAAAATGCAGTCATACCTAGCTAAGTTGAAATGGATGAAGTTCTCTGTGTCTCTTTTGACCTTCCCATGTGTGTTTCCATAGCACGTACCCCTTAGTAACGTTCCAGCTGACACTAAAAGCAATTTAAAACCCCCACACTAATTTAGAAACTTTGTCTTACAAGTTTTAGTTTCCAGTACAGGGTCGTAGAGGAATTGGAATTATAAATGATATTTTATGTGGCAACAAACTTTCCCAAGTCATGGGACATCTTCCATTCTTAGAACACTGGACTGTGTTTTAGCCATGACTTTAGTAATGTACTTTAAGTAAAAGAAAGATTTTCTATTTCAGCCCAAATCCCTTTGAGAACAATGGTACCAATGTCATTGATTTCTGTGGCATTGGGATTTGGCCCTAACACTGATAAAGGAAAAGCGACTCATCCGCCATTAACTTTTGATTCATTCTGGGGAGAATCTGTAGGAAAGTCAGATGGATTTTTAACAGGAAAATTTCTTGAAACACGTTTGATAACTCTAATAAGATTTTTAGTAAATTAGTTGTATTTATATTTGTAAAGAGCCTCCTCATTTCCATAAATCTTTCACTGTCCCCGGAAGATCTCAGTTGAGGCCCTTTCTGAAATCCTAATGACTAATATTTATTTCTGGGGCTAGTCATAAAAACAGTGCTTTCTTTGGGGAAAAAATGATTTTTTTTTTCATTTTTCTTTATTTTTTCCAGTTTTGACTAAATGGCACAACTTTTGTTCCCCTTCCCTCCTATTTTTCTTCCTTTTAAGGAAAATAAAATGAGTAGAGGAAAAACCTGACATGGATTATTATTATTTTTATAAAACCAAAATTTTTTAATTCAAACTGATTTTTTTTTCATAAAATGTTTGTTTTTATTAAAGTTATTTTTCACTGGAAAAAAGTATGCAGTGATTTAAGGTTCCTCTATTTTTGGATGTCCAATGTGAGACACCAAGGGGATTTTCAGAAGACAAACTCAACAGTTTTTTCTAAACCAAACCCCTCACTGGTGTCTCTATTTGGACACTAGAAGTCACTAGCCACTTCTGAAAATCTTGGCCGTTTTTTTTTTTATATACCCGGCAGTGATGGTCCAAACAGACTGCTTTGGTTTAGAAATTGTTCTTCCTGCACCATTTCGCCGCTGATGAAGAAAAGAGATCCCAACTGCACTTAAATCCATGAACTTTAGAAGATTAATTTCCCAGTCAGTGTTCAGGTCTCCATTACAGCAAACGCTTTGATACTTCAAAGTAACAGGCACTGTCCAAGTCCCCACTGCTTTCTTTATAAAGAGACAGCCTGGTTCCGTGAATAGGGCAGTAGCCTAGGGCTATGGCAACCTACGTTCTATTCCCAGTTCTACCAGTGACCTTAAGCAAATCATTTCACCTCCAGTCTTCTGACTGTTTTGTCTATTTCGATTGTAAGCTCTTCAGAACAAGTGCTATTTCTTACTGTTTGGACAGCACCTTGCATAACAGGGTCCTGATCTTGACAGGGAAATATAGATACTACTGCATTTAAAATATAATAATAATATGGAATGCATCTTTCTGTGGTACTAGCATAAAAGGGTAACTACCAACTCATTACTTTCAGACATACGTGTATCCCACAAATTTGCAGAACCCAAATAACATTTTTCCAATACTCTATTTTTTGATCTGTTCTCTTTCAGGAGAGACATAACAGTCTTATTTTTACTCACCTTGTTGCCTTGCTTCATTTGTGCTATACTCTTTGTCCTCACCCCAGCAGTTTTAGTGGTGAAAATTACTCCTTTAAGGGCTGATTTGTCCTGCATGTTGCTTTTCATTCCAGGGCGCCTGTGGGTTTCTCTCTCTGGGTGTATGTCCTCATCACCTTGTCTATATATTACAATTAATTACAAGGGGTTTTTTTTTTCCCAACTGACACAGTAACATCAATGTCAGCATTCACAGGATTGATATCCTTTAATGCCTCCCTTAATTTTCACTACAGCTGTTAATTGTCACCAGTCTACTCAGCTTTTGGTAGGATGACCGTTTACAATGATGTACACCTCATTATCTCCTGCCATGGTCCTAAGCAGTGCGTTTGTTTTCTCTCCACTTGATAAGGGATCAGGATTTTTAAAAGTCCTGGTAATAAGATTTAGCACATAAGCCTGTTGATGCCTGTTTAATGAAACACCTAGTGCACATAGCCATTCTGAGCATGAAAAACGTGCCCAATTTCTAGGTGTTTGCTAGGGGTGTGCACTGGTACTGAGAAGAGAACTGGGATTTGGTGCCTTTTTGTGTTCAAATGTATCCATCTACAAACTCATTGGCAGAGCATGAGGGACGCTCTTCCAACTCTCTGACCTGCTTTTAATCTAGTTTTAATCCCAGAAAGACACCAAGGCCCCAGTGCTCAGTGGCTAGACTTGTCAGGGCTACTCTAGTTTACATCCTGGCTGGCTACAATGGCCTCCTTGTGTGTGATTCTGCACCATTGAAGGCAATGGGAGCTTTGCTGTTGAGTTCAATGGAAGAATTGGGGCAGCTGACCACACACCCCTTGACCCCCTGCCCTGCATGTTCCCTACCCTGGAGAGGGGGAAGGGGGCTGGAATAGAGCCATTCCTGAAGCTATGTGAGTCAGACTCACATGGGGAGTACTCTCCAGGGACATTTGGACCTGCTTTAAGGCCCCTCTCTGCCACTGAAGCAGTGTGAGAGCTGGATTTTTCTCTTGGTAGACTGGGATTTCTGGCTCTGACTGTCAGATGCTAGTTTGAAGATCTGACCTGCTGGATTTCAGGGACTGGCAGTTAAAAGTGGATTTGCAGGCCTGCGTCTATCCTCGCACCAACTGTACAGCTTCACTGACTTCAATGGCATTCTTCTACCCAACCTGCACCAGCATGAAGGCGATCAAAACCCACGCCCTAGTCTTCAAAGTCATTCTGAATGTTTTAGGGTGTTGGAGAACCGCAGTATTCAAAATGCTTCCAAGGAAGATATGCAAGGGCAGAGAGTCAGCGTGGATTTGTGATACAGACAGTAGGGCTGATTATGCAGTTAACATGGGATTTTCCAAAGCAACTCTGCTCCCAGTGAAGTGAGTGATAAAACTCTCATTACTTCAGTGGGAGCAGAGCTAGGTCGACACTGAGCGTGTTTGAAGAATCCCACCCTTACGTATTTTTTTAACTGATTGCTTTAGCAATATTTCAGCATCCACCTCTCCTTAACAAAGACTTCCCCTGCACTAAGCACCCCTTGTCTATTTGTACACTTTTTAGAAGTTCCAATACCACTGAGAGCTGGTTCGTAGGGACTGGGTTAGAAGAGAGAATGAAAATGGCATGGACAACTGGCATACAACAGCGGTGATGGTTTATGATCATCCGACTGGAACCTGTTAAGTTAACTGTGTACTGTTTCTTGAGTCCCAATGTTGTGCCCAGTTCAGCCCAATACAGACTCCCCCCGGATTATGCAAACCGGATTTTTACACAAATCAGCACTTACAGAAAAGGTTCTGTAAGCTAGAAATAGGTGGGTTTTTGTTTTGGTTTTGGTTTGGTTTTTTTGCGTAATGGTTTAGGTATACGTTTCTGACTTACGCAAAATTTGAGTGTTCTCGAACAATGGGGTCATTCTGCTTGTGTTCTCCCTTGGGGTCCTCTGCTCCCGCTTTCTGTATAGCTTGATTACCCTAAGTCGGGGAGCCTATATATCAAAACCATGCCCAAATGAGGTTGAGAAAGTGCCAACACCTGACCTTTGAAAATTAGGGCCCTTTAAGCTGTGCCAAGGTGGCCACCCTAAATTTTGAGGTATGCCAAACTACCAGTCACTTTTGGAAACCTTGGCCATCTTTTTCCGAAGAATATGTAACCATTGTGTATCAAAAACACAGGAAAAAGAGTAAAGAAAAAAGAAAGAGATGCATAATTTTGAAAGCTGTGTAAAAAATTAAAGAAATTTCATGTGCAGTGTGTGACACTGAGATGAGTCAAAAAGAAGAACAGGAGTACTTGTGGCACCTTAGAGACTAACAAATTTGTTAGTCTCTAAGGTGCCACAAGTACTCCTGTTCTTCTTTTTGCGGATACAGACTAACACGGCTGCTACTCTGAAACCTGAGATGAGTCAATGACCCTAAATGACACTTAGGCCTAGTCTTCACTTACCGGCTGGTCCGGCGGCACGCCATCGATGTTCTGGGATCGATTTATCGCGTCTGGTTAAGACGCGATAAATCGATCACGGATCGATCCCGGAAGTGCTCACAGTCGGCGCCGGTACTCCAGCTCGCCGAGAGGAGTACGCGGCGTCGACGGGGGGAGACTTCCTGCCGCGTCTGGACCGCGGTAAGTTCGGACTAAGGTACTTCGAATTCAGCTACGTTATTAACGTAGCTGAATTTGCGTACCTTAGTCCGATTTGGGGACTTAGTGGGGACCAGGCCTTAGATGAAGCTGTTTCTGTACCATGCTTTGAGCAAAAATTTGGGATTCCCAACACTGATCACGCCAACGCCGTCTCACTCTGTTCAATCCTTATCAGCCTTGCTGCTTCCCACATTATTTTTCAGTGGAAAGTCAATGGGACTAATGCATAACCCGTGAAATCCTTTCAGAAAATGAGGCGGTCAAAAAGTTCATGCTAAGTAGAACGCTCCATTCAGCAGTAAAGTTGCATAAAGCACCAAATATGCATTCAGAATAAACACACAAGACAGGGGCAAAAGTGCTATAGAAAAGCATGTTTTGCTACAGGCAGCTATAGTCACCTTTTTCATTTCATCTTTCACCCAAACCTTTATCAGCAGTGCAAGCTCTATTCAACTGTTCGAGGAGATTGGCTCTTTCCTGATAATGTTTTTCAGCCTCTTTACAGATGTCAAAAACTCTAAACTGCTATATCTCTCCATTGCACCTTGAAAAAGGTAAAAGACAATACAGGGATGGAATCAAACTCTTCTGAGGAACAAAACATACATTTAGAAATCCTTTTATTGTAAAGCAAGTGCACTCTCTACATACCACCAGTCACCACAGACACCTTGAACTAGCTCTCCAGTTACTTCTGGTGGGATTTTTATTTGACACTTTCCTATGCTTAGTCAATCAAAGGGGGAACTTTTGAGGGGGCTGGATGGCTCAGGGATTAGGGGACTTTCACTTCTAGGTCATCAGTCACAGACAGTAACGGAGAAAAGGCCCTGAATTTTAAATGGGGAGGAGAGAAGGTACGTTCTCTCAATCTGTACCTACATGCCCTAGAGCCTTTTAAGTACTTCGTCTTGGCATCCCACTCCCAACTAACCTTGCAGGCCATTATAACCAGTGGAGAGTCTGGCTGGCCACTAGGGCTTCCTCGTTCACTAGTGAAATCCTCTTCTGCAGAGATCAGTATAAGCAGTGGGAACCTGGCGTCCCTTCTTCATCACTCCCTCTCACTGGAGGGGGAACCAGGGCCACTGGCTGGGGTGGCAGAAGTTCATCCTATTAATTTGACGGAGTGCTAGGGATTGGAGGTCACTCTCCTGAGGAGGCTAACGTGCTTCTTGTGTTCTCCCTTGGGGTCCTCTGCTCCCGCTTTCTGTATAGCTTGATTACCCTCATACAGAAGTCAAGGGTAGAGGAGCTAGGAGTCCACCAAATGGGAATCAGCTGCTTAAAAGACCACGAAGATCCGAGTGTCCTAGCATGGTAGTAGGACACGCCTCATATTTTCTGTAAGACTGCTGAGTGAAATTTGATGGGATCTCAAGTCTCCCTTCAACACCCACACATACACCCCCTCTAAGCAGCACTGCCTCTGGTCAGCAGTGTCTGAAAATCATTACCAGTCAATGGTTGTTCGTGGCCTGCATGAAACGAGTTGGTGTCTCCGGTTCAATCCTTAATGGACAGGTGCTCGCGACACAAAAACCTCCATTACAATGGGGCCTAATTAGCACCTTTATTGGCAGCCTCCCCGGAGAGGCCAAAGAATGAATGGGCATGGCAACCAAAGTGCCATCTCACCACTAGAGGTGATCCCTCCAGGTCAGGGTCGAGAGGCAGCGTGAGGAAGCTGTGCTGTAGCTGCTCTGTGAATAGAGGACTTCAGTCTCAGGGCTGTCAATCTGGCACCTTCTCACAAGCACTAAATTCACTTAATTAATGGTGGGGGGGCGGGGTGGAGACCCTTCCCTAGCAACTCCTGCGTCAAATGGCACTTGTGCGGCTTTAGACACTGAGCACCTAACCCTATTAGTGTTTCATTGTATGTTTCTGTTAGAGTGCCCAAGGACACACTAATCTGAATGTATACACCACTGTACATTGACAGATTTAGCAATATTTTAAATTAAACAAACTTTGGCAAGTACTTTCTGGGGCTTTTTTTTTTTTTTTCTTCATTCTCCATTATCTCTTATCCTTGCTTAGCTCCTTGGAAACTGCATTTCTTCCCCTACTAATATTTCCCTTTTTCATGCAGTTTAAATGTCATTTCCTTTTTAAATTTCATTTTTTCTTGATTAGTTTCTTCTTTTCCTCCTTTATTTTTCTTCTTTCCTTTGCACAAGCCAACATGGCTTCTTGACTATCCTTGTTTGTGTAGCTGCATTGTCATTGCTGGTCAAGGTGGCAGTGGGGGTAAGATTTGCTATTTAACAGTCAGTTCTCCTCTGGTTGTACAGCACAGCACAAACTATCACAAGCCTAGTTCCCTTCTCAGATGCACCTATGAAATACTTATTTAATAATAGAATCCAGAGACAAAAATAACCAATTCATGCTCCTGCCAGAGCAGGATTATTCCCTATTTTGCATTTGCTGGTACTCTGACAAGTGTAGCTTTATACCAAGATATGGGACTCTAGTCACATTCATTGCTTCCTAGGTTAGTAGTTCTCACTGTCCGGCAGTTTCCCCCATACTCAGGTTAAATTTTCCCTTTCTTTAGTTCATCCCATTAAGTAAGAAAATAAAGTCCATTTATTCAAGTCTGAATACTGGTGACATCACAGCAGAATTTTTGGAAGTCTTCTTGATCCATCACAGACTTTGCCACTCAGCAGCTGACCTCCCAATGATCTGCCACACACCATCAATCCATCTCCTCTCTGCTCGTCCCCCTACTACGATGACACCCTCCCCGTAACTTTCTTGAGGGTATTTCCATATCTCTGCACGATGCGATCAAAGTACATAAGTTTGCACCTGTTGATTTCCAAGAGCAGAGTCTGCTTTTCTCCAATAATATTTCTAACATAAGCATTCATCTTCGTTTCCATCCAGGAGATATATAAATGTCTTCATCAGCACCACATCTCGAAAGGTTCCATTTTCTTCTTGTCAGCAGCGTTAATTACTCAGGATTCACATCCACAAGCTAGTATGGGGGGGGGAAATAAGCTTTTCACCAGTCGAACTTTCATACATTTCAAGATGCCAGTTTTTCCACACTTTCGTAGGGGAGGCCAGGGCCGAGTGAGCCATCCCCAGTCATCTGATTTCTTTGGAGCAGCCTCCTTGTATAGATACATATGATCCCAAATTCAATCTACTGCCTCTACAGCTTAACTGATAACCACGAGGTCCACTTGAATGCTGTTGTTATTGATCAAGTCAACGTACATGTATTTTGTTCTTTCCATTTTCGGGATTAGTCCATATTCTTCGCTACAGACTCCAACATCCATTGCATTGATGGTTGCAGAAAATCATGTCCTATCATCGGCACATCTGATAGGTTAAAACGTATCCACCAAGGTTAAAATGTGTCCCTGGGCATGGGCCCCATCGGCCCAGTGGCTAATTTGCCACTGATTGGACTGAAAACTCATGTGTACACTGCTGTTCCAAGTGGTATTTGCAACTCCTCGGTTTTGTATCATTTGCCATATTTTACTCCTTCTTCCAGATCAGTGAGGGAGAAAGAGGCATCAGCAGGCATTTGCAAGCTTTGCCCAAAACAAAGCCTAGATTGCAAGCCATCAAGGATATTTGTGAGACGTTATTTTAGTCTTGAGAAAAGACGACTTTAACTGTTTGCTGATGCATATCTAAACCAATACTGTTTCCGTATTACTCGCTTCTGGCAGATGAACCACTTAGATTAGATGCAGATATTTTAGGATGTGATCAGGTTACTTAAAATATTGGCATCACGTTTAATCACTCGTTGAAACTAAAGCAAGTACGGTCCCCTTTCAGCAGCACTGACAAATAAGGGGAAATAATAGAAATGAGAGAGAGCAACGTGTGAGCTAGGGAGCCCTTCTGAGAGGGATGATTAGACTGCATGGGATGTTTCGTTAGTGTTTTGTGGTGTCATTGTGAAGCACCCCTTCCTAATCCATCGCAGGTATAGCAGCTGGCACCTGTGGCTTAAAACGGATGGATCACCACAGCAGTGGCACACTTTTGTGTCACACAAGTGTGTTCTTTTGTATTTATCAGCAAGTAAGCATCAATTAGATACTTACATAACAGCCCTACAGTTGCTGTTGAGGGGGGAAATGTCCAGTAGAAATAATCTCTCAGGCCTGATACAGCGCTTGTCAGTCTAACATTCATCCCCCAAGAGTCTGTCTCATCCTCAGCTCTTCTACCACACTCTTTCCCAGCGTGAATGAAAATTGTTTAGGCTGCCATTAGACAGCTGAGAAGCAGATGTGGACAACAATGCTCTCAGAGGGGTGGGCAGCCACTCCACTCCAAGACCTTGTCTTCACTGCTAATAAAGATGTATGTTTACGGCTGGGTAAGTACTGAGCATGAGCTATGCTAAGATAAAAACACAGTTCAGACAAGGCATTTTAGCTTACTGAGAGGTACAGGAGGCCAGGTCAGTACTATACTTCCACCTGGATTGACCTCACCTGGTTTACCTCATGATAAAACTGAAGTGCTTTGCCTCCACTGTATTTTTACTTCAGGATAGCTCACATGCATTAGTTATCCTGAGGTAAAAAGGACACCTTTTTTAGCAGTGAAGAGGAGGCCCAAATAAAGAGGCATCAGAATACAGGAATTTTATGCCTGACAAACCCCCCTGCCCTCTTCCTGGGATTTTAACAATGGGGATGCTACAATACAAAGAGCAGAGCTGGCTGAATTGTAGTATGAATTTAGCTTCTTCTATGGTGAGTGAATCATTCCTGAGCTGATTTTGGTTCCCTTCAGCTGCCATTGGTATTCAGGCTTGTCGTACTGTGGGCAAATGAGATTCAGTCACATCATGGGTTCTTCATGAAATCTCACGGAGACTAGTCGTTCATGCTATGTGGCTGATCACCCTCAGTCACATGGGGTCACTCTTGCCGCTGGGCTGGCGGGCAGAAATATTTCAACTTACAAGAGAGTGATCAGAAAATCACTGCATCGGATGTGATATGCTCCAGGACCCCTGCGTACCAGAGCTTTTGGAGGAGAGGCAGCCTGTCTGCAACTTGGTCTTTCTTCAGCAGTAGCAGAAGAGTCACGCAGGCCCTGCAGCAATACCAGATTTCCTGCTGAGACAGAAGCCTCTTCCCTTCCTATGGAGAGGTCAAATGCAGGGCTCCTGTGGGTGGCTCAGCTGCTCCTTCTGGTTCATGAATTTCATCACAAACCCTTTCTCCTATCCAAGGTGTGTCTGTTACCTTGTCTTTGTGTACTCATGTCCATCTTTTCCCCTTTGTTATTATTTACTATCTGTATTATGGTAGGACTTAGGTGCCCCAGTCAAGGACCAGGACCTCAGAGCGCTAGGTGCTGTACAAACACATAACAAAGATGGTCCCTCGTCCTTGCATGTTTATCTCTTTTCCATGGTTCCTCCTATGATTCCTTACCTTTCCCAGTTCCCCTCTTCCTTCTCCTTCTCCAGTTCACCTCACTTGAAGGTAGCGCTAAGCAAGGAGCAAAATAAGAAGCAATGCCCCAGTGAAGTTAAATAACCCAAAAGCCTGACTACAGATATAATGTGAAAAATGCAGCTGATCCCAAATGAAATGATGTGAAGACAGTTTCGCTGGAGGCTTGATGGAGAGTCACAGAAAGACTTTAAACTATGTGATTGTGTGAAAGAATGTAAGGAGAGACGTTGTGGTAGACTGGGCGGTGAGGTGAACGCAACCCTGTGAAAACAGTGACCAATGAGACTCAGTGGCCTGGGATGATATCTGAAGCCAAAATAGGGAGAACTAGGAAGAAAGCCATGCCATCTTCTTATCTGATGGGTGACGCACAATGCATTGCTTAGTACTATAAGTAATAAGCTCTTAGATTATGTCACCTGAATGCTGACAGGGTAACTCTATTAAGGTCCTGTGAATATCTCTGGGGTACATCTTGAGACAACAGTACAGGTACTATATCTAGTGAATGTTCTACGTTGAACTGTGTCAGTCCCTCTCCATTCCTATGAGAGTAATTGGTAGCGGTCTGGAGCTGGACACTCCCGACGCTTTCATATAGCCTGTGGGTTTTTAAAAAAACGAAATTCTTGATTAACAGAATTTTGGCAGTTAAATGAGTGGGTGATATGCAGTAATAATAGTATTACATAGATAACTTCAGACTCCCACTCCTGCAATTCATATTACTGATGGGATTTCATCAGATTGTTCCCTTGTGTAAAGCCAGGTCCTATGAGAGAGAGCTGTCTTGGCTAATAGTTAGAGCCAAGGTCTGAGAATTAAGAAAATACCACGAGCGAATCTTAGCTGCACCTCTGAGTCAATGTAAAATCTGAGCTCTGTGTACCGTACTTAACCCAGCTGCACAAAGAAGGACATATTTTAAAATCCAAATGAACTATGCCAGATGATCAACACTAGAAGCTGATGAATTCTTCTGTGTATCCACAGCCTGGGGAGTGAGAGTATAAGCTTTCACACCTCCCTTTCAGCAGTGTGACCCCAAAGTAACTTTGGAATGCAGTGATGATGGCACTGAAGAGGTATATGTTACATTATATTTTTTAATATGGAGATATACCTATCTCATAGAACTGGAAGGGACCCTGAAAGGTCATTGAGTCCAGCCTCTTGCCTTCGCTAGCAGGACTAAGTACTGATTTTGCACCAGATCCCTAAGTGGCCCCCTCAAAGATTGAGCTCACAACCCGAGGTTTAGCAGGCCAATGCTCAAACCATTGAGCTATCCCTCCTCCCCACTGAGTATATTGCCATTCCTAGAAACATGGCTTCCAATTCACCTCCAATACAGGTGTTAACAGAATCAACCAAACTTGCACGTTGTTTTCAAATGCGCTTGTTTTTCTTTTTAGTACCAGCAGCAAGTGCAGCAGGCAACTGAATTTTACAGCTTAGAAAAATGTGGAAACTTTCCTTCAAGTCAGGAAAGTCTAAATGTGACTAATAAGAGATATTAAAAACGGTCTCATTCAACCAAAAATCATGCCTAGCTTTGGTACCGAGGACACCCAAGAAATGAGCTATTATTGCCTAGTGTAGGCTTCTCAAGGGCTGAAATTGGATGCATTCTTTGATTAAATGGCCCCATGAAATAAATTAAAAATGTACATGATCTGATAAAGAAGCTTATTTTTTTTTAAATCCAGATTTATTAATCTGAATGCTCAGCTGAAAACAAGGCCATATTGCGGAGGTGAGGATGAATATTTAATACAAAGCCAGGAATAGGCTCCTGAAAATAAGAGATTGTTAAAGTTATGAGGAGCATGTGCAAATTGCAAAATATCAGCAAGTCCTCTCTGCCGCAAACTGATCTAAAGAAGCTTTCCTGTTTCCCCAGCAACCTTGAGCAATGCTAGCTTGTTTCTTTGGAAGTAAATTAAATGTGACTTTCAAGTAGTTCATTATTTCAGTAGCCACAATGCCTTTCAGATGCAAGGACATTTGATAAATCATATTAGGATTTGCTGCACTTCTGAAGGGAGGCAGATAAAGGATTTTTACAGAAATAGTTTTCAAATCTACTAAATTTTCTAGAACTTACAAAAATTACATTTCTCTAGCTATAGGGGGAAGAATAAAGTGGATTTCCCATGTTTAAGGAAAGCTAAATATTGTTTGGATGTGCAATAAAAGCCATGCGCTCTGCATTAGACACACAAAACTGGTGCGGGGTAGCATAAAACTACTAGACGTGGCTATGATTGCACTGCTGTGATTTGGAACTTGTGCCACTGCAAAGCTCACAGGCAGTATGCTGAGGGATCTGCACCCATCGCCACCCCTCCTGCATCCAAAATGCAGATCGTGCTGTAATCAAGGTTTATACAGCTCTATGCAATAGAGATAGATATACAATCCCAACAATAATGTCGAGCTTGTTCCTGCTGGCAGTGCTGGAAGAGAGAGATTTATGTGTGTTTACTTTTCATGGACCTCAAGATGGGCGAGCTTATTAAAAACCTACACCCAATAATGCATTGCGAGACACACAGGTGGACTGCTGTGCCCATTCAAGATGCATTGACTTCATTAATGGGGAACAATGCTCTCTGATGGCTTGGAGGTCCAGGGCCAGGAGCCTTTGTCTCTCTATAGTCTACCTGGGGCTCTGATCCTGCATTGTGATCTGCAGGGGTGGACTGCTGCACCCATCTGGAGTCTAATTTGCTTTCACACTGCTACATAAGAATGGCCATGCTGGGTCAGACCAATGATCCATCTAGCCCAATATCCTGTCTTCCAACAGTGGCCAATGCCAGGTGCTTCAGAGGGAATGAACAGAACAGGACAATTTTGAGTGATCCATCCCCTCTCGCCGAGTCCCAGCTTCTGTATTCACTCAGTCATTGCTTTTGTGTGTGCCAGAGGCCTCGGTCGCTGTTACAAGAGAAACGGATAAGCCACCCTACTGCCATGCTGCCTTCGTACTGAAGCTGGTTGGAGAATGGGAGGAGGGGGCCTGGAAAAGTTCATCAAAAACAAAACAAATGTTTTTTCACCAAAATAGTTCAGATTTTGTCTGAAAAACAGTTGACAGGTGTAGGGTTTTTTTTTTTCCAATGAAAAATGAAAAAATTTCCATGGGAATTAGACATTGCAAAGCAGATTCCATGGAAAACTTCCAACCAACCCCCCCGTGTTCTAAGTCAAATTAACGTAGGTCACAATTGGTCCTGGTTGACCCACCCAGTCATGCAAGGCCATATGGTTGCTGAGCTCCTGCTAGATGCAGTGGTTCCGTGGCTGAAGCAGCTGTGCTAGTAAATTGTGTTACAGCAGTGAATCAAGTGCCCATGACAGAGTTAAAATACAGGCTAGTAGATCTCACTTCACCGTAGTTCATCAGTTTTGAAGATTTTAACAGCTCCAAGGAGCAGATACAGATTAAGGTCTCCTGGGGCCTTGGGCTGGAGCAAGTGGGGGGGGGGGGGCAGTGCCAGAACTGTGGCCCCACCCCACTCCTTTCACTGGCGGACCCACCTCTATTCTGCCCCTTATGCTGCAACCCCACCCACAGCCCCACTCTGTTCTGCCCCTTCCCCATTGCCCCATCCATGGCCCCATTCCATTCCACCCCCTTCCCCGTGGCCACGCCCCCCACTAGCTTCTTTCCAACTCCCCTTCCCCCCTGCCGCCATGGCCCTGAGACCAGAGAAGCTCTGTGCCCATGGCAAGAAGCGAGAGCTCCTCCAGCCCCGGCGCTGTGGCAGGGGGAGATTTTTCTGGGGGCCCCAAATTGGCAGGGGCCTCTGCAGACAGGCCACATTGGCCTGTGGAATCTGTCACCGCAAGGAGGCTTAGGGAATCAAAACTGGGTTTCAATACCTCTGTTTGCTGTTCTGCCTTTTATACCTATTGCCCTAGATCACCATCATCTGATTCTCCAAAGCAGCGGTTGGGTGGGGAGAAAACTCATTGCAGGGGCAACTTGTTCATTAATAATCCAGGGCAACATATGCACAGCTATCCCAAACGGACTCCTCCTTTTGTGATGTTAAACAGCAGTGTGCCTCGAGAACATTTCTTCAAAATAGTCTTTCAATGGTATATAATGCCTGCATCTGTAACTTCCACTCTATGCATCCGAAGAAGTGAGGTTTTTACCCACGAAAGCTTATGCCCAAATAAATCTGTTAGTCTTTAAGGTGCCACCAGTTTCCTTGTTGTTTTTGTAGATACAGATTAACACGGCTACCCCCTGATACTTTCAATGGTACTATGCACCAATCAGGTTAGAAATGTATATAGGGCCTAAAGGAGGATGAATGCTGGAGAAACTGTGGCAAAAGAGGAGATTTTGTGCAAATACAGGGGACGTGTCCAGTCATTAGAGTGTAAATCCTTAATCAAATATCACAAATTGGGTATTTATTACCAAATGATCCTTTGGGAGCTTCCTAGAAAAAGGAAATGAAGAATTAATCTCTCATCTGCTATGGCTTCTGATAGCCTCCCTTGGAAAAAGCAAACTAGTCCAGCTGCAGAGGAATGGTTCAAAAAAAGGGGGGGGACGGGGGACAAAGAGAGGGTGTTTATGGAAAAATTAACACACCCCACATTATGTACCCAGAAAATAGACAGCAGACAAATAGATACTTAGATATTTGGTTACCATTTATTCCATACACAGACAAAGTACATCCATCGGCAAGAAAAAGAACACACCTGTACAATTTTTTGGAATATTAACATTTTATAGACATGACTGGTCTGTTAAACATGAGTAATCAGAGATTTCACTCAATGTAATACAATGACTAGAAATGGCATGTCAGAAATGATGCTCACTCCGTGGTATGGTAGCACCCTGACAAACAGAGAGAGCTGATGATTATATTCCATCCTATATAAAGTCTCTTCAATCAAAAGCTCCCTGTTGTAATGATTATTGTTTGGTTTCTGATATTTACCTGGCAAGGATCTGTAAATCTATTAAAACTGCCTAAATGAGTAAATAGCAAAAAGTGAAGAAAAAAATCATTGTGCCTGATGTCTACTGACAATTCGCAAGCTGTTCCCACTAATTTTTGTAGTGGTAAGTTGTGTCACCTCTCGCTTGACAAGTGTGACTGCTGAAGATCTTAATGCGTGTAGTCAATGATGAGGTGTTGGTGCTTGGGCTGGCAGGGGGTGGGAAAATCCCATTGTACCATTAACTGGTGCTTTGCAAATGCATCAGGTTCACGGGCACCTCTACTGTAAATTAGCAGCTTCCTGATTAATCCAGGAGGCATGTGAAGTTACGGTTTGCAGAGAAGCCGATCTGCAGTTCATATCTGCAGGTCGTAGTAGAGGAGAGGTGGTTTTACAGAGCTGGGATTGTGGCTGGTGTTTCGAACATCATGCTGTAGCTGAAGGATAGCTGTATAAATCTGTTGCTATGGGCATGTGTTCGGTTTACAAGGGTTCCTGAGTTGCCAAGCACTCCCCTTACAGGAGGGATTTTGGCTGGTCAAAAGAGGGAATAAGAGAACTTCAGATAAAGGAGCTGATCTGTAAAAGAAGCGGTAGAGGCCTGGGTTTTTGAAGCTACAGAACCAGGGTTCTAGCTGCGGCTTTACGGCCCTGCACGTGAGGTATCAAGGAACTGTAATCTTACCCTCAGTACATGGATTTGTTACCATGCATGGGTATGAGAGCAGAATCTGCCACTAAAAGGGAAGGAGGAAAGCAAGTCCCACTGGCAAAAACTCCATGCTGAGAATGCCCTGCCTCCAGCCACTGTTCATAATAGGAGCATCTCAGGTGCCCTGACAACACAAGCAGCCTCCCAAGCGGATGGAACCCAACCCATGTTCAATAACCGTTCTTTACAAAACGGATTGGATTCTGTCTTGGTTGCAAATATGTGGCAGTGAGGGCGTTAGCAGGTGAGGGCAAACTCCTTGTGATTTACCTTGCTCACACTGTCAGGTGCCCAAATGTTGCTGCTGTACGCGCCAAACCAATAAAACTCAATCTTAGGAACGCTAGGGGAAGACATTCCTGTCTCTAAATTATACTGTCAATTAGCTGGCTAGAGGGCTGCCCCCCTTCTCACCTCTCTCACACACAGACCCTGACTCTAGCAATGTTTCTGATGATGAATATTTTTCATAGTGTTCTTATAAGTGATTGCTTGCAGCATCTTATAGTCTTATCTCAGCTTGTGCAGCTCCTCATTAATATTCCGTACATATGGAAGAGTTTTCTATATCATTGTCCATTAACAAGGAGGATAATCACTCATTCAGTTATCAAGCAGTCAGCTCGGGCCTTTCCTTGAGCCCTTAGTGCAAAGAATCATGGGAGATCAAAGAAGGTTAAATGTGGCTGACATTATGATCGTTACATTTTTTATATAATTATAGTTTTATAATAAAGTTGATCTAAGATAAGGAAAGGGGGTATTAAAGTCTTTTAGGGCTAAAAGACGACATTAGTGACTCTTTACCTTTTTTAGTAATGGGACAAAAAAGCATATTTCAGCTGATACATATAAATGAACATCCTTTTATTGCAAACAAGGAAAGGTCGTAAGTTTACATATAAATGATACATTATTACAGAATTGCTTTTCAAGGAAGGTGAATTTAGTAATCCAACATAAATGCAAAATGAGGATGGGAGGCAAAATGACAAATCATTAGTAATCAAAATCAGTAGTACTGAGCCATAGAGTGTGGCTGAAACAAACAGTTTCTCTGAACAATTGCAAAAGAACCTAACTTCTTTGAAATAAGTTGATCTCTTTTCTTAGTATATAAATGCACTTGATCACAGTATGGCCACACTTTCAAAAACCCAGACCACAAACAGGCTATGCAAAATGCATGCCCATGATCACTGCACCAGCAAAACCCTACATTTTCACAAATAAATGATCATTTGCATATGCTGATGGGGGAAACCGTAATGTACAAGCTTAGCATGTGATCATTTACTTCTCTATTGGCTGACCTATAGAGATGCTATGAGACCTGCTACTTATGACTAAAAGAACTCTCCTCCTTTAGTTCAAGTTATAGATACCTTTTGGTTTTGAAGCTGAAGGAACCAGCATTTCCAGTCCTGGATCCCCAAGGCCTCTGTGTTTGTGACTTACCAAGTGATTGTATATCTAGTCTAAAGCGCCCACATTCAATACAACTGCACATGCAGCTATGGTGACCAGATGTCCCGATTTTATAGGGACAGACCCAATATTTGGGGCTTTTTCTTATATAGGCTCCTATTACCCCCCACCCCCATCCCGATTTTTCACACTTGCTGTCTGATCATGCAACATGCAGCTACCTGTTTGAATGGGAAGTTACCTGATTTTCGTGTGCCAATGCCCATTTGTGGGGAGAAATGCAGGCTTGCAAGTACAAGGAGTTTGCACACATTTTATACAATCTCCCTTTTGCACAGACATTTAAAATTGGGGCAGGATTTTAATGTAATGTGATGTATGTATATTACCTCCAAAGCCTCTTGTCAGGGCAGTGCTCGGCACCCAGCTAGTGTCTTCCGATTCCAGGTGTCTTGTCCACTACCCATTGTTCTGTTTTCAAGAGGTGCACATGCTATCCTCAGTCATCATGCAGCTCTCTCCTACAGCACCTGTCAATATATGAAATCTAGCCATAGGTATATGAGAAGGAAAAAAGGGACACACCTTTAAAATGTATTAACATACATTAGATCGGGAGATTTTAGGAGAAACAAAATGGAAAATTGTAACTATTTTGCTAAAATATATATAGTAGGGAAATTCCTTCCTAAATGAGGCCTGGTATAAAGAAATATGGTCAAATAGTATCATGTTGTGATGCAGGCAAGAGAAATGAGCACAGAGAATGCATGTGGTTACAACAGAGGTAAATACTTTATTAGTAATAACTGCAGTTGTACAAATAACTGATTTGTCCAGTTTGCTGATAATTCTGAAACATCACCCCAAAAAAATGTGTTTCAGTTCGACCTGAAAACAACTTTTTTTTTAAATTTCTGGTGATTTGAAAAGTTGAAAAAAATTAATTTGGGGTCAAAGTAAACATTTTGTTTAACCTGAAATAAAATGTCCATGGAGCTGTAGTGATTTTTACACCAGCTAAGTAACTGGCTCGTTTTCCTTTCTTCGTTAGCTGTTCCCGAACACCACTAACCAAGCTTAGGTTTGCCGCTATGTGTTTCTTTTTAGCTTTTGCTTCTGTTTCCTAGTCCTCTTTTCTAAGCACAAGACTGCACTGCCTGATACTAAGCCGCTAATTTAAAAAAAGTAAAATGATCATTGTATCATGCTGTACATCAAAAATAAAATGATCTATTCATAAATACCTTTGCATGGAATAAGCTCTCTATCCTTTTGGTACAAACCACCCATAGGGTTATAGGCAAGGAGGGTTTTTACTAGGTCATGTTGGCAAGCAAAGCAGTCACTACCCCTACACAATTTCCTATGTGAAAATATGCAAAACCTTGATTTATCAGGTGATCAACTTTTATAATTATCTGTAACTTTCAGAGTGGTAGCCCTGTTAGTCTGTATCAGCAAAAAGAACGAGGAGTACTTGTGGCACTTTAGAGACTAAGACTAAGACTTATGCCCAAATAAATTTGTTAGTCTCTAAGGTGCCACAAGTACTCCTTGTTCGTTTATCTGTAACTTTGAAGCTGCTTGCCCAAAGTAACTGAAAGTAAGACAGGTTTCAGAGTAGCAGCCGTGTTAGTCTGTATCCGCAGACTATTGTTAGTCTCTAAGGTGCAACAAGTACTCCTGTTCTTTTTGAAAGTAAGACCTTATCTCTAAAACAAAGAGACATTAGCACCATCTTCATCAACCTCTGTATTTGAGACCTCGCTTCATAAATATTTTATACATTCTTTAAAACACATTTTATCAGAGGTATGGGTTTTGAAAAGGCTTCGGACATAGCCCAGAAAAAAAACACATACCAGAACCAATGGGATTCCTGCAAGAAAAACCACAATTCATCAATTGTTCTTCCAGCGAGAACCTAAGACAGGTGGAGCCCAGTCATAGTCTCATTGCAGACCTCTCATTGTGCGATGTATCAAGCTAAAATTCATATTGTGCAACTTCTTTCCTACCCAGTTTTTAGTGATGCATTTAAATAAAAACATCTAATCCCCATTTTAAACATAATATGGAGAAGGTGAGTTTGCAGTCTAAAGATAAGGACAGAGGATCTGCAACAGCTTTTATGATACTGAAAATTCCATCACCTATTCACATCCCTTTCTTCTCTTCCAGTGCTGCTACCAGCCTTAAACTATCAGACACAAACCTGATAAACCCGATTCAAATCCATAACTACAATGACAACTTAAGCCATGAGTACAGGCAGTAGAAAAATTGTGTTTAGAGGGTCTGTAAACCTGAGCAAGCTGACCCAGGCCTGCTGACACGGTAATTAATGGAAAGACTCACGTGAGGAAGGATGTTGCACTACTCTTCATGAGTGACAGCTATGCACTACTTTTGTTTCATTGTATCTTTGCATTTTATACTCAATAGCATTTTTTTTTTCAGCTCAACATGCATTAGAAGTCGGAATCTGGCTCTAAAACTGAACTCAAACCCAAGGTCTGCTGGTCTTAATACATTTTCTGAGTTCTCCCATATCTCGCAGGTTTTTGTAGCTTCTGCGACGCTTCTATTATCCCAAACCGTTTTACAAAACAATACCTGGATAATGGTAACGTTATGTTGGCAGGCATGGAATACATAGTGCAATAAACAACAGCTCACATTGTCTAGAACAATAAAACACATTATACTGAGAGAAAAACGTTGGCCATGATTCCATTATGTTAATCCAATATCCTTTTTTTTGGAAAATTTCATGGTATATTTAACTTCTGGACAACCACACAAGAGAACATCAAAGGGTAGTATCTATCGAACTAGATGGTGATCAGTGGTTAGTTCACATCTGGCCTAAGTGTTGATAGTGACTAAAAGTTTTTATAATCTATGGCCCTTATCCAATGTCCATTCAAATCAATAGAAACATTCCCATTTACCTCAATGGTGTTTGGATCAAACCCTGAGTGAAAGATTTCAGAGTGGTAGCCGGGTTAGTCTGTATCAGCAAAAAGAATGAGGAGTCCTTGTGGCACCTTAGAGACTAACAAAGTTATTTGAGCATAAGCTTTTGTGGGCTAAAACCCACTTCATCGGATGCATGCAGTGTAAAATACAGTAGGAAGATGTATCCGAAGAAGTGGGCTGTAGTCCACGAAAGCTTATGCTCTAATAAATTTGTTAGTCTCTAAGGTGCCACAAGTCCTCCTGTTCTTCTTATATACACAGAGGACATGAAAAAATGGGTGTTGCCATACTAACTATAACAAGAGTAATCAGTTAAGGTAGGTTAGTATGTTAGTTAGTTAGTATGGCTGGCAATACCCATTTTTTCATGTCCTCTGTGTATATACATCTTCCTACTGTATTTTCCACTGCATGCATCCGATGAAGTGGGGTTTAGCCCACAAAAGCTTATGTTCAAATAACTTTGTTAGTCTCTAAGGTGCCACAAGGACTCCTCGTTCTTTTTGAGTGAAAGAAGTACATTTTCCCAGTTCGACCCTACATCATGAAATCTACCACTACTGTTAGTACCAACAGGGATGCTTGTTAACTGTTTCAACCAAGGGAGAAGAACAGAATGGGCATGGAGGATAAATTATCCTCTCTCTAACAGAGGAGGTTCTTCCAAAAAAGGTTTGTGAGACTCCCTCCTCTGTGGATAAATGGAGGTTCTCCAGTGCTGTGAGTTAGTAAATTTAATGTTCACCGTAAGTCACTAGATATAGGTAACTATATAGATATATATTTAAAGGATAGTTTCCCTAGCAGTACAGTACATTCTAATATAATACCACAGTATCAGCACAGGGCACGAGCTAGCGTCTTAATGAGGAACGTGAAGCCATGACCTTCTGGCTCAGAGGAAAGAGTGCTACCATACGTTCTGGAAGGATAATGGATTAAAGAGACAGTTTACACACCAGAATTTGCTAAGTGGCTCTCCCTTGTGAATTATAGAGTTAATCAAGTGCACATTTGCCACATGACTAAAATTCAGCAGAACTTTGCAAAAGACCATGCAAAATTCTCATGTATTGCGCAGCCACAAAGGCTGTAATGACATGACTTTTCACCTTTGATTCCCCCCCAGTCCTTTAATTTCATCCCCAACATTACTTAATACTGATTGGAAAAACATAAAAAACACCACATTCGTGTTCAGTCTAACTGCATTTCCAAAACCCGTTTAACATGTTCTAATAGGCATTTCTAAAGTGCCAATCATTGTATTATCTCGGCATTATATATTTATATTAACAGCGTTAATTTAAACATTCCTGATTTTTAATTTGTGTTTTATTTTTAAATCTTGTTGTGAGTCCAGGGGGAAGCCTTTGTCTCTGACTTCTCAGCCAGCAAGTCCAGGAACACATACAGCATTGTATTCTGCATGCCTCGCCAATCCACACAGATTCGTCTCCCGTAGCAGGCACTAACTTTCTGAACTGTTCTACTTTTTCAAGTTGTAACACAGTTGGGGTTGTGCACATTTAAGTATTTCATGAAAGCGAGACAATCTGATGGAGTGGCCTCCTTCAAATTCTACTTTTGAAAAGCTAAAAGTTAAGAAACATAATTTAACTGCAATTGCATTAACATTTATATAAAATATCAACCAAACGCTTATCCTGATTCGCCAAACAAATTACAAAAAAAAAAAAAAAAAAAACCCTAGCTACTTATCAAGGGCACCATTTGAAATTATTGCTAGTACTACAACTCTAAATGCATAAGATGCCTTAAATACAAACCCTGAACATTTACATACTGATTTCATGAGCAAAGCAAAAGGTATTTGCCGGTAACAGTACAGGACTCAGCATTTTTATTGTCTGAGTAATCCTGGTTCGCTCTGATATGAAAATTCAATTATTTTAGAACTGGTCCTCTCATTAAATTTTGACAAGGAGCACAAGCTCAGTACCAGCTCTAGCTCTAAGAGGCTGTGGGTGCCTGACAGCTCCACGGTGAATTTTAAACTGTAGTATTTGAACAGGACAAGATTATCTGACAATTTCGTACTTAAAAAAAAAAAAAAAAAATCAAATACATTGTAATATCCAACATTGGTAACCTGGCCTTTTTATAGATATTTTCCTAAAATTTATTTAAAAAAACAAAATCTACTGTTTATTGCATGCTTTTCCCCAATCCTACCCCCACATCTCATACTCCACAATTGTACTGGAAAAATGTGTGTCTATCTGTGAGCAGGAAGTATTTAGCCACGCATTGTCAGCATTTGCTGCCTATTATCCATTGAAACGTATTTGCAATGCTTTTATAAACATGATTTCCAACCCGCAGAAGTGCCTTTATTTTATGTATATTTTTCTTGTTTCATATAGGCCGATGCCTTTTCCAGTAGATTTTTTTTAACTCTTGCACTATTAATCAGCAAAGAACAGCAGACCAGAAATTTAAAAAAATACTAAGCGAAGTTGTGCAACTTACTTCTGATACAAGCTCACTGTAAAAAAAATATATATATATGATCATTTTTAAAACATTACAGGAACCTCAGTTAAATGGGCTGAGAATAAATGTAATTACTATATAAACAGTGGGCCTGATTCTGATCTCAGTGGTGTAAGTTAGGAGGAACTCAAGTGAAATATGGGTCTTGATTCCTCTCTCCATTATAACTGTGTAGCTCTATTGATTTCACTGGAGTTACTCCTAACTTACACCGCTGAGATCAGAATCAGGCCTAATATTTATATAGTAATTACATTTATTAGCTCTTTGTGTTGGTAATACATGGCCTGAACCTGCCTTAGATTCAGCAGTGCATCCTCTAGACCAAGTGATTTAAGCATATGCTTAACTTTAGGCACATGCTTAAGTCTGGTAATGGGACTTAAGCACCAGTTTAACCGCTGCGTTGAATTGGGATCCTTGAGAATTGCTGACCATCCACAGCTATCTTTGACTTCAGTGGCTCAGCAACTTGCAAGCTATGGTTGCTACTGTTTCTTTTGCTCTTTACACAACACTCATCTATCTATTGTAGATAGTTACCCGGCACCCATTACCATCGTGTCTGAGCACCTCACAGACCAGTAAGTCTAACTTCAGTACCAGACAAATGGTTGAGTCTACAGTAAAGAACAGAATTATTAGACACATAGATAAACGCAGTATGTTGGGGAAGAGTCAGCACAGCTTTTGTAAAGGAAAATCATGCCTCACCAATCTATTAGAGTTCTTTGAGGGTGTCAGCAAACATGTGGACAAGTGTGATCCAGTGGATATAGCAATTTGGACTTTCAGAAAGCCTTTGACAAGGTCCCTTACTAAAGGCTCTTAAGCAAAGTAAGCAGTCATTGGATAAGAGGGATGGTTAAAACAAGGGATAGGAATAAATGGTCAGTGGAGAGCGGTAAATAGCAGGGTCCCCCAAGGATCTGTACTGGCACAAGTGTCATTCAACATATGGATAAATAATCTGGAAAAAAGTGGAAACAGTGAGGTGGCAAAGTTTGCAGACGACACAAAATTACTCAAAATAGTTAAGTCCAAAGCTGACTGTGAAGAATTACAAAGGGATCTCACCAAACTGGGTGACTGGGCAACAAAACAGCAGATGAAATTCAATGTTGATAAAGGCAAAGTAATGCACATCCCACATACAAAATGATGGGATCTAAATTAACTGTTACCACTCAAGAAAGAGAGCTTGGAGTCATTGTGGATCTGAAAACATCTGATCAATGTGCAGTGGCAATCAAAAAAGCGAACAGCATGTTAGGAACAATTAGGAAAGGGATAAATAATGAGAACATAAGAACGGCCATATTGGGTCAGACCAAAGGTCCATGTAGCCCAGTATCCTGTCTACCAACAGTGGCCAATGCCAGGTGTCCCAGAGGGAATGAACAGAACAGGTAAACATCAAGTGATCCATCCTCTGTTGCCCATTCCCAGCTTCAGGCAAACAGAGGCTAGGATCACTGTCCCTGCCCATCCTGGCTAATAGCCATTGATGAACCTCCATTAATTTATCTAGTTCTTTTTTGAACCCTGTTATAGTCTTGGCCTTCACAACATCCTCTGGCAAGGAGTTCCATAGGTTGACTGTGCATTGTGTGAAGAAATACTTCCTTTTGTTGGTTTTAAACCTGCTGCCTATTAATTTGCCAGAATTTATGCTCCTTAATATTTTCTTCAGTAGGCTTTGACTTCCAATTTTTAATGGATGTCTTTTGGTCTCTGCTTGTTTTACTCTGTTGTTTAACCATGGTGCCATTTTTTTGTTCTCTTACTGTTATTTATTTATTTATTTATTTATTTATTTTATTGAGGGGGGGGTATACATTTAGTTTGTGCCTCTAGTATGGTGTTTTTAAAAAGTTTTCATGCAGCTTGCAGGCATTTCACTCATACGACTTTCTTTCAATTTCCATTTAACTAGCTTCCTCATTTTTGTATATTTTCCCTTTTTTAAAGTTACATGGTGCTGTGGCGGGTTTCTCTGGTATTTTCCCCCCTACAAAAATGTTAATTTTAATTACATTTTGGGCGCTATTACTGAGCAGTTCAGCTATATTCACCTCTTGGACCAGATCTTGTGCACCACTTAGGATTAAATCAAGAATTTCCTCTCTCCTTGCGTGTTCCAGGACTAGCTACTCCAAGAAGCAGTCATTAGTGTTGTCTAGAAATGTTATCTCTGCATCCTGTCCTGAGATGGCATGTACCCAGTCAACATGGGGATAGTTGAAATCCCCCATTATAATTGAGTTTTCCATTTTTATAGCCTCTCTAATCTCCCTGAGCATTTCACAGTCCCCTTCACCATCCTGGTCAGGTGGTAGGTAATATATTCCTACTGCTATACTGTTATTATTCAAGCATGGAATTTCTATCCATAGAGATTCTGTGGTACAGTTTGATTCATTTAAGATTTTTACTATCTTTGACTCTATGCTTTCTTTCATGTCTTCACTCACATTGGTGAGCTATTGTTGCCAGCCCAGAGGGCCCGAGGGGGCAACAGCAGGGTTTGTTGCCCGGTGTGCGTCGCACTGATAAACACACCAAGGTGGAGAAGCAAACCAAGTTTATTTGAGATCTTGAAAAGGCACTCAGGAGACCAGCATGTTTTAAATTAGCAGCACAACAAATATAAGCAAGCTGTTTGTTTATGTAAGCATTTTGGTTTTTTTTTTTATTTTATTTTTTTTGCCAGCAGTTACAGTAGGCACATTGTGGTGTGTTAGAAAAGTTCTTGTCCGCATGTTTATTTTTGGCCTTGCTGGCCCAGATGCATGTAGACTTCCCCTTCTCCCCCCATATTCTGCTTTTAGGCTGTTAGCATTTCGGTTAGTTAAAGTTCACAAAATGGAGTTGCTTTGGCTCACTTAGACCCAGAGCAGGGGGGTTTCAACGACACTTGTGGTCTTCCACCCTCCCAAGTTACCTGGTAGTGCCTAGTGACACCAACACTATTGCACACACAAACCCTCTAATTGAAGTTGGGGCCCTAAGTGGTCTATGGGTTCACAGTCCAGCTCCAGTTGTTTTCAGTTGACAATGACACTATATTCTACAGATTCCATGGAAACGGTTTAGATTCATAGATTTTAAGACCAGAGGGATCGTTATGATCATCTGCTCTGGTCATCATCATCATCTAATACAAGCCATAGAATCTCACTCAGTAATTTCTGCATCTGTCCCATAACTTCTGTCCTGAGCTATAATTTTGTCTTGATTTATGAATAGTGTATGAATGAATAGTGTATAAGGAGTTTTGCATTTATTCCAATAAAGATGATAATAGCAAACTCATCGTTGGTCATAGAAATATACAAGCGACGTGACATACTTCCTAAACTTACCTACTGTAGAAGATAACACCAAACTTATATCAAAACTTAGAGAAACAAGGTGGGTGAGCTAATATCTTTTATTGGACCAACTTCTGTTGGTGAAAGAGACAAGCTTGCTCAAAAGCTTGTCTCTTTCACCAGGAGAAGTGTTCCATTAAACTATATTACCTCACCTACTTTAACAACGAGGAGTCCATCTGAAGAAGTGGGTTTTTACCCACGAAAAGCTTATGCCCAAATAAATCTGTTAGTTTCTAAGGTGGCACCGGACTCCTCGTTGTTTTTGTGGATACAGACAGGGCCGGCTTTAAGCCGATTCGGCCGATTCCCCAGAATGGGGCCCCGCGCCTAAGAGGGCCCGGCAACGTCCGGGGCTGCTGGCAGAGTGGGGGAAAAAAAAAAGCCACGTCCTGCTTCTCCCCCCTCCCTCCAGTGCTTGCGCCGCCAAACAGTTGATCAGCGCAAGCCTGGGAGGGAGGGGTGAGGAGGAGGAATGCAGCGTGCTTGGGAAAGACACGGGGCCAGGGCGGGGATTTGGGGAGGGATCCAATGGGGCAGGGAGGGGGCGGGGCTTGGGCGGGGATTTGGGGAGGGATCCAATGGGGCGGGGAGGGGGCGGAGTCGGGGCGGGGCCAGGGAGGGGGGGTGCAAGACAATTTGCGTCCCGGCGTGGTGCCCCGCACCTGCTAAAGCCAGCCCTGGATACAGACTAACACGGCTACCCCTCTGATACTACTCACCTACCTTGTCTCTCTAATATCCTGGAACCAACACAACTACAATAGCCCTGCAAACTTCAGTGCTTAGGTCTGGTTTATAAACAAAGTTCATAGATTCTAAGGCCAGAAGGGACCACTGAGATCATCTACTCTGACTCCCTGCATACACAGGCCATAGAACTTCTCTCAAACAATTCCTCTTTGAACTAAAGCATATTGTTTAGAAAATCTTGATTTTAAAATTGCCAGTGCTGGAGAATTCACCGCCATCTTTCGTAAAATGTTACAATGATTTATTAACCTCACTGGTAAAAATAAGAACAGGAGTACTTGTGGCACCTTAGAGAATAACAATTTAGTCTCTAAGGTGCCACAAGTACTCCTGTTCTTCTTTTTGCGGATACAGACTAACACGGCTGCTACTCTGAAACTGGTAAAAATGTATGCCTTATTTCCAAACTGAATTTGTCTAGCTTCAACTTCTAGCCAGATTGTTCCAGTTTAACTAAAATATTATTTTTAATCTGATTTAGGTATACTGGGGCAAACGATGGTACAGTTAGCCACCACAGGGGAGTTGGTGGAGCCTTATGCCCCTTTATTTCTTGTGCATGAGTGTTAGGGGGGATACAACAGGGCTATAATTTATTTCCCTCTGTTTTCAAAGAAACTGCCTATCACATACTGAATTATTAGCATACTTACAACTACCTCTCTGTTATTACTTCTGCAAGAGCCTCATTTGAGTTTTTAGTGTATTGTTTCTTATTGTTACTGTTTTTTCTACCCCCTCAAGGAAATAAATATTCTTTACATGCCCATTAAATTATTTGTAGCACATTTTGCTCGTGGAATGAAGGAATTCAGTAAAACAAAGAACATAGCAATTTTTGAATACAAGTTGAGAAAGTGCTTACCAGGAAAAAAACCCAAAACATTATGCTATTATTTCAGGGAACACACATTTCTTGCCCCCGGGATCTAACCAGATCCAAACACCTGCTCTCTGGCTCATGTCTAACTATAAACTTCTGCAAATAACATTAAAAAAACCATAGATTTCTTGCAAGCAGACCAACCATTCAAGATCCAAACTGGCGTCATGTCAGGACGGGCAGAGGAAAATTGCCCCAGAACAAATATTCAAAGTATGAATCTGAGCAGCAGAGTGCAACATCATTCTGACAATCCTTACGGAGAAAATGTCCAAGGGGACCTTTCAAAGGGACTACCCGACATATAGGAATATCCCACCTATTACTTAGGATCAAGGACATCCATAACACCGGATTTTTACAAAAGACTAGTTTATAATTTTTTTTCTCTAGATTTAATTAACTTCTATGAATGTCAGACATTTCTATATCTCTGAAATATATGGGGTGTCACTCATTTTTTAAAAACTGGATATTTTGCATTATCTGACCATTCTGGCAAACTTTTCTTTCTCATCCAAAACTCTACTGTCATGATCTAATTAAACAGATGACAAGTTCCCTATCCTTGCAAGCTAAGCATTTTATGTGTTATACCAAGATATACCATGTGATATAAGATGAGGCTTCATAATGAGATTCAGTGCAGTTGAGTGCTAAATTATAGCAGGCTTATATCAGAGAAAATTATAACAATGAGAGTGGAATTCATATCATGGCTTTGGTAAGACCAGAAAATTAAAGCTTTGCAATTAAAGTAGTAACCTAAAACTTTAAAATAACTTAAACAGCTACTGAATACATGTAATGTTCCATACTTATCTGCAAGCAGGATTGGCAGTCATTTAAAAGAATTCAAATGAAATGTGGACAAGGTATATTTTATGTCCTCAGAACGCAGATCTGTCATTTTCTTCATTGTTCATGAATACATTGGTATTGAATATCTCTTTCCCACAAATTCACAGGCTCCATACAAGACTAGCAGAGAGAAAACCAGTGTAATGTTATCGTTAAATTGATGTTGCATACAACTTTATGATAGTCCCGACAACTATGGTTTGTGAATTTGCCAAGAGCAACCCAGCAAGCGATTTTCAGAGATGAACACTGAACTACATAATAAAATAATCCTTCCCTTCAGAAGTATAAAAACTGCAATTTTCTTGTAGACCTAATTTACTAATTATTTTTGACAATTGCAGAATTCCACCAGGCATTCTGGTCGGGGTTTGGGAACAGAACTTTTTGTTCTTTTTAAGAACAGACAGTGTATAAACAATGTTAATATCTGTGTAATGACTAAGGAGGGCCCCGGCCAACAGAACTTGGATGCAGATCCCCTTCCAACTTAAATTCCACTCCCACTCCTTAAGTGTAGGGTGGTCAGAGCCATGGTTTTGGTTCAGCCCAAGGCAGAGCTGCTAAATTTGGATTAGGATCCAGGGTCAGATTCTGACCACATCCCATATAGTTTTGGAGTGAGAAGGGCTTTGGAGCTAGGTCTGTGATTTGTACCCAAGTGATATAATACAATTAACATAATGTTAGTAACATAGATTAGTACAAAGATTGACAAGCATAATTTAAGAATATTTACGGTTATGAAAGCCTGATGAAAGCCATTACATGGCAACTATGGCACCTTCTCCATCCATAGCTTGGCATGTTGCCCCATAATAGTATGAGAATGACATTGGTCATGATTCATCGGACGGGTAGGTATTTCCTCAATTTCTATGTTTATAAAAAGCCCTGCTACTTTTTAAATTTCATATTGCACTTCTATATATGACCTTCTGTATAATCTTCACCCCAGCTTCTATGCTAGTGATAACCAGGACAGGTCCCAATGGTTCTGGAAGCCTGCTGCACATTTTGCTGTCCAGATCTAAGCAGAAACATCTCGGTGCACATGGGAACTAGAATGGGGAGAACCCCTGGGTAGTCTGTAGAACAACTGGATAGGTGAAGATGGAAGGGCTCTCTGCTCCAATCAGCCCTACAGCTGGCTAGATGCTGTGGTGGGAAATAAACCATATCTCAGTCTGCTGGCCTATTCAATGGACCTCACTAACTCCCAAAAAGAACGTTCCAGATATTTCCGCTTCTGTTGCTGTGTCTCTGGGGAACTGTCCGTCTGCAGCACTCTTCTTTGAAAACACCCTGGTGTCAGTGCTGAATTTCAGCTTGAGAAGCACTGATAATATGGAGCACCAAAGGGCCATGACCGTGTTTTCTTCCTCGCCCAGGTCTATGGGAACCAGCTGGTTAAATCTGCCACAGCACTTAGCAAATGTTGCTCACTGAGGCATACCTTCCCCATTACACCCCCAGCCATTGTCCACCTAATGTCAGCCAAAGTTATTGGTTGTGTATTTGTTGAGACAGGTAAAGAAACTGATACTGCTGTAGGTTGGGTCAGTTTCATCAAAGGACTATGGATAGAATAGACAGGAATTGGGTTTGTTTTACTGAATGTGTTACACACTTACTCCAACTTGCATTTGAATGTTGTTTTTTAGTTCTAGTGGTAATTTCCGATATATATAATATTACATATATATAAATAAATTGGAAATTTATAATAATATACACAAACAAAAACAAAAATCCCCACCAACCAGGCACTTTGGGAACTCGCTATCGAGTGACATGGTGTGACAGAGGGCTCAGAACCAACAGCTGAGCCAGCACTCAGATCATGTAAATGTCAATTAATTCCCCACCCCTGAACTGTGCCTAATTAGCAGATTAGAGTGGGCTAGGGAAGATTAAAGAGCTAATTAACCCATTAATGCAGAGGGTAGAAGGCAGCACAGGAAGGAAGTGGCAGGTTAGCAGAGTCAGCACCAAGAAGGATCTGTGGGTGGAGAGACCTCTTCCATCTTGGCAAAGGAGCAACAGAAGAGAAGACAGGAGAGGGAACTTGCCCTGTTGCACCAGGAACATAAAGCCTGGAATGAAACTCTGCTCAGTAGTGACCAAAAACTGTTGTCTTCTGGTGGCTGTTCAATGGGGTTTGAGCTTGGACTTTTTCAGTCCAGTCCCGAGAGGATAGATATCTACAATCTAAAACTACCTACACCTTAAATGGGTAATATTTGGCCATCTCATAAGAGAGGCCAACGACTTAGGGATTTACCCATAATCCATTAAAATCAGTGGGAGCCTTTCCATTAACTTCTATGGGCTGTGAATCAAGGCCTGAATTAACTTGTAGAGTGTAATAGCCTAGAGAGGCATCATGGAAGAGAGAGGTAAGAGTATTTCTCCTGTGATGGCGGATTTCCAGGGAGTAAGGGTTGTTGTTCCTCTTTTTTTAAACTCCCTTGACTATCATTCTGTTTTCCCTAGCCAGGTGAATACTGATGGCCATAGCATAAATTCAGAGATTAGATTAGAGGTAACATTTTCAAAAGCACCTAAGTGTAATGTTAAATCATTGACTTTCAAAGAAACTCGGGCTCCTCATTAGAGCTGGTTGGAAAATTGCAAAATATTTAATGATTTTGAAAAAAGATCATCCCAAATCAGGCTGGAAAAGCCAACATTTTAAAATTTTCCATGAAACAAAATTCCAGGAAAAAAAGTATGTTGGAGTCAATTTAAATATTTAATTTCAATACATGTTTCATTGTGATTTGAGCCTTTAAAAATGTTTTCTATATATAAAAAAATATCAAATGAAAAATCAATATTTTTCTTTCCAGGCATCCTGTATTGGCATCTTCTAAAACTTTTTTTGCGGTTTTTAATGAAATTTTGTCTGAATGTATACAGTTTCTCAAAAAAGATCTGTTTAATTGAAATGGTATTTTCCAACAGAAAACTGTTCTGACGATAATTTTCCAATGAACTCTACTCTCCTACCTACACAAGGACCTTAGTAAACGTTACCCTACATGTTTTCCAATTTGAAAAGCCAAAAAGATTTATTCAGCAACTGAAGTTCTCCCACGCTGTGCTGGAAGCAAAATCTAATCTGTCACTTTTTAAAAGGAACCACATGTCAAACTGAAGTCCCTTTCCCCCCACCCCAGAAAGTGACTGTAGCAGGGCCTTCTTACCTGCCTCTGCTTTGTGCCCTGCCGCTGCTTCAGTTAGTTTGGGAATAAGCCATAAACTTTTAACAATGAGGATAATTAACCATTGGAACAAATTACCCAAGGTCCTGGTGGATTCTCCATCACTGGCAATTTTTAAATCAGGATGGGATGTTTCTCTCGAAGATCTGCTCTAGGAATGATTGTGGGGAAGTTCTATGACCTGTGCGATGCAGGAGGTCAAACGATCTTGTCAGGAATCAGGGCTGGTAGCAGAGCTAATCTCCCGGTAGCCTCATCAGTACACTTCACTGCAGCCGTCTGCCAAATTGGTCGCACCACCTGATTGGCCGGAGTGCACTAGCAGCTCGCTGGCTATTCAGCGCTTGTGTCCACCACTGTGACTGGTCCTCTCTTACCTTGTTCCTGCTACTTCTGCCTTGCGTTCAGCCTTGCCCCCGTCCTGCCCCTGCCTTGAACCCCTCCTTGCTTGTTACCCTGCCCACTCCAGTTCCTGACCTCCAGCCTGGCCTGTGGCTTTGGTTTCTGACTGCTGACTCCAGCTTGACCCTCGGCTCTGGTATCTAATTCCTACCCTCCGGTTTGACCCTTGGCTCCTGCTTCTGATTACTGACTCCAGCTCTGACCCGAGTCCTTGGTTCCTGACACCTGCTCTGTCTACGAGGCCTGATGCCTGCTCTCTGACCACTAGGCTAGATTGCCCTCATCCTGGTCAGCTGACGGATCTGGTCAGACTCTGAAGGATTCATACATTGCTGAAGTCCAATGCCAGATGATCACCGTCGTTCCTTCTGACACTGGAATTTGTGGAGTCTTTGGAGTCATGGAACCAGCACAATAGCCTCTCTGGCCTTCCTACTACTGGTGTAGGTGTCATGGCTATGACTTCCATATACCTGGAAGATTCTTGGCTGACATATCAGCCTTTGCAGCTGTTAGCAGATGGTGTAATTTATACCACCTTTACACACCACCTTTACACCCCTGCCTGAGCTGTGCACTTGCAATACATCCACTGTCAAAAACTCTGCTAAATTCTCCTCCCGTTAATTCAGGTCAACACATTTTTAGCTATCAGAGCTTAGGTCTTTGGGGCAGCAACCAGCTCTTTGCCGTGTTTGTACAGTATCTACCACAGTGGACTGGGACCTCTGGGTGCTCCCATGGTACAAAGAGTTATTAATACTCTGTATGCATCCAAAGAAGTGGGCTGTAGTCCACGGAAGCTTATGCTCTAATAAATTTGTTAGTCTGTAAGGTGCCACAAGTACTCCTGTTCTTAATACTATTCTGTTATTCATACATTTCCTGCCCCCAAAGGGGCTGTACTAATATGAAATTAACAGGTTCTGAGTCATATTTTCCTTGTGCATTGTACTTTAAAAAATGGGTTTACCTTCAGTTTATGAACTGGTAAGACTTTTGAAGACTATAGAAAAGAAGCCGGCTATTTTGAATCTTATACTGAAGCAGTATTTAATTCCAGGAAGTTTGCAAAGCATCATATACAGGAATTGAAAAGAGCATATACAATGTCTGAAATATATATGGCGAACGAACTTGCAACAGCCACGTAAAAGATTTTCTGTCCCAAAGTGAAGAAGTTTATATAAGCATTTAAGGGTAAATAAATGGGAGTAAAAAGAGTTTACAAATTAAAAATCTTTTTTAAAAATGCCCAAAACAACTCAAAGTGAAAATGTCGCTGTTTTAATCTGTTATGAACTTAAAGGAAAGTTCAAAAATTCTGCAAGGCTGTCACAATACTAGCTGCTTAGGCACCAGTCCTAGCTATTTTAGGCCCTGATCCTGCAAAGATTCATGTGTATGCTTAGCTGTAAGCACATGAATAGTCCCATTGAAGTCAATGGGCTGGATCAGCGGTTCTCAAACTGTGGGCCGAGACCCCAAAGTGGGTCACGACTCTGTTTTAATGGGGTTGCCAGGGCTGCCATTAGACTTGCTGGGACCTGGGGCTGAAGCCTGAGCCACATCACCCGGGGCCAAAACCGAAGCCGCAGGGCTTCAGCCTTGGGTGACGGGGCTCAGGTTACAGGCCCCCCACCCGAGACTGAAGCCTTGGGGCTTCTCCTTTGGCCCACCTGCACGGGGCGATGGGGCTCGGGCTTTGGATTTTCCCCCCCTCTCCTCCCCTACCTGAGGCAATTGGACTCAGGTGGGCTCAGGCTTCAGTGCGCCCTCCTGGGGTCATGTAGTAACTTTTGTTGTCAGAAGGGAGTCGCAGTGCAGTGAGGTTTGAGAACCCTTGAGCTAGATTAACTGAAGTCAATGGGACTCTCGTGTAGTCAAAGTTTAAGCACGTGTGTGTGTCTTTGAAGAATATCAGGGTCTTAGTTTTAAAGGTGAACCAAAAAGAAAAAAGTATCGTGTTTGAGCCCTTCTTAGCTTCTTTGTGATACGTAAAGAAGACCTCAAACATTTTAAAATTTAGGACTATCAAGTCTTGACTACCCTCTGTTGGCTGGAGAACTCATGGGATTTGACTGTTTAAAACTCATTGGCCTTGTCTGCACTAGTGAAATTACCCATTGCTTTAACATATAACTTTTTCTAGCCCTTGTTGTGTAACTTACACAGATTTAGACTCCAGCAAGCATCACTAAAGTGGAGATCAGTAGCTCTGAGGGAGCCTAACTTGCATTTCATCTCAGAATTTGGCCCATAAGTCCAAATAAATCCTATCTGTCTAAATCTAGAGGGAGTCCTAAATGTAATAACATATACACTGAGGGGACTGGATGAGGAAGGGAATACCATATAAAAGCCAAGTGATTGAGCATTTATGTTTAAAGTCCAAAACACAAGACCAGAAATAGTGGATATAACAACAGGTGAGCGGAGGTACTGCTAAATTACAGCACCAGAATGTGTCATTAACTGTTCGGATAGGGATCTTAAGAGAAATGTGGAGAATGAAGTATTGAAAATAACGGGTGATATAAAGCTAAATAAGAGGCATTCATAGTTCTGGACTGTGCCCCCGTAGAAAGGAGATGCCTAGATTACGTCAATAAAATTGCTACACTCATACATGTCCTTTCCTGTCTGCTACATCTAGTGTTTGTAAATATGACCTTCACAGACTACTACAGATATATCAGTATAAAAAGGCTTCAGTGGAGTTACACCAGGAGTAAATCTGTCTCTTTTGTCTTTAAAAGATTAGATGAACACCACAATTGGTGTAATTGATTAAATAAGCGTTCGTCTGGAATGTCCAAGGTTGGTGTAGTTTTGTATTATTTCACAGACTCTGATGGCTGTAATGCTCTTATCCCTTATTCATGTGGAGACAGGAAAAAGATGTAAATACCTGTTTGTGACAATGGTGCTCATAAGATTAGGGTGTTTCCACATGTCACCGTTTTCTGATGCGATAAACGAGATGCAGTGATCTCTGCAGAACAAGCAGGTGAATCAAAAAAAAAATTATGGAAAGTCCTTCAAGGATTTTTCAAAATTCCTTAATTTACGTTAGCAAATTGTACACAAGAACCATGGAAGTGTATGTCTTTTTCAATGCCAACATTTAAAACTACACCTAGGTTTTAATACGTCATCTACTTTGTATTTTGTCTTTTATAGCCACTTTATAGAGGGGGAAATGTCTGATCTATAAAGATTTTTGTAATTTAAATTAACGCGCAGATCAATTAAAAAGTGCGAATTGCATGTATGTTTGTCCATTTTTTCCACACTGTTTTTCTTCTCTGAACCCAGACTCCAGGCCAGCCTCCTAGCCAAGTTTTCCTTCATGCCTTATTGTCTATTCTGTTCAGCTATTTAAAAAATGTTGAATATCAACAATGGCTTTCAGTAGTGTATTGTCAACTTTTGTATGAAGCAATCTGGGTTGAATGAGAAGATCCCAGAGCTTATAGTTCTATCTACTGTGCGCCACTGGTTTTCTGCTTGAATGTGTGTGACTGATAACGGGACAAATTTCTACCTTCGTTATTACATTTCAGCTACATAATTCATTTGCCAAAATCTCGTAGGAAATATCTTTATAGCAAATTGCACGAGACATCAGGTAAGTGCTTGTGATGTAAAAATAAGTAAAGATCCAGGAGCTGTCTTGTCAGAATTGTAGAGCTGTTTCTGCTAGCTTGTTTTACAGACTTGCTGTTTCCTGTGGAGCTGTGTGTGCTGGGAGCACTCCGGAATGTATGTGTTCATGTACAGGCACCGGGATTGCATCATCATTGCACTTAGTCTAAAAGCAATTGTTTGTTTTTAAACGAGGGGCAAATTGTTTCAAATGTAGTCACAGATTATGCATTTTCAAGTAATAAACCTTTGTCTGGACTTACTGTTCATATTTGATCACTTAGTGGCTTTTACATCCAGAATATGAAATTTAATGTCTACATTATCCCCTTTTTATTATACTAGAGGTTAGATTCCACAGTCTGATGTTTCTCAGTTATTGCAAACATGGGAAAACTAACATTTTTCATTGCTTTTGCTAAACAAAAGTTTATCTTAAAGTGGCAGCTGATTTTCTATCCTCTGTTTTCAGACAATCCAGATACAGCAAGAAAGGTCATCTGCAGTGTCCAGTTTCTGCAGGTGCTTAGGTTAACAGGTGTCATGGCAGATAAAACAGAAGCAGCTCTTCCCCGTCCTCCCATCCCCACTCCCTCCCATTTGTTGACAGTTAATGTGACTTTGGATGGAATTAATTTGTAAGATCATTTTCCAAAATGATTTGTCTGAATGAGATGAAGTTCATGGCATAGTGCTAGAGGCCTGATCATGCAGGGCTCATGTAGGCAAATCTTCCATTGAAGCTATTGGGAGTTTTCTCTAAGTGAGGAGTGCAGGATCAGGCCCATCATTGTGGGTCAAGAAAGAGGGGAGAATCCATGAATGATCTTTAGCACATTACACGTTTTAATTTTTATTGTGAGTGCAAGTTCTGTCACATTAGAAGAAAGAGGCTTAGGATAGTTTCATAAAGACAACAAGTATCCAAAACAAAGAATCAAAACATCATTGCTTCTGGATGTTGATCTGAGAAGTAACAGTAATTAAAATCAGAAGAGATCCCATCTTTCAGAGTCCAGAAAAAATATACTGAATTAAAGCTGGCATTATAGCAAAGCAACGTCATTAAGCCTAGCTGTAGAATATCTCTGTGGCGAGAATAACTAGGTATTGCACAATGTCCTGTTTGACACTGAGTTGTCAGTTTCCCACTAATTCATCTGCCTGTCTCTTTGTCCCAAATCCTGGACTCTTTTCAGTGTTTGTGTCTGCTTTGTCTATACAGTGTCTGCAGACCAACAATCACCATTAAATACTTTGCAATTAAATTATATATACCTGCATAAGCAAAAAAAAAAAAAGACGATATACAATATTTTGTTTGTACAGCCTGTAGTATGCAACCTCTGCAATATAAATGTAATGTAAACCTTATACTGAAGCATTTATGAAATTCTAACTCTGCCAAAACAGATTAAACATTGTAATGTCACTGTCTGTTGCAAAAGGTCTCAAGATGCAATACTACTTTTGTAAAAAAAAAAAAAAAAATGCTGTTCTCTTTGGAAATGAAAACTCTAGCTAAGAATAAAAATGTAATATTGACAGTATAGCCTATACTCTGATAATGAACAGTCACATCAGTTTCTAACGCAAATTTTTAGTAATGAAGTTCTGCTTTATATAATAATTAATCATTAGCACTTTAGAATTTCAAAGCAGATATTAACTAATCCATATACTCTTCATTAATATGCCTAGTCCTATCACGGTTGCTGTCCAAGCAAACTGACTTACTGTACAACACCACGGCAAAAAATATTTATACCTGGGTGAGAAAATGGTTTTCATGTAGAGTATTCACAGGCACTGCAGATAATGTGGTTGAGTTCGAAATAGAACCAAATTAAATCAGAGAGTAATAATCAATATTGTGGAGAATTTGTGAAAAAGAATTAAATCTTAACTTCAACTGTTTGCCATTTGATTGGCTTTATATAAAGCGTCTTTCATTTAAAAAACACCTGTTTTTTATAACATTATTTTCCAGGCTTCATGCTACATGAAGGCAGACTCAAGCCTGAGAAAGACTAAGGGGAATATTGGATGAAAATCTGAGAGGGACAATGTGAAGGTACAGTAGCCACTACAAGTGTCACATTTTTAAAACACTATATGCTACCCTCTGTGTAAGCAGACCTGAAAATGCTGTCAGACTGACAGGTTCATTTTTAAACCTACTCTAAAACTTTTTGCATTTAATTAGCTAACTATTGACACAAACGTTTTAGCTCTCTAAAAGCACTCATGCACCTGTTTTAAGGTCTGGGCATTCATTATGTGCCACAATGGTGATCAATGGGTCAGGATTTCCCTCCTTGTTTTTACCATGAAATCAATGGGAGTTTTGCCGGTGACTTTATGGAGGCCAGGAGTTCACTCTAGATCTATGACTTTGTATTTAGCTTGTATTGAGAGGCAGGCTTTTCAGGGATCCACTGATTTCAATAGATGACAGGACACATCTTATCATATGCATAAGATCAGAATTTGCCTCTTTTTAGGTGTCCTGTGTCACCTAAAGTACTGAAAGGGTTAACCTAGGCGGGGTGCAGGGTGCTGTTACCTATTTAGTTGCATATTGAGAAGTTCATTTTCTTGCAGTAAAAGTCTGTATTGAAAATAGAAGCATAGATGCTTTCACCACAGAGAGACTCTTACGTTCTTTGCTCAGAGCCCATGAGCTGCTCATGTCGTGAGGACAATAGTAATATCTAAGGGTGAAATTCTCCTTTCCAATGGGCACTGTGCATCTCTGAACAAGGCAGCGAATTAGGCATAGGAGGAGCAGACCATGTTCTCCTTGCTGAATGTGTGATCCTCGGTATTCTCTCTCCATCTTCTGGATCGTTCTTTCGGACCCCGTACTGCCGTCGCTTCCCATCCGGTGATGCCAAGTGACTGCTTTGCATTGCTTCCATTCACAAACGTTAACAAGTCTAACCTCACCAGCTCCATTTGTGGGAGATCGATATTCTTATCACCATTGTACAGGTGGAGAAACTGAGGCACACATGGTGACTTGCTTAAGGTCCTAGGTCATGCAGCCAGCTTGGCAGAGTTCGGAAGGTTGGCTCTAACCACTAAGGATTGCTCCCATTCTGTGGGAGATGTATGTGTGGATCAAAGCCTCCATCTTTGAAATGTCAGGAGGCAATGAGGCATGCTTTGGCCAAAAATGATTGTCTAGTCTAGACGTGATAAATCGACCCCCAAACCCTCTCCTGTCGACTCCTGTACTCCACCGTCGATGGGGAGCGACAGCAGTCGACTCACCGCGGGGAAGACACCATGGCAAGTTGATCTAAATACGTCGACTTCAGCTACGTTATTCACGTAGCTGAAGTTGCGTAACTTAGATCGATCCCCCCGCCAGTGTAGACCAGGGCTTAGTCAGATAAAACAACTCCCCTGCTGGCTTCAATGGGAACTTAGACTGAATAAAGAGTGCTGAGTAGCACCCTGTTTTATCTTACATGCTTATAGCAGTTGCTTCATGCCGAGGGATCAGGAAAGCACTTTACAAGCTGCTTAGGGCTCAATCATGCAGTACTTACATATAGGTGCTGGAACCAGGGGTGCTGGAGGTGCTGCCGCTCCCCCTGGCTTGAAGAGGTTTCCATTATATACAGGATTTACAGTTTGGTTCAATGGCTCTCAGCCCCACCCCCCCCATAAACCTTGTTCCAGCCCCTCTGTACTTACATGTATGTAACCATCTAACTTATATACAAGAGGGAGGAATTACTTTTCCCACTAAACGCAACCACCTCTTCCTATTGTATGAGAGGAGCCTACAGAGTGGGAATGTGAGGGGCACTGAAGCATTCTGTTGTATGTAGCATGCCATAGAACGTGACTAATTACTTAATAGCTCCGTGCCTCAGTTTCCCCCACTGTAAAATGGGGATTGATATGTTTTTCCTTATTTCACAGGGGCATTCTGAGGCTTACTAGTTTGCAAAGTGCTTTGAGGCTCTCAGATAGAGAGTACAAAGCATTAGTACTATTATATATTTGTCTGTTTACTACAGTCTAGTTACTTTTTTTCTGAAAAGAATTAACTGGAAATCTGTTCTCGATTTGTCAGTTACTTTGAGGCACTTGAAAGTCACTTATTGCTATTTATGACCTTATATATATTGGCCGTGTTTGGTAGAGTGAGGATCTGGAGATCCCGCTCCGGGAAACCTCCACGTAAAGCACAGGAACCAATGTGGTGGAAGTCCCGCGCCTGAGTAACGTAAGGCGTTTCCACTGAAATTTGCAAGGCCAGCCTAGAAATTTCAGGAGGGCAGAGCTCAGCGCTGCGGGCCAGCTCCTCGGCTGATGTAAATACTCATTGCTCTGTTGACTTCAGCTGAATTATGACAATTCACATCCGCTGAGGATCTAGCTCTCCCTGTTTCCATTTCTTTTCATTCTTAATTTTGCAACCTCTAAAAGGAATCCTACATGCTGTGATATTTTGTCCCCTCCCCCGCAACAAGGTGTGGTGGGTAGGAGCAACCTGCTCACCATATTGTCCTTCCCATGTGACTGGTCAAGGTTACTATTTTGCTAGTCTGACGTACCATCAATTATCCTGTCAGCAGACAGATACCGGACCTCAAGTTTTCTTATAAAATAAGAAACTGAGTTTAATTAAACCATCAGTAACGTGGACCTAATTATTTCAGACAGTATTTAATTAATGTTTCATGGATACCTAATGTAATTAAGGTTCCTTTAATAAGACCTTCTGTGACATTAAAATATATGACCTTTATCTTCCTTATCAACTTCAGTCTGACGCCTCCGATTTGTCATTTTCACCAAAAGGTGTAGTTTGATTAAATAGAACAGACCCTAAAATTAATCTAGCAAATTATACTTGTTTGTTTCTTTTTTCCCCCTCAAAGACTAATAAGTGAAGCCTTTTAATTAGCGGTGTAGCTACAAATGTTCGTGCTAGAGTTTTACTTTTTTTTTAAGTGTTTCTTTTGTATGTCAGTTTTTTATGACCCAAGCCGATAGCAATGATACTTTATTAATCATGGTGAAGGACCAGTGTTTAAGGTATAGACAAATAACGATCTGTTCTTTATAGTAGCAAAGACTAGTGATTGTTTAAGAGTGTTTATGACATTTATTTTCTTCTGATTATAAACTATTCTAAATATAAGAAATAAATTACAACATGCATGTGAGTCAATACAAGCTACGTATCAAATTGTTGCATTGGCCTAAACTTGTCTCTCCTTAAGCTATGGGTTCTTTTCCCCCACTCTCATCCTCTTTTTGTTTCTTTGAAATGGCAAGTGACTTGCAGAGCTTGAGGCCTGGTGGGAGGGTATTGGTCACATGGATATATGGACAAGAGCTAGAGGCAAAAAGAAAGTTTGGTTACAAGGGTAATTTAAGTCCACTGGGAACACCAGCCATCTGGTCTCCACTCCATCTCTGCTCCCCGGAGCGTGATTACACCTCTATGTCAGAAGCAAGGGAATGCAAACAGAGGTGCCATTAACTGTAAAAGCACGTCTACATCCCATTTAATTCATTGGGACTTAAGCACATGCTTAAATTTAGGCACATACTTAAGTGTTTTGCTGAACTGGGACCAGGATGCTTCTTCTAAGATTCATAATCCTCCTGCTACCTTAGGTCAACAGATCAAAGGTTGACCTCAGTTGAAGGGATGGGCAGGTGGCAGTAGGTCTGAATAATGAGGATTAGAAGTTAGTCAAGCAGAATGCAACACCTAAAATGAGTGTGTGTACCGTGGCCAATGAGGACCCCAGTACTTGTGCTTTACCCTGCTACAATGGGATCAAGATAGCTGCCTGTGGCTGTAGGTGGCCTACACTGAAGGAAGTATGTCTTGTTCCCCTCCACCAAAGTTATTCTTGAGGTGCTATTGCCCACACACCACAAATCTAGGACTTTCTGCTTTGTATAACAAGAACACCGCCATGGTTACTGGGTAGATGAGCCAAAGCAAATTGTCTCTGCACCCACAAAAATGTTAAGAGCTGGTCAAAAATTCCATCCACATTTCGTTATTGGGGGGCTTTGGGGGGGTGGAATTTGGGGTTTTGGGGTTTTTTTGGAGGGACATGGGTAATGAAAAGGTGACATTTTGTATGAAAAAAATTGTCAGCACTTCGGAATTTGGAAAATTTCCACCAGTCCAATAGCTGTTGGGGGGCAAAAAGTCTGAAATTTTCATCCAAACTGTTCAGGGGGGGTTCCAATAAAAGTTGAATTTTCAGTGAAAATTTTAATTCAAAATGCAAACTTAGAAAAATCTGGTGTGTCTTTCATGACCACAAGATGAAAATGAGAAAAGCCACTACAGGGACGGGAAATGAATTTGTGACGTTCTCCACTCCCCTGCTACTATGAAAGAAAGAGGAACAAAGGCCTACTACCAGTGCAAATGCTGAGTTGGAATTGCTTTGCTTTGTTTTCAGGGGAGAATTTACTGAAGAGAGGGGTTTGCTAGTTGATGCTTTTATTCAGTTCGCAGGAGCTTAGTGCCAGGCAAATTAGCGGGAAGAACAGATGTTAGATGGGCTAATGAGTACTGCACAGCAGATTTCAGACATGGGCTTCCATGAAAAGGAACAGAGTCCAACAAAGGACGTAAGATCATGCTTAACTTTAAGCATGTGAGTAATCCCCTTGAAGTCTTTGCACCAACTCACATGCTTAACGTTTAACATGTGCTGAAGTGCTTTTGCTGAATCAGGGCCCTAGTCAAGGAACAGGGGTTAGTGAGTTTCCCGAGCTGTTCATTGTCAGTTGTGGGGATACTGCTGAATGAGTGAACAGCTGCAGTTACAGTACGTAAGGGTGGGAGTTTCATAGCAGCCTAAGGGAATTAAGCATCCAATGGGAGCACCTAATTCTCTTAGGCTCATTTGAAAACCCCAATTTAAATCTCTAAAGCAATTAGCAGCTTAACGTGAGAAGTGGATTCTTGCAATCCCACCTGGGCGATATTATTAATTGATTTATGTTCATTTGCTTCATTTCCTTCAGCACCTCTTCCGCTGGCAAAGCTAAGCGCTGTTCCAAACGCTTTTTAAAAATTTCCTCCAGAAATTGCTGGTAGTGTGGGGCCCCTTGGCATACAGCTGCCCTTTATGGGCTGTGGTTTCTAAAGCCACAATGAAGTCTTTACATTGTGGAAGCATAAAACGTCCAAGAAAAGTAAAGCTGGGAGTAGTGTCTGCAAAATGGGAATAGCTTCCTTTTCATGTATTCTCCTGCAAAATATGGGCCCAATCCTCTTCCCCTTGGCGGTGAAGACAATTATGTGCCGCAAATAATAAACCTTTAAGTTACTCATAAATAGAAATGAACATGTTAGTTAATTCAACAAGTCTTAGGGCTTGTCTACATGGCATGGCAAAGTGCTCTAACTGCCCTGTGTAGACCTGCTGGCGCACTCTAAAAGGAAAGTGAAGTAAGTACTTTTTAGAGCCTGCCAGCAGAGTCTACACAGGGCATTTAGAGTGCAGCATGTTAGAGCACTGTTCAAATCACTCACCTCTGGTGTACTTTCCACACGTGTAGACAAGCCCTTAGTCAGTGCCAGCAAGCTAGCTGCTGATTGCAGGCAGTTAGTATTAATGTCAATAATGTATCTGCAACAGACTGACAATATCCTGGGCAAACCTTATTGAATTACTTTTAATACCTTTGCGGTCCATTGTATTAAAAATGCCATTATGGATGTGTTGTTGTGGAATTGTATGTAACTTCTCCAGGAGGAGAGGATGCGAATGTAATTCCTCCAGTTATCAGCCCGTTGAAGGCGTCCCTGGAGATACGCGTATACTAGTTCAAACTGGATTCTCCAGGGATCAGCAGAGACAGAAAATTTTTTAGGATCAATAGCTTGGTTTTACACAGGCTCGGAGCCTTCTTCCTGATCCAGCAAATTTATAGGACCCCTAGTCTGCCAAGGGCCCCAATCCTTGTTTTGAGCTGAAGCTGTGGTGAACTTGAAACCACAAGGAAACCCCTTGGTTGGGGGAGTGCTCCTGCTACAGCTCATGTTAGGGCTGGGGTGAACTCTGGTAGGCTTCTTAGCTCGCGTGGCGGTTCTTTGATTGTTTCTAATGTTATCTCTGTTGTGTTTTTACCTTCAGAATAAACTAGGCTTGCATAAAAAGAGCTGTGTGGGATCTATAGCTGTGGGCAACTTACTCTGTATTAGTTTTTGAGGAGGAAGCAAGCAGGTGTGCTTGGGCAGTCTGTCTCTGCTGGGAATAACACAGGGAAGGCCGAGAACTGTGCAGCCTGGAGTTTCCCCGGTCAGAAGAGAGAGAGAGAGAGAGAGGTGTGTGCCATGCGAGCTGGAAGCCTGAGAGTGGGTGCCCTGACTGGAGCACCGAGGGGGAATACATGTGCAGTTGCCCTGAAGGGTGACCATATCCACTGGCTTATACTAGCAGTGCTTGGTTAAGAGTCAGTGGATGGAATTAACTCCCCCTGCATGGAGTTTCTATGCGGAAGGAATACAGAAGGGCTAGGTGAGGCAGATCTACCTCCTCCCAATGCAGGACCCCACGCCCACTACTGCTATTCTGCCTGTTCCAAACACAGCCCCTCCATGCCAGCTGCGCACCGTGTTGGGGCTACTGGATCTGCGTAAATCCAAATCATGCCATCTTTCCTCTGTTCACCCCCCGCCCCCGCATTGCAGCCGTCTGCACCGGTCTATCCAGGGTAGGATGCAGCTCCTTGCACTGGCCCTTTACACAATGAGTGAATTTCACCCAATACAATCGATTGATCAACTGATTCGCGCCTTGCAACTAGCACCTGAAATCTGACATGACACAGTTAGAGTCCACAGATACTACCCATTGTTAATGTGCCTTTAATGTATCTTTTAGAATACAGCTGGGTCACCTTCCTCCTCTTCCCCCAGTTTGTTCATTCTAAGCAAATAGACTCCAGGGAAAACACGGTTAATATGGAAGAATATGCCTGGTAAACAACCTAGACCCAGAGATATAGTAATAAATGGCTCTGATTACACAGATTACTGGAGACCCGCCACTCCTGCTCCTTTCGAACATTTAAAAGCAAACACAAATCAGTGAATCATTTTAATCACATTGAACGTAGACGATATACTTCCACGTAAAATCTAATTTAGTTGGAGTTACTCGGTCATGACTTGTCCGTTCCCCACATGACAAGGTTAAAGAGATTACATTTGGGTTCATGTCAGCAGCATCTGCTAGTTAGCCCTCTGAATGCTGATTTAATGAGCGAGGTTATGCTTGGTCTCTTGGAAAGACTTCTGGTTTAGGCAGGTGCCTGAGAGATGTTATTCATTTAGGATGATACAAGGAGTGATGTTATCTTGCTTCGAAAACTCATGTATCATTGTCTCGGGGTGTATAAAATACCCTGGTGTATTTGTTTCCATTGCTTTAGCGGTCTTCCAGGGTTTTGCGCTAAGCCAGTTTTAATACACTGCTTTGGAGAGATGGAAGATTTCTGTTATGAAAAGTAGTTTATAAGAACAGACATTTTATTGTCTAGCATTCAGAGAGCAGCCGAGGTCACAGGTCAGCTCACCCACATAAACTGGAGGATTAGCTGAAATTCATCCCAGTGCCTCATCTTGGGCCCCCATGCTGCCTGCTGTTACCATTCGTTCAGTGGCAAAGGGCCCGATTCTGGCACTCTACGGTCACACTGAGCAGCATTCGACGCCGAGAGCTCTGCCACTGAAATGAAGGGGGCTGCTTGCAGAGGAAGTCCTGCTCCGTGTGAGTAAGGGTATTCCCGGAGAGTGACCCTGGACAGTGTTTGGGAAGCAAACTCAGGGCTGCAGTGGAGCTCCTCTGCAGAGGGGCTGGAAGAGGAGTTGCTGTTCCTCTCCCACCCCCTTCCGCACGCTTCTCATCCCCTCCACAGGGGATAAGCACGGCCTAAATAATTGCAGAAGCCCCTCCTCAACACCGCCCTCCAACCAGACTATTCAGGTGAGCAAAGGGTTAACAATTCCCCTGTATAGCCGCCCCACCCCGATCACAGCAGACAAGCAGAGGGCTTTAGTGTCACCAAAGACGTTGTGTGCACCCTCCACACTAGTGTGTAGTGAAGACACAGCAACTGGGCTTTGAACTCAGGTTAGCAGCTTGAGTTAAAAGCCTATAGGAGAGCTTGGAGCTCAACTCAAGCTGCTAAACTGAGTTAAAAACCAAACTGCCGCGTCTCAAATTAAGACCACACCTTTTTTGGGGCGGAAAAGACGGACCCTGTAGGAACTTTTATGCCCCAAGTAGCAAAGCAAGGCCAGATTCTCAGTGTGTGTAGCTTCAAATCAATGGCGCTATGGTCATTTACAGCAGCTAGGCAGATGGTTTTTTTTTTTTTAAAAAAAGGGCTGTTTGTTTCTTTGGAGGGAAAACTCCTAAAACTATTAATCCCTGAAGTTCTGATAGAGAATTTTGAGTAACAATTTAAATTCATTACAAAATTTGACTATTTCGATGCCTAATTTCCCTTGCGGAGGGGTTTCAAACTCTCTCTGTAATTACCGGGACAGCACAGGGATCGAGCCATTAAAATAATTTCTGGCAATTCTCTGTGATTCGTGTTATTTATGAAGGATGCAGTGGGCATAATGTTCTTTGCTACGCTGTCTGTTTTGTGTGTGTCCTTCAATCCTCCCCTCCCCCGCCCGCCACAGGCATAAATGGTCACTTCTCATATATGTACAGGGAAAATGTGCAACTCCAGAATTAATTGAGCCAGCCTGAAGAAACAGCATTTATGTGTAAGTCTTCTGTAATCATATCAAAGAAAACTGAACAAAATTGAGAAAAATGGGGACATACCTTATTGCAATTATCTTTTGTTCCAGCATATTTTTCTTATTAGCAGTGCAGACAAAAGGCAGCCCTGCTATTTTATTAAAATGAGCCTAATATAAGTATTTCATGCACTTCATTATTATATCAAAATGGCACTATGAAGCCTTATCCTGCAGCCTTTACTCAGGCAAAATTTCTATTGCCCTCACTGGGAACAGTGACTAGGTGAACATTACAAGGCTGCCCTCTTGTTTGTTGGTGTTTTTCTTGTTCTTGGGTTTGGGGTGAGGTTTTTTAATATTGTTTTCTTTTTGCCTCTGATAACTGCTATGATGTACCTCTTAAGTTGGAGGTGGTTGTTATGGATCCCCTCCTGAAGAAGGAAATACGCAAATCACGTACAGAACTTGGTCAGTTTTTGAAACAGGCTAAATGTCATTATACTTAGCTCTTATACAGTAATTGTCATCAGTAGCTCTCCAAGTGTTTCACGAGCTATAACATATTTATCTTCTCAACAGCTAAGTGAGGGAGGGAAGTGCTACTATCCCCATTGTGCAGATGGAGACCTGGGATAGATGACTTGCCCAAGGTCATACAGGAGGTCTGTGGCAGAGGAGTGAATTGACCCTGCATCACCTAAATCAGAGGCTAGATATCTAAATTGGAGCAGAACAATGGATAGAATTTAGTACAGAGTAAAGCCAGAACCCAAACACCTCTCAAACTGGGGCAAGATTTGAACTTCAGAGCCTATCTCTACTGAGGGTATGTCTACTCTACCAGCCGGATCAGTGGGCAGTGATTGATCCAGAAGGGATCAATTTATCATGTCTAATCTAGACACGATAAATCGACCCCCGAGCACGCTCCCATCGGCTCCTGTATTCCATCGCCACGAGAGGCACAGGCGGAGTCAATGGGGGAGCAGCAGCAATCGACTCACCGTGGTGAAGACACCACGGTAAGTCGATCTAAGTACATCGACTTCAGCTACATAGCTGAAGTTGGTAACTTAGATCGATCCCCCCTCCCCCCGCCAGTGTAGACCAGGGCTGAGTGAACAGAAGGCCTGATCCAAAGCCCATGAAAGTCAGTGGAAAGGCTCCCATTGGTTTCAATGGGTTTTGGGAACAGGCCTATAGAGAATAAAAATCACCATCACCATTTAGCAAAATTGAGGAGACTTTTAAAGAACAGGAAAAAATGTACAAACATTTTAATTAGCCTATTTAATTAGATTACTGAATATTTATTTCAGCATCATATGTGTAGATGCATGAACACAGCCACTCAGTCCTCCTTTGCATGCAGTTAACATTAGCCTTCTTAGGAGATGCACTGAAAGAATTTCTCCTGTTAGCGCATTGATTTTTATTTATGGGCTATTTCTGGTGCAAATACAGGAACTAAAATGAAGTGCTAAGGAAGCTGACTAACTTGGCAATGAAGATAAAGTAGGAATGTAAAGGATTAGAGCGCTTAATGTACTGGAAAGGAGTTTATCAATACTGACAATTCTCACAGTGCTTAATCAAACATTTAAGACAAGTGGAGAGGGAGACAGTAAGTGGTTTGGGGTTTTGAACAATAAAAGCAAACAAACTGTCTTGTCAGGACATGTCAATTTGTGGTGGAATAAAGAAATTTTGTTACTCTTCTCATATGGATAGCTGGTGAACTAAATATACTGACTTTAATGTGATTGTCATTATTCTGGATGCAAATAAAGTATAAGGTCTTACAGATTTCACTACTGAATATAATGTATTGCTTGATGGCTCTGGAGAAGAGTTTTTTTATTTATTTGGGGTGGGGTTTTTTTCTTTCTTTATTTCTTGGAAGAAGTTTATTAACTGATTCCTTCCATAAATTAAAAAGCCTGCAATCTATGCACATAGGGCCTGATCCTGCATTCATTGTACACTAATATTTTGGTGACCTCCACAGGAGTTTTGGAGATGTGAGGGACACAGGAGCAAGCCCTAGGCCTAGGGTATATCTACACAGCAACTAGACACCTGCGGCTGGCCCATGCAAGGCGACTCAGTCTCACGGGGCTGGGGCTGGGGGGCTCTTTTGTTGCAGTGTAGACTTCAAGACTAAGCTCTGAGACCCTTCTACCTCACAAGGTCCTAGAGCTCAGGCTCTGGCCTGAACCTGGCAGTCCACAGAGTAATGAAACGGTCCTAAAGCCTGAACCCTGCAAGCCAGAGTCAGTTGGCACATGCTGGGTAGACATACTAAGGTTATGTGTTCACCTCAGAGTCAACTCTGTTGAGATCTGAATTGTTTGTGGTAGCTCATGGTAAGTGGCAACAATCAGCAAATCCCTTCCCTGGGAGTTTTGCATTGATGTCACTGGGGCTAGGACTTCCCATATGATCCGATTCAAAGCCCATTCACAAAGTAACAAGCCTTGTGGATGGAGAGGGAGCAGCAGATGTGATATATCTCAATTTTAGTAAGGCCTTTGATACTTTCTCATGTGAAAACAACAAGGAGTCTGGTGGCACCTTAAAGACTAACAGATTTATTTGGGCATAAGCTTTCGTGAGTTAAAACCTCACTTCTTCGGATGCATAGCTTTACAGACTAACACGGCTACCCCCTGATACTTTTCTCATGTGACCTTCTCATAAACAAAGTAGAGCAATATAGCCTAGATGAACCTAGATGATAAGGTGGGTACATGACTGGCTGGAAAAATCATACTCAGAGAGTTATTATCGTTCACAGTCACACTGGAGGGGCATATCAAATGGGGTCCCTCAGGGATATGTCCTGGGTCCAGTTCTCTTCAATATCTTCCTAAACTCTTTGGATCATTGCATACGAGAGTACACTTATGAAGTTTGTGGACGATACCAAGCTGGGAGGGTTGCAAGAGCTTTGGAGGACAGGATTAGAATTCAAAGTGATCTTGATAACCTGGAGCAATGGTCTGAATTAAATAGAAAGAAATTCAATAAGGACAATGCAAAGTACTAAATTTAGGAAGGAATAATTAATTGCACAAATACAAAATGGGAAATGGCTTTCTAGGAAGGCTTACTGCAGAAAAGGATCTCTATTGCAAAGTAAATATGAGTCAACAATGTAATACTGTTGCATCATTCTGGGATGTATTAGCAGGAGTGTTGTAAGCAAGACACAAGAAGTAATTCTTCCGCTCTACTCAGTAAAAGGCCTCAACTGGAGTACTGTGTCCAGTTCTGGGCACCACACTTAGAGAAAGATATGGACAAATGGGAGAAAGTCCAGAGAAGAGCAACAAAAATGATGACAGGTCTAGAAAACATGACCTACAAGGAAAGATTGAAAAAACTGGGTTTGCTTAGTCCGAAGAAGAGAAGACTGAAGGGGGATATAACAATCCTCAAGTACATAAGAGATTGTTATAAAGAGGAGAGTGATAAATTGTACTCCTTAACCACGGAGGACAGGACAAGAAGTAATGGGTTTAAATTGTAGCAGGGGAAATGTAGGTTAGACATTAGGAAAAACTTTCTAAATGCAAGGGTAGTTCAGCATTGGAACAAATTGCCTAGGGAGGTTGTGGAATCTCTGTCATTGGGGATTTTTAAGAGCAGGTTAGACAAACACCTGTCAGGATGGTCAATATAATACTTAGTCCTGCCTCTGTGCAGGAGACTGGACTAGATGGCCCCCTAGAGGCCCCTTCCAGTCCTGTATTTCTATGATTCTATGACATCAGTCGGAATCTTTCCACTGATTTTAATGGCCATTGGATAAGGTCCACAAATACCCAAATTCGGATTTCTGATCTGAGTTCAGAGGCATTGTGATAAAACCAGAATAACTCAACTGAAGTGAGAGAGTGCTCTGGTGTAACTGAGCCCTCCGTCCTTTGATATAACAATTAGAGAGTGATAAATATTGACAAAAAAGATGTGCCAAAACAAGGAAGGCTACAAATAGAAGAGATGGGGTACGGGGGGATATACTCCACTGTAGTGAAAAAACTATCCACATTCAGATAAATGTTGAGAAGAGGGGTTGAGTGGGATGTGGGCTAATCATCAAGATGTCTGTTAGAAAACACCCACGGCCGGGACACATTTCTCATTCAATAACTTCTCTAAACTTCACTCCCACTGATTTGAGCCTTTTCATGCAGAGGCATGGCAGGGTGGGGCCTTAGCGTCTTCATCCAAAAGGCAGAGGAAGCAGTAAAGGGCTGTTCTATCCACCAGGTGAGATTAGTCAATCATTAGGAAACTGGATGGGAGTTGGAGGTGGCAGGACACCTGGCAGTAATTGCATTTGTGGCAGTTACAGAGCCAGGGGGTCAGAAGGACCACCCTGCCGGACTGGCTGAGGAAGCTAGCAGGCTGTTTCTTAGGGCGAGCAGCAGCAGTGGTACTTTGCTGGCTGCTCACTGCACACACCTGCGTTTTCTCTGCCTCCCTCTGCTCACCTTGCTCCAAGCCCTGCTCCTGCTTTTGCTCTTCCACTGCTGCAACCTAGACCCTGCCCTGCCCCCAGCCTTGTTCCATGCTGACCCTGCCTTGCTCCAGTCTAGATCCTGCCCTGCCCCCAGCCTTGTTCCATGCTGACCCTGCCTTGCTCCAGTCTAGATCCTGCCCTGCCCCCAGCCTTGTTCCATGCTGACCCTGCCTTGCTCCAGTCTAGACCCTGCCCTGCCCCTAGCCTTGTTCCATGCTGACCCTGCCTTGCTCCAGTCTAGATCCTGCCCTGCCCCTAGCCTTGCTGCTGCCCTGGAACCAGCCCTGATCCAGCCTTCCCTGACTCCAGGTAATCTGGTTCTGGGCTCTGATTCCTGGCTCCAACTCTGTCTCGACCCTTGGCTCTGGCAGTCAGACTCTGTCTTCAGTTCTGACCTTCCTCTCTGATCCCCAGTTCTGACGCTGCTTTGACCGAGACCTCTGGCATTTGTTCTCCAACCGCTAGGCCTGAACTCCTACAGCCCATTCCCCTGACACAGCTAGACACACACACTCTTAAAATGTCAGGGTGTTGTGTGATGATTTGGCTATGCGACTTCCACTGACTTTAATGGGAGTTGCCAGAGTGTAATACTATTATTATTATGTACCAATATGTTTTCTCTATTATCACTTCATGGATGCAACATAGTCATAATAAATAAAACTTGTTTATATCGAATATAACACTCAACTACTCTCTAAAGTGTCATATGTGTCTATCTGTCTCTGATGCTGCACCACGTATACAATTGTCACCATGTTTCCTGCCACCTTCAGAAAAGTTCCTGTTTCCTAATTGTTAACCTGGCTCTCGGGAAACCACTTGTCCATCAAGAGGCCACAAACCAGCCCAGTTCAGTCTTGATGATGCTATTCCAAATGTAACAGATCTGCTGCAATTGACGATATGTGGTTAAGTTACAGAAGTGCTGAAATAAAATGTCTTATTTTAAACAACAAATTTAAAAGATAATTAAATTATCCACGTGACAAGATATCTCTAGGCAGAATAAAGCATCTTTTAACTTTTCAACTATTTCTGCTACTCTTTGGATAACTATACTACTTTCCACTCCTTCGGGGTATTACGTACAATGTTAATGAACTATAGGTTGATTTTGATAGTTAAGACATGACATATTCTGTATTTTTGTGTATACAATGCCTTTCAGGTGAAGAGCTAATATGACTTCAGGCATGTTACCTGTGGACACTGTAGATCTGATTTACAAAACTTGACAATTGCAGGACAGCATAATGAGTGTGCAGATGTAAGCTTAATTTGTGTGTCTGTTTACCATGATCGCATGCACAAACAGCCAGCTAAATGCCTCATTGGCCATTTACACCTGCTAATGCCTGATATGCGCACATAATCATGGTAATTTCACACATGCAAATTACCTGTACTGTTGCATATGCACACAGGGCTTGAATACCCACAAGTCCCATGTGGTGATACTGTTAGTCTAGCATTTGTAATATCAAAACACTAATCTATTACATTTAAACCTTGCATTGTTCAGCCATTTCAATTTGTTCCCATTTTCCTATTATTTATTCAGCACACCTTTAACAACATGCATCCAGGGAAGTCTTTGGGCCAAATTTTGCTCAGTTCTACCAGTATAATTTTGGAGTAACACTACTGAACTCAGTGGGTTTGAAGTTACACCTGTGCAACTGAAACAAAATTTGTTTTACAATGTGTTAACAAATCTACTTCAAACTTATTTTCTCTTAGGAACCATTATTCTTTTCTTGGGCATATGAATCTGAAGATGTCCAGAATAGCTAACCAGGTTTTAAGCCTTTCTTTTAATCCCATGATTCTACATGTTCAGCAGTGAATCGAGCCCATTGTATAAAGGTTGATTGTGGTAAATACCTTTCTGGCTTCAAAAAACACAGCCAGGAATGCAGGGGGGCAGGGAGGGGAAGGACCAGGCCATATTTTATGCTGGTGGGAAGTAGCACATCCCCAGTGAAGTCAAGGGCATAATGGCCAGGGAGGTCCACCAATTTACACCAGCAGAGAATTTGGCCCATTGACTACATCTGTTCTCTTCTAATACTTCTATTGTAATTAATGTTGCATTAAACCCTTGGAAGCCTATCAGAACATAATTAAAAATAGGGCTAGTTCTGGAGTTTGTACTCCACCCCTTCCAGAAAATAGTTATGGAAATATTTTAAATTCAAACTGAACTGTTCCACAACTGAGGAATTGCAAGTCTACAAATCTAATAATGAAGGGTAATGACAAATAGGGAGGAACTGGTTGAGAATTTGAAAGTGGAAGGAAAGTGATCATGAAATGATAGAGTTTATGATTCTAAGGAATGGTAGGAGGGAGAACAGCAAAATAAAGACAATGGATTTCAAGAAGGTAGACTTTAGCAAACTCAGGGAGTTGGTAGGTAAGATCCCATGCGAAGCAAGTCTAAGGGAAAAAACAATAGAAGACAGTTGGCAGTTTTTCAAGGAGACATTATTAAGGGCACAAGAGCAAACTATTCCACTGCGTAGGAAAGATAGGAAGTGTGGCAAGAGACCACCCTGGCTTAACCAGGAGATCTTCAATGATCTACACATCAAAAAAGTGACCCACAAAAAGTGGAAACTGGGGCAAATTACAAAGGATGAATATAAATAAATAACACAAGTATGTAGGGACAAAATTAGAAAGGCCAAGGCACAAAACGAGATCAAACTAGCTAGAGACATTTAACAAGAAAACATTCTACAAATACATTAGAAGCAAGAGGAAGATCAAGGACAAGGTAGGCCCATTACTCAATGATGGTGGTGGTGGTGGTGGGAATAATAACAGAAAATGTGGAAATGGCAGAAGTGCTTAATGACTTCTTTGTTTCGGTTTTCACCAAGAAGGTTGGTGGTGATTGAACGTCTTAACGTAGTGAATGCTAGTGAAAATGAGGTAGGATCAGAAGAGGCTAAAATAGGGAAAGAACAAGTTAAAAATTACTTGGACAAATTAGATGTCTTCAAGTCACCAGGGTCTGATGAAATGCATCCTAGAATACTCAAGGAGCTGACTAAGGAGATATCTGAGCCATTAGCGATTATCTTTGAGAAGTCATGGAAGACGGGAGAGATTTCAGAAGACTGGAAAAGGGCAAATATAGTCCCTATCTATAAAAAGGGAAATAAGGACAATCCAGGGAATTATGGACCAGTCAACATAACTTCTGTACCAGGAAAGATAATGGAGCAAATAATTAAGCAATCAGTTTGCAAACATCTAGAAGATAATAAGTTGATAAGTAACAGACAACATGGATTTGTCAAAAACAAATCGTGTCAAACCAACCTGATAGCTTTCTTTGACAGGGTAACAAGCCTTGTGGATGGGGAGAAGTGGTAGACGTGGTATATCTTGATTTTAGTAAAGCTTTTGATACTGTCCCGCATGACCGTCTCATAAACAAACTAGGGAAATGCAACCTAGATGGAGCTACTATAAGGTGGGGGCAAAACTGGTTGGAAAACTGTTCCCAGAGAGTAGTTATTAGTGGTTCACAGTCATGCTGGAAGGGCATAATGAGTGGGGTCCTGCAGGGATCAGTTCTGGGTCTGGTTCTGTCCAATATCTTCATCGATGATTTAGATAAAGGGATACAGAGTACACTTATAAAATTTGCGGACAATACCAAGTTGGGAGGGGTTGCAAGTGCTTTGGAGGATAGGATTGAAATTGAAAATGATCTGGACAAACTGGAGAAATGGTCTGAAGTAAATAGGATGAAATTCAATGAGGACAAATGCAAAGTACTCCAAATAGGAAGAAACAATCAGCTGCACACATACAAAATGGGAGATGACTGCCTAGGAAGGAGTACTGTGGAAAGGGATCTGGGGTCATAGTGGACCACAAGCTATAAATGAGTCAACAGTTTAACACTGTTGCAAAAAAAGTGAATGTCGTTCTAGGATGTATTAACAGGAGTATTGTAAGCAAGACACAAGAAGTAATTTTTCTGCTCTACTCCACTCTGATTAGGCCTCAACTGGAGTATTATGTCCAGTTCTGGGCACCACATTTCAGGAAGGATGTGGACAAATTGGAGAGAATCCAGAGAAGAGCAACAAAAATGAATAAAGGTCTAAAAAACATGACCTATGAGAGAAGACTGAAAAAATTAGGTTTGTTTAGTCTGGAAAAGAAAAGACTGAAAGGGGACATGATAACAGTCTTCAAGTATGTAAAAGGTTGTTACAAGGAGAAGGAAGAAAAATTGTTTTTCTTAACCTCTGAGGATAGGACAAGAAGCAATGGGCTTAATTGCAGCAAGGGAGGTTTAGGTTGAACGTTAGGAAAAAGTTCCTAACTGTCACGGTGGTTAAGCACTGGAATAAATTGCTTAGAAAGGTTGTGGAATCTCCATCATTGGAAATTTTTAAGAGCAGGTTAGACAAACACCTGTCAGGAATGGTCTAGACAATTAGTCCTGCCACAAGTGCAGGGGACTGGACTAGATGACCTCTCGAGGTCCCTTCCAGTTCTGTGATTCTATGACCATTTGAATTTATATCTTATCATTGTTACATGCTCATTCTGTTATTTACAAGTAAGTCCCAGCTCTGCATGCTGTCCACACTCAACCTTCCCTTTAACTTAAAGGGGAGTGCTGAAAGCACAAAGAGTGCAGATTCAGTCTCAGGTGCTAGGAATAGGACTTTTCTCTTTATTTTCACACAAACAAACCAGGACAGTGCTTCTCACTTTGTTCTCTTTGTTGCTCTAAGTCTAAACTTTACAGTGCATATGTAAAACAAATCAAACTTGTGCATTTTTATGAATCCGTAGATCATACGTTCTGGGACGATGGGCATGGCACACAAAGAGTTAAACACCATTGGTCAAGCTAGCAGTCTGTGTAATCAGAGTCTGTCTCTGACAGGTGTGTTACAAGGCTCTATAACTGTCTAATAACAATTAAGTCCCCCTGAAATGTGTAAACTAGAATTATGATGTTAGTAAAAGATTTTACTGTGCAAATATGTGACATTTGGCCTGATACCCAGAAGGCAATACTTGGAGGGCGGGGAGGGATCCTGTTGTTTTCACAAGTACATGGCTGGCATAAAGATGTACTTGCATGTCTTAGTGTTAACCCTTTCAGTGCCATCCTAAGCAGAAATTCCTAGGTCAGGCGTTGTTGTAGTTTGCCTCTGAAGCAGTAGCGTATGTTGTTGTTTGTTTTTACTGGTCAGTTTGGGGGAAGGTGACAGCATTTATTCATCCAGAGAGATAGGATGTCTAGATAGAGAGCATATAATGGGCAGCAATGTCAGTAGTTGATAAATGACAATGAAAAGGGATCATTGCTTTTCAAATGTAAGAACAATTTTTCAGACATATGTCTGGATACTGGCACCATAGCTTTTAGGATCCTTTATACATGTGTGGTGTGGAGATCATGCGGTGCTTGATTGACAGCGTTTCAAATTGAAGACGTCTATTTATCCAGAAAATGGAACAGTATAAACTGTAGCAATCCGAATTTACCCTCCCTGTCCTGCCAACATGCCTATAGCTTGTTCTGACAGGGCTGCCTTCATGTAGGAGAATGCAGTTCAGTCTCCATGATCTGTTCAGTCTTTGATGATTCAGCTTTGACTGCCAGTTGATGGAGAATTACGATGCAAAAGCCTGTTCATGCAAACTGGACCGAGAACATCCAATTCACTCCACATTGGCCACCATACAGCTATCGGATGGTAACGATATTCGTCCATAATCCACCTGGCCTGGATTTGAACCAGTGACTTAGAAATGAAAAAAGAACAGGAGTACTTGTGGCACCTTAGAGACTAACAAATTTATTAGAGCATAAGCTTTCGTGGACTACAGCCCACTTCTTCGGATGCTCTAATAAATTTGTTAGTCTCTAAGGTGCCACAAGTACTCCTGTTCTTTTTGCGGATACAGACTAACACGGCTGCTACTTAGAAATGAAAGGCTGTATAGCCCATATCATGTCCCCTGTGGAAAGATGTTTTAGTGCGTATCAGTTACCAGTGGAGATTTCATTTGCTGCAAATGACAAAGCATAAGCCTGTAAAAATAAACAGATCAGTAAAAGCATATGGCCCCCTCCTGCAACTGTAGTTTTAGAAACTGTCATTAATCCCATGGCAGCCTATAGAAACTACTGCTGAGTGGGGTTTTCCCAGCACATTGTAGCAAACCCTAAGATTGTGTATTAGAGGCAAGATTGGAATCTTACTTGCTTGATCCACAGTTGTGATGCAACAGTTTCCAATGGGAAGATGATTAGCCAGAGTTGTTGCAGAATGTTTTCATTCGGATTGTGCATTTTCATTATGTACAACATACAAGACAACTTGCTCTGCAAGTGTCACTGCCTCAGACAGCTTAGGGTTAAGAAAACCAAAAGGAATAATGACACTGTGACTTTAAATATTTTCTTCCTAGTATTAGTGCTGACTTTTGAAATGGAAAAAAAATGAACCTTCCACTTAAATGACAATAACCGTACCTGTAATTATACATCTTGTGACAATGCTTCAGATGCATCTTAACACTGTCAATAATTCAGAGTGCCCTCTTCTGGAATTGCACAGGAATTTGTTACAGACGTGAGATGGGTGAGGTCATATTTTTTATTGGACCAACGTCTGTCAATGGGAGAGACAAGCTTTAGAACCACATAGAGCTCTTCTTGTCTTTCTAATATCCTGGGACCAACATAGTTACTTACAACAACATTGCATACAACAGTAATTTGCTGTTAGCTAAGCAGCATATGAACTGTATGATCCTGAGCACATTTCTGGAAGGAGAACGTGTTGTGAAAATATTGTTCCCTGTTGCATCGATTGACAAAGGTGTGGGATCTGCATGTTTTACCCACGGAAGCTTATGCCCAAATAAATCTGTTAGTCCTTAAGGTGCCACCGGACTCCTTGTTGTTTTTGTGGATACAGACTAACACGGCTACCCCCTGATACATGTTTTAATAGACATTCTAGCTGTGTGAGCTGTAACAATCCCTTCTGTTTGTGTCTCAGGCTATGGCTACACCACAGAGCTTACAGTGGCTGTGCCGCTGTGCGTTGTTAGTGCAGTTGCTCTAAGCCTACAGGAAAGAGCTCTCCTGTCAAGTCAATTACTCCTGCCCCCGGAAGTGGCAGTAGCTATGTTGATGGGAGAAGCTCTCCGAACAACATAGCACTGTTCACTCCTGCGCTTACGTCGGTGTAACTTATGTTGCTTGGGGGGGGGGTGGCTTATTCACACCCCTGAGCGACATAACTTAAACCCCCAGACCTAAGCTGCAGCGTGTACATAGCCTTAAATTAGATTTTTTTGTAGAGTAAGGATTCCGCCTTCTACATTTGCAGCCCCTTGTTTTCTTCTTCTCTTGCATTAAATACTGCAATAGGATATTCCCCAGGCACTTAATACTGGCCAAGCAGTTCCCCAATCCATTTCCAAAAGATGCTGATTCTGCTCCTATTGAAGGAAATGCCAAAACTTCCACTGAGAGAGACAAGGTGGGGGAGGTCATATCTTTTAATTGGACCAACTTCTGCTGGTAGAAGGTGAAAGCCTTTGAGCTACACGGAGCTCTTCTTCAGGTCCGGGGAAGCTCTGTGTAGCTCAAAAGCTTGTACCTACCACGAACAGAAGTTCGTGCAGTAAAAGATATTACCTCACCCACTTTCTCTCTCTCATAAAACACAGCTCCAACAACATTGCCAAAAACCTCCAGTGACTTCAGTGGAAGCTGGATTGGGTCATGTCCCTAGCATCTGTTTGCCAGAAGTTGGGAATGGGCAACAGCCAGGGATGGATCACTTGATGATTACCTGTGCTGTTCATTCCCTCTGGGGCACCTGGCATTGGCCGCTGTCGGAAGACAGGATACTGGGCCGGATGAACCTTTGGTCTAACCCAGTGTAGCCGTTCTTGTGTTCTTATGTCTTGGTAAATTACAAGAATGGGTAACCAGAGATGGGATTGATGAGAACTTATCTTTATTCTGGGTTGTTCCATCCTGGGTTTTGGTTTGGACCATTACCGAGATAGCTGTGAATAGTGTATCTGGATCTTAACTTCCCCACAGTTTGGGCTTGGTTTGAGTCCTTCTCTACTTATAACAGTTATAGGTACAAAGGATGGTCTAGCAGTGGATAATGCTCTGGCCTCGGACGCAGGAGATCTGCTTGGAGCAGAGAGCATATTTTGTTCTGTGTTTGTACAGCACCAAGCACAATGGGGTCTTGATCCAGGACAGAGTCTCCTAGGAGCTACAATAATACAAATAATAAATAATAATATTGTCCCATCCACAGACTTCCTGTGTAAATTTGGGCAAATCACTTAATGTGTCCACACCTCAGCTGCACATCTGTAAAATGGGGCTAATACTTCCCTACTTCTCAGGAGTACCACTAATGTATGTTGGTTTGTTTCTAAGAGTAACTCAGTGATACCTTGGTGTAGATTAGTAGCTTGGACCAGTCCTAAGAATGAAACCAAAACTGAAGCAAACTTCATCTTCGACCTTGCCCAGCCCCTCCCACCAAGCCACTCCTCCTTTGCCAAGCATCACGCCACATTGATCCCACTTCTCAGGTCACAAATACAGCAGGAGAGGATCTAGTCAGTCACTCATATGTTACCTCCCTCAGCATATGACACACATATGATTCTGTGATTTTGGGGGCACTGCACATGTCCGTCATGCAACCAGTGAGATGCTCTTGTGGTACCAATGGTCTTCCTTCACCAGTTTCCCTTTCTATAACAAACCCACTCAAAAATATAGGCCCTGATTTGCAAATCCAGATGAGCTGCACTTGACATCCAAGGGGACCAAATTCAGGGACAGATGAGGATAGGTATGGTTACCAGCAGAGATAATAGCAGGCTTTGGGCTGCTCTCGCTTCTATCCAGCTGTTCACAACCCTAAGAGGCCCTTCCAGCAGCTGGAAATCACCAGGGCATAGAAATGCCCAGCCATGCTTCTTTTACACCAGGCATGCTCTCCAGGCTGGTTGTTGAGCGGGAATTAACTTTGCACCAGAGGGTCAACCTAAGGATATGCCTGGTTCATGTTCTGCTTTTAATTTTTTTTCAACAACTTACTATTGTAAAATGCTGCAAGGAATTCTTAGAATCATTGACCTTTAGGGGTCTATCCTGCAAGGTGCCTCCATCTGGGAACTGAGGCCAAGCACTGAATTCAGATCTGGATTCCAATTCTGAACCTCCCACACAGTTCAAGGATGTCTGGATCCAGGAATATGGTTTGGGCCTATCTTTAATCTCCTCTGGCCTTTGCAGAGGCTTCCTGTTCCTAGTAAACATCTCACAACTCTTCTAAAGTTGGACAAAAAGTGGGCATAACAGCAATACAGATGCCTCCTTACAGGCAGAGCAGGGAATTAAGAATGAAGAAGCATTTATATTCTAAAGGGATATTTACAGCTGCTTTGAATTTTTTTTCACTTTTTACCTTCTGGTATGAAATTTGACCAAGATTTGTTCCCCAGAAAGAACAATCAGTACAAGAAAAATACTGTAATTCATCGCACCCATGTAGCTCACAATTGCACTTTTGCTGTTGTGGTAGAAAATAGTATGTATTAGAACTTGTCCTATAATGAATTCCCTGGTTTATTATTTCATACCCCTGGGTATTCACTCTCTGGGTATGACATTATCTAGGCTTTACTATTAGTTGTGGGCAATAGGCTGCCCTCATCTGCCAATGTAATTAGCTCCAGAACAGTATTTTAGGACAAAACTTTGCTGTCAGAATGGTACAGTGGATCATGAATCCAATATTCTGCTTTCCAATTCCTGGTGATCTTCTCAGCACAGCAAATCTTGGCCCAAGTATTCAGCTGTTCCAATCTGTGCAGAAGTCCTACTGACATCCCATGGGTCCCACACATGTGAGAAGAATATTACACCTGAAAATTCACTGTGCTGATGGGAAATCAGAATATTGCTCTTATCAGTGAGCGTACCAACCATCTCTCTGCCTGCTGGGACGTCATTCCTACTGAGTGCTACTGCTAACTTTTTCTCTGCTATACTCATTTTGAAATTGTCACAGAACTGTGAGTTTTAAGTAACAGCTAACAAACCAGGAGCTTTGCCCAAGTAAAAAACAAAGTAGGCTTGAATAATCTAAAACCTACAAACCATTTGCACAAGCGGAATACCCAAAGGGAGGAGCATGTTCTTAGAAATATTTTCACTCACTAAAGTTGACTTTACATGCTCATACCCGTGGCTTGAATCTGTGCCACCATTTGTGACTTCTGAGGTCATCGTCCCTAACTGTGGGATTATTTGTGATCCTGCACTTCTGCATGTCACATTGCCCTACATGGGGGAACGTTATTTTCATTCTATCTTAAAGAATTTTCTACATTAAAGACAAATTTTTTATTCTGTGGAAGATAATGATTTATTCTAGGAAGATAATGTTAGAATATTTGATCTGAGGAGGAAAAAATATCATAAAACACCTTATCAGAGCAAAAACAATTCATATAATCTCAAGACAAATATATTTGCTTGTCTAGTTGATTAGCTCTTTGACATTATTTCTAAATCTATAAATGGGCAAACAATGCTCTACAGACTGATAAAGAAAGAAAGATGATATTCTCTGCAATATGGTTATACTTTTTGATGTGTAAGATCCAGATCTAAAGCTCAGTGAAGCCAATGGAAGAACACAATTCATATTTATGTATATATAAAATGTGGTGGTTATCATGTGTTCAAATCACCACAGCAAGATCATGTAAATTACACGGGAAACACCAAATGACCCTCCATATCCATTATACTTCTTGTAACTTTTAATATGTTTTGCCATTTTGTTTTAGAGGCAGAGCAAAACATGTATTTGCTTTATCTGAAGGAGAAATAATTTGCAGAAAGAAAAATGTGATTCTAAAGACATCCATCTGAAACAGAATTCCGCCTACAGATGCAAAAGCAATCGATTAATTCTAACATTTCAGAAGGAAATTAAAAGCATGGTTGTTAAAATAACCAAAACGTGTAAATATTTAAAGGCAAGCAGGAAACTATTTAAAAAATAATCTCTCAGCCTTGTGCACAATGAGAGGACATTCATTTAAATTCTTAATAATGTCTGGTTTAACCAAAATATCACTAACTGCTACTCCGTAATGCCCTTTCCTGTTTTTCTTCACCCTTGTTTTGATTTCTCTGAGAAATACACACAAGAATGTGATACACGTTCAATATGATATTCTTTGGTGTGTAATGGAAACATCCAGCCACACCAGTTTAAGATTCTCACTCATTGTTAGCTCTTTTTACTGTATGTGATCCATCCTAATAGCTTGATTGGCCCTGCAAAAACTATGCTTGGAAACCACAGTCATTTAAAAATATATAATATTAGTTAATTGACGGTAATAAAAAACAAAAGGAAGTGGGAAGGCTGCCTGCCTGCTCTATGCTTTATGGTCCAACAGAGTTTACATTAGCCCTGTGTTTTTCCACTTTCCTTATATGAAATAAACAGCTGTAATTGAAAAGCAAGAAGCTCCATGGTTTATAGAAATAGGTGTTGTTAAGAGCCTTAGCCATCTAATTTTCTTCCTATTGCAGGGCAGACTTCTATTGTCTGTTCTTTAGAGCTAATTTCTTTTCTGATCAAAAGGCCTACATCATTGAAAAGGTAGTAATGACTATTCATTTGGTTGAAACCTCCATTCTGCAGCCTGCAAAGCTTTATTTAGAAACTGCTATTTCTTTCTAAAAGGAAAAGCTCATTTATGTCCTCTATAATGTCAATTAAAGTTGAATATATTTTAATTATTTATCCTGTAGAGAAACCTTTCAGGATCTCAATTTGCCATGCCTATGATATAGGGTCTAGTATACAGCAATATGTGACTGCAGAATGATATCTCAGAGCGTAGGGCTAACATGTGTTTTGATTTTAATTTACCACTAATGAATAGTTTATTTGCAACTAATTAGCAAGTTAGAGCGGTACAATTAGTGTCTGATTTCTCTAATAATATTTATAAAAAAGGAGAGCGCTGTTATTACTAGCAAATAAAGCTGGTTGTTCTGTAAAGAAAACATTCTGCACTAGGTTCTTTTAAATTTAAATGGGTAATACAGAATCGTTTGAATTGTTTAAAAAAAAAATGAAAGCAGCCCTGTCTCAGTTATCATAATCATTAGGCAAAACGATCATTAATCTATATTGCAACAATCATAGTAAGTAAACATTACCCAATGGAAAGCCTTTAAAAAAGCAGTTTTCTAGGATGACAAGTTACCTTACATTATATTAATAACTTGTAACAAATTAAAACAAACTGAGCCAAAAGTTGTGCAGACAAAGTACTAAACATTTAAGGACTATATTAAGGAATGAAACAGACCAATATAGAATGATCTTGTTACAAGGACCCACATTTTCATTGACTTGGACAGGTAGCAGTAAATATTTGTATCCTAAGGCAGGTGTTTAATGTGGACTTTCCTTTAGTAATTATTGAAGTTATTATTTGTCTCCCTTCAGAAAGAAGTGTGTGTGTGTTTTCTAATCACCAGCTGGCCTCAACTTTATCTTGTATAGCTTGATTTGGAGTGATCAGTGTTCCACTTACAGACCCAGTACTTCAAATTTAAGTGAAAAGTGATCTTTTGGAGAGATCCATACACATATATACATTTAGAACATATGTGGATCAGACCGATCAATGGATATATCGATCTGTCAAGCAAGAAGATTTTGTTTTCACATGTGTCCGTTTTTCACGCTCACGTATATACCTGCGTTTCTAAGCCATTGGCTAAGCGTAGTAGGGGGTAGGTTGAGTGAGTCAATTCAAATCAGAGATGTATGTACGAAAAATAATTATTCAATAGGACTCCTGAACTTCTTTTTAGCGACTATGTTTTCCCAGTGCCTCTCAAATACAGATTTTAACGTTTCTTTGACTACTGAAAAACCTGAACGTTAACGAAGCAATGTTTCTGTGGCCAGTTAAACCTCTTGCACCCTACGCTGCAGAAGCACGTGCGATGCAGAGCACACAATACAGTAGAGTAGGGGGACTGTTGAGAGATCCTTTCAGAAATTGACATGTAACCGATGATCAGCTCGGGGTAACACGGTGTCCCCGAACTGGGGACCTTTGCATGTGTTATTCCTTCTCCTCTTACTCAGGTGAGAGACACCGTTTGCCTGAGTCAGACCAGCGGGGTTGAGCCCACCCTTTGAAACAGGCGATCGCTTTGTCTGGGGAAAAATCACAGGAGGTGCAAATAATAAATGTATTCGCCAGCTTCTGCTATTTGATTATTTTTTTAAAGCCACGGCGGGCGAAGAGGCTCGCTGCTGTAACTTGCCCTCCCCAGGGAAACGAAAAACCGCCTGCAAACGTTATTTAAGATGCCCAGCGTTCAAACTGGTGGGAGCCGCTGCAGTCTGTTCACCTTATTTTATCCCTTCCAACAAATTCCAGCCCAGACTCAGGGCAGATTTTCTCATGCCTGCTTAACCAGAGCAGGGGCTGGTTTAATAAGCACTGTTGCTTTTCTAGCTTACTGGAGTGTCCGTTTTCCAGAGCTACTTTCCTTGTTCAAACGAGTCTCGTCTTTTCCCGAGGGCTCGCAGCACTGAGCCAGTCCAATGCTGGTGGTCCCATTACAACTCTGTTAATTAGTAACTGGAGGGGGGGGAGCGAACCCTTATTAGCAACCCCCAGCCCTCTGAAGCCAACCCCATGAAGCGATTACCGCGAGGAGCAGTTTGTCAAAGGCTAATAAACAAATTCCTAGCGAACACCTGAATGAGCAAGGTTCAGGAACACCCAATTAAGAAATGTGGCTACTGGTTGTTTTTTTGTGACAGTGGAAACAAGCTGGTATAGAAAAGGGGCTATTCAGCGAAGGCTCTGAGAGGTCTGTTTGCAGCCAGTCATTGTTGTCAGAGGCCAAATAAAAGTTCAGCTGGGGGGTGGGGGGGGGGAGGGAGAGTGATTTAAAAACATTTCCCAGTGTCTCTCTCAATATGCTATAAAGGGGTAATTGAAAAGCAATATATTTGTATCCAAACGATGCTGAGTGCATTTTTTTCTATGCAGCAATTTAAAAGAAAAAGTTAGTTTCCAAAGTATGTTAATAACCGGATTATTCCGTTTCCTGTACATAGAATCATAGATTATTCACAAAAAGAAGAACAGGAGGACTTGTGGCACCTTAGAGACTAACAAATTTATTAGAGCCAGTTTCCTGTACATGAGAGTAATTCCGTGGCAATCATAATTGCTAATATATTATCTACATCCCGATGCTAACAGAGCAAGGTCACAGAATAAGGAAGTTTACAGTGCATTGTCATTGGCTAGTCAGTAGTGATACACCTTGATGTGCCAAAAAAGACCGCGTCCCTATTAAAGATAATCAAGAGTGGGTCTACCACATGGAAATCTGTAAATCTTTTTATTTCCTATATTAGAGGATGAACAAAAATATCCACCATCTATATTTTATATCAGTAGACAGATACACAATGTGTGTGTGTGAGAGAGATCCATAAAATATATAACACACATAAAACCATGTTGAGATTGTAATTGAAAAAAGCATGAATATTTTGCCTTTGAAAGTCACAAATATATTTGATCTCAAAATATCACAAAACAGATTCATTTGTACTTGGCATTTTTGACACCTTTCATGTTGCCCAGTAGGATGGACATAAAATCTCAGCCGGAAATTGATCACTGTGGGGGCCAGGAGTCTTTGGTGCAGACGCCCCCATTTCAGTGGGAGAACCTTGCTTAAAAAACGGATGCAGTTGTAACGTTATTTCTTTAAAAAAAAAGTTTCTTCAAACCTGTGATGGAGTTGTAACTTAAAGATCGCATTAATAACTGGTGAGTGAGGTCCTAGCTTTGAGTGGACCCGATTCTGTTGGTGAGTGAGACACGTTTTGGGGCTTCCAGAGTGATCCTCTTCCGCGGCGTGTAAACTCGAAAGCTTGTCTCTTTCACCAGCAGAAGTTGCTCCAGTAAAAAATATGACCTCCCCCACCTTCTCCCTCTAATATCCTGGGACTAACAGGCTACAGCCGCACTGCGTGTGATGCCTGTTACTGGAGTGCTGGGCGTGTGAAACGCACACAGTCATGCTAACACGTGCATCCCCACATGTGGGGGGTTGGATCTCGTTCAAAGTTTGGCGTTGATGTAGGAGTGATTTCGCCCCCACCACCAGGACCGCGCGCTGCTCCGCTTTTGTTTACACCAGCCAAAGCGCTTCGCTTGTTCTGAGCCCACATTGCACCTTGCTCGGGGGACTCTCCGCGTTCCCCAGTGGTCAATCTACGCTGACGAATTAAAGGGCTCTCTGCCGTAAACCTTGTCTGGTCACAGGGCTTCTTGATCTGCAGAATTCCCGGCTCAAAGGGACTTTATCAATGGCTTCGGCTCCCTCCCTCCTTCGCCACTGACTAGACCCACTGGGGTCTTTGTAAACCGCGTGGCCAACTTTACAGAAACTTCGTGGGGGATTAATTCTTCGCTTCGTTCCCAGGCCCCGCGGCTGGGGCAGGCCAGGCCGGGTTCGATCCCCGGGCAGAGCCAGGGGAGGAGAGAAATCAAGAAAGCAGATCAATTGCAGGACGTTTAGCAGCTGGGGACTGAACCCGGTCCAGAGTGGCTAGCGGCTTGTTCTGCGCATAGCGCTGCAGGCTAACATTTGGGTCTAGCAGTGGTTGAACTGGGGGGAGGGGTGGGGACAGGGTTTAGGCCCTTTAAAGCGCTCTGAAGAGCGATTTAAAAATCCGCGTGGATCCGGTTCTGTGGTTCTCGTGACAGTCCAAGTTTAAAACCTTTCCCCTCTGTAGGCCTGGATTATCCTAGCAGCACCCCCCCCCCCTCCGCATATTCACTCTCGCCATTGACCAGGCCCTGGTCCCGATCCTGCTAGCGTGTAAGCACGTCTTTTAGCGCGTGGAGTCCCGCGGACTGCTTTCAGCATCGGGCCCGGTTCTACCTGGAAACAGGAGCGGTGACTATGCAAGGGTCCTGTCCCCTTCACTGAACAGACGTGGGTACGTCTGGGGGGAAGCCCCCAAACTGTGTTGCCGGTTGAGGCCCATAAGGGGCGACACCAGGGAGGCAGCCAGTCGTGGTACCCTGGCTGGAGAGGGTGCCAGGCCCAGTTTGGGGTGGTGCTGGTGCCGGCCGGACCTGGCGCTTTGTCCCACCGCTGTACCGGGCGCCGCTCTCAGGTCACCAATAAAGTGCATTGGAGTAAACAGGACTGGCAGAGCCCCTATGATTCCTAACTGTTGCTTTCTGACTCTCTTCTTCCCTCGTGTTATCCTCTGCAGCTCATAGACGGGAGGGGAATGGGATTACCCCGCTAATTTCACAGCGCAGTGATTGATTCACCCATCGCTAATTCCGCCATTGGGCACAACAGCTATTCCTTGCGATGGGACATTGCGAACCATCTATTCAAATAGTCACCCGATCTCCTGGCATTCAGAATCAGACAGGAGTCAAATTTTATAACAGCTTCCAAGAAACTTTGTAGGCAGTCGCAAAAGCTGTGCAGGGGGAAATATGTTCAGTAACTCGAAAAGACGAATGGGACAGATAAGAATATTTACTTTCTAAATCAACCTTTTTATTGTCATGATAGAAGAGACGAGATATCTCCTGGAAAATATTGCCTTGCTTTGAAATGATCTGCATAGTAAAATGTTGCATCGGTTGTTGGCTATCTTTGGACATGTTTAAATACAATTGATTTCAGTTTAGTCTCACACTGGCATGGGGCAAATTAAAATACAGGATGAAGCTAAATCTGAAATTTAAAATTGTTGCCAATTTTCATCTGACTCACTTTTCGCCATTCAGAATAAAAGAGCTTTTATATAATGGTCCTATAATTTCAACTGCCTACTGATTTTTCGTTGCATCCATACAGTCAAGATAATTAAAACACACAAAACGCAGGACTAAATAGCTAACTAACCAGAGTTCATCTTAATTTGTTTAAACGATTATTCAAAGCAAATAAGTGTAAACACGAGAGAATTGTTCTCACATCCGAGCCTGTCTTATTTTAGATCTGTAGTTGACTAAGCAAAATATTTGGCACTATTGATTAAAATAAAGGTGATTAAAACTGTCAAATCTGTTGCGAAACGTGGGGAAAATGTGCTTTAAATGATATCTTTATAGAGCTAAAATATTTAGATATGATCATGTCCTTTAAGGAGGTTATATTTCGGGAGTCATATTTTTCAAAACAACCAACCAAAGGTTAACTCCACCATAGCATAAGTAGTATTTGTTTTCAGATCGATTTTCCACCCTCCAACAGATGAACATTTGCCAGAACAGAATAACTATTCAAACACTCATTGGATTACTAAATACACAAATAGTGTCGATCCCACTGAGTTTGCAAATAGAATCTCGACACCAGTCACCAATATCAAAGTGAAAGTTTTCTTTATTGGTTTTTAAAGTTACACCGTTTTATTCCCCCATCGGTAGAAGCGGCGAGCAGGGGTGAGACGGGCGAAGTGTGTTTTTCTGCTGTGCTCAGGAAGTCAGGTGGCGGGTTTTCTGGCGCTCGGGAGCTGGCTGCAGGCGGCACACTGCGCGGTGATCCTGGGAACTATCTCTGGTTTGTTTCGCGGCGCGAAGCGAGCTTGAGGATTGCGGTGCTAATTATTATGATTTAATATGCGTATATCCTAGTGCTTCAATGCAGACCAGGACACTGCCCTGGGGAGGTCCCCTCTTCCTTGTGAATTAGCATCATTATCTTTATTGTCTCTCTTTTACAAGAAGAAAACGACAGCGCGGTGCATCTTCTCGGTGTAACTGCGTGACCACTTCGCTCGGGTCAGAAGATATTTAAAATAATTCCCAGTCATTTTTTTATCTACCCCCCCGTGGAGTGGTTGGTTCCCAGCGCCCACGCCGGAGTCTGCTCACACGCCGCCGATGTCAATCCGCAGTGATCCCCCCGCTCCCCTCTGGGCGCAGCTGAGAACAAACTCTTTAGGGTCTCACCCGGTTGAAAGCTCTTGTTCACACTGCGTGCACAGCTCAGCCCTCCGCCTTCCCCGGGTAGCCCTTGGGTTTTGTTTCTTATTCTGGGTTTGAGCAAAGCAAACTGTGAGATGCAAGGGAAGGAGGGGGCGGGGAGGATGCGGTATCTCAGCAGAGGAGCATGGCTCTGATGCCCCCCCCCCCTCCCATACATCCACCCTTGTGCTGTAGGGGGCCGGAGGGAGCGGTGAGGCGGCTGCAGGAGCGCTATGCCTTTAAGAAGCTCCTGACCCGGATTGTCCTCGCAGGTGTGGGTGCGGGCGGGGGGGGGGGGGGGGGACAGAAAGAGGGCGGTGGAGGAAGGCCCTTTGATTGACAGCCCCCGCGAGCCTCCCCCACAAAGTTTTCTTTCACTCCAAGGGGACTTTGCTGTTGCCATGAAAACGGATTTTGGCAAACACCCGCCCCTCCCCCGGGGGCAGCCAACTGGAAAAAGTAAAGTGGCAAAGAAAGGAAAGGAGATGGGGGGCTGGGCAGTGCATGCCAGGTTACCCCCCGCCCATGCACCCCACTTCCCAGCTACCAGGGAGTCCGGTCAGAGCCCAGACAACCAGCCCCCCCCCCCCAGCTCGGCAAGCCATGCTCGGGGCCACACTGGGCTTCAGCTGGGGTTGATGTGTCCTTGTGTAACCCGAACAACAAAGAGCCTTGCGGCGCGGGGGGTGGTGCATTTGTAGTGCCTGGGGAATTGCAGCACCCCCATCCTTTGATCGGGGAGCCGGGATCCGACGCCACCCTTCAAGATACCCGGGGGAGAGGAGGGGAGTGGGGAACCCTTCACTAGGGAGAGCTGGGCTCGCCCCTGCCCTCCTTGATCCCGCCATCAATGGGGGGTGCGGGGGTGAGCTGAGCTCCGCTGCGGCAGCCCCCGCCCGGGTCATTTCGGGGCTGCTCGCTCCCCAGACACTGGGGGGGGGGGGAGCTGCTCCGCTTCCTGCACGGGAGCAAGTCCCCACGATCGCGACCCCCTTTGTGCCCCGCACACGAGGCCAGGGACCGCGCAGCCCTTCGGCAGCCTCCCGCCGCGGGGAGCGGAGGTTCAAACACCCCCCCACACACACACACACCCTTGTGCGGCCGGGGGCCCCGCAACCAGCAGCGAGCCGGGGGTGGTTTGCAGCCCGGCTCCCTGCGCCTGGGGGCGGGTGGATCTAAAACAAACCGGACCCAAAGTTGCCTCCTCCCCCCAGTTCTGCAGGGGGTAACGTAGGGGGAGGGGCCGGGCCCCCTGCTTTCAGCGCGGGGGGGGGGTGCAAACGGGAGCCCCCTAAACTGCAACTTTTTTTTTTTTTAACCAGCTGGTCAATTACCATCCGTCAGGGCCTGTCGGGAGCCGCGCGCTGATTGGCTGCCGGCTGCTCATTTATAGGCCGTCAATCATCTCCCCCGGCACTGGGAGCGCACCGAGGCGGCGGCTAGAGGGGGGGGAAAAGCGCCCGGCGAGCCCCGAGTTTAGCCGCTTGTAGCAGCCCGCGAGCGCAGGGCCCCGGGGGGAGACACCTCGCAGCAGCCCGGTCCCCGGCCTCACCTGCCCGCCACGCTGGCGCACCTGCTGCCCGCCCCGGCCATGTACAGCATGCTGGAGGGCGAGCTCAAGAGCCCCCAGCCCGCCCCGGGCGGCGCGGGGGGCCCGGCGGGGGCTGCGGGCAAAGGTGGCGGCGGCGGCGGGGGAGCGAGCGGCGGGGCCGCGGACCAGGACCGGGTGAAGCGGCCCATGAACGCCTTCATGGTGTGGTCGCGGGGCCAGCGGCGGAAGATGGCCCAGGAGAACCCCAAGATGCACAACTCCGAGATCAGCAAGCGCCTCGGGGCCGACTGGAAGCTGCTGAGCGACGCCGAGAAGCGGCCCTTCATCGACGAGGCCAAGCGGCTGCGGGCCGTGCACATGAAGGAGTATCCGGATTACAAATACCGGCCCCGCCGGAAGACCAAGACCCTGCTGAAGAAGGACAAGTACTCGCTGCCCGGCAACCTGCTGGCCCCCGGCGGGGCCAGCGCCGTCAGCAGCCCCGTCGGGGTGGGCCAGCGCCTGGACACCTACGCCCACATGAACGGCTGGAGCAACGGGGCGTACTCGCTGATGCCGGAACAGCTGGGCTACGGGCAGCACCCGGCCATGAACAGCCCCCAGCTGCCGCAGATGCACCGCTACGACATGAGCGGCCTGCAATACAGCCCCATGATGTCCACGGCCCAGTCCTACATGAACGCGGCCTCCTCCTACAGCATGTCCCCCGCCGCCTACGGCCAGCAGCCCGCCACGGCCATGAGCCTGGGCTCCATGGGCTCGGTGGTGAAATCCGAGCCCAGCTCCCCGCCGCCGGCCATCACCTCCCACTCCCAGCGGGCCTGCCTGGGGGACCTGCGGGATATGATCAGCATGTATCTCCCGCCCGGGGGGGATGCCACAGACCCTTCCACCCTGCAGGGCAGTCGGTTGCACAGTGTCCACCAGCACTACCAGAGTGCCGGGACGGGGGTCAATGGCACTGTACCGCTGACTCACATCTGAGACTGCTCTGCCCTCAACACAACCTCACCCCGCTCCTGGGACAGCTGGTTGCTCGCTTGAGCGGACTCGGACTCAATGCAACTCCCCGGGAAGACTTTTTCAAAGGAAGGTTCGATGTTGCGTGTGTTTTTTGTACAAAAAAATAGGGGGTGTGTGGACTGGTTTTCTCGAATAGAGCACAAATGTCTCCTGGGAAGTTTTTGAAACCGCAGCCACGTCTTTCCTGGTTTCTGATAGGTTGGCTCTATTTTATTCTTTTAAAAAAAAATTGCAAAACCCGTTTTAAAGGTCTTGTCTATTTCAGTTTGAGTGTAGCTGTGGAATGGACACGTGGCGGGCTTTCTTCAAGCTCAGATGTTTACATTTTTGTTTGTCGCCTTTTTTTTATTTTTAAGTGCCCCTCTCCCTCCCACGCCCCGTGTCCTGGTCGAGGTTTTACCCGAATCCGTAGCTTCCACGACCTCTCCACCGGGGGGGGGGGGGGAAAGAAGCTGTGCGGGTCGTAAACGCAAAGTCTTTTTTTAACTTATAGTAAGTTGTGTGTTTTGGTTTTTATTCTCTTAAGCTTGTAAACTTCTGTAAATCGGTTTGTGAATTTGACTGTGATACCGTTTTGACATACCCCACCAGGCAACAAACGCTTCAGTTTTGTCTCTCCGGTTTCTTAAAGGACTTTATCCTGTGAAACACTTCTCTCTTCTCCCCTACCCCCCAAGAGATCAATAAATTTTATAACGGGCACCTCCCCCGTCTCCTGGCGATTTGTATGTTGGGGTGGGCAGCCCCACGGTGCCCTGCTCAAAAACTCAAAGAGAATAAGTGCCTCTACCGAGCGGGTTACAGGGGACACATGTAAAGGCCGGGACTAGACAACAGCGCGGTGAGGTTTAGACCGTCGCTTTACAGCGCAGAATTCCATATTGCGGTGCGAAAGGTGAAACCCGCTTCCCTCCGGGGTAAACGCTTAAAACGGGTGCTTTGAAAACCGCTCCGGTCCTGCCCATCAGCTCTTGCATCACGGATCTCACCGCGCCTGGGCGTTGTTTGAAAAACTGGAAGTCCCTTGCGTTTAATTTCTCGTGCGGGGGACAGCAGGGCTTAGGAAACCGAGCGGGTGGAGATTTAGCTACCCACTGCCTCGCTTATTTTTAAAACTACGAGCCACTTGTTGCCTCTCCAAAGAGGCATTTCGCGTTCCCAGCTCGCCGGCTGGGTGTAGCGGCTGAAAGGTGCGGGTTTAAATTCTCTCTGAGGTGGGCTGTGCACCCAGGAAAGCTGAGATACTTACCGACCCAAACCCGCTCGGAGAAATCTTCATTCGATGGTATTAAAAATGAATGGTTACAGGAGTCCGAGGGGAAATAAATAATGTAATCTTTTCAGGCTGGCTGGCCCCCGGCGGCCTCCTCCTACAGCATGTCCCCCGCCGCCTACGGCCAGCAGCCCCCACTCCCAGCAGGGTCTTGGCTGTAGGGGTCGCAGAACCGCTAACCGGTTCCCACTTCGTGTATCCTAAAAATACAGCAGTTAGCTCGTACCTAAAGTCGTTTTAAAATGATAGGAGTACCGTTTAGGTATAAATCGAGTTGTCCGCGTGTGTTTTGAAAACCGAATTAACGCCATTTCGTTCGCACAGTAATTCACTCCTGGCGGTTTATCAAATTAATACCAAATCTTCATGGTTGTGTTAAATTTAACTGATGGTGCTTTAACTCATTTTCCTGCTCCTTTCGCGTTTGGCACCTGTTACTCTGTATTTCTTAGGGCAGTGGGAAAACAAAATCTCTCACGTCTGTTTTACGCCAACCTTGCTGTGACTTCTTCCATCTTCTGCGTGAGAGAGTTTTATTAGCCAAAGCTGTTGAAAAAACAAAACTCCTGGAGTTTAGACGAGGCTGTTCGAGCCGAGTATTTCTAAGCCTGTTAATTTGACTGATATCTCCTAGCTATTAACTGGCTTTCCTAAGGGGAAAAAAGGATTTTTGAGAAGGGGGGGGGCGTCTTTTGTGAATTCACACAATGATGAACTCCACTTTCTCTGTGCTGCACTGCACAGGAGTAAGGCTAAAACATTTCCCCTCGCCCCTCAAACAAAACAAAAGCGTGAATAACTTTCCCCCCTCCAAGCTGCAATTTACCCACTAGGGGTAAATTTCCACCCAACTTGAAACGTGCGATTCTCGCTGGGAAGCTCGGTAATTTAATTTCAGACTTTTCCTTGTAGCCACGAGTTTGCCTGGCTAACAACAGAAGTCTTTTAAACCCTCCTTTGCAACAGGAGCGCGGCGGGGCCCTGTGTCTGCTCAGGGCGAGAAGGGGCTGCAGCGCTCTGGTCACTTTCGCGGGGTTCCACCCGCGTTTAGGGGTAACAAGCGCACGGCTTTATTTTTAAATAACACCTGGTTTATACTGAGATATCGCCTAAACCCAGCGTCCATTTGCGCCTTCCTTCCCGGGGCTGGTTCCTAGAGAGGTTGGGGATTTTCTCCCGTGGCAACACCCTCTCCCCGCCCGATTAAAGAAGAAACGCCGCCTGATGTAATTACTTTTAAGAAAAGGGGATTTATTTATTTTTTTACCCTCCTCCTGTGGGCCCAACTCCCCCCCCACACACCTGAGTCTCCTGTACGCTTTGTGTTTGTTTCTGGATAATCGTAGGCAAGGGAAAGTACACGAGACAAAACAAGAGTGGGCGCCAACCTGCCCCCAGGCCCCACCGCCCTCAGCTGTCTGCAGAGGGACGATCTCTCCCTCCCCCTCTCTTGCAGCCCCCAGCCTGCGGAGACTAAACCACACTGCGCACACACTTGACATTAAAATGTTTTGCAGAGAATACATGAGTAGTGGGGGTGGGGGGGAAGACTTTTCAGCTTGGAAAACCTGACGCATCTGCTTCTAAACACAGACCCCCCCCCCCCCATGTACCCTCTCCTTTTCTCAGCGCTCTCCTTACCCACCCATTGCCCTGCTGGCTTTGAAATCGGGCCCCTGGGGAAGGGAACCCGCAGTGTCTCACCCCACCGTCGGGGTGGAAGCATTCGTGCAAGGAGAAAGCAGCACTCCCCTCGCCTTTGTAACCCAGGCCCTGGAGCTCCTGGGTCGGTGATAAGGGGGCAGACAAGGCCAGTCTGGCTGGGCTGCAGAGCTCATCTCTGCTGGGAGCGAACAAGCTGTGCGAAATCACTGCCCCGGGGTGGTTTTCTATAACCCGCGGGCAGCACAGCACAATCCCTTTGTAACGAAAGGGTGCGGGGTCCTGCCCCCCGGAACGGCTCCCTTCCAAACCAGATCGCGTGTAATCACCCACGCGAGGACGTCCGACGCCATTCAGACCTAGTGTAAACAGGTGAAACTCGGCTGGGATGATAACTGCTTTCCCGAGCTCTGAACTAACCCCTGTAATTCTGCCCCATTATAAATGGATTCGGAGTAAGCCAGACGCACTAGTTCTTTTCCTCCCACAATATTTCCCAGGGTGTAGGGGTTCAACTCACACAGAGGTTCCCAGCGCTCTCGTTTTTGGGGGTGGAGGGGAATCTTCCCTTCTTGTAGAAGAGGGATACAGAGCCAGACTGATGCAGTTGGGTCAGTGAGGGAGGAAGGCGGAAAAATCCCCCCCGACTTTGATCCCCTAGGGAGGGGGGTGCTGAAGCTGCCCCCATCACACTGGCATTTCACAGACCTGAGGGGACAGTAGCAAACTGGAAGAGAAAACTTGACCTGCAGCTTTTCATCTTTCCTGGGGGCTGCCATGTCTCATGCTCCGTCTCAGCCCACAGCCCCCCCACCAAACAAAACAACTCCGTAAAACTGGTTCTTAGGCAAAGGGGAAGGGAGAACATCTTCCCTTGTACACAACTAAAACATTTTGCTTGTGCTAGGATTTGTTTTTAAACTTCAACATTACTCTGAACAAATGCACCAATTCTGATCTCAGACAGGCCAGCATGTCCCTTTAGGAACTCCAGTCCGGATTCATCCTGGTGTCACCGGGATCATTCTCAGTGAGGGCTGGTGCTTTGGAAAGAGGAGACATCGGATTAACAAATTAAACAGTGCTTCTATATCGTGATGCCAACTTTTCCCAACCTAGTGCTAAACATTTCCCAAATCTGGTGAAAAATTCCCAGACTCTTTACCAGTTTGGGAAATTTTGGGCGCTAGCCAGTGCTTCTATAGCCTGGGAAAATTCCCAAAATATGTGAATTTTTGAGGAAAATGTTTCACCTTGGGAAATTGCAGGGCACATGCTGTTAAAAATTCCCAGATTTTGGGAAATTTCCCAGGCTATAGAAGCACTGAGTTCTAAATACTGCGGAGTGTGACTGCTTTAGACCTCACTAATGGATCTAATCCTGCCAGGTGCTGAGCATGTGCTCTTCCCACGGAGGGTTTATGGCCCGTGAAATGCTTAATCGCTAGATACTCACAATTATATAATCAGGTGTTTTCACGGTGAAAACCTGCAGCCTTATTCCCCTGTACCATTTCTTTCAACTCCAGTGCAGGTGAGTCCAGCATCCCTGGCAAATTGGATAGAATATCAGAAGTGCCTTGGTTAATAGTGTTAGCATTTAAATGGGGGTAACAATATTTAACCTGCTGCATTAACAACCTGTTGAAAGGAAGAGGGGAAGATTCCACTTGGTGTTTCCCAGTCTGCAGATTCCAAAAAACCGCAGCATCTCGGGTTACATTTTGAAGACTATCTCCTCCCCCAGAGGGCTGTAAAGTGCATTTGATGTAACAAAAACAGTAAGTGAAACTGTTTTTCAATTTAAAAATTAGGTGTGGAGAGGAGGTAAAAAAAATCATGGAAAATTAGCAGAGGGATCAATCATACAGGCACTGGTAAAGAATGCCTGTAGGATTTTGAGATTTCTTTTTTCACTCACTTTCCCTGTTTCTGATGCTCCTTTCTATAGGGAGAGATGAATGTTAAGTTCAGTATGAAAAGGCATTTGATTAACAGACATAAATCTAAAGTATTTGTTAGATCTGGGTATTTCCAGATCAGAAATGAGAGGAAGAAAATATACTTCTTTAAGATCACTAAGCCTATATATTGGCTACAAAACACCTCCATTAAAATGTTTTCTCTGTCTATGTTAAATGAAGAAAAAAACAGATTATTTAACAGGAGCGAATAAAACTGCAGAAACAAAATAATGACTGCTTTGAGGCTCTATCCAACTTGTGTACACTTTAGTACCAATTATTCTCTACAAGTGCCTGTCTGAATGATGTGATCACTTTGACTGTCCCTGTGTGCCTATTTAGGGAATAATCCTGTTTCCACTGGAATCAATGGCATACAATGGTTCAGAGTCAGTCCCTTTGTGTCTGGGATGCTGGAAGGAAAAAAGAAAATCTTTAAAAACTTGCAATAGAGATTTTTGAAATTTGGATGCATTTTCTTTTGCTTTTGACAAGTCTTCTGTAGGGAAGAAGGGCCCTTTGGTTAAGGCCTTGTCTACATGGGGAAATGGACCAGACTAGCTATTTTGGAAAAGGCTAGTCCACAATAGCTATTCTGGAATAGCTCCCAGTGTGACTTTTTATTGTTACTGCTGAGTGCATTAATTAATTATTCTGGAATAAAGTGACTTTTGTTCCAAAAGAGCATCCACACGGGAAGCTATTCTGGAATCACTATCCCAGTCAATTTCCCCTCAGGAGATCAGGGTTCTGTTCCCTCCTCTTCCATAGACGTGTGACCTTGGATAAGCATTAATCTCTCTATGCCTGTAAATCTTTCCCTACTTCACTGGGACACTTTGAGAATAAATCTATAAATACCTGGAGGGCACTCTGATACTGCCCGGACAGGTGCTATATAAATACCAAACCAGATTAAATTGGATTCAGTTACCTTTATTTGAGAGAGGGCAGCCAATCTCAGGAGGCTTGTCTAGATAAGAAATCATGCACCATTGCCGCTAAATTGATTTTTTTTTTAAATGGGTTTACACCAGGTTAGTTGAATTTGAAAAACTACTGGATTAAGCTAAACCAGTTTAAGTGTGATTTTTAACCTGGTTAAAGTATGTCTACATTTGAGGTTAGCACTAGTGTAATTAAATTGCTGTGGTTACCCTGGTGCAAAAATCCCATGCATACACCAGCCAAAAGAAGATGGGTCGGATGACCAGGAGTCCAGAGAATAAGGGGAAATTCAACAGCACTGTAACTTGTGAGTTTGTCATTTATATTTTTTCTGCAGCTGGTGATTGAGGCTTTTGGCCTTGGTGAACTTTTCTATTTGCCTCTCAGCAGAATATAATGTGTCTTTCTGTACCACCCATAGGAAAGACCTCTGTCTAACTGTCTTTGTGAAGCACTTTCTGCTATGTCCCCCCCCCCCCTTTTTTTTTTTTAAATGAAGATATCCTATCTCCTAGAACTGGAAGGGACCTTGAAAGGTCATCAAGTCCAGTCCCCTGCCTTCCCCTCGCAGGACCAAGTACTGATTTTGCCCTTAAGTGGCCCCCTCAAGGATTGAACTCATAACCATGGGTTTAGCAGGCCAGTGCCCAAGCCACTGAGCTATCCCTTGCCCCTTCACACCAGGCTGAGATTGTTAATGTCAAACATCCCCATTTGCAACATGCTGTAGTGGTTTCACAAATGATATAAATACATTTGACACAAAGGGAAGAGTCAGAGCATAGCTATGGATGTTTGCTAGTCCTGTTTCGCGATTGTTCTTGAATGCCCTACACAAGAAAAAAGTTGCTCTCAGAAGTCAATGGGAACTTTACCTGAGTCAAGAGTTCAGGATTAGCCCTTTGGTGTTGGTTTCATTTTCACTGTACTATAGCAAGTTCTCTTGACAGAAAAGTCCCGTATTAGAAAACTAAAATTAAAAAGAAATACTTTGGTCTAAAATTCTTTTATTTTAGACTCACTGAGCACATTTAATTTCATGGCCACTCTGTAAATTGCAAAGTGACACTTGAAAGTCCTTGATAAAAATGTGAAAAAGAAATGATGTTTTATACTTGCCACATTGGGGCAAAGAGGAATTATTGTTTTGTGAACATCAGTATATAAAGCAGTTGTTTTCTGAGTCTATTTTCTGAGCTCTACAAGGCTGGGAGAGCATTGTCTACGCATGAATTAATTCTCACTTCCTTACAACATTGTATTAAGCTGCAGTAAAGTCAATAAAAATGTGTGTGTATCTATCTTAAACTTTATGTGTGCATATGTATATATTTATGTGTAGTCTTACAAACTTGCCCCATGTACTGCATACGTAGCTGAAATAACAATAGGGTCCCTTCTCTGCACTCTGTGCTACGAAACCATCTTTAAAAAGAGTTGAATCTATCGTATTACACAAAGGTTTGTGTTTTTTTTGTTTTGTTTTGTTTTTTTAAGCTGTTCTCAAGACTATGGTTCTGTGTGGTGTCTCCTTCTCCCCATTTGTTGTTGTACCACAGTTCTCTCCCAACAAACTCTGATTTCTGCCAGTTTGGGGGTTCAAGGGCTGGATTCTTACTGGGATTCTAAGCCCTTTCTGCACATCAATCAACACTTGGGTAAGCCTAACCTGGGCTTAATTTGGCTACCACTCTGAAACCTAACCTGGGTGTGAGCAGGAAAGCAACACACACAGCAGTCACCACAGAGGGGCCACACATATTGGAGTTGCTGAGCCCAGACTGGTGCTGCAGTCACTTATGTGGACCACTAAGACTTCTGGGGTCAAATTCCATGGTTCTTAGCGCTTCACTATGCAGCACTGCTCGAGGACTCCTTTTGAAGTATATTGTGGGAGAACTTATTGGTCTTTTTGGGGCCCCTGCGTGGCACGGATCACGCTCAGAACCATAACCTGTTCCAACTGTTGGCACTAATTCTGCTCTCATTTTGGCAACAGGACGCAGGGGCAGGGCAGGAGATCATGGCGGGGGGCATTTCATAGAATCAGAATATCAGGGTTGAATGGGACCTCAGGAGGTCATCTAGTCCAACCCCCTGCTCAAAGCAGGACCAATCCCCAGACAGATTTTTGCTCCAGATCCCTAAATGGCCCCTTTAAGGATTGAACTCACAACCCTGGATTTAGCAGGCCAAAGCTCAAACCACTGAGCTATCCCTTCCCCTGCCCCTGCCCCTGCCCCCTGGGTTGTCCCCCTGAAAAGGCCTTGGTGAGGAGAGCATGCAGGCTGCATGCAAACATGGAGCAGTGGAGACAGCTGATGCAGGCTGTACTACCCTGTTTCCCCGAAAATAAGACATCCTCCGAAAATAAGGCCTACTTACAGTTTTGCCTCTCGTTGTAATATAAGGCATCCCCCCGATAATAAGACCTCCCCGATAATAAGGCATCCACCGATAATAAGGCATTTTTCATTTCTGAAAAATAAGACATCCCCTGAAAATAAGACCTAGCGCATCTTTGGGAGCAAAAATTAATATAAGACACTGTCTTATTTTCGGGGAAACAGGGTAGCTGTGAAATCTTCCTGTGCTGACCGGCAGTTCTAGAGCAGAACCACAAGCAGAGTGCAGTGACTACATCACCCTGCGATGACCAGTAGTAGTTCCAGAACTTCTGAGGGGCCCTTCAGAGCCAGGACCTGCAGAGGGGGGAGTCCATGCTAGTCTAGAAGTGGGTTACTATTGCCATCTGGAAGCTGACTACCCCAGATTGGTACAGGTCAGTGACTAATCAGTTTGCATATGGCAAGTCAGCTGTGAGTGCAGTGGCGATGGAGGTTTGCAAGGCCGTTATTGTAGCGGTTCACCCTCAGTGAGAGCAAAAGTCCTGAAACAGCAGTGGACTTTGAGCGAACTGACTTCCTGAACTGTGCTGGAGCCATGGAGGGCATACATGTGCCCATTGTCTGCCCCCTCCAAGGTGCACATGGCTTTGTAAACTGGAAAGGATGCTACTCAAGCATTTATACGGGCCTTGGCCAAAAATAGAGGGAGGTTCATGGACTCCACTGTTGGACACGGGTGGGGTATTTTGGAGGACTGGCATTTTCAAACTGGTACAAGATGAGATTTTATTCCCACCCAATCATATGGACATCAAAGGTTGTGTGTACCCACTCTTATTGCGGGAGACCCAGCGTATCCTCTACTGCCCTGCCCTGATGTGAGCGCACCTAGCAGAAAAGGGTTAATTACACCCGGAGTGGGATGGTGGTGGGATGTGCCTTTGGCTGACTGCGGGCAGGATGGCACTGCTGACAAACCCATTTGGAGCCCCGTGCGTGATGCCGTTGTTGTTGGGGCATGCTGTGACTGCGCGACAGAAGTGAGGAGCAGGGGGAGAACTTTCCCCTGTGCTGGTTTACAGGCCTGGGACAGACAAACAGAAAGTGCACCTCTTCTAACTGGGGCTGGGTCAAGAGAACAAGGGAAGTAAGGGATACCCGGTGTGCCCCCATCTTTGGATAAGAGATAGTGTGAGCACAACACTATTATGCTGTCCCAATTGAACATTTTCTACGTTGTAAATCTGAGACTTTATTCAAATCTCTGCTTTGAAGTTCCCGTCTTTTGATTGTTTCCTAAACACTCACGCACCGAGGTATTGAACAGCAAAGTAATTGATTAAAAGTTAACAATACAGGCAATCTGGCTGCCACAAACCAAACCAATGAGCCATGAAAGCAAACCAGAAAATAAAACCAAGGAGAGCCATGGCCCCTGGAATGGACCTGCCCATTGTCAGTGTACCTGTTCTCCTCCCCCCAGGATGCACTGGGGTGGAACGTTTTGGGTATACCCATCTACCCATGTGCACTTCCTCCATGAACTGCATTGACTGGCTCAGTCCCTGTCTAGAATTACCCAGTGGCTGCAGGACCTGGTAGCATAGAGGGGAGGCCATTGGAGCAGGTGGGACTGAGGCAGGTTCTTTGGTCTGGGCTGGTGTTTTCAGCGGCCTGCTGGTCATCATGCCAAGCAGCTACTTGAACAGTTCCCTTTGCTACGGGTGATCCTGCTCCTTCATCACCCAGTTGTGCTTGATATAGTCCACGGCCATCTTTTTCGCCATTCCCAGAATGGCCTGCTTCTACCAGTCCTACTCCAGCATCTCCCTTTGCACTTTCAAGGGCTGGTATGACCTGCTAGCAAAGTTCTTCTGCATCTCCTGCAAGTTGTCCATAGTCTTCTTTCTTTTCCCCTGGAGGTTATGGAGCTCTCGCTGACTTTCAGGGCACTCCTGGCTGGAACAGATGGCCCTGAAAAGCAATGAAACAGCCCATTATTTTTCTGTCAAGGGCGGTGGGGGGAAGGTTTCTCCTCTTCAGCTTTCTGTACCCCACCAGTGTGATCTCCTTGATCTACATTCTCCTCCATCTCTGCCCTTATTTGCTCCGAAACTGCTGTCTCGTAGGGTTCCTCCCCACCGAAACAGTGCAAAGGGGGTGGATTAGCAGCACTCCGGCCACATGCTATATAGCCCCAGCTCAGTCAGCTAGCCCAAATTGAAAGCACCACCAAACTTGGGGGTGGGGGGAGGTTTGTGTATATGGATGGAAGCTGGGTTAGGGGCAACACCCAAGTAAGAGCCTAGATTAACTTCCTTACCTTGTCAACTCTTTTTATAAACTTTCCCGTTATATTTGGAATTTAACACAATACTGTATTTGCTTTTTTGTCTGTTTTGGCTCTGCTGCTGCCTGGTTGCGTTCTTCCAGTTGTAAATGAGGTGTGTGGTTGAGTGGTCCGTTCATAACTCTGGTGTTCAGATCTAGAAATGACTGCTGGGCCAAGTTTAATAGAAAACGCACACACTCTTAACAATGTTTCCATCATCCTACGAACGATATAAGGGTTCTCACTCTATACATGGGTTATTTATTGTTTTGTCTCTGAGATTTAGATGGCCAGGATATGCAAATCTGTTAAAACATCCCTAAATTAACAGTTAAAAATAATCATCACAACAGTGAGCTTTGCTTTATAGAAGCATTACACTGTAGTCCAGTCATCCGATCTCCGTATTTAATAGGGCATTACCAAATTACAGAATAAGCATTTTTACTCTACCCATGATGCACACAACAGTGATCTTATTACATCAAGTGAGATCTCTGATTACATATATTTAACAAACCAGGCATGTCTATCAAATGTTAATATTTAAAAAAAAAAAAGGGGGGGGGAGGGAACAGGTGTGTTGGGTTTGTTTGTTTTGTTTTTGTTTTTTGCAGGTGATTGTACTTTGGGGTTCTCACTATGTTCATGACGTTGTTGGCATTCATTTGTGTTAACTTTTAAAGGAGGATGGCAAAAACTGCTTGATAGAATATTTTCATAGACGATTCAACAATTATTGTATTGAAAATAGCAGCTTCTTCCTATGGAATGTCAATTTGGGCAGGTTAACCTCTCCTGGCATGGGATAAGTGCATTAGCTGGCTATTTGTTAGCAAGATCAACTGTGAAATGCCTGACAATGTTGGCACTTAAGGGGCCATAAGTAGTCTTCAATGTTAACAGTCCATTGAGGTAACGAGGGAAGGGAAGATAACGCTTCTCTAATGGTATTCATTGTGAATGCAGAATCCCAAACCAGTTGGTCATGTTTGCATTGTCAAGGCTAGTTACACAGCAGAATGGGCTAGAAAGCTACTTTTTTAAATAAAGTGGCTGATCTAGAAATCTGCCTGTGGACCCTAATGCCCTGAGCCTCACAGGTAGTCGGGCAACTGGGACTTAGACACCTAATGACCAGTGGGCATCTGGGCCTACATGCTTGGGATTTATGGGTTTTCCCATTTCTGCTGGTAGATTTCTAAGGTTCCTGCTCATGATGGAGGACAACAAATACCACCGTGATGTAAATGTTTTTGAGGGTTACCTCAATACTGAATAATAGACTATAATCAGGACTGGGGCCTCAGGAGACAATGGCCCCACGTGGGATTTTCCAACTCCAAAATGCTTTCCCACTGACCAGTAGCAATTTGGCATTGCAAGCGTCCACAGTGGGATTGCCACTTGCTTCGCCAGTCCGTGCAGCTCTCTTTCTGGTGCCCTGGGGCTGCAGGGCTGGGGCAAGTTCAACACAAATTCAGGAATGTGGCATTGCACATCGTAAAGTTCATCCTCCCAAGCCTGCCTCACAATGCTCATTTCTCAGGGCCAGAAGCAGTGCTTCACCATAGGCAGCTGCTCCAGGAACACCATCGACAATCTTAAATTGGTTCTCACTATGTCCCACCAAAAGCTGACCGCCTGGAAATCCTCCAATTCCCCAAGGCTCTTCTTGCAGCTCTGCAAATACCAGAGGATCATGTGTCCTGTGCTTGCAACACGCATGACAATAGTGCAGAGCTGTGTTGGCTCCATGCTTCAGTCAGAGATGGTGGACGGTGGCAAGTCCCGTGCGCGTTCGTGGGGTTTTCAATATAGGCATGACAATTCTGGGCTGGAGATGGCATTATGGAATGGAGGGGACTTGACCCTACAGTCCCAGGCACCCTGCCTGACTAGTTTCTTTCCCACCATGCATTGCCAAAACTTCCCAAAGGACAGTGAACTGGATGACGGTGGGTTGCACCCTGAGATACCGACTCCTGGAGCAGCACACTGTGCATCGAAACAAATGCTCCTGGTGAATACGTGCAGCACCGACGCAAGGAGCCAACTATGCAATAACTGCAGAAGCTGTATTCCTCCGTGACTTGCATATAGACCCACCAAAGCAATGACTAATGAGGGAAGTGGAAGTCTGCAAAATAGCTGAAGGATGGGCTAAATCAGAGAGAAAACGTTTTGAATGATGCATGGGGTCAGGACCCCACTGCTTATCGTCCGTAAGTGCGAGCAATTGGAGGGGAGGGGGCAGAGAGAAGCAAATGGGGGGCAAGGTCTTGGTGGGAAGAGGCAGCGTGGGGTCTCAGGGAGAAGGGGAAGTGGGCCGTGGAGAAGGGGCTGTGCGGGCGGGCTGGCCTGGTTCAGGCCTTAGGCTATCCCAAGTAAAATATCCCAACACTTCCACTATTTAAAGTAGGACTGGACACAGCACTGGAATATGCAGGGAATAATCCGTTAGCAGCAGAAGAATGTGCTGCCCCCTGATGACTGTTTCCCACATCTAATGGCTGTGAGTTCAGCTTGGACGTTAAATATAGACTGGTCAGTTTCACTTCTGTTTCCAATACGTTTTTCTTGTTGGTTCTCCTGCCCTACCTCAGGCCTTGTCTACACTAGAGCACTCAGTCATTTGAAAAAATCATTATTTTGCTCTGATTAAAGCAAAAGTGATTGAATGCTTTGTATTTTTTTCAGAGGAACATAGGCATTGCCCTACTGGATTAGATTAACAATAATCTTGTATAGTGCTTTCCATCTATAGAGCTCAAAGCATTTTACACGGTGTCATGATCCTTATTTCACAGATGGGGAAACTGAGACACAAAGCGTCAACGTGTCTTGCTTAATGTCACTCAGCAGCCAGTGGTCAAGCTGGGAATAAAAGCCAGGTCTCCTGAGTCCCACTGAAGTGCTCTATCCACTGAGTTCTCTTCAGAGCAGTGCGTCATAATCTATGTAGTAACCAGTGTACTACGGCCACCTGCATTTTTGCCTTCCAGCCACAGGAAGCGCGCTGCTTGAGCGATCGAGCCACCGTGTTCTCTGGGTCTGTATTCCAGAGCTCTCTGATGCGTGCACTGTGGGAGATTTTCTATCCATGCTGTGGACTGCCTGTGGGGACCTGAGGGTATTGGGGGAGAGCAGGGGGCAAACTGCCATCATTTCTATTGTTGATAAGGTCTCAGCATTTGAGTTTACAACTCTGCAGGAGATAGTTTCTGTTACAAACCAACCTAACTTTTTATTGATTTCTTTTCAAACCCCAAAAGTGCTTCGACTCAGGCCAGTGCTTGTAATTTAAATGAATAAAACCAAAACAAATCACTGAATTTAAATGTTGGGCTTAAACTCCTCATAGGCCCTTTATGACAACATGCATTTCACTAAAACAAAAGGAGCATTTTCCTCCGTCTACCCTTGACGACGGTAAAATGTAAAAATGAAGTGCTACTCTTCGCCAGACCAAAGAAAAGGAGAGACAATGCAATACAATCCCCATCTGTATTTCATCAGCACAACCCCATATGCTATTTTTTGCCTGTTTGTTGGCAATTTATCTAATTTTTACTGCAGTTCTGTAATGGGAACAACTTGTAGCTGGATTTGTTGCTTCTGTGCTGCATCTGTTTGAATCCGCTAGCAGCTGCAAAATTCCAGGAGCGCTGTCTTTTCATGATTCAGTGACCATGTAATTGGCTATGGGATTTATTCAGCCCTTTCATTCTATTTGAACCTACCGTACAACATATTCTTACAGAAGTGCACTGGTTACATTCTATAGATTGATGCTGTGCCTTATGAAACGCTAACACTTTGCAATCGGTCTCTCTCGCATACGCTGTCACACACAATATCATCATAACAGGTGCCTTTGTGCTTGCATCCAGCCTAACTCTTAAATGTTTAAAATGCACAGTGCGGGCTCAGTGCATAAGGGACCTGGCCTTTTTAAATGAAGGGCACTGGATTTGTTTTCCGCGTCTCTTTCTTTTGGCTGGTGCCTGAAGTCAGCTGATGTCATACAGCCATTTGTGCACCACTCCAGGCCAGTCACCAGGCCGGCTAGCAAAAATCAACACAAGCCCATGCAGAGAGATTTAGCTGCCAAGTAGCCAAAAAGGCTTTTCAATGATGTCACAGTATCACTTAGAAACACCGGTAGTTTGAAGCTTCTCCTGGGCCTTCCCTGCCCAGTTGCTGGGAGTTCTGGGCGTGGAAGGAATGCTGGGTGGGGTGCTTATCTTGTTATCTTAACTTGTTGTGTTTTGAGTTGGTAGCCTGAGTGGTGATGTGATTGGGAAAGATTGACTGGGAGAGGTCAGCTACTGGGCTGACAGAAACCAGGGGTGTCATTTGCTATGGGGCAAGAGAGGCAGTTGCCCCACCAGATCTTGGGTTTTCTCCCCTGAGTTTCCATGGACCTACATGCTCCATTTCCCCCCAACCCACCCTGACTATGCAGGATATAATTCCATATAATGTTCTATATGCTGACACAACTTCTCTTTCTCCCCCACCCCTGGAATTTTTCTGAAACAATGCCCCTTATAGAAACTGGCAGGGAGGGAAGCAGGAACCATATGGGGCTGATGAATGTAATACTGTGGTCCAAATTCTACCCTTAGCTGGAATCCATGCAATCCAGTTGAAGTTGTAATCTTCTGGATGTAAGATGTGGCTTTCAAATCAAACAGCAGAGCTTTAAGTTAGAGCACAGCCAGAGCAGGGGGAGGGATAGCTCAGTGGTTTGAGCATTGGCCTGCTAAACCCAGGGTTGTGAGTTTAATCCTTGAGGGGGCCACTTAGGGATCTGGGGCAACCATCAGTGCTTGGTCCTGCTACTGAAGGCAGGGGGTTGGACTCCATGACCTTTCAGGGTCCCTTCCAGTTCTAGGGGATAGGTATATCTCAATTTATTATTATAACCGGAAACTCTCTGGGCTTCTGACCTATCCAGCGACAGTCAGCACTTTTATCCTGGAGTTGGGACTTCTGACCGTAATAGACAAGGTTCTGATCTCAGTTGCCTTCAGTTTTTACAGCGGTATGACTGAGGTCAGAATCTAGCACAAAGTTCTTTCACCATGCAGTCATTTCCCAAGCACTAGTATCTTCTTTATCCACAGGGGACTTGTTAAAAACCGCATCAGGATTCTGGCAGCATATACCCCCAGACCGGTGCAAAACCACCCAGGTCTGCTTTGCACACACAAACAGATATTATTGCAAGCTGATCCCGGGGGGGGGGGGGGGGGAGGGAACAGGACAAAAGGAACTATTTCAATAGCAAAAGCACCTTTTTTGTGGGAGAAATTGTGATTTTTTTTTTTTTTTTTTTTTTTTTTTTTTGGTCCAGGTAGATCGGTGGAAATTCCACCATTTCTGCTGCAGAATGACCGCATTGTGCACTGCAACCAAACTGATTAGTGTTTCTAGAACACTAGGCCTGATCCTGCACCTCAAGCCTGGGACTTTTTCACTGACTTTATTAGCAGTAGGAGCAAGCCCAGTGTGATAGGTGGGGGGGGGAGGGGGTTTCCATCCCCCTTGGCTGAATATTTCTGCTCCAGCTCTATACAAGACTGGTCTACTAGCAATATTTTCAGCAACTTAACTAAAAAGATAAAACTGATTTAGTCACACCAGCGCAAGCCTCTACAGTGGGCACAGTTAAAGGTGCTTATGTAGGTATAATCTGGTTTGGTACTAATGTAGTTAAATTTGGTGCAAAAACTGAGTGTAGACAAGCCCTGTCACCTGCACTAGCACCAAATGCATTAAAAAAGAATGTAGTTCTGGTGAAATACAAACTAGGCAGTGAATTGAAGTTTGGTAGGGGGTTGATTGATTACTGCTAAAATTGGGACCAGCCCTTATAACAGGACTCCATTTTAACGGGCTCTGCTCTACCCTAAGTGGAGTTTAGAATGCAACCAGTTCAATTGAGCTCAAGATATAATCCTGCATCTGTACCAAGAAACTGGTTAGGGTTAAATTGGGCTAAGCTGGCACTTGTTAGTGAATCCCAACCTAAACTTAACCACTGCTCCTACCCATGGGCAAAGCTTTCTCCAAAACAAGAAGGGCCAGCAACATTTGTTTTCATAGAATTTTAAATACCGCACCCAGTACTAGTACAACCTGCTGCCATGAACCAGCTCCCTTTGATCTCTGGATCACACTGTCCGACCTTGCCTCTGGAACCAAACTAGGTAGTGAAAAGATTATAGACACTCCTGCAAAGTGACCCTGTAATGCACGGAGGGCAGTTTTCAGAAGCACTCAGCACTGGCCTAAGGTTGAACACAAGGGGAGTTTTACTATTGACCATATTGAGTTTATCTCACCTGGACTGGTCATCTCCATGCGTTTCCCCAATAGGAATTGACTATCCCCCTAATGAAGGCCTCGTTTGTGCTTGGGTGTTTGTACCAGTGCAGACCACCCAATTAGCGCAGTCCGTCTGTCTTAGGGGTTTGTGAAAGGACTTAAGCTAATAGAAAGTTTTAGCATATTTAAAAAAAAAAACAGTAAACACAGTCCTTTGCTAATATATATATATTCTTTTTTTAGATCCCCCAAAGTCTGCAGACCAGCTCAGCTCCAGCGGCACAGGATGAAGTTGGCCCATAATTGTGAGGCCATGTCTACATTGATGTTGCGCCTCGTCTGCACAGCGCTTTGTGGGTGGGAGACCGGCGCCTAAGATCACTAGTGTAGACATGACCTACGTTTGGAATTTTTCCACCCACAAAATAGTTTTCAAAGTTTAAAAGGGTAGATTGGACGCTAATCACAGCCCAAGGATGTGCTAAGTGTCACTGAGCTAAGGCAGGGACATTAGAGTTCTGTCTCATTAGCAGAAAACTAGAAACCATTACGAGACTAGTCATTATGTACATCCAAAGAAGCATGTAAGATCGCATCAGCATTCAGATCTTCATACTTTGGACTTCTATAATGCATTCCACCTGCAGATGATCTCAAAGCACTTTGCAGTCGTTAATGAACTGAACATCAGGTGCTCAGATTTAAAAATTTCATTAAAGCTAATGTTAAAATTATATAATACACAGGTTGAGAAACGTGTCTGTTCCCCTGGGTATTATCCACAAAAACAAAGTTTTTTGTTTTTAAAAATCATACTATTATCTATCTATATATCAGCAATGAGCCAAATTTAGGTGAATAAATTTAAGAATACAGTTTAGATCTGTGTTTCTCAAACTGGGGTCACCGCTTGTGTAGGGAAAGCCCCTGGCGGGCCGGGCCGGTTTGTTTACCTGCCCCGTCCGCAGGTCCAGCCGATCGTGGCCACGGTTCGCTGCTCCAGGCAAATGGGAGCTGCTGGAAGCAGCACGGGCCGAGGGACTTACTGGCCGCCGCTTCCAGCAGCCCCCAATGGCCTGCAGCAGTGAACCATGGCCAGTGGGAGTCGCGATCGGTAAACAAACCGGCCCTGCCCGCCAGGGGCTTTCCCTACACAAGCGGCAACCCCAGTTTGAGAAACACTGATTTAGATATTCGCACCCAAGTAATATCACTCATGAGAAGTTGTACAGAGAGTTGGTTGTGGAAAGCAAAATTCTATCAGAGTGAAGATTGTCCCTCAGAATTGAGAATTAGAGTAGGTTGTCCATTTAGAAAACACAATCCATCAGGGAAGTATTTCAGTTACTTTCCTTACTGCACTTCTCATTGGCACTCCAGCTCATCCCCTGGTATTGCTGATATTCGGTGATGTGTTCTATGTAGATGTCCCTCAACCATCTGATGGCATCCAACACCAACTTGCACCAGTTTTAGCAAAAGCAACTTAATATCACACCTTTAGTTGAACCAGTGCAACTGTGTATAAGCCAGGCCTTTGTCGCCTACATCCAGGCATCAGGCAGCCTGTTTTTTGAGAGTACTGAGCACGCATAACTTCGCTCACCTTCAATGAGTGTTGAGTGTTCTGTGCAACTCTGAAGCTTAGGCCACCGATTTAGCTGCTTGATCATGGATTTAGATGCCTATATTCACACACTCAAGTTTTAAGATTGTGATAGAAATGACTTGATCAAGGTTGAGCAGAATGTCTGTGGCAAAGCTAGGAACAGAACCCAACTCCCCTGTTCTTGAGCAACTAGGCCTTGCTTTTTCCTTCCCCCCCCACCCCCCCGGCCCAAGTTGCAGGACTCCGATGGAAGGGGAGTTTTATAGTTATTATGGGAAATCCCCTGGACCTCTTGCCATCCACATGGATGGCGAACCTCTCTGCACTGTTCTGCAGGTCTCCCTTCCCCAGCAGTAGCAAAGCCATGCTCTTACAGGTTTCACTCCTGTACCCTACCCATCCTTTCCAAGGCATAGGGCAAGGAGCAGATCTTGGCTAAATTCTCATGGGAATTTCCTTGCAAGTTCATTGGGGCATGATGCCTTATAAAGCAATTTTCATCCCACCACTGTTCCTCTCTGCTTAACCATGCTTCCCTAAACCCACAGAGCTCCTATGGGCCACAGGGACTACTTTGGGCTACTGAGGGGAGGAGGAAGAGATTATGTCAGATTGGCTTCCCTTTCCCCACCATTGGGCTCTGTTTTTGTCATACTCTGCAGATAGGATGGACTAATGGCTCATAGCCAACGCCTGCAAGATGATAGAAGCTCCGTTGGTCAATGTCTAGTCATGGGGGGGAAAAAAGCAGAGCTTGTTCAGTGAATCCTTCATCCTGACTCCACATAGATGCAGGCCAGGCAAAGCTGCCTATGCAGACCAGCAAATACTTGATCTGGGGCATTCTGCTTCATCAGCCCACAGGCTGGGTAGAGTTGACCAAATCACTCTACAGACACCAGTAGTGAGGATGGAAGACCTCAGTTCCCTGCATTGCTACAGACTTCCTGTGTGGCCATAGGCAAGTCACTTAGGGGCAGATTTTTAAAGGTATTTAGGCATGTAGCAATGCAGATTGGTGGCTAGTGGGATTTTCAGAAGGGCCTAGGCCCAGATCCTCGGAGGCAGTTGGTCATCTACTTCCCATGGGAGTTAGGCTGCTAGAAGCTTTTTAACCCCCCGCCCCCCACTAGAGGCATATCTGAATCTTTAGGAACTTGATTATCTTTAAAACCTGGCCCTTAGCTTCTCTGTGGCTCAGTTCCCCATCTGTAAAATGGAGGCGATCGCATGGCCCTACCACACGGGGCTTGTGAGGGTGAATACATGAAAGATTAGGACGTGTGCAGATTCCTTGATAATGAAGGCCATGTAAGTACTTAAGAGAGACATCCGATTTCAGGATCGGGGCCTTTAGTACACTACAAAATGAGCTACCACCTGGATAATTCATGAGTAATTAAACAGCTATCACTGACACACGCCATATTCTTAAGTGTTATGGAAGTATTGAGGAAGGATGCCGTTAGCTAAGTAAAACCCATTCTGCTTACAAAAACCTTGACAATTTGATTCAACTGCTTGTTTTTTTCTATTCTTTTGATTTGCTTTGAGTGATGACACTTCCATGAAAAGTGAGTTTTAAACCCTCTAATGCAGACATACCTATCCATAATGAATAATACAAATGCATTATCAAGCCGTGACAGATAAATGAATAATTGCAATTAATTTTACAAATATTAACTATATGCAATAACTCTCTGTGATGCTGAGCAATAAATCAAATGTAAAAGCCTTACCAGTATGTAATGAGCTCAGCTTTTGTAAGATGAGGTAAACAGTTGAGGCCCAATCCTGCCCTCAGATATGCAAGCATCCTTCCTGGGACTTCAGTAGGATTTGCATAAATATATCTTAGGGCCTTTCATGGGCTTTCTGGTTCAGGAATTATCAATGCAATTAGGAAACATAATGAAGGAGTTTAGAATTATTCACAAAGAGCTAAAGATGGATCACTAGTATATATGCAGCATTGCTGTGTAATCATTGCTAGCATTTACACAGTACTTTTCAATGCAGTTTCCCCACCCAGATCACTTGCCCAAGATCACCAAGCAGGCGAATGGCAGATCCTGCAACAGAACTTAGGTTTCCAGCTCTGTGCCCTAGTCACTGGACCACATGGCCCTTTTCAAGTTAACTTAATGACCTGGATGGTGCTGGGTTGGTAGCTTTGGAAACAAATCCTCTGTTTTCCCAGATGACAGGTGCAGTGGCTAATATTGGCCCCCTGCCTGGGCCATTTATGCCTTGACCTACCTAATGCAATGGACAGCATTCTGAGAGGTGGATACCCATCTATTAAGGCCTTGTCTACACACAGAGCTGTACCACTTTAGCTACACTGGTCTATTTCAAGCAGTGCAACTCCCCTAGTGTGGACGCAGTTATACTGGTGTAAATGTGCTTATACCCGTATAGCTGTTCCTGTATGACAAGTGGAATAAGCTATCCCAGTGTGCGGCACCTTTATGCTTGTATAACTGCTGTACCAATGTAACTCTTTCGGTAACAAAGCCACACCCCTAACTGAAATAGTTGTACTGCTGCAGAACCTGGGTGTGTAGACTGAGCCTAAGCCCTGGGCTGAGACCATTATGCTCCTTTCAAACGAGTTAACAAAGGACCATCAGATGGCAGCACGTTTTAGTCACTACCAGCCTGGGGTGTATTTGAACCTGGGACCCAAACAGCCTGGTCTCCAGATTATTGTTGTCTGACTTGAAATGAACAATTAGAACCACTAGAAGGGAGGAGCCCCCTCACAGCTGAGAAATAGACATACACGCCTCCGGAGCCTGACCGGGCGTTCCTTCTCTCTCCTCCACCCAGGGGTGGGGCAGGAAATAGCAAATGTGATTTCTCCCATCCTGAGGATTAGGAAGCAATATCCATTTAACTCCTAGGACCCACCCTCCTCCCCATTCCTGGGGAAAAGGCTTTTCTCCTCCTATCCCCAGGCGGCTGTTGGTATTAACAATACTGTACCAACTTTTATATCAGAGAGACTAGGTGGGTGAGGTAATATCTTTTATTGGATTAGCGTCTGTTGGTAAAAGAGACAAGCTAGCTATACATAGAGCTCTTCATCGGGTTTTGGAAAGGTACTCAGAATGTCCTAGGCTTGAAGAAGAGCTCTGAGTAGCTCAAAATCTTGTCTCTTTCACCAACAGAAGTGGGTCTAATAAAAGATATTACCTCACCAACGATGTCTCTTGGATATCCTGGGATCAACACAGCTACAACAACGCCGCACGTGGCTTTTACATCGTGCTTTTCATCGATAGCTCTCAAAGCACGTTACAAATGGAAGGCAGTATAATTATCCCCATCTCGCAGATGGGGAAACTGAGGCATTGGGGCAGTGATTTGTCCAAGGTCACACAGCGGGGCCAGGAATAGAACCCAGGTCTCCAGAGGCCTGATATCATGAAAAAAATGCTCAGGTATGATTAACTTGTGGATACTGCCTTTGCCTGCATTGCATCATGGTGGTGTTGCTGTCTCTTTAAAAAAGCTAAGTTGCAAACATCTCCACTAAAGGTCCCACAGTGGCCATAGGTTTGGCTTCATCTGTGCAAAGGTGCCGATCCACAAAGGTATTGAGGCTCCTATGGAATTTAGGCGGATGTGGGCCTGAGCGATAACATGACTGCTCCTAACCCTGTTAGAGCATGACTTCAATCAGGCATTGTGTGAATAAAAGCATCTCAAATCAGGGCCTAACAGTGGACAGTAACAATTGTAAGCAACTCTATATGAAAGGTGTAAACACGGGGGAGGGAGTGGAATTATTTAGTCTGGTACAAAGGAGAAAGGCACTTAACTATCAGGAAAACTTCTGAGCTCAAGGGCCCATCCACACAGATCTGGTTGCGGAATCAAAACCTACATTGAGCGAGCAAAGAGGTGGAAACCCCATCCCTGGAGACCCTTTTAACCACTGGTTCCCAATCAGGGGTACACAGAGGTCTTCCAGGGGGTACATCAACTCGTCTAAATGTTTGCCTAGTTTTACAACAGGTTACATGAAAAGCACTAGCGAAGTCAGTACCAACTAAAATGTCATACAATGACTTGTTTATACAGCTCTGTATACTACAGCAGTGTTTCTCAACCTGGGGAGTTGTGATTTATTTTCTAATTATATGGCAAAAAATGAGAGAGTCAGCAATTTTTCAGTACTAGGGTGCTGTGCCACTTTTGTAGTTTTACATCTCATTTTGTAAGCAAGTAGTTTTAAAGTGAGGTGAGACTTGGGGGTATGCAAGACCAATCAGATTCCTGAAAGGGGTACAGTCGTCTGGGAAGGTTGAAAACTACTTCTTTAAACTAGCCAGTGCCAAGGACGGGCAAATACATTGTGCACAATGAATATGAAATGGCCAAAAACCTAATAGGGATAGAAAGCACCTTATTCCTGTCATTCACAAATAAACATTCAAGGATCAAGTAACAGACAGTCTAAATCTGGGAGGGAAGCAGAGAAACCCTGAGTCAGATCCTCACCAGGTATAAACCATCAGAGATCATTGACTTCAATTCACAATAGCTGAGGATCTCGCCCATTGTTTTAACAAGTACTTTTCCCCCAGTCCATGCGCTTGTTGCTTAGGCCGCTTAATAACATTAGCACTTTTAGCTCCCAATTAGATTTTGAAATTAACTCTTCATTAAGGTGATGGGCAGTGATAAGGACACATTTCATTGTCATGAATAGGGTGAGGCATATAATTCACACCTCTGATTGCTGTGAATGTTTAGGTGGAGACAGTTTTCTGCAAGGCTGGCTATGTAGGAGAGCAGATACTTAGAAGGCAGATTCTCAGCAGAGATGGCTAGAAACATTTTAAGCATATACAAAGTTTAGATTTTCTACAGAACAGTAAAGGAGTTGTTAAGAAAAATGCCCTAAGAGCTCAGGGTCTGATTCTTTTCAGCCTTTTTTTTTTTTTTTTGCTGACCTTGCATCTTGTAGATGTTTTAGGCTAAGTAGTTTAGAAACTTTTGCTCTGTCTGAACATGGGTATGTGGGAAAGATTAAAACACTTAGGGAAGATTTCACAGAAAAAAAAGGTCAGTTTCTGTCCCCAGCTAATGCACATTGAGGTCTTGATCCTGCAGTTGGCTCTGTGCAATGCATCCGGTTGCAGGATTGGAATAAGAATTTCTACTGAATCAGTAGTAGTCTTTGCATTGGTAACTCAGTGAAGTGAAGGTCATTGTTTCTTTTAGCAATAGTAGCTGTTGCATAGGGCAAACCTGGCCCCTGACAGGGAAGAAGTGAAAGTCACCCAATGGCTCCAAACAAAGTGCTTTTGAGGTGACAATGGTGTACGTTGGGCACTGAAGCCTGGCACCGGGAACGAGTGCTAACCTGCTGGCTGGGCACCTGAGCTCGGTTGCCATTTTGTTGATGTAAATTCTCTTCTGGATCTGATGTTTGTACTGCAGCGGGGCCTGGAGCCCTCAGTCAGAGATTGGGGGTGCCATTGTGGGATGCACATACAGTGAAACAACAGTCCTGCCCCAATGCACTTGCAGTCTAAGGAATGAGGTACACGCCAGTTTTGTGCACTTGAATGGTTTTATTAAAATGATATTTGTCTGTTTTGGCCTCTTGTGTCAGGATAACCCGCAAAGGACATTCTGTATCGCCTGTGCCACTTCCTACTGCCTTATGGGGCAAGTGCCATGGTCTGACTTCTGGTAGTGAAGTGAAGCATGCACAGAAAGGTTTGCAGAGCTGGAAGGAGGGGCACAGGACTAAGAAGGACAGGTCCCTGCTCTAAGTATTCCCAGTCTCAGGTTTATTTCCTTTTGCAATTGTTGCCAACCTCAAGGGTTCAACAATCATGGGACTTTTTGAATGCATCTGTTTGTGTTCTCTTCAGCAAGTCTTTCTGGCTTCTGAGCATTTATGGTGCAGTCACTTTGTTCCCCCGCCCCCCAAGCTTTTCTTTACAGCCCTAAGGGTGAGAAATGTCCTAATTTAAGGCAAAAAGAGATCACCAGATCGTCTAGCCTGATGTTCTGTATATCCCAGGCCACCCGCAACAGAAATTAGAGCGAAGTATTACAGCGCCCAGGAGACTAGATCGGTATGTGCCCCTGGCAGAGGATAGGAGGGCCTGAGGTGCCCCAGAGGGCCTGAGGCCCCCCCACGATGACAGGGAAAGGATTAAGTTAGGTATACGTAGATACTCCTGGTGAGTGACCCGTGCCCATATGCTGCAGAGGAAGGTGAAACCCCTTCTCAAGGTTAACACCAATCTGACATGGGGGGAAATTCCCTTCTGATCCCACCTATGGTGATCAGGTAGAGTCTGCACATGCGAGCAAGAACTGGCCAGCCAAGCCAAATGTACTTTACAAATCTCAGATTTTTTTTTTTAATCACTTGGCTCTAGCAGCTGCTGCTTTAATGAGAAAAAAAATGACCCCAAATCACTAGACCCATGATTAAAATTCTGAGAGCTAGAGACACTAGGCACCCACCCTACAATTGTCTCACGTGGACAGGGTTGTACGTGGCCATACATGGGCTGGCCCCTGTCGCTGCCGTTCATACCGTTAGTTGCAGTGGGGGAGGTTTAGGTTGGCTATTAGGAAAAACTGTTTCACTAGGAGGGTGGTGAAGCACTGGAATGGGTTACCTAGGTAGGTGGTGGAATCTCCTTCCTTAGAGGCTTTTTAAGGTCAGGCTTAACAAAGCCCTGGCTGGGATGATTTAGTTGGGTCCTGCTTTGAGCAGGGGGTTGGACTAGATGACCTCCTGAGGTCCCTTCCAACCCTGATATTCTATGATTCTATGAATGCCGATGTGAAAGTTTGTTCTGGCTAATGACTGAAATGCCCCCTGCTCCTAGGGGCAGGAAGGTGAAGTGGGTACTGAGCAATGCATGCATCTGTGAGAGAGGAGAGTAAGTAGAGCAGAGCGGCTGTGTGATGCTGGTGTTAGGCCGCCTTCACTCCCAGCCTTTCCTTGGTTGGTCTCTGTACTGATGCCCTTCTTAGCTTGAACAGTTCACTCCCCCCACTGGAAAGTTCCTCCCTTGGCTCGCTCACCCCTTAGAGCTCTTTTACTGCTTTCTGTTTCCCCTCCATGAAGTCTCTGAGGGTGAGCCCTTCCCACCCCAATTTTCTCCCTCCCTCCAACCTTTGCCCCCATTCACCTTGGGCTCTCCCCTCCACACTCCCACGTCCCCTCTGAGAGCCTAACTAGGCAGCAGGCCGTGATAGAGCTCCACAGCGACGTGGATGGTACTGTTGGAGTGGCTGGGCCGCCTTCCCTCTTCCTTCAGTGTCAGCCCCTGGTTTCCACGCCTCCTCTTCTCCAGCCCATTTAATTCCCGCTGGTTTGTTGCCTATCCGGGGAAGGAAAGTGAAAGAAGGAGGCCTATGATTTAAAGCTACTGTTTCCATTGTGAGTGAGTTTGTTGGTTTGCTTTGTAAATCCTGACCTGCTTTCTGAGGGACTCCGGGAATGTAGAAGCTGGTTGTGAAGAACTGTAAATTTTGGATCAGGTTTGAGGGGATGATCTTCCTCTCAAGAAACCCAGATTGTTTCCATTTATATCTGTATCTCCAGGGAAAACATTTTTTTGTTGGTTTTTTTTAACATGGGAAAACTGCCTCTCTCTGACCAGGCTTGATGAGAGACCCTAGAATAGCTGGACTTCATAGCCTGTTTTTAGGACACTCACATGGGATGTAGGAGACCCAGGTTCAAGAGGAGCCATGCCCTGATTTCTGTGCGTCTCGGGGATTGAGAGAGGCTGTTGCAAAGAACTATAAGCTTCAGGCAGAGCAGGGACTTGAACCTGGGTCTTCTGTGAGTACTCTAACCACCAGGCTATTGTCTATTCCACAGCAGCTGGCTATATTTTTCTTGTTTTCTGCAAAACATGTTTTGAAAAGTCTCTGGTTCATCCCAGTGCAGAACAGGAAAATAAAATTCATCTTGAAAAATTCTGAAGGACAGGGAAAATGTTTCATGCACAGCCCTAAGAGCAAGTGCTGCAGCGATACCCAGAGACCCCAAGTAGGCCCCATTGTGCTAGGCGCTGCACACACACACACATAATGAAGTCAGTCCTGGCCTCTAAGGGCCAGATGTGTTTGGGGGGGTTTTTAGGCACCTGGATGCTTTTGAAAATCCCATCAACTGCCTATCTGCATCTTTTGGTGCCTACATATCTTTTAAAAATCTGGCCTTTAAAGTTTACAAATACAAATGTTGAGCCTACTCCTTGGCTTACTAACTCTGGGTTGAATCCTGGACCAGGCCTCAAAATGTACAACTCTTAATGAATACATTTCTAGCTTATCAGCAGAAGGGGGATTAGCATAATGGAGCAGCTGATACAGGACTCGCTTAATAAAGAATTAGAGGGTAATGTAATGAATGCCAATCAATATGGGTTTATGGAAAATAGATCCTGTCAAAGTAACTTTTTTTTTTTTTTAATTTTTTAATGAGATTACTAGTTTGGTTGATAAAGGTAGTGTTGACATAATAGACTTAAGTAAGGCATTTGATTTGCTACTGCACGACATTTTGATTAACAAACTAAAATGACATAAAATTAACCTGGCACATGTGAAATGGTTTAAAAACTGGCTAACTGATAGGTCTCAAAATGTAACTGTAAATGGGGAATCATCATTGAGTGGGAGTGTTTCCAGTGGGGCCCTGCAGGGATCAGTTCTTGGCCCTAGGCTATTTAACATTTTTATCAATGACACTGAAGAAAACAAAATCATCACAGATAAAGTTTGCAGATGACCCAAAAATGGGAAAGTGATAAATAATGAAGAGGACAGGTCACTGAGACGGAATAATCTGGATCTCATGGTGAACTGGGTGCAAGCAAACAATGTACATTTATTATGGCTAAATGGAAATGTATAGGTCTAGGAACAAAGAATGGAGGCCATACTTACAGGCTGGGGGTCTCTGTCTGGGGAAGCAGTGACTCTGAAAAAGATTTGGGGGTTGTGGTGGATATGAGCTCCCAATACGACACTGTGGCCAAAAGCGCTAATGCAATCCTGGGACGCATAAACAGGGGAATCTCAAATAGGAGTAGAGAGGTTCTTTTACCCTATGTATTTGGCACTGCTGGGACCGCTGCTGGAATCCTGTGTCCAGTTCTGGTGCCCACAGTACAAGAAGCCTGTTGATAAATTGGAGAAGGGGCAGAGAAGAGCCATGAGAATTATTAAAGGATTAGAAAACCTGCTTTATATGGACTCACTCAAGGAGCTCAATCTATTTCACTTAGGATAGAAGGTTAAGGGATGATTTGATTACAGTCTATCAGTATCTATACAGGGAACAAATATTCGCTAATGGGTTCTTCAAGAAAGGTATAATATGATCCAATGGCTGGAAGTCGAAGCTAGACAAATTCAGACTAGAAATAAGGTATACATTTATAAGAGTGTGAGTAATTAACCACTGGAACAATTTACCAAGGACGTTCTATGGCCTGTGTTTTACAGGAGGTCAGATGTGATGATCACAATGGTCCCTTCTGGCCTTGGACGCTATGAAAAGCATTGACACTGAGATTTTCAGTCACCCGCTTACATGTCTGAACAAACTGTATTTATCATCCTCCTCTACTTGTGATACTGGAACCCTATCCGCACACTCGCGTAAGAAAGGCGATGCTCTAGTCACAAAGCCAGGGGTAAATGCCGGCAGGATGCTGGCTGTCATTCAAGAAAAAATGATGCTCTCCACTTTGCCAAGTAAATCCACCAAAGGACTTTAATATTTTTTTTAATGTCTCTGCATAGCACTTTAACGAACTAGCATCAAGCCTCTAATCAACGCCGATGGAATTCATGGCACACTATGGACAATTTCCACAGCAAGAGAACTCTTAGTTCCAAACATCATCAAAAGCTTACCAGCTAAGAAAGTACTATTAAGGTCTGGTCTCTCAGGGCTTAAAGACAATCCTCTTTCCATACAGGCTCTTCTTTACAACAGGGGCAGTGTGTTTTTTGTCATATCCGCACCACCATTCTGAATGGTGACAGGGGAGTGGTGCGATTAGGCGAGTGAGATCCCCTGAGAGCGAACCGTAATATACAGTCAAACCCCCTTAAACTAGAACGGCACTGGGGACGTGGAGAGAACTTGATTTGATCAAGTGAGCTTTGCAAGAAGTTTTTAATGTAATGGATGCATTTCGGAGGACCTCCTGAACCAAGTTCAGGTTAACAGGGATGGAGAAGAGTCGCATAAGGAGGGCTCTGCCTTTCCATAATGCGCCATACGTGATATACATGGAATTTTATAGCCTCCAAATAGCCAGGTCCGGAAAGGCAGGTAGCATGGGACTAATTTTAAAGTAACCTTTCAACAATCTTTTTTTTTTCCCAGATCCCTCCCAAATCTTGCTGTCCAGCTCATACACTCAAGAATGTATTCTTTGATGGAACTGCTACTTCACGTTTCCCTGGAGCAGTGGAAGTGACTGAGTAAGTGAAGCTTTAAAAATGTATTTAATAGTTTTTAAAATGAGATATTATTGTGTCTTCTCTGAGCACATCTGTATGCTTCCAGGAGGCTATTTGCATTCCCTGCAAACTGTGTTTAACTCTTTTCTACTTTAGGACCCAATCCTACAAGCCTCTAAGCACCTACTGGAGTGGGGGTGGGGGTCAGCACTTTGCAAATTAGCCCACATGCCAAGTCTGACGTCTTTCCATCCCGGATTGCCTCTAAATGATCAGAATATGGGTGCGGGGCTGTGAACGGGGAAAGCTGTAGAACAGTTTCTTAGCTGGTGATTCCCAGAGCTTTTTCTGCCGCTGTGAGTTCCAAAATGGCAGAACCGATTTATAAAATCAAATTCAGTTTTGCGCAAGCCACAAGTGTGAGTTCTCAGCTTGAAAATGATAGATCAGCTACTGAAAATAGGAATAAGAATGACAGTAAATCGCTTTGTATCTAACAGTATTGTTACCCTAATACTTCAATACAGCAACTGTCTGAAATGAAGGGGAATTTATTGGAAGGCAGACTGGTTAAGTGTTGAAATATTGCAAGTGTTCTCTTCAATATGATTTTTTTTTGGGGGGGGGTAATGTTTTGGTGTTTACTTAGTGAAAACAAAACAAAAAGACCTATGCCATTATCTATGGTAGTTTGGATGGTATTGTATATGGTAACTTTATCTACAGAACATTGCATTGCATCAAACTCTATTTGAGAGTAGCCACATGTCATTGTCTACTTATTAAAAAGGCTGTGTTAGTTGGGAGGAAATAAATTCTTAAAACATAAAGTTACTGATTATTTTAGAGTTATAATCTATATGATTCCATCTGTGGGGGAAATATATATATCTCTGGAAATAAGTGGTACTGTGACCTGCAAATGTTTAGCTCTAATAATTTATTTGGATGAAACCGGAAAAATGTGAGGTTGCATTATCAGGTTCACGGGTTCCATAGTGTGTCATTTATTGATTAGTTGCCATTGTTAATTTGTCATTTTTTTCATAATTTTGTCCTAAAGCATCACCGTTGGCCAAATGTGTCGACTGGAATCATGTGACCAGACATGCTGTCAGTTCAGACTTTTAGAAAGAGATTTGATGCACGGAATAAAGGTGTAATATTTGTCAGAACCCAACGTTGTGCTTTTTCCAAAGAAGGAAAAACTCCAGAAAAAGACATTGTGGTCTAGGATATCTTAGTCTTTGAAATGATTTTTAAAAACCACATTCTATGCAATAACAATGATTTTTGTTTAAAAAAGAAGTCTTTACAAGTCCTAACACATAATATGTAATTCGAGGGACGAGATAAGATGTTCTTTCCAAAGTCACCCAAACCTTTTAATTTTTCCTACATTTCATAACTTTGAAACAAATAGCCATGAGAACTTGCTGACCAAATTTCCGCTTTTATTCTAAATTCAAGTAGTTATATAGGGCTTTATCGTGTAACCTTTACTCATGTGAGTAAATGCTATGAATGGAAATGGTTCCCAGTTGGGTCCTTTGGGTCATACAGTAATGTAAATTATTTACTACTAATAATAATCCTTTTGATTGTTTTCGATTGAGCCTTTATTTTCCTTCACAATCTGCTCTTTGTGGTCAGTCTTTACTGATAGATAATGAAAAATCTTTCAGTTTCGTTTAAGAAATTTCCCATCTGACACTTCAGCTCTTTGTGATCTGTGCATATCCACAAAAGCTATTTTGTATTAGAGTAATTCCCATTAAATAATTTGTAATACTAATATCCTGTGTGCTGGGTAACTTGTAAATATCGCTTGACCTACTGGGAGTCTGCACATTTGAGCTTTGCATTCTGCTTCATGGTTTTTGTTGTGGGTTTTGTTGTTTTTGTTTTTCTTTAAGGAACTAAGCTTATTGCTTTGAACGTCAGATTGGCATCCCAGACTGCTGTTAGTTTTGTGCAAAGGAGTAACCCGGGTGTCATCTAGGCATTACTAAGTAGTACCATACTTTTTGCATTTTCTCTGTAGAATATCTCTAAACAGGTTGTTTTATTTTCTTCCCCCAATCTAGATCATTCAAATGTCATCTTCATGCCTAGTTATCCTTCAGCACAGCAAGCAATCTGTCTCAGAAAAGGAGGCCATGAACCCACACCCTGGCTAGTCAAAAATATGTGGTTATTCACGTACCCCTAAATGTATCTGACCATGATGCCAAGGGCTCATTCACACCCCACACTCCTGCCGGCAAGGGCTAGCATGAGTGAACAGATTCCCGAAGTAGCTTCGCGTTAATGAATGTAAGTGATGAAAACACAGCCAAATTATTGTTTGCGTAGCATCCAACAATGAAGTAGGAGCCTCACCTTTTACACATTTGTCAAGTCCTTGATGCCCAAATGTTGATGTGTTTATAAATATTGGTCAAAATCAATTGCATCAGTGCAATGGAGCAGAAACTCTCTCTCCTTCACCAGCTTTTAATTTAAAAAAAAAAAAATGTCGTTGAATTATCTTAGTGGTGAAAAAGTTGATCAGAGTAACTGTTTGACACCTATCTGCTTTCAAAGAAGAATGGCTATAAAATTATTTGATGCCATAGGATGTAACTATGAGGTTTGAAATGTGCACGTTTCCTCAGGCCATGGCCTCAGATTCTGCTAGGGACAATGTGTCATACAGTTTACTCTGTGCAGGGTTTTTGATGATATTGTAAAGGTGACCTGTGCTGCAAAGGGGGAAAAATGAGTCTGTGTCCCGTGATATCTTTCATTCTTGCGACATATACAGAAAGCCAGAAAATATTTTTTTTTTTCCTTTTTAACAAGTGGGATTTTTTTCCTGCTTGCTTTTTAACCTTAGAAATATTAACTCATGGCTTCCCTGTTGGTGCTGGAATTATGACATCCCAAGAGACTGAAACCTGAGCAGTTGAAACAGGAACGGACCGTTGGTTGGAGTACTTAAATATTTTCCTTTTTTTAAAAAAAACAAACACCTGCTTAATTTACCCTCCCACCAAACGTGGGCAAAAAACCTCTCATTGGTAAAGATTTGTATATCCACCTCTTCACATGAGGACTGAGAGCACTCCTACTCAAGTTCTCTAGTCCTCCCTGGAGTCGTTGGCAAAAGAGAGGGGTTAGAAGTTCAATCCGGAAACAGAACCAAACCATTTCAGCTCTCTAAGAAGTGAAGTGAAAAGGTCACAATTCGATTTCCTCTTCCTCCCCGCCCTCCTCCCCCTTTTCCAGGTCACCTTTAAAAATCAACCCCCCATCCCTCAGATATGGACTTTACATATACCCTGGCTTTTGATGCAAGCTTGGGGGATTTCATCTTGGCCAAACTTTTCCCTCTCCATCTCCTCTCTTTTTTGCATTGTGCTGGTTGCTTTTCCTCACTTCACATGTAGCTGCTTTCTAGCGTGCCTGTCTGTAGGGTTTTGTACTGGCTCCCATCACTGTAATATCGGAGCTGAGTACATCCCAGATTAATTGATGGGTCCCTAGTGAACTTCATGGAGTCTCTGGTTCTCTTATCCCATGCAGAACTTCCTGACACTAGCAAGGTTTGTTTCAGAGGATGGGGAGGTTAGTGGCCGTTGCAAATGGCTTTCTGGTTATGGTAGAAAAGCTTTACCCAAGTGGTGGTCAGATCTGGCTCAGTCTGATCTCTGGAAGGATCCCCTTGACTGAGAATGGATGATCTCAGGCCCTTTGTCCTGGGCTTTGCAATCTGCATCATTTCAGAGAAGACCAGCTGCCTGGCAGTTCATAGATGGATGGGCCCTCTAACAAATTTTTATTCGAGTGAAAGCCTGATCTTTCAAAATCCATAAACATGGATTGCCTCAGAGGAAAAGGCTCTTAGGACATTGTTCCCATTCTGCTGACACAGTCTTATCTGGACAGTCGCTTAGGTTTAGTGGCCAACATGTAAAGACAGCGGCTTATAAAATCTTAGCTGGGGCTTTTTTCCTTGCCGTGTTCAGAGAGGTCATGAAGATCTTCTGGCAACCTACGTGTTCATCCTGCCTGTGAGTTTGCCTTGAATTATGTCTGTTCACCTGCCATGAGCCCATTTAGTTAGAGATCGCAGGTGCCAAACGGTGAGCAGGCCTGACAGGAGACTGGCATCATTTTGCAAGTGCCATTTCTATGGTAAGAATTGTGACCGCAATGTCAAATGGCTGCCACGTGCCTCTTTACACTTGATGACACCTGTGGACACTTATGTACATTGACAGCTCAACTAATAGCTGTCTTCTGGCTCCCTCCTTTCTCGGTGTCGTTGCTGAGTATTCTGCACGGGGGAAGCACGAGCATCTTGGCTGGCAGACCATTTAGAAAGCTGCACGCAGACCTTGAAAGGCTCCCTCACTGACCTGCATAAGAGTCGTGGTTATTTCCAACGTTGATCTTGGCTGAACGGGCATAATCCCTTCCCCATCTCCAATGTCAATCCTTGTAATGCTGTACCCTCGGTAGCGCCTCAACATGTCCCGAGAGAAGCGGCTTGAGCATCATGTCCAGATGTACAGCCCGAGGAGAAAGGTACATGAGGACCTTGTCCAAGCAAGAGAGGATAAGCAGGGTGAGGGCTATGAGAGGCAGTGTGGCCTACTGGATAAAGTGTTGCTCTGGGACTCAGGAGACCTGCATTCTATTCATGGCGCTGCCACGGACTTGCTGGGTGAGCTTGAGTAAGTCACTGTCCCTCTTCCTGCCTCAGTTTCCCCATCTGATACTGCCTTGGTCTGAGCTCTATTGCTGAAAAGTGCTATCTAAGAACTAGGCAGAGGGGGTGGTGTTATGATCAGTTCACCAAAAAAACATGGGTTTTCCCAAGAGACCCTCACCCTACCTGACCTTTGACAAAACTACCTCAGCCCACATTTGTGGAGATTTCTGCAGCACATTTCCCCATAGGGTGACCCAGCCTTCCTCCCCTGAGATGGTAGAAAGGGCTTGGGCCACTTCGATGTGCTTGATCTTCTTTCAGACTGAGAGTGACGAAGGCTAGAAAAACACAGATTGAGGGACTGGTGCCTTTCAAGAGTAGAATCTAAAATGGGGTCAGGTCCGTTTAATTTCTCTTATTTTGTAACTTCCGCAACGGCAGTCCACTATCCTGGATTTCAGAGTGGCTTTGATTTTTGCCAAGGGCTGTGCCAAAAAAAAAAAAAAAAAGAGAGAGAGAGAGAGAGAGAATATTCCATGGAGGGAGGGAGGATTGTGAGATTTGTCAGTGGTATGTAGCAGCTTTGGCAGATTCTGGCTATAAAGCAGGTGTAGCTGGGCCAACAAAAATCACCCCACTGCAAGAAATCTCTGGTAGTTAGTAGTATGGGCCATGCCTGGGACATCCCTCTGCTGTGGGTCTCAGCTCCATGGCCATCATTATTATTTGTAGAGCTGCAGTGTCTATTAGGACCAGTGATCGACCAGGACACCATCGTGCTAGGCACAGTACAAATACAAGCAGTCTCTGTCCCCTGCAGTTGAGGAACTTGCATTATTCTCTCCTATTTCCAAATGCTTATAACTCCTTCGAAAGTTCTCCTTTGGTGGCTGAAACGTTCCACAGTTTCAGATGAATTTGTTTGGAAAGTTTTGAGGGAAAAGTTCCATCAGCCATTTATGAATTAATTGTGGTGGGGAAGCAGGTGGAATATCATCTCCCCTCCCCAGATTTTAAGGCTTTTATTTTTCTCATCCATTAACTTTAAAAATGATTGGAAACAACACTTTAAAAAAAAACCCTACAAACATTGCATATAGATAAATAATCCTCATACTGACGCCAACCCTTGGCTAAGTTTAGTGTGGGGAAATTTTCAGTTACAAAGGTATCAGCCAGTGAAACTCCTAGCAGACAGTAACACACTTTTCCTCCTCTACAAGCCAGTGAGAGACAGTGCTGCATTTGCCTCGTCCACATTTTTGGGTGACCGGGCGAAAGCAGCCGGAGTATTATTCTCAGCGATCTGTCCTGGCCTGTTTCCAGAAGCCAAAGGATGCAGCAGCCTGCAGTGATGGAAAGGTCTCCATGAAACCCGATCCGTGCGCTGGGTACAATGGCATCTGTATAAGAAATCCCATCATCCTCCCCAGAAAGGGGTAGAGCAATGATAAAACACCAATAGAGCTGAGAGCGTGGGCAGCTGCTGATGAGGGGCTGTGGGAAGGGATAGCTGTTCTGAATGCACTCCTAAAAACAGTGCTAGGTGGAGATGCAAAACCACAGCTGTGATGGCAGGAAATTTGCTGTGTGATTACCAGCCAAGCTACATAAGGGCTTCTCTGCAGAGGAAATTGATCAGAATAAATCCCCATGTGGTCACTCTTATTTCATAATAGGATTGTCCACAGAGAGAGCTATTCTAGAACAGCAATAACACTTTAAATCCACATCCTACCTTGTTCCGAAATAACGTCCCCCTCTACACAAGCCCTTACTGACCATCCCGAACTAGTTACAAAAATGCAGTTCTAGCCACAGGATTGGTGGGGCCTTAGATTTTTGCTATACTAGGACATGAACAGCATCTGCTACAAAAACTAGAGTTTGCCAGGAGTTCATTATTAACTACTATTGCTCCAGTTTGCAGCAACCATCAGTCTCTGGATTTTTGCTATTATAAACAATGCTTAGTAGTTTTATTATTAAGGGGCTAAAAACCAAAAAAATAGTTTCTATAGCTGGAAATCTATATCATCCCCTGGTGATTTTCCTATAGAGCAAGGAAAAAAGGCCCTCATTTAAATCCCCATATTATAACTCACGTTCGCTTTTTGATTTGCTTTTAGTTTTTTTAATGAGGAGGGTTTTAGATGAAGCATTTGCAGTACCAACGAATAACCAACGCCAAATTCAAGTGATTTAACCACTTTCAGTAAATTGCCAGGAAGAAAACACTGAATGAAGAAAACTTTTTAAATAAAAGCACACTGGAAAGATGTGGAATGTGATACAAGGCAGCAAACTGCCCACAGTAATAAATGTTATGTAAGGGCTATTAAATCTTAATTTATCATTTGTACAGTCCCACGGGCAAACAATTTTCTTTGGACTCTAATTGGACAGTGTTCCATGACTGTGGGGGGAAAATAACAGGTGATCCAACCTCAGACCTATTCTGATAAATGGAGATATCATTAGCAACATGAAGTAGGTGATCACAACTTCTCTCTTTTTCATAAATTACACTAAATAACCATAATGCTGCAATTTAGCGGTCCAAAGTTCATCCTATTCAGCAGGCCATCCATAGTCAACAGTTTAAAGAAAGGGGACCTGCTGAGAAAATGGTGGTCTAATCAGATGCCATAAAATCTGGCTGATCAGATGAGTCCCATTTTTCTTTTCTTTTTCTCTCCCTTTTTTTGTAAGGAGATCCTAATGAAGCAGTGCACTGAGGGGATTCACAACTTTTGTTCCTACGCTTGATTATTCAGGCTGGCTGCACCAAATTCTAAACTAAGCAAGTGTAGGCTAATCCTCTGGGCTGTTTGCATACATGCTGTGTTTTACAGGAGACTTATTAAATCCCACTTTAGCAGCTACCAAATTGTGTGCATCTTTCCTTGGACCAAATGATCAAAACACTAAAGATGCATCGAATCAAATCTAGGAGATTCCCATTTGATGGCTATTACTGCTCCCTGCTTACTGGCTAATTTACCAAGCACAGTATAATATGAGAGTATATCTCCTAACATGCTGCATGAGTATATACAATGCAGATTGTGTGCTTAGCGAATGTTAAAGGTGCAAATTGCTGGGATGTGTTCAATTCTAACAAAACCTATAGCATCATTTAATTCAATGTGGGCATTGCTGGTTTGATTTACTTTAATATTAGCTACTATGGTTGCTCTGTTGTGGGGTAATATTTAAAGGTGCCTTGCAAAGAGAGTGGCGGACACGTGTGTTTGTACCTATATCTGCTTTTCTAATGTATACGGAGGGCCTGAAAGCATGTGGTCTCCCCTCCCTGTTTTCTTTCTTTCACTAGAATGTCCACCCTGGACGACTCTCTGAGCCACTAGACAGCTGACAGGAGTGTAACATCACAGTCCCAAGAAAGTGAAACTTGAGAGATGGGGGAAGAGATTTTATTCAATGTATTTAAAACTTTCTATTTGCTTTTGTTAACCTCCATTTATCTCTCTCCCCTACAACTACCTGTGGGGAAAAAAGAAGTCTCTGTAAAAGTTTCAACCTCCCCACGCCTTCAGCTATGGCTTGAGAGCGCTCCCAACCCCCATCTGAAACTTTTAACAATTTCTACAGCAAAACATGGGAAGGCCACACGTGTCATATTTGATATTTCTAAGGAGTGTACAACCTTCACGCCCACCCCCACACAGACACAAAAGGACTCGCTATTCTCCCCTCCTGAGCTGTGAGACCTTCCCACCTCCTAGAGCTCTGGCGCCAACCCGAGTCCGGAAGTCTACACAGCAATGAAACAGTCCTGCACCCTGAGTCGGCTGGCATGAGCCCACCACGTGTGTCTAGTTGCTGTGTGGACATACCCTTAGTGTAGGAAGATACTGTAAGAAAGAAGCTCTCTGACATTATGATAGTTTTCACTCCTTAAGAATCACGAAGGCAGTGGTTCTCAACCTTCAGCCCAGTCAGCACAGAGCTGTGGAACTATGTGACATCCTCAGGACTATGCAGGTAGTATTGGATGCGGCCCACAATGGTAAATAGGTTGAGAACCACTGCACTAGGGCATGCCCATTCTGTATTCCTTCCCTTACGCATAGGTGCTGGAACTAGGAGTATTGGCGGTGTTGCTGCACCCCCTGGTTTGAAGTGGTTTCCGTTATATACAGGGTTTACTGTTTGGTTCAATGGCTTTCAGCTCCCCCACTCTAAACCTTGTTCCAGCCCCCGTGTCTTTATGTGCTCTCCAGTGTGGTAGCTGAGGACAGCTGAGCTAGGCTAGTGAAGTTGATATTCCCCATATTTTCAATGTCTGGCTGATAAGAGCCTGGTCCAAAGCCCACTGAAGTCTTAGTAATATGGTCACGTGTTGGGCCTGGCTCTGCCGGGTGACAGAACCCCTAAACTCCCATGGTACTTAATGGGAATTGAGAACACTCAGCATCTGGCAGGATCTGACCCTACTTCTCTAAGGTAGTTAATCTGCAAACATGATCATTCTCACTAGAAACTTGGTTTTTCACCCCAATTCGTCACTGTTTTTACAAACTATGGTGCTGGACGTTTCACTAGCATCCTGGGAAGCATTGCTAGAAACATTGCAGGGAAATGACAGTAAAAATGAACATCAAAGGACACTTTGCTGCATTGCCCTTAATGAGTGTTAGCAGGTTTCTTTGCTTTTGCTCTGATTTGCAAAATTCCCTGGGTCCCCATCCATCAGTGTGCATGAGTGAAATTCTGCTGTATAACTGATATGCCAAGGGAACCGTAGCTACACTCATGCTGCAACACAGCACCCTAAAAACAAAATGCCCCCCCCCGCCCAAAATAAAGCCACCCACTGTGGGTATTTGCCTAACTGAACTGGAACGTGGTTCTATTCCCCACCCCCCATTCGTCCTTTTGTCTGCATGTGCCTTGGTGTTCAATTTTTGTCATCAGATCAACTTCATTCCAACTGGGAGCATCAAATCCCTCGGAAATGCCAACTTCTGGGGTTTTTTTTCAAGTTATCTTGAATAGTGAACTTCCCCAATAATCTTTGCCTGCTGCTGGCGTCATATATATTCAGAAGAAAAGGGGAAGTGGGAGTGATGGAGTTCATAGTAAGAACATGCACATAACATGGGCCAATTATGTGCATAGTTAGATGGTTTTGAGTTGGTCATATTAAAAACCAAGCTATAAAGAAGGTAAACAACAGCAATCCCTACTGGCCATTTTCCGAGCCCCTCCCTGTGGGCAGTTTCCCTCATGTGGGCACCACCATGGGAGAAGTGGGTGTGAGGAAGGTAGACAGGGAGATGGCTTTACAGATTAGCTCAGGGTTGGTGTTCCATGCATAAGGAGTGGCATGGAGGAAGGTGTTAAAGACACTCATGGAAGAAGCAGGGAAAGTAAGCAATGGAGGCTAGCATGGGGCAGGGGAGATGCAATAAGTTACAAAAGCGGATAATAAGGGAGGAATAAACCGTGAAGGGTCATAAAATTCAAAAGCTTGAATTTAAAGCAGGGAGGGGTGATGAGTGAGATGGAAAGTGGACACCCAGGAAGACAATCTTAGTGTTTTTACTTCCTAATAACCCAGAGCATGGAGAATCAAACAAAAGAACTCTCCGCCTCACCCCAACTTTGTTAATTAGGTAAAAAACAATCACAGAAGTTGTGCAGCAAAAGCATTTTAATGAAAGTTCCTCCACTGGAGAAGTGTTTCAGTGATCTGTATGTAAATACACTTTCCTTCTGAAGGTGTTGCACATCTTATCTTATAGCTTGTTTACAGGAGGAAACGTACCAGCATAATTACATTGGTCTAGCTATATCAATATAACTCTCTGGGTGAACACTTTTGTTCTGGTGTAATTCTGCCCGTAAATTTCCCTGTGCAGACAAGCCCTTAATTAGAATGCAAGCTCTTTGGGGCGGAGCCTGTCTTTCACTCTCTTTGCACAATAGCTAGCACATTGAGTCTGACAAGAGGCCTCTAGGTGCTGCTGCAATGCAAATAATTAATAATAATATTGTGCTGAGTAGAGTTCTGCAAGATGCAAATGAGACTGAAAGGGCCTCCTACAGTAAATAGACTGAAAATGACAGGTTTCAGAGTAGCAGCCGTGTTAGTCTGTATCCTCAAAAAGAACAGGAGTACTTGTGGCACCTTAGAGACTAACACATTTTTTAGTCTCTAAGGTGCCACAAGTACTCCTGTTCTTTTTGAGACTGAAAATAACACTTCAGGGTGCTGGTGGGTGGAGCATGGAGAAACCTACTGTTTTAAATATGGCAAGGAAATAAGTCAAATGGCTCCATCCAGGAGGCATAAGGAAACTGGGCAATAACTGTATTTGAAAAGTTAAAGGGGAATTATTTTAATATCGATTCATTTTTATGTAGAAAAATACATCCAGTGCATACCATTTAACTCCTCCTCCCACCACGCTGCTGGAACAAGGGTAGAGAAAGTCTTTACATTTAAAGGGAGGATTTTTACAACTTTGGCCTGATGGGAGTTTCCCCTTAACTTCAGCAGCTGCAGAGTTACACCAGAGGCTGTGGTTCAATCCCACCCCTTGTGTTTTGTTGTTTAAAGCTCACAGGAGGAGCTATTTGCAGGCAAATCAGTGGCTGCTGTGTCTCTGACTGTCTATAACCACAATCATGACACTGCTCCCGCTTAATTTCAATCTTTTTCTAGGCAATCTTTGTCACCTCTGAAGTATTATTTACTATGAGGATAATGTATCTCGTTTTATGATCTGTTAAGGACTCCTCAGTGTGTGGAAATGGGAATGTGATTTGTTCTGTCGGTTTCAGTTAACAGGAGCTCTGCTATGCATGCAATTAAAAGATTCCTCTTAAGCTTCATTGATGTCGATTGTGCACTCTGTGGGGAAGGTGCCGTATTTTCCTGTAGAGCCCTGGTAACATTTTCCCAGTACCACATGACTCGCTGCTTAATAATTTGCAGCCCCTGACTTTCAGCTATAATGTTACTTTGCTTCATTCTACTCTCCCTTGCTTCTGCTTTACACCAATGGCACTGCACGGCAGTACATTCAATTACACACGTGTAAAGCCAGGCAGAGCAGAATCAGGGACCCTGACTGTAGAGCTGGCGAACTGGAAATAAAGTTGAAGCAACTCCTACCTTGAGAGTCGCTCAAGATCTTAGCACTCAGTACCACAGATTTCCCAGGTTTATTATTTCTCACTTTTATAGAGATTAATGCTTTTAAAAAGTTGAATCTGAGCTGACATGGAATTGTCTCTCTAGGGTCCAGTGTGGGTGCTAGCCCATTGGGGGCCCTACACAGGAATATTTTTGGGGCTCCCCCACCCAACACAGACTGATAATAGGGGGGTCCCCCTGAGCTGATGGCTTAAGCAATGGCTTAGTCTGCTTATGTCTAACTGGGCTCTGCTGGGGTACACTGTGATGTAAAAAATAAGTGGGATTTTTGAGACAAGATGTTACTGGTCACAGTGTGTGAACATCCAAATGTAAACAATGGAGTGTTTAGAGCGCTCTCGAGTCATTTATTACAGTAATTGAAAAGTCTTGGAATAGCAACTGAAGCATTAACAACGATCAGCATCTTTTTAGTGTTTCATGTCCCACAGTTCCCCCAACTTTCTCCTCCATCTTGTTAAGTTCACAGGCCCCTGTAGGTTAGGCTGGTGCGATATTCCTGAAATAACACTTTCTTGAGTTTGGGGATTCCCTAATTTCCAAGGAAGAAAAGCTGCTTATCTTCTGAGGCAGAGTCTCCTAGAGAAGAGCAAACCCCCACTAACCTTCCGCTCTGGATTGGATCAATGCAGAGAAGTGCTCTTTGATGGACTTTCAGGCCCTGTGATCTCCCAGCCCTAGGGGTTTAAAGGATGAGCATATCAATTCAGGACCACTGAACTGCATTTCCATTGCATAAGGGCTCCTCCTCCCGGCTTTGTCTGTACAAACTCAGCTCCTCCTACTTTTGTCACTATTCTTTCATGCTTTGTTTAGCAAACACAAAAACCGCTTTGTTTGTTGCTGGGTCTTTTTTAAGCTTTGCATAAAACAGTTTAAAGTGCCCTTATGCTGTGTACCTGAGATCACCTTCAGGGTCAAAATCAGTTTACAACAGATTAACCTAGTAATTTTTCCCCTGTTTTATAATTTGTACTAATATAGATTATTGTTCTGGTGAACACACTCTGCTTATTGCATGCTGCCAGTGTACAGACTTGGGCTAGAATCCTTTACTTGGGATCTTCCCAGGGTTTGTAGTGTGTGCCTATCTTTTTCTGCATTTCTTTCCCCTTCTAGGCCTGGGTTCAGCTGGGGTTTTAATGATGCCTGTAACATTTATTAAAGCAGATGGAATGCTAAAGCAAATGACCCTTGCTCATCACATGGCCAAAACAAAACAGTCCAATGTGGTCACCTTTTGTTCAGCTCACTGTCTCGTTGGTGTCACAGTTGAATCAGATCACATAAGTCCTGAGACTGGACAAATCCAGACTAGAAACGGGACACAAGTTTTAAACAATGAGGGTGATTAACCATTGGAATAACTTACCTAAGGAGGTGGTGGATTCTCTGTCACTTGCAGTTATTAAATCAAGCCGGGATATCTTTTGTTTCTAAAAGCTATGCTATAGATCATACAGAAGTTATGGGCTTGATGCAGGAGTTACTGGGTGAGGTTCTGTGGCTTTTGTTATGGAGTTGCACAGACTAGATGATCAAAATGGCTCCTTTTGGACTTGAAAATCTATTAATCAAGTGGGCCCAAATTAGCCAGAATTATCATGTGTGATGCATTAAATGGGTGTGCACTACTTAGAATTTCTGCTGTTGTAATAAACTCTTTCCAATGGACTCTGAACATCTTCCACAGGCATTTATTTTGGAATGAGCTGATTTTCTTATCAATGGCTGTTTTGGATTTCCATCACTCTGCTCCATAGTGGAAGACAGATATAATGCCGGTGTTAAAAATTCCTATTCCCATATCAGTGCTGATCATGCTATTTTTCCAAATCTTTTCAAATTTATGAAAGTTGTTTGCTGCTTTTGATATTCATCCCTTGATGTCTAGCGTGGTGTCACCATCACTGCCCATCTTGCTTCCCAAGTAAGTAAAAGGGCTTAGATCTTCTAGTGTTTCTCCATTTACTCTGATGGTTGCTTTGGAACCTTGGTAGCAATATATTATCTTCCCCTTGTCGATAAACAAACCAGTTTGTTTTGCTGTGTCCATCAAAAACTGGGTCTTTTCTTCCATTATGTGATTATTGAGCTGCACAGGACAGTGTCATCAGCAAAAACTAGGTCATCCAATTATACTTTATCATTTTGTCCAGAAAATTCCTTGGTTGCCCTCCGTGGTTACTTTCCTCATGACAAAGTCAATGACCAGTGCAAACAAGGGTGGGGACATAATATGGCCCTACTCTAGCTGTCACTGCAAACCATTGATTGATGACGTCACCATCTCTGACTGCACAATCACTATTACCATATAGGCCTTTGATTATTCTAATTATTTTTGCTGATATTCCACAGTATGCCATATTTTCCCAGAGACTGTCTCTATGTATGCTATCTAAAGCCTTCTGGAAATCCATAAAAATTCACAAGAGGTGCTAGGCACTCTTTGCCTGTTTCGTAAAATATCTGAGAACAACACTATAGTCTACAAATGATCTCAATAGTCTGAAACCTGCTTGGTCTTCTCTAGCTTGGAGTTCTGTTAGTTTCCTGGTATGTTCCAGAATGGTGTTGCACGTGATTTCCCCACATACTGAGAATAATGTGATTCATCTCCAATTATTGTCATTGGTAAAGTCACCCTTCTTAGGCAATTTTACTAGAAGGCCTCTTTTCCATCGGGTTGGGTTCTTTTTTTCGTTCCATATTCTATTCAAAAACACAAGGAAAGTTTAGGGGGTTGTTTCATCACTTGCTTCAAACATCTTTCCAGTAATGTTATCCTCTCCAACTGCTTTTCCATTTTTGAGTTTAATAATGGCTTTTCTAACTTCTTCCATTGTAATATCTCCTAAATCAATATCAAGCTTTAGAGGTAGGTCTTTATCATGTATTTCTAGTAATTTGCTTGGCCTTGGTCTATGTAAAACAGCCTGAAAATGTTCTTCCCATCTTTTTCCCTTTCTCATCTGTTGCACTAAGAATTTTTCCATTTAAATTTTTGCTAGGGCGTCCAGTATTATTAAGGTTTCCTGTTAGCTGCTTGATTATCTTACACAGAGTTGTAAAATCACCTCTTTGGCAGCATCTTCAGAGTCTCGACATTTTCTGTCAATATGTGCCCTTTAAATCTCTTCTAGCACTCCTTTTTACCTCTGTCTAGAGCTCTGTATTCTTCTTGCTACTTGCTTCTCTCCGCGCATTGCTTAGCATTCATGAGGTTTTACTTTACTCTTCTCTGTTCCACTGCTGCCCAAGTAGAATCACAAATCCATTCTTCCCTTTTAGAGCTCGTTGCTACACTTGTCTTTGCACTTTCTAAGAGCTTGTCTACATGTTGAAACGCAGCCAGGGCCAGCTCCAGGTTTTCTGCCACCCCAGGCGGCAAAAAAATAAAAAATAAAAAAGGTGCGGCAGCACAATCGCGCCGCTCCACTCTTCGGCGGCAATTCTGTGGTAAGTCCTTCGCTCCCAGAGGGACCTGCCACCGAATTGCCGCTGAAGACCCCGGACATGCTGCCCAAATAGCGGCCGAAGTGCCGCCCCCTTCCTATTGGCCGCCCCAAGCACCTGCTTCTTTAGCTGGTGCCTGGAGCCGGCCCTGGCTGAGCTGTAGCGCTTCAGTGCGGACACAAGGCTCAGTCCTCTCCTCTGCATTATCCAACACCTGTATGAAGCTGTGGAAAGAGCTGGTGAAGCAACACGGGCTAAAGTGCCGGCAACAACACCAGCTCTGTATCTTCCTTACATCAAACGTAAACCACACTGTCTCCTGACTGTCTCAAGGCCAAGCTGAAATTGCACCTGGCAAGACGGAGATGATGCTGGGAGGAAGAGAGAAGTGCTTCAAAGAACTTCCTTCCATAACATCCCCCCATCAGAAAGGGTATTTGCCTTCACTTGCAGCCTTCATCTCCTTTGGGACTCCTCAGTGCTAGTGAGCCAGGGCAGAAAATACACCCACTTTGAAGGTTGTGCCTCATTCAATTGGACACAGGCCGGGCTAAAGTGAACTCTGCATAGCCATACATCCTCAAAAACCTTGGTACAAAATACAGCAACCACCTTGCTTACCAATGCTCCGGGCCACGAGCACATCAGCCTGATTCTCCACTCTCTGGCCTGACTCCTCATTTAATATAGAGCTCAGTCTAAGGTCTCTGTCCTAACAGTCAAAGCCCTCCATGGCTGTGGGTCTAGAGCTCCTCTCTCCCTGTATGAAAATGGTCTCCCATGTCTGACTGGAAGGATGTCACTGGCAGGCAATGGTGATGAGGGTTGTGTGTCAAAATGCAGGCTGTTGGCCTTCTAGTCTGTGTCCATAAAGCCACCTGCTCAAAACAGACCCTATGGGAGGAACCAAACAAGAGAAACAACTTTTGAACACCAGGACTATAGTGAAACAATAAACCCAAGCCCCAGGAACTTGCATTGTCTGTACCTGAGGATCCCTAATGTATGTCCACAGGCTATCCTGACCTGGGCTGAAGGAGCCTCTCAATTTCCTGGGTGCAACCTGGCAAAGGACAGACTCTTGCTTTAACATGGCTGCATAAGAACAGAGGCCAGAGATCACAAGGTACATTGGAGGGTAACTCGTATTTGCTCTTTTATTAAAATTGCTTCTTTCTTTCTTTCTTCTCCGTAGCAGAGTAACCCATCCTCTCTCAACCTCTTCAGTGGCTCCCATATCTGAACCATTGGATGAGACTAAGGCCACTTCAGTGCCTTTCGGCATTGAGCACATCTTGAACAGGACTGCTTTCCAAATCAGGGCCTTAGCACAGAATCTGGCCCAAACCTATATGTTTGCTACTCCATGGGTTTCGTTCTGCATCCTGCACTGGCCTACAGACTTGGTGCCATAGTTTCAGAGACTTCAAATTTCCCTCTCTTCTGCAGGGGATTTCCTGCTCCATTGAATAACATTGAGTTCCTGGGATGCCCCTTCCTGTATGTATGACAGGTGGAATGTTAAGACCGCTGTAATATAAACTGAATATTTCTATAACAAGCAAATATATCAGCTTGATCATTAACAATGAGTGCTAATGAGTAGACAGGGTGAAAGAGACAATGTAGCTATGCTTGCATACAGCTGAGGGAAAAGAGAATCAGTGTTTGTTTTTATGACCATGGACAAGTATTGCACAAGGATTGTTTGAGTGGGAACATCCTTCTGATCCTCTCAGACTCCAGAGCGTCAGAGGTGCTGGAGTTGCACATTTTCCCTGTGTTGGAATTGGGAGCTGGTGGCTAGTCGATCTGAGCAGTTATGGATCCACTGGTCTCGCCACGCCTGCCCCCGATTCCCCTCTGCAGTGCTGTGAACTGAGCACCCATGAAGCATAGCTCATGGTGCCCAGAGGCTAGAGATTCACATAGCCTGCTGTCCCCTCCCCACCAATACAAAGGAGCCACAAGAAGTGGTGCTGTCATATGGTCATATGGATTTGATTCAAAACCCTGAAAAGTCAGTGGGAGTCTTCTCTAACTGGCCTCTGGATCAGGCTCTCAGCACCTGTGGAATGGGTTGCGGGGAGGGGAGAAAATGTAGCCCAAGTGAGCTAAGCAAAAGTAAACAAATTTCTATGGACAACAAATGCAAACTCCCTGGGCCGGATGAAATTCATCCTCAGGGGAACTTAAAGAATGAGCTGAAGCAATCTTGGAACCGTTGGCAATTATCTTTTGAGAATGTATGGAGGACAGGTGAGGTCCCAGAAGACTGGAAAAAGGCAAACAGTGTAACTGACTTTAAAAAGGGGGACAATGAGGACCCTGGGGATTATAGACCCATCAGCCTAACATTAATACCTGGGAAGATACTGGAACAAATTATTAAACAATCCATTTGTAGGCACCTAGAGCAGAATCCGATTATAAAAAATAGCCAGCATGGATTAACCAAGAAAAAGTCATGTGAGACCAACCTAATTTCCATCTTTGACAGAGTTACTAGCCTAGTTGATGGGAGAAGCATAAGACATGATATATCTTGATTTCAGTAAGGCTTTGGACACAGTCCCACATAACATTCTCATAAGCAAATTAGGGAAATGCAGTCTAGATGAAATTACTATGATGTGAGTGCACAACTGGTTGAAAGACTGCACTCAAAACCACTCAGTGGGAGAGCATACCAAATGGGATCCCGCAGGGGTCAGTCCTGGGTCTGGTGCTAGTCAATATTTTCATTAATGACTTGGATAATGGAGTGCAAAGTATGCTTATAAAATTTGCAGATGATACCAAGATAGGAGGGGTTGCAAGCACTTTGTTTTAAATCCTAACCTTGTCCTCCAATCTTGACAGATTGAAGAATTAGTCTGAATTCAACAAGATGAAGTCAGGGAAGTCAAGTGCAAAGTACGTCATTTAGGAAGGAAAAATCGTATGCTCAGCTACAAAACTGGGAATAACTGGCTAGGCCGTAGTACTGCTGAAAATGTTCTGTGGGTTGTAGTGGGTCACAAACGGAATATGAGTCAACAACGTGATGCAGAATCACCCCAATCTGATTCTGGGGTGTATTAACAGGAGTGTTGTATGTAAGACACAGGAGGTAACTGTCCTGTTCTACCTGGCACTAGTGAGGCCTCAGCCGGAGCATTGTGTCTAATTCTAGGTGCCACTCTCTAGGATAGATGTGGACAAATGGGAGAGAGTCCAGAGGAGAGCAACAAAAAAGATACAAGGTTTAGAAAACCTGACCTCTGAGGAAAGATTAAAAAAAACGGGCATGTTGAGTCTTGAGAAAAGAAGTCTGAGGAGGGACCTGATAACAGTCTTCAAATATGTTAAGGCCTGTTATAAAGAGGACAGTGATCAGTTATTTTCCATGTCCACTGAAGGCAAGACCAGAAGTGATGGGTTTATTCCGAAGCAAGGGAGATTTAGGTTAGATATTAAGAAAAACTTTCTAACTCTGAGCCTAAGTCTACACGGGGAGGGGAAGGGGGGAGGAATCAATTTAAGTTATGCAATTTCAGCTATGTGAATAATGTAGCTGAAGTCGACACAGGACAAGCTCCAGGTTTTCTGCCGCCCCAAGCGGCACCAAAAGAAAAAAAAAGCCGCAGCAGTGAGATTGCGCCGCTCCAGTCTTCGGCGGCAATTCGGCGGCAGGTCCTTCGCTCCCAGACGGACTGAGGGACCTGCCGCCAAAGACCCGGACGTGCCGCCCCTTGGTATTGGGCGCCCCAAGCACCTGCTTCTTTAGCTGGTGCCTGGAGCCGGCCCTGAGTCGACATACTTAGAACTAACTGACCATGGTGTCTTCACTGCTGTGAGTCAACTGCTGCCGCTCCCCTGTCAACTCTGCCTGCGCCTCTCGCAGCGGTGGAGTGCAGGAGTTGACGGGAGAGGACTCGGGGGTCGATGGATCGATCGCTGGATCGATCGCTGCCTGCCAATCCGGTGGGTAGTATAGACATACCCTTAGAGTAGTTAAGCTCCAGAATAGGCTTCCAAAGGAGGTTGTGAATCCCCGTCACTGGAGGTTTTTAAGAACAGGCTGGACAAACACCTGTTAGGGATGGTCTAAGTTTACTTGGTCCTGCCTCTGTGTAGGGGGCTGGATTTGATGACTTTTCAAGGTCCCTTCCTGCCCCACATTTCTATGATTCCACACCTCTCAGCACTAGGAGTTACTCTTAAAATATTCTTGCTGTCTAAAACATAATCCTTGAATATCTTTTTTTTTTTTAAACCATTCCTTCTGAATTTTACTACCAAACTCTTGAAAACTGATCTGTCCCTGTTCCTACTATACATTCTAATGCTACAAAAAATCTACAACTGTCATCCTATGCATCTTCAGAGATCAAAGGCTTGTCATTTGAATATCCTGAGCCCGGTTTGTAATTGCAATCTAACTTGTTGGAAGACTTTGGAAATAAGATGAAAGCTAAACAGATAAGGATCCTATAGGAGTTCATATGTAGGGAGAAATAATACAACACTAATAGTAAATTAGGGTGCTTGGTGTCGGATTTAAAAAAAAAAAAGTGTCTGCCTAACTTACCTGTTTGAACATAGTTAGCTGGAATAGTAGAGGACATTTACTAATGTTCTAACATTACTGAAGAATATCGGATGACCATTGCAGGCACCAGCAATTACCAGTTTAGAGTAAGGGAGCAAGGCAATTACGATCTCACCTTTCGTTCATAGATATTGGATTTGAACGGCTGCAGTCTCGTCCCAATTGCAACAGATATCTTTGGCCAGTACGTCCGTGGTTTTTAACTCTTCTCGGTTTGGACAGGAATAAGGAGAAAGATTAGAAAATGACAGTACTTGAACTGTTAGAATGGAGACAAGCATAGAACAAGTTTGAAATCTGCAGGGGAAAATATTACACGGGGTAAGATTTTGCACTCTCATGCTGATAATTCGGTGGATTCACACCAGTGTTAATGGGAGTGGAATATCACTATATCAGCAACTTTTCTGAAATGTAGTTTTTCAGCATTTATATATGCAATGCTTTGAGTGTAAAGAAATACATTGTGTAGAACTAGGGTGACCAGATGTCCCGATTTTATAGGGTCAGTCCCGATTTTGGGGTCTTTTTCTTATATAGGCTCCTATTAACCCCCCCCTTCCCCCCCCCCCCCCCACACCCTGTCCCGATTTTTCATATTTGCTGTCTGGTCATCCTATGTAGAATAATCACTGACCTTGGAGAAGCCACTGATATTTGAATTCACCATCTCTTATGTCTCGCTTCAATATAGCATTAACGTTATTTTTAAGTGTTAATAAACTATGTGGCGTAAAGAATGCAAATCCGTGAAGCAGAATTGTGTAGGTGTCATGTAGCCTATTTCTCTAAGAAATTGATAGTACTATAAAAGCAAGATGAGCATGAGTGGAAGAATTGTATTGGGTGGTTTTTAAATCCGAAATAAATGGCTCGCCGTTCAAAATAATGTAATCATGTTGGTTTGGCATTGTAACAATTCAGCAAATCATCATGTCTTGCTCTGAATTGTTTGCGATAGCTCATTTTAAATAACAATCGGCAATTTCCTTAAATACCTGTCAAATACTGACAATTGTTATGACCACATATGTACTATTCAGAATATAGGTTAGGGAAGAGACCAGCCTGAAGGGCGTTAAGATCAGATATCTGGAGTAATTAAAGAATTTGCCTGAACAGCAAAAGCCAGAGGTTTGCTTTTAGAATGTAAAGTTAACAATTTCTATTATCTTTCACTTCTTTAGAATATATACGTACCGTAGTACATTTTGGTGCACGCAGATTCATTCTTCCTGGCTAACTTTCACTGGGTCTGGTAATTATAAAAAGATAGATGAGGGGTAGCCGTGTTAGTCTGTATCAACAAAAACAATGAGGAGTTCAGTGGCACTTTAAAGACTAAGAAGTGGCTTTTTACCCACGAAAGCTTATACCCAAATACTGTAAATCTATTAGTCTTTAAGATGCCACCGGACTCCTCGTTGTTTTTATAAAAAGATATAGATTATCTCATAAAATTGTCAGAGAACACATGCCTATTTTAGCTTTCTATGTATTCTTTTCCCCTCCCTCCTGGCAGGGCCAGTTCTAACTTCTTTTTTGCCGCCCCAGGCAAAAAAGAAGAGCGCCGCCCCCCCCCCCCCACGAGTGCCTCGCAGCCGAACCCCCCCCAGCACCGCCGAAATTCCCGCCCCCCCAGCGCCGCGCCCCCACACCTCTCTAAGCACCGTGCCGTGCCAATCCCCCAGCACCACGCCAAGCCCCTGCCCCCCTCCGGGTGCCGTGCCGCACCAGCCCCTGCCCCCCAGCGCCGCACCAAACCCCCGCCCCTCTCCAAGCGCCGTGCCGCGCCAGCCCCTGCCCTTCCTCTGAGCGCCGCGTGGCGCCAAGTCCCCGCCCCCCTCCGAGCGCCGTGCTGCCCGAGGCCCCACCCCCCGAGCACCGCGCCGTGGAAACAAAAAAAAACCCGTCCAGCGCTGCCCCGACGAACCAATAAATAAATAAAAACCCGAGCGCCGCCCTGCCCTAAGGTGCCGCCCCAAGCACGTGCTTGGTCGGCTGGTGCCTGGACCCGGCCCTGCCTCCTGGGTTAAATTTTCAGTAGGCTGTGTATGTTCAGATTGTCTTCCCTTTTGTAACCTGACATTGGCCTTTTCTTTTGCAGGCTTATGGTTTGAAATACAAGTTTCCATGGGGATTTTATTTAAATGGATGCTGATCCTACTTAGGTCATACATCAGAAACTTATAAAACCAGGCTTTTTTTAGTGCACAAGGACATTTTTTGAAGAAGGATGTAGCTCATTAGCTTGTCAATCAAATGTGTATTTGCAAACACTGAGCTTGGGTCTGACAAAGCAGGGACCTGTGGGTTGAACAGACTTGCTGTGTTTGTTAAACACTGGGAAGAGAAGGTGACTGATGAGACCAGACAAAAATTATTCTGAGCAATTTCAAGACAAATATGAGTAGCACTTTTCCCCCAACCATGTTCTGTAGCTATTTTGTATGGCATATTATGACTTAAATAATAGCATATTGTTTTCTAAATTAAAAAAAAAAACTGAATAAGAGAGGGATTATAAAAAGCATGTATATGTCCGACAGAAATAACCCTTTGCATATTCCAGACATGTTCACGTGTGTTTAGTCCTTATTGGAAACAGAGTTAGCCATTTCTAATTCATGGAGAAGAGCAAGCGAGGGGCGTAATGTTCGTTCAATAATCTAGTGATGGAACATGTTTAATAAACTCCTGACCCCGCTGGCCTTATCCTGCTCCCATTGAAATCAGTAGGTTTTATTCCTTCATTGAATGATATCTAGCTCATATATAGCACTTTCCCTTCATATATCTTTACAAAGTATCATTATCCACATTTGTAAAAATGGGGGAAACTGAGGCAGGGAGGGACCGTGACTTGCCCAAGGTCCAATGGCAGAGCTGGGAATAGAAACCACCTTTCCTGACTCGTCCTGTAATCCCCGGTTAACTGCATTGCAGCGCTCATAGCAGGCTAAGACATTGAGCATGTCCGTCGGCGAGGTTTGCCGCTAACTTCCATGAAAGCGCGGATTAGGCCCCATCTATGAGAAAGGTTTAAAAAAAAAAAAAGGTGGGGACGGGAGCAGGAAGCTGCATAAACAAAATGTTAGGAGCATTTTCTTGCATTTCGGGTGCCGTGGAAGGATGGTCTTGCTGTGAAAGTTGATCTAAGTGCCCTGAAGCCCAAATAGAAGAGGGTAAGGGGAGGAACTGGTGAGGAGTAGCTGTTAAAGATGAATCCTCATACTTCACTGTCATTTAAATAACAAAAGTGACTTAAATCATTTCGCCTGTAAGTTCTTTGGGGTTTTGCGTCTGTACAAAAGTAGTCTGACGAGACAGCAAATGTGAAAAATCAGGACAAGGGTGGGGGGTAATAGGAACCTATATAAGAAAAAGACCCAAAAATCAGGACTGTCCCTATAAAATCGGGACATCTGGTCACCCTAATACAAAAGTGACAATCAGGTCCTGGTCCATGCTTGTGGGTCCTGAGCCTGACAGCAATACAAATAAGAAATAATAACGAAAGAAATAATTTGGGTAGGTACTGTGCATCAAATGAGTTTCCCTGACCACTGACATAACCAAGTGCAGAATTTGGCCCTCTGCATTTCAATTGTATCTGTTTTTCTTTATGGAAAACTGGGATGCATTCCTAATACACCCTGGCAGTGTGTTTGTCTGAGTAACCCAGATGGTGAGAATTCCTCTCCTGTGACAGCCGGTTTCTGAGAGCTTTCTCCTGAATAGGAACTGAAAGTTCACCCTGATATTTGTTTAGTTTCATTAGATCTATTGTGACTTCCTCAGTGACTCAACTCCAGTGAGTTCAAGCTCAGGCTTAATTGCTTCCTCTTAAACAAAACAGTTGGCAAAGTCCCTCCCGGAAAGCTCTCCCTTCTCATTTTCCAAGGACTGGGCGACTCACCTGTGCAAACAAAAGAGGTAAAGGAGAAGAAGGTTCAAATACTCCCAGCTCTTTGGCACGCTTTCGCAGTGTCTTTTAGCAAGGCCGGGGGCCAGATTCAGAGGTGATGCACACTGAAGAGAGTGTACAAGTCAGGTGCAGAAGCGGTAGGGTTATATCAGGGAAAGCAGTCAAGAGGAGGGCATGATATCACATGAGGAACAACAGCACGCCTGGTTGCCTGGCATATCAGAGAGCTCTTCCAGAGTGGTCATCAGGTTGAGCCTAGTCCATTACAGGCAATGGCATTCTGAACCGGTAGCTTCTCAGGGTTCCAGAGAAAAGGGAGGGCAGCTGTTGGTTTGTAATTACCGTAGTAACCCTCGCCTCCATATAGCACCCCGTAATCACCGTAGTAATCTCACCTCTCTATAGCACTCCTTGAACCCAATTCACCCAGGGCCTTACTGACTGTATACGCGGGGATCGTTTTATCCACCGCTGAAAATGTCGCTATCTCTAGAGAATGCAGGAACAAAGGCTGTGCCATATTTGATCTGACCATCGGTCCTTCACGTCTGCTATTCTTCCTTTGGGCAGGGCTTTAGAGTGTGGCACAAAAAAACCCAGCAACAAAACCCCATCCCAATAACAGGAGGACATTTCTATACACACTGAAAAAACAGATTCTTGATCCAGACCACCTAATTGGGCCCATTTCTAATCTTTTCCCAGATCTTCCAGTAATACCATGTTCTCCTCCCTGGATGTGATGTGAAATAAAACCCAGCGTTACAAATTCTTCTCTTCTTTGGTGGGGGTAGAAATAAACTGCATTTCTGTTGCACTGGGAGATTATTCTAAGGAGCTGTCTTCTAGGGAGGTGGGAAATGCCGGCTCATTGCAGTCATTTGCTCCATCAGTTGAACAGTGGTCCCAAATGATGGCTAATCAGAGAGAAAGCAGGCACCAACAGTGCAGTATCAGTATTGCAGCTCCAGAAAATTTGCAAGGGAAATTCAAGCCGACAGGTGGTCCCTACCTTTGGCAGAAGGTAAAAAGAACATGACAACTTTCTTATCTCCCTGTTTTATCTTTCCAAGGTGGATCATTACTTTTTAGTATTAATAAAGTCTAGGCGTATATAGTATATACAGAAAATATATAAATATCCAGATGTTTATACACAGACTCTTGTGTTTCTATGCCACTACAAAAGCAAGCAGTATTAAATTCTCTGATACAGGAGCTTGTTACTCCAAAGCACTCCTATAAAACTGATGATTTATCACTAACAAACTTCTGGTATTTTCAGTGTTTCCTGGCATCTTATCTCGTGAAGGAAAAAAAATGTTACTTTAGTAAATATTCATCGTACGTAGCTTCCCCCGCCCCTGTTCGCATCATATCTGCCACCTGACTCTTGCAGTTAACAGGTTGGAGCACAACAGGAGAGCTGTTGCTAGTTAATGATGAAATAGCCATCAGTAGATACAGCCTTTGCCTCAGGGTGCTCAGCCCTTAGACTGCAAGATTCAGATCCAGATTTCTGACATCCCAAAGTGTGGGGGTGTTCAGAGCCATTTCAAAGGTGGGGCTATTGACAAAATCCAGATGTTGGGATCCAGATCTACGTCCAGATTTTAACACCCCACCCCCTTGCAATTTTTGTTGCGGCCTGCTATCTCTCATAATAAATTACTCCTCCCAACAACGTCAAAATGTCCTTCTTTGCAAACCTGTGGGAAAGTAAGCTTGTAGCAAAGGTCTTGCCTTGCAGACAGGGTGTTGCCTTCACTGCTGGGCACTGTCTGCACTGAAGAATTTCTAAGATTCTACCTTTGTTGATACAGCATCAGTGCTGGGAGTGGGAGAGGTCCAGTGTAGACTGGCAACTGGTGTTTTTACCATGTGCCATCTGGGCTCCTTATAGATCAGCCACTTTCCTGAGTGATAGATTGGGGGCTGTGAGACCATCTTGCTTTCACCTGGTGGTTAATAGGTAACAACAGAAGGGAAGTGATAGAATGACATGTTCTGCAAAGTAATAGGGCTTTTAAAGAATTGTTCTTATATCTTTAGAAAAAATAGTTTAAAGGAAGAGGAAATTAGAGCATTCTGTGCTGATAATTTTTTATTCTTCTCTGTAAAATAATAATAATAATTTTCCTTCTTCAAAAATCAGCTAAGTAACAGAACTAGATAAAAATTACTCCCTCCCTCCACTCTGAAGTTTGGCTTATTCATTGCCAGTGAACTAGAAATCCCTTTCTTGCATTAGAAGCAAAGATGTTTAATTTAAAAAAGGAGAGTTCAGGGAAAAAAGGCATTAAAACAGCTGTCCCTTTAAAATCAAAAGAATTACACAGAGTGAGGGAGGTAGGGTGGCCCAGACAGCAAGTGTGAAAAATCGGGATGGGGGTTGCGGGTAATAGGCACCTGTATAAGACAAAGCCCCAAATATCAGGACTGTCTCTATAAAACTGGGACATCTGGTCACCCTAGAGGGAGGGCAGAATTTGTCCTACCAGTGGTGCATGGCAGAAACCAATATTAGAACTAATTTTGTCTACAAACAAAAATACATGTGAATATTCTTGATTTATCCTATGTGCAAATCAAGGGTTAACAGAGTATCAGCTACCGAATAAGCATGCCTGACTCTTACATAGCATTTTCACCAGTAGCTCTCAAAGCGCTTCACAAAGGTAGTTGGTGTCATTATCCTCATTTTTACAGATGGGGAAACTGAGGCAAAGAGGCGATGTGACTAGGCCAAGGTCACCCAGCAGGCCAGTGGCAGAGCTGGAAATAGACCCCAGGAAGCCTAGTGCACTATCCACTAGGCAATGCTGCCTCCATTGGCTTACGGGGTTAGCGTGCTCTGTTGTTACGCTGGTGTAAATCCTGAAGAAATGAGAGCGGAGCTTGGTCCTTGGAAGCTAGAGAAGGCAAAGATCTTTTGGATCATATGGTGCTTGATCTTGCGCTGTTGAGAGCCCTTAACTGGCCCCAAATCCATTGCCCTGCGAGGGCAGAATTGTTCCCTACAATATGATACATTAGTACTTAGTACAGTCTAGTTTGACATTTTTCAATCAAAGTGATTCTTGCCATTTCTGCTGAATGAACTAAGATCACCTGTGTTAAAATACTCTTCATCAAATACAGTAGGAAAGGCTTCAGATTACTGTTTTCAAGCCAGTGGAAAACTTCTTTGTGGGTTTTAAGAACCGATCAAGGGCACAATTCTGCACTCAGGCAAAAATCCCATCATTTTGAGTCAGGACTTCAAGGATGGGCTCCAAGAATAGTAGGTATGTTTGAAGCTCCGTGTGTTGGTGTAACGAGCTAGAGAGGAGCTGGGAACTTGGAGCCTGTGTCTCCGTTTAGGATGGGAAACATAATCAAGGTAATTAGCATTTAGCAATCAGTTTTCTGGATCTTGACAGTCCTGCAATGTGGTTTCTGTCACCGCTCTGGGAAAGTAAGACTAAGGAGGAAAGGGGAGCTATCGTGTCATGTGGATGAGTAGCCGGCTTAGACAGACCTTCCTTTGTATAGAAGCTTGACACACTATGGCCGTCTTATTACAGCCTGTGGCTATCTCAGTAAAACCAGGTGCAGATGGGAAATAGGAAAAATTAGGAATTAAAAAATTGCTATTTTAATATCAGAAACATTAGTTAGGAAGCCTGATTAAAAAGCTTTGGAATTTATTATGACCATTCACATCTCAGTATAAAATAATAAGGTAGATTTTCTTTTACAACATTACTTTCTATATCAGAAGTATTAGCCTGAAGTGCATTTTTAAGAGAGTCCCTGTTAGGCAGTTAAACTATTCTTAATCATGCATGTCAGCATCTCCAGTAGTTACCAGCATTTGCAAATCTGCTGCACGTAGATATTTGGATGCTCCAGGCTGCTCTAAACTGAATCTTGGACTTCAGAATCAGGAAATCTACTAATTCCAGGCAACTGATTTGTGGAGGGAGGCAGATCTTTGTTTGCAGAACCGTGGAAAGACTTTTTTGTATCGTGCACCAATATTTTTGTAACTTGTGACCACTTAAAAAACTACGCGGCACAGACTAGCTGGTGTTTGGCAGCATCTCCAACAATCAGCAGTGTGTGTAAATGTGCTTTATGTAGATGCTCAGATGCCCCAGGCTGCTCTAAACTGAAGCTCGGACTTCAGAATCAGGAAGCCATAATGAGCTCCTTTGTGCCTCGTGCTGTGACTGAGTGCACCAGCGAATCTGGGCCAATGAACTAGAAGTATTTCTGCCATATCTTATGCCAATGACAAATATAACTCAGTTTCTTGCTGCTGATGGTGGGTGTGACAAAGAATTAAGCTATTTATATGCGCAAGGAGACCTGCATTGCCAAAATAATCATTGATTTCAGGTGCTCATATTAGGACATTCTGGTTTATTTTCAGAGGTGCTGAGCACCCACAAATCTGGTTGAAATAGAAGGAGCCGTGAGCCGTGCTCAGCACCTCTGAAAATGAAGCCTGAGATGTCTCAAGTTAGGCATCAAAATCAATGGCTGTGTTTGAAAATGTAGCTGTTAATCTCAGTGTCTCTGTTTTTCCATCTGTAAAATGGGGATAAATAATTCTGCTCTACACCTCTGGAATGTTTGAACCTTGCTTTGAAAATGTTAGGTGCTTAGCAGTAGAAGTTTTTCCCTTCAGTTGAGCCTCTTTCTCTGAGGATGTCAGATGTCATCCTCTGGTGACGTAACCCAACAACAAAAACATAGGTTATTTCAAAAAGTAAAAAACAACAACCATGCCTGCAATTTCAATGTTGAGCTTCCCACATTAGTATGTGAAAGGCCATAACAAAGAGCAGAGTTATTACTAAGCATATGTATCATGAAAAGTTTTCTGTTTGTCCTAACACAGTAGAGCACAGTAGCAGAAATGGACTGTCTAGTCTTTTATATAAAACCATATAACAATGCTTTGTGTCAGGATATTTTGCTAAGAAGGGAAGGACATCTTTGAAAACACTGTACTAAGAGCAACCAAGAGCCCCGAGGCCTTTAGAAAATATAAAACTTAAAAGGAAAATTGTACTGACTTTTGGGTACAGAGTCTGTCCTGATTTATACCTTATGCAACTCTATTAACTTCACTTGGGTTGCGATAAATTGAGGTCAAAGCAAAATTTGCCACCTCCTTTGACTATAAAATAAAATTTACTAACTAACGTGCATGTATTTATAATATCTTATTAATAGTAATGTATTTTAAAATCAATTCAATGTCCCACACTATCCTTCCGTGATAATCTGCATACTTTTAAATTTTACATTTAAATGTTTTTTCATTTATATTAAAACCATTTCAGAAAAAAAATGTTGATATTGGGTGCTAAGAGTTCCTGAAATCTTAGGCTAGAAGGATCCACAATTAAGGTAAAAGATAATCAAACCAAATCCTGTTTACTCAATGCTGAAAAACAACATCTTTTAAAAGATAATCTTCACCTTCTTTGATTAGTGTAGAAATTAAAGGTGTTTGATTAATGGGTTAATGATAAATTCCTCTTACAGAGAACAGATAATTGATTTTATTTTTTAAAATATCCTTCCTTCATATTTGGGAATCACCACTGTATGTCAATTACATAGTAAATGAGAAGAGTTTTAAAACACATCCAACTGATATTGGAAAATCTGCTTGTCAGATTTGTCATAGTTTTTATTTAATTACAAGTATGATGAAGCAACAACCTAGCAGCTTTTCACAGTCTCTTTCCCCCTAGGGCAGATGGGTATTAAAACCAATTCAGTCTGTCTCCTGATTGCTTCAGGCTACAGAAAATTGTTCCCCAGGGAAGAGAAGTAAATCAGTTATGATCTTTAGTCTCTCAGAGAGAGATTAGAGCCATAGCACTGGTGAAACAGCAGTAGGCTGCCCCTCTGTAACTGATTTCACCTTTAATCCTGCCACTGACTGAATATTGCTAAGAACACTACCATGCATTTTAAGGTTTAAAGCCCCAGGAAAAGAAAGTTATTTACACAAAAAGGTAAAGGCAATGAACCTTTAGTTTGACTATTCCCAAAAGGCAATAAACCACTTTATTTTTTTAAACTCAAGATTCAGCTGTCTCCGTACCTATTTATCTCAGGATTTTATCCTGCTGCTCATCACTATTGTATCTGGTGTCTTTTCGTGAAAAATATCAAAGTCCCTAGTGGATTTCATGGAGTCTCTGGCACTCTTCCCCTTTTGGGGTAAAAACTCTTCTCGGAGTAGGGATTTTTTTTTTTTTAGATTCTATTAATTTCCTTTTTTTGTAGGGGTTTATTGGGTAGAAAAGGGTATCGGTGTTTGTGACTCTCGTTCTTATGGCAGAGTTTTTCAAAGAAGGTGGAAAGGCTTTTTCAAAGCTATGCCCATAGCTGCTGAACGTACCCGTTCATTAATATTATTATAAACTGTGTTCGGCAAAGTCGTAAGAACATAAGAACGGCCATAATGGGTCAAACCTATGGTCCATCTAGCCCAGTATTCTGTCTTCCAACAGTAGCTGGCGCCGTATGCTTCAGCGGGAGCGAACAGAACAGGGCAATTTATCAAGTGATCCATCTCCCGCATCCAGTCCCAGCTTCTTTGGATTACAGGTGTGTTTTCATAATTTGCTCCTAATTCTGTAAAAGGGACTTTTCAATGCATTCTCTCCTGGATTTGGGTATACAAGGGATCTCCTCAAGTTTGAAAGGTCCAGAACTTAACTTGCAACATGGTTTATTTTTCTTAAATCTGTATGCAGAATTCATGTAATTCTTTGTGATTAGTGAATCAATACCCTCTTTCATACAAAATGTCACCAGTAACCCTAAAATAACATTGTCAGAATTAAAAATTGACCAGGAGAATGGAGAGAAACATCTAATGCAGCCTGAGTGTGGAATGTGCGTGAAGGGGGAGGGATAGCTCAGTGGTTTGAGCATTGGCCTGCTAAACCCAGTGTTGTGAGTTCAATCCTTGAGGGGGCCACTTAGGGATCGGGGGTGCAAAAATCATTACTTGGTCCTGCTAGTGAAGGCAGGGGGCTGGATTCCATGACCTTTCAGGGTCCCTTCCACTTCTAGGAGATGGGATATCTCTATTAAAAAAAAAAAAAAGATTAGGGTGCATGGGCGAGGGGTTCTCCTAAGTTTCTATATAACTGGTAGACATTTTTCTGGGTGTTTTGGTGCAGGATCTGACAATGGAGACACCTTGTGACATGTTTAGCAGCAAACAGAGACAGTTACAGAACCGACGCCTTATTGCCTTTTATAAATGAACCCTATGTTTCTGCTGGTTATGGGGTATGTGATGAGCTGGTGACATTTCTTGGATAACGACAAGCTGTTAAAACATCCCACAAACATTAGTATATTCTGCCAGGGGAAATACCATGTATAGCACAGCTTTTTAAAATAGCTACAGGGAAGAGCTGGAAGGCAAATGCTCCTTGTTTACTCTAAGCGCCTGTTATTTCTGCTTTTACACTATGTGAGTTCTACTAGTCGAGATCTTCATCTGCCTGTTAATTTGGCTCCGTTTTCAACAGCTGCAGATACGGTACGTGAGAGACTCTGAATAGACCCTCGGAAAGTTAGACGTAGCTTTTCTGCCTTAGTGTTTATACAAGAGATGTACAACCATTTGTTTGACATGCTACAAGACACTTGATTCCATTTGAAAACACTTACCTTAATCTGCTGACAACCTTTAAGGTTAGTTGGCAGACATACATTTAGCTTTTTTTTTCTTACTCTTCACAGTGCAAGCTTTTCCAGGGTCGGTGGTTAGTTTTTTTTCCGGACCTTGAAATGTGTCTCTTCGGTTTTCCAGGAGATGGTGCTCTCAAGATTGGAGCACTGCACTGGGTTCTTTTCCTGGTTCTGGCACTCTTCTGTTGACTCCGTGTACTCCCGAATTTTCTGTCTCATGCCTATTTAGGTTGTACGCTCCTTGGGGCAGAGGATGTCCCTTATTTTGTGTTTGAAGAGTGTCCAGCACAACGCAGCCCTGATTGCTGTTGGGGCTTCTAATACATAATAAAGATCACATAATTCATACTTTCAAACAAAGGTCTGTGGGACGATGGCTGGGTGTGGCCAAGGAGTGCTCTGCACAGCTTGGGGAGGGCTAGTAGCATGTCCTGGCACCTGGCCAGTCTCCAGCCTAAATTAGAGCAGACTTAAGATGGCTGCCACCAGTCGGAAGGGGCCATTATGGCATGCAGGGATCACAGGAGTCAGGAATGCCTGGATACATTCCCAGCCACGTCCCCTATGTCAGCAGCCCACAGGGGGGTGACTTAAGATCCGCTCCCAGGACTCTGCCAGCCAAGGAAGAGAAATCCCTCAGTCGCCAGCTAAACTGGCTGCTTCGCTAGCACAAAGTGGCCTGAACACGCTGCAGAATTGGGCCCCATATTTAAGTATTGTGAAGTTGTGGCACCAACATAAAGACTCTTTGTTCCGCCTATTGATGTTAACGGAGGGCCAAAGTTAACGAGAAATAATTGAATCGCATTTGATATTGGTTAGCTTTTGTCCATTTTGATTACCTTATAACTACCCACTCCTGAGGTTCTTGAGGGGAATAGCTAGGAAGAAATTTAAGAAAAGCTTCCTCGAATCAAAGGCATCTTCCATTCACTGTGCTATCCCAGGCACTGTCATTGACCCCTTCAACTCCTGTCCAGTTTGCAGGTCTCCCTGGGCAGAGACAATGGACTCAATTGTGCAGGTTAGTAACAGGAGCTGTGACACCTCTGGAGAGGGTGTAGCAACTGCTATCACCCAATGGACAAATATCCCTGCAGATCTGTGCCGAGTGGGACTGGAGCTACAGTCACTTGACTCGGGCCGCCGAAAGCGGGTTCGGGCCCCGGTAAAAAAAAATTTTTGGGCCCCCCAGCAAGGGTGGACTGGCTAAACAGGGCTGACGGAGGGGGGAGAGGGGGCAAAAGCTGGGCCCTGGGCCCCCTTCCGGACCGCCGGGCCCCGGTAATTTGTACCGGCTTCTCCCCCCTCTCGTCGGCCCTGCCCTTGACCCAATGACACATCTTCTTCCTTGCAGAGGGTAGGGCTGCTAATACAAGGATCCCAACATATACAGCCACAGAGAAGAGTATAAAGGAAATAGACTTCATGTGTCCTCTCCTTTCTTTTGCATGCCTGTTGTGGGAGGGGGCTGGCATAATGGTATAATCTAATCCAATGCATCATAAAAACATTTTTGCAAGATTTTTCACTATTCTCCCAGTAGCAACATTTGCCCCCCCAACCAACTCTCCCCCCCCAGTGTTCATGACAGCAAGAAGCTCTTTTGCTAACTCTTGGTTTTAGTTTCCATGTTTTTATATTCCCTGCTTCATCTTCCTTGTTCATATTTCCAGGCATTTCTCTGCTTTAGCCACCAGGTGCCATCAGTAGCCACTTCTATGCCAGTGCTACATATATTTGAGGATAGAGAGATCCGTGCAAAAAGTCCCTACATTATGGCAGTGATAAAAGCTATCCAGTTAAGATCACAAAAGTCAGGATGTTGAAAATGAAAGTTCAGACACAGCAGGGGTACTTTGGCTGGACCGCACATGGCCTGCATGTTTTATGGGTTTTGTTGTTGTTAATTATTTAATAACTTTAATAACCATAGCACCCCCAAGGGGCCCAGGCAGAGCACAGCCGCATTGTCCTAAGTTTCAGGGTAGCAGCCGTGTTAGTCTGTATCCTCAAAAAGAACAGGAGTACTTGTGGCACCTTAGAGACTAACAAATTTATTAGAGCATAAGCTTTCGTGGGCTACAACCCACTTCTTCGGATCCGAAGAAGTGGGTTGTCGCCCACGAAAGCTTATGCTCTAATAAATTTGTTAGTCTCTAAGGTGCCACAAGTACTATTGTCCTAAGTGCTATGCAAACATGCAGCAGAAGGTGTGGTCCCTTCCCCTGGGAGCTTCCAATACGATTGGAGTTTACAATAAGATTAGATGCAACCAGTGGGTGTAACAGACACATGAAAGATCATTGGGAAAAGAGGATGAGGGTAACAGCAGTTAGGCCATAGAGCAGCTATGCATGTACACTGATGGCTCTGAGATAACTCAATTTACCTTGCTGGCCCTCTCTCTGGCCATTATCAGGTGGCTGTCATGGTAGGCATGGTCAGTAGGCATCATGGTAAAGGCAGGCCTTGAGGAGGGATCTGAGCAAGGCGATGGTGGTGAATTTATGGGGTAGTTTTGAGGAGGTGTCAGGCAAGAAGTGGTGGCAGGGAAAGAGCCTGGAGAAACTTGTAGGAGAAGCAGAGGATCGGGTGGTCAAGGATGACCTCGCTGGAGGAGCGGTGAAGAGGCAGGTATTTTCAAAATGACACCTGTCCGTGTGTGGTGTTATCAGGTATTTTTCTACATGCTCCACGTAATGGACCACGATTCAGGTCCTGAGAGAACAGCTTAGGCCCCGTGTGAAGCATTTAGAAAGCATCAATCAAAGCTCTTCCCCCAGTTAGTGGCATGGGATTTGTTGCTGTCTAGCAACATGGGTGGCAGCCAGCCGACTCTCGTTAGCCTGCACGGAAATAAGAACGGTGAGGATGCCAGCTGGTAAGAGTCCACAAGAAAGACACAGGAGGATGAATATGTCTTGAAGGAGCTGCAGTGCACACAAACCGAATGATGGAGACAGCACAATGAGACAAATATAGAAACCTGGGAAGAGTGTGGGACGATGGCTGGGCCTTGCTGGACATGGGGAACTATTGACTAATTGCATCATTGGCTGCTCGTCATACTGCGTAGTTTTGTTTGCTGACTTGCCTTCAGTCCATAACAAATTGACCCATTTGCTTCACTTTGTGTGTTGTTTAATGTTCATTTGCAAAAATATACTCCGTCTGGGTTCATTATGGTAAATTAATATTAGTGTTTCAATAAGGCTGCAATCAGTCCTCATTTTATACGAAATCTTTCCTGCAGGTTTTTCCCCCCTCCCCTCCATGACTAATAGATATCATTTCAACAGTTTGACGAACTGCCGTGTTATAGAAAAGGCAGTAATTTATACTGATGTAATGGCTGTGATAAAAATCATTTGTGTGCTGATTTTATAAATTAGGTAGGAAATGTGAGTGCCTCTGAAAAATGAAGTGCTACCACATGAATTCCAGTGTTGTTAATGCTTCATACCTTTCTGCTTCATTAAACCAATTTCACGGGGAGATGAGTTGGAGGAGGAAGCTGTGCTGCTTAAGAGATGCAACAATGGTTTATTGAAAGAAATGGGGCTAAGATTAAATTAAGTGCTACTTGAGAAATATGGAAATACAAAAATATTCAAGCTTCTAGATGGTGAATTCAAAAATATGATAAGTTCGCTCTTTCATACTCAAAGAACTGTCATCTCATAATTGCATAGACTGAATTCACAGGCTACTAATTAATATTGAAGAGTTTCTTGAGCCACTCTTATAAATGAGTCCGAGAGCCCCAGAACTAATTTATAACTATTTCCATTTGGAAATCATGACAACTTAAAAATGCTGCTTTAGGTGCATTCCTCTCTTTGGCTCTGAATCCTTTTTAAATGATTCCTGTCACGTGTGAAATCCATTAAATAATAAATAAATAAAAGCAACACCCCCTGCATTTAAAAGGAGGAGGAAGAACCAACGTGAGGAATAGATTGAGAAGCAGCGTCTGATAAAACAGTTCTAATTTAGGATAGTGGCACAGAGCTGTCTAAAATAACCTGCGCAACTTTTTCTGTTAACTTTCTGAGCTGAATTAACATGAGTTCCGTTAATTTTTGGTTACACTTTACATGGTAATATTTCCTGGCTTTCTCTATAAGATTGTTTTGGAAAGCTAGGTGGTTTGTTTTGTTTTTAAAGCCAGTATATTTCCATCCACTGCGGTATGGTTAAGAGCAGGTAAACTAAGAGACTAATCCATTTTTACCACCTCCATAAAATAGCTGCTACTTTTTCTTTTTTTCTCCTCTCCCTTGAGGACTAGAAGTTTTCACTCTCAAACGACTAAACCCTATTTGTTCCGTGGATGGTGGAACATGTAAATACAAAGGGAGTCATTCATTAAATAAGAGGCTTATGCATACACAAGTTTTAAAAAATGCATAGTTTCAAAGCGCAACTGAGAGGCTGCCATTTTACCCCTTATTCACAATGAGAACTCTGTGTACAAGTGACCCAAGTACTGGGATTTGGTCCAGCTCTCAGATTAGCACAGAAAACACGTACAGACATGGACTCTCCCCTTCCCCCTCCCGCTGATGATAATAGGAGCTCATAAATGTGCTCATCTAGGATGTGTGTGGGATCTTAATGGCAGAGGAAAATGCCCTGTTACCTTCAGCTTGGAGACGGCGCAGTTCTTTAGATGCATGATGAGGGCGCTCCATAACATTAGCACTATTCCATCACTGGTGCTCACGATCCCACTTTAAACAACTCACACTATGAAACAGAGCTGTCTAGCATGTTACCCTCAGGCCAAGATCCTGCCCCGGGCTCTCAATTCCCAGTGAGAGGCAGTCAGAGCGGAGGGTGGTCAGCACCTCACCAGGGCAGTTCTAGCAGCAAGGATGTGATGTTACAATAGCACAGCTCACCCTACGGCTAGCAAGGAGGTGTCCTATGAAGCGCTGGGCACCGTCCACTCCCACTGGATAGCTTGAACAGGAGTCGGTACCTTTTGGGGTTGGGCCTGTAGGATGCCACTGCTTGTGGGGTTACCTCATTTACTGTTTATAATGCCGCTCCTAGCAAAAATAAAATGAACCACATTAATGTTAAAAATGGTGCCAGTTTTAACATGGAACATCCATCCCGTGGGAAATGCCAAGATTTCAAATTTTTTGTTTTGTCCCCAATTGTCCCTATTCTGAAACTATTTCGTTTTGACCTTTTTTAGAAATGAAATGCTCTGTGTGGCTGGAAAGCTGGTCTCTCTCACCAACAGAAGTTGGTCCAATAAAAGAGATCACCTCCCGCACCTTGTCTTTCTCATATGGCTGTTTTTAAACAAACGCAGCGAGTACAGTTTATACAGCACCTCAGAGCACCCAGGTATCTGTGCACGGTCACTGATAGTCTCTGCAGTCAGCACAGCTCAGGAATATTCTGCCCTCACTTGGTAGTTGAAAGCACTCTGCATGTCCCGGAAGAAGTTCAACTCCTTGTCAGATGAGGCCCATGTGTAGGACTTTGATCTTTCCCTCTTCAACCACATGCTTTTTTGCTTCTTTTCTGGTTGCTTCTCATCCTTCTCCCATGCTGCGGCTTTGGTTACTTACATAAGAACGGCTGTACTGGGTCAGACCAAAGGTCCATCTAGCCTAGTATCCTGTCTACCGACAGTGGCCAACGCCAGGTGCCCCAGAGGGAGTGAACCTAACAGGTAATGATCAAGTGATCTCCCTCCTGGTGCTCCCTCATCTCTGGTGCTCCCTCTACCAACTTGTACTGTCCCCAAAGTGTAACTTGCTCTGAACACATGTCAAGTTCCCTCTGCTCCACGGGTGAGCAAAGCAGCAGAGGGAAGTTGTTGGTATCATTATTATTTGCCAGCTCCTTCAAACACTGATTATAAATTGCAGAAGAAAGTTCACAGGCTGAAAAATAAAGAGGAATTACTTCAAAGGTCTAGCAATGAGTAATCATTGAAGTACACAGCGAAGCAAGATTCTAAAAGAAGGTAAATATTGCTATGAGTGTGAATTGTATATTTTGCAGTTATAGGGCTAGATCTGGCATCGAGGCTAAATGACTTCCCTGGGGTTATTGTGGATTGACATTGAAATGAGAGAGAAAAATCTGTTCGACAATATGCAACAGATTTTAATAAGTCACGAGCTAATTAGTAGATAGAATCAGGAAGAAAATGTCCCTTCCCCTCTCTCTCTATCGTTAATCAAGTTGCAATTTGGGTGTTTCTAGGGAGGATCCCTTCCTCTGAAGCATCAGGTAGCTGTTAGAGGCTGGGTACAAGACTCAATGGCCCAATGCCTTCTGGCATAACAATTCATAGGTTTCCCAATCTTCAAAATTGTTGCTTTGTAAGTGGTCTGTACTTAACTCAGACTAGAAATATTTGGGGGCTGACTCTGGTTAGTTAATCCACGTCCATCTGAGAGACTTAATGCTGTTTGGGAACTCGGTTTAGACGTGGAGGTTTGTAACTATAAAGGAGCGTGTGCAAAGCTAGGGGACAGTTTTAGGATAAGTATTTCCTGTCTCCCTAAGGCTAAAAGATGAGTCAGCAGGGGGGGAAAGCCGTGGAAAGCAGGAATGTTATTCTTGAAAAGAAAGGCCAGGCTTGGAAGGCACAAACCCAGTTGGAGCAATATGGCTAAGTTATGTACAATCTTTAAGGCTACATCTACACTATGAGCTAGCAGTGTGATTCCCCTGCTTGTGTATGCATACTCAGGCGAGCTCGGCGAATGCTAACGTGAAGACACCTAGCGGAGTAGTTGTGGTAGCAGCGGGAGCACTGCCATGCTGAGTACATTCCCATCGGTTTCAAGCAGGTTTGTATTTGGCCTGACTCATCCATCCGCTGCTGCTACTTGGGATCCCGCAGCTACACTGCTATTTATACTAACACCAGGATTGGCAGAAGCGCAGTAAAAGGGGGGGACGGGACGCGACAATTGATCCCCGAATCGACGCTCTTACTCCACCAGCGGAGGTGGGAGTAAGCGCCGTCGACAGGAAGCCGCAGAGGTCGATTTTTGCCGCCGTCCTCACAACGGGGTAAGTCGGCTGCGATACGTCGAATTCAGCTACGCTATTCACGTAGCTGAATTTGCGTATCTTAAATCGACTCCCCCCTGTAGTGTAGATGTAGCCTGAGACAATCTTGTCTGTTTAGTTTGTAAGCTCTTCAGGGCAGGCGCTATCTCTTCTCATGTGGTAGTCCAGCTCCTAGCACAAAGAGGCCTCGGTCTCAGCTGGGGCCTCTGAGTTCTATGATGGAATAAATAATAATAAAAGCGGCTAGATAACAGAATGCCCAGGATTCCTCACAGAAACAATCTGCTGCCCTCAGATGTGTGTGTGGTTCCCAGTGAAATCAATAGGGGTGTCAAAGCGGTAGTCTTTTAATTGGAGAAACTCCATGGGAATTCTTCAATGGCCTGTTGAAGCGGCATGAAAACCAGAGTGTGGCTCTTGAGAATTGTTGTGACAGAAGGCTGTTGTTGCGAGGTGTCTGACATGGCCAGGAGCCAGGCAGTGGGACAACACTGGACCACATTTTGCCACTGGAGAACATATCAAAGCTTACAAGCATTGACCTTCTCGCAGCCCATCTCTCCAAGAGCTTTTCAAACTTCACAGCAAACGTGAATTCCTGCTGATAGGGTGGAGAGACTCACTACCACCAACTGCAAGTAATGGGCCCCGTGTTGTTAGACCAGGGTATGCAGTGTGACTTAGCCTCACTTCCCCTTTGTTCTGCAGGGAAGCAAGATGCGGGAGCTGTATACTGGGGCAGCTTTATTTCCCTCTCTGCACTACTGCCTCCGCTGCACTGGCTGATTGCATTGGGGGGTGCAGCCCTGGGTCCCCCCACTTCCTGCCCACCTGCATGGGAGGGGGAAAAGCGACCCCCCATAGGCTGACTTCAGACCAGTAAAGTGAGTAGCTTGTCCCGAGGAGGAAGGGGAAGTGTTATGCTTCCTTATTGCCCTGCACAAGGTACCTAAGGCAGATAACCACTGAGCTGTATAATTGTGGTGATTTCACATCCTCAGCACACCCACACAGCATAAGCACCGTGTGGAGAGCAAAAGAAAGCGGTTTGCTTTCCAGGGGGACAAGTGAGTTTGTGGGCTGTTCAGGCCATGGGAATGTTTGATACAATGAAAGGCTTTAGTGTTTGGTCAGTAAGTGATTCACACCTCTTACCGAACTCTTAAATATCGTAAATCCTGGGAGTGAAAAACAAGAGACTGAATAGTTGTGAGGTGCTGCTTCTGCACTGGCAGAAATGATCTTAATAGAGCTGGACATTCAGTGTCTTATACTAACGTTCACTTTTTATTCACTCACTGAGCTCAGCTAAAGTAATCAGACACTAAATGGAAAACATGATCTAGATTTAGCCGTTATAATGTGTCTTTTTTTTTCAAAACCAAACTGATCTGTTGGATTTTCCTGTAAGAACTGGGATGTGTATATAGGTGTAGCTTACTTAGCCAGCAATGTCAGCGGTAACATTTAAAATGCAGTGATTAAAAATCCTCTCATAACTCTCATCAAAGTGAAGTTGCGGGGGGGGGGGGCTTAAATTGTGCATGTGTAGAGGAGCTGTTTGGTTACATCTTTGCATGAACCTGAAGGTTCAAACTTTCAAAAGCAGCTTCTAAAATTGTGCATACACAAACTGTACACACAAGTTTTGCTTGGACATTTGCTTGGACAGCCAGGTTTGTGTGTGTGTATAGCATAAAAAACCAGACTTCTTAATGCAAACTGCATTTGCTCGCACTAACCAGGTACCTAGTTTGAACACATGAAAGGAGCATGCATAGTAAGTACATTTCAGTTTCTGTGCAAAGGCCGGTTTAGCCAGCTCTATACCACTCCCTTCAAAGTCCCTTGTCGCAATGCAGCACTGCTGCCATACAGCAATCCTCGGAGATGCCTGGCTGCTGGGGTTCCTTGCACTGAGCCTACTCCAAGTTGCACTACTGGAAGCTGAAATAGCTTCTGAATTGGGGAGCCACCTTTGTCCGCCCCCCCCCCCAATACTTCAGTGGCACCAAGCAGCTGAGGACTTGAACCCAAAATTTCCAACACAAAGATCAAACAACTTTAGGCAGGTCACTGAATGCCTCACGTCTCAGCTTCTGCATCGGTAAACTCAGAGTAGGATTTCCTTTCCTGGTATGTTCTGAGTTTTAATGAGTATTTGTGAAATGCCTGGAGATCCTGGAGTGGAGAAGGCAGCAGGAGTGCAAAGTCGTCATCTTCTTTCTCCTCCTTCTCCTCCTCCTCGTCATTCTTCGCCACTTCCCTATTAGGAGTTGGCAACTTTTATAGAGTTCTTCCAAAACTCATGATTGTATGCCTGGCTGTCACGCAAATTGGTCTCGCTAAAGTACACTGATATCTGGTCCATGTCCTGAGTCTTTGGCTTCCCCCTTGGATTTCTTCAATGATTGTTGCACAGGCCGTCCTACCACTACAACGCTCAGGTCTCCTCTGATTATGTCCATGCTAGCCTAGCCTCCCTCAGCTTGTCTTCAGTTGGGGCACCAGGGATTAGGCTCCTCACAACAATCTCATTTCATTTCCTGTCACAGAGCGTCCAACCATTTAACCACCTCAGTATCTTCATTTCTGTGGTGAAGAGCACACTGATTTCTTTTCCTGTGGCCAGCCAAATCTCCATTCTGCACATTCAGAGGGGTCAAATTAAAGTATTACACACACTACCTTTTAAATTTATTGGCAGCTTTTTATTACAGAGAATGGGGATCAGCTCCCACCTTTGCACCAACCACCTTTGGTACAATGCTGGGCATCATTCAGCAGGGATGCAAAGCTGAAATATGAACAGATACTTTATAAAAATATGTTAAGCAGATAAAAACCCAGAAAAGAGAGAAAATGAAGATAGGAAAGAGACTATGGTCCCTCTTCAGTGCCCATTGAAGGCAACAGTCGGACTTCAGTGGCCATTGGATTGAGTTCTCTTGTATTGTCATTATATTTATCTATATTACAGTGGAACGGAGAAGCCTCAATTAAGAGTGGGGCCCTCGGCAGAAAATCAAACACAAATTGCATCCCATAAAATTGGGTATAAAATGGAGAGCTAAAGCTGAGAAGCAAATCAGGAAATGAAAAGTTAAGGTTGAAAGTTCAACATTCAAGTGCGGTAGGTGGTTTTAACTCACGAGTGCAGGACTGGGCCCAGAGAGCTAGATAGCCCAATACTGCGAAAAGCAGACGCTGCAATTCAGGGCCTGATCCTGTGGAGAGATCCTTCAGGGAGCTGTATGTGGATCTGGCCTTCAGGGGTGACAATTTTTGATGGTTTTTTTAAAACCAGATTTCCCCCCCTCTCCAAGAGTGGTAAAAAACCCAAACCAAAGTACTCCAATGCTCCGGGGAATAGTAGTTTTTATGTCTTTACTCTCCTGTTCCTCTTCTGGCATGGGTAAGATACCTCACTTGAATCTCATGGGGTGTATGTCTTTAACACTGCTAAATATCTTCTTTGACGTACTGTACATTCTAGCATGAAAAACAAATAATAATTAAAAAATGGCTTTTCCCCCCCTCCTTGCTAATGGGGAAAAAAAAGTTTTGAATTAACTTTTATACCAAAACCATTGATTGACTGATTTTAAAATTGCACATTTCCCTTCTAGCCCGAGACCTTCTAAACCAAGTTTTAGCCCAGGGAATTCTTATCAGATAGGCCCTCATAAATAAGGGTTTATGATGGAATTGGTGACACACTCTAGCATCAGAAAAGTGATGCTTTCTGATGGTAGAACGTGTCACAGTTCCATCATAAGCATTAATACCCAATACATCCAAACATCAACATTTTAGCCAACAAAGAACACCCGCCCCCCCAACAAACTGCATTGTTTTGCCTTTTTTCTTTTAAAAGGAAAAGAAAAATAATAATATATTACTGCTTGGTAGCATGATTCCAATGCAAATGCCAGAGACTGGTGGCTTATTAATAGGCCTGGCCTGTAGCAAGCCTCCCTTCCCCGCTTCAGTTTGAAATTGATTATTTTAATACAGAATTCCTGAATGAAAGAGGTTCTTGGCCTTTTCCTGTGCTGCTGAATAATGTATGTGGGAGAAAGCAAATAGAAGCAGAGGGTCTCAGCTGCTGGAACAATGGGCAGTGCACAGAGCTAAGGGGGCACATTAGTTTATCATTGCCTTGTCAATCCTCATAGCCTGGGAATCGTGGGATAGCCTGGAAAGAAACAGCTGCTGAACGTGTGGTAAACTGACCGGGGCACTTTAGAGAGACGACTACATTTACACATCTGAAAACAAGATATTGATTTTCCTACAAAGCTGGAGAGAAATATTCTCCCTTTAAAATACATCTAGACCACGGGTTATTTACAAAATCACAACTCTTTTTGGCTCTTCCAAGGGATCCAAGGCTTGATGGGGTTTAAAATCTAAAACTAGAACCCGCATCAACTTTTCTTTGCCTATATTAACTGCCTGTCTTTCCTCCAGCTGCTTTCAGTGAGGCATCGAAAATAAAAAGCAACACCAACAAAACTGCGTTTTTAAACATCTTTTTTTAAATCAGTTTCTGCCCCAAACTGTAGAAATGACAGTAAATAAATTTTAAAAATAGAGCAACATTCAAGTTATTTAAAGCCACAGGCACTCTCCTCCTTTGGGCCAAATTTGCTGTAAGTTACACCTGGTCAGCATTGGTGCTTTTGCGAGCGCTCTCCATTTTAAACCAACAAAAGGGTCTCCACTGTTACAGTGCAAGTTTCTATTTATTCCTTAGACAGATTTTCTTCACAGCTACAAAAGAAAAGAGAACATCTAAGGCTGTGTCTACACTCCCACTTTTGTGAAAAAAACACCCCCCTGAGCGACATAAGTTACACCGACAGAAGCGCCGATGTAGACAGTGCAGTGTCGGTGGGAGAGCTTCTTCCGCCAACATAGCTACAATCGCTCGTGGAGATGGGTTTTTTTATGCCGACAGGAGAATTCTTTCCCATCGGCATAGAGTGGCTACACGGCTAACCTTATAGCAGCGCAGGTGCGTCAGTACAGTTGTGCCGCTGTAAGCTCTAGTGTAAACATGCCCTAAATCAATTATCTGACGTCAGCAGACGAGAAACTGAACTGTAATTAGAAAATAATTGAATCGTTTTAATAGTGGGTGGGTTTAAAATGGAGGTGGACCAATGTGCTTGAAATATTGTGCTGCTGCTGTGATCTTATTTCAGGCTTAACTGATGGGAAGCTTTTTTTCTGGGTAAGAACAGTAGCTATCATATCCACGTGGTCTGACCATGATGTTCATGTGAAGTTCCAATAAGGACTATGCATCTCTACATGGACAGAAGGTTCCACCCATGTAGATCTGATGGCCACACTGGGGTCTTAGCAAGGTAGGCTGTTTAATTTCTTTGGCAAAGCAAAAGTTAATGTTAGTTGCTTCTCCTTATCCAACTACTGACATAAATTATATGAACCGAGAGGTTCTCAGTAGGCATTCCTCTCCTCCATGAGACATTTTATTGGTTTTGTCATTCAAGAGACAGGTGCCTCCAACACTTGCTATCGAGTACAGGGCTTACCGCCATGAGTAATCCCATTGTAGTCAGTGGGCCATCTCACAATTATAAACTTGTGCACAGTAGTAAGAATTTGCAGGATCTGGACCGTATGGGATTTGCATTAATGATGCCGGGAAAAAATAATGGACAATCACTAAATGTGCGTGCCTCTCTGAAAAATAGACTCCCAAGTTAGAGAAGTTATTTTCAAACTAATACAGGGATTTCTTTGTGCTGGGATATAGGAATCTCTGCCTCTAACTTTCTTTAGGTCTACTATTCTGATTAGAAACCTGTATTGACTGGAATAGGCTAGAAAGACCATCCAATGGCTCCATAAAATATTGTAAGCATAAGTAATGCATACTCTCAAGAAAGGCGAAGTATGGCAGCTCTAAAACAAGGTCTGTCAATAACTAGGTAGTACAATGTTGCTTCCCAAATCAATAAGCAGTTAGGGCCAAGATTTTCCAAAAACGGTGGTCTGAAGTTAGGTTCCTAAATCCATACCTAAGCATCTAAATAAATAGCCATATTGTCAAAAGCACTGAGGGCCAACAACCCAATCATTGAGATCTTTGAGAGCTTTTAGGTGTTTGACACTTCTAGGGGGAGAGGGGAAACCTCTGGCCACTTATTTAAGTGCCTCAGTATGGATTTAGAATTCTAACTTTTTAGGCAACTATTACTGAAAATCTAGGCCTAGAATCACTGTTCTATAAATGCTCAGAAACTTAATGGCGCTGATCCAAACCCCACTGAAGTCCCTGGGAATCTTCCCATTAACTTCAATGGGGTTTGATCAGGCCCAATATGAACAAAGAATAATGGTGAAAACTGTAGCTAGAACACCTTTCTAGTTCAATAAATTGGGAAGGTGTAATTCCACACAGAATTCGGCCCTCAAAACTTCATAATCCCTAACATCACCTAAAAAGGAATTTATAGTTTTTCCCTGGAAATGCAGAGGCCTCACAGAATGCAGTAACATAAGCTCTTGTGATTTGCTGACAGTCCCATACCATTCTGTGTACTCCGGTTAAAACTGGTCATCGCTAACAACTTCCTTATTAATAACCACATCTGTGGAAATGTTAGGTGGAGCATTTAAAATGTGTGGTTAGAAAGTCATGACTAAGCTGCAAAAAGAAAACTTCGAATGACATCAGCCAAAATGGAAGTTTCTAACTTTACTGGAACTACACATATTACTGGCTTCAGAGGAATGACACAAAAGCATTAACTACCCTATCTTGCATTCCTTTCCCATTGACTCCAGTGAAAGTTTTGCTAAGGGGAGCCAGATCAGATCCTATTGGATTCTGTCATGCAATAAAAGAAAGGCAGCTATTTTTCCTCACATTCCCACACTGAAATATTCTTGTGAGTTTTATTACCCTCATCCATTTGAATTGATCACTCGTGGCGTGAATGGTAATGATGCAAAATGAAGTCAAATGTTACCCTTGTTAGATATCTTATTCCCTTAAATGAACAAATTCAAACTGGATTTGTAAGCAAATGAGGCATTAGTGTCATAACAGCATCCACTTTAAGACTGTATACAGAAGGGGTGGGGAAAATTTTTGGCCCGAGGGCCACATGGGGTTGCGAAACTGTATGGAGGGCCGGGTAGGGAAGGCTGTGCCTCCCCAAACAGCCTGGCCCCTCCCACTTCCCACCCCCAACTGCCCCCCTCAGAACCCCCAACCCATCCAACGCCCCACTCCTTGCCCCCTGACCGCCCCCTCCTGGGACCCCTTCCATAACTGCCCCCTGGGACCTCCCCTATCCACCACTCCCTACTCCCTGTCCCCTGACTGCCCCTGAGGCAAACTCATGAAAGGGAAGTATATTTTTTAGGTCTAACACTATTATGCAAGGATGGAGCTATGAAAATTCGGCCTATGGCTACACTACAGAGCCAATGCTGACATAACCCCCGTGTAGACACAACCTACACTAAAAGAAGGAGTTTTCCTGCCAGTGTAGGAACACCACCTACCTGCACAATGTTAGCTATGCCAACAGAAATACACTTGCGATGATATATCTCTGACTCTACTGGTGTTTTTGTTGGCATAGGAATGTCAGACGGGGTGTGGTTTTTCCACATGAGGGTATACGTTTTAACTGTAGACCAAGCCTCAGTCTTCACTGATTTTCGTATAAACTGAAACCTTTCTGTGTAATTCTATAGCTGACAAGGAAGGCCTTTTAAATTAAATCATTTTAAGATTTGGCAAAATCATCATCTTCCTTTGTTGTCTCTCGTATACATATATGAACTTGAAACGGTTTAAATGTTGTTGGCAGTACAGACTGGAAAAGCCCTGTTTTAGTGCACATCCTTCACCCTCCAATAAAACATCAGGCAAATGTCTGAAATGATGGGCCAGGAAGGCAGAGGAGGAAATCAAGCCAGTGTGGCAATCGGATGGAGTAGGCCAAAATAATGCTCTGAATATGACTTTGATTTAACGTAATCTCATCGGAACAGGAGCTTCTCCCACAATAACAGTATTGTTTTCTTACTTAGGGAAATTTAATTATGTCAAGCTGACTTCTGAAAACCCCAAGAAGGCAATGCATGTTTCTGGAGGATTAATGCAAGACATTATCATATTCAGAAAGATTGGTATTGAAATTCCTATGTGCCTGGGTGCCCCGGGATATCATGAAACCACATAGAAAAGCCCATCTTGCAGAGTGGTGAAACTTTCCCTTCTCTCGTTGGCTTCAATGGATTCTCCTTCTCTTCCAAAGCCACCTGGGCTATTTTTATTTCTTAGCACCCAAAGTGCATGAAATGCTTTGCAAACAATTGAAGAACAAACACTAGAGTTTACGGTTGAAGGCCCCGATCCTGCAAGCTGGTATATCCATGTGCCTATGCAGATCTCTATTGAAGTCAAAGGGTGCAGGGATCTGTCTGCAAATCCAGAGCCTAATTTCAGGCATTATGCAATGAGTGAGAGTAACAGACAACAGGAAGGACAAGGGTTGCAACACTAGGATTACACTGTTACTCAGTGTCATGTGCTTAATAGAATGGTTACATAAAGGGTGTGTCTGCTTCCCCTTTCCTCCTTTCTCTCCCCTCTAAAATTAGATTACTTCTTGTTAAGTAGTGGGCACATCTTTCAATGGATCACTCACGGTGCCCAGAAGATGAAGGTGTCTGTGTGGCAAATAGATATTTTAGCTCTCCTTTGCTAGCTGGGGAGATGGCAGTTGGGTCTTGGAGGATTTGCCCAAGAAAAATGGTATTGTCCATGTCCACTGGCACTAATTATAATGAGAATCTTCCTCTGTAAGAGGCTCATTGTTGAGCCATTCACTTGCTGTACGACCTCAAGCAAATCATTTGACCTCAGTGAACCAGCCCAGGGTAAAAGGCAGAACCTCCCTGCAAACCAGATGCTGTGTATGAGCCGAGATTTCTGGGGAAATGCCATCTTCAGTTCCAGACTGAGATCAGACTTTTTAACCTCTTCTCATAGCCGGATGAGGGAAATTTGGGGAGGAATTCCAAGAGGAATGGGTAGGAGGTGGCATAAATCTTGGGGCCAAATCCTTGATAGTGGCTCTGTCTCCTGAGGGCCACTCTAGTGGTGCAAAAGGTAGTAAAATTCTCTCATGTGACAGTTGGGGAGTAGCATACAATGAGCAGAGCTGGATCTATGCCAACTGCTCCCCTACCCCCACAAGCAAAGAGGCATTCTTGGGTGGGGTAGCGTGCACAGAGGCATTGTGACCAGGTTACAGGTCTGACTTATAAAATACCAGCTACTCTCCTTTATTCAGTGCTGCCTTAGCTCCTTTCTTTCACGCAACAATGAAAGCTGGCCTTGTAGCAGAGCATAAGTACAACAGTGACTTCCTCGCTTTCTTTCAAACCAAGGATGTGTGCCCGGACAAAACTAGAACCCTTACAGTAAACACCACGAAGTTCATTGAGTGCTGCATAGAGGGACATGAGGACAAAGGTGGCATTTCAGAGGTAGATGGGTTCTTTCACACGGATGGGCCCCAAAAAGGTAGAACTGGACATCAGTGATGTTTATAGTTTCATTCTCTGCTACAGTTTTCAAGAGTTAATGATGGCTAGTGCTGGACCAAAGTGTAAAAAGTCAGATGCGGGTTTTGAACACCTGTAAGTTTGGCAGTGTTCAGAACCAACGTCTGGGTTCAGCCCATTAGAGACACTCTGAAGAACTGGGTTCCTCTGCTCAATCTCTCCCTTCCCCCAGCTTCAGGAAGGTTTGGAGCTCAGAGTTTGGGTTCGATTCCATCTTTAACTATTATTCTCTGTCTTGGATACTGCACTGAGTTTGTATAGCAGTAATTATTAGTGTAGAGGAAAGCACATATCCATTTACAGGAGCTATATGCTAGGTGCTGTGCAACCACAGACAGAGGGCTCGATCCTGCAGGGGGCTGATCTCTCAGGCCTTGACCTAGCAAAGCACTTAAGCACGTGCTTACTTTAAGCACCATTGTGCTTTAAGTTAAGCGAGTACTTAAGTGCTTTGGTGGATCAGAGCCAGAGTTCAGCACCTGGCAGACTTGAGCCCCGAAGTATTATCATTGCTGTGAAGAGTTAACAATGTGGAACCTGAGCACATTCAGATTGGTTGGGTTTTCTGTCCCCTCTGCAGGGAAAAATACCTGCCCATGGAAAAATCTGTCCTGGAATTTGAGCTGGTGAAGGCTATGTTAACACAGAATGTATCTGAACTGGGGACTTATTCTTATTATTTATTACTTATATTACAGTAGCAGTTGAGCTGGGGGGGCTCCTTTGTGTTAGGGGCTGCATAGACACCTAGTAAGAAAGAGACAGTCCCTGCCTCAGAATGCTGACGGTAGGCCCACCTACCATGGCGAGCCTGCGCACAGCGGTAAGTATTTGCAGGATCCAGCCTTGGGGAACCAGGCAACTTTGTATTCATGGCACCAAGACAATAAAATTACAAGTTGTAGTGAGTAGAAATTGGTTTGTAGCAGACTCTCTCATTTGTCATTTCCTGCGCTGGTTCCCAAAGCTCTTTGGAGGTGAAGGGGAAGAAGCAGATGAAATGCTGGATTTGATCTAAGGCAGGACCGCCCAGAGGATTCAGGGGGCCTGGGGCAAAGCAATTTTGGGGGCCCCTTCCATAAAAAAAAGTTGCAATACTATAGAATACTATATTCTCGTGGGGGCCCCTGCGGGGCCCGGGGCAAATTGCCCCACTTGCCCCCCCCCCCCGGGCGGCCCTGGTCTAAGGAACGAATGTCCGTGGCGGTGGAGGTATCACTTATAAAGAATTACCTGACTGCCTGCCTACTCCTCCCACAGAAGGAGTACTGGGCAGAGCCTTGACTCCCCCCTCCCTCCCCCCACTCACTGGCCAGTACAGGGCTGTCCTAATTTGCTGCTGGCACAGCCCCAATAAATTACTACCCCTCCCTCCCCCACCTCCCTTCCCATACCAAAGCAAATAGTATGTAGCATGATGAGCTCTTGGTCCATGATGAGGGCTCCTAGTTGCTCCAGGCATACAAACAATAAATAATGACAATGATCATATTTAGGAAGCAGGGAAGGGGATTGTACCTGGCATGCTGCCTGGGGCTAATCCTACAGTGGGGCAATTCCTGCAGCACCCTTTGCTCAGGGGTTTTCCTGCAGGCACAATCTAGCCCTTGGTTCTCTAACCAGTTACAGAATTTCCTGATCTGGAGTTTCATTCCTTTAGTTTTTAGCTGACGTTTCCATTTCCCCGGTTTACAAACATAACACGAAGTTAAACACCAGTCTCCCTTGGCCCTCCAACAGCAGTAGTGCGCTGCTGTGCTCTGTATCCTGGCTCTGTAACAAGGCTATATTACTAGAAAAATATCAATATTAAAGTCATTTTTCTCCCCACATTTCCTTTTGTGCATGTGTGGCATGGGGAGGGACTGAGGCAGTAATACCTGCATTTTTCATTCAGAGTAAATGTTCTTTAAATTACATGTTCTGCAGAGCAGGTAAATATGTTTCATGCTCCCCTAAAGCATCATATTAAAATGATATAAACCGGATAAGCATTTGGCCATTTCAAGATTGTTATAATATGTAGAATTGTCATACATAATAGTCATCGTTTTCATTTTCCTCCACTGATGTCCTAGAAATATTTATATACTTTCCCCAGACTAGTAACCCTTAGCAGCCTGTAGCTTTGCAAAAGACCCCTGTAGATTCCTGGTTTTGGTGGAGAGGAACAGTACTTTGTAATAGCTATCTCTTTAACTGGAAAAATAATTAACTTAGAGAATGGGGGGGTGGGGAATCTTACAACAAAATAGAGCTAGTATTCTCTTTTATATCACTGATCTCTACTTTACCCAGCAATATTTCATACCGCCTTGCAGAATGTTTGTCAAGCCCTTTGTATACCTGTGTGCTAGCTGACTAAATACTCCCTGAAGACAGTGGTGTCGCATGCATGTAACACAGCAGAATGTGGACTACTGGGTCAGAATATGAATTTGCAAAATCTTCTCTTTATGTAAAAACTTTGCCTCTAATTCCCTGATGGTATCTTAATGCAGAGAGAGAGAGCGGAGATCCTTTTGACTCCTCTTATCCTTGCTACCTGGCTTTAAAGTTAGTGACCTCTCTAAAGTAGATCTCGGTCTTCTGTTAGCAGATAAGACTACTTGATTTATTTACCTAAGCACTGGGCTTCCTAGAACTTTACTGTGATTTATTTACTACTTATTCTTCAGAGAAAATGTCTAACTCTGCTGTAGGTGCACTGGACGTGAAACAATCAGGGTTTGGGTTTCATTGTTGGGACGCTGAATTTTCCTATTTTATCACTCATCCGTCCTTGTCAGACCTGTGAAGCTGGACTGAGGAATCCACAGTGGCTGTCCGCTGTGCTATACAAATCCCTTTACAACATCCACAACAGGAATGTGTGTAAATAATATTAAGATTGTGACACAAACTAACTGCGCTATGATGCAACTAGACATAATGACAGTTAGTGCTTAGAAGTCATGGTGATGGATGTTTCAGAAATGCTGATAGGCAGATTAGAGAGACAAGGTGGGCGAGGTAATATATTTTATTCGACCAACTTCTCTTGATGAGAGAGAGAGACGCTTTCGAGCTCTGTATAAGTCTCTCTCACCATCAAAACTTGGTCCACCTTGTGTCTCTAATATACTGGGACCTAGATGACTACAATGCTGATACACACAGAGAGATAAGAGTGTGGGTGTGGGATTGTTAACAAGATCTGGGACCCGGAATCTTCCATTTTAATCTGGCACAGGTTGGCAGTGACCCAAAAGCATTGACAGTGGCCTGTGTGGAATGTGTTGGTCTGAGTTCATTTTCTAGTAGATGAAGCAGCATGCCATAAAAATCCACTCCCCAGTCTCAATCCTCAAAAGATTAGTCATGGAACCTGGACTGTCTTTTCACACCTAGAAGGGGTCTTCCCAGAAGGGAGTTAAGGCACAAGAGCAAAATGATTGAGGAATCTTGAAGCAGTGTGTGTGCTGTTCCTGCTGCCTGCACAATCCGGTCACTGAACCCTTCACTTCACTTTTTCCGCAGTACTGACAGAGAACCTCATGAAAGGTCATTGCACTTTAATGTCACCTCATGGAAAAGTGCCTGCGTTTTTTGCAGGGTATGTCTAGAAGAATCTCATCTTCTCACCTGAGGGCAGGCCTTCAAACTTGTCTCAGCAGAGCATTCCTCCAAAGTTTGCAACTTCTTTTCATCCTAGATCAGGTAACCAAGGACACCACTGAGAAGTTGCTACCAGTTCCTCTCTGCAGTAAGACAGGCGCAGAGGGAGGAGGTGGCTTCCTGACCTCAGCAATGAAGTGGAAAAAAAGAAACATTTTTTCAGATACGCCAGTGACTAGCTCACTTATGCTGCATGCTGCTAACTTAACTCTGCTGCCAGTGACTTCCTGAATGAGACAGGTTAAAGAAAAAGGGAATGGGCTTGCTGGCTGAGTGTTTTCAGTGTGAGGACTTGATTCCCCCTTTAACAAAACACACCTTCCTCAGCAAAATGGCTAGGAAACCTAACTGTGAAAACTCTCCAGGGTGCCCCTCTACTTCCTCTGAGCCACATTAGAGGTTGTATTGGTTTCAGTTATTTCAACAGAAAAATCACTTCCCTAACCAAAATAGTAACATTGATGCCAAAAGAGTTGATATCGATGCAATACCTGTGTGTAGACAAGGCTTAAATATTCAGCTGGCCAGTGGAAATGAGTTAATGTAATAATAATTTGCACTTCTTTAGTGCTTTCCATTTGAGGCTCTCCAGTACTTGGTGATGGTTTGTGATAATTAACGATAAAGGAATTCACACTTGGGCCTTAGGCCCCTGTGAGAAAGTTGCACCAGTTTAACTTTAATCAGGTTTAAAACCAATTTAGTTAAAACGGTGCAAACCCCTATGTGGATGCTTTTATTATGATGCAGAATTGAGTTAGGTTGGTTTAGCTGAAAAGTGACACCTAATTAATTTAAACTAAATCAATGAAGCCATTTTTACTAAATCACTCTTAGGCCTGGCCTACACCTAAAAATTAGATCAACCTAACCACATTGCTCAGGGCTGTGAAAAACTTCACACCCTGGGAGATGTAGTTGGTTGACATAATCCACTCTGTAATGGTGCTGCTTTAACGATCATGGTATCGTTAAAACAGTATATTTGTTCTGTGCAGACAAGGCCTGAATGCGAGAGAGAGACTTGGAGACTGAAGTTAGAAAGAAAATTACTCCAAATCCGCTTCCGTCAATGTAGGAAGCATCTACACTACAGCAACTCCTGAGCCATAGCTTAGCCACTGTAGTGTAGACATATCCTTAGTATCCACATGGGAGGAGGGGTGCACTAATTTAATTAAATTGGTTTTTCAAAAAAATCGCACTTTTAGCTAAATTGCTGCAACTTTCTTGTGTAGACCAGGACTGAGGTCCGGTCTACACTACAGACCTAGATCAGTATAACTACATCGCTCAGGGGTGTGAAAAATCCATATCCCTGAGCGACGTAGTTATACTGCCCATATTCTCCCTCCCCTCCCCGGTTTAGACAGCACTCTGTCGACAGGAGAGCTGCTTCCATCGACAAAGGCACCACCTCTCGGGGAGGTGGATTAACTGCACCAATGGGAGAGCTTTCTCCCATCAGCGTAGGAGCATCTTTACTTACGCTCTACAACAACGCAGCTGTGCTGATGCAGCACTATAAGTGTAGCCCTGTCCTTAGTGTACATAAGACTTAGGCCCTAATGAGTTTAGTCTCCTGATCACCCTGTTGGGTAGGTAAATATTATCCTAATTTTACAGATAAGGAAATTGGGAGACAGAGAAAATGACTCTCCCAGGGTCACCCCGGGAATGAGCAGAAGAGCCAAGGAAAGATGGGGAGAACTCTGAGTGGTGAGGAGATGCTATGGACCGTGCTACCAGACGTAGACTGCTCACTCCCAGCTGCAGATCTCATTTTCAATCGATGTAACTAAAGGCATTGCAAGAAGAGCTGGGAGAAATGTATTCAGCAAATAGGAAATTTGCCCAAAAATGCATTTTGGGGGACACAAAAGCTATTTGCAAATTTGGCTGGGAAAAAAACGCCATTTTTCTTCCTTTAATGTGGAATTGGTTCATTTTGACATTTTTGAAATGAACCCTTTAGTGATTTTGTTCTAGATTGACATTTCCAAAACAAAATGTTGTTTTGAATCAACGCAAACCATGTCCCCCCCGCCCCCCATTTCTGGGGTGGGAGGGAAGTAAAAATATTCGGGTTTGGTTCTAAAGAAACTATTTCTCCCCCCCCTGCCCCTGGATTTTTCAGTTTGGCCACTGAATAAACACAAAACAAAAACAAAAAACAAAACAAAAAAAACCCCAATTATTGGCTCAGCTCTAAATGCAAGGATGTGGCACTGTCTATGGGAGATCAGCACCAGAATAAAGAACAACTGGCTCAGACTCAACTGGGGCAAGACCAAGGAGGAAAAACTAAAGAACTACCTGAGGCAGATCCTCCCCCCCACCATTTGCCAAAGTGTTTTAGAAGTCGGAGTCCTGTTTGGCACATAATTTAGATGACCAGATAGCACGAGTGACTAAAAATGTCATCTCCACCTGCAGCTTGCTAGGAAAATGTGCTCTTTCTTCACAGAGAAGGATCTGTGATGGTGCTAGGCTTCAGAGGTGCTTCCTCTGACTTCAGCTGGGTCCTCAGCCCTGCTGAGAATTGTGCATAGCAAGCCTCGAACAGCACTCTCTCTGCTGGTTTTACCTGGGGATTGGCCCTGCGTATGGAATGAGCTTGATGCTTAGAGAGATTCCTTGCTTGTGTTTTCTTCATGGCCCAGGGACTGTGCATCTATTTAATAGGCAGTTTTTCGGAGGAGGTAAGCATCCTGCTTCCTCTCCTCCAGGCTATATTGTGTTGGATTTCTCCCCTCCACCCAGCACCAGGGGGTAACATATGGGCTGTTATTCATTAACTCAGAAGCCTACAATCCACAGGAAACTCTCTGGTCCGAGGCTTGTTGACTATTTTAACTGCTACTGGTTAAACCAAAGCTTAATCCTAAAGTAGTATTTAGTTAAGGAAATATCAGAGAAAAAGCTAATGGCCACTTTAAACCCTAGCCACTTCCATGGGGAATCACACACCATAAGGAAACACCACGAATACCAACACGCAGTATTTGCTCTTTCTTGCACAGTTTAGTCTTGCATCAGGCCCTAAATTAAGTGAAGAAAACTCCTTAGCCATCTTGACTATTGCCGATTTCGCCATTTAAACCCACTTATGCCTAAAGCCCAAAGATTCTCACATTAAACCACTTGATTTAAACATGGTGAAAATGTTTCACGAATCAAAATAAGCCAGGTTTAAAGGCAGGCGTTGGTATTTAGTTAAGCACGTCTAATAAAGGTTTGGTCAGCACAGGGGTAAATATTTGTCATCATGTACTTTAATTTAAAAAAAAAAATCACATTACAAAGCATATTTTCTTTTCCTCCACTGTCAGAATCCAAGATGCATCTTTAATTGGTTTAATGGAGCCACAAAGCATGACATTAGACAGCTTTTTCCTAGTTCACAAAGGTCATATTGACATGTAGCTAGTGGTATTTCCTTGTTTTCTAGATAAGATAAAGCAAAGGGGAAGTGTTTGGTTCCAGGTGAGTGGAAGAGGGTATAAGAAACGGGAAGAAGATAACAGTGTTTGGCACAGGTGGGAATTTATCATCCAGACTTTCCACTCTGTTTACATTCAAGCTGCAATAGCATGAGCGTTTTTCTGTATACAGAATCTAAATCTCCTTGCTGTACATTTTAATTCCCAGAGAAAGGTTTAGAGCACAGGCAAAACTGTAGCTGGGTATTTATTTTAGAGTGGAATTAGTCTATGTTCCTTCTTAAGGCTCACAGAGCTCTAGTGCGTTTCACAAACATTGTTGGGATGAGGTTGAATTACACCCCAGGAACCTCGCACACCGTGAAGTCAGATGAAATCAAAGGGTGGGCTCCTCTCCTTCTGACAGCTGTCTCCTAACCCTGTCCTTTGAACACAGGGCTTTCAGCAGAGCCCCATAAACCTCACACTTGGAAAATCCTACATTGAGTCTAAATAATTTCAAGCAATTTCTTATCAACAGCCAGATCTATAAATATTTCTTTAATCTCTGGTCGCTCTTCCTGTGCTCTCAGGACCTTCTACCCCAGTGCACATAGCAACCCTGACAGGCACTGATGGGCCATAGTTCTGTCAGTGCTTACTACTGTCCTAGCTGAGTGCAGATAATCAATAGTGCAAGGTTCATAGGAGTCTCTTGTTCCAGTTTTCCCCTTCCCACTGGGAACAATTGTTCTGAAGCCTTTTGTGCAGCTCATTGAGAGAGAGAAAGGTTCTTGCCAGCCTTTTGCTCTCTAGCCAGCGCCTGGCAGTAAGTATCAAACTGAAGATTGCAGCCAATAGTGCATACACCAGAGGTGGTCCTTGAAGAGGTTTCTAGTGGCTTTGCCTAAGGGTCTGGAATGTAAGTATGGTTTGCTGCTACACTTAGGGCAAGATCCTCAGCTGGTATCAGTTGGTGTAAACTCTGTGGAAGCGACACCAATTGGCACCAGCTGAGAATTTGGCTCTTGTATAAGAGTGGTATCGCCTCAATCCTATGGAAGCAAGGACTCAAATGGCGGGGGCATAGTCAACAAATGTCCCTAATGAATCTCGGGTAGAATGCAACTTTTTAGCTGCTGCCGTGCTCTTCACTTACCTGTTTTGACCACACATGGTTGAGAATTTCATGAGCTAGATATGGAAATTCTTAACAGGCTTTGGTTATCATCTGTTCCATCTTATTGATCGATTTTAGGCTTTTCAAAAAATGGGTTAAAATAGCCAAAAATAGAGACTGTGTAGAGGAAAGAATATGATTTCCAGGCCCAATCACCATGCGATGGTGCAAGTATCCAGTACTATTGTGAGACATAATAGCTAATACTGAAATGTGTTATCCCTAAAAGAAAAATACCGACATTACTTTAATACAGAACAATTATTTCACTGTTGTTAGGTTAGCTCAGAATTCTAGTTAGATATAGATTTTGTTTAAAAAAAAGCCCAAATCGGTGTTGAATAATACTAATACATGTATCATTCGCTGTATTCCTTTGTCTGTATAAAATGAATATCAAATTACTTCCAAAGTCTCAGGAAATATGTTAACTCTGAAGAAAGGTAGCTTGGAGTATCCCACTGTTCTCAGCCCTTTTGCAATAAAAGGGAAAAGAAGCTACAAATGATAATTTAATATTTTTTAAAAGGAGCGTTTTCATGGTGCAATTAATATTTTACTTAAACATTATATACATAGCCACAAAACATGCCACTGTGAAGCCATAATGACTTGTAAATTATTCAATTTGCGAACTGTCTGCTATCATTTTGATTATAACAGCTGATTAGTGGCTGGTATTGAAGAGTATCATTAGGCAAAACATCTAATTTTTTTCTTCTTAGAAATAAGTAGGTAAAACCTGTTCCCGCATGTGATTTGGGGAATTAGAGAAAGGGATAAGTGAGGAAATGTTCTGTTCCATTTATCATATTTGGGTGTTGAGCAAAAAGTTCTGAAATTTCAGAAAAATTACTGTTTCTTAGTAAGGATATTGATCCACCGTCAGGTATATTAATATCCAGGGCAAATATTGCCAGTTGCAGTCTGTTGAAAGAATAAAACCTTTTTATAAAACAATTCATCTTCTGAAAAATCATGATTTTGCTTTATACCTTAAAGCCAATGGTCAACATCTCTCATATCACCAGTAACGGGATGTACTGAAACAAAATTTGACTCCCAGCAGCCAGGGGTTAATCTTTTTGAAAAGTGCCTTGTTTTAAGTTTCCCAGAGGGTGAGTCATCCTGAAATGCATTACATTGCGGTGCATCAGTCATGTAGCCTTATGTCTCGGAGTCATAAAGTCACATAATTGGATCCGACTGACACTATCTGACATGACAAGTCACTCAGGAAAGTGCTAGTAAACAAAAAACATGTTGTTCTGAAAATTCTACTTAAAGCTGCTCCCGATCGTGGTTTGTCCATGTTTTGTTTTATACTGCAAAGCAGAACATGTGTTTTATAATGGATCTGGGGTCGGGGGCAGAGGAGAATGCATGAAAGGAGTTTCTGATCTAGAAATAAACAAGCTATTGTCATTTTGGTTTACAGACAACTTGTTCAAAAGTTGATTTTCATGGTGGAATCCTCTGAGAACATGATTTCCTTTTAGATTTTGGTAACATCAACTGAAGCACGTCTTGTAATGTTTTTCTAGAGCAGGGGTCGGCAACATTTGGCACGCGGCTCGCCAGGGTAAGCACCCTACCGGGCCGGGCCAGTTTATTTACCTGCTGACGCAGCAGGTTCGGCTGATCGTGGCCCCCACTGGCCGCGGTTCGCCGTCCCGGGCCACTTCCCGCCGCCCCCATTGGCCCGGGACGGCGAACTGCGGCCAGTGGGGGCCACGATCGGCCGAACCTGCCGCGTCAGCAGGTAAATAAACTGGCCCGGCCAAACGTTGCCGACCCCTGTTCTAGAGTATGATCTCTCTCTCTCTCTTACACACTCACTCACTCACACTCTCTCTCTCTCTCTCTGAGAGAGATTTTGAGAACCCAATTCTGACAGGGAAACAGTGATACTACTTGCAAAACATGCCAGTGAAAAACCAGGCTCTCTTTAAAGTAAAGCCCCTATTCAGTACTATGTGCCCAAAACACTGCAGGCCAACAATTCCAAGGGCTTCTAAAATTCCTTTTGCAGTATGTGTAGGCTTAGCCATTTGCTTCTCTGACTGCACAAGTGTGTACACAAACTGACACACAACAAATATTGCAAGAGGGATAGCTCAGTGGTTTGAGCATTGGCTTGCTAAACCCAGGGTTGTGAGTTCAATCCTTGAGGGGGCTACTTTGGGATCTGGGGGAAACATCAGTACTTGGTCCTGCTAGTGAAGGCAGGGGGCTGGACTCAATGACCTTTCAGGGTCCCTTCCAGCTCTATGAGATAGGTATATCTCCATATATTAAAGGCCTTTTGAAAAGATGGCCACTTCCAATCTCAGCCAGTTCTACACATTAGGAATACAAAACAAGTTTGTGTTAGGGTGGAGTTTAGCAATTGCCATCTCTCTCTCCATTCTAGTGCATCCCATCATGCTGTTTGCCCCAGGACCTATCATTACAAGGGTCTATGTAAGTTTCTAACCCTCCTGGTTGCAGAGAGAAACTTGGAAATGTGACCCAAGTGCCCTGTAAATGAGTTGGCTGCCCCTGAGCGCCCTCTTATGGCCAGGATGCCTCTGCCCTGCCCTGCCCTTTATTCTGCCTCTTCCAGGCCCTAGTACAGACTCCACACTCTTGCTCGTCCGATCACCACCCTCATTGGGTTCTGGGTTTATTCAGACAACTCAAAAGTAAAACTCCAATGGCCCCAAATCATGGCTGTCCCCTCAGAGTCTGGGTGAGCAAAAGGGTTCCTTCAGAGAGCCCTATGCAGTTTTAGGGGGCGACCCGTCCTGCGGTTCGGCTGGCAGCTGTCCTGCTCAGCGCTGGCTCCACTGTAGCCTTCCCAGAGTCAGCTCTCTCATCAGGAACCAGCTGGTTGCACGTCCCTCCCCGTGGCAGGTGTCTCTAGCTTATTTAACAAGCCTGCTCCAGGCTGCAAGGTTCCTGAAGGCAGCTCCTTCATTCCCTCTCACGCCCTTTGCTCTCTGACATGCACCCTGAAAGCTCAAAAAGCCAGAAGGCAAATAAAAAGAACCCAACACCTTTTAAAAAAAAATCTTATAATTTGGCGGGGCTTGACTCTTGATGTATAAATGCTTGAGGTAGGCAATGCTGGTGCCTGATTTTGAGCAAACCCCTGCTGGAAATCCGGAGGATTCTGCCCTAAAATCTTTAGGTCAGAAGAATTTTCCCTCTGTTGGTAGGTGTCCAAGTTCTATTGACTAAAGTTCAAGTGAGATGTCTTATACCCACCGTCCCTTCTCCCATACACATCACAGACTCTTCCAGGGTCAATCAGACAGCATTACGGCCAAAATTGTAAAGTTTAAGTTACTAAAGTAAGACACCTGCATCCACACTTAAAAAAGACAGTAGGGGGTTGTTGTTTAACACTTCTGTAAAATCAAACCACTTGTCTTTTAGTGCTTAAATGTGGATTTGGGCCAAGGTCCTCAAAGGTATTTAGGTGTCTAACTCCCACTTGGGAGTTACCTTTGAAAATCTGGGATTTTGGAGCTTAACTTTAGGTCCCTTAAACTTGACAATTTGGGCCTGAAGCCTCTGTGCATCAACTAGACTCATGGCCATAAGACTGGCTCTCAAGAAGCAAGATTTTGAGCTAAGCAGATGCTTCCAAGAAGCTGGTTCTTGCTTTGCTTTTGCAGTATTTATTCACCAAACCTCCTTGTCAAGCATAGCAAGAGAAGCGGTATAAAACAATGAGCTGGAACACATGTTAACGAGCTGTTGTGCATCACCTGGGAAAAGTATGGGACGTAGTGTGGTATATTGAAAAATGGTGATCTATCACTTTAAACTCTCAGGGGATTTTCTGGTCCTGCTTGCAGGCAGGGGGCTCTTTAGGGAAGTATGCAATCAGTCAGTCAGCTACAGTAAAGTGGAGTGAGTTGTAGCTCTCTGTTTTAAGGAGCAGCCTGTTTTTTCTCCCTCTGTTTTGCGTCATTGTGTGTTATCATTCTGGATTCTAAGAAATAAAATAGAGTTATGCGGCAACCTTCCAGCAAGAGTCTTCTTTATATTGTTGTCTAACTTCTCTGTGTTATGTTTCACGGCATTCATAGATTAAAATAATTATCTCTGTTAACAGATGAGGCCATAAGCAGGAAAGGAATACAGTGGATGAAGCAAGAAAAAAATATTGTACCTTAAAAATACACTCTAAGTAATTGAAAATATACAGATTTGTTGGTTTTCATCTCTAAGTATCAGTTTATTTTTAAACCCTTGTAGTGATTTTTTCCAGGGAAATTGAAATTAACTAAATTAATCTCTCTCTAATGGGAATGGTTCAAATTAACGTGTGCTGAGACGTTATACAAATATACAGCCTATTTGGGTGGTTGGTTCTGACAGTTGTAGAGGATTGCTTCTCATATTGCCCACAAAAATCTGTCCTCACAGCAGAAAAGAACATAGAGCCATATTATACAATGAATTCTTCCACAACTCTCCCATTGACTTCAGTGGGATGCCCTCACATAAAAAAATGATGGGAAGATATGGTCTTTGGAATTCTACCCTAACTCCACATCCCCTATGAATTTGGTACCTGAGTCAAAGCATAGGATTTATCCTCTTTACTGTAGAGCATAAGCTAAGTCCTCAATCGGTGTAACTTCATTGACTGCAATGGTGCTACACTGATTTACACCAGCTGAGAATCTGATCCTACACTTCTTATTGATAGTACAGCTCCCAAATTTCTTAAAGATGAAAATTATTGCCCAGTAATGTTTTGTACAAGACCCTTTCCACATGCAGATATAGAGGGGAATGTCCCAGACAACAGCATTACTTGATTTGGATAAGAGGAGATATCACAGGAGTAAGCAACATAGTGAAGACTAATCCAAGCCCACTTTTTCATGTCTTTCAGTACAAGTGCAAGGGGACACTTCATGGATGCAAAAGGCAACACATTCAGATATTTTATTTTAACACAATCTATATCCTGTAGAACTCGCGATTGCAGGGTATTGTTGAACCAAAGGATCTGAGATTTAAAAAAATGAATTAGATACATTTGGTTGGGGGGGGAAATCATCTATGGTTACACTATTGGAGAAAGTTTCATGCTTTTTCAGGATATAATCCTGACCCCTATAGGGATCAGGATGAAAATTCCAACCCTCTCCTTCCTATTAGAGTACTGGCCATGTGCCATGAGTTTTCTTTACTTCCCCTTAAATATCCAGAATAAATTGTTGTAAGAGCCGTGACTAGAGGGTTTGTAGCACTAGTCTTATTATCTCCAGGACACATTTTAATGTCATTGTGACAGAAGTGATGGGGATAACAAGGTGACTCACTGACTTGTACCTTCCTATCTATTTAATGGGATTTGCGGGAGGGATAGCTCAGTGGTTTGAGCATTGGCCTGCTAAACCCAGGGTTGTGAGTTCAATCCTTGAGGGGGCCACTTAGAGATCTGGGGCAAAATCAGTACTTGGTCCTGCTAGTGAAGGCAGGGGGCTGGACTTGATGACCTTTCAAGGTCCCTTCCAGCTCTAAGAGATATGATATCTCCATTAAATTTTATAAGTCAAACCTTCTTCTGGCTGAGCTGAAGCTGTTCATTTAACGTGTTGCCCGTGTTTCTGGAGCCAAAGGTTTGTACGGGTCTCTTCTCAGCACTGCAGGCATGCAGTTAGTGGGTGACTGTGTCTGTATTTTTGGTTCTAGCTGCAGAAAGACTTAACTGATTTGTGACGTCAATGGGACTGAAGCCCATGCTCAAAGTGAAACACATACTTAAGTGTAGAGCTGGTTGAACATTTTCTGACACTTTTTTGGGGAGAAAAAACCACTTTTGGTGGAAACCCAAGCTGGCTCCCTGACTGTCTCACTTGCCTGCTGGCTGGCTGGCTCCCCCTGCTGGTGGGCAGGCACTGAAATGGATTGTTTTGCTGGAAATTCCATGCTGGCAATGTTTTGTTCTGATATGAAACCTTTAAAACATGGGCAACCCTCATTTTCCCAAGAAATGGCAATTCCCTTTTCCAACCAGCTCTTCATAAGCGCTTTGCTGAATTAGGGTTATGTCAGAGTTCCTATCATGCGGTTGCTGGACCTCATGGGGCATGACTTGCCCCTGTGACTCACTACTCAGTCAGCAGCACTCCCTAGCCTCGTTATAACTTCTGCACTTCCCATTGGAGAGGTTTATCAATCCTTTTTCTTCCACTTTAGTCTGCCCTGGGATGTGTTTACCTTTGCTTTCTATAAATTATTGGAGATATACTTGGACAGCTCCATGCCCAAGCTGTCTCAGAAAATCTTCATAAATAGCATTAGCATTTTAAACCCCTGTATCCTAGTCAATGAAAGAACCCTCAGCCACCCTCTCTCTCTGCCCCCAGGACTGAAATCCTAAAATAGTGAGTCCAACTCTCAAAAAAAGCACATTAGCCTGGCATGATAACCTGGCCAGTCTTATTTTTCCTGGGATGTCTTACAAGATATTATTTCATATCTGCGATCGTCTTCTCATATCCTTAGGACTGGATGTCAGCAACATCCTCTCTGACCCGCTGTGCTTCCAGACACCCACAGGGAATCTTATTCTCCACTCTTTCCTTTTTTCCTTTTTTCCCCCTCTCTCCTTCTCCCTCTCCTCCCCTCCCCCCCCAGCTCTTTACCATGTGTGATACCTCTGCATCCTTAAATTGAACTTGAGTTGAAATTTTGAATCTGTTCTATATACTCACATTGTCCAAAAAAAAAATTAAATCCTTTACAATATGTTATTGATTGGTGTAAATTTAAAATAAGATTATGTACCCTTCTTTTTGCAGAAGAGTGAATTCTTGAACACTTTAAAATATTTCCTTAGGGAGAAAATAAAAATAAAATATACAAAGTGAACAATTACTGTCAGGTAGAAATAAAACACATTTTTACAAGGACAGTTGCTATCATGAATAAGAGAGAATACTTTAGCTTTTGTTAGAATCCTATGGAAATTAAGAATTTATTTTAGACAAGCCCTTGCATGTTTCACCACAAGCAATGAGTGTTCTGTCAAGTTGTCTCTCTGTGTATTGTAGTTACACTGCCTGCAACATGCTGAAAATAACAATCAGGAAAACTTCATGGTGCACCTTTCAGCTACCTTAAAATCCTGCTTTTCAATTTGACATGCTGGTTTAGATCTGAATTAATAAATATCTCACATTCAGAGCACAGAATATCAAGGCTAGAAGGGACCTCAGGAGGTATCTAGTCCAACTTCCTGCTCAAAGCAGGACCAATCCCCAGACAGATTTTTGCCCCATCCCTAAATGGCTTGCTGCAAGGATTGAACTCACAACCCTGAGTTGAGCAGACCAATGCTCAAACCACTGAGCTACCCCTTCCCCTCTGTATGGGTCTCTGATCAACTTAATCCCATCCCAACTGAGCTAAACAACAAACTTAATTACTCTAAAAGGTATGCCAATCAAATTCTTTTTATTCTCCAAAAATAATAGGCCTCTCTGAGTTGATTTGTGCATGTCCTCATTTTCAGGGTACGCTGTTTAATTTCTGTTGACCAGTGTTTAGTTATTGTCACTAGGGCTATTATGGAGCTTGTTGAAAGCAGTGTTGCAACCTATTTGTTTCAACACTAAGATTTTTCTCCCCACATATCAGAAGACCTGGCTGCAAAATCGTTATTAAAACCAAAAATATTCAGATGGGTGCACAGCATTTGGCTAATTAATTTCTGATCATTTGCAGTGTTAACAGTCAACTGCAGGGGGCCTGTGTGATGGCTAATCTGCAGAAGAAGTCATGGTGAAATGATTGGGAATCTGCTTCTGCTGGTTGCCAGATAAATTCTTCATATGACAATGTCATAGGGTTAATTAATTAGATTAATGACTCCCGGTGTTGTGTTTCTCTTTGTCTTTCTTATTTGCCACAGCCTGCTGAACAGGTATTCCAAAGGGTCTATTTTGAAGTTATGTCACAGATAAATAATAATGTGCTCTTTTTATTTCTAGTTCTGGCATATGCCCACGTGTATATTTTAACACAGTTTAGTAACTTATCCCTTCACAGAACCTTTGGGTTTTTTTTACTGAAGTCTGAACTACCAAAAAATCCATAGACTTTTTTTCAGCAGCAGTGTTGTAACTTAGTAATTTCAGTGTCTGGAGCTTCAATCCCCACAAACAAGGAAATTCAGAGATAAGGCACAATTTTAGACTGGCATAGTGGGCTGAGCTCCCATCTTTTAACATTTTCCACCCTCAGAGAACATAGGAATTGCCAGACTGGATCAGACCTGAGGTCCATCTAATCCAGTGTCCTGTCTCTGACAGTGACCAGCACCAGCTTTAGAAGAAGGTACAAGAATTCAAACAATGTGCTTTCAGTCTAGATGACTTTTGATTAAGGAACATTACAAAGAAAAAAACCCAGAAAGTCTGTGGGTGAGAGGAATTGGGGTGCACAGTCATAAGAACATAAGAATGGTCGTACTGGGTCAGACCAAAGGTCCATCTAGCCCAGTATCCTGTCTTCCGACAGTGGCCAATGCCAGGTGCCCTAGAGGGAATGAACAGAACAGGTAAACATCAAGTGGTCTATCCCTTGTTGCCCACTCCCAGCTTTTGGCAAACAGAGGGTAGGGACACCATCCCTGCCCAGCCTGGCTAATAGCCATTGATGGACCTATCCTCCAGGAACTTATCTAGCTCTTTTTTGAACCCTGTTATAATCTTGGCCTTCATAATATCCTCTGGCAAAGAGTTCCACGGACTGACTGTGCGTTGTGTGAAAAAATGCTTCCTTTTGTTTGTTTTCAACCTGCTGCCTATTAATTTCATTTGGTGACCCCTAGTTCTTGTGTTATGAGAAGGAGTAAATAACACTTCCTTATTCACTTTCTCCACACCAGTCATGATTTTATAGACCTCTATCATATCCCGCCTTCGTCGTCTCTTTTCCAAACTGAAAAGTCCCAGTCTTGTTAATCTCTCCTCATACGGAAGCCATTCCATACCCCTAATAGTTTTTGTTGCCCTTTTCTGAATCTTTTCCAATTCCGATATATCTTTTTTGAGCTGGAGCGACCACATCTGCATGCAGTATTCAAGATGTGGGCGTACCGTGGATTTATATAAAGGCAATATGATATTTTCTGTCTTATTATCTATCCCTTTCTTAATGATTCCCACCATTCTGTTAGCAAATGTCCTTCCTCTTGATTCCTACCCCACTCTACCCCTTCTTCCTAGCAGGTGATTCTTGCATTTAGAGGTACAGGATACGGAAAATGGAGCCAGAGCTTCTTCCACCATCACTGCCTTGTTATAAAGTAAATAAAACATGGAATTAAAGAGTAAATGCCTGAAACAGCTTCTAAGCCCTTCATAGAGATGGCAAAGGGAGTCAGACAGGGGTAAGTCCTTCTGAGTGCATGCTCTTGGAGAGGCCTAAAGGAAGTTCGGGGCAGGGCGGGGTAAGGTTTCCTGCCCAGCTTCTCATCTCAATTACAGTAGCCAAAATCCTTATGAACTTTGACTTCATGGGAGTTACTCTGCATTAGCACTGATGTGACTGATATGATTTGGCCCTCTGTCTTTTTAAGAGCATATGCATGGCGTGACATTATGAGATCCTCTTTGAATGGCATCTGTTATCTTCCAGGCTGTCCTCTTTGTATAAGCCAGGCTGGTGAATTTGCCAACAGAGTGGTACTGGTGTTGCTCATAAAATGCACCAACCTCGGCTGGTACATAAAGTTACCGTAGAGGCTGCTGCCTCCAATAATACCAGCCCTAAGAAGTTTTGTGTGTCCCCCAGGCCTTTTTCAAAAGAGTTCTTAGAAAATTGCCCTCCCCTCAAATAAATATATATATAGGGGGGAGGGGGCTCTTTGTGGAGAGGCAAGGGAAGAGCACAAGGTTGTCACCTGTGCAGGTTTTCCCAGGAATGTCCCTTTTTTGAGCCAGTTGGAGCCATGTCAGTCCCAGGATATTAGAGAGACAAGGCGGGTGAGGTAATAACTTGATTGGACCAACTTCTGTTGGTGAGAGAGAGAAGCTTTTGAGCCACACAGAGCTCACCTTCTTCTACCTTTGTTGAGGTAGATGTCCCAGGAAATCCGTAACGGTGTTTAGTACACAGCCAACTGTCCAGTTTTATGGTCTCAGGATCATCCCAGATGTCCTGTTGTTTTTTGTACCTCAGAGGTAGCAACCCAAGGAGAGCGCCATCCCAGAACTCGAGGCTGGAAAGCAGAGGAGTCACCCACCTTACCAGTCTCCTGCCTGCTTTTTCCTCAGAGAAATTTGGCACTGATGATCCCGGTTTTGATGGGCACAATTAGAATATAGCTGTGGTTGTCTTTTATTGGCTGCACTAGTACTGGTGAATCCTGGAGCCTCGTCCTGGGGTGGCGGGGTCCTTGTTCACAGGTGAACAAGCTAAAATTGACCCTGGATAATTTTCATCTTGTCCTGGTGTGCACACGCACACATGTCTAAATTCTGTATAATTCTTTACAAGGATCTCTCCCCCTCTAAAGCAAGTGCATAAATTTGAGCTGCCAATTCAAAATGAGGGGGAAAGACATGCTTCCCAAGTTGACTGTTAAGCTCTCTGCAGCTACTTGCGCACAGCCCCCTGCATTAATGAAGCTCGCTGCTAGCGGTGAAGTTTGTAGCTTCTTTGACTCTCGTTATCTAATGATAGGGCTATTATCTCCCGCAGGGTGAAATCACTGCAAGCTTTTTCTTTAAATTAAATCAAAACATAAAGTTTTTAAATAGAAACACTCTGGTGTTTCATGTCAAAGTCCTTTAGCACAAGCAGCTGCCCAAGCAAGCCATACCCTGAGCATAATTCCAACCCTCATTTTACTCCAATAAATGCTTTCCTTTGTCTCTCTGTGTTGGGAGATACAAATCAGGCTATGTAAATGTGGGCAATAGATCTTAATTATGAGCAGCAGGTGTTTGCGCAGGGTGCTCAGGTGAGGGGGGGGCGTTGCTTGTTGCCGATTTTACAAAAGGAGCCCTGCAAAGCTCCAATTAATTAACTACTTTTAATGAGTTCAGCTCCCCAAGTGAAAGGATCAGTGCCTGGCCTGAGGCTGGTACAGTAGAACAGCCTCAGCAGAAAGTGGTTTAAAAGCAGTTATACAGCTCAACCTCCGAAATGCAACCATCGGCCAGGGGGATTGAAAGCAATAAACCCTAAGAAATCAATTTGCAGGAGCATTTACTACAGTGAATGAAGCAACCTGTTAGAAAAACTAATTGCCTGGGAAGCACCTCGCAGGATTTGGTGTCACTGTGGACAAAGACCTATTTTCCAAGCTCATTTTTTGTTGATTTAGAATATATATATAAAATAAGGCAGGCAAAGAGGAAGACAGACAGACAGTTATGTCAGAAACATCCCCAAATGGACTGATAGCCAAAGGAGAATGGAAGTTTTACAACTCTTTTGTGACTCTTTTTCACACAACACACAGTCAACCTGTGGAACTCCTTGCCAGAGGATGTTGTGAAGGCCAAGACTATCACAGGATTAAAAAAAAACTAGATAAGTTCATGGAGGAAGGTCCATCAATGGCTATTAGCCAGGATGGGTAGGGATGGTGTCCCTAGCCTCTGTTTGCCAGAAGCTGGGAATGGGTGACAAGGGATGGATCACTTGATGATTACCTTTTCTGTTCATTCCCTATGAAGCACCTGGCATTGGCCACTGTCGGAAGACAGGATACTGGGCTAGATGGACCTTTGGTCTGACCCAGTATGGCTGTTCTTATGTTCTTACTGCAACAATGGAAGGTGTTGGTCAACAATTTAATGTACAGAGTGGTCTTGGAATTAAAAGAATATTTCTTATCCAGGTAAGACTATTGTCCTCTATCCACGGAATGGATGAAGGTCACCCAGCTTCCCCACTCTGACCCACCCGTGTGATGAGCTCTGACCACTCTAGGGGCAAGAGGGTGATTTGACCTTCGTGCCCATTTGTTGCTTGGCTTTTCTGCTGAGATTATTAACAATGGTGCTGGCTGTTGCCACGGTGTGTGTTCTGTGATGTGGTCACCTGAAATGAGATAGGTCTACTGGATGTTGGATGGCCACATCCAGATCTGTGGACTATCACAAGTGGCCAGTGAGAGCTTTGCCGTTGATTTAAGGAGGGGTTGAATCAGGCATCCTGTCCAGATTCAGACTGGTGCCCACTACCAGTCCCCTAGCTTAGATGACGTACCTAGTTCCCAATAACCCTGGTTGTAGAATGAGCTCATTCTAAATCAGTAGCTAATTCCAGCAGCTAAGAGACATTGAATTAGATCAGGGCAGCCCTTCGCCAACACTGAGTAGGTACGATAATTCACCAGTAATAAATAGTAGGTCAACCCAATCTGCACTCAGTAAATGTTAGCCATTCCCATCATTTAAACAGGCCCAAACCTTCCTCCCTCCTCTATGTGTGGGAAAGCCCATCTCTCCACGTTAGCACACAGTGGCCCCATTGTGGTTCCGTTGGATGAGTATAAGTAACAACATTTAGTATTTATATGGCACACAACATGCTCCTATTGCTGCACAAACAGGGGGCTAGATTGCCCCTTGTCCTGTATACCCACTTGCTACCTGCAATGCTGGTCTCAGCACAGCAGGGATTAAACCCTAGTCTTCTCCTGGGGCAATTCAGCTATGCGCTGCCCCTTCCTGAGGGCTGACTGCAAAATGGCAGCCTCGCCTTACATCATTAATCCTCACGACACTTATTTTATTTACCTCCAGCGCTGGCAATGTCCGATAGTGCAGGTGGAGTCCGACTCTCCATTATCCTGCGCCTTCTGTAGTCATCTACGCTGGTGCAGAGTGGATATACAACATGATCATTCCAATGTAGCAGTGCTTTGCGCTTCCTTTGTCAACAACGACATGAGGGGCAGAGCCATGGGGCACCAGGGGCAGAGCCATGGGGCACCAGGCCCAGGCTCTGTGGCACAATTTTGCTACAAACGGTTTTTTTGGGGGGGGGAAATCCCCCTTTAAACAAACCGACAAACACTCTAACAGCATTAATCACTTGTTCAGCGTATAGGCAAATCTGCATGATGTAAAGGGTGGTCGCAAGATACTGTATTAGCAAACAATAGTCAAGTAAAATTGCTTTGCTAATATAGTGGGGTCCTGGCCCACCACTGAGGCTCCTATGTGCTCCGGTAATGCCAATAAATAATAATAATAGCAGATTGCTTGATCATGAATCTCTCAGACCAAATCTCTATTTCAGTAACAGATTTAATTGAATAGGGAAGTATGTGCTGATGTTAGAATTTGTACCATAACGGTGCTTTTCTAAATCTTCTATCTATGGGATGGGAAGGGGCGGGGATATTTCTTTAATAGGAATTAAGTGTCTGAAATTGTTTAGAGGGGGAGTCGTTACTTCTGGCAGTGCAAGACCGTCAACCCACTTTAAATAGGATAAATGAATGGGAGCTTCAAGGTACGATCAGCTGTTTATTTACACCCATTGTCTCCTTGTTTCCCACACAAATATATTCTGTGTTTAAAATGTATAAAGCTGGGCAAGTCCTTCTCACGCTGTTCTCAGTAAAATATTGCTCGCCGCATCTCTCTGAGGGGCTCCTGACAAATAGGGTCTTGTTGTCTAACTTTCTCTCTGCTGAGGTTAATGATTAAGTGGTTCAGAAGGTTAATTCCTGGAGATAGTGTTGTCTTTGGCTTGAACAGATGTTGGTGGTGCTTTAATGTGGTTATCAAACTCTGCTGCCCTTCATTCCTGGCTCTGTGCAGCCCTGGGTATTGTTCAACAATGCATTCCAGGCCCCCTCTATGGAGATCCGGCAGAGCCGAACAGACCATAGCATTTCTTCTGCAGAGCACAGACTTTTCGGAGGTCACAGTGTATATTGACAATATACAGCCCGTAAACTGATCATGCCAGACTTGATCTTTAAAAGATCTGTAAATATTTGTGTGTGCATAAAGATACAGAACACTTTTTGATGCTCTGATTGAACAATCTGCAAAGCTACTCACACTCATTATAGCTTCAAATCTTTCAATAGCCCCTATAGAGTAGTAATTACTATGCTCCATTGTGTAACTCCACCTTCTTTTCCTTTTTTTTCCCCTGTCAGAGCCTCATATCTTGTTAGAAGATATGAATCTCAAAAGGGTCTGAAATAATCTGTTGTACAATCAGTATCTATAACAGTCTATTAAACCATTTAGGAAGCAGCAAACTACAAGAACCATTTACAATGCTTGGGACTGTCTCATCATACTACAGGGGTATGAAATGTTTCCTAACTAGACAAATGTGTAAGTCTCTTGATTTCCACTCTCATCAGGCAACAGCTGCCTGATATTGTCTCGCTTTAACTAGCAGCAAGGGGAAGAAGAAAAAAAATGATGTGTTGGGACACAATTGTATAAATTTACCAGGGATCTCTTTCTTTTCTTTCTGATCGTTGCTCCAGGACCAGTTCTTGGAACCGTTTACTGATACTAAAAGCATTTGTTCCAATCATGTCTGAGCATTTCTAGCCCTGGCAGGAAGAAAGTTATTGGACATTAAAATCCCATCTTTCTGATTGCCATCTTGATTTTTATTATTCTGACGTGATTAGCACCCACTATCACACGAATAGTTAGAGAGGCATTCCAAGCTTTCAGATGGTAGAAAGGATTCATTTTTAGTTCTGGAGAGAGTGACTGGGATAATAATGTGATAATTAATTGGGGCGGAAAAAAGAAAAACGCTAAACGGATTAGCTTATTAAGGTCTGTAATCTAACGACCCACCAGAGTTTAGAAACATATGCTTAACACCATTCATATCAACTCCCTTTGACTTGCTTCAAAAGGAGTGGCACATGGAAATCAGAGGGAAGGATTTAGACCATAGACCTTACAGCCGGAAGACAATGTTGCATTGGGTATCCAGATAAATGAGGGGGAGCCCATATTGGCAGTAAAATCCAGCGAACTTGAATGCAGCCAGAGCCCCCCTGCCTCTCTCTCAAACATTCCCCTGCAACTCAGCCAGTGGGTTGGGAAACCATTACTGGATCTGTTGCTCCTCCACCAGCCAGCACAGGCTAGCTTCCTAGAAGGTACAGTACACTCTCTCAAGGATTTAGTGAACTTTTAAATGACTTGTGATGGTGCTCCCACCACTTCACTTAACAGGCTGATTCACAATCTGATAGACCTTCGTGTTAGACGTTTCCTAATACTGGATTTACATTTTCTTTTGTTCATTTTTTCCCCCATTACTATCCCATGGCCCACCAGAAACCATTTCTCCTGTGCAGCCAAATTGCAGGCTTATTTGCATATGCTACTAAAGTATTGTGCATGCTCAAACATTCAGCAGAGCATAACTAGCTGTGCTGTGGTGCATTCGTCGTTTGAAAATACACCATTACAATAATTGCACAGGAAAGCCAGGAGCACAATGAGAATTTTTAAAATCTGGCCCTTAATAGTCGGAAGCACTGAACTCGTCTCTTACTGACATCTTTCTGATGTTATCAGGGGAAGAATCCACACCCACGTTATGTCGTCCCTGGCCTCTCTGAACATCTTAAATGGAGTCAATCAGTGTCATCCCCTTGAGCCTAATTGATATAAAGAGGATAGCGATCAGACTGGATGGGCTCAGAAAGTTGTTGTTTTTGAATAGGTGGTGGAGGGTCCTGAATTCACCATTCCACGGCTGCAGTGGAGAGGCCATGCTGAGTTTCTTTAGACCAACAACACAGGTACATTTTGGTTCAACTGGACTTTGTTGAACTCTCTTATGCTTCCTTGAGATGTGAACAGTATTGATAGTCTAAATACTAAGGGCCAGATTGTCACTGGGCTTCCGAAAATGTATTCTGGAAAATTGCAAGTGTGCATGCAATCCAATAGGTGTACCTGCAGAATGGAGGATTGTGGGCTAATTTGCATCCATAAATGCCCCTTTCCACTTCTAATGGCAATCTTCACCTTTGCAAATAGGTGCTTGTGCAACATGTGCATGACAAGTGCTAGATGCCTGTTTTGGAAAATTTGATCCTAAAATTTTAATGTTAACTTCTGTAATAAATATGAGTCTAATGCCTACAATTAATTAGCTGAATTAACTCAAGTCTCTGATCTGACTGCTATCTCAGAATTCGAACTACCTGGCATATCAAAAACTGACTATAATCTCAGGGCGTGTCTATACAGTGGGGTATTGCACTCTGCAGGGATGTCATTTCTATTGCTCACTAATGTGCTGCATGTTAACTGATCCTTGTACACCCGGCTGGTGTGCTTTAAGATAGTGCTGTTTGAAACAATACTACAATAATGATCGCTAATGGACCTTTAATGTGCACCGACAGGGCCTATACAGACCAATGAATGTACAACCCATTCGTGAGTTTTAGAAATAAAACCCTCATAAAGCACATTACCCCACCATGTAAACAAGCTTCTCACTGTTGCCTTAACTCATGATTTTAGCATGAGTTTCATGATATTTGGTGTTTTTCTTAAAGCCTCAGCTCCTGGAGTCAGGGGATTAGCAGAAAATCTCACTATTTGTTTATTTTTTAACAAGCAAGTTTCTAGAATGTGTGGTTGCATAGAAAAGCTTGAATATGTGGCCCAAATGCATCCTGAAGGCTCAGAAAGTAATGAAAAAGAACTCAACATGTATTTTAAAAAATCATGAATTGTAAGTCCATCTCGTGATTTTTGAATGCTTGGGCTTGGCAATCCTGGAAACTGGTCATTATTGGGGTGTACTAGTTACTGCTCAGGCACATCAAAGGGGAAGGTTCTAGCTCTTTGCTTCGCTTGAATTCAATATGCTAGATTAAATTTTGAATTCAACTCCATAATAAATGGATTCAGGTACAATTAAGCCATGTCAGCGAGGCAGTGTCAAAGGATTTATTTCTAACTTTGTGATAAGCATGAAAAGCCCAATTTTAAAAAGTATTTAGGCACCTAGTGGGATTTTCAAAACCCCCTGGGTGCCCAATACCCATTGGGCGCAAAATAGGATTTCCAGACCCCCACACAGATGGGAGTGAAGGAGCAGTACTGGGCCAAGAGGGCATTGCCCCATAGCAGCCGCAGAGAATGCTTCAATAGAGGGTCTGCTCTAAAGGGGAGTCAAGCAGGGGAAGAGAGTGAAGGAGAGGTTGTCCAAAGGGAGGAAGTCAGTTTGCAGCTTCTGGGAACAGAGCGATCCACAGTAGTGAGGGCCAGGGTTACCTTCAGGGAGCGTCCATTTCTTCGCCAGCTTCTAGGGAGCTCTGTTGAGGTCCGTATATGAAGACTCTTCCAATTATGGTGGAAAAGATGTGATCCGACTTATCTGCTCTGGCAGCTCATGTCATAGCTAGGCCCCCTTACTGAGAGTGCCTTGTTTGCTCACTTTATCTACCGTGCCTTTACTCTTCAAGGTCTGAATATGACACAGAGTCCTGAGAGATTGCATCCACAGGTACCTTTTACCCATTCTGAGTCTAGAGCTGGATTCAGGGGCTCTCAAGGCCCACAGTGTGGGCGTATCCCAATTCTGGCATGGCCCAAAGACTTGCCATTCCGGCTGGGATAGCCTCTATCCAGGGCCCCCTCTGCTTGCAGCTTCTGATGCTTTTTGTGGCGCTGGCCTGTTGGAGTGATGGAGGCATTGCAGCCAAGCCAATGAGTCACAGTACCAACAGACTACCTGTATGTGGAACCCCGCACAAAGAGATGATCCTTTTACAGCCTGAGAAGGAACCTCCCAGCTCTGCAGTCACCCTTGCCCACGAAGAAGCAGGAAAAGGTTGAGATTCTCTCTTCATCCATCAGGCAGCAGGAATAGGAGCTTTGAACCCTAAAGATCCTCCACCCTCCCTCCAAGAAAGCAGCAGGAAAACGGGGTCCATGCTAGAGAAGTTCCTTTCCCCTGTCTTCTGAGGCAGCAGAAGCCCTCTCTCTGACTCCAAGCGTTATGGAGGGAGAGAATCACAGTGATCAGAGGGCCTTAAGGGGGTAAAGAGATTTGTGGAGCACCTTGAGGTTAGAGATTTGGGGGTGTCATGGGAAGGATAGAGGGACATTTGGGGAGCCTCTTGGTATGAGGAGATTGGGGTTCTCCTTGGAGGAGACAGTAGTGTTTTGGATGGAGAGCAATAGGGGAGGCAACTTGAGAAAGAGAGCAACAGAAGGACAGGGCTGGATTTACACCTTACATGCCCCTAGGCACAGCATCTTCAGGCCTTCTCCTCCCACCCCCCACCCGCCTACAGCTGACCTTTGTGTTGCACACAGTTTTAGAGAGGTAAGGAACCCCTAGAACGCCAGCGCCCCTAGACACAGGCCTACTGTGCCTAATTGGAAATCCTTTCTTCACAATGCCATTTGGCTTTGCCCCTCCTAATTCTAAGGCCAGCTCTACCAGAAGTAAGGGGATATGAAGCTGTGAGCTTCAGGATAAGATTGTCTCTAATATCCTGGTTGTTCTCAGATTGGTGACACCGCTGGGTTAAGGTGATGTAGGTGAGCTTGTCTGTGCTTTTTTTTATAGTTTCCAATGTTTGATTGTTATGTTTTCAAGGTAGAACCTTAACTTTAAATTGCCAAGTTGTCTAAAGTTTGGATTTTGATTAAAAAAAAAAAAGTCAGTGGAAAGTTTGCTCATCCTTAACTCTTGTTTAACAAAGTGTCCTGGGGATAAATTGCAAACTCCCCAGGCCTGGGTTATTTTGTGAACGTGGGATCCATAATTTTGCCCCCCATGCTTGCGATTTATTATATTTGGTCTTTCTATTTTGGTAGCATCTAGAGGCCCCAGCTGAGATCAGGGCCCCCTTGTGCCAGTTGCTGCACCCTCAAATAGTAAGAAGCAGTCTCTGCCCTCAAGAGTTTACACTCTAACTAGACAAGACAGATGAGAATGGGTGAAACGAAGGATATTATTACTGGGTGAGATTTTCAAAAGCTCTGAGCATTGCCCTAGCTCTGCTGACTTCAGTGGGGGCAGAATTGAGCTACCACAGAGCATTTTGAAAATCCCACTCATAATCTGTAAAATCCTCCCTTTAATTTACCAAGTCTGTCGAGCTACCGCAAAGAGACGGGTTTACTACACTGTGTAAATAAATTCAGAGTTTGGCACCTGAGTGCATATGTTTCAGTTTGGGGGTGAAGGTTTGTGTCATTTTCTCCAGATCCGTTTGACTGACCCCAAAATGGCCTCCCACAGATTTATTTGTATTGAGACCTGGCATGAAGCAACAAGACACAGGGCAGCCTATGGCACTACAAGTTGAATTCATCATTCAGTGTTGACTGTGGCAAACAAGCTACATGTGGCAAACAAACAAAAAGAGATGTAACGAAGGAAAAGAGAACCCGTGATCCTTCATGTAAAATGTGAACCAGTTGTAGCATTTGCTTTTCTGGTGTACATCCGGCAGAGAGAGCAGAAGTAAACTAGCAAATCCTAGGCCCAGAACTGTGCCAATAACATTGGTGGTGCAAAAATGACAATGTAAAGCTACAAAGCCATGGATATTTCAAGCCTCTTTGGAAATGCAGTTGATGGAGAGAGAGGGGAAATCCAGATTTGCTATACAGACCTGGCAAAAAATGGTAGAGAAAGAAATGCTAGTTGCAAACTTAGTTATTGTAAGTAATAAAGACTATGAAAACATATTGGTTAAAGTCCTTCACCCAACACTCCCTAAGGGTATGTCTACACTATTCGCCGGATCAGCGGGCAGCAATCGATCCAGTGGGGATCAATTTATCGCGTCTAGTCTAGACATGATAAATCGAACTCCGAGCCCTCTCCCATTGACTCCTATACTCCATCTCGGTGAGAGGTGCAGGCGGAGTCGACGGGGGAGCGGCAGCAGTCGACTCACCGCGGTGAAGACACCACAGTAAGTCGATCTAAGTACGTCGACTTCAGCTACATTATTCACGTAGCTGAAGTTGCGTAACTTAGATCGATCCCTCCCAGTGTAGACCAGGGCTAAGGCAGTAGTACTGCTCCCCCTGTAATGTATTTGAAATGCTCCTGTACTACCATGAGCAGTGGGTGTTTTAAGTGTAAGCAAAAATATGTATGTGTACTTGCAGATTTGTGAGTGTACGTCATTCACCAGGATTTTAATGAACATTGCTAAATCTCTGCATCTAATGGCACAATCATCTTTGGAAGGGGGCTACATAGGCCAATGTAGACAGTAATGTTTGGTCCCCATGTATCAGTATTGAGTTGCTAGCTATATTCCTGTTGAAGTACCTAGTAAGTATAGTTCTGACTAGATCGGGTTGGGAATTTTTCAATTAATTGGTTTTTCATCAAAAAATGCCAATTTGTCCCGACCAAAGCTGTTAGAGAAAGAGATTCAGATTCAGTGAATTTCCCCACTTGAAACAAATGTTGAGAAAAAAGATTTGAAATTGTTGAAAGGTTTTGACATTTTGGAAACAAAATATTCCAGTTTTCAACAACTTTTTGTTTTGAAATTTAAGCTAATTATACTTTATTAATTTTTTTTAAAAAGGTTGACATTGACAAAATTGTTCTATTGACCCAAAAAATTTTTTAAAAATGTGTTGTTGTTTTTTCCGTTTGCAAATATTTTTGAGATTTTGTCTTTGTCCTGATTCAAGATGGGGAAAAAATTCCAAACTTTTACAAATATTTACAGATGGAGGAGAAAACTGCTTCCCACCCAACTCTAGTTGTGACCTGCACGAAAACCAGACAAAGGCTGCGATCAGCATGGCTAAATTTGATGGTGGGTGGAGGGGGGCTTCCTGTCATTTGCAATGATCCTGCAAGATACTGAATGCCTTCTACAAGGTACTGAGTATCCTCAGCCTTGTAAGAATGGATGGTGCACAGCCTCTCCCAGGATCAGGTCCTCTGTAAGTTGCATGTACTTTAAAGGGAGCTCCCCATGCTCAGTGGTACCTTTTTAAAAAAACCCTTTAATAGCAGCAGATGAGGTATCATTGGTCACATTCATGAAGAACTTTACGAGAATTCACTGTTGATTCAATAGAATTATTGGTTTCTTGATTGTTGGAAGTCAGTAGTGAGTTCAAAAAACAAAACAAAACAAAAATGCTTTTCTTGCAAGGCCTATGCGACATTTCAGTTGCAAAGTCCTGTAGTGAATTCCTGACTCAGTCAGAGGCACATACACATAGGCTGCGTGAAACAATCTAATGCCCATCATCCAGGGGTGGTCCTGTGTCATGACAGAGGGCAGTTAGTTTCATTCTTTTTCAAGTAATTCTCACAGGCAGATGATTTATTTCCTTAAATGATGTCCACTTAGAGTGACCAGACAGCAAGTGTGAAAAATCGGGACAGGAGTGGAGGGGGGGTAATAGGAGCCTATATAAGAAAAAGACCCAAAATTTGGGACTGTCCCTATAAAATCGGGACATCTGGTCACCCTATGTCCACTTAAATTCTGTATCATTTTATCCACTGCATCTGACAACCCTGAATCTGCATTCTCCTGGATTTGTTTGTGAAAGGGCAGTGTTTACTCATAATGCCTTATTCTGGAAATACTTAATACTGCCTTTACTTTTGTCTTTCTCCTTTCTTTGTCCTCCAGGGTTCCATAAACAGATACCCAAAATATAAACCCTAATACTGTACTTTCTGTTTGTTGACATGGCCTCAGGAAACCAGCAGAGGACACAGCACTTGGTTGGAATGGAGGAGAATGTTTGCAGAGTTTGGGGGCAAATGGACAAAAGCTTCAGGAAATAACATTTAGGAAGGAGGGTGGGAGGAGAGCTGCTTCACTTTTGGAAAGTCCGATTTTTATTTTTTTTTAGTATTATTGTCTCAAAAATGGCTTGTTTTAGAAACTGCAGATTTGATTAATTCTGTTAGCTTTATTGATGTTTGCTGTCTGCATTTCTTCAGGGAGATGTGGAGTTCATTTTAGTCACCTATGAAAACTTGATGAGTACTTCAGGGTTCCTAAGCTCTAAAAGGATGATGGCATCTGGAGCTTTCATTTGAAAAGAGAAAGGTAATTGTCTGTCTTACCCTTTTGCCCCATAGGGGTGGTATCTTGGCAGAGAGGAAAAATCGCTACCAGATGGCTGTGTTGGTTGATAGGTCTGAGCACAAGTAGGGCAGGAAGAACCAGGCATATCAGCACAGCGCTGCAGGAAGTCCAGGAGAAGGGAGTGGGGCATGTTATCAGAGGCTAAATTGAAGTCCACAGGAGTAAGGTCAGCAGCAGCAGAAAGAAGAACCTTGTTGACCACACAGAGGAGACTGGTTTCTATGTAATGGCCAGTGGAAACCCCCCAACTGTAACTGGCCCAGGGTCCTGCTCTGGGAAAAGTGGATGGAGAGATGAGAGCTGCTTGCTCAAGTTCAAAGGGTCAAATTCAGGGAGAGTGTTTTAGGAAGAACGTAGACGTGGCATAAACCAGATAGCTAGGGTAGGTGCAAGAGGCCAAGGGGAGCTATGGACTGCGGTTAGGGGTGCCACCCATCTGGATTTTACCCGGACAGGCAGGTTTTTGGCTTCTGTGTCCAGTGCCCAGTTTTCGACTGGAAAGTCAGGTCAAAAAAGGGACCTTGCAGTGTCCGGTCAGATGCACTGACCGGACACCCAAAGTCCAGTTATCGCGGAGCGGGGGGAGGCACTGGGTCATTAACCCGTGCCAGCCCTTGGAGCCAGGGCACCTCCTACCTGTGGGCAGGTTCTTGTCAGGCTGCAGCAGCTCCCGTCCCAGCCCCAGAGCAGAGGAAGCCCAGCTGTGGGGGGAGGGAGAGGGAGACGATCCAGCGAGCAAAAGGGGTGGTGGGAGAGGAGTGAGCAACAGGGGAAGGACGTGGGGGAAGAGGAGAAGCAAGGGCAGGGCCTTGAGGGAAGAGGCAGGGTAAGAGGTGGGGCCTCGGAATTAGAAAGGTGAGAACCCTAACAGCGGTGGCAATATGAGGTACAAGAGAAAGGAGACAAGATTTAGCACAGGAGAAGGAAAAGGTTCAAGGGAGCAGGTCAATTTCTTAAGGGACTGTATGATGTCTCGTGGATCTTGGACAGAGAAAAGAAGAAAAAGACGTTTAAGGGCCAGTGGAGGGAACAGGACTATGGGCATAAAAGTGGTAAAGCTACAATCTCAGATTGAAAGCAAATTGCCATTGCTTGATCCAAGGAGTCTGATGTGCCCAGATGGGGTACAAGCCCTACAAGATGAGATTGTAAAAGTCAGGGAAAGATCCTGAAGACTCTCAGAGGAACCTCCAGGTGAAACATTCCAGTCTGGTTTCTTTCATCCTTTCCCTGCGTTAGGCTGCCAGGCAGGAATTTTCAATGGCCTCTAAGGGAGTTAGGTTCACAAATCACACTGCAATTCAATGGCATCTGAGTGCTTAACTTCCTTAGCCCCTTTGCAAATCCCAGTTTGGCGGCTAACGGTTTGCATGCTGTGGCTATATAGGCACCCATCAGACCAGTCAATAACAGGACAAACTAAATAAAGCACTGTCTGCAGGACTCAGGCAGAGAGTTGTGAGATGGCTGTTGTGGCATATACACGTGTAACCACTGGGTACAGAAGTGAGTTTAGCTGGATGAGAAGTCTAGGAAAGCCAATATATATGTAAAAGATGGACATGAACACAATACGGCCCCTGAAAATGCTTTATCGGTTTTCTTTCGCAGAGAGAGCTCATACATCCTGTGAAAGTATTTTTCAGATCATGGGAGTACTTTTCAATATCCAAAAACAAACGCAGCAAGATGCCCTCAGTTATTTAAATTCTCGCAGCTCTCTAGAGGATAGAAATACTTGTGGTGTGAGAGAATGTTTCCCTGATCCTCTTTTCTTTGTCCACTGCACTTTAGAACAATGGAAGTTCACAATAGAAATGTTCAATTAACTGTTAAACACTCTCATCAATTCAGGGATCATTTCCACATCTGATGGATGAGTTCAAAATATTTAATTCATTATAACCATCAGGCGTAAAAACAGCCCAACTTCTGAGGAGAAAAAAGCAGATGAGCATTTAAATGAACTCACATATCTTCAAGTGGTATGGTGCAGAGGCGACACTGAGTTATAAATGTGCAAAGTTTCTGAGTGTGTACGGTGAGATGAATAATAATGGAGAATGTCTCAAGTTAAGTATTTTCTATTTGTAACTTAAGTTTGATACTATTAAAAAGCACTACAGTGTGCTATATATAAATGAGAAGTGACGTGTAATTATACACGTAGAATAGAATTACCTCTTACAATGGTAAAGAAAAAATCATAGTGAAATACAGAAAAGTTCAACTACGTACAAATAGCAGAGCCCAAGAGTGAGGACTAAAAGAGAAAAGAGAGAGGATATTATGTATCCTTAGTAAAACTGACTGGTTGGAGAACTTAAACAAAAAATGGCAATTTTCTGACGTTTTGCCATTTTTTTTTTGACCCCGGTTTCTGATCAGCTTTGATGCTTTGAGATGGAGACCGTTGAATCAAAGAATAGACTTTTTCTAGAGCTGTAAATTGTTACAGCCTGTGACTCATTCAGAAATGGATACCATCGGGTGAGTTCTCCATTTCAAAAAGATGATTCATTTGTTCGTAGCAATGCTCTTAGCATTTATATTTTCTGTTTTTGATCAATTAACAATAGGTTTATCTCAAATGCAAGTAAGTGTTGCAGGGTGCATTTTATTTAATTCTGTTACATTTTCCTCCAATTCTATGACATGTATTAATATTAGAGAGACAAGGTGGATGAGGTAATATCTTTTATTGGGCCAACTTCTGGTGACAGAGACAAGAGACAAGGCTGGGAGCTTAAATTCATAACTTTGCTAGACACTAAAAATCATGGATTCAATAAAGAGACTGGATTTATGGCTCATACAAAAATCTATAACCCACTAACTCGCCTTTGTCCTGCGAGTGCAGAGGTGTTAGCTGCCCACTTCACCTTGAATGGTCTCTTGCAACATGTGTTAATTTCTTACGCTTAACAACCTGTTCCTCCTTGTATTTAGCTGTGACACTCTGACCTTTCCCAGACCTGAAGAACAACACTGCGTCAGCTCAAAAGCTTGTCTCCTTCACCAATGAAGTTGGACCAATAAAAGATATTACCTTGTCTCTCTAATATCCTGGGACCAAGAGGGCTGCTACAGCACTGCAAACAACGTGTATTAATATGCTCACTTAATTATAACTCCACAAGATTTTAGACTCTGGTTTCAATAGTTACAATTAAAAATAAATTCTAAAGTTGCTATATTATGAATAATTCAACAACAACAAAATCAACAGATGATGTGATAGGGACACAGTCCTCTGTTGTATGTTAATGTCTCTACCCCATTATTTTGAAGTTTCCACAGCTGGAGTTATAATTGTGATAAGGTGAAGGATATAAATGGTCTGACCAGGAGAGAATAGAGCAGCGGTTCTCAAACTGGGGGTCGGGACCCCTCAGGGGGTCGTGAGGCTATTATGTGGGGGGTCACAAGATGTCAGCCTCCACCCCAAACCCCGCTTTGCCTCCAGCATTTTTAATGGTGTTAAATATATAAAAAAGTGTTTTTTATTTATAAGGAGGGGTCACACTCAGAGGCCTGCTGTGTGAAAGGGGGCACCAGTACAAAAGTTTGAGAATCCCTGGAATAGAGTATCTCTCAACAGCCCCCCAGTATTGCTTAAATTCACACTGCTTTGTGAACAAGGACAGTATCTCTTTGTTTGATATTTTTAATAATAATTTGTATCACAGAGTAGTACCTGGAGATCTTAGTCAAGAATGGGGCCAATTGTGCTAGCATTGCACATATGCATGCCCAGAGATTGTAAACTCATCAGCGCAGGGCCAATCTAAATAGAGAAGGCAAAATGTGGGAGACAGTCAGTATTATGAACTGAGAAACAGAGGGATTAAGTGATTCACCCACAGTCACACAGGAAGCAAGTGGCAAAACCCAGAACTGAATCCAAATCTCTTGAGTGCCAGTCCAGTGTCTTAGCCACTAGACCATCATTCCTACACCTAGAATGGCTCAAAAGTGATTTCAGCAGTCTCAATGTCTGGGTTATTTTGAAACTGTAAGAAGCTAATTGGTGAAAGGTACTAGAAGGGACAGTCCTGGAGGATGGGTCCCCATTTATCCATAGAACAAATAAAACAAGTGGTATTGAGTCTACCTTTTGGGCCAGTGCTCTGTTTCCATCCTAACCTAGGGAGGCCACTGATGGAGGTAAGGTGATAGTCCTTGGTGTCTCTGCTGAGACTGCTGATGTATACCACTGGTGGAAGATTGTCACCTAACTTCCACCTGCAACGGGCCTGATGCTACCAACGCTTTTACATACAGGTTCAGAAAACAGCTGGTAATGCCTTCTGGTCACTCCCAGCCTGGGCTGGGTTTGAACTGATGATCTAGAGGAGGAAGGCTGTGCATCCCAGTGCTGATCCCCTTAGTCATTCATCCTGCAAGAAAATTCAGAGATCAGATCATTCTGTTCTTAACACAGCCTTGTTGTGTCTTTGGGTATTGCAAAGGTCTGACAACATTTTGTGAGCTTGTGAGAATATCAATCCTATAATATCAGAACACAACGGTTTGAGTAATGGAGAGGGGTAGCCTCAGCTCTGAGTCGTGCTTGTCGGGGAAAGGTATAGTGCCGTGCGTGCTTTGACAAGACTCTGGTCGGTGCGTTAGGGTCTGTGGGCCAATCAAGAGATAGCGTTGTGGGGCGCAAACAAAGAAGAAGGTGAATGTTGGGCAACTGACATTGCCAATCCTAGCTTATTAATGGTGAAACTAACTTTCACCAGCACCCAGCACCCTGGGACAAAGTCTAAGTAAACAACAGGCTTTGTGTCAGGCATGGGAGAAGTCAATCCAGCCCACTGGAGCTCCCCTGTCCCTCTCTGAGGACCACTTAGATTGTCCAGGATCTAGCACGATGGGGTGCTCTGGCTCCCAGGTGCTGCAGTATTACTATTTACTGCGATAATACCATGGTAAATACTATGTCTAGAACCCAACCACTCCCTGTGCATAATTGTTGATCCTAAACCACTTCTCCCGATTGGGCTATGCACAGCTGGTGGAGATCCCCTTCCTGTGGTGGTCCTCTGTGGGCAGGAGGGGGGCGGTCCCTGTGCCTGCCATTTTGCAACCATCCACCCCCCGTGGTTCTGCTCCATTGGGGGCCTGCCTGAGGCCCAATACCACAGAGTTAATCTGATTCTGTGGGTACCTAATACGTCACCAATGCAACACTGACCACGTTTCCCATTATTGTTTGCCTGGTGTAAAATAATGTATGTGTTGGGGTATGTGGACACAACATACGTTGCCAGAGAATGGCAGTCATGTATCCTGTCTATATCATTTCCTGTGTCCTGCCTATACCATTTCTTGTTATTCGTCCCCTCTAAAAGGGAACAGAGTTCTTTTAATTCATCCAAATGTGAAGTACTAAAAATTAAAAAAAAACAAAGCAATTTGCTGATTCTTTACAGAATAAAAATCTCTGTCTTTGACAGAGCCTGATTTTCCATTTCCCTTGACACACTGACCCCTCTCTACTGGCCCCTTTATTAGTAACACTCACTTTGGGGAGATTGTAATGTTGCTGAAAGCACACAAAATACAATTCCCCTGGCCATTAATCCTTGTCTTGGTGCTACCTCCACAGTACAATGCTTCTCTATTTCCCCCTTTCCCTGCTTCTATTTACCAGGATGCAGCCACTCCAAGAAGTAATTCCCTTTGTGGTCAGAATGCCACAAACTAACTCCTATTTATGCTGGCTGCAATTTTCAATTACACACAAGAACTTAACTTTAGCCGTCGGTCCTACAGAATCCACAGGCTCACCAGCATCCAACACTTGGGAGTTGGATTCTCCTACCCAGCTTCGGACTTCGAAGTTAGGACGCACGTGAGAGTGTCGGCTTGGCTTATCTGGTAAAAGCATCTTTAAAATAAGAGGTTTCAAGCAGAAAACACATTAACATAAAGGCTCTGATTTGGGAAAAACAAGAACACGTGACCAGGGAGAAAAAACAATATCCTGAGTTATATGCAGGCCTGGCAGACAAGTTGACGAGTTACCGTTTGTACAGTACAATAGTGTCAGAGACGTAACAGAGCTCCTTTTTAAGAACAGCTTTTAGGTTTTCAATATAAAACAAATGTATGTTCTGTTCACTTCACACATAGTTCTTGTGAAAACAGTCAAAGGTTCTGTTAGCTTTTAAAAATAAATGGGTTACACTAGAAATTATAAACAGTCAGGCAGCAGAAACCATTTTAATATATGACACAAATCCCACAACTACAAACTTCATATTACACTCTATGTATATAGCAAAACAGCCGCGTAGATCTTGACATTTACTTTTATGTGTGAAAACTAGTGTGGTGTGTGTCATCTGTGTGCTCCCACATACATATATCTTATGAATACACAACTGCTCCTTTATAAAAACCATGCAAGATTTTGCTGGCTAAATGGAGTAATAAATAATGGAGTATCTTAAAATGTACAGGGGACAATCCTGTGTGTGTGATTTGTCCTATCAATCCCTCGTTAGCCCATTATTTGTCATTGGAAGACACTAAAATTTGCACATCACGTTTTACACATCAGCCACAACTAAAAAAACCCTTGCTTTTTAACATTTTCTTTCTCTGGAATTTTGTGCTTAGAATTTGTTGTGAAATACATACATAGCAAATGACATAAACCAATTAATGTCTAAAAATATTAATCCTCGGGAAATGTATTGTGCTATCTGTTTAACGTTTTATTTTTAATTTATTTTTAAAATGTTCAGGAAAAAAGCAATCCGGAAAGATTTAAAGCTGAATCAGCTTAACTACTTTTGACAAGTTTACACATGAGAGACACCAAGATTATGTGTGCTACTCGCTGCTTTAAGAAGTTTCATTCTGGCTTTCTATATAAGAAGTTCCAGCCAAAGTTAAATCAATCTACCCTTTGCTGATTTTCAACATTAGACAAGTCCCCAACTTTTTTTTTTTTTTTTAACCCTGCTTTCAGAGTGACTTTCTCCCAATTGAAATTCAGTCCCTCAATGGTTGGTTTTTTTTCCTTGCTTCTAAACTTTGATAAAAAAGGGTTTTCTTCACTCTCTCAATTTGATGTGACAGGGCCCTGACATGAATAATGGACGCGTTCCTTTCACAGGCAAATCAACTTAATTTAGCATGCCTTTCTACTTTCAATAGCTAAACCACAATCCCGTAAATTCCATGAGATCCTTTAGGTTTGCAGAAATCTTTACAATTAGCAGAAAATGTATAAAGTAAACAGCACTTATTTTGTCAAAATACTTGAATAACTTTTATGCAGGAGTTAGAGATGAATATATCACTTCCTGATCAGATCTTGATTTACAAGCAATTGGGGACGGACTGGCTAGCCTCAGTGAGTCATCCCAAAGCAGGGGGAAATAAATCATCACAAACACATTTAGTGGCACTAAAATGGCAAACTTTCTTCCTAGGCAAAAGGACAGGGATGGAGTTTTGGAGTAGGGTGCTTGTTTGGAGGAGGCCACCTAAGAAGATCCCAGTTCTGTGGCTCTCATATCAGAGATTCTCACTCTGGAGTGTGGATGGCTATCTCTATTGACAGGCTGCGTGAGCAGTCAGCCAGGAAGCAATGGAGAAGGAGGAAAATCAGTGCCACCGACCTACCAAAAACTGTAGGAGGGTGGAGATATGAAACTGGTTCTCTCTCACACTCACATACGCATGTACGTTTATGGCTTTACAGATTTACTGCATGATCTAGCTAGGATGTAATTATTCCTCTTATGTTTAGAGTAACAGCATTGTCTCTTGCTGTGTCACGGTTAAAAGATCAGAAAACGAAAAAAGGACAGGGTTGCAATAAGGAAGAATGTGCCTCCCTCTGCTGGCATGGCCTGCTATGTCCCATGGGGGATTTGCCTGAAGGAGGGCAGGCAGCAGCCCCATTGGCTACTCTCCTTGAGGTTTCCAAAAAGAGCTTTTAACTTCTACCTGGAGCTGCATAAGAACCCCACGGCTGCTGAGGGCATGGGCTAAATCGGTACATCCCTGACGTCCTTAACTAAGCCCCCTCTGCAGCCAGTGTTTGTTCAGTGCTAGGTCCCTCAGGTCTAAGAGGAAGGGAAGTTATAGCACTTTCCACCTCCACAAACCCCCCTCTGCCAGGATCAGTACTGGTGGAAGGCGACCTAGACCCAGGGTGAATATGCCCCAATAATGTTATCATGGAGAAATTGTTGTTGTTATTGAATCATAGAATGTCAGGCAGGAAGGGATATTGAGAAGTCATCAAGTCCAGATCTCTGCGCTGAGACAGGACCAAGTAAACCTAGACCAGGTGTTTGTCCAACCTACTTTTAAAAACCTCCAACAATGGACATTCCACAATCTCCCTTGGGAGCCTATTCTGGAACTTAACCACCCCTAGAGTTAGAAATTTTTCCTAAAATCTAACCTAAGTCTCCCTTGCTTCATAGTAGGCTCATTACTTCTTGTCTTACCTTCAGTAAACATGGAAAACAGTTGATCACCGTCCTCTTTACAACAACCCTTACTGTATTTGAAGCTTGTTATCAGGTCACCCCTCCTGTTAATACACCCATAATGATATTAGCCCTTTCTGCAACTGCAACACATTGTTGAGTCCTCTTCAATCTGTGATCTACTATAGCTCCCAGATCATTTTCTGCCGTACTACTGCCTAGCCACTTATTCCCAGTTTTGTAGTTGTGCATTTGATTTTTCCTTCCTGAGTGTAGTACTTTGCACTTGTCTTTATTGAATTTCATCTTGTTGATTTCAGACCAACTCTCCAATTTGTCAAAGACATTTGGAATTATACATTTTGGAAGACACAAGTCTTCCAGCTTGATGTCATCTGCAAATTTTATAGGCATACTCCATTATCCGAGTCATTAATTAAAATATTGACTAGTGCTGGACCCAGGACTGACCCCTGCGAGACCCCACCATATATGCACTCCTAGTTTGAAGTGAACAATCGAGAGCTACTCTTTGAGTAGGATCTTTGAACGAGTTGCGCACCCACCTTATAGTAATGTCTCTAAACCACATTTCCCTAGTGTGCCTGTGAGAATGTCATGTGGGACTGTGTCCAAAGCCTTACTAAAATCAAGATATATCAGATCTACTGCTTCCTCCCTCCCCTCATCCACTAGGCCAGTAACCCTGATGAAGAAGGAAATTAGGTTGGTTTGGCATGATTTATTCTTTACAAATCCATGCTGGCTACTCCTTATAACCCTATTATCCTCTAGGTGCTTACAAATTGGTTGGTTAACAATTTGTCCTAGTATCCTTCCATGTATCATTAATACTGTTGTTGTTGTTGTTGATGATTTTTATTACAGTAGTACCTAGGGGCTGTAAACTCTAGGTCAACAAATACTCATTCATTTATAGTGTTAATTCTTAACAGGGTTGTTTTTAGAATTAAGACTATAATTTCAGGTTATGCAAAAATCACAGTTGCTAGTGTGACGTCGTGCAGTCTATATGGTTTTATAAAAACATGATAATAAATGAATATAATGTAACTGGGATAGTTTTAGAAAAAATATGGTAATAAGTGAATATAACGTAACTGGGATATGCTTCATGCAAAAGGTCTCTTGTAAGGTATCATTACAAATTTTATAATCTACTGAGTATGATCATCTGATTTGTATAAATGTACCACTCTTGTATCTAAAACTAGAAATATGAAATATAACTCTGAGGGCCTATTGTAATTATGTAAAGTGTGGGCTATTAATGATGGTTTGGAATCTTGATGACTCCCATTAACAAGGACCATTGTCTGCAGATAGCTGTGTTTACCTGTGAGTCTTCCTGTATATGTGTGTGCTGGCAAGTGGGCAATGAAGTCTTGCAGTGACATGTGATCATGTCACCTGAACTGGAATCCATCTTTAACCTGGTGCTTTTCCAGTGAGGGGGGGTGGAAGCCCAGAGGGACAAAGGGTTCCTGCCTTATGCAAAAGATATATAAAGGGGTGGAAGAGAACAGAGAGGGAGAGAGGAGCCATCATGAAGAATCCCCTAGCTATCACCTGAGCTGGAACAAGAGCTGTACCAGGGGAAAGAATTGTGCCCAGGCCTGGAAGGTGTCCAGTCTGAGAAAAACTTACTGAAGCATCTCTAAGGGTGAGATTATCTGTATTTAGTTTGATTAGACATAGATTTGCGCATTTTATTTTATTTTGCTTGGTGACTTACTTTGTTCTGTCTGTTATTACTTGGAACCACTTAAATCCTACTGTCTGTATTTAATAAAATCACTTTTTATTTAGTAATTTACTCAGAGTATGTATTAATACCTGGGGGAGCAAACAACTGTGCATATCTCTCTATCAGTGTTATAGAGGGCGAACAATTTATGAGTTTACTCTGCATAAGCTTTATGCAGGGTAAAACGGATTTATCTGGGTTTAGACCCCAGTGGGAGGTGGGCATCTGAATGCTAAAGACAAGCACACTTCTGTGAGCTGTTTTCAGGTAAACCTGCAGCTTTGGGACAAGTGATTCAGACCCTGGGTCTGTGTTGCAGCAGACAGGAGTGTCTGGCTCAGCAAGACAGGGTGCTGGAGTCCTGAGCTGGCAGGGAAAACAGGAGCAGAGGTAGTCTTTTGCACATCAGGTGGCAGCTCCCAAGGGGGTTTCTGTGATCCAACCCATCACAGCTAGTGTTTACGTAACAATTTCTTGAATTAAGAAAGTCCCTACCCCTTTCCCTCTTTTGAAATAATTAACATAGCAGCTACACTAAACCGGAATCCTCTAAAACGTAAATGCAGCTTAAATTCCAACAGCTCAAATTCAAACGCATGAAACAACGAGTTATATAAACACTGCCATGTTCAGCATAGCTTCAGTAAGTTAAGTAAGGTTCCATGCTTAAAGGGACCCTACATACCTCCAGGTCTGCCTGTAATAAGCAGTTCATCAGCCAATTAGGGGAACCAACAATTACAAATTGGAAAGAGGAGAGAAAGGAAAGAAAAAGGAAATCAGTCAAGGTAGAACATAATCCCTTTGAAAGGGTTTCTAACATTAACCCCTAAAGAATTACTCTCTACCGTACCTTGACTGATTTCTTTTTTTCCCCCCACTTCCCTTTACTTGTTGGGTCAGTTAATTGGCTGATTAACTAGCAATTACTTCTAGGTCTGGCTCTATATAGGGTCCTTTTTACTCTAGAATTTTATTGACAAAGACAATAGATCAAATTCATCTCAGTGTAAGCTCACCAAAGTGAATGGGTTTACTACATCAAGAATGAATTTCACCCAACATGTCAAAGCAACTGTATCTAAGATTTAAAAAAACAAAACAAAAAAGCTTTGATTAGTTTTATCAATTAAAGTTTTATTGGGGATATTTTGGTAGGCTATAATATCAGCTCACATCCTGTTTCCTCACTTTGCAAGAAGAAAAACCTAGTCCTTAAGGGAAGGCTGTCTGGTAGCAGTGAACCAGCTGTAGTGTTGCCACAGGAAGTACCCTTCTCCAGTAATAGTGTGTGTGTAATGAGGTAACAACTACAAGCAGTGACACCCTGCTCTGCTACACATTCCTGCACAGGACTGGACATGAAGGCGGTTGTGTTATCCGTCTGTCACTATTGCTGTTTTGCAGACAGTGTGATTATTTGCTAGCATAGCAAATCATGAGTTATTGGCCCCAATTCTACTCTACTGCTATGTCCAAGCAGGGAGTGGTTATGGCTCCCTGGTCAGCAGCAGTGGGCATACTCCTAACTTCCACTGCTGGCAGAAAGCCCACAATGGACCTCATATTAATGGAGGATCAGATGCACCGGAGCTCCTGCTCTACCCCACCCCCTTCCACCCACTCTGCCTCAGAATAGCCCAACATGATCCTGTCCTCTGCTTACTCTGGGGGGATAGAAAGAATAGAAAGCAGCAGAGATTTTCCCCTGTACAAGAAGAGGGAAGAGACTGTCCAAGAACAGGCTGTTTTACGGCCATTTTGCACCATGGAAATCCCGCCCAATGTGTCTGCTCTAGAGCCGCTAAGCACAGGAAAGGCTAATTGTGGCATCCTGCTTATTGATATAAAAGTGTGTGTGTGTGTGTGTGTGTGTGTGTGTGTCTGCACGCACAATGTTCAGAAGGTTAGATCCATCAGGCACAGGATTGGCTTGGACAGGGATCTGGCAAATTCCCTAGAACAGTGGGACCTTGCAAGAAGAACATCTTGTCCAACATGAAAAGGGTACTCTGTTTCAAATACAAAGTGTGCCTGAGTTAAAAACAGGGGAAGACTAATAGTATATACTGGAGCAATATAGTTTGTACAAGAAACAATGGGGAAAACAATTTACTGTCCCCAAGATCTGCAAGGAGAGCATACTCCAGCTGGGGCACTTTTTCCTGGACAGGCACATGGACTGGTAAAAAATTGACCAGCAGATCCCTAGTGTCCAGACTGTTCAGAGTGCCAGAATTAATGATGCTTGTAGGGAACTTTGCAGATGAAAGGTGCTATATTCAGGCTAAGTTTTAGAAGACTGCAGACGTACAAGAGTTGTGCCTTTGCCAACAGCAGAGAGATTAGTCACAAGAATGGCAGCGGATATATTGGTGGTGGGGGGTGTGGGGGAGGGAGTCGGCAGGAACTAGTATCCAGATATACAAGATATAACTACATCCTGCTTGGCTGCAGCTATGTCACATGCTGTCCAGAATCACTTCCCTCTGAGGGGAACAACAAAGGTCACCAGGTGGTAGTTAAGTATCAGGGGGTAGCCGTGTTAGTCTGTATCTACAAAAACAACAAGGAGTCTGGTGGCACCTTAAAGACTAACAGATATATTTGGGCATAAGCTTTCATGAGTAAAAACCTCACTTCTTCGGATGCATCTTCACTCCGAAGAAGTGAGGTTTTTACTTATGAAAGCTTATGCCCAAATATATCAGGTGGTAGTTGCTTTCCTATAGCTCACTTCCTGGGTAGGAACTTCAGAGGATATCATTAATGACCAGAATTTTAATTCGTGTGGTTCCTCTATAAGTAGGGCCTACCAAATTCATGGTCCATTTTGGTCAAAGTCATAGGATTTTAAAAATCGTAAATTTCATTATTTCAGCTATTTAAATTTGAAATTTCACAGTGTTGCAATTGTAGGGGTCCTGACCCAAAAAGGAGTTGTAGGGGGAGGGAGGTCACAACGTTATTATGTGTGTGTGGGGGGGGAGGTTTGTGGTACTGCTACCCTTACTTCTGTGCTGTTGCGGGCGGCGGCGCTGCCTTCAGAACTGGGCGCCTGGCCAACAGCTGCTGCTTCCCGGCCACCCAGCTCTGAAGGCAACACAGAAGTAAGGGTAGCAATACTGTGACCCCCCCCCAAATAACCTTGTGACCCCCCTGCAACGCCCTTTTGGGTCAGGACCCCCAATTTGAGAAACACTGGTCTCCTCCCGTGAAATCTGTATAGTATAGGGTAAAAAGCACATAAAAGACCAGATTTCATGGGGGGAGACCAGATTTCATGGTCTGTGATGCATTTTTTATGGCTGTGAATTTGGTAGGGCCCTCTCTATAAGGAACTTGGGGTCAGGTGAATAAGAACTAAGACACTTAGGCACTTAAAAAATCCTAGCCCTCTTCTCTCAAGCTTCTGCATGGCTGGGAAGTCAGAGTTCCACCAGATGTAATAAGAGACCTGGGTTGAAGAAACAAGACCACTAGAAAGACAGTTCATGTACATTCTCAACATGGAAGAGAAGATCTGAGATTTGCCTTGGGTGCCCCTGGGAATCTCATTGGAAGAACAGTCTGGCATGATTAGTTTTCTTGCCCAAAGGAGTTACCACTGGGGCAGAAGGGATTTATTTTCCTATCATCTGAAGAGAGCAAACTTCTGTTACAATTAGCTAGTCTTCAGAAAGGTTTATGAGACAGAGAAGCCAATTGGGAACATCAGCAAACATGTTACAATTCCACAACACATTTCTGAGCCCAACGGGCCACTTGATGCCTGGGTTACATCCTTGGAAGAGGGATGGTACAACCCCATGTGAGGAAGGTTAGGGTGACAAAAGACGCTCTTCAAACCTGGACAAAAACAGCAAATATAGTCACTGTGGGGTTGTATTCATGGATTGACTACTACATGACTCATCCCACATCTTGCCATTTGGCAGTGCCTCTATTGGCTTTACGCACAATAACAAAATCATCAGGAGCACTGAGAACAGTCCTGTCCTTGCAGTTGTGAAGAGTTCCTGGTGCTAAGGAGGTTGGATATGGAGGGTTCAAACTACATTCTCCATGAGCAAGCTGGGAGGTGTTGCTCTTTTCTCTCTGGCAGTGAAGGCCTAAACCTACATAGTAGGGGGAGGTTCTTCCCTTTGGGGTTTTCTGTCAGTCTTCATACAAATGCTCCGTAGCATTCTTTGACCATGGGACGAGGGTGTGGATGGAATGACCTGAAGGCTCAGCAACATGTCCGAGGACTTGATAACCCCAATAGGTTCCCCCGGAAATCAAGAGGTTGCTTCCTTTCTTTAGCATACTAGAGGGGGTCATGTGGGTATTTTTATGTGGGTGGGCGAGCTTGATAGAAGACACCTATGGAAAGGTTTGTTAATCCTCCCTAGATGAGAAGACCAAATTAGGAAAATAAGGTGGGTTTTGTAAATTTGGGCCTGGTCTACACTTAAAAATTAGATTGACCTAGCTATGTGGCTCAGGGCTTGTGCTGTAGTTAGGTCAACCTAACCCCCAGTGTAGATGTGACTAGGTCGATGGAAGAATTCTTCTTTTGACCTAGCTACTGCCTCTCAGAGAGGCTGATTAACTACACTGACAGAGAAACCCGTTCCATCAGTGTCAGAAGCATCTAGACTACGGCACTACACTGGCACAACTGTAGCGGCGTAGCTGTAGTACTGTAACATAGACATACCTTTGGTAGTTAGCATGTTAACATGTTTTTAAATGTCCCTTAGCACTCAGTGTAGGCACACAGTGGGGTTCAAAAACATATTAGCTGATCATGGTCATAAGCACATTATAAATAAATGTGTAGGTAACAAGAAATAATAAAGTTCACACTTGTGAAATTTTGTTTTACACTTTTAAACAGCAGCTTCCTAAACTCTCCTCTATTATTCACTATGGACAAATTTGCCTAATTATTTTTGGTTTTAGTAATGGGAATCTGGGGGTGCTTGGCAGGATGTTTGAGCAACAAAGGAACGGTGCATCAGGTACGAGTTATCTATCAAATTATATGGAAGTCCTGAAAATTAATATCCACGTGCATGTATATTGTGTGTGTTGTTTTATTTATATGTGTGTGTATACATGTATATATAATAAATTAAAGGCAAATACTTTTTCAATCATATGCGGACTTCCCACTGACTAGACTCTCCAGCCAGCTAAATAGCCATCTTTTAATGCAAAAGCTTTTGGAGGTAGTTTATCCTAAGCTGTAAACATGACCAATTTTTCTCCAGTGATTTATATTTTGTTCATTGTGCATGTTCAGATTGGAGCGAACGCTTCTGCAGGACGCCAGTCTCCTTTTTCTCGCCATCCCTGAAGCTTGCCCTCCTTCTCCCATCCCCGCCAACCTGATTGCCCAGGAGGAAGACTCTTACCATCATTAGAAATTTAGATTTTTCATTTTGATTAGTACTTATTGTGATGCTTCAAACCCACCACCAATTTAATTTCAGCTCTCCGAGGCCAACATGGAAGTTTCCAGTTAGGCCTCTAAGCCCATGTCTGGGCATCTAGATGAAAGTGGCCTGATTTTCAGAGGTGTTGAGTGACTGCGGTGCCCTTTGAATTCAAGGGGGGAAATTCAGGCCACTTTTGTTTAGTTGCTTAAATATGGATTTGGGAGCCTAAAGTTAGAAAGCTTTAACATTATGGTCCTAATAATAGGAATAAAAATATGAGAAAATAGATCCCTAGAAAAAGATTAGGCTTTGCTCTTCAGTTAATCAATTGATCCACTCACTGGGTCCAATAATAACCGGGATGTCTACATCTCTCTGAGACAGACTTTTCCCCTCCCGCTGCCCCAGAGGGCAAGGGCAGTACATAGTGACACCAGGCAAAAGCAGGATAATGTTGTTGCTTTTTAAAATTACAAAAATCTATTTCTGTTTCTCCCATTTTCCTTCTCGTGCCCCGAGGCACCATTGTACGAGCTTTGAACAGACAAGCCCACTATTACAACGTTGTCAAGGCCCTGCTAGTTTTCTAGTTCAAATCCTTGTTCATGCTGTTTGCTAAGTACTTGTTCACGGTGACAGCTTTCAGCCAAACAGAACACACTGAATGCTTCATTCCATACAGCTCTGTCCTGCTGGGCTTCAAGTGAAACAAGCCCTTCAAACTCCATCATGTGAACTTTTCACAAGGAACAATCTCCTTTAGACAATTCCATTCAGAGATACTATCCGTGAAACTGGGACTTGGGTATGAGGTGACATCAGAGCCTTCCTCCTCTGGCCAGGGTCATGGCCACCAAAGTTGTATTTGTCAGGAAGCCCCCACATGGCATGGGGCATGATTTCCTTAATTACCTAAAGTTTCTCCATTAAAAAAAAAAAATCTTTAAAGTGTATTTGAATATGCATTCTTTAGAAAGGCAAAGCAAATGCTTCTGTGAGGACAGCCAAAGGTTGGGTTGGAAAAACAGAATTGTTTAGTGAGAACATAATTCGCAGGCAACTTAAAGTCACACGTGCCAAAACTGGTAGACCGAAAGTGAGAGATATCCGCTGCCCTTTGGTTTGCGAGTGTGTACACAATGTGCCGTCCCCCTTTGCTCTCTTCTCAGGAGCAGCCAAGGTATTGACATGTACACAGGTCTTGCTCTCCGAAGTGCCCAGACAAAGGGACGTGTGTATATTTCTCTACCCAGAACCACCTGATAGGCAGAGTGGTGTGCAGCAAGCACACAGCACGGGAACACACCCCTATGTTGTGTGAACCATAGTCACACAAACTCAACCCCCTGGTTCTCTTCTCATCACCTTGTCCAGAAGGGAAGTTAGAAATGTATCACTGCTGAACCTTTTTCCAGGAGCTGGAGGTCAAATAGATGGGATTTGGGATACCGGCTTTCCATCATCCCCTTTCTCCACCCTTCACACAACCCCCACCAAACTACCCTCCCCCAGTACAACCAATTACTCCGTCAAACATCCACAACTGCTAGCGCTGGGAGCGGGGGAAGTAAGTCAGTAGAGAGTTGTGTGCAGAAGGATGTAAGGGGGAAGAGTTAAAGTTGTAGTGTGTGGTGTATGGTAGCTATGGTGACCGTAAAGTGTGTGCCTGTGGATGAAGGAGTAGAAGGTTAGTGTGGTTAGGTGGCTTAACTTTTTATTCCTTGCTTTTTGAGAGTTTGTATCAGATATGATGTGTGTGTGTGTGTGTGTGTGTAGAGAGAGAGAATAATAACTGCTTCACAATAAAGCTTTTTTGTGCATAAATATATATGGGTGGGTATGCTTGTCCTTTTAGCACACTGTCACTTCTTATACCATTCACTGTGCATTCATTTTTGCTTGAAACCACGCTCAGTACCAAATTCTGACCTGTCACACCTGTGTAACCCCACTGAAGACCAAGAGGTTGTATGGCTGTAACTGAGGGCAGAATTTGACCTGTTGCTGGGAAAGAGGACTGTAATCCATGACTTTCAGAAGTAGGCCTCTAATTTTGGGTGTGTAATGGCAGCAGCTGCCATTGACTTCATTTGGAGTTGCAAGTGTGCAGCATCTCTGAAAATCGGGCCCTGGGTGTCTGAAATTGGGCCTCCAAAATTAGAGGCCACTTTTGAAAATGTGGGCTTACAAAAGTGAAAGCCGTGAATAGTGCGAGATGTGCTGGAGCACACCAAGCATTCTCATGTCAAGTCCGCTCTTGGATCTGGTGTAACTTGCATCTTTGTTTTTCTCCACAGCCTTCCTGCTCCTGTTCACTTCTACCAAAGATCTGGAAAAGAACTAATTGTTGTCACCTACCTTGGGAGGCTTGTTTGCTACAGAGAGACTGAAGTTGCAGATGAAACTAACGTCCACATTGCTATCCAACTCCACACCACAATGCAGAATGTTGATAGCTTTGAGCAGTCTGACCCTAAATGAAGAAACATGGGGAGGTAAATTGCAGATAAAAGATGACAGTGGGATTCTAGTTAAAATTAAGTAATCACTTCTATGTGCTGCATGTATGCCATGGGAATGATGTGAGGGATTGCTGGTAGTCCTATGAATATATATTCTGCTTTCTTGCCTCTCTTCTGTGAGAAAGAATTAGATAACTCGTGAATAAGTAAAGCATTACATACTGAGATTTTCTATAGTATGTTTTATGATGAGATCCAAAAGTCCATCAGTTGTTAAAGTACTGATCTACTGCACGGAATGTAGAGAACTTACACCCAAAAATGTACCCAACAAATGAGGAGGTATGAGCATAGGGTGGGTGGTCCACTGTTATACCAAACGATTGTGAGAAAACACAAGAACATGAACAGTATCCTTTTTAGGACTTCTCCACCATCCCCAGAAAACAACATAGGATAGCACGTTTTCAACCAGTGGTAAAGAAGTAGGAAGAAATTTCTCCATGGACATAATTTGTAGTCCTCCAAGCACTTCTAAAACTCAGACCCTAGGTGTCTTAAATGGAGCATCTAAAAATGGGCTTTTGAAAATGTCGTCCTAAACGCTTTGTTCCCATGTCCATGGCTGGGGGTAATAAAACATTTTTTTTAAAGGTCTAGTTCGTACATGGCATGAAATTCAAAGTAGTTTCTTCAAATAAAAGCAAATATAGAAAATAACAATCATAAATACCTAACTCTTATATCGCACTTTTCATCAGTTGATCTCACAGCGCTTTAGATAGAGAAATAATTGTATTTATAAAATGCCTTCTTCTGTTGAAGCTCTGGCACACACTGTATATCACAAGAAACCAATTTAAAAATGTATTACAAAGACTGGGAGGTGAGTCCATGCCAATGATTGGATAGTCAGGATCCGGGGATTCCTGGCTCCCAGCTCCATGCTCAGTCCTCTAGACTTACTTTACAGATAGATTTATCCCACCTAACAATGCTTTTCCCCTGCCATTCATTTGGTATAAAGCGGAAGTAGGTAATTATCATAGTTCAAAACTTTCAGATGATCTCAATATAGAATAAAAGCACATATGAAATGTACATACTGTACATGACACGGCTACATGCATCTAGGTATAATTTTGGCCAGTCCAAAACTTGAATCTGACTAATTCTGTTGCCGACCTAGAGTTACAAGGGATAAGGAAGGACTAAAATTCATTTTTGTAGTACTTTAAATGTGTTTTTCATTTATTTCTCCCACACACCAGAATCCCCTTAAAATCAATCCCCTCTACATCATCTGTGTCTTGGGGGCCAGGGAGCCCTCCCACAAACCGCTCCATGGCATTCAGGGGTGTAAACCCCCTTCCCCATACATGGCCCCCAAATCCCATTCTCTCCCAGGAGAGTTTGTCCCTTTATACATCATTACATCTGAACAGGGTGAGCGTAAAACGTCTTTGGAGAAATCTGTTTCACCCACATGGGACTAGAGAAACGTGAGTGATTTTCTCCTAATTTACTCAGATGGGAGAATGTCAGTTCCTATCCGTGAAACCACCAAGCAACTTCCCCTGTCACAACTTTAGCTACTGCTGCTGTGATTAAAGGGGGTACATGTTATCTGCCCGGCAAAGGAAAGGAATCTGACACTAATGCTAGGATTACACCTACCACAGAGTTTTGCAATCTCTCTGAGCAAGGTGCCCTGTTCGGTAGCATCTTTAAGAGGGAGACTCACCAAGCATGAACCTCCCAACAGATTGAGATTTGAGGATTTTGAGCTAGAAGGGGCCATTAAAAAATAAATAATGTTGTCTGACCTCCTATGTAACACAGGCTGTAGGATTTCATCCAGGGACTCCTGTAGTGAGCCCAATAACTTGCTTATCTTCCAGTAAGGCTTCCAGTCTCCATCTGAAGATGAAATAGATGGGAAGAGTTGAATTCCTCCCTCACCCCACCCCTAAGACTCAGTTCCAGAGTCCTAGATGCTCTTGACTTCCCCCTTCTGAGGATCCTATGGCACAGAGAGGACTCCTCGGTGGAAAACTGGTAGGGCAATAAAGAGCCGAGGTGACTTCATTGAGGGTCCCCATCCTCCTTCCCAGCACTTAAAGTGAGCTGAATTATAAAGCTGGACCAGGCAGTGGAACCTCAAGGTGGAGTTAATCACGCAGCTTCAGCAGGCCCAGATCTGCAGAGAGCCCCACCCTTGACTACCCTACTGTTCAGTGACCCGACCTGAGTGTGAGTGGGGTTTGTGGTGGGGGGGACTGATGGAAAGAGACCCTTGTTTTGCATATAGACTCAGAGTACGTGCAAGGGGCTGGGGTAGGGGGAGTTCTGCCTGCAACCAGAGGAGAATTTATTTATTTTCCCCAGAATTCTGGGTGAGGGCTTAAGCCAGTTTTGTTGTTCTTCAAGAGAGACCCTGAATATATTGAACCTGGCCCTTCTTGCTGCCATTAACAAACTGGCATAAGGGTTCTACCTCGTTAGTGCAATGAGGCTGATTTAGCCCAGAAGTCCTGGGAAATGCAAGATGTTGCAGGCTCATGACAACAAAACCAGGTGATACCTAGGGAACTGAATGTTCAGGTTTGGGGTTCACTCAAACCCAGAGGGGGCAAAGTAACAAAGGCAAATGTTCACTTCAGCCCAATGAATTGCTGAGTTACTCAGTCATTTCCATGCTGCAGATAATGGATTTACAAATCGGGTTTTCCAAGGTGGTAATCCAGGGTCACGTGGACACTTGGAAGATCTGTTCAGTATTCAGAACTCCTTTTAAAGCCTGTCCTCGGTACGTTACTCTAAGCGAGAGATGTCCAGCTGGAATCTGCGGTGCACTGCTCTATTGGTGTAAAACTTACTTGTCATTTTTAAGTTCACACGGGCACATATTGCTGATGATTTGGGATTTTGGAACTAAATGGCACCATTCTGTGGAAGTGCCTTTGAGGAGGGGGATAGTGGAATTCACAATGAACCATGCCCTCAGTGGGAAAGTCCCCTTGGGAAGAAGTGGAGGACACAAAGGTGTAGCCTCTCAGTCCCAGGATCATGTAAGTGTGGGAAGAAGGAAACTCTGAATCTTATATAGTGTGGCTTCCCCTCCTGAGAGAGCCCTGCGGCCTTGGTCTACCTCTCTACACTTGCAGAAAGCACTCTGCTGATTCAACAGAAGTATCCACTGCCCAGGAAGGGACGATGGTACTGACAACCAGTCTCTGTCCAGTTAGGGGCTCCTCCACTCACAGAAGCTAAAGGGACATTTGGGACCGTTTAGCTGATTTTTAAACATGATTTTGGCAGCTACGTTCAGATACTCGAATACTAAACTCAGCTACGAGTCACACTGGGTGCACCAGCTGGCGTTCCAGCCTGGGTCACCAGCAGTAAAACAAAAGGATTCTCTCCCCCATGCAGAAGTAACCCAGAATTTATTTCTGCAAAGCAGCAGGTCTTTATTTCTATTCCACATGCGGCCAATGAGTCTCATTCGCCACGACCGCTAAACATATGTGCCAGCTTCTTCAACTTCTTGAAATGTTCCAGTGTTTCAAAACTGGAGCAAGTTAGTAAGGGCTTGTCTATTGGAGGTACGCTGGAATAGCTATTCCACCTTAAATTCACAGCCTCCTTTAATCTGGAATAACTCTGAAGTGTAAACAAGCCCTAAGGCATGAAGAAATATTGGGGCTGATTTTTAAAGATGCTGAGCTACATGTAGATGCCATTGGTTGCAACTTGAAATGTGACTCCTCGGTACCTCTGACAATCAACCCCCCTTATTGTATTGGAAGAAGGGAGGCCACTGTCATCTGATCATATTCAGGTACATCTCTTCTCTCAGCTGAATATGTGCTTGCTAGCGGCTCCTGCTGCAGTCACTGGGAGCTGAGTGGCCCATTTTACCAACAGAAGGTAAAGAATCTTTAACCTCTGTCTGCTAGAAAAGGAAATTAACGAACTCCGTTGACATCTAAAACTTCCCAGACTGTTTGTAAAACTATTTATTATATATGTCCTGCTAAAGCATATTCACATAAAACAGATTTAATATTGAAAGCACTGTTTTATTTTACTCTAGTTCTCCCCAAAAAGTGTATCAGAGAACACACGTTATCTAAACATTAATTCACTTTTAGTAGACTGTGATCAACTGCTAATTTCAGAGCCAATTGGGCATGGAAGGTAATCATATAATTTGGACTGCTTAACCTATGAATCTACATTCTGGACTTTATAACCAATAATTAGCTTCCATTCACTCTGTGGTCTTTAAATTCACAAAATTCCTTTCTATTTATTTATATCTAATTTTGAAAGGACATACTTCTATCTTTTTTTGACTGGTATAACTCCAGACAGGAGAACTGAGCATAAAGAAGTAGTAACTTAATGTATTTCTTTAGGCTGTTTACAAGAACAGAAGTTACATGCTTAGCTATTTTTTCCCCTCCCAAGTACATTTCACAGATTTCAAGTGTGAACAATAATAAATGCAATAAAAGTTCTATTGGTTCAACTTTTTTTTCACGTTCATTTCTCCGTATTTTGTCATCACTCTCAAAATGAGAAATGCACATTTTTAAGTGCGTTTCAGGGGGGAGGGGAGATTGTGCTTTTTTCTATGCAATCCTTGCTTTTTTACGATTCATTAAACCTTTTATTTCCCCCCCAAGCCCCCGTGTGTAATTGGACCCCTCTCATTTACATGCATGAGGGATGCATAATTCTGAGAGAGGCGCAATCTGCCAAAAAAAAAAAGAGGAACCAGCACTTGGGCTGAGCTACAAGATATTCATATAGCCAAGGAAAACTGCAAGAACAAGCTCGTAACCTTGCAGTTCCAGACTAGCATCAACTTATTGCAGCACTAACAAGATCTGTTCTGTGGCCATTCGTAATAATTGTTCTGGGCTCTAGATAGAAAAAACTCACCCTAGAGGTACAAGCAGTTCCCATTTTTCAAATTCGTTTCTCTTATCATAAAAACTGGCACTGGCTTGACTTACAGTGGGACATCAGTCTTTTCTTTTAAAATGTATTTATTTCTGAACTGAAAACCTACAAGAAAGACTGCACTGTCTTTGAGATGGCAGAATGCTCTGGTAAGACTTTGCTTGTCTGTCGGAGAGCCTCTATTCAATTGGTTTCAGCAACTGATTAATTAGTTAATTAGTACCTTCGAGCAGACTAGTGGTGTTATGCAATTTTCATGGCCTACATGGTGAAATCTTGAATCTAGTCCTGAAATTTTAAAAAGGGAGGAGAAACACCATGATTTTTACCTCTGCCTTTTATAAAGACTGCATATAACTATTTGTTGATAAGGTACCTAGTCTGAACTTTTCTTGTAAGAGAGCGTTACACGTAACAGCCTGATTTCTTCCTTTGCATACTGATATAATTCCAGAGGGTGAAATATATTTTAATGAGTTTTCTACTTAATTAATTTCCATTCAGAAAATCACTTTGTATAAATGATATGAACTGCTTCTGATCTCACTCACACCAGTTTAACTCCACTGGGCCAGATCTTCAGTTGATGTAAATTGGTGTAGCTTCAATAAAGTCAATGGAGGTAGGCCGATTTACATCAGCTGAGAATCTGGCCTATTGACTTCCACGAATAACTCCTGATTTATACCAATACTATGGAGATCAGACTAAATGCTAGAAAATGAATAGCGAAATGATTTTTTAAGTTTAATTGACTGTTGCCATTCATTTATAATGCAATAAAAAAACTTGTCTGCATATTTTCAGGTTAAACATAAAAATAATTACTATAACATGCAATTCAAGTTAGCAAATAAGTCAGTAATACGCCCATCACACCAGTGTGTTTTACAAGTTTTTAAGAAATGGAACTTTATGCATTTAAAAAATTGGTCATTTTAAAATCCAGCGAGGAAAAAAACCCACAAATGTGATATTGTTTTATAGTATAATAAGTGAGGCTTTACTCATTGTTACAACCAGTCCTTATTTTAGTTGGGTGGGCAGCTTTGTGTGTGTGTGTGGTGTTCCTTCTTTTTATTCCTAGATAAATTAGTTAAATATGTGATGGTAGAAAAAAAACAAATATGTAGCAACTAATACTTGTTTTTTTAGGTTGCTGCTGCTGAGAGTAGCAAACTGGAATAATTTTAGGACTGAAAAAAAAATATTAAGCAATATTTCCTCTAAGCTCCTTCTGTGATTTTATATACTTGCACCAATTTTTTAGGTTCAAATGCTTTAAAAAATGTGGAAGTAACTTACGAAGGTCTTCGTAAAGTATAGCTGCACTTATGTATTTAAATGTCATTTCAAATAAGGCTTTGATTTTAAACCTTAACATTCATTGTTTTTAATCTGACGACAATCCCTATATATTAGTTGCACTCGCCTATAATTGTACGAGCTAAATAACACAAAACTGGATACACGGCCCTATAGGCTGGTAAATGGGGAGGACTGAAAGCAAAAATAAACACTAACCTTACAAAATAAAAGAAGTTAAAAGATAAGTGTTAAGGACCTTTTTCTTTTTGGAGAATAAAACAAGATTTAGTAGCTTTCCACTTAATTTAAATGAAAAGAATCACTACCTTACATATTGCACTGATAATGTAATGGAGAGAGAAAACAAAAACGTCTTTGTAGCAGTGACACCTCCTATAGTTGTTGTGAAGAAACTTTTCCCCTTGGTATCCGCTAACAAATTCTAATTAATGCTGCACATTCCTCCACTGAAATCATTTGATGCATAACAAGGGGGAAAAGAGAGAAGGGGGAAAAATAGAAGAAATTCTCAGTGCACATGATTGCCCTGTTAGACTTATGGGAGTGAAGGTCTGGGCCTCCTAACTTACTGTCTATTAAAGCAGAGCTTTGAAAGAGAAACACAACCTACAAAAGCTGTCAATCTTCCTTGCCCCTAAAGTCTGGGTTCACATGGATTCAAGTGACAGCCCTCCTCCCCCGCGCACAATACATCAATCTGTCTCTCCCACAAGCACCCACAGCCTATTGTGCCGGCCGCAGGTGCCTATTATGGCACCCATGGCTGCCTCCCACAGCTCCGCCCCTGAGAAACAGGAACTCCAGACAATAGGGCCCTGTGGGAAGATGGGAGGTGGGTGTTTTGAGGGGTAGCAGACAGATGGTAAAGGGTGCCGGGGGGTAAGGTATTTCCAAAACAACTGCGCAAGATTTTAACTTTCTCCACTTGCCTTCGTTTCAGTCAGGGGCTGCTCTCAACAGAGCTGTGCACCGGCCAGTAGGCATAGCTGGGTTTTATTATTTAGTTGTTTGTGTATGAAACCCTTGGCTCCCCAGGTATTCACAGGTTCCCCCACAGCTGCAGAGAGAATCACATTAGTCAAGAGTATTGCTTTTCCAAAGGTCCTTCCTGTGACAACCCACTTTGGTGGATAAGGAAGCACTGGGGATGTGGTGTCTGTAAAGAGTTCTGTGGAGACTTTCCTCCCAGTCATGGGCAAATTCTGTAGGCAGGGGTAAAGAGGATCTGTAGGTGATACAGCGTTTAGCAGTACATATCACTAAGTGCTGCTAAAGAAAATGGGCTTTGGTGAACATCGGTTTCCAGGCATTCCTAAAGGTAATCAATATTAACCATTTAATATTCAGCTTTGACTGAAACTCGGCACTGATCTAGGACTCCGGGCTCTGCCACAGACTTCCAGTGTGACCACGGGCAAATCCCTTAATATCTCTGTGCCTCTCGCTCTGACTCATTTCCCCACTATCTTTCGCCCACACTTTGTGTATCTTGTGTAGTTAGACTGTACGTTTTGGGGGGGGAATGTGTTTGTACAGCTCGAAGCACAATGGGGCCCCTGGAAGGGCCTCCAGGTGCTGCCATAATACAGATAAATAATAATGATGGTGAAGAAGAAGGAAATTATAGAGCTCTAAGTCATGGTGGAAGAGTTTGGGTGCTCATTTCTTCTGTGGGTTTCAGGTCCTTTCTGTCCCATTTATTCCCCTCCACTCTGTTAATTGGAGGTGAGTATTTGTACTCATAGGAAGAATGGGCAGATCTCATTGTATTTAAAGGGGACTTGCAAAGGGGGAAAATGAGTTTTGGCCATTTGATGCTTATAGAAATCCACGGGCTGAAAAGTTTTTATTATTTATTGGGAGATTTATGCTAGAAACTCAGGTCTTGTCTATCCTGGAAGGTCCAAAGGATGAGGGGAAAACCGGGTTATGATGCCAGAGAAACCATGTCAATAAAAGCTGAGCAGGGAGGTGATACTTGTTCAGACTATTTAAAATTCTGTGTGGCGTTTGTTTTTAACCCCTTTTCTGCTGCAGTGCTTGGGAGAACAGATCTCTTTGATAAGGATCACCCCGCTCCTTCAAAGAATGGCTAAGGAAGAACTCAATCCACCTAGGATTCTTACAAAACCAGAGGCGACAACACTTGTATTTCTAAAGTAAAAACAAGCAGAAACAAAAACTTCATTGGGGGGAACATGAGCCTTTCAGTCCTCTTTATACATCAGAAAAAGTCAGAAAAGGGCACAAGCCCACTTTTCAAAAATCTCCTCTGTTGGTCTTCTTTTAAAGAGGAAAGTTGTTTTGAAGATACTATATTATTTTTCCCCGCAGTTTGACCGATTTACTCTGAATGCAGCATATGTTTTATTTCTGAGACTGCAGTTAAAGTCAGCACCAATGAAATGATATTGTTGGTGGTTTCATCTCAGCCCTTCGGTGTGTAACTTTAAAAAAACCCACAAGAATAATTCGGTGTTGAATGACAGTCAGAGATCAGAGTGCTGAGTTTGCTCATTTGCACATAAACATGACAATAATATCTTTAGGCGAGGGCAGGATAAAAATGTCCAGTTCCCCTGGAGAAGCCGAGTGAGTTCCGCTTTGCTAGTCAAAAAAAGATCAGTTTCAGGTTTCTCTTCAGATGTGCATTTTAGAAAGGCAGACAGAAACTGAGGACTGACAACCCTGTACGACAGTCCGACCCGGTAGAGTGGTCCTAATTGGCAAAGCTGTTTGGACCCCACTAATTTAAATAAAGAGAAATCTCTGATATAGACGACAGCAGTCTTGCCTGAAACTGTCTGATCTTTTTTTTAAAAAAAGGTTTTTATTTTTATGTTCTTTCCCTTTAGACTAACCAAGCACCCATCTACCAGCTCTGTGAACCCCGCCAATAACTTTAAATGACAAAATCAAATACCAATTTCAAGCAGCCATCCCTTCTACCAAACAGCAGCTCTAAATAATCCATGTTCACACCCCAACACATTGCCCACTATGTCTATTTCCCCGAATTTTCGTTCATTACCAAGCAAAACAACTTGCCCTGAAGCTCTGACCTATTTCAGACAAGACCCGAAACAGAGCAAATTAGAAAATTCTGTCATTTTTAAAACCTTCCCAAAGTCACAAACATACTGTACGAATGACCTTTCTGAACCATAAAGGCCGGATCCAACTGCCATGGAAGTCGGCGGGAGTCTTCCATTGACTTCAGGATTTGCACCAATAGTTTGAATCAGTTGAAAAAAATGTATCTCCACAGACACAAATATGGAAGGCAGATTTTTAAACATTATCAAGCATACAAGGGAGGAATGTGAATAATTTAGTCTAGTCTAGTTTTAAAATTTTTAAACTGCCCAATTTCAGAGAGAGAACATTCTTGGGATAAATATTTTTCATACATAAATGTGTGTTGAAGGTTTTCATTTCTATCAGTACAAGAAACATTTTATTTTGTGTCTCCAGGGTATTGGCAGGAAACTTGTAAGCACCATCTGCCATTCCAGTTGCATCACAGGTCTGTAGTCTAGCTGTTTGTTTCATTAGATACTGGGTTGCTGATGGATGAGCAGGTAGCACAGTGGTCCCCAACGCAGCCCCCGCGGGCGCCCTGGCGCCCTCTGGGGCATCTATGCGCACCCACGTACTGTCCAGCAGACAAGCATCCGCCGAAATGCTGCCAAGGAGCAGCGTCATCCAGAGGCGTCGCCGCCCAAATGCCGCTCTGGGTGACGCTGCTCCTCGGCGGCATTTAGGTGGCGATGCCTATTGACATTGTCGCTTGTCGGCGACATTTCGGCGGATGCTCGTCCGCCGGCCACGGTCCTGGGTGGCTCGTCGTCCGGCGCCCGCCAGACGAAAAAGGTTGGGGACCACTGAGGTAGCAGTTCTGGCCAAGAGCATGTTTTTTTTTTCATTTGTGCCTGGCAAGAAGAGTTCATGGACTTTATCCATACAGTGCCACCTCAATATTAAATTAACGTACTATGTGAGCTGAAATCAAAAATGATGGGCATCTGTGGAAACATGCCCCTGGTGCAACCTTGGTTTACTTGAACAATGTGCACAATATGGTCACCCACTCCAATACCTTGCACAGTGAGTGCCTTACACTTGTGCTCCAGAATCTGCACTGGCTGCCAACAAGTTGCCACATGGAATTCAAGGGTTTGTTTTAGAGCCCGGTTCCCCAAGAGACCACCTCTCTTTTCTTGCAATATTAGCATCTCGGCAACCAGTGGAGCCCTGTTGCTTTACAAGGTCACTCATAGGAAGTTGGTCATGAAGGGTCCTTGAAGCTTTGGATAGCCCAATTTTTCTTTTTGGTATGTAAGGAAGGGAGGTGGGACAATAGGTTAGATCTGGGAATATTGTTAATTGGTAGGCTGGTTTCATTGTTGATGTCTAGTCACTTCTAAAGTATATTGAAAGTTCAAATTTTTGTATTAAATATTGTTAATTTTAATTTCTGTGAAATATCTAGGGCTTGATCCAAATCCCATTGCAGTCAATGGAAAGACTCCAAATCACGTCAGTGGCCTTTGGACCAGGTCCTTACTATATAAGACAGTTGCTATCAAAACACAAGCAATAAACAAAACCAGGGCCTTTCAGGACCGGCTCTAGGCACCAGCAAACCAAGCACGTGCGTGGGGCGACACAGTTTCAGGGGCGGCATTCTGGCCATTTTTTTTGTTTTGCTTCGGCAGTTGTGCTCTCAGAGTTGTTGTTGTGGTTGTTTTTTGCTTGGGGTGGCAAAAAACCTCGAGCCGGCCCTGGCCTCTCTGCAAAGTGCATCTCTGCCTTGTGTGATCAAATATGGAATACCGCATTCTAGAACGATTCAATACAACAAATAAAGACAACAGTCCCGAACAAAGTGTCTTACAATGCTGAAACTGTCCTCACTGAGGGTATGTCTACACTTAAAATGCTACAGTGACACGGCTGCAGTAGCACTTCAGTGTAGACACTACCTACGCTGACGGGAGGGGTTTTCTCATGGGCATAGTTAATCCACCTCCCTGAGAGGTGATAACTAAGTCAATGGAAGAATTTTTCCATCAACCTACCACTGCTAAACTGGGGGGTTAGTTCGGCATAACTACAGCTCTCAAGGGTGTCGATTTCTCACGCTCTGAGAGACGTAGTTATGCTGATGTAAATTTGCGGTGTTGGCCAGCTCTAAGTGTACTTAGCAGTAAGGGTATTTGGAATTTAACTGTGGTAGTGATTCATTAACCATATATTCAATTATTGCACTGTATTTGCAGACATTTATGATAGGCATTAATTACATGTATTATAATCACGTTCTAATGTTCATTAATGATAAACAATGTGTATTAATATCACTCAGACAAGAACTAAAGATTAAGGTGGAAACCTATTTGATGTAATGGCCATTAGTCAATTCAGAGTGATGCTTGGGAGCCTAATATGAATTGAGACAGTCAATATTTCATCAGGAAGATTCTCCCATCTTCTTGTGAAAAGTTCTTTGTCTTAAAAAAAAGTTACTTAATTAAAAATGCACATTTTAAAAGGATGTATTTTAAATGGTACTGTATTGTTCTATTGAAATATATGGGGCCAAATTCAGGCCTGATCTAACCACACTCCCGTTAGTAGAATTGAGTGCTTGTATCAATGCTGACTTTGGCCAGCGTCTCAAAGTTAACATTTTTAATCCATACAAAATATTTAGCTCCAGTATCATTTTTGAAACCCATCAATAAGAATAGGTCAGTCATGTAGGCTGTGGAGAATTCTCTCTTGATTGCAACTGACCGGTTGGAGTATTTACCTGTTCAGTCCTGATTAATGTTAATAAGATCCGACAGTGGTCCCACACCATGTGCAGTATAGTGAAATACACCACCTGCGTGAAAAGTTTTGTTCACCCTCTTCAGTGGCTAAACTATCAGCTTGCTCCCAGTGCAGACATTAGTTTCCCTCCTTGACATCACTTTGCAATGGCTTTGTTTAGAATGCAGAAGAAGTGTTAGATTGGCAGCCCTGGGTACTGAAATCCTCTCGTAATCTAAAGAATAGATACAGTCAATGGTGCTGGAACTAGGGATGCTGGGGGTGCCGCCGTACTCCCTGGATTGAAGTAGTAATAACAAACTTCAAATACGTGGTTTCCATCATCAGCACCCCCACTATGAAAATTGTTCCAGCATCCCTGGATATAGTTCAGCATGGGCAAAGGTTCCCCAAGTTTCCCCACCATCAATGTGCCTTAATCTTGAACAGAACAGTCACTTATTTGGGGTGGGGGCAGCAGAAGGTAAGTCATTTCCCGTGTCCATCCATTGCTTGTCCTCTCTCCTGAAGGGTGCTAATTATCGCTGGCTTGCAGTTACCCTAGAGATTACAGTAGAGGCATCGGCACTCTCATCACACAAAAAATCAAAACCAGGTTAGTTGAGGAGATTGAGCCAGTAGAAGCAGCCAGTCGGAAAGCCAAAAGAAGAGGACCATCTCCATCCAGCAGGGATGGCTTCCAGGGATTGAAGAGTGGTCAGAGCAAAGGGTGTTCTTCAGCTGTTTGTAGTTCCTTATCTGAAACATCAGGTTTAGCAAAGCTGAACAGCCACCAGGGGCAGAAATTGTGTTTCTCGACATACCAGTTGACCGGCAAGGAAGAGCATTAATAAAAATTGTGGATTATGTTTGTTGCCCCAAAGAATATGTAACTTGAAGGAATTCATTAATTGACTGAAATGAATGGGAGGTGTGCAGTATTTGGCCCGTACCTGGTTTTGGTGTCCTTGTTAGCTACATTAATATATTATTATATTTCTTGTATTGTCTTGGAAAGCAGGTAAGCAGAAGTTCAGACTGGAGAAGGTGAACAAGTGCAGTTAGTCATATAAATGCTGTAACTTTCTCACCAAAGAAGTTCTCTCATCTTGCGGCTGGCACTTGAAAAACCTCTAAAGTGCTGGTGCCTGATCTAATGCCCATTGAAGTCCATAAGAGAAGCCTGAAGAAGTTTATTGATTTTAATGGGGGTTGAACCAAACCCCAGATGCTTACTTAGTTATTTAATTTAGTTAAACACAAAGGGAGGTAGGGTCCAACTTACTTCTTTACCTTTTGCTTCTCTTGTTTAGAAATTTTGTTCAATGATTATAGCTCAATTGGTGACGGTGCTGGCAGCACAGTGGCAAATTTGGAGAAATGCTGGAAAATTGGCAAAATAAATTTGTGTAGACTTGCACATACTTTTGGCGGGGGGGCAGAGAACAGAATTCACACTCAAGATCCATTTTTCCCACTATACAAACTCCAGCTATTTCCTACAATTCAGATGGTAATCTTTGATGCGGTTCACCTGGAGAAGTGACTCCAACCAAATAGTAAAAGACAGTGTAACCCGCTCTCTCTGATTACAGAACATTCTTTTCTAAGCCTATATGTTCTTGGTGATACTTGGTACAAAGAGGACAACTGTCCTCACACTTTAGCTCATCTGTCATGTGTTCTTGTCAGCTCCAGTATATCCTTTTTCTTTTGTTAAGGGCTTCAGATGGGATACAGCAAAGCTGATCTATGCCTGCTACTGCAACAGGTCTACATGTGATTTTTCAGCAAGCTAAATTGCTAAATTTAAGGTAACCCATCTCATTTAACTATTCTAAAGGATTCATTAGCGGCTAGCCCCTGTTCTAGCAATATTCTACACTTGCTACTAATTATAACAGTTAGTCTTGCCTTTTTTTAATTTTTTTTTTTGCCAATGGTAGGAATCAGATTGCAATGTTATGGCTTTGTATAAATATTTTTTAATAATATGTTGCTGGCCATTGTGGGTGGCTGTGATAATGAGAAGGAAACCTATTTTCTACCTGTCTGTTTTTAGATTTGTGCCTGATTTGGGCTCGAGCAAGTTCTTCTAACATTGTTAATGGTGGAGCGCCACCTGCTGTATCCATGGTTATCTGAATGAGACATTTTTCTAGATAGCCTGAATGTCTAGAATAGAATTAGAATATGCTTAAAATTAAATTAACCCATTTGCAGTTACTGAATCCCAGGTAATATTTTCCATTGTACTAAATTGCTGGGGCCAATTTAATGCCCCCTTTGTATGTGACTGGCATACAGTTTGCCCCATGAACAGCAATATTTACAAATAGTAAGAAGAGAGCAGGAGTAGCAAAACATGATTGCCCCCTGGAAATCAATCATAGTGTAAAACCACTGAGATCAGAATGGGCACTAGAGGTCATTAGCTGGGAGCTGATTGGCAGTGTTGTCATCTTCACTTATAAGTTCTGATTCTCCTTTTCCATAACATCAGTTTTACACAGAGCAACTTCGTGGACACAGCAGCATGAAATCACAATCAGGTCGACAATCTTTGGGCTTAGGTTTCAGAGTAGCAGCCGTGTTCGTCTGTATCCGCAAAAAGAACAGGAGTACTTGTGGCACCTTAGAGACTAACAAATTTGTTAGAGCATAAGCTTTCGTGGGCTTTGGGCTTAGGGTGGACCTACAAGTCTCAGCAACTCTAGGAAACCTTCCAAACTGGGAAACAGCTCCCCCTGGTGCTCTCCTAAACATCTTTCAGTTTCCTACTAATTCCGAGTTGCACTTACTTGTCTGCAGGTCCTACAATTTAAAGATCAAAATATGCTGCTTATCTGTGTTGTGTGTGCAATAAACTTATTCCACAGTTCACATCAATTTGGGTGAAAGTCATTCCGTTCACATTGTTCTCTAGGCCTGGGTGATAGTAAAAAACATCAGATCAAATATGTGTTCTTTCATATAACAAAGGCTTCAGCCCTGCAGTCCTCCTCCAAGTAAAACTCCCACCATAGTCTGGGCCTGAGAATGCCTGCAAGATGAGGCTCAAAGCCTTTTTTGAGGCATCTTAACCAACAGGATTACTGTATCCACATTGTAGAGATGCTGTCAGTTCAGGTTAGGCTGGAACTATTGGGCCAGGAAGTCTTTGGACTGCAGGATTGATCCCTATGTTTAGGAAAAAGGGGTTTACACACCTTAATAGCAATGATCCCCAGATCCTTTATTAAAATACATGAAAATATGTTGGGGGAAGTAACCATTCTCCTTGCAACATGGCTCATATAGAGCATGAGAAAAGGAAAGCGAAACCAGCCAGTGAAACTATCCAGGCCAGCTTTGTTGTCTCAGCTGAATGAAATGCCAAAAGGAAACTGACTGCATAAATGGCAAGAAGTATATTAGATTTACACAATTAGTGCATTTTTCATACTCAACTAGTCTAAAATTAGTGACAGAGGAAAGGAAATCAAATAAATGTCAAAACCCAGAAACTTTGGGCTACATCCTCAGCTGATATAAATTGATGCAATTCGGCCCATCAAGGAGCCAACGCTGATTTACTCTGGCTGAGTATCTCACCATCATTTCAAAAGCATCCTGGTTGCTAAGTGACAACCACACACATACCATATCCGTAATCTATTATATTCAGTTTTCTTGAAGATTACGCTCGGCTTTGATGGAATTTAGGAAACAATAGGGATATAGTGGGGGAGGGTGAAGTGTGTGTGAAAGTGTTGGGGGACTGATGGATTTTAGAGGCTGGCTGAATGGTAATGACAGTCTGTGCTTGGTTCAGGGGGACTTGATCAGAATGACTCTACAGAAAGTCTATGACATCAAGTCTATAGGTCTGGATTGTACTCAGGAGATGCACATGCTGTTTCACCCTCTGTGTGCAGATCTCCTCTGTCCTGTGCAGAAATAGGGAGTCTGCTGTCTTGTTCCCTCCCATCTTAGCATCTGGATTTGATACTTTCTTGGAACTGGAGCTCTCAGACAGTCCCTATTAGTTTTTGCTTTTTGTTTACAGACACAGGGCTCCAGGTGCATGTGCATCTTCTAGAGATGAGGACTCTGTTGTGTACGGTGGAGAGGAGATCACAGCGGTCATCACGGGTTGAATGATCACCGTTGGTGACACAGTTCCAAAGATGAAACACAAATTCCTGGATCCACAGGTGGTTCCGTTAGTGAATGTTTTCTGCAGGGCGCAGAATCTCTGTGCCACTGTGATCTCCCACGGCAGCACAGGTGTTTTCATCTTCCAAGGGCTCTTTTGAGCACAATCTTCTGCAAGCAGCTGATTAATGTAAACCTGCTGTGTATGGCGTTACTTCCTCAGTATGCCTATGGCAAAGAACAGTGTTTACAGGTTAGGGGAATCAGGAGGACATATGCCAATAGAAATCATTTAATGTTGATAGCAATGTTTGCTAAGGGCAGTCTCCTTCCCTATCAAACTTTCCCACTCCTAGGTTATGGTTTTTCAAGGGGGCACCTTTATGGAGGAGGTGTTCTGGGAACTAGTGTCTTAAAAGATTTTTGCAGCTAGGAAGCCAAGTAGTTTCTTGTGCTAGGGGAGACAAGAGTGTTTTGCCTCTTTACATCCAGGCGGGTCATGTTGCGTTGCATGTAGTGTTGTATACTTGTGGAGTCAGAGGGAATACTAAAACATTTCAAAAACATACTGAAATATGTGGCTTTTCTTTTTTAAACTACATCCAAGCCATTTAGGTCTATAACCATTATGGAACAGTGACTAAAAAGAGAGTGAAGAAAAGACAATAAGTCACAATGCAATCAATTTAAAATGGTTTGACGGGGGCTGGTTCCACTTCCCAATGCAAGAACTAGTGAGAAGCTGAGTTCTGCTGTCTCCAGCTGCGATGCCGCATGTATGTATCTGAACGTGTGACGACTGTGTGACGACCGTTTTTATAACAAAGCAACTGGTATTTTAAATGATGCTTCAGGCCACTAGAAAATACTCCCCAATTATTACTACCTAGCTTAACACTTAAAGGGGAATATTAAAACACCTGAATACTTTCAGCCATATCACATGGAAATAATCTCTAATCACTGCACAAAGCTACAGTTTTAGGTTCAGCTGCAATGTTAATAGGATACAGAGGCTTGTGCTTTGCTCATGGGACAGATCGTGAAGTTTTTACTCGGACTGTCACTTGAAGCCAATGGGTGTTTTACTTGAGTAAGGAATGAGTGAAAATCCCCAGAGACCCTTAGGATTTGACCATAGATCTTAATATATGGGCTGATAGAAGTGGTGATGACAGCAGAGTAGCGTGTGTCCCTTCAAAAGTTAGGACCAAGGGAGAAGCTATGGAATAATGAGGATAGGGGCTAGAAGTCTAGTCCCCAAAGTTAGGACAATTAGTTGGAGGAAAATGCCCTATGAAGTATATTTGGTTTCTTACGTGAACCTTTATAAAGTTCCAGATATACTGTATATAAGGCTCCCACCTATTAATGTTGATCTTCCAAGACCAATTCATTTTATCCTGGTGCTTGACGCCTTGCGCTTGTCAAGCATAAATGTCCATGAGGCAACATCCCGCTACGGTGACGTGTTAACCCCACAGATATTTGGAGAACTGTTAATATCTGGCAGGCCAAGGTTGCAGGGTGCAGAAGAGCCCCCCCCTCGAATACAAACCATCAGCATTTGGCTGGCTGATAACACTACACACTACGGAGAGTCATTTGGAGGCTCTGGGTTTTTCGGGAGCAGTCCGGGGCTCTCTAGAACAATCCCTACTGGAAGGTGCCACTTTCTTATTTTATCCGGTGACCCAAAAAAAGTGACAGAAATAGTGTCTCCCTCCCACCACCTATGTAAAGGAAGGGTAAGGTTGGCACTTGCCGACATGCCTGCAAAGGAGAGTGAGGGAGCTAGAACTCCCCTTTATTGTCCTCTACTAGCTCCCCACATTGCAGGTCACAGCATCAGCAGGAGAGCAGCCTCCATAGGGCTCCTGCTCCCTGCCCTAGGCAGAAGGGTGTGGGCAAAGCCTGAGCATAGCCCGTGACTTCACTTTGCAATGTGCCAGCCAGCGTAGCTGAACTGACAGGGAGGGAGGAGTAAAGGGCTGGCACAGATTACTGCCCCCTAGTGCAAGGAGAGAAGCAGGGACTGAACTGTGACTTTCCAAATCACAATTCACGCCCTGGTCTGCTCCTGGGACAGCACAGCTAGACGCTGCCTTGACTCACAACACTCACTGTCACAGTGTAGCCCTGACTTTGGGTTTTCATCTGTCTTTGTTTATCTTTTATTGTCTGTCTCGGGTCTTACGCCTGGAGGAGAATGTGGGTGCCTTTCAGAGATCACTGCTATAAATGGAGAGTGGACAAATTTCCTCCCCACTTCCCTTCTTTCACTCATTTATTATGTATTCACACACACACACACACACACACACAAACGCAGCCCCTTGTGGGGTGTGACAATCAGAAATGGTGACTGCTTCTTGGAAACGATCACAGTCACAAGTGTACCAGAAAAGTAAAACAGAAAAATGAAAACTTGAGAGATCCGGCTCATAAAAGTTTCATGATTTTTAAAGCACAAGCAAGTGCTTGGTTGATCGGGTGACCAGATGTCCCGATTTTACAGGGACAGTCCTGATTTTGGGGTCTTTTTCTTATATAGGCTGCTATTACCCCCCACCCCCTGTCCCGATTTTTCACATTTGCTGTCTGGTCACCCTATTGGTTGAAGAAAGGGACGTCGCATACAACAAAAATAAGTATAATGTGCTAGAAATTGTTTTGTTTCTTTTTTTTTTAAAAGCTACTAAACAAAGGCAGTGTTTGAAGTAACAAAAATCAAACTGTTTTTAAGAGCAAATAAATGATAATATATCTTTATATTGGATCCCCTCCCACCTCCCAGCCCTACTGTCCTGGAGACCCTGCCCCTCCTCAACCAGCCCAACCCTCCCAAACCTCCTGCCTCCCCCCACCTCACCATCCAGAAGCCCCTAACTCCTTCCTACCCACCACTCTGACTATCCTGGAGCTCCTGCTTCCCCACCATCACCACCAGCTTGACCATCTTGGAGCCTTTGCCTTCCCCCTTCCATACCTGTCCTACCAGCCCAGAGCCCCTTCCTCCCCCTGCGACCCCCCCCCAAAAAAAACAACCCAACCATCTGAGAGCCCCGGTCTCCCCTCCCCTCACAGCCCAATTTGTCCCAGAGGCCCTCTCCCTGTCCACCCCCCCACCCACCAGCCCACCCATCCCAGAGCCCCTGTCTTGTGGAAAGGGGAAAGGACAGTTCTGACCAATCACAAGAACTGATAAATAATTCTTCCCTTGTGGCTTCAATGACGTTAAAATACCCTAGCGCCCCTGCCAATGATTCATAAAATTATAGGGCTTCCATTGAGTGCAGCGGGCATTTTCCAAGAGTAAAGAAGGAGTAAGGAGTGCAGGAACTGGCTCACATAAAAATAAGGTATAATATAATAGCAAATACCTCCTTCCCCCATCCTTTGTCTGTGTTGTCTAGTTAGACTGTGAACTGTAAATGGAAGGAATGGTCTTTTACTCTGTTTTTACAGCTAGCACAACGGGGGTCCCAGTCACAGAGGGGGATCTTTGAGTGCTCTTGGAATACAAGTTAGCAATAATCAGAACTAGATCATTTCCCTGCTGTATTAACATATATGTAAAAGGAAACTAACTATAGAATTTTTGTAGACAGAAAAAAATGAATGAAAATCAATAAACATATATATATATATTTGTTATGCTAAAGCTAGTATTGGAATGGTTTTTGTTTTACTTCTGAGATGTTGAATTTATTAATATCTCCAATTATTTGCTCCCTGGCACATCCAGGGTTTGAGCCTGCATAAGGAGATTATGCTGTCAGAATGTCTGTAAGAATACTAGGGATGTCATAAGAGTCTAACAGTGACATTAAGATGGTGGCAGTACACAGGATACAGTACATGAATAAACAAGTATGGCTGTTTATTCCATCATCTTTCTCCTCTCCATCTTAATTTCTGGTTGCGGAACAGTCAAGAAAAATGAAACTCCTTCGGAAGGTACAGTGCTCAGCGAACCTTATAACCCCAGGCTGAAGTCAGGCATTGTCTTTAGAGCAGAGTTTACTAACCCCATTTTTAAAGATGAGACATCATTTGATGTCACTGTCCGTAACGATATGATAAAGACCGAGCAAAATGTTCTAGGCCAGTTTGAAAGCTGGCAATTAGGTGGCTAAACTCAGCAAGGGGCAAAAGTAATGGTAGCAGAACTATGAATTTAGAGCACATGTGAGATTTACTAAGGTTGTATATTTTATCCCACTGGAGTCATGATAATATTCGAAGATTCTCAGAACCTCAGTCCATTTGACATCCAGGTACTTGATGTTTAAAACTGCGTCTTTAAAATGTTTTAGGACTGGTTCCGTCCAGGGATGCGTGAATCTCAAATGGTTTCATGCACCTTGAATAAGCCTCACAGAAGATGAAAGCTTATCTGGATTTATAAAAATTATTCTCTCTTTGCACCTTCTATTATTCTCCCTCCCACCAACTCATCCTTCCAGCTCACAATTTTCTTTCTTCACACTACAGCTATCCTCTCCTTGAACTCCAGGGAGTCTCATACATTTGGTGATATCTCACTGGTGTTTTATATCTGCCACTGTCTGGCCTAGGATACACCTGGCTGCTGGGTGCAGAATAGATTACTTCACAGCTTGCTAAATTTAGAGGTGATCCTGAATTACCATCTTACCTTGGGTCTTGTAGAAACTCAAAATAAGTTTAGAAGAAAAAAATTGAACCAGAAGAGACAGTCAGGCCTAGAAGATATGAAGCTTCAGCAGTGGCTTAGTGGCCTGTTGGTATCTGGGGAGAATGAAGGAGCTGGTCTGTCCTTGAAGGGCACCATAAATGTGTTTAATAGGGCTGGCTGAAAAGTTTCCATCAAAACTGGTTTTTGATATAAAATTGGGTTTTTGACTAATTTATCTGTTAGCTAAACAACAACAAAAGAACGCCCAATACTGAAATATTTTGGCCAGAAAAAAAAAATCCAATTTGGAAATGCTGTTGCAGTGTCTTATGGGAGTTGTAGTCTTCCATTCTCCTCTATGGGCTGGGCTTCCCCTCTCTTGGTGCACCATGGCCAAGGACTCCTCTCTCCAAAAGGGGAGGACCCTGGTTGCATTACAGCAGATGTAGTCCATTCACGTATCAGAGGGGTAGCCGTGTTAGTCTGGATCTGTAAAAAGCGACAAGGAGTCCTGTGGCACCTTATAGACTAACAGAAGAAGTATTGGAGCATAAGCTTTCGTGGGGGAATACCCACTTCGTCAGACATCTGACGGGACGGGACGGTGAGGCACCAGAACTACAACTCCCAGGAGTCACCACAGCAACATTTCCAAATCAAAAAATGTCAGTTTTTGAATTTCCGCTAACAATCCATCTTCCATCCCGCACTGCTGTTTAACATCCAACATACAAAGCACAAAGGACCGAATGAAAAGCTAGACTAGCAGGCACCAATTCACAGCTTCCAACCGCTCTGATTAGGTTTGCCCTCTAAACAGACAGTTATGTCTGCCATTCATCCAGTTTTTGGGGCAATCATCATCCCGCAGCTCTTCAGGGCTTTGCGTGAGCCTCTCCAGCACTCTGCGTGCTGCTCTGTAGTGTTTGTAGGTTTAATTAGTGCTTGACTGGCTTGCTCTGTCACTGAGGGAGAGCAACGTAGACCACAGGCAATCAGATGGGCCGGCAGTGTGGTGAGCAGTGCAGCGTGTGGTGGAGAAATTCAGCAGTGGGCTAGAAGCAGCTGTGAGGCAGTGGAAGGAAAAAGAACCCTAGAGATTCTTCTACACTCTCAGCATCAGCCCTAAAGGATAAGATGATGGAGGGAGAAGGAGAAAGGAGAAATGCCATTCCACGCCCTAGCGGGGCAGGGGAGAAAGACAGGAAAGAGCATCCCTCTTCAAGAAATGTGAGAGGCAGAGAGGTGAAACCTTCTCAGTCTCCCCCACTAATAGGGGAGGTTAGAGAGGAGACCCACACTAGAGAGGACAGGGCATAGAGGAGAGGGCTGAATGCAATCAGACAGGTGGTCCTTTCATTGAGAACACTGCACTGTCATTACGGTGTGGCCCCCCCGGGAAGCCATTCATTGCCAGAGTGACCCTTCGGCACCTAATGTTTGAGGAGCACTGGTGCAGCCATTGAAGCCCATGGAACTGGATATGTTCCCTTACAGTCAGGCAGGCCACTGATCGGGGACCACACCGGTGGATACAATGGTACATTTACATTGTTTTAGCTAATACTTTCTTTAAAAAAATGTTATAGGAAAAGAATCCCAGGAGAGTCAGAAGCATACACAAGACCTAATAATCGCTATAATGAGTGTCTTCTTGATAATCTCCCTCCTACTCATTCCGGGCTGCAGTTTCCTTTCTTACAAACTGATGACAAAGGACAACACGTAAGTTTTACAGCGTTCTGTAACCTCCATTCCACTGCATGGCGCATGCTTTGTGTATTGGGAACCTGGGTCCTTCGGGCAGGTTCAGACAGACCCTGCTCGTGGATCTGTTTGCAGCATTGGATGTAATTAATTAGGGGGTTATTTTTCTGGTGCTTTTCGGCACGGTGCTTCCAGGTCTCACTGAGGCCCTCACCCTACCTCTGAGCTTACTTTTAACATACATTATGGCTTCACCATGCTCAAAGGAGTCAATGAGCCAATCTGTATGTGTGTATTAAATTATAGAAAAAGTTAGTAGCACTGCTTATTATTAAGGTTGAATGACACTTCCCATTATAAGACCCTGTTTTCAGTTGTTTATAATTTTGCTAAACTTTACCCATTCAGGTTGAAGTACACGATGGGTGTCTGCCTCGGGCTAGATTTTTCTGAGAACAGTGCAGCTTTTTCTGAGAAGGAGGCTTGTGAAAAATACGTTGTTTGCCCATGCTAAAAAAAAAAAAATCAGATGAGCTTTCCTTTGAATAGCTTTAGTGCCCCCATGCTTTGAAACAGAGATTTGACATTTGGCACGGGGTGTTCTTGTGTCAGAGAGGTGCCTTTTGCTGTCCTCATGAAAATCTACCTGAATACGGGCAAGTTATAAGGCTTTGAGAACTTGCAGATTGCACATGCTCTTTAGAGAATCTTGATATGAGCAGTTGCATCTCTGAAGATTCCATCTTTGCTGTGCATGTTCGAGCCTTGTGCTGGGCCATCCCCACAGAGCAATTCAGCATGCTCCCTCAGGGCTACAGGGGTGAAGACAGACTTTTCTTATGGCTGCTTTGGGCTGGGCAGCTGATTCAAATGCAGCAGAAACAAAACCTGGAGGAGAGGGAGGGAAAGGAGGAGATTGGGACAAGGAGTCTCGGACTGGAGGTGGAGAGAGAGACTAGGACTGGGCTGGGCGAGGAGACTGGGACTGGAAGTGGGAGGAAAGTGGGAGAGGACTGGTTGCCGGCTGGCTGCGGGGGACTACTGATATCGGATGAGGAGCCGGGGGACGGGTAGACTGGGTCTGGCTGGACAAGAAGACAGGGACAAGGAGCCATGGATGGGAGAGCCTGGAGCAAGAAGCTCCGGGGGGTAGCTCAGCGGTTTGAGCATTGGCCTGCTAAACCCAGGGTTGTGAGTTCAATTCTTGAGGGGGCCACTTAGGGATCTGGGGTAAAATCAGTACTTGGTCCTGCTAGTGAAGGCAGGGGGCTGGACTCAATGACCTTTCAGGGTCCCTTCCAGTTCTATAAGCTAGGTATATCTCCATATATAAGGTTATAGCTCCACTCCTGCCTGGCTCTGCCCACATTCTCCCAGTTCTTTATGCCGCTTCCCTAATTAGTAAAGATAAACTGTTATTGCTAGGCTGAGATGACACTTCCTGTTTGATTCCTGCCTGGCATCCTCGCTTGGTCTCTCAAGCTCAATGAAGTTGTGGAGTGGGGGAGGGGGTTCAGCTTGAACTCAAATAGGTCTATTTTTTTTTTTTTAGGACTTTGAAGAAAGAAGTGAAATCTATCACCATCCAGTCTCACTTGCATCATGTTGAAACGAGGATTGTCCTATCTCCTTCCCAGCCTATGCAATTAGCTGCCCCCCAACAGAGGAGCTCCCAAGGAACCTCCCTCATACAAACATCACCGATTTATAAACAGCCTGGCGATGTGCCACCACTACGACCAGCCTCCAATGTATCTGCTGTCAGTTTTGCATACACTGATCCTAGCACTGTTTTCTCAGCACCCATACAAACATCACCGATTTATAAACAGCCTGGCGATGTGCCACCGCTACGACCAGCCTCCAATGTATCTGCTGTCAGTTTTGCATACACTGACCCTAGCACTGTTTTCTCAGCACCCAGGAACCATACTCCGGAAAGTTTTCTTTCTAACCTCTCAAAGTCAGGAAGCCTTTTTTCTATGGAACAACATGATCTCTTTTATGGGTCTTCCAGGAGTTCTTCCAGAGGGTCCATGGACAACCCTGGATACAAATATGAAGATGGAGAAGGAAGCGGTGATTCTGGGAGCAGCATTTGTCCCATTCATGTGACAGACGATCTACCTTTCACCAGACATTAATTATATTTAGGGTGACCAGATCACTGACAGGAAATATCGAGACCGGGGGGGAGCAAAAAAAACCAAAAAACAAACAAACAAAAAAAGTAAAAAAAAAAAAAAAAAAAAAAGCCGTTTTGCAGGTGCCGGGGGAATTAGCAGGCCGCGGCCCCGCCCCCCCTGAGGGCCCCGGGCACATGCGACACGTCCCACCACCCCGCGGGGAAGGAGCCGCTGGAGCTAGAGCCAGCCGGGGTCCACCCCGAGCCGATAAACTTTACATGGCCACTCGTGCGGCCCCGAGCCGCTCTCCCCTGCCGGGGTCCAGAGCCCCCCCCATCGCCCTCCTGGGGGAGCAGCCCCCTTGCCAGCCCGCCTGCCCTTCCAGAAACTGGAAGCCAGCCACCACCCCCTCCCTCCAGGCTTGCCACCATTACAGCAACAAGCCTGGGAGGGAGGAGGAATGCCTCCTTGGGTAAGAGGCAGGGCCAGGGCGGGGATTTGGGGAGGGAGCCAATGGGGGAAGAAGGGGGTGGAGTCGGGGGTGGGGGGTGGCGAGAGCCCTCCAGGGAGGGCAAAATTGCTTGTTTGTCCAGTGTCCCGACCGCACATCGGTCGGGACGCGAGACAAACAAGCAAATATCGGGACAGTCCCGATAATATTGGGACGTCTGGTCACCCTAATTATATTCCAAGTTGTTGTATCACCCAGGCAAGGTATTAACAAACTTGAACAGAACTTTATTTACAGTGGAAATCTCTTTACCAAGCTGTAACTGCACACTCTGTAACTCTCACTCAGCCCCCCCAACTCCTCCCCCCTCCTTCCTGTTTCCTGTCCTTTCAGACTCCCAACAGCCAGTGCTCCCAGTTCTAATAATCACATGTAGCATCTAAACACCACATTCCCTCCTCTCTTAAGAAACTTTCCAAATTAAAATAAACATTGTTGTTCTAACCCCAGGAACAAATATGAAACAAGACACTATACTGTTGGCAGGAATATTACACTGAAAACACTGTAGATACTACATAACATAGTCTTTAGTCCAGGCAGGTGGTCATCTGAGTCTGACAGGCCGTCTCTCAAGCCCCGGTTCCAGTGCAATGTCTTGTTGTATTGGTTCTACTGTGAAGTCATCCAGTGCAGACTAGGTGTTGGCATAATCTCCTCTTGCTGCATAGGCAGGTGCAAGATAAGAAGCATTCCATACCCGCACATCAGAAAGTCAATAGGTGTAAGGGCCCTTCTTCTCTATGATGTTAAGAGGATCTGTGAATTTATGGTCCCCTTTGCGTAAGATTCCAGGTTTTCGTATTCTAACAAAGGAACCACACTCAAACTTTGGTTCCTTAGCACCCCGCCGTTTGTCTGTGAAAGTTTTAGACTTTGCTTGGTTCTGTTCAACTGTCTTTCTCACATCATCCTTGTTTGGGGCACCAGGTCATGCCTTTAACAATCCAGCAATGTTCAGTTTAGTATTCAGCTGTTTCCCATGCAGTAACTCTGCGGGTGATCTTTGCGTTGTGGCATGTCGTGTAGCCCGGTATGCTTGCAAGAAATCAGTAGTGAAGGGTATCCACAATCGCCCTTCCAGTTTAGCTGTTTGCACACTCTCTTTCAAACTTCTGTTAAACCGTTCGATTTCTCCATTGGCTTGAGGGTAATATAGGGATGACCTCCTGTGTAAAATGTTCCTCTCTGCTAGAAAAGTTTCAAACTCCAGGGAAGTAAATTGACTACCATTATCTGAAACCAGTTCTTTGGAGTTACCTTCCCGGCTAAAAACTGAAGAGAGAAACTTAATTACTGTACCAGAAGAAATTTGCGATGTAAACACTGCCTCAGGCCATTTGCTGAAATAGTCTATTAAAGTGATGGCATAACGACAGTCAATTGGAGCAGTATCAAAGGGTCCTACAATGTCAATCGCCACTTTTTCCCATGCAGATTCAGGAAGAGGAACAGGCTGTAATGGAGGGGTACATGTCACTGCTGTCTTATCATGCATTTGGCAAGTGACACAGGATTTTATGAGTGCTTCAGTTTGAGAGTCCATCCCTGGCCACCAATACAGATCCCGTAGTCGTTGTTTGGTTCTGACAATTCCTTGATGAGTATCGTGTGGCAGGTGTATGAGTTTTGACTGTAATTCTTCTGGCACAAGTAGCCGGTGTGTACCTCGTAGCACAGCACATCGAGCAAAGAAAGTTCACCCCGAACTCTAAAATAAGGCAGCAAAACTGGGTCAAGGTTTTTAGGGTTACTGGGCCATCTCTTTGTCAGAAATTCCCGTAGTTTTTGTTGAATTGGACACGCTGAACAAGCAGCTTGAAATTGTTCTCTTGTAACTGCAGTAAGAGTGCTTGTATTAAGTGCAACTACTACATCCTCATCCTCTGGTGGACCATCTGGTGAAGGCAAAGGCAGGCGAGAAAGGCAATCAGCTACCACATTTTCATTTCCAGGCTAATATTCCAGTTCATAATTGAAAGAGAGTAGTCTTGCAGACCATCTAGCAATACGATATCCTGCTCTTCCCAGTCTTTTCGTGGCGAGCAACGTCGTCAAAGGGCTGTGGTCTGTGCACAACTTGAACGTGCGGCCCCACAGGTAAGTTCTCCATTTTTCAGTAGCCCAGACACAATCAAGTGCTTCTTTTTCAACTGTAGAATATTTTCTCTCAGCATTACTTAGTGTCCTTGAAGCAAATGCAACAGTCCTCTCAGTGTTGTCCTCATGAAGTTGTGTGAGGACAGCCCCAAGTCCATAATCAGAAGCATCAGTAGTTACAATTGTGGGCAATGCGGGACTGAACAGTGCAAGTACTGGACTATGTACAATCAAGTCTTTCACCCTTTCGAAACTAGCTTGTGCATCCGTTGTCCACACTAAGGTTGAACTTCTCCGTAGTAATTCTCATAACGGTTCAATGACAGAAGCATAATTGGGAATGAATTTTGCATACCAGGAGGTAAGACCCAAGAAGGAACGTAAGGTTTCCAAATCTGTTGGAGGAGGAGCATTTGAAATTGCCAGGACATGATCTGGATCAGGTTTTAGTCCAGCCTGTGAAATTGTATGCCCCAGAAAGGAGAGTTCAGTTTGTCTAAATTTGCATTTGGACCTATTGAGCTTGAGGCCTGCTTTGCTGATGTAGTCTAGTACAGACTGCAGGTTATTGTCATGCTCCTCAGTAGTATTTCCAAACACAATAATATCATCCAAATAGCACTGAACTCCATGATGATTCTTCAGAATCAATGACATCATTTTTGGAAGGCACTTGGGGCTGATGCGAGACCATATGGAACACGTTTAAAATGAAATAGTCCCTCATGTGTAATAAATGCTGTGAGGTCTCTGCTATCTTCATGCAACATAACCTGGTGGTATGCGCTCTGCAAATCAAGAGCAGAAAACATCTTTGCTCCACGGAGTTCTGCAAATACTTCTTCTATGTGAGGAAGAGGATGGCTGTCAATCACAATAGCTTTATTTGGCTCCCTTAAGTCCACACAAAGGCGAATGTCTCCACCCTTCTTCTGCGTCACTACTATAGGTGAAACCCATTCCGAGGAGTTAATCTCTTCAATAATGTCCTTTTGCACAAGTTTTCTAAGTTCCTCTGAAACAGCTTCCCTGACTGAAAATGGTAAGCGCCATAATTTCTTTTGTACAGGCATCACATTATTCTGCATTTTAACTTTATGCAGAAACCCATGAGCACAGCCGAGTTTCTCCTCAACCTGGAGTTGGGTCCCAGCTGAAACTGGTGTGTGTACCGCAAGAGTGCTTTGCTGAGGAAGATCAATTCGTCCATTAACTACCCTGAGATTAAAAGCAGCTAATAAATCTCTGCCAAGGATAGGAGTGCCTTTGTGGACAATGTAGAACTCTGCAGTTACACAGCGATCATCAAAAGTAACTATTTGATTAGGTAACTACAGGCAGCCATGTACTGGAATATGGTTTTTCAAATAGTATACCAAGTGAAGTTTGGGTTCAGTAAGAGGCACATCTTTAAAGTAACGAAAATAGATGGAATCAGGTTGTATAGATACTGCTGAGCCAGTGTCCAACATTAGCTGAATAGAGTGTGATTTGCCTGAGGGTATGGCAGAAACATTTACAGTGCACTTTATCTGTTCTGGAATATGTGCAGTAGTGATTTTGTCTACACTCAGCACAGTAACATCTGGTATTGTAACTGCATGCACCTGTTGATTGAACTGGCTACTGCGACATACTTTAGCAAAATGCCCAATCTTTTTGCAATGGTTGCACTGAGCTACTTTTGCTGGACATCCTGTGTAGCTTGCAAGATGTTGTGGGGATCCCCAGCGAAAGCATGCTTGTACTGTATTTTGCATTTGCTGATTCAGTGGCTTTTCATTAGTTTTCCTTTTGCAATTGTTTGTCTGCAGTGACAGTGAACTTTTCTGCAAAGGAGTCACAGCCTAGACTGGGCCTCCTGTACCCTGGCTCATTATTTTGGCTTCAGCTGTAGCTGACTCAATCTGAGTAGCAATGGTTATTGCTTTTTCTAGTGTAAGTTGTGGTTCTAGAAGTAAGCGTTCTCTTACACGAAGCATGGTTGTTTTCTCAATGAGCTAGTCTCTAATCATCTCATCTGCCATATTCCCAAAGACACAAGTTACAATCAGACTCCTCAGGGAAGCAATATACTGCATTATAGTCTCCCCTGGTTTCTGGTCACGCTGGCGAAATCTGTAGCGATTAGCTACTACATTCACTTTTGGCACAAAAAAGTTCTTTAATGCAGTGAGTGCAGTCTCATATTTATCATCTGCAAGGGGAAACGTGTAAAATATATGCTGTCCTTCTGCTCCAAGGCAGTGGATTAGCAGGGCACGCTTTCTTACTTCAGAAATCTCTGTAGCACTGATTGCAAGCAGATAAGTCTCAAACATATGGCTCCAGACAGTAAAAGCAATTGGAGGCTCACCTGGGTTTTGCAGAAAGGGTGCAGATGGGTTCAGAGGCGGAAGATCCATCCTCGTCGCCAAAATGTTGTTGTATCACCCAGGCAAGGTATTAACAAACTTGAACAGAACTTTATTTACAGTAGAAACCTCTTTACCAAGCTGTAGCTGCACACTCTGTAACTCTCACTCAGCCTCCCCAACTCCTTCCCCCTCCTTCCTGTTTCCTGTCCTTTCAGACTCCCAACAGCCAGTGCTCCCAGTTCTAATAATCACATGCAGCATCTAAACACCACACATGTGTATCTCTCTGCCGCACTATGTCTCTTTTAATGAAAAATTTAAATAGGAAAAACTTGAGTATTTTCTGAGCTATGTGTGAATGGAAGGCCACACAAAGAGTTGCCTCCCATCAATATCTTCAGTCTTTAAAATACGGAGATCTCCTTTGGAAGTGAACTTACTCCAGTCTTTCCCCAATCATGGTAAGGACTACAGGACCTAATGAATCAAGCTCTTTCCACAGTGAACAGATGGGCTGTACAAACTGACTGTCTGATGTCAGTTTCCAAGAGTACTTCAAATATTAGACTGGGATAAGAGGTTAACAATGAGACTGATCAGTTGTAGCTGTTATTTAAAGTCATGCGAGAAGAATAAAATCACGGAATAAGAGACAAACTTTTCTCAATGACATGGAAAAACCTGTGAATGTTCCATTGCTCATCTGCGAGCCTCCATCCAAACAAACCCCAAATTAGCAAAGGACCTGGTGTCAAATGTTCTTCAAGAGGCCCTTCCCCAAGAGATAAGACTTGTTTTAAAAACTGCCTTCAGTGTTAGGGATGTAATTAATGGAGAATGCAAGTGCTAGAAATTAAGGAGCTGATCTTCAGTGCCAAAAGCAACAACTCCCAATGAGTTGGGTGTCTCACTGCTACCCTTTATGCCTTTGAAAACATCCCCCTAAATGTTGAGCTATTAGATTGGCTACACAGGGTAGGTGGCTAGACATTTAGCTATTAGCAAATTGTGCCCACAGTTTTTTTGCATTTGCGGTTAATTCTTAGTCTGCTGCAATTATTCAGTACTCCATAGCTGAAATTTGAGCGATGTGGATTAGTTGATCACTTATGTGTTGGGGGAGGGAAGGAGGAGGGGCAGTTCTCTCCACATTCAGCTTGTGGGAGCCATTGCTTGAAAGCCTGATTATTATACGGATAGTCCCTCTCCCCATCTAAATCCTTGAACCACTTACTTGTCTCTGCCTTCTCTAGTACGCCTGAGCCCTATGAAATACACTGCCTGGGCCTCAGAAACCCCCTGGCTCGAAGGCCTTCCGAGCTCCCCCTACTCCTGATCTTGTTGCCCTAAACCAGGTGCCCAAACTTGCTGATTCACACCAGCTGAGGATCTCACCCACAGAGCACATCTCCTCGCCTTTCCTTGTGCAAGTTCTTCCGTAGTGTGGGAGATGGTGTGAGGGACAGGTGTGCTCTGTGGCACAGTTTGCTCTTCCAGGGCCGGCCTTAGGGGTGGGCCTCCCGGGCAATCGCCCAGAGCGCCATGGGGCATCATGCGGCAGTGCAGAGGTATGCACTGCTGGCGTAGTTAGAAACTGCTCCAGGCTGGCAGGGGAGCGCCAGGTGGGGGGCGCCCAGATTTCTCCCTGCTCCCTCCCGGTGGAGGAACATGGGGGCGGGGTTAGCAGCAATGACATACAGATACTGCTCACCCCCCCAACATTCCTACGTCCTCCCCTAGGCCACTGTGAGGGGGGAGCGAGGAACAACACCCGTGCGCTCCGTGCATCCAGGTCAGTTTCCCCATGTGGGTGCAGGAGGGGGTTCAGGGGAAATGGGGGGGGGTACCACACCCACGGGGGCCAAGGGCACCAAATACAAGTTCACCCAGGCCGCCATTTTCCCTAAGGCTGGCCCTGTGCTCCTCTGCCCATGCCGCTGGGGCTTTTGTGGGTAAGATGACGATGACCATGTCAAAATATACCAGCTTTTCCCTTCTGTGATGTGGAACCACTAGGGGAGAGGCTATGAGGTAGCGGCATGCGGTGTATTCCCTGAAAGCAGGGTACCGCTAAAGGAGCTTTTGCTGCGTCTGGAATTCATGTGCGGTTTGACCACAGTTCCCTGCAGCAGGGCCCATCACTTGAATGGAATCTTAGAACATAAAGCCAGCCCAGAACATCTCAGCATTTGCCGGATGATTCTGAGACATGTTCTGTATATTTTGTGGTTGGCATTTAATGGGTTGTAGTTGGATTTCAAAGTCAACCACATCTGTTACGGATTAAGAAGAATGGGAAGTGTTTGGATTGGATTTTACCTGCAAACACAAATGGTTTGACCTGATTGTTTAGGCTGCCATCTGTGAAACACGGAAAAGCAGGCCCCCTTCCTGAAATCAGTGGGGCTACTTGCAGAGTAAGGTTTTACTCGCCGCATATAAGGGAGTGTGGTGGGGCGGCTGCCCCACATAGGCAGAAAAAGGCTTAAGGCAGCCTTGGAGAGGCTGCGCAGAACCCAGCCAATCAGGAAAGGGCTCATTGGGAGAGCCAATCAAGAGAAGTCTTGCTGGAGCAGCCCATATATAAAGGGCTGCTCAGCAACAATAGTCTCTCCCTGGAGGGCAAGGGGGTAGGACTGTTTGCTGAGGAGCACGGGAGATACCGCAGTGCTGGGCAGGGTAGCGGAGCAATAGGGGAGCTCTTGGCTGACCCTGGTCAGACTGAGGCCCTGAAGTAAGGGCAGGGAAAGCGTTAGGGCTATGGGGAAAGTGGCCCAGGGGAAGTAGGAATAGGAGGAGGGGCAGTAAGCGGCTGCCAGCTATAGGATCCCTGGGCTGGGACCCAGAGTAGCCCTGGGTTCCACCCCCCATTACTCCTACGTGCCAATGATGAGAGTGACCTAAATCCAGACTACAATTTGCCCCTGAAGTCAGGGGCTAGACTAGAGACTACAGTTGGCTGCTGAGGCAAGTGGAAGGACTGAGGACCACCTGTACCCTGAAATGGGGGAGACAGTGGGGTGGGGCACAGCCAGAGGGCCGTGTCCCGAAGAGGGCGCCGTGGTTCAGGAGCAACACAGGTCCAGATGGTGGAGACAACGGAGGAAGTGGAAGTAACGGGGAGTGAGACACACCTAGTAAAAGGCAACCTGGTGGCCCAAAAGAGCTAATTCCCAGCATGACCAGCAGGAGATGCCACGGTCGTGGGTCTGTACCGCGACAGGGAGGAGCTGGGAAACTGGTATGGAGTAAGGAGGGGGCAAGGGAGATGATAGACGCAGTCATGAGGGAAGCTTGGACAGAGTGCAGGCTGCAGTCTGCATATAATGTTCTCTGCAGCCCTTATTGCAATTGTCAAAGCACTGTCTTATATCAAGATTGGCAGGAGAGGTACTCCTGCTCTTTTGTAACCTTTAAGCAGACTTTGTTTGTCTTTCATGTTTTGTTTTGTAAATTACCTAGGTTTTCTCCACCTCACCCTCTTCCTTGCAAAAAGCCTGTGTTGACCTAATGGTGAGAGTCATTGTACAAAGTATCTCACAGGTCAGACAGTGCTTAAATGTTTCCACTTACGTTATTTGAAGCCATTATTACAGGACTGCATTTCAGTGGGATTTTAACTGGGAGCCAAAGCGAAAGCCTCAAGGTATCTAGTGACAACAAAAGTTATTAGGAAGTCTGACAGCCGCAGTCGCTATTTGCAAAAGCTACTCTTCCCTTTCCATCCTCTTACCTAATATTAGGTGGAATTTTGCAATCCGCTGGCAGCTAGCTGACTATTCCTACAGTGCATGTTAGTTACAGGTTAGTAATCCAAACAATGAGAGATTTATGAAATTTATTTAAAAACCACCAGAACATTAAAAATCAGCATAGCCTTTACATTTCATGTGCTGAAATACAGAAAGCCAGCACCTGAGTGGGAGTAAATTAACATAGTTCCACTGATTTGGATGCAGATATGACTCTTTGCACCAGCTAAGGATCTGGCAAGAAACAGTCTGTTGTGGTTTTAAGGTTATATTTCAACACTTTGAAAAGATTCCCCTTTTTTGAGTTTTGAGAAAATGTTATAGATTTACACAACTTTAATGAAAGCAGAAAAAAAAATCTTCAAAAATCATTGGCTATTAAAAGTCACAACATACCAACCTAATATGTTCCAGGAGTTGATATAGCTGCATTAAAAGGGCCAATATCTCATCATATATTCTTCTACTGGCCACATGATGGCAGAACAAGCAAAGAACATTGCAAACTGAATTAATTAAAAAAAATCAATGTCTCTGCTAGTGTTTGTCTCTAGTTCTGATGGTGAAAATGTTCCCTTTTCTTATGCTGTGTTACTTACATACTTTGTAGAATAGGCTACTATATAAACCCAGAATAATAGTTCAAAGTCCACAACACTGTCAACATTAAAAAAAAGTTGCAGTAGATGAAGACTCTTTAATGGCCTATATAAAATGAGTTGATAGGCTCAGCCCAGTTCCTAAAATTGTCCACTTCACAAAAACTACCCTGAGTTAATGTTAAAATTATATAATACACAGGTTGGGAAAAGAGTGTCTGTACATCTGGGTATAGTGCTTGGATTATCCACAAATACAAACTTGGTTTTTAAAAGTCATATGGTACATATAGTACATAATCAGCAATAACCCAAATTTTGGTGAATACAGTTTAGATATTAGCATCCAAGTATTCGGGTACATCACTCATGAAAAGTTATACAGAGTTGGTTGGGGAAAGCAAAATATATCAATGAGTGAAGATTGTCCCTCAGTAATTGAGAATTAGAGTAGGTTGTCCATTTAGAAAAAACAATCCATCAGGGAAGTATTTCAGTTACTTTCCTCACTGCGCTTCTCATCTGCACTCCAGCTCATCCCTCCTGGCATTGGTGATGTGTTCTATGTAGATGTCCCTCGACCATCTGATAGCATCTGACACCATGAGTTACCACATTAGCTGAGGGTAGCATTGACCCATTCCACATTCCCACAACACTTGCTCGTTACACCCTAGTTAGCAGTTTCAGTAAAGGTCAATAACTATATTCATGTGAAGAATAAATTCTGTCTTGACCCTAGTTGAGGTTGTTCTAGGTCAAATGCTGTGTGACATTCTGCCCTGAGATCTCTTCCCACTGATTCCCATTGATGTTAGCGGGAGTCAAAAACACACATCGGAATGCAGAATTTGAATCACTGGGATGGTACTGTGCGGAAGCTTATCTTACTACTGCCTATACCATACGTGTTACTAAACTGAGGACTTTAGTTTCCAGGGTTATTAATCCAATGCCTTTTACCAATAACATTCACTTGCAAAAATAGACAAACAATAGAGATAGCAAATCTGAGTTCAAATCCTGCAGTTTGTTTCATGCTTAAGAACTCCCTCTGAAATTCATGCGAGTTCCGCTTGAATAGGTACTGCTGGATTTAACTCCTAATAATTAGGAATAATGGTTCCAATCTATGCCTGAACATCATGCCATAGATTCAGGTCATCTAGCTTTTCCTTTCTGCATAAGAGACAGTGTGAGGAGTTGGGCTCACCCCTGCGGCACCTCCTGCTGGTTGTCCTCGGGAATTAGCTTATCCCAGCTCTGGGGCGCCCTCTGCAGGCCGGTGATTCGCCTTACCTCACTCTGGCCCGATATCCCTCCCAGGACCCCGGTGCCCCTTCACTGGGTTTCTGCCCCCTTGCAGAACTGCTCAGTCTCATGGTCTCCCCACCCACTAACCCCACCTCACCTCAATGTATGGCTACTGCAGCCACCATCTAGCCCCACTCCCTGGGGCAGACTGCAGTATGTACCACTTATCACAGGCAAGGTTGGGCTGGACCTGCTGCCTCTCTCTATAGCTGGGCTGCCCCGGTACTGGTCTTAGGCCCTCAGCTAGGCCCACAGCCTGGGGGTTTTCCAGGCTAGAGCTCCCCAGCTCCTCTAGCCTCCCCACAACCCTGCTCCACTCCCAGTACCCTGCTCAGCTCCCTTGCAGCCAGGCCCTTCTCTCTCTACAAGCAGAGAGAGACTCTTGAGCTCCTGGCTCCCAGCCTCTTATATAGGGCCAGCTGAGGCCTGATTGGGGCATGGCCCAGATGCGGCTACTTCCCCAATCAGCCTAGCAGCTTTTTCCCTTCCAACAGCCCTCCCTCAGGGCTGTCTTTAAACCCCTCAGGGCAGGAGTGAGTAACCACCCCGCTACAGACAGTTTTTGTCGGGATATGCTTTTGTTGGTGTCACTAGGCATAGCTACCAGGTAACTCGGGGGAGTGGAAGGCCATAAGTGCCGATGAAACTCCTTTGCTCTGGGTCTAAGTGAACCACAGAAACGTAGTGATAAGACGGGGGAAGACTGCTGCACAGGCCTTGCAAGGCCAAAAGATAAGCAGGCAAAGGGAAAGTTTCTAACATGCACAATGTGTACCTGCCGTAACTGTTGTCTGGAAGGGAGGGGTAGGGGGAGAAATAGACAAAGGCTTGCACAGGAACTGCTTGGAATATAAAAGGGAAAACTTGCTTATATGTGCTGTGCTTGATTTGAGACGTGCCTGTCTCCCTGCACCACTTTGAGATCTCAAATAAACTTGGTTTGCTTCTCCACCCCTGGTGTGTCTATTAGTGCGGCGCAAACCGGGCAACGAACCCCGGTGTTACCCCCTCGGGGCCCTTTAGGCCGGGAACACTTTGATGATATTTTACTATCCTGAGCACTTTGTGAGCTTTTACTGAGGTAAGGAAGTAAATAAAGGTTTGATTGTAATGACAGTCTACGTATTGAAATATAAAGTTTTCTTTATTTCTGTGGAGAAGGCAATTCCTCTGGATATGGTTAGGAGAAGATAGATGGAGGCTTACTGCATCCTGCTCATTTTAAAAGATATGCTAAATGGCATTAGATTGTTTTTCTGCACTTCAACACATTGAGCCAAGTAGGCCCTTTGTTTAACTCCATGGCTAACATCTAGTTTCCTTAAGAAACAATTCAGACAGTGGTTTGTGGTTACTCTGTGTGTATTCCTAACTGTTATGAAAGAGGGCTCTTTCTTAGATGCCTATAGATAATTTTCTTTAAAATTGTTACTGACGATCACGGCCATCTTAAAATATCTAGCTTGGTATCAGAACCTAAAACTTGCGCTTTAGTCATGATACCAAAAACAATTCCAACCATTCATAAAATAACGTAACTTTGCCTGTTAAATTACAGTTAAAGTACTGTTCATGGAGTATATTTTATATAGCCCACCAATTATGAGACAGATTATTTTAAAATAAGACCTTTACCAATATACCGCCATATTTTATGATAAAGAAAAGTGTATGCTAGATTAACCTAATGTTAAAAATAACAAATGATTTATGAAATGCACAGTTTAAAATAACAAGATTTTTTATACCTTCAGTTTTACATGACTGATTAAATTATGCGGTTAGCAGTTATGTATGTATGTCAGTGATGTCATAATACTCATACAGTGATGCAAATGCAATGCTTATTGGCCAGCAAATAGAAACAGTATGAATAGCAAGCCTTGGACAAGGAAGAAAGCATGGCTGTTTACACCATTATTTTTCTGCTGTTCTCTTTTTTAATATGTGGTTGCTCCACAGCTAATAAGAGGGAAACAGTAGCTTCTTCTAAAGGTATGGTGCTCAACATGACAACCTGTAATCTAAGGCTGATGTTTGAAATGATTATAAGCATACAGTATAGGGTTACCATATTTCAACAATCAAAAAAGAGGATACGGGGTTCTCTAGCCCCGCCCCCTCCCACTTCCCGCCCCCCCTCAGAATTCCCCTACCCCCTACCTGTCCCCCCCCACCCTAACTGTCCCCAGGACCCCACCCCCTAGCTAAGTCTCCCTGTCCCTTGACTGCCCCAACCGCTCTCTACATCCCCTTCTCCTGACAGCCCCCCCAGAACCCCCGACCAATCTAACCCTCCCTGTTCCCTGTCCCTTACCTGCCCCAACCGCTCTCTACACCCCCTTCTCCTGACAGCCCCCCCAGAACCCCTGACCAATCTAACCCCCCCGTTCCCTGTCCCTTACCTGCCCCAACCGCTCTCTACACCCCCTTCTCCTGACAGCCCCCCCAGAACCCCTGACCAATCTAACCCCCCCATTCCCTGTCCCTTGCCTGCCCCCCCCCACCAGGTCGAGGGAGAGCTGCGGGCTCCACGTGCAGCCAAACAAATAAGGTGCTGCTCTGCGGGGGAAAAGGGAGCAGGGTAGGGGTAGGGACTCTGGTAAGAGAGCCACTTACCAGGGTACCAATAAAGGGGATTCTACTATACATGTTTTGTGCTTTCATAATCCAGCCCTGCCACTCCAATGATTTAACCCCATTTTAACCTGCTACATGCTGCATTAAAAAAAAAAAAAAAAACCTCTGGTAGCGATTTAACACTCTGTTTTTGTTTTTTTTTAGAAGGCTTCTCAGAAGATCAAGCAGAAGGGGATATTGGATTCATGAAGCGAGACCTAATCATTGCTGCCATGAGTGCTCTGTTGGTGGCTGTCTCTCTAATCCTGGCGTGTTGCTGTTTTCTTCAGTATAAGCTTGTGACCAAGGAAGAAAAGTAAATGTTAAAATTCACTTCCCTCATGAGCCTACGAGATCCTAAATACGGGTATTTTTCTACGTAAGCATTCAGGGACTGATTCAAAGCCCACTGAAGTGAATGGAAAGATTCCAACTGATTTCAGTTGTCTTTGGATCAGATCCATAGCAACGAACTTGCATGGTGGTATGAATGTACAGTTTATTAATTGGCCAACAAAATACTGAGCCCAGAACATTACAACAATGTGTGGCCCAGTGATTACTTTGTGATTACTTCAGGGGGGGAAATGTCTAAATCTAAATGGAAGAGGCCCCCACTTAGGGTCGTGAGCATTCTCATTCGTTAACAATTGTGTTTAAAAATAATTGACTTGATCTGCTGTCCATCTTCGTGTTATTGCTATTGTATTTCCATTCTGGAAGATAAGTAACAGTGTAATCCCAAAGAGAGTGCTTTAAAAAATGCATGAAGGATTCCAATTAGTGCCACCTTTATTTTAAATATGTAACAGAAGGGAGATATTCTAGTAAGGAGAAAGATTTCTGTCCATATAAAGGCAATAGATCTGACTAAAGGCTGCCAGGCTAAAAATGCTGCTTTTTCGTGCAGAGATTTTGCTTGGTTCATCTGCTCAGAGATTAACAGGTTGTAGTTTCTTATTGAAACGCCAAACCATAAATCCTGGCCATGCCAGTGCAGATGTGCAAGGCAGAAAAAAGGGAGCAAAACAGGGAGAACCAGTGCACTATGCAGCATGTGATCGCCAGAGGGATTCCTACTCATGGTACACACATGTCACTGGATGAGCCTATATCTAAAAAGAATGAGGGTGGAATAAAATCCAGAAAATATCCATATTGCCATCCAGAGTATGCATGATCTAGCAGTGAGAATGCAGCACATGCAAGAAGGTGCACCCCAGAGTGCAATATGCACGCAACCTGACCTAGCATGCTGCTAATATCCTGTACTGGTTCTGTGGCCTACCTCATTCACTGGATCTGTAAGGCACCTTACCTGCCCAAGCATTGCTGTTTTAGGCTCCATTTGGCTGTGAATGTCCAGGTGTGGTCCCTCCTGGTAAAGATCTCCGTTTGTAACACGGGCATTCTTAAGATTTCCTCTATTTTCATGTCATTTTATCATAGTGCAAGATTCAGATTTATTCCTTTTTGCTGTTGAGATATCTTATTGGGTAAAAGTTCCGGACAATTCCTGTTTAAATGGAGCAAATCTGACGGTTGGGGTATTTTTTAGATCAATACAGTATTATTCTTGCTTTAAAAAGTCAAATAAAAGTGATCTGTACATTTTTAGGATTTTGAAGAAAGAAGCTCAGGCTTTTGTCCTCCAGACTCACTCAGTTCACAATGAGATCTGTGTCGTCCTATCACCAGAACATAAAGCTCCTTCCAGGGTTATGCCATTAGAACCTTCCCAGCGTGAAAGATCAGCAATACAAAGCGTAGCGAGTGATTTGACATTACCAGCCTCCAGTGACGCTGTTGGGTTGGGCTATAAAAACAGGTGTTGGTCTAACAGCAGTGCCGATTCCACAGCCAGCCCCCGAGCATGTGAAACTTGCATTTCCACTCTCCCAAAGTCAAAAACACATTTGCAACATCACGAGGACTATTGTGTGTGCTCAATGAGTTCTTCTTCAGCATCTGAAAGCGCTGACGCCTGCACATGTGAAGCTGGAGAGACAAACTCTTACGAAGGACATAACTTCTAGCAAAGGCTATCCTTATGCCAATTAACAACGGCAATCCAGCAATGGAGACAGAGGAGTTGTTAAAGATATTTTTGTGAGGCTACATCTCACCTGATTCAAATATTGTCCCTGGTGTTGACTTGTGTAAGATAAGGGGAGGGTCATCTTCATGAAGACAAAGGCATGCAAGTATTTATTTTCTGCCTATGGAGAAAGCTGATGCTAGAGGAAGTCACACAACAACTGTAATATTTCAGAAAATCAGAGAACACATCTCCCACACTAACCATGTCTTCCCCAACCAGGAGGATGAAAAAAAGCTGAATTGCTCTCTTGCAACACATCTAGCGGAAGCTGACAGGATTATTTGCAGGTCCTGAGTTGCTGGGCTTAGAGCCTTGAGAAGTGGCCAGAATCCTTGTTCCCAGTGCTGGCAGTTTGCACTGTTGACTGCCATTGTGTAAGGGCTTGTCTATACTTACGCGCTGGTTCGGCGGCGGGCAATCGAACTTCTGGGTTTGATTTATCGCGTCTTGTCTGGACGCGATAAATCGAACCCAGAAGTGCTCCCCGTCGACTCCGGTAATCCTGCTCGCCGCGAGGAGTATGCGGAGTCGACGGGGGAGCCTGCCTGCCGCGTCTGGACCGTGGTAAGTTCGAACTAAGGTACGTCGACTTCAGCTACGTTATTCACGTAGCTGAAGTTGCGTACCTTAGTTCGATTTGGGGGGTTAGTGTAGACCAGGCCTAAGAGAGACAGACATAAGGAGTCAAAGGGCTCAGTGTCAGCACTGCCACTGGCCTAAGATGACTGACACCCAGAGCAAACGGAAGTGAAGGGGAAAGCGACTTGTGAACAAGCCCTTATGCCAAAGAACAACAAAACAGCCTCTCCCCAGCAAGCCACTAAAACTCCCTGCTATTGTAATCTCCAGACTCGCAGACTAGTTCATTCTGGGCCTAATGTTAGACAGAGAGACAAAGATGCGTCCTGTCAAATTCCAAAGCTTTAAGGGAAAACAGACCCTTTTGGGAAAGTGAATGCATCTCCTTCAGTCAATCTTTGCTTCCATTTGCAAAGGAATGGAAGCAGTAAGGAATGAAGGAACTAATACCTCAATCTGCATCCCCAATGGACAGGAAAAGACTGAGAGACACAATAAACCAAGACAAATGACCACTCCGGAGCCTGCAGGACTGTGAAAATGCTCAGGCAAAACTGAGCTGTTGCCTTGCTGATGACCACTTTATGCAGCAGAGAAAGACGATTGGATGAATTTTAACTGTGTTTGAAGGATGCTCCCTTAGCATATTTTTCAAATTTCGGAGGAAGGGTAATATGAAAAAGATATTGAAGTTCTGAAGACTTTAATTTTAAACATCAACATTCATACCACATGGTGCTTTAGGGCTGACTGTACGTCGGTGGCAATATGAGAATTTTTTTTTAAAAGGTGCCTGATTGCTACTAGCAATAAAACCTAAGTGTATGGTTGGAGTGAAAGTGAGATTGTATGTGGGCATCAGGGGACATATAAATCTAAGCTGGTGACCTGGGTCAACAGAGGCTGGATGAGAGGGAGAATTAATCCCTGATTCTGCAAAGCACTTCATCACGTACTTACCGTTAAGCATACTTAAGTGCCACTGAAGTCAATGTACGTGCTGAAGTGCTTTAGCTCCTGGGCCAGAATCATGTAAAAACAGCATTATTAGAAGAGATTCTGGCATGTGTATTATTCTATATGAGCGAAGATCTGAATAAATGTAATACTCGCAGCATACAATTATATACCAAAATACAAACCTACCTACTATAGTGGTGAGGTTCAGGAGCAATGTTCAGAGATGAGGGAGGACACCGTATTATTCATGCTGTCTAATCCAAATATAGCTTAAGGGAATGGAGCCTGAGCTCCCAGATTGTCTGTATGGTTGAGGTTTTCCCTACAACAATCCCAGTACCACCTTTGCTTTTACCCTAGTCCGTGATATGCCCAATCCCACACTCTGATTTCTGGGTGGGCCCATTCTCAAGGAACTTTCTCCCATTGCAATTTTCCCTCACAGGCCTGCCGACAGGGGGGGCAAAGGGGGCAATTGCCCAAAAAGAGCCAGAGGGCCCCTGGCTGCCGCTGCCGGCAGCACAGTGGGGCTTAGGCAGGCTTCCTGCCCGCCCTCGCTCCGTGCTGCTCCGACTCTGCAGCTTCCATTGGCTGGGAACTGTGTGGGAGGAGAGGTGGGGAGATTAGGAGCTGGGATAGGCAGGGCAGTGGAAGGGGGAGGATAGGAATTGGAGAACAGAAATGGGTGGGAACTGGGGACAGGGTGGCCGCAGTGAGGGTTTGGTGATAGATTAAGAAGGGAAAGGACGAGGCGGGAGCGAGGGCGGGGATGGAGGAGATGGTGGAGACGCAGCCAGGAGCTGGAGATGGGTAAAAGTTGGAGGAGGTGGGACAGCAGCTGGGAAGGAGGGCTAAATAGGAACAGAATGACAGCAGGGGTTATAAACACTGCAGCACACTGAACCAAGGGTTATTGGCTCTGAACATTCCTTTGAAATCTAGCAACCAGCTGGGTTCAGGCCTTGGCTACACTGGCAATTCACAGCGCTGCACTTGCTGCGCTCAGGGGTGTGAAAAAACACCCCCCCCGAGCACGCTCGCTCGCAGCACTGCAAGCTATTCCCCTCGGAGAGGTGGAGTACTTGCAGCGCTGCGAGAGAGCTCTCTCAGCGCTGGTGGCGCGACTACACTCGCGCTTCACGAAATCCGCGAGTGTAGCCAAGGCCTCAGTGTGTGTCTCATCCCTCTCTGGAGGCTGACCTATGATAGATAACAGCCTTCTACTGCTACCAGTTAGACTGTTAGGTCATGTAGGAATGTGCTGTGGCTCTAAAGATCCCAACTCTGCTGATTACCCAGGAGTTACTATATTTCCACATGATGGAAATTATGTTTCTTTGCTTTTTAAAAGACAGGATATTACACCCCAAAAAACTACCTTAAAAAAGTTACAGTTGCAAACTCAAGCACTCAGAACTTAGGAAACGCTAGAACTATGTTTGCCTGTGCAGCCTTACTTTGGCTTCCTTGTGTATATGCATTAGGATACAGTCTTTAATTACATGAGCCCATACTATTTTCCCACTGGGCTCTACACCCTGCATTTGTACATAATATGATTGTAGTTTATATTTTTACCAATAAGAGCAAAACAAATAATGAGAGGGCTTGATCCTGCAATCCTTTACTCACATACCAATACTATCATTATATAGCATTTTTCAGCAGTAGATCTCAAAGCAGGCCCGTATCATTATCTCCCTTTGATTGAGGCACAGAGAGGAAAAGTGACTTGCTCAAATTCACTCAGCAGGCCAGAGCCAGCAGTTAGAAACCAAGCTATCCTGAGTCTTAAGGCTGGGCTCTAACGACTACTAGGCCATACTGATAGCACATTAGAACCTCAGCGTTACAAACACCTCAGGAACGGAGGTTGGTTGTAACACTGGACAAAACATTGTGGTGGTTCTTTCAAAAGTTTACAAGTGAACATTGAATTAATACAACTTTGAAACTTTACTGTGAAGAAGAAACATGCTGCTTTCTCTTTTTTAAATTAGTTTACCTTTAAAACAGCACTGTACTGTATTTGCTTTTTGTGTGTGTGTGTGTGTCTCTGCTGCTGCCTGCTTGTGTACTTCTGGTTCCAAATGAGGTGTGTGGTTGACCAATCAGTTTGTAAGTCTGAATCTACTGTACTTAAGTATATGAAGAACACAGAACAGTTTACTTCTGGTAGTAAGTATTTTGCTATTTCCCTTAATCTTTTCCACTTTGTACTAGATAGTGCTGTGCCTCTTAATGTCAAATAGTCGATACAAGGGCTTGGCACGTCTGTCCAGCAGTGCTCATTTGTATGAATAATTTTTACCCATGTGTGTAGGCCCTTCAGAAGCATTTCTTGTGTGAGAAAAGCAAGCCAGAGGTGGCCCTAGAGACATGCAAAGAAACCCGTACAGCTACCATGTGTCCATACTGACCGGACTGAGGTTGCCAACATAGAGGGTTACAATAGAAAAAACAGATGATGTTGGTTTATTTGTATTTATTTTTCAAATAATCTAAAACTCAGGCGATCTGGTGGCTACCCCTGCCCTGCAGCAGCTGCTACGTTTCGGATGACCAGACAGCAAATGTGAAAAATCGGGACAGGGGGTGGGGAGGTAATAGGAGCCTATATAAGAAAAAGACCCTAAAATCGGGGCTGCCCCTATAAAATCGGGACATCTGGTCACCCGAGCTACGTTTTCTCCAGCGGTATCAGCTCTGCTGGAGAGCACGTTTAGAACCGGTATTTCAACCCCCTCCCAGGGCTGATCTGTTGCCCATGTTTACGAGCCGTGGGCGTAGCAGCCGCTGCTCTCAGGCTGGCGGTGAATACTACACATCCCAGGCTGCTCTAGGGAGGGTGGGGAAGGGGAAGGTCCCGCCCCCTGAGACATAAGCTCTAGGGGAGGTGCGTTTTACTCAGCAAAAGAAAGTGGAAGTAAGCGGGGAGGGGTGGCTGGGCGCAGGGGCGAAGCGAGGGGGGCTCGGAGGCGCTTTCAGTGCGGGAAGCCGCTTGCGCGCTGTGCGCCCTGAGCCTTGGAGAGGTGGGGGCGCTGCGCCCTAGCGCACGGGCCCCTCCCCAGCTCAGGCAGCAGGGCCCCGGGGTGGTATCCGGTGCCGCCGCCGCTCAGTCCCCGGCGCCGTCTCAGCGCCCTGGAGCCGAGCCGGTGGGTGGGGAGCCTGGCTATGGTGCCCGGCTCCCGGCTGCAGCGCCCGGGGAGAGCCTAGCGGCGGCGCCCCGGGAGGCGAAGGAGAGCCCGCAGCGCGGGGCGGCGATGCGGCTGAGAGCTGCGCGCCGGTGACCGTGGTGGGGCGGGGGGTGGGAAGTGGGAAGCTTGTGGCCGGCCCTGGCGCTGCTCCGCCCGCCGCAGTGGTTCCCTGCAGGGGCTTGTACCATCCGGCTGCCGGAATCCCTGAGCCTCAGCCGCCGCCTCGCAATGTTTCGCTGGAACATTAATCGCTTTGTAAGTACAACTCTCCCCCTCCCCCATGTTCTCTGGCGGGTGCTCGCTGTTCAGAGGCGCAGCGGGGGCAGGACCCGCTTCTGGGGCGCCTGCCCCCCAATCCCCGGGCCCAGTGCAGTGATGGGAAGGTACCTATCACGCAGCCCCCTTCGCCAGCCCCCCAGTGGAATGAAATGAAGGCACTGGGCATTGCCCCGGATTAGGGGCTGATCACTGGTCTCCTCCGGCCCCCCAAATGCGGTCCCGCCAAGGGACAGTGCATGGACTCAGCCCGGGAGCCGATAGCCCCTCCAGATGCACCAACCTGCAGGCACGGTGCAGGATGGAAAAAACAACAAAAAACAGGCTGCTTTCCCCTCCTCCTAAATGCTGATTGTAACCTACCAGGCTAGATGGGGGATTGGCAGGTGAATAATTCCTCCTGACCCTGCAGAAATAATCATCTGTCTTTTGATTGTCTGTGCCATCGCTTTCTTTTGTTCCCCCTGCCAGAAGCACATGGTCACCTCCAGTGGTCACTGATACTGAATACAAAGGCTTAATAAGGGGACTTTTCTGCATCTCTTTGAGGCTATGCCTGCAGGTATCACGGGGCTAATGGGAATAGGAACCAAGGCAACTAACTGCATGATGTATCAGAGGGGTAGCCGTGTTAGTCTGAATCTGTAAAAAGCAACAGAGGGTCCTGTGGCACCTTTGAGACTAACAGAAGTATTGGAGCATAAGCTTTCGTGGGTAAGAACCTCACTTCTTCAGATGCCAACTGCATGATGTATGTACATGCTGTACATCCCCTTTACAGGGCAGGCAAAGGACCCGAAGGTGTCCGGAATGGGAAACCTGTCTTAAGCAACCTCCCAACAAACCAGCAAAAATCGGTTGCCTGGTAGTGGAGGAATTTAAAGATCAAAGAAAATTGTGCCAGGAACCTTGGAGATAATTTACATGGTCATGTAAAACAGGGACTTGCCTCTTGGAGGTGGTCCTTAGCGTATGTTATACTGTGTGTCTCTCTGGTAGCGATCTAGGAATGTGGACAAGGATGCCGCAGGGGGACATTGCTCCTAACACCAGCTCCTGGTGTCCATGGGGGAAAAGCTGAGGTTTCAGAAGCTCGCAGTAGAACCTCTAGCATACCCTTGTGCTTGCACAGAAAAGGAACGGGGGTTACATTTACATGAAATGTAAAAGCAGAGTGCTGAGCTCAAAAGTGAGCAAGTTTGGAGCCAGTTTGCTAGAATACAGAGTAACATTGGAGCAAATTAGCCTTTGCAAGCTGTTTGACCAGGTAGTTTTTTTTGCAATAGCTGTTCCTTTCTGCAGAGTACAAATCCGTTATTAATTACACTCTGAAGTTGTGGGCAATTGGATTGTGATTCTTCCAATGATGTGAAAAGGACCTGAATTGGACACTATTTAAATCTTTATGGAAGAAAATTTCTGATTAGCTAACCATTTACAATACCTGATGTAAAGATCTGTTCAGGGTCTAGGGTGTTTTTTTTTTTTTTTTTTTTTACAGTTTACTTGTTATGAAAACATCTTGAAGCTATACTTAGATGATATATCTTCTTGAATATTGTGAATCTTTGCTGATCTTTGACAGAATTTCCATTGTTTTCTTGTTTTAGAACCCAGTAAAAGCCATTTACATCTGGCTAGAAGTCCTGCATCGCTATTTCATGGTTTCAGCATTAGATTGTCCTAGAACAGTGGTTCCCAAACTTTAACAGCCCGCAAACAACCCCTTTCACTAAATTGTGAAATCTCGTGAACCCCCTCCTAAAAATGAATATTTCCTGGGATTTAAGTTTAAATTTCCTCAGTGTGATGGATGCGCTTGCTTTGCTCTGCATAGCTCTTGGAAGTCCGTCCGGAACCACTGGAGAAAGATAAAGTCTCAGGTCTGGTTCGGCATCAAGTCTGTTTCTGAATTTGGTTTTCAGATTTGCATACGAGGAAAATGCTTTATCGCATACGTATGTTGTTGAAAATGGTAACAAAATTGCAGCAGCTTTTTCTGTCAGAAGGGGGTACTTGTTTCTTAAACTCAGCCAAAAGTTGATTGGAGCGCTGGAGTTCGGGCTGCGGGCTCCCTCGCTAATGAGGGCAGGGCTTGGGCTGCCAGCCCAAACTGCCCAGCCCCGCTCTCCTTGGGGCTTGGGCTGCCAGTCCCATGAGGAGCAATGGGGCTCGGGCTGCTGGCTCCCCCGCTGATGGGGGCAGGGCTCAGGCTGCCAGCCCAAACTGCCCAACTGCCGTACCCCACACTCCCTGGGGCTCGGGCTGTCTGCCCTGCAACCGGGTCCCACCTGCTGCCTCCAATGCCCGGGGTCCTCTGGCTGCCATTAGTGAAATTTTTCTGGTGAACCCCCTGTAACGTCTGCGAACCCCCAGGGGTTCGTGAACCCCATTTTGAGAACCACTGTCCTAGAATAACAGATAATACGAATTGAACTTTGTTAAAGAGGCGGTATGGTTTAAAGACTTATACAGAAAAAAATATTAGAAATGTGTAGTTACAAAATGAAACATTTGAAAGCCAAGAAATACTAAGTTAATGTTACAGTGGGATGTGGGGGACGGAGGGAGGGGGGTGTTAAAATGTCAGTGCGTGGAAAAGGTTCTATGGAGAATCTGAACTCTGACCCAGTATGTCCACCTCCTGTTGGAATTTATGATTTCCTTGTTTACATGGGTATCTGATATGGTAACATGATATGCTCAATGGTATGTTGTGTGGCGTGCTTGTACTTTCAGAAGCAAGGTGAGCATGTATCATAGTCTCTTTTCTTTTTTTCTTTTTTTGAAGTGCATTGGGGCGACATTGTGGGGTATTACAACCCCTGCATATATGAGAGGTCTGATCTAGATTGTGCTGCCTTGTTTATAGTAAAGGAGTTGATGGGGAAGAGGGATGTTTCTGGACTGAGTATTGAGGACGACAGATGACACTTTAGTGGGGGGTGGGGGGTGGGGTTTCACTGTCATTGTACCAGCAGCCGTTTCTTGGTCAGGGGCCTGTGTGCAGTGGGTGGGAGATAAGGTAGGTGTGCATTTTCAATATGGGGTTGAGAGGTTGTTTCATGTTGCAAATGCAGATCGGGTATTCTTTATTTGCAATATGGTGGTTCCCTGGGTCATTTTTCAGTGGTCAATGGACCTCTGCTTAAGAGAAGAAACTGAGTGAGGGAGGCAGTTGTAGAAAAAGCTGTTCTGTTTAATAGACACCGTCACAAAATGTGGACAATTACCAGAAGAGAGGCTCTAGAAGTTCTCTGACCTACTACCCAGCTGCCCTCTCCGGGCCTGAGTCGGTATTGTCCTGCACCTTGTCTAGCCATTTACATTGGTGTAAAGAGGGTGTGAAATGCTACCAAATCAAAACAGTAATATTTTGCATTTCCTGTACACCACTATTACATTAATACACAAGGTGAATGGTTCCTTCGGTCAAAACTGTCTGCACATACTCAGAAAGATTCTGCAAAGCTGCCTCTGCAGGTGGGTAGGGACATTAAACATACAGTACCCTATTTAAAGGGCTCAGATTCACCCAAATTTTAAAGGGGTGTTAATTTGTAGTTTCAGGATGGATGAGATTACAGGGTTGTTGGATGAGATTACAGTTAAGGTTGTTAGCAGGACCCGAACTGTGCATTTTTGTACTTTATAACAAGTCTTCATTACTTCATAGGAGAAAAGGTTTTAAAATAAGTCTTTCCGACTTTGTCATATTAAAAGCGTGTATATTTTAAAAAAAATCCTTGTGCATTCCTAATACATTGGGTCTTAAGACTGAATGGTGTTTTATGCTTGGGACTTCATTCTGCTTTGGCAATGAAACTAAGTCAATGAGTTTCGCCTTCTAATTCTTCTTCAGATGTCCAAGGCTGCAGTGTTTGCATTGTAAACATTAGTGCCTATAAACAACAAAAATAAGCTGACTTCATTTGACTTAAAACAACAAAAAACATTTCTATTTTTTTGAGGGGTTTATTTTTTGCATGTCTTTAATTACGGATAGGGTTGGCAAAATTCCATTTTTATTTTTTTTATAATTAACATTGGTTTAAATTTTCACAGTTGGGTCACATGGATTTTAAGCTTTTTTCCCCCAATGTTTAAGTTTTTATCAATGTATATTTTTACGGTGGCAGGAAATTAAGCGTGGGTGTCAGACAGTAATGTATTGACAGTAGACATTGATATTCAAAAAGTTAAAGCCTTATAACTGTTAAAACTCAAATTGTCAACATCGCATATCAAAATATATAAAGTAAATATCCTTAAATTAAATTAAACTCTAATAATTTCTCAAGTAGCATTTTTCTTAATGTGCCTATCTGTCAATTTCAGTTATCAATGGAAATATTTTTTTTTGTTGGTTTGTATGTGAACGGTGAAATTTACCTTTACTGACAAAAATCTAATCTTTTCAAGCCTAATTATGGTCAGAGCACACTAGGGTTCTTAAATGTATATGTTCCTAATCTGTGTCCAGACTTGGTGTCTGAATCTGAACAATTGTCACTACTAAGTTTTGACAGACCCCGTCTCATCTGTAAGAGCAGTTAGCTACTGATTAATCTCAAGAGCATGGACATACAGCTTAATTTAAAGCAGGTTGTAAAGGTGCCAACCAATAGGTCTGGTAAGTATGTCTTGTCTCCAAATACACCTCTACCCCGATATAACGCTGTCCTCGGGAGCCAAAAAATCTTAACGCGTTATAGGTGAAACCGCGTTATATCAAACTTGCTTTGACCCGCTGGAGCGCAAAGCCCTGCCCTCCTGGAGCGCTGCTTTACCGCGTTATATCCGAATTCATGTTATATTGGGTCGCGTTATATCGGGGTAGAGGTGTAGTATGTTAAAGACCTTCACAGTACCATTGAAACTGCTTTGAGATTTTCATTGTGACCTCATTGCTTGGGCTGAATTTTGTAATTGGTCATTTTTCCTGTGCAGCAGTAATTGGGTGGCGCCCAGAGTCTTAGCATTATTTCAGTAGACTATGCCCATTTATTTGGGAGTGTAATTTCTAGCACAGGGCAGAGCTAACAGAACCGATTGGGATTACATCAGGGTTTATATTCTTATACCCGTGTATTGTAGGACAACTGAAGAACTTCTGGAGGCCAAATTATACCTCTCAGCTATAGGTTACTTGGTTAGTAGTATAAAATTGTTCCAAAATTGTTGCTGTTGTATCACTGGACTTAATTACGTTTGAGAGAGAGTTGAGGGCTATATTTGAGGCATTGGTTTGACAAAGGTTTGGACTGAAGTGTGGCCGTAACGCAGCAGCTCTGAAAACAATAATGGCTAGTCTGCACATTTTTGTGGTCTATTTTAAATTTATGCCTGAGACATTGGGTTAACTTCATTGCGCAATAGAAAATACGGTTAGTGGTCACCTTTGATGTTTCAAAACTGTGGAGACAAAGCTGTCGGATCTAGTTGAAATGCACTGAAATATGTCTCCCAGACTTTGACTTGAATTTAACTCGGTCTTGTGCCAAATCTAGGAATACTTCTCTGCTGGCTCAACGCTTTTTTTTGTTTGGCCATATCAAGAAAACGTCTGCTGGAAGAAGTATCCCATCTGCCGCAGCTGAATTCAACTCAGGGGGCTTTTTATGTAATTCGTTAGCCCTTACGGAATATTCAGGCCAGGTCTGATGATTTCTTTTTTTTTTTCTTTTTCGGTGGTTGCTTGAGACTACAGTTCTGGAGTGAAAAGGCTTCTTTCAAGAACTGGCAGACTCGACAATTTCTGTATGAGTGTTGGAGTTGTGGTCAGGCAGACTAGCCATTGTTGTTTTTCAGAGCGGCTGTGTTATGGGCACACTTTAGTCAAACCAGTGCCTCAAATATAGCCCATAACTCTCTCTCAAACTAATTAAGTCCAGTGATCCAATAGCAACAGCTTTGAAACAATTTTATACTACTAACCAAGTAACCTATAGCTGAGAGGTTTAATTTGGCCTCCAGAAGTTCTTCAGTTTACAATACACCTGTATAAGAATATAAACCCCTATGTAATCCCAGTGGGTTCTGTTAGCTCTGCCCTGTGCTAGAAATTACACTCCTAAATAAATGGACACAGTCTATTGCAATAATGCTAAGACTCTCGGGGCTCCCGAGATCTATTCCTGCATTGTCACTGGAGGCTGACTTTTACACATTTGTCTTGTTTGTAGTTTATACCAAATAAATATTGTACTGCACTATTAAGCATTCTTTCGCTCCTCTGTGACCCAAATGGGCTGTAGTCCACGAAAGCTTATGCTCTAATAAATTTGTTAGTCTCTAAGGTGCCACAAGTCCTCCTGTTCTTCTTTTTTCAGAATGTCTAGTTTATTGACAACATTAAAGGTTTAAAAAAAACAACAACCTCTTCCTTCCCCCCCCTCGAATGCCCCCCCACACCACCTTTATAATACACTCTGTGTGAGATCTTCCAGGGATACTGAGATTCACCATCCGTAAGGACGGACTGTAATCTCTCCGACCGAGTGAATTTTTCATGAGTGCAACGTGTTAAATTTTTATAAGACGCTCTTAGCATGGTCTTGTTTTTAGTGCTTGGATTTAGGCAGTGTTAGCCGCAGCACTGGTGGATGTCTCAGGCTGCGCTGCAACCTCGAGCCTGAAATGACTGGAAGCTTCCTCTAAAGCACAAGGGGGGGAAAAGAATGATTGAAAATCCCGGAATGGAATTTTCTCTGATCTGCTTGGCTTGGGGCTCAGAAACGTGCCGGGTACCTACCAGCTGGAAGCTAAACTCTACTAGCTAGAGGCAGGTGTGAAAGATAAAGGTAGGAGAGGCTCCACCAAGGGCAGTGCGGTGGTGAGGCACCAGGTGTTGGGAAGGGTCTGGAGGCTGGAGTTTCTGCCAGGAAGATGTCCCTGGGCACTGATTGTGGGGACCTTCTCCATGTGCTGAATCAGTTTCTGGCTAGAAGGTGTGAGACCAATTTTAAAGCTCTCCCACTGCCCCCAGGTGCTGGAAGGATGAAGGTGCTTTCTCTCTTCTCTCCCAGTCTTCCCCACAGAGAAGGGGTTGAGAGTGGAGACTAGCTTCTTGGCTGTTGCTTTGCTGGCTGGGGTAGGGAGGTGGTGGTGGTTTGCCATTCTGTCTCCCAGCCTTCTTTCCTTTTGAGTTATCCTCTACGATGAGTAATTCCTGTATTTGCTTCTGCTACTGCTTTCAGTTTTGCCAAGTGGCATGAAACTGATTCTCTTGGTTCCCAGGGTTCCGAATAGCAGCAGTGCAACTGGCTGGAGTCTTGCTAGTTTACTCTGCTTGGCTAAGCAATGAGCAGCAGCAGCAGAGGCACTCGAACTGTCTGTGCAGGCTCAGGAAGGCAGCATGGCCATAAGAGAGAGACATTGGAAAATAAAAGCCTTGGGCTGCATTGTTCTCTTGAGGTTCTGGCTGCAACTGCAGCCAGATGGAGTCCCTATTAAGGAGTGAGGAAGGTTTCCAGAGCTGGTGTGGAGGTGCAGGGCTTCTGTCTAGTTGTGCCTAGTGCCTCAGGGATCCCAGGAAGTCTACTAGATTTGGAGGCAGTTCCTATAGCCTATTCCTGGAGGGAGCAACATGTGGGGATCTCTGCAAAGAGATCTTCAGAGAGACGCCTCTTCCGCTGCCCCATCCTGTGGGTTCTGGAAACGTTGGTCTTTCGAGAGACTTGCATGTCACGGCAGCAGCACTGCGGAAAAATTCAGTACCACTATTCAAATGGGAGGAAGATTGTCTGACATGAGGTTAAAGCTACTCTGACAGATGCTGTCGCTTCTCAACTAGATGGTTTCTGCCAGAGGCACATAAATGTCAATGAATATTAAAACCCCATTTTCACATGCATCTCACAGCTTATATATATAATAAGTGTTTCTTCCCTTCTCAACATTGAGATTATTGACCATTGAGATCATTGAACTTGGCTCAGTTTTTTTCCTGTAGGTCAGGCGTTCTCAAACTGGGGGTCGGGACTCCTCATGGAGTCGTGAGGTTATTACATGGGGGGGGGGGTCGTGAGCTGTCAGCCTCCACCCCAAACCCTGCTTTGCCTCCAGCATTTATAATGGTGTTAAATGTAGATTAAAAAAAGTGTTTTAACGTATAAGGGGGGGTCGCACTCAGAGGCTTGCTGTATGAAAGAGGTCACCAGTACAAAAGTCTGAGAACCCCTGCTGTAGATGTATTCTTATGTAAAGTTAAGAATGTTAGGAAATTAACTACCAGTAGCGGGAGAGGGTACAGTCAGAATACGTAGTTTATTTTGGAGCTGTTCCACTACTCTGTCTACATATAAGTAGAACATTTCAGGATTCTGATCTTCATTTCATAAGTGTAAATGTAAAGTGATTTTGCTGAAGTCAAGGACATCACCTTTGTTAGTAAGATCAGAATTGGGCCCAGTACACGGAGGAATCAGATGCACACAATTGTGAATCTACTTTAAGGGATACAGACAGCTTGAAATATAATCAGTTTTAAAAAGTGCATTTAAAAGCAGCTTCCAGTACTACACTGGAGTCTCCCTAGGAATGTTCTGTGGTCTTGCAATCATATTTTTCTTAAAACTTGTGTTGCTAGGAGAAAAGCCACAGAAACAAAGTGGGAAGGTGGCTGTCTATACAGTGAAAATAACAAAGTGCTGTCAAATGGAAGAATTAGAGAAATATTTTTTGTTTCTAAACGATAGTAATTTTAAGTGTTAGTGGTTAAAAAAAAAATAATAGGTCTAAAAAAAGAACAAGAAGTGTCCTTTGAAATAAATAGAGTTACACCACTTGTATGAATGAACTTGGACCATTCTCCTTTTATGGGCAAAACTTGTTCACCATATTCTTGAAATCAGTTAGGTAAATTGAATGAGTAAAATAAGCAGGATTGACCCATTGTCCAAATCAGATAACTTAAAATGAACTAATGCTGCACAGTGGTTAGGCTCTGTTAGCCATGTCCCCTCCGAAATCCTACAGCAACAGCAGTGTGTTTTCCAGTAAAAGATATTTCCTCACTCACCTATCCTGCGACCAACAAAACATATACTTAGGTCACTGTCTGATCTAAAAAAAGAACAGGAGTACTTGTGGCACCTTAGAGACTAACAAATTTATTAGAGCATAAGCTTTCGTGGACTACAGCCCACTTCTAGTCCACGAAAGCTTATGCTCTAATAAATTTGTTAGTCTCTAAGGTGCCACAAGTACTCCTGTTCTTTTTGCGGATACAGACTAACACGGCTGCTACTCTGAAACCTGTCTGATCTAACTGTCACAGGTGTGAATGTGGGCAAATTCCTTTGGCTTCAGTGTTATTTTTGACTTTACATCCTACAAATGAAGCTGGAATCTGGCTCCTGAAGTTTTTCTTACTATCCTTAAGAATGTGAAAGATCTAAAAGTACAGAAGTTGGCATACGCGTTTTAAATCGGCTACCGGCTGATTTGTCAGAATGGTGCTTGAATTAAAAAATAAGTGGACAGCAATTTACAACTATGGTTTATTTTGTCTTAAATTTCACTACCTTGAGTTTACTACCCTGGACTTCTTGGGCATGTTACACTTTGTTGTGTTTGTGCTATGAAGCTATTTCATTGTATAATACCAAATTGATTGGTTTAGTTAGATTGCCTTCTAGGAGTTTTGTTAGTAGTTTCAGAGGGGTAGCCAGGTTAGTCTGTATTAGCAAAAACCATGAGGAGTCCTTGCGGCACTTTAGTGACTGACAAATTTATTTGGGCATAAGCTTTCGTGGGCTATATCATGCTTCATCAGATGCATGGACTGAGGTACATCCGATGAAGTGGGTTCTAGCCCACGAAAGCTTATGCCCAAATAAATTTGTTAGTCTCTAAGATGCCACAAGGACTCCTTGTTGTTTTTGTTAGTAGTTGCGAGGCTTACATGCAGGGAACTGAGCTCAGAGTTTGACCATCTTAAAACCAGTGATACTGTAATGTAACTCCATCAACATCAGTGTGTCTTTTGTGATGTGGGTTGGTGGGAAGAACAGTCTCTGTGATTTACTTTCAAAAACATAGGAAAGAAATTAGTGTTTAGCACTAATGTCTTCAAAGAGCCCACAGATTTCCTTCTTAGCCCATGCTTTTATGTCCAGATGTGCCTCTTTTCTATAGTTTAGATGCCTTTGTTGTTTGAGTAATATTTGTGCCACTCGATTTAAAGCAGCAGCAAGCCCAACAGCTACCAACAAAACTTTCCTTCCCCCCCAAACCTGCTCCTCTCAGCCCCTTCTTAAAAGCCTCAGTAAATAGGCGTTGAAGCATGCCCTGAAGGTCAGCCGACTTGGGCTATTTTGAGCTAAGGCAGAAGCATAGTTCAGTTAAGTTTTCTGCTGTCCTTCAGGTTAAAAGCCCATATGCTGTCTCATTGTCTGCGCTCGGCAATAGATTATGTTCTAATAGATGTGGTTTTTTTTCTGGATGCTATAATAATGAATGTCCAGGAGTGATGCACTGGTGGTTCTCTGATATGTTGCGTGTCTTGCTCACCTTTGGCTGTCTTTTTATTGCCTTCTGATACCCTGTCGTTTCTTTCTTTCTTCTTCCAATTTCTTCACCGCCTCTCCCCTCATTCCCTTCTGCTTTCTATGTGCACGTAACAGATGGGAATTTTCCTGGAACTCTGTCAGATGTATGATTCACAGTGAGGCTGGCTTCACTTTGTCTGCACTAAGGAGTAAGTGAAGGTGGAGAGAGAGAAAATCAGGAATCCCTTTAAAAATAAAGGCAGTGGGGCATTCCAGGGTATGCATTATGACTTTTTGGGCTGCTGAAGGTCGGAGGCCCGTCAGAGCACCCTGGGAATGTAATTATGGCAAAGCAGGGCAGGGCAAGCACTGCTTTATTGCTTTTTGGGAATGCAGCTTTAGGCCGTTTGAGGTGGGAGGCAAAGCAAATCTTCACTTCAGATTAAAAGTGTAAACGTTCCAAGTCAGAGTATCTTAACATAAACACATGCGATTGAATAGGCAGGGATGTCCTCATTTATGGTCTGTTTGTCTTTGATTTTCAGAGGTTCTTAAGCTATAGTCAAGGGTTTATCTCAACTAAGCCCTGGTCTAACAGTGCAAATTTATGATCAGCATAACTACGTTGCTCAGGGGTGATGCAGTTATACTAACCAAACTCCTGGTGTAGACACTCCCGTCAATGGCATCTGCGGGAGGTGGAGTACGTACCCCAACGGGGAAAAGCTCTCCCATTGGCATAGGCAGCATGTGCAGCTGCAGCTCCTTAAGTGTAGACAAGCCCCTTAGTCTCATGCCTTGTCTTCACGCTCTCCTAATGCTCAACTAAAAACCAAACCCAAGTTCAGATCAAAGTTCTGCAACCGCTGAACATTACAACTTCAGACTTTGCATGTGGCAGACCTGCAGCAGAGGAGTGTCACTTTTTTTTTAAAAAACTTAGCTTTATAATATTTGCTTTTATGTATGTGCAGTAAACACTACAGGGTTTTAAGTTAATTATTCCCTCTGCTGGTGTGGGTTTGCATAACTCTGCACTGGGCCAAATTCTGTAGTCCTTATGCAAGCAAACTGCCCATTGACTTTGGTGGTTCTCTTGCTGGAGTAGGGAATGTTGTATTTGGCTATAGCCATTGGTTCCCAAGTGTGTGTGTGTGTGTGTGTGTGTGTGTGTGTGTGTGGCCCCCTCTTCTGTAGGTTCCAATCTCATCCTTTCCCCCACAACTTCCCCCATACTATGCCATGCTTGGTATAGTTACTATCTATTCCCGCCCTTTATGCATTTGCTCAGTGTTCATTGTTTTTCTTTTCTACGTCCTGTTTCCTTCCTTTTCTTATCCTCTGGTTTCTACCTGTACCCTGTTCCCCAGTCACTGCTGTTTGGTTTGTGTCCCGTGAGCCTGGGAGAATACGTGTTCTTGTGGCTGAGTTAGTACCGCTGGAGGGAAAAAGTTCGGTGTCGTTTCTCATACCGCAGTTCTCACCGTAGTATCTGAGAGCTTTTTAGTAGCCTGTTAAGCAACATGATTAACATTTATCCTCTCCCCAGGAAGTGCAGTGTGTGCAGGAGAGTGTCCTGGTTTGGATATTATATACTATAAAGACACACACACACACACACACACACACACACACACACACACACACACACACACACACACACACACACACACACACACACGCCTCTATGTTATAGCAGACGAGCTCAAAGAAAAGTGGTTTGCACTTAGAGTAGAAGGTGATGAGGTTAGTAGTAGTTTTTAGTTCCGTAGCCCACTGGCCCAAGCCTCCAGCCATGTATGTGCACATGAACTGCTCCCACACAGCCAACTGCATTAGGAGCGGCTGCAGGGCTGGAGTCAAGCAGATAACTCTGAAGCATATTTCGGTTGGGTGGGGTAGAGCTACAATCAAGCAGCTTTCCCCACCCGCACCACTCTTTTCTCCGTGCCTTACCCCCTCCTGCCTTACCCCCTCGGGACTTGTCTGGCATTCCCAGGTTGGGAAACACTGCCCTGGGCCGTTAAACACAAACTTGAATATATACTGGGCCAAATTGGAGGTGACACAGTGAGATCAAGCATGTAGATATGGCAGAATTTGGGCCACACAATCTGCCGTACTATTAACCTTTTGCATTAACCCTTTGCATTTCAGGACTTTTATCCGCAAGCTTGCATGAATGTTCTTGGTTTTAATTTATATGCAATACTACACACAACACTACGGTACAAGAACATTATTAAGGTTGCAAAGTCAAGCACTAGAAGGTTGGGAAATGTCAGATGTAAGGCCGCCTGCTTTAATTCAGTCCACTTGTGCATCTGCTTTCTGAGACTCTTTAATTACATGATCACATGGTATTTTATTGACAGCCTCGTTTAGTGCACAGGATGGACGGTGCTCCTGTAAATGGAAAACTGTTCAATATGTGGCTTTCTCATTGTTCAGTGTGTGGCCCTAGGACTTACCTGCTGCACAGTGTTCTAACCCTGCTCTGAAGGCAGAATTAGTAATTTCCAATGGGCTTTTCTATGGTGCTCATCACCACATTCGTGGATTTATTTTCATGACACCCCGGTGAGGTGAGGGGATGCGATTAGCCTCATTTTACAGAGGGGCGGGGCAAGTCACAGAGATCAAGGGAAAAATTTTACTAATTTTAGATGCCTAACCTGACATGACTAGGACTTGATTTTTCACAGTCCTTAGTTTTATATAGCACGTTAGATATTCAAAGCAGAGCTCCCCTTGAGTTGAGTGGCAGCTGTGAGCTCTCCGCACTTAAGGGTCTCAAGTTGGGCTAGGGTGACCAGATGTCCTGATTTTTATAGGGACAGTCTCGATTTTGGGGTCTTTTTCTTATATTGGCTCCTATTAACCCCGCATCCCGTGTCCTGATTTTTCACGTTTGCTGTCTGGGTACCCTAAGTTGGGCAGCCAGAAAATGAGAAATATGCTGTGACGGCAACAACCTGTGCAATGTTTGGTTTTAGTGACGTACTTGTCTAGCATCACCTAGGAACTCGGGGTCAGAGGCAGGGATAGAATCCGATTCTCCAGAGTAGCATTCAGCTACTTCCTCCATTCCCCCGCCTCGTTTATTACACGTCTTCCAACTTCTGCAGCAAATGAGGTAGGGATCCTATAGAAAACAGTCTCTTTTACTATACATTCCTAATTCATTTTGAGAGCAGGTCTGTCACGTGTATTAAATGAGGCAGGGGTCTGTGGAAAAAATATTGTGTGATCACGTAATTCAAGATTGTACTATAGTGCATACGTACAAGAGGTCTGAATTAAGGTTGCACAGGCAACCTTAATTCTGGCATATGCTAATTTCTGAGTGCTTGATTTTGCAACCTTAATAACGTTCTTTTAATGTAGTCTTTTGTGTAACTCCCTAGGAATTTTTTTTTAAATAAGCTCTTTTTTCAGCTTGAAATTCTGTCATGTGACATCATATTGACACCCGCATAGGACATCAGCAGGGTTGTAACCTTTAGATCCACCACCTAGACCTCTGCCACTTGAGATAATGGAGTAACTGATAGCTGTAGTTGGTTGTCCTCTTCTGTGTGGACCAGCACTAAAATGGGATGTGATGTGTTTTGCTAGTGGGTTTCAGAGGTATTTGCTGACAGCAAAGGAATGGTGAGACGTGGGAATCTTGGGTTCCATCCTGGGCTTTGGAGGTTTGTGTGTTCTAGTGGGCACAGACTCTTCTTCTCGCTTCCCCCCAAGCCTGGCCCCCCCCCCCTTCTGCCCTGTCCCCACAAACTCATTTCTGTCCCTGTTTCTCATCCCTGGCTCCTCCTCACAGTCCCATTCTCCTTGCCTACCCAGTCACCGCTCCTCAGGTTTCTCATCTTCACTCCAGTCTTCTTGCTCAACCACTCCACAACTCATCAGGTTGTCTGTCCACTCCTTTCCATCCCCCCAGTCTGGCTCTTTCTCACTCTGTATTTCAGCTGGATGGCTTACTCCTCCACGCTGCCTGGGCGCCAACAGAGAGGTCATTGAGAGTACTGGAGAGACAGGACCTCAGCTCTCAATTCATGTGCATGGCCCCACCCTGGCTGGGAGTGTTACAGGGAAGGTCCTTTTGAACACCTGTAGGTGTGTGCTGGAGCATGCTCGGTCGCCCTGTGGGGATTGTGCATGTTCAGTCTGATTGGCTTGAGGAGCTCCGAGGTGAGGGCACGTGATCCAGGACATGTGGAGATTTCAGCTGCTAAATTCTAAGAAGTTGCAAGCTACACTTCCTCTCCCACCTCTCCAAAAAAGAGAGAAGATTATAAGTTGGCTAAATTTCAGTGGATCCTTCTAGGACCGCAAAAGGCACATCCTTGGGATAAAGATGGTCTTTCTACCAAATTTTAAATATATGCCCCCAAGCATGGGGAAAACCTACGCTACTGGAAGACACCTTTTCTTTTAACATTGCGAAACAGCGTGTTGTTCCATAGCCTGATTATTTATTTAAATCAAAACCTGTTTTTCATTGTGGATCATCTGAAAAGTATGTGTTTTACTTTCCAAGGTGTGGGGTGGGGGGAAAAGGGAACGGTTTCTTGCCTGGCAGGTTTTGCTAGTGGCTTAGTTGGGTGAAAGAAACATAAAATTCCTCAGGGCCTTCTGCCCCCCTCTGCTGGGAGGGCATGGAGAGGAACAAGAAAGGAAAGGGGTTCTGATAAACCCCCTGTACAAGGCGCATGGTAAGTGCGTAGAGAGGTGGCAGTTCCCCAGCATGATTCTTCTCTTCCTCCCTCACTGTCCTGGAGACCGTGGAAGCCCTCCAAGGGGCCCAGGCATGGCTAGGTTGGATGAGGAGAGGATGGGCCTGAGAAGTGGCTGTTCGCTGCAATATTCTTGCCTCTCTTCTCTTCCCAAATATCCTGCTGTGCGGAGTTGACAGATCATGTAAGGACCATTTCAGCGTTATTTGGTGCTCGTTTCAGCAACCGGCACACTGGGGACCTGCCCAGGGAACCAATGGGAGCATGACTCTGCCATGGGGATGGGGTCAGGGTTTTCAGTGTAGTGCAGGGACCGGGCCTCTAAGGCTGCTTAATCCTGCAGCTCCTTTTAGGCAGGTGAGCGAAGGATTTCAATAGGAAGGAAGTTGCTCCTTTAGTGAAGAGGTTAATGACAATCCATCTGCCAAGGGATGTGTGTGTGTGTGTGTGTGTATACCCATACATGTACACTTGTCTCCATGGCACTCACTTCCTCCACTGCTACGTGTCTGGTTTAAGAACACGGTGAGAAGTATGTGATGGAGCAATCGTTGCAGCCAGGTGTATATAGTGTGCCTGCAAAAATATGGGGCTCCTGTTTCTCATGCTCAGTCAAGGTTTGCCCAGCACTGAATGTTTTTAAGCCATCGATCAGACAGTGATGAATGAGTACTGACCAGGAGGATGTAACGTTTATACCCTTTGACGTTGTTAGGAAGGGCTTTAGAGGTTCTGAGCTACAGTAGCAATTTTGCATCATCTTAATGTTTATCACTAAGACTTGGGAGGAGTCTTGAAAACTAATAAAACTGAAGAGCTAGTTTGCTGGAGTCTCTCTCTTTCTCCTCCCCTCCCTCAGGTTTCTTGAGGGTCAATCTACAGTAGGGGTTTTCAATCCTTTTCTTCCTGAGCCCCTTCCTCCCCTCACCCCCAACTTGTTATAAAAACTCCATGGCTGACTTATGGCACAACAACTGGTTTTCTGCAGATAAAAGCCAGGGCCATTGCCTGGGCCCCAATGTCACGGGGGGCCCGGAAAGTTAAGTGGCTCAGGCTTCGGCTTCAGCCCCAGGTATCAGGGCTCGGGGGTCCGGGCTTCAGCCCCGCATGGCGTGGCGGGGCTATGGCTTTTTCCTTGGGCCCCAGCGACTCTAATACTGGCCCTGTTTGGCAGATCTTCTGAAACCTGTTTGCGGCCCCCAGGCTGTGCTGCTAACCGGTGCGCGGTGTAGTTGCTGTTTGTCGGCAGGAGAGAGCTCTCCTGCTGACAAAAAAAGGTCCACCTCCAGCGAGCGGCATTTGCTTTGTCGGCAGGAGAGCGCTTCTGCTGACAAAGCACTGTTCATCCCGGCGCTTTTCATGGACAAAAGACATTGTCTTTCGGGGGGTGTTTTTTAACACCTCTGCACGACAAAAGTTTTGTTGTTCAGTTGCCAGTGTAGATAAAGCTTTAGAAGAGATCACCGGGGCAGTATAATAAATGTATGGTGGTTTCCTGGTATGGCCAGGTATGGATGTTTGGAGCTAGAGCTTCATAAAATAAGGTGAAGACATCATGTAATGCCTTCTTTGGTGTTTGAAATTGCTGTAATTTTTGCATGAAGTTGGTTTTTGAATGTGCAAATACCAAGGGGGCCCAGGCCTTGCTTTATGAACTTATCCCCTTCTGTTTGTTATAACCTTCTGCACATGCAGATACAATTGCAGGATTGGGACTTTTGAATTCTTTGAAAACTAGTTTGTATGTTTGTTTATTTATTTCAAATTTAAAAGTGCTTTGGTGTGCTTTCTCTACTTGTATCTGGCACTGGATCCGATAAAACATAGGAATCCTACATAATTTAGTTTTCTCTTACAGAGTGATATTGGATGCTATGATATTACTGCTGATGAAATCTGGATTTGTTTGCCCCAGTAAGATCTCTTTCTAACGAAGTAACACTAAGATCTCATCCAGTCCTTGTTAATGCATTCAGATCAGCTTGTAGTTTCTGGATCCATTCCCAGTACAATATAAGAAATCCAGATGCTTTAGGAAGGATTAGATTGTAATGTAACTCTGTGGGAAACCTAGGTGTTAAAACCGCACTGGGACTAACTCTTCTAACGAACTGGCTTAGTAAGGATTAGGAGCTCTGGCTTTGTTAAAGGTGGCCTGCAGAAAGAAAAGATAACATTAGCAAAATATTTTACAAAACATCTTTCCTATATTGTATTAAATACTTTCTTACCATTATAGCAACTTTATAGTCTTACAAACATTTTGGCTTACCTTAAAATGATCCTGAGTAGTTTGGCAACAGTCAGATAAATTCTGCTCTTGTACCTGTGTGATTGATTCTGTTTGATTCCAGTGGGGCTGCCTAGGAGTATTTATGAACAGAATTTGGTGATGTATTTTTAATCTTGTATTCAGATTTGTGGGAGATACCACTAATTGCCCAAAGCCAATTCATTCTGTTTTTTTTAAAAGCATTTTGAAATACTATCGGTATAAAAGATGATATACAAAATCAAAATCCACTGTTAGCACATGAGTATGCCTAAAACTATCAGGTGGTCTGTAGGAGGATCTAAATATGGTGCTCGCTGCCTTATTTTCTTGAATCTGCAAAAGCCTTACAACTATGAAAATGATCCGAAGAGCAGTTCTAATTTGAAAAGTGACTGCAAAAATTACACAGTGTGTCCCTGTTACTCCTGGTCATGCTTGCTCTGTGCAAACAAAGGTGGTATTTTATACCTGCTAGCTAAGGAAACTCAGCGTGAGACCTGAAAGTCAAAGTATGTTCTTTGTGACTCATGCATCATCACTAGAGAGATTCCGTCCTGTTTCTGCTTTGCAAACCTAGTGGCTTCAGATTGCAGAGTAACAGAACATATAATTTGGGCCTATAGTCAGAACTTTGGGCTGGTCTACACTAACCCCCCCAGTTCGAACTAAGATACGCAACTTCAGCTACGTGAATAACGTAGCTGAAGTCCAAGTATCTTAGTTCGAACTACAAGATACTTACCGCGGGTCCACACGCGGCAGGCAGGCTCCCCCGTCGACTCCGTGTACCCCTCTCGCAGAGCAGGAGTACCGGTGTCGAAGGCGAGCACTTCTGGGATCGATTTATCGTGTCTAGACAAGACGCGATAAATTGATCCCAAAAGATCGATTGCTTACCGCCTGAACATGGAGTTAAGTATAGACGTACCCTTTGCTTAACAAATCACTTCTTATTTTAGTGCTTGGACAGTGAAAAGAGTAGATACAGATATAATGGGGGGTGGGGGAAAGAACAAAGGACACACCTAAAGCTCTCACTTACTTATAGTGTTACTGGTTTTGCATTTCAGCTGGGAGTGTTTTGGGGGGGGTTTATTCTACAAATTTTTTTATTCACTGTATTGGTGTCACCTCAGAGTTTGATCTGCACTTTGAGTGGAAATGTTTATAGGCAGGCACTTTAAAAAATGTGCGTAAGCAACTTGTTAAGAGCTGTTAATGTTGTACTGTGGCTAACCTTTTAAAACTAGTTTGACCTTTCCGAATAGGAAATAGTGAATCAATGACAGCGATGCAGTTCATGAAGACTAAATTAGAAAGGCTTAACTTCTTAAAGAGGACAAAATGAATTATGCATGTTTGTCAGTGTAATATACTGGCTATTCTTGTATGAGGAAGTTCTCTGTTACTGAATAAAAAAACATTAAACTGCAGCCCAGAGGTTAAACTCTCCAAATCTATCTGTTACACTTGTGGATTTTTAAGAATGCTAGTAGCTTTAGTAAATAACTTTGCCTCCTCTTTGGGCAAAAGTCCTATTTTTGTCAATGGGAGTGTGTGTGTGTGTGTGTGTGTGTGTGTGTGTGTGCGCGCAACAAGAGTACAATTTGTCCTGCAAGCTGATTTGGTGTGAGTAATCCTTACACAAGCCTTCCTGTTGGTAACAGTGGCGACTACTTGCATGCACACAGGCTTGTAGAATTGGACCCAAATTGTGTAACTAATTTGCATCCCACTGAAACTGAGGCAACTATGGGAACAGAACTTTTTTAAAGGACTTCGTGTTTACTGGTCTCTCTCTTCGCTTCCTGGCTATTGCAGTAACTGCGTCCAGGTGTCTAACTGCACGATGGTAATTTTGTGGCCCCATGTGCTCTTGCAGTTCACATTATTTCCTTGTACTGTGGCACGAGAAATAAAAATCAACAAAGCATATCTTTAGGGAACTTAATACTAGACAGGTTAATACTAACAAGGCCAGGGTTCTCTTCTAGTTTTGCTGTCCAAAAGTAACAAAATTTGGTTGTCAAAAGTAAGTATGGCTGGGCACTGATTATACTGTTTTGGTTTAAGAAAAAACAATTCAGTGCTGAGAAATAATATAGAAAATACCCATTTTATAAATAATATTCTGAAAATATTTTTGATTATCCTGCTTATATAAAGGCTCTCTGCAGTGTTAGGACAAGGCCACGTTATTGCTTGCTTGTTAGGCCAAGCAGTGATGTTACATCTCAGAGTTGTACCTCTTGGGCTAAATCTTACTTTTCATTACAATTCCACTGATGTCAGAGGGTTACTTTAATTGCCTAGTATTTTACTGTAGAACTTTCACTCAGTAGCAGGCAAACTCTTAACAAGTTTGGTAAAGTCAAGTTGAAAATTCAGTATTGCTATTCTAGACATAGTTTGCTTTGTTGAGCATACCATATTTGTCTTCTTAGATTCATTGTTTTGTTTTTTTTCCCCTTCCCCTCTCCTCCCTCCCTTCAAGTGACCTTATCAATGTTCATTTAGGTGAATGTGTTGAAATTAGACCCTTTGTCCAGAGGTTTGTCCCATCTGAATTATCTGAAAATTACCTCATTTTCAGTACTTCCCGAAAGATTGTTTCCCTAAACTAAACTAAACTGAATTGATGGAAATGGAACTTTCCATTTATCAGCGAAATGTTCCAGTAATTTCAGATCTTACTAGAAGGGAAATCTGGTGTCAAGAAACTTGTCTTATGAATTGCGGGCCAAGAAATGCCTTATTCCCTTGCTAGAAAGATAAGCTTCAGCAAAGCTTGTGGGAGTGTCTGGAGATAGCTGACTATGCCATAGGGATTGATTCCTCTGGTATATCTCATCAAGTAAGCAGGGTCGTGGTAGATGGTTTGGCCATTTCTTTTCGGAGAGGTTCCCTGACCCTTGCTCTCCTTACAGGGGCACACATAAGACGAGAAATCCCCTTGCTTTTGCTGCAGTGAAAGGAGCTCTTAGGACCGTATAGGACTGAGGCCACTTGGTGGCAGCGGGGGTGGTGGTGGTAATTTTCATGTCCAAAGCATTTACACATGGTGCGGGTGGGAATAGTGCCTAGATTGGAAGCAGCCACTAGGTTATTGCCTTTAGACCGAGGCTAACACAGTCTTTAGGCTTCCTCCGAGTGGATTTATTTTCCTCTTTGGTGCAGTGTCTGTTCTTCGGCAGCTGCTTTTCTTCAGTGTGGTGGCTTTGTCGGTTTCTGGTGAGGCAGATGAGGTCATGTGTTTTCTCCTGGGCAAGGCTTACAGCTGCATTAGCCAGCCTGATAGGAACCGGAGCCCAAAGGATTTCCTGAGGATAAACAACGGGAGGTAGTGTGTGAGATTCCTCTCTTCCGACTGAGCTACTTCCAGTGTGCCATTGCCCTGATATGACTGCTTTTTACTAATATATTTGTGGCAGACTCGGGATATATCTGTAGGTCACTGCATGAGAACCCCAGTGAAACCCGTTGAGAGCCAACTGGGGAGGACGATTGATGGATGAGAGTAACTCTCGGAGGCCCACAGAAAGGAGACGTAGGAAAACCACTGCCTTAAATTATCGCTGGGGAAATGGGATGACGGGTGGAAGCTTGCTCTGCCGTTGCAACTGTCAGTGGGGGCTGACGGCTTCCTGTCTGATCTGAAAGAGGTCATGTTCACCTGACATGTGAAGAATTGAGGTTTCCCCTGAAATCTAGACCCCCCACCCCATCTTAAAAAAAAAAAAAGAAACAAAATAAATATTCAGAAGGAACTAGGAGACCTGTTTTTGAGAAGAAAAGCCCTGTGTCCTGGGAATAGGGTCATTGAGGGGATGGGAGAACATCTGCCATTATGTTTAGGGATTCTCTCTTGCACCACCATCCCAGACAGGAAGCTATGTATAGAGGTGGAGGAGATTCCATGACGTACACAAATGAAGTTAAACCCAGCGTGAGAAAAGTTAGACATAGCCACGTTTTGGGCCAATAATACAAATACTGGCCTCCACAGACAGCTACTGCTTTTGCCATAAACCTGCACCAAGCATCTCTAAAGAGACGCCTATAAAATAGCTCTTGCTGTATGTACAGAGGGCTTTCTGGATACTCAATATAGAGAAGTAATGATCCAGTGGATGAGAGCTGGGAGACTTGGATAATTTCCCTAGCCTTCCACAGGCTTGTTGCATGAATTTCAGCAAGTTACTTAGGCCAACTGCCACGGACAGGCTGGCTACCAGGTGGCTGAAGGACTGGCTAGAACAACATGAATGATTGTTGTGATCGGCGCCTTCTCTGTGAGGGCTGATGGACCGATCAATCAAAGTGACTTAGGCCAACCTTTTCAATCTGTCTTAATTGGGGGTTTCCAACTTCTGAGATGCTCAGGGCCAATGCTGAGCACAGACAACTTGTGTTGCCTTCAGCTGGAATTGTGGGGGCTCAGCGTTTCTGAAAAGTGGGTCCTCGTTTTCACATACGTACGGGTAAATAGACGGTTGGTCTACAGCTATACTAGAATGCTGTACTTTCAGACTGACTAAGCAGCAGGGGTTCCTGGGAGGGAGGTAGGTGTGTGTGTGGGTGGGGGGGTGGAGAGAAGGGTGGTTGGTATCTAGTAACAGGCTGGGTTTCCCCTTCCACTCTTCACTGGGCTTTGTACTGAAACTGCCTTTAAGCACGAGACTGGCCTTGTAAAATAAACTGCTTTGCATGGCAGCTAATAGATAAGAAATTTTGTTTGCTTAACAGGGGAAATAAATGGACTGTGACAAATTCAGGGCTGGGATAGGCAGGCACAAAATACATGGTCTCCGATAGGTGCCGACTTTGGCCCTTTGGCTGTGGGGAAATTATGAACAAAGAGTCAGTGTTTGGGGCTGGAGGGGTAGAAATGTTGTGGCTAGTGAACTAAAATGACTTTAACAAGTCCATGTTTTCTGGGATGTATTTGTTGTTTGTTTGTTTGTTTTTTTTTTTTTTCAATCAAGAAATTAACTGCTTAAATGCTGATTCCCGAGAACACCCTACCCTGCTTTGGTTAATGAAGTGAGCCATGTGCTACTGCAATGTGCTCATTTCTCAGTTGATTCATCCCAATTTGCGTTTGCACTGGGACTTCCCAGTCTCACAGCCCAAGGGTGAAAAGCGTCTCTTTTGTGTGTGGTGTTTTTGCAGTAAACTGAAACTTGGAACTAAATATATCAAGCTTGACCTGATACTGCTCGCACTTACATGGCTGTAACTTGGGCATGAATCCACTGATGCCACAAGAGTGGCACTGTTGGAGAACAGGTGTGAGGTCAGACTCAGGCCTCCTGTTTCACGGATTGAAAATGCTAATGAAATAAGATAATAAAATAGTGAACTTTTGAACCCAGGTATCTCTTCTGTTTCAGAAGGCAGCTGGTTTGAAGCTGTATTAAAAAAACAAAACATAACTTATGTACACCACGGATATAGAAGCTCTTTACACAAGGATGGACTACAAGCTGTCAGGAACAGTATCCCCGATGAGGCCTCCGCACACCTGGGGGCTGAGCTTAGTGACATTGTCCTAACCCACAACCATTTCAGATTTGGAGACAACTTATACCTTCAGGTCAGTGGCACTGCTATGGGTACCCGCATGGCCCCACAGTATGCCAACATTTTTATGGCTGACTTAGAACAGTGCTTCCTCAGCTCTTGTCCCCTAGCGCCCCTCCTCTACTTGCGCTACATTGATGACATCTTCATCATGTGGACCCACGGAAAGGAGGCCCTTGAAGAATTCCACCTGGATTTCAACAATTTCCACCCCACCATCAACCTCAGCCTGGACACTACAGTGCAAATAAGTGATGGTCACATAAACACCACCCTATACCAGAAACCTACTGACTGCTATACTTACCTACATGCCTCTAGCTTTCATCCAGACCACATCACATGATCCATTGTCTACAGCCAAGCTCTAAGATACAACCGAATTTGCTCCAGTCCCTCAGAGAGAGAGAGACAAACACCTACAAGATCTTTATCAAGCATTCTTAAAACTACAATCCCCACCTGGAGAAATGAGGAAACAGATTGACAGAACACGATTGGTACCCAGAAGTCACCTACTACAGGACAGGCCCAACAAAGAAAATAACAGAACACCACTAGCCATCACGTACAGCCCCCAGCTAAAACCTCTCCAGCACATCATCAACGATCTACAACCTATCCTGGAAAATGATCCCTCACTCACACAGACCTTGGGAGGCAGGCCAGTCCTCGCTTACAGACAGCCCCCCAACCTGAAGCAAATGGTCACCAGCAACTACACACCACACTACAGAAACACTAACCCAGGAACCAATTCCTGTAACAAACCTCGTTACCTACTCTGTCCCCATATCTACTCTAGCGACACCATCAGAGGACCCAACCACATGAGCCACACCATTGGGGGGGACTCATTCACCTGCACATCTACTAATGTGATATATGCTATCATGTGTCAGCAATGCCCCTCTGCCATGTACATTGGCCAAACTGGACAGTCTCTGCGTAAAAAAATAAATGGACACAAATCAGACATCAGGAATGGTAACATACAGAAGCCAGTAGGAGAACACTTCAATCTCCCTGGACATTCTATAACTGATTGAAAAGTAGCTATCCTTCAACAACAAAAATTCAAAAACAGACTTCAAAGAGAGACTACAGAACTAAAATTCATTTGCAAATTTAACACCATTAATTTGGGTGTGAATAAGGACTGGGAGTGGCTGACTCGTTACAAAAGCAGCATGCTCTCTCTTGGTATTGACACCTCCTAATCAATTATTGGGAGTGGACTACATCCACCCTTATTGATTTGCCCCTTTCAACTCTGGTTCTCCACTTGTAAGGTAACTCCCTTCTCTTCATGTATTATAATAATAATGTCTGAATCTGCAATTTTCACTCCATGCATCTGAAGTGGGTTTTTTTTACCCATGAAAGCTTATGCCCAAATAAATCTTAGTCTTTAAGGTGCCACTGGACTCCTCGTTGTTTTCATTGACCTCAGCGGCCTTCGGATCAAGCCCTTATATCAGGCAACAGATTACTGAGGAAAGTGCTTCTACTGCAGGTTGTCAGAGGCTCTGGAAATCAAGTCTCTCTTTACCAGCTGACTGACAGATCACAACCTTGCCTCTGGGTGGTGGAAGTGGTGACAAACAGAAAGAGAAGCTGCTTTCTAGGTGATGGGATATGGAGAAAACTGCTCCAGGTGATGAAACAAAGCTGGTTTCAAACCGCGTCCTGGGCAATGCAGATAGATTCCTGTTGGTTCAGATGCAGAGAAATCAAACAGGAGCAGTGGATGGCTGGAGATGGAAGAGTTTTGAGTAAAAACTGACCAGAACCCCATGCAGAATGTTTAGATTTTGTATTTTTATAGTTCAAGAACTCCAGGCTCTCAAAGAACTGGGAAGGGACTGAAAACCCAGCAGAGCATTGCCATTCCAGCTGACACAAACTAGTTAATGGCAAACTTGGAACCTTTCCCCCTCCTCTCCCCCACCAGCAACTTTGCATTCATTTTTGTTAGATCAAGTCACTGGATTTTCTTGGAAATGCTTATTTAGGGTTACCATACGTCCGGATTTTCCCGGACATGTCCAGTTTTTTGGGCTCCAAATCCCCGTCCGGGGGGAAATCCCAAAAAGCCGGACATGTCCGGGAAAATCGGGACCGGCGGGGCTGGGCTGGGGGTGCTGGGCCAGGGGTGCCGGGGGCCGAGCGCCGGCGGGGCCGGGGGCGCTGAGCGCCTGGGGCCGGCAGGGCCGGGGGGCGCCGAGCGGGCTGGGGATGCTCGGCCGGGGGCTGTGCCATGCCGAGCAGGCCGGGGGTGCTCGGCCGGGCCGGGGACCGGCAGTGCTGGGCGGGCCGGGGGTGCTCGGGCCCGGGGCTGGCACCCCAGGGCCCGAGCCGACCCAAGCTGGAGAGGCCGGGAGGGGGGCCAGACTGGGCCACGCCTCCTCCCCCCACAGCCCCATTACCTGCTTCAGGCTTCCCGCGAATCAAATGTTCGCGGGAAGCAGGGGAGGGGGCGGAGTTGGGGCGGGGCTGGGGGTGGGGCCGGGGCCCCGTGGAGTGTCCTCCTTTTGGAGGCTCAAAATATGGTAACCCTATGCTTATTGGATTTCCGAGAGCGCCTGCAAATGGCTGCAGTGGGAGATGTGAGCTGAGCGTGAAAGGGGGTTGGAGCTTTTGAAAAGGGAAGAGACCACATTAGATTTTCTTCATGACTTGTGTACATCCTCCACGACTGCTTTAAAACCCAGCGTCGGTTCTTGTCTCTCAAGTCATCTCGTGACACCGAGCTTCATATGCCGACAACACAGCGGTCAAACTTTTTAGTTTGTGCTGCCAAAAATAAAATAAAATAAAATGCTACTTGTATTGTGATGTAAATGATGGGCTTCACAAGCCAGCCAGCAGGGCAGGCGAAAGAATCCAAGTGTGTTCATTCAAAACGCCATGGCATCTGTGTCAGCATGAACAACATTTTCCATGTAACAGCAGGAATTAATGAAGAACATCCCAGTGTCTGCTCTGGGGACTGTGGCTGGTTTAGTGGTGACGGATGCGATGGGCTTTTGCAACACACAGCTGTCCTGACACTGCAGTTGTGGGCAGTGTGGCATGGTTGTTGGTGAAGAGCAGTTTCCCACTGTTGCTCTTTGACTGTTCTGTTAGTTCAGAGATGTTCCTTTGTTTCCTTATTTTCACATCTGTTGTGATACAAAACAGAGAAGTACACACGCTGCACTTCCTGCTCTTGCATTGCTGCGCTGTTCAGTCGCTCAAAATGCCTTGCGTGGAAGGAGTTGAGTTAAAAATACCTAGAGTTGGGCCTTGGGGCGTGTCTGCCTCAAGTGTCGTTTTGGGATCTGCAGGGAGCTTTGGCTTCACCCCTTTGGATTTGAGGGCATTTGCACAGGGTGGAAGTTCTGTGCTGCTCTCTTCAGTGACCGCTCGCTGCCTTGGTCTCCCTACTACACTGTGGAGCTGCAATTGCTCTAATAGTATGGAGCGGAAGTGAATCCTGCCCTCAATGGCATTTAGTGGCAGAAAACTCAGGTGGAAAGGGGCAGCTTTCCTGTCTCCACCACCCATGGAGCCCTGATGGTTTGCTTTTTGTAAGTGTTTTGAGAAGAGCATGTGCAATCGCATGACTTTCTGGTAACTTTTTAACAACTTGCTGAGCTCCCAGGATTGGATATAATCATGAGTGCTGTGACAGACCCAGACCAGTGGGGTACAGGAGTCTGGTAGAGGGCAAATATACTGGTCACTGGATGAGTAGTTTTCTGTTCCCTGAGTGACCAGAGAAGGGGCTGCACTAGAGTAATCAGGAACCTGCTAAAACCAGTTAAGGCAGACAGGCTAATTAGGACACCTAGAGCCAATTAAGAAGAAGCTGCTAGAATCAATTAAGGCAGGCTAATCAGGGCACCTGGGTTTTAAAAAGGAGGTCATTCCAGTTTGTGGTGCGAGGGTGAGGAGCTGGGAGCAAGAGGCGCAAGGAGCTGAGAGGGTGTGCTGCTGGAGGACTGAGGAGCACAAGCGTTATCAGACACCAGGACGAAGGTCCTCTGGTGAGAATAGGGAAGGTGTTTGGAGGAGGCCATGGGGAAGTAGCCCAGGGAGTTATAGCTGTCATGCAGCTGTTACAGGAGGCAGTATAGACAGCTGCAATCTATAGGGCCCTGGGCTGGAACCCGGAGTAGAGGGCAGGCCGGGGTTCCCCCAAAACCTCCCAATTGACCTGGACTGTGGGTTCTTCCAGAGGGGAAGGTCTCTGGGCTGTTCCCCAACCCACATGGTGAACCTCTGAGGCAAGAAAATCTGCCAGTAAGCACAGGACCCACCAAGATAGAGGAGGAACTTTGTCACAGTGCATAGAGACTGAATTTCAGTCTGAAGTTCCAGCATGTAGTGCATGGGACTATGCAGAGAGATGGGATGGTTCTAAACTTGACTAACGCTGGAGTTCTAAATCGAACAGTAAACAACAGTTCTGCAGAGGGAGACTGCCAGTCGTTGTCCTGAGCTGGGTTGATACCCAGATTGTGCTATTGCTAGGTCTTTGCTCCTGGGTATCACAGGCTTTGGAGGGCACATGCTCATCTTCCCTTGCTGCACCATTGACCAGTACAATCCACATAACGCAGAGATCCTGTCAGGTCACAGGTTTGCGCTCCGATCCCGCTTGGTACGTCGTGTCAGGGAAAACCCTTTTCATTCTCCTCACTGGTTGTGGGACTCCATCAGGGCAGCATTTAAAGACAGGACGTCTCTGAAATCGTTGTTCTGGGGCCAGAGTAGTGAAGAGGAAGGTGGTGCTGGTGGAGGCTTCATTGGTGAAGGTCCTTACCAGGGAAAGGAGCCCAGCCTCCCCACCACAGCTGCTGGTAAGTGGGAGGGGTGCTGGGATCTCTCCCAGGGCACTGTCCCTCGATCTTGCAGAAGAGAGGAGCATTTTCTTTTAGCCTGAGCTGCCCTCTCTATGTGCTGGCTGAGAAGTCTCTCTTCTTGCCCTCTCCAAAGATGTTTAGCTGCTGGGGTGGGGTTGAGTGATAGAACTAGAATAATTTCCACCTCTGTTTACCCTTGTTGTCTCTGAACTGGAGGGAGGAAGGAAGATCTCTATACTCCACTTCCTCATCTCTATCTCTCTTCCCCCCCCCCCCCCCCTTTCCAGGGCATGCTGGTGTGTGTAGTTTTTAAGCTCTGTATGACCTTATAGTTCTAAAGTGCTTTGGGATCCTTTGTGATTAGGTGGTTTACACAAATGTCCAATAAGACTGTGCCCCAGTGACCCTTCCTTCCACTGGGAGAGCTGAGGACCATTAGCCGTAGTCTCCTTTTCTGTGTCTAGTTGTCTTTGCAGCAGCTTGAATCAAAGGCTTTGTTGCTGCAGACTTTGTGATTGAGAGACTATTTCCAGGCACCTGGCCTGGATCACTTCCTCTTCCACTGCACGTATCAGCAGGGCCATCAGACGACCGAGCCAAACCCTCATGAAGAGGAAATCCGGTCTTCCTCCAAGTCACTGTGAAGTCTGCGAAGCGTAAGGCTGGTTCGTCATTTGCACACTCGCTGTTGATCCGAACACAGACTGCTCCCAGTGGGTTCATCTCCCCTGCTAGAGCCCGGCGAGGAGCTGATCCTTCTTGACTGAACACAACCCTTCCTGTTGCCAAGTTCTTTGTTCCAATTTTGTAGTTATTGTATCCCTGCCCTGCCCTCTAAGTAGTTTTGTTTTCCAAGTCAACTTTTCCTGGAATCTCAGGCTATTAAAAAACTCTTTTTTCCCCATGCAAAAGTCATCCTTTCTGAAAGAGAGAACAGCCCTTTCTTAAAGCATTTATTTATGAGGCAGCGTGGTCTAGTGGATAGAGCATTGGACTGGGACTCGGGAGCCCTGATTCTATTCCCGGCTCTGCCACTGGTTTGCTGGGTGACCTTGGGCAAGTTGCTTCACCTTTCCATGTCTCAGTTTCTCCAGCTATACAGTGGGGCCCTCCTTTGTAAAGTGTGTTGAAATCTACTGATGAAAAGCACTGGGTATTTGTTGTGTTGCCTGACATGTTGCACCAATCGCTCTATTCCCCTTTCCTTGTGTTATTCTAAGTCTGCAAATCTGCATGCATTTCCTCTGTTTGGATACTCATTGCCTTGTTTACTGGTGTGCGTTGTAACCTCTACAGGAGAGGGAGAGGCTATGCAGACATTCTAAGGACTAAGGACTTGCCCTGCATCCAGGCAGCTGAGGTGGTGTGACAGTAATGTCCCACTTTGGAGAACACTTGGGGAAAGGGCCCATCCTGTGAAAACAAAGGATGGGGATGGGGAGAGAAAAGCATGAGGACAATGGATGGGCCAAATTCATTCCTGGCTGTTACATCAATGGCACTGATGGAGTTGCACCAGGGATGAAGTTGGCTGAGTGTTTTAAGCCCCTGTGTGTGTGTGTGTGTGTGTGTGTTTCTAAACATCTTCAAAGTACTGACGGTTCATTAACTGCACTAAAAACCTGATGGCAAAAAGCACAGCATTTTGTTTTCGTTTGGTTTTCTCTGTTTCTCAGGCCAGTTCCCCCCGGCTCTGAAAAGAATCACTGATCCTTTCCTACCTACCCCCAGTATATCAGCCTTCTTCATGAGCCCTCCTCAAAGAGATCAAACCCAATGTCCCTCTCCTCCCCATGATCTCGGGGCACATTCCCTTCCCTGATACCTCTTGCTCACCTGTTGCAGCCAGTCTGATGATTTCCCTCGCTAATGCCTTCCTTGATTCCCCGGCAGAACCCTTCCCAGCCCCTGGGATCACCTGCCCTGGCTCACTGGCCTGTCAGCTGCTCCCAAAGTTTGGGTCAAGAATCCAGAGCAAGGAAAGTGGATCATACCTGAGGTTAGGTAGGGTTGGACAGTGGGCGGAGGAGGTGACCTGAAACTTGCTCCAGTTGAAGTCTGAACCATGCAGCACTTATTCCAAGCTGATTTCTTGGCCATGATAGCGGTTCCTTCTCCCTGCCTGATTGCACTGCTCGGGCAGCCTGTAAATGGCTGTTTACAGTTCAGCTGGATTCAGTTTCATGCACTAGCAGAAATGGACGTCCCTTCCAGATAAGCCTGGAACAGTCAGACGTTGAGGTTTTTATACCTTGAGGGCGATAAGGCCTGTTGGAATCCAGAGTGACACGGACTCTCAAAATCTGTGGAGTAACATCAGTTTGAAGGAGATTGCAAAGAGGCTCAGATTTTGCTAGCACAACATTATTGAGATCTATTTCACCATAAAAGCCATGTAAAAAAGTCCTCGTTAGCCTCACTCTGGGTAAGGAAATATAATTTCCCTGCTATATCTTATTGATCTATTTATTATGGTGGCTTATGATAACTGCATAACTAATTCTGACTGGTTTTTTTTTCCCCCCTCACCTGTGTTTTTTTAAAAAAAAGTTGATTCTGTATAATGCTGTTTGCTGTTGGTGTTACATTTGTTGCAACCTTGGCTATATTTTTCTGGCTGAAATTATGTGAAGAGCATAAGCCTGAATACAGGTGAAAGGATATTTGTTTTAAAACTGCAGCTTTGCTCTCCTAAAGCATTGGACTTCAACCTTCCAATTAGAATCTGCCATCAAAACACCCCATACCCTCCAATGAAAGTGAACAACTTTTCAACTTGTCCCTACTTCCCTAGTTAAATGACTCCTCCTCCTGGAAAGCATTTATTTTTGTTGGATGCGCTCCACTTCATACCACATTGATATTTGCTCAGCTTTTGTGTAGAGGTGGTTTTCCTTTTGATTTTTCTAGGGTTTTTTATATTTTAAAACCAATATTTTGCTTCCCTGGATTTTCACATTTTATCAAATGCCTCTTTGGTATAGAAGATAGATTGGTTTAAAAGTTATGGAATTCTGTATAAACCAGGAACTACTGCTAAGATTGTGGCCCATGTGGGTAAGACTAGTCTGTTTAGTTACTTAATTAGTAAATGTTTTGTAGAAGTGTTGCAGCCAGGTATTAATTTAAATGCCACTTCTGTGAATAGTAACTAACTGCAAACAGTCATGTAAAACACTGCTACAAGCATTATGATAAAAATGGGGGGATGTGGCAATAAAACTGACGCAGACAGAGAGCCTAGTTTGCTATAATGAGGAGTCCGGTGGCACCTTAAAGACTAACAGATTTATTTGGGCATAAGCTTTCGTGGGTGATAAACCCACATCCGAAGAAGAGAGGTTTTTTTTACCCACGAAAGCTTATGCCCAAATAAATTTGTTCTTCTTTAAGGTGCCACCGGACTCCTTGTTGTTTTTGTGGATACAGACTAACACAGCTACCCCTCTGATGCTTAGTTTGCTATAGATCTACTGACTTTTAAAATTGCCACAGACGTTAGAGGGGTGGGTGGGTGTGTGTGTTTTAATTATAGATCAGTTTTTTTCCCTTCTGCATCAGTTGGTAAATGGAACTATACAAGGGGGATTAGACTAAGGGCTTGTTTACACGTAGCGGGGGATCAATGCATCGGCGGTAGACCCGCTAAATCAACCGCAGATCACAGTCCCGTCAACTCCTGTACTCCACCTCGTCAAGAAGAGTAAGGGGGGTCGACGGGAGAGCATCTCCTGTTGACATTGCGTAGTGTGGACCCCGTGGTAGGTAGATCTAAGCTATGTCTATTTGACTCAAACTGTGTAGCTTAGATCAAATTTCCCCTGGAGTGTAGACAAGGCCAAAACCTGTTCTGTTACTTCAGAAGATCTAAGCTGAATAACTTGACTTAAGTATCAGGGGGTAGCCGTGTTAGTCTGTATCTACAAAAACAACAAGGAGTCTGGTGGCACCTTAAAGACTAACAGATTTATTTGGGCATAAGCTTTCGTGAGTAAAAACCTCACTGCATCCGAAGAAGTGAGGTTTTTACTCACGAAAGCTTATGCCCAAATAAATCTGTTAGTCTTTAAGGTGCCACCAGACAACTTGACTTAATATTTCCTAAGCTTTTTGGCTATATTTAGGGTAGGCTGTGACTCCCTTCAGTTGGGGAAAAGCTTTGTATTGTTGTATGCTCTGTAAGTATCTCCAGTTTTTAGCAGGTTTCACTTTCTAAAATGTCTGTGGGTTTTTTTTTTTTTTTTTTTTTTTTTTCCTTCATAGATCCTTTTCTAGGACAGCTGTTTGTGATTACTTTGTGGAGTGAAGAGACAGCTGTAGTGAATTTAGAAGTTGTTTTGATTTAGTTGGGCTGTTTCAAGTATACTCCCCATGTGGTTGTTTCTGTTGCTCGGAGCCTCAGGCTGGACATTTCTTGTTGTTTCTGTGAGAGTAGCACAGTGGTCCCCAAACTGTGTGTGTTTGACAGGCCTGGGCAAGCCCCCCGGGGGGTGGGGTGGGTGGGGAGGGATTGAACCTGGATCTCCTGAGTCCCGGTTCAGTGCCTCCATTGGCTGACGTAGCAATTGCTAATTTTCCATTTGTTATACATGTTATCTCTGTCATCAGCAACCACGCTTGATCCTTTGTCTTATGCAGGGAAAGAAACCCAACAACCCTTAAACGATTTAAAGAAAACCATCAGCCTGACATTTTGCTGTGCAGATGTCCTCCTCTCATAGGCTTACCAAAGGAGATGTGTGTTTGGAACTCAAAATTGGTTACTTTGTATAGTAAATCCATTACTTCCAGTTGCTTCATGCCTGAGCTGTAACTTATTGCAAAAGAGGGCACTTGGAACACAGCAGTAATCCTCTTTTAAAATATTTTTGTGAAGTTTAGGAAAAGGAAAGAGATATGTTTACAATGCTTATCTTGATTTGTACATGATGGAAACTGTGATATATTGCAGCAGTAGTGCTCTGGTGGTCTTGTAACATATACAGCTAAGTAATGCACATTCAAAGCAGGGCAAAAAATCACGTTGTTGAGTTATGGAAGTTGTGCACCTGTGCATGGCTTTGAAAATGTGCCTTTCACAGGCTGGATTTTGAAGGGCAGACTAACATAAAGACGCTTAGTGGAACCGCTTCAGCACACTCGTGACTTTTAAAATATAAAATGGAGAGTGAATAGTTAAAATACAGTTTGCATTTGTTTCTAGGCTGATGTTTTTAAAAGAAGCCCTTTGAACTCTAAATGTAGTTTAGATTTCAAGTTTTAAAGTTGATTAGCATGTCTATGAGCATAGAGTAAGACATCCAAATGGATTGATAGGCTTTTTAAAATAGGTTTAGAAGACAAGATAATTGTGTGGTAACATAGCTGAAATAGGTTCTAAGCTTTTGTTTCCTGTCTGACCTATTCCTGCATTTCCTGGTCTTGTGCACGATAGGGACTGTTGCTCCGTTGAGGTGAGGGGAACGTTGTATGTTGTGAGAGTGAGACCTAAGTGCTTGCTCTTCTTTCCCAGTTTCTCTTCCCTTTTCTGTCTTCACCTCCCATCTCATTTTCACATATTTCTGGTCCTTCTGTTACCTCATTATTATAGGACCAGCTTGCCCCTATCTGGAGGAAACCCTATGAGTGAATGAAACTCCGTAGGCTTGAGCTCAAGAGTTTCTTGTAAGTTTTCTCCTCAAGGGAGGTGGGTTTGGGGACATGGGGAGTTCATAAAGCCACTCTAACTGTGTCTTGATCTATGGAATCACAGCTCCTCCTTAATAGGAGGTGTCTGATTGTAGAAAATGATTACAACTATATCTAAAATTGTTTGAAAATTTACATAGCTTGAGTTCCAGTTCTGTCTCCCTTGTTTACCAGGAACAATCTCCTCTCTGGCATATGTGCTATAGCAGGTGGTGACATCTAGTGGCTGAATAATATACTGCAAGTCAGCGTAGGTATCATAACATGCGATCTATTTCCAACCCCTTGTACAGAGGCAGGAGCTGTCCAAATGGCATTGTAATAGCCAAAGGAGGAGGCTGGGGTAATTTGAGACCTACCATGTTGGCCTAATAACTCCTAATTATCCAGCCCCATTTGCAAGACTCTTGTGAAAGAGCTTTTGCTATATCAGAACCTGATTAAAAACCTCTAATAGCCTCAAAACCCACTGAGCATCGGCCTTGTGTGGAGCTCTGCAGCTCTGTGTTGGGCGGGGGGGAGAGCGGGTCCTGATCCCCAGCAGCTCAACTGTGAGGGCAGCTTTGTTGGAAGGTCTGCAGGTAGCAGCATAAGTCACAGGAGAGACTAATTGAATGTGGAGTGAGCGCAGGTGGTGGCCCTGAAACATCTCAAGAGGAAGTCGTACTCAGGTGAAGCAGGTAGGGTGTTTGATCTTCCTCATTTGCCAAGACACCCTTTCCCCTTGGTCAGTGGTGAGGTCCCATGGATTTCGGGGCATCCACAGATTGCTGGAACCCTTGTGCGGAGGCCCAGTACATCTGCATAGCCAGTGTATTCTGATCCTCCTGGCATCCAAGCATGCACAGTACCTCTGCATGCGCTCCCTGCTGGGTAGGTGTTTCCAGCAGGCAGGGAGAGAATGCATGTAATATCATGTCAACAGACAGACAGACCGCATAATCTTCTGCCCTAAGCTTTCTGCAGGGGATGATGAAGCAGTGAGTGACCACCCCCAGACTCCTTCCCTCCCCCCTCCCCCCCCCCACTTGATCAGGGCTTCCATGCTCTTTAGACCAAAATACATTTGATCTGCCACTGCTTACCTGTGCAAGCTAAATCTGAAAAATATTTGAGAGGTCTTGTTCCCTGACCTCTCCTGCAAACATCCAGCCACTTACAGAGGAGCGTGATAATGCAGCCTGTGGAAAAACTTAATTGTGTGATTCATCTCCTCTGTGGAGGAGCCTTGTGCCATGGGAAGCTATGACATCTCTTATAGTAACACCCATGCTGACTACTAGCCTTTCGTACATGGAAAAAGCACCTATATCCACCAGACAATGAGACTGACGCTTGACTCATTAATAAGCAATGTATTTTCTTTTTGGTTTTTATAGCAAAATCTAAATCTTGATTAAATACAGTAGAAAAATCCCTAAATCCTCTCTCTCTCTGCTAATATACACATATTAATATGTGTATATTACACATTAAAACGGCAGCCTCTGCTTTTAAATCGCTGAGAACACTGTAGTTAAGGTCTCCTTCAGCTTTCACAACCAATTAGTCAGTAACTTGTTACTGTGGTTTGTAAAAGGATGAAGTATTTAGTGCTGTTGTCAAAATAGCAACTTTCAGTTCCACAGCAAAATGAACAAATAACTTCTGTTAGTTATGTAGAAGATTTTGTATGTGCATTCGCTTACTTGCTAACTGGAAAATCAGAATAATTTATAGTGGGTCGCCCGACTGTTTGTGTGTCTTAATTGGTGTTGACATAGTATAGTGTCAGGTGCCTTAGAATTTCCTGGGATAGAGAGTGAGTTTCTAGTGCAGAAGATTACCAGAAAGTGGACAAAGCAGGACAAGTCAGGCTGGGAAGAGAAGGCTGGTTGGACCACATAACAGCAGAGCTTCTCCGCCTTGTGGCATTCTCTGTCCAGATCTCTGGGGTGCAGCAGGTTAGTCGGGGCTTTATGCTTGTACTAGCTGTTGCAGCTGAAGAAATGGAGGAGGAAAAGTAAAAGCAGAATTGAAGACTAAGGGCTTGGCTACTCTGGCGCTTTACAGCGCTGCAACTTTCTCGCTCAGGGGTGTGAAAAAACACCCCCCGAGCGCAGCAAGTTCCAGCGCAATAAAGCGCCAGTGTAAACAGTGCTCGAGCGCTGGGAGCTGTGTTCCCAGCGCTGTTAACTTAATCCCCTTGGGGAGGTGGAGTACCTGCAGTGCTGGGAGAGCTCTCACCCAGCGCTGGCGCGCGACCACACTCGCACTTCAAAGCGCTGCTGCGGGAACGCTCCCGCAGCAGCACTTTGAAGTTTCGAGTGTAGCCACGGCCTCATTACTGACGCTAGGGTGACCAGATGTCCCGATTTTATAGGGACAGTCCTGATTTTTGGGTCTTTTTTCTTATATAGGTTCCTATTACCCCCCACCCCCGTCCTGATTTTTCACATTTGCTGTCTGGTCACCCTAACTGACGCTAATGCAGAGTGACTGATGGAAGAGCAGATGTGAGGAAGAGGCAGGCCTGTCTAGCGGGTAGACCATGGTCTCTGTTATAACTAGAGAATTGTGTGCTTCGTACGTTATTCCTTCTTCGAACAAGGAAGGGCTATGCTTATGAAGTGAACCTCGTATGGTTCATAAAAATGTTAGTGGGATTTTTCCTTTTTTAAAATTGTTTCTTTTTCTGAATGGGGAAGTTTGCAACATCCTGGTTAGAGTTCCCTGAGTGCATTTCTGGCTGTGCTTTCATTTCCTCTCTCTTGAACTAGAGAGATGCTAGCAAACCACATTTGGCTCCAGTCCGCTGCCTCTTGGAGCCTTTAAAGGGATTGTGGGACTTGGTACTTGCTTCCTAATCTCCAGCATTCTTCTTCAGATTTAGAAGGCGTTGTGTGAATGGCTCTGCCTCTCGCTCCTGGATCTCAGGTTTGTGGTGCTTGCTGTTGCCTCATCAGTACAACAGACTTGTCTGTGGCCTTACTTTCTTCTCTAGTGTCAATGCAATAATCTTTACTTCCTGGCCTAACTGTCATGCTCCTGCTCTGCAGTCCGGAGAGGTCTGACAGCCGCAGCTCATGTTAGAGGTGGCTGCGCTGCATTGCACATGAAACTCGGAGTGGATAGTTGGTGACGTGCTTGTGGATGGAATGTACTATGTAACTGTAGAGATACTGCCTGCAGTCGTTGGCTTTTGCAAATCTGAAGGCGCTATATTGATCATTCTGTAAATGCTCCCTGGGCTCTGAAGTCAGGCTTGGGGCTTGTGTGCTGCCCTGGGTATTTTTGGAGCACGTTTCGCACAGCTCTTTCCTTCACAGAACGGCAGCCTGGATTGTTGGTTCATCTTGATCATTTAATGTGCATTCCAGCAGAGGTATGTGGGCACATCTGCCCATGTGAAAACCCACTTTTCTAAACTCCCATGGATCCCAGGTATAAGTAAGTTTTCATAGGCAGGGCAAAATCTCCCCCTCTGCTAGCATGGGGTGGGGCAACTTGAGGAACTGAGCAGGAGACTCCCAGAGCAGCGCTCTGACATCCTGGCCTTCCCCTGACTCCTGTAGGAGGTGGGGAGGTATTGGGGAATAAGTGGGGTGAGTGTGAGAGGGATCGCTGCTCTGAGACATACTTCACCCATGCTGCTCAGTGTGCATGGCTTGGCTTTTAAGTTAAATAAGAATGGCTATATACAGTCAGACCAGTGGTCCATTTAGCCTAGTATCCTGTCTTCCGACTGTGGCCAGTGCCAGATGCTTCCAAGGGAATGAACAGAACCGGGCAATCTGTCGAGTGATCCATCATCAGATGTCCTCCAGTCCCAGCGTCTGGACTGAATGACATGGAGGTTAAGGGCATCCAGAGCGTGTGGTTGCATCTCTGACCATCTTGGCTAATAGCCATTGGTTCGGCAAGCTTTCCTCAGATCCTAGCTAACGCTGGACGCTGCTAATCTAGCGTGAGTTTTCCAAGTGCCTTTTTTCTGCGTCTGGAATTTGTGTGCGGTTTGACAAGCATTTCCTGCAGCGGGGGTTTTTGAGCTGAATGGAATGTTAGGACATGAAGCCAGAGGGTGTTAGCTATGTACCACTGCAGCGGCAGCAACGCACACGTTTGCCAGACATTTGGCGCATGCTCAGCATAGTGCATTGTTGGGCTGAGTTTCAAAGCAAACAACCTAAACTGAGGATTAAAAAGAATGAGAGGAGTTTGTATGGTATCTTAGTGCTATATTAGTCTGTCTGGCTGTTAGTTCCTTCAAGAAAAAGTTGAAAACTTGACTCTATTGATTTAAAATCCAAGCCTTGAGTCTGGAAAATTCAGCAAAATCTGAGAAGTCCCTTTGTATACAGGCTATACACGTGAATGCCCTTAATTTTCTGTTTTAAAGTGGTCTAGACCTGTGACAGATACTGCATATGGTTGCACTATCTTTGGGGGAACATATCTTATTAAGTGCGTCTATCACTGTGAGCCAGGGATTTTATATATGATTGTGGCCTACTCCATAGGGGCGAGGTGGTTATCACAACTGTTTCAAGAACTAAAACAGTGGAAGGTGATTAAAGTGAATCACTTAGGACAGTGGTTCTCAGCCTTTCCAGACTACTGTACCCCTTTCAGGAATCTAATTTGTCTTGCGTACCCTCAAATTTCACCTCACTTAAAAACTACTTGCTTACAAAATCAGACCTAAAAGTACCAAAGCATCACAGCATACTTATTGCTGAAAAATTGCTGACTTTCTCATTTTTACCACAGAATTATGAAATAAACCACTTGGAATATAAAGATTGTACTTACATTTCAGTGTATAGTATATAGAGCAGTATAAACAAGTCGTTGGATGAAATTTTAGTTTGTACTGACTTCGCTAGTGGTTTTTATGGAGCCTGTTGTAAAACTAGGCAAATATCTAGATGAGTTGATGTACCCCGTGGAAGACCTCAGCGTACCCCTGCTTGAGAACCACTGACTTAGCTGGTAAACACCTCCAGAGATATACCACCCTCTGGGGGAACTTGCATAGACTGGTTCAGACTGTTTTTTCCAGAAACCAATAAACAAAGGGCTTTTGATGTAAAAAGGCTGGGTTTAAACTGACTCAGGGCCTTCTTTCTAATCCAGCAAATGGGCAGGACCTGCTGTCCAAAGGCCCTAACCCTTGTGGAAGGGTTGGAAAGACTTTGGCCTACCAGGACCCCCATAAGATCTGATGGGTGACGTCAGGTTAGCTTTTAGCATATATGGAGGAACTGTTATTGGTTTTAATGTTTTCTCTGTAACACTTTTGCCTTAAGAATAAAGGTGCTTGGTTAGAAGCAGCCGTGTGGCAACTTGTAACTGCTGGCAATACTGTGCTCATAGCCCTGAGAGGGAGAGCAATGTGCAGGCGCTGGCCTTTCGGCAGACTGCCTTGCTGGGGGCATTGCAGTGTAAGGCAGTGAGCTCTGTAGCTTTAAAATTCCGGGCTGGAGGAAGAGGGACCCAGGTCTCCACCCATGAGAGGTGGTGGCTGAGAGCCGGAAACCTTAAATAAGTGCCTTGGAGGGATCACGGCGGGGGAACACAGGTGTATTCAACCTGAAACACTGACAGCATCAAAAAAGCATTCTGCAGAATCAGACAAATCCCTACTGTTTAGAACAGGGGTGGGCAAACTTTTTGGCACATCTGGGTATGGAAATTGTATGGTGGGTCGTGAATGCTCATGAAATTGGGGATTGGAGTGTGGGAGGGGGTTTGGCTGAGGGTGCGGGCTCTGGGGTGGGGCTGGAGATGAGGGGTTGGGGGGTGCAGGAGGGTGCTCTGGGCTGGGACAGAGGGGGTTCGGAGGGTGGGAGGGGGATCAGGGCTGGAGCAGAGGGTTGGAGTGCAGGAGGGGGTCAGGCGTGCAGGCTCCAGGTGGCGCTTTCCTCAGGCAGCCCCTGGAAACCATGGCATGTCCTCCCTCCAGCTCCTAGGCAGAGGCACGGACAGGTAGGTCTGCGTGCTGCCCCATCTGCAGGCTCTCCACCTCTGCAGCTCCCATTGGCCACAGTTGCTGGCCGCAGTTGCTGGCCAATGGGAGCTGCGGGAGCAATGTGCGGATCCTCCTGGCTGCCCGTATGCATAGGAGGTGGAGGGGGGGCACATGCCGCTGCTTCTGGGAGCCGCATAGAGCCCTGGCATATGCGGAGCGGGGCAAGCCCCTGACCCTGCTCCCTGGCTGGAGCGGGGCAAGCCCCAGACCCCACTCCCCGGCTGGAGCTCAAGGGCCAGATTAAAATATGTGAAGGGCCAGATGTGGCCCCCGGGCCATAGTTTGCCCACCCCTGGTTTAGAGTCTGGTAGGCACATCAGTCTCTGGGCAAAGATGATACTTAATTTAATCTGCCAGACTGTTGGGAGTAGAAAACTAGTCTTCCTGTCTTGGTTACAGTTGGAGCTGCCCCGGTTTACAGCTTGAGGAGATTATTTTAGAAAAGCGGCTTCAAAGAAAATGTTGTTGCTTTTCTGAACACAACCGTGTTCTTCAACCAGTTTTAAAATTTCTAATACGTAGCATTAAGTACCAAGAAAGAGAGCCTCGGAGACCCCAAAGATAAACTGCCAGCTTAGTACCGCTGGGAACCGAATTCTCGGGGTCCGACAATTGTGAGTTTCTCAGTGTGGTGTGGTCAGTGAATGAAAATTTCACATGCAAGATAATAATTTAGAAAGGATCGGAACCTAATTAAGAAATTGTTGTTGTGGTTTGTTCTAAAATGGTCACTTTTAATCTGCCAGGAAGCTTGTGTGTGGTTGCCAATCAGAAGCCAGTGCAAATGTGTCAGCCCAACAATATACTGCACATCCAATGCTTTCCCCATTCAAGTAAAGAATTTCTGAGGGCTACAGGTTACTGCTTTCTTTTCATACAAACTAATACCCACTATATATCTGTATGGTAATAATGCATCAATCTAGCTGTCCAATATTAATTGCAAAATTGTAAAAGCCACTTTTCCTGCTATTGAATTGACTCAAGGTAATTTATAACAGGTTGGGATTGAACGTATAAGAGCTTTCCAAGTAGTGGTATTCTTCTCACTAAATGAGCTTTCAGGTTCCTTGCCTTTTCCATACGTTACCTTTAGTGCGTTCTTTGTTGCATTAAAAAGACTTGCATGTAGTTGCCTATTCCCTCAAGAACTTAAAACACTGAGTAAATTAAAGATCATGCCAGACTTGTCTCTACACTTGGAAAATGACCGCAATAGCTGTTCTGTACTAGCTATTCTAGAATAGCTCTCCGTGTGGAATAAGAGTGCCATTTGCTGGTTTAGCTTAATATGCTTTCAAAGCTGATTCAAACTATTCTGGAATGAGAGCCTCCACATGGGGAGCTGTTCTGGTCTAGCTATTGCAGTTTAAATTCACATCCTACTTTATTCTGGATTAATTTCCAAATGTGTACAAGACCTAAGAAAATGATCACGGAGTTATAGCTAACCCTCTGACTTTTTTCCTCCCAGCAGCAAATGTAAGGCAGTGGGAATCTTAAGTGTTTGATCTTGATTTATGCACAAATATTGCAGAATATGAAATGGGAAGCGGTTTGGCTGTCTCCTCATGCCGTTCTCACCACTAGACAAATGGCGCACATCTGCAAAGGAGATTGTAAAATCTTGAGAGGAAGGATCGTGCCTTCCTGTGGGGGCAGGGATAGCTCAGTGGTTTGAGCATTGGCCTGCTAAACACAGGGTTGTGAGTTCAATCCTTGAGGGGGCCACTCTAGGGATCTGGGGCAAAATCAGTACTTGGTCCTGCTAGTGAAGGCAGGAGGCCGGACTCAGTGACCTTTCAAGGTCCCTTCCAGTTCTATGAGATAGGTATATCTCCATATATTGTATTTATTATTATGTAGTTCTTATCACAGTGAGCCCTGATCCTGACTGGGGACTTAGAGCACCACTACAGTGCAAACAATTAGTATTAATATCCTGCTGGAAATGTGTTCATTTTTTTTTAATTTTTATTATTTTGGGGTCTTTTTGTGCTTCCAGGTGAAAATATTTTCCATCAGAGTTTTCTTTGTTTTGTTTGGTTAATGTGTGTGAGAGAGAGCGTGAGTGGAGAGAGAGAATGTAACAGGTCTGTTTTAATGACAAGAGAAATTCTTTTCATGTTTGACCCGGATCTCTGACATGTTTATAAATACCCTACGTCCTGTTGTTCTCTTTGCTATGAAGGTTATCTGGTCTTGGGGAATTAATTAAGGTGTGACCGTGGGTTATAATTCATTTGTAGCATCTCGCTCTGGTTTAAAAAAAGAAATCTGCCTGCCTGCCATATTTTAGCCTCTTGACATTGATGTAGAGCAGGGGTCGGCAATCTTTCAGAAGTGGTGTGCCGAGTCTTCATTTATTCACTCTCATTTAAGGTTTCGTGTGCCAGTAATACATTTGAACGTTTTTAGAAGGTCTCTTTCTATAAGTCTATAATTAATATATAACTAAACTATTGTTGTATATAATGTAAATAAGGTTTTTAAAATGTTTAAGAAGCTTCATTTAAAATTAAATTAAAGTGCAGAGCCCCCCGGACTGGTGGCCAGGACACGGGCAGTGTGAGTGCCACTGAAAATCAGCTCGCGTGCCGCCTTTGGCACGCGTACCATAGGTTGCCTACCCCGATGTAGAGCTTTAAAGTGCAACTATGGGATTACGTGAATCCTACAACTATCTGCATTAAACTGGGATTACTTGGGAGTGTTTCCAGATGACTACCTGAGCTGTTCTCCTATATAGTAGCAATTTCTGGCACCGGGGCTGGGAGCAGAATGGATTTTCCACATTCATGCGGGTTTGTCTCTGGGAAATGCAGTGTTTAAAGAGGAGAATAGCACAGATTGCCGTCAAGGAAAACATACTTCAGTTGGAATGGCACAGAGGGAGAGAAGTGCAGCTAGAGAGGAAACATGTGAGATGCTGAGAGCTGGAACTGAGAGGCCTGACAAGGGAAGTGTGGAAACACCCAGTATTGTAATAGGACGAGTCAGGTCTCAAAAATCATGATTGGCTTTAAAAAAAAAAAGGATTTTTTTTTAATTTACTTCTTGATTTTGAGCTTCCAGAGTTCCACGCTCTCAATCTTTCCTTTGAAAACGCGAAGGCTAGAAACGTATTTTATCTCTGCTTTCATTTTGTAATCACATGACACCGGGAGCTGTGACTTTAAGAGAAACCCCAAATATGCTGAGACTAGTGATTAAAAACTCAAGACTTGGCGGGATGGTTACTACCAGTTGGACTGGCCCTCCAGTGGCCTGATATCCCAGCTCATAGACGTGGGTATGATCCTCCCTGCCAGCAGATGGAGACTGTCAGATTTGTGATGCAGTCATTCACTTTGCCTACCACAGTGTGCCTCAATGGTTTCCACCTCCAAGGACTGGAAACAATATTTTTTTGTCTGCTAAGACTTTAGTTAAGATTAACGTTGCTTCCTAAAAATCTCCGTAATGAAACCTTTCCTTTTGAAACTGTGGAGGTCCCTTTTGGGTGTCTCTGCCTGTGCTCACCACCCAGCTGAAATGTTCTTGAGCACCTGAATGCTTAAATGAGAAGAAAAATAATTAATGTTCCTGACACTCTAATAACACAGCTAACACCTGCCTTTTTGGCACACTGCAGATGCTTCTACCTTGAGTAGATGAACGTGCACTAGGGGACTTTTAGTGCCCGGCAACAGAGTCCACGCAGGTGCCTAGTGTGCAGAGTAGATTTATCTTGCCGCAAACGGAAGTGTTTATGTAGACAAGCTCTAAGAAGAATTTTTCTTAAATATTCACACAATGGTGTTTTAGCGGAACATATGACGATTAAAAAGGAAACAACAAATCAAAATGTTTAGAATGACTCAGCCACAGATCAGAAGAGATTTCAAGGGCGGTGTAAAGATATGTTCAGAGATCAGAAGCTCAAAATAGCTCACACTGGGGAGCCCCAGGCAATGACTGACAAAGCCCTCAAAGGGTATTTTTTCCCCCCCTCCTGAAGCAGAAAGTGGAAAGGTTTCTCCTTAATAACAGTTTAAGGCAACTCGAGCAGATTGGAATATTTCCACTTGAGAGATGCCAGCCACTAATAGGAATGCTCAGACATAGAGGAAAACTTTGCTTTCTTACATATCTTATTTGCAGTGGTGTTGTGGCCATGTTGTCTCTCTATTCTGGAACCAAGGTGGGTGAGGCAGTACCTTTTGTTGGACCAACTTCTGTTGGTGAAAGAGTTCTTTGTAAGCTCAAAAGCTTGTATCTTTCACTAACAGAAGTTGGTCCAATAAAAGATTATTACCTCACCCACTTTGTCTCTCATATATATCTTCGGTTTCAGAGAGGTAGCCGCGTTAGTTTGTATCTGCGAGAACAACGAGGAGTCCTTGTGGCACCGTAGAGACTACCAGATTTATTTAGGCATTCGCAGTGGACCAGGAAAGGCTGATAAAGGTGTAAATGTGGTCTTCTGGTATTTGGAAAGGTAATTATTACCCCTTGTGTGAGATAGGAAGACCATGAATATAATCACTTCTGCACTGCATTCATTCTATTCAACACTGTAATAAGAGAGCCCAGGACAATGGAAGTTCAGAAAGGCTGTGAGGGAGCCATCAGAATCCGAAACATGTGGAACTCGTTATCTGGACACATGCATGGAAATGTGTGAACTTGAGAGCCAGGGACTTAACTTGTCTTTACCTTGTTATCTCTCACAGTGCGCTGGCGAAGAGAAACGAGTTGGGACACGCACCGTGTTTGTTGGCCACCGCCCTGTTTCAGAAACCGATGCTTACGTTGAGCAGAAATTCTGTGATAATAGAATTGTCTCATCCAAGGTAAGTTGGTTCTCTTATTCCGTGAGCTGTGGTCATTTAATCAACTGGAAAGTTTGCACGTTTCTGTTCCTGTTCCTCAACCTTATTGTATTTCATCATCAGTCATGGCTTCCTGACATTTAAAACCTCAGAAATCTATACTTGAGTAGATAAAATGCTCTTTGCAAGAAGAAATTGCCCCAGTGTTCAGCTGTTCCATTGCTGGTGCGGTAGGAGTTTTAATAAACAAGATTGTTAATCTAATAGGGCTGTGGGTTGTAGTCTAAAAGCATGTACCTTGTATTAAAGAGACTCTTCTCTCTGAATCCCTCTATTGAGAGGTAGGGGATGAAATGTTATGTTCTGCTCTCTAATTTTGCACAAAATGTCCCACTGGGGTTTAGGAGAGATGTGCAAATGGTATTAGAATTGCATTTGTTAATAACACAGGGGCATATTATGATACCTCCTTCTGAGTCTAATTTATGATCTTCCTGATGCAATCTGAAAGCAGCTTGGAAGCTCATTTTGCACCGAACCACTGGTTTGTATATACGCTTCCTTACTAATGCCCACTGAGTGAATGCACACATGAGTTCCCCCTCTGTGTATTGAATAATATTGAGGCACAAAGAGTAGGACCTGCTTCAATGTTTTCTGGGTCTCCATTGTTTGGAGAGTGAAAATATAAAGGCAAGACAATATTTGGTGATTGGTGACTTGCAAGGTTTTCGTTTGGGATTTGTTTGGTTATAAAATGAACAGATATCCAGAAGCACGACAGTTCTCATTTTTTTTTTTCTTTTCAAGTAGGACAAAAATAACTTAGTACAGTGTGTATTTTAACTCTTGGCCTTTCTGTTGGATAAAGAGGAAACCATGCAGTACTCTATTAAGATAGCATTTGTCTATTCTGAACACAATGTGATGACACCTATCTTCTGGTTGATCTTATTTTACTTGACATCTATCAAGCTATTTCAAAAGACTTGGAAAAACTGAAGTACAATGTCAGACAGCTGGCAACAGCTATTGTTAAGCTAGTTGGGTGAATGTATATTTAGCTTGTTACTAAGGTGGCTTTGGGGATGCCCAATATATAGTTACAGACTTTAGTCATACCATACTTATGATTTAAAGGTTACAGTGGGCATATTTTTTTTCTGCTCCAAACAATTCAAATGTCTGCTGCCTTTTATATACTTTTGCTGTCTGCATTAGAACCAGAACTGACTTTGTGATAGGGACCAGTTCCCGCAGGCTGACCTAGGTAAAACGCCATTTGACTTCTTTGCATTAGGTCTGCAAGATTGTGCCATTAGGGAATATCCATTTTTTTTCTTTAGTGAATAATTGAATTATTTTAAAAGCACTAATCTTGTGTAGAACTTCATTGATTTTTTTTTTTAAGTTATTTCCCTATTGATTTTTGACCTTTTTATATTTGGGAAGGAAGAGTCCATGCCTACCCTTCTCTCCTCCTCCTCCCCTTTTTTCCCTCCTGCCCCCTAGTCTTTAAAATGAAGCTGATGTGGATGTGGGTCTTTATTGTTTGCTTATTATCTGTGCACAAGCCTCATTAATGATGTCAGTATGACTCTGGGAAAAGGGACTTGTTATTTCAAAGGACACATCTATTTGACCTGTTTTGTTTCTTAAACTTGATTTTAAAGTTCATGTCGTTATTTTTTCCAAAACAAATGATCATGATCTTCTCCCTTTCTCACCCCTAAAAAAATAGATTCATAGATTCTAAGTCTGGAAGGGACCTCGAGAGGTCATCGAGTCCAGTCCCCTGCCTGCATGGCAGGACCAAATACTGTCTAGACCATCCCTGATAGACGTTTATCTAACCTACTCTTAAATATATCCAGAGATGGAGATTCCACAACCTTCCTAGGCAATTTATTCCAGTGTTTAACCATCCTGACAGTTAGGAACTTTTTCCTAATGTCCAACCTAGACCTCCCTTGCTGCAGTTTAAGCCCATTGCTTCTTGTCCTATTCTTAGAGGCTAAGGTGAACAAGTTTTCTCCCTCCTCCTTATGACACCCTTTTAGATACCTGAAAACTGCTATCATATCCCCTCTGTCTTCTCTTTTCCAAACTAAACAAACCCAATTCTTTCAGCCTTCCTTCATAGGTCATGTTCTCAAGACCTTTAATCATTCTTGTTGGTCTTCTCTGGACCCTTTCCAATTTCTCCACATCTTTCTTGAAATGTGGTGCCCAGAACTGGACACAATACTCCAGCCGAGGCCTAACCAGAGCAGAGTAGAGCGGAAGAATGACTTTTCATGTCTTGCTCACAACACACCTGTTAATACATCCCAGAATCATGTTTGGTTTTTTTGCAACAGCATCACACTGTTGACTCATATTTAGCTTGTGGTCCACTATAACCCCTAGATCCCTTTCTGCCATACTCCTTCCTAAACAGTCTCTTCCCATTCTTTATGTGTGAAAAGATTTTTTCTTCCTAAGTGGAGCACTTTGCATTTGTCTTTGTTAAACTTCATCCTGTTTAACTCAGACCATTTCTTCAATTTTTCCAGATCATTTTGAATTATGACCCTGTCCTCCAAAGTAGTTGCAATCCCTCCCAGTTTGGTATCATCCGCAAACTTAATAAGCCTACTTTCTATGCCAATATCTAAGTCGTTAATGAAGATATTGAACAGAGCTGGTCCCAAAACAGACCCCTGCGGTACCCCACTCGTTATGCCTTTCCAGCAGGATTGGGAACCATTAATAACAACTCTCTGAGTACGGTTATCCAGCCAGTTATGCACCCACCTTATAGTAGCCCCATCTAAATTGTATTTGCCTAGTTTATTGATAAGAATATCATGCGAGACCGTATCAAATGCCTTACTAAAGTTTAGGTATACCACATCCAAATGTGAGAAACCAAATTGCAAGCAAGGCAACAAGGCAGTGTTCCAATAGCAAACATATATGCAGTTCCTTTTATTTATTTATTTATTTTAAGAGAAAAAAGTGGGAGTATGGAGTCTCAAGATTTTAAGGGGTTATCTTCACAGCAGAGAGAAAAAAATTCATTATTTGAGCATTGTTTCCTTTTGATGTGTGGCATGCAGCACTAAAAGCTATTTACAGGTGGGAATCCCATTGATTTTTGTACTCTTTCCCCTAACCTCCTCCAATTGTTTATGTGGGGAGGAGGGGGGTGTCAAACTTGGGAATAATTGGTTTTTTTTTTTCATTAAAATCCAGACAATACTCCAGTTTATAAGTCAATGAAGGAAGCCAAAATTTAAAGTGCAAAGTTAGAAGAAGGAACATGGAGTTATGTTGCATATTGGTGTGTAATTGTATTTACTGAAGTGCAGAAACCCAGTGGGCCAGATCTTGAAGTTTGCAAAGTCAGCAGCACAAAGGGGACTTAAAGCTACGTCACTGAGGAGCCCTTTTCGTGGCTATGATCAATGAAGGGAGGCTCTGGGCCTGGTAACTTTAGTTAAAGACTTGCAGTTCTTCTGTTCATGCCCAGTGGCAAAATAGCACAACTGGACTGAGGGCACTTCCTGAGTGGTGCATTCATCTCCAGCTCTGGTAACTTGCAAGATATAAGACATCAACACTGATAACCTTCCCTTCCCTCCTGCTTCAGTGTTGCCTGATGCATGATGACTGCTTTCAATCTGTATTGCTAAAACTATTGTACATAATCTGGAAATACGGATCTCCACCTTCCAATGAGCATAACGCAGGGGTCGGCAACCTTTCAGAAGTGGTGTGCCGAATCTTCATTTATTCACTGTAATTTAAGGTTTCGCATGCCAGTAATACATTTGAACATTTTTAGAAGGTCTCTTTCTATAAGTCTATAATATATAATTAAACTATTGTTGTATATAACGTAAATAAGGTTTTTAAAAAGTTTAAGAAGCTTCATTTAAAATTAAATTAAAATGCAGAGCCCCCCGGACCAGTGGCCATGACCCGGGCAGTGTGAGTGCCACTGAAAATCAGCTTGCCTACCCATGCCATAACACGTGCCATAGGTTGCCTACCCCTGGCATAACACATTCACCTCTCACTGCAGGTGTTCGTGAGACTATTGGCATGTTCTCATGCTAGAATTAGAATGGTGGTTGGGTGAAGCATCACCATAATAGGAATAACCTGACTTTTTTGAAGCAGGTGTGTCAGCTAATGTTAGAAAAGCACCCCTCCTGCACCCCCCACCCATCCTTCAATTAATGTAGTGAAATCTCGACAGGTTTTTTTTTTTACTGTGATTCAGTCTCCCAGAACAATTGGAGAAGCGGTGTTCTGTGCGGCTGCTGACTTCACAAACTGTTTGTTTCCACCTGCAAGCTACAAAGGCCGAATAGAAAAAAGTAGAGGGGAAAAAATGGATTTTTTGAGGGGGCGGGTGGGGGAGTGGGGCAGAAGATGAAGGTGGATATTTTCTCAATTTAATTGCACAATTGGCACTGCTCTTGCATGTGGAAAGAGGAAGTTCAGTATAGGAGTCAAACAGCGTCTTAGGCTTTTCTGTGGGAAGGAATTGTAATGGGGGTGCAAATATTGACTTTTCAGCAAAGTCCCGGAAGTTTCACCCAGTCTGTTCTGTACCCAAGCTTTTAGTGCCAACGTTTTATGTTCTGTCAGAGCTAGACCTGTTCTGTTGAACCAGTTTAATTCTGAGTTTTTTCTAAGCAATAACCTTGGACTCAAGGTCGGGCAGCAAACAATCTGGTGGTTGTCAGTCGGCGCACATGTCTGTCTTCAGTCCCAGTGTGGGTCTTGGGGGCTGCCGTCCTATCACATTGCAGCCTTTTATGAGGATGTTAGTTGGCCTCACACTTACTTCACACTGGAGTGCAATTACAGGGAAGTTATTGCCCGTCGGAGGGACCATGTGCTTCACTTGACATGAGGGGAGGGGTGTGGATGGATAAAGGAAAGCATGTGGTCCGGAGTGTGGGTTTAATTTTTCCACCGACCTTGTAGATGTAGGTAGGGTGATCAGACAGCAAGTGTGAAAAATCGGGATGGGGTGGGGGGTAGTAGGGGCCTATATAAGACACAACCCCAGATATCAGGACTGTCCCTATAAAATCAGGACATCTGGTCACCCTAGATGTCTCTTCGGTTGTGTGGCAATAAGGCAAACTGCAGATGCTGCTTTAACTATTTCACTGCTACATCGGTTACTGTCTGTATCCTACAATCCCAAGCTTCTTCCATGGTCCAAAAGTCCCAGTAGCTGCCCATCCAGCTATGAAAACCTCCATTCCTCCTCTCTCTTCCCCCCACCAACTTCTACCATGCTGTGACCATTGTCAGTGCAAAAACTTGCAATACATACACAATCCAAAACTTAAGGTCAGCTGAAAAACGAGCTGATTTTAATATAAAATAAATCTCTCTGAGGGAACAGTGTTCTCGTTCATATTTAATTCAGATAAAACTTCCATTTTGGAATTTATCCAGATCTGCTACAGAATTTCCTCATCCGCCTTCCCATTTGTGATGGAGAATTCAAGTAGCTTTGTTGCGGAATACAGGGTGAGACTCTGTATGCTGCACCTCTAAGAGGAGATGCAGCCCAGAATTCATAGCCCAGGGGGTAAGTTGGATTTAACCGGCTGGTGGCACTGTTAGACACAGAGTTCCGAGTTCTTTCTTAATGCGCAAGCAGTCAGTCGGTCTTGGGCAGACACGTGGTGGTGCTGTCCTTTTTTTAGTGAGGTCTCTCTATAGAAACAGTGGTCCCAGGGGTGGGGTTGGAAGCTGTGTAAGCAGCAGGAGAGTTTTGCTGCTCTCTGTGAACCAGGCATTGATGTTGGTTTGAGATTCCTGAAAGGAGGCGTTGTCCTGCATGCTGTTTGACCGTCTTATTTCGGGACAGGTGTATGCGTGTTAATCTTAGGCCAGGTCTACACTACCCCCCTAATTCGAACTAAGGTACGCAACTTCAGCTACGTGAATAACGTAGCTGAAGTTCGAAGTACCTTAGTTCGAACTTACCTTGGTCCACACTCGGCAGGCAGGCTCCCCCGTCGACTCCGCGGTACTCCTCTCGCCGAGCTGGAGTACCGCAGTCGACGGCGAGCACTTCCGGGTTCGACTTATCGCGTCCAGACTAGACGCGATAAGTCGAACCCAGAAGTTCGATCGCTCGCCGCCGAACTACCGGGTAAGTGTAGCCAAGGCCTTAGAATATATCCACGCTCTGCACCACCGATTTCCTCTCCACTGGAAAACAGACCTGCAAGGCCCCAGACATCCACTCAGCAGAGCTGTGACGCATCTTTGTGGCCTCCCAATTCTGCAGGAGTCGAAGTGGCCCCAGAATAATTCTGACAGATCTGTGGATCTGGCCGAGTTACAGCAGCCTGTCCCCTACGGGTGGCAGTGCGGCCTAGACCCTCCACAGCAGTGCTACTTGCTGCAGCCCTGCCGCCAGCATCACACCCTGTGTTTCCTAGGCTGAGTTTAGAGAGGCAACCTGGAGCTGTTTTCCTCAGGCCTTGCCATGGGGGATTTCTCCCTTGGCTGAATCCAGGGCTTTTAGGGCACTTTTCTGCTGCTCTGCCAGTCCTTTTTATGCATCGCACGAGGGCTGGAGCAGGGTTAAGAATCCTTCATCCCTATTGCCACAGAACGTATGACCTTGGTGATGTCTGGTCTCTTTGAGAGAAACAATAGAGGAAGGCTCCTTGGGCTGTTTCCCCCTGTGCATTCATGTAGCAGCTACTCACAAAGTGCCCCCTTACTCTCAATATTTGATGCTAATGAGCCTACATACAATGGTGATAGGCACGTTAAAAATACACAGATAGTATGCCATTAGAATTGCTTAATGCTATTGTGAGTTTCTGAAGAGATATCCCATCTCCTAGAACTGGAAGGGACCTTGAAAGGTCATCGAGTCCAGCCCCCTGCCTTCACTAGCAGGACCAAGAGGCTCAATAATACGAGAACTAACACCCTGGGCCAAATCTATCCTGGGTATAACATCTGTGAAATTATACCAGGGATACATCTGTGCAATATAACTACTTGAACTTTTTTTTTTTTTTTTTTAAATGAAATCTTATTTCTTAGGAAACTTCTAAACATAAATTCCCTTTCTTTAACTCTCAATCCCTGGATAAATGTAGCTTCCTGTCGATCTTTGGTTCTATTGACATTCTGAAAATTTGTGTGCTGGTATTATTTGCACAGCTTATCTCTCTGTTCTTTCACCCTGCAGTACACTGTCTGGAATTTTCTTCCGAAGAATCTTTTTGAACAGTTCAGAAGAATTGCCAACTTTTATTTCCTTATCATTTTCCTTGTGCAGGTAAGGGCACTTTTAAATAGCAATGATGCAAAAAATATTATTATTTTTTGAAACCGATTGTTCGAAGCTTTAAACACAACTTGATAGAGGACTGAGACTGAAGACTGGCTCTTTACTGGTGCTTATGAAATCTTTTATTAGAAGCTATGTTTTTGTCTCCTGCACACGCATTCAAAATACCATAACTGGTAACATTTCTGGGGCCATCTCAGACATATTGTGATGACTATTGTTACAATTTAAGGGCCCTATTAACACTGTAAGCACCACGAGATCACTTATAAATGTGTCTACGTTGGAGCTGGAAGGTGTAATTTCCATCTCGAGGAGTCATATTGGTGCTAGTTCTGATCAAGCTAGCATGCTAACAATCGAAGTGTAGCTGCCACAGAGGGACGGGCTAGCTGCTCAGATACATACCTAGGGTCTCAGATGAGATCATACTTAGGAAGTCTAGCCCCTCCCACTGCTCATACTCCCGTAGTTACACGGTTATTTTAGTGCCCGAGCTCTAGTGTCGGTATCTTTCCTTGAAACTGGAAATTTCACCTCCAGCTCCTATGTAGACATACCCGGTGTGAGTAAAACATATGTTAACGGCTGCAGGATTGAAACCTAGCTTTTTTGTACTCTGTTGCTTCTCCCATCTAACCATACATTTTTTTCCATATAATAAGCGGCCTGGTAATATTATAGTTTGTGTGTAGATTTCCAGAAAACCAGAAGAGGTGCACAGTCCATCATTTGGATTGTTTTTTATATATTCAGATGAGCATTTACTAAGTGTGTACATTTGTGTAGGAGTTTGATTTTTGTAAAGAGATTTTATACATACTAAATTACAGACATACACATGTTGTAATAAGATTTGGTTTTTTTCCTGTGCTGATTTCTATGTAAAGAGGGCATTGATCTTGGGATTAGGGGAAATGCTGGTAGAGATGAGTGTTCATTTTCTGTTACATTAGCTGAAAAATCAGGGGAGTTCCCAAAATATGTTTGCAAAAGAAAGGTGGGGTGTGTGTGTGTGTGTGTGTGTGTGTGTGTGTGTGTGTGTTTGTAAAATGTGGATGAAACACAAGGAAGTATATTTTCCTCCTTTTATAACTGAACATTGGAGTTTTAAAAAAATACTCAACTGACTGGTTTGGCTTAACCAGACAGATAAAACTTCAGCCTATTCATCTAGTAAATGAAGTCTTAGATCTGTTACATACGGTAGTCTGCAATAAAGGCGTCCTTTGAGGGATTAAGTTGATTAATACCTCTATGCTTCACTTTTATTATTGTTATCTATAGACTCATAGAAATATAGACTGGAAGGGACCTCAGTAGGTCATCTAGTCCAGTCCCTTACACTGAGGCAGGACCTAAGTATTATCTAAACCAGGCGTGGCCAACCTGAGCCAGTTAAGGAGCCAGAATTTACCAATGTACATTGCCAAAGGGCCACAGTAATACGTCCGCTCCCCACCCCGGCTCCCAGTGCCTCCTGCCCACCGGCAGCCCTGCCGATCAGTGCCTCCCGCTCCGTCCCACACCTCCCGATCAGCTGTTTTGTGGTGTGCAGGAGGCTCTGGGGGGGAGAGGAAGGAGCGAGGACGTGTCAGGCTCAGGGGAGGGGGTGGGAAGGGGTGGAGTGGGGGCAGGGCCCATAGCAGAGCCAGGGGTTGAGCAGTGAGCACCCCCCGGCCCATTGGAAAGTTGGCGCCTGTAGCTCCAGCCCCGGAGTCGGTGCCTATACAAGGAGCCACATATTAACTTCTGAAGAGCCGCATGTGGCTCCGGAGCCAAAGGTTGGCCACCCCTGATCTAGACCATCCCTGACAGGTGTTTATCTAACCTGGTCTTGAAAACCTCCAGTGACAGAGATTCTACAACTACCCTTACAGCTAGGAAGTTTTTCCTAATAACTATCCTAAATTTCCTTTGCTGCAATTAAAGATTTACTGCTTGTCATGTCCTCCGTGGTTAAGGACAATTTATCACCTTCCTCTTTATAACAACCTTTTACATATATGAAGACTGTTATCATATCCCCCTCAGTCTTCTCTTGGCCTACTCTGTCCTTGGTTTTCCCATTGCTTTTAAAGTATTTGTACAATGTTTTATTGTTACCCTTTATGTCCCTAGTTAGTTTAAACTCATTTTGTGCCGTGGCCTTTCTAATTTTATCCCTACATGCTTGTGGTGTTGTTTTTATTATATATAGTACACATATATGTCATCCTTTGTAATTTGACCCAGATTCCACTTTTTGTATGACTGTTTTTTGAATTTCAGGTGGTTGAAGATCTCCTGGTTAATGCAGGGTGGTTTCTTACTATTCTTCCTATCTTTCCTACACCCTGGGATTGTTGGCTCTTGTGCTTTTAATAATGTCTCTTTAAAAAAATTACCAACTCTCCTGAAGTCGTCCCTCCCCCGTCCCCATTGGAGTTGCTTCCCAGAGGCTCTTACCTACCAATTCTCTGAGTTTGCTGAGGTCTAATTGTCTTTATTCTGCTGTTTTTCCTCCTACCATTCCTTAGAATCATTAATTCTGTTTCGTGGTCACTTCCACTCAGGCTGCCTTCCACCTTCAAATTCCCAACCCAAGTTCCCTATTTGTCAGAATCAAGTCTAGAACAACCTCTCCGCTAGTCACTTTCTCCACCTTCTGTAATAAAAAGTGCATTCCAAGAACTTGTGGGATAATCTGTGCCCTGCTGTCTTATTTTCCCAACAGATGTCTGGATAGTTGAAGTCCCCCATCACCACCAACTACTGTGTTTTCAATGATTTGATTAGTTGTTTAAAAAAAGATCCTTCCACGTCTTCCTCCTGGTCTATAATAGACCCCTACCATGACATCACCCTTGTTTTTTATCCCTTTTATCCTTATCCAGAGACTTTCAATGGGTCTGTTTTCCACTTCTATATCAACCTCCGTGCATGGGTAATGCATCTTTGCTATTCCTCCTCTTTTTACCCCCCTGCTCATCCTTCCTGAAGAAGCTGTTACCTTCTGTACCAGTATTCCAGTCATGGGAATTATCCCACCCACCAAGTCTCTGTGGTGCCAATTATGTCATAATTGTGATTATTCCTTAATATTTCTAGCTCTTTCTCTTCACTAGATTTCCCATCTGTATTCCCTCTTGTCTCTCCTTTGCTCCTGCTGTGATTGCCCACGTTCCTCCTCCCCACCCGCCACCCCCAGGATTTTGACCCTGCACCCCGGTCTCCATGTTCTGGACTTACCTGTGGGCTTTTCTCTCCTGCCCGCATCAAACCTAGATACTCTTCCTCTTTCCCTTCCTTGATCGGTGGACTCTTCTCAGCAGTCCTTTTCAGAACAGAAGCCAAAATCCTCCCAGTGACACCATCTGCGCAGCCAGGCATTAACCACCAGGATGTGTCCTCCTTTGCCTGAGCCCCCTACCCGTGACCGGAAGGTGACACCACCTGCGCCCCCAACTCCCTCACACTCCCTCCCAGAGTCCTGTAGTTACTTCCGATTTGCTCAGGGTCATATCACACGGTATAATTAGTGCCCACTTGGATGAGCAGCATGGGGTAGAAGTCAGAGGGCCAGATGATGCTCAGTAATCCTTCCGTAATGTCTCAGATAGGCAGCACACCTCGGGGGTGCCAGGTCAGGCCGGCAGATGGACACCTCTGTCCTCCATAGAAGGGAGTCATTGACCACCACCACCCTTCCTCTTGGGATTGATGGCCATGATCCTTCCAGCCTAGGGGGGACATGGCTTCTTCTCCTGCACCTTTGGGGGAAATTTCTCATCCCTTGTTGCCAGAGCAGCATATCTCTCTCTCTCTCTGTCACATTTAATCTCTATGGACAGTGGGTTGGGAGCAGGGGTGGAGTACTGCCTGCTACCAGAAGTAGCCATCAGCCAGCTTCCTCCTCGTGAAAGAGCCATTTCCTCCTCCCCGATGGTGCTATTGCAATCCTCTCCAGCTGGATTGCTCCCTCCATCTTGGAGGTCTCCAGAGGCATATTTACAATGAATTCCTTGTGTGAATGGATGCTCCTCAGCCTAGCCACCTCCTCCTGTAGCTCTCCTACCTGCCTCCCAAGTAGGCACCTCTCACCCTGGGTGGTCTCCCCAGCCTGGCTTTCTATGTTGAGGAAATGCAGGCCAGAGTCTCTGCAAACCCACACCAGCACCTGGGTAAAGGCGGGTTCTTTGTCTGGACACAGGTGCAGGTGGAGAAGCCAGGAGCACTGCTGGCACTGGCAGTGGGGCCTTTTCGATCCAGGGTGATTTTGTTCTTTCTTCCGCTTACAAACTCTGTCTCAAACTCCTATGTTTGCTGGCCCCTGTTTGCTGTCTCCCCTTGGTCACTTAGCATCTGGCTATGCTACAACTTAACAAAATTGGATGCCTAGTAAATTGTTATGGAGCATAATGCTCCACTTCAGCCATAAAGATTTCCATGACTGCTGCAGAAATAGGTGATCCCAACGTAATTCCTGTGGACTGTGCATAATGTTGCCTGCTTTACACAAAGGGACAAACTCACTTCTGGGGTTAGCTGATGCCAATGAAATCCAATGGAGTTATCCCATCTCCTAGAACTGGAAGGGACCTTGCAAGGTCATCGAGTCCAGCCCCCTGCCTTCACTAGCAGGACCAAGTACTGATTTTGCCCTAAATCCTTAAGTGGCCCCCTCAAGGATTGAACTCACAACCCTGGGTTTAGCAGGCCAATGCTGAGTTGCACCACTCCAGTTTGTCAGAAATGAACTTGGCCTGCGTATGTACCGAAGTAATGCGCTAAAATCAGGATGTCCCTCCAGGATACCTGATAGTCTGAAGTCACAGTATTACATCTTATCTTCTGCCCCTCTTAACGGAGTTTGGGGAGACTGGAATAACTGAATGTGTTACCTTACTGTACCCAGTCACCTAGCTGGGGGACATTGATATATTTCCTGGCAGTTCAGTTGCAGACTCATTTTAGACATAGACCTAGGGATCTAGCTATGAAATTGATTGTGTGCAGATGGATTAAAGAGCATTTTTCTTGTTTTTGGTTTTTATTCCAAAAACTGTGACCGTGTTTAAAGTAAGAAAACTACCCACATATTGAATTAGGGATAAAAACCACACCTGATGCTGTTAATACAGGTCACTAACAGACAGCTGCCAGGCACTTTTCATTCTGGAAGTACTGAAGATCTCACTTATCTTTAATAAGCCCTTAAGGCCATTCCATTCATTTAAAGTATCAAGGGGCTACCTTGACAAATGCCATTTATGGCCGAAATGTTGGTGTCGATCAAGTTAACGTATGTTAAATTAATGGACTTGCCCGAAGTGCTCCCTTATACGTGAAGGGTTCAGCAGACTCTTGACTGAGGAGTGCAGAGGAATTAGATGTTGAATTCAATCCTGTGTTGGGGTTGGTCCTGCTTCCATGTAGGCCTGGTGTCCAAAAGCCCATTGACTTCAGTGGCTCAGGGTCAAGTCCATGTTGGGGAGGGAATGTGTCTTTTCTTGAAAGCACACATGAAATATACATTCCTGAAAATACCTTTTAGTTGGTTGCTTGATTGATTAGTAAGGCATCCACTGGATTAATCTACTGAAACCATTAGCTAGACAATTGCTCCTCTGAAGCAACCTAACGCCTGCAAATAAAGCTGAGTTTGGATAAGTATAGTCAGCACCTTTTTACCGAAATGCGGAAATGAAGGAGATAGGCAGCTTAGGAAGTGGAAAATACTTTTGAGTGACAGAGGGAATGGTCTGGTGCTTCCTGAATCATGGAATTCAGTTGGGTAGAAACAACAGATGAACAGAAACCTTCATATACTAGCAGGACTCAGTTACTTTAAAATGAAGTCCGAGTATGCTGCTGTAGTCCTGGTCTAAATACAGATGCAGGTTGAGCTACCTGCTGCTTGTTGGATCCTTGTTATAAGGCAAGTGTCTTAGAAACAACTTCATAGTACGCTTACGCTATCTTGATTTTGCTGTGTTAGTCTCAAAAGTTGCCTGTGAGTTTCACAAAAGGGAAGACTGTACTACAGGGGATGAATATGGAATACGGTAATAATATGGAAATTCCCATATGAAGTATCTATATCCGGGGTGGGCAAACTACAGTGCATGGGCTAGATCTGACCCGCCAGCTGTTTTAATCCAGTCCTCGAGCTCCCGCTGTGAAGTGTGATCTGGGGCGTGCCCCGCTCCGGTGCTCTAGCTGGAGAGCGGGATCAGGGGCCACTCCATGCGGCTCCTGGAAGCAGAAGCCTGGCCCTCTTCCAGCTCTTACGTGTAGGGGCAGCCAGCGGGCTCCACTCTGAATGCTGCCCCCGCAACCCCTATTGGCTGGGAACTGCAGCCAATGGGAGCTGCAGGGGCAGTGCCTGCGGACGGGGCAGCATGCAGAGCGGCGCCCCCTGGCCACCCCTATGTGTAGGAGCCCAAGAAGGGACATGTTGCTGCTTGAGGTAAGCGCCACCCAGAGCCTGCACCCCTAAGCCTCCCCTCGTGCCCCATCCCCTACCCCAGCCCTGATCCCCCCCCTCCCACCCTCCGAACCCCTTAATCCCTGCCTAGAGCCCCCTCCCACACCCTGAACGCCTCATTTATGGTCCCAACCACAGCCCTCACCCCCTCCTGCACTCCAACCCCAATTTTGTGAGCATTCATGGCCCTCGGGCCAAAAAGTTTGCCCACCCCGATCTACATGAACAAACCTATAACCAGAATACTCTCATGTATGCATCATGGCAAGCTCTCTTGGCACAGTAGAGCCGCAGAGTTACAAACTGAGCAGTCAACCACACACCTCATTTCGAATCAGAAGTACGCAATCCGGCAGCAGTAGAGATCAAACAAACAAACCGAAAAAAGCAAATACAGGACAGTACTGCGTTCAATGTAAACTGCTAAAATAATAAAGGGAAGGCAGCGTTTATCTTCTGCATAGTAAAGTTTCAAAGCTGTATTAATTCAATGTTCAGTGGTAAACTTTTGAAAGAGCCACCGCAATGTTTTGTTCAGAGTTACGAACAACCTCCATTCCTGAGGTGTTTGGGACTCGGAGGTTCTACGGTAGGGGGCTCTGGGGATGGCAGAAGGCACGATACATGTATGTGTCCAAAGCTTTACCTCACGTGGCCTCAGTTTTACTAAAAATGACGCCACCGTGGTGCCTGGGGGCAGGCAGATGTTGAAAATTAACTCTCTGCGATAGGGGATGACCGGTTCCATAAATATGGTCATTTAGGGCCTGTCTACACAGTAAAAGCTGTGCTGAGCCACTTGAATCCAGCTAGTGCAGGTAACAGAAGCAGTGAAGACAGCACAGCATTGGCTTCAGCATAGGTAGTACAATCCTGTCACAGCCCCTAGGTACGCACTCGGCTCACTAGCCCACGCGGTGTTATCTTCCCTACAGTTTTTAGCTGGGCTAGCTGGATTCAAGCTAACAAAGTGAGCTAGTCCATACACAGCTTTTGCTGCGCAGACCTACCTTAGATGCATAACTGGCCATGTGTCCGTGCAAATACCCAATTGGAGCCCACACGTGCATTGCTTGCACACAGAGCTGAGTGCAACCATCTCTGAACGTCCCTAGCCATCTAGGATTTACCACTGTTGAATGTAAATACTTTAATGTGGTGTGAATTTGGCTTCTTACAAACGGGACCCTTTCTGACTCTCTGCTCTGTTTGTGGTGTTTTTGCATAAAGCAGTGCAAAAATCACAGTGTAAGGCCATTTCCAGGGATTAATATGTGCTGACTATCTCAAAACAGCTTCCTAGGGACAGATAAGAAACCTTTTGTGCATAATGTAGCTTTTTACAAAGAACTGAAAACAACACATACAGATTCTATTGTTCATGAGCGCTCCAGTGAAACACCAATAGATGTTGCAAAACAAAGGCCTTTTGTTTATATGAATACAAGGCATTTCTGGTAAACTTTCCTTGCGCTTTCCCTCTCCTCTATTACCCAGTACATCTGCCTCCATCCGTATTCCTGCCTCAACCCCCACCACAGTCGGCTGGATCCCTGAAGTAGGACAACACGCTTCCTGTATGCCAGTTTGGGATCTGTGTGACCGCAATGCAGTGGTCTGTCCAAGTATGCTTCCCCCTCCAGCCCCCGTCATTTTAAGGTCTTCTCTGGGGGATGTGTATTGGAGATTATGGTCTCTGACAGCGAGGGAGCTGTACAATATGCTCAGATTTATTTCTCTCTCTCATTCTAGAACTTGTTTGGTCTGAACTCCAAGCTCCATTTGGCTGTCTGATTGTGCCCCCATCACATCCAAAGGGAAACTGGTCCTTGGAAATTTTAGGATGGGGGTGAGGGGTGAAGCTCACCAGCAATGCATAGAAACTGCTCTGGCTAGTCTGTCAAACCAAAGGCTCTGCATAAAATATGTAACCAATGCGGTAACGCTGGATGCCAAATCTTAGTGTTGCTGTGGTTTTAGTTTTTCTGATTCCTTTAATTTCTTCTCATTAGGAACCTGTTTCAGTGACCACACACTTCCTATACCCTAAAAGCTGGGCTGAATCATGAGACGGTCAATAGAAATGGACAGTTCCCATTCTGTAGGGTCCCCCTATTGTTTAATTAAAGTCTCAAAGCTGGCCTGCTGTGTTCTTTCCTTGCTACGGGCATGTCTTCACTGCAGTGTCTTGAGGTACACGGGAGTGTTGTCCCATACCCAACTCCCGTGCACACCCACAAGTTAAGTCGTGTTTTATACTCCACTTAGCTGATCCAAGTACTGCTGACACGCAAGCTAATACTGTAGCAGGGAAACAGTTACTCTGTGCTGCTAATCCGAGCAGTGGGTGCCACCGTAGCATTTTGCAGTGCAGCTGCTCTCACTTTTAGAGCCCTCTGACCTTCTTTTTATTCTTCTATAATTGTTCATTTTATTTTTTGGGAATTTCTTGTTCTTTCATTTTGTTCATGAAAAAAAAAGATTTTGTTTTATTTCTTTTTATTACATTTACATGAATAAAATCCCTCAAATGACCATATGCAAACAAACACGGTGTAAAAATCCCAATTTGAATATATGACATGATTTTATGAGGCGTTATTCCATGGCGTTGAAAGGTTTCAGGAATTAAAAGCTGACATAAGAGTTCCCTACATTTTCTCTTTCCATGGCCTGTTGTCTTACAATCAATGTATACTTCGGGGGGGGGGAAAACTTGTCACAATCTACACCAGGGATAGCCAATTATTTTTTTGTCAGGGTCCAAATTTCTTGGTCAAGGTGTAGTCAAAGTCCAGACGCCAGAGAAAATAATGCAAAAGTAACAATAATGATAAGTAAATAAAAAGATTTTGTGGTCTGTTCAAAAGTGTTTGGCGGGCCACATGTGGCCCGCGGTCTACCTCTTGACTACTGACCTACGCTACCCTTGGCCTACACTAACCACAGGGTACATGAGCCACAAAATAATGGTATTGGATGAACTGGCATTCTGGGATCTGAGTCCAAACCTGCGTTGGTGACTGCACAATCTGTGACTTTCCACAAGATGTTGAACCACTCACAATATAAAGACGTGGGCAGGTGCAAATTCCCCATCCCCATTAGCCACCCCCAGGTTCTCTGGATAGCTACTTATGGTCCCCCCACCCTTGAAATGTACCCAATACTTCAGCCCCCAACTAACCCTCCCATCTCCATCTCCATTCAGTGCCACAAATCCCATGGGACATCACGGCTCTTCCCAACTGCTACTGCTTCCTTCTCCAACTCTCCCATGCCCTCTCTCCCATTGAATCTCACCCCCTCCAGTCCCCATTAGCCCTGATAACCATTAGTCCCAGGGACCCCTCCCCTATCTCTGTGTCCAACAGAACATGGTCATCTGCAAAGTCAAGATTGAAATTTTTCTTGATTCCACATAACTCCTGCAGCTTCCTTTCGTGTTGCTCTTTGCATCACATAAGCTATCACAGTGCAGAGAAGAGAGGTGCAACCCTGGCAAACTCTGCTGATGATCTTAAACCAATTGCTCTCTCCCCTTCTTGTCCTTACACAGCTTTTCGAACCTTCATACAGTCTTGTCCAGTCTCTTTCTAGGAAGCCCATAGAGTCAGAAGATCTATAGCAATTCTATGAATGTGGTGGCTGGGCCATGTATAGATTTTAGACTCTTCCACTGCATCTGAATTAATTGACCTGGTCTTGTGGATCTAGCATTAGAGACTTTTACGCCTTTAGAGCCAGAGGGCCTGGATTTAGTCCCCACGGATGACCCAGCCATTATGCATGCACTAAGCCTGAATGAGAAACCCCCGTGCTTCATACCCAAATCCATGCATATTTCACTCTCCCCCTCAATAAATCACACCCCGCCACTCCTTCCAAAGTTCAACTCTGACCCCCAAGTATAGCTCTATCCCACACAAAATCAAATTAATGTGGCCTACCCAGGCTTCCTGTAGGGCTTCACTGCTGCATCTGGCTCCCCATCCCATCCTCTGAAAGGAGCTGTGGGTTGGAGACAGTGGTGTAGTGGAGCCGGAACAGTGATCCGGTTCCATTATGTCCCACTCCTCTGCAGCTGGTCACTCTGCAGGGCTGGCTGGGCTCAGCTCCCCGTTGTGGGCATTTTGACGTGCCTTGCTTTGCCACTCCCACTCCATGCCTGACCCTCCTGCTCCGTTCCTCCCCTCTTGTTAAAGGAGCCAATCTCCTCTGTGCATTTGTCCTGCCCTGTGGGGAAGGAGTCAGTGGCGCTTTGCCCACTTGCCCCGACCATACATGTAGAACTCCCCAGAAACTTGGCCTCCCCTTGCAGATGACTGGATTTTGTGAACCAGCCAGTTAGACACCATCACAATAGGAGGAGCAAGGAAAAGGCATCTTAGTTCATTCTGGCAATTCTGGTTTGGGTTCTATTGATGATACTAGAGACTGGTCCATGGTGTGGTGGTTGAACATGGCACCCAGTGCTGGCCCTGCTGTTCAGTCTTCAGGGTGAGACTGACCATGTTTGGTGCAGTTTATACAGTGTGTGGGCAGGCAGGTGCATGGAAACTTTCTGGTTTGAACCCATAATGCCCCTTTCTTAGGCTGCACACCACAAAGGTGCGTGACTGAGACGCATTCTCTGAGCCCTGTTGGATACAGAAACTTGTTCAGCTGCCTCAGTCTGCTTCGGATCAAAACGTCATAGTCACTTAGGAGACTTTCCATTAACTTTCAGTGGGATTTGTATACCTCAGTTCTTAAGGTGCTTATGTAAATCTCCCTCCTACACTCCATGTGCCCACTCTTCCTGAGCATGCTCGTAGTTGGGGCTTGTATTACTTAATATAGCCCTGGTCTACACTGGGGGGAGGGCGGGGGGATCGATCTAAGTTACACAACGTCCGCTATGTGAATAACGTAGCTGAAGTCGACGTACTTAGATCGACTTACCGTGGTGTCTTCACCGCGGTGAGTCGACTGCTGCCGCTCCCCCATCGACTCTGCCTCCACCTCTCGCGGCGCTGGAGTACAGGAGTCGACGGGAGAGCGCTCGGGGGTCGATTTATCGCGTCTAGACTAGATGCGATAAATCGATCTCTGCTGGATGGATCGCTGCCCGCCGATCCAGCGGGTAGTGAAGACCTACCCACAGAATGTGTTGAATGAATCAACTCTAATGATAGCATTTGATAGCGACTCCCTAAAAAAAATTATAACACAAATTGTTGTTGTTTTTTTTCTGTAGGTCATAGTAGATACACCAACCAGTCCAGTAACCAGTGGACTTCCACTTTTCTTTGTGATTATTGTTACAGCTATCAAACAGGTAATGTTTTCGATTCATGAGGGCATGGGGGTGAGCAACAAATTGCTACAGTAGTGTGTGTGTGTATTTGCTTTGGGTTTTTAAGTATGTTCATGGCAGAATGAATGAGAGAGATTTGGCGTATAAAGACATATATACTTGACTCTACATATATTTGAAATAATAGAGGGCGAAGGTTAGAGGAACACTATAAATGTGAAATCTATTTAACTTAAAATTTGAAATAAAAAAGTAATTTTGGATACTATGCCGCACCTAAGTTCTCTGTCCAATTTTTGTAGATTTGACTGCATTTTCTCATTTTCAGTATGGCTTTTGTAATCTGTGTGTGTGTGTGTGTGTGTGTGTGTGTTTATTGAAAGTCATGTTGTGAGCTATTGCTGTTGATGGTTGCCTCTGAGTTCACTGTACTACTATAATTTATTTCTTCTGTTTTAAAAATGCACTTTGGGCCTGATTTGGAGGTTAAAGAAGCATGATATAAATCCAGTTTCTATTCTGCTCTGACGTCAATGGAAAAACAGGAATAGTTCTAGTCAAACAATATCTAGTCCTGAAAACTTGTAGACCTCTTTCATTGAGTAATGTTAAAAAAAAAAAATTTAACCGTACGCACCCCTTTTTTAAATTGCATTATTTGGTGTTTTTGTAAAGGGAATCAGTTGCGGAGCAGAAAGGAGTACTAGAGTTAAATCTGAATATGGCTTTTATATTCTTTAGCTGAGACTGAAGAGAGAGAAAGTCTTTTCCTGTGTTAGACTGGAAAAGTGAGAATAACGGGGCACTAAGCATATTATTCACATGATCAGCGTATTCTTGCCAATCTTGAGAATAATAGAAACATGTCACAGCAATTTAGATGCTCCTTGCATGCAGTGCCTAAAGATTAGTTTTGTGTGTGTTGTTTTAGTCTGTTCTGAATCTGTCAAATGGATATGTGAAGTTTTTAAAAATTAACTTGGTTCAGACGGAGCTATTCAGGTCGACGTTCTGGCGTGCATGAAGGAGCTCTGATAACTGTGTTTAACTTACTTGCTTTTTTATCTCCCTCTCTCTCACAACTTTATTTATTTATTTACTTCACTACCTGGGCTTGACTGTGTTACCTGTATATTGGTATGTCTAGGGCTATGAGGACTGGCTGAGACACAGAGCTGACAAGGAAGTAAATAAAAGCAGCGTCTTCATTGTTGAAAATGCAAAGCAAGTGAAAAAACACAGCGAAAAAATCAAGGTAACCATTAATAGAAAGAGAGAGAGATGCACCTGGGAGCCATTGGGAAAACTCCCATTGATGTGGTAGCAGAATCCGACGCTGTGGCTGAATACTTGAATATGCTAAGGGCCTAATTCTGCAGTTGTTACTTTTTGTCTTCCCATTCTCTTCCCTAAACCTCCGTTTGTTTTCAGACTGGAAACCTTACGAGCCATTCCAGTTAATAACTAGGTGCTTGCTTGGCTTTTGTCTGGTCACTTCTTTGAAAGGCTGCCATGCACTTTACTGGTGGGGCTCATGAGTAACTTACCTCTGATCATTTTTCATTTGGTGGCTGGAACAGGCAGTCCTTCCTTTATCCCGCGCTTCCCAAGGACATCTGGGAAGATGTCTGCTAGCAGAGATGCTGATTTATCACCTCTCACTGTAGAATGCTAGATGGCTGCTTTCTTTATACATTTTTATGTGAAATTGTAAGGATGTGTCTCTTATCCTAGTCTGCGGTCCTGCTGAGTTGGGCTGACCTCTCAGGCCAAGTCCTGCACTTGGATACAGGTGTGCAGCGCTGGTTGAAATCAGAAGGAGTTCTGGTTGTCGGAGGGCAGAACTGGCCCAGAGTGCCTGGGAGAGAATGGCCCTCAGTGCTTAGAAAGGGGCCCTAGCTAACAAGTTTAATTTACAGAGCTGGGATGGTTCGTTTAATCTGTGGTGGAGGTTTTCCCTTGTTGCTCTAATATTGGGATAGAATGCAACAGCGTTTGTAAGAACAAATACTTGCTAGTGGCTTGTTGTGACAGTTCTTGGGGTGCCCAGGGCTGAGTCACCTTGTTACCCCCAGACTCCAGCAAGAGGGAGTCTTGTGGTAGCTGGATGTCAGCTCCCTGATGCCATCAGCTCTTCAGCCCCTCTCCTCTGGGCTATGGCAGCCCTTGCTTTGCCTTGCAGATCACCAATAGGTGTCCCCTAGTCCCCAGGCCCCTTTGAAATGTCTCCCCGTAGCGTTCCGTTCCTTCTCCACCGAACACTCACAGGCTATGTCTGCACTACACAGCTTTGTCGCTACAGCCGTGCCGCTAAAAGTTGCGCAGCGCAGCCGCTGTTTGTCTGCTCTCCTGCCGACAAAAAACTTCCACCCCCAACGAGTGGGGTTAGCTTTGTTGGCAGCAAAGCGCTCCTGCCGACAAAGCGCTGTTCACTCCGGCGCTTGTCGTCAGCAAAACTTTTGTCTTTCGGGGTGTGTGTGTGTGTGTGTGTGGTTTTTAATACCTCTGAAAGACAAAAGTTTTGTTGTTTAATTGCCAGTGTAGACAAAACTACAGTAATACCAGGTAAGCTGTCCCCAGAGGAACAGAGTTCACACCAGCTTGTTTGGTTCCATGGAGGATGAGCTACTGAGATATATTTATAGTGAAAACAAGCCTAAGTTTATTATCAAAGGCTAAAATTTAAGAGATGGTGAGCAAGGATAATGGATTACATATAAAACAAAATCAGTACATGCTTTCTAGAGATTAAACTTAATTTAACCTCCAGTCTAGAAACAATCTTTTCTCACCCAAAGGTCCTTTACAGTGCTTCCAGCCAGGGCAGGTTGGGATCTCATTTTCATGAATGTAATCGCACTTCCTTAGGTACAGGATAAAGAGGTTTCCTTTTGCTTTTTCCTTTATAGCCCCAAAATTCATTGTTGGTCCCCCACGTCAGGATGACCCCCTGGGGGTTTATTCCTTGGTATACTGGACTTCGTATGCAAATGGAGCCTCCATTCTGTTGGCTTACAATGCTTAATTTACATGTGGACCGAGGGAGACAGGTGATTATACGTCCTTCGTCTGGCAGAACCCCGTTTATCAACCCCGTCTTGATTCAGACTTCTTTAGGAACGTATTTTCAGTTTATGTATACATAACTTCTTCCATGGCATTTGTACAGACATTTCACCTTAGTGTTAATGACCACTGTGAGCCTGGCTTTCATTAAAGACCTCACGTGACATTCTTTATGGAGAAATACTGTGAAAACAGGGTGCTGGGTGTAGTGAGTTTGTCAGGCCTGTCAAGAGTTACCGTGACAGCGCAGTGACCCCTTTGCTGGTTGGCATTGAGGGGCTCTTAAGGTCACACTTGTGTTTTCCTCTCGGGGCGGAGGGACGTGTGAGGCCTTTGATCAGAGGGTTCTGTTACACGTTGTCAAGAGCGTGGCTCGGGGTCCCTCAGCAGCAAATGAAGGAAGAAAAATCAAGAAAATATAAATGTAAAAAATGCTACTTATTTGGGTACTATCTTGAGTGTAAAGAAAACTTCACTCTGCTCCATCTCCTCACAGCAAGTGCCGTGTCCCCTCCATCCAGTAATGAGTGTTTTCCAAAGCTAGGTAGTGAGGGAACGTAGTGTATGTAGCGGCTGCTACGGAATAGTCCTAACTGAAGAAAAAGCTTTCCACTTGCAAGTCTAGTAGAAGGGTGTGTGTGTGAGCTACATATATGAACAAGGGCTATGGTGGGTAAATATCAAGCATACTGTCAGATAAAGGAGAAAAGATGTGGAGTCCGACGACATTACTACATTTCCACTCAATAGTGAAATAATTTCATAGCTTTGTTAAACCCCTTCCAAGGGCCCTCAAACTTCAAATTCTATTGTCCTGCGAACAATCACTGCACAGAGGTCCTACTGAAGTGGGTGAAAGTTGTTAAATATGGAACCATTGTAAGACAGAGTAAATGTGCAGGTACTGTGTTGCTATCGTTATGCAGTCTTGATAATTAGCTTTGAGCAACAGTTCTTGCATGTGGATGGCAAATCATGGGGGACAGTTACACAATTGCAGTACTTTTTTTGGTGGTAAGCTTAAAAAGCTCTTCAAATTCCCATGATCGGAGAGGATTTGTCCTCTTTCTTGTAGACTTGGATAAAAAAAGATAAACTGATTTAAACCTTTAATCATCTCCTTCAGGGCCTGATGAAATGAATCATTAAAAAACCACAGTTGCATTCTTTCCAGGTTGGCGACATCGTAGAAGTGAAAGCAGACGAAACCTTCCCCTGTGATCTGATCTTCTTGGCATCGAGTAATGACGATGGGATCTGTTACGTCACGACGGCAAGTCTGGATGGCGAGTCGAATTTCAAGGTAAGAAGAATGAAAACGCTTCAGGCAGGAGTCTAGAGTGCAGAGTCAATGCATTGCAGTGGCTCCTCTGTGCTCCGATTTTTTTGTTTTAGTTGCAACTGAAGTCAGCCTGGGTGTCTGTCAGTTCAGTTTGAGAACGCTTTGGGATCACACATTCTGATTGTGATTGGTTGTGTTTAGCTTTCATTTCCGTTTAACTCTCTCATCCAGTCACTCAACACTGAAGTGCTCTATGGATTTTGTGTGTGTGTGTGTGTGTGTGTGTGTGTGTGTGTGTGTGTGTGTGTGTGTGTGTTTTAAATAACTATTCCTAATGGCACTGTTCCAAACTGTGTTGGTCTTGACAGATATACCTGCATGCTGTATTATTTATCCTGCTAAAGCAGGTTAGCACTTTCATCTTCTTACCCATGTAGAAAGATCTAATGAATTAGTAAATAGATCACTGCAGTTTCAGCTTGTTTATTATAGGAGTCACCCGTAGTGCCCTTTGCAATTGAGATTTTATCAGGGCTTTCACTCTATAACTCCCTGCTTTCGCTCCCTCTGCACTTATGAGTAGTTGTCCCCTTTTTGTGACTGAAATTCTTCATGTTTGATATGAACTCATAGGTGAATTGTTCTGGATTGTTTTGCAGAAAAGGCCTACTAGTCATTTAAACTATACTCTGTTCCCATTGGCAGAAAATTTTAAGATGCATTTTTTCATACTCATGACTCAAAAGGGCTGAACTTTGAAATTTGAAATTGTACCAGTTGGGTAGGCCTCACTGAGGATGAATTCTTTCTCTAAGTTATTCCCTCTACCTTTCTCCCCCACCCCCCCAATTGAAACCCCCCCTCTAAGGATATGACAACTTGGTTTCATTCATGCACAGGAGTAATTTGTGCTAACATTGGTAGCTGTAGTACTAAGTGTGAAACAATGTTAGTAGTGTAGAATTCCTTCCAACTCCCACAGAAGTCAGTGGGCGTATGTATCTTCATTCGTTAAAAGGGTGTTGGATCAGGTACGTGGCTAATATCGATATTGATAGCCATTAGGTAATGTAGAAATGTATGCGTGGAAGCTGATTCTGTGTTGAAATATTTTTGATTGTATTGAGTTCACCAACTCTTTAGAAGTGAGCCTTTCTCCTGGGCATCTTATGAACTTCACAAGCCATGTAGCGCTGGGTCTGCAACCTAAGTGGATAGGTTAGCAGAGAGGAGTGGAGCTTTCAAGTTCCACAACCCTAAAGTACCCCTTCCTATATTAAAGCCGGTTTAAATGTATGCCATAAAATATACAAGGATGTGCAACACGGCTGAGTTAATTTCAGAACCGGAACTCGTTTCCTGACTTTGAGCATTTGACATGTGACACTAAAGTTCTACAATAAGTATCTTCTATTGTTTCTGCTTGGTCATTAGCGGTTGTCTCCTGAATGTTGATGTAACAAAGAAGAAGTTTGGGGGGCAGGGAGAAAGAGTGGGGAAAATGGCAGAACAGCGTAACTGAGGCTTACCTGTCCTGTGGGGGTGGAATTTTTGATGTAAGACACAGACATTCTACTACAAAATCATTCACCACTGGTATTCAAAATGCTGTTTATAATTTGTGTACTGTAGCTGTTTCTCCCATCAGTTTCAGGAAGAGGAATCCAAGGCTAAGAAGTGAGAGAGCTTTTTAGTGAATGTGTTTTTGGAGACCGATTAAGGCAATATATCTTGCTGACTGAAGTTTAGAACCGTTAAGTAGTTTCTATAAATAGAACTTTAAAAACAGCGAATTGGAGTCTTCCCAGGCTTTCCAATTAGTTCTGTGAGAAAGGAACTTTCACAGCAGTTGATGCTAAGAATAGCTCTTGGTTCGGTCAATACTGTTCCTGCTCCCCTGACAGCAGAGCTATCTTCTAATTACCTTCAGAAGCTGCACCGGGCAATTTCCTTAGAGGAGCTGAACACCTGTTGAGCGCTTGCAGCTATCTTTTGAAGTAAACCAGTGTTGCAGGAGTTCACCATGCCTTAGGACAGCCCTGAAGGAGGAGTATGTCTCATAATTTATTGGCAGGTACAAGAGACCTCCCTTATTAAGTAACCCTCTGTCTTACCAGACCAGTCCAAAGTATTTCCTAAGCATGTTAAATGCCAACCTGTTCTGCCTTTCATTAGAAGACCCTTCCCTCTCCTCCCGCTCCATCCTTAAACAACTGATGGGTTACTTGAGTGGTCGCTTAAGACAAGCCTCCTTATACATCAGTGTTTTTAAGTACTGAGCTATAACTACTCATTGGGTGAAGACCTTCTCTGTGCTTGTGCTTCAGTGGAGCGGTGTGACTCCGTAATAGCTCTTGCTGCTCCTTCCACCTAGACTCATTATGCAGTGCGGGATACGACTGAGCTCCGGACAGATGATGACATCGACTCCCTTACTGCCGCAATCGAGTGTGAGCAGCCTCAACCTGACCTCTACAAGTAAGTACGGGAACAGCCACGACTCCCGGTACTCAACTGATCCTGGTCGTTTGTCCATCACTTCGTGTCCTTTGACCGGGCAAACTAGTGAGCCGTTGGCACCCGTCTAACAAAGTAGTCGAAGGGAGCCGCTGAATTCTCGTTCCAGCTGAATAGGCTGCATGGAATTCAAAAAAGTGATTGTCTTCATGTTGTCCACAAGGAATGAAAGATTTTTTAAGGTAACACTCGCAGATGTTCTTGGGGAATTTACTGAGCTGTCCGGCAAAGCTCCCTGGAAATTGGACTTAGATGGCAAAGCATCTGCCCTGGGAGGTGCTAGTGCACCAAAGTGTCACTAGACCCATAGGCCTTTACAAACTTGGGTGTAGGCCTGCTTAGAAACATGGCTTTGTTACCTTTCTGAACAATTTTAAGGGTGGAAACCCATTGGCACCCTGGCCCCAATTCAGCAAGGTGCTGAAACACAAGAACAGCCTCATTCTAGTCAGCGGGGCTCCTTGCACGCTTAAAGCTTGGCATGTGCTTAAGTACTTTGTTGGATCCTGGCCTGCGTAATGTGTGCTTTCCAAAGCGCCTTCTCTCTGAGAGCATAAGACTCTGATGTCCTCTAACCGTCTCATTTCTTCCCACCTGCCTGTTGTGACGTTCCTTATGTTCGTGATGGCTCCTTGTAATTAAATATACAGCAAACATTAGTTAACCAATGTCCTCTTATATATTTTGATCACAGATTTGTTGGAAGAATTAACATCTACAGAAGTAACCAGGAGACTGTAGCCCGGTTAGTTCACTTGGCTCATTGTTACTCATTGCAGATGGTGTGTGTTTTCTTTATTGATAGTTCGTAGCGTCCTGCTTATCAAAGAGGACTTGTGGAGATTAATAGGCCTGAAATTTGAGCTTTCTTATCCTACCGTTTTTTTCTTTCATGTTGCAGTTTGGTTTTATGTGTTCTAGTGACTTGAGAAAATTTCAGTCATTCCGAATGAGGGATCACTTGATGATTACCTGTTCTGTTCATTCCCTCTGGGGCACCTGGCACCGGCCAGTCAGAAGACAGGATACTGGGCTGGATGGACCCTTGGTCTGACCCAGTATGGCCGTTCTTATGAGGGCAGCAAGCCCTCTTAAAAATCCCAGCTCTTCAGCTGTGACAATCTCCAACAAATGCCCCAGGATGTTGTGTGTTGGGTTTGCTGATGTGGGAGTTTACAGGATGTGAGCACATGTGCAACCCCTTCATCCTCTATCACCCCTGCTGGAATCATCCTTGTGAGCTGGCGGATAAATGAAACTGACAGGCTCCCTGCTCTCTGAGTTCTTGCAGGGCAGGATCCCCCGTCAGTTTCACTCCCACTGACCAGGACCAGAACCAGAAGAAGCAAAGAGTGATGTGCTGGGCATGTGCTCACAACATCTGCTCTCCAGCAAACCCAGCCTTTGCTTTGCTGAAGAGCTGGAGTTCTAATGAGGTGCAGCCTGTGTTTTGGGTGACCAGTACATTTTCTACATCAGTGGGACACAATAGAGGGTGGGTGAGAATGTAGATTTCCTGAGGGGAAGGTTTTTGGTTGTGGGCCTGTCAAATAGGCTGTTTCTGTGCACAAAATGTTTCCCCCCCCAAGCAGCGTATGTACATTAGTTTGCAAAACTGTTTTCCCTGTTGCTGTTTATTTAGTGAGTACAGCCATGTGCTCAGAGCGGTGTAAAACCTGAACACAAAGACAGTCGCTGCCTTAATAAGGTTACACTCTACAGACACAAAGAAAAAGACATCTTTGTATATATCACAGGAGAAAGCACCAATTCACCAACAATGCTGCAAAATTAATGGGCCAAATTTTAAAGTAAAGAAGAAAATCAAAGTGTAATCCAAGAAGCAGTGAAAGATAGATTTCAGATAGAAGTGGAAGCATGCATGTCCGTTAACCCAAGAGTTTTGGAATTCGAAGAGTTTTTGATTCCATGGCCATAAAGGACCTTTGTGACGATCTAATCTGACCACATATACAGCACAGAAAGTGACAGGAGGGCTTTGAAAACCAAATGGTCACCTCTCAGCCTGCATTTGTAGTGTTTGTGATGTTTCTCGCTGGTCAAGCAGAGATGCCAGCAGATGTGCCCCTCAGATTCTTAAGTTGAGAGACTAATGGTGGTCTCAAATACTAACTGCAATACAGAACTTTTGAGGGACCCTTGAAACCTGACAAATTGATTTTTGAGGATTTACACAAACTTTTCTCACCTTTAAAACTTCTGCCACCCGATTAGGATTAGAAGTGGAAATGGCAAGCGGTCATGAAGGGAAATAAGGAATTAATAGAACAGACAGAGCAACATGGGAGCAAAAAAATAAGTAAAACATTTTACAGCATCATCGATTTTTTTTTCGAAACGCTCCAGGGGGTTTAGCACTCTTGAAAATTAGTCCACTTATTTAGGTGCCTAAGTATAGGTTTTAGACTCTAGCATCAGGTACTTATTCTTGAAAATCTTGACTTGAATTCTAAAATGAGTTAGACAGTGGAGAGTCTGAATACCAGTAATACTTTGTGTGATAAGAGATAAGAAACCACAAATGTAAATATAGGTGTGAAGGCAAAAATACAGTCCCAGAATCAGGGCCGGCTTTAGGCCGATTCCCCGGAATCAGGCCCCGTGCCTAAGAGGGCCCCGCACCCGTGCCTAAGAGGGCCCCGCGCCTTAAGCACCTTTTTAATTTTTTAATTTTTTTTTACTCACCCAGCGGTGGTCTGCTCCAGGTCTTCGGCTGCACTTCGGCGGCGGGGGGTCCACTCCGGGTCTTCGGCGGCGGGGGGGGTCCTTCAGTGCCGTGGAAGACCCGGAGCCGAGTGAAGGACCCGCCACCGCCGAAGTGCCACCGGGTATTCGAATCGGGCCCCACAGGTCCTAAAGCCGGCCCTGGCCAAAATAAACAAATCCCCAGAATGAAGTGTATTTACAGTATTTGGGTTTAAAGGACTTCTGCTTTAGCTTTGTTTAACTCTGGGTATAAAATGTAAACACGTTGGAATGAAATTGTTTGTAAGCAATCTGATACTATAACTTTTTCTGTGTTTAGGTCTTTGGGTCCTGAAAACCTGCTGCTGAAGGGTTCTACTTTAAAAAATACAAAGAAGATTTATGGTGAACAGCTTTTTATTGGTAGTTCTGATGGATAACTGAATGAAGTTAGCAAACAAATCTAAATGTCTATCGTAGCGTCTAGTGATGGAAAACTCCTGTCTACACTGCTTCTTTCAGTGCGCTGTACATATCTCATGCTCATACACAAGTTAATGAATTAATTTTGAGAGTAAGATTTCACGAGCTACCGTGTCAGATGTTTAACTGAAATCTGAATATGTTGACCAGGATCTTCAGAAATTACTTGTGCTTTTTGAGAGCCCATCTTGAAACTAAAGCTGGGCGAATTTTTTTTGGCAAATAGAATTTTTGCTGAAAAAATGCTTTTTTTTCAGGGCGCCCGAACTTTTGAATTCTTTTTCAAATTTTAAAAAGAAAAAAAAAAGGGGGGGGGGGTGAAGAGGGCCAAATCGAAATGAAAATCCCCCCCATAAAAAGTCATTTTGAGTTGACCAAAATGTTTTTGAAGATTCAAAATAATTAAAAAATAATAATTTTGAATTGACCTGGAATGTTTTGGTCGATTAGAAATGATGATGATTTTTTTTTTTAGTTTGTGATGGACAAAATATTTCTGAAGAATGCTTTTGGTTAGAATCACAGCAGATTTTTTCAGCTCAGCTCCCAAACAAACAAACAAACAAACAAAATCAATTATTCACTCCGATCTATTTGTGACACCTTTAAAGAGGCCCAGCTCAGCACTTTCTGCCATGTAGGGACCCCTTTACAGTGTCTCAAGTTGCAAGTCCCTTTTGAAAATTATTGGCCATACACCCAGTACTTTATCTCCATCCACTAACACCTGTAAATCTGTCCAAAAAGCAGCAAAGTTTGTCTGGCAAAAATGTATCCCTTATCAGCTCCATACTGCTTACTGCTAAGGGTTCCACTATCCTTCAGGGAAATTAACTGAGCCGAGGTGTAAATGGCTGTAGCTCCATTGAAGTGAAGTGGATTTGCACCTGCTTACACCAGTTCTGAATTTGGTCTAGATTTTTCAGAGATTCTTTTTTCCCCCTTCCCCGTACTTGTTTCCTTTTACTTTTGGCAGGAGTTGGACTTACAGGATGCTAATTGTCAGTATCACATTCTGAGTGGCTCTTGTACTGTATCTGCTTTTCTCCTTACGTCTCCTGCTCTCCTTCCCCTCACTCAAGCCTTTTCAAAACAACAATCAGTAGTGCAATACATTTGTTTGCCAATTCCACGAATACCCTTGCATATATACACTTGTATGAAGCTATCTTTTTTCCCCGTCAGTTTGTACAAGCAATTGTGATAGATGAAAATGTTTGCTAAATTTAACAAACTTTGTACAGAAATAAATGTGTGCTCTGGGAAACTATTCGGGAGTTCACGCCTCTCATCAGCCTTCAGATGATTTATTGTGGCACTTGTGTTAGCATTATTCGATACCACTGGGGGTTCTTTGCTTAAATAACAATGCACAACACTTGGGCAATACCGCTGTCTGTGGATAATGAATCTAAAGCACTGTGCAAACGTTAATGTACCTCACTGACAAGTGAGAGGTAGGCTTGCAACTCAGAAAGGGAACGATTACAAGTGATGCTTTAATGTTCTGTAGGAGTTGCGGTTTATACTGGAATGGAAACAAAAATGGCTTTGAACTACCAAGGAAAATCACAAAAACGTTCAGCTGTAGAAAAGTAAGTGTGCTTCAGAAGGAGAAAAGTTTGTAAAAACTGTTCGTTTCTTTATGGGTTCATTTGTGCAGAAATAATCCCAGCATTTGCTGCCTTTTGTTTCCGATACACTCTGTGTAGAAAATCTGTATACAGGTCTGTCGCATCTTATGCACATTTAACATGCGCAATTTCAACTTTATGCGGTCGGCAAAAACAAAAAAAAGAGGAAAAACAACAATTTTAATACTGTACCTGTTGTGCGGGCGATTTCACCCGCCATTGAACTCAATGGGGTTTTGGCTATATGCGGTTTTCGCTTTACGCGCTAACCGCGGAACGGAATCCCCGCGTAAGATGAGACAGACCTGTATTGGGTTAAGCATGTCTCCTAAAAAGCTACAGCATTTAGTCGAACTTTTAAAAAGTATTACTCCAGGCTTATGCTTTACTGGGTGAGAAGTATTAAAAATCCTGGGTTTGACCCTAAAGATCAGGGCTGTCAAAAGCAGTAGTCTATAGAGTTTCCCTTTTAAAAATAAGAATAGTCTAACCCTGATTGCTTGCATGATTGAATATTAAAAATAGCTGCATGGATTTTAAAAATAAACCTATTTTTCAGATCAATCAACGCCTTCTTGATAGTATATTTATGCATCTTAGTGAGTAAAGCTACGGTGTGCACCACTCTGAAATACATCTGGCAGAGTAATCCATTTAATGATGAGCCATGGTATAACCAAAAGACAATAAAAGAAAGAGATACGTTCAAGGTAAATGGGGTTGTGTTTCAGGATCTCCTCCAGCCTTATTTATTCTGACAGTTTTGTTTAATCTGCCAACCCCTGTCTTCCCTGCATGTTGTTTGGAATACATACTAAGGAAAGTATTGTCAATCTCTTAGCTCCCTTTTCCCTTTTGCTTGTAATTATTTCCTGTCTCAGCCGCTCTGTGCCACTCTTGTTACTTATGTGCAAGATTGCTTGGGAGTGATTGGGCAAAACACGGCCGAGGAAGACTCGGATGCTAAAGCTCCTCACGTATTGGTGTTCTTCTCATATAGAACGTGTGTGCCAACTGTTTATGTTTCTAAATGGCTGCCTCTGATTTGCTGACAAAAGACAGATAAATAGAATTTTGGCCCCCGAGATATACTTAAACAGAGGAACACATGCTTGGTCCATATCTGAACTCCAGCCAGTTTTCAAACTCGAATATATAAATTTAGACTGGGGCCACTTTCATTAGGTGTCTAAATATGGATGTAGGTGTTTGAGGTTTTAAGTAGTCAGGCTTGAAAATGTTGGCCTGGTCTCAACTTACCTTATTTGCTATCAGAGTTTTAGGAGACCTCCTTGTGCTTTCGTTTACACCAGTTGTATGGTAGCGTAGCGCTCCTGACATCAAAGCAGTTTCTCCTGATTTAAACTTGTTTAAGTGAGATCAGAATCAGGCCTGTAGTATTTACAGAACGGTGTTTGGCTACAATGTTGATTAGTCCTTGTGGTTGTAAATAAAATGCCACCGTGAGCCCAATGCTCTTCAGTTATGCCTTTACAACTCCATGCGAGTCAGTGAGGTTGCCAAGATGTAGCTGTTTGTCCTGAAATTTCGCTCCGCTGGCAGTCACCCCCCCAGCCGATATTTTCTTCCTCTGATCTGGTCACCCTAGCAAGATGGAACTGAGAGCAGAATTTGGTCCATTAACCTTAGTTTTCTCAAGGGTTTTATTTTTCATACCGAGTTCTCTTTTCACCACTGAAGAATAAAATCTAAGTAGAACCTTGAATTTCTTGTTGATTATGTCTGTATCTGGCTGAATTGGATATCTGATTGGTACATGCTGCCTCTTTTTATTTTTCCTTTGCAGATCTTAAGAATGTTCACAGACTTCCTGTCATTTATGGTTCTGTTCAATTTCATTATCCCGGTCTCCATGTACGTTACTGTAGAAATGCAAAAATTCTTGGGCTCCTTCTTTATTGCTTGGGATAAGGAGATGTATGATGAAGAAATCAAGGAAGGAGCACTGGTGAATACCTCGGACCTCAACGAAGAACTCGGTCAGGTCAGAACATGCTCCCCATTTGTGCTAACTTAAAATTGGATGCATGGACAATGTAAAACTGTGCAATTCTTCCTTGGACTAAAACAGCTGTAGTGAAATCCCTCCTGTAGAACTTGTGGGCAGAACTTCAGCTATGAAGCTAATTTGGGCCATGGTGCTACAGTTTTGTGTCTGCTTTTAGTTTCATCTGGCTGCCTTCCATGGCCAGGGGCTGGTCTAGCAGCCAGGAATCACGGGAGCATAGAGGCATACTAGCCCTACCCCCATGACCGCAAAGGCCATGGGTAGAGTAGTTTCATCTTCTATCTGTGCTTTGCTTAGGAAACAATCGTCATTGATTGGCGCTTAGAGAGACAGATGGTGTTGTTTATTTTGCTTAGTTTCCTATTAGTAGGAAGCTCTGATGCAATATTTGTGGATTTAGATTTGTATATAATATGTAATTCCCTCCCTTCTGGTGGTCCTACTCACCATCCTAGAAACATCTACGTGCTTAGGGAAATACTCCAATATCCAAAACCTAGAGACATAAAAGCTCTGGAGTATTGATCCAAGTAGGGGATTTATGGCAGCGGTTCTCAGCCAGGGGTACGTGTGGGGGTTCTCCAGGGGGTACTTCAACTCATCTAGATATTTGCCTAGTTTTACAACAGGCTATATCAAAAGCTCTAGTGAAGTCAGTACAAACTAAAATTTCAAACAGTGACTTGTTTATACTGCTCTATATGCTAAACTCTGAAATGTAAGTACAATATTTATATTCCAATTGAGTTATTTTGTAATCATATGGTAAAAATGAGAAAGTCAGCAATCTTTCAGTAATCATGTACTGTGAAACTTGTATTTTTATGTCTGATTTTGTAAGCAAGTAGTTTTTAAGTGAGGTGAAACTTGGGGTACACGCAAGAGAAATCAGACTCCTGACAGGGGTACAGAAGTCTGGGAAGGTTGAGAGCCATTTTTATGGTTTACGTTACCATTAGGGGAAGTCTGTTAGAAGTGATATAATCATGCTCTGTTGTCACTGTACCAGATTAACATTAACTTTTTAATGAGAACATCTAAAGTAGAATTTAAAAACATTACTCTATAAATTAATTAAAACAAAGAGATGTCACACGTGGCTGTAGGGCAGGACAGAACATAAGAACGGCCATACTGGGTCAGACCAAAGGTCCATCTAGCCCGGTATCCTGTCTTTCGATAGTGGCCAATACCAGGTGCCCCAGAGGGAATGAACAGAATAGGGAATCATCAAGTGATCCATCCCGTGTTACCTGTTCCCAGCTTCTGGCAAACAGAGGCTAGGACACCATCCCTGCCTATCCTGGCTAATAGCCATTGATGAACCTATCCTCCATGAATTTATCTAGTTCTTTTTTGAACCCTGTTATAGTCTTGGCCTTAGAGAGAGACCTGATTGCTGTATTTGTGCCAGCACTGCAGCCTTCAGCAGCTCTGAAAAATTATTAGAAAGTCAGTGCTGCAGTAATTATCATTCTCCCTTATTAAAAACCTTTGTCTGTCTGCTAATCACTCGTCTGCCTGTCAAGATATAACTGTAACTATTTTTGATGGCAGTTTAGGTTGAGTGTGCTACTGTTTGCTTCTGAAAACCAGATGAGCTTATAAATTGCATGTACAATTTCTATTGTACATGCAATTTATCATGCAGTTTGTTTCCACATAGAAGAACGTCAAACCCTAACTGCATGTCAGTAATTTGTTTGCTTTCCCTGAATTAATTAAAAATTTAAAATTCTCTGTAAGCTTTCTCTGTGCAGGTTAGTGAGGAAAGTATAATTCTGGTAATCTTTCACTGCATGCATTTGATATGCAACTGCGTTACTACGGTTTTCTCTGCACTGCTGGGATTCTTAAGTAGCTAATGGTTCACTCTGCGCAGTGCAATTGATCGTACTGTAGTATACCCTACATTTGTTCCTGTAAAGAAAACATTTAATTTGAAACAACTATTAGCTAATTTAATTGCATTGTCAACATAAAACTCCCATAAAGCAAACAAATGGGTTTGTACTACAGCGCTGATTAAACAGCTGCCGTGCTTTTCAAAATATAGTTTACTTTGCCCGGTGTTATACTATGTGCTTCCTTGTTGCACTTTTCTCAGCTGGGACAGTGAAAATCAGTGAAATTAATTTCCATTTTCTTATATATAAAATCCCACTCATTTCCATGCTCTCAGACTTCCCCATTTGAGTTCAGGCATTGCAAAGGAATGTTTATTTGTTTAAAAGCAAGTGTTCAAAATGGAATATCTTTTCTTTGTTGGAAAAATGTATGGAAACTTTTTGTATTGATCAATAGGTTTGCTAAAAACTTTAAAAAAAATCGAAATTTTGGTCTTTTATATGTTGCTTTATTTGATTCAGTGCTAAGTACAGCACCGTCTGAGAAAGACCAGCTGGGGGAACAGATGGTTGAGGGGGAGTAACCAAGGGCCGTAAGACAGGTTCTCTGAGAGTTTTAAAAACTAAACAGGGCAATTGTGTAATGACTTGGAAGCAGAGGAGTTGTTCTGGGAATGGGTGCAATATTGTCTTTTCTTTGTATTAATATACCCTACTCCAAACTTTGAAGTCCAAGTTAAGCAAGTGCCAGTGGTTCTCTCCTGGATAAGGTTTTACTAGTTAAGTTGCCAGTTATTCTCCTATTTTCAGTGCCGCCTCAGCTTCTTTCTTTTAGACAACAATGAAAGCTGGGAGTGTAGCGAAGAAAAAGTACAGCAGTGACTTCCTCCCTTTCTTTTAGGTCGAGTATGTGTTCACAGACAAAACTGGAACCCTGACTGAAAACAGCATGAAGTTCATTGAGTGCTGCATAGATGGACACAAGTACAAAGAGGGCATTTCAGAGGTGGATGGGTTCTCTCACACGGACGGACCTTTGAAATATTATGGGAAAGCAGAAAAGGTAGAACTGGGCTTCGGTAACTTCTATATTTTCACTGTCGGCTCCAATTTTTTTTTTTTTTTTTTTTTTTTTAAATCATAGAATGTCAGGGTTGGAAGGGACCTCAGGAGATCATCTAGTCCAACCCGCTGCTCAAAGCAGGACCAATCCCCAGACAGATTTTTGCCCCCTCAAGGATTTAACTCACAACCCTGGGTTTAACAGGCCAATGCTCAAACCACTGAGCTATCACAATAACTAGAGCTGGGCACAAGTGTAAAAATTCAGACACCGATTTTGAACACCTCTAAGTTTGGCAGTGTTCAGAACCCACGTTTGGGTTCAGCCCCTTAGAGACACTTTGAAAATCTGGCTTCCTCTGTCCAATCTCTTCCATCTCCCAAGTTCAGGAGGGTTTGGATCTGAGAGTTTGGTTTAGGTTCTTTCTTTAGCTATTACTCTTGGACACTGTACCTTGAGTTTGTGTAGCAGTAATGTCAAGCGCAGGGGAGAGCACATATCCATTTTCAGGAATCGATCCCATCCTTTGTCTAATCAAGACCACGCTAAATAGAGTTGTAGCAGAAGTGTTCAGCTGCTTTGCTAAAGTGGCATCACAGCAGAGAACTAGAAGCATTGCACGTATTGCAATAAAATAAACGATTGAACCAGAGTGCTGATTTTTATTTTCTGCCTTGTTTGATCTTCATTTACCCCTGCATCCTGCTAAAATGAATTAGTGCTCCGTTACGTTTGAACACAGCTCCTTTCTGATTATGGGGCCATTAAAGATATCTGCCATGTTTTGCAAGAGTAGGGCTTTGCATCAGTGTCGTTGGCTCAGTTTCCCCTTCCGTCAGCTCTTGTGCTGTTTGGTTGCTACTCTCCATCTCTGAGGCAATTCAGTGGTGGTATATGCAGGTACATTTTCAAAGTACTGTGGGATGAAAGACACCATGTAAATGAAGTTCCCATTTAAGGGTGAGATGTTTCAAAGGTGGCTAACAGAGTTAGAATTCGGGTGCCGAACTTACATTGGTTCCTTTGAATAGTCCAACCTAAAAGATTGGTAATTCTGACCAAATCCCAGAAGTTACGATTCAGCAGCTTAACTAGAATAATAGTTATTTTTACTTTTCACTAAAAATTAATCCTGTCTGGTACCCCGGGCAGGAAAAGAAGCTGGTAACTAACTCATTTCCTGTATTTTGACTCTGCTTAGTGTCGAGAAGAGCTGTTCCTCCGTGCTTTGTGTCTGTGCCATACAGTTCAAATCAAAGAAGGAGACAACGTTGATGGATTGATAGTAAACCAGGAGCGCAGTACCTATATCGCCTCTTCACCAGATGAAATAGCTTTGGTAAAAGGCGCCAAAAAGTAAGGGCGTTGAGTCTGTTTTCAGAACTAAAGGTTTTTCTTACTCTTGTAACTAACTTGTGCCGTTGAGTGCGACTTAATGGAACCCAAAAGTTGCCCTATGAGTTTTTCATAATAAAATGTTCATAAGTCAGTAATTGACAAGGAGGACTGTAGAGTGTAGAAAGCACAATGGGAAAAACTCTTGTCTGGCCTGGTCCAGAGCCCACGGGAGTCAACAGGAGTCTTTCCATGGGTGGAATGAGTTTTGTTCCTCAGTGGGTTTTGGATCAGGCCCATAGCAGAGTTGTGCTTAATCAATATTTTTGCCTTTACTGAACAACTTCACAATAAGCAAAGGCTTGGTAATCAGAACTTGGACATCACAGTGTATTTTGGGGCTTCTCTTAAGTAGAATGGTGTCCCAAGTCGCTTGATTAAACAGAGCCGTACTGTATCCAAGTTCCCTGGGACGTTGGCGGGTTCTGCTGCATTGTAGACGACGCAGTCAATGAGTACTGCATGTGTATCAACGCAAAATTACTTTCTTTTTGTGCAGTGGCAAAAAACTCTAAGGAGACAAAGCAGCCCCATGAAGGCCACCTTTGTTAGCCCTTTCTGATGTACTTGCATTATCTTATTACTATTTGAAGGCATAATAGCAGACCAAGCAGATCTATTTTTGCCATGAATGTAACACAGTATGCACGTGTGTTAAGTCACATGGCCTATAGAGACCTCAGAGTTTTCTAGGATATGATCCACCTCTCTTTAAGATTGTAGAAATCGGGAAATGCAGAGAATAGCCTGGTGAACTACTGAAATACATGGACTGGATGCTGTAGCCCAGATCATGTTTCAGAATACGGAAATGAAAATGAGAATGTTACAAATGTAAATTCCGTAACAGTGTTTTCAATGTCTTTCTGTCCTCTTGTTTGTTGACAGGTATGGTTTCACTTTTCTAGGACATGAAGCTGGTTGCATGAAAGTACAAAACCAAAAGAATGAAATCGAAAAGTAAGCGCAGCTGCATTGTGGTGAGGAATATTGCTCACGCTAACTGAACATTCCCTGCCAAGTGCCAACTTGCACGTGGTTTTGATTAAACTCAGGAAAAATGGTAAATGCTGCAGGGTGGAAACAACGTAACAGGCTGTGTCAGACTGATAACTGCTCTGCATGAGAGCCGGTCCGAATTACAGAGCACCTGGCAGCAAAGAATTGGCTGAAAGATTAAATTGGTTGCCGCTTTTGCTGAATTACAAATCAATCAAAGCCTAAAACAAGGTGCTTTGACCATATCCTGCACCATGGTTTGAAACCTGGAAACTCTCTTGGGTCTGTGGATTGTTGTGATAACCTCCTAGGTGTTGAATGTATGAGAGCTGTTGCTACTATAAGCCTCAACCATACAAAGTTGAACCTTTGCGTAAACCTGCTCCAACCCGAACCCCTTCTTGGACTGAAAATAATTCGGCCTTACACTGCGGCAACTGCTCCTGTAAACCCCAAGGGATATATACCACTTGAAGGATAGAATACCTGGTCCGGCTGCCCTCCTAGATCTTGTCTTATTAGCAAGTTTAATTTCAAACTTCTCTTCATCTCCATAGAAAGGGAGGATGCGGAGTTCCTATTTGCTGCTCAACCAACCTGTTAGGCTGCTTGCCCTGATTGACAGCTGGGTAGTCCAGTCAGGACCTTCAGCCTCTGACCAGTCAGCTGGCTCAGGAAGGTCCTAACTAGTTTCTCCCACTTCCAGCCAACCTGGTGCTGTGTGGTTGCCAGCCACATACCTCAGAGCCGCAGCCAAGCATGATGCGATGTACCAAGCCTACATCTTGCTTGTTCACATCACCCTTGCATCAAGGAAATGGCCCATAAACAATTACTACAGGGAATCTCCAAACTCTGTGAATGCATGTGGAGCAGCTTTGTTAAATTGACAAGTATCTTGGAGTGGCGCTTGGTTTATCTTCAAGAAAATGAAAATAACATGTCCATGTGCATTCCTTTCAGGCAAACGCTAACTCAGCCCTGCTTTCCCTGAAATGCTCCAGCAGTTGTGTTGCTCTCTGTCTAATCACATGACTCTTCATGATGGTAGTGGGCATTGTTCACCTGTCATGTATAAATGACTTGTAGCTTGAATTCCTATACTATATCTTTAACAGCTGGCACCTGATACTTGCAATCTAGCATAGAGAGAGTTCTGCAGTTCATTCTTAGTATGTTCTTATGTCTTACAACCGTCTACTGAATATCATTTTTAATTTTTTTTTCTCAAATTTCTAAGTTCTGTTCTTTCCTTTTGAAAGGTATCAGCTTCTTCATGTACTAAACTTTGATCCTGTCCGCCGCCGGATGAGTGTTATTGTGAAAACCAGTACAGGTATTGTTAAAACAGTGGGTACCACTGTGGATCAAATCTATGTCTGCATTTACTCTTGTACTGCAAATGTATTAAAGATCTCGCATTGCAACACAGAAAAGCTAACCTGTTACATTTCATGGGCCTTAGCCTCACCTGCAAAATTCACTTGCACGCCACCCGAGTGTCCAAAAATCTCTCATTTGCACGTGCAAATCTGGTAACGGCATGTGCTTTTCATTGATTTGTACATGCACCCACTGCACTGGTGCATATTTTACAAGCTTAGAGGCACCTGCCCGTGAGAACTTGGCCCTTGAAGTGTGATAATGAGATCAGTGGTCATATTTCTGATAGACCTTTACTGTGCATGCCCAAGCTAACACTTCAGGAAAGCCCACGGCAGAGTCCTAGTGAGGCGGTTTTTCTGACATGCTTCTGATGCTCTATAAAAAAGATGTCAGTGTTGTTGGAATATGGCATTTGCCAGCATTTCCCTGGTAACATGACCATACAATTTTGTGCCATATTTGAGCCCAACCAAGGGATCTGAGCTAGGAAGGACACTTTTTTCTTTTCTTTTATGGATTTGAAAAATGATCCAATTGGTCATGTAAAAGAAAAATGTTTTTAGAGATCTAAAAGTGCCCAAAGAATTAGAAATTGGTGGCTCCAGATGCTTTTCTACATTCTAACTCCACCAGCTTTTTATTTTAAGCTGAAGTTGTGCTGGTTTTTAGGAGCTATGGCATAGCTTTGATCACTTTAGGGGAAGAATAATTACGAATGACAGCTCTTTCATTTAGAAGTGTGGTTTGCTTGCCACGCATGCTAACTTGGTTAAGACTTTCAATCCGTATGCCCATTGATGTGATGGACCAAATCTAGCCCTTGTGTAACCCTGATTTCAGTGATGTTACACCAGGCATGAATTTGTTGCAGTGTATTTGTGTGGCAACTAAATAATTCAAGGAATAATTGGGAACTGATTTGACTTGCTAGGCCATAGAAATGTGTCCTCAGAGCTGTTAATATCTTCTCTTTATAATATATGTGCATGCATCCGCCCACACCACAACTCAGAGACCTGAGTACATAGGATGTGGCATACTGTAATCCATTTGAAACAGCTGATAGATGGCAGGATCTAAAAGAATACGTTCCAAACAGTTTATAAGATGCTGAATTGAAGTATTTAGAAAGAATCTCTAATATAAACCACTGTAATTGGATATTCTTATGAGTGGATGCATCTATTTTTGCCCCTGTTTATTTTTCAGAATTGTAATTGATTGACCCAGTATGAGTGAATACAGAATTAATAATTTCCTCATGGGCTTTTCTATGGTGCTCATCGCTGAGTACCTGAGTGCTTCGCAAATATTAATGAATTTATTCTCACGACACCCCTGTGAGATGAGGGGATATATTAAGCCCATTTTACAGCTGCGGGGGCTGAGGCACAGAGAATATGGTCAAAAGTGTCCAATAATTTTGGGTGCCCGATTTGAAATGCATTGGGCCTCATTTTTCAGAACACTTAGCATTCTATAGCACATTATATGTTCAAAGCCCGGCTCCCATTAGTTTCAGTTGCAGCTGTGAGTTCTCAGCTCTTCTACAAATCAAGCGCAAGGATCTCAGATTGAGCATCTAGGAAATAAGCAACACATAATTTGTGACCACCTGTGAAAACCTTGGTTTAAGTGACTTGTTTAGTGTCACCTAGGACGATGGCAGAGGCGGGGTAGAGCCCAGTTCCCCAGGGCACTGTTAAAGCTCCTTAACCATGAGACCTTCTTGTCTCTTCCTGCAGTCCCTTGTCTCAGTCGCACACCTTCCAGCTGCTGCAACAAATGAAACAGGGAACCTACAAACAATAGCCTCCTTCACTACACAGCCCTGATTCATCCCCATAGTAGGGTCCCATGCACTGAATACAGATGGGGTCCTGTGGAAAAAATACGTGATCCTATAATTAAAGGCTGTATCATAATGCATACGCACAAGAGGGCCGAATTAAGGTGACCTAATTTGTCCCATTCCCTTTCCCCACCACGCCGTTGGCTCTTGTCCCCTCTGCATTCAAATAGGCAGCTTACTCCTCCATGCTGCCTAGATCCAGCAAGGGGGGGCTTTGAGAGCATCAGAAAGATGGGGTTCCCTGCTCTCACTGCTGGTACCTGGCATGGCCCACAGCAGCAGAGAGCTGCAATGGCAAGGAAGGTGGTGATGCTCAGCTCCAGGGGGAAGTGCGCCCAGCGCAAAAAGAATCTTTGGGGAAAGATTCTGTTCCCAAGGCACTAGAGCGTTCGTTCTCAGAAATGGCTGAAATATTCAAAAAATTCAGCAGACATCCACCGCCTGGAAAACTGCAACCCAAACGGATAGCGTTTGGAAAAGTTATAAGCAGCTGAAAGCATGGTCTTATACTGGGGCTTGTCGTCCTTAATAATAGGTGGCAACCTTGATAGGGTTACCAGGCATTACCAGCCCTGCCTGTAACAGCTCCATCTACAATCTTGCCATATGTCTTCTTTCCAGCTAAGTTTACGGCACATTGAAGACAATGGTCTTTAAATCTCGCTACACATTTTGAATGCTTCAATCTTCTTTTTAATTCTGTTTTAGGCAAGTTCCTCCTCTTCTGTAAAGGAGCAGACTCTTCTGTTTTTCCAAGGGTGCAACAAGATGAAATACAACAAACTAAAGTGCATGTAGAACGTAACGCAATGGTAAGCGTGTACACGAAACTAGGTTTGTGCTTGTTGGAAGGGAAGCCTTTCTCCGAAGATAAAGCTCTGACCTTGGGTTGAGGAAAATGTGAGCTTTAGTTCTTGTTGTTTTGAAGTCCATGTCTGACTTGTTTCCTTTTCTGTTCTTCTGGCTTCCAACTTTATTTAACTTCAGATCTACTTATTCGATCCTGATTCCTGTAGGATCTGATCATCTCCCAAGGAGTTAAAAACAGCAATAACAATAACATTTTCTGTCTTTTTTTTCCTTTCTAGCCTTGTAGAGAAATCCTTGAATCAGTTTCTAGTTTTGTTTTGTGTGTGTGCTGTTTTGAGAAGCATTTATCTAAATTGAGCTATATTGAGAAAAGAGGTTTATAGGTAGTTCTGAATGTGCTGAAGCTAGGGGCTTGTCTACACTACCGCGCAGTCGATCTAAGATATGCAACTTCAGCTACATGAATAGCGTAGCTGAAGTTGACTTACTTGGATCTACTTACCACGGTGTCTTCATTGCGGTAAATCGATAACTTAGGCTCTCCCATCGACTCTGCTTGCACTCTGTTGGAGTACTGGAGTCGACGGAAGAGCACTCAGTGGTTGATTCATCGCGTCTATACAAGACCCGATCTGGCGGGTAGTGTAGACAAGCCCTAGTATTCGTTCTTATCTCTTCTGGTTGGTCCTCTTCTTCTTATACTGCAATGCCTTGTTTTACAATTCCGTATTTCTCGTGACCTTATTACTGCTAAAGATGCTCAATTCCACAGCTTATAATACATATTGTAATATTCCATGTCCAAGGTTTGCCGTGTGTGGAGATTAATATATAAACAAAGAGGAAATGGTCCTTAAGATGTAGAATCACTTCTAACATTGGACCCAATCTTTGCAGGCACTGAGTGACCTATAGAAACAGAAAGTAAAAATTCTAAGGTAGGGGCTGTTTAAAAGGTGTTCTTTAGTGCACATATCCACTTCTTTGTTTCAAGGATGGATATCGAACTCTTTGTGTGGCCTTCAAAGAACTAACTCAAGAGGACTATAAAAAAATGGATGAACAGCTCAATGAAGCGAAAATGGCTCTACAGGACAGAGAAGAAAAGATGGCCAGGATTTTTGATGTCATAGAGACCGACATGCATTTGATAGGGGCTACTGCTGTGGAAGACAGGTAAGATGGTGGCAAGCAAGCAGATGAAATATGAATGCCGTAGCTGTTCAGAATGGCGTAGCCTTTATCTCCCTCGGTCTGAAATTACCCTGAGAGTAATTTCAGGACAATGAGGGAAGGGTGGGTGAATGACCAACGTGAGACCATTGAGCAGTAGTCTGTGCCGTGACAGTCCACCATGGTGCTTATTGAAAGCTGTGGGCTGATCCTAAGAAGACGCCAGAATGTCTAAAGCAATTATTTCATGGCACGTCCCACAACCAATTGCCTATTTGCTAAAAATATACTGGTTTAAACAGTAAGTACTCTTAACATTTTAATCGATAAATCCTACGTTTTCAGAAACGCATGCAGCATTGTGCCCCTAATTTATGTACCAAACTCATACCAATTCAGGTGCGGTCGCAGTAACTATATGTGTAAATTAGGCTGTCGTTTATTTTTCACTCTGCGTTTTATGGTGCTAGTCAAAGAGTTGGGTGAAGTGACTGAATGGAGCACTACATTGCAATCCTGGCTCTACCGCTAAATCCCTCTGGACACGCCTACACGGCAAAAAACCCCTCAGGGCAGCACATCTTGTGAGTCTGAGGGCTGGTCCACACTGGGGCGGGGGATCGATCTAGGAAACGCAACTTCAGCTACGAGAATAGTGTAGCTGAAGTCGACGTTTCCTAGATCGAAGTAAGTTTACTTACTACGGGTCCACGCGGCGCAGGCAAGCTCCCCCGTCAACAGCGCTTTCTCCTCTCGGCGAGCAGGAGTTCCGCAGTCGACGGGGGAGCGCTTCTGGGATCAATTTATCGCGTCCAGATGAGACGCGATAAATCGATCCCAGAAGATAGATCTCTACCCGCCAAATCGGGCGGGTAGTGTGGACCTACCCCGAGACTAGTCGGGCTTGTGCTATGGTGTTAAAAATAGCTGTGTAGACATTTGGGCTTTAGCTGGAGCTCTGGGTCTGAAACCCGCTCCCTTCCCCATGCTCTGAGACTCACTGCCTGGTTTTTTTTTTTGTTTTGTTTTGTTTTTTTGGAGAGGGGGTTGGGGGGGGGGGGTTGCCATATAGATGTAACCTCTGTGACCTAGAGCAAATAATTTAACATCTTTGCCTCGTCTTTCCTGAATGTAAAAAGAGAAAATCTGTCAGCCTAAAGAGCTTTTGTGGATTAAATGGTTAACGTTGGCTAAAATAAATAGGGTTAATTAAGTGAAAGGTATTGTTATTGGACCCGTTCCTGAAGCCCTTCCTGGGACTAACCACCCATCTGACTTTACCCCACACTCTGCCACAAAACTCCCATCTACTTTCCTGTAGGAATTTGTTCAATATAGTCAGACTTCTTTCAGTTTAAAGTTCATCTGAAAGCTGCCTTGCTGGGTGGGTTATTTTATTCAGCCATGTGCAAAGCGTGATACATAGCACTGGTGGTATTAACGTACGCTGGCAAAGTACTATGCTGGTTTCAGCTAGAGATGTCCCGGTTGGTACACAAGTCATTCTTTGGTAAATAGTATGTGGGTTTATTTGCTCCCAGTGGAAATTCTTAGCAATCTATAAGCCACACTCCTGTAATGTGGCACTTTTGTCCCCCTCTAGTAGCTAGGGTGGTTTGTCTGCTGCCGTCTCTAGGTCATTTATCTGAGGCAGTAAAGGCTGATGGTATTTAGACCTAGATCCTCCCGAACATTGTAACATGCACGAATCATTCTCCATGACTTCTGAGGGGAAATGGTATTTTTAAGGTAAATGAGATGGCTAATGTATTGCCTCAATGTACAGACTGCAGGAACACGCTGCGGAAACCATCGAGGCCCTGCAAACAGCAGGAATGAAGGTCTGGGTGCTTACTGGGGACAAGATGGAAACTGCAAAATCCACCTGCTATGCCTCCAGGCTCTTCCAGACAAACACTGAATTACTGGAGCTGACCACAAAAACGATGGGAGACAGCGACAGGAAAGAGGATCGATTACACGAGCTGTTGCTAGAGTATCATAAAAAGCTGCTGCCGGATTTCCCCAAAAATAGCGGAAAACTTAAAAGGTGCGAGAGAGCATGTGGGCAGTTTGTGTCTGGATAACTGCCCTCGGTGAAGATGCTTAAAAGGAAGGGAAATGATTTCGCTTCGGTCCTGCAATTCCATGTATGCAGGGGAAGAGCTCTGGATTTCAGGGGGACTGCTTGTGGGGATGAGTGTCCCCCACCTGAATCACATTGCAGGATTGGAGCCTCTCTGCCTATAAACAGTCCCCTGCTTTCCTATTTTGCAAACATAACTGTGCAGTACTTGGGCATGCCCTGTTATTCCTTTTATATCCAAGCTGTTTGAGTTAATTGAGCACTCGCGCACGCCGAGCACACGCACATTCACACACATTGAGCACACACGCATGTGCACACACACACACTTATGCACGCTGAGCACACACACACTCACGCACGCTGAGCATGTGCACGCACATGCACACTCATGCACGCTCACACTCATGCACGCTGAGCACGCACACATTCACACACGCTGAGCGCATGCCCACTGACACACGCACACTCACCTCTGGCAACCAGACCTGTTTTCGTTTAGAAAGTATTGGGGGTAGCTGGGTTAGTCTGGATCTGTAAAAAGTGACAGAGTCCTGTGGCACCTTATAGACTAGCAGACGTATTGGAGCATAAGCTTACTTCATCATGGGTGCATGCATCTGACGAAGTGGGTATTCACCCACGAAAGCTTATGCTCCAATACGTCTGTTAGTCTATAAGGTGCCACAGGACTCTTTGTTACTTTCGTTTAGAAACCATTTCTTTGTTGCCCAGATAACACAGAAATGACTAAATTGATTTCTTAGAAACTTAAGGCTCAGACTTTCAAGTCATCTTTTTCTGTTTATATTCTAGGAGCTGGACAGTGAGCCAAGAATATGGACTGATTATAGACGGCTCGACACTGTCGTTGATATTCAATCCTTCCCAGGATTCCAGTTCCAGTAACTACAAAAGCATTTTCCTACAGATTTGCCTGAAGTGTACTGCGGTTCTATGTTGTCGGATGGCTCCTTTGCAGAAAGCCCAGGTAGGTGCTGTCGGTACACTGATAGGGTCATTTTGCAGCAGCTACAGGCTGTTTTGAGTGTTACTTGCAGCACACTGCAGTAGCTAAAACAACTACTCCAAACTTTCCAATCTCCATGTGTACAGAGGGGCTCCAAAATCCATATTTAGGCATCTATACACGGTGGTTTGATTTTTTTTTTCAGAGGTGCTGGACACATGTTGCATGGGCTAGAAGTCAGTGTATAACTTGGCCCCTGGACCGGCTGCAAGCTGGGGCAGCGGCTGTCTTCCAATACCTAAGCACAGACAATGCTCCAGAATGTATTTCCTCTAGATGCAAAAGATTCCCACCAGAAACAAGGCTAAGTGGTTACTCTGCATGTGAGAAACAATTGTTCTGTACCTTAAAGTGAAGCTGTCTTGATGTAGACAAGTAAAACCTCTTAATTTAAAAAAAATAAAATAAAATAAAAGGGAAAATCATGTAAGTATGAAAAACATGTACCATGCAACTGGACCTTCAGCAAGTTCTATCTAATTTCCTTTTCCAAAGGACAGATGCTACCAGAGGTATTTCAGCAAGTCTATTATAAACCCTCTGATGACTTTGATTTAACAGACTGTCTCCTGAACCACGAAATTTAACAAAATTCACTCATCTGACTCTTTTTTATTTTATTTTTTGGCTGTGTAGGAGCCTTTTCCGTGCGTTGGTGTATTTGTGTCACAGTCTTGTCTTTCATAGAGGTTTCCTGGAACTATTTTTACAAGCACTTTGAAGTTCAACTCACCTATAAATAAAGGGACAGACTGATTGATCTATTTAATTCCATTCCAAGCTCTGAAAACAGGATTTTATGACTTTTCCGCAACAACTGATAGTATCGAAAAGGCCATAAACAATGTATTTCCTGCACTGCTCTAGGTACATAGGATGTGTCACATGAAACACATGGGAGTTGCATCCTTGTAACTGGGGGCAGAGTCTGACATTTGGAATGGAAGGAAGGGTACCGCTGATTTATATCCCGGCATTTCAGCTCTACAACATTAATTCCAGTGCTAGCTCTTGGTGATGACCATGATAAAACTCCCATTGGCCTCAGTGGGATTATTTCAGGCCTCGATCTTAAACGGCTTAAAAGAGAAAAGAGTTAAAAAATAGACCCGCTGCAGTTCGCGTGGCCGCAGTTTGATTGTGTTAACTGGAATTGGATCTAGTTGGGTGGGCTTTTAGGACAACTAGAAAATCCTCGCAGGATTTAAAATGAAGGCTGCACTGAATCTCAACCCTGTGTGAATTAGTTTGAATCACTTTGTTGAAAAGCCGACCTGATTTACTTTTTGTCAGCCAGAAAAAAACGTGTGAGTCTGTTGTCTCCTGGCCAGTACTGTATGTGCTGAGTTACTCAAGAATGCTTGAAAGAACAATTGACATTTGGACATTTCTGCTGACCTGTTGTGTATTTTAATTTTTGTAGATCGTTAGAATGGTGAAAAACACCAAGGGCAATCCAATAACACTATCAATAGGTGACGGTGCCAACGATGTTAGCATGATCTTGGAAGCACATGTCGGAATAGGTGAGAAATGTGTGGAAATCCTAATACCTCAGTCTAGTACAACTCTTTCCATCAATAGCTCTCAAAGCGCTTCACAAAGGAGGTCAGTATCATTAGCCCCTTTTTACAGATGGGGAAACTGAGGCACAGAGAAAGGATGTGACTTGCCCAAGGTCACCTAGCAGGCCAATGGCAGAGCTGGGAATAGACCCCAGGTCTCTGGAGTCCCTTTCCACTAGGCCACGCTGCCTCCTCATGAGAAGAAAATAAGTAAAATACAAAATAAATAGAATGTACTATGTCCTTTAAGCCTTGAAGTTGGGAAATAATGTATGGAAATGTAGAAGCTGATGGTTTCTTTACTTGATATATGGTAAATATACCATAGGCACTTCTGAACACTTTGCCCCAGTCTGTTTAGCTTGAAGACTTGCCTATTTATTGGTCAGTTGAGGGAGATGGTCAGTGAACACCTTTGCTTTCACAGGGCATGGCCTGACCTTGCTCCCATTACAGTCAACGACAAAACTTCCTCTGAATAAAGCAGGAGCCAAATCAGACCCATGAAGCATTAACACTAGATCCTTGATGCACTGTCTTTAACCACATGGCTCTACACTCTCAGTGCAGCACACAGGGATTTGCTAACTTGTGGTAACAGGGAGTGCCTGTCCAGTTTCCCACTGCTGGAAATATGAGAGAGTTGTGCAATAAAAGGTTTTTAACATGTTCTGCCTGAACCGTGTTCGCAAAACGAGAAATCAGTTCTTAAGGGTTTAGATTACAGGATTTTAAAATAGTAGTAAAATATAATAACTATTTCTGAATGCTAAGGGTTAAATTCTTGGCCCATTAGAGACAATGGGACTTTTGCCATTGACTTCAAAATAATCAGGATTTCTCCCTAAGAAAATATTTGCCTCTTTCTCAAGGTATATGGGGAACTTTTATTTAAAGCAAGATGCCGATTCATAAGTAAATAAGCTACATTTTCCATTCAGAAAATACAGGGCCCAATTCAGGGGTCATGCAAATTGCATGGATCACTTTGTCATACAGCAGATTTAAGGGGGAAAATAATGCTTTCACATCAATTTGGCAATCAGTATAAAATGAGCTCAATTTCAATGTCCGGTTGTTGCAAGGAGGGAATGTAGCAGTCAAAGCGATGAAGGTGTGAGATAATATCTGTTCATTCCCGCTTTCTTGCGCCTTCCTCTGGCTTTTCCTGTTGTATCCCACTCAAGCCTAGTTCTGTTCCCATTGAAATCAATGGAGATTTGCTGTTGATGGCAATGGAAACAGGACTGGGCACCAGGTTAAACCAAATGTTTCTCTACTCTTCTCATCATTGCTAGCTTTGGGCCTGAAAACGTAATTGGATTAGCACTGTCTTGAGCTCAGCTATAGAAGGGGGGATGGCTTAGTATTCTAAGTATCTGCAGTGAAATAACTAGAATGCATGGAACTACGTGTTTACGGGCTGGCAAGGATGCAGGCAAAACTCAACTCCCACTCTTTAACTGTTTGATAAACTGCATTCCTTGCAGTTTATTTTGTTAGGACCTGCTGGATGTGAACCTCAAAACAACAGACCTTATTGTTATGAAGGACAGTAATGATCCCATGGAGTGTTAGGATTTTGCTTCCTAGTTTAGCTGTCTGGGGCTCTCCGCCCCAGAATGGCACTGTTGTTTTGAATGGCAGTCTGCCTAGCACATTGGGATCCTTGGGGAGGTGACAAGTGCTTCCTTCATAAATCGGCAAGTCTTTTTTATATATTTATTGTAGCTTGGAAGGTTAAACTGTGTTGGCAAATCTAGTGGCTGGTCTGAATCTAAATTCCAGCACCCTGTAAATCGCTCACCGTATTTATGTGCCATTCAGGTATAAAGGGCAAAGAAGGTCGTCAGGCAGCAAGAAACAGTGACTATGCTGTTCCAAGGTTTAAGCATTTAAGAAAACTGCTACTAGCACATGGGCATTTATATTACGTGAGAATAGCACACCTTGTACAGTATTTCTTCTATAAGGTAAGAATTTACATTCAACTAACAAATGTCATTGAACACTATTCAGGCATTTTCCCCCTTTAATATTGACAAAGTCCACTAGAGTTTGTTCGTAATCCTTTTTTTGTAGTTCATTTTTCTTTGTAGTTTTAAAAGTATATATCATTAGTAGTATAGTTAGTAATAGATGTCTTACTGTTACGGGTTGTACACAATCCGTGTGTTAATCTTCTGCTGTAGGGCTTGTTCCAGTGCCCAGTGTAAATATTAAAGCTGGATTGTTTGTCTTTCCATAGCAACAAAAAGATGGTCCAAAGAGTTTACAATTCAGCTAGCATTAGCTTCATGTTTCATAGCCAGATTTTTAGCCCTAAATGTTTTCTATATGATAATACAGTAAATGTGAAGCATAATTCAGATTTATATTTAAAAATCAAACCGCTCTTAAGAACACAAGATGCTTCTCTACTAAAATCGGTCTCTAATTTTTCTAGAACCTTTGCTTCATTTTACCACAATTTTTATACCAGTTCTTCTGTGGATTCTCGCAACAGGTATGTTCCAATAACAAGTTGATAAAAACACGCTCTAAACTGTCAGAAAGTGAAGTTCCATAGTCGAGATTTGGTTTTGTTATCCTGCATGCTCTCCAACTAACTTTATCAAAGATGCCACTTAATGGAAACTGTAATCTAATTGCTAAGCAACAGATTTGGAACGTTAAATATTTGCGGTATAACTTTAAAAAAAAAAAGAAGTTCCAAACTGTTTTCCCTTTCTTCCCACCATGCACAGAGGGGCATTTTCCAAAAGTAACAAGAGAATGTTTTTAGAAAGTCTTGCTATTAACTCATGTTGATATCCCTTCCTCTGTTTTATAAAAGAACAAAGCCACACTATTGTATCTCCTTGTACTAAAAATGTCTCTCACAGGACTAGGTGGAGGAGCTTATTCCTTAACAATAAGCTTTAAAATAATGAACCCGTTGAGGATCTGTCCCAAATAAAACAATGAACCTATATTCGACCTAGTCCAAATGAGTGCCTCAGCTGTGTAGAACTTTGTGCCCAGCTGTGTAGAACTTTGTGACAGGTGGGATGATGTGGCCATTAAAACAAAAAGGTCTTGGAACAACAGTTTTGGGTTCCTGTGCTCATTTGTGGATTTGTTTGTTGTCTCTGGGTTGCCCCAGGAGCAATCAGAAGGAAGAGCAAAACCATTCAGGCAATTGGAAAATGACTTCCATTGAAACAAAAAGAGGCTTTTCTTGGCTGTAGTCCCTGTCTAACAAGGAATCTTTCAGAGAGCAGGTGCCGAGGACAGAACATGTGTGTTTGTTAAAGTGGTCTAGGAGGTCTCAACTGTATTAATTAGAATCCAAACAAGAGAGCAGCTGTTGACAAGGTAGGAAGTGACTGCTCTAAAATCACTTTGCCTCCTACCTTCCCATGCTGCACACCTAAAACAATGAGTCCAAGATTTTAAACAGGCCACTTCAACTTGTTAATCCCATGGGCTCAACTGCTCTTTAATTACAACCTAAAAAGGCTTGCCTGACTGACAAAGCCTCCCATGTATGCTCGCAAGCTCAACTTTCCAGTGGCCCCCATTGAACCTGAGCAAAAAGACTGGGAACATAATGAAAGTGGCTGAAAGACTGTATTACATTGATCGAAATTCAGCCACTGGTCTTTTTGAGATCCCTGCTTCTTGGTAATACTCAACCACATCACTCTTAGACTTCTTTTCGAGTTGCTTTTACACTAGACTTACCAGCTCCCATATTAAAGATGCAAAATGAGACTGCAGGGCGGGTGTTTGATTAACAGAAGGAACCTCATTTTAAATTTGGAATCTGAAAGTATCATTGGGCTTGATCCAGCAGCCATCGAGCTTGCTGGAAATTTGCCCTTTCACTTCAGTTTGGGCAGAAACAGGACTTTTGTCATTAAACTGTAACAGTGGTAAAGGCAACTACAACTTGCCTTTAACTCCGTTGCCCCCAAGCATGAATTGGGCTAAATTAGTCATTTGTTTGTTGCTTTGACAAGAATATGAACTGTCCTGTGTGTGTGGAGGGTAAGAATAGGAAAGCTTTTTATCTTTTTAGGGGAAAAGTTTTAAAGTAAACGGGGACTTTTCTATAAATATTATTCACCCCCTTCTGCTGTTTTTAAGCCTCTATATGATGCTGCTTACCTTACAATGTACAACATCTGCTTCACGTCACTACCTATCCTGGCCTACAGTCTACTGGAGCAGCATATTAACATTGAAACTCTGACCTCAGATCCAAGATTGTATATGTAAGTAACAAAGGGTTTTGCAAGTTCCCACCAGGCTCTTGCCGTTAACTTTCTAGCAGAGATTAAGGCTTGTTAGTAAGATTAATTTTGCAGCGTTTGCTACTGTTGATCTCCAGACACTCCGGTCCCGCCTCTGTGAAGTGGCAGGAGTGAACGGAAGAGTAGCGAAAACGCTCAGGTCCTTCTGTCTCTTGAGTGGAGTCTTGGAACTAGCGTGCTACTTTGAGGTCCTATGGCTTATTTGTAGTCATTTTGAAGGGGGCTTTATAGATTGGAGAATGCTACAGTGAATAAACAAGGCAGTGGCTCATTGCCGTATCCGTGCAAAGGTGTGCCATGCCATGACTGCAATTTCACTTTCCGCGGGAAAGGGAAAGTTAGGGAGCGTGCCCCTCTACTGCCGTGTCTTGTACAAAATGGGAATTATTCCTGAGTCAGCTAGTGACACGCGAGCAGGTGATGGGAGGGTGGAAGGCATGTCCTCATGATGAGAGAAGAGATGCACTCACTTACAAAGAGATGCATATTTCTGAGAGTCTGGCATGCAGAGAGCTAGATCCTTAGTTGGTGTAACTTTATTCCTCATCCTTCCCATGTCTCCCTAGACTTCCCTCAACAAGGCTTTAAGCTGAAGACTGTGCTGTGCTATCAGGAGTCCCACAGTAACTTTCAAGAGCAAAGTATAAACATTGCTAGGGGAAAGTGCTGTTTAATAGACGTCTCTCTTTCCAGGGGGGTTGCCACCTAGTAAAGGCTATCAGAGAGCATGTTTTTTCATGGGAGACCAAATGTATAGATTCTCCAATCTTCTCTCCCTCTCTCCCGCCCCATTAGCCACTGGTGTGTACACACACACCTGGCACAATCCCTTTATCACCAGCTAAAGGAGGCACTTTTTTCTCGGACTCTCTTATTAACATACTGGCAGCACACAACTGATCCCAGTTTTCCTGTTGCCCACGCCCGCAAGTAAGCTGTAGAGATTACTATCCGCATTTAGAGCACCAGCAGTGAAACAAATTCAGGGTTGCTCCGTTCTTTTCTGTTTGGGTTCTTACACTGTGTCTATCACAGTGGGATTGGTGCACCTTCCTGCAGTGCATTAAGCTGTATGGCTGGCATCTGTCATGGTAGCAGTGACCTGTTCAAGCCAAGAGCCCTGGCCCAGAGAGGAGCCAGCTATCACTATTCACCAGGCACTAGTATGGAGTCGGAATGTAATCTGCCTTAGATAGCTAAAAGGTAGCATATGCAATGGACTTTGCCTGCTTTTGAAATGGGCACTCAAATGTCCTCTGCTACCCTCCTTCCATTTGGCAAAAGACCACGGCATGTTTTTAGACTCTTGCTGAATCCTGTGTAGCAAATGCACTCTCCTGGCTGGCTAGAGAATGGTGAGAATACAAAGGGAGGCGAGCCTAAGAAAAACAAATGAATTTGACAAGACGCTGGCTCCAATTGAATCCTCCTGACTTTGCATGTGTGGCTGACTAAATGGACATAAATGCAAAGACCAAACAAAATGTGCAGGAAAGAAGCGCTGATGATTTTCCTGACCCCAAGCGTTAGCCCTGTTTATGATACAACCTTGTCTCAGAAACACACATTACAGAACGTCTTCCTCCTTCGGCTTATTATAGCATTGCCTTTGCCACATCATAATTGGACTTAAGTAAGCCTCTGTATTATAAACTATAATTATAGTTCAGTGCCACAGCTGTTTGCAGAATCCAGCCTGCTGGAAATTGAAGTAATCCCTTTTTAGTTATAAGGGAAGAGGGGGGGAAGTTGCTGTTTTTCACTTAGATGCTGTTTTCCCCCCCTAGCTCTAGCTAACCCCCAAATCCCAGCAATAATAATAAAATAAAAAGACTATAAAAGCTTCTCTTGAATGAGGGGTATATACTTCCTAGAGATTTTGGGAGAACCTGCTTTTTTCTGCCCACCCACCGTTACTTATAGATGGCAGCAATCAAAGCCTGCAATGCTTGGTATCTCTCCATTCCTAGTATATGTGCATTGTTCTGGGATCCTTTGGAAATGGACAAGAAGGAACAGAAGAAATGGTACCCTGAGCTATTCCACCAGAGGGCGCTCATTTCTACAACATCATCAGCAGAGCCTTCTGTGAAAGTGTCCCAGAGCCTGTAACTACTGTTGTTTAAGTGCCAGATCTTGTATCTAAATTAACCCCGTCCCAGAAAATTCAGCAAAACCCCCCATCTTCATGTACATTTTGCAAACAGTTCAGCAGGTTACTGTCAGCCCGAGCATTTTCCTTAACAAAGGAAAGGCGCTAGCTCCGCAATATCTAGGATTCATGTTTCTGAACTTGAAGAAATTTACATTTTGAAAAATACAGAGTAGGCAGAAGCAAATGGAGAGGGGCAAGCAGTTAATTTGATCATGGCAATGACTCCTTTATTACTGTCCTCTTTTAAAATGGAGCTGCTGGAATTTACAGGTGCTAAGTTGTGTAGTAGTTTGGTAAACACAGGGCTAGAACAATAATGCAACCCGCTGTCTTCCGCTTGGACTGCGCCAGGATTTGAAGCTACTTCTCTAGAAGTGAAAGGGGAATGCATTAATCTCCTGAGCCACAGCGGTCATAGATTTCTGACGTCATTTGTGCTCTCTCTCTATAGTGAGGGATTTACTTTTGTGTCGCACGGATCTCACCACCAAAATGCAGGGCCTGGTTCAAACCCCATTGAAGTGAGTGGAAAGACTCTGAAAAAGTGAAAGTGATTTTTCTTGTCACTCTGTTTCTTGACAGGAAAATTTCGGATAATGCCATGTTACAGTGGAAGCCTTTCTTATACTGGACCTTTCTGGGCGCCTTTGAAGGACTTGTGTTTTTCTATGGAGTTTACTTTCTTTTTCAAAATTCAACATTAGAAGATAATGGAAAGGTAAAAGAAAATAAAAATAAACCCATTGAGTATATTAGTGTGTGTGTGTTTCTGTACACTTTGTATAATATGTGTATGTATCAGTCAGTGAAATGTGTCTAGAGTCTTGTCTTATGATGTAGTCACGAGTTCCCCTTAGTAGAGCAGGAATAATTTGAGATCTGTAAACCAAATTAGGAAAGATTTTTTTTTTTTTTATTCTCTGTATGTGAAGCCTCTTCCAGCTTGCCATGTAAACCGTTTAGAAATGGTTCTGTTGTCTAGGTACAACGACCCCATATACAAATGTGACTGCAGTCAAAACCATGAGACAATCTCGTACCTTAGGCTTCACACAAAACTTTTAGGGGGAGTTCTGTGTGCAGAATGATAGCAGGATGAGGCCCATCAACTTCAAACCTTCTGGTTTGTAGTGACACCTAACCTTGCCAAACTTCGAAAGTTGATATTCGGAGAGAAGCTATTGAAATGTGGGTTGATTTCATGTAGATATAAAACACGTATGCATGGAATGTTTGGAAAAGTTTTATAAGGTCCATTTTATAACACAATTAACCCATTGTACTGTGTTTACAACACCCTTACGTACTTCAAGGGTGGCTTTCTATAATCATTCTGGTTCTGTTCAAATGAATTTGATTTGCGCTAGTATGCTATGTAAATGATTTGAGAGGCTGAGTCTGCGTGACACTCTGAAAACGAGCTATGTGGCTTTGTCTTGTTTTGTAACTACTTAGAACTGTAAGGACTGCTACCAGCAATTAATCATAATATCCATGTATGTTTGATTGAATCCTTTTTCGCTCCTATTAACTTTAATTTTTTTGCATTTTTTAAAACTTTTGCATTTCACTTTCTGTTTTAATGTATGCATCCAGATCTTGACAGCCTGTGGTAAGCATCTGTCCCATTCATTGCCGTCATTTGGATAAATATGCAGTATCCGCTTTTCTCTGTTGTGCGTAGTCACTAGTATCTGCAAACAAGCAAACTCAGAATATTCTAGTTTGAAAATATCAATCCGTATGTTCAGCAAATGGAACAAAGTTACACGAAAAGTGCAGCTACTGTGATGCTTTCCCTGTTATAAGAAAGCACAAACTGAGGAAATCCCCTAAATACAGGTGGTCCAAGTGACTTACATTCTTGATAAACATGGATGTCGGTAGAAGATTTTGTTACTGTCACAACAAGTTAATTGTTTGTATGGTACTGCATGGCATAGGAGTATTGTAATGGACAGCAAGCTTTACAAGAGCATATGGTGGTGCATATCTTTGTATAGTTGACTCTAAAATAAATCACTCCATTGAATTTTACCCATTGTAGTTACTAAGTGTGTAGTTGGTTTTGTTTTTCCAACAAGACAAAGAGATACATGTGGTGATTAACGTGTTTTTCAGGTTTTTGGGAACTGGACCTTTGGAACTATTGTTTTTACTGTATTAGTGTTCACCGTCACTCTGAAGGTTAGAAATTTCCTTTATTTTCAATATGCCATTGAAAGATTATAGCAGAAATAAATTGTGTGTACTGTAGTGTAAAATTATACACTTTATGCTAGAATGTATCAGTGACATTTATTTCCTGTAGGGTTTTGGATCTTTGATCCTTTTGTATATTTAAAATGTCCATCATTTCTTTACCGTACAATGTAGCTCTCACAATTTATAGTCTCATCTAGATTTTTCATGTGTGGGTGTGTTCTCTCCCCTAGTACTTGTGAATTTGGTCTATTGCCTTTTCTTCCCTACCTTCACCTCTTGGGTTTTCAGCTCAGGAAAGGAGAGAGGGACAACCGAAAAATTTTCTTTACCCAGTCTTGGCTCCAGTGCTTTTCAATGAGTTGGAGCTCTGTCATAAAAATACACTTGCCAGATCATAATTTTAATAATTTGCATTGCAGTAGATCCCAAAGGCCTTACCAAGGATCCAGGGTGCGGTGAGCTGTGTGTTATATACAGCCTACGTTGGCAAAGGGTCAGTCTTTGTCCCCTTGTAGTGGTTAGATCAGGGGTAGGCAACCTATGGCACGCATGCCAAAGGCGGCACACAAGCTGATTTTCAGTGGCACTCACTCTGCCTGGGTCCTGGCCACCGATCCGGGGGGCTCTGCATTTTAATTTAATTTTAAATGAAGCTTCTTAAGCATTTTAAAAAACGTATTTACTTTACATACAACAATAGTTTAGTTATATATTCTAGACTTATAGAAAGAGACCTTCTAAAAACATTAAAATGTATGACTGGCACACGAAACCTTAAATGAGAGTGAATAAATGAAGACTCGGCACACCACTTCTGAAAGGTTGCCGACCCCTGGGTTAGATTATGTATAGAGCTTTGAGTCTGCTACTGCCTGCTGGTTCATTACCTCAAGCAGGAAAGCATCATGTTGTTAGATCCAGCGGTCCCCGGTTTGTTCCCCACAGAATTCCCAGGCATCATTACAAATACTAGAACATAAGAAGATGCAGCCCCTTCACCAAAGACCTTACAAGAGTTTTCTGACCTATCGTTCAGAATAGCAAGTGGAGCGTGTGGGAAGAATATACTCACAACACAGTCATTTCCCGGATGAAGTATTGAGTGGTGTCAAGCTTTTTCAGTGAAGCCTTTCAGTGATGACTTACAGCTCATCAGGGAAGGTCTTTTGTTGATGTTGTGCCAATGTGCAAATCAAGTATTCTCATTGTCAAACCTTTGCTAAGAGACAATTGACTAGTGAATTTAGACAGGTACATGAATGGAAGGAGAATCTCTACTGCATGTGAAGGAAATTTGTGATATAAATGGCACTGGAGACACTTTGTAACTAACTACTATTCCATTTGTTGTTTTCACCTATATAGCTAGCGTTAGATACTCGATTCTGGACCTGGATGAACCACTTTGTGATTTGGGGCTCCTTAGCCTTTTATGTCTTTTTCTCATTCTTTTGGGGAGGAATCATATGGCAAGTATCTTTCTTCTTTCAGTGATGTTTTTGTTTTGTCTTTAGGTGAATGTGCAGTGCTTGCATTGTGTGAAAGAGACGGACAAATTCATGGGTGTGATGGGACTGCAGGAATCCAGGGATTGGGGGTTCTGTTGTTAATCTAAAATGGTAGATCCCTAAAATCAGTAAATAGTTTTAGTATTAGATGCTGATTAATATACAACAAATAGTGCAAACTGCATGGAAGAAAATCATCAAGAAGCAGACTGAGATTGAAGTTGGTACTTCTGTTAATGTGAAACTGTCTTATTCTTTGTTTCATGGCAACTGCAGTAATATCTAACTGCTGGGGATGTTTTTTGTTTTCTGTTTTGTTTTGTGGTGGTGGAATTAGTGATTCATTATCCTTTGAGATAAGTCAAGGATAAGTCAAGGAACTCTTTCACTGTTTATTAGCCGAGCTTGTAAAATCAACTTGCTTGTGGTGATAGTACTTGCTTGGAACAGCTGTCTATCAACCTGTACAGAAGCAAAGCCTACCTTTAAAAACAAAAATGGAGTTTCTAGCCCCTATGGCAGTAAAGATAACCTTTCACATGAGCTATGATGCAGAGCTGTCTTCCTCAGTCTTCAGACAGACTATTCCAATGCTGCTGCTGTTCATGGCTTTCCCAGGCTGTAACCAAGTGGAAATTGATGCTGAATCTTGTCAGTTTTCACTGCTGCTACTGTGAGTTCCCTGTGGGAAACAGGGTCACTTAAGAGACCCCGATTAATTTCCCTACTCCTTAGGGAAAGCTAAGAGCAGCCGTGGAGGCTGGTACTTGGGTTTCTGACTGAGGAGAAGCCAGGAGAAGGGTAGGTTAGTGGAGACCACTATTATTTGAGCAGCAACCAGGAAGCTGTGGGTCATGTGTAGTGGGGTAGGGGAGGTGAAGGAATGGGGGCCTTCCTCTTCCAGTGGCCAGAAGAATTTGGGGGCTTTGGATTGATCAGACACCTATTAGCTGGGGTCTACAAAAGATCTTGCAAACAAACGACACCTTGGTGTGAATCCAACAGCTTTGGTGAAGAAGGGGGGTTTGGTTTCTTACCTGGGGGTATTCTTGGATATTAAGGCCACCGTCTTAATTTGTCCTGGTAAATATTTCAAACTCTGGGTGGGTGGATGGGTGACCTGGAGGGGGAGAGAGAGAGAAAATGTAAGTGAAGCACACACTGTGGGAAAGATGCTAGTGGAGTGGGAAAGAGAACAGAGGAAGCAGACAATGAAAATAATGCAGGAATTGATACTCTGTGATACTTCGTAAGGGAGGGAAGAAGTGGAATGAAGTCAGGAAGAGACAGGCCTGTCTCCCATTGACTGCGGTGGGGCCAGGAGTTTACCCAGCATGTCTAACAAAAGCAGGTGAACCATAGTAAACTAAACTCGTTAGGCAATGTTCTGCAGATTGATTCCCCCTGCAATAAACAGCACTCAGCCATTGTATTCCTTTGTTTGGCAGGGACAGCACCCTGAGTTGTAGGCTTTGCCCACAAGCCAGTAGGTGCTGGGTCCATTTTTCAGTCCCTGTCTGCTAATAAACAAGCTCAAGTAACTAAACTAGCTTTATTCAGGGCCACAGGCTGCGTTTGCTCCGGACTCTAAGAGTTAAACAGATGTTTGTCTGTAATCTTACCAGCTATCTCATTACACTGCAATTCATGGATTTTCCACTGGAGTGTTTACTTTGCATAGCTAAATGCATAGCTAAATACTTAGCTCATTTATGTATGAGGCTTCCTTCCATGCATCTGTCAGTTCCCCTCTGTCATCAGGGGAGGTGGAAAGATACAGATAACCCTTTGGGGGCTTTGAGTCTCTGGACTTTCACCAGTAAAAACCATCTCAGAAAGCTCTACTTGAGTCCAAGTTCAAAGTAAAATGATGTATTTGGGATAACTTTTTCTCAATAATAGTTTCCTTAATATGAATGCTCTGTGCATTTTACTGTGCAGACTAGACAAGGTAAAACCTCATTTCAGAAGACCATGTTTGTCTTTGCTTCTTAGGGCTTGTCTACACTTATATTTTATAGCGCTCTGATTTGCTGGCTCAGGGGGGTGAAAAATCAGCCCCCTGAGTGCAGCAAGTCTGAGCGCTTTAAAGCACCAGTGTAAACAGGCTCCGGACACTGGGAGCCACGCTCCCAGCACTCGGAGCTAATCCCCTCGTGGAGGTGGATTACCAGGCTGGGAGCTCTTCCAGCGCTCGCGCACGACCACACTCGCACTTGAAAGCGCTGCCGCGGGAGCGTTCCCATGTAGCCATGCCCTAAGAGATGGCCTCAAAACTCCTTGCTCTTCGTATTTAGGGATTAAGATCATAACAAATGTTAATGACAGAGAAATAGTGAGGAGATAACATATGGGGGAAGCCTTAAAAGCAGCGAAAGTTGATCTGGTCTCCTGGAGATCCGGGTAAAATTTTCAAAAATTTCCTTTTCAAAATGATATCGGCTCGTTAGATCCTACGTTTAATTGAAAGACTTAGGCTCCCATGTGCCTTTTGAAAATGAGACTTGGGCACTTTTGAAAATTCTCTCCCCCCCAGTCAAAAATGAGACAGAAAATAAGGGACATGGGGTAGGAGAGAAAAAACAGGCAGGAAAAATGAAGAGATGACTCTCCGAAGAGTCTAATTATTACACACGCACTGCTGTTTAGTTAGGTAATTGAGAATGTCGTCAAAGAGAAGCTGAAGCAAACATGTTTTGAAAATGCATGTGACGATTGCAATGTAAGATGAAACGCTGTGTGTTTACAGGGCAGTAATCCCTGCCTGGGGGGCGTTTTCCAACAAGCAGTTGGAATAGATTCAGGATTAACTCTTTTTATATAATCCCAGAGTTTCTGGCCAGCTGCAAAAAAATACCGTTCTGACACCAGCACAGTCTGAATGTAACATGCGGAACTAACAGAGAAATGGCAGAGTATTGCAAGGAAAGCCCGGATACAAGTATGTAGCTGAGACGTAGATGGATACAAAAAGGACATCTAAGGTGGAAGGGGGCCAGAGTAGTAAAAATCATGATTGCTGAGGTGCAGACAGTAGCGTAGCTGAGAAGAGCCTTGGAGGACTGGATGAGGAACTGGTAGCTGAAGATGAAGGGCAGGCGATGAAGGGATTTGAAGGTAGGAATGATGTGGTCAGAGTAGCAGAGAAATGACCTAGCAGCAGCGTTTTGGCTGGCTTGGTGGGGAGTAGGACAAAAGGTGGGGAGATCATGGATTGCAGGAGTCAAAGAGGAAGGTGTGATACTGAATGCCTGGACAAGGGCTTCAGCTGCAGGGTGGAGAGGGAAGGGCTGCACCTAGAATTGTGGTTTTAGGGGGAAAACAGACATGGTTAGGTGGCCTATCTTAGTGGAGCAGAGGAAGGAGTTTGAATAAGGGCTCATCTACACAAAGATTTAGTTTATGGCAAGCTGGGCTGTGAATCTACCCCCATATCAGCCTATCTTATGCAAGCGCAATAACGCTTTATTAATGAGCTTTTATCTGCTTCTCTTACAAAGAGGACTAGATCAAAGGGCACTAATGAACTGTTAATGTGCATCAGCAACTACATAGGCAGTTGGAGTGCGGGAAGCTAGTGCAGAGCAGATTCAAACCCCAGCTTGCCAGGGACTCCGTGTTTGTGTAGACAAACCCCAAAACATCACATTCCAGGGACAGCGATGTGTCTGCCTATGATTGAGAGAGGAGGGGGAGGCTGTGCCCTTTTGAATGTGGGTCCGCACAGGGTGGCCAGCAGGAGGTATGGGACTGTCAGAGGTGGGAGACTGTATAGCAAGGGAGGTTTGGGAACCATCAGCATGGATAATGGTGATTGACACTACATCAAGTAGGGGCAAAGGCTGATGGTCTGAAGGACACACAGCGGCAGAGCAGAGGAGGAGTTGCTGATGCTGATGTAGAAGTAAGAGGAGAAGAAGCAGGAGAGAATTCAAGGATGGAGCAGAGGAGTGGGGACAAACAGTGTCTGGCTTGGAGGATGACATTGGAAAAGAGGCTCTGAGCCTTTGCTAGGAGGGAGCTGCTATTTGCTTTTAGAGCAGTTTCAGTAGATTGCGGAGCAGCCAGATGAGAATTAGAAGAGAGAGTGAAATAAAAGCAGCAGGAACAGGTATCTTTGCAGGCACAAGTGCTGCCCTCTTTACACATGCAAACATCCCCCTTCCTCCTCCATATGAAAATTTGTCCCATGAAAGTGCTAGTCTTAATTTGAATCTCACCTCGCTGGAAAACTGCAGTGGCCCGTTGTATTGTCTGAGTCTGTTTGTGTCCCTTCTCTTTCAGGCCTTTCTTGAAGCAGCAACGAATGTATTTTGTATTTGCTCATATGGTGACGTCCGTATCAACCTGGCTGGCCATAGTTCTCCTTATCTTTATCAGCCTTTTCCCGGAGATTCTTCTAGTAGTTTTTAAAAATGCGAAAAGGAAAAACCATCAGGTAAGGAATGAGAGAATATACCACTACACTTCCCTTGTTTGGAAGAGGCGCTTCCGTTCTTCTGAACACCTGACAGACTTTGGGGTAGCCATGCACCATTTGCACCTAGTGAGAGGCTGCCTGCCTCTCATTGTGTCATTCCTTCATGTGCCAAAAAAGGTCAAAAAGTGTTAACCAGAAGTACTGCCCTGATCCGCGGAAGCAGCCGCATCAGCAGTGCCTTTTCAGTCAGCGTTTGATGTCTGTATAGAGTGTAACTGCTTCTCCTTCTAGAAAGTATATCTTGCAAATCACATTGGACTTCATTCTGCTCAGTTTCACTGCTCCAACCCATTACTAGTCTTAATTGACTGTCAAAACTTGCAAATTTGACCTAATCAATCATCTAAGGGGAGTTCTTGGGGATTTTGCTTTTTGGGAGATTTAATGATTTTTTGATGGATAAGATATCTTTAGTTTTTTTCATTATCTTCCTCATTCTCATCATAAGGGTGGAAAAGTGGATTTTGCACCTGAGTTGCTAAATTTTCACAGTGAATTTGCAAGGGACTTGACAGCTAGTTCAAATACAGTCAAAAATAGCCTTGCCCCACAGTCCCTGTTACCATAGTATTGGGAAACCTCACAATCACTTATGCCTTTATTATCCTGCGAGGTAGGGAAGCAGTACATAGAATCATAGAAGATTAGGGTTGGAAGAGACCTCAGGAAGTCATCTAGTCCAACCCCCTGCTCAAAGCAGGACCAACCCCAACTAAATCATCCCAGCCAGGGCTTTGTCAAGACTGGCCTTAAAAACCTCTACGAACGGAGATTCCACCACCTCCCTAGGTGACCCATTCCAGTGCTTCACCACCCTCCTAGTGAAATAGTGTTTCCTAATATCCAACCTAGACCTCCCTCACTGCAACTTGAGACCATTGTTTCTTGTTCTGTCACCACTGAGAACAGCCTAGCTCCATGCCCTTAGGAATACCCCTTCAGGTAGTTGAAGGCTGCTGTCAAATCCCCCTTCACTCGTCTCTTCTGCAGACTAAATAATCTCCGTTCCCTCAGCCTCTCCTCATAAGTCACGTGCCCCAGCCCCCTGATCATTTTTGTTGCCCTCCACTGGACTCTCTCCAATTTGTCCACAACCCTTCTGTAGTGGGGGGCCCAAAACTGGACGCCCTACTCCAGATGTAGCCTCACCAGTGCCGAATAGAGGGGAATAATCACTTCCCTCAATCTGCTGACATTGCCCCTACTAATACAGCCCGCTATGCCGTTGGCCTTCTTGGCAACAAGGGCACACTGCTGACTCATATCCAGCTTCTTGTCCACTGTAATCCCCAGGTCCTGGGGAATTGAGACACAGTGGCTAATTGACTTGTCCCGAGATCACATAGGAAGTTTGTGGTGGACCTGGGATTAGAACCCAGTTTTCTAGGGTCCCAGCGTAGAGCCCTAACCACCAGGCTGTCCTCTTTCTTTATCACTCCCGGTCAAGAAAGACACTGGATTTTCCCATGCATGATGCAGTGTTTCCTGAAGGCCAGTCTCACTCTGCTAAAAGAAGGGGAGGAGTGGTGGGAGGGGCTGTTTTTAAAATAGAAATTATCTGCTGCAAGCTTTAATGGTGGTAACTGTCTTTGAATGTTGGTGATAAGCACCAGTTTACTTTTGCCTATTTCCCCAACGTTGAAAGCCAGCACAGCTGTGGTTAGAAAGTGTCTGGAAGATGGTGCAAGAAGGAACAATCAGTTGCACGCATACAAAACGCGAAATGACTGCCTAGGAAGGAGTACTGCGGAAAGGGATCTGGGGGTCGTAAGCTAAATGAGTCAACAGTGTAACGCTGTTGCAAATAAAGCAAACATCATTCTGGGATGTATTAGCCGGAGTGTTGTAAGCAAGACACAAGAAGTAATTCTTCCACTCTACTCCGCGCTGATTAGGCCTCAACTGAAGTATTGTGTCCAGTTCTGGGTGCTACATTTCAGAAAAGAGGTGGACAAATTGGAGAAAGTCCAGAGAAGAGCATCAAAAATGATCAAAGGTCTAGAAAACATGACCTATGAGGGAAGATTGAAAAAATTGGGTTTGTTTAGTCTGGAAAAGAGAAGACTGAGAGGAGACATAACAGTTTTCAAGTACATAAAAGGTGGTTACAAGGAGGAGGGAGAAGAATTGTTCTTCTTAATCTCTGAGGATAGGACAAGAAGCAATGGGCTTAAATTGCAGCAAGGGAGGTTTAGGTTGGACATTAGGAAAAACTTCCTAACTGTCAGGGTGGTTAAGCACTGGAATAAATTGCCTAGGGAGGTTGTGAAATCTCCATCATTGGAGATTTTAAAGAGCAGGTTAGACCAACGCCTGTCAGGGATGGTCTAGATAATACTTAGGCCTTGGCTACACTTACCCGCTAGTTCGACGGCTGGAAATCAAACTTCTGGGTTCGACTTATCGCGTCTAGTCTGGACGCGATAAGTCGAACCCGGAAGTGCTCGCCGTCGACTGCGGTACTCCAGCTCGGCGAGAGGAGTACCGCGGAGTCGACGGGGGAGCCTTCCTGCCGAGTGTGGACCAAGGTAAGTTCGAACTAATTCGAACTAAGGTACTTCGAACTTCAGCTACGTTATTCACGTAGCTGAAGTTGCGTACCTTAGTTCGAATTAGGGGGGTAGTGTAGACCAAGCCTTAGTCCTGCCATGCATGCTGGGGACTGGACTAGATGACTTCTCGAGGTCCGTTCCAGTCCTATGATTCTATGTTAACGAAAATGAAAAGTTCCTGTTCCCTGCTATGTGCTTCTCCAGTTGTTCAAAACATCTCTGCAACATCACATCAGAGCTCTTAGCCCCATCCTTCTCCACCGCCACCACCTCCTCCTCCTCTACTGGCACCTGCTAATGCTCCGCTACTTTAGCCTATCCTTCTATGTTCCTCCCATAGCTAGTGTATTTATTTTCAGATGGGGTAGATTAGCGATTTAGGTTCAACGTACTGTTTGCACATCTCTAAGCAGCAGGTTACTAAGCTGTCGTTTTGTGCCATTTTGATAATGTAGTTTCTAGGCAAGGTGCGACCCGAAATGTAAAAGAATTTTAATGTAACCATTTCTGTTTTAAATGACACTAAGTTTCATCGGAATTTGTGTTCAATGAAATTGTAAAATTACTTTCAAATACTGAAGTTTAGGAAGAAGAGATTTTTCTCATGGTGCTCTGGTATCCTGTATGACTTTACTGTAAGCTCTGTGCATTTCTTTCAGGGTAATTTTTTTCTCTGGCCTCTGTATTTTGACCAAAAATTGGTATTTAATTAGATATAAAAACATTGAAGTCTTAAAGATGTTTCCTTAGAACACTTGCTAGATTCCCTTGGCACAATATTGATAGTGCAATCCATGTGCCTATGAAATAACAAAATCTGTGAAACCAATTATTAGTGTTCAATTTTATAAGCAATGAAAACTTTTGGAATCTTTGTTATGTTTATCAGACAGGTTTCAACAGCCTACCACTTCCAGCGTAAAAGGCTGTGTTTGTTTTCCTTTTAACTCTTTATTACGTTGGTTCTAAGAACATTAATGGGTCAGAACGAAAAAGAGAAACCCAGTATTTGACTCTTCTTTAAAAATCTGTCCTCATCCTGTGTTCCCTTTGGTTTATAAGGAAGGCTAACCAGCTTGGTGGGTGGTAGGTGATGTCCAATTCTTAAGACCTTGAGTCGCCATGTTAGAATTTTTCTTTTCTTTTTCGGTTTTTGTTTAAGACGTTAAAAATGTAACCTAATGGCTTCTAGGAAGTTAGACTAGCCAATTTCAAAGGAAAAGAATGGTTTGCGCTCAGCAGTGGTGGTGAGGAAGTTTCCTCAAGGTGGGAGAAATGTGGTATAAAGAGTCGGGTGATTGAAAAGTCACTCGGGTCTAAAACCTGATCCCATTGACTTTAGTGGGAGCAAGATTTGGATCTTGCAGAAACTTAGGCGACGGCATCTAGTAGATCAGCAGTCTGGTGCCAAGATTTCCTTCTGGGGCCGCATTGGCTGGGTAGAGTTTGGGGGGCTTTGTTCCAGCTTTCCATTGTGTCCCAAAAGTTAGTCATTGTGCTTAAAAAGTGTGTCCTTGACCAATCTGTGGCCGGGCCGCTAGTTGATTTGGCTAGAACTTCCTCACCAGGGGTGAAATCCTGACCCCTCTGAAGTCATTGGGAGTTCTGGTGTTGACTTCTTTTGGGTGTGTTACAGTGCACGCTAAGCCTGGGATTGTGAACTAGGTGTATCCAAGCCTTTGCTTTAACACCCACCCTGCATTGTAACCTGGGTTTACAGTTGCTGGTCTCACAGCTGTGCTAACACATCCATATGGCACTAGGCAGCCCTTCTGACTTGGGTCTGCAGCCTGACTTGTGTCCACACTGCAAAATGACAGGGTTTGGACCCGGATCACACCGGGACTTGGACTCTGGGTCAGAGGACCTGGGTTCTGACTGCTTGCTGACCTGCGTCAGACCGATTTGGGTGTGGATGGCAGGGGAGCTTGGTCTCAAATCCAAGTCAGGGCCCAGGCTTAGAGTGTGTAGTGTAGACGTACCCACTGGGGCCAGGATTTCATCCCTGGTGCTCACACAGACAAGCAAGACGCCTACCATCCAACAGAGTAGTTTGGTGGTTCCCTCCTTCAGCAGGAGCGGGGCTGAAACCTTGAGCCCCGGCAGCTGTGCTCCGGCTCTCGAGTTGCTGAAGATGGTCATTATGTGGCTTGGAGGGCTAGTAAGTTTGGTTACCCTGGTGTGTATATACATAAAAAACACAAGATGAGGGTTTCAAGATGTTATGTTTCAAGTAGCAATACTAAAATAGTAGTCAAGAGTTTCGGACATGGGTGTCTAAAGTTAGATGCCTGTGTCCGTAATTAGACGCCTAAGCAAGTGGCCTGATTTTCAAAGGTGTTGAGGAACCACAGCCTCCACTGATTTCAGTGGAAAATTCCAGACTTGGCCACTTATTCAGGTGTCTAAACTTCCAAAGTGCTGGCTAAGGTTTCAAAAGCCTGCGTATGACTAGCAAGAGCAGTGTCTGCTGTCTCTCCTTTCAAAAACAGCGGGTGAAATCCTGACCCCATCAACCCCACGTGATTTTTGCCCTTGACTTCAGTGAGGCTGGGATTTCACCTGGAGCGGTCCCATTTTCTAACGTTTCCCTTCAGTGCACTGCTGTTCGCTCGGCCTGTATTTGTCAATGTTTCTATGTGCAAGTGTTTTGAACTGCAAAATGCATTCATGTTTTCTTTTGGTTTCTGCATTTCTCTCTCTCTCTCTCTCTCTCTCTCTCTCTCTCTCTCTCTCTCTCTCTCTCTCTCTCTCTCTCTTTCTGCTGCCATTTTCCACCTTTGTGTGCTGTTGCGAACTAGGTAACGAAACGCCTTCCTTCCTCAGGAACATCCACTATCTTCATGCTCTCTCAAACTTCCAGCAATCACAGCTTTTCTTGGAATGAATAAGGTGATTTCCTTGCTTAATCAGTACAAGTTTGCTTGTGCTGCTGTTTTTTTCCTTCTCCGAATGCATCACCGCTGATAACCTGTGGTTTTTAGATCGGCTTGTGCAATAAATGGTTTTTTAAAGGTACCTTTTCATTTAAATGTATTTTGTCTACCCCGTTCACTTCGTTGTCGCTATCCCGTTATTTAAAGCTTCACAACAACTTGCTGCCCATCAACTCAGCGGTGCTTGTTGCATGCATCCTCATTATTTAGTACGGCCCGTAGATGTGCATGGTGCTTGACAGACAGACAGACATAAGACAGGTTACACCATCAGGGGACTTACAATCTGCATTTTGGACCAGATTGCCAGCTAGTGTAAACCGGTGCACCTCCATGGAAATCCGTGGAGTTGTGAGAAATTACACCAGCTGTGGATCTTGCCCTGTCTTTACCTACTCTCTTTCCCCCCTGTAGAGCCTGTTTGAGTGCACTGGATAAAGCTGTCTTTGAACCATGGAAACAACAATCTGCTTTATTTTGACTGTGCTCCCAGTTACTTGATGTGTGTGCAAACAGACCATCTCGCACTTGGCCAATTCCGTAGGCTAGCAGTAGCTTCTCGAACACATTCCTTTGGCTAACAAAACAAGATTTTACTCACGTTACAGTAAAGAATGTATTTTGCTAGTCGTAAATGCTATAAAGTTTCGAAAAAATAAACAAAGATTTTTGTACCAGTTATGCTGAGTGCAATTCTCAATTGCAGCTGCTCTCTATGGGGATGGTAAGATACCAGAGCATTTTATGCATGTTCCTAGTTGGTTTCATTTTCACCTTGCTGTGTTTGCCACATACTTCTCAGTGTCCAAAAATATTACCGCAGAGGGTGATGGATTCTTTCCCTCTCCTAGAAACTTCCAAACTTTGATGCCCGAAATTGAGCATCTAAATAAGCGGGGGTGATCTTCAGAGTTGTAGTGCACACCACCCATGTTCACCAAAGGTGCCTAACTCTTTGGCACTCATACTTGAAAAATTTGGCCAATATTTCCTAATATTGGCATTTATAAATCATGTCTTCATTAGTCTTTTTGATTATTTAACTTGAAGTTTTCTTACAGAATGATTCAGTAAGTCTTTTCTTATTTGTTACACCACTGGGTAGATGAACATGTCTCATGTGCTTTAAGTATTTTTGCCTCACTATTACAGAAAAAACTGAGCAGTAGGAAGGAATCTGATTCACTGTCGTCCAGACCTTCTGTCAGGTCGTCCAGACCTCTTCTTTTAAGAACATTCTCAGACGAGTCTAATGTATAGTAACAGGTACCCTATTCAAAAGAATTGGGATGGTTTTAAAGGCACAAATTAACCAAATCTTCCAAAAATCAATTAAAATATAGTTCTTATCATCTTCTCAGTTGGTGGTGTGGGGCACCTGTCTTTGCAAAACATAAAGGTGCAATGCTTGGCATACATTTTAATCTTTGGAGCTATCCATACAACTTTTTCAGAACCTCCGTAGATGTGTGCAGATTCTTTAGAGTTCCAAGATCCTACTGTAGTAAATGAAAATGTACAGTATAGTTGGCATAAGCCAAGTTTATTTGAGTAATATTGAGACAACTGAGACTGAACATATTGTCATTAAATTATGTTAACAGTGATCATAAAACTTTAATACTCATGTATTTCTAATGAAATGTCCAAATCCCAATGATTAAAATTATTCCATTATTGCATCTGGATCAATTCAAAGGTTATGGGTTTGGTTTTTTGTAAGTGCATGCTTTTCTGTCAGAATTATACAAAGAAACGTTAATGTATGTGAACAGAATTGAATCTAAACGTGTCATGTATTTGATTATATGTACAGCATACTTGTGTTTGTGTGTGTGTATAGACATATAATTACTATACTACATGTTTGGCTTTTTAATGATCATGTTTAGAATCACTCTCTATGCTTCTAGCTGTAGAAATGGATAAAAGTGCCAAATTTCATTCACGCTTAGAAGAAAAAGCTGCAGCCGTGCTACAAATGTCTTATTGTTCCTCCTAAGGTATTTGTATATAAATTTGCAAGTAAGGGAGCCATTGAGGCAAATCAATTCCAGGTTAAAAAGCCCACTTTTCCTGGTCTTGGTTAGTAAATATGTGTGCTAGCCTGGATGTCCATATTCCCAAGTATTAACCCTGCTGCTCCTTAGTGTAACAATTCTGTAGTGAAACAAGGAGGGGGGGGGGTCTTGTCATGAATGAAAGATTGCTTATGTATAAGTCTACCAGTGGGCTAAGAACGGAGGGTGCTGCCCGTTATCCAGTGCCCTTATTAACCGAGCCCTAAGTATCGCTTAGAATAAAAATGTCACTTCCATTTAACTCCATGATTGTTCTACCCTCCTGTTCTTTAGGTGATGCTGCATACTGTTATTTTCAAGCAGTCTGATTCATTTGGCTCAGTTGCTGTCTTTAGTTTTCTCCTCTTTTGACAGACCACGGCACTGGTCAGTGTACCAGATGAAATAAATAGACCTGCAAATGGCCCGCCTCCTCTGACAGGGCTATAGGCTGTTCTGGGGTGGGGTTTTCAGATGTGATAGGCCTGGAGCTCTGCTGATCCCATTGCCAGTCAGTTGGAATCCCATTGCACCCCTGAGTGTTCTCTGAATTGCAGTGGTGAGTGGAGAAAAGTCACAGGGGCTGAATTTTGCAGGAAATGTATCCCCATTTGGGGCAGTTCTCTGCACCCAGATTTTTGTTTTGCTCAAGGTTCCATAGAGATGGCTAGGTTTTTAAATCTTATCACGGTTTTGAGGCACAGAAAAATGCACCCTATGTCCACTCCAAAAATTCTCAGAGTGAAATTCTTAGTGAAAACAGGCTGTTTCCACATTTGCAGCAATCCATGAAAAACACATGATATTTCTTGTTCCAAATAATTTGCCCATCTTTGTGTGGACGCCCTGAGGCATACAGCCTCTGCAGAAGGTCTGCGCTCCCCACTCACCTGGGGGCAGTGCAGGAACACCAAAGCAGTGATGGCAACCCTGATATTCCAGTAGCCCCTGTCCCATCAGAGCACCAGCGTGTTGCAGACACCCAGCAGCCGAATGATGGCTTGATCATCTGAGCCTCACGTTTTGCATTGTTGGTTGCTCTAAGAATCCTGTTAGCAAGATGTAGGCTACTTGGAAGCCCAGTTCCCAATCCCAGAAGACTGTGGTTGTTAAATTGTATGCCACACTGCTTACTTCGGGGGAAGTCTTATGGAAGAAAGGTGTTATGTGCATGTCAAATATTTATGCCTGTGGCCAGCTTCACCATCTGATCACTCAGATCTGACTGAGGATCTTTCCAGAAAGCAATTACCTGCTTCTTCAGTAGTTAAATGCTGCAGTAATTTTTCCATCTGGGAAGCATATTGCTTCCTAAATGTTCTGCTTTCCAGGTCTCTCTCACACTAGCCAGTGAGTTTTCCATGCCTTATTCTACACTTCTTGATGGGTATCCTCTTCTTTCACCTCCTATGCAACTGGAGCTATGCATTCTGTGCACATAGGTGCATTGAATGATTGAAAAATTTAATGTTAGACCGGAAGCAGCAAGAAAATAAATCAACTTTAAAAAAGAGGAACTTCCCCCTAGTCATTAAGTGCTATTAGTTGGGAAAGATCCCATCCTTCCTAGATTTCAGGAGTTTCTCTTGGTAAATATTTAATTCCTGCATTAACATCACTGAATTAATATGAGAATCACAGGGGAGAGCAAGTCAGAAGTTAATCCTTGACCTAATGTAGCATTTTGAAAACCGTGCAAATTCATTTGTCACCCTGCTCTCTCCCCTTCACTGTGAATGCAGTTTGGCATTTTTATCACTGTCTTTTTATCACCATTTCTGTTATCCTCCTAGCAAATTCTAATACTTGGCTGCCTAGAATAACACAACTATGATTTTTGGAATGTAAAGATTAAAGTAAATGATCTTTTTCCTTCTAATTTTACAGACTGTACCCTTTAATTTGCCTATGCTATTGTCCTACAAACCTATGGAGAATGGTTACACCTCTGAAATGAAGATCGAAGATGCTGTTACTAACTTGACACAAAGATGCCATCTCAGGATACCTCAAATGCAACAACTTTAAATACTGCACCTTGTCGTGCTGCAGGACAAGACGTGTGTTTGAACTCTCAGTTCTCTTTAAGACGACCCATGTATTGTAAGCAGCCTTGCTGACTAAGCAGCTGTGGAGACACTGGCCCTCATTTTTTCAAAGTCTGAAAATGGAAAAGTCTGGGACGTAAAAAGTCCGTGGAATCGGGAGTGGAGAAAAGAACATCTAGAATTCCATAAAAATGGAACAATAAAAACTTTAGAGACACATGGCTGCTCCTTATGCCCACTGACTGGAAGGAGGCTCCTCCATTACAGATTCATCCAACAGCAATGAATGGCCGCTAAAGTCTTATTCTTTTGCCTGACCAAAGAAGTAGCACAGCCTTTCTGCTTAATCGCGGTCTTGTCCAATTCCCATGGAAGACATTGGAAAGGCTCCCATCACGGAAGTAGGGTTGGACCCTAAATTAAAACCACGGTCTGTCATCTTGCACGGCTCCCGTTGCAGCTAATGAGAGTTGTGCACCAGCAGCTGAAGCCAGGATGTGATGGTTAGAAAAGTTCAGCTTTCAAATCCACGCAGCAGAAATACTTGAAAATAGTGAAGGACTGAGCTGTTGATGGCGTGAAATGTCCAGTGGCATCCCCTCTCCATTGCAAACAGCAGGGTTAGCCTGTTAACTGGTCTCTGTTTATTAAAATGCAGAAGTGTGTCAGCCTGAACATTTCTGAGGAGCCGATCAAAATATTGGAAGAGTTTTCATGGGGCCAGACTTCTTTTCCACATTACCAAATTTGATCCTGGAACAGGAGGAAGACATAATGACTAACCCTTTCCCCTTATGTATTGAAAATACACAGAATTCTTTTATTACTCATGAAAATCTTCTTAGTCAGGAAAGAATCTTAAATAAAAGTTGTGTTGTGCCAGGTTTTCAGCCCAAGCTTAACGGGGCCTCTGTGGTTATGCTCACACTCCTGTGAATGTAATTGCAGTTGTTTGGACACCTTAAAGACTTGAATGGCAGTCACAATCAGCCCCTTAAGTGACCCATTGGCATTGATTGTGCTTGCAAATAATACCAGATAAATCTGCAACCTTCATTATCTGCATCAACAGGAAGGGAGGTCAGTTTAAAAATAAGTGACTAAATACATCTGGTTCTATGAGTAACATTTTACTTGGTTCTAAAATCAGCAGATTTTTAAAAAAAAATCTGTGTCTATCAAGATGTTGCGAGTTAAGATGTTGATTTAACAATGCCACGTGTGCAGAGCATAAAGGTAAAATGCTCGACAACCAACTTCTATTTGCTTTTTATTATGCAAGAAAACAATACTACTTTGATTATAAAAAATCCTGAGTGAGCACGGATTAAGTGCAATTGGCATTTTATTTTTTTAATAATATTTTTCCACTAGGTTGACTTCCCCTTCATCCTGTATGGCCCAGGTTTCCTTGTGCCAGATAAAGCAAAAAAAAAAAAAAAAAAACCTTGGGGTAAAAAGTTTCAAAGTATCTAAGTCCCATTTCCTTAGCCTCCCAAGTCTTATTGCAGGTCAATGAGACAGCCTCCTAAGTCACTCGGGCACTTTTGAAAATTTTACCTTTAGGCTTTGCTTTGCTCATGCACAAAGGGACTAGAAGTTAGGGCTGGACAGAAAATACCCATCTCCATGAAATTTCGATGAACAACAGAAAATAATTTTCCATTCCTTCCCTTCAAAAAGTTTGGAAACTCTAAAACTGTAAAGGAATTGGCGCTACTGTTATCAGAAAGCCGTGCACCTGATTTTATGCCTGCTAATAGACTTGGTTTTAAAAAACACTGACAGGGTTGTTCAGTCTCTAGGCCTCTCTCCTGCTGCCTCTGAAGTTGTTGGGATGTTTCCTTAAGGAAAGTTGGATCAGGCTCTCCTGCCCCCCCACTAATGGCAGGCAAATCCTCACCTATATATAAGCAGTCACACAAAGCCTGCCGTTCATGGAAAGCGAGGGAAAGGAGCAGAAACTGCATGCAAGAGGCCTCTGTCACCCCTGCATGTCATGACTGCTTTATGCTACTCAACATGGGGCGGGGGGAAATGTGAGCAGGACTAGTGGGTTGGACACCCCACAGCTCCTAAGACCCAGCATGGACAGGAGGGTGGTCACCCCCATTCACTGCACTGCACCTTACCTAGCAGGAGTGGCCACGGCGCAGCCACTCCTTGCTGAGCACAGGGGGGTGGATTGCATTCCCCTTCATAGTCCCTATAAGCAAGGGCCTTTTTCCTTTGGCTCGTCCCCTGGGACTACAATGGAGCCTTAGATCTTGTCTGATCACCAGTGTTGATGGCTAACGTTGTGCCAACACATTGGAGCACGAGGGGCACATCCGACTGCTACACTGACAATACGGTCTGTACGCCAACTCTGATCTTTCAGCTTCAACGCACAGTTCTGTTTGCTTGTATGTTTACATAATCTTCAAAATGTGGGCACTGAAAGGCAAACTTCCAATGATCTGAGACCATTCCAAGTCTGACGCGGACCGCCTCCTTCCTGGTTTGTTTTGTGTAGCATTCTACGTTGTTGGGATCCAATTCTGCTCCGGCTGATGCCAGCTGAATTTTTCCTTTTGGCTTCAGTGAGAGCAGGATTGTGGTATATTCTCAGGAGTATTGATGGGGTGGGGGGGAAAGGGAGGCATAACTATCATGCATTTTAAGAGTAAGCTTGATTGGAACCAAATTTTTCTCTTTCCATCTCCAAATAATTAGTATTGGTGTAGAGTGAACCATTCACTGTAGACGTACATCTGAAACCAAAACTGATGTGAGGATCCACAAGGATGGGCTGGAATTAACACCAAACATCTAGCAGACCAGCTGTAGAGTGTTGGAAATTCTTGGGCAAACACTCTTGGCTAGCATATTGGTGCAGCTCCACTGAGTTCAGCAGAGCTATTCTGATGTACAGCAGCTAAAGCAGGGGTAGGCAAACATTTTGGCCCGAGGGTCACGTTGGGGTTGCAAAACTGTATGGAGGGCCTGGTAGGGAAGACTGTGCCTCCCCAAACAGCCTGGCCCCTGCCCCCTCCAACTTCCCACCCCCTGACTGCCCCCCTCAGAACCCCTGACCCATTCAACCCCCCTGCTCCTTGTCCCCTGTCAGCCCTCTCCTGGGACCCCCTGCCCCTAACCGCCCCCTGGGACTCCACCCCCTATTCAACCCCTCCCCCCCTGCTCCCAGGCCCCTGACTGCCCCGACCCCTATCCACACCCCTGCCCCCTGACAGGCCCACTGGGAGTCCACGCCTATCCAACCCCCCCGTTCCCCGTCCCCTAACCGCCTCCTCCCAGGATCCCCCACACCTAACTGCCCCCCCGTTCCCTGACTGCCCCAACCCCTATCCACACCCCCGCCCCCTGACAGGCCCCCTGGGACTCCCACGCCTATCCAACCCCCCGTTCCCCATCCCTTGACCGCCCCCCCCGACTGCCCCATTCAACTGCCCCCTGCTTCCTGTCCCCTGACTACCTTTCAAGGCCCCCTGCCCCTTATACAACCCCCTGGCCGCGGCCCACTTACTACGCCGAGCTGAGCATGCAGAGCAGCATGTGTGGCTGCCACGCCGGCCGGAGCCAGACACGCTGTCACTCTGTTCAGCAGAAGCACGCAGCTCCATCACCCAGAGCGCTGCCTGCGCGGCGGCGTGGCTCTGCGGGGGAGGGGCCAGGGGCTAGCCTCCCCGGCTGGGAGCTCAGAAGTTGGGCAGGACAGTCCCGCGGGCCGGATGTGGCCCGCGGGCCGTAGTTTGCCCACCTCTGAGCTAAAGGTATGACCCTCCGGATTCAAAACTAGCAAACCCCAAATCTATTGCTTCCTGAGGACCTGCGGTATAAGAGAGAACAGAAGAATTAATTCTGGAATTTAAGGAGGTCCTGCAGCTGAGGTCCTACCAGAGATCAGATAGCTCAGAATGGCAATAATTTGACAGTAACACAGTAATACTGTGATTGTTGTTCATATAAAATAATACAAGTTGTATTGTTACAGCACATTTCAGTAATGAGCTAAAAGGTCAGTAGGAGCTTATAGGTGGAAAATCTTGAAAGAAACTGGACAGTGTTTCTAACAATTCCCTGCAGATTAATCACACTGATTCGTGACCCAGAAAGTTTAAAAAAAAAAGTAACTAGACTCGCTCGAAGTACTAGTGAAAAGTTTCATAAACTCAATCTGTTTTTCCAAACTAATCTTTGTATGAGGATAGTATAAATTGTCAGGAATTACGTGCAAATTTGCATACCTTCCTACCAGTGGAAGATATAATTAATATCACTGTTGCGCCACTCATCCAATTTCTCAGCTATGGGATTTTTTAAAATAACATAGCATATAAAAAGGTGTAAATTATACACAGTTGATGAGAAGAAACATTTTTCAGCTTCTTTTAAAAAAATGGGACTGCAAACTTACCTTTCCCCCTTCCCCACTTAAAATGCAATTTTATACATGTGTTGCTTTATATAACAGATATTGAATGTGAATGTTACCTTTTATGAATGCAACTTGCCCTTTTTCATTACAGAAACTTCTGTTTGAAGTAATCAATAAACTTTGGTATGTTGTTCTGATTAATATTTTTGCCTCGTCTGTCACTTGGGATGCTCCTAAACCTCATTTGCAGGAGCAAGTAAACTGTTTATCATAGACGCATAAGATGGAGTTCTTAATGGAGGAGGTAAATGGGAGAGGTGTGGTCTGTTGCATGTTATACACAGTGCTTCATTCCTCACATAGAGCCTGATCCAAACCCCTTGGGAGTCTGTGGAAGGACTCCCATTATCTTCAATGGGACTGGATTGGGTCGATAGAGCCATACGTAATTCTCCATGGGCAACTCCCACTGCTGTCAACAAGAATTACACACAAGGGACGAATATGGTAGCCTCTACCTTCTCAGCAAATCAGACCACTTAGTTAAGCACCAAGTGTGAAAATGTTGGTCCTGATGCACAATATTATATACTGGGTACTTGGGTAACGAGTAACTGAAACAATCAGCTGTTTTTCAGCTCCAAGCAATCTTGCCTTCCGTTCCACAAACACAGCAGAGAAGATCAGAGCCCCAGCTCTAAGCTGCCTGGAGTTGATGAAATGCAGGTTAGGATTTGTGCTAATGAAATTCAGTGTCGTTACAAATTGTTGGAGCAATTCACATGCTGTGTGTGTTTATTTTTAAGACGAGTGTCTCTGACTCAAAATGTTTGCCCAAAAAAAAAAAACAGTTTGAGAAATTCTGTTTCTGCCTCTTTAATTATTAAGCTCCTGTGAACCATCACAGGACAGATGGCTGAGCTATTTAAAACTAAAGTTAACCTTTACGGAGTAGCATGTACTATTGGAAACCAAATATACACGTTGAGAATCTTAATAGTCTATTGTACTGTATATTATACTGTACTGAGTGATAGGTAAAGTGATCTGAACAATTGCAAAGGCTTTTTTATCTGAATTGGCTATAAAGAGTGGCAGGAACAGAGTGGGAGCAAAGTTAGTGATGTGAAACTTATGTGGATTGCCAAATACTTCAGAAAGCTCTGAACCATCGCAGTAACCTTTAAAATATCTATTTAGCTAAGGCGGGCCAGTGGTACTGAGTGTTCTCTCCCTCAGGTGCTTGGCTGGCTGGTTGCTGCTCACATGCTCAGGGTCTAACTGCTCACCATATGTGGAGTCGGGAAGGAATTTTCCTCCAGGTCAGATTGGCAGGGACCCTGCGGGGGTTTCACCTTCCTTTGCATCGCGTGGGTGCAGGTCACTTGCCAGGATTCTCTGGGTGTATCTCATTTAATCCTTTCTCCGCTTCTGCGGGGGCCTCAGCCACTGGTGCACCTCAGTCCCTCCCATGCACATGGGATGACCAGACAGCAAATATGAAAACTTGTGTGTGTGTGTGTGTGTGTGTGTGTGTGTGTGTGTGTAGGGTAATAGGAGCTTATATAAGAAACTTGGGACTGTGTGTGTATATGTGTGTGTGTGTGTGTAGGGTAATAGGCGCCTATATAAGAAAAAGACCCAAAAATTGGGACTGACCCTATAAAATCGGGACATCTGGTCACCCTACATGCACATAATAGTCTAGTCTCTTGTGGGTCTCATTTATTTTGGTCTTATTTCTGGTGTTGGGTTTAGTGTTGGGGTGGTGTGGGTGGGTTGTGTGATACAGGAGGTCGGACCAGATGATCTAGTGGTCTCTCTGGCCTTAAATTTTGACTCGATGAATTGGAGAAGTATTAGAAATGAGAAGTATTGGTCATTTCCTAACATTCAGACCTTTTTTTTTTTTTTTTTTTTTTAAATAAGGACTTTTAAGGTCAAGTTTTCAAAACATCAAAGCCCGCATGCATGTACTCATTCCGTATTTGTGTGTTTCAGTGCAGTAACGGCAAAACCAGATGCATCTGCACCTCCGTGTGTATGAGAGAGAGAGAGAAACGGTGGCCTTCCTACGGCTGCTTGTGGAAATATTAAAATCTGATTTCAGCCTCACTTTGAACCTTTTGAAATAGTGGGATATAAAGTGGTGAGCTGACTCTGTAGCAGAAGACTTTGCCGACTGCAACAGCATATTGGCCCCCCCACCCCCTCTCGTGTGCTAGTATTTATAACAAGAAAGTAAAGTAAGTGAACGTAAGCAGGGTTCCAACTCAGCCCTCGGGCATGGAATCCAACCCCCCCAAAAGTGTTAGTCTCCCCTCTTTACATCAGGCTGCCCCAAGCCGCAGATGGCTGATACGGTTTAAAGCATGGCAGTTCCCATAGCCACTGGTACGCAAGGGAGGGATGTTACGGGCATCACATCCAATTGCCTTTGACTTCCCTAACCCTATTGACCAGGTACCTTTTTACATCTGGATGAACTGGAGCATATGCGATTTGAGGGAAGATGAACTGACGTTAACCCCTTGTTCACTGGGGACTAGGTAGTGTCCCTGTCCCCTGACTTATTACTGAGATACTGGTAAACTGTAGACAAGTGAGCTTACGTATCTGAGGCACTTTAAACTGCTGAAATTGCTGGGTATATAAAAGGTAGTTCATCCCTGGTATAAGCTCTTTGATGTCAATATACTTATACCAGCAATGAACGTATCCCTTTCACTTCGTGTTAGTTCCAAACTAAATTTAGCTAAACCTGTTTTTCCCGTTTCCAGGATGGCTTAAAATATAAACTCTTAGCTCTGGCTCTGGGCGTGAAAGTACTAGATTGTCCGGCCGCGCTCTGGGGCCATTAGTGCTTGCAGATATTTTCCCAGGGAGCACCAGCATCAAATGAACCATCATCTGTATGTGCATCCCAGGGCCTTAAACCCACTGATACTCACCTGGGGAAGGCCTTGAGTTGGGGTTTGGCCAGAGACCAATGTACAGAATAGGGTTGTGGATGAGATGGCGGGAGGAGGGTGATAAACAGGGATGTAGCAACGGAATTCCTGAATTATGTGAATGTGCTGGCTGAAAACCAGGGTAGAGGGACTGTAGCTGGACCTTCCTAAACTTCAGCAGCTGTTACAGTAAGGGCACAAGATGGGATTGAGGTGTCAGTTTCCACCACTACTACATAGGTCACTGTGACCCAAAGGCCGTGGATGCCAACTGGCAGAGGGCACAGGACTCCTGGGTTCACCAAAGGAATGTCATGGAAGGACTCTAATGAAAGCCTGTGTCCCATTGGTCGTCATAATCATGGCAAAACGGGTGTTGTATAAGGAGTTATGTGTATACACTGAAAATTATGTTCTTAAGGTCTGTGACGAGACTGGTCACCTGAAAGGTAAAAAGTTGGTTTTCTTTCAGGCAAGATTGCTTTTCTAGCTGCCTGCTTCCATGTAAATTAAATATTGTCTGGTTCACAATGGGCCTCCAGTTACTATATGACCCGCCTGCTAATGAAGGATTGTGATATCTTCAAAGAGAGGAAATGTACAGGCAGAAGTGACCAGCAGAGGAGAGAGAGCCCAGTTTACACAGTGAACTTTTGGGGATACAACTCAATAGTACAGAGGCACACCCTCATTCCTTCCATCTGTCAAGACAAGCGGCCAGCAGGCTTGATCTCATAAGAAGGGACTGCAGCCAAACTGGTTGAAAATGCTGGGGAAATGACAGAGGTAAGCTACCTTGTAGGAGATTGGGGAATGCCTTGTTGTTTACGTGTAGGCTCTAGAAAGCGTGTTACGATTTTGTTTTATATATCACCACTTGGTTCCAGGATTCTCTCTCTCTCTCTCTCTTTCACTTGAATCTCTGTTCTTTGATGATAAACTTGTTCTTCTTGTCTCTATAAAGTGCTATGCATTAAGTGACCTGGTGAACCTGAGTTGAATCTTACAAGCTGGTGTGGACTGCACCTCTGGGAATAGCAGATCTGAGAGTTCGGTGACAGGGACCTGAGCACACTCGGGGGATGCTCGGAGGACTTGGGGGTGAGAGGTTGCCTTTCGCTATCCCTTACAAAGAGAGTCAGGTCTAGTGGAGACTGAACGGGTGATCAGCCCGGTGCATGACAGCCGTGCAATGACCTGTGCTGTACTGGGACCAGTGCTGTGTGTAGAAGCAGTGGTGAGTTACCAGCATGCTAGGGGAATCCGCTCAGTGATAACCATGCCAAAATTCCCTGGGCCAGGCGAAGCTGTAGGCTGCCAGTTGCAGATGAGGGAAATGCTGAGAGTTCAGCCAATTGATTTCTTCCTTAGGTGCAGGCATTTCTCCGGGCCTAACAGGGCAGCTTCTGACAGAGCAGAAGGGCTGGGGCAGTTGAAAGGAAACGCCGCCTCTGACTGCCTGGCTTTTCAGCCTGGCCACACAGTTGAAAGGAGCAGCAGTCAGAAGCGGGAGAAATAAAAACTCAAGCCTTTCCAAGAGGGAGAATGGCTGTTGCTCCAAAATGGAGCTATGCTGGGCAACGGTGTCTGGTTCTTCAGATCAGCCGCAGAAGGAGCTTACGGTGGGCCGGAGAGTTACAGGTCTGGGTTTGTTTAAAAGGCAACCTGAAAAGAGCGACTTGTTTGATTGACCAGGGATTTCTGCTGTGTTTTTTCACCAAATAGCACGGTCCCATACAGGCCATGTCGACCTTTGTCAGAACTGAGGGTTTTACTGAACATGAGTTGAAATTATCAGATTAATTGGGAAATTCTCCCCCCCGCCCCCTAAGGCCTGTTGCTAACTGTCAGCCTACATGGAATAAAACTCAGAAAATAGAGGGGTCTGGTGGAAACTCTAACACAACCTTTCCAAGGGAATGAGATCTCTCCTGCTCCCTGTGGAGCCTTGTTCCCTTCCAGGGCAGTTGAAGAACATCATCCAGTGGGTCCCATCTTGCAAGGTGCCGAGCACTATCTTGCTAAGCATGTTGTGGGCTCATGCCCTGGGATGGAGAGCCTCTTCAGCCAGCAGGACAGGACCGGTAGCTTCTGTTTAAGTGTCCATCCATCAGCCAGTGCAAAATCGGATCAACCCCGACTTTGCCTCCTCTGGAAATCCATCACTGCCGCAGCACGCTGGAGAGATGGCAAGTGTGTGGAGGGATTGAAAAATAACTACGTAAAAGAGAAGGTTTCACTGTAATGCAGCAATCTGAGGGAATATTGTTGAGGAACGCTGTACCTGGGTGTACTTTGACCTATGCATAAGTGGTTTCCCTCTGTCGGAAACTGGCTTATGGTTTTTTTGTGCCAATTGTGTCTGAACAGGGCTATATTGCTATGGCTGCAGTGGGGGTGTAGCTACCTATGCGACACCTAAACACTAAATCCTTAATGGGCAAACCTTGCCTTCTGTTTCACCGGAAACCCCCCTGGACACTGTAAGGAAGTTACGCCCAGTGTTTTCTTTCATGCTTTGCATCGGTCATTTGTATCTGGCTGCTGACATCTTCTGGGGTGGTGCAAAGGTAACTTTGTTCTGATTATTTTTTTGGTCTGTATCTAATAGAAAAGAGCCGTGCCTGGGGGCTCAGGCTTGGAAGATCTTCCTATTATTGGGCTTTCTAATTTGAGTTTGATGGCAGCAGAGCTTGTCAATAACAAAGTCGCAATGTGCCTGTGTAACTAAACGCTGGCCATAGACACCAAGACATTTGTAGCATCTCACAAAATACTGGATGTCAGTGCAGGAGAACTCCTTGGTGCTACTGCGCCAGTCAAGGCATGTCCTGTTGCTCCCACTTGGCAGAGAGCCACCTTCTGTAGCGAAGTAGAAGGAACATCACCCAGCCAGGGGCTGCTGCTAGTCTCTGCATCAACTGAGGTGGTGTGGAAGTGGGGAAAGGGCTTTACGGCAATCAGTTACTGATCTACAGCTCCTTGGCTATTCCACCGCTGTACTATGCCTGAGTCCCTGGCTTTGCACCCGTTGACTATTTTTAATCTCTCTCCGCTCTGCACTTGCTCGGGTTGCTTGAGTAGAGGTGAGTGTACGTGAACAGACGTCTTTATCCTCTCCTCGAAGGTCCTGAAGAACATAAACAGATCCAGCACTCCACAGCCAGCCAGAAGTCTCCATTCATCGAACTACTGTGTTGGCGTCCGCTGTCAGTCGCATCAGTGTTAAAAACTAAGTACAATTACACAATATACTGAACTGGAGAGGGGCGCTTCCCAGCTTCTGATTTACTGTGAAATATCAGCCTCTGCACTGCAAAAAAAAAGAACAGAAATATGGCTCAGCCGTTAATTTCCCAGGGAAAACACTAAAGCATCACTGAAAACATCCTTAATAAGACAGTGGTCTTATAACCTTGTTGTACGAGAGAGAATCTGACTCAGTGACTAGATTGCCTGTCAGATCTGCATTTTGAACCCACATGGGAAATGTTCCTTCATTTGGAATGCCTTAGCACGTTGGAAAGATATTTTTAAGTGGGAAACCCAGCGTGGAGGCCCAAGATTAGAGCAAACATCCTATTACCTGAAGGCTCTTGGATTCTAAATCTCTCTCCTTTTAAATTAGATACTATTCGTTCACAAACAACTGCGCATACTCACCCAAAAGCCCCTTTGAAATTGAAGGCCTTACCCAAGGTATTAATTTAACCCTTGCTGGAGCCTGACATTCCCATTTTATTTGCATAGCATACAGCGGCTGTGCAAGCAGCACCAGACTGACCTACTGCTACAGCTCGGTGCAGACCTACAGGGACTGCTCTAGGAAGGGAACATGGATTCTTCTCCATGCTCATTTAATCTATGGCCTCTCTGCTGAGACCTGCCACTAAAGAGCAAATTGATGTCAAATAGGAGTGTTTTGTATGTGATTGCGTCAATTTTGGAACTGTACTGAGACCATCAACTCTTAGCCCCACCCCATCCCCAATCAGTAGCTGCTAAGATTGTATATCTCTAGCAACCGAGGCAGGATTTCAACGGATGAATCTCCCATTAATTGTTTTCTGATCCACCAAATCCCTGTTAATTTTTATAACAAACCTATTTTGGTAGGTCCTACACAAACCCCATGCATTGCACTCTTTCTGCTTGTCAGGCAGCACTGTTGCTAGAATTGTGCACAGTCCTGACCTCAGTGAGGATACCTTTACCCAAACACAGAGAAAGAAGAGACAGCCAGGCTGGCAGCTGCTGTGTTAGAAACAAGGAGAAAGCATTGGTTGAACTGGTAACTATACGACGACATTTGTGGGGAAATTTTTCTTATAAAATTAGACAAATGTTAAGCAACCCCGGAAGCACTGTACATACGACTCTTGCCAGAGTTCACACCCTAATCTAATAGCCTGTCTAAATGATGACTAGCCCTGAATGCTGGAAGGCAAAGGGCCAGGCTACCGCTGGTTTTATGTGAAAGCAACATAATTAAAAACAGCTGTTTTGCGGCTGAGTTTCCCCTCACAGTAGCCTCTGATCTGCATGAGCTGCCATTGACATCTGATAACCGAGGCTGACAGGGGTCAGCCCTAACTGCTAGAGCACACTGCAGCTGCTCCACCAGCCCAAGTCACGCTCCAGCCTGGTTTAACACGCTGCTGGGCCCAAACAATTCTGCGCCGGCTTTGTTTCAGGAAACTGCTGGAGCTCTGCTAGCAAACACGAAAAGACTTTGGTTTTAACCAGAGCTGCACAAAATTCTAGCACAAATCTAACATGGTGCTTTGAAAATGTAGATAGGAAGGAGCAGCAAGGGATGGAATAGTATTATTTGTATTGTCCATGAACTGACCCTGACCCTTCCAGCAGCTGAGATACTTCTGCAAAGTTTAACTTAAAAGGGCCCAACTTGGGGCATCAGGTGTGGATGATTTCACACAGTGGCAAGTAGATCATTCTTGGGCCAATGGCCTTAACAGGGAAGAGGTACTTCAAGCCTGAGCTGACCAAGTGACTGTGCAGGGTTCCAGGCAGCAGTGGGGGGAAGTGCAAGGTTTGCTTTCAGATGCAGTGGGTGGTATGACATAGCTTTGATGCTGGTGGCCAGGTGGCAACTGGCTTTCTGGCTGACGGCCTCAGCTGAGAACCAGAAGGAAGAGTTAGGGTGAGGTGACTCAACTACCTTCTCAGACCCAAAGGCTCTCTCTAGGAAGGGCTGAGGCCCATTGAGGCAGGTCAGGGCAGCTGTGGCCATCAACCAAATCCTGTTGTGTTATTTTCCAGGAGACTTAAGTTTACTGGACATTTAGCGCACACACCCTTCTTCCAATAACCAAGCTCATAACCGAGCTAGGGGGCTTGGTATTAAAGGCTGGTGGCTAGCAGCAGGCTGTGAAGTTTCACAGGACATTAGCACTCGGAGGTGCACGCTCTTAGCCCACCCGGACAGCAGAGTCCCCTCACAGGCAATAGCTTTGATAAAGCCGTGGGGTGAACTGCTGGCCCCTCTAAAGCCACTAGCAAAACTCCCCCTGATTTCACCCTTGGGGGAACTTGCCTAGTTTAGAGCAGGGGCAAGAACCAGCCGCTGGCTGGGAAGCCAGTGCTCGCTGCCAGGCGAGGAATAGCTGGTGTGGAGGGCATGTCCCTGCTGCCTTCTACCCTCTGCAGAGAGAGGGGGGTCCCCATCCTTGGCGATGGCACAGCTTGGCTCGCGTACCAGACTCTCCCCTTCCCGCTGGGCGGTACACGGGGAAGGCTGCTCCCCACCCGGCCACCCCGTGCGCGCAGAGCCCCGTTGCGCCCTGAGCGCAGCAGCGAGCCAGGGAGGCAGCGCCAGAGCAGGGCTGGGGTCCGGGCTTAGCCCCCTGCCCCTCCGGGAGGCGCCGGGGAAGGAGGAACGGCACCCTCCCCAGCCGCTGGAGCAGCCGGGCGAGGTGTGCCCGAGCCGCCCCCAGCCAAGGTCCCGTGCGCTCGGGCTGGAGGGAGCGGCCCTGCCGGGCTAGCAGGGCAGCCGGCGGCTCCGCAGTGCTGGGCGTGCAGGCCAGGCTGCCCGGAGCGCAGGAGGAGCGGCTCGGCCCGGGGCTGGCGCTGCCCGCTGCGGAGGCGAGGGGCCAGGCTGAGCCGGGGAGCGACTCTCAGGGGCGATCCCGGCTTTCTCCTGGCTCCCGGCTGGGGAGGAGCATGGGGAGCCCAGCCCGGCGCTAGCAGGGAGACCGGGTGGCTGGCAGCGGGGACCAAGTCACCTGCCTCCCCTCCCCGCAGAGCTTGGCCCTGGCGCACCCCGCGCCGGAGCGCCCGGCCTCGGGCATGGCCCTGGCGCGCCCCGCGCCGGAGCGCACCCGGATCTCCGAGGTGGAAATGGAGCGTTATTACTGCCTGCTGCAAGCCGCCGCCCGCCTCCACTCCAGCGTCGCCGGTAAGTGACCCGCTCCCCTTCCCCGGCTCTCCCGCACCCGCCGGGGGATCCCTGCTTCTCCTCAGCCCCCCGAGGAGCCGACTGCTCTTCCCTGCGCCCCAGCCCCGTGCGGGGTAGGCTGGGGTCCCGCCTGGCAAAAAAAAGTTCCCTGGGGTGGCCGGGGTCATGGGGCTGTTGCTGCTGGAGGCGAGTCCCTCGCTGCCCGGTTTGTTCGCTCCTTACACCCAGGGATTGAAGCAGTCCAAGCCCAAACCTGGCAGGAGCTTTAATACCACTCATGGGGATTGCTTATGTGACTGTTTGGGGTGCTGGCACCGGGGGAGCCTGACCTTCCCTGACGGGCAGGGGGCTTGGAGAGGGGAGGTGTGAAAACATCGGGGGGGGGGGAGGGTATATTGTTAAACTCCAATGAAAAGAGGGTGTTTTAAAAATATATATTTTGTAAAGAGAACCAGAAATAACCATCTTCATATTGGAAGCCCAACCCCACCCGCAGCCCACAGTCTCCTTGCCCCAGCCTGTTTTTTCTTCCTCACCTAGTTCTTCTGTCCAGCAGCAATTTTCCTGCCTAATTTAGAGCATGCCTTCAAACATGCATCATAAAGATTGATTTTAACTGATTTTTTTTACCAAGCAGAAGAGACAAACTTCTGCATCTTCACCTTGCTGACAAATAAATGTATTGCAGCCTTATGCCTTCCAAATACCCTGCTCCTTGCACCCAGTGGATCTATGGAGGTGCCACTTCAGAAACAGGTGTGCGATGTAATTGCTGACAGAATGTTTGCAACTGTACAAGTTGCCAGGGGGAAATAGCTGGGGCCTTGTACTCTAAAGCCAGGATCCTGAATACACCTATGTACGTGCTTAACTTTATTCAGATGCATAATGTCAAACACGTGTAGCTCTTTACAGAACTGGGACCTAAATACTAGGCAGACAGATCACTAAAGTAAATTCTTGTTAGAAGTCTCCAGTAGGTTTCATTGTAAGTGCTGTATGGTTGTTGTTTAAGACACTGAATCACACTTGCTTTGATGGATTGCACTATGCATGTAGAAGGGTGTCTTATTTTTAAAGTAATCTTTGCTTCCCGTTGTGCCCCTGACATGCCCTCTCTTGTTGCGGGAACACTGTCGGAAAGGAATACAAAGTATTCCGGTTCCTTTTAATAAGCGAAAGCGTGTGATCGGATGCTAGCCACTTTGTCGGGTTTCCATTGGCCAGTATTGCTGCGGTATGCCTCTTGTTAGTACTTGCAGTACCCAGCCTTATGCTTCTGGTGGGCGTCGGGGGTATAAATCAGGCTGCAGTTTATTTGCTAGTAGAACCCGTGATGGTCAGAAAGTTATGACTTGTATTGGAACCTCTGTGACTGGCGGCGATGTGCCATGCCAAACCTCACATTGATTATGCAGGCTCCGAGTCATTTGCATGTTTGGCGTAGTCACGTAATAGGAGCCATCAGCATTTTACAAATTGCTGCACCGAACCTTCAGAATGGTTCCAGGTCAGCCAGTTATTGATGGGTAGGTTGAACGGCAGCTGGGCATGATCAACTCTTGATTGATCTATTTACAGTATTTTAAAAAAAGCAGCAGATGTGTATAAAATTGTGTACGATTGCTTGTTTTCCTTGCTTGTTGCCCTTCCTGAGTCACTTAGGCCTGGTCTCCATTCAAGAATGTACTGGTCTGACTACATCGATGATGTTACACCAGTGCAAACCTGTAATGTGGACATGCTACACTGATGAAAAGCAGGTGTGACTTGACCCAGTAACTTTAGGCCATGGGTTTCCTTTGTGCCTTTACAGAACTCCCTTTGACAGCTCTAGTTATTTTGTAGTCCTGCACTGAGTGCAGGGGACTGGACTAGATGATTTACTGAGGTCCCTTCCAGTCCTACGCTTTTGTGATTGTATAATCTGCTAATAAACCTTCCACGGGTTTGCTTAAGGGGGAGATTTTATTTCTTTTCAGCATAATCCTTTAATGGCTACCCAGGGGAAAGGGTCAGGGCCTATGGGCACTGCTTTCCCCGTGAGTGACACACAGAACACCTAGTCCCAGAACTGAAGGCACATGTTATTCATTATCGCTTAAGGGCCATCTCTGTGCTTGGAGCCATGCCTGGCACATAAGAAGACACTCTAACACAAGGATCTAACCGTCTAATTCTGATGGTCTCGACTCCTTTGCATAACGTAGCTGAATTTATGATGCTGGATTTTTGTATTGGAGAACATAGGGACAGATGATTAGGTTCTGTAGGAGAAGTTTGGTTGGTGCTGCAAAGGAACACTTGCATGAGCAAGGAAAGGATGCTGTTTGTGGGAATGTGCAATGAAAACAGAACAGTTCTATAGAGTCTGATCCTGTTCCTGTTGAGTCAATGACAAAACTTCTATTTTCTTGAAGCCAGAGCAGGACTGGGCTTTAGACAGGCAGCGTGAGTATAAGGGCATGAGTGCAGCGGTGATGCATAAATTCTCCACGCTATGTACATGAAGTCTGGGGAAACTGGACAGATCGCTCTCCGGTAACACGGGTCCCAATCCTGCATTCCGCTCTGTGCAGCCGGACCTTTACACCTGCTTTTGGAAAGTCAGTGGGACGCGACACAGGACCAAGGATGAATTTGTGTGGGTCCAGTTGCAGGTCTGGGGCCATGATTTGGGCAGTATTGCCTGCTCTCAGTGTTAAAACAATCGTGTCAGCCTCCACTCCAGATCATGAGATTTCTAAAAAGATAATAAATGTGGGATTCTTCCCCACCCCATAATTTCTGAGGTTTTTTAGCCTGGCCTTGGGATACATTTTAAGCACTTTTCCCCAACCACAAGGGCTAGCAACTTTTAAAAAAAATTAAAACTGAGATTCTCACATAATTGCTTGACTGCAAGTGCTGAGGTTTCAAGGAAAACATCCAATATCATGAGACTTGTGATAAAATCATGAGGATTGGCAACATTGCGTGTATATACAACACACACACACAAATGTCCTTTCGGTCTTTTTAGGGCGTAACGCAGTGGTTCTCAAACTTTTGTACTGGTGACCCCTTTCACATAGCAAGCCTCTGAGTGCGACCCCCCCCTATAAATTAAAACCACATTTTTATATATTGAACACTATTATAAATGCTGGAGGAAACACAGGGTTTGGGGTGGAGGTTGACAGCTGGCGACCCCCCAGGTAATAACCTCATGACCCCCTGAGGGGTCCCGACCCTCAGTGTGAGAACCCTGGCGTAACGTGTTTACAGCCATGTTTATAGGAGATATTATTTGAGAACTGTTAGAATACAAGCTTACTATGTAATGACCTCCAGAAAATGAATATTATCATCACTCGAAGCCATTCAAGGAGCTGCAGCCCCAACGAGGACCACAGGAGAAATAGTTGTGCAGGAATCTTAAACAGTACATAGGATGCATTCCGTTCGCATAAAGCACAGTTTCTATACCTGCAATTTCATGATTTATCAGTCGTTTACCATAAGAAAAGTGAAATGACAGCAGGGCTGTGTGGGAAGGAGGTAATCTGAAATATAAAGTGGAATGGGGGAGGGTAATTGACTTAAGTATTGTCAGAGTCTACCTTTGCCTCTAATCTGCATGATGCTCTGAAACAGGGAGCTTCCACTGTTTCTCATGGAAAACGTTGCCTCTACTTTTTCTGCTGTGTTTGCTTCTTGAGTCAGAGTAACAGACTAATGCCGCATTTTTAACCAGGGCTTTAAGATTACTTTATTCCCCAGCTCCAGAGTTTGATACAGAATTGGGTTCCAGTGCCCCTTCCTTTTTTAAATAGAGTTGTTTCTGGCCCTTGCGGTTCAGAAGAAAGCCCTACAACAACACAGCGTAAACTGATGTAGCATTGTCTGCAGACAATGTCTGTAGACAGCCTGAAACAATGCTGAAAGTGGTGGATTCTCAGGTGTTTCAGCGAGTTAACTCTGAAACCGCAAGATGACAAATGTCAACACTGCTAATTATTTCAAAATTGTCCTAAATTGTCTTCTCAAGGGTCACCTACTTAATTGCCCAAGCCTCCAAATTCTTCCCTGACAATTTCTGTAATGTTGTACGTGATCAGTTAAATTTTCAATACCCTGCAGATTTTTTAGGAGTTGCGCGAAGGAAGTCAGTTCAGTGTGAAAACCCTGCACCGACTCTATTGTCGTGGTGGGAGTCACCATTTGGCTCTGCTACGCAGTCTTTCAAGTTCCTTTTCTTAGTGTGTAAGTAGTGTTCAGTCTCTGAAGAAATGCTTGTATTTTTGTGTGTGAGATATAATTGTTTGGGAGCGCTGTGGCAAGCATCAAGGAAGTTTCCTTCTGCCTTAACCTCTCTAACTAGAGGTAGAGTTGCTTTGTGCAAACCGGACATTGGTGTTTTGGCAGAGATTCCAATTGGCCGTGGGGTGTTTGTCACTACTTCTGTTCAAGGGCTATATGATGTAAAATAAACAAGTAACACAAGACTATACCCAGACGCCACGTCTGATTCCTCCTTCAGCAGGAAACTAACCTAAGATGTCCTGACATCTGCTACTGCTCAGCAAGGGGTGATGGTATTCCTCATTTTCAATTCAATAAAAACCTCTGCTTTTGAATTTATCCTAATCTGCTGTGGAATTTCCACGTTGCCCCAGAAACTGGGGGCCTTGCTGCAGAATTGAGTTTCCCATTATTACAGGGTACATGGGCTAAGGGCAGGGAATTCATCACTCCATCGACTTCGACGCTGCTGCTCCCAAGTTTGCAAGTGAATTAGGCTCCAGGATTTATCCTTAAACCCTCTGCCTTGCATCTGCATCTCCCACTGAGGTTGTTACCTGTACATATGCAAAGCTGGAATTTGGCCTAAAAGAAGAAAGATTTGCAAGAGATTGAAGAAGATGTGAAAAGTTATTGATGTTTGTTCGCTCTTCTTTGGTTCTGCAGCCCTCTTTTAAATTACCTTGTGGTGAATTTGATTTGCTTTGGAAGCTGATAATTTGGCTATAATGGTGCATGGTGAGGGCAGATGCTAAGCATATTCCCCAAAGCCTGTTTGGAAATACAGCTGTATGCTGATTGGGAAAACATCTTTAGTCTCACTCCTGGGTCTTTCCTAAGCACAGACCGACTGAAGTTGGAAATTGAGGAAAGTTAAAAGCTGGCTGAAGCTCAGACCTTGATTTAAGCTTAATGTAAAAAACTCAGTACAAGTTTTTTTAATGCCCCCACTATTTACTGGGGGTGAGTATGAATGTGCACTGTGGGAGTTGAGAAACTTTTATTGCATTTCTTTTGTTAAACATAAATCCATACCTGGCTGACTTGGCTTTTAACGTTCCCAATTTTCAGCTGGCGTTAGGGTGGGTGCAGACAGAGAGCTAGTCTGGTTAGACACACATAGATCAGCGTGTTGGATGTTGCTCTAACAGAAGAGGTCTAGGAATCAATGCATGACTCACCCACTGGAAGACTGCCAGTGTTTACGCTTGAATTCTTACTTCTGCTTTCTCTCATGTTCACTAACACAAGTATAAATTCTAGCCTCGACAGGGCACAGAAGCTTATCGTCAGTTCTACTGAACCCCAGGTTGCAACCTGGGAATGATTAGCGAGAAGTATTTGTGTCCAGGAACAAATGTTCATATTGCGTCTACACTAGAATTTCCAACCAGCTTAGTGAACAGCTGTTAAAACACAACAACAATGTCAAGTGTTAGACCGGTGCTGGGTGGCCTGGAGAAATCACTTAATTTCTCTGCCTCAGTTTCCCACTCTGTAAAAAGGTGATAATGCTTTCCTTCCTCACAGGGCTGTTGTGAGGCTTATTCAGGAATGTGAGGTGCCTTGCTATCCATGGATGAAAGGCTGTAAGAGTGCAAAGTATTATTAGAAGTTACCATTTACTTCAGGCACTGCGTCCTACAGAGGTTGGTGCCCTTATACGTGAAACCATGGTATGGCTCCCCATCTGTGTGAAAATGATGTGCTGTCTGTTCCCCAGATGTCTTGGTGATCTAGACATCAGGGCATGGGAGGTAGGATGAACAGCTAGGAGGACGAAGTATTCATAGGTGAAGGTGCAGTATTCTGCTGTGTCTTGTGGAGGTGCATTTGCAGTGGAGAAAGGAGCCAGGGAGTTCTTTTCCCCCCACAATGCCCCTGCATAGGGATGGGGCAAAATGCCGTTGCTATTGTTCTGATGGCGAGGTGGCTGGTTGAGCTGGTGCTACTTCATGGCCTCAAGGGGATATGGCCAGCAGGAGGCTCCTCCGAGCTCTCCCTCCGTGCCACTTCTTGGAGGCAAACACCGCAGGGAGTGCCTTTCCGCAGAGAATGTAAGGAATGCTGCCCTCTTCAGTCCTCGCACGGGCGCTGTGTGCCCTGCAGGGTGCTTCGGTGGTAATCGGGGTGGCTTTATGGACTGCGACTGGACCACCTCAGAATGATGGACTGCCTGCTGCCATCCTAAGGCTGGGTCTGCCTGGGAAGCCGGCACGCTTTACTGAGGCTGTTTTGCTGCTGGTATTTTTGCATTTGTTGGAGAACCTAAGTCCTAGTGAGCACCCCGTGCTCAGCTGCTACAACTCTGCAGGCCTTGTCTGACTCCCAGCGCCCCACAGAACTCAGCATCCCATGGAAAGCTGATGACCGGTGAGGCGTTGCCAACGTTTCAGTAAGGGGCTCCCTCAGTAAACATCTACCTCAGTCGGAGACACATCCCTGTGTGCCACGCACTTCCCCGCCCTGCGGCCCTTGAGCCACCTTGTTACTCCACTGTGTGCTTCCCTACCTAGCAGCAGGTCTTTGGCAGCAGAAAGGGTGGCAGACAGGTTGTCTTATGGTCTCGTCTGTCAGCAGTGAGGACAGCAGGCCATCTTCTGCTCTTTTGGCTGGAGGTGACTGGTTGGGTGGTGAGCAGGTCCTCTTTGGTAATGGGCCTGGATTGGGTCTCCTTGTCTTGATAGTAGCTCTCTCCTAATTGCTGGAGGCTAACATGAGGGGTGGAGAGGAGGGCAACTGGTTGACCAGTGACTCTCTCCTAGCTGGTGGGTGTGGGTAATAATGGCTCCTGGCTGGGTACGCAGCCATGGTGGGAGAGGTAGGCTGTGGTGGATACTAGACTCCCACTCGGTGCAGTAAAAGCTCTGCCCCATCTTGCCATCAATGCCGTCAATTAGGGGCTACTTGGTAGAGGCCAATTTATATGCTCCGGGATGGCATCACCGATTAAGCCAATGGGAGCCACGTGGTGAAAAGCCCCTTGCGCGGCATTTGAAAACCTGATTTTCCTCAGCAGCTACATGCATACAACCGTGTGAGCGTGGTTTTAACTTCAGCGGGGCGGTGGGCGGGGAACCATGAGCACAATCTGGCCCATTAGAAAGTAGTGTCTAGACTGACTTGGAAGGTGCGGGGCGTGTGTTAACCTTTCCTGGGGGTTGATTTGCCTGAACATTGTGTGGTTGCAGAGTAGATTATGAGCCAGTTTTCTTTTGTCAGCGATTCCTGAGTTTTACGGATCTTCCTCTTCAATTAGTGTGTGACAGATGGCGGTTTGCTGTGGTATTTTTGACAGAACCAGCCGATGGTGCTTGTTGGCTTTCCCAGCATTGATGAAGTATATCTTTAATATCCAAAATCATTTTTTCTAATTTATCTAATTGCTAATCTTTGCCTGCTAATGAAAATCTGGTTTTAATTTGCTATAATTAGGCTTTCAGACTCAAGACTGGAAATTCTTTTTGAATGTTACTTGCAAGGGTTACAGATGTTATATAGCCTGGGGCACTGCAGCCTGCGAACTGTAAACGCAGGTAGAGACGGCTATAGCAGGATCTGCTATCAGGCAGGCAGTGTTTTCAGCATTCAGAGCTACTGAGACCGTGTCATCAATATTTTACCATATATTTTGTGCTACTGTAGTTTGGTAAAGAGAACGGCTGCGATACTTTGGAATAAAATAGCAGCCGTTGAATTTCTGATCACTTCTGAATTAAATAGCAATAATTGTTCTCATATTCTTTTTTTTTTTAATGGATATATAAGACTTCTCCTTAATGCGTTAGGACCCCGTTCCTGTGCGGATTTATTCAGCTGTGTAGCCCCAGTGACTTTAGTGGGGTTAGCTGTGTGTGTGGGAAGTTAAGCAGGTGTGTACGTTTTTGCAGGATTGGGGCTTAGGTGAGCCACTGTGCATCTTGTTTGGTGCCTATTTGTGCATGCGTTTACTGCAAGTGGATGCGTAGCTCAGGTAACTGCTGTTGCAAATGGCTCATTACAGTAATTGTATGCAACGACAATTGTGCGTGCAAACAGGCCCACAATTGTGGGTGCCAAACTTGTGTAATAATCCCCTTTTCACTGTAGGTAAGAGAGGGATCTGCTTAATAAAATCCATGCCTTTCTCGGGTGTCCATCCCTGTCGTATGTGTGTGTGCATTACGTGGGGTGAAGCGGCCCAGAGTTTTAAAGCTCTGTGGCCAGACTACGATCCCAATTACACTGGTGTAAATCCAGGGTAAGGCTATTGACACCAAGTTGCTCTGGGTGAATTCAGTGTAACTAAAATCAAAACATGGTTCTTTGGGAGACTCCCCAAGCTCCTCCCACCATGAGTTCCTGCCTAGCATCCCAAAGGTCACTTGTTCCATGCCACCCCGTCTCTCTCTTCTGCTGCTGTCACAGAACCCCCGTGAGCCATCTTGCTTCCAACTTGGTAGAAACATTCTCTCTCCACCCCAGACCTCACCTACTGATTTGGAGGCTAATGTTCCCATTTGTTTGTGGATTTTAGGGAGTTCATAATGCAAACTCAGTTGCAGCCTTAACTGTGGAGTTCCTTCTGCCTCCCCACAATAAGGATGCTGTATACGTTGGATGCCAATGCAGATTAGACGTACACCCTTTAAGGAGTGAAGGGAGATCCTAATCAAGGAGTTGAGATAGTTTCCCTGCTGGACATAAGGCTGGAGCACAGATCTGGCCAGACCGCAGCTTTGAGCTCTGAAGTCCTTTGCCAGCTACAGACAAACAGGTCTGGTGGGTTAAGGAAACCTGTTTGTATCCAATTGCCCAGAAGAGTCTAATGTAATTTTATTTCACACCTGTGTTCTAAGCACAGACCTTTTGATTGAAACTCTGACAGGGCCCATCATCCTACACGTTCACGAACCCGCATAGTCCATGCCTGCCTGATGGCTGGAGGTTGGGCTGTTTTAAAACTTGAGGGTCTTTTGGGGCTAAGACAGCACTGTGTCAGAAATAGAATGTCAAGCAACCTCCCTGAGAGGCCTGGGATTGTTCCACTTTACAAATGGGGAAACCGAAGCAGCGAAGACAAGTGATCTGCCTCATGGTCACAAAGGAAGTCAGTCTCAGAGCTAGGGATGACGGAGTTCCTGGCTACCAGCCATGTGCTCAGGTCACTAGCCTACACCCTATTGTAAATAAGATAGGTCCCATATTCCAAGGAGTATTAATAAAAACAGAATATTAAAATAGAGAGTTTAGGCCTTGAAAATAAGATGCCTATGGAAATATGGGCAGCTTTCTGCCCTCCTCCTGCATGATGATAACCAGGGCACACGTCCTGCTCACACCTGTTTGACAGGAGTGTCATTGAAGCATATGCCATGTGTGTGTTTATTTCTATAGTTCTTCAAGGGTCCCTGCCACAGCAGGTACCTGAACTACTGCACATGCATCTAGCCCAAACAAGCCTGGTGCAGGAGATTAAACGCAGGAAAGTGCCCCAAAAGTGAGGTGGTCAGCTTAGTAATACAGTTGCGTTTCAAGGAACAGAGTGGACCTAGTTCCAACCATAAGGTTGGGGTGGAAGCAGCCGCATGGCCAGGAGTGGGAGAAGATGGAGGCAGAGGAGGTGCAGGCAGAACTGACATCTAGGCAGTGGGTGTCGGTGCGTTCTGAGCCTCCAGGGCACTGTGTGCGTGTTGTGTTCTTCACAAAGTTTAGTACCACCGTGGTTCAAAGTTTGAGCCTGGAGTACATGGCAGTAGAAACAGCTGCCTGCTTGTGTTAGCACGCCTGCATCATGGGTTCCCTGCAGGCTAGGAAAAGAACTGCTCTCCTATTTAACACAGTACGTTTTTAACATCCTGCGTAGATTTTCTCAATCGTGTGCAATTCAGTGTAGGACGTTGCATAGATTGTCTAGATAGTATATAGTTTAAAATAACTAGCTTCTGCCTTGCACGCTGGGCAAAATGCATAGTCTTTTCTGGCAGGCGCATTGCCTTTGAAGCAATAATATTTTGCATGTGCATAGTATCATTCATGTGGTGGCCTCAAAGCACTTTCTAGACATCAGTAACTTCACAGGAGCCTTCTGAGGCAGGGAAGGCTTACAGATGACTAAACTACGGCAGAGCATGGTTAATTAAGTGGCTGGCCCAAGCTGATACAGTGAGAGAAGGGGTAATAGGATGCAATGATCCCATTTCCCGGGCTCCTCTGACCACCAGACAAATATTCCCTCTTCAGAGCAGGCACAAGCAGGGAATGATCAAGGAGTTATCTTCATGGTTTAATGTCTCTCTATTATAGCTTCCCACAGTGTTGCAGCAGCCTTCAAATAAAACACGGTTCTACTCCTTTCCAATTAAATACATTTAGAGCTGGCTTGGTTGTTCCAAAGAACGCTTGATCAATATCATAAACCTGTAATGAGTTACTGTGTCAGCCTGGCAGGTGTGTGGGGCAGCTGCTGTTTACAGATGGTGTGGGCTACAGCGAAGTTCAGAAAGGAAAGAAAACAATGGGAGAGGGAACCCTTTAAAAAGGATATTAATGAAGCCAGAGGGCCTATGTATGTGAACAGAGAGAGTTAAGGCTCAGAAGCTAGCTCCTTATTAACCGTGTAGTTTGCTTTAAGTACCTGGACAGATGGACTTTGATCATCCTGAAAAGAAAGATTTCTAAGAATGGGCATCGTTCTCACAGCCTTGATTTGTACAAATCCTAAAATCCAGCCCGGGGTACAGTCAAAAGGGAAGAGGACTCAGCCGAAGATTCTGGGCTGCACAAAACCAACCAGCTAGGACAGAAATAGATTCAACAGTGTTCTCTTAACTACGGATTCATATTTTCTCTCTCTCTCTCTCTCTCTCTCCGGCTGAGGAGTAAAGGCTCAATCCCGCCCCCCCCCCTGCCGTGCTCCCCTTCCTTCCCCCGCCTGACTTCACACATTCTCAGAAACCCTGTGTTGTAGCAACAATCCTGTTGGCAGAGGAATCTTTCAGCTTCTGTTCCTTGAATGCAGCAATGGCTCCAGAGCGATTTTGTATATGTTCAGCTGGGTATGCATATAAAAATGAAGAGTAAAATGTTATTACAGGCAATCTACCCTCCAGTTCTGAGTAAGTTTTTAGATGCTACCTTAAAAGTGGAAGTCATACCTGCTTGGTATGGACGTCAGTCTGGTGTGTAAAACCGTGTGAGATACGACAGGATAAAGGATTCTACTAGGTGGTATTGTTTTTAGGTTCAGTTTTGTATCTGCACTGCTCTGATACGGTCCATCTGAGAGCAGATGTCTACCTGGTGTGGTTTAGGCAGGGTGAATTGGGTGCCAGGCCTTTATTTTTCCTAGTATTTGCCCAGGAAGGTGAATGTGGTGAGGAATGCAAACTGAGTGAGAGAGGGAAGCTGGCGATGTGACAACTGCAATGGGAATGTGATCGTTAAGTTGTTATGCTTTGACCTTTACCAAAAGGGTGGTGTTCTCATTTGTATATTTTTTTGTCTAGCCATTGACTTCCCTTAACCCTTAAGGCTCTGCAAGGGAGTGTACTCCCATAAGTGCCTAACGCTTAGCTGCCAAGATTTTCAAGAGTAACTGGTTTTGGGTGGTCAAGTTGAGACACCTTAAAATGGCCTGATTGTCAGAAAGCGCTGAGTACCCGCCCTCTGGCAGTGAGGCGCCTTTGAGGTGTCTTGAGTGGGAAACCCAAAAATGCTAGTCACTTCTGAAAATCTGGGCCTCCAGCACTGTCAGTCGCTGAGCCTACCCCCAACCCTGACTCCTAAGCATGAGTCGCAACTCAAACTCCCTCCCAGCCATTGAATCTTCAGCTCTAGGGCCCTTCTCGTCTGCTGTCCTTTCCCACAGCTGCCGGACACTCAACAAAATCCCTGATTCTTCTCCCCATCTCCCTAACTTTCCCACAAGTGATTCTGCTGCTGCTTGTCCTTGGCTACGCTGAGCCAAGGTGGGAGAGGCACTCTCTTTCGTGCAGCGTTGGTGTAGCCGTTGGTTACGCTAGCTGTTAGTGAGTTCAGCTGCCCCCATGGACAGCGAGGAGTAGCTTTTGTCCTGTAAACAGACTTAACATGTAAGTGAATAAAGTGTTGCTGGAGAGGAAGGCAAGGTGTTAGCGAGGAACTGCTGAGTTCCAAACCTGGCTCTGACAAAGATTCCCTATCCTTAGTGTCATATGTGGTGGGTATAATAAGCCAGGGGAGGCTAAGCCTGCTGCCATATACCTGGACTGTGGTGGCCCTGCCTGCCCTCTGCCTCTTCCCATCCCTGCTCCACCCCTTCCCCAAGGCCCCCACCACCTGCCGCTGCCTGGTGAGTCCCTCCTCTTCTCCACTCCACTCCCCCCTCCGGAGGTCCCTGTGGCTGGCCGCGACTCTCCTCTTCTCCACTCCACTCCCAGAAGGCCCCGCTGCCTGCTACTCTTGCCATATCCCTCCTCTCCTCCGCCCCTCTCCCCCACGAGGCCACCCATACTTTTGTGTATGTGGCTTTAAGTGGTCACTTAAGTTGTATCTCCGAGAGTGTTGTGAAGATTGATTGGTTAGTGTCTGCACAATGCTTTGAAGGTAAAAAGTGGCTTTCAACTTATTGGCAATGTGGTCCAGTGGGTAGGGCACTGACGTGGGGGGCAGAAGTTGTAGGTTCTAGTCCCACCTCTGACTCTAGGGAACTCTTTCTCTTACCACTGTTGGTCTGACTCGTGTATTTAGGTTGTAAACTGTTTGGGTCAAGGATGGTCTCTTAGTATGTGTTTGTACAGTGCCTAGCACGACAGCGTTGTAAGCTCATTTGGGACTGGAAGGCCCTACAGTAATACAAGCCCCTAGTGCTAAATAGCCTTCATTATCAGGGATTGTGGTTTAAAATAGATGTTTTTTTCTCCAGTTACTGTCCTGTAGCATAGCTGATCTTTAGGAGGCTGGCAGGTGGGAAAGGCACAAGAGTGGGCAGGCTGGCACCTGCTAACAGTACAGCTGCTGGTGAACCATGCGCTTTTCAGATAACAGATATTTCTCTTGGAGGCAGAGCTGGCCTTAGGGGTAGGCCTCCCGGGTAACTGCCCAGAGGCGCTATGGTCAAGGGGGTGTCATATGGCAGTGCAGAGGCACTGCCGGCGTAGTTAGTGAGAAACTGCTCCTGTCTGGCAGGGGAGCGCCGCGTGGGGGGCATCCAGATTTCTCTCTACCCCCTCCTGGTGGAGAAACATGGGGGGGGGCAAGTGATGACATACAGATGCTGCTTACCCCTCGCCCCCAACATTCCTCCATGCTCCCCCAGGGGGCTGTGAGTGGGGAGCGAGGAGCAGCACTATGTGCTCCAAGCATCCAGGTCAGTTTCCCCATGTGGGCGCAGGAGGGGGTGCAGGGATTGGGGTAATGGGGACACAGTGCAGGAGTTGGGGGGAGCAGATTGAGGATCCCATGGGAGGCTGGGGCAATGCGGGGGGTCACCGTGCCCACGGGGGCCAAAGGCGCCAAAATACAAGTTTGCCCGGGCTGCCATTTTCCCTAAGGTCAGCCCTGCTTGGAGGAAAAGAACAATCTAAATGTCAGTGGGAATAGAGCTGTGCAAATCTTGGCTGAATCGGGGGGGGGGGGGGGGGGGGGGGAGAGGAGTTGCAGTTTGATCCAAAATATATATACATATTTTTAAATTTTCTGGCAAAACTAGGAAGTTTACCATTTTGGGTCACATGAAAAGTTTCATTTGGTTCTGAAGTTTTTAAACTTTTTTTTATTTAAGTGGAAGTAAAATTCAAAACGAAAAGTTGTTTTGAAGAAAAAAATCAAAACCTTTAATTTAGAACATGTAGCAAAATGTTTCAGAGTTTCAGAATTCTTTTTTCCCCTTCTTTTTGACCAAAACAATTTGGTGAATTTGACACGAACTCACCAGAATGTTTTGGTTGCCCAAATATGCATTTTCAGTGAAAAAAATTCTCAAGAAAATTTGCACAACTCAAAGTGGGAAGGAGCGAGTTGCTTCATCCACTGTAACCTGTCTCTACTCTGGTAAGAATGCAAACTGATAAATAAGTTCCTTCCTATTAAACATTGACTTGGAAAGACGGTTTTTTTTTTTTAAAATAAGTGCTTTCATTACCACCCTAAGGTTAACTCCCCATTGCTAAACAGTGTTCTCTGCGAGCTATTAATAAATCACCCTTTCTGCCCCTATTCCTAAATGCAGGCAAACAAAGGGTGCATTTATTGTAAATCTTTTGGTGCTTTCTATTTTATTGTCACAGTCGTTTATTCTGTGGGCCAGTTTTTCACACAATGTCCTTTGCAGGGGCGGCTCCAGGCACCAGCGCAGCAAGCGCGTGCCTGGGGTGGCAAGCCGCGGGGGGTGGCAGTCAGGTTGCCTTCAGTGGCATGCCTGCGGAGGTCCCCCGGTCCCGCGGTTTCGGCAGCAATTCAGTGGCGGGGACACCAAAGGCGTGGGTCCGGTGGACCTCCCGCAGGCATGCCGCTGAAACCGTGTTACCAGCAGCCCTCCCGCAGGCATGCCACCGAATCTGCATTACCAGCGGACCTCCCACAGGCATGCCGCCGAAAGCCGCCTGACTGCTGTGCTTGGGGTGACAAAATACATAGAGCCGCCCCCGGTCCTTTGGCTATGTCTTTACTGCGAAAAAGGCAATCCCTAGGTGTGGGGTATAGGGTTGACCCTGACTAGCTACAGTGAGGTAAAAATGACCTGTGCTTTGTCTCCATTAGACTTTTATAGCAAATTAGCTATCTTGGTGGGAAAATGCATCTTTTTGACAGTGAAGACAGCCCGTAACTGTGAGTGCACACACAAGTCCTGCATTTGTATTTACTGATGTCATTAGGCAGGCAAACGCTGCATTCATTTATCTGCATGTGCCTTGCCTAACAAGGGGTCCTGTTAGGCAAGGGTCCTGTGGGGTCCTGATCCCTGTACATGTGGATCTGACTGTACTATCGAGGCCTTTGACTGTAAACTCTTTGGGAAAGGGACAGAGTCTTTTTACAGTCACTCACATTTATATAAAGTGATCCTGGGTGACAAGAGTGCAAAGCAACAACGCCCTTCTGCCATGTACATTGGCCAAAGCGGACAGTCTTTACACAAAAGAATAAATGGACACAAATCAAGAATTATAACATTCAAAAACCAGTAGGAGAGCACTTCAATCTCCCTGGACACTCAGTACCAGACTTAAAAGTGGCCATTCTTCAACAAAAAAAACTTCAAAAACAGACTCCAAGGGGAAAGTGCAGAACTGGAATTAATTTGCAAACTGGACACCATCAGATTAGGCCTGACTAAAGACTGGGAGTGGCTGGGTCACTACAAAAAAGTAATTTCCCCTCTGTTGATATTCACACCTTCTTGTCAACTGTTGGGAATGGGCCACATCCATCCTCGTTAGCACTGCAAAAAGTAATTTCCCCTCTGTTGATATTCACCCCTTCTTGCCAACTGTTGGGAATAGGCTACATTCACCCTGTTTGAATTGGCCTCATTAGCACCGACCCCCCACTTGGAAAGGTAACTCCCATCTTTTCATGTGCTGTAATATATATACCTGCCTACTGTATTTTTCACTCCATGCATCTGATGAAGTGGGTTTTAGCCCACAAAAGTTTATGCCCAAATAAATTTGTTAGTCTCTCCTCGTTATTTTTGCTGATACAGACTAACCCGGCTACCCCTCTGAAACCCATTGCTTGTAATGTACTTCTGGGTGAAAAGACTAATGGGGAACAAAATACAAGTTGGGGAACAAATGATAAAGTTCTGGAGGCTTGTGGGTAGTGAAGTTAATCTCAGATTGAAGGATGAGGTTCTGCGGAAGTTGGACAATGACCAAATCGACCAGTGATACCAACGAGGCTTTGGGGGGAAATACCCACGTGTATTACAGCTTGGCCACAGGCATCTTGTGCACTAATGAAAGAAGGGAAATTTCATGGCAAGGCAACATGGCGGTGATCCAGTGATGTGCTGACGGCAGTGAAGGAGGAGCAGGAAAGCTTTAAATGATGGCAGAGAACAAGAATGGACTGCAAGCTGGTAAAGAAAATGGTCAAAAGAGCGGTGGCAAAAACGGAGGGTCAGGCATTGAAAGTATTATGTGCAGGACCACTTAAGAAGGAGCGGGAGAAAGGAGTATATAGATTAGCTAAGATTAGGCAAAGAACCACAGAGGATTTGGAAGCTGTGAAGCTTATGACAGAGTGCCTAGAGAATTGTTCTGGTGACGCCTGGGGTCATGCCGTCTGCCGGAGACGTACACTGAGACTATCACGCACGTGTACGAGGGTAGCACACGGTAGTGAGAAGCAGCTGCTGCTGCAGGGAGTCATTCGCTGCCAGGGTAGCTCTATATCAAGGATTGGCGATTCCTATTTGTGATTAGAAAGGGCATATTGATGCAGGAGATTAGGAGATCATCTCCGTAGAGCACGCTTTGCGCCCAGGACATTATGTTGTGCTGTGACGAGAAATATGAACTGGACAAGGACCTAGAACTATGGAAGGCGGCATTAGAGGGAAATAGCTTATGAATCAGCTGACAAAAGGCTGAATACCCGCAATGCTTCATTGAGAGGGACAGCGAGAAGTCAGTAAAATAGGCTGGCATCGAGTTGAAGTCTATGCAACAATTTAAATGCCTCAGTTCAGGGTTGAGGCATGATGGGAATGTGGATGCGGACGTTAGGAGCCGCATGAAGAGCATTTGGTGTAAATGGAGGGAGCTGATGGGAATTCTCTGTGGTAAGAATATGCCAAGTAAACTAAAGAGCAAAGTATATAAGATCATGACTAGGCCAGCCATAATGTATGGGTCAGAATGATCGCCAATGAGGAAGAGAGAACAACCGTGACTTCAGACTGCTAAAGTGGACGCTGGGTAAGACGAAAGCTACCCAATGAAATGGTACGAGCCATGATGCAGCTATCCCCTGTCACAGAAAAGCTGAGGGCATATCGATTGACATGGCTGGGTCATGTGAGACAAGATGTGGGGTATGTTGGCCAGAGAGAACAAGAGCTAGTAGTCAAGGGACAAAGACCATGAGGAAGACCTAGAAAATGGTGGTTTGAAATGGTGAAGGAGGACATGAAGAAGGTTGGCCTCAGGTTGGACGACACAGTTGGCAAGAACGCGTGGAGATGAAGAACAAGAGCTGCTGACCTTGATTGATGGGTCAAAGTGAAGGCAAAGAAGAAGAAAGGCAATCTGGCACCCCTGTCATTAAGTACATCAGGGTAGCTGAGAGGGCTAGTTGAGTTGAGCTAAAGGAAGTTGATTAACGACTCCTGGGGAAATTCTGCACCATTGCACAGCAGCAGAAAAATGCTGACTCCCCCACCCCCAGAGATTCCCTTTGCTTCCTTGCAGAAAATGGTTTCTGTGGGGGTGGGGAAGCAAAGAGAAGCTACACCAGTGTTCACTCACCCCTCCCCAGCAGCTCAGATGTGTCTGTTTGGGCAGTCGGGGGAGAGGTAAATCAATGGGGGGAGAAGGAGATCTGGGCTGCCCTGGCTGCCCAGGGATGTTAGTTTTGGCTGGGCGGGGTGGTGGTGGGGGGAGGAGGAGGATGGAGATGGAGTTCCCCCTCCCCCTTCCCATCCTGCACAGAGCAGCTGGGGCTGGTTCAGATCAATCCCCAGAAACTTCCTCTGGCTGCAGGAAGCTCTGCACTGCAGGAGGGGCTTGGTAGGGAGAGTTCTGAGTGTGGGGGGGGGATGAAGCTCAGCGGGGGGGTTGGGTGTAGGGGGATCTGGATGCAAGGGGATATGGTGGACGGGGGAGCAGCTCCCTGTAAGTAACCCGTCCCACACCCGCACACTGGAACTCCCCCACCGAGCCCCCCACTAAACCTCCCTAACCCCCAGCCCACTGAGCCTCACCCCATGCATCAGGAGCCCCCCACCCCACTGAGCCCCAACCAGCTGCACCTTGATCCCTCCCCACCCCACTGAGCCCTAACCACCTTCACCTGGGCTCTCCTGCACCCAGAACCCCTCACCGAGCCCCTGTGCACCTAGATGCCTCCCCCCGCACCCAGACTCTCCATCGAGCTGCCTGCACTCAGATTGCACCAGCCAGAACCCTGGTACTCTTGAGGGAATTCAGCACCAAAAAAATAAAAATTTTCAACTTTTGCATATTTTACTTGTCAAAATAACACAGAAACACACTAACAATATAATCACACCATTTTCAATTCTTTTGGTAAGTCATTTCAAATTCTTGTTAGCAAATAATTGAAAATGGTGTGATTGTATTGTGTTATTTTGACAAATAAAATGTGCAGAATTTAAAAATATTGTGCGCAGAATTCCCTCAGAAGAAAAATTAACTCTGTAGAGTAAGCAAGAGGAATAGGGCTAAATCTGGGTCTCCTTGAAATAAGTAGTTTTACGACTGACATGTAAGTGAATGGGAGTGAAAATCGCAAGGTGTGCAACTGAATGCTGGGGAAACACTCAAATAAAAAACCATAAGCAATGGTTGCGGCCAGAAAAGGGATTAGAGTAAGAAATGATCCCGGTGTGCCAAGGAGGTAGTGGAATGCGACAAAATGTCAGGACTTCAGGCAGCCAAGAGAATAATCCCTGAAATCAGAGTTTTATCGAAGAGTTAAGCTTAACTGTCAAAAAGCACAAAGACTTAATGGCAGGTAGGTGTGTTTAAAATCATCATATTTACACTATCAAGGACATACATTATATAGTAATATTAGTTTCCAGTACCTTCAGTCAGTGTAAATTGAGTGATTTTATTTTGAAGCTATCACAAATTATACATTGTGGGATAATAGTCTAATGGACACAAACCCTTGTTCATTCTCTCTGTCTCTCTCACGCTCTCTGTTATAAAATTCTGCTGAGGTGTAGAAAGGGCCCCCACGGGGTCATGGTACACTACAGATGGCTTATAGCAGTTTTTTTTCTATTATTTAATTTTAGAAATCTAATCATCGTGCATCAGAACCCTAATCTTCCTAATGTGTTTTGTGCAAACAGCTTGGCTGACTGCAGAGTTTTATTTGCTTTGGGCGTACGTTCATTTTTCCAGAATTAAGAAACATGACATTATAAAATGCCCTGTATGTTTCACAATATACCATTCTCTGACACGGCTGCTGCCAACAGAAACATGCAGCCCACTGTGCTGGGAAGTACCAGGGGATGCTGCAGATGAGGGAACTGTGACGGGTTGGATCACAGAAACCCCCTTGGGAGCTGCCACCCGAAGTGCAAAGACTACCTCTGCTCCTGTTTTCCCTGCCAGCTCAGGACTCCAGCACCCTGTCTTGTTGAGCCAGACACTCCCGTCTGCTCCAACACAGACCCACGGTCTGAATCACTTGCCCCAAAGCTGCAAGTTTACCTGAAAACAGCTCACAGAAGTTTGCTTGTCTTTAGCACTCAGATGCCCAACTCCCACTGGGGTCTAAACCCAAATAAATCCGTTTTACCCTGCATAAAGCTTGTGCAGAGCAAACTCATAAATTGTTCGCCCTCTATAACACTGATAGAGAGATATGCACAGTTGTTTGCTCCCCCAGGTATTAATACATACTCTGAGTAAGTTACTAAATAAAAAGTGATTTTATTAAATACAGACAGTAGGATTTAAGTGGTTCCAAGTAGTAACAGACAGAACAAAGTAAGTCACCAAGTAAAATAAAATAAAATGCACAAATCTATGTCTAATCAAACTAAATACAGATAAGTTCCTCACCAGTTCCAGAATACTCCCTTTTACAGGCTAATCTCCTTTTAGCCTGGGTCCAGCAATCACTCACACCCCCTGTAGTTACTGTTGTTTGTTCCAGTTCCCTTCAAGTATCCTGGGGGGGGTGGAGAGGCTCCTTCCTTAGCCAGCTGAAGACAAAATGGAGGGTCTCCCATGGGTTTAAATAGACTCTCTCTTGTGGGTAGAGACCCCCCCTCCTCCCTCCTATGCAAAGTCCAGCTCCAAGATGGAGTTCTGGAGTCACCTGGGCAAGTCACATGTCCCTGCATGACTCAGTCTTTACAGGCCGAAGCCATTGTCCACATGGTATCTTGCCTGTCTCCAGGAAGACTTCTTATGTGGATTGGAGCATTCCAAGATGCATTGTTCCCCAAGTGTTTCCTGATCAGGTACTTAACCTGGTGAATTCCTTCCTAAAGAAGCTGACCAAATGCCTCCCAAAGCTTACTTAGAAACCAAGCCAGCATACAGCCCATATTCTTAACCTCAAGTAGAAAATGATATATGTGTACAGGTAGGATGAATAGATATAGTAGACCATAACCTTTATGGAGATGTATTACATGGCACAGGCAGCACAAAACATATTCCAGTTATGTCATACCTACATTTATAAGCACCCCCCATAAAGCCTTATGGGGTACACTGTCACAGGAACTGTAACTGTAGCTTATTTAAAAAACAAACAAAAAACCATTCCGAATGTCCCCTACGTCCTGCAGAATACAGGCATTAGCACACCCTCACATGTCATCTTTAACATAATTAATACACCTGATAGTTACTGCTGTATTGTGGCATTTGATCCGCTTGATGAGTTAAGAAATGTATATACCTAGGCATATTGCATTCTTAGGTATGACCTTTTAAATATTTAGTTTAGTGGAGTAGTGATAAGCCTCCACTAATGGATGCATTTTGTTGTTTTGTTGTTGCTATTTTTGCTAGAAACCACAGTTCCCATTTGTGCAAAGGACATCAGTGACGATCTGAGGAAAAAGTTTGCGTTTCTTTCTGGTGAGTATGGTAAACTTTCCCCATGTTCTCTGTGTAAAGTAATTTAATTCTCTGTGTGAACCTATGTACTGTTTGGCAAAATGATACTATACACAGGAGAATATTCATCAGGTCATCACCGGTGCCACTAGCAGTGTTGTTAATAAAACATTGTGGCAGTTTGAAAGACCAGCTTAGGTTTCTTTCTCAAGCCATGCTACAAAATATTCCACTTTTCAAACATTTAGAGTATTATCAAGTATGGTGCTTTGAAATAGAATATATTTCTATAGGCTTGTGGCCAGTTTACAAGTATTAACCCTTTTTTCCCCCGACTTCTTTGCCGTCACATCCTAAGTATGCTGATATGGTTAACCCTCCCCTCCCCCAGCATCTAATACTTTTGATAGATCTAACTCTTATGTGGGAAATGAGCATTTGAAACCCAAGGTAGAATTTGGCCCATAATACTGAAATGTTTTAGGGGCCAGTTCCCAGGTCCTTTCCTCAGGAAGGATCAGATGAAAAACTAAGAACGTTCCTGCCTGAAGAGAGGTACCACTGAAAATAGTACCCCTTATGTCCCATTTTCAAAAGTGATTTTAGGGTATGTCCACACTGGAATAAGAGACCTGGGGCTGGCCAGGGTCAGCTTACTTGGGCTTATGGGACTGCGTGTTTTGTTTTAAATTGGGGCTTTTACGGCTTGGCGTGGTTTCTGGACAAACTGTTCAGACAAGCACTGTTCTTTTACTTGTAGGTGGCCGAGGGAAAGACAACGGTTGGATCATCACGTTTCCTGAAAACTCCCATTTCCATGAAGCATCAGAGGAGGTTCTAATGAAAGTCTTAACATACTTAACTTCGGTCCCAAGGTACGGTGCTGCCTTCCGGCTTTCATGCTTCGTTGGCAGAGGCTCCCATCTGATCTGGTGTCGGACACGTGAGCTGCGGTACAATTGTCTCATTGTGAATGAAGCTAGTTAGAGAAGGAGGAAATTACCTGCAAAGCCTCATGTTGTTAAGCCAGAGTGTTACACTGGTATTTCTTATACCAATAATTACATAATAAAAAGTCAATTTTTGTCCCTATTGGCTGCTGGTTTCATAAACCTACCGATGACAATAATAATTAATGGAATCACTTGGCTTAATCTTAGATGGGTGTCAGCACTCAAAAATGATATGCCACCGGCAAATAATTTGGGATATATTTTGCACGTGGAAGTGGAGAGTATGTTAATTTGGAAAAAGAGAGCAAGACCTTGAGAAGTAAAATAACTAAAGGAACGAGAGCCATTTGGTTGAATACTTTCCCATATCATTATGCTTGCTCTCCTGGTGCTGTACTACGTTTTCCAGTACTGTTTTTCTGTAGCAACATTTACTCGCTGACAGTCTACCAGTCCCACAAGGTAGTTATGCTAGGATTAATGGATCTGAACAATTTCTTCTTCCTGAGCCTGGTGGGTTGAAGTTACCTGGAATGCTTAATCTCTTTTTAACTCTCTCTCACCTAGTTTGGCAAATTGCTTGCTACAGAGTGAGCAGGGTGAAGACAGCTAGGTGGCCATCAACCCCTGTGCTGGAAAAGTGCCATGTGTTTTCTCACAAACTCAAGGACAAAGAATTGCTGGGTTCTTGTGGCCTATTTAATTCTTGAGTGACTTGCATTCTACATCTACCCTCATCACAGTTGTGCTGATAGAGCAAAACTCCCAGTGCAGCTAGGTTGCATACAGTGTTGTTATAGTTGTGTGGGTCCCGGGATATTAGGTGGCACTCCCAGTGTGGTGCCAGCTGGCCACCAGTTCCTCCAAGAGAGGGCTTGTGTCAGCACATCCTTTCTAGTAGAGTTGGGCATGTGCAAACAGACCTTGCAGTCTCTGGTTGTGAACCAGCCGCTGCAAGTTCATTGGAGGCTCCATTTCCATCTCTAGTCATTTCTCTTCTGCTATTTCCCTTACTTGCCGCTTCTTCCTGCTTTACTTCCCCACCCGACTCCTCTTCTCTCCTCATTGACTTTCCTTCATATCCTTTCACCTCCCGTTCCCTTTTCCTGTCTTTCTTCCTCCTCTCTCTCTCTCTCAAACTTTGCTCAGATTTTTCTGTCTTCACTTCACAGACTGCCAGGCAGTTTCATATCAGGCGATGGTTGAAACTTGGCATTCATGGAAACCATGTCACAGCAAGATGTTTTTTCTGGGTCTGTTGAAAGTAGCAGTAATGCTTCTCTGGTCGGTAGGGGGTGTGACATGTGACTATATGAGACCACTACTCAACCTTGTTGATTTCCACAGAATTTTATACCGAATGCAACATCTGCTGTTCTATACTATTATTGCAAATACATACAATGTTATAAAATTACATTTAATATGATGTATTTTTGACCTATTCCATGTGAAGCCCTGTTGAGGGCTATAAGACTGATGATGATTCAAACATAAAGTTGGCACTTTATTTGCAGTGAGTCACACTACCTGCTTCTCTTCTCTTCCTACGGTTCTAAGAGCCTCTTTTGATTTTTAACTTTAGTAATAGTATGCTTTGTATCCCGAGGGAATCTAAAACGTTGTGATTAGGGCTGTCAAGCGATTAAAAAAATTAATCATGATTAATCGCACAGTTAAACCATAATAGAATACCATTTATTTAAATATTTTTGGATGTTTTCTACATTTTCAAATATATTGATTTCAGTTACAACACAGAATACAAAGTGTACAGTGCTCACTTTATATTTATTTTTTATTACAAATATTTGCGCTGAAAAAACCAGAAGAAATAGTATTTTCAATTCACCTAATATAAGTGCTGTAGTGCAATCTCTTGATCATGAAAGTTGAACTCACAAATGTCAAATTATGTACAAAAAATAACTGCATTCAAAAATAAAACAATGTAAAACTTTAGCGCCTACAAGTCCACTCAGTCCTACTTCAGCCAGTCACTCAGACAAACAAGTTTGGTTACATTTGCAGGAGATAATGCTGCCCGCTTCTCGTTTACAATGTCACCTGAAAATGAGAACAGGCATTCGCATGGCACTGTTGTAAACAGCGTCACGAGGTATTTACGTGCCAGATGCGCTAAAGATTCATATGTCCCTTCATGGTTTCACTACCATTCCAGAGGACATGCTTTCACGCTGATGGCAAGTTCTGCTCAATAACGATCCAAAGCAGAGCAGACCGATGCATGTTCATTTTCATCATCTGAGTCAGATGCCACCAGCAGAAGGTTGATTTTCTTTTTTGGTGGTTCGGGTTCTGTAGTTTCCGCATAAGAGTGCTGCTCTTTTAAGACTTCTGAAAATATGTGCCACACTTCATCCCTCTCAGATTTTGGAAGGCACTTCAGATTCTTAAATTGTGTCGAGTGCTGTAGCTATTTTTAGAACTCTCACATTGGTAACTTCTTTGTATTTTGTCAAATCTGCAGTGACAGTGTTCGTAAATCAAACATGCTGGGTCATCATCCGAGACTGCTATAACATGAAATATATGGCAGAATTCGGGTAAAACAGAGCAGGGGACATACAATTCTCCCCCAAGGAGTTCAGTCACAAATTTAATTAATGCACTATTTTTTTAACGAACATCATCAGCATGGAAGCATGTCCCCTGGAATGGTGGCTGAAGCATGAAGGGGCATACAAATGTTTAACATATCTGGCATGTAAATATCTTGCAACGCCCACTACAAAAGTGCCATGCGAACACCTGTTCTCACTTTCAGGTGACATTGTAAACAAGAAGCAGGCAGCACCATCTCCTGTAAATGTAACCAAACTTGTTTGTCTGATTGACTGGCTGAAGTAGGACTGAGTGGACTTGTAGGCTCTAAAGTTTTACATTGTTTTGTTTTTGAGTGCAGTTCTGTAACAAAAAAAAAAATCTACATTTGTAAGTTACACTTTCACCATAGAGATTGCACTACAGTACTTGTATTGAGGTGAATTGAAAAATGCTATTTCTTTTATCATTTTTACAGTGCAAATATTTGTAATAAGAATAATATAAAGTGAGCACTTTGTATTCTGTGTAGTAATAAAAATCAATATATTTGAAAATGTAGAAAAACATCCAAAAATATTTAATACATTTCAGTTGGTATTCTATTGTTTAACGGTGCAATTAATTGCAATTAATTTTTTAATTGCAGTTAATTTTTTTGAGTATAAAGGTAACTAATATGACTGCACTTTGGATACATGAAGGCTGCCCTCATTTAATAGTACTACATGAAGATGTGCTCACAGGAAAGACTTATCTGGCTACACTAGTGATAAGGGGAGGGAGGAACGGATATAAAACGATAACCTTGCCAAATATTGACAGTCATGTGGTAGTAATAAATGATTAGTCTTGGAATGAGTATACAGCTTCTTATGCCCCATGCTAGCTAGATTAACGCTAATCCAGGTATGCCTACCCACTTTTCAAAACAGACGTACTCTTAAAGAGTTGTAACCAGATTCCTTAATATGGTTGTACTTGTATCGTAGACAGGGACTCATCTGAACACATGTTATCCCCCAGTGTGTAGAACTAGAATACTGCTCAGTTATCTATTAGGGTTGGGATTTTCTAAAGAATTTAAGGGAGTTCTTAGGCTCCTTTGCAAATTCCAGCTCCGAAGTAATGTGGATTTGTAAGGAATTTTCCAAACTGCACACACAGCGCGCTCAAGTGCAAATAAAATTCCCATTGAACAGGAGCAACTTTGCATGTTTCTAACGTCAAACTTGCTGTCAAATAATAGTGAGATAGGTTGTTGAGTTTATTTCTGGAACCAACTGTAGAAAATAGTTTCAAATGGAATTTTAATGTTTACGAAAGGTGCCAGAGGTATTGTGTTCTGGGTATTTATGAGAACTTTGTGTGTTTGTTTTTTACTGGGACTGAAATGGCTTGCTCTCAAAATGTTACCTAGCTACTTGGTATTTTCTTGTCTTGTAGTCAACATGAATCTGACACAAAATTTATCCTAATCTTGGATAGAAGATTGGATACATGGACGTCTGTCAAAATGACTCTCCAAAGGATAGCAGTAAGCCCTTGTTATTGTTAAATGTTTTGTTACGGTACTGAGTCATCATGTACATTGTTTCAGATTTTGAAAACATCTGTATCCCAGACCTGTTCAACTAGTCTCTCTTTCAAGGCATTTCTATGACCCTTTTCACCACAGTAAATGCAGGTATTGTGATGTACCTAATTTGTATGCATATTTTAGCAGTTTGGATATCCAACTGATCATTTGCCTGTGCTCATGCAAATTAGTCACACAGCTGTGTACACATTTTTGTGCCCTGCTCTGGGCATTTGATGTTTAGACAATCCATCTCGGCATATATTCTACGTGTAGGTTCTGATTTTTAGTAGCAGATGATTATTTTACCCTTAATTGGGCAAAGTTTTATTTACTGCAAAATAGCCTTCACCATAATTTTTATACATAAAAAATCAGGGGAAAACTACTTTGAAGTTTACATGTGGTCATTCCTGGGGCCGGTTTTGTTCAATATCTTCATTAATGATCTGGAGGATGGCGTGGACTGCACCCTCAGCAAGTTTGCAGATGACACTAAACTGGGAGGAGTGGTAGATACGCTGGAGGGTAGGGATAGGATACAGAGAGACCTAGACAAATTAGAGGATTGGGCCAAAATAAACTGATGAGGTTCAACAAGGACAAGTGCAGAGTCCTGCACTTAGGACAGAAGAATCCCATGCACCGCTACAGACTAGGGACCGAATGGCTAGGGCTGCAGTTCTGCAGAAAAGGACCTAGGGGTTACAGTGGACAAGAAGCTGGATATGAGTCAACAGTGTGCCCTTGTTGCCAAGAAGGCTAACGGCATTTTGGGCTGTATAAGTAGGGGGGGCATTGCCAGCAGATCGAGGGACGTGATCATTCCCCTCTATTTGACATTGGTGCGGCCTCATCTGGAGTACTATGTCCAGTTCTGGGCCCCACACTACAAGAAGGATGTGGAAAAATTGGAAAGAGTCCAGCGGAGGGCAACAAGAATGATTAGGGGGCTGGAGCACATGACTTATGAGGAGAGGCTGAGGGAACTGGGGTTGTTCAGTCTGCAGAAGAGAAGAATGAGGGGGGATTTGATAGCTGCTTTCAACTGCCTGAAAGGGGGTTCCAAAGAGGATGGATCTAGACTGTTCTCAATGGTACCAGGTGACAGAACAAGGAGTAATGGTCTCGAGTTGCAGTGGGGGAGGTTTAGGTTGGATATTAGGAAAAACCTTTTCACGAGGAGGGTGGTGAAGCACTGGAATGGATTACCTAGGGAGGTGGTGGAATCTCCTTCCTTAGAGGTTTTTAAGGTCAGGTTTGACAAAGCCTTGGCTGGGATGATTTAGTTGGGAATTGGTCCTGCTTTGAGCAGGGGGTTGAACTAGATGACCTCCTGAGGTCCCTTCCAACCCTGATATTCTATGATTCTGTGATATGTGCGTGCCCATATATGTAATAGGGTTAACTGTAGACTGTATCTAAAATGGTACAGGGATTGGGACCCAGACTTCAGAGCAGACACAGCTCTTAGTCCTGCATGGATCAGCCTCAGAAACAACTACTGAGCATGCCTAGTAACTTCCATGCTCTGTTCTGGATGTTTTTCGGTTCTTCTAGCTGACTTGCCCTGCCCGCTCTCTGTGAGTGTGGGGAGATGTTATATCCAGCTAAGATCCATGCCTCCTTCCTGCTGCTTCTCTCCTTCTCCTCTGGAGAAACATAGTCAAATGCTGCCATATAAAGCAAGTGGGTACAGATATATGTATATAAAATGTGTCTCTCTTAATTAACTAGAGCAGATGTACCCTCAGATGCAGAACAAATCTCACAAGTAACACTTCCCTCCTCTCCCCCTGCTAGTCAACAGTACGTGGTCTTTTGAAAAAATTAAAATGTAGTCTAAAAGTGCTACACTGGTGTATATAAAAAATCACTTTTATAATGAATGGAGTCTGTACTAAAAAGCTGGCAGTGAAAGGCTAGTTCTAAACTGACCTTGCTACACTGGAAGGGGAAAAGAAATGTTCTGAAAAGGTCACAATCATCACCGTCACCTCCTCCTGTAATACAGGGCAAGTCTGCACCACTTCACTACATCCGCGTAGCTGCACCCTTCTGGTGAGGATGCACCATGTCCACGGGAGAGCGCTCTCCTGTCGGCATAATTACTCCGCCTTGGTGAGAAGCAGCAGCTCAGTCAGTGGGAGTGTGTCTCTGGCCAACATAGTGCTGATGTGGACAGCGCAAAACTTGCATTTCTGGATGGGGGGTTTTCACACCCCTGAGCGATGGGGGGGGGGGGCTTTTTCACACCCCTGAGTGACATAAGTTATATCGACTTAGGTGGTGGTGTACACCTGCCCGCAAAGAGACACTTCAGATGAAGAGTTGGATATGCAAACTCAGCTGATAGAGAATGAGGCAAAGAGAGTTTATCGAGAGGAGTGTGTAACTTAGACCACTTTGTACCAAAATCTCGTTGGGCTAGCTGATGCCCTGTCAGGTCAGATCTTAAGTATTAACGAGTGTTCGACCATTAACCATTGCTGAACATGGCATTAAGGACATTTTTGCTGATAGGCATCTAGTGGCAGTAATGGTATTTTTTGATAGTTAAAATAAGTCATGACTGTCAGAGCCTGGTCCTGTTGCCTTTACACGGGCAATGCTTGCATTGATCCCAATGGGAGCTTTTTCTGGCCCTTGAATGACATTTTCCATTCAAATAGCTTGAAACCATTTTTTTAGAATGAGAGCTCTACTTGCCTGTCCTGATGTAGCTTTCACCAAAGTGCCTGCCCTTTACAGTTCATTTTAAATGATACATGAGCATGTGATCTCATAAGATATGTGCTGTGCATTTCCTTTTGCATCCACAGACAGAGGTGACTCTCTCACTGTATATCTGAGTACTTAAGGCAGTGCTGTGTGCAAACAATCCAGAGACACCCAATGCAACTAAGAATGAAAGACAGAAAAATCTGTGTACACAAAGTTGTAAGACTTGAGTTCTGCCTGTGAAAAGACAGTAGTAGGATCAGACCTTAAGATGCCTCTCTCAGACCCATGTAACTGGGCAAGGGAACTAACCAGTTTTAAGATGGAGCTTGATAAGTTTATGAATGTGATTGTGACGGGGTTGCTTGTGATAGCAGGGGACTGATTTCAATGACCCTGGAGGTCCATTCCAGCTTTATGGTCTATGTTCCCATGTAATACCTTATTACCCTTTGCTTTGTGTGTGGGGTGGGGGTGGGGGAAGAAGAGGCAAGACAAGGAAGAATAGAGACTCGATTACTTTTCCAATGATCAGTCATAATATTGGACTTGACCGAAGTTTGGAGTCAGACATTTTCTGTTCTCTGATATGATGAAGTAAAATAACTACCACATAAGTTGAATTCAAAATGCACAGGGCCTGATTTTTCTGAAGTGTGCATGTGCAAAAATCTGGCTGCAATGGCAGATCTGACCAGGTATAGCGAGACAAGGCGGGTGACATAATATCTTTTATCGGGCTAACTTCTGTTGGCGCGGGAGGCAAGCTTTCGAGTTTACATCGAGTTTTTCTTCAGGTATGTGTCTAACTGCAGACATGGGGTATGCAGCGTTGTTGGAGCCATGTTGGTCCCAAGGTATTAGAGAGCCAAGGTGGGTGAGGCAATATCTTTTATGGGACCAATTTCTGTGGGTGAGAGAGACAAGCTTCCCAGCTTATTCGGCAGAGCTCTGTGACCTAAAGAAGAATTCTGTGTACGCTCCAAAGCTTGTGCCTCACCAACACAAGTTGGTCCAATAAAAGATAACACCTCTTTCCCCCCCCCCCCCATTTGCAGATGTAAGTATCCTCCTTGTGACAAGAAGAACAGGAGTACTTGTGGCACCTTAGAGACTAACAAATTTATTAGAGCATAAGCTTTCGTGGACTACAGCCCACTTCTTCGGATGCATATAGAATGGAACATATATTGAGGAGATATATATACACACATACAGAGAGCATAAACTGGTGACAGTATGCATGTGCAATGTATGTGCATATTGGTACCATCCCGTTTAGAAAGTCAGGCCCTACCTGTACGTCCCAGGCTTTAGGATTGGACAGGCTTGGCTTTTCTAGCTTTTTTCTGTAGCATAATTGGGGCATATCCTTTAAAAATACATATTTCAGGCCCCACTAATGCAAGAACTACGGTCTTTCCCCAGGTACAGGGATGGAGTTGTGCTTTCTTAAGGGTTCCCAGCAGAGCGCCCAAATAAATGAACTACCCCTAACTCGAGGAAGATTTTTGGCATTCCACCTTAAAAAGAAAAAGGGAGCCCTTCACGGAGGGAGCAGGCACGAGTCAATCGCCGGCCCCGCACGCCTGGTCCGCTCCAGCAGCCGACACCGGATGGTCCCCCCCGGGTTGAACGGGGATGAGGCGTGCGGGACCCTAGGGAATCAGTGCGGCGCGCGGGGGCCGGAGGCTGCTTGCAGGGCTGCGATGGGAGCCGCTGCGGCCGCTTTGCGGGAAGCCGGCTGGCGGCTGGGATTTTCCAGCCCCTCCTGAGAAGCGGCTCCCCCCAGGCCGGGCTGCCAGGCGCGGGAGAAAGGCGATGGCCGAGGCGGCCCCCGCCGGAGGTATGCTGAGGCGCCGGAGGAATGCGGTAAGGGCGCTCCGCCTGCAGTCCTGCCAACTGCACAGCCCAAGTTCAAGTGCAAGGCTGCTGCAGCGCGGGGCTCTAGCACACAACTGCTGCTGAACGGGGGGGACCCGGGGAGAGCCCTGCGTTTGCATGTCCTGCATGCGACCACCCGTCTGCCTCTTGCATGGGCAGCCCGAGAGCGGTGGGAAAAGGGAAATACTCTCAGGTGATGATTTCATCCCAGGGAGTATTTTTAGTAACGTCTCTTTTAGAGAGAGGCGTCGGATACTCCGGAAATCTCTCTGCAGCATTGTCCTCAGGGCTTAGGTTACAGTCAACCAAAATATCGAGCCAAAGGTTTTAGGGGCTGCTTTCACCGTAAACACAACGCATTCCTGGGGCAAGGCCTAGGGGTACATCTACACTACGGGGGGAGTCGATTTAAGATACGCAAATTCAGCTACGAGAATAGCGTAGCTGAATTCGACGTATTGCAGCCGACTTACCCCGTTGTGAGGACGGCGGCAAAATCGACTTCTGGGGCTTTTTGTCGGCGGCGCTTACTACCACCTCCGCTGGTGGCGTTAGAGCGCCGATTCGGGGATCGATTGTCGCGTCCCGACGGGATGCGATAAATCGATCCCCGAGAGGTCGATTTCTACCCGCCGATTCAGGCAGGTAGTATAGACCAGACCTAAGAGAGCGTGCTCTCCTGCGGTTGTAGCAGCAACCGGGCAAATCGCTTTTGTGGTTAACTGTGCAGCCGGCTCACAAGAGTAAAATAAAGCCATCAGAACAGGGTGTAGCTTGGTTAGCTTCAGCAGAAGTAGAAGCCGAGCGAAAACAGTCCCAGCGTTTGGTTGCCTGACTTTGCTCTCCAAGGAGAGAAGAAAGTCACTAACTTTGCAATCTGTGTATTGATCAGTTTCCTGTGTCCAGGATCAAACTTAACTGGTGGATTTTCCTTTCCTCTTGGTCTGTTCTTCTTTCCCTGGGTGCAGGGAAGTCCCAGGGGAAGGTTGTCTATTCAAGGGGAGATTATACTTTTAAATGTAATTCCTAGAAAAGATGGTAAATGCTTTTTGTGTAGAAAATTAAGTAAATAATGGCCATGTTCCTTCCAACCTATGTGACATCCTAATTTAGTCACAAAACAGTGTGTATTTAAGACAATAGGATGCTTCACTTGCTAAAAGTGGATTGCCCCTTATGGGCATAATTTTTTATGTCCTTCGAACTTTAGGATCATTTTTTTTAAAAAACACGAATTATTGTGCTACTAAATTAGGAAGACTATTAAAATATTAGCAGCTGGTTGATTTTTTTTTAATTGTACAGATTACTTCAAATTCTTTTCTAACTCTCGCATTATAGAGAATACTAGAAGCTGGAGAAAGGGAAGTTGAGTATCAAGGGTTCATGAGTCTTTTTACCAGGTTTTATCAAGTGACAATGATTCTCGTTAGTATAATAAATAGTAGGACTGGAAGTTCAGCTGGGTTAAGTTACTTCCTCTTTTAGCTTTTTGGAACATAAGGTGTGAAAGCCCCACGTGTTCATTCTCTGTCATATTGTAGCATGACACATTTTCTTGCCTTGGCTAATACTAGAGTTAAGCGCAAAGGTGCTGGCTAACTTCAGTTAAGGTGTAGAGTAGTGCGATGATTGTAAAGGGCCGGGATTTGTTTTTAGTCCCTTCATAAATGTTAACTTCGAATAATTGTTAAACCAGCTGATTTTTTTTTATTTTTATTTATTTTTATCTATCATCTTTGCCCTTAAGTTAATACTACACAGAGGACACCTTTCTGCTGGTAGCAGACTTAAAGCAAGGTTTTTTTCCATATGTAGTCCATACTAGATATTGATCTGCAAAAGGTACATTTCTTTGTCAAGTACGTATCACCTTTTTGCTCCTCATTAAGTGGTGACCTTGATTGTACATTGATAAAATCACCTTTCATGCAGGAAAATCTTAAAATGCTTTCTAAACACTAGGAATCATGTTTCCTGTTCTGGAAATGCAGCTACCTCTGGGGTGAAACGTGACACGTGTTTAATAGCAAACAGATCCTCTTACATAAATTTAGGATACAACATTAAAAATACCATATCAGACTGGAATTTGCCTGTATCCCAGATGTGACAGACTGGGATAAATCTGTGCCAGATTATGAACTCTCTCTTGTAGTACGTGTGAAAATGCTGGGAACTATGATGGCATACCCCCAGACATGCCCAAAGGCAATCTATTGTAACTTCATCCCAATGAATTGCCATACTTGGAGAAGATGTTTGACACCTTGTTGAAGGACTAACACTAAGGCTTATGTCTACACAAGCACTTTTGTCGGTAAAACTTCGCAAAAAGTTCACCGACAAAAGCGCCGGTGTGGACAACGCTATGTCAGTGGGAGATGCTCTTCTGCCGACATAGCTACTGCCGCTCGTTAGGGGTGATTTAATTATGCCGGCAGGAGAGCTCTCTCCTGCCAGCAAAGAGCAGCTACATGGGCAACCTTACAGCAGCACAACTGTGTCTCTGTAAAGTCCGTAGTGTAGATGTGGCCTAAGAGCCGTCACAGAGAAATTTGGGGCCCTGGTCGCTGATTGTGTCTCATTTACAGGCCTAGCCCCCCATGGAACAGTGGCATTTCTACACAACACCCTGTACAGGGGAAGGAGTGGGGAGGGGGAGCATAATTGATGGATCGGTAGTTTCACTTTCTGAGCAAAAAGCTCAGAGACAGGGTTCCTATTTAAGAGAAGGATTCTCTTCTATCCAAGGGGGCGAGGGGACCGATCATTGTCACACGTAAGAAAGAGTTGCAGGAGGAATTCTTCCCAGTCTGAAATGTTGACAAACCTCAGCCTCGCAGGGAGGGTGCCTTTCAGGACTTTGGTTGTTTTCAAAGATCTGTAACGTTTTGTGCTTTGAGTAAACTCATCCTGGTTAAGAAATTCCTTTGTCAAGCCAATGTTTCTTGCTATCCTGATATCTTGTCCCTAAAGGGTTTAAATTAGACGTCCAGAGAGCCTCTAGTTGGAGCGCTGGATGAGCACATGTAGGAGACTGGGGGCTTTTGATTTTGGGGTCTAGGGCAGCAGCACCCGATGTCCCAAGGAAGGGCATCAGACAAGGTCTGAGCCAAGGAGAGTGCCCTGTAGACCTACAACTTAGATTTTACCCAGACGGCCTGGGAGCACACGGGAGCTAGGAGTGGGTCCACTCGCAACAGACAGTTGACTGCCGAGAGGCACAGGGCCAGAGTTTAACACAACAGCTGCATGAAAGCTTCCCAGTTTGTTCACAGGTCAAGCTGTGAGGTCTGCCAGAACTACCACGTTTGGAAGTGGCGGTGGGCCTGGTCACGGGCTTGTTCGTGTCAGTTTGGGCCACTGACTTGATTGGGTGCGGGAGTTGGGAGGAATATCGGCTGTGCCTGTCCAGTCGCAGCTTGCTGTGGCCCCTGGATGGAGCCCTGCAACCTCCTTGGTGGCTTCTGCTGCCCTGACTGGTTTTCAGAGGAACGTCTGCTGTCGAAATTGCTATGTTGTGAGGTGAGACCAATAAACAAAGAGTAAAGTGGTTTTAAGGCTGAGGGTAAACTAGGGAATGTCATGTGATAGGAATGCAGCTCCAGGGCAGCATACATGCTCTGCCAGTAGTATATAGGCACAGAGACCTCATGGGGGGACGCCCAATGATTTCCCTGAGCCTCCTGAGTTCATGGGGGCAGGCCAATCTAATGACCAGGAGAGATGCCGTGTGACCAACCGTGTGGCTTGCAACAAATGTCCAACCACCTCAGAATCTATCTATTATCAGGGAGAACCAGACAGCACAACCTTCTTGAAACAAACCCCTGTGTGTTAGCAGAGGAAGCTCTGACTTGGGAGAAGAAAAAATGGCAAAAAAAAACCCCACCTTAATTTGGAGTGTTGCAGACTTTCAAGTTGGAGATTTCCCACTCTGCCAGTTAACACTACTCTTGGCAAAAGGAAAATGAGGCTTGTTCTTTGTTTCTGACCTTTTGAGGACGGTTGCGTTCCTTGTCAGCAAACTGTCTGAACTTAACACACAATGGGGTGAGATAAAATTGGTCTCTGGTTCTGTAACTGTACTTAAATCCTTCTAAACTTGGCATGTCAGGTTCACTCCCTCCGAGGATTGCGTTGAGATGCTCAGATGAAACCACCAGGCTTTGCTTGGGTCAATGAAAACCTCCTGGGAAATACTGGTGTCTTGACATTATCAAAATGTGAAGTTGAAGACCTCCCCTCTCCCAGAAAACCCACCTCTCTCCAGACCTACCTTGTCTAGGGTGGGAGCTTAGAGGTTGGCAACACCCCTCTGGTTGAGGGTAGTACTTTGCATGGGAGTGAGCTTCTTCCCAGACCTTCCTCCCACCAGTTTCACAGCATCAGTCCTATAAACGTGTGGCAGCTCACCCTATAACTGCTGCCTCACCCTATAACTGGACTTGACCTTAGTCTAGGGTCTGACACCTTCCCTTTCCCCCAAACCCTGCCAGAATGCACCACTGTGTTAGAGCATGCTGACTGACGCCTGTGTTTAATTCTTGCCAATAATGGATACACGCCTCCCTCCCCTCACCTGTTTTGGGGACTCCCTAGCACTGCTGTGCATTGTGGGGTGCATCAGAGCTCAGAAAGACATAACAGGCCAGCCATGAACCAACCATGGGACCGTCAGCAGCAGCATTTGGAGTCCCACTGATTGCCACACAGAGGGGTGGACAGGCAGCTTGCTTCTCTGGACCATATGGGAGGGGGCTTTCCTTCCCTACTGACCCACATAGAAGATGGAGAGCTCCAGTCAGCCTGACTGCTCGGAAATATCAGGAGTGTGTTAGGTGCCGTCTCGTTGGGAGAGAGACCTGCAGGCCGCCCGGCTCCCAGCAGGTTTGCCAAAGGGAGATTCTGAGCCTGTTGGAAGAAGGGAGTAATAGCCAGTCTTAGAACCAGATTTGCAAAGCTTTCTATGACCGGGACCAGGTTTCGATTGGTAACAAGCCCAGACACGGGTTCGGCCTGGTGGGAGGTTTCATTGTGCAAGGTTCACAGAGCTCTAGACTGGCAAACGTTTTACTAACCAACATTCGGCATCAAAGCAATAGCGTACAAATATTGGCAAGGAAAGGGTAGGCACCCAGGATTTGAGTCGGAGATGACAATGTCACTGGCCATTTAGTGGTTTGCTCTTGCTGTCAGAGCCAAATCTCGAACCCTGGCAAAATTCCCATTGAATGGGAACTTAGTTTGTGTTCATTTATTTTTTCACTCCCGTTTAAAATTGCTACATTTATGTGGCTCTTGTGATGCTAAAGAGCACTGACCATTTCTAAGAGGAATATAATCCACAATCAGTTTTTTAAAAAAAAAAATTTTAATAAGAAAAACACAAGCGTGGTCATATTGGCTCAAACTAGCCCGTCTTGTCAGTATCCTGTCTTCTGACAGTGGCCAGTGTCAGATGCTTCAGAGGGAATGAACAGAACAGGGTGATTATTGCATGATCCATCCCGACGTCCAGTCCCAGCTTCTAGCACTCAGAGGTTTAGGGACACCCCTGGGGTTGCATCCCCTGATCATTTTGGCTAATAGCCATTGGTGGACTCATCCTGCATGAACGTATCTAATTCTTTTTTTAACCCAGTTATACTTTAAGCCTTCACAACGTCCCCTTGCAACGAGTTCCACAGGTTGACCGTGCCTTGTGTGAAGACCGTGCCTTTTGTTTGTTTTAACCTGCTGCTACTAATTTTCATTGGATGACCCCTGGTTCTTGTGTTATGTGGTGGAGTAAATAATGCTTTCTTATTCACTTTCTCCACAGCTTTGATGATTTAATATATCTCTAGCATATCCCCCCCTTAGTTGTCTCCTTTCTAAGATGAACTGTCCCCGACTTCATAGAATCATAGAATATAGAATATCAGGGTTGGAAGGGACCTCAGGAGGTCATCTAGTCCAACCCCCTGCCCAAAGCGGGACTATCCCCAGTCAGATTTTTGCCCCAGATCCCTAAAACGGCCCCCTCAAGGATTGAACTCACAACCTTGGGTTTAGCAGGCCAATGCTCAAACCACTGAGCTATCCCTCCCCCCGTCTTTTAATGTTTCCTCATATGGAAGCTGTTCCATACCCCATATCATTTTCACTGCCCCTCTCTGCACCTTTTCCAATTCTGATATGTCTTTTTTGAGATCGTGCAGTTCTGGTTGCCCTCATATTCAAAGTATGGGTGTACTATGGATTTACATAGTGGTGTTACGATATTTTCTGCCTTATTATCTATCCCTTTCCTAATGGTTCCTAACATTCTGATAGCTTTTTTTGACTGCCGCTCTGCATTGAGTGGATATTTTTGGAGAATTATCCATGATGACGCCAAGCTACTCTTGAGTAGTAACAGCTAATATAGACCCCATGATATTGTATGTATAGTTGGGATTATGTTTTCCAATATGCGTTACTTTGCACTTATCAACATTGAATTTTATCTGCCATTTTGTTGCCCAGTCAGTCAGTTCTGTGAGATCTCTTTGTAACTCTTTGCAATTTGTTTTGGACTTAACTGTCTCGAGTAATTTTGTATCATGTGCAAACTTTGCCACAGTGTAATTTGTGGGTGTCAAGTCTCAACTGTAAATTATGGCTTCTTTGAACAGTACATAATTGGATGTTTATGGAACCAAAGCATAGATTTGTGTGTTTTGTGTGCATAGATATACAGACACTTGTATTCTTCTTAACTAGAGTGTAGATTCTTATGTGAAAGTCATCTTCCCCCCGCCCACCAGTTGTACACATTTCCCCCTTGAAAAATGGGCTAGTGAATATTTTATAGTAGGGTTTTTTTTATTGCCCCTCAGTGAAAACTTCATTTAATGTAGATTTAACAGGTAGTATCAGGACTCTTCTATCATTTAAAATCACGTAAATAAAATGGTAATTTACGCTCGATAAAGGATTCACATGTTTATGCTGACAAGTTAACATGTGCCTTTGATACTTTTAAAGTTCTCAAGAGACAGTAAGAAAACTTATATATGAGATAATATATGGAGCTAGTTTGGCACAATTGGATTTTAGAGAAATATCATAAATCTTAATTAACTGGGTTCCTTCTGTCATTTACTTATCTGTGATTTCAAGTTATTTTTCTTGGCTCCATTAAAATATTCAATGTTCTTTTCAGTGATTCACATACAACTCTCTACTGCTGTGTTTGAAATACGGAAATGATATTTGTGCCACAAATTAAACATTGCCCATAATTACCAAGGACAAGCAGGTTCATTTCGATACACTTCTGAGGAATACATACAAGTACATTACATAATGAATCACTGAGCTAAATTACGGCTACTTCACAGCTATGACTCATTTCTTGGTAGAACACTTTCTGGAATGTTTCAAATCCAGCATTTTCATCTGCCAAAGAGCAACAGTTAAAGTAAGGAGGGATGTGTGAATCATGGAGGAGCACAAAGAAATAGTAAGAATTGCTTGAAAAGTAGGCTTTGAATTTTGACCCACTTTTGCAATTGGGTCTTGTCTGAATTTTCACCAGTTGAATGCCCATGTTGATCATCTGCCATGTTTTCCTGCAGGAGTCCTTCCCGGGAAACCTGCAGTTAGTGATGGTTCTACGTCCCACTGGGTTTTTCCAGCGCACTTTCACTGACATTGGATTTCGCTTCAGTCAGGAGGATTTTCTACTCAAATTACCGGTATGAGTATATCAGCTGTGCATTATGCTCATGTCCTCCTAAATACTGATTTGGTTCCATGCTGCTGTGTCAGGGCCGTGTCCTCATTCAATGCCTGGTCATGAAAAATAAATGGGGCTTTTCTTTTAACGATGCAGTATTTCAAACAATTGTAGCTTTTCCGAAGCGTTGGGTTTTCCTGCGGCATGGTATTGTGAAAAGTGCACATGGATACGGTTTTTCCTTTGGAAGAGAATTTGGTCAGTGTTTGAAGGTGCTGGATTGACAGCCCTATCGTGTAAAGTTTGCTATCTGCAGAAGTAGTATTGTCCTGGGCAGTGGCAGGACAGGCTGAACTATGTGACTGCCCCATATGCCTCCCCCGTGAGCTGGGGGGCGAAAAGGTAGCTCATTATTTAATAACCATTTAACATTTAGCATGTGTGAAGAGACTTCCAATGCAAGTACTGCGGTTGATGCCAAATCCGTCACGTTAACCTCAGTGTAAAAATCCTGTTGATATCAGCGCCCTGTTTTTATTTATTTTCAAATAGTTTGTATTCTCAATGGGATACGTTTTAGAGAGGCTCAACAATCTCCCTCTACACTGCTGGCCTGTCTCCCCAGCCTAGGAAGTCTTGACACCATGCACAGAGGCTGCTTCAGGTCCTATTCTCAGGGCCTCAGCTTTATTTCTTCCACATAAAACTAGTACAGCATATCAGCTGTTCCTTCCCCCTAACCCACGGTCTTCTGCTGGAGACAATCTATTTCCTACAGGTTTCCACTCAGTGCCTGAGAGTCTGCCACAGACGCTGTGCTTTTCCCTCCAGGAGCCAACCTAACTCCCTCTCCTGCCACAGGGTCTCTCACAAGAGCCTTCTTGCTCCCTGCGGCCCTCTACCCCAACTGAGCCACTTGCTGGCTTTGATCCCAAGCTGATCAGCCTCCCATCACTGGGGAGACTGGGACCAGCTCTGCTTAAAGGGCCAGCCACCCTGTGTCACACCCAATCAGTGAAATCACGGGACATTTGGGGACCAGGACCAATGGAGAGTGGTTAAAAGAAGAAATGCATTAATAGAACTTGAGTCTGAAAGACTTCATTGTAACCCCCTCCCCAATAATATGTGAATTTATTGCTCTATTATTTTTGCTTAAAAATCAGATTTTGCAGTTTTTGCACGGAATGTACATTTTTCACTCAATTCTGTTTTCAACAACAAAACAAAACAAAACAAACAGCCCCCCTCCGCTCCCAAGGAATCCAAACACCCTGCTGCAAAAACCAAAACCCTGCAGCATCTTTGAAAATTCAAAATTCACTCAGGAAAAAGGTCAGTGTTTGCATCAGAACAGGTAAAAATGCATAGTTCGCATATTTCTGTGTGAAACTGGCCAAATACGGCTGTGCAATGCCCTGTCGGAATGTTAAGAATATATTTTTTTCCACATGAAATTTAACCCTCTCCTCTCCCCACCAATCGCATCACTGCTGTTTACACATCTTGCCATTTTGTCCATGATGCTGCAATTGGAGCCATGTGGGTGACTCCCCGCATTCGTGATCTGTGTGGTACTTCACTGGGGTGTTGCTGGGATTTACCTGGATGGATCTTATTGCAGAATCTCAGGGCCTTTGTAAGTACGCAGTTTCTCTTTAGGCCCTGACCTTATGAAGACTCTCACGTGTGCTCAACTGAACACTGCATGATTACTTCCATTGACTTCTATGAGACTGCTCACTGGGCCCAGAATGAAATCTGTGCAAGAGTTTTTGCAGGGCTTCTACCTTATTCTGTGTTTTTCAGCACCTATGGGGCCCCGATTCAGACTGGGGCTTGTACGTGCTACTGAAAGATAAATAACTAGAAGACACAGAAGATCTGGAGTTCAGAGTTATCTTGTAACTGAATAGTCTAGGAAAAATCCTAATATCCAAAAGTCTGTTCAGATAAATGAAATCTAATCACTTCTACCTGCCCAAGCAGCTTCTGATCTGCACACAGGAAATCCGGGTGTGTTACTAATTTGTCCATCCAACTGAGACTGAAAATGGAGAATATTCTTTCCCTTAAATGTCAATGAAAGGCAGAAGAAATGGCCTATTTGCCATCCAGCTTCCTGCTTGCAAAGTCCTTCCTCTGGCTTCACCCACTCAGCACTGCACTTTGGGTGGCTGGCAGCTGACTAGTTCTGTCTGGCTCAGAAAAAGTTGGGTCAACTCATTTTAAGTGAACAAAAGTGAATATCTGTATATTATAAAATAAGTGTATGAGTTGTATAGCCTGTAATCGATAAATACAAATTTGACCTCAGATACGTGTAAAATGAAGGTGTGTCATAAAGAAATAATTGGTGCAAAAGCCAATTTTGTAAATACGGTAGAGTCTCGGTTTTAAGAATACCAATCTAATGAATGACAAGGTAGCTGAACCATTTTTTCCTGACACAAAAATAAAGGAGCACATAATGAAAGTACTGTCAGTGAAGAACAAATCAACCTCCCTTCACATTCTGATGCCTGGAAATCGCTTTGCAGGGGTTTGAAAGATGAGAAGAAATTTGGTGCAGTGTACAATGCTGCAACTTATGCACAGTACTTACTGTGATATTGAGATGTTCAATTTTATAAGACTCTTCTATCCCCAATTAGTTTGTAAAATAGAGATTAGTACATGAAATATTGCAGGCAAGTTAATTGTGAAGAAGCTGCGATGAATCAATTCATGATGTTTCTTTGTTCCTAGGTGGTGATGCTGAGCTCGGTCAGTGATTTGTTGATGTATATTGATGAGAAGCAGTTAACCCCGGAGTTCGGGGGCACCTTGGAGTACCGTCATAGCGAATGGGTTATCTTCAGAACTGTACGTAGCGCTGCTTATGTGGTGTTACTCAAGCAGGGCCCGATTCTACAAAGTGCTGAGAGCTGCCGCCCCCACTAAACCCCGCCTGGGAGGTGATGAACACCCTCGAGTCCCTAGTTAGCACCTTGCAAGATCAAGACCTTTGTGTAGCTCAAGTTATTGTCAGTGTTGAAAGGGATCTGAAAGAAGGGGGACTGTCTATCATTGACCCCTCATCGACCTGTCCCTCTGACCCATCCCTCCATCCATTTCCATCCCCCATTCGCCCCCCACCTCACCTCTGCTCTTCCTGCAGCTTAGGTGTTGTTCATCCCCTTCCCCCAGGTCAGCAGGCTCCTCTCTGTCCCTTCCCAGTGAGGGACAGGAGCAGAGGAGCCGTCCTGTTGCCGAGAGGAGGGAGCCAGACCTGCCTTGAACTGCTGGTCCTCCCTGCTCCCCTCCTGTGTGAATGGCGTCAGCTTCTGAGGGGCGGGGGTCAGAGTTCCACAGTGGCTCTGATTGGCTGCTCTTGCCTCGGTGGTATTCAAGTGAGGAAAGCAGCCAATCAGAGAGGTTTGCCCCCCTCAGGCGATACAACAAACACGCGCCCCTCAGCGACCCAACTGGCTTCTTAAGTTGTTATTTCCCAGGTACATGACCCGGTGCACTTTAAGCATTGCTTATTGACTAGGCTTTTCAAAGGAGTCCCAGGGAGTTAGGTGCTGAATTCCTATAGGAGATGGGCAACTAACGCCCTTAGGCCCCTCATCGCTTTAAGACCATTTAAAAATTCATCTCCTTTTGTCCCATTGGTTTAAAATGACAAATACACCTCTACCCCGATATCCTTGGGAGCCAAAAAATCTTACCGCGTTATAGGTGAAACCGCGTTATATCGAACTTGCTTTGATCCGCCGGAGCGCGCAGCCCTGCCCCCCCCGGAGCGCTGCTTTACCCTGTTATATCCGAATTCGTGTTATATCGGGTCGCACTATATCGGGGTAAAGATGTATCGTATGTTTTTCTTTGCATGTGGAGTAACGTGATTGAATAACGGTGTTTGTTCCTTGCACATGCTACTCTTTCATATTGCCAGGTTTCTATGACTCTGGCCTCCAGGCTTTCTCCTAACTATATTCTGCCATCAATTTCTATGCAACACCCTTTGATTTCAATGGATTTCACTTTCTGCTCAGAGAGCAATGGTAGGCTCTTCTGCTAATTATTATCCAGACAGCTCAAAACACTAATGAAAACTGCATGGAATTATTGCTTAAGGCTATAATCCTGGAATGAGCGCCACAAGGCAGACCTCTGTATCTGCATGGAGCTCATTGCTGGATCGGGGCCACAAGCATCTCTTTCGAGTTCTGAACCTGGCATTAAGAATTACCGAGAGCACATTATAAACACCTTTTTGCTTAACAATGTAATACACTGAACGTAATTTAAAAAACGAGTCTGAGAAAAGGTTGAGAAAATGGTGGGGGGGAATGAAAACATGTTGAATATTTCTGCTTGTTATGGCATTCACAAGGGCGATTCAGCTTAGATTCATTGGATGGCTTAAAGTAGCAGTTCTCAAACTGTGCGTCGGGATCCCAATGTGGATCGCAACCCCATTTTAATGGGGTCACCAGGGCTGGCTTAGACTTGCTGGGGCTCAGGGCCCAAGACAAAGCCCAAGGGATTCAGCCCTGAGCGCGAGGCTCAGGTTACAGGCTCCTTGGCTGGGACTGAACCATTGGGCTTTGGTTTTGACCCCTTCTCCATCGAGGTGGTGGGACTCGGGCAGGCTCAGGCTTTGGTCCCCCCTCCTGGGGTCATGTAGTAATTTTTGTTGTCAGACAGGGGTCAGAATGCAATGAAGCTTGAGAAACCCTGGTTTAAATTTTACTCTTGTACAAGGATTAAAATACACTAACTTCCCAGCTACTTTGAAGCTAATGGCAAAACTCCCATTGACTCTAATACGAGCAGGGTTTGAGCTGGGGTTTTCAAATGAGCTTTAAGGAGTTAACTGCCCAACTCCCCTTGAATTTCAATGGGTTGGGTGTGCCTAACTCCCTTAGGCTCATCTGAAAAGCTCAGCATTGGCCCTTAGTGCATTTTTTGATGAGCTCTTAGAATATCCTGACTACTGAGCTGATGAAATAATTGTCTTCCACCAGGCTATCGAGAGTTTTGCACTAACAGTGAAGGAAATTGCGCAGATGTTACAATCTTTCGGCACGGAGCTGGCAGAAACAGAGCTACCAGATGACATGTATTCAATTGAGCGCATCCTGGCTTTGCGCACAGAAAAGTATTGTCAGCTCAAGGTATGCTACTCAGAAACTCAGCTCTATGTTAAGTCAGTGTCCTACTGCAGGTAGGACTTCTATGGTTTGATTGACTCTATGTTCTCTCTCTCTCCCTCTTCCCCCATATGCATGTGTTTCTATTATGACAGTTAAAATAAAACATACCTATTTCTGTATGTTACATCTATATTTGCCTTTCACCCATTCAAACAATTGTCATGCCAACATCCAGGAAACTGTCTCTGCTGCTAGTTGCTTATTTGATAGCCATGTAGCTGTCAGAGCTCGAGAAACAAAGCAATTCTTGCCCATTCTTGAATGTGCATCACGTTCTTCTCCTACAACGTGTCTTCCAGGGAAGAACCATGAAAAGCTTTGTCAACTCCAAGTGCAATGCTTCCCTCATGGATCTGCTTGTTAGGACCCACATCTGGCATATGTAGAGTGAACAGAACACCAATCTCCCACTAACATCAATGGGAGTTTTGCACATATAAAGAGTGCAGAAAAGTGTGGTAGATTTGAAGGATAATTTTGCCCCAAAGCTCCATGCGTCTTATGAATGTGGTTGCATATTCACAGATACTATGGGGCAAATTCTCTTCTCCCAGTGACTTCAGGAAGGGTCCATTGGTTTGAGAGGAGGCAGTGAATGCATTGGTGTAAATCTATTGAGAGAATATACTATGTATTTTTTTACCCATGATGTGAGCTTTATCTTAATGTGAGCCCCTTTGTTTTATATAAATCAAATGGGAGTGCGGAGCCGGTGCTGGGGGCAGGAGCAGCGCGTGGAGCCCCATGGCCCCTCCCCCGGCCTAGGAGCCAGACCTGCTGGCTGCTTTCAGGGTGCAGTGTAGTCCCAGGACAGGTAGGGACTAGCCTGCCTTAGCCCCGCAGCACCGCCGACCGGACTTTTAATGGCCTAGTTGGCAGTGCTGACCGGAGCCACCAGGGTCCCTTTTCGACCGGGTCTTCGGGTCGAAAACTGGACACCTGGTCACCCTACCGTCAAACAACTGTGTCCCCTCAGCTCTCCAGCCTGAGATGCCTTTTACACTGCTTTGCTCGTAAACAGCCACCCCTCTAGGCTTTTCCCACACCCAGCCTCGAATATGTAACCTGCTCCCAGTATACATTATTGAGTGCCACTAGCTCTTCCCTCCACTGCCGCAATGGAACATTCTTTAAACTTCTTCCATTCTTCCTCCCCAGACTTAGTTGGCATTGGCAAAGCACGAAAGCCTTCCTCTACTTTTTGGCAGAACTCTCCTTTCTTGTTTAATATTTAAAGATATATTTTACTGATTTGAGATTATGATTAAAATATTAGATGCTTAAAGATGGATTTTTGGTACAGCAGCTGCCAACCAAGCTGTTGTTTTTGATACTGCTGCATATGTGAGAGACCAGACTGGGTATAGTTCTGAAATCCTTCAGTTCAGAGATTCGGAGGCCAGAAGGGACCACTGTGATCATCTAGCCTGATAACACAGGCCAGAGAACATGCTCAAAAGAATTCCTAGAACAGATCTTTTAGAAAAATATCCAATCTTGATATAAAACTTGTTGATGGAGAATCCACCATGACCCATAGTAAGTTGTTCTAATGGTTATTTACTATCACCATTACAATTTGTGCTTGCAGAGTAATTGGCCAAATGCTCCTGTGGATTTGAACTCACAACCTACCTCTAGCACTGGAGGTAGAAGCCTCAGACCAATGCCAACAACCTGCCTGTTAGATTGCTCATGCATTCAGTGGGGCTACTAATACATAGTGTAGGATGAGGTCCTGTATTTGCACTAGAGTGTAATGGGTTAATCCAGTAAAGTTTGTATATTTTTTATATATAACATGCTATTTCATTCCTATGGCATTGTCTTATAGAAAGCTCCCAATTAGAAATACACACGATGGCAACCAAAACGTGCTCTGTGTATGTATGCATAGGTGCATATAAATATATACAGCATAGGAAAATATTGCGGTATTTTTAGAAACTATGCCAGCTATGCATTGTCATTCATGTCTGATTTAACCTTTGTGCTGAGGAACAAATCCTTAGACAATGAAGCAAGTGTCAGTTACAAATGTGCTAGTAAATAGAGACATGTCAGTGACGCCTGCTTTTTTTGTGGTGAAATCAAAAATACCATGAGTTTTCGTTTGCATTTAAAATATTGGACTGTTCCTTTAGATTAATCATTCAGTAGAAATCATCTGTTGTTGTTTTTTAAATGTCTCATTCATTAGTTTAAAAGGCTGTTGAGTTTTTGAACAAAATGTAGCCTAGTTGTGTGTGTGTGTTTTCAAGAACATGAAAGATTAAGCTAGATAAGAAATTGTGCACAGATTGCAGTAATAAAGATACAAGATTCTTGTATTGCTGTCATGGCAACTGAAAGATTGGGGCAGGAGATTTCTGAATACATAAGAACTATCACATACATTTGCGCATTTGTGTAGCTGTGATACTGAACAGAAGCCAGTTGTAAAGGTAATGAGAAAAAGACAAGCTAATTAAGCACACTAAGAAATTAACCCCTTTGATATACTGAAAGGGGAAAAATCATATTTAACACCTGTTCAGTTGCCTTTGATGTGCTTAGGTTACAGCATCTTCCCGTGTAATGGAATTGTCTGAAACAAAAGGAGACTTTAGGTCTCTGGAGAGCTAAACATGAGAGGGTAAAGTAGCAGCCATCTTTTGCCTAAAACATACAGCGTAATTCCTCTTCCCTTCTGTGTTTCCTGGATTAATGAAGTATCAAACATGGACAGAACTTTTGTCCTAGGTCACATCAATCAAGAGCCAATTGATACTAACACATTCCAACAGTTTGCACTTCATGTGTTCTGATTGGCTGTTTGGTCCAACCCTCCACCTGCCCCTCCCTCATGGTCTCTTCAGCTCAATATCACTCCACACCTGCCCCTCTTACTCTCTGGTGCCTTGGCCTGGCCCCCTCACTCTCCTTCCCTACCCTTTTCTTTCCATTTAGCTGATTCCCTCCTAAGTAACCCTTCCCCTTCCCCTCAGCCCCCCTGAAAAAAAAAGTGGAACTACCAAGACATTTGCCACTCTCACAGTGTTCACCCTGCTTGTGTGTTTTACCGCTTCCCCTACCGGTGATGCCTACTCTATTTAAATTGTAAGCTCCTTGAGGCAGGGATCCTCTGGCACACTGTCTCTGTACAGCACCTAGCACAATGGGGTTCTGGTCCATGACTGGAGCCCCTAGGCAATACAATAATATAAATAGTAAGTGTGGAAGAAAGCATGGGGTACATAATCAAATCTGTTATGTTCTTTTAACATAGTAAGGCCAGTGAAATGCACAGAATCAAATAATAGATCTGCCCCCACCCTCCATAAATAAACCAGTCCCTTGAGATACTTTAACTTGCTGGCTATGTATATGCTAATCCGGCCAGGCATACTTCTGAAGGAAGGGTGAGACTAGCTGCTTTTTAATCTCCTCCCTCCCTCCCATGATGCTCCTGGTGCTCCTTCCTATAGAAAGAAGAAATATCCAGGAGCACCACACGCAACTGGGTGCTGTCTGCGGTGTGCAACGGCACTGTTCTCATGCCCCGGGCCTTCCCACTAATCAACAAACACAGCCGCATGGGTTGGCCTGACAGTACCAGGTGGGACTTTGCGTTGCCACGGCAAGGGGGCAAGACGGGGGCCAGTCACAGCCGTGAAAGGCTCTTTCTTGGACAAGACTTGGCCTTCAGAGGGAAGTCGCCTGTTGCGATATTCCCAACCAAATGCCTTTGGTGAAATAATTGGGTCATAGCTAGAAGGGCAGAAGGTAAATGGGCCTGGTGCATAACTCTACTGTGGCAGAACCTTGTGCACCCGTAGTTACTGAGCCTAGTGATTTAAAACTTTACCCTGGACGCTTTTTGAGGCAGGGACTAGCTTGCCCTTTGTGTACGTACAGCTCCTAGAGCAACGAAGCCCCGATGTCAGGGTGGGAGTATGTCCATGCTATGAATGCTGCAGCGACACATCGACCAAGCTGTGTCGACGGTGGGGGTTAGAGTGACCTAACTACCCCGCACAGGGCATGAAGGTTTTCACGGCGTTGAGCGACGTCGCTAGGTCGTCGACCTAAGTTCTAGGTGCGGACCGGGTCGGAGGTGCCACTCTAGATGTGGGTATGGTTTTAAGAGGAAAGGGAGGGAGGAATCTCCTCCCAACCTCTAACTTGGATGGAAACCCCTGTTCTTTCTTCCCTTCCCCTACCCCCTTTCAGCCCCTCCGTGGAGGGGAGGGCAGAGAGGGATGCAGCAGGATGGTGGGGAGAAGGTATCCATCTGAGTTCATTGCTTACTGCAGCTTGGCACTCTTTTCTTGCCTCTGCCACTTGGGGCTGCTCTGTTGGGGAGACCAGAGGCTGATTTCTGGAGCTGCAGCCCCCATCCTGCCTGCCTGCAACAAGCTCTGTATACAGAGCAGGGGGATTGGCAAGCAGACAAGCCCTGGCCCCTGTCCACCTTCATTTCCCCCCACACTCCTCATGGAGCTGAGGGGAAGGAGGAATCAGCCAGGGGACAGCCTTCGGAGGACACAAGATGGAAGAGGGGGGGTCCCTGGGGCGGGGAATTGTGGGGAGTGACCGGCTGAGGGGAGAAGTGTGGTGATGGACCTAGACTTGAGTGGCTCAGTCTTGGCTGTGGGAAGATGCAGGCTCAGGGATGGGTCTTGGGAGAGAGGAAGATGAGGGTTTTTTGGGGGAGGAAAGGGTATTAGTGGGGGGGGGGAAGGAGCTGAGGGATGTGGTGGGAGAGGGAGTGAAGCTGGTATCTGGGGAAGCGCCAGTGAGTGAATGATTTGAGGAGCGTGAGGTATTGAGACCCGTATTGGTAGCAGGGCATAGGAGGAAGGAGGCACTTGCACTGCAGGGGGATGGGGAGGGTTTGTAGCAGTAGGAAAGTCTGTATCCCCCTCAACTTTGCTGGCAACATTACTCCACCGGTCAGAGAAGTAATATGGAGTAATATTGATAAACAGGAGAAACCCACTGCAATGCATGCTCATGCCACACGTAAAGGAGTTGCCGGCAGAGCGTGTGGGTGAGAGCCCATTAGCTCTGGGATGTACTGCTCCCCACTTGGTCTGCTGGAGCCCACCGTTGTTAGCAGGATAGCTTACCCTGCAGAGCTGAGAGTCCCTTTTATTTCAGACTAGTGTGTCCACATGGCAGTTATACCAGCATAGCTATAGCCATTTAATTATCCCTCTGGAGTTCTGCCAGACAGTTTCCCCATGTTGACTAGCCCATCTTCCGGTTTCTCTTTTGCTTCCTGAGATGCGTCATTCAGCCCAGTTCAACACCCACAGCAGTTTTTCTACTCTCTTCGCATCACCAACCCTGCTCCAAACTGTCGCTTGCCATGGAAAATAAACGAAGAAAACACTTGCTCTGGGGCTGAACCTGATGTAGAGTGATTTTTTTCCGCCGAAACTCAACTGCCAATTTTTTAGTTTGAATCCACTTCCAATGAGTTTATAATGAAAACGCTGGCAAACCTTTGGTTGTAGAGATTCTGGCGCATGCGGTCGTATGATCGCGGTCTCAGGATCAGTGCACAATCAGCACATAGTGGGTGGACGTTTGTTCTTCCTGTGAAATGCAACATACTAACTGGAGCAATATTAATTCAGCACACCAGCTGTTTATACCTAGTCTATCTAATATCTTGCTCTATATAATCTTTATTAACCACTATATAATAACACTTCTATCGTGCTTTCCCATCCAACGCTCTTAAAGCATTACTCCCCTGCGAGGTAGGTATAGTAGGTGCTAACATCCCCATTTTACAGATGGGGACACGAAGACCCAGAGAAATGAATTGACTTGCGCAAGCAGATCACTGTGGAGCCTGACAGTGTCTGAAAATAAACTAACCAGTAGTGTCCTACATTTGTGCAGGGAGATATTACAATAGTAACAAAAGAAGGAAACGTGCTGTTAAGTAGTTTAGAAGAGCCCGATGCCAACGAACGTAGTCAGAAACAACACCGCGACAGACCTGGAGACTGGGAAACTGTGAATCGGTGAGTGCAACGTGCTACTTGTTTGATTTGGAATGGGAACTCGCAAGATAGTCAGACTAAAATAAGACTTTAAATGTATTAAGCCATGCGTGTACTTTCCATGGCAGCCGTGGTCAATACAGGGAAAGAGACAATGATACCGTCATGGGTTCTGTTCCGATCTGTGCCACTGACTTGCTTTTGCAAGTGATTTAACCTTGCTGTGATTCTGTTTCCCCATCATAAAATGGGAGGATGGGGCTTAGCGTCTTCAGTGGCAAGTCCCTTAGACATCATAAATTAGAAAGATAAAATAGAAGCAGTTTTATACTTACCTCACATGGGTGTTATCAGCCTTAATGATGGTTGTAAGGTTCTTTTGAGATCTGCACGCAGTCATTTAAATCCACATCTAATGAGTTATCATCAGAGATGGGCCCTGAACTGAAAGCCCAGATTCAAAACACCACAAAGTAGAGTGGACTCTGGGTCAGAACTTTGCCGTGTGGTCCCATCTCCCATAGTCCTGTATTGCCCAACTCTTTTTTGTCTCGTCCTTTTTCATTTTTGTTCAGGTTACTCGCTCAGTTGCATGAGATGGAAACTGCTTTTGATGGCTTCTGGGAAAAACATCAACTAAAAATGGAGCAGTATTTACAACTGTGGAAGTTTGAGCAAAGTTTTCAAGAGGTATGCGGAGACTGATCCTTCCCCCCGCACAAATGGGAGTCCTGAAAAGAGATTTCAGGCACTATACTATTGTCCTGTCAGGCACAACCATGGTTGCTGCCTTCCATTCAGAATAAATGGAAAGAAGCCATTGTAATCAGGCGGCTGAAACAATGACAGTAGCACCCAAAACAACAGGCACATGGCAATGCTGAGTAGAAGCTGAATCCTGTAACCCAAGGGTTTTAAAATGCAGGGGCTGGGGCTTTGATTGGTAGAACATTTTTGTGTGTGCGTGCGTGCTTGCAAGCACCAGAGAGAGAGAGACAAGACAAGCTGAAGTAAGACAGATTGGGAGACAGCCTGGACAAGCACAGAACCCAGAAGAAGCCAGAGAAGGGGCTTCTGGGTCCTGTGCTGGCTAAAGAGGACTGGGGCTGTAAGCAAAGAAAATATCTCCTTTCGGCTTTAGATCCTCCTGCATTCAGAGAAGTAGGATTTTGTACATCCCTTGTAAATAAACAAGACAGAAAATACCAGACTCTGGTCAATTCTGTCTCCAAACCGGAACACTCTCAGACCTCCAAACTTTGCCGCTTGAAGCAAAAAGGGATGATACTGTATAATACCTAGGCCACACCCCTGAGTGACCTAATCTCCTGTGTAGCTAGTGCTATGTTGGCAAGAGAGCTTCTCCCACTGACACAGCTACCGCCTCTTGGAGAAGTGGATTAATTATGCCAATGGGAGAAGCTCCCCCATCGGTGCTGGAGCGTCTTCGCTTGGTGCAGCTGTGCCGATTCAGCATCTTAGGTGTAGATCTGCCATTAGATAGACTTAACTGATGATTTCCAGACTTTGGGATGATTTTTTTAACTCTAACGTTCTTGCAGTTTGAGATGTCTCACTTAGCAACCTTAACTATAACGGGATGAGCTTTTGGCTTGAGACTAATTTTGTGCTTATAACTTGTATCCTTTTGCAATTGTCATCTTCTTATATTTAGCTCCAGAGTGCCACTGAATTTTTAATGGGCCAGCAAGCAGAACTGCCTGACACTGGAGATAGTGTGGCTGAAGTGAAACAAAGGCTCAAAGACTTGGGTAATTTAGATGGAATGGCTCAGGTGAGATAATCTTTCAAATACTAGGTGTACCAATGAAACATTATAGGCGCTTTCTGAGGGTGCCAGAACTATCTCTCTGAAATGACCTGACTTTCGCGTAACTCATCAGTAGGTGGCTACAAGCTAGTGTTGATTTCACGAGTCTTTCACCTCTGTGGAACTTCATTCAGAGCACATTGAAAACCCTAGAGCAATGAATTTGGTTCTCCTAGACCAAAAAAAAAAAAAAAATCACTGAACCAACACAAAATCCAGCACAGATAAGTCTGTCCATAGAGAAGACCAGGGGGCTGCATATCTGGGGAAGAGTTATTTATTTAATAAATGCCATTATTTGGTAACCCGTGTTCCATAGGTGCTCACTTACCGGTGAAGAGGCAAGACAAGTCCCCGGCTTGAAGTGTTGGCAATCGAAGTGGGCAACATATAGGTGAAGAGTAGGAGATGTGACAAAAAGGAAAGGGATGGGAGTGTTGAAGTTTTCTGGGAGTCTTGCTGATTGCATGATTTTTGTATAGCAATATATAATGTGCGTGATAGGCATGCATGGATACATACATATATGTTGGGTGGGATTTTCAAAGGCATGTAAGAGAAGTGGGTTCCTAACTCTCGGTTAATATGACTGTGTGGCAGGGCCACCCAGAGGATTCAGGGGGCCTGGGACAAAGCAATTTCGGGGGCCCCTTCCATAAAAAAAAGTTGCAATACTCTAGTAACATGTATTTGGAAATGTAAAAAATAACCAATGAAATACATTCAAAAATTAATTTTTAATAATTTGAAAATACATGAAATACATTATTTATAAACATTAAATGCTTTAATGGTATGTATACATTTGCAATTACATAATGGGCTGTTGCTGGGTGATGGTGATGGTTGGTGCCAATGGGCTGTCGCTGCCTGGGGGTGGTGCTGCTGTTGCCCAGGGCTGGGTGGGGAGCTGGGCTCTGGGTCGGGGGGGGGTCCCCGCTCAGAGGGGCTGGGCTCGGAGCTGGGGGTTGAGGGGTGCCCGGCTCAGAGGGGCTTACCATGCCACCTCCCCCCTCTCCCAGAGCCTCAGCGAGCCGCGTCCAGGAGCTTCTGCTGCTCGGCCCGCCGGAGCTCGCAGCCCCGCCCCCTTTCCACGCAGCTCCGAGCAGGAGGACCTCAGGCCCCGCCCAAGCCACGCCGCTGCAGCGCTGACCAGGGCCGCTCCTGGACGCGGTGCTCTGAGGTGCTGGGGGATGGGGGAAGGCGGAGGCAGGGGGAAGCCTCTGACATTCTCGTGGGGGCCCCTGTGGGGCCCGGGGCCTGGGGCAAATTCCCCCATTTTCCCCCCGTCCCCCCCGGGAGGCCCTGCTGTGTGGAAAGGCCTAGGGCTTATGGGCCATTTGAAAGAAGGGATGTTCTTAAGCTGAAGCTTGAAGGAATAAAATGAGACATGGCAGACAGGGAATGTTGGGGGACGGGTCCCTGGGTAGAGCCCGCATGGGAGACGGCAGAACAGTTGCATTGGCATAGCTGCCAAGCTTGACGACGAACAAGGTGGTTAATTCTTCCTCCACATTATCATCCGGAGAACAAGCCAAAGCTGGCTGTTTACCACATTTGAGGGTAATATTTCTGGAAATGATGGTACAGTATCCTAGGCAGCTCCGGCCATGCACTCGAAGGCCAGCCAGGTTGTGGTGGTGATTTGTTGCTTTTCCTTTTGAATGGTACCAACACATTAAAAGCGGCCCATCCCCGGTTGCGGGTGCCCAGTTTTCAGAGGTGGATGCTGCATGCTGAACCTCTTTTACCCATTTCAAATGGTATGGATTTGGTAGGTGCAATCAGATGAAATTGTTAGGTACAAGTTATTACTGAGAAATGTTTCCATGTTTCATTGTGATGGCACGATCCAAACAAGCGTGTAATCCCCTCCATTGTTTTGTCTTTACGAAAGGACCTGGCAGGGAAAGCACAGGTGGTGATATTACATGGGCACCAGCTAGCAGCAAATCATCATTACGCGCTCAGCTTAATCTGTCAGCAATGCAATGAGCTGCGGCACCATTCTGACGTCCTGTCGGAGGAGATCAAGAGGAAGCACGTACGACTCCGGATGACCTTAGATCTGCACACCCGCCTGCAGCAGGTAACAGTCAGAACTATGATGCACCGGGAAGTGGCTGTTTAACCTCTCGGTGTGGATCTCCTGCAGACTGGACATCCTGGCTACAAGTATCCTGCATGCAATGCACATCTTGTGGTGGCGATACTCTGTTCTATAGCTCACACTGGGACAGCGCTCCTCTTTGTCCTCCTCTAGGGGCTGTGTCACACAAGGCGTTAACACATCTGCTACCATGGTTAGCTCAGGCAGATGAGGCCTATGATTTTAGGGTTGAAGGTCCCAGGTTCTTGAGTACTTGAGTCTCCTCTGTGGCAGCCCCCTCTAATCACTCCCGATTTGATCTCCACATGTGGTGCTTAGTGTTGTTTCTGATGGTCCATGTCGCGCTGTCTGGAGTGGCTCACGAGTGAGAATACCAACCTCAGGGCAGACTGTTAGGAAGCAAGGCACAAACTCCAAAGTGGTTGTGAGTTCTATACTTAAAGTTCATCAACCCAGTAACAAGTGTAAATTCCTCAGGCACTGTACAGCCTTAACATGGAGTCACAGACTGTCCCCTTTTGCCTTCCGATCTATCTTGTCTCCCAGGCAAGCTTGACTCTGTGATAAGCCGTCACTTTACGCCAAAATCACAAGATATTCTGGTTACCTGCAGTCCCAAAGAACCAGTCACTTACCCCAGGCTGATTTGCACTTAGATCTCACACCAGAGCCAATGCTTGTAGCCAATCTTATAGTAAAGTAGGGATATATTAACTAAAGGAAAGAAATGAGAATTATTTACAAGGTTAAAGTTTCTAGCTAATCCCTCAGTTAGAGGTTGGCTTCTGCCCTTGTTTTCTAAGTGCTTATTAAAGTAATTCTGGACCATCTCATTGACTATATAGAAGTCTGATCCTTTTAAAAACCCTATTCTGTTCTCGGTCATTGCAATATCACCTTGTGGCAATGAGTTCCACAGTTTAATTATGGTAATTGAGTGGCATGCATAGAACTTTCAGATGTTATTGATATAATATTATAGATATAAAACTGTAAACTATTGGTATTTAAGTACCTTGTTATAAAAATATGGACACAATGATGTCAGTTATTCATCACAACTCAAACTCTGTCGAGCCCAACTAATTAGTCACTAAACACATTAATGGCTGATCTTCTTGTTCATTTTGTCACGTTTACTTTCAGAGCAAGATAAATAATACGGGAGGAGTTATGTACCAAATTCTACTTTTATGTCAGTGGCATATGAGTGATTTTGCACCAGTGTAGCTGAGAGCAGAATTTGGCCGGCAATGTTAGCCATTCTACGGAAATTTAAAGCCCTACTTCCCTATTATCAGAATGCAAGAGAGTTGATTGAACTTCTCATAAAGCTAATTAGCTTTCTGGTTTTCTCCAAATTGAAAAGCAGATTAAGTGAATGCTAAATTAATGGGTGATAAATATTTTTCATTTATACGTTGGTTAACTGGAGGTTTCGGCTCACTGATCTGTTTACTCCTCATTTGTGTTACACTTTTATCAGGCCCTCGAGTGCTGTGATGAAGGGGCTAATCTTCTCGCTAATCAGCCAATGGATAGATGCCAATCTAAAGAAGGTGCTGAGAAAGCTCTTCAGGATATAGACAAATTTCTTGAAAGTTCTTTGCCGTACTTAAGCTATGATCCCCAAGTCCTGTGCTATGACTTTGAATCTGTTTTAACTCCTGAAATAAAGGTAAGATACCTCACTGTCCTCTTTTAAAAATAATAATAATACAATTACAATACAGTTGCAATATCACCAGCCTTTCTATTGTCTCTGTTATAGTGACAAATAATAATAGTAATTTGCTTACCGTTGTCTTATTCGCACTTCGCAGGGCCAGATACAGTCAGTCCAGATCAAGCTTGAAAACGTTCGAAGTATGTTTGAGAATCGGCAAACTTGCTTCAAAAAGCTTGTGGATAAACAAGTGCGGCCTGTTCAGTTAGTAGCCCCTCGACCAGAAAACCCACCAAGATCGAAATCTCCTTTATTCTCTCCCAAACACGGTAAAAGTATTTTAAAGTTTCTGTCACCTTAAAACGTTCAGCTTTGTTAATTTTTCTCTGAGCTGTGAAAGAATAAGTCTAAGTGTAGTTTTGAGAAGTAAACTAGAATTTATGGGCTGATGTAAAATTGCTAGATCAGTGTTAAATGCTTAGGAGATTACCACCTCTCAAGTTTTGGGCTCGAGACTCCGATTAATGGGTAAGTAACGTATGTTTCGAAGTCTCCCATGTGGTGCATAGATGGGACAAAGATCCCTGTCGTATTTAAGTTTATGTTGGTCTCTGCTACTGTATGGAATGTTTTTAGCTTCATAAGCAGAATATAGTTATAAGAAGAGAGGTGAGTTATTGAAAATTCTTGAGCTCTTTGAAGTTTTGAGGCCTTCAAGTTTTGAGTTTTTATTTCGGTTGTGAAAAGGTTGCATGAGAATGGGTGCAATATTTTCTCCACTGTCTGTGTAGACAAGCCAATGCAGTTTTTCTATGTTCATTTTTGAGGCTGGGATTGGTTGCATGGTATTTATCCCGAAAGACACAGTGCAAAGTTCCCCCGCGCTGTCCCACCTGACAGCCTGCAGTGCTAAATTGGAAGTGAAATTAGGGTTACATGGGAAAAGGACAAGAACCTATTAAAACGTATGAACGTATTTATTTTCTATATCAAGAAGTCCTCACTTAGCAATCTCATCCGTATACTTAGAGCCGCAGCTGACACAGATTTTGGCTGACATTTTGCAGGAGCCTAAGGAAATTAGTCACCCAGATCCCACTGAACTTGAAAGGAAGTAGGGCGCTTAACTTCCTTAGACTCACTTAAAAACTCCCCTCTTAAGCCCTTATTATGAAATAACATATGTTCCTAAAAAGCCAAATCCTGGGAAATAAAGGTCCATGGATGTTCTGCCCAGAACAGTATTTGGCCCGATGTTTGTTTAAATGATGAAATTAAACTTTTTTTCCTTAACACGTATTTATATACCAGTATAAACAAGTTGTCCAAGGTAACGCTCAGTGGCTTGACTATGTAAGGCAATTAATTTATGATCTACATGAGGATTCTTGTAGCATATGCACAACGTGACCAGGATTCATCACCGAATTTGGTCCGCTGGTTGGCTCATTAGCTTCCCCGGCCCAGGCCGGTTAGTGACGGGGACGCTGATCCATGATCGTTAATTATTTATTATGATATTAGGTATGTTATGCAGTGCCTTAGAGCCCTCAGCTGAGATCAGAACCCCGTTGGGCTAGGCTTTATACATGCACATGTTAAGAAATGCTCCCCACTCTGGAGAGTTTATACAGTAAATAAACAAGGCAGGCAAAGATGGGAGAGGAAACACAGTAAGAGAGAGGTGAAGTGACGTGCCCAAGGTCGCACACATGTCAGCGTTGAGAAAAGCCCCAAGTCTCCTGACCCCTGTCCGGTCCCTTTTCAAGCATTTCCTCTGAAGCATTACTCATCAACAGTATTGTGATGGCTTTTTAAAATCAAAGCGTTGTGGCTATTTCGTAATGTTTCGTCGTCGGCATTTCAGAAACAGAAAAGTGATAAAGAGAGAACTTTGCCGTAAAGATTCGGGCAAATGGTGTAGCCTGTCGCTGTCTGTGATGATTTGGGATTATCCACACCGGTAAGGGGTTCTGTCACCGCCTGTCCGGTAACCTTGGGTACTTGGATACTATTCTGCGGCGGTTCACAGCCCTGACATCAGGAGCCAGCCCATAATCATAAAGCTCTCATCCTGGCTTCCACTAGCCTACTTAGTCCTGGCAGAGTGACCCCAGCCGCCCCTTCAGTTCCAAGTCTCCCCAAATCCATCATCCTGAGTCCCTAATGACCAGCCACGTAGACTTTTCCTCTCTGGTTTGTCAACCATGAAGGTGTGAAACCAGTCCGCTTGCTTTGGCACACAAACTCCACACAGTTTGCACACCAGGGACCTGCTTGGGGTAAAACTAAACAAGAAGTTTATTTAATAGAAAAAATCATGGATTCGAAGATGAAATAGCAAGGGAAGCAAACACGTACAAGCTACACGGACAATAAACATAAAGATGCATCTTCAGGATGTACCCTTTCAAATGAGAGAAAAATCCCTTTTCTAACACATCTATTGGCTTTGAACTGGTTCTCAGCATACTCCCTAACTGTAGGGGGATCCAGGGTTCATAGACTGCTTCCCACTTCGATGTTGTCCCTCAGTCTCTGAATAGGTTTCACTTCAAACCCCTTCCCCCTTTAAAAAGGATTTTCAGGGTTTTTTCCCCTTCAGTCACTGTAGAAATTCAAAGTGGGGAACCCCCTTTCCCCCCCCCCCACGCCTTCCTTAGTTTTCCAGGACTGGGGGTTTCTTTTCAGTTTCAAGTTGTTTCAGTATTTTCCCATGAACTGTAGTGCCCATCATTTGTCTTTTCCTGGGTTATACAGTGGTAGGTGCTTAGGGCTCATCTCATCTGGTGGGGGAGGCAGCCCCCCCCGCCTGACCACTTACCGCCCTGCTGTTAGAGGGAACTAAAAGCTGCAGCACAAATAAATAAATTCATATATACATATAAATACATAACCACAGTCTGTTTGAATAGCTCATAATGACCATCAAGTTCAGAACGTTACAGGCTTTTATAAAAGACCTTATTCAACATATTTTTATAGCATAGTAACATTGTATACAGCTTATTCTTTGGGGTTCTACCCTGGGGATGCCTGGACCCTGAATGTCACACCATCACAGTGGCTATCTGACTGGATGTATTTGATGCTGTTCCCTTAAACATTGTACATTTTAAAGGCATGAGATCAGTCGTAACGGGCAGGTACCCTGCATTAATCTTAACCCTGAAAGACGCGAACAAGCATCTGGAAATGAGCACAGCCAGCAAAGGGTGAAAAGATGAAAGGCATTTCTTTTGGAAAGGTCTCCATTTCACACTGAAACATCGAAATGGCTTGATCTGAACTGGTGGGATATCTTGTGTCAAAGATCCATCCTGGGATGCACTGAGTGTGCTTTGAGTTCTGCAGACACTAGGGCACAGATTGAAAGCAAGCTACCGAGAAGCACGCTTTTTTGTGCTCTTTTCTTTTTTTTTTTTTTTTTTTTTAAGAGGGTAGGGACTTCCTCCTTTCATCTGTGCCCTGGGTTTGAACTTCTCTGTTGGGGGGCAGGTCTATTTTTAAAACTACTTTTGAAAAAATGTAAACCATAAAATAATGTAGTACCGTATACTGAAGTGCAGTAAAGTGCAATAATGTTATGGCTCTATAATAAAGTAACGTTAACGGCTGTATTTTCAAACTTTGCCACCTGAGTCGCAGACACAGAATACAGGATGATCCCGAGATCCTGAGCACCTTCCAGTCTCAGTGAAGTCTCTCATGCTGTCAATGAGAGTTGAGGTTGCTCAGTGCTATATAGGCAATACTCACGTACGTGCATCTGACGTTCCTGCAAAATGTGTACGAAAGAGTCTTTGCTTATGTAAAGGGGATGGATATACCCACAAGAACCATGCAGACATGCAAATATATGTCGTGCACATGCAGATATGTGCTTTGTAGGCACAGCTGAGGAAGACACATTTTACAACTGCAGTTTAGGAATGAAGATTTCAAAATGTAGCCAGTCAAGGGTGTGTCTCAAACAAAGCAAGGTAAGGTAAAGTTAAGGACAACATTTCCAACTTATTGTACAGGTACAGAGGAGGAGCCACCAGGATGGAATTTTATCATCAAACTGCAATGAGGTTTTTCATTTATGGCTTTCGACCAGCTCCTTTTAAAGTGCAGTTCAAGTTTGAAAATTACCAATCTAACCATGACAACTAAACACACTCAATTCATTAATTCCTTGTGTATATTCAGTCATATCTGCTAAACCTAATGACAAAAATCAGTTTGACTGTGATTCTCTCCTGATAGTCCTGCTGAAGCAACACAACTAAGAGGGCAGGAACGGGATTCTTTTCCCTCTCGTGCACCATCAACAATTGTTGACGTAGTTCCAATCAGTTACAGCTGTCTAGCTGGTTAACACTGGTGTTACAGAGGGCATGATATGAAGATAGTGGAGATGCACAGATGTCACATGTGCCATGGGATGTAATTTGGCCTACAGGACCTTTTGTGAAGCAGTAAAGGATCCAGCTTGATTCTCAGTGCTGGCTGAATTTGCAGGGCTGGCAGTTCGGGAAGAAAAAGCTTGACTTGTAGAAAGAGCATCTAAGATATGGAAACCGTTGAGAGACAAATAAGTTTAGAGCGCCACAGGGCCATTCTTACGTTTGCTCTTCACTGCCGAGCCTCGCTTCTAAAAGCGAAGGGATGTTCACCCTGGCTTGCCAGTGGCATTTGTGGGCTGCATTACAGTGGCTAAGCCACAGGCCAGGAGAATGGCAAGAAGATGATAATGGGCTTCTGACCAACAGGAATCACTGGAGGGGCCTTCTTGCTGACTTCTAATGTTCTGGTTGTCTGTAACTGTACAAGCGACTGTCCTCTTTGTACGTATCAATCCAAATAACACTGAGAGACAGAAAGTTTCCTATTTTAAAAAGTAGGAATTTTGCTGAATGTGTTACAGTAATTTCTGCCTTTTCATTCTGAAATACATGAGTGTAAATACACAGGCTCGATTGCTGGAGAATGATCCCCCCCCCCTGTAAATTCAGCAAAAGGGAACCAGTGTTTAAAATACTTTTCTTGCACCTTCATTGCCCCATTTTTAAATTGCAACACAATATTACCATTGGAGGATATTTTTTTCTTCCAGTGACTTGCGTCAGAACATCTGTGTTCAATCAGTGTCGTTTGTTTTTAAATATCGTCACTGATCTTTTATTTCAATGGAAGTCTCAACAATGAGACAGGTCCTTTGGTCAACCATACTTATGAATGGCTCTATTGTTAACTTTTTTGATGCTTCAAATATGTATTCCCCACCTTCTCTCCAGCAGTCACCCTTTGCGGTTGAAGTCTTTTTCAATCTAACTGGTATGTAAGGCATCACTGGAATAATAATTTCTAATCATTTTATTTTGTAACAGCACATTTTGAAGACGAGACGCCTTCTCTCCATATCTGTTTCCATTCCTCTGCATCAATTTTTTCTCCCTGCATCTTTTGCTCATTGCTTCACAAAAGGTGGTTCTTTTGTATAAATACTATTCAAAATTTTAAATAACCTAGTTCCAGTTCCTTTTCGGCCTCTCATCTGCAGCAATGCATTTTTCCCCATTGAAAAGAATCTTTCATTAACGTTGCTTTATTTTTGCCTGTGCTGACTTATTCTTTGATTTTTAACGAGTGTGAAGATTACAAGTCTTAGGAATTTTTATTTTAATTTGTCTCAAAATTGCGTACAGTCCTTCTTATAACAAGTCACACAATGATCAAGTAACTGCTTTCCCCCAGACATCAACATTTCCTCTTACTAGTGAGAGACTTTAAAATCGTCATTTCATATATTGGTCATTATGAATTATTTGTATTCAGGTAGGGGACCCCAAGTGAGATTGAGGCCCTATTGTGACGTGCACCATATGCATAGTTAAGAGAGGCCTTGTCCCAAACAGCTTCCAATCTAAATGGCCAAAGGGTGGGGGAAAAGGGCAGTATTATCTTCCTCATTTTGTTTTTGGGAAAGGAGGCACAGAGGGTATGTCCACACTGTGTTTTTGGAGCGAGCGGGAGCGTGGTTGCAGCCTGGGTCAACAGACTAAGCTGGCAGGGCTCACGCTAGTGCTCTAAAAAGAGCTGTGTGGACAGTGCTTTCAAGCTGAGACTTTGGCTGGAGCTCAGGCTGTGAAACCCACCCACTGCCCTAGGTTTCAGAGCTGTCTAGACACCTTTTTTTAGAGCGTACCAAGTCTGTCAACCCAGGCTGGGAGGTTGGCTTCCGCTCGCTCCAAAATGTGATGTAGACATAGCCAGAGAGGTTTTAGTGTCTCCCCCAATGACAGAGAGTCAGGAATGGAGTCCATATCTCCCGTGACCACAAGACTATGCTTCCTGTCATACTGGTGATAGATGAGATAGAAAATGATTCCATTCCTCTGAGACAAAAGTTCCATCATTGTATATTGACTTTAGTAGTAGAAGCCTTGGTAGCACTGTGCCCCACTCTGAGAGAGCTTGAGGGCAGGGTGGCCAGCAGGATGGGTGGGGCAGAGATGTAGCTTTCTGTGGCACTCTCCTTTTATCTATTTTGCTCAGAATGTGGGCAGTAGGTAATGCAGCTCAGAGTTTCAATACCTTCTGTGGCTGCTACTCCGCAGGCTTGGTGGGATCCAGCCTGTAGTAATGCAGCTCTTGCTGCAAGGGGGAAATGGGATGGCAGTAGAGTCTGGAGTTATCCATTAGCCCAGCTCATATCTCATTGCATAAGAGAATGCTGTTACTGTCTACAGAGGACCCCAAGGGCTGGGAGGCAACACAACTTCAAAAATCCACTGCTCCTAAGTCCCTTCCACCACAGATGCTGTTTCAAATCCCCTCCTCCTATGTCTTCTTGCCAGTGAGATGGGGAGAGTTGGTCCTTAGTCACTTTTAATTGCTCTGATATTCCTTACTTTAGATGCAAGTAAACTCGCTTGGTTCCTGTGTGTGTCTCTCATCTGCTTCCATTTGAACATTCTTCTGATGACATAAATAGCCCACAGGCCCTCAATTCTTCCAAATGTGGTTCAATTCCAGTTTTTTCTATTGCCATTTCAAGGAATCTCCATTCAACCCTATCAAATGCTTTAATGATGCTAAAACACAAAGGGTGAAATCCTGGCTCCACTGAAGTTAATGGGAGTTTAAAAGCATGTCTAACATATATCTCACAAAGCCTATGGAAGTAAATGGAAAGACTTGGTGTATTTTTTTTTAGTAATCAAGAAAAAATAACAGTACCTTAACCAGCCATTTATCCTTGTGGTTTAAAAACATTATAGGTCTATAAGCATCACATCATGAAAGATTTTCCCCACGCTTGAGGATGACCAGCATAATAGAGTCTGGAGCTGTCCATTAACTCTGCTCGTATCAAAGGAACAGGCCCTGTGTGATTTAAGTACCAGTTGTGTCAATTGATGGAGCCAGGAATCTCTTTTTAAAGATTTTGTAAGACTCAGCAGGACAACTGTCTGGCATCCTTCATGTTATTCATCTTCAAACTTATCTCTTCAGACAAAGTTGTCTGAATCTTGGTTATAAACGAATATTGTGGGTCAGTACTACAGCTGGTGTGAATCAACATAGCTACATTAGAGACAATGGAGACAACTTACAGCAGATGAGCCTCAGGCCCTATTGTTGTAAATAGGGCTTTTGTAATATAATCACAGGAGGTGGTATTTCTTCAGACAGGTTATTAGAGAGGTATAGCTCCTTATAATTTGCAGAGGCTTCACTGAGTTTGTTCGTTTGAGTTACAGTATCCCCTACCTGGAGAGATGTTTCTTTGTACCCAATGAGCTTTTATTTTATGTCCTAATAATCTATTGCTTTTATTCCTCTTTTCATAACAAAATTGTTTGATATGTCTAAGGTATTTTTTTTTCAATTAGGAGTGTATTCAGTTTGCCTTTAGCTTTAATTAACTGATTATACACTCTCTGGACCATTTTTGCTTATGCAGGTGATCTAATTTTTTAATCTCTTCCTGCAATGCTTCCTTGGTTAGTTATACATTGTGTAATTATGCATTTTTCTATCTAAGGCATGGATTTTAATTCCAGTTTAAAGTTTTCATTTGACATCTCTCTCCCTGGGAAGAAAACGTCAAGAAAATCTCACAATGCTCGTAAGGTAAAAATTGTTAGTGAACCGTGAATGGGTTTTACATGGCAAGATCTGAAATCATATTTTTCCAGGGATTGATAGAACTTAGATTCTGGGTTTTTTGGGTGAGATGTCTTGCATCCTTTTTACTCACACCCTGATTGACTTCATTGGGACAATTCATACTTAAAAGTTAAGTACATGCCAAAGAGTTTTCCTGGACTGGGGCCAAAATCACTTTTCTTTATCGATTTCCTGTTTTAGGCCTGGTATAACAATGACATCAATTAAGGAAATAATCCTTCCTTCAGGAATCTTCAATGCTTTGAAGACTAGAAACAAAATTCTAACTCCTCCCCCTCCCCAATATCAATAGTGGAGACTCTCTTAAGAGTTGGAAAAACTAATGTAATTTGGATCTTTCTTTTTAATTCTGCAATTGGCTTTATCCAAGAAGGATGCATAAAGCACGCTTGTCAAGGATTTGGATTTTTAAATAATTTAACATTTGAAGGTTTGAAGCCTGTTGCTTGTGTCCTTACCAGAAAGATAATATTATAAAAGAGAGAGGGAGGGAAATAAACGAATGGAGTTTCTTGTTTTGCTTAATAGCAGAAATAATATTGAAATAAATAAGTTAGGTATGTATTACCAGTATGCAACATACTGTTGCAATTCTTACTTCATTTGACACTTGTAATTCTAGCTACTATGTAATTATTACTTTAATATGTAGTCTATTTATGTAGCTAGAAATTTATCTGATTTTTCATTTACTTTACAACTGATAGTTACCTATGGCCTTTGCACATATATGGCACCTAATAAATGTTGTACAATTGTATTACAATATCCTGATCATTTACCTGTATTTATCTAAATTACTCATGAAATAGGAAATTCAAAATTAGTCACCACTAAGGCCCCAATTCAGCAAAGTGCTTAAGCATGTGTCCAAGTCCCTTTAAAGTTAAGCACAATCAGGCCACCACTGTGACTCTGAAATTCTCTCATAATGCCCTTACATATTTATTTGTAGACTATGAAATTGAGCATTATTATTTGTATTATCATAGAACCTAGAGACCCAGTCATGGGCCAGGAACTTCTTGTGCTCACCACTGTAGAGACACAGAACAAAAAAGACAACCCCATTCCCAAAAAGCATGTAACCGATATTTTTAGACAGTAACCTCGCCGAGGAATTTCTGGGAGAAAGTTTGTCAGGACCTTACGCAGTATGCCATTTTTAATTTTAGCTCTCGTATACTGCAAGGAAGTTCCGCGGTTCAGCATATCTTATCCAGGACACCTTCCCCAGATGGTTCTTGTGTTTATTTCAGAAACTGACCTGATTGGTATTGGCTCAAGCATATCCATCTCTTGAGTTCTCTCTAATACGTACCATTTCCATTCTAGATTGAAGTAATGCATGACTATCAAGAAAAAAGGAATTCCTTGCAGTCTTTTATTTCAGAAAGTGAAGACAACTTAGATATACTAAAAGGGTATGTTTTGTTTCCTATATTATCCTAGTAGAACCTCATGTAGAATATCCTGTGTTCAGAAGATCTGCTTAATGCAAAATCAGAACCTCTGTTGGTAGCATCACAAAAGAAAGAAGACTATAGTAATTATTAGTTGACTCTTATCCTCAGAATGCACTCTCTATCAATGGAAAAGGAATGTTCAGTGCAACAATTCTCTTGGCTGGTGTGTAAAAATCAAAACTCATCAATAAAGTTCCTGTGCCAATGTAGCTTAAATAAATATGTGAAAACAGTGATTAAGAGGGGACTTACGGAGTTCTTTGTAAAAGATTATTTCATGGCAAGGGAGAGCAAAGGGAAGGTCTGTGAATAGAACACAAGTGCAGGTTTTCACATCTGAGTAAAACACTTGAACAATGTCCTGAAATAAAAGCACGGTATTCTTAACAATTTGATCTTTCTGTTAGATCCACCATCAAAGCTAAAACTCCACAGTTTGGCTTCGTTGTAGGGGTCTGACCTAGAATGAGACAGACAAGCAGTCTCAAGTTTGCTGCTGTACGAACAATGAACCTCCACTAATATGACACGTCTGTCCATTCAAGCAGCTGAGCTGAGACGGCCCAGGAATGCTGAGGACATTGTTAAATGTCTCTGTTCCCTGTATGATCTGGTGCATGTTCGGGATGGGGGCTGGGCCAAGGCTGGAACATGTTTTTATTCTTTCTTTATCTGTCCACACCTCAGTGCGTCCACCAGTTTTCACCATTTATTTTGGTCGCGTGCTGGTTTGTTCAGGCTTCTGTGTGTCTTGTTCATAGAGTTGGCTTCTAATTTTTTTTTATTGCCCATGTGAAAATGATTAGGGCAAGTCAGTTTATATATACTACTTAAGCGTGCATCACGTTGACAGACTCTTGAGGCTAGTAGCATAACTGGAAGAGTCCTAGGGAATAGGCAAGAGTTTAAAGTTACTAAAATATACCAAGCTGTTCTTTGGATGTGAGCACAGACTTAGTGCTTTTAAAGAATTTGAAGGAGCTGTTGACATGGAAAAGTGCTGTCCTTTCACTGCATGTCCAAAGCATTTTTGAGGCTGACAACATCCATCCCGTTGAATGAGTCTAGAGAACACATACATAGAGTAGCAGTCACTGTAGCACCTTCCAAGGGTCAACCTCAGAGCTAGTCTTCACTACCACACACCACTGTAGCGTGTCTGGTGAAGACGCGCTATGCCAACAGGAGAGCGCTCTCCCATCAGCATAATTACTCCACCTCAGTGAAAGGCGGAAGTTATGTCAGCGGGAGAGTGTCTCGTGTTGACTTAGCGTTGGCATGGACGATGCGTAGGTCGATGTAACTTGCATCACTCAGGGAGGTGGCTTTTTCACACTTCTGAGCAACGTAAGTTACATCGATTTAAGGGGTAGCGTGGACAAGCCCTCCGTGTTGTCTTCTGTAAACCCTTGCTATTCACCATGTTCTGAATGCGGTCTTTTGAGAATGCACTACGTTTGCCTCACTTTGAGAGAGATCCTTTTTGGCCAAGATTTTGTTGGTGCTCAGAAGAACTGGGAACATGCAACATTTAGGGAAACATGGGGAGAGAGCCTAAGAAGTTCAAAATCCTTTTTCAAGGCTAAAACATAGTGCTATTTTTTTAAGCTTAAATGAACCATGTCTCATAGACTCATAGACGTTAAGGTCAGAAGGGACCATTATGATCGTCTAGTCTGACCTCCTGCACAACGCAGGCCACAGAATCTCACCCACCCACTCCTGTAACAACCCCCTAACCTATGTCTGAGTTATTGAAGTCCTCAAATCGTGGTTTAAAGACCTCAAGGTGCAGAGAATCCTCCAGCAAGTGACCCATGCCCCACTCTGCAGAGGAAGGCGAAAAACCCCCAGGGCCTCTGCCAACCTCCCCTGGAGGAAAATTCCTTCCCGATCCCAAATATGGTGATCAGCTAAACCCTGAGCATGTGGTAAAGACTCACTAGCCAGCACCCAGGAAAGAATTCTCTGTAGTAACTCAAATCCCACCCCATCTAACATCCCATCCCATCCCATCCCATCCCATTCCCAATTCTGAATTTTAACATAGTAATTCCCCTCAAAATACAGTTCAGAAAATGATCCTTTAGTGAAATTTGTTAAGAACAGCCAATTTTTTGATGTGTAGTGAGTAGTGCTGTGTAGTGGGGGGAGGGATAGCTCAGTGGCTTGAGCATTGGCCTGCTAAACCCAGGGTTATGAGTTCAATCCTTGAGGGGGCCACTTAGGGATCTGGGGCAAAATCAGTACTTGGTCCTGCAGGGGGCTGGACTCGATGACCTTTCAAGGTCCCTGCCAGTTCTAGGAGATAGGATATCCCCATCAATCAATTAATTAATTAATTAATTTTATTTTAATCTGTTTGGGTGTTATACTATATTGATAGAAAATGGACACATTAAAATTAATGGTTTGTTACACAACCAAGTTGGTCTTTACAATAAAATACAGGCATGCAGGCGGTTAAATGGTCACTCGGAATTCACCAAGTATAAATAAAGTGCACATAAAGAGCAAAGGGCCCAAACAAAACCCTTAATTCCGCATTTAAGGTGCATATGGCCCTCTGATCTGAGATGGATTTAATCTATTACTCATTACCTGTCCTACTGCATCTGTACTCATTCTGCCCCTAATTGTTAGAGTGTGGCTAATTTCAGGCATATTTACCGTGAAATTGAAATGCAATGGCTCAACCCTGCAAACATAGATGGAGCATTTCTGATTGTTTTTTTTATTTCAGCCATGTCATAAATGAGCTAATAGAAACAGAGAGAGTGTACGTAGAGGAACTGTTCACTGTTTTGATGGTGAGTTACTTACAAATTCCTCGTGACTGCTCTCTGATGTGTTTTCTGAAAAGCATCTGGCCAATTAAACAAAAATGTGATTTGGTCAATTTCTACTTTGCTGTCATATCCTGGGTGATCTTGAATTTTTCTCCCATCATTTTGATTCAGACGACATGGGCACAGTATGTGTCAGTACAAGCTTTTAATCTATCATTTGTGTGAAACCTTCTGTTCACAAACGCATGTCTTGGTAACTAATTTTATCAATGGTTGGAGAGGAAATATACAAAATAAGCTGCAATTTGATCATATGCACAAATACATGAATGTATATGTATGTGTATAGAATATAATACACCGGCTTGATAGATTGAAATCCCCTCTCTCTCCTCCCAGCCCCGAGCTTTTCTGCAAACATCCATTTCTTCCCGAGACATGGCATTTTATATAGCTAGGCCCGGTAATGGTGACTAAAACTGAAATGATTGATTTCCACTAAGCTGACTCAAGATTTATGTTCCCGCTGCATCTTAAAGTCAGTAGTAAATTCATATTTAATGTAAGATATGCCAGCATTGCTAATAAGCAGTTGTGCAAAAGACACACATTTCAAAGCTGATGTAGGTGAAGTTATATATTACTGAATTCATTACTCCTAACTGGTTGACTAGATCCATTATATGGGCCACATTTTGTCATCAGTTGTGTGAAGCATGCATTGAATTCTGTGGAAGCCACATGTGTCTGCACCCGTAGTTAGAAACTGTCCCTGAGACTGGCTACTTGTTATCTTTTTCACAAAAAAATTATATACCAAGCTTAGAGACAATAACAGGGACAGTCCAAAGCTCTGCCCAGTCCTGGTTCATTTTTCCTGAGCCGTTTATTCTTTTGTGTTAGTTCTCCTTGAAGTTATTGTCTCTTTCCAGGGATGACACAATTGGTAAATATTTTTTGCAATGGTGTTCTAATGTGACCTTAACGTAGAGTGCTGTACTTTTAATTTACTAATAAAATATAACTATTTACAGTACAATAATATCCCTTATGCCACTGTCAGGTTACTTAGCGCAGATTCCCTTTTGGAAAATGCAGTTGATTTCAAGGATCAGATGCTGTAACAGAGGGGAAAAAAAACCTTAGGCAGCAAGAATCAAGGAGAAAGGGATCTGGTGTTCCGAGAGTGTATTGTTGAACAGCAAAAAAGCCCATTGATGTTATTTGATATCTAGCAGTCTTTTGCTTTGTTACAAATTTCCCACCGCATCAGACCTTGCGAGAGTATCTTTAATTGTTTTCCATTTAACAAGTTGTCAGCGATGTGTCTTGCAGTCATAACAGCAGATGTGTAACCAAGACAACTATTCCTCCAGGACCTCTCCCTCCATTGTGCTGTAGAGAGATGCCAATGAAAGTTTGTCTTATCAAAATACAGCATGTCTCCGAATAAATGGTGTTTTAATGGGCGTGTCTGTGTGTACTTTCCTTATCCCATTGTAGATCTAAAAGTTTCTGAAATCAACTGTTACATAATGTGTAAACACAGACCAAAGCCATTCATGTGTATATGTAGATGAGAGGGCAACCTGGATCCCTAACAGTAGAGCAATTTTCTTCCGTGTGAGAGCTCTGAATTCTGTTCCCAGATTTGGTCCTGGTCTCCTTGCCCTGTCACATACAGGGAATGATGCTGAGCGGAAGCATCATATTCAACCCCTAGGTGCAGGAACATCTCATGTTGCTCTGTAGCTACTTCCTCGTGCTGTCTGATGAAATGTGAAGCCCTCCCCATCAGACAAATGTCACTAATACTCAACCTCTGAGGGCGAGGGAAATTCAAAGAAAAAGATCGGGGAAATCGAGAAGATGTGGGGACTAAAAAAAGAAAGAAAAGAAAAGTAGCATTTTGTAACAACGTACATTTTATTGAACCGATAGTCATGTTTCTTTCCATCTAGTCTTTAATGTGGCAATAAACCAGGCTTATACAGGCCTAATCATGACTACCTGCTGTGTTCTACAGGGCTACAGGGCTGAAATGGATAATCCAGCGATGGTCATTCTCATGCCGCCTGCCCTGAGAAACAGAGAGGATGTTCTCTTTGGGAATATGCCAGAGATATATGACTTCCATAACAAGTAGGTAACTAGCTGTATATTCCCTTTCTTTATGAGATCCCCTTACAAACAGACTGCTCAGGTGCTGTGGCATTCACAGTCACATTGTATCTCTCCCTTAACCTCTTTCAGAATTTTCCTACACAATCTGGAAAGCTGTGTTGGAGCACCAGAGCGAGTGGGGCTTTGTTTCCTGGAAAGGGTTAGTGAATCAATTGTTGTATTTAGAACAGACTTTGTAAACTGCATTTTCCCCCTGATACTTAGCATTCCTCAACTTGATGCTTTCTATATAAAATAGCTACCGCCGGACACTGTATTTATGGGAGAGAGACAAGGTAGGTGAAGTAATATCTTTTACTTGGCCAGCGTGGGTTGGTGGAAGGTACACACTTTTGAGCTACACAGAGCTCTTCAGGTCTGGGGGAGCAAACAGAGCATCTGAGCTAAAAACTGTATTGTGCTCACATGTCCAGCAACATATGGGGAAAAGCAGCCGGCTTGGCAATAGACCTGTCTACTGTGTAAGAATCTCCTAGTTTTAGGGAGTGACTCTTATTTCCCATCTATCTGGTTGTTTTTTTAAAATATGTATTCTTCCAATTTGCAAGTGAAATAGAAGCTAAGAAGAGCATTTGGTGCTCACCTTATTCTGCCTTACAGTTGTCATAAGTAAGACGTTCTAGAGTGCGTATGTTTTAAAATTGATTTATTTATTCTTCTTGCAGCGAGAAGATTTTCAGATGTATGAGAAATATTGTCAGAACAAACCTCGGTCAGAATCTCTGTGGAGGCAGTGTTCAGAAAGCACCTTCTTTCAGGTATGCTAATTATTCATGTGCAAAGCATACTTCAGCGTACGTGAATTATTTTTGCAAAATGCAGCATTCATGTCCTTAGCATTGCAACCTTATTCACCATTCTATACGTGTCGGAAATCCCCCATTAATATCAACCACAGTTACTTGAACATAGGGCGTGTAGCATAGTAAATTATTGTGCATCCTATTCATAGATTTCAAGGCTGGATAGAACCATTGTGATCATACGGTCTGACCTCCTGTGTAACACAGGCCAGAGAACTTCACTACAATAATTCCTGTTTGAACTAGAGCCTATCTTTAAAAAATCCAATTTTGATTGAAAACTTACCAATGACGGAGAATCCTGCACAATCCTTGGTAACTTGTCCCAATGGTTGATTCCCCTCACTATTAAAAAATTGCGCCTTATTTCCCGTCCAAATTTGGCTGGTTTCAACTTTCAACCGTTGGATCTTGTTATACATTTGTCTGCATGTTTACTTTATACTATTTCTTTGTTACAGGAATGCCAAAGAAAATTAGAACACAGACTTGGGCTGGATTCCTATTTGCTCAAACCAGTACAACGTTTGACAAAATACCAGTTGCTTTTGAAGGTATTCATATGTCTTTTTTTAAAGCATAGGGAACGGAGGGGAGGTCTAGACTAATGGATATTCACTAGCCATCTCCAGGAATGCTTAGGCCTTAAATCTGGGACATTGCTGGTGGCTGTTCGAGAGTTTTAAAATTCTCTTTGATGTCTGGTGTATACTGAGGGCAACACTCAAAGTCTTGCATCTGAAGAAGTGAGGTTCTTACTCACGAAAGCTTATGCTCCCAGTACTTCTGTTAGTCTCAAAGGTGCCACAGGACACTCAAAGTACTGTACTACTGAAGTCTGAGAATGTCTTGTTATTACTGCACCTCTTAGCAACTTCCCCAGGAACAGAATTGCAGACTTGTTTGCTGTTCTCTTCACTCACGTGGCTGGTGACTTACTGGATCATTCTTAAAATTGCAGCAGTCATTAAGCCCTTATGCAGAGCACTGTTATGATGTCTGAAGAAGGCCTGACTATTTGAATAAAGGGGGAGGAGTTGCTTAGGTTTTTTTAACCTTAGAAATATCAGGAATATCAAGTCTTACCTTCCTTATTTTTGTTGGATGACCTAGAAGTGTAGACTGGGATCTTTTTCAGCCCTGAGTTGAACAGATATAAATTCAGAATATTTAATAAAGCGAGCTTTTTGGCCAAGTGTTCTTTACTAAATAATGTTAAAACTGACACCTCCTTTTAACGAATCAGGTTTCGCTTCCTTGGTATATTAGTTCTTCAGCTTTCCAAGGTAGACAAGACCTGACTTTCTAAATCAGAAACAAGGAAAAAAAACCCAAATACCTGTATTTATTTTACTGTCAGGAATGCTTTACACAGCGTGAACAAAGCCACCCATCCAATATCTCCCTCTCCCTCTCCCCATCCCCTTAACCTTTACCTTTAAACCTGTGATAGGCTCGTCTGAATACGGCTTAGCCTTGGCTTCAAAACTGAGAAATTCTATGGGGAGAAAAAATTGCATATTGGAGGAGGAAACAAGTATTTGTAACAAGTTATTTTTAGGAGGGAAAAGGTTGTTTGAATCTGCTCAGTGATATGGAATAAATGAATCCTGCAGGAAATGGAACTATGAGTAGATACGATGGTCAAAGGAGCATGATAAATGCAATTTACCACATTGGCATGTCTACTTTTTCTTAGGTATTTCTATGACAGCCATCACCATCCTAGCTGAGTGCCTCACAGACTTTAGTGTATTTGTTCTTGCAACGCTCCTGTGACATAGGGAAAGGCCGTGGTCCCTATTTTACAGAAGGGGAACCGAGGCACAGAGACACTAAGTGACTTATCCATGGTCACACGGGAAGTCTATGGAAGAGCAGGCAAATGAACCCAAGTCTCCCAAGGGCCACGCTAGCACCCTAACCACTGGACTATCCTTCCTCTCAGGTGGAGGGATGTACATACAAAGTTATAACTGAGAGAGAGAAAGAGATCGGCTATATAATGTAACTTTGTATGTGTATATATTATGGATAATACAATTTCTAAACACTGACACCTTGGTTACTCACTTACTGCCTCTGTCCATTGTTTTCATCTATAGTTATCTGGGGTCTCCCACTGTTAGGATAGTCTTCTGTTTGGTATCTTATTTTAGCCGCTGTTCTATGACTCTCTTTTCCTAGAATATTATTCTCTGATGTGTGAAACCTATTGTCTCGGTTGCATGTCCTTTATTTATCACAGCAGCAATATCTTCAAAGAACTCTGGGAGGATAGTTGAATCTGACCTCCCCTGAACCAACACTGACTGTCTTTAATGAAGCCAAGAAAAATGCTGTGTGTGAATGTGGTGCTTATGTGACACATTTTCCTTACAACAGTGAATGTATTTCAAATGTCCCATTTCCCCCAAGATACAAAATAAAGGATACACTGGCTTCTGAATTATTGCAATTTCATGGGCAATGGAGAAAATGTGTTACACTCAAGTAAAAACACATAGCCTTTGATTTCTAATTACAGGAGTTGCTAAAATACAGCACAAGCTGTGATGGAGTTAAAGAGTTGCAAGAAGCTCTGGTTGCAATGTTGGATTTACTAAAATCAGTCAATGACTCTATGCATCAAATTTCAATAACAGGATATGATGTAAGTACATCTGGGTAATGAAAAACCTTTTACTCCAAAGTTCTGGGCATCTCAGTGGGAATGTCCAAACAGACAGGGAATGAATAAGAATCAGGGGGTAGCCGTCTTAGTCTGTATCTACAAAAACAACAAGGTTTTTAAGGTGCCACCAGACTCCTTGTTGTTTTAGGGAATGAATAGAATCTAAAGTGAATAAATATGACGTTAAAAAGTATAGTAGACAAGACAATTACAAAATGAATAGGATGAGAAAACTCTTCCGGGTGTCGATCTTTCCTCTAATTGCATTAGTTGGGTAAACACTTCCTTTTTTTGTTTTCATGCAAAGGGCAAGTTGCAGGTGCAGTCCCAGAGCAAAGCCACTTTGTGGCACAATCTCCGTTTCCCTCCTGGTTCACCCAATAACTCACCCACTGTCAGGGCTTTTTCATAGAATTTCCCTCTTGGGGTCTAATTTATTAAATCCTCTTGAAACACCATTCCTTTGGACATTTCCGGGCTCAAACCCTTGTCCTTCCTGAGGCTTCAGGTCATGGTTTCTTGTTCCCCCTAAGCAGGGAAGCTCTGCTGGTCCCACTCCAGACCCTGGCTTCTCCAGAAAGTCCTTCCCCTTGGATATTTCCTAGGTTCAAATTGGGTTCAAATTACTCCCCCCGTGAACTTGGAACAGGGTATTCACAGCCCTCTCTCCTCAGCTGTGTATCACTCCTGATAAGTTTCCACAGCTTCCAAATTCTTCCCCCAGTGGACCTCTTCTCCTTGGAACAGGGTAACTACAGCCCTCCTTCCTTGTTCTGTGCATCACTTCTGGCAATTGGCCTCCATTTCCAGCTTGGTCTGCTGATCCTTCCAGGGAGACTTATTCTCAGAGCAACCAGGCCTTGGGACAGGGTTGGCTGGCCCTGGGCCCCACCTGCCCTTAAAGGGGACAGACCACCCTGTTACAGTGCATATTTTAAATTTTTAACTGGTGATTATTTATTTGCTGTGTTATTACCAGGGGGACTTGAGTGAACTTGGAAAAGTATTGATGCAAGGATCGTTCAGTGTTTGGGCAGGACACCGGAAAGGCCCTACAAAAATGAAGGATCTTGCCAGGTTCAAACCAATGCAGAGGCACCTCTTCCTGTATGACAAAGCCCTGGTGTTTTGTAAGAAGAGAGAGGAGCATGGAGATGGATATGATAAAACCTCTTCGTACAGTTTTAAGCATTTTTTGAAAGTAAGGAAAACCTAGTAACGACGGGAAATTGCATTTATGTAATAAACAGGCAGCTTTCAGAATTGGGAAAGTATTATTTATCTAGACAATAGTTCTCAGCTATTAATAGTCACGATGTGCATACCATTACTGCCAGCCTAATGAAATAATCTTTTCTGATTAAGCCACAACGTCCCTTGTTCTCCAAGTACACAATGGGCAACACCCCAAATTAGAATCACAGACAAATCTTTCATTTCAAAGATCAGATGACACTTGTCAGTGAAATCATGTCCTGGGCAAGCCATGCATGAGGGACAGGGATGTGCTTTTGGGAAACACGAGTCTGCTCCTTCCCTTAAGGATCAGGGAAATTGTAGTCCAGCCATGTGATTCTGCTGAATTAAAGCTCGGTCTGAAAGCCAATGGGGATAATGAGGCATCATCTCAAGCTTCTCAATCACTGCCAAGGCTTTGAGGCCTCCTGGTAAGACCAGTCCCTGCTGAGGCAAGAAGACAGCAAGGCCAGGCTGTCTCTGGAACCCGTTCTTAGGCCAGAGCAAGGCACCCTGTTCTTGCACCCTCTGATTCCTGGAAATGTCTGAGCAACGGCTGCTAATCACCTGACTTCCCAGTTGTCTGTGTAGTTGGGTCGGTAAGTAGATGACCCCTCTTCCTCTCTCGCTACCCTCCCTCCTTTGGCAAGGATTAGTTGCTACTAAAAAGGTAAGTTTCAATAAGAAATAGCATAGAACAGAACTCAAGGGGTGTAAACAGCTATCCCAAGGCACCTACAGACCCTGCTGTCAGCAAAGGTCAGAGAAACCCCAATCTATCATTCTCCTGTTTCCTGCCTTTCTTAGGGCCCATTGTGCGCCAGCTTCCACAATGCCCACAAGTGCTAACCATTATCAGTGAAAATGCTATCGCTCTCCCATTATACTGAAAAGCGCCCACCCCGTTAAGATGGACCCTTTCCACAGGCCTCCCAGTGCATTCCATGTGCTAAGCTCCTCCAGGCAGGGGCCATGTTCTCCTCTGGGCCAGCACAGTGCCCAGCCTCTCGTGACTAATAATAATAATAATAATGTGTGTGTGTGTGTGTGTGTGTGTGTGTGTGTTTTAGAGCCGAACAAATCTGTATTTAGAGGATGAGCCTCCATGTAAGGAACTCCCACTGACTTGGATGGGCTTGGAGAGTTAGGCCTTCACTCTATTCAGAATCTCTTTAAATATGTTCTGCTCTCTCAAGTCTGTTCAGCTCATCGGCACATTAGCAAATGCAATGGGAGACCAATAAATACCGGGCCATTTATTTCAATATTTGTTTGTTTTTCCAAACATCATCTTTTTGTTTCTTGAGAGCTTCTCTTTCCTTGTAGGAAAAGTTCCTAAGTGCTTTTATAGATTCCAGAGTGGCTGCATGGGGAATCTTTGTTCAGAAGAGAAAATCCAGGGTTCAGCCAGTCTTAACATTTGTCTGGGTCTGCATCACTTTCCAGCTGTTGTGCTGCAGAGCCGAGTGATTTGTGATAAAAGAATTATTTTCTTTTCCGTATTGGTGGCATGAGGGGCAGAAATGTGTTTCTGGAGCCCTGGATTTGTTTGATTAGTGATTGTATCGAATCATTTTTTTGCTCAGGAAGAATGTTTTTCAGGGAGGTCTAGTTTAGGAAATCTATTTAGTGGAAGCTGTGGAACTGAGAAATCTATCAGAATAACTTCATTTGAGAGCTGTATATCTGTAAGACTTGGGATAATATTTTAAGTACTTTTCTGAGAAGAGTTGGTTTAAGACTATTACAGTAACTTACTCCTGGCTACTTTATTCCTGATTCCAGTAGTATATAATCTTCTAGACCATCACTTGTGGCATCTGAATGATATTTGGGTAACACTGAGAACATTCGTTTAAAAAAAAAGAGAGAAAAATTAAAAAAACAACCTTGCAAATCCCTATGCCAAAATATGCACAAATAATAGAAATTGAATCATTTGGGGGGGAAATTTCTCAGCTCTTGTAGTATTTAATTATAAAAAAATGGAGCTAGATCTGGCTTTTTGCAGCATTCTGGCACTGTATGGGTTTCTGTTTATCTCTGTGTGCACTGAGAGTACTAACTCCGGTGCAGCAGGTTTTAGTGGGCACAGTTCTTGAACACGGGTATTTTTATATACACACAGTTGTAGGGGAGCAAATGGAGGCTGGGTTGAGGCACCTTTGAAAACTTGACCCTGTTCTTCAGTGCAGGCATCAGAATTTTGTAAAACATCAATTTGCAAGTCCAGTTTGCCACCGAGCCAGTGGAATAGACCCAGAAAAGAAACATTAGCTAAGACGTGTTCACTGATATTCCTTTTCTGCATCCAGGGGTAAATGCTTTCTCTGAAGTTTGCGGTGAACTCTGGGTATTTATACCCAAAAGTGTTTGGAAATTACCTGCAGAAACGAAGGAAGCTAATTAGCAACTTCCTGTTTCCTTGAAGACATCTTTCATAGTTACGGATAATGGTGCCAACATTTTAAAAACAGATAGAACAGAAGGTTTACCCAGGTGGCCTAATTTGTATACTGTCTCTTTCATTCAGACAGAAAGCTCTGTGTGTGTATGTGTGACGTATGCAACAAAATACATCATTACTAGAGCTGGTTTGAAACACTACATTGCAATAATGTTTGCCCTTTTTGGACCATCTAATTATTAGCTGTCAATTCCTAGCTCCTTGTGCTGTAAAAGCCATCAAGAAGCATGTAAATGCACTGGAGAGGAATAAGCCCGGTATTAAAATATTGCTTAGTATCCGTTGCTGGTGAGGCAGGAATCTGGTGGTACGTTTAAGAGGTAGGGCAAAGTCTTCCTTGGCGGCTAGACCTCTCTCGGGTTTTAATCCTAGTTGAGTCACTGGCTCTGTTTGTCTTTGTACAAGCCACATGATCTCTTTGTGCCTTGGTCACTTCCAGCCAAATTACCAAAAGTGGTTTTGGTTTTGGGTACCCAGCTTTCGGCCTGATTTCCAGAGTTGCTGAGTTCTCCCGGCTGGAGATTTTGAAGCCTGCTGCCCAAGGTAGCTCAAGGTGTACATCTCTCCCCCCCCCCCCCCCCCCTCAGAAATGTTGGCCTTTAATGGTAGACCTGGGTGAAAAGCAGAACTGCGCTGAAACTTGGATGCTGTGTCTGAAATGAGAAGAGGGTTGGGGTTATTTTTTAAATCTTCTCCTCAGTGAGAAGTTGATGCACAAACTGTGGAGAAGGCCTGAGAGTCAGGCCTATGATCCCTCTTCTAAATCACTCCCACTGATCCATGAATGTTCTGGAAAGTCCCCAGAGGGGCACTGGTAGCTCCAAGAAACCTTCTATAGATGTTACAGACAGTCAAAGCAAAACGCTCAGTGTGAACAACTGTAGATAACCACTTTCAGTCACTGCTGAAAATAAACATTTTTGGTGAACTTTGTTAATTTGGGGTGGAGTGGGGGAACAAGGGGACTGTTTAAGATGAACACAATGTGTGAATTCATGGTAAAGGTCTGAAAGACATTCAGTTTTCAGATTAGACTAAAAGGACGTGATTCTTTTAAAACAGATGAATGCAGTTGGAATCACTGAAAATGTGAAGGGGGATCACCGAAAATTTGAGATCTGGTACAGCGGACGAGAAGAGGTGTACGTTGTTCAGGTGTGTGATTTTTAAAATGCCATGTTTTATTTTTATATCCTCATAGTGCTGTTTAAAATGGTGGATATTCAGCTAAGAATTGCCTGTCTCTTTGTGAACTGGGAACTCTGGCTGACAAATATGTGTGGACCGTTTCTGTTCAGCTCCCTCGCTGCTCTATTAGACTGATAATGGTCCAGTAGATTAATATAATAGGTTCTTATGCTGCCTTTGTTTAGTGGCATCTGCAGTGGGCCATGCTTAAGATTAAGAACATAAACTGCATAGTATAATGGTAAGAAAATCCTCCTGTGCTAAAGGAATATTGTGGAAACTGTAACTTAAATCAATAAACATTGATACTAGTGTTGGTCTTGAACCGGCTTGCAGCCCTGGTTCCCAAGCTCCTTCGGATCTTGCCAGACAGGCTGCCTTGGAGCTAAGGTTCCCAGGGAGTGTGTTTCCCAGCCACCTTTAATTGACACCGCTTCCAAAACACACGGTCGCACTGAAATGTCACTGCAGGATGTGACACATGTTTCTTCCAAACTTTTGATCTGTATTTTAAGAGAATTTTATTAACTCTCTGGGTGAAATCCTGGCTCCATTGAAGTCAATGGCAAAACTCCCAATGTTTTCATAGGATTTTAACCTATATTTCCGGCTGTATATCTCTGGGTGTGTAAGTCGAGTAGTGGAGACAACATATGCAGGTTGTTGTGTCTGATCACAGGCAGCAAATCCATAGTTATTAAAGTACTCTAAGAAGAGGACTGGATTGCTAACTGGAAACAGAGCCTTTCGTTCCTGTTCAAATCCAGCGTTGGACATTAGTTAATCTATTCAGTAGCTTTTATGAACGAGGTCATGGAACGGCTACATTATTTAATAAATGTGTGAGAAATGCACCATTGCTGTTAGGTAACAGAACTGCTTTCCATGTTAGGTGTTAGGCTGTGGCGTTGATTGCACCAGAAATTGCTATTTTCAGAAGCTTACAGCTCATCTATAAAACAAGCGCTCCTGGCCTGACCACATCTCTTCCTAGATATTTTGGGTTTTTTTCTGGCCATTTTTTAAACAACAATGTTGAAAGAAAATGTTTGGTTGGCTTTATATTTACTTGAAAATCCAGTTGTAAAACCACTGAAGCTTGGTATTTTGAATGTGTGTGGTGTTGCCTTAGAATTCTGAACCAGCTCCATTTTTCACATTGAAAAGTGGGAGTTGATTATTCATAGGCAGGTTTTGCCTTTGGGTGTTTTAGAAAAAGCGTCAATGGGACATGCCCACGTACTTTTGACTGCACCCCTTGTGTTGTGATGAGCTCTACATGATTTCCATTTACAGTACAACTGTTGCTATCTGAATGTGATGGAGAACTTTAAATAATTTTGGAGAGTCAGGAACATTTTCAATATAATGAATAGTCATCAGAGGCTATAACCTTGCTCTGGATAATAGGGATTTTTGGACAATTACAGTTTAGATAACTGAGGCTCAACTCAATTTTAGAACGGGGGATTCATAAAAGCCACCGAATTTCAAATCGTTCTCCTCTTTCAGGCCCCAACAGTAGATGTGAAGATGGCGTGGTTAAGTGAAATGAGAAAAATTTTGTTCAAGCAGCAGGAGCTTATAAAAGGTACGTTTGAACCATTTCCTGCTGGTGTTCACTACAGCAGAACCTTTCTGATGCTCACATTGCTAATCTGCAAACCCAAGAGAAATAGCAGCTTCACTCCACTTTTCACAAAAGATTAAATAGCTGACGTCTCCTATTACTGATACTTCATTACTTTTAAGAACAATATTATAGTGCATATAGGAGCATAACAGGCAGTATTATTATAAGTAAAGGCAGATTACCCTTGTCGAAAATAAATCAGCATTATCCTTTTTTGAGGTCAGCATCTTGATATTTTTAAATTTCATATTTGTTCTCTTAGGCCCTTATTCAGCAAGGTACGTCAGCACCTGCCTTATTTTAGGTACATGAGTAATCCCTTGACTTTAATGGACTTACTTGCATGCTTATAGTTGGGGTGCCTACTAACAGACCATGCTGAATCAAAGACTAACTCCCCAATTTGCAAAAGTTGGGAATCCAACTAATCTGCAGTTATTCGTGCCAATGAATGAGGTTCTACTTTGCCTTAAAAAACTGATTTGTGCAAAAAAGGCTGATGTTTGAAGTCACGCTTTGTCTGTTTGGAGTGGGTGACGGCTCTGAGTGATTTAACAAACCACGTTAACTAACACAATATTTGCAACCTACTCACAGTTGAGAAGAAACCATCCGGTGTGTTTACAGACCAGATCCAACTTTCCCCGCAGCTGAGTGATGGGTAAGTCAGATGAGCTCGACAGATTTGAAAAACAAAAATAATTATCTAGGTTCACGATTTAACATACATCTGCAAATCCAGAGCCTTTCGGGCACTCTCTGGGTGAGCTCTACACCCCCACTCTGGTCCCCTTATGCCATGCAGAAGGGCTGGAAAAGTGGAGAGGGGCCTTAAGAGCCCCATATCCAGCCGGAGAGGATTCCACTGGTGCAGCACTGTGAAAAAGAGCTGTAAGACTGCCTCTGGAAGGAGCTCCTTGCACGCCCTGGCATAGGAACACAGCTGGCGGCAGGAGGGGCATGTTGAGGATGAAGCTACAGCATGCAGTGCTGAGGTGGTGCTGGGCAGGGCTGAAGAAGCTGCCATAGCTTAGAAAGGACCCAGAGTGGCTTAAAGCCAACCTCCTCCCCTGAGCTGTGAATTCTGTGCTGTGCTTCTTAGAGGCACAGCATAGAATCTCACCCTCTGTTTAAAACCTCCACAGGAAGTCCATATTGATTGGTGCACAGAACTCCCATACAAACAGCTCTGAGTTTTGCATGCATAAGGACATTTCCTATAATCTCAGCAGTAGGGTGTAGTCAGAAGAAATCTACAACTAATATGGTGCTTGCGCCTGGAGAAGCAATTGCTTTAGCAGTGTCTGTCCCGTCCCCCTGCCGAACCAATACAGACATCGAGATTATATGCCACTATAGTCATTGATGTATTCAAAAGCACCTTGAAGTACCTGCTTAGATCCTTGGCTTGCCAAACTGAACAGACTTCACCAATATTTGAAAATTAAAACAATGACATATTTCTTTTATACGTTTCAGAAAGCAGCATAGAGCCTCCATAAGCTCAGAAGAAAATGATTCTGAACGCACCAGTCCTGTAATGTTGGATAGTATCAGCTCATCACCACAAAACAAGCCAAACCAAAGTATGTACAAGTTTGCAAGATCTTTCTGTGTGCATAATATTACACTGCAGTGTGTTATATTCCAAACCAACAGCTGAAAAATATATCAGTTATTTAAACTAAGGCACTAAGTAACATATTTTCTTGCAGGTTGGTCTAAAATGTCACACTCTGTGGAAATCTGTGAAGGGCTTGAGGACTGGTCCAGCAATTACCTTTCTAATTGCTCAGACACAGAAGAAGAAGATGGGAGCCAGTTGGTTAGTGATGCATATAAAAATGGTTTATTTCAAAGGCACTAAATAGTGTGTCTGAGGTTATCCACTGTAAGACTTCTCTTTTTGTTAAAATCTGTATTTGCTTATGCCTTTTGTGTATTGGTGTATGCAGTGTTGTAGCCGGGGTGGGCCCAGGATATTAGAGACACAAGGTGGGCGAGGTCATATCTTTTATCTGTTGGTGACCTGAAGAAGAGTTCTGGGTAGCTTGAAAGCTTGTCTCTCTCCCCAACAGAAGTTGGTCTAATAAAAGATATTACCTCACCCACCTTGTCTCTGTATATTGAATACATTTTGGTTAAGCTAGCTCTTGAAAATGCCCCCCTAAATGTTACATGTGCATATGAACCCTAAGTGGGATGTGGCAAACAAGACAAAGGATTTCTGGGGAAAATGGACACGGTTGTGCAGAAAGTGATAAAGAATGAAAAGTCGTAATTGGAGCTGACTTTAATGGTCACTGGGGAGAGACAGTAAATGCTTCTAAATGTACCAGAGCAGCCATGGATTTGGCCGTAAGAACAAGGAAGGGGAAACTAGCTTACAGTGCACCCAGACGTGATTTGGTCTGAGTCATGAATGCACTTTTCACTAAGAAGGAAGAACATTTGATTATCTATAAGAGTGAAAGGCTGAGGGTGCAGGTAGTTTACTTCCTGATAAGCCAAGCTGAGCTGAAGAACATCAAAAACCTGTCAGGTCATCTTAAGGGAAAACATTGCAGCTCAGCATAGACTTGCTGGTTCTTGACTCTGGAAACGTCTCATACACGAGAAGAAAATAGTCCGAAGCAATACAGCAAACCAGAGGTGGAAGCTTAACGAAGTTAGCAAGGAGTTTAAAATGAACGTGTTGGAAAAGATCTCTTTAGAAGGGCTAAGAGAAAATATGACTCAATGGCAGAATCATATTGCAAGCAAAACTCAAGAATGTGCAAAAGCAGGAGTCATTTTCTCCAGTTAGATCTGGTGGTGGAATGAGAAAGTTCGAGAGGGCATCCAGGAGAAAAAAGTGTTTAAACAATGTCAAGCAACGCTCCAACAGCAGGATTTTCAAGAGTATGAAATGAAGAAAGAGCTGACAGCCACTGTGGCTAAAGCTGTGGAAGGCTGATATGCCCATCTTGAAACAAAGCAGGGTGAGAGAGAAATATACAGACTGGCAATAAGAGAAGTAAAGATATTGGTGAGATCAAGTCACTAGAGATGAACGTGGAAATATGTTAATCAATGAGACCAAATTAAGGAATGGCAGAGAAATTACTTTGAAAGATTTCTGAATGAAGAGAATCCAAGAGAACCATCCTGGTGATAAAACCAAACCAGGATCTGATGGCACCAGTCCTTGAAGAAGTAGTTGAGGAAGCATTGGACAAAGTGAAAAATAAGAAAGCTCTTGGTCCTGTTGGCATACCAGCAGAAGCATGAAAGCGCCTAGGGTGTAAACATGTCCCTGCTTGTCTCCTCTACTGGTCCCCAGTTTCAAACAATTTTGAGGGATTTTTTTTCCAAGCAGCACTGGGGTGGGAGGATTCAATCTGACCTCAGTAATTTTTTCCCTATTAATATTTGTTGTTATTGTGTGAGTGCTAGCCAAGGGGAACAGAGCACCGCCTGAGATCAGGACCGCTACCTGCATCAATATCTAAAGCACATTCGAGCGCTCTCTACAACTTGCAGCACTAGCGCCATAAATGTTCACTTGATGTATATAAAAAAAATAAGACATGGAAGTCACAACAGTACCAGACGAGAAAAGCATCATTTTTCTTCTAGCTTCTATCTGGATTCAGGAAGAAGAAGAAAAGTAGTTCTCAGCACCACTTAATTTGATTTTAATAGCATGTTATCAGTTGCTGCATGTATTACAGTAATTGTCTTTTGTAGATAAAAATGTGTTTATAGAAAGCAGGTTGCATGTGAATACTTATCTCCAACATTGTTGCATGATTGCTTATTATTATACATCAGCCAAGAAGGGTACCACTTTCCCCACAGCAGCCAGGAATAAAGACTGTTCAAAAATTAATTACACCGTGTTGTGGAACAGAGTTCTTGTGAAGTAATTTTTTTTTAATGTTAGTCTCCAGGAAAATATAAAGCCCTAGCAGACTGCAAGAAAAGAGGCTCGGAGGACCTGCTGGTTAAAAACGGGGATGTAATTCAACTTCTGCAGGAGGACGGGGAAGGGCAATGGTAAGTATTTTAGATTTCTTTTACCTTACCTCCAGGAACCTACAAGGTAACTATGCTCAATCCAATTTAACTCCGAATAGATCTGCTGTACCTTTGTTAGTGTGTGTACTCTACTGGAAAGCTACAGAATTAGCACAGGTCTGAACTGCAATCGTGAGGAGCTACTGCAGCTTGACTAGACGTTTAGATTAGTGAAGCCGCCTGAGTAATTACCCAGAGTTCTGTGGGGCAGGGGGACTCGTACAGTGTGCTTTGAAGTCCATGCTGTCGCGGCCTCGCTGCTCTGATATCTGAGCTAGCTAGATTAGAGCGAGCTCGGCTATGTCTACCTGAGCTGCAGCCACACCCATTGACTGCAGGATAGCCAGACCCTTAGCCTCCTTACAAACGGTGTATTCCATTCTTCTTGACCTGGAAACTGTGATTGGGTTTCCCTTCCCTTCCCAGCTTGAATGAATCACGTTAAAATCAAACACGTTGCGAGAAAGACCTTTTTAAACACCTGATGTTTCTGTTTGATGCCTTGGTTTGAAGGATGCTCTTTGCCTTTGTCCTCTCCCTGTCCTCTGCAGCTCAGCTCTGGGTCTTGTTCCTCTGGGGCAATTAATAATAGCACTTAGCAATTACAAGGCGTTTTTCTTCTTCAAATTGCTTTGCAAGTGTTAACCAATGAGCAGCGAGAGCGTCATCTTTTGGCTTTATTTAAAGCAGTGGCTTGCAAAGCCAGTCGGACGTGATGCCGATCACATCACTCCCATATGTACGGTTGGCTACGAAACCGATGTGCCTTAAGCATTTCAGCCCAATGAGCCATTGGCTCGGGGAGACTGATGGTGGGTGCTTTACTTCAGACACCCAGATCCTGATTCAGCAAAGTACTTTAAGCACATGCTTAAGTCCCATTGACTTGCTTTGGCGAATCAAGGCCACTGATTTGAATGTATTGTCTATGTTCTGTAACTTTTCAAAATGAATAATGAACATTGTGTGTAATAGGACCCTTGCTGATATAAAGCTGTCCATGTTTTCCACTAATACATTTATCATTCAAAGGTTGGTGAAAAACCTGAACAGAAGAAAAGAAGGCTGGATTCCTGTCAACAGTTTGCAGATAGTAATCGGCGACTGTAGGTTTCGGACTGCCAAAGTCGCAGGTATCATACGATAAACATATATGAAATATTTTCAGAACTGGAATCAGATTTTTATAAACCATGGCTTGCATTTTATTTTGTGTATCAAATTTGACTATGTAAAACTCAACAGAAAAAAGCAATTAATCATATGAAAGCAGTTCCTCCCAAAAGCTTACAAAAGTAGTACATGAAGCTGATGCTCTATTTTGTTGACATTTTAAGAATTTGTTGTGATTTTTAAGACGAAGGCACTGGCAAAATAATGCCAAATATTTTAAAACGTAGATAATGCAAGAGCACTTGGTACTGTATGATGGGCGAAGAGATGGAGTACAGCCATTGAGGGATTTCCATGGCTGTTTTGTCTGCACATTGCTGCAAGTTTGGTCCCCTGGGTGAATATAATATCACCTAGGCAAAATCATGTCACTCTCTAAAAAGATATTCATGCCTGATCCAAAATCCTGTGAAGGGCGTCTTTCCATTTACTTTACTGGACTTTGGACTAGCCCGGATACAGCTTTGATAGGCCTCACCACTTTAATCATAGCTGACTGCTGGCTTACTGGTTAACGTTTATTGATGATAGACTGGGTTTCTGTGAAAGACTCATAGATTCTAAAATGTATTTTCCCCCATGATCGTTCTTGGTATAAATCCAGACCTAGAGGGGAGACAGAGGATACAAGAAAACACCTTTACAACCACTTGGCATTCCTGCACATTTTGTCTTACTACCCAGGTATAACGTCGTCTTACCATGCTGCAGAGTTGGAAGTGTGTGACTGAGGGTTATAAGCAGAACTGCTTAAAAAAAAAAAGGAAAAATTTTCACACGCATTTATCCAGGTTTTTTTTACTGTTTTTCATAGAAAATTTAAAATGTGAAAGCTTTCGAACAGATTTTATCAGAACCTGAGAGAGAAATATCCATATTTCTCTACTTTCTTTACAGTTGAAACCACAGAGGGGACGTCTACACTAAAAACGCCTCAGTGGTATCACTGCACCGGCCCTGCATCCGCAGACTATGTCTAAGATTTCCAAAGGGGTCCTAACCTCCATTTGAAATTTTTTAGGGGTCTGCAAGGGTGCGGTAGCTAGGGCGATGGAAGAATTCTCCCTTTGGCCTAGTGGTGTCTACCTCAGGGCTGACGTCGGTTTAATTACATCACACAGGGCTTGAAATGTTGCCCAGCCATGAGCAGAGTAGTTAAGCTGACTTAACTGTGTCACCCAGAGTTTCATGATCAAACCATGGGAGATTCTGAGACCTTACAATTTCAGTGCAAAATCATGCTCAGGAACACTCAAAACTGAATGAGAAAAGCAAGGTTTTATGCCTTAAAAGTCCATCTCGGAATTATCGGTAGGGATCTTCTGAGCGCTATCCCAAAGCTCCTCCCAGACTTCAACATCAAGATTCACCCTGGCAGCCTCGCCCCAGATTCAGTCGGAGATTAAAAGTCAAGCAAACTAAAACACCATCTCAAAATAAGAAATCCGGCCAGAACCTTTCCAAGTTCTCTCTGGGCCTGGTTATTTATTTAGAGGACCAATGCAAAGTGAGGCTCTTTCATAAAGGGCCTCAGGCTGGTTATTTAAACATGGATCCCACTGCAAAATAAGCAAAACAGAAGTACTTACATTTGTATCACTCACCCAGGGAGTGGGGAGAGGTTTCTCCTAGGAGACTGCCCTCTGTGTTGGGTTCTTTGTTGTGTAGGTCCTGCCTATTTCCCCTGAGCTCCTGCTTTGTCATAGCTTTGCAACTCCTGGGCAGATGGTGCTGTCCTCCATTAAGGAATCTGGATCTTGAAGGTGTCATGACCACAAGGATCCCAACGAATGCACAGTGCCCATTGGAAGAAAGGGGATTTTTTTTTCTTCAAAGCACTTTATAGGCTAATGAAGTTATGGGACATTTCTTTCCAAGTACAGACCAACCAATACTGTATTTGGCGACTAACCCACCGTGCTGTGGACCAGTACTGGTTATGGCATTCACTTTAAATATGCCAGACCCAGCAAAGAGAGAGAGACTATACTCAAAAGGGAGCTTGCAGTAGCCAGACTAATCCAGTGGTCACCAGGTTCTTTTCATTCCTTTACATAACAATCATAGAATATCAGGGTTGGAAGGGACCTCAGGAGGCCATCTAGTCCAAAATGCCAGACTTGTAACCTGTCTATAGTACAAGGTAAAGCAGATATTTCAAGCCCAGTCTTTCTAGAGCCCAGACAAAGATGGAGAAAGATTTATTAAGTACCTTACAAGCCTTACCCAGATATAAAATAGAAGATTTGGGAAAATCAGTTACTAGCCTGGGGGGCCGTTCGGAAGACTAATCCTTCACTCTCGTGAACTAGAGTTTGGTACAGCTCTGTAACTCACTGTAATTTCTGAAGCAAGCCCGTGCCTGCTTTTGGGAAGTCACTTTAATTCCTGTACTACGGGGTACATTCTACCATATTGGAAATTCATGGCGGGATTTGCAAGTCGTCTGTGGATTTCTGCATTAAAGGGCAGCAAATCACTCTGTAGTGCCGGTGTTAATGTGCAGCTTTCACAGTGAAAGGGGTTTTAGACAGACATGTCCATAAAATACCAGCATTCAAGCACTAACTTCCCCATAGATTTAAACATGTACTGTTGGGTTAAGGTGCCTTGTTCTAGCTATCAGATATTACATGGTCACATAAAAACGTTCCTCACTAAGGATCTGAAGATCATTTCGATGTGTGCTGGAAGGTCAGTAGATAATCCAAACTACTATTCCACAATGGACCATCAAATAACATATTCTCTGAAAATCTCATCGGTAGCTAATATGCCAAAGGTCATGTAAGTCCTGTGAATCTTGCATCCATCTCCCGGCATGTCATCCCATGGCTTTCCAAATAAGAAAAAGGGGAAAATAAAGAAAATTCTCTATTTTAATTATATGTAATAATAAGGTTGTTTTTTAAATAGTAATCTGATTTTAAAGTTGTGTCCCTTTAAATAGCAGGAAACAGGGTAGAGTTATATCTGATTCCAAATGCCAGAGTATGTAATGGAAGTCTTTCCTATCAAATTCACATGCTCTTCTATTGCTTAGGGACACCTACATGGTTGCAAGACCCAGAGGTAGGATTTTCAGAAGTGCCAAGTGAGTGAAAGTCAATGGGAACTGGGCTCCTAACTCCTCTAGATGCTTCTGAAAAATCCTACCACTGATCCGGAAATAGTTCCATGTAGGTGGAGATCCTGCTGCCTGTATGGAGCACCACTGAAGTGAACAGGGGGTGCGTGTTGCTGTAGGGGATCTATCTGTGAGGATCTTCTTGCTAGTTTGAGGGCTTGTGTGTGAAAATAAATATATCCAGTTGTCTCCCTAGAGGCTGCAGACCTGATTTCCTTTTGACATACACTGTTCTCACACCAGTGTAGCTCTACTGGGGTCTCTTGATTTACACGGATGTTGATGAGATCAGAACCAGGCCCTCCATGAGTAAGGAAGCATGGCTGCACCCGTGATGTGTTTGTAGATATTCAAAGAAGAAAATAGACAAAGGCTGGGAGATTGTCAATAGTTTTCCATGTAGGCCTAACTCAGCTTCCATTGAAGTCGGTGGTAACTCTTCCATTGACAGCAGTGGAAGCAAAATTAGGTCAACCCTGCGTGCTTTTAAAGCGTGCTTCCTCCTCCTCCAATGCACAGGAAAAATATTTGATAGCTCAAAAATAATGTATGCTCAATAAGATTGCATTTATAGATGTTTGATTATCAATGCATAATCATAGAATAAAAAAGGAAATAACAAATGACATGGGGATGTGATATAACAGATGAAGAGAGAAATTTCTTGGGTGCCGGAGCATCGAGTATTTTATAGTGGACATCACACACTCTTTAACCTGATGAACATATTTAGATGCCCTGTACCAGTGTAACTGTTCTGTTAGAACTCGTAAAAAATTCCCCCGATGGGCAAAGCCTTAGACATTTACTTTCATTACCTCTTGTTTGGACCCAGAGACCAGGCAATGAGATGTTTTATACCAGGTATACCAGTGGTGCGTTAATGGTGCCATTTTTTGTGGGCATAACACTGTGCCAGCAAAATGAGAAAACGGGCAGAGTCCTCTCGAAAAACTAGACTCTAAAAATACTAAAGAGCAGCAAGTCAAGAGACTTCTTTCCACGGTTCGATCTCACGCTGCAATGAGTGGACCCCCGTTTATTTTAATGAGGCTCCACAACGCCAGTCCCTGAGAGCTCTTGGCAGGATCCAGCCTATAGTTACTTTTACATTTACTTAAATAGCATTTTAACAACACCAAGTGTGTTCATGATTTTGATTAGTGATGTTGCCCCAATTAACCCCTTCAGTTCCCCCTGGGTGCATGATGCATCCAACAAAGTGTGTTCTCGTACGACAGTGAAGCTCTGGACATTCATTTGTCCTCTTGTTCTACTGAAATCAGTAACACATAATGGCCCACCATGGCCTATCGGTATGCATTCTTGGCTTGTCCAGTGCTTATTGGAGTCAGTGGGAGTCTTTCTGTTCACTTCAATGGCCTTGGGTTAGACCCATGTGTGGCACTCTGGGGAATATTAATGACAGCAGCCCACTTGCTTTGAGAGAGTTCTGTACTTTGGTTTAAATGTCGACCTCTCGCAAGCTTACCTGAGCATGTTTGCTAACATTAGCAAGTATACTGTAAATAATTCAATTGAAAATCTCGCCGTTTTGCAAATATAACGAAGCAGTTTGCACTAGTACGCACTTTAATGACTTCAGTCACAAGCTTTGTCATTTATGCAAGCAGAATTATTTATGCAGGGTCTATTAAATCCCATGTTGTTTTTTTGCCTTTGAAACAGAAAGCAGACCCCACTTTTTTACAAGTGGATATTCTCGTCAGCTCCATGCAGTAGATCTTTTGTTATTATGTAAAGAACATTTGAGCGTCACAGCAAAATAAATGCAGAGAAGATACTATCAAACTGGTTGTGCTAGTCAACGGGTAGATTACTGAATTAAGTCAAATTCTGTGGTCCTTGCTTGGACAAGACTCCCACTCAAGCTAGTGGGAGTTTGTTTTTAGTGAAGACCACAGTTCTGAGGCATTGTTGCATTATTACAGGAACCAATGTATTCTTCAAATAAGATGCTTTAATGTTATCGTTCTTCATTACTTTATAGATGCTGCCCTGTGTAACACAAGAAAGTTTAGTTCCCCCTGAATTAAAGGTGAACTAGTAGCATCCTATTTTTGATGCTCCTTTGGAGACTTTGAACTAGGTGTTACAGAGAAACAGCACCATAGCTGGAATTACCCTGTACTATTCATCACATTCACAGAATTTCACAGCTTCATCTGCACGGACCGGGACTGCAGTTTGTCACAGTCATAAACAGTTTGTCATAGTCATAAAGGAAGACATTCTTTGCAACTTCATTCTCCCCTCTCCCCCCCCCGCGGAAAGCACAGTATTTTATTTTTGCCTGCTGTTTTTCCATGACATCCATTAAGTTTCATCAGAGAAGTAAATCGACAGTGTCCTGACACTTCATTTAGGTGCCTGAAATTGAATTTACAGGTTGAAAGCTTTACCTATTTATTTGTTGTGGTCGATTGCAAATGAAAGAATTCAGTTTTAGTAAACCAAAAAAATAAAAAAAGCCACCTTTTCTAGTGAATTCATCGTATGGAATGGATTTAGATATATTGCAGCTGTGTGAATGTAATGTACAGTAAGATCATCTTCTGGCTGGGTCATATGATGATGATGATGCAATAATGCTAAAGAATTTCCTTTTGCACTAAATAGCTGATTCAAAGCCCATTGTAGTCAGTAGAAAGACTCCTGTTGATTTCAATGGGCTGGGGATCAGGCCCACGGACTGACAACTCAGGGTTGTCAAGAATCACTTAGAGTTCCAGGGGTAACACCTGTATCTAGCAAGTTTACATGTAATGTATTGTCCTTCTGGAACATGTGCCATAACTATAAATTACATGTCCACATTTGCACTACAGATGTTCTTCTTCTAAGACTGTACTTGTCAGCATCTTTATTGAGAACTTACCTTGTGAATTTTTGAAAAAAAAAAAGAATATTACAATGTTTCATAATTTATTTTGTCTGTCTAGTTTTCTTTTTGTAATACATATGTACAGGTGGTTTGACTTTTAAACAGGGCTGTATAAAGATAATTCTGATTGCATTGAAAACAGGGTTAGTGGTATGCATGCAATATCGAATTTACACACTCTCATTGGATTGAAATGTTTTATACTGTGGATTAATGAGGGACCCTTTTGATGTGAATTTGATTTGTGAACCAGGAATTCTGAGTTGTAGTGTAAAGTTGTTGTATAAAACATCATTTTTATTTTCCAGTGCCCGTTTTTGTACAAAGGAATTGCTGAGATACTGTATGACTGTCATTGGAATTGTACGGTCCATTTCATAGCATGGTAGTACACAGAACTGATGCTGGTTGGGACGTCTCTGACATAACATTACTCATCCAGCCTCAAAAATATGAAACTTGTACAGTAGATCAGCTGCATTTGAATTAAGGATCACGGCAAATACTAGAGATCCCAATATTGTCCAATTACTGGCATTCTTAATGAACAGATTTGAAATCATCCAAATACATTTCTACCTATTTTAAATAGGATCACAGAGCACTTGTTAAGAGTAAAAATAAGATTCTGTTCAATTACTATTGGGGCTACTTATAGTAGTAACAATTCTTGTGGTAAAAAGTACACATTTTTGAGGTACAAGTCTAAATAGCAATGTCTCAATCATAGCATACATTGCATATTAAAATGGTTTGAATTTTCTCTCTCTTCTATAGTCTTGAATCTAAGCTTTGACTAATTTATGAGACTGATTAGTTCTGCAAATCTAACTGTACAATCTTAGACTTTTTACATTTGGACCTTTGCACAATAAGTGTTACGTTACCTTAAGTATCTGGTTTAATGAGGGTGTTCATGTATATGGTACTATCCAGCAGAGGGTTTTCTCTGTCTGCAAATTTAAATGAGCTATATTGTATATGTACTTGTAAAAATGTGTTAAATCTATATTTAAAAAAATTTAAACATTGTTAAATAAATTCATATGAGAACACTTAATTCTGTCTAACGAGTGCTGAACTTTTACTTGACAAAAATAGTTTTCATTTTGTTGACTGTATTTCCTTTCTTCATAGCAGCCATAAAGCCCTCATACATATTTTGACATAAAATAATACATGTCGATATTATAAATGAATTGATTTGTTTAGTGGTGGAAAAACTGGTGATAAGAGGGACAGAGGTCTCAGTGCTATAATGCTAAATATAAATCTTTTGTCCTTAATCTTGAAATCTTTAGTGAGCATTGATCTGTATCACAAAACTACCAGACAATTTGGCACATCTGAAGCTTAGCCAAGAGGGTCCTAGGACTGGAATAGTAAAGGTATTGCAGTTCAGAGTGGAAGAATTTTTGGAAGAGTTGTTTGGAGAAGCTTGGATAGCCCTGGCCTGCAGTATGGATACCCCGGATTCAGGAAAACACTGGAGCATATACTTGATTCCTATTGACTTCAATGGAATTAAGCACATGTTTAAGTTAAGCATGAGGATAGTGATTCCCTGAATTGGGGCCCATATCTGGCCCAAACTAGTGTCTATTAAAACAACAAGGAGTCCGGTGGCACCTTAAAGACTAACAGATTTATTTGGGCATAAGCTTTCGTGGGTAAAAAACCTCACGTCTTCAGATGCAACTTTACCCACGAAAGCTTATGCCCAAATAAATCTGTTAGTCTTTAAGGTGCCACCGGACTCCTTGTTGTTTTTGTGGATACAGACGAACACGGCTACCCCGTGATACTTAGTGTCTATTAGTAGCTCATTTGCATGTAACGCCACTGATGTTTGCAGCATTTCATAGATGCAGCAGGCCAAAATTCCAGTGACTGGTGCTTTTCAGAAACGAGGCTAAAATTAGCTCAGTTTAGAGAAATACAGCAGCTGCATTTAAAGAATAGCTGGAGGAAATATTTTGCTTTCTGCCATAGCGTGGAGCGATGGTTACCCCATATGAAGTATTCATTGGTTTCATCCGCTCCAGCATAGTTGTGTCATGCTGCTGTCAGTGACAAGAAGGTGGCAGTCAAGGCTCTGTTTACTTTAGCTCCATCAGTTCCTAAAGCAAATCTCTCTCTGCCTCCTATGGGAAGGGGGCACCCTTGATGGACTCATGAGGCCTTCTACAGGACCCAGGAAAGCTACGGCCATTTCCGCTGTCCAGGGAGAAGAGAGCTGTGAAGGGACACCGTGGAGCTGAGGTGAGCAGGTCAGGAAGGTGGCCAGTTGACGTACAAACAACATGGGGGTTGGTGGGTCCTGTAGCCCAAAGCAACACAAAGATAGGAGCAGCAGGTTGCATCCACCAATGTACCACCCACCATGGAATGGCTTTGCTACTGTTACGACTTAAGCTCTGTCCTCTCTGAATGTGCAGTAGCGCCCTTTCACTGAATCAAGTATTAGTTTAGATATCTAAACTACCAAGAAAACGATGCAAAACCTCTGGATGCATTCATCCCACATCTCAACTCAGTGCGAGTTCTTTAGGGGATGGTTTTGCTACAACTGAAATGTGCTGCCACACCAAAGATTTCAGCCCTAATGATAGAGTTGTATTTAGTTCCTGTAACCATAAGCAACTAATACTTCCAGCAAAAATTGAATCCCATACTTAGAATGTGCATTACTTTGTTAGACCAGTACTTGCTCAACACAAGGCTTTGTTTTATTCTAACAGCCAGTGACTCGGCAGCATTTGTCTGCTTTTTCCAGTTAAGTAGCTAAGGATATTCTGAGAGCAATGAGGAGGTGAATCTGGAGGCTACAAAAGTGGGGGGAACTTGGTAAATTGTTACCCAAATGTTCACTTTCTCTTCTTATGGCTGAGCGTACGATGCTTCAAAATTTCAGAGTTTAAAGGACAATATTTTTACCCCTCTTAGGTATTCCATCGTCAGGTTTATCTATTAATGCTTTTAGTGTTAGAATTAACCAATGATGCCCAAAGCACAATAATGTCTTAATAATGTAAGTGCCTTGAGTCAGGGGAAGATCAAAGGGATATGACACAAGACTGGACAAAGGTGTTTATGTTGCATGAATAGATTGAGTGTGTTGTGCAAGAGCCTGATTGATTCGAGTGGCAAAGCTATCATTCATTTTAATAGGAACAGCAACAGACCATACAGACCTAGTCCACTGCCCCCTGGAATAACTAGAGGACTCCTACTAGGGGGCTGTAAAGCCCAGATCCTCAGAGGCACCTAACTCCCATTGTTTTCAATAGGCGTTAGGTGCCTAAATACCTCTGAGACCCTGGGCCTTAGTGAATTAAAATGTTTTTAGGGTTAAAATCCCATTGAATACAAAGTCCAGATTACTTGCTTTCCCATTGGAATGACATCTATTCTCAAATACTTACAATCCTCCTTGTTCTATCACTTATGGGTATGAGCTTTAAAACTATCAGGCCAGTTCTTCCCATGGTATAAATAAGTGTGCATGGGTCCATTGAAGTTAATGGAGTGACATCAGTCTACACTAGCAGAGGATCTGGTCGCTAGTTTTAATTAACTCTGAATAATACAATGAATGTTAAGTTATGGAGATAGAGGCTATACAATGATCTTTTCATAACCTTGAATCAAGTCTCAGCAGAATTCAGTATCACAAATCCTGCAGCTACTTTCACGTGAGTTTAATAGGTCAGTGCTTCAGGTTATTTTACATCATGAGAACCAGTGTTACACGTTAATAAATCTCCTCTGCTACAAACAGGCGACACTCAGTGACTTCGAAGGTAGTGGCATGCTCATGAATGAGGGTAGAATTTGGCCATTTACAATGAATGCATTTTTTTCCTTTTTAACCACACGTACTCTCAACTCCCTGTGTAAATATTTATCTTCAAAGAGAAAAATTGATTCTATGAAAATTGTTTATTAAAATGCAACATTTTAAGACAAACAAATTACGTTTTTTTTACACTTGCCAACATCTCCTAATCAGGCAATCCACAGAAAAGCAATAGAAAGGTTTAGCTCTATGTTGATTAACCTCTTGTTCTATCTTTTATCCATCTGACGTACTCTGATACTTTGGTGTAGATACCATATTTGCCGTCCTTTGCACACTCTTCCCCCCAGCTGGTTATTCCAGTTAGAAACCAGGTACCTTCTATTTCTGTGGTATGAGGGCCCCCGCTGTCCCCTTCACAGGTATCTTTAGCCTCTGAATGGTAACCAGCACAGAACATATTCTGTAAGATAGAAAACGTGCTGCTTCTCATGCACGTTGCACGGTCAACGAATGGGACTTTCAGAACCTGTAGGACTGTGGCCACCCTTCCCCGGAACAGCTGGCTCCCCCAGCCACTCACGGTGCCAGTTCCATGTTTGAGGAGGCTGTTGGTGAATTCCTTGCTGGCGATGCAAATGGGGGTGACGTAGCTGTTGAACTCCAGCGGGGTCCCAAGCTTTAGCAGTGCTATGTCATTATGGTACTTGTTTTGGCTGGCATCATAGGTGGGATGAGGAAAGATGTTCACAACTTGGCGATATTGCTCGGTACCGTCATTGACTTCCGTGTTGTGTTCCCCTGGTGAAATAAACATGGTGCTTTTTACAATTACAAGCAACCTGTGGGTGACTAAATACACTATCAGGGTTAGTAACTACACATACAACTGATACTTTTACTGTCACTGAGGCTCAGCTGGGAGCCAAAATGTCATAAGTTCAAATCCCACCCTGGGAATTGGCTCAGACCCAGTGGTGATAGTGCACCGCACTATGAGACGATACTAGTTGTGCCATCTGTCAGATGAGACAAGGTTCACTGTGCCTGTTACTGTATAATCTATTTGTTGCTATGTGTTTGTGTCACTGCAGTCTATTAACAGATCTGACTAAGGCCCTGTTCCTGCAAAGGGAGAGGTTGGCAAAAACTTGCCAACTGCAGAACTGAGGCCAAAGTGTGTGATGATCTCCTCATCTAGGGTCTGATCCTGCCCCCTTTTGAAAGTGACTTCACTGGAAGTAGGATCAGATCCCCTAGTGTCTGCCCTACAAGGAGTAGGAAACCAAATACCAGTGATAGCTCGTAAGTAGTTTCCTTATGCTGTGTGAGAGAGTCCCGTGCTGCAGGAGCAGGTTATGAGTTATGTCCCTTATGGTGCAAATGTAACCCATTGATGAGTGTGTGCTATAGGCTCCCTTCTGTGCCGATCCCGGGAGGCGATGAATTGGTACAGTCCCCAAATCCAGAGCCTTGGCTCTTTTCTTCAAGCTGCAGCAGCTCATACTTTGAGCTCTAGAGGTGCCTGATGCAATGACCACCCTCTTGAGGTGACAGACCAGGGACTGCAATGAGCTGCTATGGTCTGAGATAATGCTCTATAGCTAAGGGCTCTAACAACTCATATCCTTTGTGGATCAGCGCAGAGGGGAACCTGCAACACACACGCACCAGTGGGTTACACATACATCAAGTTTAGCTGCCCACGTTGAATGATGTATCAGACCAGAGACGGTGGCCGCCCAGCTAAAGATCCAATAGTACCGTGTTAAAAAACACACACAAAAAAACCCCCAAACCAGTTGGGGCTAACCCTGGCCTCGTAGCCAAAATGTTCTGTTGGGAAATAGGGGGTGGTGATCCAAGTTTTGTAGCGGTTGGGATAACAGAAGTTGGGTGATTCTTTGCAGAGTTGCAAGGGGGAGCGTTGTCCTTGGATTTTACAGTCTCCCGAACCAAGAATATATTTCATTGCAAACAATACTCCAGACCCACAGCAGCCATTCTGTATCTCTGCCAGAAGGACCGCGCCCCCCATAGAGGTAGATGCAGGGAGTTGTTGCCAGCAACTGGACTATTAGGCCCTACAAAGGCAGTAGATACAAAGTCTCTGTTCCAAAGCCCGTCTTTCCCAGCTCCTGCAGATCCCCCTCCCACAGCTTCCTACACTTTCCTCTGCTGAGGATAAAAATCAACTGCAGGCGCTTTGCTGTTTAGGGCTATTGCAGCTGATTTTTTGGCAGGCTTATCCCGTCCTTAAAAGACAAAAAAAGGGGGAATTTGTCAAGACTTCAGGTGCTTTGAGGCTGCACAGCGTTAAGATTGATCAGAGAAGTCCTTTCCTGCCCAAAGGAAAGTCTACCTGCCCAGGCAGCTTGCTAACTAGCTCTGCAAGGAAACCAGAAGCAACATCACTTCCCCGCCTACTGGGACCAACATCCTAAATCTGCAGGTAACTCGGGTGGGATGGAGGGGAATCCTGAGACCTGATCAATAGCTTGTCACAAGCAACCCACTTCTCTTTTTTGTGACCCAAAGTGGGTCGGGAACGTTTAGCCTCTGCCTCAATCTTCCTCCGAGCTTTGCTGCAGTCTCTAGAATCTGAGCTGTTCTGTCTGTTGTATTCGCAGTGCTTCTGCTTTTAACAGTTTATTGGCTTCCTGCTGAGTGTGCCACGAGAGAGCCTGAAGTCAGACCATCAGTCAGCTCTCTGTGTTCTTTTTAATGGTATTGTCTGACTGGCAGCTTTGCTCACTACCCTGTTTCTGAGCCACCCTCATTGGGTGTGGGTGTGTTTTCAGTGCATTAGGATATGAGATAGAAATGAGGGAGTAGGGATTTCTTTTCAGATGACATTACGAAGCTGTAAAAATAAGACACATATGGGGGAGACTTTGAGTTTTTTTTTCCCTATTAGTTTTTCTTATTGATATTGCTGCATAATTGTTGCAGAACATATGCCTTATGTGGAATTGGGGGGGGGGGTTAATTTTAACGCCTTTATTTTTGTTTGCTAAATATTTCAAGGGGGCGCTATTGTGCTATAATTAAAGCTAGGTGTTTGGCATGGATGGAGGGGAAAGTGCAAGCTGCTTGATGTCTGGCATATACTCCAAAGTCACTGTGAAAACCTGCAATCCCAGATTTTTTTCCCTTTTTACTTGGTTCCTGTCAAAAAAATCCACTCCAGACCCATTTCCAAGCAAAAAATGGGCCCTTCTAACATGAAACTGTTTCCGCTGTATGAAGAGCGGAAGTTGTGTATTCGCAGTTGAACAGATACGCTCTATCACCCTTGTGAACTTTCAGGGAGGCAAAACTGGCTGAAAGTAAATGGTAGAAAATGTGGCACTCAACCTTCTGCAGACCCTAATCCTGTGCAGGGGCAACCTGTACTGGCATGGAGCTCTGCTGAAATCAGTCCCGGGGGCTTTTTGTCTTAAGCCTTTCTGACAATCCCACTCTTAATGTCTGAGTTGGTCCAAATTAAGTGACAATTAGAAATATACCCAGATCATCTAACTTTTAGTCTGGTGTGTTGCACGTTTCAATTGAATCAGTTGTTATGGGCGGCTGCTACTAACTAGATTTGTGTCCCATGTGCTCAGCAGTTATAATATGAAAGACACTTCAGAAACAACTTGAGGAAACAGACTTGTGAGCCATCACCTTTTGACCCTTGCCAAATCCCTGCCTTAGTTATGGGGCCCTGCGTTGAATTCTCTTCAGGTTTCCCATGGGCAATCAATGAAAGCTGAGTAGCTGGCCGGGACGGGGACAGCGGGATGAGGGGGGAAATAGCTTTGGTAAAGATGCAATGAAGTCATTTTGTGGATGTGTCAGTTTTGGCCTGTCTACACCTCACAGTTCCTCACATACAAGTTCAGTTCTCTACTTCAGTCCATAATTTCTACTTTCTGCAGAATTTCAGTCTTTACAGGATCCATTTCTGCTTCTGCTGCAGAATCATTTGGATCATTGATCCCTCAATTAACTTTCAGATCTGTGTGACGTTTGGCCAATGAACAGTTAGTTTTATGAAAGTTTAAGGCCTGACAACCGTGGAAGCAGAAATGCAGTTTTTAGCTGCCGGCAAGACACTAGTTGGTCAATGCATTTGGAGCTGTGCGGCACACTGCCACCGATAGGCCTGTATTAGTCCCATCCGCTTTATAGCCACAAACGCGGATATCCGCGGAGCATTTGTGTGGATGGGACGTGCATACAGATTTTGTATCCACGCAGGGCTCTATTTGTCAGGTATTTCATGTTCTGTGTCAGCTAAGGCTTCTGAGGGGAGACTTGTCATATTCTGAGTGGTGGTTTTCTGGATTTTTGTTTCACTAAAGTGAGACCCAAAAACTTCTCCCTTTTAGGCCCTGGTTGTTGGGAGCCATGATCCTGGAGACAACACTAAAGCCACCTGAGCTTACTCTTCTAATTTACTATGGGCCCGATTTTCAGTTGGCGTGAACTGCTATAGCTCCATTGAAGTCCGTTGACTTTAATGGAGCTAAGCCAATTTATACTAGCTAAGGCCCTGGCCCTACATCTTTGTTTGCTATAGTCAGTGGACACCTTAAAGCCTGTTACATTACAACTCTAGCTGTACCGTGGAACAGTTGTCTGGCCTGGACAGAGGCATCCATGTTCTAATACAGTTTGTACGTACAGCTGGAGTGGGATAATGTGACTATGAGGCTGTAACACAACTCTTGTTCCCTACCTGCCAAAAACCATGTTGTCCCATCAACCTAACAAACAAACCCTGCTGGAATATCGATGCCAGTCACAGGTCTAGGGGAAGCTTTGCCATGATAAACATGTTCATAAACTGGATAGCGCCCATTTTAGTTAGCATGCCTAACTGAATATCCACGAATGCATTCAGACTTCCTTTTGCTTACCTGCCACGACAGTAATCTGTGCTCCAGGCTCAATGCAGTGCGCTGCTGTTACGATCCATTTTTCATTGACAATAGACCCTCCGCAGAATCCTACTCCATTTCTATTCTGCAAATGAACCTACGGAGAGAGAAATCCAAGCCTTGTGTCCCACACAAACCAGTAATGAAGAGAAATCAAACATCATAGGTATATTAAGGGAGTGGACAAAGGGTGAGGAACAGCCACTGCTAAATGGTACATGCAAAATTGACACCGTGAAAGCAACCACCCACTTTCCCTCATGCTCAAAGACAATTTCTGAGGAGTTCCTGAGCATCCTTCCTCCCCTCTTGAGGTATTCCTGTCCCGTCCTGCTGGTTTGACCACATTTCACAGGACAACCTTACCAATGGCTAAATACCATCTCCCATCCCTCCTCTGGCTAGGTCATGACAAGGGGAAACCAATCTAACACCACGTGAAGTTCAACTCCCCTCACAGTCATTCCAGACAGACTCCTGAACAGGTTATATTGGACACCAGTGAGAATAGTGGCAATGGACCAGCTCCTCTGCTAGCCTAAGGCAGGTAGGTGCTGCGCCAGTGGTAGCCAGGGGACACAGGCCTACATGTTTTACATTCCAAAACTTCATTTCAAATAAAATATGCAAACTTATTAGGCACAATTAATTTAGAAGAGGGATTTCCCAACCATGTTGTTCCTTAAATACCACACGATCGCTACTAGAGACCAGCTTCCTTCTGTAAGTGTACCTGCTGCCTCTTAGCCCCGAGAAGCAGAATGTTAAGCAGGAGAGATCAATACTTATGACTAAGAGAAAGAAGCCTGCATACTACAAGAGGTTTGCACCGAACAGGATCTGCTCTACAATTAAAGATCAATACTTTGTATCTCGCAGGTCTCTGTTAATAAAGCACAGGATCTATTTGTACAGATGAAAGATAAATGTCCCTGTTAATTCCAACCATGTTTTAGTTTGGCAAGAAATATCTCTAATTAAGTTAATTGTAGACTTGAAGGTACCTGGCCACTGGAGGGCAGCTATAGATTGAAAATTACAACACTAAACCAGCTACTTAAATATCAGGCTGCAAAAGTATGAACATAATTTAAAAAAAGTATTTGCTACTGATTTGAGATGTGACCCAAACTAATGTCCAGATCCAACTGTTCCCAAGAGCTGAGACAGTTTAGACGAAGGTCTGAGTTCTGTGTCTTGGGCCCATGTCCATTAGCAATGTCTTAGATTTCAAGTGACGTTAGAGGCCGTCTCTAACATTAATCAGGCTGTTTGTGCCAGTTCATCACGGAAGTTACAGCACCATAAATTCTTGCCCAGAGCTGGTGTAGTGGTGCATGTTGTTAGTTGTTCTGGGGTACCTTTTCCCTGTGTCCTTGTCTGCCTCAAGTAGACCAGCCCAGGTGTGGGGTTTTCTGCCTGAAGTTATCCATTGCAGCCACTAGAGAGGTTCCTCCTTCAGCTGCCAGGAGCGCCGCCTTTCTTGTGCTCTCCTGTTATCTTCCTGCACGGAGTGATTCGCTCACTCTTCAGAAACCATCCCTCAACAAGAACTCCGCACAGAAACGTGTGAGGGTGTTGGAGAGAAGAGAATACTGACCAGAGAAAGCTTGGAGTCGTGGTGGGGGGGGGGGGGGGGTAGAGGGAAGAGGTGGAGGAGAGAGACAAAGGGGGAGAAAAATAGGTGGATCCAGAAGGCAACTCCACACTTGAGAGGGTGGGGAAGAATGCCCCAAGGAGTAAATGGAATGGGGACACAGAAGGGGGTGATAGCTTTTAAAGAACCCAAATGGAGCACCGGACCACTCAGAAACACATTGCAGGAGGTAGCAGACCTTCTGACCATTGCCAACTCTTCCAGGGTAGCAGGTCTACTAGCTACTTCCCCATGTGATGGTGATAAAAACTGAGAACAGGGAGGCACTCATGTTTAGGGTGACAGGAGAGTCACATGGCTTGGTAAAGGCCTTTCTAGAGTTGGATAAGCATCAGAATTTGAAGGGTTTTTCCAGTCCCGTGTGGTTTCCCCCTTACTCTTTTTAACGGTGTATCCTACCGTGGTGTCTCCTGTGTATGATTTTATGTCACTGACATGAATCATTGTGTAGTGGTGTATCATCACCGTGCAACATATGGAGCTGGAGAATGTAGGGCTTTGAGCATCTCTGGGCTGGTAGTCAGAGCAAGACTGCAAGCTTGGTCATTCCTGGAGACGATGGGTCTGTTTTTTTCCCTTGATTGCACCTAAATGGCCCTGACATCTGTCAATTTTGGATTCCAATGAAGAAGCTAGTGTCAGTTTGTTTGTGACCATCTTTGCTCACATAAACACAATTGTTTTGCTGTCATCCTTAAGAGGTGAGGCAAATGGTCACTTCTGCCTGCTGCTAACCTTCTAACTTAAACCCCTTCACGTCTCGGGTTCTTCACCAAAGGTGTCTCTGCCTCATTTTCGCTACCTGCCTTCCTAGAAACGCCTTCTTAAGAATGTCATTGTTCCTCTGTTTGAGACAGGATTAAAATACCTCCACTTGATCTGTCTGAGTGAAGATTTTATATCCCGTTTTGTGCAGCATCTAGTCATTGGTCTTTCAATCCACATTACCGGCTGTGCTGGAGCTCAAGATATCAAAAGATTGTACCTCATACTGATTTTATTATTTCACTGTTTAGCTCTCTCAGCCATCGCTGGATGCATCAACCTCATCAAAGCCAGGATAACTGTGGAAGTCTTTGAAAAAGGTTCCATTTAGTAACAGTTTCTTCTGCACCTCTCTTCTGTTGCTCCTTGTTTTTACAACTGTTTACACAGCAGTTGGTGGGTGGAGTTTTATTTGCATTTCCCTGGTCCAGACGTCACAATATTTCTGTTTTATTACATCCCTGTTGGTTTGGATGAGATGGTTGTGATGTCACTGTGATGTTGCAGTCTATATGATTTTATGAAAGTATGCTGATGAGTGTGAATATAATGTAACTAAAATATGCTTCATGCAAAAGGTCTCTTGTAAGGTATCATTACAAAGCTTATAATCTACTAAGTATGGTCATCCTATTTGTATAAATGTATCACTCTTGTATCTGAAACTAGAACTATGAAATATAACTCTGAGGGCCTATTGTAATTATGCAAAGTGTAGGCCATTAATGGTGGTTTGGAATCTTGATGGCTCCCATCAATCAGGACAATTGACTGTGGATGGCTCTGTTGGCAGGCAGGCCTTCCTGTGAGTCAGGCTGGGAGGAATGAAGGCTTGGGGTCTTACAGTGACATGTGATCATGTCACCTGAACTGGAATCCATCTTTAACCTGGTGTTTTTCCATTGAGAAGGAGGGTGGGAACCAGAGGGACAAAGGATTCCCGCCTTACGCAAAAGATATATAAGTGGGTGGAACAGAACAAATTGGGCAGCCATCAGGAGAAATCCCCTAGCTACCACCTGAGCTGGAACAAGGGCTGTACCAGGGGAAAGGATTGTGCCCAGACTAGGAAGGCTTCCAGTCTGTGAAAGAAAGTTATTGCAACATCTCTGAGGGTGAGATTTTATCTGTATTCCGTTTTATTACTGTACTAGGCTTACACTTGCGTGTTTTATTTTATTTTGCTTGGTAATTCACTTTGTTCTGTCTGTTACTACTTGGAACCACTTACATCCTACTTTCTGTATTTAATACAATCACTTTTTACTTATTAATTAACCCAGAGTATGTATTAATACCTGGGGCGGGGGGGGGGGGGAAACAGCTGTGCATCTCTCTCTCTCAGTGTTATAGAGGGCGAACAATTTATGAGTTTACCCTGCATAAGCTTTATACAGGGTAAAACAGATTTATTTGGGGTTTGGACCCCATTGGGAGTTGGGCATCTGAGTGTTAAAGACAGGAACATTTCTTAAGTGGCTTTCAGTTAAGTCTGCAGCTTTGGGGCATGTGGTTCAGACCCTGGGTCGGGGTTGGAGCAGACGGGCGTGTCTGGCTCAACAAGACAAGGTGCTGGAGTTCCAAGCTGGCAGGGAAAGCAGGGGCAGACGTAGTCTTGGCACATCAGTTGGCAGCCCCCAGGGGGTTTCTGTTATCCAACCCGTCCAAGATGTCCAATATCTGTTTGTGACTTCTGGTGAGGAATAAACAGATGGAGTTTGTTAAGACTCCTTCAAATATATATAGGACCAGTTTATCTGTTGATGTAAATTATCATAGCTTCATTGAAGCCAGTGGAAGTGCACTGACTTACACCCGCTGAGGATCTGGCCCAATCTGTGTTCTCATATAGGTGTTCCATGGTAAGAGAGGGTGAGTAAAGAACATATTTAGATGATGCCATATGTGTGCATAGCACTCGCCAGACAAAATGAAGTCTCTGACCCAAATCTAAGACCCAATCTTGCAAGTAGAATAGGAGTACTTGTGGCACCTTAGAGACTAACAAATTTATTAGAGCATAAGCTTTCGTGGACTACAGACTACGGATGCATCCGAAGAAGTGGGCTGTAGTCCACGAAAGCTTATGCTCTAATAAATTTGTTAGTCTCTAAGGTGCCACAAGTACTCCTATTCTTTTTGCAGATACAGACTAACACGGCTGCTACTCTGAATCTTGCAAGTGTTGGCAGACCCTTCTGGAGCCCTCTCAAGTCAGTGAGTTCCTGCCTGGGTGCAGGGGTCTGCCCATGTGGCTCAAACTGCAGGATCAGAACCTTAAATTGTAAATTCTAATTCATTCAGTGACAATATCATGAAAAGTGGCCCACAGTTTAGTCTGAAGTATTAAAACATGGCTCTGTCTCTTCTTCATTGTGAAGTTGTGCCCCAAAATGTCAACATGTCCCCATAAGTTTTGCTTGATTGGAGAAGTCTTCACCTTTGGCTGCTTGTAGTGAAGTGCTTGGCGCGCTCATGTATTATTCTACCAGCAGCCAAAACTGGTTGGATTGTCCCATTTGGACAAAGATGCAGTCACTCTGTCTCCTAGCAAGTTCCCAGTGTGGCCCTGAACTGGGCAAAGTATGTTGCTACAGCATAGATAATGTACATGGGCCAAAAGACTCTGAGATTTGAAGTGTGTGACACTGGCTTCAAAGAGCATATAGAAGAAATTCTTCTGTGTACAAAATGACATGAGAGCAATCAAGTTTAGCAGAATAACAAACAGGAATCAAACATCCAGTACCTGCCAAGGAACTTCACCTTTCCCGCTTTCCACTCCACCAACGACTCGTGTAACTTGCTTAATGATGGGTGTGATTTGTGTGGTATTGTCTGTTGCTTCGTCGTGATCATCGGTAGAATTGTAGTACCACTTGTCAAAGGTGTTTATGGCTCGGGTGTTCTTGCTTTTGGCTTCAGGAGCGGTAATCCTCCCACATGGAAATGGCACTGTGAGAAGAATGCAGCTTCATAAGGTAGCACTTCAGCTGGCCATGCATCATATTAACTGTTATTACAAATGAAGTGGCAAAACTGGAGATTAATGTTTCATGCATCTCATTAGCAGGATGATGAAGGAGCTCCAGGGGAATGGGCTAATTTAAGTGGTTCATGTTTGTTTGAATTAATTTATGGTGATGTAAGTCGCTCTCATAGTCAAATAAACACAACAATAAACTCCATCCGAAGGTCAGAAATAGGAGCTCCTTGGTAGTGCAAGCACAAAGCTTTACCAGGTTTTAGAAATCAATTTTGAGGACTTTGAAATGGAAAAAAAAAACAACCCCTGTGTGTACGTACACATGGAGATGTGATTAACTCAGGCCTTTACTCAGCATGGTACTGGCATATGCCTAACTTTAAGCATCAGAATAGTTCCATTGACCCAAGGGGTCTACTTGCATGGTTAAAGTTAGCATGTGCTGAAGAATCTGGCTGAATTGGGGCCTCACATGGCATAACTCTGTTGTAAAGTCCGTGTCATCAAACTAACAGTTTAATTAAAATTAAATTTATTACAATTATTAAAATAAAAATTGGCCATGGTTCCCGGCCAATGGGAGCTGCAGAGCTGGGGCTTGGGGCATGGGGCAGTGTGCAGAGCCCCTTGGTTACCCCTACATGTAGGAGCCAGAGCGGGGACATGCCGCTGCTTCCAGGAGCCGTGTTTAGCCATGGCAGACTGGGATCCTGCCTTAGCCCTGCTGCACTGCCGATCGGAGTTTTAACGGCCTGGTCAGCGGTGCTGACCCGAGCCACCAGGGCCCCTTTTCAATTGGGCGTTCCGGTCGAAAACCAGACACCTGACAACCCTGCCTGCTATGAAGCTTTCCAATGAGTCCTGCCTCACAGTCAGAGACTGTGGACCACGCTGTGAACAGGAAGCCTACAAGCATTTCACTTATGCTGTCGACCCATGGTGGTGGCCACATGCAACCAGGCTTCCTGGAGATCGCCACTCTGCATCCTCTGTGTCTAGCTGGTTCTGCCTGCTCCCCCTTCCAACCCTGTTGTTCCTGTAGCAATGGCAGCTTATACTCTTTACCTGGCTTACTAGCTAACTGCCAGGAGTCCTGACTCCCAACAATTGTTGCTGCCAAAGAGATGGTGGGGGATCTCGAATAGGAGGGGCAATGCCCAGGGAACAGTCTCTCTCTGGAGATGGTCTCCACATTCTGAATAAGTTTGAGAGCCTTAGTAGACGAGGGGAAGGGACATTAATTGTGCCCTATAGTGTCAGATCCCTTCAAACCAGCTGATTTTGGACTCTTGCTTGACATCTGGTTCTACTCAGTAAAGTAGTAATGCAAATGCGACATTTCTTACCCAACAGATCTGCTCCTTGTTTGTATCAGTCAAACCTGGTTACTTTGGTGACAAAAGGAATTGCTTACTATTTCTTGCTCCTGTTTGCTCTTCACTGTTCCTGTCTTCCACTCTACCAAACAACCCATATAATTCCCAGTTACAGGTTCTAGTCCATCTTTTGCATCGGAGTCAGAATTATTTTAGCAAAGTTCCTATCAGTTATACCTGTGCAAATCAGCTTGAAAACAATAGGGCCACAGAGAAACGGCTGATTTTGTTCGGCAAAGCCTCTATCACTGATAGCGATGCACAAGAAGGAAGCTTATTTTCTTCTGCGGTGTTCAGCTTGCTTACCAAAATGACGGCTGTACATGTGCCTGAGATATTCATGGTAGGCAGGTTGCAATAAATCAAACACTTAAAAAGGTATTGAGGAGTTTGGGAAAGCCTACTGGGTGGTTTGGAAGATCAGAATTAGAAACCAAGAAAATCAACTCTCCTGTTGCACATATAGAGAGAGAGATTTCTCCCACTGCGCTTGCTTATTATAACTGACATTTCTATAGCAACTAACTACAGTGCAGTATAAATACAGCATGTGTCTGAGCTAGAAGAGGATGGAAATTACACATGCATATGTAAATATTTTACAACCGATGAAGGTGAGAAGACTATTAAAAAGCTGTTGATAGATTAGTAAACGCATTTTAGAGTTTTGAAAAACAAGTTCGAATTTCTAAGCACTTTCAATGCAGATAGTTAACTGTTATTTTCAATGGCCACATCTCACTTACTTTATATGAGGTCATATCTTTTACTACACCAAGTTCTGTTGGTGAAAGAGACAAGCTTTCGAGCCACATAGAGCTCTTCTTCAGGTCTGTGTAGCTGGAAAGTTTCTCTCTTTCACCAACAGAACTTGATCCAATAAAAGATATGACCTCACCCAGCTTGTCTCTCTAATATCCTGTGCCCAACATGACTACGACCCCATTGCAAACGGAGTTAACTGTTCTTTTCAATGGCCACTTACTTCTCACTTATTTTATATGCACAGCCTAGTAATATGGTCAAATCTGGGAGACGTAACAAGATAAAGTTGTTTCATGATGTTTTTCAAAGTAAAGCTTCTTTCTAAAGTTGCAACCGTGAAAATCCATGTATTTCCTTTTAACCTCCTTAATAGTAGATTTAGGTTGCATATTTTAGCATCAACTGCATGTCTTTTTCTGACTGTCAAGTGGTGGAATAGAAATAGTACCCAAAAGCAGCACGAGCTTGGCATGTCTCCAGTGAAGACTTCTCAAAGAACTTGTAGGACAATTCCCCATGATGTTCAAAGATGGGATCTAGCCCTGTTCTGTACCATCTATGGGATGTAGCCCATTCTGACTGGATGTAGATTTTCTCCATCCTATCTACTGTAATCAAAAAGCCCATCGCATCCCAAATATGAAGAACGTGGGATCAACAATGTCATAGCTCTTGCTTGCAAGAACTCATACGACATGCATACCTGTCGGCATGAGAGCAGCTGGACACATGGCTTCTCCCTCTAGAAAGTTAGGGGTCTCGGCAGAGAATGTTGTAAGGGGGTCATACTGGCGCATTGACAGAGGAAAAGTATACATGACCTATAGATGGCCACCTGACACAAGCAGTGATCCCAGTGCCTACTCTTAAGCATCCCATTCCTGCTCTGTAGAGTGGTGGCCTTAGTGTGGCCCTATTTTTCCTATGTCTTGTTTGGGGAAGGGGTTTATGCCACCAACTGCGCACGTGGCCCTTACCTGCCACAAAATGTCCATGACTATTGCTAACCTGCTCTACTACACATTTCACAACATGCTTTATGAAACAACCAGGCTGAGAGTTCCAAAGCCACCAAGGGGATTTAGATGCACTTGTCCCATTCATTTCAATGCCATTGTGTGCCTAAATACTCCAGGAAGCTTTTGAAATCTCAGCCCAAATCTTTACATCATTTTAGAACTTGACCTGCAGGGTCACAGGATTTTCCATCTCCATTCAGTTTATAACCAACTGCACAGGAGCAAGCAACTTTGCGGGGTGGGTCATTGGTGCAAAAATGCTTGCATCCTCCATTCTTAGTAGCACAGGTTGAATCTGAAAGAAATTAAAACAAACCCATTAGACACTTTAAAAGTGCAATAAATGCAAAGCTGAAAATGACATAGATTAAGGAGCATGTCGCTGAACTGTTTACTTAGGACCTAGTCTGGGAGTAATGGGTGGTTAACCATTCTCAAGATCAGGCCTTTAGACTCCAGCATATAAACAACCCAAACTGTTGCATGGCAGAAGCAAATTTGCATCTTCATTTCTTCCAATGAAAGCACTGATCGGGATACGCTACAGTCAGAAATTTTGCCTGGTGTGTGTTAAGGGAACCAGAGTTAAGAAACCCATTTAATCTGAAAGCATGGCTAAATCCCTTTGTCTGCCTTGAAAATCTCAACCAGCATATCTAACCCATGCATTTCTCCAAGGAATACGTGTACAGCTTATGTGAGTCCAAGAGGTTAAAGCAGGGGCAATTATTTTTTGTCAAGGTCCAAATTTCTTCGGCAAGGTATGGTCAAGGTCCAGACCCCAGAGAAAATAATACAAATAATAATAATTAATAAGTAAATAAAAAGATTTCGGGGTCAGTTCAATTGCATCTGGCAGTCTGGATTTGGCCAGCGGTCCACCTATTGACTACCCCGAGTTAAAGCCAGTCTCCCGAAAACTGCAAATGTCTGAGCTAGAACTGGATGAAACTGGTGGGAAAATGTATTGTGGAAAGTCATGGGGAAGTGGTAGCATCTGTGGGTCCCCTCATTTCTCTCTCTGCTGGAGAGTGTTTTGGCTGGTGGACTCCGGTCTCATTGCTGATCCACTGAACCTGAGGCCTGCCCTGCACCGCCTAGCCTCCTGGCAAGCTATCAAGGAGACTGGTTTCCAAGACCTGCTTTGCAGTATGGAGAAGAGCAGAGTCCGCTAGGGCAGCCTCCTTGTGGGCTACAACAGCACCAGTTCTGACACGAATGACGTCAGAGAGACTGAGGCCACTCAGAGTTTCGGAGCTCTCTGGGACTTGGCAGCTCCACTTGGAAGGGTTTGTACAAATATTTGTACAATATCCCGTAGATTCCCCACCACGCTCCTCCTCCCCCTCTGTCTTCAGTTTGGATTCAGGTGACCAGATGCCAGGTTGAAGGGTGCAGTGTAAACCTTGGGGTAGACCTCTGATTTCAGATTGGTGTGAACCCAGAAACTCTAAGCAAAAGTTAGTTTAAACTGCCAGGTTTTGCATCATAAATGAAGAAAAACCACAGATTTTCCATGACACAAACCATAAATCCTCCCTGATCGAGCCCAGCTTTTGATGAAACTGAGCTTGGAGCCTATAATGTGTAATGCTGATGCCTCTGGGTGGGTCCTTGGCAGTGGATCTTGTTGCACGTGTCTCTACTGTCTAAGCAAAAAGACTCAGCCCCCAGCTTCAGCCACAGACACCACACTAGGGGTGTCAGTTTTACAGATGGTGGCCTGGATAGGAAATTGAACTGGGACACCTCTGGAGCTCGGGATACACTTCCCCAGCCAGGGGGAGTATGTAGGAGATGACAACTTGATGTGAAGTTCTGTTTCCCCTCTAGTGGAGGCTTGGCCAAGTGGAGACGGATGAGCCTGCTACAAAGGTAGCTAAGGGAGTTGAGTCTTTTAGCTCAGGCAGTAGAGGCTCATACATTAAGATCCAGAGGTCCCAAGTTCGATCCCCACTGCTGACGACCAACCCAGGGGCATTCACGTTACACTCACATTTTGTTGTGAACATTTTTGATGCACGCTTCCCTTCGCTTTTCTCTGTCTTTCGGGAATCTCATCTTCCCGGTGTCGAAAGTGACTAGTCAATAGATTTGCTTGTAATTCTCAGTGAGTTCTCAAATAACTTCACAGTAGATTAACTTCCCTTCCACTCCTCAAGGACACGTCCATTCCTGTCGTCATGCTTACGTGATCGTTTACTATTTTTATAAAGTCACTTCATTTCTATTGCTATTTTAGTCCCAGTCTGCCATCCACAAGAAGACTGCGGTGGCTTGAGACCATTTTATATTTACTGCAAATTTAAAACACTCTTCCAGACCCGCAACTCTTCCCTGCCAGAGTAAAAACACAAGTAGAGAGGGAATCTCTTCTCAGTGCTCGTTCGTTACACTGGCTATACTGGATCAGAGGATGGGCAGGAACAATGAGACAGAGAGATCCTAGCTCCTAAAACCATTAGTGATTCTATTTTCATAATCTCCTGAGCCCTTCAGGAGAGTATTGGCATTTTGTTTGTCTTTGGACTCACAGGGTGTGTGTGTAGTTGATCATTGCTCATTGTCAAACAGGGCCCCCTGTGTACTGTGCATGAAACTGTTGGGCAATACTCAACCCCCCAGCACCGTAGCTCGGATCCTGCTCCCACTGAGTCAATGGGAAAACTCCAGTTTGATTTCTGTGGATTTTGGATCAGGCCCCTATCAGGCCATATGTGATGGCTGCCACCTTGGCTAACACCAGGGTTTGAACCAGGGAACACCATAGCGAGAAGTAGAAGTTGCTTTAGCATGAGCTAAATAACCAATCCTTACTAGCGGGGTGGGGAGGCTAGCATCTCCTCTATGGATTGGGTCCCAAAGGAGAGACCTGTAACACACTCACCAAGGGATGGTGGATGCGTGGTCACTTACAGCAGTGCAAAGTGGTTATAAAAACCACCCAATGAGAATGGAAATTATTCACATCCACTTTGCCCAGGTCTAAGGGACTACGTATGGTGCAGGGCAGCAGAGAATCTGCCCTCTTGGTACATACTTAGCTCACAGTTCCTTCCTTCATACCCTGCCGGGCACCAACACACGTAGGAACCGACGTCATCTGCACAACGGGCTCCATTTTTACATGGATTTGGATTGCACTGGTCTCCATCTTGGAAATGAAAACAAGATCAGCTAATTAGCAGACAAGGGTATTCATCACTTTTGCTACTCAACAGTGAGTGTTCCCCCACCCTACCAGACTCAGGATAAAGAATATTAAGCTAAGCTTGGACCTGAAAACTTCTTTTTAAGGGAAAGTTAGATTCTGGAAAATAATTGCATAACAAATTGACAGAGCAGCAATCCTGTGGTGACCTCTGCAGCTGCATTATGCACAAAGGCCTGATTATGGCATCAACCCTGACCTAACTACAGTCTTTGGTGTGTTAATTCCCTTGACTTCAGTTGTGCTGTGCTCAATTCTCACTAGTGTGAGATCAGAGACTGCTCCTATGTCTCATCTAGCTTAGAACGCTGGAGCTAGGAGGTGGAGTTCCTTGAGAACACGCAGAGCCAGCTGGCTCCAAATTAGGTTTTTTTTTAAGTTCTCATCCTTCCTTGAAGAAGACTGTGGCGTGGCCACCTGGTTTTGAGCCTTTACTGTAAGACCCTGAACTTTAGGCTCAAGCTTTTCTCCTTTTCTGTAAGAGCTAGAAACAGACTTCTTAAAAGAAATGAAAGCCGAGCTTCTCATGTATTCCTGTGAATCCAGCTCTAAGGAAAACACCAATTATCAGAAAATTTGCAATAAAACCCGGGGACTTGGCAATTGGATTAGTGATGCTGAATCTTAAGGAAATAAACTCTTAAAAGACAGAGCAAAGCCAAAGCCGAAGGAGAAATGAAGAGTGCCCTGATGCATTCATGTTACACCAGCAAATTCAGCTGTTAATGCTTCTTCCTCCTCTCTCTCCTTCCCCCTCGTTCCAATGCAAACGGGGCAAAATATAACAAATTACAGAATGTTCAGCTTGCAGGCCATTTTTATTGTATAGTTTGGATTGACTCATGTGAGTTATTTAAGGGTGGAGATATTCTGTGTGCTCAGCCAATCTACGAAGCTGAAACATCCTTAGTTTCATATGTTTAGTGTTCATTGAATATTTTTTGGGGGCGGGGGTAGTTGAGGTTAGGGACCAAGGAGTAAAGAGACAGATTGTAAGTGTGAAGCAGAGCTGGACAAGAGATGCAAAACAAGTGTTTGTGGGCATTGGTTTGAATTCCAAACAGCTATCAGCTTTGGCCACATTTATAGCTCTCTTTAATACACTATTTCCAAGAAAATGTGATGTGCTCACACACATGTTTACAGAGGGGTCATTCATAGAAAGATCCATATTTGCATGTGAACAGGGCATTTGCTACTGGCCATTTGTCTCAAACCTTAACGTTTCATTTTTCCATAGGAGCTGAAACATTCTCCATGGTTTACACGACCAATCACACATCACAAACTGCAAGTGGTCGAGGTGAACTCATACAGTGAAACTTGTTCACACAAGCTGTTTGAACAAATGCAAATAATGAATAGACTCGTAAAAACCAACACTGTGAATTATCTGCAAACAGAACAGGGGAAAGAACTAAATTGGGGGATATATTATTCATCATGCATAAATTTGACCAGCACTACTATAGAACCTATTCCATTAAATGGGAAATATTCTTTCAGTGAATACCTGTACCTCCCGTTACTTATAGGCATGTACTGAAAGGTGAATACAGGATGGACCTTATGGTTTTTATGTATGTGAAATGTGGAGGAAGCAAATCTCTTACCAATATACCCTTTCCAAAACTCCATCTACAAAACAAACAAACAATAAAATGAATAATTTCTCTTGATATTTAATTTGAAAATTAAATTGCAGAACTAGCAAGAAGTAAAGCCCCCAAAACTTTAGGTAAAGGATCCAAATAGAAAGGTTTTAGGGTTAAAATCCCTTTCATGAAGCACAGGTCATAAGTGCTTATGCGAGACTCGCATGAACATAGGTGCTCTGCTGGTCCATTGCATGGGCTGAATTGCACCCTTTGGGAAAAGAGGCTTTTTCCATGATTGTCTCCCTCCTATCTCTCCCCCAGGACGTTCATAATGATGGGGCCGGGGTCATTCTGCCATAACAACACTCACTGTTTTTTCCCTGTTTTCAAAGACTTCTAGCGCTTCTTCAAAACTGCATTTTTCTTCCTTACATTCTCTCTCGAGGTTCCCTGGAACAAACTCTTCCAGTCGATTTGAATTATATCTCTTCAGCCTGCGCAAGATTGAGCTTGCTTGTTCATTTTTGATAAAAACTGTAATAAAATAAACCCATAGACCATAGTTACAGGATGGTATAGTCCCCTCAACGTTTTAACTGTCACGTTTAAGTGCTGTGTTCTCAAACACCAGGCTTTCCGTTCCTGGGTTTTCACCACCTAGACACCATGGCTATGGGCATATTGCACACACATAGTAAAATTCTAATATAGCGTATTCCCTTTCCTGTATACGGAAGGTACCTGTATAATATAACTGTGTCCAGCTGTAATGGCATGACTATATCAGTAAAAAACCCACACCCATAACCAAAATATTTAGGCCGGTACAAAACCTTTGTGTAGACCAAGCCTGAAAATGCTTGTTGAGGTGAATTTCATCCCAGTGCAGAGAGGCTAAAGGCTTAAGTGAGAGGTAGGTACCGCACAAGAGGCCCTCTGCAGCGGGGTGAATTTTGTCCTAGAAGAAAATCAAAAGGAGAGGGTTACTATTTGTTTTCACTTTTAAAACATTGTTTACATTTTTTCCAGAACTAACACCTCTTAAAGTTATTGCTCTACTTACTCTTTGCTGAACCAGATCCCAATAATTCATCCTGTAGGGCTACCACAAGGCAGATAAATTCCCCATTGAAGACTTTATTAATACCCGCCTTCTCTGGGCACTATTTTATCATGGTTTCAGTGTTCTTGACTAATTTCTCCAGTGTTCTAGGCACCAGTTGGTGCTTTGTTTCACCTCACACCACAAGCACTGTCTTGAGTGTGAGCAGATCTGCTTATTAAAACAGAGAAAGTTCTTGGTCATCTACTTGGTCAGCCAAATTTTCAAGGCCCTGTCTTATGACTAACAGGCTTACAGGGAAAGACGTCAAAACCTCTCATGGTCACTAGATGGCGCTGTCAGTTCTGCTTGGGGTTAAAGTTGGTCATTAAATTTGTGAAACAATATTATGTAGCTTCTTGTTCATATAAGGTTTATACTATAACAGATTTCCCAGAGAATGGGAGTAAATTTCATTGGCCACTTGAGACTTGGTGAGAGAGAGAAGAAACTGATCATGATGACTAGAAAGGGAACTTTGTGAGGACTGATAACAGCCAGACAGAATCTCTATTTGCTTTTAGAAGGCTAGTTTCTGCTCTCACTTAGTGCCCAATTAAACGCCCCTTGAAGTCATCCGAGAAACGCCCCCTGACTTCAATAAAGCCCTTATTCCAGATTTATACTTTGACTCCATTTGAGTTCATTGGAATTACCATCCTCACTTACCCCCTGTAACGGAAGGCAGGAATTGGCCCTTCTGCTGGAGCTCTATCTGCAAGTGATTATTCTGACTGCCAACTGTTTTTATAACAGTTTAAACGACTGCAAAACAAGTCTACAGTTCTGTCTTCCTTGTGCTGACACGTGCTTTCAATTAGCTATGAGAATTAAAATCTTGATTTTAACAGGACTACCTTGCCCTGTGTCTGAATGGAGTAAACAATTCTATTCTCCCGGAAAGCAGGTCTGGTAGAGAGTTGTGACTATTAATACAAATTGTCCGATGGCAATAGCTTGGTTTGTGTTTAGGGGCGGGATCCAAAATTGATTTCCCTCCTCTTCCTTGAAGTTTTGACCATTGACCAGTTCACACTTAAAATGCAAAGGCGAGCACTGTCGACAGATCGCCCGGAGCAGCATCAGTATGAGTAAAGACGGTTCTACCTGCCACCGTACCCTTTGCAAACAATCCGCCCCTTTTGGGGGTGACTGTGCTTCTGGGGCCTGCCATTTTGCATTTGAACTGTGCAAAGGGTCCAGTCCGGTGCAGTCCAAGACGTGGTCAGCTCCGTGGGCTCAGAGACATGCTGCTTTTTTCCACAATTAGTCTCCAGACTAATTACACAAAAACTAGAACATCAGTTGCAACATTTTCACCTTGTATCTCTTCCTGGACACTTCTAGCCAATAGGAATACAGCAGGCACCTGTTCCAATTAACCTACATGCACCAGCTACAGATGGTAACTCGTCAGCTGTAGCATTAAAATATAACACAAAGCATCCCTCTAACTCCAGCAACTGCCATTCTGCCATTCCAGCTAATGCAGCCATGTCCTGATGCTGCAGAATGCTTTAAAAAACAAAACAACACAACACCCTGGACAAAAGGCGACAGGCTCACTTGGAGAATGGGCATTTTATTCCATCCCTAGGGAAACCTCTGGCTGGAGGCAACTGCCAATAGCTAAGCAGGTGAATCTGAGAATCAATGGAGAGATTAAAACAACGAGGAGTCCTTGTGGCACCTTAGAGACTAACAAATTTATTTGGGCATAAGCTTTCGTGGGCTACAACCCACTTCATCAGATGTATGGAGTGGAAAATACAGGAGCAGGTATAAATACATGAAAGGATGGGAGTTGCCGTATCAAGTGAGAAGTCAGTCTAATGAAACAATTCAATTAATCCCAGGGGAGGAAAAATAACTTTTGAAGTGGTAATGAGTGGCCCATTACAGACAGTAGAAAAGAAGGTGTGAGTAACGGTAGGGGGAAATTAGTATTGGGGAAATTCAGTTTAGGTTTTGTAATGACCCAACCATTCCCAGTCTTTATTCAGGCCTAATCTGATGGTGTCCAGTTTGCAAATTAATTCCAGTTCTGCTGTTTCATGTTGGAGTCTGTTTTTGAAGTTTTTGTTGTTGAAGGATTGCCACTGTTAGGTCTGTTATTGATTGACCAGAGAGATTGAAGTGTTCTCCTACTGGTTTTCGAATGTTATGGTGCCTGATGTCAGATTTGTGTCCATTTATTCTTTTGCATAGAGACTGTCCAGTTTGGCCAATGTACATGGCAGAGGGGCATGACTGTTTAAATACACTTTCTCTGTGCCTGGGTCTATGAGGTTTCCGGTATCCAGGTCTAGCACAGAATTCTGTAGTAGGCACGTCTCACGGGGCATGGGAAGAATATTTTGCCATGGTTTGCTTTCAAGGAGTATCGCAATACTGTGCTTTAGGCTCTCAGCTCTAATCAGTGAGTAAACACACTGGAAAGAATATTTTATCTTCCCAGCTAGGACAGTTTGTCTGGTTTGAAGTGAAATAACAATATAGTGCTCTGCACCGATATATAGTCCCTTCCACCACCCCCACAACACAGCACAAACATGGATACAACTTCAGAACCCCACCAGAGGGGCGGGGGGGGGGGGTAACCTCCCAATGTAGGACTGGGTCCTGCTTCCATTGAGGTAAATGTAAAAATGCCTTTGATTTCCTTAATGCAGGATCATGCCCCTGGACATGAGGAAAGATAGGCAACAAATGGTGTGATAGTTGGTGCATCAGCCTCACTTCTATTAGAAATGTCTGCTCTTTGGCCTAACTGTTCTCTTGCATGCTCATAATCTTAGTATAAAATATGGCATTTGAATTCAGCCCGAATTTGGCATTTAAACAATCGTCACAGTAGCAAATCCAAAGACCCCGTCATGTATTTATTGGTCGATTGGACAATTTGTTCTGGGATTCAAATACACCGTACAAGGCACAGACGCTCATTTGTAAATATTGTTTCCTCTGATTGTTTTATTTGTATTAAAATGGCTGAATCTAGAGCAATTCCTTGACATTAATAGTCATAAAATAAGTAGCAGAAAAGTCCCATTCTTTAAATAAAAAGCAGTACAGCAATTAATTTTATCACCATAAAAACCCTATTTTTTTATTCTCAAGAGAAAACATACTTTTAAATGGAGAACCGATAAAATTCAGCAGTCTTACTATGTGAATTTTCTTGCTGGTAAATGATATATTCCTTATCAGAGGACAGAAATGTTATCCGATCAATGAGAGTAACTAAAAAGCAGAGGACTTGCTATGTTTAAAATGAACCAACCTGTACATTCGGCACTGAGAAGAGATCCCAGAAGACCAGTGATGATCATGAGAGAGATTTTTGCCATTTTCATGTACCAAGCAATCCTTTTGCTAATGAATTGTGCAAGTATAGAGAAGCTGGATCGATAGTTCCAAAGTACAGGCCCTTGTTTGTTTACTTTGGGTAAAGCTGAGCTCTCCCAGCTGAAGATTTTGAAGCCTGCTGCCCAAGGTAGCTCAAGATGTACATCTCTCTCCCTCCCTGCCCCCCCGAAATGTTGACCTTTAATGGTAGATCTGGGTGAAAAGCAGAACTGCGCTGAAACTTGGATGCTGTGTCTGAAATGAGAGGAGGGTTGGGGTTATTTTTTAAATCTTCTCCTCAGTGAGAAGTTGATGCACAAACTGTGGCAAAGACCTGAGACTCAGGCCTATGATCCCTCTTCTAAATCACTCCCACTGATCCATGAATGTTCTGGAAAGTCCCCAGAGGGGCACTGGTAGCTCCAAGAAACCTTCTATAGAAGTTACAAACAGTCAAAGCAAAATGCCCAGTGTGATAACCACTTTCGGTCACTACTGAAAATAAACATTTTTGGTGAACTTTGTTAATTTGGGGCGGAGTGGGGGAACTAGGGGACTGTTTAAGATGAACACAATGTGTGAATTCATGATAAAGGTCTGAAAGACATTTGGTTTTCAGATTAGACTAAAAGGACGTGATTCTTTTAAAACAGATGAATGCAGTTGGAATCACTGAAAACGTGAAGGGGGATCATCGAAAATTTGAGATCTGGTACAGCGGACGAGAAGAGGTGTACGTTGTTCAGGTGTGTGATTTTTAAAATGCCATGTTTTATTTTTATATCCTCATAGTGCTGTTTAAAATGGTGGACATTCAGCTGAGAATTGCCTGTCTCTTTGTGAACTGGGAACTGTGGCTGGCAAATATGTATTGACCGTTTCTGTTCAGCTCCCTCGCTGCTCTATTAGACTGATAATGATCCAGTAGAGTAATAGAATAGGTCAGAGCCGCCCCGAGGGGAGGGGGGGGGGGGGCAAGTGGGGCAATTTGCCCCCACGAGTATGTCGGAGGCTCCCCCCGCCTCTGTCTTCCCCCATCCCCCTGGCGCCTCAACTGGTAAGGGGGCGGGGTGGCGAGCTGCGGCCGAGTGGCGGGAGCTCAGGCCCCTGGAAACACCAGGCCGCTGCAGCGCTGGACGTGGTGCGCTGAGGCTCCGGGAGAGGGGGCAAGTGGCATGGTAAGGGGCTGGGCACCCCCCCCGCAACCACATCCCCCACATCTCTGACCCCCAGCTCCGAGCCCAGCCCCTCTGAGCTGGACACCCCCCCAGCCCCATCCTCCCCATAGCCCTGACCCCCAGCTCCGAGCCCAGCCCCTCTGAGCCAGGCACCCCCCAACCCCTTCTCCCCCCCAGCCCTGACCCCCAGCTCCGAGCCCAGCCCCTCTGAGCTGGGCACTCCCCGACCCCTTCTCCCCCCCAGCCCTGACCCCCAGCTCCAAGCCCAGCCCCTCTGAGCCAGACACCTCCCCCGACCCCTTCTCTCCACCCAGCCCTGACCCCCAGCTCCGAGCCCAGCCCCTCTGAGCCGGGCACCCCTGTCCCCATCCCCCACAGCCCTGACCCCCAGCTCCAAGCACAGTCCCTCTGAGCCGGGCACCCCCCAACCCAGAGCCCAGCTCCCGACCCAGCCCTGGGCAACAGCAGCAGCACCTCCAGGCAGCGAAAGCCCATTGGCACCAAGCATCACCATCACCCAGGGACAGCCCATTATGTAATTGCAAATGTATACATACCATTAAAGCATTTAATGTTTTAAAATAATGTATTTCGTGTATTTTCAAATTATTACAAATTAATTTTTGAATGTATTTCACTAGTTATTGTTTACATTTCCAAATACATTACTATAGTATTGCAACTTTTTTTTTTTATGGAAGGGGCCACCCGAAATTGCTTTGCCCCAGGCCTCCTGAATTCTCTGGGCGGCCCTGTCTGGGACTGCCAGAGCTCAGTACCTTTCGAAATCAGGCCAACAATTTTTAAGCTATGTGATCAAATACGAATCTTTGAAATAATACAATACCATTTTCTACAACCTAGACTATTCATAATATTTGCTTCATTCACTATTATGGTGGGCCAGTATATTTTGTTGATTAGGGTCCAGATTTTCAAAGGTATTTAGGCACCTAAAGAGGCAGGCGGTAGGGTTTTCACAAGCACCCAAGAGGTTAGGTACCTCACTCCCATTGAAATCAGAATTAGGCTCCAAACCTGTGTAGGAATGTCTGAAAAATCCCAGTAAATCCCTATCTGCATCTCTAGGTATCTAAATCCCTTGAACAATCTGGCTCTTAGGGTCTATGCAAAGCCCAGTGAAGTCAAAGGGATACTTTCCACTGATTTCCGTGGGATTCCTTCCATTGACTTCAAGGGGCTTTGTAGTAGGCTCTTACATTTCTCTTCCTTATGTTGTATGCAGTGTTGTTGTATGTCAGTCCCAGGATATCAGAGAGACAAGGTGGGGGAGGTAGTATCTTGGAGGGAAGATCACTTGTCAGGATTATCTGGGTATATCTCCCATAATTAATTCCCTGCCATTGCAAGCGCCCTGGTCACAGTTTCACCTTGGTGTCTCCTATTCTCTGCTTGCCGCATACTAATTTAGTCTTCTGGGGGGCTGTAATACTTTCGTCTAGTTTCCATTGTTGGGTTTTGTGTGCAGGTGCTAGATGGTATTGATGGCCTGTGATATACAGAAGGTCACACTAGACACTCTGATGGTTCCTTCTGGCCTTTAACTTGGTGACTGTGATCACTTCCAGAGCCAGAATATACCATAGGTTTCCTCGTTGAGTATCAAACCTTACAACTTTCTGGAGGACTTGAAGCCCGCCTGGAAAACAAAATGGCACTTTGTTTGGATCTCACATTAGAGAATTTGTATGCACAAATTGAACAAGGAAGCAAATAACTTTGAGAACAAATGTCCTATTTACCAACGTATGCACAGTCTTCCCATGTGGCTGGCAGGAGTTTGCCATGCCTTTTTTAGTAGAAACCAGAAAACAAATATAATATAAAGAAGAAAAACAAAGTTCTAGCTTTCAAAATCCAGTTTGACTGGGGCCCTAAATATTCTGCAGTAGCTAGGGTTGGAAAAAGGCAGGTGCTCAGTTTAATACTGCATTTTTTATTTCAGCAGGGCGGTCATGTAGGTGAATAATACAGTACACCAATTTCTCGCTAAAATTGTAGATTACGATGATTCCCTTCTCCAACCCCAAACAATCAAGGAAATGGGTTTAATACTCTGGTTTCTTGTAGGTATCTGTGTCTGTGTAAGGGCGCGGGACTCACCCTTGCAGCGCCTCCTGCTGGTCATCTCAGGAATTAGCTCTCCAGCCGTTGGAGCGCCTTCTGCAGGCTGCTGTCCCGCTACCGCTTGGCCCGTGTCCCTCCCGGACCCGGTGCCCTGTTGTCTGGGGTGCTGCCCCCTGGCAGTAACCCCTCACTGCTCTGGGTCTCCCCCTCCCAGGGGAACCTCCACCCATTATCCCCACTTCACCTCAGTCTTGGCTACTGCCCTGGGGCAGACTGCAGTATCAGCCACTCATCACCGGCAAGGTTGGGTTTGGACCTGCTGCCTTTGCCTACCCCTGCACTGCCCTCTGCAACCCCCAGTACCCATTGGCCTTCTGCTAGGCCGCAGCCTGGGGCTTCCCAGGCTGAAGCCTCCCCAGCTCCTCTGCCTTTCCCCAGCCCTGCTCCACTCAGGTACTCTGCTCAGGTCCCTGCAGCCAGGTCCCTCCCTCTACAGCTAGAGAGAGACTGTGCTCCTGGCTCAAAGCCTTTTTATAGGGGCCGGCTGTGGTCTGTTTGGGGCATGGCTCCCAGCTGTGCCTACTTCCCCAATCAGCCTAGCTTTCCCCCTGCCCCAGCCCTCTGCCAGGGCTGTTTTAAGCCCTTCCGGGCAAGAGCGGGGTGACCACCCTGCTACAGTCCAGTGTTGGCACCTCTGCACACAGAGGGAAAAAGACTATGGAGACAGGAATGAGAGAGCTAGAAGCATCCTGTCCAGTGCACTCTTCTCTGTGCTAGTTTTCACTTTGTTTATGAAATGTGTAGTTAGTGGGAATATAAATTCTATGTGGGTAATGGGTATTTAACCTTCCTGGGGTCAGGATAAGCATATCATATAGGCTACAGCCTATAATGCATTTCTTTCTAAAATTAATTGCTCTTATCCCCATCATCTCAGCTTGTGATGCAGGGTTATTTGTTCTTTGCTTTATTAGCTCACATTCCAATTTAGTCTTTGCCTTTGATGGGTTTGTCATTGGCCAGAGCAACGATGAAGGCACAGAATTCTCTGAAAAAATAACTTTTCCACCTGAATCTGTCCTATAGGATAAATGGAGAATTATATCCCTACTGCGGGATGGCTAGAGACAGGTTATCATTCACTATTACATTCTATAAACTATTAGGTAAACTTCTGTAGACCATGTTGGTCTTATTCCTATTGAATTCAGTGTGGTACAAAAGTAGGGCACTGCACTGGCCTCAGAAAACCTGGATTCTCTTCCCACTTCTGCCATTGAATTATGATGTGGCCTTGGGCAAATCACTTCACCTCTCTGTGTCTGTTTTCCCTCCCACCCTGTCTACATTGATTATAAACTCGATGGGTGCAGACAGTGTCTTGCCCTGTGTTAGTATGGAATTTGGCACTCTGCAGCCCCTCTCTCAGTTGAGGCCTCTAAATGCTGCAGTAACACAAATAATAATTGAATTTTCTAGGACTTTTCCGTAAGGGACACTTCTTAAGCGTATTCATCAGTGGTCAGAGAAATGAAGAGTATGGTCCCACCACCCGTGTTAACACAGCATACCCTTGAAGCACACCGCAGCAGTTAGTTGACATGGAGGATTAAACACGAGCCTAAAACTATAGTTTTCCATGAGAAGTTTCACTTTATCTGAAGGTTTTCTTCATTTGCTCCTCTTCACAGGAGACAGATTATCAGCGATATTGCACTTGACACACACAACTACAAAGTTCAAAGGAAAATACAAAAGCAGTGACTAATCATGCCTAGGGTATCTCTCAAGATGCATTCAGCAAGCAATTCCACCCCCCTTCACCCCCAAGAAAACAATGTTTATTCAATTCAAGGTCAGACTCAGTACATTCTTGGGACTTCTCGTGTGTTGCCACCCTTCACACACAGACATCTCATTGCCTGCAGTCAAGTGATTCATTTTTGTTTAAGATTTTAAACTTTTTTAAAGACAAAGTACAGAAAGTAAGTCATTCCAGGCCAGCCTGCTATGCTAGAACAAGGGTGGGGAAAGTATCTTCAGATTTGTATTTCCAAATTATTAGTACAAAACATCGATTTAATATTTTCCACCAGTGGGGGGAGCTAAAAAGCTTTTCAGGTTCAAGTCGCTCTTTAGCTATATGACTAAAACAATTCAGACAAGCAATTTGCTGTGGAACAATTTTAAAGGGCCCAATCCTGCAATGGCGTAAGCACGTGAATATTCATTTCGGCAAGTGGTCAATGGAACAACTCGCATGAGTAAAGTTGCTGACATGCATGACTTTACAGGCTTAAGAAAGCACCACAACACTTGTAGTTGAGTAGGGCAACCGGTCTGTTTACAACAGGAGCTGGAAAAAAAATACCATCCTATCTTTATTATATTTCTTAAACAGAAGAAAACAATTAAAGACCTATTCCTTTTCCATTAGGCTTGGCAGAATTCAGGGTTGTTTTTCATTTTGATGACTATTGATACTTATTTTTAAGCTTTTTAATGTTTATCAATTTAAACGTTCACACTGGTGTGAAATTATTGGGGGCAGAGGGTGCATCAACCCCACATCTCAAAATTTCCTGTAAGCAAATAAGTTCTCAAGCAGTATTTTTCTTACTTTACCTCTGTGAAAATTTCAATCATCATCAATGGAAATATTTTTGGTTGTGTGTGTGTGTGTGTGTGTGATGAACTTGACATTTACCGATAACAATCTGACCCTTCCAAACCTAATTATAATATGAATTCGAGGGGCTTCGTAGGAAATTATATTGGCGTTTGCTTTTGGTTTTGCAAATGAAATGTTTTCCATCTTAGAATGAGTATTTTAAGATTACAGAAGAGTAGAGACACCCATGATTAATATTTAAAGATGCTAAGCCTCCCGGGAAAGGAAGGATTTGTTGGATAACATTGCAGTTTCCTTAACCTGTTTGTTCGCCATTCAAATTGAAAATTTTAATTTTATGCTGATTGCTTGAAGAGCTGATGTTCAGAAACTTTCACAAGAGACTGCTGAGCTGGAGAAGAGTCTATAAATAACTGCTTTAGAAGTAAGCCTCAGTGAGTTGGCCATAACCCAGATCGGATTGAGACCGTGAGACTTCAAAAAGTGTTGTGAGTTACTCTAAGTCACCTCTGATTCATTCAGAAATATTACCTAGCAATGAGACAGGAGCCCCAGATCCACCTACTGAAAGTATTTGAAGCCTGAAGTTTCATTCCCTGTTGCCCTGCACCTTGTGCTGATGCAAAGTGAATGTAAAACAATCCCGTGATATAACAGCATTTTTTCCTGACTTTGCATTGTGTAAAGGTGATTATACAAGGTGTGGAGTAATGGGGAAATCTGGCAGCAGGGTAGCTGGCACTTCTGGGCCTAGCACATTGTGAATTGACTGACGATACAAAGTATGCAGAAGTAGATATATATTTTTAAATTAATGCCTGGCGTGACCTGTTTGAACGCATCCCAAGGTCTCCACCCTCTCCCCCTTTAAGTTCTTCTGTCATGCAGCCTATAGTTAAGTTTGTTGATTTGTAACATCCCAATTGTTACCCTTCTCTCACATTTGTGTACTTGTCCATTCTGCAGAGCAAGCTCCTTAAGGCAGCAGAAGGGATGGTCTCTATGTCTCGAAAGTGCTTAGGACATCCTTGTAGAGACTATAGAAACACCATGGTCAGACTGTCTTTATTTCCTCTGTGCATAGACCCTTACCTCTCACTATATGTCTCCTTAGTGGCTACCATGAATAGTGGCTCCAAACATTCACAACTAAAACCACATCTCCCTTTGAGAAAAAAGGGAACATACAGAAGAGTGGACCATAGTTAGAGTGCCTCCTGGTGGCACAGCAAACTCTCCTGCCCTAGAGACCCCTGCCAATAGTTGTGATGATCTGCCTCTTCTCAGTACTCACCCCTCTGGCCAGGTCACGTTTGGCCCAACCCTTGCAGGGTAAACAAAGAGTGCAGTAAACTCAACTCAAACAAACATAATGCTCAGACTCTTTGCCCCTTCCCAGGCTCTGTAGGGTTTTCCTCCTGCTCCTGTGTGGAGCAATACCTCCCCAGGGCTTTCTCTCTTGAAATTTGGCTCCAAATCCAACAGTTCTTCTCCCCTTTGAGCCAGGTGTTTCCGCAGCAACAAGTCGGGGAATGCAGGCCCTTTGTCTCCTCTGAATTCCAGTCCAGGAACATTGTGGGAAGCAGCCAAGATCTGCACCTTTACAGTCCTCACTGCTTCCCTGGACTTCTTCCTTTCTTGGCCTTCCTTCAGGTCCTTTCCCACAGCTCCTCCCCAGACTCACTGTACACCTGCCTCTCTCAAGGCCCTTCCTTTTAGCATCCAGATAACTCTGCAGAGTTCTTTCCCTCCAGCCCTTTACTCAGTTGGGCTTCCTCTCTCTATGCTCTCCACCCAGCTCCTTCCCCAGCTGGTTCTCGTCTTCAGCTGCTCCTGGCCCACCTCCCTGGTGCAACCAGGTCCCTTCATGGAGCATTCTAGCTCCAGTTAACTCTTTTAGTGTCTGTGTGGGGTATATACCACATCACAGAAGGGTGAGAAACGTTTATCCACACTTTTCACTGAAGAACAACATTATAGGAATGAAATATCAGCATAAAACACAAACAACCCTGTCAAGGACAGGGTAGACCGATGAACCAAGATGACACCCATTCTGATAGAGCAGGGGTCGGCAACCTTTCAGAAGTGGTGTGCTGAGTCTTCATTTATTCACTCTAATTTAAGGTTTCGCGTGCCAGTAATACATTATAACATTTTTAGAAGGTCTCTTTCTATAAGTCTATAATATATAACTAAACTATTGTTGTATGTAAAGTAAATAAGGTTTTTAAAATGTTTAAGAAGCTTCATTTAAAATTAAATTAAAATGCAGAGCCCCCCGGACTGGTGGCCAGGACCTGGGCAGTGAGAGTGCCACTGAAAATCAGTTTGTGTGCCGCCTTTGGCATGCATGCCATAGGTTACCTATCCCGTGATAGAGGATTCAAGGCACCCTTGTAAAGAAGAATCAAGCGATTTTGGCACTTCCCTGCACTGTCCCATTTCTTGAGAATTTTTTACTCAGATGTGATCTCCTAGATTCAGTACTCTCAAGGATTTGACTGTATGGTGCCTCTCAAAGTCCCTCTTCTGATGGATTTTATATTGAGCTTCTGTCTTCTATAGTCTTGAGAAATCAGGCCAACAACAGTCTCGTTGGGAAGGAATGGTTGGGACAGTGGACCTCAACTTCCTTTCAAACAGTAGTTCTGCAGGGCTCAATCCATTTGCTTTTGGTAAAAGTTGTGTGGTATTCTCCTTCTAGCTTCCCCAGTCTTTGAATAATTGTGTGAACCCCTTCCTGATCTCAGGTTCTAGGCACATGGTGACTGGTTTTATTCTTATAACCAGGCCTAGGGCTGTGATTACTGGGTGATCAAGTAGAGCAGTGCATAGGCTATCCACAGCCTAGACCTCTTGGGATGTAATTTTCTCTTAGTTTTAGAGTGACCAAAGTTTTTTCTTTCACATTTAATCAGGAGTTTCCCAGGCTTTTTAATATCTTTGGTTCTCAACATGTTAGTGATTTCACCCTCCTATACAGTAATTCTGTTACGTCAGCACTCGTGTCAATTTTGAAGTCTATTTCATACTCTCACAAGGTGATCGTGGAGATCCATGGTGATTCTTTTGGGTCATCTCCTATGACTCCAAGTTATGCATTCTTTTTCAAAGACAGCTGCTGCCATGGTCTTCGATTGGCAGACTGCTGCATAATGTCCTTGTTTGAGACATTTCCTGTATTTGGTGTCCCTTGATGGACAAAGTCACTTGCTGTGAGGTAGCTTGCTACCCCTTGGGCATTCTTTCATGCTCTTGTTGTATTCCTTTTCTATGCACCATGTTAGTATAGCCCTCTCTGGATTTCCTTTCTGCTTGTACTTGGGCTGGGTGGGTAGTGTTTCTGGACTTCCTGGGATATTGTCCTCTCTTTGTCTATGGCTTCTCTTGCAGGGTCCTCCTCAAAGTTAGTCCCAAGGAGTGTCAGTCGCTTGTCTACGTACTGACTTTGGAGGACTATGTTTTTAGTGATTGTTAGTGTAAGGTTAGGATCATTCTGGAGTCTGATACTGTAATTGCAGTCTTTCAGTCGTACAGCAACAAGCCTGTTTCTGATAAGTTCTTTGCTCATTTCTCCATGGTCACAGTGTTTGATTAGGTATCAGAGGGGTAGCCATGTTAGTCTGAATCTGTAAAAAGCAATAGAGGGTCCTGTGGCACCTTTAAGACTAACAGAAGTATTGGGAGCATAAGCTTTCATGGGTAAGAACCTCACTTCTTCAGATGCAAGTAATGGAAATTTCCAGAGGCAGGTATAAATCAGTATGGAGATAACGAGGTTAGTTCAATCAGGGAGGTTGAGGTGCTCTGCTAGCAGTAGAGGTGAACACCAAGGGAGGAGAAACTGCTTCTGTAGTTGGCTAGCCATTCACAGTCTTTGTTTAATCCTGATCTGATGGTGTCAAATTTGCAAATGAACTGGAGCTCAGCAGTTTCTCTTTGGAGTCTGGTCCTGAAGTTTTTTTGCTGTAAGATGGCTACCTTTACATCTACTATTGTGTGGCCAGGGAGGTTGAAGTGTTCTCCTACAGGTTTTTGTATATTGCCATTCCTGATATCTAGTGTTTGATTGGGTTGTACAGACTGTTACGAAATCATTCACTGACTCACACTTTTCCTGCTTGCATAAGTCAAATTGTGTCAGCTCAAAAAAAAAAAAAAATCACATGGCATGGCATGAAATATTTACCCAGTATTGAACTATTTCACCTGAGCAGTTGTGAGGCTTCAGTAAGGACAGCATCCTCTGCTCTAGGTCCTATTCTATAGAGCTGGGTATTAACTGGCTTCTTCTCTGATTGAAGACACCTGATGGAACCTTACCCAGAGTGTCCAACCCTCGGAGTGCAGAGAACTGAATTCTGCTGGGGGTGGTATTTGGAAAAAAAAAAGTTCTAGGTCATACATAGCCATCTCTGCTGTTCTATAGATCTCTCTCGCACACTGCTGTTTCAGCCTGGACTCACCATAACCGGGATTGAGGGTAGGAAAGTAAGGGACAACGAAGCAAAGGCTAAGCCTGCAGTAAGACCAGTTTGCTTCCATAAAGGGCCACACCACCTCACTTCACACACAGGTCCGGCTGAATGCAAGACTGACTTTATTTCATGTTACTCTTGCCTCCTAACTATATGTCCCCTAGTGGCCACTCTGAATAATGCATCTAAACATTCACATGACTGTCTTGGTCACTCCTGCTAGCAATTAATGATAATATTTTAAAATCAGACTGTTGTGGTTATTGTTCTTTACACAATATGAAAAAAACCACATGGGGAGAGTTGGCTTCCAAATAACCACATTTACTAACTATATCCAAACATACCAGGCCTAGCTCCATACACACTGCTGCTCTGATTGGTTTCTGGCACTTTCAAAACCATAGATTCTGGGGAGAACCACTAGAGGGCTCACAAACCATTTAAACTGGTTAAAGGGATACTACCCTATTGCTATACGCTACAGACTCTAATATTCAAGAGTGAAAACTGTTTCAAACCCAAGGATTTCGTTCTCAGTTAAATTGTCCTCATCAAAAAGAACCACCCCAACTGGAACAGGTGTTCGGTGGAAAATGGGGTATGACCAGAAGAATATTCTAGAGAAAATAATTCTGCGCCCCAAAAATAGTTGTTGTAAATTTTTAAAATATCAGATAAAATTTTGATAATGGTCCTGTGACTATGAATATTCTCAATCAAGGGCATCAGAGAGCCTGATTTTCACTGGTGTCTAGTAAAAACCTAAGGGCCTAACTTCAAGCTCAAAAGCTTGAATCACATTAGCTTCAAAGTCCTGCCAAGGCTGTGAATACGTCTGCTTGGAAAGGAGATAGCAGTTCGGGGCATCTTTCCTGAGGAGACAAATAGACAATACAACTCCCACATCCAAGGGACTTCATACTAATAAGCAGGTCTATTCTACCTCAGGACAGAAAGAGGACTGCTGGAAAGGACCTTAGCTGAAGGTTGGTAGTGCTCGGGAGGAGTGGGGTGGATGCAAAGCCTGCTTGAGTGATTGGAAAGACTCCAGGGAAAGTTGATGTAAGGCTGCCTCCTCTAAGTGACATTGAGAGGAGCAAAGTGTTTTAGCCTGACTGCTAAGTGAGGAACAGGGTGGAGATCAGAGCCTTCAATGCATTAGCCCCTCAAAATAACAGGAGTCCTTCCACATGAACAGTGAAAGATTGGAATGTACCATTTGATATTCCAGGGGGAAAGAAGGCAGCAAGGGAGAAGTTGCCATGTTCTATATTTCCCCCTGATAAATCCAGGGACGTATTTCCAGAACATTCAGCAGGAGTAAAAATGTATTCTGTTTTTAAATGCTCAGCTATGTGAGAGAGAAGCATTTGGCAAACTGGGATACACACTGTACAGAGGGATTACTATTAGCTATTTAATAATAGTTTCACATCAACACTGGTAACTTGTACAACATAGCATAGCCCACAATATAAATCCCCAAGCAATCTGACCAGAATGTTCTAATGGTTAGGGCTGTAGCCTGTTCAATTCCCTGCTCCTCAACAGACTTCCTTGTGTGACCTGGGGCAAGTCACTTAGCCTCTCTGTTCCTCTTCAGTACAATGGGGATAATAGCCCTGCCCTCCCTCACAGGTGTGTTGTGAGGATAAATGCATTAAAGATTGTGAGGTGTGATGGGGGCCAGACAAATACTTTAAATAGAGAGACCCCCCCACCACTAATGCCTGAGAGGTTATGCCTGGAGAATGGTGAATTTGCTTAAAAATGATGACTTTCTAAACCCAAAAAGCATTACAACCAACTCACGGTAGCTCTATATTTGATCTCATTCTGATGGATGAAGATGAATCGATCCACTGAACTAAATCTGATGGTCACCTCCGTGTAAGTGATCATGTTCTAATTTCTCTTACTATATGCAAAGAGAATATAGTTCCAACCAGTAACATATACACTTGAGGCTTTTAAAAGTCCGGGTTCCAAAAGCCAAAAACAACTGAGGAAAACTGAGCAGGAGAAAATATTTAAACAAACATAAAAATTTGACTGATAACTGGGAATGGATTAAGTATATTTTATTTGATATAACACACACAATTCCACAGGCACGAAAGAAGTCTTCTTTGATTAAAATACTCTCCTGGCTAAGAGGGAAGATGCAAGCAGCAATAACCAAACAATATACACTAAATGGAAAGATCAGGAAGCATATAGGAATGAGTGCAAGTCAGCAGTTACTAAATGCAGATAATCAATATGGAAAGCTAAGGGTATTAATGAAAACAATTATATGACCAGTAGTGTTAAGGAAAAGTTCTTTAAATGCATCAGGAACATCTTTATCACTGATTGGAATAAACAAGTAAAATAATTGCTTATAAAATTTGTAAATGACACAAAAATGGATGGAGCGGTCAATAACGATAGTTATATAGACTGAGCTGAATTATTTGAACAGGCATTTTAACACAGCCAAATGCAAGGTCAGACCTCTTGGAACAAAGAATGTCAGTCACACTTCTAAGATGGCTGAATGAATCTTTATAACAGTGACTCAGAGAAAGACTTGGGGATCATGGCAGATAACCCATTGACCGTGAGCTACAGAATTATACTGGGAGCTACAAGGGCAAACAGGCGACAAAGAGTCCTGTGGCACCTTACAGAGTAAGCTTTCGTGTCAGTGGGTATTCACCCACGAAAGCATATGCTCCAATACGTCTGTTAGTCTATAAGGTGCCACAGGACTCTTTGTTGCTTTTTACAGATCCAGACTAACACAGCTACCTCTCTGACACAAGGGCAAACATGATTCTTGGGTATAAACAGGGGAATATGAAGTAGGAGTTGGGAGGTGGTATTACCTCTGGTTATAGTTTTAGTGAAATCATTACTGGAATACTGGGTCCAGACTTCAAAAAAAGATGGACAAATTGGAAACTGTCAAAAACATGCAAGAGACTTAAAGCTCAGTCTGTTTAGTTTATCCAAGGTTAAGCAGTGACTTGATCCCAGTCTACAAGTAGCTACACAGGGTAGAAATTTACAGTAGTAGATAGCTCTTTAATCTAGCAGAAAAAGATATAGCGATATTCGATGATTTGATGCTAAAACTAGGCAGATTCAGATTAGAAACAAGGCACACATTTTTAACAGTGAGGGTAACTAACCATTGGGACAATCTATGTAGGGACAGGGTGGATTCTCTATTACTTGCAATCTTTAAATCAAGATTGGATATCTTTCGAAGGCACACTATAGCTTAACCAGAACTTATGGGCTTGATGCTGAAATTACTGCATGAGATTCTCTGGCCTGTGTTAGGCAGGATGTCAGACTAAATGATCATGATGGTCCCTTCTGGTCATAAAAATAAAGAAATAAATAAATATGAATCTGTGCTTACGTCTTCCTTATTTTTAACCTTCTGGTAAATGGAAAAAGCTTATGGTGACATTGGAAATATTTTGTAAAATGTCCAGAACAATTATTCTCAATTTGAAGTCAATGAATAATGCAGAAAATTCCAAAGCGGTATCAGCTATAAATGGTTGTCTTCCTAAAAGGTCTGAGTGAGCTATAATGGGGAAACATTTCAGGGAATGTTACATGAGGGTGACCAAAAAGGTAATTTTAAAAACTTGAGGAAAAATACACGTGAGGACTAACATTTGAAGCAGGTGACCCTTAACAGCGTATGCAGTGTGAGCTTCAGAGGGGAGGTTTAATTCTTTCCTGCATTGTCCTTGGTATTATTTTTTCTGAGAAAATAAAATTGAATAGTGTCGAGAAGTAGCAGTGGGACCCGAGATCACACATCATTCAGCGTGCAGAGGTAGCGGTAGCTATTATAAGGATTTATGTGAAGTAGCAGATTTTGCAATGTATTCTTTTGGTAATATTTGGGAACAGTTGTAAGCAATATAAATGGGTTGAAGTCTGCACTAATTCTTCAATCCACCTTTATTAAAATATATTAAAACGTTATATAGTAATGAATCAAAACACTACCGGTGGGATCTTTCAAAAACATTTGTCTTTGACTTCTATGGGAGCGGAATTAAGCCAACAATTTTGAAAATCTCACCCTTAGTTAGATAGAAATCCTGTGTGTATAATGCCTACTATACACACAGGATCTTTGTTTTTTAAATTAAAATGGGGAGGAAAAAGGCTTTATTGATAACAGATGAATCCAAGCAAAAACTCAGATCTGAAATACATCACTGAGGATTGAGGGTTCATTGTGTTAGGATAACATCAACCCAACAGGGCCTTGGGTTAATTCCAGAACGTGTGAGGATGCTCTGGATTTGAGCCTGATGGGGTGCTTATAGCTTCCCCCCTTTCACCACTGCCAAGGCAGGCTGCCTTTGGGATTTCCTGCTTTGAAGTGAAAGTTCCAAATGAAGTTGCAACAAAATGAACAAAAGATTCTAATTTCTGTCTCCGTGTAACCAGTCACAAGCAGAGTAATAGGTTAATGAGGCCAGTACCATGAGCAGAGCAGGGAATGGGAATGAGGAGTGTGTTAACCAGTGTGTATATGTTATACATGTTGCATACCGCGTTAAAGTGTTACACATTATATATTATGTTAGCAGAAAGCTTTATAATTAAAGGGTATTATGCTTACTCTTGTTCACTCAGATTTAGTATCCCATAATACTTCGCAAAGCTGAAGTCAGCTTTGGCACTAGCAAATGCAAAATATGTCAAAATCAAGATACATTTGCTCTCTGTCCTAGTATAGGTATCTTTACGGGCAACTGGTTTGGACTGTAGTATCGAAAACAGAGACGAGAAAAATACGGAACAAAACAACAAGTGAAGAAACTTATGAACTAGTGAGTTGGATTTTAGTGATGTATAACGAGTTTTGTAATTTGTAAACCCATCCTATAAATACAACTAGCTGAAATGTCTATCTTTAAACATGCTTTCTGTGTAAGGCATGAAACAATCTGTGAGATAAGACTTGCTTGGGTATGTAGCTCTCCTTTTCATATTGTAGTACACCTCTACTTTGATATAACGCTGTCCTCGGGAGCCAAAAAAAATCTTACTGCATTATAGGTGAAACCGCGTTATATTGAACTTGCTTTGATCCACTGGAACACACAGTCCCACCCCCCCCCGGAGCGCTGCTTTACCGCGTTATGTCCAAATTCGTGTTATATCGGGTGGCGTTATAATGGGGTAGAGGTGTACTTTGTCTTTAGACAATACATTTGGCTAAGTTCAATTACTGGGTCCCTTCAACATTTTAAAGAATGAACCATGAGTGACGTCAAACAATTGGCTACACCTTTTAGTAAATAACAGTAAATAGGGAAGAGCCTTCAACTCATTATGGTGGGAGCCAGAGAACCATTGGAGGAATTCAAAGAGAGGTGGTGATATGGTCCAATTGATGAGCGTTATACTGTTACACTCTTGACTCAGATTTAGCTTGTGATCCACTATGACCCGCAGATACCTTTCCGCAGTACTCCGACCAAGGCAGTCATTTCCCATTTTGTGTGTGTGCAACTGATTGTTCCTTCCTAAGTGGAGCACTTTGCATTTGTCCTTATTGAATTTCATCCTATTTACTTCAGACCAGTTTCTCCAATTATGCTGCAACCCTTGTCCAATCGACCAAGCTGCAGTGGTGTAACGGAAGGTAGCATTTAGCTCTGTGTCTGTGAGAAACTCAAGACGAGCTCAGCATACTGAGAACTCAGCAAGAGGAATTCATGGCACTGCTAGATGAGGTCCCGATGGTGCATTCCTTCCACTGTGCAACCTAAGCTTGAAGAATAAAGGTCTTGAGGAGAAACACTCAAAGTCCTGTATTTATTTATTTATAGATAGAGTATATATAGCACTTACCTGTCTAAAGCAGAATTCATAATGTAGGATACACATTGCAAACTCTTTATTCTTCAGCTAGTTTGACACTATATTTCAAGATAAAAAAGCCTATATGAAAAAGCACCCATCAAGAGCATTAGGGAGATGCCTTTTTGTAATGTCTAAACTAGATCATAGTTTAAATTGTGGCGGATAAGTCTGAGCTGCGGAACTCATGCATTTGTTCAAAGTCTATAATTTGGAGGGGAGGGGGGGAACCACAAATAGATCAGATATTAGGCTTTTTAAGTGGTTGCATTTCCATGCGTGCAAAACACTGGACTCAAATTAAGGAATTCTCAGTATTACGCCAGCTCAGAAATGGTATATTTGTAATTGAGTCATGCAGCTTTAATTGCTAAATGAGCTGGATGGGATGGAATAAATAGTTTGTTAAGGTAAATTGGGAATGTAGCTTTTGAAATTATTCAAATTTGTAATTTAAATAACCCTATACACTAGAATCCCAGGAAATGTACAGTTAAGGCTCCAAATACCAACTTTGGGCCAGATACTCAACTGGTGTCAGTAGATCTCCATTGACGTCAATGGTGCTGTAACGGGGTGGGACTCACCACCATGGTGCCGCCTGCTGGTCGTTCTGGGAATTAGCTCAGTCTTTTCACGGGCGCCCTCTCCGGTGGTGTCTCGCCGCCGTCACTTCTGCTCCAGACCCGCGTTTCCTCAAGGATCGCGATGTCCTCTTCAGGACACAGTCCTCCAGCCATGACCCATTCCGTTCTCCCCCACTTCTGGGGGAGCAGCAGTCCTCTGGCCAGCCACTCGCCTCTGTAGCCAACTGCAGCCCAAGGTTCTAGCCACTTGCCTCAGTGGCAAACTGCAGCCCGTTATTGGCCACTCCCCTCAGTGGCAAGTGCTGGTGGGGGGGAAAGGGGACCCAGGCCCTCCCACTACTCCAGGTTCTGACCCAGAGACCCTCTAGGAGGCAGCCACGCGCTGCATCTCCTTCAACATTGGCCATCCATTTCCCTGGGCCACTTCCCCATAGCCCTAGCACCTTCTCTGCTCCCGTATCCAGGCTTCAGTCTTTCAGCCAGTCAGACTAGAGCGCCCTCTCGCTCCCCAGACCTGGCCCAGCACTGTTCTGTCCAGGGTGCTGGCAATTTCCCTCAGCCCTTCAGGGGCCCAGTCCTTTCTCCTGGGCTGCCAAGAGGGAACTGCCCCCTTTGCCCTGCAGCTCTCTTTATATATGGGCCTGCTTGGCCCTGATTGGCTGCTCCTTGCAGCCCCTCTCTGATTGGCTGTCTGCTGCGCGGCCTCCCCAGGGCTGCTATTAACCCTTTCTCCACAAGTATGGGGCATCTGCCTAAGCCAGTTTAGGATCCAGACTCTTGTATCTGCCCCTGTATCCCATTCTGGACCTTCTTCTGCCTATCAAGACCCTCACCAGCCACCACACAAAACTGATGTCTGCCTCGTTGATTATATGGATTCCAACTGTATACTCTATAAATTGTTGTAACCGACCTCCAAACTATACCAGGTGCCTGGAAGGTGTCAGCAAGGCCTGTACAGTTCTGGGATCCACTTTTCCCGCTAAGAAGTTGGAGAGAGTCCCTGAAATAGAAGGAGATTGGAAGGTGGCTTATGGGGGAGAATGGAGAATAGAGGGATGCAAGGAGTCCCTGGCGTGTCCCATGCACTCGGCTGCCAGAAGCAATAAAATGTGTGACCCCCTACTACCATTTAGCAAAGAAAGGCAAGGTCCTTGTCATAATGGGATTAGACCATCTCTGTCAAATGAGTTGTATGGGCTAGCTTTTCAGCTGGTGTAAATGAAGTTAGCTCCAATTCAGTCAATGGAGATACCCCAAAAGAGCATCTGACCCATAGGTTTTTAAAAGGAAGTTGACTGTCATTGACTTATATACTGATCAGGCTTGTTTATTGTAATGATGCTTTTGATATCAAACGTTAAATCATACAGGGTTTTAATTAAGTGCAAGATGTTGCCCTTGACAGTGTATCTGTCTCACATGGGTTTCTGGACACAGTGTTAGCTATATAAATCCAATGGATTTTTCTGATGGACAAAGGGGAGGATCAGAAATCTTTCACATGAATTTCCAGAATTCGGGTGGAGGCAGTTCACATTCATGCCAATTAGAAACAGAAAGAGCCTGTTTACTGAACATACAAGGAACCCCTGGAGGACATTGCGAGATACGGTGCCAAGCTCACAGGTTTTTAGAAAATAATTGTTAAAAAATGCTGGGCAAGTTCAGACCTGATGACCTGTGAGTCCTGTCAACATCTGGGAGCTGCGGAGTGGGCTCTGGTGGCATTTCACCTGTTCATACCCAGGTTGAATTAATCCCAGTGTTTGGAAGCAAGTGGGAACGGCGAGGTCTAAATTCAAACCCTGTAGGAACGGATCCAACCCAGCCTTGCATTTATTTCCAGAAAAGACAATTAAAAGGAAACCTGATCAGACATTTTCAAAAATAGACCCAATAGGCAGTTATTAGAGCCACAGTGAAATGTGTCACGCTAATGAATTAATAATTGTGTTTACCCTTTTCCTTGGGAATCTTTTGCCCATCTCACCATTTCTGACTGTCGCTCAGCATCTTTGAAAAAGAACATTTCAAAGCAGTTCTCTGCTTCTGCAGAGCCGGTGACTGAGCTCCTTCCTGACAGTTATTCACTTCCTGTAATATCTCACAGCACTGGAGCTCCCAGATGAAAGGAGAGTTCGCACGGTGTGCCCATCCTGAAGCCTAATTAAAACCTGAATAAAATGGGAGGGATGGCACCTAGTGAGGAGAGATGTTTCTTGAGGGAACTCAGTAAGGGGAGCTTCTTTCTTGGCAAAACACTGAAACCTCCACATAAAAGCAGAAGAACAATGCCCAGGGCAGGGAATAAAAACCCTGAGCTGGGCAGGGGGGAAATAAGCCTTTCAAATGCGGAAGAGCTATGAGCCAACTCTTTATTTTTATATAAACTGACTGAACACCAGCATCACTGGAATTTCAGGAGTGGCTGCCATCTTGCACCACTGAAAACAACCTTCTCCTTCCCCTAAGTGCCTCCTCATCAGCGCAAAGAGAAGATGGGTGACAATAGCCACCTAAATTTGTGAACTCCCCATCCTGGAGCGATCGGCAAAACGAAGAGCATGAGGATAAGGATTCTGCTTCCCATATATGAGCGTGATTTTATATATTTTAGACACTGGGGTTGAGATTCACCCCTGTGCGGAGGAGACAACACGAGCCCCAGACGTCATTGAAAGGGTTTAAGGGTGTAAGTGGGACTTCAGTGGTGCGTAGAACTAGTGCAAACCCTCTGCCCAGGAGTGAACTTCATCCAAGGTGCCTCTTGTGAGACCGCTATGCACTGCGAAAGAAAAGCACACAAAATCAGGTCACTCAGCTACATGCAGCAATGCAATGGTCCAGCACCTCCCTTTTCGTTTATATCTTCCAACGGATGTAAGAGCGAGGGGCAACCCCTGAGCTGTCCTAGTCCCATTGACTTCAAATATACACCTTGCCATTGTCGTCAATGGAGCTTTGACAATTTACAGCACTCGATGATTTGCCCCGGTATGTTAATCATTGCAACAGAAAGGCTGTCCTTCAAAATGATAGCGACAGTAACGAACTGAGAGAGGTAGCAAGGTGAGCGTGTTTATTTGTACAACATCTTGCAGTCCTTGCTCAGGAAAAAAAGCCACAGACTTAAAGCAATTGAGTAGAGACATAGGGGAGAGACGGACATCAAGCAACACTTTTTCATTGTTGTCCAGAAACAGTGTGTGTGTTGGTCACTTAATGCAAAGTTATATACTGTCGCTGTTCTAGAAGGAAAACACAAATTTCTTATTTTCTTAAACAAACACGTGTTTCGTTGGAGAGAATGGGTATTTTGTACAATCCTTTAATAGGATTGTCATATCATCAAGCTGTAACACATCTGGTCACTATAGTCAACACACACACGTAAAGCTAGGAAATTAAAATGGAAATACTTTTCTTGTGCTGTCTTTTTATAATTTCATTATTTGTGCAATAGAGCTGTTCTGCATAAGGCCCTGAGCCTCAAATGAAGCGGTCACTGAGCTGAATAATAAGTGTGCATGACATTCTGTCTATAGAATTATGTTACCATCCGCTAGTTAACACACCCTTGTTTCTCAGAAGGCAGGGTGTATGCTTCTAGATCCAATATGTTGGCCCCAAACCTGCCCTCTCTGACAACTGTGTAACTACATTAAATTCAGGCATTTAGAATAATACCAGGGACACATTGGCACAGCAGTAAGAAACCCATCCTGCTCCCACTGAAGTCAACTGATCAAGTGTATTTGGTGACTAGGGGTCACCAAATGAAATTAATAGGCAGCAGGTTTAAAATAAACATAAGGAAGTATTTCTCCACACATAAGCAGGGCCAGCTCTGGCTTTTTTGCCGCCCTAGGCAAAAAAGCCTCCCGCCTCCCCCAGCCCCCCGGCGGGGAGCGCGGCCGCGGCCCCACTCTCCCCGGCCGGCCAGAGTGCCGGGGGAGGGCGGAGAGCCCGGCTGGGGCCACGCTTTCCCCGACTGGCCAGAGCGCCAGAAGGAGGGCGGAGACCCCGGCCGCGGCCCCACTCTCCCCGGCTGGCCGGAGCACTGCCCCTCTCCAGGTGCCGCCCCAAGCACATGCTTGGTAGGCTGGTGCCTGGAGCCGGCCCTGCACATAAGCGCCGACTCCGTGGGTGCTCCAGGGATGGAGCACCCATGGAAGAAAATTGGTGGATGCTCCAGCACACCTCCACCTCCTCTGTGAGCGCGCCGCCACATTCTGCTTCTTCCCCCTCCCTCCCAGCGCTTGCGCCGTGAAACAGCTGATTCGCAGGGCAGGAGGGGAACGTGGCACACTGGGGGAAGAGGCGGGGCCGGGGCAGGGATTTGGGGAAGGGATCCAATAGGGGCAGGGAGGGGGCGAAGTTAGGGCAGGGAGTTTGGGGATGGGGTTGGAATGGGGGCGGGGATGGGGTGGAGTCGGGGTGGGGCCATGGGCGGGGAAAGGGGCCATGGGCGGGGAAAGGGGCGGGGGACGTGGGCACCGGAGAAAGTTGGCGCCTATGTCTCCACACAACACACAGTCAACCTGTGGAACTCTTTGCCAGAGGATGTTGTAAAGGCCAAGACTATAACAGGGTTAAACAAAGAGCTAGATAAGTTCCTGGAGGATAGTCCATCAATGGCTATTAGCCAGGATGGGCAGGAATGGTGTCCCTAGCCTCTGTGTGCCAGAAGCAGGGCCGGCTCCAGGCACCAGGCAACCAAGCACATGCTTGGGGCGGCACCTGGTAAGGGGCGGCCAATCTTGGGGTGGCGGGGGGCAGCGCCACGCTCGGCGGGGGGGGCGGCGGGGGGTGCAGCGCTCGGGGGGGGGGGTTCCGGCGGCACATCGCTCGGCGGGGGGGGGCGGGCTCCGGCGGCGCGGTGCTCGGCGGGGGGGCGGCGCGGGGCGTGGCACTCGGGGGGTGTTTCCGGCTGCGCAGCGCTCAGCGGGGAGGAGGGGGTGGCTCGGCGGGGCGGTGCTTTTTTTTGCTGCTTGGGGCAGCAAAAAAGTTAGAGCCGGCCCTGGCCAGAAGCTGGGAATGGGTGACAGGGGATGGATCGCTTGATAATTACCTGTTCTGTTCATTCCTTCTGGGGCACCTGGGACTGGCCACTGTCAGCAGACAGGATACTGGGCTAGATGGACCTTTGGTCTGACCCACTATGGCCGTTCTTACATTAATTCCCCTTGGGTCCAATGCTCTTTTCCCATTTACAGCAGTATAAATCAGGAGTAATGCCACTGAGCTATCCCAGTGTGAAACTGGTATGGGGCTTTAAGAAGGAGCAGGTGCAGGCCCTAATATGAAGGTAGAATTTGCACCAATACATTGACTGGGATAGCTTTTTAAAAACACCTGTGATTATAATGGAGCTATTGAGCATTATACACACCTTACACAGCTCAGTTACTCACAGCATCAAGTAGGAGGAGAGCTCTGCCTCTGTGGCATCATTGTACCACTTCCATGGTGTGCCACAGGGGACAGGATAGAATAGGGGATGTTCGGCCACATGCCTCGGGGGCCTCCTCTCAAACAAACCACACAGGATTTCAGCAGGGAAGGTAGGGCCAGATTTACAAGCACTGGGCACCCAGCAGCTCCCCTGGGATGTTTGGGGACAGATTTTGGAACTGCTCAGTGCCCAATATGCACCCAACATGCTGGGCTCTTTCAAAAGTCTGGCTCCAGCTGCGGGTGCTGACTTAGCACTTCCAGGAAGCCATGGCCTTAATGATTGCTCTGCCAGCACTGAATACCCGCTTTCCCGCTCTGTGGCATGGAAATCCTCACCCCCCGGAACATTCTAGGGGAGCAGCCAGGAAGGGAGCCTTGGCAATGGCTCCATTGGAGCCGTGATCTCCTGGAAGCCAAGCAAGGCTGGGAGGGTCTCTAGTGGTAGAGTGAAAGCACAGGAACAAAGGGCCCTGGGCTCCAAAAGGCTCCTGAGAGCTACAGGTGTAGGGGGCAGAACCCTTCCTATTTCACCTCAGGGGATGGGCCCAGCCATGCTGACTTCATCCCTATTGCCCCAAGGGAGCAATCTGTTATAAACTCCCTGGATGAAACCGTGACCCCATTGAAGTCAATGGCAAAACTCCTCTTGACTTCAGTGGGGCCAGGATTTCACCCCATGAATGCAAGTGTAACTCCTATAGGGGGCAATGTGGTCCATCAACTTATAGCGATTTCTCTCCCTCTTCTCCAACCACCCCAACAACCCTCATGAGAATTAGCCTTCTCTGACCTCCCAAGTGGATTATAATGACCATAAGATTTAAAATAATAACAATGATAAATCGCCACAGATGGGAATGCCGCCTTTGAATAAAATTATATTTTTAGTCCAGTTAGAAAAGACTTTCCACATACAATATCCAGAGGCTCTTCTACAAAATTCTTGAAAGCATGTAATAGCCATAGGAGGTGAGCAGACAGCAAGGTGTCCTTATTATATAAAGGATAATTTAATGAGTAAAGTTACTAGAGCTAATGTTACTAAGTTTCCACAAAGAGCTGGTCAGAACATTTTCATTGACGTGCTGTTTCCTCAAAGCCAACACTATTTTGCAGAGATGCATCGATTTTGACAAGGTTGATGAGAGGACTGTTTCCAAATTCCACTTCTAACGAGAGAGAGAGAGACCTGAATCAAAAACCTGACCTTTTTGATTCAAAAGTGGATGTTTTGACCCAGTTCTGTTTCATGAAAACCTTCACAAGATTTTGTTTTCATTCCAGTGTGGAACAAAAATTGAAGCCTCAAAAGTTGCCACGAAATGGAATGATCGTCCTCCGGTCAGCTGTAATTATTACAGAGATCTCAGTTATGAGAGAGCACTGAAGTTAATTCTGAATTTTAAGTAGACCCCCTTTGAGAACTTGACCATTTTAAGTCAAAATTAAGCCGGATCAATATTTCATTGCTGGGATCTAACAGAACAACAACGCTTTGCTCTCCAAAGTACTTATGGTGTCGTGCAAATCCCAGTACTGGGGATTTTGTTTACAAATGAAATAAATAAAAGATAAATTCATTATTTTCATTTGGTGCCACAATAATTGATAGTAGTTGCTGTGGACTTATTCAATGGCTTAGATTAATGGCCTTGCTTATTCTAATGATGATGGCATTTTCTGTGGAGATTAATTAGCATTAATGTTGCAAATATTATTAGAACTGAAACATGCACCATAAACCAAAATAATTTGATAGAACTATGTTCTTATTAAAAAACCTTTAAAATAATGAGACTCTAATTGTCCTTTGTTTGTTAGAGTTGGCTATTCTGCACATTCCTTTTATCTGTGCAACATGTATTGTTTCACTGTTTTATACCAATTTGCTTCTCACTTATTTTCCCACATTTTCATGTTCTTATACACAGACAATGAGTGACGATTATTATCCTCTCTACTTTGCATTCAATTTACATCACAAACACATTAACACATCTTAACTCATCTATCTAGAGCGGAAATTTGATAATGGTCCCTTGGAAACCCTACCGGCTATGTCAAACACAAACAATTTCAAACACTGCAAAACCAAATGAGATGAAATGTCACGTCTTAAAAAATAAATGATCTTTGCTGGCAAAGGGCAACAGATTTTACAAACCCATAACTCAATTTTAGCTCCTCTTGTTTTAATCTGCAGCTTATCGGTTCTCCCATAATTCAAAAAGTGACACCAAAACACCTCCACAACCGTAAATGTCTCTCACATCAGCTGCAGGAAGGAACATTTTTAATTTTTTGGACACAGAGCACAGCATTCACGGTTCATAAACTCAAACACTTTTACAACAACCCAAGGGCCATCATAACCTCATAGCAAGTGAGAGGTCATTCTCCAGCCTCCGCCATATCGGCGCATCCATATTCTATTCCACATGGAATCCAGTTAGCCTGTTTGTGAGTGCTTATTACTGTGTGAAATGCTCTCCAGAATTCTATAACAATTACAATAATAGAATATCCATCTTGCTTTGCAAAGACCCGGGCTTGCTTGCCAAAGCTCATCTGCCTTCAAAAGTCATGAAAGGAAAAGTCGCAGCTCTTCCTCTCTTCTAGCAAAGTTATTAGAGTTGATACAGAGAGGTAATAGCCCCACATAACAAACATATTCTTTAAAATGTAATCCTGATTTAAAATCTTTAGGTTTGGACATCTTTTACAGTGCCAGTTAAGTCTATTATTCATTCCAGCACAGATATTCTCATTTAAAGCGGGATCTCTGATCATAGAATCATAGAAGATTAGGGTTGGAAGAGACCTCAGGAGGTCATCTAGTCCAACCCCCTGCTCAAAGCAGGACCAACATCAGCTAAATCATCCCAGCCAGGGCTTTGTCAAGCCAGGCCTTAAAAACCTCTAAGGATGGAGATTCCACCACCTCCTTAGGTAACCCATTCCAGTGCTTCACTGCCCTCCTAATGAAATAGTGTTTCCTAATATCCAATCTAGACCTTCCTCACTGCAACCATTGCTTCTTGTTCTGTCATCTGCCACCACTGAGAACAGCCGAGCTCCATCCTCTTTGGAACTCCCCTTCAGGTAGTTGAAGGCTGCTATCAAATCCCCCTTCACTCTTCTCTTCTGCAGACTAAATAACCCCAGTTCCCTCAGCCTCTCCTCGTAAGTCATGTGCCCCAGCCCCCTAATCATTTTTGTTGCCCTCCACTGGACTCTCTTCAATTTGTCCACATCCCTTCTGTAGTTGGGGAACCAAACTGGATGCAATACTCCAGGTATGGCCGCACCAGTGCCAACTAGAGGGGAATAACCAGTACTTATACCAGTACTCAGTGCCACAATTATGAGACCTGATTCTGTAGTGTTAATCATGAGCACATTAGTCATCTATTCTGGGGGGCAAACTCCTGGCAAAAAGGTAGGCCAGAACAAGGGTTTCCTGGGTAAAAAGAGCAGACTGTAGCTCTTAAAAGGCAGGTTATTTGATTGACAGTGTATTAGATTACAACTCCGTTTAACAATACTATCAGCTCAGTTAAGATAAGCGTATATATGGTCCCAGGACAAGGAACCAATTACTGATCAAGGCCCTGCAATTTGGAAAATCAACCGGATTCCACATGGCTGCAGGGTTCTGCACTAACAGAAAGGGGCCTAAAGATCACATTCAATCCCCTTTGCCATAGGGTGACCAGATGTCCTGATTTTATAGGGACAGTCCCGATTTGGGTTTTTTTTTCTTATATAGGCTCCTATTACCTCCCACCCCCTGTCCCGATTTTTCACACTTGCTGTCTGGTCACCCTACTTTGACATGTATTCCTATTTAGATACTTTGAGTAAGACTGTGTTGTCCCGCTAACTTGTCCCGGACCCCAATACACCCCTCCCATCTCCAGCCCTGCTCCTGGCCTACACCAGGACTTTTGGGGGGGTCCTTGGAAAGCAGCCTTACTGCAGTCCTCTACAGTGCCTGCAGCAGGGGAGTCCTGTTCTGGATGGAACTGGTGTTTATGTTGCTCCAGGGTGAAATTCTGGCCCCATAAAGTCACTAGGAATTTTGCCATGGACTTCAATCCCCTGACCCTTTTACCCAGACGGGGGTGAAAAATCTCACTCTTTGTTTCAAAGTTTTCAGTAGGTGTTGCTCTGCCTGGTTAGTTGGGGGCATTTAGTACACACCTCTGGGCTTGACTCAGTTTCTCATGTTTGCATTACAGCAAGCTTCCCTAGAGGGTGAGGGGTGTGGGCTCTGGGAGAGAGTTTGGTGCAGGAGGGGGGGTCCAGGCTGGAGCAGAGTGTTGGGGTGCAGGAGAGGGTGAGGGGTGTGGGCTCTGGGAAGGAGTTTGGGTGCAGGGGCTCCAGGCGGGGGCAGAGTGTTGGGGTGCAGGAGAGGGTGAGGGGTGTGGGCTCTGGGAGAGAGTGTGGTGCAGGGGGGGGTCCAGGCTGGGGAAGAGTGTTGGGGTGCAGGAGCGGGTCAGGGGTGTGGGCTCTGGGAGGGAGTTTGGGTGCAGGAGGGGGCTCGAGGCTGGGGCAGAGTGTTAGGGTGTGAGAGGGGGTGCGAGGTGCAAGCTCCGGCAGGGAGGTGTTTACCACAGGTGGTTCCCGGCCGGCGGCACAGCAGGGCTCAGGCAGGCTGCCTGCCTACATGCCATAGCCCCACGCCGCTTCCAAAAGCGGCCGGTTGCTGGCACGTCTCTGCATGCCCCTTAGGGGAGGGGGACAGCATGTCTTCGTGCGCTGCCCAGGCCTGCAAACACCACCCCCGCAAGCGTTAATGGGAACTATGGGGACGGTACTGGGGGTGCGCGGAGCTGCCTCCCCTTCCCCCCACCAGGGGCTGCGGAGATGTGCCAGCAGCCGGCCACTTCCAGGAGCAGCGTGGGGCCACGGCATGCAGGCAGCCTGCCTGAGCCCTGTTTCGCCGGGGCCCCAGGCTGCAGCCCCTAAAGCCCCTGCGTTAATCCGGCCCTGTGCCCCCTGGCCAGGCTGGAAGCCGGAGCTGGGCAGTGGTAAGAGGCGCCCAGGGAGCCCAGGCCACTGTGGGGAGCCCTGGACCTTCTATCTGTCCTGGGCAGCCCTGGGCACGGGCTCTGTGGGCCCATGCGTTAATCTGCCACTGGTTCTGGAACTTGGGCTCTGTGGCTGGTTTTTTACATGGGCAACAGCAAATATAAACCCACCTAACCTGGCCCACAATATTTCTTGGGGTTTGAAACTATGCAATAGGTTTATCCCGTGCAAGGTTGGGGTGCTTTCTCCTCCTTTCACATCCAAGCTACCATTTCAGAGAATCCTCGTCAAATGCACATTTGGGAACCTTAAATTAAAGGGTTACCCAAAGTAAACAAACAAGGGCCTGTACTTTGGAACTATCGATCCAGCTTCTCTATACTTGCACAATTCATTAGCAAAAGGATTGCGTGGTACACAAAAATGGCAAAAATCTCTCTCATGATCATCACTGGTCTTCTGGGATCTCTTCTCAGTGCCGAATGTACAGGTTGGTTCATTTTAAACCTAGCAAGTCCTCTGCTTTTTAGTTGCTCTCATAGATCGGATAACATTTCTGTCCTCTGATAAGGAATAAATCATTTACCAGCAACAAAATTCACATAGTAAGACTGCTGAATTTTATCCATTCTCCATTTAAAAGTATGTTTTCTCTTGAGAATAAAAAAATAGGGGTTTTATGGTGATAAAATTAATTGATGTGCTTTTTATTTAAAGAATGGGACTTTTCTGCTACTTATTTTATGACTATTAATGTCAAGGAATTGCTCTAGATTCAGCCATTTTAATACAAATAAAATAATCAGAGGAAGAGAGATTTACAAATGAGCGTCTGTGCCTTTTACGGTGTATTTGAATCCCAGAACAAATTGTCCAATCGACCAATAAATACATGACAGGGTCTTTGGATTTGCTACTGTGACGATTGTTTAAATGCCAAATTCGGGCTGAATTCAAATGCCATATTTTATACTAAGATTATGAGCATGCAAGAGAACAGTTTGGCCAAAGAGCAGACATTTCTAATACAAGTGAGGCTGATGCACCAACTATCACACCATTTGTTGCCTATCTTTCCTCATGTCCAGGGGCATGATCCTGCATTAAGGAAATCAAAGGCGTTTTTAACATTTACCTCAATGGAAGCAGGACCCAGTCCTACATAGGGAGGTTAACCCCCCCTTCCCCCCCGCCCCGGTGGGGTTCTGAGGTTATATCCATGTTTGTGCTGTGTTGTGGGGGTGGTGGAAGGGACTATATATCGGTGCAGAGCACTATATTGTTATTTCACTTCAAACCAGACACACTGTCCTAGCTGGGAAGATAAAATATTCTTTCCAGTGTGTTTACTCACTGATTAGAGCTGAGAGCCTAAAGCACAGTATTGCGATACTCCTTGAAAGCAAACCATGGCAAAATATTCTTCCCATACCCCGTGAGATGTGCCTACTACAGAATTCTGTGCTAGACCTGGATACTGGAAACCTCATAGACCCAGGCACAGAGAAAGTGTATTTAAACAGTCATGCCCCTCTGCCATGTACATTGGCCAAACCAGACAGTCTCTACGCAAAAGAATAAATGGACACAAATTGGACATCAGGCACCATAACATTCAAAAACCAGTAGGAGAACACTCCAGTCTCTCTGGTCACTCAATAACAGACCTAAAAGTAGCAATTCTTCAACAACAAAAACTTCAAAAACAGATTCCAACATGAAACTGCAGAACTGGAATTAATTTGCAAACTGGACACCATCAGATTAGGCCTGAATAAAGACCGGGAGTGGTTGGGTCATTACAAAACCTAAACTGAATTTCCCCAATACTAATTTCCCCCTACTGTTACTCACACCTTCTTGTCAACTGTCTGTAATGGGCCACTCTCATTACCACTTCAAAAGTTATTTTTCCTCCCCTGGGATTAATTGAATTGTTTCATTAGACTGACTTCTCACTTGATACGGCAACTCCCATCCTTTCATGTATTTATACCTGCTCCTGTATTTTCCACTCCATGCATCTGATGAAGTGGGTTCTAGCCCACGAAAGCTTATGCCCAAGTAAATTTGTTAGTCTCTAAGGTGCCACAAGGACTCCTCGTTGTTTTAGTCTCTCCATTGATTCTCAGATTCACCTGCTTAGCTAGTGGCAGTTGCCTCCAGCCAGAGGTTTCCCTGGGGATGGAATAAAATGCCCATTCTCCAAGTGAGCCTGTCGCCTTTTGTCCAGGGTGTTGTGTTGTTTTGTTTTTTAAAGCATTCTGCAGCATCAGGACATGGCTGCATTAGCTGGAATGGCAGAATGGCAGTTGCTGGAGTTAGAGGGATGCTTTGCGCTATATTTTAATGAGGCAGCTGACGAGTTACCATCTGTAGCTGGTGCACGTAGGTTAATTGGAACAGGTGCCTGCTGTATTCCTATTGGCTAGAAGTGTCCCGGAAGAGATACAAGGTGAAAATGTTGCAACTGATGTTCTAGTTTTTGGGTAATTAGTCTGGAGACTAATTGTGGAAAAAAGCAGCATGTCTCTGAGCCCACGGAGCTGACCACGTCTTGGACTGCACCGGACTGGACCCTTTGCACAGTTCAAATGCAAAATGGCAGGCCCCAGAAGCACAGTCACCCCCAAAAGGGGCGGATTGTTTGCAAAGGGTACGGTGGCAGATAGAACTGTCTTTACTCGTACTGATGTTGCTCCGGGCGATCTGTCGACAGTGCTCGCCTTTGCATTTTAAGTGTGAACTGGTCAATGGTCAAAACTTCAAGGAAGAGGAGGGAAATCAATTTTGGATCCCGCCCCTAAACACAAACCAAGCTATTGCCATCGGACAATTTGTATTAATAGTCACAACTCTCTACCAGACCCGCTTTCTGGGAGAATAGAATTGTTTACTCCATTCAGACCTAGGGCAAGGTAGTTCTGTTAAAATCAAGATTTTAATTTTCATAGCTAATTGAAAGCACGTGTCAGCTCAAGGAATACAGAACTGTAGACTTGTTTTGCAGTCGTTTAAACTGTTATAAAAACAGTTGGCAGTCAGAATAATCACTTGCAGATAGAGCTCCAGCAGAAGGGCCAATTCCTGCCTTCCGTTACAGGGGGTAAGTGAGGATGGTAATTCCAATGAACTCAAATGGAGTCAAAGTATAAATCTGGAATAAGGGCTTTATTGAAGTCAGGGGGCGTTTCTCGGATGACTTCAAGGGGCGTTTAATTGGGCACTAAGTGAGAGCAGAAACTAGCCTTCTAAAAGCAAATAGAGATTCTGTCTGGCTGTTACCAGTCCTCACAAGTTCCCTTTCTAGTCATCATGATCAGTTTCTTCTCTCTCTCACCAAGTCTCAAGTGGCCAATGAAATTTACTCCCATTCTCTGGGAAATCCGTTATAGTATAAACCTTATATGAACAAGAAGCTACATAATATGGTTTCACAAACTTAATGTCCAACTTTAACCCCAAGCAGAACTGACAGCGCCATCTAGTGACCATGAGAGGTTTTGACGTCTTTCACTGTAAGCCTGTTAGTCATAAGAAAGAGCCTTGAAAATTTGGCTGACCAAGTAGATGACCAAGAACTTTCTCTGTTTTAATAAGCAGATCTGCTCGCCCTTTGTAGCCGCCTAACTATTTTGGTTATGGGTGTGGGTTTTTGACTGATATAGTCATACCATTACAGCTCCTAGTGTGGACACAGTTATATTATACAGGTACCCTCCGTATACAGGAAATGGAATACGCTATATTAGAATTTTACTATGCGTGTGCAATATGCCCATAGCCATGGTGTCTAGGTGGTGAAAACCCAGGAACGGAAAGCCTGGTGTTTCAGAACACAGCACTTAAACATGACAGTTAAAACGTTGAGGGGACTGTACCATCCTGTAACTATGGTCTACGGGTTTTTTTATTACAGTTTTTATCAAAAATGAACAAGCAAGCTCAATCTTGCGCAGGCTGAAGAGGTATAATTCAAATCGACTGGAAGAGTTTGTTCCAGGGAACCTCGAGAGAGAATGTAAGGAAGAAAAATGCAGTTTTGAAGAAGCGCGAGAAGTCTTTGAAAACACGGAAAAAACAGTGAGTGTTATTATGGCAGAATGACCCCGGCCCCACCATTATGAACGTCCTGGGGGAGAGATAGGAGGGAGACAATCATGGAAAAAGCCTCTTTTCCCAAAGGGTGCAATTCAGCCTGTGCAATGGACCAGCAGAGCACCTATGTTCATGCGAGTCTCGCATAAGCACTTATGCCTGTGCTGACCCACTTCATGAAAGGGATTTTAACCCTAAAACCTTTCTATTTGGATCCCTTACCTAAAGTTTTGGGGGCTTTACTTCTTGCTAGTTCTGTAATTTAATTTTCAAATTAAATATCAAGAGAAATTATTCATTTTATTGTTTGTTTGTTTTGTAGATGGAGTTTTGGAAAGGGTATATTGGTAAGAGATTTGCTTCCTCCACATTTCACATACATAAAAACCATAAGGTCATCCTGTATTCACCTTTCAGTACATGCCTATAAGTAATGGGAGGTACAGGTATTCATTGAAAGAATATTTCCCATTTAATGGAATAGGTTCTACAGTAGTGCTGGTCAAATTTATGCATGATGAATAATATATCCCCCAATTTAGTTCTTTCCCCTGTTCTGTTTGCAGATAATTCACAGTGTTGGTTTTTACGAGGCTATTCATTATTTGCATTTGTTCAAACAGCTTGTGTGAACAAGTTTCACTGTATGAGTTCACCTCGACCACTTGCAGTTTGTGATGTGTGATTGGTCGTGTAAACCATGGAGAATGTTTCAGCTCCTATGGAAAAATGAAACGTTAAGGTTTGAGACAAATGCCCAGTAGCAAACGCCCTGTTCACATGCAAACATGACTCTTTCTATAAATGGCCCCTCTATAAACATGTGTATGAGCACATCATGTTTGCTTGGAAACAGTGTATTAAAGAGAGCTATAAATGTGGCCAAAACTGATAGCTGTTCGGAATTCAAACCAATGCTCAGAAACACTTGTTTTGCATCTCTTGTCCAGCTCTGCTTCACACTTACAATCTGTCTCTTCACTCCTTGGTCCCTAACCTCAACTACCCCCCACACCCACACACAAAAAATATATTAAATGAACACCAAACATATGAAACTAAGGATGTTTCAGCTTTGTAGATTGGCTGAGCATACAGAACATCGCCACTCTTAAATAACTCACACGAGTCAGTCCAAACTGTACAATAAAAATGTTACATTTGCCTTTTTAAATTGTCCTCTGAAAAAACAATCGCCATGAAACGGAGATACTGTATTTTGTTTTTCTATCATTGAAACTAATGACCCTGCTGCAAAAAAACAAAAACAATCTTACGGTCTCCTTTTTTATCACTGTGCATGTTTTACTTGTCCAGCTCACGAGCTGCTAGTACCAACATCTGTGCTGCATGAGTGAAATTCACTCCCATGCAGAGACGCAGCTCAAGCACCCAGGCACCACTTAAACCCTATTTGAGAGCTTAAGTCATGCACAGGCCTAATACGCTGCCCAGCGGTGAATTTGGCTGTAAGTGGCCATCTTCTGCACCACACAAGTAACCTTTGGGCAGTTTCCAAGGCTTGAGTCCTAATTCTCTGCTGCTTTGTGTCTGCACTGCTGTAAGTGACAAGTGGGTGTAAAACTCCACCATGCCGTTGAGGTGGAGTTTTACACTGACTTGCACCAGTATAAGTGGCTGCACAAGCCACCGGGAGACAAAAGACCCAGTCCCTGGCCTGCAAGCTGGACATTCTGTAATTTGTTATATTTTGCCCCGTTTGCATTGGAACGAGGGGGAAGGAGAGAGAGGAGGAAGAAGCATTAACAGCTGAATTTCCTGGTGTAACATGAAGGCATCAGGGCACTCTTCATTTCTCCTTCTCCTTCGGCTTTGCTCTGTCTTTTAAGAGTTTATTTCCTTAAGATTCAGCATCACTAATCCAATTGCCAAGTCCCCGGGTTTTATTGCAAATTTTCTGATAATTGGTGTTTTCCTTAGAGCTGGATTCCCAGGAATACACGAGAATCTCGGCTTTCATTTCTTTCAAGAAGTCTGTTTCTAGCCCTCACAGAAAAGGAGAAAAGCTTGAACCTAAAGTTCAGGGTCTTACGGTAAAGGCTCAAAACCAGGTGGCCACGCCACAGTCTTCTTCAAGGAAAGATGAGAACTTACAAAAACCCCTAATTTGGAGCCAGCTGGCTCCGCGTGTTCTCAAGGAACTCCACCTCCTAGCTCCAGCTTTCTAAGCTGGATGAGACGTAGGAGCAGTCTCTGATCTCACACTAGTGAGAATTGAGCAGAGCACAACTAAAGTCAGTGGAATTAACACACCAAAGACTGTAGTTAGGTCAGGTTTGATGCCATAATCAGACCTTTGTGCATAATGCAGCTGCAGAGGTCACCACAGGATTGCTGCTCTGTCCATTTGTTATGCAATGATTTTCCAGAATCTAACTTTTCCCTTAAAAAGAAGATTTCAGGTCCAAGCTTAGCTTAACATTCTTTATCCTGAGCCTGGTAGGGTGGGGGAACACTCACTGTTGAGTCGCAAAAGTGATGAATACCCTTGTCTGCTAATTAGCTGATCTTGTTTTCATTTCCAAGATGGAGACCAGTGCAATCCAAATCCGTGTAAAAATGGAGCCCGTTGTGCAGATGATATCGGTTCCTACGTGTGTTGGTGCCCGGCAGGGTATGAAGGAAGGAACTGTGAGCTAGGTATGTACCAAGAGGGCAGATTCTCTGCTGCCCTGCACCATACGTAGTCCCTTAGACCTCGGCAAAGTAGATGGGAATAATTTCCATTCTCATTGGGTGGTTTTTATAACCAGTTTGCACTGCTGTAAGTGACCACGCAACACTCAGGTATAACCCCTTGGTGAGTGTGTTACAGATCTCTCCTTCGGGACCCAATCCACAGAGGAGATGCTACCCTCCCCACCCCGCTAGTAAGGATTGGTTATTTAGCTCATGCTAAAGCAACTTCTACTTCTCGCTTTGGTGTTCCCTGGTTCAAACCCTAGTGTTAGCCAAGGTGGCAGCCATCACATATTATAAATGAGAATCAGATTCACAGCCTGCTCAGTAATGTCATGTCTGCCAATGGAAATATTTAATCAGGAACCTCCTTTCTCTCCCTATTACAAGCCCTTCCTGTAATGATTATAATAGTCAGGGCTATTTAACTCCATGGGTGAAATCCTGAGCCTAATTAAGAGAAGATACAAGATATTTTCATTGACTTTAACGAGGCCAAGATTTCACCCCCTGGTTCCATTCAACTTCCTGGGGAGATAGAGAGGAATGGGGCCTGATCCAAAATCCACATAAATCAAACTGGAGTTTTCCCATTGACTCAGTGGGAGCAGGATCCGAGCTACAGTGCTGGGGGGTTGAGTATTGCCCAACAGTTTCATGCACAGCACACAGGGGGCCCTGTCTGACAATGAGCAATGATCAACTACACACACCCTGTGAGTCCAAAGACAAACAAAATGCCAATACTCTCCTGAAGGGCTCAGGAGATTATGAAAATAGAATCACTAATGGTTTTAGGAGCTAGGATCTCTCTGTCTCATTGTTCCTGCCCATCCTCTGATCCAGTATAGCCAGTGTAACGAAGAAGCACTGAGCAGAGGTTCCCTCTCTACTTGTGTTTTTACTCTGGCCGGGAAGAGGTGCGGGTCTGGAAGAGTGTTTTAAATTTGCAGCAAATATAAAATGGTCTCAAGCCACCGCAGTCTTCTTGTGGATGTCAGACTGGGACTAAAATAGCAATAGAAATGAAGTGACTTTATAAAAATAGTAAACGATCACGTAAGCATGACGACAGAAATGGATGTGTCCTTGAGAAGTGGGAGGGAAGTTAATCTACTGTGAAGTTATTTGAGAACTCACTGAGAATTACAAGCAAGTCTGTTGACTAGTCACTTTCGACACCGGGAAGATGAGATTCCCGAAAGACAGAAAAAGCGAAGGGGAGCGTGCATCAAAAATGTTCACGACAAAATGTGAGTGTAACGTGAATGCCCCTGGGTTGGTCGTCAGCAGTGGGGATCGAACTTTGGACCTCTGGATCTTAATGCATGAGCTTCTACTGCCTGAGCTAAAAGACTCAACTCCCTTAGCTACCTTTGTAGCAGGCTCATCCGTCTCCACTTGGCCAAGCCTCCACTAGAGGGGAAACAGAACTTCACATCAAGTTGTCATGGCCTACATACTCCCCCTGGCTGGGGAAGTGTATCCCGAGCTCCAGAGGTGTCCCAGTTCAATTTCCTATCCAGGCCACCATCTGTAACACTGACACCCCTAGTGTGGTGTCAGTGGCTGAAGCTGGGGGCTGAGTCTTTGCTTAGACAGTAGAGACACGTGCAACAAGATCCACTGCCAAGGACCCACCCAGAGGCATCAGCATTACACATTATAGGCTCCAAGCTTAGTTTCATCAAAAGCTGGGCTCGATCAGGGAGGATTTATGGTTTGTGTCATGGAAAATCTGTGGGTTTTCTTCATTTATGATGCAAAACCTGGCAGTTTAAACTAACTTTTGCTTAGAGTTTCTGGGTTCACACCAATCTGAAATCAGAGGTCTATCCCAAGGTTTACACTGCACCCTTCAACCTGGCATCTGGTCACCTGAATCCAAACTGAAGACAGACGGGGAGGAGGAGCGTGGTGGGGAATCCACGGGATATTGTACAAATATTTGTACAAACCCTTCCAAGGGGATCTGCCAAGTCCCAGAGAGCTCCGAAACTCTGAGTGGCCTCAATCTCTCTGACGTCGTTGGTGTCAGAACTGGTGCTGTTGTAGCCCACAAGGAGGCTGCCCTAGCGGACTCTGCTCCCTCTCCATACTGCAAAGCAGGTCTCGGAAACCAGTCTCCTTGATAGCTTGCCAGGAGGCTAGGGAGTGCAGGGCAGGCCTCAGGTTCAGTGGATCAGCAATGAGACCGGAGTCCACCAGCCAAAACACTCTCCAGCAGAGAGAGAAATGAGGGGACCCACAGATGCTACCACTTCCCCATGACTTTCCACAATACATTTTCCCACCAGTTTCATCCAGTTCTAGCTCAGACATTTGCAGTTTTGGGGAGATTGGCTTTAACTCGGGGTAGTCAATAGGTGGACCGCTGGCCAAATCCGGACTGCCAGATGCAATTGACTGACCCCGTATCTTTTTATTTACTTATTAATTATTATTATTTGTATTATTTTCTCCGTTGTATGGACCTTGACTATACCTTGCTGAAGAAATTTGGACCGTGACAAAAAAATAATTGCCCCTGCTTTAACCTCTTGGACTCACATAAGCTGTACACATATTCCTTGGAGAAGTGCATGGGTTAGATACTCTGGTTGAGATTTTCAAGGCAGACAAAGGGATTTAGCCATGCTTTCAGATTAAATGGGTTTCTTAACTCCGGTTCCCTTAACACACACCAGGCAAAATTTCTGACTGTAGCGTATTCTGATCAGTGCTTTCATTGGACGAAGGGAGGATGCAAATTTGCTTCTGCCATGCAACAGTTTGGGTTGTTTATATGCTGGAGTCTAAAGGCCTCATCTTGAGAAGGGTTAACCACCCATTACTCCCAGCCTAGGTCCTAAGTAAACAGCTCAGCGACATGCTCCTTAATCGATGTCATTTTCAGCTTTGCATTTATTGCACTTTTAAAGTGTCTAATGGGTTTGGTTTAATTTTTTTCAGATTCAACCTGTGCTACTAAGAATGGAGGATGCAAGCATTTTTGCACCAATGACCCACCCCGCAAAGTTGTTTGCTCCTGTGCAGTTGGCTATAAACTGAATGGAGATGGAAAATCCTGTGACCCTGCAGGTCAAGTTCTAAAATGATTTAAAGATTTGGGCTTAGATTTCAAAAGCTTCCGGGAGTATTTAGGCACACAATGGCATTGAAATGAATGGGACAAGTGCCTCTAGATCCCCTTGGTGGCTTTGGAGCTCTCAGCCTGCTTGTTTCATAAAGCATGTCGTGAAATGTGTAGTAGAGCAGGTTAGCAATAGCCATGGACATTTTGTGGCAGGTAAGGGCCATGCACGCAGTTAGTGGCATAAACCCCTTCCCCAAACAAGACAGAGAAAAAATAGAGCCACACTAAGGCCACCACTCTACAGAGCAGGAATGGGATGCTTAAGAGTAGGCATTGGGATCACTGCTTGTTTCAGGTGGCCATCTATAGGTCATGTCTACTTTTCCTCTGTCAATGCGCCAGTATGACCCCCTTACAACATTCTCTGCCGAGACCCCTAACTTTCTAGAGGGAAAAGCCATGTGTCCAGCTGCTCCCATGCCCACCGGTATACATGTCATATGAGTTCTTGCAAGCAAGAGCTATGACATTGTTGATCCCACGTTCTTCATATTTGGGATGCAATGGGCTTTTTGATTACAGTAGACAGGACGGAGAAAGTCTACAACCAGTCAGAATGGGCTACATCCCATAGATGGTACAGAACAGGGCTAGATCCCATCTTTGAACATCATGGGGAATTGTCCTACAAGTTCTTTGAGAAGTCTTCACTGGAGACATGCCAAGCTCGTGCTGCTTTTGGGTACTATTTCTATTCCACCACTTGACAGTCAGAAAAAGACATGCAGTTGATGCTAAAATATGCAACCTAAATCTACTATTAAGGAGGTTAAAAGGAAATACATGGATTTTCACGGTTGCAACTTTAGAAAGAAACTTTACTTTGAAAAACATCATGAAACAACTTTATCTTGTTACATCTCCCAGATTTGACCATATTACTAGGCTGTGCATATAAAATAAGTGAGAAGTAAGTGGCCATTGAAAAGAACAGTTAACTCCGTTTGCAATGGGGTCGTAGTCATGTTGGGCACAGCATATTAGAGAGACAAGCTGGGTGAGGTCATATCTTTTATTGGATCAAGTTCTGTTGGTGAACCTGAAGAAGAGCTCTATGTGACTCCAAAGCTTGTCTCTTTCACCAACAGAACTTGGTGTAGTAAAAGATATGACCTCATATAAAGTAAGTGAGATGTGGCCATTGAAAATAACAGTTAACTATCTGCATTGAAAGTGCTTAGAAATGCCAACTTGTTTTTCAAAACTCTAAAATGCGTTTACTAATCTATCAACAGCTTTTTAATAGTCTTCTCACCTTCATCGGTTGTAAAATATTTACATATGCATGTATAATTTCCATGCTCTTCTAGCTCAGACACATGCTGTATTTATACTGCACTGTAGTTAGTTGCTATAGAAATGTCAGTTATAATAAGCAAGCGCAGTGGGAGAAATCTCTCTCTCTATATGTGCAACAGGAGAGTTGATTTTCTTGGTTTTCTAATTCTGATCTTCCAAACCACCCAGTAGGCTTTCCCAAACTCCTCAATACCTTTTTAAGTGTTTGATTTATTGCAACCTGCCTACCATGAATATCTCAGGCACATGTACAGCCGTCATTTTGGTAAGCAAGCTGAACACCGCAGAAGAAAATAAGCTTCCTTCTTGTGCATCGCTATCAGTGATAGAGGTTTTTGCCGGACAAAATCAGCCGTTTCTCTGTGGCCCTATTGTTTTCAAGCTGATTTGCACAGGTATAACTGATAGGAACTTTGCTAAAAGAATTCTGACTCTCATGCAAAAGATGGAATAGAACCTGTAACTGGGAATTATGTGGGTTGTTTGGTAGAGTGGAAGACAGGAACAGTGAAGAGCAAACAGGAGCAAGAAATAGTAAGCAATTCCTTTTGTCATGAAAGTAACCAAGTTTGATACAAACAAGGAGCAGATACAAACAAGGAGCAGATCTGTTGGGTAAGAAATGTCGTACTTGCATTACTACTTTACTGAGTAGAACCAGATGTCAAGCAAGAGTCCAAAATCAGCTGGTTTGAAGGGATCTGACACTATAGGGCACAATTAATGTCCCTTCCCCTCGTCTACTAAGGCTCTCAAACTTATTCAGAATGTGGATACCATCTCCAGAGAGAGACTGTTCCCTGGGCATTGCCCCTCCTATTCGAGATCCCCCACCATCTCTTTGGCAGCAACAATTGTTGGGAGTCAGGACTCCTGGCAGTTAGCTAGTAATCCAGGTAAAGAGTATAAGCTGCCATTGCTACAGGAACAACAGGGTTGGAAGGGGGAGCAGGCAGAACCAGCTAGACACAGAGGATGCAGAGTGGCGATCTCCAGGAAGCCTGGTTGCATGTGGCCACCACCATGGGTCGACAGCATAAGTGAAATGCTTGTAGGCTTCCCGTTCACAGCGTGGTCCACAGTCTCTGACTGTGAGGCAGGGCTCATTGGAAAGCTTCATAGCAGGCAGGGTTGTCAGGTGTCCGGTTTTCGACCGGAACGCCCGGTCGAAAAGGGACCATGGCGGCTCCAGTCAGCACCGCTGACCAGGCCGTTAAAACTCCGGTCGGCAGCACAGCAGAGCTAAGGCAGGCTCCCTGTCTGCCATGGCTAAACACGGCTCCTGGAAGCATGTCCCCCCTCTGGCTCCTACATGTAGGGGTAACCAAGGGGCTCTGCACACTGCCCCATGCCCCAAGACCCAGCTCTGCAGCTCCCATTGGCCGGGAACCATGGCCAATTTTTATTTTAATAATTGTAATACATTTAATTAAACTGTTAGTTTGATGACACGGACTTTACAACAGAGTTATGCCATGTGAGGCCCCAATTCAGCCAGATTCTTCAGCACATGCTAACTTTAACCATGCAAGTAGACCCCTTGGGTCAATGGAACTATTCTGATGCTTAAAGTTAGGCATATGCCAGTACCATGCTGAGTAAAGGCCTGAGTTAATCACATCCCCATGTGTACGTACACACAGATTTTTTTTTCCATTTTAAAGTCCTCAAAATTGATTTCTAAAACCTGGTAAAGCTTTGTGCTTGCACTACCAAGGAGCTCCTATTTCTGACCTTCGGATGGAGTTTATTGTTGTGTTTATTTGACTATGAGAGCGACTTACATCTCCATAAATTAATACAAACAAACATGAACCACTTAAATCAGCCCACTCCCCTGGAGCTCCTTCATCATCCTGCCGATGAGATGCGTGAAACATTTAGCTCCAGTTTTGCCACTTCATTTGTAATAACACTTAATATGATGCATGGCCAGCTGAAGTGCTACCTTATGAAGCTGCATTCTTCTCACAGTGCCGTTTCCATGTGGGAGGATTACAGCTCCCGAATCCAAAAGCAAGAACACCCGAGCCATGAACACCTTTGACAAGTGGTACTACAATTCTACCGATGATCACGACGAAGCAACAGACAATACCACACAAATCACACCCATCATTAAGCAAGTTACACGAGTCGTTGGTGGAGTGGAAAGCGGGAAAGGTGAAGTTCCTTGGCAGGTACTGGATTTTTGATTCCTGTTTGTTATCCTGCTAAACTTGATTGCTCTCATGTCATTTTGTACACAGAAGGATTTCTTCTATATGCTCTTTGAAGCCAGTGTCACACACCTCAAATCTCAGAGTCTTTTGGCCCATGTACATTATCTATGCTGTAGCAACATACTTTGCCCCATTCAGGGCCACACTGGGAACTTGCTAGGAGACAGAGTGACTGCATCTTTGTCCAAATGGGACAATCCAACCAGTTTTGGCTGCTGGCACAATAATACATGAGCGCGCCAAGCACTTCACTACAAGCAGCCAAAGGGGAAGACTTTTCCAATCAAGCAAAATTTATGGAGACATGTTGACATTTTGGGGCACAACTTCACAATGAAGAAGAGACAGAGCCATGTTTTAATACTTCAGACTAAACTGTGGGCCGCTTTTCATGATACTGTCACTGAATGAATCAGAATTTACAATTTAAGGTTCTGATCCTGCAGTTTGAGCCACATGGGCAGACCCCTGCACCCAGGCAGAAACCCACTGACTTGAGGGGGCTCCAGAAGGGTCTGCCAAGACTTGCAAGATTGGGTCTTAGATTTGGGTCAGAGACTTCATTTTGTCTGGCGAGTGCCATTCACACATATGGCATCATCTAAATATGTTCTTTACTCACCCTCTCTTACCATGGAACACCTATATGAGAACACAGATTGGGCCAGATCCTCAGCGGGTGTAAGTCAGTGCACTTCCACTGGCGTCAATGAAGCTATGATAATTTACATCAACAGACAAACTGGTCCTATATATATTTGAAGGAGTCTTATCTACTCCATCTGTTTATTCCTCACCAGAAGTCACAAACAGATATTGTGACTGTGACGGGTTGGATAACAGAAACCCCCTGGGGGCTGCCAACTGATGTGCCAAGACTACGTCTGCCCCTGCTTTCCCTGCCAGCTTGGGACTCCAGAACCCTGTCTTGTTGAGCCAGACACGCCCGTCTGCTCCAACCCTGACCCAGGGTCTGAACCACATGCCCCAAAGCTGCAGACTTAATTGAAAGCCACTTAAGAAATGTTCCTGTCTTTAACACTCAGATGCCCAACTCCCAATGGGGTCCAAACCCCAAATAAATCCGTTTTACCCTGTATAAAGCTTATGCAGGGTAAACTCATAAATTGTTCGCCCTCTATAACACTGAGAGAGAGAGATGCACAGCTGTTTGCCCCCCCACCAAGTATTAATACATACTCTGGGTTAATTAATAAGTAAAAAGTGATTTTATTAAATACAGAAAGTAGGATGTAAGTGGTTCCAAGTAGTAACAGACAGAACAAAGTGAATTACCAAGCAAAATAAAATAAAACACGCAAGTGTAAGCCTAGTACAGTAATAAAACTGAATATAGATAAAATCTCACCCTCAGAGATGTTTCAATAACTTTCTTTCACAGACTGGACGCCTTCCTAGTCTGGGCACAATCCTTTCCCCTGGTACAGCACTTGTTCCAGCTCAGGTGGTAGCTAGGGGATTTCTCCTGATGGCTGCCCAATTTGTTCTGTTCCACCCACTTATATATCTTTTGCGTAAGGCGGGAATCCTTTGTCCCTCTGGGTTCCCACCCTCCTTCTCAATGGAAAAACACCAGTTTAAAGATGGATTCCAGTTCAGGTGACATGATCACATGTCACTGTAAGACCCCAAGCCTTCATTCCTCCCAGCCTGACTCACAGAAAGGCCTGCTTGCCAACAGAGCCATCCACAGTCAATTGTCCTGATTGATGGGAGCCATCAAGATTCCAAACCACCATTAATGGCCCACACTTTGCATAATTACAATAGGCCCTCAGAGTTATATTTCATAGTTCTAGTTTCAGATACAAGAGTGATACATTTATACAAATAGGATGACCATACTTAGTTGATTATAAGCTTTGTAATGATACCTTACAAGAGACCTTTTGCATGAAGCATATTTTAGTTACATTATATTCACACTCATCAGCATACTTTCATAAAATCATATAGACTGCAACATCACAGTGACATCACAACCATCTCCATCCAAACCAACAGGGATGTAATAAAACAGAAATATTGTGACGTCTGGACCAGGGAAATACAAATAAAACTCCACCCACCAACTGCTGTGTAAACAGTTGTAAAAACAAGGAGCAACAGAAGAGAGGTGCAGAAGAAACTGTTACTAAATGGAACCTTTTTCAAAGACTTCCACAGTTATCCTGGCTTTGATGAGGTTGATGCATCCAGCGATGGCTGAGAGAGCTAAACAATGAAATAATAAAATCAGTATGAGGTACAATCTTTTGATATCTTGAGCTCCAGCACCGCCGGTATCAATTGCAAGACCAATGACTAGAAGCTGCACAAAACGGGATATAAAATCTTCACTCAGGCAGATCAAGTGGAGGTATTTTAACCCTGTCTCAAACAGAGGAACAATGACATTCTTAAGAAGGCGTTTCTAGGAAGCCAGGTAGCGAAAACGAGAGCTCAGTAAGAGGCAGAGACACCTTTGGTGAAGAACCCGAGACGTGAAGGGGGTTTAAGTTAGAAGGTTAGCAGCAGGCAGAAGTGACCATTTGCCTCACCTCTTAAGGATGACAGCAAAACAATTGTGTTTATATGAGCAAAGATGGTCACAAACAAGCTGACACTAGCTTCTTCATTGGAATCCAAAATTGACAGATGTCAGGGCCATTTAGGTGCAATCAAGGGAAAAAAACAGACCCATCGTCTCCAGGAATGACCAAGCTTGCAGTCTTGCTCCGACTACCAGCCCAGAGATGCTCAAAGCCCTACATTCTCCAGCTCCATATGTTGCATGGTGATGATACACCACTACACAATGATTCATCTCAGTGACATAAAATCATACACAGGAGACACCACGGTAGGATACACCTTTAAGAAGAGTAAGGGGGAAACCACACAGGACTGGAAAAAACCCTTCAAATTCTGATGCTTATCCAACTCTAGAGAGGCCTTTACCAAGCCATGCAACTCTCCTGCCACCCTAAACATGGGTGCCTCCCCGTTCCCAGTTTTTATCACCATCATGTGGGGAAGTAGCTAGTAGACCTGCTACCCTGGAAGAGTTGGCAATGGTCAGAAGGTCTGCTACCTCCTGCAGTGTGTTTCTGAGTGGTCCGGTGTTCCATTTGGGTTCTTTAAAAGCTATCTCCCCCTTCTGTGTCCCCATTCCATTTACTCCTTGGGGCATTCTTCCCCACCCTCTCAAGTGTGGAGTTGCCTTCTGGATCCACCTATTTTTCTCCCCCTTACTCTCTCTCCTCCACTTCTTCCTCCCCGCCCCACCACCCCAAGCTTTCTCTGGTCAATATTCTCTTCTCTCCAACACGCTCACACGTTTCTGTGCAGAGTTCTTGGTGAGGAATGGTTTCTAAAGAGTGAGCGAATCACTCCATGCAGGAAGATAGCTGGAGAGCACAAGAAAGGCAGTGCCCCTGGCAGCTGAAGGAGAAGCCTCTCTAGTGGCTGCAATGGATAACTTTGGGCAGAAAACCCCACACCTGGGCTGGTCTACTTGAGACAGACAAGGACACAGGGAAAAGGTAGCCCAGAACGACTAACAACATGCACCGCTACACCAGCTCTGGGCAAGAATTTATGGTGCTGTAACTTCCGTGATGGACTGGCACAAACAGCCTGATTAATGTTAGAGAAGGCCTCTAACGTCACTTGAAATCTAAGACATTGCTAATGGACATGGGCCCAAGACACAGAATTCAGACCTTCATCTAAACTGTCTCAGCTCTTGGGGACAGTTGGATCTGGAGATTAGTTTGGGTCACATCTCAAATCAGTAGCAAATACTTTTTTTAAATTATGTTCATACTTTTGCAGCCTGATATTTAAGTAGCTGGTTTAGTGTTGTAATTTTCAATCTATAGCTGCCCTCCAGTGGCTAGGTACCTTCAAGTCTACAATTAACTTAATTAGAGATATCTCTTGCCAAACTAAAACATGGTTGGAATTAACAGGGACATTTATCTTTCATCTGTACAAATAGATCCTGTGCCTTATTAACAGAGACCTGCAAGATACAAAGTATTGATCTTTAATTGTAGAGCAGATCCTCTTTGGTGCAAACCTCTTGTAGTATGCAGGCTTCTTTCTCTTAGTCATAAGTATTGATCTCTCCTGCTTAACATTCTGCTTCTCGGGGCTAAGAGGCAGCAGGTACACTTACAGAAGGAAGCTGGTCTCTAGTAGCGATCGTGTGGTATTTAAGGAACAACATGGTTGGGAAATCCCTCTTCTAAATTAATTGTGCCTAATAAGTTTGCATATTTAATTTGAAATGAAGTTTTGGAATGTAAAACATGTAGGCCTGTGTCCGCTGGCTACCACTGGCGCAGCACCTACCTGCCTTAGGCTAGCAGAGGAGCTGGTCCATTGCCACTATTCTCACTGGTGTCCAATATAACCTGTTCAGGAGTCTGTCTGGAATGACTGTGAGGGGAGTTGAACTTCACGTGGTGTTAGATTGGTTTCCCCTTGTCATGACCTAGCCAGAGGAGGGATGGGAGATGGTATTTAGCCATTGGTAAGGTTGTCCTGTGAAATGTGGTCAAACCAGCAGGACGGGACAGGAATACCTCAAGAGGGGAGGAAGGATGCTCAGGAACTCCTC